>NC_139004.1:84826869-87226869 GCF_964374135.1 Grampus griseus
GTTATGAATGTTGGCATGTGTCATTTTTCCAGACCTAAATGGATGCAAATAGAAAATCTTGCTCAAACGCAGCTATAAAAACAACAGGCTACTGTAAATATACGTTGTTTGGTGGGATTGGATTTTTATGACTCTTTAATTTTTTGGTAGACTGCCCCAGTTTCCACTATTCCTCTAACCATCATAAGTTGAGACATCAAAAAACTGGCAGCATCTCCTAGCTAGTGGGTTGACACGAGACTTGGGAGCAGCAGTAGGTCTCCGTGAACAGAAACAGAATCAGAGGTAGAAACAAATACCTGATTTAAAAAAAAAAAAGAATCATAAGAATTCCCCCTCTATGAGGGTAGGTGGTGAGTGGAAGAGAGAAAGAAATCAAGCTAATAACCTCGGTGATTTTTTTATTCTTCTTCAAGACTAGAACGTAATTTTCTCATCTATTATTGGCAGTATACTACCTAAACACATATTATATCTGAGGATTAATATGTTATTTGGGGGGAATGTATACCACCACGAAAATGAGAAGAGAATTACGGCTCAAAAACATGTCTGGATAGAGAACGTGGCCCTGTTCGCACACCTTCAAAGACCCACCCTTGATGGGGGTGAGTTCAAGTCTATCAGGCACAATCTATCTCTTGCTGATCGCCATATGGAGACGTGCACAAAGAACAGACACTAAGAGATTAAAAAAAAAGAAAGAAAGAAAGGAAAAAAAGGAAAAAAAAAAAACCTTCCAAAAATCACGCAAGAAAACCGAAAGCAGAAAAGAAAAAGGAGAGTGCTTCCCTTCTGTGTGTGAGAGACGAGACTATTTCAACAGCTGATTCCACCCTCAAAGAATACAGCGCACATAAAATAAATACAGGTCACCAAAATTAACAAATCATCATAACTGTCTAATACATCCTGGGCTGGCTGCGGAAAAACAAGATCATTCTGGATTTATATCTGTAAGTATGGGATTTCCTGGACAGTTAATATCCACAAACAATCAAACACAGGAGGAACACGGGGAAAAAGGCAGCATTATTTCAAATTTGAGCTGAGAGTCGTGATTTGTAAAGGGCTCAACAGGAACTGGAGTTGAAATTTGAAGCAAGGAAATTCTTCGACGAGGCACTGATGGACATTTCTCTGTTTCTCTTGGCTCGGTCCAGGTTTTTAGGTCGCTGGGTTTCGAATGGGAGGCCAAATGAGACTCTCGCCAGCACTGAAACTTTGAAGATGACAATGAGCTTAATCCCTCAGTTTAAATAAAATAATAATAATAATTTAAAAAATCGAATGATACTTCACTCAAGAGTCAGAGCTTTTTATGAGACCTGTTGCCAATGTTAGTATCTGGGAATGATCTCATCTTTCATCCTGGCTAAATTCCAACACACAATTTCATTAACCCAGGTACTGCAAGTGATAAAACTCATTTTTCCCTAAAGAGACAGCTAAAAAGTACCAGTTATACATTTATGAAGTACCAGCAATCAAAATTATGGATTTTCTAAAAGGTTTTTAACTACTTTTATTGGAAGGAAAATCGCTGTCTCAGACTTTTGTGACACTACTGCTAATAATAAATTTTACCATTTAGACATGGCCGTAATATGGTAGACACTGTCAATAGAAGTGTGGAGCAAAGACGATCCCCCTGTCTTTTCAGCGATGCCTTCTAATTACAGGCCGGAAGCGATCACGTGAAACACCTAGGCTAGCTAATGGCTCTTAAAATAGAAGAACACACAGCACTGTCTCTGCAGTGGTACAATGCGCCGTGTACACAGACAGTGATGTGCAGCACTGCGTGAGTAGACAGTCAGAAATTTTTCTAATGCTTTCAAAGCCTACGAGGAAAAATTAAACTTCATTTGCATTTCTGACTAAAATCTGTTTGCTGCAAGAAACAATGCATTCCGATGTTATTTGCTGCTTTTTGAGCAAGGCGATGTGGCACTGGGCCGGTTACCTCTGGCAAACTTGTCTCAACTTTTCTATCGAACGTTCTACAGATCACTAGAGGGCACTGTGGTATTTAGGCCACCCTGACCTCTAAGTACTTGGAAAGGTCTTGAACTCCTGAACAGTGTCAGAAAGGTGAAAGGAGAGACATTTCAAGGGGGAAGAAAATGTTTTTTGGTACCACCTGATCTTCCTCGGTCAAACAACTCAAAAAGGCACGGTAAGTGGGAAAGTCAAATCCAGAAACATATTAAGCTCATTGTGGAAAACTCCACGACTTGTCACCTGGGCTCTGATGGGGGAAAATTTCCTCCCCCAGTTCCGGTGACTGAGATGGGGAGGCTAGAATCACATTTGCATATGCCCCCCTTCTAGAAGACTGACTCCCCGTCCACGCGCTCTCCTGCACTCCCCAGAGGTAATTTCACTGCAGAACATCCAGGTGTGCAAACCCAGAGCCACGAATGGGTTTGGAACAATTTATGATATCCGGCCTCCTTCGACGTGTATTAGCATATACCTGGTTTCTTTAACGTACACTTTGTTTTTTCAAAACCACAAACATTGGTGCTGGAATTTCATGTGGAAGTGCTTAAGGGGCTGAAAGTTAACACCTTTGTGATCCTTGCAGCCTCGCGGTGGCTGTGAAAACAAAAGCCTCTTTGTGGAGGCTTTCTTGAAATGTTTTCTTAACATGTTCCAAGTAGTTTTAGGCCGGGAACTAAAGTAAACAAGATGTTACCATGATAAAAACACTTGTGAAAACATTACAGAGCAGCACTTAGGAGTTTCTTGCACATAAAACTCTTCACAGTTTTCAGAAGTGAAATTCAGAGAGAAAAAAAAAATTTTTTTAAGTGAATTAGTGATGAAATAAATGTCCTCTGCTGTCTCCAGCCCTCGACCTTCTTGAAAGGGTCGAAGTTCCACCGCTGGGCATTTCCTCGTGACATTATCCTCCCCGTCTTCTATGACAGCACATATAAAATTTGTTTTGGCTTTAAAAAGTAATGTACATCTGACTAACATGCAAAGGAATTTGGGTTTTGATTGTCTGGCATGGTGCTTCTCTCCATGAGCAATAACCAGGAGATAAAAACAGAAACAGACAAAAAAAAAAAAAACACACCCCAATTTCTTTCAGACGGCTATCAAGCAAGGGCCCAAATTATACTTTTGTTAGATGTTCTGCAAGTGACTGTCGAAAAGAAAAACTAGGGGAAATGGACACATTTTTCCCAAACACACATGAGGAACTGGTATTTGTGAAACTATGGGGTCTGTGTCTGATTTTACATTCTAAGTCAGAAACAGGAAAATGTGGTCATGATTTAGCCTTCAGATCCACTCGCCACCTTGCCAAAGAATGGTATGGGCCCTTTTTCAAAAAGCAAAGGGGAAGAATTATAGATCCCTATTTTTATTGGCGAGGACCGTATCTTCAACCTGGTTAAAAAAAGAATAAAACCTGATCCAAGTGGGGAGAGGACAGGAGGACACGCTGAGCTTCACCTATCTGGATGGCACTGGGCTTCTCTTTGCTTGGCTGTTATCGGAGGATTCCGAGCAATGCAGGGCTGGCGGGCTGCGTTAGAGTTAGCATGAGTACCTGCCGGCGTCAGTTTCCTCCAACAAACACCACTGTCACATGATCACTTAACGGCGCATAGATTAGAAAAAAAATAATCAGCGCTAAAACTGCAACTTGTTTGGAGAAGAAACAGGGAAATAAATGCACACAATAGACAGGGTACCTGCTGGTTGTGATAAAGCGCCCCTCTGTTGGCTGGGAGGGAAAGACAACAGGATGGTTATTTGTACAGTATTTATCTTTGAAATCAAGGGCCCTGTGGTATCCCCTCACCTTGGGAACAAACAAGAGTGTCAAATCTCTGGTTTTGATTGACCAAGAGTTATGATACTTCTTCCCTCAGGAGGGAAAAAAAAAAAAAAAAAAGAGGCCACATTTTGAGACCTGTGAGTCCCCCCTCCCTTCTTTTCACCTCTCTCTCTGTCAACAGTGGCATTTTATTGTCACATGGGAGTTTCCTCCTGAACAACTGATCTTGGCCTCTCTAAAAGTTACAGCTGCCTAGCCTGAGCAACAGAAGACTGGAAAACACTGACCAAGCCAAGTCACCCTGCTCTGTCATACTGAACCCTGAAAACCAGGTGGAAGAACACAAACCCGGGTAAGTATAAAAGGCAGGCACGGATATTCTCCCCAATATGAATAAAAATGAGGGCTCTGTGAATCCACACTAAAGTAAACCCAGGAGAGCGATGATGCCCAGGGAATGCAAGAATGTGGCTCAGCTAAAAACATAATGACACCAAAAACTGTACCCTACGTCAGAGGTCAGCAAACTGGTCCAAGGGACACAGCCACACCCAGTCCTTACAGAGGGTCCTATGGCTGCTTCTCTGCTACGATGGCAGAGCTGAGTGCTTGTCTCAGAGACTGGATGGCCTGCAAAAGCCCATCATATTTACTATCTGATCCTTTATGGAAAAAGTCTGCCACCCTTGCCCTAAGATCACAGCCGACTGTGTAGGACTTCTTACCAGAAATTTCTGGTTAAAAATTATATTAAAGAACGGTCTCTTCTGACATATCAAAGCTCTGCATAGTCACCACCTCTTCCCTAGTTACGAGGTCAGCCATGTTTGGATAGTTTCCATTATTTCTCTTTTAAAAATACACTTAAGGCAGGCTTCCCTGGTGGTGCAGTGGTTAAGAATCCGCCTGCCAATGCAGGGGACACGGATTCGACCCCTGACCCGGGAAGATCCCACATGCCACGGAGCAACTAAGCCCATGCGCCACAACTACTGAGCCTGAGCTCTAGAGCCCGTGAGCCACAACTACTGAGCCCATGTGCCACAACTACTGAAGCCCGTGCGCCTAGAGCCCATGCGCCACAACTACTGAGCCCGAGTGCCACAAGTACTGAAGCCCGCGCACCTAGAGCCCGTGCTCTGCAACAAAAGAAGCCACGACAGTGAGAAGCCCGTGCCCCGTAACGAGAAGAGCAGCCCCCACTCACCGCAACTAGAGAAAGCCCACGCACAGCAACGAAGACCCAACACAGCCAAAAAAATTAAAATTAATTAATTCAAAAAAAACCACAAGTAGACGAGAAAAGAAGTACTTATATTTTTCGAGAGTGCCTGCTATGGGCCAGGCACTTGACACGAGGTACCTTTTTCATTCTCACAACCCCAAGAGGTAGTTATTACTATCGTCCCAAGACACACGTGCTGATACTGAGCTCAAAGAACGCACTCCTAGCAAGTAGCTTCACTGCCCATTCTGCCTTTCTTCAAAGCTTCCTTTATACCTACTGCCTTAGGCAGAGAGCACACAGTTAATAAAATGAGCTGCTTCTAACCAGGCGGTACTATAGAACAGTTAACAGCAAGTCCTATGAAGCCATCCTGTCTGGGTTTGGATCTTGACTCCACCTCTTATAAGCTGTGTGACCTTGGGAAAACTGGTTAACTTTGCTGTGCCTTAGTTTCCTTAACCGTAGGTCGCGAGTAATACTACAGTAATACCACTATAAGGTGGCTGTACTGAACGAGCTATATACATAAAGTACTTGGAACTGTGCCTGCTGCACAGTTCAGGGCTCTGCCAGGGAAGTGTAAAATCAGGGGATTTAGAAGAATCAGGGATTTTTGGGTGAGAAAAACAAGAAATCTGTGAAGCAACACCTAAATCAAAGGCAGAGCAATACGACATTTTTGTTGAGTAGGACTGCCTTGAGAATCTAAGCACCACTGGTATCAATTTGCTAAAACCATAAGAGAACACGTCTAAAGTGGGATAATGGCCCACTCCTGGGCCCAGGAAAGAGGTGCTTTCAGCGCCTACAGATCTGGCAGTTTGAGAAGAAATGTTTGAAACATCACTTCCCACTTCCCGATAATAATGACTCCACTATGATGTCATTCAAAGAGGCCATGTGGCTTTTGTTTGAACCACAAGAAGTATGGCAGCTCTTTCAGTCCAGCTCAATGGAAAGCAAAGTTGGTTTCGCTAAAGCCAACGTGATTACCCTTTAGACGGAGCACACACGTGGGAGACGTGAGTTCACAAGAAGACTAACTTACTTTCCACTACTCTAGGCAAGATCTTGAAAGCTGAAGACAGCTCTGAATTTCCCACAGCTGAAATCATGCTGTAGGAGAAACTCAAAATCCCAAAGTTGTCACAGACCGCAGGTCAACGGATAAACTCAGGAAAGCACCGAGAGAACTCTGAGTTCTAGAGGGTTTTTTTCTTATTCAGCATTTACTTTCCCCTCGGCTGGTTTGCAAGACTCATTTTTTACTTTTGTGAACCAGGCCTCTCATCCCCAGCCCCTACGTGGCTCCTGTGGGGTGAACTTCTTCTTCTGCTCCGAAGGTGGGTGTGTGACTTAAGCCTGGCTGCCTCACTGTGACTGCTTCAAAGCTAGAACACATGACTCAAAGTGGGCCAATGACAGTCTGCTGAGGACGTTTTCCTGGCACTACTGGAAAAGAGATACACTCTGGGATGGATAAACCTGTGGCAGGTAAATCTGTCTTCTTCAGTTCCACTTGGCAAGAGCCTGAGAATGAAGGCAACAAAGAAGAAAACAGAGCTAAGGGGCAATGAACCGATACTCCAATAACCTTGTTCAAGCATCAGGGTCCAGTCATGCTTGAAGACAGCGGTACCACCAGACCTCCTCGTTATAGGAGCCAATTACCATCCTCCGCTTTTTCTGGCTTAAACCAATTAAAGTTGGCTTTCTATAGCTTGCAAACAGAAGTCTTCTGGCCAAATATATGTCAATAAATAAGTACTACGAAATAAACAAGGAACAGTTGCGGGATCACAGTGAGCATTCCAATTCCACTGAGCAAAAATGCCACGTCATGTGCAAAACCACAATAAATAATAGAGACATGAATAAAAGTGAAAATTAGGGGCTTCCCTGGTGGCACAGTGGTTGAGAGTCCGCCTGCCGATGCAGGGAACACGGGTTCGTGCCCCGGTCCGGGAGGATCCCACATGGCGCGGAGCGGCTGGGCCCGTGAGCCATGGCCGCTGAGCCTGCGCGTCCGGAGCCTGTGCTCCGCAACGGGAGAGGCCACAACAGTGAGAGGCCCACGTACCGCGAAAAAAAAAAAAAAAAAAACCAATTCCACTGAGCAAAAATGCCATGTCATGTGCAAAACCACAATAAATAATAGAGACATGAATAAAAGTGAAAAATAAATAAGTGGTTTCCTACATAAGAGCCTGACTCCTAATACCCTTAGAAGAGAAAAGGGCTTTTTTAAAGGAATCAAGCTAGCTTCTAATTCTGATGATCTTCAGATTCTTTTCTTTAGAAATCGATGTAGTTTGAAAAGTGTGCTGTTTCTTTGTGGAGGTATATTTGTCCCCCCAATACATATACATACACACACACATACACACACACACACACACACACCCCTAACGCCAGCTCGCATAATAAAAGGAACTAAGATTTGAGGATTAGAGTGGAAATACTTTGCCTATTAACAAAAATTTGTGAGTGATCAATTGGAAAAATGCCCTCTTCCCTCATGACTCTAAAACTGATACATGTCACCAAAAATGTTGACAGCAACTTTATAGTTCTGGAGACTTTATAAAATAAATCGTATTTACAGATGTTTTCTAGCCATTCTATAGAGGAGTGAAATTAGCACCGAGATATTTATCAAAGGTAGCACTGGTGCCGGAGGTGAAATCAGAATTTAAACGTGGTTTGTGCCAAGATCTTTTTGTCTCGTTATCTACAAACAATTAGGCAAGTGATCAGGAAGCAACAAAACAAAGATTCTACAATGAGGGATTTATAAGAGAACAAAGCCCAATAGCTCTAACCAGAATCATCATAATTGTAACGGACTGTTGCTTAATTTAAGATAAAGTATCACTGCTCTTGAGTATTAATATTTAGAAACAATGTAAAATATCTTTTTTAAAATTTTTACATACTTCCGTTTTTAAGGACCACATAATGCTCTCGAAGTAAAATATTACAGCGGGGAAGCTCTACAATGTTTTCACAGACTCCCATTCATTAATCAAAAAAATGATATTCACCAAAAGCGCTTGCAGGTAGCACGAGATCTATCTCTAAGGGTGGCTTTATTAAAATATTTGTACCCAGGTCTGTAAAGAAAGATACAGAGATTGTTCTAATGATAGAAAGACCGCACAAAACCAGAGACCTGCATGTTAAATCAGCCCGCCTCTATTTCCTGGGGCTTGAATGAGACAGAAAAGCCAGAGGCAAAGACTCCCCACTGCCCCCAGTCCCGACACCCACTTTGCAAACCGTCATGTACCTATATATACAGGAGTTTTACAAGTGCACATGTTTGCTTCTTGCATGATAGATAAACATACTAAATATAACGTAGTGTTATATTCACTCCATACATCAATGATTCACTGATACTATGAATATATTTATGTGATGTCAATAATGCAGGGTGGTTTCGTCTCGATATCTTTAAAGGACAAGGCACCGTAGATGAGGGAAATGTTAACACGTCGTGCAGAAGCATTTCCCTTCGGTTAGGAGAGGATGAACGTACCATTTACTTACAGGGATGCTTTTTCAGTGGTACAGATTCAAATGGGATAACCCAAGTTTTAGTCATACTTTAACTGTAGGAATTAAACTTACTCTCGCCTCCCTATAAGGACAAGAATCTGAACAGAAGTCAACACCAATGCAGAAAGATAAGAATCAGATTGGTAGCTTTTCCCGGGCATCCGTTTCTTACGTTTATAAAGTCATTTGTGAAGAACCAAAGAAGAGGCCCAGTCTCCAAGCTATTAGTGGCCACTAGTTGACACCAATTTTATAAAGCTAGAGCTAGGGCGTATGTCATTGATTTAATATGTAGGGATGTGAATAGAAGTGAAAACTGAATTACTGCACGTTTAATATTGGGAGAATTTTTACTTAATCACTGTCATTCTGAGAAAATAAGTAAATACAGGATCTCACTAAGAGGATCAAAAATGCCCTTGGATGTAAATCCTTCCCCCTTTACAAGGCAACCCTCAGCAGACTCTGTAACTATTCCCGGGACACTGCTCGACATGGTGACTTAGAGGCTACCCTCAAAATGGTGGCGTGAAACTCGCCATCAAAAAGGCACCGCATGAGGAAAAGTACGAAGAGCGGGAGGTGACGGCTACGCGAGAGAAGAAAGCAATATCAAATCCTTCTTACTTTAGAAATGACTGGAAATCTTCACACACTGCTTCACAGCCAGGCCACTTGCATACGCCATGTCCATACAGAGGATGGCTATGGGGATGCTCCTCGTGGGACAAACTGAAAGAAAACACACAGAGGACAAGAGAATAAGTTGGCTGCGCAGAACCCCCCCACCAGACATACGAGGTAAGAGGAGGCAGCCCACGTGGCCAAAGGTGAACCAATCCGTGCTTTCCTCTTCCTGTGGAATTTACGAATTACTTCTGCACGGCGCTCTACTTACAGCAAGAGTTCAATTTCAAAATGCGAACAGCCCAATAGTACAAATGTGCCACCACGTGTGAAAAGTGCTCGACAGGCTTTCGTTAGAGGCAAAGCCCTCCACTCAGACTGCGAAGGGTTCGTTAAAAGGCTAGAACTTATCATTTAACCTACCTAATGAAAATGATAACATCTGTACTTGATTTTGAGATTCTCTCGCTGTTTTCTACCCAGAATGTTACATATTTTTCTCCCCCTCTTCTGCCACCAACAGTATTCCCAAAATTGTAAAATCTTTTCACTGGTTAAGTTTATCAAGCAAAGAAGAGTGCAATTAAATAATTTAGAGTAAAATAATTGAGAAAGACAAATGTATCCAAGTAGATGATTAACTTAAAAAAAAAAAGCTAATAGTGGCAGGAAGATTCTATCCCTAAAATTACTAACACCAAAGAGTGAAAGAAAACTTGGCATGAACATGAAAGGGTTAATCCTCCCGTGGGGTTCCAATCAATAGGTAATGATTGGGCCACACGGATCCAGGTCATGGGACGCTTTGATCCATGCCATGTGGCACTTAGAAAAGTGTATCTGTTGTACTTGCTGATGAACCATATTCTCAAATATTTTCTCTATTAGATTTCTGCATCCAGACTTCTTTCAGACAAATTATTTTTACAGTCGTTTCCATAACCTTAGACTCTGTCAAATAGAAACATAAAACTGACATTAAGAGTTCCGTTTCGTACTAAAGCACACTGTCTTCAAGGAAAGGGCTATTTTGCAACTTACTCCACTGCCGCTGCCTGACTTTGAACTTCAAGCACACTGAATTATGATTTCACACACACACACACACACACACACACACACACACACACACACGAGAGGCCTGTAGTTTATATAACCCCCAGGATGTGCAGTCATATATTTTATCGATTCACATTCGTAGAGCAGACATACACAAACGCCACTTGTCCCTGACTTATAATTAATCCACAGTGAATGTATTATGAACATTTAAACTGAGGGTCATGAATACCAAACACACGTATACACTGAACAACACTTTATCAAAGATCCATAGGTCTCCCTGTGGCTTTTCAATGACTTGCTTGGAAATCTAATAAAATTTGAAAATAATAAGCTAGTTTCCCTGACAATAGAAAACAAAGCTGGGAAACAACAACAAACAAAAAATGCATTAAACTAACTCAGGAAAGCACTGAAAGGTGCCCCCATGAGAGAAAAGAATAGCACAAGTGAACTAAGGTAGTTACAGTGAGGTTTCCAAAGCCCAATGATACAATGATATTCTCTGAGCGGTTACGAGGGTAAAATTCCACTGGACCGAAGGAAAGAATGACTACCTATCTTTGTTCACCTTCAGAGTCTTTAAAGAATAAAAGAGGTATGATATGAAAATAGAATTAAAAAAAATTACTGGCAACATTTAACATCCAAGAATCCTTCAAAGTACCAAGATTCTCAGAATATCTGAGAGGGAAGGATATCATTTAAAAAGAAAACTGTTCCTACCAACATCTTACAAGGAAAAAGAAAAAATATCCAACCATAATAACTCTTCTCTTTACCAATTTTATTAACATTATTTAAAGTATTTTCACAATCCTAAATGCATTAGTATATATTTGTTATAAAATCCTTGAAAAATCTTGAAAAGAAATAACTACCCTCAAGTACACACACACACACACACACAATTTTTGACAAATTAGGCATGAAGATTTGCATCCTTTTAAATTTTAGATAATTTTGAAAATACTCTCTCATGTTATCCACTAATCTTCAAAAGCTTCAGTTACTGATGTGTAACAGTCTGTCATATAGCCTCTTAGCTCGAGCTATCTGCCAAAATTGATATAACCATTCCTCTATTTTGGACACTGAGATTCCCTTCATGTTTCTAATATTTAGGAAAAATGTTAGAAATTAAATTTTACCAGGCAAAACATCCCAGTATATAACTGATTTTTACTAGAAGATATATTCAGAGAAATGGAATCACTCAGTTAAATGAGTACTACGTTTTAAGATTGACCATTAATACTCCATTAAGTTGCTCTTGAGAAATGCTACATGCCCAGTACACTCTCAGCCATTATACCTATTTTGCGTGCTTCTTTAGGTTGGAAAAGAGGAGCCTCAACTAGTGAGGATATAAAATTAGCATCATCAGTTAAAAACTGCCAATGGTTATTCTACTGTGCCTTGTGGGTTAAGCCAGGAGGGTTCTGAAAGTAATAGTAGGAAAGAAGGTACCACGCCTTCACTAGAGGAATTACAACTAGAAATAAAACTACATAATTCAGCACGTGTGCCACCTCCACCCTAACCCCCGTCCCCTGTTTCTAGGCTGACTTATTTGTAAAGGCTCCTTGGACTGAATAAAAACTAGTCTCCTCTAAGAATTTATTTGTGGTTCAACTTAATATCCTTATTTCAAAGAAAAGGACCAATGACAACTCACTGAAGCCTCAGAAGCATCGCCAGTCACACCCTGAAGGCTAGAGGAATGCCAGCTCCTGGCACACATACATACTTACACACTCAGTGGACCTCTTGAAAATGTGCCTCTGCATTAAAACTGTATTTTTTATCATGAAAGCATTATATGTTCTTATTTTTAGAAGTTCACCTCATGCTGTGTTGGCTCAACTCTGCCCCACCCTCGTCCCACACCTAACGCAACCCTACCCTGGCCAACGGTGCAGGCACTCCGGCACATCACCACACTGCACTCTCCTTCTCGTGGGCTCTTGTTTACAAATGTGGAAACACGGGATACATACTGCTGTCACTTGCTGTTCATATTTGGACACTTTAAAATATACAACTGTCTGAGATAAAGTGCTTGGCTTTGAAAGGAAGAAGAACAGACTGGCAGTGATGCCCTGGTGGAGTATCTCTGCAAAGATACATACGATACTCTTAACACTTGTCGCCTCTGGGGCGGGGGACCGGGCATTGCGGTGGGGCGGGGAGCAGAGAAGCGGGATTTTCACTGTATCATTTTTTTGGTGTCTTTCGAAGTTTTAATTTTGTGCATTGTAGGTGTTTTTTGCTGTGCAACTGTTAAATATACGTATACACACACACACACAAACCCATACAGAGACATACACACACATGAAAAAATCAAGTGCTACGCAGGACTCGACTTCCAGCCTGCCACACACCCTGATGCTGGTGGAGCAAATGCTGTATCCTTGCTGCCTGCGTGGCTGAGGCTCACTTCTGGCCTTTCAGTCATTCCGGATGAAGCATCGTTAGACCCCACCTAGCTGTACCCCTGAATGGGAACTTTTCTGTTTCATCAGAGAAGTGGAACAAGCCTTTATACCCTTACTGCCTTTCAGGACTTGCCAAAAGGGACAAGATGGGAAATTAAAAAAAAAAAAAAAAAAAATGAGTACAGGAATTGTTAAACTTGAATGAATTTAGAATTTCATTTCCAGGATGAAACTTGATGGAAAAATGACCATCTCATCATCTGACGGTCAGATAAAGCCCGTGAGCCCAATCATTTACATATACTGGTGACGGGTAGCTCACCCACGTGAGGAGTATAACTTCTGGAAAGCCGCCGAGATCAGTGCTGAGTAAATGGATGAATAAATAGATGTATTTGATTTTAAAGGGATTTCAACATGCTTGCCCCAAAATTAAACTTCAAAACTTTAGGGTCAGTTGTTTAATAAACTATTTTTTACTATGAACTCCCAGGTTGAAAAGTTTTAGGGACAGGGAATCACAACTAGCTCATCTCTGCCCACTCGGTACCTAACACAGAACATGGGCTCAATAAATGCGAGACAGACTCATACAGACAATGATATTATTCTATTTAATGTCTGTGTGGATGTACGCTAAGTTAATGCTTGCCTTTTAAAAAATGTCTTGAAGGTACAGCCCAGAATGATGCCAATCCACTTGAGGAAAGAGCATTCGCACCTTCTATTATTTACCTTTAGTCCAAATATTTAAAACGCAGATAGTACATACTTAAGAAAAGCCCCATGATTTAAATTTCTCCTGATGACCCTTGGTTATGTACAAAATCGATATATTTATTAACACGAAACAGTGACAGCATTTCAGGTTAGGAAGAACCAACTTGCCATGAAAAGTATAACTACACAAAAACAGGTAATAATTCCTGACATTACCTAATACTAAATACACTCTGTATTATTCAGTATGATGTAATGGTGTCACTGACATTTATTTAAGACTTGTTTTGGTATTTATTCTTCCTATATCAAAGTATACCAGCCAGAGCCTTAATTTCAACACTGACTTTGGCCTTTGAGAAGATTTTACATAATGGTTATGGTTTTTCAGCGGCGACTATTCACTACTCCCTTCCCAAGTGCGTTACTCAGCCAAAGCTTGAACTAGAATCACTGCTAAAACTAAGAACAGCTTCTTACTGCAGCCTGTAGACTTTAGCGGCCCTATGCTCTTGGTCCTGTAAGCTGATTTTCCCTGCGGTAGTAAACAAGAGAATCATCTTTGAAGGAGAGGAAAAGCACAGACACCTCAGAGAACAGGGAACCCTCCTACACCGTTGGGAACGTAGACTGGTGTAGCCACTCAGGAACTCCATACTGGTTTTCCATGAGGAAAACAGTATGGAGTTTCCTTAAAAAACTAAAAATAGAGTTACATATGGTCCAGCAACCCCACTCCTGGGCATATAGCTGAGGGAAACTCTAAGTCAAAAAAATACATGCACCCCAAGAGCCAAGACATCGAAGAAACCTAAGTGTCCATTGACAGATGAGAAGGATAAACTTCTTTCTTCTGTGGTATATGTACACAAAAAAGAATGAAATATTGTCATCTGCAGCAACATGGATAGACCTAGAGATTATCATACTAAGTGAACTAAGTCTGACAGAGAAAGGCAAATTTCATACGATATCATTTATATGTGGAATCTAAAAAAAAAATGATACAAATGAACTTATTTACAAAACAGAAACAGACTCACAGATATAGAAAACAAACTTATGGTTACCGAAGGGGAAAGGGAGGGGAGAGGACAAATTAGGAGTTTGGGATTGACATACACACTACTATATATAAAATAAATAATCAACAAGGATCTCCTGTAGAGCACAGGGAACTATATTCAATATCTTGTAATAAACTACAATGGAAAAGAATCTGAAGAAACAAGAAAAGCACAGACGCCTCGCTGTACCTCAATGCCAATTTTCTTTTCTCCTAAAGGCACGCCTCCAGCTTTTCCTGTGCCCTGACCTATGTTCTCGCGTCTGCCTTCTAAGTCTCGTCCTATTTGTTTTTTCCCTTTTCCAAATTTGCCCTGTTTGTTTGCTCAATTTCTGATTCATCTGTAACAAAAGGCTACATCTGTGCCCATTAGGGTTTATAACTTCTCCCCTTGCCCCCCACCAATCAACCCCAAATTATAAATTGTATTCCATTTCACTAGCATCTTGTTTGATATATTAAGTTACGGAAGACTGTTGGGCATTCTCTAACGGCTCCAATTGATGGAATACATTTTTCTAAGCTTCAGTGAGGTATAATTCGTATCCCATACAACTCATTCATTTGAAGTACATAATTCAGGGAATTCCCTGGCGGTTCGGTGGCTAGCGCCGTCCAGTGGTTAGCGTGGTCCTCGGCACTTTCACTGTGAGGGCCTGGGTTCAATTCCTGCTCGGGGAACTAAGATACCGCAAGCCACAGGGTGCGGCCATAAATAAATGAATAAAGTACATAACTCAGTGGGGTATACAAAGTATATAATGCAATATTCACGGGGTTGTAAAACCACCACCACAGTGTAATTTTAGAACATTTTATATCACACCGAAAAGAAACCCTGGACCCATTAGCAGTCACTCCCCTAGTCCCTGCCAACCACTAATCGACCTTCGGTTTCCAGACGTTTGTCTATTCTGAACATTTCATACAAATGGAATCACATAACATGTGGTCTTATGTGTCTGGCTTCTTTCACTTAACATCATGTTTTGGAGGTTCATCCACACTGTAGCATGTGTCAGTGCTTCATTTCCTTTTTATGGCTGAATACTATTCCACTTTATGTATCTAACACATCTTGTGTATCCATTCATCTGCTGATCAACAGTTGGGAGGTTTCTACATTTTGGCTATTGTGAAGAGTGGTGATATGAAAATACAGGTACATGTACCTGTTTGAGTGTAAGTTTTCAATAATTTGGGGTATATAACTAGGAATAGAATTGTCGGGTCATGTGGTCATTCCACGGTTAACATATTAGCAGGCTATTTCCAAAGCAGCTGCACTACTATTTTTTCAAAATAACTTTTGAAATCGCATTGTTATAAAATAAGTTTCGAAGTCTGATTGCGAGGGGCAGCATTGTCTGAGGGTTCCAATTTCTCCACATCCTTGCCAGCACTAGGTGTCTGTCTTCATCTTAGCCACCCCAGCGGATGTAAATTGGTACCTTTTTGTCCTTTTGATCTGTGTTTGTTTAAAGATGAATGATGCAGAGCATCCTCTCATGTGCTTATTGGTCATTTGTGTGTCTTCTTTAGAGAAATGTCTATTCAGATCCTTTGCCCGTTAAAAAACACTGGGTTCTTTTTATTGTGGACTGCAAACGTTTTTTTCATGCATATATTTTCTGCACACAAGTCCATGATGAGATATATGATTTGCAAACACTGATTCCCATTTTGTGGACTGTCTTTTCAGTTTCTCGATGGTATGCTCTGAAGCACAAAAGTTTGAAATTTTGATTAAGTCCAATCTTTTTCTTTTCCCCCTTTGCTTCCCTGCGCTTTTGGTGTCGCATCTAAGAAACCACTGACTGAGCCAAACTAATAAAGACTTATTCCTATGTTCTCTTGCAAGAGCTTTCGCACTCACATTTAATCAATTTTGAGATAATTTCTGTATTTTGTGTGAGGTAGGTGTCCAACTTCATTCTTTTGCACGTTGTCCCAGCACCATTTGATGAAAAGACTGTTCTACTCCAGATGAATTGTGCTGTGTTGGCACCTTTGCCAAAAGCCAAATGAACATAAATGTAAAGATTGGAGGGGGTTTTTTTCTTTTCTCTCTCTCTCTTTTTTTTTTTTTGCTTCACTTTTGCTGGATTTCTTTTCCCCAGATGTACTACTCCCATTCTCAAAAGAATTTATACTCAAAATATAAAATAACTCTTGAAATCACATTGTTATAAAGTAAGTTTTGAAGTTTGATTGGGGGGGGCAGCGATAAATTTTTAATAAAAATAAAACTTGAGCAACTGAACATTTTAAGGAATGAGTGCCGAGGGACAGTTTTTATTTTCCAGATCCTGTTGCTCCTTTGTGTGCTGAAAAGTCTTTTCAGAATGTACTTGGTGCACCTCTCTGCCTAACAAATAAATGGAGTGTAACTTACCCTTTTATTGAAGGTCAGTAATATTTCTCTATGGGGAGGGGTGGGTGCCAGGTGAATGAAAACCTCATTCCGCATTATAGATGCGCTAAAAACCAGGAACCTGCAAGTCATTTAACTGCCCTGCCCTCCAATTCCTCATTTGAAAACCAAAGGGGATCACACGTGATGACCTGTGCTGCTTCTCCCAGTTGGGAACGCCTCCACCAAACTTCTACCAGTTATGCAGATGAGAGAGGGTGTGGCACAAATGACATACCTTGTTATTGACAAGATGAAGAAGGAGTAGGTGCTTAATGAGGATGGGTTAAAGGAATGAATGAGATCCACGCCCTTACCTCTGCTGGGGGGGTGGGCAGGAAGCTCTCTTCTTCTAAACCCTTCCCCACCCCCCGCAGATACATACACCAAAAAATCACACCTAACCCCCTTTGCCCACTGGCCACCTGCCTCTTTCCCACCATGTTGGCTTTTCATCCATCCAGCCAACGTTAGTGCAATGCTGACCCTGAGGCAGGCAGCCAGGATACTAATGATGAACACCAGTTCTCTGACAAACCGCATCTGTGCCTGTCTCTGGCTCAAGTCTCTCCTTGTCTGTCTGTCTGCTTTCCAATTCTTTGGTCTCATGTCCATGCGCACACGCTTCTTTGTGCCCACCCCGTAACACTGTCAGCCGTGGAATCTTCCCCGCTCAGATCCATCACAGCCTATGATTTTGGTGACCAGGAGATGCTCATTCCTAGCCCAAAACACGAAACTATTCCAGATACCTCAGGTTTCCAGCAAGGTGTTCTCTTCAAACACAGTTTCAGGGCTACCCATTAATAAAAAGTACTTTCCACTAAACTGTGATCATAACGAGAGCACACGTCAGCGGAAGCCACTGCCGTTTTAAACCTTTTTCTTTCTTTTGCTTTAATTCTTTAACGACAACTTACACAAAAGCGATCCTACTTTCCTTCTTTCTCTTTTCTCTTTACTTTTTAGTTCTTATCACATCTCCCTGACTTCTACTTTGCTACCATAACCTACTCTCAGTAAGATTTTAAGTAACGTACCCAATTTCTTAGGTTTGAATATGGGAGCCTGAATTTGATTTCGAGTGATGAAGTGATAACTGAAAATAAAATATCATCAGACTTCAGATGCTTTTACACTAAATTTTCAAGAACGAGTTGATATCAAGTGTTTCTGATATGTACAGTAAGTCTACTTGAATGAAACCAAACTAGTTGAGCTGGCTTTGGAACTTGATCACAGATGACCATATAAAAAAGAACAACGCAGATTCACAAGAGCAGAAGAGATGATTACTTACATATCGAGCACAATTTTCCATCTTAGAGTTTATTGTTTGAATACTTTTCATACTAGAGTATAACTCCTCAAAACCAGCCAGGAGCCAAATCCCAGTCTCTTGCAGTAAATAAAAGGACAGGTCAAGTTTCTTCAGGTGTTATACGGTAGCATCCGGGGGGAAAGGTCCTACACTTGCCTTGGAAAAGTGCAAATGATACGTGGGAACAGGGGAAAGGGTGACTCAAGCATTGTGTCTTTTTTCCTGGTGCCTTTGTGAAAATGACCTTTCTCCTTTAACTTTCACTGAAAACACTTCAAGAAGCAAATGGGCTGCTTCTTTTATACTGAAGAGTTGGGACATGACTTTGGCCTTACATTTCCAGCACGCTGCCTTAATCTGTGCTCATTTCAGAAATACTCCATCCTTAGGTGTTTATTAATCAGGTTTCCAAAAGCAAGCTGGCAATCAGCTCTATAATCTCACCGCCAAGAGACGGGTGTTTTACTAAAGCCCATTAAAGGGCCTACTCTAGAGCAAGGAAAGATGGAGTCCTCTGCAAACTGGGAGATGCACACACATGCTTCTCCCTTTCCCTCTCCCACGCAGTGAATCCTTGACTCTCCTTCCCCAGAACATTCATCATCTCAATTTTCTGCTGCTTTTCAAATCATGTTTAATTAGAGGATTTCACATTCCCTTGTGATATGATATCCATGAGGAAAACTTGCAACTGGAGTGACTGTGAATTAGTCTGTTAAGTGCCAGATTTGTGCTTTTAAACAATGATGGAGATTATTGTTATTATCTGCTCTCAATATTGTGCCTCGAGACGTGAGGGCTACCTTAAGTAACTTCACATCTGAAATACAACCTATTAACTGTTTACGTCCGTTTCCCCCCCCCCCCGGAAATACAAATTATCCTGAAAGAAATACAGCGTCACCTTTCTACAATGGACCCCATTAGGGCATGGGCAACTAACGTGGTGAGCTGGGTGACTCTGAGTTACATAAAAATACCCTCGCTTTCGTAGTTATGGATTCAGGCTCGGGTAGACTGGAAAACAATTTTGACATCAGATCTGTGACTTCTCAGGGGTAGCTTTTTATAAACCCTGTTTAAGTTAATCAGTTTCAAGAAAACGTAAAAACTTGTAATATGTATATGCAGGTATGGCAAACATTGAAGATGGCAAGGGAATGACTCAAAGATTGTTGCGTGGGATAAAAGGATTAAAACTGTCTATAGGTAAGGATGCTCACTCTGCCTTTTTCCATTGCTAATCAAAGACTAATGCTTCTCAAATTCTCTTATAGCTGTAAATCACCTGGAGATCTTTTGAACATGCAGATTCTAATCCAGCAGTTCTAGGGTGGGACCCAAGACTACGCGTGTGTAGCACGCTCCTGGATAACGCTGCTGCTGTTGGACCCTGGAGCTCTAAGGAGCTTCAGAGTTCCCTGTTCCGGATCTGACCTAAAAGTGAGCGTACTTACAGAAACACACGTGAGCTGTCTTCTCTATTAACTGTGGGGTGAAAAGCAAACTGGGGATGGATAAATACGGAAAGCGGAGACACTGGGCAACCTCACCAAGCAATAGGTACAAACTCATGAAAACTCTCACTGGCCCAAAGTTATTTAAGAAGTATATGCAAGTCTTTTTTTTTTTTTTTTTTTTTTTTAATATAATGAAACAGCTAAGACTAAAGGAAGTTAGCACCGGGAAGAGGCCATCATCTCCTGTTTCTATTCAGCAAACACCAGTTTCACATTAGCACGGATCTACTGAGTGACTTGGCCAGTGAACAGTGTTTGCCAGGTACTCTACGGATCAGTAGTACCCCGGAGTACACTGTTGAATCTGGGTTTGACAACAACTCAAAGCTTCACAGGTCCCAGACTCTACGGCTGCCTTGGGTATCCTCTAAGCCTTCATGGCATCCCTGAACCTGGGAGGAGAGGATGTACGTGTGAATAAGTAGGATCTTGAATTAACTTTTTTAGGAAGGGGAGTGACGCACTTGGGCTTTTCTAGGAAACCAGGGGGTATCATGAAAGCAGGGTTTCAATCCACTTGGCATAGTACCATAGGCAGTCAAGGCCCCTCCTCAGTAAAGAGAGGGAAATCCTACCAAAATATCCCAATAGGTGATATACACGGACTCAACGGTGGCCCACACGATGTCAGGAAGAACAAGAATGCGTATTTCTACAAACCGGCAGATTTACTTTAATTTGTATTAGCCAAAAATATATCTAGCATCTGCAACTTCTGGTTTCACAGATATCATGTCTAAGGATGAGGCTTATTTTATTTAAATTAAAAATGACTCGATTTAAAGAAAATCATATAAATTACAATAGTCATCTAAGCAGATATGGCAAACCTCATGACAGTGGGGCACACATTCAAATGACTAAACTTTCAGAAAACAAAAGTGCGTGAAGGAGTCCTCAAGGAGAGGCAGTCTGTAACTGGGTTTACTTCCTGAGTCGACAGTGACCCAGTGGTTAAGTCTCTTTAATTTGAATTTTCAATAGGGAAGGAAGAGCCTCAGAATTATCCTTGACTGATGGGACAAAGACCCACAAAAGCCACAAGAGCACAGGGCAGTGTGTCGGATGCTTCGAGGACTAGACCCTATCCTTTAGGACCAGGGAGCGTCCTATGTGTAGACTATCGATGGTAAATCAGCTGCTTCACCAATGGTAAGAACTTGAGGTTGGGGGCCATGATGACAGGTCATAAGTCCAGCAGTTACTCTCTTCACCATCCCCTCCAATCTGGTTCCACCTCCCTTTTCAGATTCACTGGGCAAAACATGCAATCTTGATTCTCAGAAGCCTGTGGCACAGCAAGACAACGGAGCAGAGAAGGAGAGGGGGAGTACCTGTGGGCTGGTCGGTGTGTTCTGATCCATCACCAACACAGAGCGGGTGATGACAAAGGCCGAATGCCTGTTTGCACGGTGACAAGTGAAGGGATACATAAAGGAAAAGGACAAGAAGAGGCAGAGGTCCAGCTTTTGTTTCTGACACCCATAAGGGCGATCGCTATGCTGAGGTTGTCAGTGAGAGTTTCCCACTGGCAGCATTAACACTGGGATCTTGTTAAGAAAACAGAATGCTTTCCAAAGAGGGGCTGTGAGCAACTGTGTCAATACAGACATAGGGACCACTAATCCAAAAGATATTAACACCATTAAGCAGGCATGCGCATTATGTCCATGCGAGTGTTTGCACTGGTGAGTCACAAGGTCTGTGTGGAACCCTGTCCATATGTTAGAGGAAACAACAAGACCCGGAAAACCAAAGAGCATAAATGAAAGTTCCAACACTAATTCTTCTCATTTAAGCCCTGCCCCTGACACTCTGTGGAAGTCAGCACAAGCATACTCCAGAACCAGAAGAATCACGTTAACAGAAGCGTGAGGGCCAGATCAGGAAGCAGGAGGTGAAGGGACAAGGGACTTAGAGAAATAAAGTGGCTCAAAACCATTAGGCACTTGCATTTATGTCTCCTAAGAATTACTTCCTACTTTATGTCATTCCTTTTATGTCTCAGCAGTACAAGATGCTTCATTAATGGTCACTGGATTAAACTCTTCTCTGCCTTTGATTCAGCATTTTTGTTTGTTTGTTTCGGTTACTGGGGGGCGTTTTCTGGCCATGCCACATGGCACGTGTGATCTTAGGTCCCTGACCAGGGATCGAACCCGCACCACCTGCAGTGGAAGCGCGGAGTCTTAACCACTGGACCGCCAGGGAAGTCCCGCCGCATGTTTTACCAAACACCTACTTTGTGCTTAAGCATCGTGTTGGGTTCCTAGATCAGAGTCTATAAACTGGAATGCGTAAGAAGATCCGTGGGAGGGCGCTAGGATAATATTACCACTTCTGTATGCATGTGTTAATATTAGAGCTTTTGTATGAATAGATACTTGTGTACCTATGTGTATACATTTCTCACCTTCTTACTCTTTAATTTTTATACTACAGGTACTATATTAAGCATGTATATAATTGATTAAAAGTATCTTTAGTAGGGGTGCATACTCAGAAGTTCTAATATTCATGGGGTGACTAATCAAACACATTTGGAGGTCATTGGTATAGACTGTGACTAAGTTCTCATCCTCTCCAGAAGAGTTCTGCCCAATTCCCCAGTTGAGGGGAAAGAGAGAGAATTGAACAGACGGCTGGAACATAAAATTCTGTAATATTTGATCTGGGCCTTTGAGTATCAATTGAAGCTCAATGCTAAAAGGAATAGGATGAGAGAAGGCACGTGACTAAAGCACAAAAAGCAATTTCATACATAAAAAAAAAAAAAACTTAGAAAGAGCCAGAGTACTTACAAATGATTTAAAGGCCAACATCAGTAAATTTTAAAATGAATTTTGTTCCATGAAATAGTTCACACTGGGTCACAGTCTCAAGACCTGTTCTCTTTGAAATGTTGAGTCTTGGCACTGGACCCAGACTGTCCGAAAGACTAGTGAATAATAGTTATCAAGATCCCTCCTCTGTCACTTTGAATCGGAGGAGGGGAAGAAGGCCATGGAGTCAGGACAGATGTTGGGAGGTCCTACAGCACTGGTTCTCAGAGTTCGGTCGCTGGGAACTTGTCAGGGATGCACATTCTTAGGCCTCACCCCAACTTACCGAATCAGAAACAGTACGACTAGGGTCCAGCAATCTGTCGTTTAGCCAGTCCTCCAGATGATTCTGATGCAAGCTAAAGACTGAGAATCAATGTAACCAGAAATCCACATTTTCCCTCCTGTTTGGAGCACATAAGTATCAATATCAACAAAGACCAACCAGGTACTTCTACAGCATCCGTGGCCAACGGGCAGCTCCTACTATTAACGAGTTCCTGAGCCTTATTAAATTCATAAATTCACTCTGTTCTGAACACGCGGTCTCTGCAGTGAAATGCAGCACCGACCACATGCCAGGCTGGCTGTGCTAGATGACCGGGATGTGGCAATCGACAAGGGACACGGAACCTTTCCTTCCTGGAGTCCACTGCATCCAAAAATCTCACCTGATGCAAACGTGGGGGCTGTGTGGAACTATAGACGTGACGATATTCCACCAGTGCTCGTGTTTAACAAACGATACACGCCATCACATTTTGCCTATCTTCATATCACTGCATTATTTACACTGCGTTGGCAAGTGTCTGCCTCTGTGTTTGTCTCTCTAGACAGTGAGTTCCTTAAGGGAAAGACCTACGTTCGAGTCATCTTTTAATTCCCAGAATCTATAGAGTTATTAGTATGTAAATGCTCAATAAAGGCGGCTTGAATGAATAAATGACTTTAACAATAAACAAGTCATTAATATTTCATTAATTAAATCATCAATAATCATTTAATATCCACGGAGCACTGCCTGTGTGCCAGAGACTAAAATGTGTACGAACTCATTTCATCTATGAGGCCAGGCTTGGTAACAGACCCGTTTCACAGAGGGCGCACTGAGGCACACCAAGATGAAGTACGTGGAGTGGGCCGCCTGCCCTGGAATGCAGGCCATCCGGTTTGAGTCCACACTCCTAACCGCTAAACAACAAAGCCGCCCCCGCGCTAATCGAGGTAAGAGCCATGATCTAGCAAAACATGCCTCAAGGTCCTCTGCTTCTGCTGTGCCCTCCGCCTGGAGAGCTCTTCCCTGACTTCTTCATGTCTGTTCAAGGGTCACTTCCTCAGAGAGGCTTTGCCAAACCCATTTATCCAAACAGTGACCTTAGCCCCGCTCTTCCTGCTTCACTTTTTTTTTTTTCTTCAGATCTTAATTCTATCTGTCTTTTTTTTTTTTTTTTGGCGGTACGCGGGCCTCTCACTGTTGTGGCCTCTCCCGTTGCAGAGCACAGGCTCCGGACGCGCAGGCTCAGCGGTCATGGCTCACGGGCCCAGCCGCTCCGCGGCACGTGGGATCTTCCCGGACCGGGGCACGAACCCGTGTCCCCTGCATCGGCAGGCGGACTCTCAACCACTGCGCCACCAGGGAAGCCCCCTATCTGTCTTTTTATTACGTGATTATTTGTTTGTTCTATTTCTCTTCCACTGCAACATCAGCTCCACGGGGTCAGACTTTGTCAAGCTCATGGTTCTATCCCTCGAAGCCTAGGACACCTGGGACGGGGTTAGTGAAGTTCTGCAGAATAAGCGGACCTGCCTCAGTACTGTCTGGTGACTTCTGTCCTGCAAAGGCAGGCTTTTTTTTTGTTGAACTCTGGACAACTTCCCCATTTATCCTTGTTAAGTTTCTCTTACTTCTGTCTGTACAATCCTCTAATTTATTCAAACACTACTGGATTATTCCAGCTCTTGGTGTCATTTTTTTTTTTCTAATTAAAGTAAGCTGCCATTTATTTCTCACACTGATCTTTAACACGGAGACATCTTGTTCTCGTCGTAAATATGACTCATACGGAAAAATGTAAGTTGAATATAGGGGCTCATGTATACCAGAATGTTACCATCAATATTTCAGATATAAAAAAGGAGACATGAAGCCAGAGATGCCTGTCCAATTTGAAGGTCTATAAGTAATCATTTCAGTGGAGTTTTTTAGCCTTTTGGATGTATAACCTGAAATTCCACCAGATGACTAAAATAGCCCCTCTTGAAAGCAAATACCACATCATTTACACAAACACTTTAGGTTTCTCTTTCCTTTTGCCATAATACACCTTCAAACTCAACATTCACAGCCAGGATGTAAAATACACACACAGAACAGATCCTTCAAAGACAGACCTCAACATATTTTTTTAAAAAAAGGAAAAAAAGAAAGAAAGAAAAAGAGAAAAAGAAAGAGAAAGGAAAGGAAGATCAACTTGCCATTTGACTGATTTCCCTGAAGACTATAAAAGGAATGAAATCGGAAGGTCATAAAAGTGTGCCCATTTGTTTAGGGAAGTCTTACAGGTAGTACAAATACATCAGCTACAGTTGCTATGGGGTCTGTTTGTTTACCAGATGAGAATCCAAGTAGTTACACAAAAGCAGAACAACATTTGGGGATATAAATGGAGAAGGCTTTGCCTTCTGGTAAAATTTCCAAAGTGCCTTTTAAAATGTTCCTGTTTTTCACCTTCTTCACTGGGAAATCTGTTTTCTAGATTCTCCCTTTTCAGTTCTAGCCCTCCAAGGAATGTCTTACTCTCAGATTTCTAAGGCTGGTAATGATTTGCTTTTCCTTTTCCCTTTCTCTTTTTTAAGATGTAAAGACTAAAACCACTAGCCCAGCCACCCAAACTGTACAATGAAAGTAAGTTCTCACAATACAAAAAGAGAGAGAGAGAGAGAGAGAGAGAAAAACAAAAACTGCCGAGTTTATAGACGAATTCTAGGACAGGCACGTCATACTTAAATTGAGTTAATTCACGAACAACCACCCAGAAAGGTGTGTGTGTATGTGTAAATGACTTTCTATGAACCAGGTATGTTTCACGGACCTGAATTATACCTGCTGGGTTAACCATTGGCTTCTAAAAAAATAAAAGGAGGGGGGGTTACGTGGGAAGGAAACCAGCAAGACTGTTCTACAATTTCTTAGTTGGGCGTGTGTGTGCGCGTGTACGCGCGCGTGTACGCAATAACTCAGATCTGCCATTAAGCAAACTGCACCACAGAGGCCGCTGGGAGTGGAGGGCTTCTCTTCACACTACACTGACCACGGTACCCACCAGGCACAGCCCCGGCGCCTTTCTGTGAATGGGACACACTGCCATATGGACGAAGACACTGAACAAGCTGTACAAGTCCTGGCGACATGTGCCCAGGGGACTGTCCCGTAGTCACACCACCTGGGCTGTGGCAATTGTGCTCTGTCTGTGCAGAGGCACGGAGGAGCCCAGCAGGATGTTATTTCTGAGTACACACAAAAAGGAAAATTACAGTTAGGAGAATTCTCTGGCTAGCGTATCTGTTGCTCAATTCCCGAAATAGTTTCCCAGAGGAACGGTTATCTGCTTTATTCACACAGGCAGAAATGACAAGCTGGAACACATATTAACAATTTCCCTTTGTGAGCTTCCACTATTGTTTTAATGAGGAGAATATGCTTTGTAATATACTTGGGCCTTGACGGATCACAAAGCGGGGTGGAAGAAAGTAAGTGAGGACGGCCGTGCACGTGTGGCCGCTCACTTGTATCGCCCGAGCGAGCAGGTCTGCACAGTGGTGCCTCCCTTGGAAAGGGCCGCAGAGCCAGGCTGCCAGGTGGCCCTGGTGCAAAATGGCATCTTGTTAAATCTTGAAAAAGGACGTGCCTTCCATTTCAGCCTCTTGGATAGGTTCCTCCTCACTGGGCCCCATCGCTGGCTGAAAAACACGGGACTCCTAGCTGTCACTGAAGCGAGAAGGCCACTAGGAGTTTTCCAAGTCACACAGCGTTCCGCTGACCCTTGGCCTCCCTTCCCACTTTTGCATGGATCCACAGCCACCAGAGAAAATGTTCTATTCAGTTGGTCCAAGGGGTAAAGTGTACATTTCAACCAGACTCTCTTACAGGTAAAAGGGCAAAAGCCAGTACAACAGGCTATGCCATCAGAGCTCCCCAAAGACGGGTCCTCACCGTTCTTCTGTCGTGTGCTTTCCTTTCCACCCTTGGTATGGAATAAACGTTAAGAAAGCTAACGTATATTAGGTGTTTCCACACAAGCGCGAGCACCTATGGAATACCTGGGTGCCCACCAAGGGAGAGGGTGGGAAAAACCCTATCGGCAAGAGCAACTCATCAGAAAAGAATGACTAACCTCCATGATGAAAGAAAATGGGGGTTCAAAGCTGATTTTTCATGAGAAATCTGGGACATTGGACATGAAATGGCCCATGGTTGAGATTCATATTAGGCATATCCCAAGGGAGAAAAAAAATGAAAATCAACCGAATTTAAGAGAAACCTGTAAAACAAATGTGACTCTCCAAACCCATGATGTCATTTTATTGGAAAGTATTTATCATTTAAACACAATAAATAGAAAAAGATTTATAGGGTCTAATGATGCTGTGCTATGGTAAAAGGCATTTTATTGAGATAAGACATAACAGCTGTCTGAAAATAACAGTTGGGTTTTTCTTTTCATCACCCCATGAAGGGAACAGTCAAGAAAATCCATAAATTGATCCCCCAGGATGTGGCAGTATTTTCAAGGTGTGCTCCCTTTGCCCTCCCTGAATGTGTGGAATGACGGGAGGTGACACGGCACCATGGCACACTACCCTAAGAGAAGCTTTCCTTCTACTTCTAAAACCCAGAAGCAACCGGTTTCAAGCAGAAAGAGGAAACTGATCACAGCTCTTCTGAACGCGATGATCGCCACACACCCAGTAGCACTTTGGGGCATGAAATGTTGATATGTCCCCAGGAGCGTCTTTCTGACATAAGCAGGGACAGTTTTGTCCTAAACAGGCGACTTCCCTTGCAGATACACATGGGACAGCCGACGCTGCCAAGGGTCTGCTTTGGGGCAGAAAGCAGCACCTGAGTGTAGGCCTCTGCTATTGGCTGCACCCCTGTCTCTTTCTTGTCCCTACAACACCTGACAGGACATGCCCCGCCTGCTTTCTATATTCTCCACTTCTCATCACCTGTGTGCAGCGACCTGCCTTCCCTCTTCGCAAAAAGATGCGGCGGGGGAGAAGAACGGGCCGCAGAGAAACGCGTGGGGCTTCTCCCTAATTATGGCCCAACCTTGGATGGTTACGGTCTGGTTCTGATCCCCAAGCTCTATCCCCTGGAGGCTGTAACCCAGAGTCTGGGGAGGAGTCCAGGTGGTTCTGATGAGCAGAGTGGTTCCCATCTGGGAACCAGCAGAACGTGGCAGCCACTGCAAGGACTTTAGGCTCGGGGGCACCCTGGTTCCAGTCCCTGCCTGGTCCCTAACTAGCTGGTTGGCTCATGCAAGTTATAAATTTCCTCTGGGCCCAACACTACCTGTACAAAGAGAACAGGATCCCACAGGGTTGTCGTGAGGATACAATGGGAAAATCACTATTAACGCTTCTGTCGAGTCCTTTATGCATTGTGACTGGCACAAAGTAATAGTTCAATAAAAGTTAGCTGCCTGATCATCACCATCATATGCCAGCTTCTGATTCCTTCCAGCAGTAGCACTACCTGTACCCTGTTGGCTCACACCGGAATGGCAAACCACTGGTTCTGTGGACTGAACGTGTCTGGGAGCATCATCAAAATGTGGGGGGAAAACTCTGTTCTTTCCAGCAGCGCCCACACCCAAGTCATGAGCATGCTAACCTGCAGTGCTTCTCAAGCTTGAATGGGCATGTCAAGGCCCCGGGGACTGGGTTAAAATGCAGACCCTGATTCAGAAGATCCAAGGTGGGGCCTGAGAGTCTGCATTTCTAACGAGCCCCCACGTGGCGCTGAAGTTGCTGATCTACAGGCTTCGAGGAGCAAGAATCTAGGGTAGGCACGACAAACAGAAAATTCCCACACCCCATCTCAGACCAATGGAATCTTCACAGGAGAGGCCTAGGAAGCAGTTATGTTTTAACAAATACCTGTGACATTATCATCAGGCAATCTGGGAAACACTGGTCTGATGGTTAACGCTGGAGTCGGCCAGCTTTTTCTGTAAATGGCCAGATGGTAAATGTTTTACTCTTGGTGGGCTATATGCTTTCTGCTGTGACTACTCAAGCCAGCCATTTTTTTTTTTTAAAAACATCTTTATTGGAGTATAATTGCTTTACGATGGTGTGCAAGCCAGCCATTGTAGTGTGAAAGCAGCCATAGACTTTGTGTAAATGAATAAGCCTCACTGTGTTCCAATAAAACTTTATTTACAAAATAAGAAGTGGGCCGGTAGGCCATAATTTGCTGACCTGTGTAATAGATCAAACGCCTCAACCTATATGGGCAAGAAGTAGCAGTGAGAATTCTGAGGACAATTTGGGACAACGTGACTGCAGGTTCTCCAAAAGAATCTAACAGGGAGGGAAGATTTGGGGTCGCTAGTTTGCTCCAGTGCTTCGAATCAAAAGAAGTACAAAAGAAATGATCTGATTTTCAAACTACAAAAAAAAAAAAAAAAAAGGTTGAAATGAGGAAGACCTATTCAGAGTCACAGGACCTAGAGCTTACTACTTAAATTTCTGGCTCCAGAGGCCCTAAATATGAATATGAAAATATGCAAAAGCTAAATGCTTGTGTAACCAGAAGAGTTCTGAAACCAAGCTTCTAGAATGTTAGTGAGGAAACCAAGAGCACCAATATTTATTCATCAACAGAGGATTTAGTTAAAAAAAAAAAAAAAGAAAAGAAAGAAAGGGAAACGAAACACCAAGCATGTCCACGACTCAGAGTCCCTTGCCTTTTGAAAACAGAAGGGCTGGTCAACACAAATGTTATTGTTATATAGTCAAATCCACGGCAATATGTCAAGAGGCCACAAATCAAAAACAGAGACTGTGAATCAAGTGAAACTGTCTGAAAGTCCACGAGCCAAGCAAAAACCTTCAGGGGTTATTTGAAGGCAGCTGCCAGCTGGGAAGTGTGGAAATCGCAAGCAATTGGAATACACAGGGCTGTGTCAACAGATGAGAAGGAAAAGGAAGGTAACTTGCGGGGACAGAAGGCAGGTTAGGCCTCAGAGAGAGAGAGAGAGAGAGAGAGAGAGAGAGAGAGCGAGAGAGAGAGAGGTGCCCTACGTGGGTCACCTGATTCTGAGAATATGACAGCCTCAAAGCAAGAAGAGGCTGCACAACCTGGGACCTCTCCAGAGTTTAAAGAAACCTTTCACCAAATGCTTAAGGAAAACCTTGGAACAAATATTTAGAAGAGCTATGCATCTGAGACACATTCAAGTTATAAAACATCTACTAATGGTGGTTGAACTAAAAGCAAAAAGCTGGGGAGGATCAGAAAAAAGGCCTATCTCTGACATGGACTACAGAAGGACAGCTGAAACAGAATAGAGACCAGATGATGTGTTCAATGAGGAAACGCAAGATTTATAAGGCAGGAAGGAAAGTCAGGATACACTGAAAGGAGGGAGAGGCTTGTTTTGCATCTGCCTGTGTGCAAATCCTGCATGGGGTCCATTTTTGTTCTTTATGTGCCATTTCAGACCGTAAATGATTTACATTCTGCAAATCCTCTCCACCCACCCTCCCTTCGCGAGACGCCTAGGAACTATCTGTATCCACCTTAACAGAGGGAACTCTAGGATTTTAAGTCAATACACGTGTTGTTGAATTGAATTTTCAAAATTTCTTTTAGGAGCACTGATTTTAGTTTGTCATAATTAAGTGTTCACTTCTATACTGAATGGAATCTCTAAGTGCTGTTTTATGAAGTAAAAGAGAGACTTGAATTTCAATCTCCGCTATGCCACTAACGAGTTCTGTGACCCCAGGTCACTTATTTAAATCTTGATGGTTCAACTTCCTCACCTGTAAAATGGGTATAATAAACCCTGCTGTTTCCCAGCAGTCACGTGGCTAAAATGAGACATCCCTCCAAAGGTAAGAGTTTAGCCAGCTGCTTGGCACAGAGAAAAAAATGGATGAAATGAGAGTTCCCTGCCCTTTCCCTAGTGCACCATGATATAATGTGATAGAATTTTAATTCAGGCAATTACTTAAGTAGTAATTGCTATTTGTATTTACATAGCTGCTTTGATCCTAGAAGCTCAAAGGGCTTTACTAAATTTAGCATTTTAATAAATGTTTCATTTGCACGCCGTTGATTTTGTTTACCCACACCAAAACTTGGAATTTCCTAAAGCAAGATAGTCAGACGAGTTACGGAAACGAGATAGTTATCTTCGTGTTTACAGGTATCCCGGGGTCGGAGTTTTGTCTATTTACCAAAGAAGTCATGACGCCCTGGTCCTGTGGAATTAAATGACAGTAAGAGGTATGAATGTGCCTGCTTCCCTCTGTAGCTCTCTTTAGCTCCTGCCTTTTGAACTTCATTCCCACCACGCTTCTCTCAGGCCCTGACAACAGAGGTGGGTTTATCGCGCCAATGAATATATACATACTACAGGTATATATAATATATATATAAAATCAGCACAATAAACATTCATTAAATTCTCAGGAGGAAATCAAAGCACGAAGCATGGCGCCAGTGCCGAATTCTAACGACGCGGAAGGTCCGTGACTGCACAGGGACAGGATCTTAACAAGCCCTGATGTGAGCGTTGGCAACTGCCTCGCAAATCACATGGGCCGCTCCTCCCCTGACGGTGCTGAATATTGATACATGTCTCTACCCTGCGCAACGGGGAAGTGGGTTTCTACTGGCAATCTTTACCAAAGTGTGTTTTTTTTTCCCCTTCTCTACACTCAAGGGTTTACCCTGAATGATTTAATTATAATTTTCCTTGTGTAAGACAAATTAAAGAGGAGAGTAGGAGTGTCGGGCCAAGCACATGATTTATCTCCTGAACAGATTGCAGCTCACCAAACCCCAGAGCTGCTGCTGCGGCGGCGGCTCATGGGAGCCCGGAGGATGCAAGGGGGCGGGGGAGGTCTTCCACATGGCATGGAAACACGCGGCCCAGTCGTGATCGGGAGACGACTCGCAACTTGAGAAACACACCAAAACTCTCACGATATCACCGTGGCCGGATGAATTTTTACACAGAGCACTCCGCAAGTCCTTTCAGAAAGAATCCTTAAAGCTGGTAACCTACGCTACAGGTCCAGGAGCACCGGGGGTGGGATGTGGTGGGGAATATCACGTAGAAATCAAGGGAGAGCTTCGAAAGAGATCCACTTCACAAATGCCCTTGGTGAGTAAGGGATGAAACTTCTCCAAGGGACTCCTGAGACAAATGACAACTCACTGTGTAAGTGAGAACATATTTCGATAGTGACAGCTTTTTTTTTTTTTTTAACCATCTTCCTCTATTTCAACAGTAATATCACACGAGATTTTAAAATAAACCCTCAGAGGGTAAAAACACTCATTATAAGTCCTTATATACAAAGCTGGCTAACTAATAATTGAATTTCTAGTGATCAATTTTTTAAGTTGGTTAAGTTTCTGACATATCTTTAACCTAAGGTACTCATTTGCCAAATCTGCTACGTTCGGTTAAAATGTGCTGACTAGAATCTGTTTTAACCCAGCCATGCCTAGGAACCTCCCAGGTAACAGAACCTGAGAGGTCCAAGAGGTTAAGCACGTAGCATATAATTTCATAGTTGCTTCTTCTTTGCATGAACAGTTGGAAAAGTCAGCCTGTTTTTACATCCAGATTAAGGTTCAGTGGAATCTAAATACTTTTCTGATCCTTATGCGAATGCTGGCAGGTAGTATAAATGAAGATTAAGCCCAACTTTTGTGCAGACACATAAGGACCATAAAACGAGAAATCCAACAAACTGATTCTCCTAGAATTAGACTGCCTCTGAGATCCATTTACTTTCGAATGCACCTTAAGACATGAAAAGGGCTATTCTTCTCCTATTCGCCTCCTTGCTAATCTACTACCTGACTCCAGATACATAACCTTTTAGAATGAAACTGAGCATGGTGCATCTAAACAGGGAGAGCTTTCTGTGTCACAGGAAATCTGTGCAGGCTCCACAATGGCTGACAAGATTACAACAAATACCTTAAGTGCATCAGTTGGCATTTTTCAGCGTATGGCCTCCTGCTCTGCCTATGGATAAAGATGTAATTCGATCCCTTTGCAGTCAACGAACAGCATCAACCTCAGGATACCAAAGGCAAGTAGAGCAAAGGACAACAGCCTAGAACCTTTTCTTCAAAAGCTATCTAAGGTCTAGTTTGTTTGTTTGTTTACTTACAAAGGCATTCTAAGAGATTATAAAGCGAGCGCTAAGACTGGTCTCCAGACATCTAAATCTATGCTCACTAGAAACAAAAGAAGCCACATTTGGTCCAATGGCTCCAAATGAATTCTTACTGCCCACCATTCTGTTTTTCAAGCTCTTCTAAACCAGTAAGTTATAAGCATCTTTTAGTCCTTCTGTGTCTGCCACAGAAACTCCAAAGTGATTTTAAAAGGACAGTTGCAAGTTTTGGCTAAAACATATATAATCTCATCTCTGGAAACCTCTCATGGTTTTTACGGTGGAATGTGATACACACAAACATTCGTACACTGTTTTCTGTGTTTACTAAGCTCTAAATGGATAAAATGTTGCTGGTATAAAGATACACATCTAATTAAATCAGTGGGCTTCCTAAGGTTCAATATTTCAAGAAATACATGAAATTATACGTGTAACTGCTTAAGTGAAAAATAAAATTCAAAATTCTTTCACTGGGTCACTTTTATTAAAACAACCAAAATAATCTGGTTTTCCTGATGGAAGTGACACTTACTATCACCTATTACTTTTGAGGTTTCTTTCCTTCTGTGGGTGGACACTCTGCATATGAAATACACAGGAAACAGTTTAAAAACAGTAAACTGAAAAAAAAGGTTTTATATATACTTTCTACTTTGGAAAAGCACTGAACAGTGGAATTAATAGTTCTGCGTGCTAAGGTATACTAACATGGATTCACAGCTTCCTTTTCTTAGAGCTGTCTTCTCACATGATATATCTGGGACCTCCCAGTCAACCTCAGCTTCAAGTAACATCCAAGTGAAGCTCCGGGCGATTAAAAAATATAAAGTCTTAACTTCCAAACAGGAAGACAGAAATTGAGTCAATGCTACCATATGTCCCATGAGCAGGAGAAAGTGGCTGTGTATGCTTGTGTGTGTATACATGTGGACCCCTTCCATCTCTCCATCCCTCAAACCTTCACTGACGGTTTCAAAAAAAAAAGGCCAAGTACCCTGGGGACACGATGATGAATAAGATGGGCTCCCTGCCTTCAAGGAGGGCAGTGCCGAGTAGTGTGCGTTCTACCTTTTCTCAAACCATGATTCAACACAGCCTACAGCAGCCAACGCTATTCCCTTCGAAGACGTTTAAAGCCAAGGAAATCAGCTCGTACGGAGCGGGCACTTGGCAGAAGGAGTAAGTCTGGAAGCGTGGAAATCCGACCCATCCGATGAGAGACCAGAAGACTCTGCCTGAGTTCCTAAGCTCAGGTTCGATCTACATAAGTGCTAATTCCATGTTGAAAAGGTGACAAGAATCAGATGCTTCACACCCACACCACACCGAATACATTCTGAAGTAATTATATGCACACTCCAGTCACATGGATCCAATTAGAGATCCCCAAGATATGGCAAGGCCCGGCCACCCACCCCTCCGCGTCAAAGACAGCTTTGGACACGTCTCAGATGGGCGTTCCTACCTTTCCCTTTTGGGAGTGTGGACTGACAGCTGTCCGTTGGTAGAGGCATGTGGGTTCATTATTAAGGAGGTCTTGGAAGGTGCAGAGGAAGAGACGCATGTCGTGGTCAGATCCAAACTGCTGTGATTGTTGCCCGTGGTTTCTTCTGTCGTATGAGCACTTGTCACTTCTTTCCAGAGCTGCTGCAGTTCTGTTGGAATCATGCCTGAAACAAACAAATTGGATAATTAAATCAATTAACAGCTAATTCCGTCCTCTTCAAACAGTAATTAAATCAGAGAGTCAGTAAACAAAGCCTAGTGTTGGGGGGGAGCGGGTTTGGTGCGCTCAGTTATTTTTCCTTCCCTCTCAACTAAGGCAAATACGGTAGGAACGAACGTGTCCTCCCCCTGAAGTGCCCTCATCACACGTAAAAGACACCCGTGAAAAGGATTCAAAACACAGCTACTTCTTGCAAGGACTGTATGCCTCCATCCAAACTGTTGTTTCTAAATCGCCGGGGCGGGGGGGGGGGGGTGGGGTGGGGGGTGGGAAATGCAGATACATGTTACTGTAGTTTTAGACACAAAGAAGGGCTCAAAATAAATTTGTTCAACTATACTATTATGACAACACGAGCCACAAAATGAATAATTTTTGTGCTTAAGCCTTAAATGATGACAAATAGCTCTGTTATTAAATACAGTTTTTATTAATCACTTTTAGACATAAATTATGAATTCATATTGTCTTCCTGAAATGCTTTTCAACTTTTAACAGTCAAATTGATTATACTATGATTATTTCATTAACACACCTATCTTCCTCATTAATTTTGGTTTCTTGTACCACATGCTTAATTGATGGATGTGTCTACCGAAAAACTGTATAACTTTTTATACAAGTAACACTATTATTACTGTCATTTCTTAGATCCATGCTAATGAACCATTGCAGAATGAAATGAAAACGTGAAAGAAACTTGGAGCAGTAAAGTTCTCTTGTTTTTAAGGGGGTCAGAATGGACATGGGTCTCAGGCAGTAAGTGTCAACTTGCTTTTTTTTTCCCCCAAGAAGAGATACAATCAGGATGCCAATCTCACTATTGTGGGCCTGCAGCCTTTATTCTGGGGGCATGCCTCTGCAGCTCAGGATTTCCAAATCCTACCTCAAGGCATATTCTAGTGCGTACACACAGAGCAGAAAAATATTCTGAACGGCAACCGACAAAAACAACAACCTAGGAGGACAACCTGGAAGAGATCACAGCCCCTGGACATCACCAGGCGATGCCGCGTTAGAACTGGACGTCTGGATCACAGGTCATTGTTTCAATCAACTGGAACCCAGCTATCCTAGAAAGCCTGCCATTTTCTCACTATACAGCAGTAACCGAAACAGGCATGTTTCTGACCAAACCTAAGGTACTGAATTTAAAAAGAAGGCTGTGCGCATTACATTCATTTGAAACACATAATAAAAAATGCCAAGGTCTAAATTTAATTTATTTTTGTCATTTAGAATACAATGGATAGATAATCATCTCAACGTGATCAGCCAAACATCTTTACTTTGCTGAACTGTTAAAGATTTTAATTATGCTAGCATTGGAGAGCACTGGTCTAATGAGGCGATGGACTCCAGAGAATCCGAGTGGTTAAGAACTGTGAAATGAGTCTGATAGGATTTTTTTATATTCACCGCGGATCGTTTGCATATCAAAGAGGAGTAAATTATTGCACAGCAGACCAATAACCTTCCCCGCCTTTCTGAGAGGAGCGTTAACAAAAACAGTTGGTCTCTCCTAACGGTTCTCCACGAAAATGTTCAAACGCCCGCGTCTCTGCAATTAATAAATATTACAAAGGAGGCCTCAAATGATACAGTAAGTGGTCAGATACTCTCCGAACGCACCCTCGACAGCCAAGTCGGGTTTCTTCTTCCTTCGTAAGAATCAAATGCCAATTATATTTTGATGGATTTTGTCCCAAATGAGCGTTTAGTTATTAGGCATATTCAATTATGACTTGTCCCCTGAAATTAAACCTCGGAGGCAAATTAAACAAAGGGAAAGGTCACCACACAATCCCGTGTCCGGTTCTGCCGCATCTGGGCTATTATTTTCCAACACCTTGCGAGGTGACATGTGGGGTGTGTCTGTAGCTAACAGGCCACCGCTGATGTCTGCACACCAACAATTACCTGCGAAGATGGCTGACCCTCCGACCACTATTTATTCAACTGAAACAATAGTGAATAGGCTTGTCTGTGGACGGTAGCACAGTGATATAAAGCCACACAAGTCAACACCCAGTTTTATTTTCTGGGGAGTAAATACGCATGAAAAGAACAAGCCACCTATTTCTCAACTCAGACTAATTGATTTCTGGGTCAGGTGCATGGGAGGTCGGAAGAAGGAAGAACACACCACGGTTTCTAAGAACTGTGTTAACACTTTCCCCTCGACAGAAGCAGAACTTTGAAGGTGTTTCAAGAGTAAGCTGTTTATCCAGCAAATAAAGACAAAGAGAAATGCCCCGTTACACTTGTTATGCCCACCGAGTACATTAATGCTACTCCCCTCTCCTTCTAGTCCAATAGGCTAGCAAATCAGTTCCCTCGCCCAGAAGGAGAAACGGTAAATAAAACGGGAACTCACTGACTGACAACGAGGCATCCTTCTGGGTCAAATTTCAATGTGATAATAACGGTGAAGAACATTGTCATCAGACTCACAGAAAGGCAGTCAAATTGGTCTCCTCCATCAATGTTACACCTTGTTACGTGATGTTAAACTGTTAGTTCAATGAATACTATCTACCAAACGATGCTGTTATTTGACAGCCGAGATCTCATGATAGAATTGTGACAGATCAAAGGTAAGCTAGTCACTCATCAGACTACATGGACATCAAATGTCCAGAAAGCATGCATTTCTTCCCAAAAAAATGGTAGATAGGAATAACAGTACCAAGTTAAACAAATCCATTAACAGGTACATCAGCAGGCATGTAATTTTCTCCCAGCTATAGTTTACATTTTAAAGAATTAAAAAGTCAGAATGATACTAAAATTCTATTTCTTTATGGGATTACAGGTGCTGAGGAAGATGAGATGATTAAGGACACCAAGGGAAAAACAGACACACGCTAATAATGTAAAACAGAGAGAAGGCCCTACAACAGCCCTAAAAACATCCAAAGAAAAGTCCTTCCGTTTCATAACCTAAAACCTCCGGGTGTGTGTGTGTTGGTGGGGGAAGAGGCTTCAAGATATTATTCTCTGTTTCTTCATATACTTTGATATTTACATGCATGTTTAAGGCAACTTAGCCAAGACCATACAGGTACGTAAAAGAACCATGATGATTATATCCTGAAGTGGGGCATTACCAGCATTTTTAACACATAAACCCTGTGCCTTGCTACATTTCTTTTTCCAGGACAACTGGCCCCTTCATTATAAAGGAAAATGCAGACACAGGTTTAAAAAATGTATGTTGCGGGGACAGTTGACAGATTACCGTTCACGGAACTCAATTTTACAACCCCAGGTATCACCGGTTCCAAGACAGAGCTGATCAACCTTTTTTTGTCCTTGTACCTCCAGAGCCAGGTGACCACGTTCAAGCAAGCAGAAAGTTGATTTAAACCTCATAATGACATCAGTTTTAAGCCATCATCTCTCTGATAAAAAAAAAAAACCTGTGTTGTAGTCCAACATGACTGAATTCTCCAGTCACTTTGGGCGAGGGGTTAGAGGAGACAAAACCAACCTCCTGATTCCAAGAGAGATGGCAATGACGCTGGTGGTTCACTTCACTGGGAGAAATATCTATATTTGCGTTTATGCATCCCGGGCGCACACAAAGGCACCACCTTAGACTGTAAATATGCGTCGTCTTAATGTCACGGGGGCTAAGAGTTAGAGCAGACTGCTAAGCGTATCAATCAATGCCATGACTAGTAAATTACCAACCGGTGTCTCTGATATGTTACTGCAGAGATTACACTTCATGCATCACCACAGTCATTTCTTTCACATTACACATGAGCTTGTCTTGTCACTGCCCAATTGCCCTCTTTTGGACAGCTTACTGATGTACTATAACAATGAACCTTAGTGCACAAACTTAATAGTATAGGAGCAGTGGGAAAAGATGAGAGAGGTGGACGCCGAGTCCAGTGGGTGTGTCAGCCCAGCCGGTGATGTTGCCAACAATAAACCCAGAAGTGTAATTAATGCACGTTGTAACATTTCGCAAGCACAAAAATGCATTAGCCCGTGTGTGCTCCCCCACCCCCATCCCACCCGGCACTGCTCAGTTACCGAATCTTCTATTTTGACAGCAACGGAGATGCTGATTATATATGGCGCGGATGAGCAGTAATGGCAGAAGGGGGAGGGGAGGCAAGAGGGAAGTTAAAGGAGGAAAAAGCCCTGGTCTCAACACTAAAAACATAAACAAAACCCAAAGAACCCCAGGAGGGACAGAAGTTGGGTGTGGCTGACTCAGTTCGAGAATCAAGATTCCACGCACACAAGCCTCACCGGCTCCGCTTGACACCAAAAGTTACTGAACACGTGGCCACGCCTTCAGCACCATGAGGGGAGAAAGACGTTCCATATTCTGAACGTTTTCATAATGAAACTGGATCCAAGATACCAAAGGCTTTAGCTACCAGCCTTGAAGGCACATATACACATACATCCGAGTCTATCACGGGCCTTGAGGAGGTAAATGAAATCTACCACACCCCATACGGGATGGAGGAATTGTATTTCAAAACACGGCATGACTCTTCTTTCCTTCCTGCCTTTCCTTCTTGCTGGTTCTGAATAATCCATTTGTGTATCACATTACACACATGAAAGTTAGAGTTGCTTAAACCCAGAGGACGTCCTATAAACAGCTAGAGTACTCATTTCTTTCTGACGTCCAACACCCATTGGAAGAACACGTCAGTGGCTCTTCCAAAGAAATGTTTAAATCCATGAAATCTTGTTTCCTTTTCAAAGGGCTCCAGTTTTCGAAAGAGAGCTGGAGATGGACAGGCTGCCTGTTCTGACGGGTACAGAACCAACTGGTTCAAAAAACCAACAGTCAGGTGAATACAAAAAGAAAGAAAAGGGAGAACCCAACAGAAAACAACCTTGGCTTTTGTAACAGCAAGAGATGAATCATCACCGTTTACAGAAAAAGAAACCTGAGTTTCTCCTTAGATATTAAAAAGTGGCATTTCTAAAGCATTACTACGATTTAACACAGAGCAAGTTACAGGATGTACAACACATCTTAAAATGACTAACAGAAGCCTTCAAGAAAATGCATCTGTGATTCCAAACTGAAAACGCGAGAAGATCTGATTAAAATGCTCCCTCAGTCACAGCGGCACTGCCTTCTCTTACTCTAAGAACGTGCAGCATTCTGATCCTGTAAGCCTCCTGATCACCCTAGGTCCTCCTTTTGGCACCGACGAGCGCTCTGGCTCCTGGAAACGTCCATCACTGTTACCTGATCCGGCTTTGCCTCTGAGTGTGCATCGGCGTGTTTTAAACGGACAATCTCCTTCACGATGAGCTGGAAGAAGACGACCCCACCCCCTCCCCCGCCCCAGAGTCTCGAGAGAGAGCAGCGCCTTCTGTAACCATCATCGACGCTTACCTTGAGCAAGGGGTTGGAGGGGAAGGGCAGGCTGCCCCGGCTGGATTGTTAGAAGGCCTTGGCGCTGCAAAGACAGAAGGTGTTGCTGCTGTAGCTGCTGCATCTGTAAAAGTTGCTGCTGGAAAGCCAACTGCTGGGTAGCCACCTGCTGTTGCTGGAAGAAATCAGGAAGAAAAAAAAAAAAATGAGATGGCCACTGCTGGGGGAAGGTGAAACGTATGGACATTTCCAAACACACTGTCACCAGCCGGGACTGAGAGCGCTCACTAAAGTTTCGCGGAGGGCTCGGGGTCAAGGCTGCTTTCAAAGGGACAGAACACATCACCTCTGAGGAGAAGCGAGGGGCTGGGTGTGGGCCCTTTCTGCTGCCGGCTCCCATAGGAAAATAATGTGACAATCAAGGCAGCTTTTCCTATGGTTTGAAAGGCCTGAGTTCTTCTAGCCAAGATGTAGACTTCTAGACTCTGAAATTTCTAAGTAGACACAGGAGCAGCAGGCAGGCTATATACCTACCACTCCGGGTCTGGAGGGATTTGAACCCTGAACCTCCGAGGTGTGAAGGGACAAGTTGCCTCCATCCCGCCTGCACGGGGAGAAGCTTTTAACTACTCTGTTTATCACTTCTGACATAAATAAATGAGAAAAAATCAGACCTTTGAAGAAGAAAAACTTCATCTAATATTGTTAATTAGCCGTGACAAACGATGAAATAACATTGTAAATCTTTCATAGAAACAGCCACTAGATTTTAATTACACACATTCATAATTTAGCAAACAACATCGTACTCGGCTGTGAGTGTTTAATATGAAGGACACTTGAAGCTTCAGATGCCTTCGCTTGGCTTGAGTTTCAGAAACCCCGAGGTCTGCCTCCCCGCCCGCTTTGTTCTTGCAAAGAAGGGGCTTTGCGAAATGATAAATATCTTTCTGTTGATCGGACAATGACAGGAGGAAAACTTTTGTTGTGTAAAACATCAATACATCATTCCTGTGTTTAGCAGGTCTCGCTCCAGCCAAAAAAATTAATGTAGATTTCCTCAGTAATTATCTGAGTGATAGAAAGATAATACAGTGCAGTATTACAATAAATAGAAGGAAATTATCTAATATCCTTAATCTGCTAGGAATCAAATCGAGGTGGAGGTCTTAGCCACATTATGGCTAACAATTATGAAAGGGAAATTAACCCTTCTTTGGGAAGGGAGTTCTGGAGCCAGGGAAAAAAAAAAAAAAAGAAAAGAAAGAAAAAGGTTCTTTAAGAAAAGAACAAGATACGTTCTCCTAATTCTGAGTATTATTCAAAACATCAGACACGTTCACAACCAAGAGGACAATACAACTCTTTCACAGAGTTTCTCATAACTACACTTTACAAACAACTGCATTCACTTAACCTAACACATGACCTTGATCTGATACATCCATAAAATGGTATATGTATCAAGACCTTCTGATGTAAAGTTCAAAGGAGGAGAAAAATGGTGGTTTCCTTTTGGGCTCCATGTAGTTTATTTTACAGTAAAAACCATCATTCTCATATTAGCAAGCAATTTCAGACTTACTACCATGCCACTGAGAAAGTTAATTGCGCTTCACTCCAAAAAACAAATTCTATACCACTGACAACAAAAATTTAAGTAAATTTAAATGAAAAGCCAGTGTTTTCATTTGAAGAACAGCATGCATAAAATGACCCAATTGTTTTCACCCCTTCCCAAGTTCTCACACATTAATGTAAGAGCCAATGATAGTTATATTCACGTCCAAATGATTTTTTCACTTCTTCAACAGATACTAATTCACGACGTTTAAAAAAACGGGTGAGGGAAGGAAGAGAAGAAAAATAACATTGATACAACAAAAGATCAGGGAGTTAGCTCTTGTTGAAGTAGAAAATCATGGGGCAGGGAGGGTGCTGGACTTTGGGGAGAGTGTTTCCCATCTTACTGTAAATGAAATGTTTAGAAATTGTGTATTTATATAAAATGACTGATGGCTGTTCTGTTGTCTCTGTGGCCATCCCTAGGAAAAGCTCATGAGAGCTGTCCGCGTTTGAAAAGTCAGGATATAAAAGTATACAAGGCCCATTGTCCAAAGAAAGAATTTAAAAGCAACGCTGGTTGCCAAACTGTGCTCCCCACCCAGTTACCAAACACAGGATACGAGCCCGTTTGTTTACTTCTCACAATTGAATGCATACAAAAAAGGTCTCCGTGCAGTCCCCTGGACAGGTCAGTAGTCGGTGTTAAAATGCTAAAATGCCCTGATAAACCTTGCATTTCGAATCCCCTCCCTGGCGCTGCAGTCAAAGGTCTGTTTTCCTTTCTTCGCTCCTGCCTACTGCCTAACATAAACTGTCATAACTGCCCAGGACAAACGGCCCTTTTAAAACAATCAACTTAGCCTACCTCACCCACACAGGATGGGATCTTTTTTTGTGGCTCGACTTAAAATCAATTCTGCCTTCTCTTTTCCACACCCGTCCCGTCCAAGAGTCATGAGCCGTCACCTAAATCCCAGCTGTACTGGGGCTACAGAGCACCCACCTCCCAAGGAAGGTCTTAGGTCTAAACTCAACGTGGGGCCTGACTTTCTCAAGGAAACATCTCAAGGCAACTTTAGGGAAAAAAAAAAAGAGACTAAAGTACGTTGCTCTGGCCCAGGATCAAGTGACTTACTGCAGAGGCGATCAAAAGAGGGGAAAGGGCGGGGGAGGGGGAGGGCTGCCGATTCAAAAATTATGAGCCACTAATGACTGGGGATTCAGTAAATTAATATACTTGTTCCATCTGTCAACATCCGAGTTCAGACCTTGTTAAAATCCTAACCACCAGTCCACATCATGAAATTGCTACCATGTGACTCTACTGCATGGCAGCACACAAGGCCCACCACCTGCATGGTAATTTCAGGAGGCTCCCCGCTTACCTTCGGGGAACAGGGCTCTCCTCATCATTGTTACAACAGGTCTCGGCCACATCCAGTGGCACTGTGAACACACCGCTAGAATCCAAGGAGACGTGCCCGCGCGTCTGGGTCTACCCACCCTTCAGGATGTGAAGGCAACGTCATCTCTGCCTTTCGAAAGGGATGGCAAAGGGTGACCACGACAAACGCAGTGTCCTGGAGATGCCGAATGCTACTACAGTGTAACCACCTTCCCCTGGGTTCAGATACAAAGTATTCCCCCTTCTCCCGGCAACTCCCTTCCCAAATTCTGACACCACCATCGCCTTTGAGCGCCCGAGATGCCCCCTTTCTGACAGCAGCAGTTTGGGAGAGTTAACTTTTATCCTTCCTTCTGCTGTGGAACTTTCGGCTTCCTATTTCTTTATGTGCCCTCTGAGCTCATCTGAACTTTCATGTTCTCCCAGCATGCAGACGTGCATTCCAAACTATGTCTAACAGACCAAATAAGAGGTTAATAAGAAGTGGCAACAGAAAGGAAAAACACAATCCCCGGTAACTGATAAGAATGACAGTGCGGCCCTTTTTTGTTTGTCTTCAAATATAGAGTTAAAGATCTTTAAAAAACTAAATTTTGATGCCTTTGAAAAGAAAGAAGCACAAAATAACAACAGGGGGTTATTGCCTGTGAGCCACAGGGGAGAAACTCCATAATTCTTATTCTCCCTTTTGAAGGCTGTTAGAAATCTGATTCAAAAAAGCAACAGCAGAAGGGGAAACCTCTTGAGGCTGTAACCATTTCCTGTGATCATGCATAATGTGCTTCAAAAGTGGGTTTTTACCAATTCTGTTGATCAATTGCACCTCCTTCATATCCCTTCTTTTTTCTGCTGTGTTTACATCTGATGTGACTCAGTGACGAGCACTGTCTGAGACTGTGAAACAGGCCTGTCATGTTGATTTATGGGCGCATCAAACCACAACTTGTCCAAACTGAAGCTCGCAGTTCATTAATTAGAGAGTTGTGACTTTGAAGTCAGCTTTCAGACTGTGGTTTTTAACATTTGGCTTAATTTATATGCTCTTGAATGTGGATCTCTAAGGAAAAAACTGAAATTCCCTTCTTGTCTTTGAACTTCTTTTGACCGCACAATAATCATTTCTTTGTCCAGAGTGATGCCTGCAATCCCAGAGTCATTAACGCGCATTGAACTGCCACTGATGAGTAAGCCCTACTGAATTAGAAAAACAGCCAGCAAAACAAAGCTGAGAGCCTTCTGCACAGTGATATCTCACAATTACATGCCTTCCCTCCCTGTGCCATTTCCATTTTAATTACTGTTAGTCCTTTAGATTTACATTTTAGACACTTTTTAATCTGTTCCCTTTTTTATTATAGCAGCACCCGGTAGCGCGCCACCGTACTTAAGGTTGTGTCAGCAGTTTCATTAAAACGCCTCCGCCCCTTCACCCCCAAACTGCCCCTACTCTGCAGGGGTTTCCACCCAGGCTGCTAAACAGGACTCCAGGATGAAAACTTGGCAGGGCACGGAAAATGTACCCAATTTGTGCAGAGGGAGGAGACGGCAAAGTGAGAACGGCTGGCTCATTCCCAGGATGTAAAACGAGCGCTTCCCGGCACCTGAGCTCAGCATCCGGGCTCCTGCGAGGGACAGGGGTGGGGTGGGGGTGGGGTGGGGTCACCTGATGGGACTCCCTGTAAACTAAAGCAAGTGGCTGCCTCCTCTGGGTCAGCACAGAAGCTGTTCAGCGGGATTCGGACCTGTTTATCAAACTCTGAATTGTCATTCCAAGGAGAACACTCAAATGGAAAGAATTTGAGTCCACCGTGAAAACACGAGGAGATAAGTGACAGCGGATAACTTTGGAATGGGCAGAAAGATGTCACGATAGTGCACACATGCCCAGAGATACTCCCCCATCTGACTGAGCCTCAGCTACATGGAACTGCGCAGAAGGTGGGACAGAAACCCTCCCCGGGAAGGCCTTCCCTTTTACGGAGTGAACACTGTCACCTAACTGGGTGGTGGGCACGTGTGATCACTACGGGCACTTACGAAGTACCGTGTATGCAGAAGCTATTGTGATACGCAAGTTCTTCTCGGGAAAACACAAACAGTCCAAGCCTGCCTTTAGCAGTTACGACCCGTGCAACTTGCAGGAAGAGGTTCAACAGAGATCGGGGTGTTTTGAATCTCGCTCTGACTTTTGGGGTAAGAGATTCTTCTTCCAAAGGCAAAGGCCATCACCACCTACTCAAGCTCTCTGAGCTGGAAGCGGGGGGGGGGGGGGGGAACCAAGTGTGCGACCAAGTATAATTTCCCTGAGTGCACCTCACCTCTCCCAGGTAGATCCTGGACCTCAGTGGTACCAGTTCGCAAAAGCAGCCCTAAAGTTTCTGCCACGATCCCTCTTCCCAGTGCCCACGTGAGGTACACCTGGGGTGGTGTTATAAAATACGTGGCAGCCGGCAAATGGAACCCAGAAAACTCTGAAAGAAAACAGGACAATAACTCTCGGTCTGAAGGCTGAGAACCGATAGAGTCGGCTCAGTTGTGCAATCATTTAAGAGATGAATGACAGTTTAATCGCCACGAGAGAGTCCTCTGGGATGTGCGGTTTGAAAGTAAAATATGTATTGTCGGTACCTCTTTAGGCTGTTTTCCAGCATGTTGTTGTAAAAGTTGAAGCTGCAACTGTTCCTGTTGTTTTTTATAAAACTCTTGAAGCTGCTGCTACAAAGGAAAGAGAGGACGGTAAGTAACAGAGGGTAGCGCCAAAGCCACTGTCCCTTTCGGCGCCATGTACGCGCTGCGGCTTGAAAAATGGCGCCCTTTTATCTGTAACGGCCTGACCTTTAGTCTGAAACCCGACAATAAATTTCAGCGCACGCTGACTCTTCTTGGCATTATTGTTTGAAAAGTAATCTCCAAAATGAACTGATGAGAAACATACCATTTTCTACACAAACTAATTAAAAGAAGGCAAGGGATGACCTTTGATTGTACAACAAAGCCAGAGCGCCCTTGCGGAGGGAGTCTGGTGCATCTCTACCGCAAATCGCGTACATGCTGGCTAAGTGATAGGCTCGGGCGGTGTTGGGGACCTGTGTTCAGTGTCTACGTCAACTGCGTGGGGAGCATCCTCTGCTGTCCTGTCCCCACGGCCTCACCCCAGCAGCTCCCATCCCTATGGTCCCGAGTCTCCTCTATTTGGTTCAGGTGTCCATCAAGTCCGACGATGAGGCCCCCACGGCGCAATGGCACCGGAAGTTCGCTTCAGCATCGGCAAACACGGAAGAGGTAAAATCAACTCTACACCTGACAATTAACCAACTCCAAGACGTTTCTTGATGTTTAAAAGAAAAATTCTGTAAGCTTCTGAGTGGAGATGGGGACTTCAAGAGCTGTCACATTTAAACCTGCTCCTGACGTGCTCCCTGTTTTGCTTTGATTCACACCATTTAGAAGCCTCTGGCTTTCCAAATAAAAGAGCGCAAAGCCCCCTAAGCCTAAAAGATCTTATTTCTACCAAGTCCAATTACAGCCTTAATCTCAGTCCATTGGGTACTCTCCAGGCCCAAACCCTCGTGGCTTTGGCAGGGTCCCTCTCTTTCAGAGATGCTAATGCACCTGATCACCCAGGGACCGATGCTGCGTCCTGCCCCACCCTCCCTGCTCTGCTTACGCTTCTTCGACGACGGGCAAAGGAGCTGCTCAGGTGAGGGGAATCCTGAGAGGAGGGACGGGCCCCAAGGGGCCACGGGATGCTGGGGAAGGAGGAAGGACCATTACCTGCTGAAGCATGAGGGCCTGCTGCTGCTGGAGGAGAACCTGGAGCTGCTGAGGGCTCAGCACTTGTTGCTGGAGGATCTGCTGCATTTGCTGGGGAGTGATAACTTGAGGTGTCATCATAGCCACTGACACGGGAACCTAGAACGTTAACGAAGGATAAATAGGAAGCCAGGAAATTGCACGCCCGCAGCACTCAGCCTTCCGGGTCCAGGGACTGACCGGCATCAGCCTGCTTCCAGGACTGGCCAATTTCCCAAGTGCAGGGCATCTATCCAGAGGGGATGCAGCCACAAACCCTATTTAATCTATCAGGCACATTGATTTTAAATAAAGAAAAATAAAAGAAAACCCTGTAGCCGCTGACAAGGGCTCCCGATGGTCTGGTAAACGAACAAGGAGTAAAGGCTTAATAAATGCTACCTGGAGTGAGGTTAGTATGATCTCAGTTTCTTAATAAGAATGAGTCTTTGGTCATAGTGAGATGTAGCACGTTAACGCCAATGTGAATTTTGTTTTAGGGAAGAAGGCAAACAGGAACCAGTATTTTCCCGGCTGGAGCTAATACGATCCCCTTCCTCTGTGGACAGTGGTTTTAAGAACAATCAATGAACGCTGAGTCTTGTGGACAGCTGAACCTTGAATGCACCTTCCGAACTTCAGCACAGACCCTTCCTCTGATGCCTTTTAGCCTTCCTTATTCACCCAGCACACAGATGTCTCAATTCTTTCATATTATGTGCGATACCATTAAAAGCTGCTTTCCATGACATTTCAGTGACAAACAGCTACAGTGATGAACTTGATAGCATTTCATATTTGCAACTGTTAACACGTTTCTGCACGGGCATCTCTGCAAGGAACCTGCGCGCTGTATCTGAAAGGATGATGTCTTGTTCAGATAAAACACTGACATTAAAATGACAGGCTGTCTTGGCCAAGGTTACACAAATTGTATTCAAGCGGATACCTAATGACAATGCTATGAATTCTGCAAGCTTTCTAGAATGTAATTTAGCTATTCAAAATAATCACTGCACTTGTGTTTAATTTGCAGACTACACGAGAACCATTTTGTCAGGCCCCGTAATACAAGAAGACTATTGCATGAAAAATTAACCCCCCCACACACACCAAATAAAAAGATAAGGAAAGGGGAAAAAAAAAAACAATGAAAGAAAAGACAAAACCTGTATGTCTTCTAACAGTAATATTTAACCACCTTACTTTTCTTTGGTTTCTAATCAAACATGTGACAGCAAGAAGCGAGAAGCAGTAAAGGATATACTTTGTTAAAAAGGATCTGCTGTCATCTCATGTATTACAATAAAAGGTAATAACATGTTTTGCACTTTGCCTGTGTGCCACTTAAAAAAAAAAAAAAAAACCCAGCAGACAATAGCTGATTAGAAGATAAAAGAATTTAAAAATCTTTCAGAGGAGCAGTAAGCAAAAGGGAGAAATGCAGTATTAATTTTATGTAACATAATGTCTTAATATGCAGTTTATCTTGACTTTTTCACATGATTTGTCCTGTCATTTGCATAGCGAGCTCTCATTCCTAATTTCACAGTCATTATGCACTGATGTCCCGATTTCTCAGCATCACTAATTTTGATGAACTAAAAAAGGTTCCTGAAGGTCAGATTCACGTACAGTGAACAGCCTCCACCGTTGTTGCGGGCATGTTTTGTGTGTGGGGATGTTTATGCACAAGTTTCACATTGTTTGGAAAACACTAGCTGGAACATTTGAAAATTTTCATTAACCCTAGTCTGGAAGGTCATCAATGAATTCTTCCTATTGCAGTGGCCTTTTAAGCATAGATGTAGACACACTGTAATTTTAAACAGATGGGCATGTCTGAATATTTTTATATGCAAACAGGGACAGATGTATATGAGTGGATAAATTATCCTTTTAAAAAGATACGTCGCAGCACAAAATATCACCAATGATTAGAACAGTGAACTTGCATTTAATCTAGGACAAACACCAAGAAGACATGATCAAAACATCTAACCACCTAGAAATTCATTCCAATTAGTCCACTCTGTCTTCATACAGCAGAAACTTTTTGAATTTTTCAATCTCTATTGGGTGCCAATCTCTATCTTTTGAGCTGCGAAAGCCAACGTATCACAATAGAAGTTTACTTTTCCTTGAGAGTTGCATCATCATACAGGGAGGTTTGATTAAGCAAACAAAAGAACCATGTTTAAGGTTTCTTTTTTCCCCTGCGTTTCTTGGATGATGTACAATATAAATATTCTTGAGCCAAATTTCTGATGGTGATGAACAGGAAAACAGACAGGAACAGGGTGGTGTTAAGATCTAAGCTGGTGATGAACGTGAAATTAACAGTGTTACAACAGAAACCATCATAGAAACAATCTCTTGCTCATAATGTTTAGACGGACTATGGAGAGCCTATGCAAGAGAAGGGCACCAGAGAACTTCTGGGGGTGATGGAAATGCCATCTATCTTGGCTGGGGTGGTGGTCACAGAGGATGGATACAATTGCCAAAATTCTTCCGACTGTATACTTAAAACAAATGCATTTTATGTAGGTAAATTATGCTTCAATAAAACAGATCTGAAAAGTTTTAAAAAAGGACTTACATACACAGCTGATTTTTAAACCCTCATATACAGTCAACAGTTTAAATCTCCTTTTCCCAGAGTTATTTATTCAATTTTTGTTGTCATGTTACAGAACAGTAAAACGAACTTGAGTCTCCTCTCCTTTTTCCCTTTGGACATCTCGACGGAGGTGGTGACAAGTAATCAGATGCTTAAAGCAGCAGCAGGCACAGCCAAAGGAGGGAAAGGGGCGAGAAGCCTGAGTAATCCTCCAGCCCGGTGACCAGTCTCTGAACAATCAGAAGTGGGCTCTTAGATCCTGACGGCCTTAACTTTGCTTTTCCTCTCTGAAACCACATTTTCACACAAGTTCGCTCTGAGCTTCCAAAGTGGGCTCGAGCTTCATTTATAAACATAATAAAACTAAGATTTTCCCAAAGTTCCTCCTCCAACGTGTCAGGAAAATCAGTTAAGGAAAGCTTTCGCAAACGTAGCCAAATGAACCAGAAACCATTGTGGGGTGGGAAAAGGAAAAATAAAAAATAAAAAAAAAAAAATCTGAGCACAGTGTGGGGCTTTAAATAGTTAAGAATTATAGCCTACATAGCCACTGCCTTAGCTCTCGACGTCTAACTTTTTCATGTAGCTAGTCCCTCCTAATACTGGGAATCAAAGGGCAGGCGGTACCAGCGAGAGGCTATTATAGCCCACACTTTATTGCCCATTACTACTGAGGTCATTAGCGGCAAGAGTGATTGTACTGGTCTTAACCTATTGATCACTGTAACTACTATCATTTAATCCTGTGTTGAATGTCTGGAAAGCAGGTACAGGCACACAAGAGAGAGTGCTTCAGCATTGAGAAATATGGCCAAGGCTTCGAAATTACACTTTGATTCATAAAATCTAGCCAGTGGTTTAAATCAATAGTATTTCAAACAGTCATGTGAGTTTTTAACTACAGCACTCTAATATTTATGAGCCCCTCTTTCAGAGTATTCAGTCGAAACTAAACTCCCCCCCCCAATTCCATGCACCTCCTTTACCCTCCTTTAGATAAAAACATTAATTTCTGAGGTTCTGTGTGGTACGGGGCTCATGCCTTAACTAGGAGTTCAAGCTAATGCTTGATTTCTTCCTCAAATGACAATTTAAATATAATGCAAAAAAAAAAAAAAAAAAAAAGACCTGTACCCCCGATACTGTAACTACCTTAACTGTTTGAGTATATAGAAATGAGTATGTTTTATGAGTTAACAATGAATCATAGAAGGCAATTTATGAAGAACGGGAATGATTCTGTCTAGCTGCCTTCAGGGATCAGAAATTCAAATTAAACTTCTGGCAGACATTTAAAGAATGCTAGCATACAAAACTGAATTTAAACACACACACACAGTTAACACTCTTTAGTTGAGTTTCAAGGGGAAGTCATGAATTAAAAAAAAAAAAATTGGTTGATACACTGCTGACTGATACCAACTGGGTGTGGCCCACCCCAGGTGCACACAAACCTGCGAACATGGCAGCCGGACAGCTGTGCTGGGGCCATTGGGATACGGCTGCTGGTGTGGGCCTGCTGCTACCTTCCTACCAGCCACTGGGGAGATGTCCTCTGCACCAATAAGTGCTGTGAAAAGCCCATCCAGTGCTGTGTAAATTCTGCCTGATACAGTTTTCTTTTACTTCCAAATGGCTTTATATCATCTGAACGCTAGAAGAGTATTAAAATAATATGGCTTATTTTTCTCCTCCATCCTCAACAGGGAGAGGTAGGTAAGGGGAAGGGGAAGAAAATAATCTAAAAAGCAAACAAACAAATAAAAACACCCACAGAAACAATACTGATTTCTAATCTAGGACACAATTGGAGGAATTGGGTGGGAGGGGAGATGACACAATATAAATACTGAAAATAACATGTTATCCTTTCTTTTTCTTTCTCTTTAGTTTACACGCACGTTAACTCCAAGGAAATGCTGCCAGGTATAAACACACATAGATTTTTGGACCTCAGCATTTCTCATAATTGCTATGTGTACAAATAATGCAAATGAGAAGATAAAAACATTTTAAATACTGCTGTATTTCCATTTCTCTGGATTAAGAATTTAGAAACTACTTTTCATCTCTGGTTATTCACCTCGTGGATGTCCCAAGAAACTTAAGTCCCTTCTAGACCTCGGGCTGCGTTTGAATGATAACTGACCAGGTAAGGCAGTGTCACTTGGTTCATCAAATAAGAGCAAAATGAATTAAATTAGAATGCTCCAGAACATCAAAACAAAACCAAAGAAAATGGCTACACACACACACACACACCTATGTCAAATTTGATATGATCACGTGGAAGCGAGCCTGTATAAAAGAAAATAAACAGCAAGCCCCCCCCCGATGAAAGACAACAGTTTTCATAATTAATAACCGAATGGATACAACTGATATATCGGCAAACAAAAAAGTTAGGAAGCTTCTATCTGTTCCCCATGGTGTTTAGAAAGAAGAAGAAGAAACACACACACAGACACACAAAAACCCAAAAAGCCACAGATACCATGTAAAGTAGGAAAGAAAATACATTTCTGACATAATATTTCAGTCTTCAAAAAATAAAAAAAAAAAAGCATGCTATTCACGTGGAAAGTATAATTCTGTTCCATTATAGAATTCTGTTTTTTTGTATAACTCTTTTAGGCTTCGCTATTTTGCCACAATACTGTACAAAGCATTAAGGCAGGTAATGGTTATTATATTAATGCAAAATCATCTAAGTAGTCAGTCATTAGCATAACTGTTCTCTCAGTAACAATACAACCACCTATTAAAATTTTAGGGAAAAAAAAGACCTCTTTAAAATGCAATTAGCGTTTCATTTTTTATCATTTTGTTTATTACATTCTATCAAGAAAGGCTATCCTTCCTTCAGGAAGAATTGTATGGCCAAGACTTGCCTGCCAATCAGGAGTTATTTCAGGTTATCAAGCCTAATAAGCAATCCTGGCAACGCTCTCTGAGCTCTTCTTTTGTCTCTAAATTGTAAAAAGTGGCATAAATTCATATTTGTTTACAGCACAGGCATCTGTGGGACCTCCATTGCTCTCCTCTCACATTTCCCCCCACGTAAGGTTACTCCACTAGGCGCCAGCGTAACTGTTTTAGCTCTAATATCAGCTTCATTTGCATAAAAATGTAAAGTTTACATAAATTAAAACACTTCTCCCATTAGTGACTGTTAAATACAGGAAACAGTGGAAGCTACACGTGAAAATAATCATCCAATAAGCCCTGATCTTTTCAACCTAGCAACTATTATTATTATTATTATTATTATTATTATTATCATCATCTAGAAAAATGCCCCCTCTTCCTTCCTCAGTCTCTCTCTCGGAGGAGGGATGGAAAAAACTTAGTGCACGTGGATCAAACCTGCTCTGACAGTTTATATGAACAACAACAACAAAAATCGTCTTTTAAGTACTGTAAAGAAGAGGAGGGGAGAATTATTCCAAGAAGGTACCTCAGAATAGACTCTACCCACAGATCTTTAGCTCTTGAAGAGAAAAAGAAGAGGCCTTGGCTGCATAAGCTCCCTTACATTGAAGCATTATTCAAAAATAGTGAAAGGGAAGGCAACTGTATCCATCCTCTTTGACACACACAGATGATTAGAATAAGGAAAGACGACTTGGAGATGCAGCTGGAGATCAACGGATACTGTTAAATGAAGAAAAGTTAAATGTTGATCTTTTGCCCATCGAACATTTTTCTAAGACTAAGAATTAAATGGACAGCTCTTCATGCTTTAACCAGCACAGAAAATATCACAGGGTGCTTAACTACGAAAAAATATACATCATATACATATAATTAATATATATACATATATATTTTACTATTTACTGAGATACAGGGGGGATTTTAGTTGGATTTAAACATGCAGGTAGGCCAAAATTAGATCATTCCAACATTTTTAAGGCCTGACTGAGGGTGCAATCACCCTTTCTTTCCCCTTTTTTTCAGAATTATAACTTCTGTTTCTCAAATTATGTAGTTTCTCCTGCCTATTTCCAACACCTTTACCTTATCTATCACAGTTAAGCTAAGGGGTGCAAATTAGATTCTAATGGGAAAGCATCAGTTGCTTCTTTGACAATCTCACCATTCACTGATTTATTTCTAATGGAGACAAAGCCCAACCCAAAGCTCCCTATGTGATAAAGGCCAAAACATGTTCCAAAATGCCTAGTAAAATCAAGGCTAATGGGAAAGCCATGAAGACCCACACGCATGAAGTGGTGTGACAATTAGAGTAATTGTACAAAAAGCCATCTTCAGGACAAAGTAAAAGAAATTAAGCTGCCACAACAGTAACAGGTTAGATGAAAAAAATCAAAATTTAATGTATTCTCCCCTGTGTCATCTTGTTTTGTCAAGACATCAAATAGAATTGGGAAGTACAAAATAACAAGCCCTTGAGAAATCACAGAAGCCGACCTTTTTGATGTTGTTGATTTACCTTGTTCTCAGTTATTTGAACAATGATGTTTCAGATTTAAGGGCCTGATAAAGCTTAAAAATTAAAACATGATACTAAGGTATCCCAAAAAAGTGCACCCCCACATTTAGCCAGCAACTTCATTGATTCGTTGCTTTCAACCGGATTTGAAAAGGAGGCACAGTGCATGTATTCAATATTTATTTCTCTCATTCTAAATTAATTTCTCTTCAAACAGCTGTCAGGTAGGAAGAAAGACTCAGAGATTATTCCAACAGTCCTCAAGTAGAGGCCCAGTTCAGGTCTCTCCAGATAGTTCAAGTTCCCAGCATCTGTAGAAGACTGCTTAGCTAAGAGGTAGCTGAGTTTTCTCTTTTTAAAAAAGAGTAAATAAAACTGAATTTAGAATGCCATTTTTGAGGAGGGGGAAAAAAAAAAAGTACTGCACACTTTGAAATGACTGAAACCAATGTCCAGAAATCTCATGCTATTGCCAAGAACAGAAATCTTTCATCAAAACCAAACCAAATTCATGTCTGTCCCCAAACCCAGCCATGCAGGTATACACGAAGCTATAGTCCTTCTCTGCCCCCGGAGAGCTACAGCTTATCAGCAACATAACTCCTAGTCTTATACGAAATCTTACGTACAAAGATATATAAAATCAATATATCACAGGATAGCTTTCTCAATTTTTATGTGTAGATGGCTGCTTCTACTAGAGCATACATATGAACCAAAAAATGCAGCAGTAAAAAAACACATCTGTTTAAAAGACACTGAAAGTAAATAACCTAGTATTTACAAGCACTAGTAGAATTTGTAAGATCTGGACTAGTTAATAACTATTAAATGACTGTAACTCCTTGTCATCAAATTCATATGCATTTTAACACATAACACACACACCAGACACTATGTATTTATTTACTCCAACCTTCTCTGGTCAACTGTTGCTGCCTCATCCCTCGCTAATAAATCACAAAGAACTACCTGCAGTGGACTCGCATTATTCTATTTGCCAAACTCCTAAGAGGATAGTTTTAAGTTTCCCCTTAGTGGTGTTCATCTACAACTAAGCCACAGAGTAAAATAAATTTCTTCAATCTCCTTTTTTTGGCCAAATTTTATTCACATTTTAGTTCAAGCTAAGAAGCTCGTCACACTACCGTCTCCTGATTGCCTCAGTAAAACCCTGTAACACCAGCACACTTCTGCCACCTTACTCAGCTGAGATAAATCTGAAATTACATTGCTTTTAATTAATCTGGATTTTAATTTCACTGTGTCTTGCAATTGTGTGGAGGTTGGCTGAAAAGTTTGCAGAACTGGTCAGCGTCATGAAAGAGTTTATCTTTCAAGTGACAGCTCCTGTCAACTTGCAAATACAAGGCAGTGATGGTGAGGGTTTTGTTTTTACAGTACATTTGACTGTAAACAAACAAACAAACAAAATTCAGGCCAACCACTCCTATCACAAGCTTTCCGATGATTTATGGTTTACCAACTGAGCAAGGTTACGCAACACTGCATGCCTTTAGATGCATTACTTCAGCTAGTTGAGATTTAATTAAGATCACAGCCTCTAAAATCCCTGTCAAATGAAAATTCAGAGAAGACAATACACTATATAGCCTCTTGCAGAATGTTTCCATTCCGTCCTCTGGAAAAATATGAGTTAATCTGCGTTTCTATGGCTGCAGACAAAAGTTCACTAATTTTGTTTTCTTTTGACACTTAGGTTGTTTTCTATTGTATGTCATGAGATCATTCCCTTCCAGGGAGGGAAGAAAAAAATCGAGAGTGAAACACGTTGCAGAAACTGCCCTTGACATTATTATCCGACATTAGCATAGCTTAGCTATGATGTCATCACATCTTCATATAATCAGCCCATGCTTAGGAGAGTTTCATTTAATGAAATATGTTTATTTAAAAACACAACACAAATGGGAAGCCTACCTTTCTTGAATTACTCAGATTAAAGAATTGACATGTTACACTCCTCATTTCCTTAACTGACCAACTTGTTAACAAATGAGCTGCACATATGGGTAGAAAAGAAAGTTCTGGAGGCAAATAAGAGAGCATAAAGCCCATTACTTTCATACTATAAGCAATCCCTAGGGTAAAATATATATATATATATTGTTAATAGATTTCTTCTTACAGATTGCTCTCTCTTCTTTTAAAGAAAAAATTTATGATCATGTGGTCCTTTACCTAGTCCAACGTATTTTTATTTGCATCAGCTTAGTATCTGGTTGCTTATCTCATGCCTTAGAAATGACAGGTGCTCACAGTCTTACTCCTGACAGGCCACTACACAAATAACTGTCTTGCCTGAAAGGGCTAATGCAGTACTAATGAACAATAAATCAACTTTGATTATCAAGTGTCAGCCCAATCCGTTTTCAGTTCAGCTCTATCACATCCTAGAGTAAGTCAGCCAGTGTCTCTGGGTAGGCAGTCTGTATTTTGGTTTCATTTTTACACACTTTCCACTGAAATGTGTCAGGCAGCTACAAAGAATCACGTAAATAGAAGTAGACCTTTTTTCAATGTAAGCGAAGGGCATCAATTAGGAGAATGTGCTTCAGTCTTCATTCGGTTTACTTAGTGACGGGTCTTAATATTCGAGAAAGCTTTGTATTCTTTTAAACAACAATAACAGCAACAGATCCTAAACTAGAATCTTAATGTGATCCTGTTTAAGGTTTTTGACAATGACATGCTAGCTTGAACACTTTACCACATAAACCAGCTCTGACCGAGCATTCCTCTTGGAAAATCTATTACAAACAAATGGGAAAAAAAAAAAGGCATTAAAAAGGCCGCCTCTAAAATAAAAACCTCACTCGATTTGAAGTTAAAAAAAAATGGCTTCTTTAACACTGACTTCCTAATAAAATAAATGCAACTTATTTTTTTCTTAAGCAGATTAGTCACTGATAGTATGAGTCACATTTCCTGTTATTAGGCTTAATTTTTCCCCCAAACGTGTCACTTTCAGAGTGTTGGAATCTATGGAAATTAGGTGATTTGCATTTTTAAATTGGCTTGATTAGAACATTTGGTCTGTGTGGACAAGAGTATAAAATTATTAGATATTTTGCTCCGAACCGGCAGGCCCTGAAGGAGTTAATCCCAAAGAGGAAAGAGTCTATATGTACTTTGCTCTAAAACTTTACCACCCACTTCCTAAAGGTCCCCTCCTTCCCATCACGACACTTGGGCGGGGGGAACCAAGAAAGTCTCGTTTCCACTGACCGTCTTTCAGGCAGTTCTGACAGTTGAGGTAGCTACAGTCAAAGCCGGTTCGGATGGGAGCACCCCCTGACAATTCCTCAGTCTGCTGCGCGTCCTAACCCAAAGCCCACTCACTACTTAATTAACCAGCAAAGTAATACAACACAGCTGAGACGTCCAAACCTTCCTGAGTGTCCCTCCGCCAGCCTGCCCTTTTCTGTGTGCGGCTTTATTCGTCCCCCTCCCCCCCCCCCGTGACTGTGTGTGAACTCCTTGAATTTGAACAGCTAAGCTGAAAATAGCCTAGACAGATATAGAAACAAACTATCAGCAGCAAAGAAACATCCACACGGGTTACACTGAGATGGAAGGCTCCTTGTATATGTCACACGCTCTGAAAGTGACATAAATCACACCCCAGAAACGTCCCCCGAATGGAGTGATGGCGAGGGCTTTACCAAAGTGGCTGCCTGAAGGCCAGAACGGCAGAAAACCAGTAGCAAACGAAAAAAAAAAAAAAAAAAAAGAGCGAGCGAGCGAGAGCGCGAGAGCAAAACACAAGCAGGACTTCCTTCAACTCTCAACTACACCCCACCCATGAACATTTTAAAAAAGGAGAGCAAGAGAGAAACGGGGGGGGGGGGAATCTCTCTCTTCCAGGACCCACAGGCCTGGAGCTGCTTCTTCCCACCCCTCCACTCCCTCCCCCCGCCTCCACTTCCAGAGCGCAACTCCCACCCAAGTTGATAAACAGCGATGGTTATTATTATTTTTTTTTTCCAAAAGACTCAACTTAGAAACCCTCGGGCGCTCCTGCCTTCCCCAGCGAGGCCCCAGGAAGCTGGCACCGCGGAGCCCGGGGAAGGAGAGCAGAACGGCAAAGATCAATCACAGGGACCAACCTGACACTCTCCATGTAGCCGCCAGGCGCGCGGAGCCGGCTCAGGGCGCCCGCGCGGGCCGGGCGTGGGGTCCGGCGGCCTCGGCGTGCAGGCGGACTGCACGCGCGCAGGGGCGCTCCGGCTCGCGGGCTGACAAGACGCGCCGCGCCGCGCCGCGCCCACCCGCCCCGCCCTGCTCCACCAATCACAACCCGCCTCTAAACACCCCGCGCCGCGCCGCGCCCCACACAATGGGCTCCGCGGCCCGCGCCCCGCGCCCGCGCCCCCCGGCCCCCCTTCGCGCGGCAGGTGAAATCACGCTCTGCTGAAACCCGGCTTTTGTTTCGGGAGCAACTCCGCTTAATTGCTGTTAACCCTTTGACCCGCCTCCGGCTGACGTCTGGGAAGCCGGGCGCGGCGCGCATCTCTCCCTCCGGCCGGGGCTGCCGGGTCGGGGCTTTTTGGTGGGGTGGCTGTGTTTGTTTCCTCTTGGAAACTGACAAAGAGTTGTCCCGGCCTTTCAGAGCAACCCGAGCGGCAACGCACGGGAACCGGCGCGTCCGGCGCACACCCCGACTGCTCGGAGCAACTGTTTAGAATCGGAAGGGGATGCGGGGCTCAAAGGCAGCGCAGGAGAACTTCCTCGAAAACGGCCTTTGCGGGAGAACTTTCGCTTCACGTCCCTGGTTTAACCCAGCCTTGGCCTCTTTTATTTCCCCCCTTTTCTTTCCAAGAGCCGGGTTCGCCGGAGTGTGCTTGTGCGCACAGAGGAAAACGAACCCGACACGGGGGTTGAAATAAATAACAACCAACGTACCTCGTTGCTGAACCAAGCTCCTTGCCCTCTAGAACGACAGCTGCTGAAGCAAGCATCTGCCACTCTTTCGCTAAGAAATAATTCTCTAAATTCCGTTCTTATTTATACAACAACATCAACACAGGCTACTCTCCATGAGCACTTGAAGATGACCTCTATTAGTCACTGCTCCTTAATGCTGTTTAAAGCTGAGTACAGTGTGAGGAAAAAAAAAAAAGTCACCAATAGTGTAAACTTGGTGGGCTCAACTGGCCCGATTTCGGTGCCAGGTTAATTTAGTCATTTTCGGCAGCTCTAGAATCACTTCTCTAATTTACCCTTGTTCAATTTAGGGGAAAACTTTTTGGCCTATACTTACAAAACAAACAAACAAAACTCTAACTTTTAAATTATTTTTCTTAAAAATATTCGAGGAAAGGTAGTCGTGACCTTAATGATTACGTATTTTCCCTCAATTAAAAAAAAAAAAGGCCACAAATCCTACTCCACTAATTTCACTTTTACTTGAAAGTATTTTTCCATTTGAGGTGTTAACGCAGGTTACTACAAACCAGAAAGCATATTGATAGTATTTCCGATCAAGCAAATGCCTGAATTTCAATCAGGTCAGCTCGGGAGCAGACAATTCCCCCATTAATCCGCCAGCAAAAGAGACAAAAGCGCCAGTTGACTGTCAACTTATGATCAGATGTTAAATGGGTGCAGCACTGATCGAGCTCCACCCTAAAGTGTTTTTGTGTCAGAAAACAAATTTATTAATGGAAGTTTTTCAGGTCACAAAAATGTGACCCCACCCTCTCATGAATATTCAACAGAGAACCAAGGCATTCTTTTTTGGGGAGAGGGGCCTTAAATCTGCCAGTGTACCATGAATCAGTAGAGTTCTGACTCTTAAAGAGACAAGGCCCTCCTTCCGTAGGGGCTGGCAGGGCCCCAAAGACAGGAAATAAAAATATAGGAAGTTCTCTCCAACCAAGGCACAGGGAGAGAGGAGAAATGTTCATTTCAAAAATCCACATTTTTTTCAAAGGTATTAAAATTCATTAGAAATTTAACGTCTGTGAACAACATCAGGGTGCCCTTTAAAGAAGCAATTCTTTTTTTTTTTTTTTTAAAGACCATTTCTTTCAGAGGCATCCATAAAACTCAAGCATGCTTTTACAAGTTGGCCCACCTCCTTTGCAGGTCTCCGTTTGTAAGCGAATTGTCTCTGGGAGCATCCAAACAAGCAAACAACAAACATTACAGAAGCTTGTGACCCAGCTGTGGAGTCCAGCCTCACACAAAATAATTAGAGAGTGATGCAATGCGGTGCTTACACAAATACTAAATTGCATGGTGGTGGCGTTAAACACCATGAGACCACAGAGCAGGGGGAGATGAGTGGATCAGGAGAGGTCTGGGAAGGCCCCTTGGGGAGGTGGTGTTTCCAGGACTGATGGTTTGGATGAGGGGGGAGGTGACAAAGTAGCTTAGCAAAAGCAGAGGCCACCTGGAGCCCTTCCCACCCTCTCTCCAAACATGACATGGTGACTCAGAGGCTACTTCTAGGCAAGGAAATGTACCATCAGAGATAAACCTGGATAAGTTTTATAGGCCCAGGCCATTTTGGTTAACGCTCCCCACGCATTTCGGTTATTTGGCCCAGGCTCAGTCCCTAGCCAGGGAACCAGATCCTACAGGCCGCAACTAAGAGTTCGCATGCCGCGACGAAGATCCCGCGTGCCTCGACTAAGACCTGGCGCAGACAAATAAATATTTTGAAAACAAAAAACTTAAAAAAAAAAAAAGATCTCTTTCCATGTGGTCCCTGTCTACCTGTCCTGTGTCTGGGATGCAGTGAGAACTGGAACTTTCAATGGCTGGAATCCAATATAAATGTTACAAGGTGCAGTGATTTAGAAGACTAGTCAATGCCATTTGTTCTATGAGTGCCAGGTCGTTTTGGAAAGGCTGGGTCAGAAAGGCCAAAAAATAAATAAAATAAAAATAAAAGCAGCAGCATTTGGACATTGGGATTGCGGGAGCTTTAGAAAAATCTGGATTGAGGGGCAGGCTTATTTAGAATGGGTTACTCAGCCACAGGGGTTCATTTAGTTGTCACAATGTGAACAGAAATTGCAATCCCCATTTTACAGAGGAGGGAGCTGAAGTTCAGAAAGGCAAAGTGATTTTGTTTTTTCTTTTCCCTGTCTAAGAATCAAACACACACCCAGCTCCACGGGCCACAAGGGGAAGCAAGACACTGAATAGTTCCAGAAAAAGAGAGGCCATGATAATATAAAATGAATACCTGGGGGGGGGGGGAAGGGCTAATGTTGAAGGAAGAGTGAAGGAAATGCTAAATACCCTACTGAAAAATATTTTTGATGCCCACATCCTAACACCCACAACAGATACAGTCCTTGTTCAAACACCACATATTAAGAAACCTGTCAGTTGCTAAACGAGTCCATTGTGCAGCTGGCTGTGTACTTAAGAACAGATTACTATGATCCCACACCAAACTCTAACCACCAAATAACACACCTGGGACTCAAATCGTGTATTTTATTTGGTTCTGCTGAGCCCTAGCCTTGAACGCAGAAGAAAGTGAAAGGTTTTACTGCCCATTCAGAGCTGAGAATGTAGATAAGATGTATTCAACGCAGAGTCAGAAGGAGCATCTTGTCGGGACGTTATTCCCACACTTTGATGGATGGCACGGCCAAGGAGGAGACACCAGCCACGGTGCTGGGCCCACGTGGTCCTCGGCTCCAGCCGGAGCTGCTTGGCAATCACCAGAAAAAGGACATGTAAATGGGCACTGGCTCACATATTTCTAAGCAACACTGAGAGCGAGACACCTCCCCAGATAAAGTCAGTTATCTCTACCAAGGGATGAACAGTTTGATGGGTTGAAAAAAATCAACTTGCTTTCTGAGGGTCAAAATCTTTTTCTTGTTTTCTTTTCTTTTTTTTTTTTTGGCCGTGCTGTGCGGCCTGCAGGATCTTAGTTCCCCGACCAGGGATTGGACGTGTGCCCCCTGCGGTGGAAGCGTGGAGTCCTGACCACTGGACCGCCAGGGAATCTCAAGGGGCCAAAATCTTAATTCAATTCCCCATCTTCTTCTAAACAGCCCTTCCTTGAACACTGATTTCCTTTCTTTTTAACCATTCGTTTCGTGGAGTACCCAGAACATATTCTGAAACGACAACTTAAAGAGATTCAACCAACTGACCCTGTTGCTAGAGGAGAACACACTGAAAGAGCAGGACTACAGAATTTAGGCCCCTCACCCCAGAAGTGGGCTTGATGACCTGCCCAGGGAAGCGAGTCTCTCCAGAAGGAGCCCTGCTTTAGTTATTTCTCATGTCTCCAAAGACCGCCAACCAGCAGCCAATTAGAGAGACTAAACTGCAACAGACATGCCCGATTCCGGACATTTGGGCACTTGTCTCCAAGGACCTGCCGTTCCTTCTTGATTTAAGTGGGGCTTTTACTTAAAAATATAAATTAATACATCATCCATCTACAGGGAGCTAAGGCAGTTAGCTCCAGATTGCTATTGTTTATGTCGCTGTTATGTCTGTAGACAATGAAGGCAATTATGTTGCTTTTCTCTTGCTGCCGCTCAGCCAATGGAAAAGACTGCAAGTTCTCACTCTTGCGAAGGAGTTTACATTTCTTCCCGTGACACCCTCCAAACTGTCATCAGCATCTTCATGTGATGCAACCTTTTATAATGCGATTGCTCCTGGTTAATTTTCTAGATACACACTGTGACATGTCAACATTCAGGTGACTTAGGAATATGATGGGTACATAAGCTATGGAAAACATGTACCACCCTCTCCAAAAAAAAAAGTCCCTCACTCGAAATGTAAAGATATTCATAGAATGTCACCGGTAAACAAAATCATGTCTGGGAAAGAAAAATGGCCAACATCCATTCCAAACTCTGCATCTGATTGACAGTAACAAATTACTCTCTCTGATTTATGCTCAAACTATAATCTCGTTTTAATATAATGTACAATGTATAACTGGACCGCTTCTACCGTAAGGTTAGAACAGATTACACCGAGGTGCACAAAAGCCTCAAAAAGGGACATGCTTTAGGGCAGGAGGTCGTTTCCCAAAGAGCTCTTTCCTCCAGGTATCAGGAAGAAAGTATCACTATCACCATTAAGCACGAGGCCTTATTCCCCCCTCCCCCACCCCCGAAGAGAGACAGTGCTGACGACACACCCATGTGCAAACTCTCGATTTTAGGCACAAGCAGAACAGGGTCACTGAAGGGGAAAAGAAAAAATGGCTCTTGGGTGATGAGATGACATTTGAATTTTTTTTTAAATGTTTAATTAGGTAGAAATCGCTGGGTATCCTTTTAAGGCACTGGCCACCTTTAGGCAGGAAAGTCAGTATTTCGGGTGACCCGAGGTGCGCAGCAGGCCTGCGAAGAGGCAGAGGGAGCGTGTTCCATCCTGCCCTCCGAACAATGCTCACCAGTCTCCCTCCCGGCCCACGCCACCCTCCTGTGACCCTAGGCTGACACACCCTCATGTCAAAACCTTCTTTACGCCTGCCCTCTGCTGGTAAGCCTGCCAGGACTAGGACATTTCGACTACCTCAACTTATTCCAAAGATAACTTTCAAAAGCTGGAGAGAGAAAGGCCACGTAATGAACTATTAACTGGAATATAGAAATTAAGACACTTAAAAAAAATGGGGGGTGGTGGTGGGAGGAGATGCAGAGGGTGAAACATGGCACCTTTAATGCAAAAATGCCCATCCGTCTACTCTACTGCCGGCTGGCTCAGAGCACAGGAGTGCCAAACTCTGTATTTTAGCTCACGTAAGAGAACAACCTGTATTACTGCCGGGCATCTTGCCTCCTCCTTTGCTCCCTCTCCGGGGAGAGGTATGTCGGTGCATTTTCAATAAAACACCTTCTTAGCAGTAAAGGGCCACTGTTCCCATTTCAGTGGTCCCTAAGGTTTCATGATACAGTATATTTAGCTGGCTTGCGGCTCAAGTTTTCCTCAGGCATTCATAAGATCCATATACAAGGAAGAGGGATAAAAAAAAAAAAAAAAAAGGAGGAAAAGAAGAGCTTTCGTCTATCCTTTGTTTAAGTAAGACAACAGTTAACTCCGAGATTGATGAGCTGGCATGAGTCCCCCCCAAACAACGGGACGCGCTGCCAGGCTCGCTCCCCACGACAGGTGCCCTGGTGTGCGAGCCAGGCGTGTAGGGAGGAGGGCTCTGGGCATCAGCTGGTGAATTTCCGCGGCAGCAAGCAAGGGTTGAACGAGGCAGCTCCTGTCAGCGTCAATGGGAAGCACGAGGCCTTACAAATCCCTGCATCCCATTTCAAAAATATATCTCCAAGACGGGAAAATGAAGCTTCGCAGTTGCAACCTCAGAAACATTCAGGAAGTAGCACTCTTGACAGCGCTTTAGATGCCGAGTAAATGCTCTTATAACGAACACGCAACGCAGCTGACAATAAATCTTACACCAGGGAAGCCCGTGCAGGGCTGCGGAATCCCCTCGAAAGATAATTGCCTTCCACACTGTGTGGCATAGAAATGGTGACATCGAAAACCCTTTGTGGGGCCCTATAGCTCTCTATGGCTTTTCTTTCCTTAATAGTCACCAATTACACACACACACACACACACACACACACACACACACACACACACACACACTTCTGCCTTGAAAAGAGACCACAGAAAAATCCAAAGATTTGGTCATTTTTCCTAGAGAGAAGTGAGGAGGGCAGTTCTTGGCAGGGGACAGGGGATGGAAGTGGGAGGCTGGGAAGAGAGGAACTGTGTATGGACTCAGGGACAGAATCTGAAGCAGGACCTTAAGGTCCACAACCCTCAGCGTCCACTTCCCACTCTTTGAAAGCTCAGCTAGTTTCGCAAACAATTCCAAATTGGGAGTCTCCAAACAGGTCCATCAACAGGTAGGCAGATCTTTTCTAGTCCAAAGTGGCCTCAAGTGCTCTGTTTAACCCTGAGACGATGTAGGAGTATTAGACAGGACATGGGGGTCTGTCAGTGATATTGTCATGAGCCAACAGTGTGACTGTGCTCACATCCCCTCACCTCTCTGAGACTCCACACTTCACCTAAACAAAGAGAAAGATGGATAAGATACTCTCCATTTTTTCTTTAATAATAATAATAACAAAAACTATCACTAGTAACTACTTATTATGTGTCAGGTACACAGTTTACCCTAGCAGAGGAACTAATTTCTAGGTACTTTTTAGCTTACAATTAATATCATATATAAAACTACCAAGGATATAGTTAAAAAATATAAACAGTATTTGAGAACTCTTGAATTTTTGGCACTATTGTGTCAACAGAATGTCAGGGAACAAAGGGAGGGAAAACATTTTTGGAAAACAACTCAAAAGCTCTTATTCTGATTCTCTCTAGGTCATAAACCCTATGAAACATCAGTAACTTGTGCTCCATTGAATAAGTCACTAACATGCTTTAGGACCTGGTGAATTGAGTGGGGGTCTCAGAAGAGGAGGCTAAAATCACCTGATTTCCAAACCTATTCATGTCCTTTTTCCTTGTGATTTTTTCCCCTCTTCTTTAACCATCAAAGCTCTCTCTTTCCATCACGCCTGCTCCCACCAAAACAATGTTCTCAATTTCTGGTCCAACCTCGCAAGCCATTCACCTGCTTCTGTCTGTTTCCTATCGGAAAGGAGAGAGGAAAGCTTTATGCGCCAGGTAACTACTGGTGGGGGCTGGCATTTCCATCTCAGGTTGAAGCCACAGGTAAGGTTTGGGCTGGACGAAAAGGGAAATTTGCAAGGAAGCATAGCATCACAGAGATGTTAGGTTCCTTTGGAGATCTGATAACTCTCGTCTTAAGAAAATGCATACAGAAAAGCAGACAGTCCAGCCTGCAGGCCAATTATTTATTTTTTATTGTTTTAAATGGCATTTCATCCCTCTTGAGGAAAAGCAATAGATGAAGCAGGAAGCTTTCAGGTCATACAGAACTTTGTTCTTTTCAGACAAATAAGGTATTGTGTGTTTGAACAATAGGAGGAATGTCTAATTGATCTTAATTAAATTCAGCGAGGTCCAATTTTTGAGATGGGTCAGGACACATCTATGTAATGTCACAACCCAACAGGCCAGGCCTTTGAAATCACGGAGCTCTGTGGTGAACTGTCCTCTGACACCCTTTCTTATCCATTCACCATCCCACTGCCCTACCAACTTCTCCCCTCCAACTTTTCTTCTCTCTACCTCAGGCTACTCCTGACGTCTTCCCGGCTCGGCACATACAGTGTAAAACATCAACAGCCATAGTCCTTCCCTCTGGCCAGCCTTCTGAAGCGGCAAAGCCCCGCCACATACTCCCTCCTCCTTCTCATGATAACCTACCGAACAGGAATCCTATTTTATATATATATACCGTGGCACGTGGAGAAGGTTACCTGGAGTTTGCAGTGCGAGAGATGCAGGTTTGAATCCGATCTTTGCTACTCACCGGCAAACTAGGTAGTCACAAAAGTTCATTTTGTTTGTATTTCCTCATCTGTAAAATGGGAGCAATTATCTGCCTCGCAGTGGACAGAGGTTTCTTGTATTACTTTTGAGGTGTGTGTGTGTGGGTGTCAATCTTTAAACTCAGTTTCCCTGTTTCGAGAGCACTAGTGTGCATCTTTGATCTGATGCCTGGCGAGCACCTGGTCACAAGTGCCTAGCGCCCAGCAACCTCTCCGGTGTCAGCAAGGAGCCTCGTCTGAGGTCACCTGGCTGGTGGATGAAAGAGGAGGGGTGTGATTCTCCCCGCCAGAGCTCAGTCCTGCCTTAGGGAGCCTCTCGCTTCCTGGTTACGGAGCTCAGGTGACTTTGAGATAAGAGCTAAGAAAACAAAGCCCAAAGCCAGTCACGATCAAGGAGGCGGTGTTGGGAGTACTGAAAACAGCCTGCCGGCTACAAATCAGGAGGTGTGTACCAGGACCTCGGAACAGGGTTTGCCAAAGAAAGGGAAACAGAGGGAAGGGCTGGTGCCTGGTAACAGGATGGCTGAGAAATGTGGCACATATTTACCGGGAGCTCGTGATGGGTTTGGCACTTTCCATAACATCTCTTAATCCTCAGAACAACCCCCTGAAGGAGGCATTACTGTGCCCACTTAACAGATGAAGAAACAGGCTCTCAGAGTTGAAATGACTTATCCAGTATCTCACAGCTAGTAAGGAGAGGAGTGGGACTTGAATGACTCTGAAACAAGGCTTCTGTACCGTACGCCAAGCTGGAGACCAGGCTGGGGGCTAGAACTAGGCCTGGAAGAACAAAGAGGCGGGTCCAGTTTTACTCACTTGGCAAACAGATGTGACAAAGAGCCACTGATTGGTCAGCATGAATAGAACCTGAAATAATACAGAGGTAAAATTCTGATAGCCTCTTTGCTTCTTACAGGAATCCACAGTGACAACCCTGGTCCACCACGTGAACGTGAAATTGGCCCTGAATCTGTCTGCAGCCACAACCGGGCTGGGAGGAGAGGCAGTGGAACAAGGGCTCAGGCGCTGTCTTGAGTTACTTCTCCTTGATTAAGGAACCCCGCACACTCCCATTTCCATTATTGAGAAGAGACAGACACACAGACAAACAGGTAGACAGACTTTTCATCTTCTTCCAATACATCGCTGGGCACCAGGCAGTGTCCTAGCAGCCCTAGCCTGGATGGGGCTGGAGCTCTCCTGGCAACAGCATCTTAGATGTAAAGATGGAACATCACGGTGATGGGACTTATTATGTCCCTGATCATAAAAGGCACCCACTTCCCTATGACAGCTCTGGAGAGAGACTGCTGTGGGTTCTAATGCTGGCTGCACCACTTCCTGACTGTACTTTTGGTAAATGATTCGTCTCTAAGTGCCTCAGTTTCTACATCTATGAAGGGAACTACTCCAGGACTTTTCCCAGAGGGTTGTTGCAAGGATGAAATGTGATAAAATGGGTCAATGCCTGGGAAACACTTAAATGTTTCCTAATACCATTCTTATTGTTACTACACACTGCTTTTCCTTCAATCTTTCCCTTTTGCTATAATGAAATACTGTACCAGAAGGCAAACTGTTTGCTTCGTTTTGTTTTGTTTTTTTACTCTCGTCGACCTCTTATTTTTCTGTGACGTGGTATCAACCCTAACTCCAAAATGCTGTGTTGTGTTAGTATCAACCCTAACTCCAAACTTGAACTAAGTAGCAGTAGCCCTTTCGTCCAACGAACCTTAACAATGCAAGGAGGCACTTGGTTGTTTTGTTCTTTAAATCCAGGGTCATGAGGCAGCCCCACTTCTAGCTCCAGGTCACCGGGGTTCGCCAGATCCCCCAGCCACGTCATCACTTGGGTGTGTGAAGGTGTTTGCTGATTTCTTAAATGAATGCTCAAGGACCCACTGGGATAATCTGTGGAGGGGTCTGCCCTGAGCGCTGAGAACACATAGGCTGGCCAACGTGAGACCTAACTTACGGAACCCTCAGTCTATGTTTGGATGATACTCTGCTACCACTGTCTCTGGGAAGGAAAGCCTTTGGTGGGACCTCAGCCACCATGGTCCCGGAGGGGGCTCCGCTTACACCCAAACAATCAGGGCTCTCTGACCTAATGAGCTGCTTTTAAGCTCCCTTTCAAAGTTTCCAACACCCTCATCACCCAAGGTAAGGAGCAGAACCCTCTCAGTGTTCTCAGAGTGCATGGCATGGCGTCAGCCATCATTTGATCATCTGCTGAATTAAAAAGAGAGAGACACCCATGCAAAGGGCAGAGAAGAGGGGCTCTCTCCTTGGCCTTAGGGCATAAAGGGGCTTTGAGAATAAGACAAGGATTATGCTGCATATTTAAGGATAATGGGTCTGTCCCAGGTAGTTGGGCAGGCAGGGCTGGGGAAGGATATTTCAGCTACTGGAAAGAGTGTGTACACATGTGCACACGGGAGACGGCATGAGCCATTAACACCGGGGAACTGCAAGGTATTCAACAAGGCTGGGCAATTATAATTCCTGCTACAACTCCCTTTCTTTGAGATCAAAGGGTTTTTCTTCTTTTTCTCAATTTCACCCCAATTTCTCATCTCAAAAATGCATTCATCTCTTCCTCTCCTCATTCTTCCCATTCAGGGCATGGTCTCTGCTCTTCATCTAGATCACGTCCAGTATGTAACATGATCTCTGCCAACCTTGATCTGAGCTGGCTCAAACACCCCCCCCCACACACACACACACTTTCCCCTAAGTCTGCAGAGGGTGGTGTTCTGTATTCTTATCGTGGTGTGCTCTCAAACCCGTTGCTTCCAATCTTTCCGATCCAGGGATTTTGACTCCGCGAGTTTTTGGAGGGTGAGTCTGACACAGAAACAAAAGTATGGGTACTAAGGGGCACAGACTCAAGGATGAGACATTTTGGTCACCAAAGGGTCTAAATAACGCTGCATCAGATGTGGACATCTTATTATACAGTTAGACAGAACGAAAGCATGAAGAGAATCCACATCTAATACAGGGGCAAAACTTACAAAGCGTTAAGGTCTTGTACGCTAAGCCCTCAGGAGAGGACAGAGAGCTCTAAGAAAACCAGCAGAGTCAAGACCGCCATTGGCCTTGGACACGTCACTCCCTCTGGGCAGCAAGGCTCCTATCCCTCAACCTTGAGGTCTGGTCTTGGTGCGAGTTCTCCGAAGGCAGCCTCACTGTGCTGGGGTGAAGGTGGCTCTCGCTCATTTTTATTCACGTGTTCCTTTTGAACTAAGTGGGTGCAGGAAGGACAACTCAAGTCCTATCTAGACCTGTGAAATCGCACGTTATAGAAAAGGAGAAAGGAGCCGCGTCTGAACAAAAAATACTCCTCCATTAGGCAAATCATCCTCCTCGACAGAAAAACAAACACACGTACACATGTAAGACAGCGGAAGAGGCCACTCTACAACTCAGGCATCTTCTCGCCCATGGCGCTAACTCTGGGGGTGGTATCACTTCCCTGAGCTGCTGCCGCGTTTACTGTCTATGCTGGACATTTCCACATTCTATCAAATAATAATTAACTCACCAAATGCCAAAAAGAGTGCCTAGTACATAATAGCCCCTTAACAAATATTTGATGAATTTATAAACAAATGAATAAACCAACGAGTTGATGTTTTCTCTTTCTCTCTCCTTTGTTCGTTTTTTCCTTCCTTCTCTCATTCTATTTGTTTCATGCGCATATTTTTTCTAAACTATAAGCTCCAAGAGACAAATTCCACACTCTTTCTTCTTTCTCAACTTGTAGTATAGGGCTAAGAAGAAGTAACTAAGTGCATGTTAAAATAACAGCATCTCTATATGCGCCACGCATATTCAACGGCAAGACAGGCACCTCTATGTCACCAAGTCAGGGGCTAAAATCTTGTCGACGACAATTTCGTGATGGAGTGACCTCACATGCCAAAAAAAAAAAAAAAAAAGGACTTATATAGAGCAATCAATGATCAATCAGATTCTTTGAAAGTTTAAAAAAGACAAATTGAATATTAACTATGATTCAAGGATTACATGAACCACTTCACATTTTATAGCTGTGAATAAACTCAAGTCACTAAGTCCAATACAAGTCCAATACATGCAGTAGTCCTGTACCTACTGCAGGTTGACAGCGATCCAGATTTTTTAAAAAAATCATCCGTCTCCCATTTGTCTTGCTAATTTCGTCAAATAAAAAGAATCCTGAATGGAGATAAGGCTGGAAGGGCGGGAAAAGCAATTTCCTGAGCTGCTGCCAACACCAGACACCCTGAAAAAGGATGTTCATTGCTCGAGGCATCTCTGCTTCATTTGTCTCTGCTACTGGAGGCTCTTGCCTGACGCAGGAAAAAACCTAGAGAAAGGCCACAGCCCACACTTCATCAGGGCCACAGAACAGCCACAAACAGTGGCTGAACACCCAGTGCTGGCAAGACCTTACTTCTCTTTGGTCACCTGGATTCTGGGAATTGCCCACCGAGGGACCAAGTTAATCCCAAGGGATGATTCAATTTAACCCTGCACCAGAGTGATTCTGCCCCTTCCTACCAGGGCCTCACACTGTCTTGGTTTTGTCCTTCCCCTTAAAGTGCCAAAGAAGACCTGGTTTTGTTTCAGAGATCAGGACAGCTTTTGACACGTCACGTCCAAGGCCTTCCGCTCTGGTCTGCCCCTACCCCCTTCAAATGCAGCATCCAGAAATAAGCACAGCAGGCCAAGCGTCATCTGTCCCCCAAGGAGGACAGAGCCTCAATTCTTCATTACGCTATTAACGCAGCCTAGGGTCCCCGGTGCCCCCCGCCTCTCAGTAGGGCACAATTGGCTCCTACAGGTTTTACAATCATCCCCTAACTATCACCTGAACCACTGGCAAGTTAGAGCTCTTTACTCTGCACTTGGGCAAGGGTATGGGTTGTGCATTTATTCCCGTGAAAGATCTTTTTCATTCTGATCCAGAATTTCAGCCTGCTGAGACTTTTAAAAAAAGCATGATTCTTCAGCTCCGAATATTAACTCTTCCTTAACCTTCTTCCACATGCAATTTGTGCCATCGCTAAATGGCTAGAATCGCGCCATTTCAGATGTACTGTGCACAGTTTTCTTAATGTGTGTACTCCAGCGTTTCATAACATCTAAACTGGAGTTGCTACCGTTACTATTTGACAATTACCAAGAACAGTTTCACACCAGGGGTCATTCGCATTTATCTGTGGTATCAGCCTACTCCAGACCGAAAGCACCAGGCGATGTCGGGCGCAGTGTCAGTGTCGACCCCTCCCGTCACCTTCACATGACACCTAACACGCTGCCTGCCTCTTAGTACGTGCTTCAAAGACAAATGTTTCTCAATGCAGAAATCAACAAACTTATTTAATCGGTGCCACAATCCAGATGCTATGATTAATCTACATTTAACAGATGGGGAAACTGAGGTCAAGAAAGTTAAATAACTCACTCAGTAAGCACCCTGTTACCTGGAACCAGCATTTAAAAATAACGCCTGGAAAGATTAAACAACTCGTGAAAGACACCCTAATTGCTCATTTCAGAGCAGGTCCCCCAAACTGGGTGTTGTGCCTCTTTTTCTCACGTGTCACTGGTGTGTGTGAGGCCATAGCTCCCAATCACCTCTCCCACCAGCTTTCTTTTCCTCTTTTCTGCAGAAACAGACGTGGCTGAAGAAATTTCCAAATTAAGACTTGGCAATGCTTTCTATATTCTTGTTTCCTAAACCTATAAATCAAAAGTGTCTAAACAGGTCATAAATGTTCCTTGGCGATATAATGGGAAAAGTTCTGATTTATGGTGCCGGTGGAATAATTTTAAATAATTACATAAGAGTTTTGAAAAATGCAATTAACACCTTTAGAAGTTTTTTGAAATGAAAATGAATCTCTGGAGATGACTGTTCCCATACATAAAGATAGCCAGTTAAAAAATAAAAATAAAGCTACAAGATGCAACCGTGTCTGAACGATCCTATGGAGACAGGGTATAGGAGCTTTTATTTTCAATGGGAATTCACCAGCATGACCGCATCAATACATGTTTTAACCCTGCCACCTTATCACACGACAACAACACAATTAGCCTATGTCATTACCAAACATCAAAATTAAATCACCAAATAAGCATCTTGTCTCTATTCAGCCCCAGCTGATGCCTCTCTCCCTCTGTACTGGTTTGACACATCCTACCACACTGTCCTTTGGAACACTTCACATCCTCCTACCTGCTCCTGCAAATCTGGCCAATGTTCTTTCCTTCCTCTTTCTCTTCATTTGTGATTCATCTCCTCCTTCAAAATCCAACCTTCTACAGATGAAGTCACTCCAAACATCTTTCCTTAACCCTAACTTCCCTGGGTACCAAAGAATGTCTCACACCTGAATCTCCTTCTTCAGGCTTACCAAGCAGTAGGAGTTATGGTTTTACTTGATGAACTAACGTCTCAAGCTCATTTCGGCTAACAATCCTTCCCCTCTCTCCCTCACTCAATAGTCTTCACTTTGGCCCATCTTACAAACACCCTCTCTGAAACCGTGACCTCCACGTTCAACTCTGGAAGTAGCAAAACAAGGCCATTTCAGACTAAACTGACTTTTGAATCAAGTATGCACTGCTAAATGCTACCTGTTCTTTATTTCCTAGATTTATCTTGGATTAGAAAACTAAACAATACTGAAGCAGACCTTGACTTTCCTCAGGGTTCTTTCAGATCCAAGGGTCCAAGGTGTCTCCCTAGTTGTTTCCATCACGCGGACGTAGTACACTCAGCGACTACACAAAGAGAAACCCTCGGCCACCATCCTGGCCATGAGAACGAAGAAAAAGACTCAGAATCATAGAAACTTTGATCTGGAATAGATGGAGAGATCATTTTAAACCCACCCCCTCATTTTCCAGATGAGAAAACTCATGCCCAGGTAGGAAAAATGACTAGCCAAAGGTCATACATCTGAGTAGTTACCGGCAGAACCGACACCAGAACCCAAAACTTCTGACTGCTAATTAAGCATTCTTTCCATTGCCTCATACCACCTGGCAGGGGAGATATATGAGGAACCACAAAAACTAGAATAATCAACCTCCAACACAACACTCTTTTTTGGTTGGGGGACAACCGTCTTTCTGTATTTGGTGGAATGACTGGTACTTTTTATTTTAACTACAAATTATGAATGAAAAATAAACTTAATTACCAAAGGCACAGAAGGTCAAGTCAACTTCTACTTTTGTCTAAAATTCACATAACTCTACTTGACCATTAATCTAGGAGACACTAGTCCCATGTGGCTATCTGTTTAAATCAAGTAAAATAAAATAAAACAAAAAATTCAGTTTCTCAGTCATACCAGCCACATGTGAGGTACCTAATAGCCAATAAGGTTAGAAACTACCATAATGGACAGCAAAGATGTAGACTAGTTCCATCACTGTAGAAAATTCTAGCAGACAACGCTGAGAGTGTAGAACGTGTTATGAGACGAGCATAATATGAAAACCATGATAAATATAAAGTCTAAGCTTGAAATGCGGACTTTTTTTTTTTTCAGCACAAAGGGACTTGCAGAACTATTCTAGGTCTTTGGTTTCTGATGAGGAAACCGAGTCCTAGGAAATTAATTTACACGGCTCTCCCAAGCTTTGTGAGCAGTGTGTCACAGGGTTGGGACTGAACGTCAAGTTACCTAACTCTTAAGGAAGTGATTTTTCCACTAAACTTGCTGACTGGCTCAAAGTAACAATATGGTATGCCTCACCCTCTTTAAGGTGATGTGGGGTAAGACGTCTACGCAGCATCCACTCCTCCATCTTCGAAAAGGACACCTGAGGTACAACAACTTACCCATATTGATTCTGGATCTATGTGGTTTTAATGGAGCCAATCTATCCAGGGTAATCTGGAGGTGGGCACATGGCTCACAGTCCCAGCCAGTCAGCATATTCCCAACCCCTTGACCACAGTGATTGGTTCATACACAGATGACTCAAGTCATTCAGTCAATTCAGAGATTTTCGTTGGAATTACTGGGCAAGAGACACTGATTTTTTGCCCAGAGTTGCTAAACTGTAAATGTGTCAGTCTGGGTCTCCCAGGAGCCATCCTGCTCAGCAAAGGGAAAATCTGACAAAGAATGAAGCCAACACAAAAAGAAAGCAGAACAAAAAATGGAGCTAGACTAAGTCCTGATAACATTGCCCAGTCCCAGCTGTGTCTGAGGCCAGGCTAACCCTTGAACTTTCAAGTTCTGTGGGCCAACAGACTTTCCCCCATTACCAACCAATCTAAGTTGGGTTGTGACATTTGCATCTGACTAATACAGGTACCTCTTTCCACAGGGAGATTAGGAAGTAGTTATATTAATACATTCAATCAACCTTGAAAAGCATAGCAAGAGGGAAACACCAAATTATAAAGCACATGATGGCAGTAGCAACTCTTGGTTCATGTGATGCCATTCTGGGAGGGACTCCCCAAGTCAACCCCAAGTATACTCAAACTGTCCCAGCCACGGATCAATCACTAAGTTTCAATTCACCATATGTGCATTTTTCTTTCAGTCACCCAAATCTACAAGTCTCTTATCAGGTGGGCCTGCAACTTCACTTTAAAAATCAACAGAATGCCTTGTACTCACATAAGCCGTGGGAATTTCTTCAAGACATTTCACCGTCTTAAAAAAACAAACAAACAAAAAAAACACACAAAGAAATCCACCCCCTACGGTCTCATGATGAAAGTATAATTAAGACTTCGTGGTCCAATGGGTTTTCACTCAAAATTCTTTTACTGTCCTTTCCCACAAACCCTGCACTAACTCCTCACTCCTGAATTCGACATTAAAGTTTCTCTTTTTTTCTAGGTCCAATGGGCCAAACTATGACAATCATACTTTCATAGAGTCTGGCAATAAATGATTTACAAAATCTGTTAGCAACTATTTTATTTCATCCACGTACAGTTGGCCCTCCTTATCCGTGGGTTCCTCATCTTCAGATTCAACCAACTGCCAATCGAAAATATTCAGGAAAAAAAAAAAATTCCAGCAAGTTTCAAACAAGCAAAACTTGAATTGGCCGCAAACGGGAAACGAGTTATGTGGCATTTACACTGTGTTAGGCATTACAAGTGATCTACAAATGATTATATAGCTGGGTTACTTTGTCGTACAGGAGAGACTAACACAACATGGTAAAGCATTTATACTCCAATAAAGACATTAAAAAAAAAGAACCTATCAATCAGTCAATCAATCAAAATCCATCAAGTACATGGGAGGATGTGTGTAGGTTATGCACCAGTGCTACACCATGTTACATGAGGGACTTGAACACCCTCAGACTTTGGTATCCAAGGGGTCTTGGAACCAGTCCCCAGTGGAAACCGACTGAGGACTGTAATATAGGGACATACATTCTGTCTTCCCGGTGGCACATTTCAAAATGTCCAGCGTGTAAGTTATATTGTTTGCAATCAGTTACTGAGACCAGGCCATATTAACAGGATAGGTTTTTACAGATTAACCTCCCCTTAAATAATGTTAATTCTAAAAGCCTTTAATCTCTCCTTTATAAAATGATTTTTTTAAAAAATTCAAAAAATTAATCGTTGTTTGGGCATAAAATAGTTGTTCTCTGTTAGTGGTTTATTTATTTCATTCAATGATCTTTCTATCCAGCTCATCAACACCTTGGAGCTACTTCTGTTCTTCCATTTAACTTTTTCATTTAATCTTAATTAGCTTTTTCATTTAACCTTACTAATGTGTGGCATTCAGAATTTCAGTTATTCTCCTATTACTATGAAATTCTAGCCAAAAATGAATGAGGTCCTATGGCTTAAGATTTTTACTAACAACATTAATAATAACCTGGTGTCTTAAAGTCATCATAAACAAGTCCATCATAACATTATCAGCATCTTTGGTTAAGCGCATGTCACATGCTGGGTGTCTCAGGCTGGATGCCCTATGTTCCAGTTTTCAAATGGTCCTTGCCTTCAGCTCCTCAGGTGGTTACCAATTGTAGCCACTTCATAGAAACACAAACAAAAGTGGAAAGGTCAAAGATCTTGCCCAAGGTCACAGTGGCAGGTCGGGAAACAGACATGGTCCTCTTGTACCTCTTTTAAAGCCAGGCTAATTCTTTTGACTGCATGGCCCACAATTCTAAACTCTGAACTAAAACATCAGATTGAAATCTTTCATAACTGTATTATTTGTAGCTTTAAACCTGAAATTGCATCTCATGTTGGCAGCTGGCCTCTCCCACTGTTTGTCCTTGGGCAGGGGACAAAAAGAAGTCTCTGCCCTCTCTGGCTGTGCCTCAGCGGTGGTAGATTACCCGCGGAGGACTGTCAGTTAATTCCATATTGGAGAGATTTGTGAGCCTTGCCCGAAAGGGAATCTTCTAATTCTTCATGTGACAACATAATCTACCAATGTCATTATTATGCAATTTATTTAGAAAAAAAGAGTGTGTGGGGGACACATTTAATAAATGTCATGCTAATTTTATCCTTGAAGAATCTAGAATCGTCATCGCCTTTTCTAATCTCCAGCATCTCTAGCTAGGAGATAAGGGCTGCAATCGTAGACTGCAGGAGAAGTAGGAGAAGTAGGAGAAGTAGGAGAAGCCACCTCCAACTTCCCCATCAGTCACTAAGAGTCAGGGATTGAAAACCTGAGTCCTGTCTTGCCAGACACTTTCCAAGAATGCCTCTCTTCCAGATCGTGAGTGACATCTAACGCAACGCTGGGCTGCAAACTTCTGCCCCAGAGCAAAGTAGAAAACCAACTGATGTAAAATTAAAAGCTATTTGCTTGATCTATCCCTTGCTTCCACTCCGGCCTACTTTCAACTGGAACACATTCAGCTGGAATTACAGGCTACCTCTCCATCCAGCACTGGGGCATGGAATTGATATATGCACAGCCACGGAGCATAAACATTACAGAAAAATAATGACTTCGGAAGCACCACACACCCTACCCCAACACAAGCTACCTGTGTGTTCACAGGTGGAAACGAACGGCTGTTTACCCTGAAGGCCCCGTAAGAAAAACGCAGTCACCTTTACAGTAAAATGTAACCGAAGTCTTCAACATGCAACAAACTGAAAGAGAGCTGGGAATGAATTCCGACAAAGAGCTCTTCTAGTATCTTGGATTTCTTAGGGAGAGTCCAAGCCTTTCAAGCACTGTGCAGACCCCGCGTAGCTGAACTGTACAAGTAATGCGATCCCAAGACCAAGGTGGGCAAGGTTTGCAGGCTCAGGGCTCCGCTGGGTGGGTCAGGGAAGAGAGTCAGTGTGACTGCATTGTGTCTTGCTCAGGAAGCACGCTTCCCAAAGCCCCGAATATAATGGCGATGAACTGAACACAAGAAACAATACAGGTTTTTGTCTGGCAAAGGGTTATGCAACAGATTAATGTCAACAGGTTCCAGCCGCACCAGAGCACTTCTGACCATTTCCCGGATGCAGCAAATAAGGGCACACATTCCTTGTTGGTGTATCACACAATGACAACAAAAGCCATCCCAAGCTTCCTGTTGAGAGATGCCAGCAGGTATTGACACAAGCTTAACAGTGTCTTTCTGAGACTTCTGTGGTTTAGCACTTTGTCAAAACAGGATACTATTTAAATTAAAAATTTACTGATTCAAGTTCAGAAAAAACCCTGCTTTGCTGTTTTTATAACCAAATTCGTGGGTGGGGAAACTTTGACCTTTATTTTTTTCTTTTTTTTATGCCACCTTATATGGGGCTGAGAAGGTACTATATTTAGCAAGTTAGTTTTGAGAACTAAGGTGTCTAAGCAAGATGACTATCACTTTCTATGAATTACTGTACATGTGAAATCATGGGCTTGTTATATTATGCAAAAGCGAGTCAAGTGAAACAAACAAAAATACCTGTTTGCATACAGAAGTTTTGTAAAAATCTCGGTGGGGAGAAAAAGGGGAAATACACATAGACCCACCACAGCATAATGGGCTTCCCATGTGAATCTTGTCGGGCACGCAAAAGTACTCCTTTAGAGAAGAAGGCTAGGTCAGGACTACAAGATTATGGACAGGAGAGCAGAGCCAATGGTCAACAGGAAGCAGTGCAGTGCTGACCACCTTGGTGCTGAAGGGCGGATGGAGACCTCATGAATTGTGGAAACCCAGCCAAGCTTGTTTCTGTCTGGGGGTGGGGGGCAGATTTTCCGCCTGCTGCCCCCTCGATATGAAATATTCTTCTTCTAGACACATGCAAGACTCAGCCTCTAACGCAACTGAGGTCTCCACTCAAAGAGGTCTTGCCTGGCCTGTCAATCTACCACGGGAACCTATCTCATCAGCACTGTCTAGATCTTAACCAGGTTTGTTTCCTTAATAGCTTTCGTCATTATCTGACATCTGGCGATTATTATTATTATTATTAATTTTGCATACCAGTTTAACGTCCCATAAGAACGTAAGCTCCATGAGTTCAGAGAACCTGTCTGGTTTGACTGGTCCTTATCAAAAAGGCCTATCACCCAGTAATTTGTCAGAGGTTGGACAGGGAAATCTCCTAACCTCTGCTCCAGTCTCTGCAAGGACTTGTCCTTCTTAGCCTCCCATCTTACCACCTAACAACTACAAAACCATTCTAATAACGTCAAACCTCTAGATACTGATGCTAGAGAGGCCACTAGATGGAAATACCGAACTACTGATTTTGCCTTAAAATCACTTTGTTATTATCCTCCAAGCTCTCACACCTTTGAGAATATACAACCTCTCAATGTTCAAAGGGGAAGGAGTGGAGGAAATATGGAGAATTTGAGAAAGAAATCGAATGCCTCAAACAACTTGGTGCAATTCATCTCTTCTCCAGTCAATCTTTCTTATTAGCCACAGGGAAATCTTTTGGTGAGGTGAACACTACTTTGGCCAATGGCTTTGAGCCAACAATGCACCAGTTGGCCCTCAACCCTTTTTTTCTGTCCAACACAGCTGAGGGATGTGACACACGACGAGGTGTCACTCAGGCAATGGTTCTCAGTAGGGTCAGCCCCAAAGATTCTCACCCTCTGGTATGCATGCTTTGTGCAGCCTTTTCCAACACTGCGTCAGGGCTGGTCTGTGTGACCGATAAATACGGCAGAAGTAATGGTATGTGATTTCTAAAGCTAGGTCACAAAAGACTTGGATCATTCTGGGGGAAGTCAGCTGCCATGCTATGAGACTCTCAAGCAAGGCTCTGGAGAGGTCCTCAGCATGAGGAACTGAGGCCTCCTGCCACGTGTGTGAGGCGTCTCAGGGGCAGATCCTCCAGCCCCAGTCTCACATTTTAACTGCAATCTCATGAGAGACTATGATCCAGAACCACCCAGAAGCTACTCCCATATTTCTGGCCCAGAGAAAATGTGTGAAATCGTAAATGTTAACACTTGCTTTAAGACACTAAGTTTTGGGGCAACTAACAGAGTATCCAAACCTTATAAGTGAAAACGTGTATCATCTGGTCTAATACATACTTTCCACCTATTGGAAAACATGTCCCCTGCCCCATCCTGGCTGTATGGGAATCATTACTGCAGAGTCCCAGGCAAAAACACTGAGTTCCAATCTTCACATGGGCAACCAGTTAAAGAAGACATCAAGTCTACAGTCAGGATGCACAGGGACAAAGAAGCCAGGACTCCGAAATCCCTGAGCTGAAGTGAGCCTGTTGCAGAATACTAAAGCCCTCCTGACTCCGGGGTGGACCTTTTAATGGAGCTTCTGGTCACTTGGAAGAGGGGTCTAAAACAGACAGGCAGGTATTGAAAGGAACTGTGTAGCAGGTTGTTTGAAGTCCACCGTGAGACAGAAAGGAGTAGCATTTCTGAGCTCCAGATAATCGACGCTATATAGAAATGTTGTTCCAGTTCCCCCCCACCCCTTTTTTAAGGATAAGCTGGAAAACAGAATTTTAATGGGAACATTTCAGCTTTTTTACCTTTGCAACTAATTCCACAACATGTTCAACACTTTGTGCGAATGAAACAGCATCCGGCCCATGGACCAGCAGTTTGCCATCTCTAGTGAGGAATCCATTTCTTGCTTCCCTCATTCTCCTCCCATCATAACCTAAGTCTCAAAATTCCTAGTTTCAATTAGTTCCATTTCCGAAGCTTCTTCCACATTTTCTTGGACAATTTCATGCTTTTCAACAAAACACGACCACCCTATTTGTATCTGAGTTGTCCGACTGGCTGTTAGACAACATTTGTCCCTTTTTAAAATAAATGCAGTTAATAATGTGGCAAAACAGAAGTGAAAGAACAAGTGTCCTGCAGGTGTGTGGAGAACCACCCTTGGGGGAAAAGTGACAGCGCAATGAAGAGTGACAAATTACTCAGTCCCCAGAGAAGCAAGTTAACTCTGACTAAAAGGCTTCACCAAAAGACAACTTCAAAAACCATGCTTTGCTTCCCAACACATCAAGACCCAAGAAAAGGAAAAAATTACGAGGAAATTAGAGTACTCCCTGGTCCTGCTTGCACACATCTAACTATAAACTCAGCAAGAAAGTAACTGTACAACTTCTTCCTTAGCGTGGGGAGGGGAACTAGGAAGTGTCGGGAAAGCGAGGGAGAAAACACATCACACACGCACTCTTCTCTTCTCAGCAGCTGCAGCTAACTGTACCATCGCAAGTGAAGTAGGTCCCTGTACAGAGGATCTACAGATGTGAACATCAACTCAGCACAGTTTTCTTTGGCTGGAGAATCTTTAATTCATCTGGTGTATAAAAGATCTGGAGACGACAATACAGCTATGACCATTCTAAATGCAACTGCTCTGAAATGCATGTTTCAAACAATGATCGCCACTCTCTGCCCACCGGTCACCGCTGAAAAAATTCTTAATATTACATAAAATTCCACTTTGTTTTGCGCAGGCCAGCCTAGGATCTCACAAGTGATAACCACACCAACAGCATAAGCAGGATGATGAGAGCAAGGGCTACAAGAGTAAGTAACATTCTGAGTGCCATGTGTCAGTTCTTTGCAGATACATTTTTCAACCTTAATCCTCCAAAATAATCTGATGGGTAGACATTTCTACTTTATAGAAGTTCAGAAGTGAACTAACCTGGGCAAGGTCATACAGCTTGGCAAATGGCTTGTGAATTCGGGTATATCTGACTCTAGATTCTTAACAACTAAGCTTTATTTTTTCTCATCAATACCTGAAGCTGAAGATGAAGGGCAACCCCAAGTTTTCCCTAACCAATCAACATATTAAACCGATAAACTGAATTCTAGTATGATTACTGTTATTAATCTAAATGGACGTATCATTATTCATTATATCACTGTTGATAAAACACAGACTAATAAGCCTCACGCCTGAGAGGCAGGGGTGAGCGGCACAATTATGAACATGTTTTGGAAGCAAAAAACAATGTTCAAGGATTTGGTATTTAGCAAAGCCAAGAGGAAACCAGGGTGTGTCAGTCTCTGCCCCTGAGAGAGGAGGCAAGAACAGGGACCCTTGTGGGACCCTTAGAGCAGCATCAGTGGAAACTCAAGGTCACGTTCCTCCCCCTCAGACTAAGGAAAGGAGGAGGCTGGTCTGTGGGACCAAAGTAAACCTTCGATAGAAGGAAACTTTCAGAGGAAATGATTTAAGCTTTTTTGGTGAGAAGGGTATTTTTCAAATTCTCTTTTGAAGTTCTTATTTCCATCTTAAGTCTGCACAAATAAAAATAATCATCAGTTTTCAAAGGGTCTTGTGGTTCGCTGCGGGGGAAGGAGTTTGGCTTGGTTTCCTTCAATGAAACTTCCAGGACTTTGGAGTTTTCCTTATTAGAAGGGAAAACTTCAGCCTCCAGGGAGAGGCATTAGCTGTTCCCAGAAATTGCTTGTATTGTCCTGCCTGATAGCAATTCAGTAAAAGAAGGATACGGAAGATATACTATGTGGCAAGAAGTTAGAGAGACACATTTTGGAGATGTATGAAGAAGCCACATTAAAAGCGACTACCCTTTTGATCTTTCATCAGGAGGATATATTTACCAAAATGTTTTCAAAGCCAAAGAACATTCTAGAATAGCACTGTCCAAATGATGATTGAAAAGTTCTCTATTTGCATTGTCCAAAATGGTAGCCACTCCCACATATGGCTATTTAAATTGATTAAAAGTAAATACAATTTAAAAATTAAGTTCTTCACTTGCACTAGTCACATTTCAGGTGCTCTGTCCCTTTATGTTCCCACAGTTCCCTTCATTTGCATCTATTAGTACATTTATTACATCGTATTATAATTCTCTCTGCAGTTTCAGCTCAACATAAGGACTAAGAAATATTCAATTCTGAATTCCAGTACTAAGTAGGGTCCAGTACACAAGAGGTAAATAATGGATATGAATAGGAATGGTAAGTGAATAGATGGGTAAATGAATGAATGAGTCAATCCTCTAGTCCATTCTCACATTTACTTCCTAGGGGCCTTGCTGTCTGATAGAATTGCTATATCATTTCCAATAAACTTTAATACCAGATGAATCCAAGAACTTGATGATGATGATAATTACATTAATAAAGATCAAAATGAGACTCAGATCTTGTTGATGATGACAATAATAATAAAGATCAATAATCTTCTCATGAGAATGCTATGGCCTTGGCGTCCAATAACTGTGTTCACTAACAGTTTCCCTCCAGGCGCTGCCTTGCTTTTTTCCAACATGAGGGAAAAATACAATTTTCTTGTTTTTCATACACCGTCCTTTATAAAATGAGCACTCTGCTAGATTCCCAAGCATCTCCTCCCAAAGATGTCCTGAAGATCAAACCTAAACTTCTAGACCAGGAGTCCATACACTTTTCCTGTAAGACGTCAGATCATAATATTTTAAGGCTTTTGTGGGATATACAACTATACCAATCTACCAAGAGAAGCCACAGTGCAAAATGCATGAGTATGGCTCTATTCTGATAAGACTTTGGGTACTGAAATCTGAATTTCATTGGAATTTTCATGAAACATTATTCTTCTTTTGATTTTTTCCAACCATTTAAGAACATAATAAACAGCTTGTGAGTCCTACAAAAACAAGCTGTGGGATTTGGCCCACTGGTCTATGTTTGCCCAGTGCTGTTCTAAAACCTGCTCCCAGCTCACATACTTCCTATATAAGTTATAGGTCTAAGAGACACAGAGATATCCTGACACTGACGGAAACGAACCCCTCATTGTAGACAAGGAGACAGTCAAGAGCTCTGCTATCCAGCAGCTCCAGGGACCAACCAGGAGCCAAACCAGGGATGTGTCAATTTCAAAGGAGGTACTGTGAATGGTGGAGGTGACAGTGGTCCTTACCCACCCTCCCTGGGAGAAGTTCCAGCTGTTGTCACCATCAGCTGAACAGACAGATGAAGGCTCAGCTGGTCTCAAGATTGTCTCCTAAACCAATTTTGTCCAGACTTCTATTAGTCAAAATCCTGATGTACATAAGAGTTTCTTCAAGCCAGTTAATTATGCCTTTGACGTGCAGTTACATTATCTTCAATTAAGCATTAATATATTGTGCATGAACTGACACCGTGTCATGCAAAATGGTAAGGCTCCTGGTATATATCTCCTAAGCTAGTATTCTAACCAGCTGTGTAGGCAGTGACATACTTATTTTCAAATTCATCTGTGTACATTTCCAAAATTACTGCTCTTGAAATTTTCTTTGAAATTTCTGACCTGCTGTTTATAAGTCAAAAAAATATAATCCCTTTTTTTTTTGGTAGAACTCCAACTGGTAAATTATGTTAAAAAAGAAAAGAAAAGAAAAGAAAAAAGTCAGATTGGCTGCGTGCTCATAGATGGTGAGTATTCAGGCCTCATACATCTGGTGTTACCTTAAAGAAAAACGGTTTCAAATGCCCTGAGGACCTCATACACCATGCAGCTTCAAGACCATTTTGCTTTCATCAATTAATAGTCCCCAAATTCTCAAACAGTTGCAGAATGAAGAGGCTCCTACTTTAAAAAGTCAAGTCATATGTGATACACGTAATACAGGTAAAGAGGTGTAAGACACCCAGTTTGTCTTTCTGGTTCCATGTTGGTGTTTCTTCTTCTTCCTGTATTTTGCAAAAGGAGCAGAGCAGGTATTTGTTTATAAAGCACTGACAGAATCAAGGCCCTGGATAAACACAGACTCTACATTTTAAATAACATTCAAGTTCCTGAATGAGGCATGCCCTCAACTCCTAGGAACCAGGTGTGACTCTGAGACGGGGGCCAATTTCAACACTTACCTGAAAGGTATCCAAATGACTTTGGTAGGAAATCAAGTTAGTGATCTCGGGAGACTTAGAGTATATTTCCCAGTTTGGGCTGGCCTGGAAATATCATCAAGATGGGCGCACATCATAAAAATGTGGTCCATAGGCCCATTCCCAAGCAGAAATGCACGACGTAGAGAGAAAAGGAGATCAGCTGCCTATTTAGACGCTCCCCCCACCCCCCTGCCAGATAGGCCTTCACCACCTGTTATTATTATTCTTTGTCTTCATTCCCTGGACTTCTCACGAGGACTTCAAGGTTAATAGGGTGGCCTACCTAATTCTTACGTAGTACATTCTGCCTCTTGTCCAGTGCAAATTATCTAGGGCAAAAACCAGGGATTCCCTAACATCTTCTGATGACCACTGGTTGTTCACATTGGTGAGATCAAGTCAGAGAGCTCATTTCAACTACTCTAGAAGGAGGCTGGGGACCAAAAGAATGAGGGAAAACAGAATGAAAGAGATGTTCAGATTTCAAGTTGGAAAGGAACTTAGCTGTCACCTCAACAAGCGGTCTTCAACCACGGGTGTGCACAAAAAAGCACTTACGAAGGTTTTTAAACAGACCCATGCTTGGGCCCCATCCCAAGACTTTTATTCATAGATAGAGTTCAGGAATCTACCTATATTTTAAAAAGCTCTGAGACCTAGATCTGGACGCTGATAAAAATTATATTAATTCTGATGTCCCTCCAGGCTTGAGAACCACTGACTAATCGTTCATACATAAGAAACGGAGACTTACAGAGGTAAGTCACTCTGCCCAAATCAGCCATGTTTGGTTGGATTCAAAATGCAAAGAGCGGAGGAAAACAGCATCAGCTTATGCCTGAGCGCTGCAAGAGGGCTCTATGTGGACGGAGTGCCATTACGTTTTGGATTCAAGGAGGAGACATTCACATTTGGAGACATCCTAGAACTATTTAACTATCTATAAAGTATAGATCTATAAGATATTTTTCTGGCAGATGGCAGTAAAGCGTTTTAATGTCATAAAGTCAGATACGCTATGAAAATGCTCCAGACTGGAGGAAGATGTCTTGAAAGGGTGCTCTCCTCAATTTCACACAAGTACAGCTGGCCTCTGAACAACACAGGTTTGAACTGCAGGAGTCCCCTTATTTGCTGAGTTTTTTTTTTTCAATAAATACAGTCGGCCCTCGTATTTGCAAGTTTTGCATCAGCAGGGTCCAGCCAATCGTGGATCAAAACTTCCACCCGTGGCTGGTTGAATCCGCGGATGTGGAACCTGTGTATATGGAGGGCTGACCATTTTGGACTTGAGCATCTGAGGTTTTGGTATCCTTGGGAGCTCCCGGAACCAACCACAACAAATACCAAGGGATGACTCTGTATCATGCGGGCTAGCTAAGGCCCTGCCGGCCTAGTCCGTTTCCTTCAATCTCAGAAAGTTGGTACTAGTTTAGCCATTACACCTACCACAATGAGTGGACAGATGTCACACCAAGAAGATGGAAAGGAATGAAATATGGGGGTTGGGTGGCAACCCTGTGCAAGTGAGAAAAAAGGCACTCCTTCTTCCAAGAAGATGCTGTGCTGGTTCCATACCGGGGTGCAAGGCTTGGCATATGGGGGCCATATTTCAGTCTTCACCAGCCCCTCGTTCAGGCAACCTTGTTCAGTGGACAATCTGTGAGATCATACCCGATCTTCTAGAGCAAAAGTCAGCAAACTCCAGCCCAAATCAGACCTGTCACCTGTGTCTGTATGTAGTCATAGGAGCCTTGAGCTAAGATTGTTTTCATATTTTTAAATAGTTGGAAAAAAAAATCAAAAGAGGAATTTTATGGGCTATGCGGAAATTATATGAAATTCAAACTCCAGCGTCCACAAATGAATTTTTATTGAAATACTGCATGCTCATTATTTACGTATAGTAAGTAATTATATGCATCATGGCTGCCTTTGCATGACAACAGCAGAGTAAGTACTGCCACGGAGACTGTATCGCCCAAAGAACCGAAACTATTCACCATCTGGCCCTGTACAGAAGCAATGGCTGACCCCTGGTCTAAAGGAAGAAAAGAGTTAACTATTAAGCCAAGTTCCCTTTGTAGATTTCATGAAAAGTTCCAAGCAAATATGGCAGGTGAAATGGTTTCTTTCTATATACAAACATGAAACCGAGACAACGATGGAGGAAGGTCAACTTCATTACCTAGCCACCTTGACAGTACCTTTAAATGTCATCAATCAGTATGTGCCTTGCATGACTTCCAAGGGTTCATTATAAATTACAGCACACGGGCCCCTGACACGATCCAGGGACTGTAACAGGACTCTGGTGATGTAATGTGATAAAGGCGATTTCTCTGTACAGCTCTATATGGCACAGAGCTGGACAATTTCCAAGAACTTTAATTTCCAGAATGCCACCTCTGACTATTCAAGATAATTCCACCCAAGCACCGGGCAACCTTGAAGAAAAATTTAACTTTTCTAGAAATGCTTGTCATTTGGGTGTCATCCCCCAAAATATAAATTTGAAGTTATTTTTTTTCCCGATGAGACACACTAAATCCAGGATGTAGATTTTCCAATTAGACTCTTTTTAAACATCTGTTGGTAGGCTGCATTTAATGTTAGTTATTTGAGCAAAGCACAATTTGATTAGACTGTCTGAAACCAAGCCAAAGTCTGCAAAATAATAGCTCAATTAAATTCTGTTTTGCTTTCATTTGTCTTAGATTTTCCTGAGTGTGGTACTGTTGCAAATAATCAAGTAAACCAATTCCTTTCAAACTGAGAGATTTAGGTATATTTTCCATCTTCCCTCCATGTTTATTTAATAATCGATTCCATCTTCGCTATGCTTCATTGAACTTCGTCTTGACACCAAATACATTTCTGTATTTTGCCTTTAGTCTCCTTTAATTTTCTGTACTTAGGAATTAAAGTTCTATGCCACTAATATTATACCTTAAACAGATTAGCAAATGTACAAAGGCAAGCACAGAGCATTAAGGGCAGTCAAACGGCACTGCAGGAGTTTTCTGATTTTCACTCCATACTTGGCAAGATTCATTTCATTGACCCAACGAAAGATTTCGGCAGGACTGACATCGGATTCTTTTAATGCTGTGTTCATGGTCTTGAAATGTTCCTAGAGGTTTATGAACCTGACACCAGTCTGCAGCCTCTTCAACTAAAGTAGTATCAATTTTCCTTTCTTTTTGGCTTAGATATTTCACTCATTCATTCATCACTCACTCATTCACTAACTCATAGGGAAAGAAATATCTACAGACTGCCTGCTTTGTGCCAGGCAGGGTGCAGAATGCCACAGCTTCGAGATGTAAGACTAGGGACTAGTTCCCCTGGCTGTTAGGACAACAGAGCATGAAATCATATACAATTCAGGGAAAACAAGGATAAAAGAGAGACCAGGATGGGATTTTCAGAAGAGCATGGCCCTCATTTATGCCAAAGTGGACACATGTAGGAAAATAATGCTCCCTCACAATAACACTGATAACGATGGTGGCGGAGATGATGAGAACAGCTAACATTTATTAAGTATTTCTTGTGTGCCCTGCACTGTTGTAGGCCATTTATAATGTAGTAAAACTCAGCTAATCTTCATAACTCCATAGGATGGGCATGCGGTCACCCCCATTTTACAGATGGGAAGTCTGATGTCTTCTCATCATGTCTGGTTAACCACAACTGACTACCAGCAAAAGGACAGGCCCTGGTGCACTGCTAAAACACATACTTGAATAGGGACTGATATTAACTGAATTAAAATATAATCTGGAGTTTAACAGGTATTCATTTTCCCTTTAAAAGGAGTTTATATAATTATGAGAAGAGCTAACTTTTCTGAGAATTTACTGTGTCCCAGGCACTGGGTAAGCACTTTTCATGCATTAATCATTTAATCTGCATAATCGCCTTCAGATAGACGAGGTAATCAGTCACGTTCTCTAGATGAGAAAACGGAAATACAGAGAAGTGAAGCTACTTTTCCAAGGTCACTCAGCAGTAAGGGTAGTGCTAGGACCTCAACCTGGGAGCCTGACACCAGAGATCACACTATTAGTCATGATGTGCTTCCTCTCACCATATTCTGAAACACAAATCTCTGTAACTCTCAACCACCTAGCTGAGTTTATATGACGACCCAGTCATCATACAAAACATACTGTGCCTTTGAGGACAAATCACAGCTCATCTTTGACCACAGAGAGGTAGGGCTTCAGGATAAGAATACAATTTGCGCCATCTCAGATAAGGATATTAGGAATACATAAAAGACATGTTTAATTTTAGATAATATTTCAGTAGTTACTGCAGGACCTCTCAGGCATCCCAGAAAATAATTCCAGGTCCTTCTCTACTCTGGTATGTGATCAGCACAGACTATGTCAGGTAAGTCAGCCTTGGCAGGTAGAAGGCACACATACTGCCAACGCCAGTGCCCACGGCAGGCATGGCTAATCAACCACAGCGAACCTACAGAGGCCATCCTGGTTCAAGAATCCTTCAAACGGCATTCTAGGCAGAGCCATTTCATACCCAGAGCAAACAAAACCTCTGAGCTCTGTCTATTCTATGTGGTTTGGATTCTTAACTTTATTTCTAGAATAAATAACAATTCCTTTACGTTATCAGATAAAGAACAAACCAGACATAATTTCACCAATGTCTTATTAAAAGCAGCTTCATTAGGTCTGATGAAGCAGCTCTTCTGTATGCAGACAAGGGAGCGCCTGGCTGCAGATCCTACTTCCAGAGAAGATGGGAAGGAACTCGCTAGGCCGTAGCAATAGATATTAATAAAGAAGAAGCATGGGGCAACACAGCAGAGAATTTAGATACAGGGAAACATAGCATATCACAGAGCTTTTCGTTTCCTTCTGAAGAAAGTAGACAGAGACATAATTCTCTTGGACTTAAACTCAAACACAATTTAATCACCAGGGCCTTCTGCCTAAACGACAGGGATCAAAACAAGCAATATTTGCAATTCTGGATTTGGGGGAATCGGAAATATTATCAGATGGACTGTACTTATGTCCACCTCCTGACAGAAGGGATCATGGCTCTGAATTCCCCTCCTCCCGCTCCAGTAAGAGGACTACGGTCTTCTTCTCAGGTCATCTGATTTAATCCCTAACCAGAACACCAAGAAACTAGGAGAAGGCAACAGAATTTAGCCTTGGTATGGAAGTAAGAGTGGACCAATGAAAGTTCTTGAATAGCAGAGTAACTTGGCATTGAGGGAAAGGCTGAAAGCAGTAGGTAGGCTAGGAGATCCGCACAAAGAACAGAAGATGGTCTGAGGGGGTGGAGAAGGATAAATGATCATTTTTTGCCAAGAGCTAAGCATATCCTTCCTGAAGGTCTGAACTCTGGGACAAAGTAGCAGCAGGGGAAAACACCAAGAAAGGAATAGACAGAAGATGCCCAGTGGAAGGAAAATGGCAGATCTGGTAAGGTGGTGGGGATGAGGGAAATTAATAAGTTGATGATGACGTGTGAGTCTAACAGGGCCTGGTGACAAAAGTGATCAGCTGGATTAGAGATGATGGAAATTGCTGTGCGGGTGAGCTAAGAGAGAGCCATGAGGGGTGCAGACACGCTTGGAGTCACGGGTGCAGAGGTCCAAGAACAAGCAAAGAAGACAGAAGTGCTATTGCAAAAGACCCAAGGGACTGAACTTCAGGAAAGGAATGAACTTGGGTTCCAGAGGAGAAGTGGGAAGCAGAAAGAGAATGGTGAGGACCAGACGGCACTGAATTCAAGAAGATTCAAAGAAGGCAATTTCCAAGAAGACGAGTCAGCCGAAGGCTGCTACGAAGTCAGACAAGTTGACGTAAGGATGGAGACATGGGCACGGAATTTAGTGACAATAACATTCAAGAAAATGATGAGGGGAAAAGCCAGATTTGGGGGGAGGTTAGGAAGGAAAGTGACTAGTTAAAAAAAAAAAAGTTGAAGCAGCAGACAGAATATTCAGGTTCTAAAAGCTTGATAGCAAAAGAAGAGCTAGAGAAGAGCTGGGAAGGGTTGAGTCATCCAGTGTTTTTCAACTACCCGTTTAAAATCCACATTTTACCATGAACACCGATAAATGCTGAGCTCTGTCTGCTTGAATGTTTACCAAATTTCCTCAGTGGGATGTAACATAAAAGGACAAGGGCTGGCAGTCTTTGCCCAACTGTATCCTGGCAGCTTTAAATTCTACTACTTAAGTAGTTAAAAATCTGTTCAGTTGGTGAAAGGGGAAAAGTTATGAATAGAAGTCAGCAGCCCTAGACCCCTCAGAAATGACTAGCATTCAGTCTCTGTAACTTACTGCGCAATAATTTCTAACTCAAACAATCGCAACAGCAAGGCGGCCGAAGTCCACCCAAAGTTCAGAATGGGATATGTTCTCTTTAAAATTTTGAGAGCGACTAAATATGACAACCATCTGATGTATGAAAATTATTCACAACCAAAAACAGACAGTCTGGAAATAGCCGGGATGACTTCATTTAGACAGAATTACCCAAATCTGTTTCTAATATACACAGTACACATAATAAATTTTTACAATATGACAAGGAAAACAAACTTAATAAAAGTTCCCGATCTTTTGTTACACAAGCATGCTATATCCATGCTATGTTTATAATAGTTTGCTCATGATATCACAGCTCAGTAACAAAGGCCCAAGCAATACAAAAACAGTTACTAGGCATGACATCAACTCACAACTACCGTAATTACATCGGTACACAAATTTCCCAAACTGTACATTTTCCAAACTGCTTCTCAATTTCAGCGGCTGCCTTTAGACAATTACTTGCAGAGTTGTCTGCAAGCTTTGAGTAATACCCGTCTTTCTTCTCTTTCCCAAGCGTCATTTCCCTTTAGAAAGTGCATATTTCAAGCGCAAGCACTATTTTTCAAATATGCCCGTACATATGTCCAAATTAGGAGACGGTGTGGTCTAGTGGTTAGTGACAAGCATTCGGCATCAGCAACTCTGATTCCATTCCATCCTCTGTCCCTGTTTGTGAGGCCCAGGTGGCAGCTCAGGGAGAAGAGGCAGAATGTAATGGATAAGGGCACAGATTCCTGAGCTGGACTGTTTGGGCTGGAATCCCAGCTCTGCCACTTGTCAATGGTTTGGCCCTGAGCGAGTTAATTTCTCTATGCTCCACTTTCTTCACCTGCAAAACGGGAATAATAATAGAATTTACCCTCATCCGGTTATTGTACAGTGGCTGGTTCCTAGAAAGTACAATTTAAGTGTTTGCTTTTTAATATTATTAGTTATATTTCTGGGACTCAGTTTCCTGTTTGAAAACCTGGCCTAAAGTATCCTGAACCACGGTGAATTGAGTACTTTTTCTAATGTTAGGGCAAGGGTTCCATCTAGGTCCTGTTACCTGGATATAGTGAGGTTCAGTGAACAAAGTCTGAATGAATGAAATCCATAGGTCCTGCAATACCCAAGAGTGACAGAATTCAAAAATATTACCTTATAGCAGTTGGTTTTCATCCAGTTTCTCTAATTGCTTGCTTTCATGTTCCTGCAGCTAATGCTGATAAACACCTCCACCCCAACTCAAATAATAAGTGTAGGGAAAAAAGATATTGCCCTGTGATTTCAGAAGCATGCTTCTCTAAGGACCAAACTTTTCTAGCCCATCCCATGTGCACGACCTCTGTCTCACTGGGTTGCATGGTCAGCTGGCTTTCCCGACTGGGCAGGGTGCCAGGCGAGCTCGACTACCCCCATTGTCACTTCTGGTCCTTGGTGCTTGCACCAAATGCTGTTATTCTAGGCTTCAGGAAATTTTCTAACCACTGGACAGGGTCCAATGCTGTGTGCTAATGAGTTTCAGATTGGAGGACTTCACTGTGCATGTGTCAGAAAAGTGCCATGGTTTCTGGTGAGGTGGGGGGAGGGAAGAAAAGGCACACAAAAAAGGAAGAAAAAAACAGTAGTTAAAAAATGCTGGCTACTCAAATTGACAGGGAACGTGACCTCTGCACTTCATCAGAAATTCCTGCAGACTTACAAAATAAAGGAGTTTGCTTTTATCACACACTGTGAGGCTCATATGGAAAAATGGAAAACACTACATCACTTGACCTCGGCATGGCCCCTTTCAACCACAGACGAATATTGTGTACAAAAATTCTAAATCAACTTAAGATGTTCCACAAAAAAAAACCTTTAATTTTCTGCATTAGGCTTGATGATTACTATTTTGGGTCTTGAGATTTTGCTTAGAAGGTTCACACAGGAAAAGGACTCATAATTCCAGGAAGAGTATTTTCTCACTTCGGGAATATTCATGGTCTGGCCTCTGTTGGGTGGGCACATCACGGTCTACACTTCCCTAGACTCCTTGGAAAATAATGAGCAAGCCTCACTTACCCAGGTTTGAAAGTCACCCAAGACTGAATCATGATTATTTGCTTACATTAACAGAACATTAAAACAAATTTTAAACAACTTAAGAAAACTCTAGCCATCTTTGCTTGGTGATTCACTTCTCTGGGAAGCTTCTTTCCCCGGTCAAGGCAACCAACAGGCTTGACAGCAAGACTTCTCATCATGCTATCACCGTCTACCAAAGAAGAAGCCCTTCTTAGGAGAGTCTAACTTACAGGATTTTTTTTTTTTTTAATGAGATTACATTTCTTTTTTTTTTTCTTTTTCTTTCTTTTTTTTTTTTTTTTTTTTGCCACACTTAGCACTGGCAACTTTAAAAATCCAATCCTTTCACATCCTCCAACTGTCATCAACATTTTTTTCAGACGATGTCAATAAAATTGATTGCTTGCAGTTCTGAATTCTGCTCTGCACATGGAAACAATATCATTTGTTTTAAAGTATTTTCGACGGGGGCGGAAGGAGAAACAGAACGTCAGCAAGCCCCTCCACAACATTGGGGCGGGGTGGGGAACAAACCAGAAGCAAAGTAAATGGTTGGCTGGAAACTCTGACGAACATTCCCGATATATAAACCCTAAACCTTACTGTTGTGGCGACTGATACGTCTTCCTGTCAGATATGAATGATGTTTCTGGAACGTTAATACGTTCATTCAATTCTCACTCCCTGTACTGAAAATATTCCCTACTTTGGCTCAGAGGCATCTTGACAGCTTTGTTGTAATCTTGTATGTGAGCCCTCAGACGACACAGTTGTTGAGATGCCTCATACCTACAAGCAATCTGTTGCTTTTACAAGTTTAATCGAGGTATGAGGGATATGATGGTGGAACCACATCGACTTGACATATTCAACTCAGTTGTCTATCAGAGAAACCACTCTGGGTGGTGGCAGACTTCCATGATGCTCAGCAACTGTACACACTTCTAACTCCCTAATCTGTAATACTACCAAATACAGCTTGGGCTGTTTTTTTTTTTTTTCCCTCCCCTTTTCCCGAAGCACAAGTGGACGACCAGCAAGGGTCCGACAGTGTTATTCCTAATTACCTTTTTTTTCACTCTTGATCTTGTGGCTCTCATAATTAGTTACCTGGGGCTGCAATCCAATTTGAAGTGATGACAAGAAAGTGATCCATGAAAAAGTAATAAGTTAAATCCAATTTCAGCCTTCCTCTAATTAAATGCACATGGAACTAATGACTCCAACCCTAGCATTTCAGTGATAATGGTAATTAGCAAGGTGGGAGTTGCTCTCTTTTTCAACACTGGAGGTGTAAACCACAAGGTAAAATGTAGGAGCACTCTTAATTACATGTGTCATTTTGTCAGCAATTTACACATTTTTGACCAGTCAAGTATGTTTTTTTTCCCCCTGTTCCTCCCAACCTCCTAGCCCCAACAATGATTATAACATACTATTTCCATGTTCCAGCACATGGAAGCTCACAGGAGCATTTCAGCCTAGAGAATAAGAAATAACGTTTTCTTCGCCCTTGTTCACTGCTGTGATACACACACACACACACACACACACACACACACACACACACAGCGACAATTAGGATAATTATGCAGATCTTATTCCTCTTAATTGAAATCCAGATATTTACAGTGGAAATTGGTTTCTGTTGGTTGGGCTTTAGTTTTGCTTACGCTATGAAAAATACAATAATTTGCTTATTGATGGAAAACGTGGCACTCAGTAGATGCTGAGTAAATACACGTTGAAGGAGAAGCAATAATTAACTTCCTGATAACACACTGGTTTTCGGTGGTCTTAGAACACCTGGCTTTCCAGCCTGGTTGTCGCTGGATGTTTCCAGCATCCAGTTGTCACTGCCTGTGTGCTCTGTAGCAAGTCACTTAACCTCCCGGAAGTTTCACTTTTCCTCATCCACAGAATGGTTCATGATAGTTCTACACCACAGAGTAGCCATGGGGCTGGTCCATAAACCTGAACTATCTTTGCAGATAGGGACATAAGCACGTGCTGACAAACACATGCTTACACTTCAAATAGCGGCATCACATTTGCATTTTAATGTTCAGATGCGTGTAAGCAAAGTGACCATATAATTAAATGTCCAAACTGGGATACTTTGAAGAGTGAGAGTGATTAATAAGTACACTCAGTCAACAGGCATAGACTAAGGCTGTCCTGGGCAGACACAGGATCACCTTATATACAGCTGAAGTTGAAAAGCAAAAATGAGGGAACTCGTCATATCACAACTCACATGAAGACTCTGGTGGCAAGGACAAAACACATTATTTTGGAAAAAATTTTTTTTTCCAGCAACAGTATTGAACCTGGGCAAACAGATGGACTTCTTGAGCTTCATGAAACCCTTGACGCAAAATTCTGTGTGCATGTGCGTTTTTCTAGGAGGGGATCCTGTTTCTCTCGTATTTTTAATGGTGCGCGTAATCGGAAAGACTTGATAACCACTTTAAAGCATCATTTCTATGTTATCGTTTCTTATCCAGACTTATTTTTGAGGGTTTGGGGATTCTCCAAACTTGTGTGATAACAGCGAAATCTTAAAAGGTACCAAAATTTCAACACTTCATATCAATCTCATGCCAGGGATGCAAATTCTAGACAATGTTAACTGCAAACATCAAAAAAAAAAAATCTGCCTCCCTCTCCTGAACTATTATGAACTTTACTAATTCAGCGCATAGGGATATCTTTTAAGGGTATTTCCAAACCATTCCATTTCACTATCCACCACAAAATCATAGTTTCCCTTTAAAGGTTTCCTCTTACCAGTTTATTCCTCAGTGAATAACGTGGAAATGATACGAGGTACTAAGATTATATGTGGCATTAATGCCAAGCAAAATGCTGCCTAAAGCACGTTTTATATAACTGCAAATAAAAATGTGGAAAAAAACACCTGCTGAATCTTGCATTTTAACTTCCTCCACTTAAAGCACGAGTCCTCATTACCATCCTGAGCTTCCAACCGGATGAAAAGGCAGACCCTTCCAGTGAATTCCACCAGCCCTCCTTCCAGTGAAACGGCCCCCTGTGTGAGGGGCTTGCACACGAGATAACCTTGGAAGGAGGGGATGGGACAGGAGAGAAAAGTATCAGATGACTGCTTTCAAGTTCAAATTCCTTCTACACGGCCTGAAATGGTGGTCAGCTCTCCTCGGTAAGCAACACACCAGGTTTACTTTCTTTCTTAACTTGAATGCTGCCAGAGTACACATGTACTTTTACTTTCTTAGGAGAAAATGTGTCATTTGATTTCCTTCCAGTTAATGTCCTTGTGCCAACAACTAAAATGCTTAGAGAACCCAAATGAATGACTACCAGAAACGGTGGTCAAAGTCCCAAAATGTGATCAATAAAATTGCTCACAAATTAATCTTCAGCCGGGAAAGTTACACATTTTCGAGGTTATGAGCGCACCTGCACTGTGAAGCATTTATTTCACTTGTTTTAGCAATCTTCAGAAGTATATAAATATTTATAAAAGGAAGCCTACTATTTTTACTCACATATAATTTTCTTTCTGTGGCGAAACCTGGTTAATTCTTTCACAGCTCAAGCATCCTGCAGGCAGGGTCCTGTCTCCTAGGCATTTTTACATCTCTGAACAGCAGCCTGATGCCCTGCAAGCTGTGGCTGTTCTAGAAACGTTCACTGAGTTGCATTTAATTAATTCAGATCCTTCTGAGGCTGAATTTATGACGGGGCCAATTTCCAATTTTCACTTGTACCATTCATAAAAAAATTTGCAAAGCAAATTAATAGACCAAGTAAGGAGCTATTTAGGTTACTAAGTAGGATATTTTTCAAGAACTTCAGAAGCAATATCTGTACCCAATTCATGCCTTCACCATAAACTACAGTGTCACCCAAGAACGCGACCAGTTCGGATTTAGTTCAGTATGTGTATCTGCAAAGAGCGTCATGTCTCACTTATTTACTCTCATTTCGCTGAAATTAGTCCAAATTGGTGATGTTTGACTACATTTTATGATCTCTGTCGAGTAACCACTTATAGCCTCCTCTAACTTTCCATTTTCTTTTGTTTGTATCATCAGCCTCTGAAACTGGAGAGCACTGCCAAACATAAAGCAGGGAAGTGTGAGATTTGCTTAAAATATGAGTCACAGTATATTTGGGGATTTGGGTTTCTTTCTTTTTTTTTTTTTTCCTCAAGCTATCAGCAGATCAAATCCTTCTTCCCTGTCAAGCCTTCCTCTATGCGGAAGATCTGAAATTTGCTAAAATAGGTCTCTCGGTGTAGAAGGGTAAGGAGATCAGAGATGAACACTGTTAAGATTTGCTGTAGGATTTCCCTTTCATGTCAGAGCCGCTCTGGCTGAGATGCCCCAACAAGGACATGGCTCGACAAGATGGATTTAAATGTGAAGGTTATTCCTTCCACGAATCACCAAGTCTACCTAAGTATTTTTATAACAAGGTAATATGCCATGTGGCCTAGGTTAGTTAATTTTTCCTCTCTGTTTGTGGAAGGTCAGCCAACCCAATAAAACTTAGTGAATTTGCATGACCCTACCAGGCAGCTGAGGAGACAACAGTCTATGATGCACTTGCATGTGTGTACACACGTACGTACAGACACACACACGCGCACACACACGCACACAAACACACACACAGGTCAACCAACTCTCCCCTCCACCCAACCCCGGAATCAACTCTTAAGACTGGTCTAAATTCTTTGCTTGTCAACTCTCCCACTGAGGGGACAGGAAAGGACTCAAAACATCTTCTTTAGCAAAACCAGCATCCAAGATGGCCCCCTCGTCCCACACTTTTCATACAGACTGAAGCGCTCCGCAGAATGCGTTAGGCTGGTTTTGACGCTATCCTTTGCCAGGAAAAACAAAGCCCTCTGTATCATACTCTCCTGGGGGCTAAAAGACTTCTAACGGGCAAGAAGAAGAAGAGCCCCCCGAAGGAAATCCCCTAAAACTTGACTTCGTATATTTAGCCCTAAAGGAACTTCACTCACCTTGGAAAAGAAGTTACCTAAAAATGCCCTATGTTTTTTAAAGTTTTTTTTTTTTAATATGCTATCTGTGTTAACATGTAATGGGTTTACTATATTTCTATTTATTTATATTTTTATTTTTGGCTGTGTTGGGCCTTCGTTCCTGTGCGAGGGCTTTCTCTAGTTGTGGCAAGCGGGGGCCGCTCTTTATCGCGGCGCGCGGGCCTCTCACTATTGCGGCCCCTCTTGCTGCGGAGCACAGGCCCCAGACGCGCAGGCTCAGCGGCCATGGCTCACGGGCCCAGTTGCTCCGCGGCACGTGGGATCCTCCCAGACCAGGGCACGAACCCGTGTCCCCTGCATTGGCAGGCAGACTCTCAACCACTGCGCCACCAGGGAAGCCCGCCCTATGTTTTTTTACAAAGCATCTAGAAAATAAGTCTAGTCTAAAAGATTACAAATGATATTCAATACTGAAGAGCAGTTCGTTAGACCATGTATGTGTGTCCTTTTTGAAAATTCTCTCTAACCAAAGCACTACGATATGTGAGATTCTGTCCCCGAATAATATACTGTTATTTTTCCAACGCATTCGAGGTCTGATAAATTCAAGAGGACTCATAGTATTTTTAAGGCTGTGAGAGCTCCAAGGGGGAGGCAAAAAGAATGGACAGTCATTTGAATCACTGAATGACAGGCTGGGCTAGCTCCCTGTATACATTAATAAATTAGAATTTTAATTGTGTCTCTGTCTGCAGGAGATGCCCCGGTACTTTAATATGTACCAACAATTGGCTATGTTCTGGAATCTGCAATGTGGCCTCCGCTGCTGACCTCTGAAGCACAATTCCCAGTCTGACTACGGAAACTGTTCAGTTTGATCCTTTCAACTTATTTGAATCCTGACAAATAAGCTCACAGCTGAAAGGTCAACACAGTCATATTTCATCCTCCAGAGCTGTTCTTAAGGCATCTGCACAACAAAGCACTGCTTACAGCACCTGACATGGGACCTCAGTGGCACTGGACCTCATTAAAAATGTCCCCAGCATTCACACACATGAAAAGGCATATGGGTTGGTGGTGGCTGACCAAATAAAATGCTTTTGGAAGTGTTGGTAAACAAGGCACATTGTCATTCAACTTTGCCAGTGAAGTGCTACTACTATCATGCTGAACTTCCTCTAGATGGTGACAATTTCCAAGCAGACGTAGAAGCACCAGAAGGTGTGGCCCAAGGTCAGTCTGATCTTTGTAGGATAATTTGGGTGCTGGTATACTGGTTCTCTCTGATCTAAGTCAACCCAAGCTAGAATTTCGGTTGACCTTGTGATCATCTTAATCGGCATCAAGTTATACCCACCAGCTCCCACTTACAAACTCCTCTCCAGAATGCCCAGCGTGGGAAACTCATCTTTGCTTCCCATTTGGGGGGATGCCCACTCTTAGCTATGAAAGTAGTTGAGCCACTTGGTACCTGCAAGTGCCCTCCCTGTCCTGGATGGGAGCATGGGATACTCCATGTCAAGTTTCTTTAAAACGTCTATGACAATTTTCTACTCCAAGTCAAAGATTCAAAGTAGATTTTTATGAACTCACTCCTTCCACTCCGCTAACCCCTGCCCTCAATGTGCCTGAAATGAGAAGCTGCTAAAACAGTCTTTTGGAGTATATTTACATAAAAAATGCTTGCCAATCTTTATTAATGATTCAGAAATATTTGGAAAACAGCCAGTGAATAATGGAGTAGGTATTACATTCATTCCTAGGTGTATTAAAAATACTGTATCGTCCTTAATCCCAGTACGTTCCTGACAGTATTGACATTTTGGGTTGAATAATTCTCTCTTGTGGGATACTTTCCTGTGCCTTGTAGGATGTTAGCAGCCTCCCCGGTCTCCCTCTACTAGATGCCAGTAGCACCCATTCCCCCGAAGTTGTGAGAACTGAAAATGTCTCCAGACACTGCCCACTGTCCTTAGAGGGGTTAAAAAGCACTCCGGCTGAAAACCACTGCACTAAAGTAACGTGTGTGTGTGTGTGTGTGTGTGTGTGTGTGTGTGTGTGTCCCATTTCCAGACAGATCACAAGAGAATGAGTGACATATGTGAGTACTATGGACTTTTCCTCATTGGTTAGCCACACTGCCTAATAAGCAACCCATGGCAACAACTCCTCAGCCTCCGATTAAATTGTCTCATTAGATTTGTTTACTCCCAACAACAAAAATGTTGGTTGAACAGACATTTTCCCCCCAAATGTCATGTTCTAGCGTTAAACAGAAAAATGAACTTTTTTGCAGAAGATTTCCTTACGGGATTTGCAATTCTCAACACAATCCACTTCTGAATGGCTTATCAGCTGTCCCAAAGTGTATCATCAACTTAAAGGAAAAGAAAGAAGAAAAAAGAAAAAAAAAAAAGACTTGCTACCTGAAGGGCTGGTTGTTTGTCATTCCTCTTGGGAGACTTTAATCCACTAACTTGCTGCTGTTGCTGCTGGAGAAGAAGCTGTCTTGCCACTTGAAGCGCCTGGAAGGAAAAATGGAAGGAAAACGTTTGTGTTACTACACAGGTTCAGGGCCTCCTTCGCAAAAAAGTATTCTAGGAAGGACACATGAGGATGAGATCTTGACTTTTCCATTTCCGGGCAAAAGAAACAGCAAACCAAACTTCCCACCAGTCTAAGTTGGAAAACTTTCCAGAATGTGTTTACATTTTCTTAGAGTTAGCCAATTCCATCCACAGTTCCTCAGGCATAGCAGTCCTTCTGAGCAGACACTTGATTCCTACCATAAATCTGACATGAAAGGCAGAGTATGAATGATTGGGACTTTGAGGAAGGAGGGCAGAGAGAGGCCAGGAGGAACCTGGGCAAAGCCAGAAACTTCGGAGACAATGAAGGGCTCCTTTCAAAGGTCCCTTCATACGCCTCCAATTCTTCTCGTGGCAGCTAGGCAACTCGAGTTGAAAGTTAACACTTTCACCTCATTTGAGTCCAAATAAAGAGGAAAAGCTAAGTGGTGGACCACACTGTGGGTGAAGTTATTTGTGAAGGAAGATCAAAACAGGGTGACCTTGATGGACTACGTACGAAAAAATCTTGGCCAATCTGACCCCCAAGTCCACTCAAAGGGTACCTTACACACTTGTGAATAAAACTGACTGTGTCAAACACACATGGGTCCTTCTGAGCTTACACCACGGGCTGGTTTTTATTTAAAGCTAGAAACTGGGGAGGTGCTATCGACTGGAGATAAAACCAAAGGAGAAAACGAGACTCCTCCAAAGGCAGAACACTGACCAATGACTGACCGATCTTTTTTGAAAGCTCAAATAAAAAAGTATGTCATCAATAAATCCTCATGCAGTCATTCAGGGACAAAGGACTTAACAGGAATAACTGCTAGCCCCACCTTTCCAAAGAGGACAGCAGGATTGGCAACGGAACACTGAAATCTGCAGACATTGTGCTAGAAAATCACACGAGAAGTTAGATTATTTGAATCAATTCAGCTGAGAACCAAAAATGTACATATGGACAAGATGTTGAGAAGGCTCATTAAATGATGCGCCTGGAGTTTAGAGACAAAACAAGATTTACTGGGGATCACATCAATAATCATTGCTACATGATAACTCATTATTTGTGCCTGAAAGAAGGTTCACACACAGACAGGGTCAAAGTATCGAAAAGACCTGACACTATAATCTTAGAAAGTGTGAAAATGGGCTAATGATGGTAGTGTGTTCCTCAAAGAGGAACAGATGTCATTTACATAAGAAAACAGTGTTTATAGTTCTAGGAAAAGTTAGAGTGACACGGTGCAGTGTGGAAAGGCAAGATGGTACGGGGTTTCCCGTGCAGCAAACTCAGGGGAAGGGCAATGAGAGTGGTCAAGGGGGCTACTGTTCACGAAAGATGCCTAAAAATGTTGCATCAGCAAGAGGAGTACTTCTCCTCAAAGGACAATCTAACTAAACCGAGCTCATGACTGTACCGTTGTCACAAAGAATATGTTTAAGACGCTATGTAAGGTTGCGTGGTGGCTTCGTGCCTAAGAGGTCCAGAGGGAGGAAATGAAACATACGCACAGATAAAGAAACGGGTGACCAAGAAAAGATCTTGGGAAAGCTGGACCCCTCCGATCTCACCTCCCTACTGCACCCACCCTTCTTAGCCCTTCAGTAGCCTTCTGTCTACTGAACTCACCACGACCAGCCCTTCAGATGGAACGGACAGGCTATTTCATCTGGGAAGGGAGAGGCGTGTTCGAGAAAGCCTGCCTGCAAGAGCCTTGAGAAGAGAGGCTGTCTGAGAGGGGCATCTGGAAGCCAAGACGCCTGGGAGAGTTGCCTGAGACTCCAGCCTGCTGTCTCCGAGGAGGATTCACCACCATCACTGGACTCCGGGTTTCCTTGTCTCCTTGGAGACGCTCAGTACATGCGTAGGTGTAAAAGTGGGCAGAGTGAAGATTTCATTTATATCATATAAGAAAAATAGTCCCGTTGCAAGGTGCCTGCAGGAGCAAAGAGCCTCTCCTCCTACTGTATACGTCCTCTTAGCTATTTTCCATGAAGGTTTTATGGCTTTTTAATGTAGGAAAGGGAACTGTTATATATTTTAAGTGCTACCTTCAGAGCTCCCAGAGTCACAGACTGATGAGCCAAGAAGGGTCTGGCTGCTGGTTGGAAAGGCAGACGGAAGGTCTGTAGATGACAACGAAAAGATCGTGCGGAGAAAGATACGGTGGGGAAGAGGAGAAAAGTTAGGCACATTCAAGACCAAAACAGTGCAAGCAAAGGAGATCAGAGTAGCGGCAACTCCGCAGGGTCACAAATCTTTGTTGAAATAATTTACCACGTTTCACCAAATACCTGGAGAACAGGGACTCAACTTTCAGGTACTCAAGTCTCCGAGAATCTATACAGTGAGCTCCTCATTTAAGCAAAAGACATACTAATAAGTGTCCTTTAAAAAAATGTACATACACACAAACCTATTCTTCTATGAGCAAGTTCTCACAAACACACTTCAGCAAAATAAAGTAGAGGACTCAAATTTAAGTTTGCAACAAATGTTTACTAAGCTGGCTCTATACATTTCAAAATTAGCTACTGGAATCCTTGCAATTTTTTCTGCTGGGTTGAGGGAAAAAAAGTCGTTTATGTGTGTAACATCTTTTTCAGACCCAACATGGGGGAAATCAAATTACATAATCGTGGAACAAACTCCAGCCCTTTCACAGCATTTCAGACAAAGCCACACCAAAGAAGATAATTAAAGGTAGAAGCACAGGGCAGAAAAGGTTTAGGAACTTGTATGAACACAAGGGAAATTTTAGTCAAACTACTGAAGAGAGAACAGATGATGAAGATGTATAAACTGGCCTCCAAATTTCACCCTCAAAATGAATGCAAACAGGTAAAATAACTTCAAATATTTGGGATGGAGAGACAACCCTAGTGCAAAGAATATATTCATCTTGGGGGACTTCCCTCGGCGCAGTGGATAAGACTCCGTGCTCCCAACGCAGGGGACGCGGGTTCGATCCCTGGTCAGGGAGCTAGATAGATCCTGCGTGCTGCAACTAGAGTTCGGCATGTCGCAACTAAGACCTGGCACAGCCAAACAAATAAATAAATCTTAAGAAAAATATATTTAAAAAGAATTATTCATCTTGATATGAATTGTTACGAATTATTCCATAATAATTCCCTGGCCTAATCATGAGTATGAGAACAAAGTCGGTCCATACTAACACTTCCCCACCTTCTGAAAAATCAACTAAGGTCTCAGCCAGAATTTTAAAACCTAATTTATTAGAACTTATAAAGTGCTGTGAAATCAATCACTAAAGGGCATTTGCTTTTCTGATTCCCATGATATTTAAATCACTGTAAACTAGATTTTAAATCGTCACGAAAAAAGAAGAGAAACAGACCCTTAGTGCACAAGACTATGTATATGACGTTATAATACAAATCCCTTTTTTTAAAAAAACATCTTTATTAGAGTATAATTGCTTTACAATGGTGTGTTAGTTTCTGCTTTATAACAAAGTGCATCAGCTATACATATACATATATCCCCATATCTCCGCCCTCTTGCGTCTCCCTCTGACCCTCCCTATCCCACCCCTCAAGGCATCTACCATGTGAGTCAAACATGCTTATCGTCATGTTCACTGCTGGTCAGTAAAAAATTTGTAATGACTGATGGGATCCCCTTTGGGAACTGCACCAGGGACTTAGGTCCACTTTGTTTCCTATGCATGCTGACTTGATAGCCATTTTTACCTGTTCCAAGCATCAAAATCATAAAAACCGGATTCATGTCTCTCATCTCTGATTCCACTGCCTGAACCTCAGAGATGTGTCCCAACACGACTAAGGAGTGAGGACAGACTTCTCTTATTTTTATAACAGTTTCTCAATCATGGTTGGAGCAAGGTCCCTTAAGATATCCTGTTTGAAGATACAAGTAGATCCTTCAGCAGCTATAGAATAATAAGATTCAAGTAGATATTGTGTGTGTGTGTGTGTGTGTGTGAGAGAGAGAGAGAGAGAGAGAGAGAGAGAGAGAGAGAGAGAGAGAAAGAGAGAGGGAGAGGAAGAGAAAGGGGGAGGGAGGGGGAGGGAGGGGGGAGGGAGAGAGAATATGAATAAATAAAAGAATTTCCCTTGTAAGAAGCAAGGATCAACTGTGACTCAAGTTCCAGGCCAACTGCTTGTGTAAATAACTTAAAAGGTTCCATCCAATCTCTGGAGACCTTTTACTCTTGGTGGTGGTTTCCTGGGCTGGGTTGAGTCAACACTTCCTTTAGAACAGATGTGACAATTGCCTGGCCCTGGATAACGCGGTGCTGTACTTGACTGCTAGGCTGGAGTTACAGTAAAGATGCAGTTCGAAGATGTCAGTGTGAAGGCGAGTGATAAAACCAGGCACTTACGGCTCAGTTGCACACAATCCCATTTATTGTCCTTCAGCAGACGAAATCAATGGCCCTGTGAGCTAACAGGAGCCAAGGCATACACTGCCTCCGTCTCTGCCTTGGCTGCTATCTATGCCCCGATCTGCCCAAGGGGCTGAAGTCTCCTTGTGGTCAGCACGCCACAGACCCCAGCCCGAGCTGGGCACTCAGAAGGTCAGGGGGACGGGCGCTGGGTTGCTAGTTTGGCAGCACGCTAGTTAGTTTCATGGTGACTGGGGACCTGGACAGTTTTGACACATCTTCCATTCTTTTGGTTCCAGATGACTTCATTCTCAGCAGTGCCTCCCATTCCTTGTAAATACGTGCCATCTGTTATTTACAAATTACATTTTACATCAGCATGTTTGTAACTTTCGAGCTATTTACATCTCAAGTTCACGGCAGGTGCTTATATTTGGGGGGTGAGGCATCCTATGAGGTGTGCTATGTTTAGCATGTTCATCAAGGTAGCCAATGTTCAAAAAACACGTTTGCCATATTTTAAGAAACACCAATGTGTTTACATAAAATATGGTTTGAGTAAACATGCACACAAACAGAAAGCAACCCGGTAGGAGAAAACAGACAATTTTTTTTTACATAACACACTTGGTGATGAGATCAGTACCTGAGGTCAGTACTGATACATGGAGGTCTTCCAAAAATATGAGGCACTGCAGCATTTTAGGTCAAGGGTCAGCAAACTTTAGCCCAGGGACCAAATCCAGCCCATCACCTGTTTTTGTCCAGCCCATGAGATAAGAATGGTTGTAACTTATTTAAACAGTTGGGAGAACAACAAAAAAATATTTTGTGACATGAAAATTACATGGAATGTAAGTTTCAGCGTCCACAAATAAAGTTTTATTGGAACACAGTCACCTTCATTTGCTTCCATACCACCTGGCTGCTTTTAGGCCACAAAGCAGAGTTCAGTACTTGTGACAGAGACTGAAATGCCTAAAATATTTCCTATCTAGCCCTTTACAAGAAAAGTTTTGCCAGCTTGTCTTAGGCTGCTATCTGTATTCTGAGAGTCTCATAAGATTCCACCGGACACAATTTTATATAAACAGAGCTTTCAATCATTTGGCCAGAATAATTTTAGTGGAGCTAAGATGCAAGGATGTTACTAATTAGCTATTCTTAAGGCTCAAACTCATTTTTGATTTTCTAAGAAGGAACTGGGACAGGAACACAAAATACATCCACGTACTCCTCTATCTGAAACCATTTCAAACTACTTGCGAATGCTGGACGCATGTTTCTTCTTCCCACAGGTCATTTATAGCAGTTCAGAGTGCATCTCATTCTAGTGCGAGGTTTTCGACGTTCCCTATTGGCCAGTGGAGAGGGGCTGCTGACTTCCTGTCTGCCCCGAGAAGCTGTCCCATTTCCAGCTTCAAAGGCAGCTCTGAGTCAGCCACCCTTCCTCTAGTTTCTTTTCCTAGACTCTCCGCACCCCGCAAGATCAAACCTGTTTCTCAGATAATTTCACAGGCTAATCAACAGTCACTGCGTAGATGAGGATGGAAGGAAAAGCCAGCAATAAAAAGCTGCATGGGAAGCTTAGTAGGAAAGAAGACATGTTCTCTCCTCTATTTCTCAACCTCTACAGACACCTCAAGTCCCTCCAGAGCACCTTTTCCCCCTACGCTAATTTGCTATCTTGGTTCAACTCCAGCAACTAGTTACCATCTAAACACGAGTGCTCCTCATGGAACCCAATCTGACAACTGCTCTGGAGCAAGACCCAGAAATAAGTATGCAGGGAAACTCCATCACCCTCTTGCTTTGGACACAGTAAGCATTCCAGTGCAGGATGAAAAGCAGGTTTGTGGGTTACCTTAAGAAAAGAAATGACGGTGGCTGACAGAACTAGAAGCATTTGCACAGAACCAACAACATTCCAAGGCAGTGAATTCTCCAACAAGAATGCAAAAAAAGGGCTTCCCTGGTGGCGCAGTGGTTGAGAGTCCCCCTGCTGATGGCAGGGGACACGGGTTCGTGCCCTGGTCTGGGAAGATCCCGTATGCCGCGGAGCGGCTGGGCCCGTGAGCCATGGCCGCTGAGCCTGCGCGTCCGGAGCCTGTGCTCCGCAACGGGAGAGGCCACAACAGTAAGAGGCCCGCATACCGCAAAAAAAAAAAAAAAAAGAATGCAAACAAACAAACAAAAATATATATGTATATACACACACACATACATATATATGTGTATATGTATATAATTTACAACTAGAGCACTTGGTTATCACAGGAGAATGGAAAAGTGAGCTGATCTCACAGAGGGATTTCAGTGATTATGAATATGAAAATATTAGATGCCCAAGGAAAGATTCCAATTCTAACGATTGTGTAAATATTAGATACCCAATGAAAGATAGCACTATAGCAGACCCTCAAGTCATGTTACTGGTGACATAAGTAAACAACAAACAAAAACCTACTTCATCAGAACTTTAATACACAGAGGGCAACAACAACCAACAAAAAATCATCAGAGAGCCTTTAATTGTCTCTTTGCACCAGTCACTGTTTGGTCTAATCTGTGATACTGCAAATAAGGGTGTAGACTCTGAGCATTCATTGGTAGTTGATTCACTTGACTCCACCCCCCAAAAGTAGGCGGGGCCGACAGCAATGCCTTAGATCATTTGGGACAGCGGATTTGAATCAGTGACCCAGAAGAGAAAGGTTCTACGGAGCATCACCCATCCTCAAGAGTTCTGACAGCTCTGTAAAGTGTCCTACACTTTGAGGGCATTCCAGCTGATATTTAGAGAGGGCATGGCTTTCTCCAAATGTTGCACAGCCTCTGCAAGTGAGTTTATGAGACAACAGCTGGATAGACGTGGTGAAAAACTGGAGCAGAGACCATCCCACTCCTACGACTCTCCAAAACTACGTGTTCAAGTTAAAAGCAAAAGGGACAGGAAATGGAAAAGTCAAAGTTCCCTATCATCATCGCTGTCCTAACTGAAGAAGAAGACAGGGCCGTGAGCAGTGTCACCTCCACCTGTGCGGGTGGAGAAAGATGAGGCCAACGCCCAGCGTTCCCTCCCCAACCGGGACCACTGCAATTTCTTTACTGTCCCACACCAGCTTGAACCTCCATCCTCTAGATGTACTTCCAATGCCACGTTTCCCAAATCTTTACTGACAAGATTTCATGTTCCTTAAGCTACACAGAGGATGCTATGACGTTTACTAGTCATATATTCTTTGCTTTAAAATCTAACAAATAATGCAAAGACATGAGTACAGGTAGGTTGGGAGTGTGTGTGAGTGAGTGAGTGCGTGTGTGTGTGACAGTGTGTGTGAGTGCGTGTGTGCGTGACTGTGTGTGTGAGTGCGTGTGTGTGCGTGTGTGAGTGCGTGAGTGTGCGTGTGTGTGTGTGAGTGCGTGTGTGTGCGTGTGTGTGTGTGTGTAGGCAAATCCATTAGAGCATATTTGCTTGGGAGAAAAGGTGGCAAATGCCATTTCCTTCTTTTTTAAACATTTAATTTTTTTATTTTTTATTTTTAGAAGAGCTGGGATGAAGGAGAACAGAGTTATGCAACCGTGTTCTTGCACCATGCCATGATTCACCAGCATTAGTGCTGCAGGGTTCAAACACCATCTCATGCACCTACTACAGGAGACTTGGACACAGAAATAATACCTGAAGGCTGCAGACAGGAGGAGGCGTTGTGCTATAAGCCCCACCCCCAAAGGAAAGCTGGAAGGGTCCAAAGGAAGCAGAAAAAGGGTCCGCAAACCCTATATTCACTTGCAGTTATGAATAACCTTTTTCATTTGTAAGGCGCCCAGAAGATGCCTCCTGCCAAAGAAGGTCAAAGTTAGGAACTTTCACAAGCCAAGAGGAAAAGGGTATCTGTGATCCTCTTGCAAAATCAGCTGAAATAAGTGCAATGGCTACAAACAGGCAGAAAGTCTGTTTGAAGTCTCTTGTAAGAGGAGGAAAGAAAAGCCCCACCATCACGCTCCTACTCCAAACACCTATTAACATAGGGCCCCCCAAGCACCTTGCTGAGGCCCCGGCTGGCTGCTCCTGGCGGGAGCCAGTGCCAGACGCTGAATCACCACCACCGAGTCTCCGGTACCTGAGTTGTGTTTGGAAGGATTCCATTCAAGCACTGCCCAGGCCTGAGCCTGTCTAGCTCATGAGAGTTGACAAGCCCTCAGCCTGGGGTACCGTGACTGGAGGCAAGATCAGCACTGCCATCTAGTAAAACAGAAGTCGGCTTTATAGACAGTATCTAAAACGTTCAGCAGGGTGCTGCGTCAAACCCGCTTCCGCCCGTTCAGGAAGGACCAGACTGTATCCAGAAGTGAACAAGTAACCTGGCCCAGTCCTCCTCCAAGTTCCCAAAGTAGAAAACGGGGGCGGGGGTCAAATGCGAGACTAAATGAATCCAAGGGATCTGTTCACTCACTGTATTAACCTGCCGTTTTCTGCAATTGCCTTTTAGGAGGGTGCAGCCCGGTAACTCTCATTATGAATAATCCAGATGCTTATCTTTTCATACCTTGCAGTGAGGCTTTGAACGCTGCCAAGGAATCGGGCTGGAATCATGCTCTAAATAAAGAAGAAGTTTCTGTGATTCCGCTCGTAACACTGTACTTAAGTTTCTGCTCAGGCAAACGAGGCTGTATCCGCTTTTCTTCTTGTAATACAAGCCCTAACAGGGTTCGAGATGCCCTCACAGGAAATAAACCCTTAGAAGGCTTCACTTCACAAATTACCTTCCTTTCCTTCGCTGAATTTTGGGCAAAGAAGCAAGAGTGAGAACCAAGTCCAGCTGAGATAAAAGACAAAAGAAAGAAATAGAAAAGAGAAGAGGGGGAGACCCAAATATGACTAAGAATCTCAAGTTTGGAACTACTCACTCTGGGCCAAAGTTAGTCTAGATAGAGAAAAAAAATCCAAATATTTTCCAATAATTTACACTTCGCAAGGCAGTTATTGCAAAGAGCGAAGAATATACCTGTATGAGAACTTAAGAAATGAGGCACATCTAGAAACACAGGGGCAAGTGGAGGGCCGTAACTCCCCGCATTTAGAATACTAAAATAAAAACAACGTACTGAATTGCTTACTATGTGCCAGGCATTATGCCAGTTACTTGCTTTATACTTTTTCTTTTATTCTTCGTTCCCACACATTTCTAAGGGAAGCAGGGGAAGGGTTTATGATTACCAATTTAAAGTGGAAAAACTAAGATGGTGAGGTTTGGTGACTTGCCCAAGGTCACAAGTCTAGTGAGTGGTTAGGACAGAAATACAAAAACAAACGTTGTCTCCTGAAAACGTGATACTCACATTCTCCCAAGGTCAGGGATTAGACCAAATATGGCCAAGGGTAGTTCTGGCAAAGGGACATGCAGTCCTACAGAGCCAAAAATGCATGAATGAACGTGCGTCCCGATGCCTTCAGGATGAAGGGAAGGGCCTCGTCACGGTACCACACTTCCTAACTCATCTGTCCTCTTCGCCCACGCTAAAGACTTGCTTTTTTTTTTTCAACCAGATCTTCCTATTCCCAGGACTCTTGGAGTCACAGTCACATCTGTAATCCCCTTCTTCATGTTCTCTGCCCACATTTACATGGCATCTAAGTATCTTCTCCATTTAAACACTACCCTTCCCAGACAAATACTGCATGACCTGACTTACACACATGGAATCTAAAAGAGTTGAATTCAAAGAAGCAGAGAGTAGAATGGTGGTTGCCAAGGGCTGGGGGGAGGGGAAATGGGGAGATATTGGCCAAAGGGCACAAACCTTCTGCTGTGAGAGAAGAATAAGTTCTGGGGATCTACTGTACAGCATGGTGACTACGCTTAATACTACTGTATTGTACGCTAGAAATTTTCTAAGAAGATACAGCTTCAACCTTCTCACCATACACACAAAAGGGTCACTAGGTAGAGGTGGTGGATGAGTTATTGAGTTTGACTGTGGTGATCTTTTCACAATGTATATATATATACATGAAAACATCAAGTTGTACACCTTAATATAGGTACCATTTCTTTATGAAAACCTATCTCAATAAAGTTAAAAAATAAATGATATCTTTGAAAGTTAATTCTACCTCTTCCTAAAAACTCAACCCAGTTCCTTCAAGCAGCAGAGTCCTTCCCTTGGGGCCCAAGGGACCAGGGCTGCTTGAGAATCCCTGTAACACCCTGTGTTTCTATTGCTGTGATGGCAATCCCCAAGCAGGCAGACAGGAAGAAATGAACCAGCCCAGCTATCTCTGAATCTCCCTCATAATTATCTATCCAGATTCATCCATCTTCTCTGGGGATACTGATGCTGTCACCATCATCCCCTGATTTTGATCCTTTCTTCACGTCCCAGTAGGGACAAGTCCCCTGTTCCATGGTTCAACTGAGCCAGGGTCGGACCTTTGCAAGAAGAGCGTTTCATAAAGCAAACAATGGAGTGGCTGAGCTGAGAGAGCACAGATTTCTTCTCACAGTTTAACTGAAGTCCAGCCACAGTGCACACGCCGGGACACCTGTGTCTCTGCTCCACCTTTGGCTAAGTGCGACCTGTCTCTTTCCACCCACCAGCCATGGCTTTCAGGCCCAGCAGGATTTCCGGCCCCTGTTTTTTCAATCCACTGTAGATTCTCACATTCTACTACAGCTGCTTGCTTCTTGTTTGAGTGGTGGGGGGTGGGTGTTAAGTAACTGTATGAAACTTTTTGGCTCTGAATGCTTTTCCCCCCTCACTTTTATTGAGATGTAATTAACATGTAACACTCTAATAGTTCTAAGTGTGCGGCATGATTATATATATATAAACGATTACATATATATATGATTACATGTATATAGAAATGATCAGCACAACAAGTTTAGCTAACATCCATCACCTCACGCAGTTTCAATTTTTTCTTGTGATGAGAACTTTTAAGATCTACTCTCTTAGTAACTTTCAAATACACAATACAGTGTTATTAACTTAAGTCACCGTGCTGTACATGACATCCCCAAAACTTACTGATCTTTGTAGCTTTGGACAAGCTTCACCCACTTCCCCAATTCCCCACCTCTGGCAACCACCCATCTGTTCTTTGTTCTTATGAGTTTGATCATGTTAGATTCCACATACAAGTGAGATTATACGGTATTTGTCTTTCTCTGTCTGACTTATTTTACTTAGCAGAATGTTCTTAAGGTCTACCTGTGTTGCTAAAAATGGCAGGATTTCCTCCTTTTTATGGGTAATATTCCTGTGTGTGTGTGTGTGTGTGTGTATCACATTTTCTTTACTCATTCATCCATCGATGGACACTTTGGGTTTTTTCCATGCCTTGGCTACTGTACATAATGCTGCAATGAACATGGGGGTGCAGATATCTTTTCCAGAGAGTGATTTCATTTCCTTTGGATATATACCCCGAAGTGGAACTGCTGGATCATATGATAGTCCTATTTTTAATTTTCTGAGGAACCTCCATACTGTTTTCCATAGTGGCTGCACCAATGTACATTCCCTCCAGCAGTGCACAAGGGTTCCCTGTTCTCCATATCCGCACCAACACTTGTTATTTCTTGTCGTTCTGATAAGAGCCATTCTAATAGGTGTGAAGTGACATCTCACTGTGGCTTTGATTTGCATTTTCAATTAAATGTATTCTTAAAACTGTTCTGGTTCCTGGCCACTGGGGATGAGGAAGATAATAATAAAAGTTGCAATTCTGTGTTTATTGCCTGACAAGTACTAAACAGTATAGACACACAATCTCATCTAATTTTCACAATCGTTTGAGGCATCATTATACCCAGCTAACATAGATGGAAACACAGGAACAGAAAGGTTAAATTCTAAAGATTATGTGAGATACGCATAATTCTTAGCACAGTACCTGTACATGACAACTACTTATTTAATGGAAACTAGTACTTAGTACACTGCCCCATACGTAAGAAGATATATTTTGTGGGAAACAAAGATTCCTCTTCCCCAGTGATCTCAAACCACTGGCTATCCTCTTTAGAGAGACACTGAGAAAACCACAGCATCCTCTATTGAGCCCAGAGGAATCTAAGGCAGACAATATTCATCGTATGAAAAGCGAACTGAGGACGAGAGGGCCGATGTGATTTACCCATGGTCACACAGATGACTTGCAACTGAGAGGCCTGTATCCTTCCGCTGGCAAAGGCACTTGAGCAAATATGGTTCCTTCTGACCCTCACCAAACCCTAACCTATGCCTTGCCCTGACTCGTAGAATAATACAGAGGGAATGGCTGGCTGGAAGCCAAAGGACAAGCCTGGGGGAGATGAAGGTACCGACGATACAGCTGCCAGGTCATGACGAAGAAATGATGGCCAACACTTACTGAATGCCAACTGCGTACCTGGCTTGGTTCTAAATTGTCTTACGTAAACAGAAAGTTTACCGAATATGGCAAAGGTCACACAGTCTGGCTTAGAATCCCTGCCCTTGTACTTCAAGAATGACACAACCCAAAACGGCCACTAACCTGCAAATCCATGGCTTTGGAATTCCTGCATTCACATGGAACCAGAACGACTTGCTAGACATGACAGATCTTTAGAGAGGAATGTAGAGATGTCTAGAAGAATATAATCAGTTAGTCCAAGCCACTCAAAGGTACTTGGCAGTGAACTTTCTGAAGATTTGATCACTCTGGTCAAGGAATTAGAAACATTTTCTTAAAAGGCGGGTTGAAGACAAAACTGTGCTCATCAGATGGACAACAGTGTTCCCAGAGCTGTGCTCGTCGGGTGACAACGATCTTGGGAGCTTCTGGTCACTGCCGTTTAGCATAAGCGGGATCTTGAGTCTCCAGGCATGAAGAAATAGGGATTCCCTGGGAATTTGGGGGAATTACTGACCTTAGGAGAAGCATAACACTTCCAAAGAAAGAGAGGCTTACTTCATAAAACATTAATGTATTTCTACAGAAGCAGCATACATGGTGGTGAAGTGCCCACCAGTCATTCTGCCTGGATCTGAACCCCAGCTCCACCACCTGCGAGCTGTGTGACCTTGGACAAGTTACTTAACCTCTCCTTGCGTCCATTTCTTCATCAGTAAGAATGGGAGAAAATAACAGTCCCTATATCATAATTAATACATATAATATGCATAGCCTAGGGCCTCACAATGAATAAGTGCTTCTGAAATAAGTCAGATAAATATCATATGATATCACTTAAATGTGGAATTTTAAAAAATGATACCAATTAACTTATTTACAAAACAGAAACAGACTCACAGACATAGAAAACAGACTTATGGTTACCAAAGGGGAAGTGGTGGGAGGGATCAATCCGGAGTTTGGGATTAACAGATACACATTACTATATATAAAATAGATAAACAACAAGGACCTACTGTAGAGCACAGGGAACTGTAGTCAATATCTCGAAATAACCTACAATGGAGATGAATTTGAAAAAGGATTGTGCTGCACACCTGAAACGAACACAACATTGTAAATCAACTATACTTCAATTTAAAAAAAGCACTTAAAAAACGATTACTCATTTTATAAGATATGAAAAACACATACATGAATTAGAAAAATAAAAAGTCAAGTGTAATATCCTCATCTACGCATGACACCCTGGCAACACGTGGGGGCATGCTTACATAAACTACTCTTCTGAAGCAAAACTGGAATCATTAATTACACGCTTTTGAAAATCCCTTTTTGAAATTGAAAACCCATTTTGAACGGAGACTTTTCAAACCTAATTTCTACGTTCAGCTTCCAACCAACAAACAGTGCTGGGAACCAAATAACCCAAATTCTACCCGCACCCTATTCTAGAGACTTCCGGAAAAGGTTTTAACATGAGACTTAAAACTGCAAATGGCATGTGACTAATTCTTACTCTGTAAGTAGTAACCATAGGAAGGAGCGCAAGACACACAAGAATTCAAGAATCACATGGTAACACTGAGGGTTAACAGAATGTTTCGATTCTTTTGCCCCAAAGCCCACAACCACGAGTAACTTCTCACTTGGCACTGCCAATGAGCAACGTCTCTGCAAAGAACCAACTACCTTGATTTTTGTGGAAGTTAAATTGCCAACATCATATTGAGTTAACGTGAAGCAAAACAAAAATCAAAATTTTAGCCCAGGCTGTATCTTAAAAAAAAAAAAAAAAAATCTCCTAACTTCGACGCTGAAGAGATTAAAAGTAAGCATGATCTCTTCACCGGCTCCTCCCTTGCATCTCCATCAACTCCACGCACTAGATGCATTTTCCAGTCCAGTTTCTTCATGGTAAAATACTTTCTCATGAGACTGCCTGTGGTCAGGGCTGAGTATGTCACAGGAAAAACGCTTCTCATGACATCTAGATCATACCCCTTCCAGCTCGTGCCTGACCATAAAATACAGACACACCCGGAAATTATAAACTATTTTAACAACAGGACACTTTACCACCTTAAAAGTGGGATCATCATCACAGCCCACCTGTGTTCCAAGCATGTTCCAAGTATTAACGAGTTAGCATTAGTCAGGCACTTTGATTTGCACAAAGGGCTGTGTATAGGTACAAAGTGTGACGATCCAACCCAAGGGCCTTTTGGAGAGTCACCCAAATGATAAAAAGAGACGGCAGAAAGGCTACTGCTGCTATGGTTGTCCTCCCCAGGACGAAGCCACCTCCCAGGGACACACATGCGGGGCAATCCTGATGGAGGCTGCGCTGTGTTTGAGTGTCGGCTGCATTGTTCCCTTATATAGTCAATGGAGAGGGAATCCCTCTGTGTGCATATCTCCTATCCACATTCCAAGACGGTATAGGCAATGAAACAGATTTTCAGCTGTGACTTATAGGGCTTGATGTGACCGGGTGAGGCACTGTGCTAGGATCACGCCCATCATTTGTGCAGGGTGTGTATACATGAGGCAGCCCCTGACCAAAATTGTGCTTTAGTTATTAAAAACCGTGCCCGTGAGAGCATGTACACATAGGTCAGTGCTTGGCTATGTATAAAGGATCTCCACGCACTGATGCAAACCCCGCTGGAGAATGAAAGCAAAAAACTTAAAGTTTAGTTTGCTTGTTTAGAAGTCTACGTTTCATGTAGATTTGAGCCTTTCCCTAGGTCTCTGGAGGACCTGACCTGAGATAACCAACACTCCTGCAGGTCATTATATACACGACATAAGAATAAAGACGTGAAGATGTTTTTGAGGGTGTCTCGGAGACCTACAAGGCGTCTCTTTGCAGGACACCACCTGCCTGACACGTTCAAAGAGAGAAGCAACAGTTGGACACGGATAAATCATGCTGCTCACTGGTCACAGAAACTCTGGTACATTTCCCTTTAACTGAGCTCTTTATGTTTCGATGTAAAGTCAGAAGATAGCCTTTAACACAACTGTAAGAGCCACAGATTTATCCAATGGCATCACCGTTTAACACACACACACACACACTCTCTCACATACAACATAAAAGCAGAGCTACTGGGGGCTTCCCTGGTGGCGCAGTGGTTGAGAGTCCACCTGCCGATGCAGGGGACACGGGTTCGTGCCCCGGTCCGGGAAGATCCCACATGCCGCGGAGCGGCTGGGCCCGTGAGCCATGGCCGCTGAGCCTGCGCGTCCGGAGCCTGTGCTCCGCAATGGGAGGGGCCCCAACAGTGAGAGGCCCACGTATCGAAAAAAAAAAAAAAAAAAAAGTCGAGCTACTGAGGCAGGCATAACTAAGGAATGCATCTAGAAAAGCCAAACTACTGACCACCTAAACCTTGGAAATCCTGTACCATAAAACCATCCACCGCAATAGATGAATTCTCAGTGAAAGCCTGCTGAATGCTCAGGAGGCCAAGAGGCTCCTGAGTCGTAAGGGTTAACTTGGTTGCCTTTAAAAAGAAAATGACACATGCAATTTCCTTTTATCATAAAACAATGCATTTACTCTTTTCTGTATGTCTGTGAAAGGGCACGGCTTTCTGAGTGGAAAACAAAACAGAACTTGGTCACATGTTTATTTGCTTCAGCTACTCCCTTCCCCTTCTGATAAATAATCAAACATGCCATCCAGAAAAAACAAAACCAGCGAGCTGGGAAATTTGATGGTCATCAAATAGACTGCGATACCAAGAAAAGCGGCCCACTGTTCCCACACTGAGTTTTTGGCCTCCACACCTACACTAACATCTGAGTAAATACCTCCAGTCACTCTTTCCATTTTCCCTGCAATTACTCCTACTGTTATACAAATTGTCCTTAAGGCAGTCGCAAACATAATTTTCTTTTCTTGCAAAGTAGAACAACTTCTGAATCTGAAAAAAGCCAGCCTAGCAAGAGCGATACACACATATGTATATACACTTACCTATTTTATTTATTGAAATGCTTCTTCCATGACAGGTGGGGGGCAATGACAGAGCCTGTTTCTTTCTCTATTCTAATAGATGGTTGAGTGAGACGCCGAAATTGAAGTATATTTAGTCTGGGGACTAACAAACAAGGTTTAGAGTAATAACAATTCCCTTCAGATCAAAAGAGCTAATTTTCTACTTCCTGTCTATTCCCTGACCAGTATACAGTGAAGAAGAAAAAAAAATTAGCACCTGGCTTACCAATTATACTGAAGCTGGTTGGGTCAGGGTTGGGGGAGGGGTGTGGGGAGAGGGGAGGGGGGCCAGAGGGACGTCCACAGCAGACAGGAAAAGGTGGAACCCTTGAAAAAAAAATGTCAAACCGTGTGTTGAAAAAGTCATTTCAAGAGAAAGGACCCAAGGGGCAACCACATCACTCCTCGGCACAGAGAGAAGCGAGCAGCCCGGGTTCGAGGGCTTTCCCTGCCATCCTAATTATCCACAATGAGCATTTTGAAAAGACCCTTCCAACATCAAAGTTAACAACCATCTCGGAAAGTGAGGCGGGCTTTCTCTTTCTTTTTTTGCAGCCCACTCAGTTTAAACAATACTAATATGAATGGGATAATGACCGTGCTTGTTTCAGCAGTCTGACTTTTATTGGCATGAAATTGGTACAAATATTATCAAGACCGATTCACAAACGATGATGGGGTCGTGATGCATACATGGAGGACAATCCTGCAGATGCAGAATTACCAAGCCACCAACCCTGCACCCTCTCACTCCTGGTGATAACAGGAAGGAAAAGAAGGCGACACAAAACAAGCTCACAAAGAAGCAGAGCGAGGTTCTAATCTCCGTTCAAGCTCCTAAACCGGTCCTGACGACACACGGCTGCTGACTTAGCTGAGACCACCCGGAGACACGTTTGAAAGCAAGAGTGAAGTAACAAGGAGTTAGAACGAACCGGTCCTCTCAAAGCTCTAAAAAGAAAAACGTCTTTGATGGAAGGGGAGGGGGTCAGAAAGAGCAGTAAGTAAGTTGGATCATCTTATTTTGCCCTTCAGAGAATGTCTGCGCAGGAGGAGATCCTTAGTTTTAAAAGTTTATTAACCCAGCGAAAATGTTCTATTTTTTTTTTTCCTCTGGACACTTACAGAGAAAATGAAGAGTTTGATCGAGAAAGCTCGCACTGTCTGCCCTTGGATTTCCGTCTTCTTGCTGTAGAAGGGTTCTGGCTGTTTCTGTGAAGCGGGGTTGCCGAATGGTAAAAAAGATGTTTGAATAAACAGGAAGTCCTGTGCGACTGAAGCACACTCGAGGAGAAAACACACTGGAACATTGCCCTTTGTAGGCAACTTAAGGGACGCTTGCCTCCACGGTAGCTGCCTGGGCTCTCACTAAATGACAAAGAAACCACAAGAATTCCTCAAGTAATTCTTCACTTTCAAAGTTGAAAGATCAGTTGGAGCTTGGAGGTGATTTTCAAAGTTGCATTTAGCACTTAAAGAAATCTATTCAGGCTACACTGTATCTAAACCATCCCAGGTCTGCAAGCAAGGACACGGCATCAGAAGTGTGCCGGGGCTAGACCAAGCCCTAGCCAAACACAGCTCATTCACGCAGACAAATACATACCGACAGGGTTTTGGGCAGCCTGCTCTTGAGATATTTTTGTGGTGACATTAACATAGGCAGGATGCTTTTTTTTTTTTTTTTTTTAAAAAAAAAAAAAAAAAGGAAGAAAGAAAATTCCGATTCTGCAGACTTTAGAGGATTTTGTCACATGTATTTTTAAAGAACACATCGCCTGCATTCCAAGGATATGCCCCTGAGCTTGCTTTTGCTGCTTTTCCTTTTCTCTGCAATCAACCAAACTACCTGTTTAGCTCGAGACGCCCAGCTTGCCTACCTGAACACTCCTGAAGCCACCCCAAACTAATTATCGAAGTCCTGTCTTCCGTCACCTGAGTGAACTTGACAGATACTGTAAGGAAAAGTGAACTGCTGAAGACAGAGAAGTCAGCTTGAAAAACAGGATGAAGAGTTGAACAGCCAAATTCAAAAAAAAGAGAAAAGAAAAGAAAAGATAAAGGGGAGGCGGAGGAGGAAGGAAAAGGATTTCTTCTGAAAATGCACTGCTGCTGTGGCAATGTTCTTCTGCCATGGAAGCAACTGATTTGTCATGGAGCATGGAATGCTGGACTGTCTGTCATCCAGGTGCTAATACTCGGCTAAAATAACTCATTGGGAACTGTCAGTAGGATGTTTACATAGGCCCCAATCTTTTCTTCAGAGAAGGAAATTTTTTACTGGAATTCATCTTCTTTTGATCTCACATTCAAAGCAACGGCAGCTTGATAGACATTCAAGTCTGAAAGCAAATCCAGACGCTGAAGATAAACCGCCAGAATATGACAGGCAGAAGCATCTAAAGCTTATAAAAACCAAGAGAACAGCATGTCGCCTGAGTATTACAATAGCAGAAATCAAGAGACATATTAGGTGGAACTGATCAGCCACAAAAACAGTTCAAAAGGCAGATCAGAGAAACAGAGGACGAGGCTAGGAGGAAAAAAAAAAAAAGGGAAAGATCTGGTTTACTGCCTCACCTCCCTTCTGAGCCCGGCAGCTTTTAGATGCCTCCCTCTCCACTTTTAGAAGAGGTAGAGTATCCAATTCAAATGTTCCTGTCTAACTCAGCCAGCCTAGTTATAAACGCTGCAAATGACTTCCTAGCAATGCATTTCTAAGGGGCGAGGGAAAGAGACAGACCTTCACCTGTCTCAGTGTCCAGCATGCTACATTTTATTAGCAGCTCCTGCATCTGATCTGTCATGTAGTTTCAAAAGGCACATAGCCTGGGCGCCGTGCAAGTGGGTGGCAGGAAACCCAGTCCTCAACAGAAGAGCTCTAAGTGGTTCGAGACGGGGCTAGAGACTTCTGAGCAAGTCCAGTTCCCTAAAAATGGCTAATTACTAATTGAACACAAATGCTCCAGCCTCAGTCGCACAGATAGATGAGTTCAGGGCGATGGACAGAAAACTGCGCAATACCTCCTCACTTTGAAGTCATCTAAGGCAATTTCATAAAGGAATTATTCCAAGAACTTTCTTCGAGGCACACAATTATTTCTTTTAAAAATAAGCCACTTATTCTAATTAAAGTCAGTGTGTCGAATGAAAAAGTAATTCTCCCAACAAGTTTGTACTTAGAGCTGTTTGTTAATAAACACTGAATGTGAACAGGCAGCATCAGGTTAAAGGGCAAGGGAATTCCACATTATAATTTAGCCTGCAGTTACTCCTGACTGCAGACACCTCCTGGGAGCACAGAGCCAGATCATTCCTGCAGCACCCTTGGATTTTGAAAATCAGCCCCTCCCCCCATTTCTGCGTAATAACCCAACAGTGCAATGTGGATTTAAAAATCTACTAACCAATTTTAAAAGCTGTAATCAGTTTAGGGTTTGCCTCATGCAAACAAGATTCCTGGGTAGCTAAGTTACACATGTGAAAAACAAACAAAACAAACAAACACAACACAAACCCTTCCGGATTCTGAGCCGATTTTGTAAAAGGCATCTTCGGTCACGCTTACATAGCTGTCTGATGTGCTAAGCTGATCATCTGTCTTTAAACGGTACTAGTTCAATATATGAAAGTTGCCACTACTCTTCTCCAAGCTAAAAAAATAAATTAAAAGTTGCTTTCAATACTTACTCCCAAAGTCTGCCAACTAAATATTCTACGTTGCTGTAATGGTTCCATTTACCCAAAACAGGGAGGTTTACCATGTAAAGCGGAATGCAAATTCCTTTATATATTATAAAATACATTCTTCCTCTGCAAAGAATGCTGTCACTCCCATGGTGAGACACGGAGGAGGAACGCTCCATTTCTCACAGCCATTAAAAGTCTTTTTTAAAAATCTGCCATGTAGGGGCTTCCCTGGTGGCGCAGTGGTTGAGAGTCCGCCTGCCGATGCAGGGTATACGTGGGTTCGTGCCCCGGTCCGGGAGGATCCCACATGCCACGGAGCGGCTGGGCCCGTGAGCCATGGCCACTGGGCCTGCGCGTCCGGAGCCTGTGCTCCGCAACGGGAGAGGCCACAACAGTGAGAGGCCCGCATACTGAAAAAAAAAAAAAAAAACAAAAAAAAACTGCCATGTATAAAGACCTTCATTAGTATAATTAAATGACTGTTGGGGTGGGGTTTTTTTTGATATAAACAACTTTTGATCTGTCATTTAAAAACCTCATAATATCATTAAAGAGCTACCATTTTTAAAAGAGAAATTGTCTGCTTAGGGCCACGGAAGAAGAGTAGCCATGCTCTGGGCCACTTCCTCTCTCTCCCTTTTAGACTTCTCCTGGACTTGAATGTCACCACAGACCTTGAATCCTTGAATGTGAAATGGCTTCACGCTAATTGCTCTAATTGCTTGAAGATGTGCAGGCAGGTGAAACCTGATCCCTGTGGCTATTGTAGAGACCAAGAACAACACTGGAATGTTTACACAGTAGTTTGATTTTCATAGACAGAAGGGCTGAGTTTCAGACAGCAAAAACACAGCTAATAGGTGACCCCTTTATGTAGTCCTCCTTTAAAAAAAAAAAAAAAGACACAACAAAAAACAAGTTCATGTTCTAAAAGGCAGTGTCGCAAATGCCAAGGTTATTTGCTTGACTCTTGGAGTGGGTATGCGGTACGTCGCACCTGACATTTATGCGCGAAACTCTACCCCGAACACATTTTTTTTTTCTTTTTACCTTAAAACAAAAAAGCACTTTATATATGTCAGTCACCTTACAAACAGATTAGGACTGTATGGTATTTCCAAATAAGTGCCTTCATTTAAATTTTAAATTGAATATTTTCCACTACCGCAAAACTCCTTGTCCCTTAAAGGAGAAGCCTTGTACCTCCTCGTTTACTCCTTTGGTTCTTCTGCTCCCCCCCTCCACCCCCATCCCCATTTATGGAACTCCTGACCCTTGTACATTCCTGGATTGCACTTAAAGTTGAATCCAAACCCTCTCATGTTGGTGCTTTAGACAATATGCATCCTTTTGGTGCCTTTTTTCTTTGTAACCGTGTGGGACTGTGGTCTGCTTCTCATCTAGAGGGAAAGGCGGCCAGGGGAGTGGCTGACATAGTTATTCAATGACAGTGGCCATTCTCCCTGGATATTTTAATGAATTGAGATGGATACAGAGGTCTGACAATGGCTCCCCAGAGCCCTCTCTTAACAGAGCACAAATGTAACCAATGCTGGACAGAAAATATACTGCAGCAAGACCAAGATAAAAATACAACAGCACCTACAAGGCGTCATTAACAAAAGGAAACCCACGCAGGTTAGGGGTAGGCTTGGACAGGTGTCGAGATACACACATACATCCAGGAGTGTTTCATACAGAGCCATGGAAACACTGGGAAACAGGAACTAAGAATTAAACACGTTTTACAGTATATCACAAAACAAAGAACTGATTTTAAGGTTAAGCTGGGCAATTAAAAGCAATAGATATACCTTGTAAAAAAGAACAGAGAAGTAGGGAACACCCCACACAGCTGGAAGGCACCGTCTAATGGCTGCTCTCTAAGTTACGCTGTGTATCAACTTCTGATAATGAAATAAAAAAGGCGGAAGAAAGGGTGGCGGGGAGTCCTTTTAAAGCTGTGAAAACGCTTTAGTTACATAAGCTATGTAATAAATATAGGAGCTTCCACTGCCCAGACTATTTGTCCCCAAACGCTGAAAGACAAAATGATGAAACAAAAACAACTGGCTACAGAACAACCTTGCACATCACAGCCGCCTGACATACATTTAGAGACACTCATACCTTGTTTGCAAAAGTTACAATCTCCTATTAAGAAGTAATGCTTCCTTCTCTGAAAAAGGAGGGGACAAGTAACCATGTATCCGCTTAAAGATTAAGTATAAACTAGTCCAAGCCAGTGAGAGGAACGCGGAGGGAAAAAGTAAACAGGCCCTCACCCCCCTACCCCCAAAATAGTTCCCCTTTGAAAGCGCCATGCAGTCAGTGCCTGGTACCAAGGGCTGCCCCGTTCGTTGGAGGGGTCAGGAAAGCTATGCTAAACCGACAGGTTCCGTTTACAGCAGGCCAGAACTTTGTTTGGATATACTGGCCTTGCTCCCCGCCAGCTTAACAACAGATGGCTAGAAAACTTTCATTATGCTGCACAGGACTGAACTGCAAACAATCCAGGAAACTGTGAAAAGTTTAACTCCCTCGAAACCAATGTGCCAAACCAGGACCTGCCCAGAGGACTGTGGAAGTGATGGTTAAAACAAGGGCGCTTGCTAACTGCCCAAGTCAACTCAGGCACCATTCCAGACGCCGGAAGAGCAGCGACCCGCCCAAGTCTTGAGTTTAACTGTTCAAAGCCCAGACCTTAAAAGGAGTTGTAGTGACGGTCCCTTCTTTTTTTCTTTCCCTAAAAATGTACTGTCAGACTTTCCCTCGCCTTGGGAGAAAGAAGATCTTCCTCCAGACAGTTCCAAAGCTCCCTTCCTGCTTTCCTTCCCTCTGGAAATCGGGAGGATGAGGCCGAATAGTCTCGTTCTAACACCCAGATTTAAATACGATTTATCCAAATCTGTCTATAATTTAAATATTCATTAAACTGATTCAATCACATGAACCCTAATATCTCCTAATGCTGCAAGACAGGTTATAAATGTACCTTCAAAGGTTTAATTCAATTGGCAGCCTGAGAGGTCTTATCACTGGAAATGTGTTATTTTCATATTATTCGAGAAACGAACAAATGCATTTTCCACAGATGTATTTGAGAAGCTAGCCTTTCCGGTTATTGAAAGAAAATTGTGTTTATGACTCCTTTAGCATAGTGTAAACTCATAAACGTCAACAGAGAGTACAAGGAAAACTGTCAACTAAATATTGTTTCCTTCATGAGCTGTTCTTCCAAGTCAATTACGCCTTTCAACTTCTGGGGCATTGTATGATAAACTGGCAGTAAAAATCATTCACATTAATATACCATGGTGCCTCGCCTGCAAAAGGTAATTAAAGAAGTAAATGGCTCATAAGAATAGACATATTAGCTGCAAAATGAAAGGCAACTGAGCTGCCACATAAAAATATGTACCATTAAGATATTGCATTTTCATATTCCTGTAATCAGCTTCAGTAGACTAATGCTTATTTAATCCAGTTCTGTGCTAAGTCCATCAACAACTGTTTTTTGCTGTTTTCTCCTTGACTGAACATTACGAGAGCAGGTTTGGAATAAATACTGCAATGAGGTTTTTGCATCCTCAGTTGAAGAACAGGTTTTTATATTTTAAAATCTGTTTCTCTCTCTCTGAGAAATACAACGTTAAAAAAAATTACTGGTGGAGAAAAAAGTATATATAAATTATATTATATAAAAATATATAGTATATTATTATTATATAAAAATATATTTAGATATGTCTCCTAGCTAGACATGTCTCTTCAAATGGCAGAACATTTCAGGGAAATAATATTTGGTTCCACATTCACTGTTTCTGACCCAGACCATTACCAGCACAGGGGATATGGTGTCAGGCCTTTACTTGCCAAATCTCTGCTGCCTTTTTGAAGTGCTCCCTTTTACTGATATTAACAATGTCTTCCATTAACACGAGCAGAAGGAAGGCAGTTCATCCTCCGGCAGAGGTGGAAAGAGAAGGCAGGAAAGGAGGAGGGAGATGGCAGGTGGGGAGGCAGGAGAGGACCCCAGACTTGCCTAGTGGCCCCTGCGTTCTCTTCCTTCCAAACGGTTATCCACCTGACTGGATAGAATCTTCTGGAAGACACGCGACTGCCCCTCAAATTAGGTGCTCCAACTTTCCATTCTCTGGTTTCTGAACTGACATTTGGCTGTATTCTTCCCATCCTTCATTTCAGAGTTCCCTCGCCAGGCCAGCCCACCCACAGGAAAGCATCACCAAGGCAGTCTGAGCGTTTTCACTCAAGTTGCTCACCTCCCCGCTTCTGAAACCTTGATCTTGACCAGTGAGATGAGTCCACCGTTTGCACTATTCATATTTCTCGGAACGTTTAGATGCATTGAGTTTCCTGGAGGCTAAGAAATTCCTGTTCTTGTTGTGGAAATTAGGCCTCTTTCTTGATGACCAATGCGGGCCTAAGGCTTTGCCAATTCAGTTTGGGAGTTCTGGCTTTCAAAACTCTTGCAATGCCTCCGGTGTTAATGCCAGCAATGAGAATCAGCCTATAAAACATTAGGATACCTGTCTCCTATCATGGTTGCCAGCAATCTCTCACTTTCAATAACATCTAAAGGCATCTAGATGGGGTCCTCTAATTGATCAAAAAATCCAAGAGAGATTCCTGACCTCTGTTTTTTGTTTTTTTTAAATCACAGGTTTTCAACAAAGGCAAAGTTCTAGATTTCTACACAAGTTGCACCTTCGCCCCTTCTCTCCTGTGAGTACAGAAATTTCCAAGGCTTTAAAACTCAACGGTAGCCAGCCGGGTCCTCAAGGACAGGCCAGGATGTGAGGATGGTCCTACAAGGACCCTCTCCTGCTTATTTATCTTTGTAAGAGTTCTCAGAACTGCCGAGAGCCTCCTAGGTTTAGGCTGGATCTTTCCTTGTAACGTATCAGTGCTTCAACGTTTGAGCACACATCACTTGGAAGCACAATTAACGAGCTCTAGTCCTTTTCCTAACTAAGGAACAAAGGTTCCTGTGTGCACACACACATGGAAAGAGAAGAGAAGGCTTCTAATTGCTTCAAAATGGGATTTTTCATATTTAGAAACATAATGGCATCGGGAAAGAAGAGCATTTCCAACATCCTTTACAAATAAGGCTTTACAAAATACTGTTAGCTGTTCACAATACATCACTATCAAAAATGGAAAGTTATGAATACCGTACATGTAACCTTTGTCTTCACATGAATTAACCTATAGGTACGAATACAATGATACAGGAATTAGTTCTTAAAAATACACTAAAAAAAAAAAAGAAAGAAAGAAAGAAAAAAAAAGGCCCCTCTCTGAAGAAAGGAAGGCGAGAAGGCAGCTCCTTGGAGTCTGATATTCCTCAGACCTTAGCAGATTAGGATTCAAACATGTAATTAAGAAAGATAACCCCAGTTTTTATAGTAATTAGGGGCTGTGGGAAATAGGATACTCTCTCTCGAAAGTGTTACAAATACACCACGCTTCTAAATAACCTGCGATGCTTGGAAAGAAGACTCACTACCAAGGGCAGAGCTGCTCGCAGCGAGGGAACAGTAAATGACAGACTGGCGTTCAAGTCCATTAGCTGCTATGTGAGAGCAGCACATGCACTAGCACGCGACCTGTGAAAAATCTTAGATCTCTTTAAATCTTTGAATTGGATTACTGCATTAATTCTTAAGAACTGCAATCCTTCAACCAAGTCAAATTACCCTCATTAACAGTGGAAAAACTGCCTCTGCAATAAGTTTAAGAAAAAAGATATTTATTACCTATAATCACTTTCAGATACTTCACCTAGAAATATGATGAATGTAGGCTAACCACTCTGAAAACGGTGGGATCCTGCTTTCGCATGTCACTTTCAGATTAAAAATAAAAATGAAAGCGTGTGCATGGTGTTAAAATTTATTTTTAAATCTATAGGACATTTCCTTTTATTATAATAACGCTCTGATAAGAAGTGAATAGTCCCATTTTACAGGAGAGGAAACCGAGGGGCATGCACAGAGATACTGCACCAACTGTCCAAGCTCTCCCAGCTAATTTGGGGCAGGAGAGAGTCTCCTGGCCCTGTGTTCTGGGTTCAGACTACGGGAATTAAATCGGAAATCCAGACTTCCACTGCCACTGCAATGCAATGTGTGGACTCCTCTAAATCACACTCAGGGAATTAAAAGACAGGAAAAAGAAAAGAAAAGATAGGCGTGCAGGTTTGAGTGTAGAAACGATCCCCATGATAAACACAACAGGAGCTGGCTCTATGCTTCCATCACCACATTGGCTAATACTGTCTAACCTGCCTTGAGGATTCATCAAATAAGCGCTCTTACAGTGGTGAAAGAAAAAGAAATGTAAATTGATCTACTCTGCCCTTGTTGCTCCCTAAAACGGCCTCCTCAGAAATGTGATAAAAGCTTGACTGATTTTGAACAACTTTTGGTACTTTATGGCAAATGAGCTCTTTGAAGCCCCGCTGACTGCTATTCCTCCGCTCCAAGGATGTGACTGCTTTGGTTCTGTTACTTCCCCGCACAAGCTGGGGCAGGAGAGTCCTCTCCATCCAAAAGAGGAGCAACTGGGAAGGGCTTGGGCAGAGGCAAGCCTGTGTTTATTGCAACACACGGTTTTTCTATCATGTATTAAGGAATGGGAAAAGGTGAACAAGACAGACACAAGTTGCTTTCTAAACTTGATGGTAACCAATACGTCTTAAGGGCCATAATAAAATGCTAACTGGTGTTCATAATAAAGACCCAGAGGAACTACTAAGGCTCTGGAGTGACTTCTGAATCACCATCAGAAAAAAAAAAAAAAAAAAGGTAGATACATTGTGCTTGGGATAGCTGCATGTGAAATACATTTATTTCAAACTAGGTAGTCCTTAGTATATGATGACAAAAATCTCCAATGACCCTATATTCTACTGTAACCTTCTTTTTATAAACAAATTCCAAACAACAGTTGTTAAGATGAGCACTTGAATTCCACGTCAGATACGCGGCAAAGTCTAATAAAGGAAACAGCATTTATTCAGCTCAGTGTGAGTCAGGCTTTTGCATTCACTGCCCTTCTATCCTTCCAATGACCTTTGAAGGTGTAAATTGTTCTGCTCATTTTACAGAGGAGGAAAACAAGGCTCAGGGAGGATAACTTGCCCAAGGTCAAGTGGCTTCTAAATGGGTCTATGACTGCATGGAGGTGAAGGTGAAGCTTAAGAGAAAATCAGAGAGAGGAGCTGCTCAAAGGAGGGCTGGGAGGAAAGAGGCCTCCGTCTCGGGGCATTAAAACTTTGCAGGAAACCGTGATCCAAACATCAGACGGTGTGTGATTTGCACACTCCTTGCCCACCTCCTGCCCGGAGGCACTGCACGTTTCAAAGGACAATATGGAAACTGTCCCTCTATGGTGCCACTATTCGTAGAGTCTCCCCCCTCTCTCTTTCAAGAGCTTTATGACGGTCAACTGGGTGCTTTTCAAACAATAAATGCCTTAGCAGTGACCTCATGATTAACCTGGTTCACTACTCTAGCTACCTTTCTAAACAAACGTTATAGTTACTTTTTCCATAATACCTTCCATTTACACATCAATTAAAAACATAATTTTTGATGCCTCCTCTGTACCAAGCACAGTCTGGGCACTAGGCCTATGAAGGCATCCCTTCCAAGGCTTACGGTCTATGAGAAATAGACATGAGACATTGGCAATCCACGAATCCAGAAATAATTAGAAAGCCATCACAAAGGGAGCCTGAATGAAACAGCGACTTCACATACTTGTCATTCTTAACCTACGAGGTAAGGCCATCAGGAAATCTGTCCATGAGGAGGGGATATCTAAGATGAGACCTGCGAGTAGAGAAGGAATCACAGCCTAGGAGCAGAGAGAGAAAGTTCAAGGAGATGGACCACAGAGGCTGAGAAGAAAGTATCTGTTGAAACAACGCTAAAAAAAAAGAGGAACTTACGAATAGCTGGTGATAGTGAATTGCCTTGTTCAACAATATTACGCCTACCTCATCCTTTTTCAATCCTTTTAAGACAAAAAACTTGCACAGATTACGAATATGCTTTTAATCAAATGGCCTAATAAATACAAAATGCATCAGGTTGGCAAAAAGCATCAACAAATTTATGTAATTACTACTGAAAAATAAATAGCTTAGAGTTGGCCCTGGTTTCTGTCTTTACCTTTCTTAACGCTGTTACGCATTGGCGGTAGGCAGACAATTCTGGATGACCTCCCACTTTCCTACCCCTCGTTTCAGATATTCAAGCACTAACCAAGGTATTAATGTGAAGGATTTTGCAGCTGCGATTATGATCCAAAATCAGCTGACCTCAGGATAGGGAGATAATCTGAGCAGGCCTGAAAGAATCACATGGACTTTGTATTTTGGAATTCATATTAGAGTTTAGAGATCAGAGATGGAGAAAGTCAAACATTCGAGAGCACAAGAAAAGATCTGATGTACTACTGCTGGCATCAAGGCAGAGGAGGTCACATGGCAAGAAATGTGGGCAGCCTCTAGAAGCTGAGAGTGGCCCCTGGCTGACTGATACCAGCAAGGAAATGAGGACCTCAGTCCTACAACCACAATGAACTGAATTCTACCAACAACCTAAGGGAGCTAAGAAGTAGATTATTCCCCAGAGCCTCCAGATAAGAACTCAGTCTGGGTGGCACCTCTGATACTCTCAACCTTCTGATACTCTGAGCACAGAAGCCAGCAGCTCTGCGTCTGGACCTGTGACCTGTGGAACCGTGAGCTAACAAATGGAGGTCTTAAGCTGCTACGTGTGTGGCAACGTGTTTACACAGCAACAGAAAACCTATATAAGTAGAAAAGAGATGAAATCACATTGCCTGTGTCTTAAGTATACCGAACAGTTTCTCTTACTCAATGAATAAGAGCTTAAATGGAAGAGAGGAAAGGAGAAGGGGAGAAGAACAGGAGGGAGGAGGGGAGGGGAAGGGAAAAGACTCAGTTTGCTTTCTAGTCCCGGAAGAACCAACATGGAGGACCAGGGCAGGTCACTCACTTCTCTCTGGGCCTCACCTTCCTCATCTGTGAAGAGGAGATGATAATAATGGGAAATGGTGAGAGGCATCTTTGGAGAACACACAGTTGAAAACACTCTGAAAGTTGTTAAAAGTACAAATCCAAGTTAGGTTTTATTTTTTGTACTGCTTCTTTCCTGAGCCTTTTTGATTTTTAGCTTGCTTTTCCGATTATTTCAATTACCTAATACTGATCAAGAAACAAATATGGAATCACCCTTGGCTGGAGAAGAAAAGGAACATCCCAAACCATTCTGGAGCTTCTTACAGTCCATGTGATGAGGGTGGAGATACCTTCCAGGAGAGAATCCAAGAGAGAATTGAAAAGAGGTCAGCCTGCGTCCCTGGTGAGGAAAACCAGGTCTTGCATTTTTTTCCCTCCATCAGTTCCACAGTCATTTGGAAGGTGGAATCAGAAGGCCTGGGTTCAAATTCCAGCGCCACTCCAGACCCCAATTTAACCACTCTGTTCTGAGTTTTTCACGGGTGTGAAAGGGAAGTAACACCACTATCTCCTAGGGTTGCCGTGAGGAGTAAGTGAAATAATATATAAACTGCTTCTTAAGACAGTGTGTGGCACTTAGTATGCACCGTGTAACTGTTGTTGTTATTATTACTATTGTTATGGATTCCAGAATAGAAGCTACCTTTTTTTTTTTTTTTTTTTACAGAAAGTCTGTTCTCTCCCCAACGGAATTTGGAAAAATTTGTTAAGATGGGGCTTGGTAAATATGTAAGAATATATAATAAGGATTTTACCACTAATGCCTTTCCATTGTACACTATAAACCCCATCTAATCTCTGGGGAAGAGGTGAGAAAACCCCTCCACAGTCACCGTTTTGCCGCACAATTTTACGTTTGCTCAAAGGGAAAAAAGAGACTATCAAGATTTTTAAACCATGACTTATTGCTTTTTAACAAGTAGTTTGGGCAAAGCCAGAAAAGAGGATTCACCTGCTGAAAGAGCAACAGGAGGAAAGGAATTTCAGCCAGAGGGTCAGAGGCCAGCGCAGCCAGGAAAAAAGGCCACAGTAAAACAAAATAAAGGCTGACTTTTGTCTTTGAGTCCAGGGCACAGACTTCCTTCTCTTCCTCACTGCTTTAGTTGTCGCCTCTCTACCGGGCTGAGGAGTGAGCAGTGAGATCACTCTCCTAACTCACAGCTGAGGGGGCAGGGCAGCTCCCAAAGCAGGCACTAGGGGCAACCCAGTGAGCACCGTGACGGGGGCTTGCAAATGCTCAGGGGCGGGTGTGCAGAGGCGGCTCGCTTGGAGCCAGTGCTGGGGTTCCCATGCCTGAGCAGCAAAGGATGCCAGCAGCCAGGTGAGATGGGTGCACAGAAGGGAGTGGGGGAGATTCCCGGGCAGAGAGATGAGTGTGCCCACAGGCAGGAAGACATGAGGGACCTCGGAGCGTTCGTGACCTGACAGGAGGGGCTAGAATGCCCAGAGGAGCTGGCTGAATCATGAGCGAGAGGCTGGAACTTGCAGATCACAGGAAGAAGTTGGGACTTTGGTAAATTAAAAAGAAATAAACCTAACAGTAAAATTGACTCTTGAGCTGTGGGAGGTCTATAGTACTATGAATTTTAACGCATGTATATACTCATATAATCACCACCATGATCAGGATACAGAACAGCTCCATCACCCCCCACACTTCCTTGTACTATCCCTTCATAGTCATAGCCTCCCTCCATCCCGAACCCTTGGCCACCACTGATCTGTTCTCAGTAACTGTAGCTTTGTCTTTTCAAAAACATCATATAAATGGAATCACACAGTATGTAATCTTTTGAGTTGAGCTTCTTTTACTCAACATAATATCTCTGAGATTCTTCTAAGTTGCTGGGTATATTAATAGTACATCTCTTATTATTCCTGGAGATTATTCTACTATATGGAGGTACCAGGGTTTGTCTATCTATGCACCCAATGAAGGACAGTTGGGTTTTTCCCCAGCATAGGACTACCATATGTAAAGCTTCTACGACATTCATATACAGGTTCTTCTATAGACAAACGCCTTCCTTTCCTTAGGATAAATAAATACCCAGGAGTGAGCACTCGGTCACATGGGAACTGTATATTTCATTTTTAAAAAACTCGACCCACTGGTTTTCAGAGTGGCTATCCCACTCGGCATTCCAATCAGCAATGCATGAGAGTTCATTCGTTCCATATCCTTGTCAGCACTTGATATTGCCTGATTTTTAAAATTTTAGCCATTTTAATAGGTGTGTAGTGGTCTCTCATCATGCTTTTTTTCCGTTACCATAGTTATAATTTGCATTTCCCTAATGCTGCTGAACAACTTTTCATGCTTTCTGTAAATCTTCTTTGGTGAAATTTTTGTTCAAGTCTTTTGCCCATTTTTTTAAATTGTTTTTTTCCTTACTATAGAATTTTAAGGGCTCTTTATAATATCTTCTGCATGCCAGTCTTTGGTTGGAGATGTGATTTTAAAATATTTTCTCCTAGTTGAAAGGGAACCCGCCTACACTGTTGGTGGGAATGTAAATTGGTGCAGCCACTATGGAGAACAGTATGGAGGTTCCTTAAAAAGCTAAAAATAGACCTACCATATGATCCAGCAATCCCAAAGGACATATATCTGGAGAAAACCATACTCCAAAAGGATACATGCACCCCAATGTTCACTTCAGCACTATTTACAATAGCCAAGACATGGAAACAACCTAAATGTCCATCGACAGATGGATGGATAAAGAAGATGTGGCACATAGTTACAATGGAATATTACTCAGCCATAAAAAAGAATGAAGTAATGCCATTTGTAGCAACATGGATGCAACGAGAGATTATCACACTAAGTGAAGTAAGTCAGAGAAAGACAGATATCATACGATATCACTTATATGTGTAATCTAAAAAATGATACAAATGAACTTATTTACAAGACAGAAACAGACTCACAGACTTAGAAAAAAACTTATGGTTACCAAAGGGGAAAGGTGGGAGGGGGATAAGTTAGGAGGTTGGGATTAACATATACACACTACTGTATATAAAGGAGATAATCAACAAGGACCTACTCAACAGGAGGGAACTCTACTCAATACTCTAATAACCTACATGGGAAAAGAATCTGAAAAAGATATAGATATACATATACATATAACCAAATCACACGTCGCTGAAACTAATACTATAAATCAACTATATGCCAATATAAAATAAAAAATAAAAACCATGAAAACCTAAAAAAAATACAATAAAAATAAAATATTTTCTCCTAGTCGGTACCTTGTCTCTAATCAGGGATTATATTTGCAATCTAGAATGTTCCTTCATACTATGTTAGGGAGGAAAGACAAGAAGGATTTTAGGGTGGAGACAATTTACTAAGAAATAAAAAATGCAGCCTGGAAGTAATGCACGGGCCCAATGTCTCCGGCACACAGGACGAGAACAGGGTGTCCTCATGGCATGGCAGGAACTCGTGCAAAGCAGTCCACTCAGGGCGATGCTTTGAATGCTGTGACTAATGATGGCACGTAAAGGTGATGTCTTCCTGTCCTCTGTTTTTAGTGCCACTGAACCATCCCAGGTAATAAATCAAAGAAGCCAGGGTGGCTACTTGTATGGCGAGATAAGGGAAATTAATTTCAATGCCCAAACATGGACCTCCTTATATTAAAAAATGACTTAGCAATCCTAGTCCTTTTCATGAGAATTGTCTCGGAAAACCAACACGTGGAAAACACACACACAGGGCTCATTCACCCTCTGTATTTTCAAGAGAAACACTGTTTTCTCCCAAGATTGGGAAGTCAAGGGGAAGAATCATTTATAAAATGAGGAGCAAAAAATTAAAACTGGTTGAGTAAAAAATGTCCATGAACCTTCAAGAAAGGGAGGAGTATAGTAGTAAATCGCATGTTGTTACGTTCTTTCAATTTTTTTTTAAAAAAATACACCCTTCTCTATGCTTTGCAAACTACTGTAATTGTCTCATTTTCACCGAAGTTCAAGACATTTTGAGTTTAAAAAGTGTAAAAATACAAATACTAGGACCGTGGGTGACAGTATATGAAACAATAGTGAGATTTCTAGGTGGAAACGTGGCTCGAACACAGAGTTAATACCTTGGCTGGATATTAAGAGGAAGACAACATGTAAGAAAAACCCAGAGACTTCCCTGAGCTCCCCAGGGACCGCCCCCCCTTCTCCCGCCCGCCTGCACCTCCGCGCTGTGCTCAGAACAATGTAAAGCCATCCATCACCCGCGAGCTCCCTCCACTTGCCGGCGCCAAGTGGGCAGGGGTGCCACCTGTCCAGCTTTCCTTTGAACAGTCCCCCACACAAAGTCCCACTCTGCTCCAGGTTCAAAGTAGCATTTCATCTGGACGCCTGAATTGGCCAGCGTTTCCGCAGCAGCAGTAGTGCTCTGGCTCTAACTCCGACAAGTCTGCTCTGAACCTTGGTTCTTCTGACCAAATTCTGGGTCGGCTCCAAGTGGGCATTGCTGCCCTACCTCTCTCTCTTGGCTTCCCTTCTTGCCCCCTAAAAATCTCTTCTCCGCACGGTAGCCCGAGGGATCTTTTGAAAATGCGCATCAGTTCCTGCTGCTGGGATCCCCACTGCACTTAGCAAGAATAGTTTCTAATTTAAGTCACCTCTGTATACCACAGGGGCTAAATAAACGTGTTGAGTAAATAACCGAATGTGTAAGTGATTGTGCTAAGATACGGAGGTTCTTTTATGATCCTAGCCTTATCTGAATTTATTTTTTAATATTTTTTTAAAAACGGAAATGTTCTTGTCATCTCAGAAGTAGGAATGCATTTCTGAGGATAACAACAGAAACCTCAGGATCTATAAAAAGACAACTGATAAATAAAACTATATTAAAACTGAATATGGCTAAAATAGTACACCAAATTCAAAAGATCACCCAAACACTGGGTAAATATTTGCCTATCACAGTTAACCTAGAAGAACAGGTTTAAGTTTTATGGTACGTAAGAATCTCTATAAATCAATAAGGGAATAAATAAATCCAATAGAAAATTAGGCAAATAATATGAAAGAAAATACAGATGTCTCCTCAACATTAAAAAAAGTTGCTAATCTCACTCTTAAAGAAAACTTATATCTACTTCATTTGTTTTAATTTTTTCCCCTTTTATTTCTGAACCACATGCCCAAGGATCGGCATAAAGCCTTGAGCGCCAGAGAAAAAATGAAGGATGTTCAGGCAAAATAATTTAGATGCGGCACTGTCTGCCTTCAACTGACATGTATTTATTCCTTAAGTGACTACGTGCACAAATCTCAGTTTCCTCAGCTGTTAAATGGGAACAGTCATACCACTAACCTCACTTAGGTCAATCTGGTGAGAATACATGTAAAGGGCCAGACGTAATTTCATCTACGCTATCTTTTATTATTACGTCAGGCACCAACCCACAGTGATCAGGCATTCTGCTAAAGCGAAACTAGCAGGAAGGCAGGGACGGGGAAAGCGCTAGGACTGAAAGGAGAAGGGAGTATATGTACAGTTCAGGGGGTAAAGATAAATTGCGGAAAGAGTTCAAAAGGCAAGCAAGTTCGTTTCCGGTTCAGGTTGTCAGAGATCTCCTAGAGATAATGGTGTTTAAAACATACTTTGAAAGGAAGAGCCGATTTGGGTATGCCTCAGACAATTATACGCTCGGTCAATACGAGTTAAACAACATCTACTGGGCCAGGTACTGTGTCCGTCACCGAAGACAACAGTGGTGGAGAACAGAGATGGCCTCTACGCCTGAGGAATGTATAGTTAAATAGGAAACAGAGTTGAACTGTGTTTGAGAAGCAAAGCAATAATGAACCCAAAATTCAGGAGGAGGGTCACTTACGTGCATGGGCTCTGGGAAGAAATGCAAGTTACGAGTAATGGACCAAATCTTGGGTTGACTGGGTGTGAGGGTACTCATGGATGTTTACTATATTATGCTTTATAACTTATCAAGTATGTTGCATAACATATTTAATAGCTTCTAAGGTGCACTGTTTTCTTTTTCCCTTTTCATTTTAACATCTCCAAAATTGGGATGCCTCTTAAAAGAGAGAAGGTAAGAAAGCATTAAGGGTTAACTGACTTGGCCACATTTTTATATTATTACTAGTATATAAAATAAAGGTCTTATAAAAGATTCAATGAAATATGGTATATTCTCTTTTATATGTCAAGTATTATATTTTTAAAAGATCATAAAAAATGTTTTTAAAAACTACATTATGCCTTTGATCAGTTGGATAAGCTGAGTGTTATTTGGAGTGCGATTTTTAAAAAAGAGACATGGAAGTTCATACTCTCAGGTACAGGCGGTAAATTCATATAGGAGCTAGGCCTCCACTGAATTCAGTTGATGATGTAAAATCAGGTTCTGTTAAAACTAAAAGTATTATCGGGATTCTCATTGTGTTTTCACCCAAATATGCAATCATTTCCTCCTCTCCTTTTTTTTGGGGGGGGGGAGAGGGAGGGTGGAGAGAAGGGAATGCAGTGAGATTGGAAATCATTTAGCTACGAAAGCAATCATGAGTATGTACTCAAATGACTATCAACATCCATAACACTGGAAATTCTTTAGTCCCTAACGAATCCAGGTATCCCAATCATCTCGATCCATGATCTAGTTTTAAGAAATAATGTGGTTCCAGGTAGTCAGAGGTGCCGTCTACTTGTATGTAAGCTTCTGCTTAATAGCAGGAAAGGATTTTTGCAAAACCATGGCAAGTGTCTGATGCACACTCTCTTATTTCTCAGACTATTTCTCCTTCCCTTCCCCTCCCCTCCCCCAAATTTCCAAAGGAAAGCCACAGACAGGCTCTGGTGTCAGATAAGGTGACATCAACAAGTACTGGGGAGGATGCTATTTGGATGGAGTGGGACAGCCCGGCAACGGCAGCGCCTGCATCTCTATTTTCTTCTAAAGAGCAATTACGATTTAATATGGTAAAATTATATCATTAAACCTACTCAACTGGAATAAATTCTCCTTCTGATATGCATTTAGAAAAGCAGTGCATATTCCATCCCCAAAATATATCTATTACATTTTTGTGTCTACCCGCCACTTCTCTTTTTACCATGATACTTGAGATAAGTTTCAGACAGTCTGGCAGGAGGAGAAAAAAATACAACCACCCTGAAACTCGATACTTATCTTACTCATCGAGACCTTTTTGATCTCTCTGAGTGAAAATTAATCCTTAACTATAAGTACATCCTCCAACTTCCCAAAGCACAAAATTTCTAACGTCTTGTTGCATTTTGTACAAGGACCATTACTTATTACTATTATTATAGCTTCCCCTCTTTGTTCAAAAAGCACTGTAATTTAAATTAATGAGTTAAGTTTACACTCAAATGAAGGACTGTCACATGCTTATTTTCCAGTTATGAGTCTTTACCGCAAGCAGATTAGACTTATCATTTGTAATAGAGTTTTCCTCCAGCTCAACATTGAGAACTTGGCGTGGCGGTGTTGCTGACACCCACAGAGACCCTGTTTTCCTCTTTCTGTATTTCCTGCGATATGGTCCTCTGAAGCTAGCTGCATTGCTTCCATCTTTTCAACCGCAGCTTTTGGGAGTTTTCCTGCATTCTGAATTACGTGGGATACTGAAGAGAGACAAGGCAGGCATGATGGGGGGTCAAGAGCAGGCCCCAAGGCTTAAAATCACTGACAGTGTTCCAGCTGTTTGCCTCGCTGGCTAAGAGCACAGACTTTGGCAGGTCCATGTGTGTTCAAATCCCTGCGGAATCATCTGTTACTGTGTACCGCTGGACAAGTTATTTAACTTATTCGGGTCTCAGTATCCTCAACTGTCAAATGGGAATACTACTTAGGAAACAAATCTGGATGTGGGATTAACTAATATATCCAAGCCCTCGCAAGGTACATGCCATAAGTGGACATTATTAATGCTGTGTTTTATTGCCTTTCTTTTGTTAAGCCTCTGACTCCGATCAACAGAAATTAAACTGGCAGCGATTAGAGCATGCGTCAGAATTCAGAACATTGTAGGAAGGTTGCTTAGCTCAAGGTGGGAACAAGGTTGGGTGGAGGGAGGGTTGTGGGTAAGGGGAACAGGCCAAGGAGTTTCTGAATTCTGCTCATCTCTGCCCACCCACCCAAAGACTGAGAGGCCACTAAGTTTGTCCCCTCCCGCTTTCACATGAAGGGGGCTGAAAAGGCAACCACCGAGAAGAAGACACAAACGCAGATGTTAAGGGCAGTGACACAGCCACCAATGCACTGGAAAGAAACACACAGGCGTAAAGCCCAGCAGTCCAACAACATGAATTCCCATTAGTGTATTTCCAGCAGGGGATGTACGCCTATACAGTCTTATGTTTCGGACAGAGCTAATGAAACAGACTTACGTTGGGGTCATATCTTGTATGGGAAGACGGCCAATAGAATTATGACATTTAGACCCAGCAGGTGGAAATGCAAAAAAGAGGGAATATACATACACATATGGCTGATTCACTTTGCTGTACAGCAGAAACTGACACAGCAGTGTAAAGTAACCATATGCCAATTAGAAAACAAAACAAAACGAAACGAAATGAAACATCCAGCAGGCACCTTAGAGAGCCTGCCAATCCCAGGACCTACATTTCTCGCCTATTTCACAGACGAGGAACTTGAGGTCCGAAGAAGTGGGTGAGGGCCCAAGAAGAGAATTATTAGTAAAGTCGGTCCTACAACTGTCCAGGATACTCTTCTTTCTACTGCGTCACTCCGACTCTCTTTCCGCGGGTGAGCAGGTTGCTTCGCAGCAAACCACGCTCTCCTCCACGGCTCCGGTCCCACTAACAGTGGGACCTCACACATGCCAGCCCGAAGGCACGTGCTTCCAGCAACCCCATGGAAACAAAGTAACTCTACCCTTCTGTTTCTGTGTCCCTGTGATCTTCAAACAGGAGACACCAAACACACTAACACTTTTGACGAGTAATCACCACATGCCGAGCTCTATTGAAAGCTCAGTATTTCACGTGTCATCACGAAGTGCTAGGAAGTACCATTCCCCGCCGTGTACAAATGGGGAAAGTGAGGCACAGAGAGGCTAAAGAACCTTTTACCATCCCACCCTAGGAAACGGCAGAGGCGGGCTCTGATCGTAGGGCTGCCAAGCCCACGTGCTCCTAGATACTGCTTTTCTGCTGTCCTCCACACGCTCCTGTACCGTGGCAATCCCACAGTTCACCTACTCCTGCCTCCTCCTCCTTTTCCCTCCAGGAAGCTGAAGGACAAGCATTCGTAACAGTGTCTAAGATGCCCCTTGTAAAGACAGCCTCCCCATCGGTGTGGGCAGGACCTGTGGGTACGAGGATTACCACTCCCTTGATTAGGCTGTAGGGCAAAAGGCTTCTGTAGATGTCATGAAAGTCCCTCATCAGTTAACTCCGACATCATCAGGAGAGCCTCCTTTGTGGGCATGGCCTAATCAGGGGAGCTCTTTAAAAGAAGGACTGAGGCTCTACCTAAGGACAAAGAGATTCTTCTGCTGGCCTGGAAGAGGCAAGCTGCCATGCTGTGGGGAGGCCACAAGGCAGGGAACGGTGGGCGGACTTTAGAAGCTCAAGGCCTCAGTCCTACAACTGCAATGAATTGAATTCTCTGAATTCCAGACAACGAGTGATCTTGGAAGAGGACCCTGAGCCTCAGAGGACATTAGGCCCTGCTGATATCTTCATCACAGATGTGTGAGATGCTGAGCAGAGCACCCAGTTAAGCTAGGTCTGGACTCCGTGGAAGCTGTGAGATAATGAATACATGTAGTTTTAAGCTACTAAGTTCATGGTGTTTTGTTACACAGCAATACAAAACTAATACACACACACACACACACACACACACACACACACACACGCCACCTCTCACAGAAGATGACAGGGTTCCACAAGAATCAGGCTGAGCAATGCTTGGGACCACCTTGAGGCAGCCCCGGGCGTGTGGCGGGGACAGCAGTGGCTGTGAAAGACACACCAGCTCCTACACCCCAGCTCTGGAACTTCCTAGTTCTATGGCCTCGAGGAAGTAACTCAATCCTCTGAGACTCTGTTTCCTCATCTGAAAAATGGGCAGGACACTAGCACCTACCGCACAGAACCGTCCAGATATTAAACGAGAGAACACACAGAAAGTATTTCACCAAGTGCTCGGCGTGTTATCGATAATGATACGTGTTAACTTTGGCAAGTATTCAAACACACAGTCCTGTTCACTGGGCCTCAGTTTACCCATCTGCACAACAAGAAGGGTGCAGTGGAAAGACTCTGAGCTTCCTTCATGGTGCTGACGTACTTGCAGGCTTTGTCTAACAACTCAGCAAGGCCATGGCAAGCTGCCCCTCCCCGTCCCTTCCCACCTGCTAGGAGCGGCGTTCCCAGGTAATCACCTCCCCAGTCCCTTGCCGGCCCACCTAACACCAGAATGCTGAACTTCATGCCAGAGTGTTTACAACTGGAGTCACTAGTCAGATAAGCACATCCTGCTTTCTGTTTAACAACCAGTTAAAGGCACAGAGGTGTACCTGGCAATTGCGGTGCATTTGCTGAAGGTGCCTGCCACGCACCTGTGGATCCCAACCCACCGAGCTCCTCCAGGCCTCTCCAGACCAGAGCTCAGACCAGCGAACACGTCGGCAGGATGGGGAGAAGTAGTTAAGTCAGTAGAAGGTTGTCACTGCAGAGTCTTATTTCAGCTCTCCTCAATCCAAACTTTTATTTTGAATTAAATATTCTCCAGGGACTTTTCCAAGTCCGCACATAGTTCTCCCTAACGATTCCAGCCCCGGCACCAAGCACATAAGAACATCTCAACTTTCCAAATGAGTTGGAGGCTCTGAGTTTTGATCACGGACTACCCACCCCCCATCATCCCCAGCTCACCCCGGGATTAGAATCTTACTTGAAAAGAAAATACTGCGCCACTGTCTTCTAATCCTCTTGTTTAAACAACGGGAGAACAAAGAAAGATACACATCGTGGAATGACCAGGTCGTGACTGCTGGGGCCTAGGTGTGTCACGTTCAGGTAAAGGGGAGGATTCCAGCATCGTGGAAGTAAAACCACTCAGAGCTCCGCTCTAATGAAAGGTAACTACCTAAGAGACAATCAGACGCGATGAGAGGGCACATCCACAACCCAGGTCAGACGATTTAATGGAATGAATGACAGGAATTTTCACGCATTGGCTGCTTCGCTTTCTAAGGGTGTGTTTTCAGAAGCCCTGCAATAAACATTAATAAATAACATTTATGGACTCCCTACTGAATACATGTGGGACACAGCGTACTAGGTGCTGTAACGACTGTGTACATCTGAGATAAGGCCCTCGAGAACAAAAGATTCATCACAGTCTAGATACCATGCAATCTATTTTTTCCCCCCGTATAATTCTACCTCGGAATTGCTTAAGCCCGCCTCAGACTGTAATGGGCCTGGGAATCCATGGGTTCTTTGAGGAAAGCTCTAAAACCACGATATATTTAAGCCCGCTGTACCAACTAGGAAAAACACGCTAAGGGAAAAAAGTTTTAGGTGCCTGCTCTAAAATCGTGAGAGGAGGTGTCCACGGAAAGCCTATTTCCCGTGAGCATTCGTTTGCTCCGGGTTCTTTTGTTCTGTCCTCTATTCACTTGGTGGACAATACTGGGTAGAAACAAAGACTGTGGCCCTGGAGTCAGACCTCCTGGGCTCAGTGGCCGGTTGACCCCGTGCCAGCTGTGTGACCTTGGGCAAGTCACGTCACCTAGCTGTGCCTCAGTGTGGCATCTATTACATGGAGACAATAAAAGGACTTTCCTCCGGGGTTGTTTTGAGGATCAAGTAAAACAATTTCTGGAAAGCACACTGGCTGGCGTGTAGCTCTCAGGGAACATTAGCTATCACAATTCCATTACTAGGAGCTGGCAGACATACCGTAACTGGCGCCAAGGGGTGGGTTTTCTTGTTGTTTTCTGGTTTTTTTCTTTTTTTTATTTGCAATAAAATTTCAAAAGAGAGACTTTGATTTTGTTAACTTGGGGAAAATACAATTATTCAATTATACTTGCAAAAGTCTCCTAACATTACTAGAAGATCACTGCATTATCCCACGCCGAACCACAGTGAGTTTAGATGGGTATTCTTCCGTGTATACAGCTGACCCACCTGAGGTTCAGAGGGTTCCACAGGCTGGTATACAGGCCACAAAGAGAGAGTTGGGATCGAAACTCAGGTCTGTGTGAGTCCAAAGCCCATGCCTTTATCATGACACGTATTCTTAAAGGTAACCCTCAGCATGAGAAGGAAACATACCTGGAAACTCCAGATAAACTCAAGCAGTGCTTGGGTTCAGTTTGAAATGCAATCTTATGCTGAAACGTCTAGTACAGAACTGTCCAAGAGAGACAGAACGCGAGCCACATACATCATTTTAAGTTTTCTAGTAGCCACACTGAAAAAGTAAAATAAAACAGGCGGATTTAGTAACGTTAAATATATTTAACCCTTATTTCTAAAATACTATCACTTCCACATGAAATCCACATAAACTTCTCAATGAGATATATTTTGCATTTTTAAAAAAATACTAAGACTTTCAAATCTGGAGTGTGTTGTCCACGTACAGTGCATCTCACTCACATGCTCAACGGCCACATGGGACCAGGGGCCGCCATACTGAACAGCACAGCCCTCAGAGCCCCCTGCAATGACAGCTCATGCCAAACAATACAGAAAGAAATCACTGGTGCCACTAAGTCTTCACCTGGCAGACCTGGGCTTCAGGGAGGACTCGAGCCATCGCCTCATTTTCTCAACTACAATTTAACACTCACGTTCTTAGCTGCAAAGACTCGATATTCTCACCTCTAGCGCAGAAGCTTCCGGCCGCATGCAGGGTGGTACAGTCTGCCCAACTCCAGGCACACATTCTTTCCTGATGTCAGGGAAATGCACGTGTGACACAGAAGTGACACAGATAAGATAGCCCCGCCAAGCAGGTAACTAGGAAGCAAATAGGTGATTTTTTTTTTTTCCCCTGTACTTGTGGACAATCCATGAAAACAAGTCCTGATTTGCTAAATAAAAATAGCTTGGCCATGAGTTCCTTTGGTGAGGTGAGGCTCAGCAGGGGTGCTCACTGACTCGCTGGCTGACAGCAATCTCTTCTGCAGGAAGCACACGGCCAGAGATGAACATTTCACCGCGAGAGCGACCGGGAGGACTGCTGAACAACTGAGTGATCTTGGAGAGCAAAGCATAGCAAGGAAAAAGGGAAGCAGCTCCAGAAAAAATGAGGAGTTTCAAGAGAAGGCCGGATGCATAATGGGATCCTATTGTCCAAGGCTGTGGAAGTGACGGATGGGTCTCCTTCCTTCCCCTTTCCCTCTGCCCTTTCTCCACCCCTTTCTTCCTTCATTCACGCAGCGCCTCCTAAGCGTCCAGCACTGGGCACAGAAAGGAAAAAACACAGCTGGAGCTTCAAAGGCCTTAGGGTGGACAAGTCCATCATCTACCACCATCCAGTGGGGTTGGTGCTTCAGGAAGGGGTGCAATGAGTAGGAGGAAAAGAAGCCAACTGAGCCTGGGGAAAAAGAACAAGGAAAGAGGGCAAATTCAAGGAGATTTCAGGGAAGGAGGCTAGCGTGTGCAAAGGCACGGAATGTCCGGGGAGCTGCTGGGAATCTGGCCTTGTCCTGGTAGAGGGGAAAATGCAGGATAAGCTCTCATGTCATGAGCAAAGGCCAAAGCATAACTAGTAATTTAATACCATTCAAAGAAATTTGATTTTAGGGCCTCCAGCCTAGTTGAACATCTAGAATTTATGAAATGGGCCAAGAGGGAGGCAGAGTCTGTATGATGTTGATATGCTTCTCTGTACAGCAAGGAGGTCGGGAAGGACAGAAAGGAGGGCGGGCCTCCTGAGGTGCTCACGTCAGCGCAGCTGGGCAAAGACTGGTCTCGGCTGCCACCCTGGGCCAGGGAGAGGTTCGGAAGGGCAGGGACATGTGGATGTCTTGACCATGAGCTGACTGGGCAAAAGCCAGCTTCAAGGCCTAGAAAGAAGAAAGACCGCCTGGTCCGGGGTGGGATGAGAAGAGCACAAAACTGTAGAGGAGCACACATTTCCAATGCACAGGGACAGATCAGAGGATGCCATCTCTGGTTAATGAAACCAAATGGCTTCAGGCCTGGATCTGACTCTGGTTTGCTGAGCACTCAGAAGAATGTTAGAAAATCAACTAAAGAGGTATAGATTTTCAAATTAGTTTTGGAGTGTTGGAACATAAGCCAGAAAGGTTGCTGAGAAGATGGGGATAGGCAATAGTGTAACACAGAAAGGACTTAAAAATCCTGAATGCCTCCAAATTCCACGTACCTTTAGAAAGAAACAGTCCTCTGGCCTCAGGAACAAAATAATATCAAAATATTGAAAAAATAAGGCAGCATGAAAAAGTTGACCCCTGAAATAGATGGCTCTTAAATACAAATAGACATACTACCCACTCACCTATACCCTAAAGGGTAGAAATCAAGCCAGATCATTGCATCTGAACATGGTAGTTAAGGGGTAAAGTTGAAAAGACTTCTGAGAGTTTTGAACACATCCTTCAAGTTTTTCATTCAAAAGGAGAGGAAACAAATACCAGCAATATTAAGGGTATTAATATTAAGCAGTGTCACACAGCAAACCAGTGGCATTATGAAGACAAGAACTGAAATTTTCTAGTACCCAGTTGTCCCTTCATTCCTGCCTTCCGTCAAGAGATGACTGCTAGCTACGTGCTGGTGATGCAAAGGTGGGTTAGGGAGACAGACACATTCCCTGTCCTCACAAAGCTTCCGTTCTAAAGTAGGAAGTGGATAATCAGATAGTAGAGAAATGAATAAAAGTGACTGCAGGGCCTGCGCTTGCTAGGAAGACTTAAAAGTGAGTGATCCATTAGAGAATGCACAGGGAAGACAAGTTCAGGTGAACTCAGGGGGTCCCCTGGACCGCTCCTTCTGAGCCATTCACACCAACACGTGTGTGAACAGCTTAAACACTGAGCAGCGACCCTGGGCTGCTTCGTAATCAACGCACACGCCCCTTTCACTGCCCCACACACCCTCCGAACCACAGCTGCTCATACACAATACAGGCAATGGAGAAACAGTGTTTCTACAAAATAATACCATATAAATAGTGTAAGGGGAAAATGAACTAAAAGATACAGAGAACAGATCGGTGGTTACCAGAGATGGGAGTTGCGGTGGGCAAAATGGGTGAAGGAGGTCAAAAGATATAAACTTCCCGTTTTAAAATAAGTAAGTCCTAGGGATGTAATGTAGAACATGGCGACTATAGTTAATAATACTCTACTATATATTTGAAAGTTGCTGAGAGAGCAGATCTTCAAAGTACTCATCACTAGAAAAAAAAATCTATAACTATGTGAGGTGATGGATGTTAACTAGACTTTCTGTGATGATCATTTTGTAATATATACAAATATCGAATCGTGTTGTGTAACTGAAACTAATTTAATGTCATGTGCCAATTATACCTCAATAAAAGATGATTAAAAATAAATAAATAAGAGAATCAAATATAAAAAGGACTCCCAAACTAAAATACAGATAAACACAGGATTGCAAAAGAAAGTCATTGGGCCTCTGAATTTTTCTGTCAGCCCATAGCCCACACTCCAAAAAAAAAAAAAAAAAAGTAAAATTGTTATCACAAATCCAAATATGTTAAGCCGGGAAAGGTTAGTGTGCATATAGAAAAAAACAGGTGACGTGTACTTATAAACATTAGAAGTCTACTGCATGCATCAAAAGCACCAGGGGAAACTGGGAACAAGATATAAAGGATCTCCTTTCTGATGCCATGTTTTTAGGAAACCGTTAAAAGGTTGGAGAAAATCCAGAGAAGGGCAAGTAAAATGATTAAGAGGATGGAAAATGGAAGCTCCAGGGAAAGGTTAAAAGGGTTGTCATGGTTTAGCCTGAAAAAGAGAAGGCTAAGGGGCAACTTAAGTAAATGCCTTCAAGTCTATGACGGGTTATTATAAAGGAGTTGCCTACAAGTTATCTTCTCTAACCAGAGAGGACAGAGGAAATTGTCTTAAACTGTGGCAGGAGAGAGCAAATGAATCTGGTGAAACACAGGAGTGAGTTCTTTTTTTTTTTTTTTTTTTTTTGCCAGGCCACATGGCATGCGGGATCTCAGTTCCCTATCCAGGGATTGAACCTGTGCCCCTGCGGTGGAAGTGTGGAGTCTTAACCACTGGACCACCAGGGAAGTCCCAGCAGTGAGTTCTTGACCGGACCTGACTACGTTGGGGAATGCTGCAGGAGAGAAATTCTGCAGAGAGCTTTTCACCCAAACAACCCATCTGCCTTGACTATATAAAGGTCTTAATTAGGGCCACGGAGGTGGAGTTGAGACCAAGGACCTTCGGTAGTCCTCTTTTATGATATTTCAACTGTTGGTTCATAAATGTGATAAGGCTTTACTAATATTCCATTGCCCACCCCGTTGGGGGGTTGAAAAAAAGCAAGATCTAGCAAGATCCCCTGGACGGGCTCACGAGTGACATTATTTATAATGCAATAAATGACAGTAAACATAAGCAAGAGCAAAGAAGCCCTAATTAACATCATGATGCTCAGATGGGAAATTAGCCCAAACGGAAGATGCTCTCAGGTCCCATTCCGCTAAATTACAGATTGATGGTAGAACTGCCGAGGGCGCGTCCTAAATTCAAGCTGAATTCCGGGATTCTCTTCACTTCCTTCCAGAAGATGCCTTTATGGCAGAAGGCTCAAGAACCAATAAAAAAGGTAATTTCACAATATCTCTACTGTGTCCCCAGTCATCCAAAGGGCCGAAGGCAGCTTCAATTCCCACTGCACTATGCTGTGCTTGCCACCTGGCTGGTTTTCAATTGACACCGCCGTGTCTGTGGGGTTTTTTTTTCCCACGTTGGGCCTACTGGGGTTTTGTGAAAAATTGCAACTCCACGTCAGGGTGTTGGTCTTTGCTTGGGTTGTGATGAAAAGTAGGGGATGATTTACACTCCTAGGGAAGAGTGGGCTCAACTCTACAAACCAAGTAAAATTTAAGCTAAGGAGGAGGAGGTCAGACACTGGGGAAACATCCAGCCACTGGGCCATTTGTACCTGCAGTCCTGAAAAGCAATCCCAAAGAGCAAGTTCTGATGCTCTTGTGAAAACTAAGTGCTGAACCTTTGTTGGCATTACGTGAAAAATAGATATTTTCCCTTCAATTCCATAGGGTTCTAGAAAGGTACTGTTCTAAATGGTAGCCGCGAGCTACATGTGGCTAATTAAATTCAAAGAAATTGCAATTAATTGAAATTAAAAATTCAGTTCCTCAGTTGCACTAAGCACATTTCAAGTGCCCGACAGCTATACTGGCCACTGTGCGGAAGAACACATATAAATGAACATTTTCACCGTTGCAGAACAGTCTATTGGGCAGCTCTGTTCTAGGCTACAAGGGGCTGAATGAAAGAGGCTTGAGAAATCAGACAAGCAATTTCACAGATGTGGAAACTAAGGCCCACATAGAGAATGTGACTCGCCCAAATAGTTAACAGTCATCTCCCCCCTGAACCCCAGGCCGATGCAGCTGGGACTACAGAGGTCCAAGAGAGGTCACGTGCCACTGAGTCATGGGGGCCTTGGGGAAGGAAGACAAGAGAGGGAGGTGACTAAGCTTCAGAAATGTGACAGGTTGAAAACAGCAGGGTGTAAAGATGGTCCAGGTGGAAGATGAAGCATAAGCAGAGGGAAACATTACTCTTTTATGTGGGCTTCTGAGTCAAGCTCGGCTGACATTTGAGAAAGGTCTAAGAAAACACAGAATAAGAAAGGAAGGGGAAAATGAGGCCTGGTTTTTAAGGTACCTGTTTCAGTTATTTATTGCTCTGTAGCAAACCGCTATAAAACTCGGGAGGCTTAAGATAACATTTTTTTCTAAAATTCTGGGGATTGGCTGGGTTCAGCTGGGTGGTTCTTCTTCGGCGGGGAGCTCGGGGGGGTCACTTGTGCAACTCATTCAGCTGGGAGCTGATCGGGCCCTCCAAGATGTGGGTATCTTAGTTCTCTTCCCCCAAAAGTGGTCTCTCACCATCCAGCAGTCTAGCCTGAACACCCCGACACGGCAAGTGTGTCCCAAGAGAACTAAGGAGGAAGCTGCCAAGCCTGGAACTGGCACAACGTTACTTCCGCTGCATTTTATTGGCCAAAGCAAGGGAAAAGGATGTCCAAAGTAAACGTGAGAGGGACGGAGACTCCATCTCTTGATGACAAGAGCGGCAAAGAACACGTGTGGCCGTTTTTAATCTATCACATTCCCTACATAACAAGCTAAGGAGTTTATACTCAATTTCATAGGAAATTAGGAAGCAACAGATTAAAGCGATCAGAGTCGTGCTTTAGGGAGAAAAATCAAGTTTGATGAGTGCAACTGACAAGGGCAGTGGCTAGAGATACCTCTTAGTGGTTAGGATAGTTTTAGTATGACTTAAAAAATAGCATCTGACTTCACAGGAGGGAATGGGAAGCCTGTAAGAATTACTTCATAGCTATTAAAAATCTACAATTATGAGCACCTATAATTGAAGGCACTGGAGAGAAACTGAGTCAACATTTCAGATCAGAGAAACGAAAAAAAAATGATGCATGATTTACCCAGATGGGAAAAGCTTGTTAAGTAAAGACAAGTTGTAATTCTGGACCAATTTAGAAAAATCCCTACCTGCAGTTTATGTTTAGATTCAAAAAGACTGATAGCCACAGGCCCATCCAAGGAGATGTTAAATAGTCAGTCAAATATACTTTAAGTGCTTTTTAAACCTGGTTTCAATCATTACTTATGAAATTTAAAAAATTCTGCTGAACAGGTAGCTCTCCTGAATTACAAAGTTAAACAACATTTACCATTAGCAAGCCATTATTTGGAAAAGCTGAAACCGTATACTAAATTATAGGGTATAAGAGATACTCAGCTCACTGAAATCTGGCCAAAATATTAGGACAAATGCAACTAAATACTAGCCTGGAATTCTGATTAACCATTTCTTCCCACAGCCTTTGTCTTTATACCTCTTTCAAAATAAGCATTATCAATACGATCTTTTCAGAAGTTCTATTCTAACTGAAGGAGGAGCCATTAAGATGTCTCACGTTAAGATCGTTGAGATTTTTGGAATAACTGTCCATTCTGGTTAGATTTACTGAGTTCGTATTACATGCCAAGTGCAGAGATGGAGCGAAAGAACGTGAGAGTCGCCATCTTGTTGGATGTACATTCACAGAAATTTAAGCACAAGACAAAGTATAAGCACATCTATCTAGGATAATTTCAGCGAATGATACATGTTGTGATGAAAATCCAATGGGGAGTTCGGATGGTGACATGTGTATGAAGGAACCACTTGAGACAGAAGAGCCTTCCCTAAGTTCTCAAACTGTCAGATGGAAATTAAAGGGCCACGTGTTTTGGCATCTGCAAGCTTTATCTGATCCATTCGTTTCTTAATTCCTTTCTTCTCTGAGGTCTCTTCCGAGCTCTTAAAAAAAAAAAAAGTCATTTCTCATGTACACACGGCTATATTTAAAATGGATAGCCAACAAGGACCTACTGTATAGCACAGGAAACTCTGCTCAATATTATGTAACAACCTAAATGCGAAAAGAATTTGAAAAAGGATAGATACATGTATATGTATAACTGAATCACTTTGCTGTATACCTGCAACTAACACAACATTGTTAATCAACTATTCTCCATTGTAAAATAAAAACTGGAAAAAAAAGTCATTTCAAAGTTTTGAAGCTATTTTAGAAAGCTTAGGAAATAAGCAATTTCTAAGCCATCCATTGCTACTTACAAGAGATGGAAAAGAACGCCCGAAGCTTCCTGTAGATAACAGTGCCCCTTTATCTACTCAGGTTAATCAATCAGAATCCCGAGTTGAATATGGTATGAGACTTTGTTTACTAATATTCTAGTTACAGGATACTTCACTTTGGGGTAGATCCCTCCCTGATTATTTTTCACATTTCCTAAAATTTTCCTGGTAGCGTTTATCATTCCAGTTAACTACGGCCATCATTCTTCCAAGCCCCATCAATCCGTCTTTCCTTGTTAGAAGATGTATCAACGCAACGGAAAGAAACAGAAAGAAAAGCAAGTTGGTGGCCCATCTACATGGTGCTTTTTATGATCAAACACACCAACAAATACAAACTCAAAAAAAAAATACTTTCTGAGTTAAAGAACTTTGGATGTACGTAAGTTTGGCTTCAATGAAAACAATGTGCTTGAATAACAGTTAAATGAGTAGATATCCTTCCAGAATGTTTTTTTGTTCCAGGCACACCCAGGGTCTGTCTTTAACAGGCCCTGATACTTCAATGAAAAATGGAGGTGCCAATGATTTGTAGGCTAAATTAATGTTAAATACTTCAAAGCCCTGGACAAATAAGTCGGCAGCAAAAATTTTATGAGTTCACTTCCTTCAAGGGAACTTGGAGAGCGGGATTTTATTGCTGTGAATTTCTAGTCACCCTTTCTACGCCTCAGCATCTGTTTGAAATATGTAGTAGACAATTGCTTTTTTGGCTGTGACTCAGGTGGTTGAAACACAGGACAAACAGACTACTGTATATAAGCTTTCCTCTAGCAATGAACATTTTAATTAATTCTTTTGCATAGCAAACGTGGTGGCTGTTCAGATCCCAACCTCCGCAGCACTGTCAAGGAATCTGACTGGTTACAGACTCTGGTGGCCAAGCATGGGGTGATCATCTTAAAACGTGTCTCCTCTCTAGGTTTCCTCACATTTCAGGAGAAGTGGGAAAAACACGAATAACAGTGAAATCCTGCGCTCTGTTTCCTTCATCATTCGTATGTGTAAAATTCCAAGTTAAATACTAACTTTGAGCTTTCTACATAAATATGAGCGTTCTACAGCGGCTAGCCAAAACAAACAGGTCCCACGGTTTGGAGCAGCAGAATTTTCATAGAAGCCACACACTTGCCCATTTTTCACCAGTTCTTCAAATTCTCTCCCAAGACAATAGAAACGTTCTAGCGGCGGCCCACAGATAGCAGTGAGAAAGGGCTCTCTCTTCCTCACCATGGTGACTGGGGGAGGATCAAGGGCCTGATGCCTGACCGTCAAACGTTGAGTCTGTTTGTAAAATTCCACACAGACCAAGGCACGCTCCCATCTCGTCAGACCCACCCCAAATAAATCTATAGGCCTGGCTCAAAGGTAAAGAGGAGCCCATCTCGAATGGGTTTTGCTCCATATAAGGATTAGAAAAACACTTGGATGCTGCCTGCACACTGAAAATACTGAATTTAAAGTCATCAAAGGAGAGTTGACTCTCAAGCAGAAAAGACCACACTTTGCTAAAAAACAGTGAATATCATCAGAACAGAACCTGCCTAATGTGAATTCCCACGAATGCCCCCAAACTAACACATTTATATAGACAGTCAGTCTATTTGTAAACTGGGAAATGGTTTTCACCAACATCTTTTAGCCAAAACTACTTCACAAGAGACTGTACTTTTCTTTAGGAATCTGTTTTGTATTCTCTCCTAACAAATCTACTGACCGTTTCTTTCTTTAAAGGAATAAAGCTTACTCACTCCCTTCACTTGAAAACTAAGATACGCTTTATCATACAACAAACACCAAACTTCCTTTGAACTTCAAACTCATGCCCCCTGCCCACCCCCGGCCCATTACACTTGAAGTTATTTGCCTCCAAAATTATAAAGTAAAGCGAAAAGTGAGTGGTTAAGCTGACTAGAGTAACAACTATTTTTCTTCCTTAAACCAATTTACATAGCTTTTTTCCTAGTTGTCCCAAAATGCAGAGTCTTCAAGGAATGTTTCAGGCATTTAAACGGAAAGTGAACTCCCATGAATTCTGGCAAAAATAATGGAAACAAGGACTGAAACAAAAATATCCAATAAAAAACACTTTCTCTTTCCTGAAAGAGATGGAAAGGAAATAAAACACACCCTGAAAAGAAAATGATTTTATAAAACGTTACTAGGAATAGCTTTCACCAAATTGAAAAGGAATGCTACTCCTTCTTTTTGTTTTGTTTGTAAAAAATCAAAACCTGTTTCCCAGAAGGACTTCTCTAAAAGCATTAGCACCTCACAATTTTTTTAATTTAAGGAACGTAACTCAATTAAGCTTCTTTATATTCAAAAAATTAAGAAAGGGCGCCAATTCTGCCAAGAGGCCTTTTTAATCATTTCAAATAAAAAATAAGTAAGTCGCAAAGGACTAACCAGACATTTCAAAAGTGGTAATAATTTTTTGTTATGTGTGAGACCTGGTCTCGCTATATAAAAATCTCTATTGAACTGTTTGTTGGAACTGGTGTGCACCTTCCATGGGAGAAATTTCTTCAGAGACAGAACTTTCCTGACTTAACGATGGGTCCCCTAAGCCCCACCCTGCCTTTAATTTGCCATGTGGTCCATGGTGGGCAAGCTATGAGAGAGGAAGAGGGTGAATACTGATTCCAGCCAAACAAAACAGAAAAAGAAAAAAGAAAAAGCAACTTGGCTAGAACGGTCTAGACATCACCCACCCCAGAGGCACCTAAGACGAGCAGAAGGCCACACGAATGCCACGAGCCACTTGGAGGTCTCTGCAAAGGTCATCGGTTGGGGGGGGGGCAACAAAACCTCCTCAGCATTTTCTTATAACAATCTTCTATGCATATAAAATGCGAAGCAACAGTATCTTCCAGTGACTGTGTGTAGCCAATGGTGACAGAAACACCAGGTTTCAGCAACTGATTGCAATGTCCCACTTAGCAGCACGAAAACAAGACGAAAGAAGATGGGTTAGACTGCTTGACTTTAAGAAAACAGTTAAGTTCCCCCAAAGGATGACTTTTAAGTTATAACACTCCTCATATCCTGGAGACCAGGAAAATCTCAGAAGTATTCATCTGCAACTATTTAGAAAGAGAGCCCAACACTTCACGCCTCCTGTACACACCTGCTGTGTGCTCTAGAGAGTGCAGAGGGCAGTCTTCCAGGAACCCAAGCACAGAGACCCAGGAATAAAAGGTAGTCCTTGCCTTCAAGACACTTCGAGTCTTATGGGAACAGAAGACAAGCAGATGACAGGCAACATAAGGGAGACGGTGACAAATACCACTGAGAGGACTTTCACGGCACCACAGATAATATATGCCACCTGGTGACGTGTCAGCACCCCAGCTCCCAAAGACTCGCACAGTTCCGTTCTTTCAACTTTTCTTGAACCCTGTGTAATTAAACACCAAATTTGGCAACCCGTGCTAATTTTGAAAGGCACTCCCTGGGAATTTAGTAAAAGTTTAAACAACTTGTTTACATGTGTTTGGCCCATCTGTTTAAACACAAAGTTTATTTTCATAGGAGCAGATCTTGGGCGCAAGCGCCTTTTGTACTTGAGACCACTACTGACCTCTTATCCAGCTCTGTCTTCCTAATCTGCATTCTAAATCTCCTCTGTAAACAAAACTCGAATAACAACTTTTTATGATAAATGGTGAACACCTCCAAGATGACAGCTGCAAAATAAACTCGACTTTTATAACCAGGAAGCGTTCTAAACAGACAGAAAAGACTCTTCTGTAGGCTGTACTGAGAACCCACACACAAAGAATTTTCTGTGTGTGTGTGTGTGTGTGTGTGTGTGTGTGTGTGTGTGTGTGTGTGTGTGTGTGTGTGTGTGTGTGTGTGTGTGTGTCTAGGTTCCCGAGGATCATTCTGAACTGTGTGCATTCCCATCATGCGCCAGTGTTTTCCAGCCCCATGATGCTCTCACTTTTGATTGTGGAGATGATGTTGAAGTGCACGGAGTATTTACTGATCCGGTTATCTTGTTCTGTGACAGGCAGAATCAATCAATCAAGAGGCCAGCTCTGCACTTACATATTCCAGGCACATCTCCGCACTTCAGGATACGGGATCACAGTGTTATCCAGCCAAATTTGATCAACAAATGCAGTTCCCCTGTGCCGCAGCAATCTCAGATGAAGATGTTATTATGTGGAACTGAGCAAAGTGATAAAGACAGTACGGCGGAGCTTGGAGAAGCCCGGCTGGACCTTACTGACAGCTTTTATATACCGAGGCGGCGATGTCCCCTTCTACCAGGATTAGAAAAGTTCCCTTGATTTGAAGAAAATCATGCTGTACGTACACGGGTGACCCCCCACCCCCAAACACTGCATTTCCCCAACTAATACTAAAATCCTCAAGGCAGAAGCAACATGTATTCAGTGTAACGCTGCCAGCAAAATCCTTTAATAAAGAGGGCAATATTTAAAGCACAGAAAGCATTCATGTGAATTTCCAAGGAGCTCTTCTGATAGTCTGTTATTACTACAATTGTGATTATTATTAATTGGTGTAAACTAATGCCTGAAGACAAAAATATGTCTTCATCATTTAACCCGTGTTGTGAATAATTTTACTAATATCATGTCTATGACATGTGTAAGTTGGTGTCAATATTTTAAGTGGCTCTCAAAAAAAAAACCTCTGATACAATCTCTCATTGTGCCAATAGCTTCTACTTCACGAGTGCCCTGCAGTTATTTTACATTATTTAATCCCAAATCCCATCTTTTGGAGTCTACCTTCCTCTTGCATTTTAAATCTTTAATGGGAGCCTTTGGCAGTCCATGGGTACAATGATTAGATATCTGCAGAGAGAAATTGAAAAATTAATCATCGTTTCCATTTTATATTTTTGTACTACACCAAAAATTACTTACTTGTAGAGCTAACTTCTACACTCTTGCAATATGTTCCTTAACACTGCAAATGTGGAGAATGATTTCAGATAAAGCATGTCCAAACGGAGCCAGTAAACAGCCTTAAGTTATTCTTTGAGATCTGTGTTCTGGGTTTTCATCCAAATTTCATTTTGACTCATTTTAATTAAAATCCATTTATTGGTAGAGGTTATGTTACATGTGGCCTCAAACCAGGGCAAGAGTATCCCAAGCTAATCACAGGAATGATGTTAAAATAGTTTATTATCCTTTTATGAATTTTCCTACCTAAATTACAGCATTTCACAACTCTCTGAAAAACCGTGAAACACTATCCACAGGCAGTTTACTATAGAAACTGATCTATGCATTAATCTGCCCTTCACCTACATCGCCCCTGAACCACAAGGAACGATGGAAAAAAAAAACAAAACCACCTCAAGTCAGCTATAGCATCTCGAGTACCATCAAGCTGCTAGATCTGTGAACTCTGTTTTCTTTTTTCATCTTATTAAACTGGAAAGAAAAAAATTCAACTGGAAAATTGTGCCTTTTCGGTTCCCTTGTCATCATGTAATAAGTATGAGAAATATATGTGCAGTGGCCAAATGGCCGGTAGACAAAACACCCTCTCTAAGTGACGCACTGTTTTCCATACCACTCAGACAAAATCAAAACAACAGAACTGCTGCAAACAAAAACAAAATAACAGTTCCCATCAGCATTCCAGACAGAGAAAAGTTACAGGAAGAGAAGCTGGGAAAAGAACCAGAATGAAATAACTGTTCATACCTCCACTCTTGGTAGAGCCATGGCTTCAGACAAACAGCCCTGACTTTAACACTGAAATGTTTAACAATTGATAAAATGTTTGCCAGTGTTGAAAAACTTTCTTTTTCTTTTTTAGGCAAACATTTGCGTTGTTTAAAGTGATGAAGTGCTTCTATAGAAGCGAGGGGCCTACATTTCTCTTTTTTTGAAACAGGGAGAGACTTAGGATAAGAGAACAAACCTCAACTCAGCCACAAGAAAGAACAAAATAATGCCATTTGCAGCAACACGGGTGGACCTAGAGATTGTCATACTGAGTGAAGTAAGTCAGACAGAGAAAGACAAATATCATATGATATCGCTTATATGTGGAATGTAAAAAAAAAAAAAAGGTACAAATGAACCTATCTATAAAACAGAAACACAGTCACAGATGTAGAAAAGAAACTTATGGTTACCAAGGGGGTAAGGGGGGGAGGGATAAATTGGGAGATTGGGACTGACATATACACACTACTATATATAAAACAGATAACGAATAAGGACCTGCTGTACAGCACAGGGAACTCTACTCAATACTCTGTAATGGCTTATATGGGAAAAGAATCTAAAAAAGAGTGGATATATGTATATGTATATATATATATATGATTCACTTTGCTGTACACTTGAAACTAACACTACACTGTAAATCAACTATACTCCAATAAAAATGAAAAACAGAGAAAAGAAAAAGAAACTTCAGTGGTAGAAGAAACCCGAAACAAGTGTGTCATTTAATTAATTCTCCTTTCACTGAGAGATAGAGAAATGTTTCCTGGTACTGCGAAGTCCGTCTGGCAGGAGAATGCAAAACTCACTTGAAAAAGTGAAGACCATCTCCTTTCACAGCTGAGTCCCACGTGTGTAACTTCATTACGGTACCAGCTCCCGGGAAGTTATGGGACCAGGGTTTCGCCTAGATACCTGCCCATAAACTGAGTCAGTGCCCTGACTATCAACATCTATCTGTATTGGACTATTTCATCAAGTCAGTGTACAGTGTCTCCATCACAGTGGATGCTTGTCAGCTGCACTCTTGCTAACACAATTCCTGTGTTTTGCCTGGCAGTAAATGGACGCTTCTGCCGTAGCGTCGTCTAAACAACTCCGTTAACATTTGCCCCCGAGCGGCTCTCTCTTTGTCCCGTCCCTGTCTTCTAACAGATGTCATCCAAGCCTAATCAAGCATAAAATGGTCATAAATATTTCTTTCTGGTAGATTTCACATTCACATTTCATGCAGGGACATGATATTTTTCTGCTACCTCCAGGGAGAGCCTAATGCAAAAACCAGTTACTTACATTCTAGCCTCATGGTCCTTTAGTAAAATGCAGAACGTGTTCTCGGCTCAGAGACATAAAAAGGCGTAAGACTTTATCTTCGGTCTTTTGTTTAACTGCACTTTTTTTCTTGCCTTTTCTTCCCCCCAAATGCATCTTCATTTTACAGTTTACACTTCTGCATTACAAATGTGCCTTTGTGCGTGTGAAAATATAAAATGAGATCTAAAAACGGGACCATGTCTACCGTATTTCAGCAACTTCGCGTTTTCAACATTAGGCTCCTTAATTGCTGGCAAAAAGAGATGTTTTGCTCAGATACCTCATTCAAATGACAAGCTATTTAGAAAGTAGATGAGATAAGGAGAGGGCTCTTCTCTTTGGGTTCATTTTCTACACTATTTTGCAATCTTTTTCATCGCATTCAGTTAAAACAATGGGATGAATCCAACGTACAAATTTAAGGTTCGTGCCAATTTACCAGCTGAGGAAAGGAAAGATTACCATGAGATCAGCACCCTTTTCCAATACTTAAACTTTGATCAAGCCGGGGAAGCTACTCCAGATAATGAAGCTGACTCCTTAATGAGAGAAGAATTGGTAATCAGCACAATCATATTTGTCTTCTGCAAACCTAGTAAATAATGAGGCTTAATCTAAAATAAAACTAGCCTAATAATACTTTTGAGGCCATATGTCTGTGTTTCTCTTTCCTATTCCTTTTGTCAAAACACAAATCTTATACTGCTATTTAAAGTCAACTGCAAAACACTTAGCAGTATATATCACAACAATGGCCCTCCCCCCCCACCCTTCACTCCGCTGAGCCTAATATTTCATTACTGCTAGTCAAATCAAGCTTTCAGGCAAATAATCTCCATTTTTAAAGTTAATGAGATATGGTCATGTCGACAACAGCTTGCAGAAACTTTTCATTTTAATTCCTGCAGGCTGTGCTGGCCTCTTTTACAGCAACTACTGTATGAATGAGTCAAATTTGCCAACATGGCTTATGTAGACAAGTGCACACTAATTAAAAATACCCACTGGTATCATAATTTAAATACCATGAAAATAAACTGTGAAAGCCGTTCGGATCCAGTCTCATGGTTGCCTTTGAGCGCGCTTCCTTTGACTATAGGATGTTTTATTGCTGGCATGTTCTTAGCTGAAAACCACTTCGCATCTTGGAGGAACTGGGGATTGTGATATAATTATACAATTTGTGTTAATATTTGTTTCGCATCAGCTCTTAAGCAGGTCTCCCAGAATGACCACTAATTAAGAAAACCATATTGCAGAGGTGAGCGACAAATTGACACTCCTGATTTAGGGTCCATCTACAACTTCTCTGGGGTCTCTCGTGCCTTCTCTTTTCTCTCTCAGCTCAAGCCATGAGGAAATCAAAATAAAAACACGGTTGCTTCCGTCATTCTTTTATTCTTTTTAAGTTTTCATTCCTTTCAATATCTGCATTTTAACTGCTTTGCTTCCGAACAGCGGAGAGAGGGCACACTTCTTTAACTACTTCTAATCTCGCAGTGCCGCTATAACTTCTTTTCATCCATCCATCCATCCATCCACCCATCCATACACACACATTCACACACATACGCACTCACATTTTTTTTTTTTAATTTAAATGATTTTCGGCAAGGGAATTCCACAGTCTACCTTTGCCAGGAGAAAAGCACATTTCACACGGGGTAAAAAAAGTTGGCACCTCGAGAGTTAAAGCTATTGGAGGGGTTAAATCTGCAATTACCTCTGACTAAAACCAGAGAGACATATAGGTAAATAGCAGGAATGAAGTCCCCAGGTTCCCTTCAGAAGCCGTCATCACATTACTACCAGACAGAAACTCTTTAAGGACCATTTTCAGATGTTAAATCATTGTTCGCGCTGCACATACTCTTGCTGTTCCTGGGGGAACGATATCTGAAGAGAGCATGGTAACAAATGCAATCCTGTAAACAGGCATTTCCCTTCTTGTTGGGATTTTACCTTTGTAGCCCCGCTCCTGGCTCTGTCATCCAAGACCCCGCTCGGCTTTGAAGTTAAAGTACTGAATGAATGGTGTCATCTATTATCCAGAGTGTGCATGTAGATTATAAATAAGAAATACAAGTGACTTTCAGTGCACTGCTTTTGCATTAGCCAGACGCCTTCTCTCTTACCTCTTCCTGTCCTTCATACCTTACAACCAACAATCTATTTAGGAGAACCTGAATTTCCGGGTTTTTTTTTTTCAGAGGGAGATGCGGACTGGAACACGTGTCTGCCGAGATGTGAAAAGCTGGACTGACCCGCAGAAGGCTGGGGTCTGGGCCTGGGCTCTGAAGCCAGCCTCTCTCCCTCCTTAACCCTTAACTGACAGATGCCCTTCAGGATGGGTGTCTGGTGACGGGACTGGCTCTTCATTTACATTTTTCTGTTGACAAACAGAGTCCATGAATATTAATTATTCTGAAGTTTATTTGCAGAAATGGCACTTTCTAATCCTTATCAATTATTTATTGAAAATCTCCCCCACCTAATAATCTCATTAACATTATTATACTAAGGCCAACAGCAAATATTCCTTTGATAAGTAACAACCCAACCCCTTATCCTTCCTGCCAAATCTCACGTAGCCTCCTCCTTTGCTTCATCATGGGTAACCCGGCTTTTGATTCCAGGAAGCTCTAGGTGAGTCCTCCATGTTTGTTTGTTTTGTTTTTAATAAAACAAAACTCACATACAGTGCCTTTTGAGTTGAAACTGAAAGTTTCGGATATACTACACGAAAGGGAAAAAAAGAGAGAATAAAAATTAAAACCTTGGAGAAATATAGGGATGCCTGTTTTTTGTTTTTTTTTTTTTAATCCCTGTTGGTTATATGCTGAATTATTAAATGGAAATCCCAAGGGATGAAAACCCCACAGTCATGGAGCATGAGTGACCCCAGGGGAACACCTCACATTTAGAAACATGTGAGAGCCTGAAAGAATGGAATGCAAACGAAAACCACATCTCAGTGACGAAGACATCTCATGTTTAGTTTCATTGCTTCAAAGCATTTTGACCTATGCTACCTTGTTTGCTTCCCCTAATGCCCCTGTGAGGTGTGCAGGACAGTTATTATTAACTTTACCCTACAGATGAAAAAAAACCGAGACGAAGCAAATGCCTGAGGGCATCCAGCTACAAGGTGGCAAGACATGGACTAAATTCTATGAGTTTTGCATCCCGATTCATGGACTGGATCTGTCTTCAAAATGAGGATCTCCTCTAACTTCCTGCTTCCTTTTTGATTCACTGTTGGCATTTTAAAGGACATCCTTTGCTTGGAATTTCACGTTTTAAAGGTCTGGAGTGCCTATTGATGATTTGTTCAGTACTACACTTTCCAAAAATCACCAAAAAACCAAATATCTAAAATAGAGCATGATTTCTAATTTAATCAGAAACTAAAGAGAAAATACACAGCATGAAATTTTAGAAGCAAAAGGAACCTTTGAAATGAAGTAGTTTCCAGAGGCTCAAAGAGTTAGTGACTTGCTACAAGTCAGAGTGAGTTATAGCAGCAAAACTCAAACCCAACCTGGCTGATACCATGCCCCCCCATCAATGTTCTTGGACCACATTTGCAGAGTCCTTGCAGTTTCCAAACTTGAAAGGTCACTTCTTTTTTCCTTTTGATCCAGGGTCGCTTTTTTTTTCTCTCACAGAAGGAGTTTCTCAGCTATTGCCTAAGAACATGAGTCAATATCCCTGAAGATTCCCAAAAATTTGACATGGTTTGATAGGAATAATCAGCCAGGAAGACATTTCAGCTTCGCTCTCTTAACCCCAAAGTCTCCATCCTTGCTTCTCTTCACCCCCACCATCCAACCAATCTGACCCCATTTACAAAGTTTCCAGAATGAAAAGTGTCCTCAAAGAAAAAAAGTTTGTTTTGTTTTTTGTTTGTTTGTTTTTCTTTTGCCCAGCATAAAAACACTGCAAGCATAAAAGGGATAGAACGATTTTTTGATGCAACGTACTGTTATCTTATTAGTAAAACTATACGTTCCACACACCAGACAAGGACAAAGCCTGATTCAAAGTCAAGGTGTTACACATTCGAGGTAGAAAACAAAAGGTCAAAGGAGAGTTGGGGTGCGGGTGGTAATAGGCCAGTTCATGAAGACTATGAAAGTCTTGGAAGGAATTACAGAGGTTACCTCTGGCAAGTCTGATAACAGTGAGACGGAGAGGAGGGCTGAAGTCATCCTACAAGGGATTGCTGGCATATTCTGGGAAGTCTTAATTTCTTTCCCAATAGCCTTTAAGAAAATGTGGGCTTGCAGTAACCAGGATAACCACAGTGAATGAGGCTTTAAGGAATGCAAATTGGGAAACAAACTGTGGTGGGAAGGATGGAGCTGGGAAGTTTTGTTATTATTTTTAAAGAAGAAAGTAAAAAAGCGAAAAGTCATCAATCTTAAGGCATGGTGTGACTAGCAGAGGAACTTCACCACCTGCTGCCCCGAAACAATTTCCTTGAGCCACTACCTATGAATCCTTTAGGGCAGGGGTCAGCAAACTACTGCCCCAGGGGCCAAATCCAGACTGCTACGTGTTTCCGTAAATAAAGTTTTATTGGAACACAGTGATGCCCATTTATGTACTATCTATGGCTGCTTTTACACAGAGCATTTGTGACAGAGACAGAAGAGTCCACAAAGCCAAAAATGGTTCACAATTTAAAGTAAATTTAAAAATTTGCTGATCCCTGCTCTGGAAGTATTACAGTGAAGAAAAATACCCACTTCCCAATAATCGATAACAAAAATTTAAAAAGCGATGTACAGGTACACACATACACACAGTCACACAGATATACCCTATATATCGAACTTAGTTCTTAATGGTGTTGGTAACCACAGGAATGAACTTTTTGATTTTATCCATCCTGACAGATCGTAGAAGGGCCCACATCCTACCCCAGAAGACTGTTTCCAAACACACCGGGGCATCCATGCAAAAGTTAATCAAAGGACAAAGCCTTCATTTTGTCTGAGCTTAGTTTCTTTATCCATAAAATGTGAGGCTGGATCATCTAAGGAATTTAAAAAATTCTATAACCCTACAGAGAAAGAAAAAGAAGAGAAGCGATCGCATGCATCTATATATTGGGGGTCAGGAGTGGAGATGGGGAAGGAGAATTGAGGATACAGGAGGTAATAGGTACAATCAAGCGGGAATAGATAAATGTGTGTGCAAGGGACGAAATGAAGTTCTTCTATCATTCCTATGGGAGGGACAGGTTTTTTTTAAAATTTATTTATTTTTGGCTACATTAGGTCTTCATTGCTGCACGTGGACTTTCTCTAGTTGCGGCGAGCGGGGGATACTCTTCGTTGGGGTGTGCGGGCTTCTCATTGTGGTGGCTTCTCTTGTGGAGCACAGGCTCTAGGCACACGGGCTTCAGTAGTTGTGGCACGCGGGCTCAGTAGTTGTGGTTCACGGGCTCTAGAGTGCTGGCTCAGTAGCTGTGGCGCATGGGCTTAGTTGCTCTGCAGCATGTGGCATCTTCCCAGACCAGGGACCGAACCCGTGTCCCCTGCATTGGCAGGCGGATTCTTAACCACTGCGCCACCAGGGAAGTCCCAGAACGGACAGATTCTAAAAGACCTTGGCACCTGTAGCTAGGGGTAGAAAGAATGACCTACTCAAATGTAATAAAGAATTGTTAGGAGAGATCAAAGTTCTGTGAAACCTTCTGGAGAAGAATGCTGAGGTTGTAAGGAGAGTGGGCAGGTTGGGACCTACTCTGGACTTTCAAAGCAGCTTGAGGTGCCAACACGCGAGCCACCCAGACATGTGCATTTTTTTTCAGCTCCTGGTACTTGGAACTGAAATAGCCTGGCTTTCTTCTTTAGCCCACCAAGCACGTCTCTTTTTTGGCAATGACAACACAGATATGGCCGTGGTGACACCTTCGAGGAACTGAGGTTCCCTGCCTCTCAAACGGCGATGCAAAAGTGGGAGATTTTCAAATTCCGACTTTTCTTCGAAGAAAAACTCTTTCCAGCCTACTCCACAGTTCTTGCCAAAAGCAGACCTGCCGGTTTGTTTTTAAAGGTGAGAGAGAGATAAAGATAGACTTAAAAAGATCTGCTGCAGCCTGGTGTCTGGGCGTTTGTGTTGAGCCAGAACACTGACCAGCTATCACGTGAGCTGGATGAATGGTTAAAGCAAAGGACTGGACGCCAGCAGCCGACTTTGAGAAATATGCCTTGAAAGTGAAGATGATTTCCCAAACAGGAAACAAACACATGCTAGGCTGCCAGGGAAATGTACATAGTTTGACTTGTAGGTTATGAATCTTTAAAACTCCCACCGTAAGTCCCAGCAGACATCCTTCGTGAGTGCTATCTTTTATTTATCATGCTAAGCCATTTTTTTTGTTGTTGACTAGAGCGGTGTTGGATGCGGGCAAAGCACGGGCCACAGAAACATTAATACAAAATACTGCTTGGGGAGCAAAGGACATTGTGTCCACAGGGCTAGTCACTCTTAAAGCAAAATAATCCACTCTTCCAGATATGAAGACGACGAAAATGACTGTGGTGACTTCCAAAGGACTAACGCGTTCACCAGTGAAGCTGCATGAGCAATTTTCTCCAGAAACACAGGGTACCAGAAATATTTTTATTCAAATCCATTTTTGTTGCTTGGGGAAAGGGTTTGAGACTGTTACATAATACTAAGAAAACACAGAAGGTATTTCCCCAGCCCTGTCAGTCAGTGACAGCTGTTTGGGGCACCTGGAGAAAGTTTGCAGTTTTAAGTCTTCTGTTTCCATGGACCCAAACACAAGAGAAAGAAAGGGAAACTTGTCCAACCCCAAATGGTTGCTTTTAAGTTGTCTATAAAATAGCTATTGCAGCCACAGCAGCTTATAGCTTATTACGCGCAGACTTATTAATCCAGCCAGATTTCCCATTGCTTAAGAGCCAACACTTCCATCCCCCTGACTAGCTAAAGAGACAGCCATCCGACAAGTTGCCATGTTGGAGGTATGGTCCCGAGCTTTCAGAACACGCACACTTGAGCTTTATTTCCTCCAGCACGCTGTAAACATCACCACCAGCGCTGCTGAATTTCTGTCGTTTCTGGAGGAAAACAAAGGCCTTCCAATTGAAGTGTTTGGGAAACAGAGAGAATCACGCTCATTTCTGCCCGGGTGTACCAGGCTTGGGTGTTCATTATAAGCATGCAGCAACAGGTGTGAAGCAGGACTCTCCCTTGGAAATGGAAAGAAATGAACCCAGGCTGCAAGATGCTTAAAAGTGGGCATGTTTGCTAAAAATAAGGGCTCAACATAAAAATAAGCAAGGGAGGAAATGGAAAAGCTTCTGTCTATGGGAATATCTGGTATTTTCCTACAGGACTTTTAGCAAGAAAAGATGGGATGAAGCGAAAGAGTTCTGAATGAGACAACCTTTTAGGGTACTCACAATGGGAAGGAGGCCAAGGAAAGTGGGAGAAATCCCTGCAGCCTGGCCTGATCGTCACTACAAGAAACACGACCGCAGGCTGGGATGAAGGGTTCAGGCTGTGGGCTCGGGCAGATGTGGGTTAGAAGCTGGGCTGGTCCAGTTATAAGCAGTGTGAACTTGGGCAGCTAATCTTTCCGTGATGAATAGGAATTTTAAGAGTACTTAGTTCACAGGGTGCATGTGAGAACAAACTGTACTGATATATGTGGGAGTACCAAGCCCAAGTCCGGAAGAAAGGCACTTTCAATAAATTTGCTGTTAATAATACTACTACTTCTAATACCATTACTATTGGTGATATTAGTAATTTCAAATGTATAAAAATCTGTGACAATAGGAATGTTTAAGATTTTGGATCCAATAAAGAAACACACTCAATTACTGAAAATGGGTAGATTACCTATCATCATCCCGTGTTGACTGTTTCCTCTTCAAAATAATTTGTACGTCATGTGCCTAAATACGGACTTACTTGACAAAGCTGGGAAAAAGTGAAGGGGGGTAGAGTTAGGAAACTAGCTAGAATTCATTAGGCCTTAAACTATGAAATTTGAAACTAAGAACACACATTTTCCCCTACAGCTATAAATACAAAATACTAAAACATGAAAAAGTAAACTACCATGTAAGAGAATTAACCCTAACCATTCCCACTGGTAAATGAATGATTGCTAGATGGTTTTTTTTATCTATATAGTTCTATGGTGGGAATGGGAAATGAATATGTAAAAATGTGAAGGCATGGTTAAAAAAAAAAAAACAGCTACAGAATATCTACCAAAATGTCAACAGTTGTTATCTCTGTAAAATGAGATTGCAGGAGATATGATTTCTTTTGTCTCTGCTTTCTTAGCTACATCTTCTAATTTTTCTCCAATGAACATGTAAAGTAATTGTGCAGTAGAAAACGAAAAATTATTTGCTATTCAGTTTTCAATTGAAAACATCTGAATGACACCCAAGCCTCACACAGAGCTGGCACTGAGGATTTCACTCCTGGCTTTGGCACATGCGGGTATTTTGCAGGCACTAGTGGCATTAAGTGCCTGTCTAGGTACCTCTTCCAGCACATTCCGTGGCCATCTTCTAATTGTGCCACAGTCTCTTTGCCAATATTTTATAGTAGTTACCCAAAATGCACCAGTGGCTAGTTATAGCCACACACTGGTGGACCTTCTAAAACTCTAACTTTAAAACTTTTTTTAATCAACTTTGTTTTTTTTTTCCTGTTTCTAATTTTTTCAGAAACTTCCCAGCCTTCCACAAATCAAGTCAGGCCACAAGAATCAAATACTATCTCAGACTGGAACCTAAACAGGGGACTTGCCAGACAACAGCCTAGGGAAGCTATTGGTTATGTGTAGCGTGTAATTATTTGCTGTCCTGGTTCTAGGTACTAATCCCATGGAAATTACAGAGGGAGGGCAGCATGGAGCATTGAGACATAAAAAATCATTGCCATGTGTAAAAACTTAGATGTTAAAAAAGAAAATGCAGGCACAAGAATTTAGCCAGAAAAAAAAAAATAGACATGCCAATAAAAAAGCTGCTTCTTAAAATCTGGCTGGCAGCGTCCTTCCCCTCCCCAATGGATACTCTTAGTAAAGAAAACATGGTAGATTTTTTTTCTCCCTTGCCTGTATTTGATTTCCAATTAAAAGTAAATATAAACTGAAACACCACCTGGATTTTAGCAAAATCCAATCCCCGCCCTCCCCCCTCCTCCTTTTTCTTAAAAGAAGAACCTGGGCTTACATATACAAACATTTTGCTAAATGACCCGTGGCAAATTGCGTAATGCCAGTAAAAGTTGTGTTTTTTAAGTTATGAGCCCCAAAGATTTTATCTGAAATAAAACCCTGATTCAATTCAGATTCTGGAGGCAAACGGTGTCCCCTTAACTCTGCCTGTAAATTTAAAACATTTGTGTGAGGGGCCCCTTCAGTCATGTTGCTAGCAGGTATGGAGGAGAAATTCTGTATTTATTAGGATGTGTGTTTTCTTTTCTAGAACGGTAAACTGGGGGCACTAACTGCCTACAGGAACTGATTCTCTGCAGTCTTCATGTAGTGCTCGGTTTCTAAAGGAAGAGTTCTGGTTGTCCAACAGGCCTGTGTGCTTCTTTCAATCAATCGTCTCAGTGAGGGAAGACACAAGAATTCCCCTATTCACAGAGGAGGGTTCCCTTGGAGGTCTCCAGCTTGAACGTCTACAATGTTCTAAGGTGATTGGATTTGAATATGAAGTGGCTGGAGTAGCCTAAAGAGTGGAACAGTCTGGGGGCTTCCCTGGTGGCGCAGTGGTTGAGAATCTGCCTGCCAATGCAGGGGACACGGGTTCGAGCCCTGGTCTGGGAAGATCCCACATGCCGCGGAGCAGCTAAGCCCGTGAGCCACAACTACTGAGCCTGCGCGTCTGGAGCCTGTGCTCCGCAACAAGAGAGGCCGCGATAGTGAGAGGCCAGTGCACCGCGATGAAGAGTGGCCCCCGCTTGCTGCAACTAGAGAAAGCCCTCGCACAGAAACGAAGACCCAACACAGCCATACGTAAATAAATAAATAAATAAATAAATAAACAAACAAACAAATAAATAAATAAATAAATAAATAAAAAAAATATTAAAAAAAAAAAGAATGGAACAGTCTGGAGAAGCAACTTAGATCCCCCCGACCTCTATCTCTGGGTCCCTAGGATGTCAGGCAAGCCTTTACCGTGTCCTCAAAAGGCACTGAACAAGGACAATAATGGTGTTGTGAGCACATTTTAAAGGGCTAACTACCGTGCCAGGGCCTTTATGTATATTATTATTCAGTGTATTCGTCACATAAACCCTCTCTACAAGTTATTTCTATTGCCCCATTTTACAGATGAGAAAAGTGAGGCTCAGAGAGACTGGCATAACTCGCTCAACTTCCCGCATTCAGTAAGTGCTGGAGCTGGGTTTTAAACCGTTGTCAGTAGGATTCCAAAATGTCTCGAATGAAATGTGCCTCCTACCTTTTCTAGTTCCCTAGGGCGGTGAAATAAATTTCAAGTGGAAACAGCACACATTGGGTAAGCAACTAGGTATATTTGTATATGATTGTCGCTACAATACGGGACAAAGTCCAAACAAACAAGGAAGGAACTTTGAATAGGGGAGCAGTGGAGAAATCTAAGTGCATTTTTTTTTTCATCTATACTCTTTCGATTGACAACAGACTGACTTTTGTCACACGTTGATGGTGGTATACAAGGATGGCTAGTGGCTGTCAAATCTGTTGGTGGAAGCACTGGAAGTTGGTGGAGAGATAGCACTAGGGAGAAGACGTGTCGTTGAAACCACAAACGTGTCATGGGAGAAAATCTTGTAACTACAAAAATGTATCCCTTGAATTCTGTACAAATTTTTTTTTAAATATAAATATGTATAAGATATACGTATATATTTTATTTATATTATTTTATAAATTTATATTAAATTTGTATTATATTTATATAAAATACTATATAAATACATTGCATAAAATACATATAAATCTTGCTCAAGGGACAGGTATTCTCTGCCATTTCTATACGCTCATAAAAGTTTCCAAACAGTGTGAATGTGTGTTACATAATAATAACTTTTAAATTATAAAGGCAATAAATATCACTGCAGAAATTTTAGAATATACAGAAAAATGAAAACTATACAAAATAAAGTACAATCCCATAATTTGAGGACACGGGGAGTGGGAAGGGTAAGCTGGGACGAAGTGAGAGAGTGGCATGGACATATATACACTACCAAACATAAAATAGATAGCTAGTGGGAAGCAGCCGCATAGCACAGGGAGATCAGCTCAGGGAGATCAGCTCGGTGCTTTGTGACCATCTAGAGGGGTGGGATAGGGAAGGGGGGATAGGGAGGGAGAAGCAAGAGGGAGGGGATATGAGGATATATGTATATGTATAGCTGATTCACTTTGTTATAAATCAGAAACTAACACATCACTGTAAAGCAATTATACTACAATAAAGATGTTAAAAAAAAAGAAAAAGTACAATCCCATAAACATACAAAAACTATTGGTAACTTTTTTTAATAGGCTTTTTCAGTTTTTTTCTCCCACCAACTACTGTACTATAATTTTTTAAGTTAAAAATGTTTATAATTGATAAAGTTATTAAATATTCCACAAGTGTGTGTCTTAATGGGTACTTATTACTTCTAACTTATGTATAACCATTTATTTAACCTTTCTTCTAATGTCAGTGATTTAGGGTATTTTTAATTTTTCGCATCATAAATACTACCATATCATAAATACTACCATAATGAACGTCTTCAGGTATATATCTTTCCGTTTGCTTCACATTATTTCTGTAGGTTAAATTCCTAATGATGATGATGATGGTGCTAAAGATAAGAATACCAGCAGCTAACATTTACAGACCCATATACTCAGAATATTAAACGCTGATATCATCCCCATGTGATGGATGTGTAAACTGAGGCACAGAGAAATTAACTGACTTGTGCAATCACCAAACTAGTAAGTGGCAGTGCAGAGTCATGACTCAGGCCAAACAAGCTGGCTCCATCATTTATGCCTTTAGATGCTCTGCCTTTTCCAGTGGTTCTCAAGTGTGCCCTAGCCAGCAGCAGAGAATGGGTTAGAAGCACCAGAAATGCAAATTCTTGGGCCCCATCCCAGATCTACAGAATAAAGTACTCTGAGGGTGGGTCCTGCAATCTGCTTTAAGACGTCGTCCTCTAAATGATTCCCATACCTATAAAAAGTTTGAGAACCGCTGCTGAATGCTATACAACCGCTCAGTAAAAGCGTTACCCTGAATCAAAGGGTGTGACTGTTCTAAGCCTCCTGCTACACAACGCCAAACAGCCCCCAGAATGGGCTACACAAGTTTATATTAGCCACATAAGGGGGTGCCAGGGCTGTACGCATCATTTACTGTAATCTTTGCTAATGTGGTCAAAGATCTTCCAACTAGTATATAGTGTTCTTCAGTTAGAAAAGTTCAAGAGTATGTAAACCTGGTGGACGCCTATGAATAAACATAAAATGACTCTCAGGACCTGTGCAGAGTGCTTTATATGACCTTATTTTCCAAAGTTTCCTTCAGAGCTGGCATTGATAGTGCTACATTTAAGATATCCAAGAACTAATTCCAGGGACACATTGGTAAGCATTTAGAGCCAAAAGAGGAAACCTTTTCCAAATTAGAGATAGGTTACTAATACACTTAACGTTAATTAAACATAGAAAAATCTGGAAACATTTGTCAAAACACTGAACCAGCTAGCAAATCTAATTAACATGCAGTATGGGCGGTAGAGTGTTTTAATTGGGGGCGGGATGCACATGAAACTGTAATTGCAAAATTACACAAACACACACGTATACACACACTTTTCATAGTGAAAGGTGCTCGGGTTTCATCAGATTCACAAAGGAGGGACCTTAAAGAGGTGAACAGTATAAGAATCATGGAATTAAAGATATGACCTAGGGCAGAGAAACCCACCCACCTGGAAGAGTAAAGAGATTTTTCACTAATTGGGAAATACTGCAGAAGGATAAGTCACCCGATAACAAACTTAAAAATAGAAACAAACGAGAAGGTAAGAAAAGAAAGAAGAAAGGCAGACGGGAGAGAACACCAGGCCAATGTATTTTCTAGGAAAGACTGTCAGTTCATTAAAATCGCTGGATTGAGTAAAGAGCTTCAAATTTGACAACTATTTTAGAATAAGGTACTATGGTTTCAGTTGTCCTAGCTATATGATGAATAGAGGTGAATGAGCTAAAATTCAATATAAAAGTATATGAAATACGGACACCACCAATCAAATGACCAGCCTTGTCAGCTCTCATCTAATCTCTGGAAATCATACACTCAACTCAGGCAATGGTCTGTGTAAACAGATAGGCCCCGGACCATTTCCTGGAGACCAATCAACTCAGATGCTGGCATCCAGCATAAAATGACCTCTACTTACCATATGCCTCCAGGCCTTCCACAATAGAAAACCACCCTTGCTTCTCACCAAATTAAAAATGACAAAATGGCAAAGATACACCTCTTGGCCACTTAGTATCTAAGTCATAAGCCAAATCCACATAGCTCAGTATATACCTTCTATTCATCATCTCCTGATGGAAAGGGTTAAACTAAATCAGCTGGTGTGCACATACTGAGTTACCGTTTCCTCAGTTTTATCAGTGTCTTCAAAAATTCCACCAGTACAGACACAAATAAACTCTTCCTCTCCGGGTTACTGAAGATTTATTGCTTAAATCACGTACGTGTCGATTAATCAATTGCATCTCTTCCACAGCTTACCTTCATGTGCTTTGAAATTGTTACTAGTATTTAATGCACATGTTTATGTCTTGTTCTAGTCCAATTAGCTCGTGAACTTTATGAATGCAGGGAGATATTCAGGACATTTCTTTGCATCTTCTAGTCAACCAAGAGACTGCGAATATAAGATATGCTACTTTTTAATGCGAATTTTCTTTGGTAGGAGAACCACGGCCAAAGATGTCTGCTCTTCGAGTGACTCCTTCAGTGTCCCACCCTCCATTTTCTTAGTAGGCTGGCTGATTATTCTTCTAACCACCAATTGTGCCAAAACTTTTCATTTGTAAGAGGCATACAGGATTAGAGGATTAGAAAGCAACCCTGCAGGTATGATGACAACTACCCGTTAATTTACCATTTTAGAAAACGCAAAAGAAGTCTTAAAGTATGAGATATATACATATATATGGATACTTTAGCAAAAAAGGAGGGAACGATCCTTCGGTTTTGTTACTTGACAGTAAGTGGAGAAGGTTCTGGAAGGCAAATCTTGCCACGTCTGCCATTCACTAATCCAGGGGGGTCAACAAACTTTTTCCGTAAAGGACCAGGTAGTAAGTATTTTAGGTTTTGTGAGCCACACGTTCTCTGTTGCAACAACCCCCCTCTGCTGTGGTAGGGAGAAAGCAGCTGTAGACCAGAGAAAAAAGGGGCATGGCTGTATTCCAACAGAATCTTTATTTCGAAGAATAGGTGGCAGGCCAGATTTGGCCTCTGCCTTAGTTCCCCGACCCGCAGTATGGTCTGCACGTTCAACACAGTGCTTTGTACCTAGAACTTACCCAAAAAAGGTAATGGGTAATGAATGGCTGAGACAAGTTTAAAATAATTGCAGAACGCAATCTTGACAATTATCATTGTGAATCACTACATGACAGGATATCATCTTGACAATCATAACGGGGAATATCGCATACCCAGTTTATGCAGGACGCTTTCTTTCCCTCTTACAGCATATTAATGGTACAGTAAGTCTGTACATAAATGCCCATAACATATCCGTAGAATACACGGCACAAACTTTGTGTTTGTAAGACAAGTGTAAATGTAACGAAATAAATCAGCAGATCATGATCAAAACGCACGTTGCCAAGGCATTTTCACTTAGTACCTTGGCATGTTGAATTTCTATTGCGTGGAAATGGAAATATCATCACGAGGAGGGAAAAAAATGAGGCAAGTTAAGCAATATTATCACAGTATTATTTATCATACACATTAGGACCAAAAATAGTCAGGAAAGAATGAGCATTATGTCATTCTCTCCCAGTCTTTAACCTTGAAAAGGGTGCTGAGTTCTTAGAGAGGATAACGGGAGTCAATACAAGAGGCTATAAAGATGGAACGACTTCTTACCGTGCAACCTTGAAAAATTAACACAATCATTACAACAATAAAAGGCTACTTTTGCCCTGTTCTAGGATGTTACGTCTTCTTTTATTAAATTTTTCCAAAACTCTTTCTTCCTTTGGCTCTGAGAGGCCCGGCTCTGCTGTTGAGAAGCAAAAGACATTTTACGCACAATTTTCCCTCCACACTAGAAAGAGGTATACTGTGCCCTTCAGTGAACATAAAATTGATATTATCATCTCTTAGTTTATATCTCACTACTTAACCTTCAGATTAAAAGTTATTGGATTTGAATGACTAAGACATCATGTCACCTTCCCTTCAATGTGGAGAGAGGGGTGTTGGGGGTGAGGGAAGGTACAGTGATAAAAACGCCGATTTCAGAAGAGCTGACACTTGCCTCTCTTGACAAGCGACATGATTCTGACAATTACTTATGGTTGCGTGGATGAGAAAGGGTGTAATGAACAGTCTACTTTAGGGAACTCTGTGGAAGATGAATCTGCGTCAGGAAGTTCATTTTATTTTGGGTACAGTCTCAAAGGCACAGTCTAAAAATGGGCCTACAGAGTTAATTCAGGGAGAACCTTAGGGTTACCAACTTCACAAAATAAAAAATCCTATCGCCTCCGAAGTCAGTATTTGCACTGTCAGTTTATATAGAAGATACTGGAAAATACTCTCTCGAGAAGGATTAAAGAGAACAGAGCTTCCTTCCCTCCACCCACCTCTACGCAGGGCTCAACTTCAACTCACAAACAAGCCCTGCTCTCCCTCACCAGTTGAATCTATACCCCCTAAATAGGTCTTCCAAGAGCACCAACTGTTTAATAATTACACATTGTATTTTTCCAACAAAGGAAGCACAACAGGCACTCCCTTCACCTTAAAAAAACAAATTCATCTAAGAAACCTGTGTCAATATGAGACACTTTATCAAAGATCTAACTTGGTAGTTTTGTTCTCGAAGAGAGATAAGCGCATTCCCTGATCAATAGGAACACAAGCAGTTTATCAGCACTTCCCATGTGACTTTTGGAAGATATACTCATTAGTAACTGGCAGAGGCTAAAGGGAAAATATTCGATAATTTTAATCTGAATAAACACATACAATCAAAGTAGCGAGTTTGAGTGACATAGGAGGGTGTCTTTTTTTTAAACAGCCTTGAAACAAGAGCGGGACTTTTCCAAAATAAATCCACCCTTTATTTACAAATTATGTTTGTGCCTTCTTTATCATATCATAATAACCGATTAGTAACCGGTAGAAAGGAGCTTGGCTTCTCCTCTCGCTGCCCTTCTCTCTCTGTTTCACGGTGCACTGTTCTGCCCGTCATTCAGACTGGAAATCTTGAATCACCCCTCATAACTCCCACTTCTTGATGCCCCCACATCTCCTATTCCAAAAGGCAGTGTCGATTTGCCAACATGCCCTTGAAATGCTTGCTCGTGACCCAGGCCTTCCTTTCTCTTTCTGTTTCATTCATTCACAGAGGCTAAGAACTACTCTCCGCCAGGTACTGTGCTCTGTGCTGAGGAGTGAATATCAGGGGATGAGAAAGGCCTATCCCTGCGCTTATGGGGCTGACAGCTGACCAAGGGCTTCCAAGGCAGGAGGAGAAATGCAGGGAACAAGGCAGGGTCAACAACACGGTACCCTCAATGACAGAAGGCCTGGGTTGGTGTCCCACTGCTAAATCCAGGACCAAGTGCAATGGCCTCAGAACTACGATTAATCTCTCCAGATCTCTTTCCTTCCAAGCCAGGCCGGGTCCAACCTTCTTTTTTACCTTCAGTCTACCACCTCTTGGATGGCCTTTCTTTTCAGCTTGGAAACCTCCCCCTGGCTTAGGAACTCAAGCCTCCCACAAACTGACCTCAGTTCAGCTTCTACTCACCTTCCCACCCCTCCAGGCTTTCTTTTCAGGCTCCAGCCAAAGAGACCCTCAAGTGATGCTCCCATACTTTCCCAGCACCTCATATAGCAATGTGGTCCCCACATTTCATCACACATAGGCGTGGCACCATAAAGACGAAACGAAAATAGGCAAACAAATGAATTAATGAATTTCAAGAAATTGCAAGCTAAGAAACAAAGTTAAGACATGTTTTGCAGTCCATTTAGCAGCCGCCTTGAACCAAAGCTGAGGTCAGGCCAGTACGTGAAACTCTCTTCACCACATTTTCGTGTGAGAGAGGGGGGAAGAAAAAATACAGTTGTATTTCCACGAACCAAATCAAACACAGTATTCAGCACAGGGTCTCTGGAATGGTACAAGCAACACTTCATGATTACAATAGATGTGAGTTCAAAGACCAAGTGATGAAAAGAAACTTTCTAATATGGGGTTCAGTTCCCTACATAAACTTCCTTCTCTCCTGCTTCATCCACCACTTGCATTTATATTGCTATTCTACTTTGTCATAAAAGCAGTCACCTTGTAACCCTTTTTATCAAACAATCTGTGCGCTACCTAAAAGGACGCTAGACTCCATCGGGCGGGCTATAGGTTTACATTACACAAACACACCAATTCTGCCTGTTCAGCACTGGTTGTCAATAAAGGCAGGCACTTGCAAAACAGCAAAGTAGGTTGCCTGCCTTCAGAGAACAGATAGGAGCCTGCCAGTTGTGCAAAACAAACTCTTTGCAATCACCCAAGCTACTCTGTCAACAAATTACCATTAAAGTCATCCCTCCTGAAAGTTCAAAAAGATTTCTGATTAGACAAGAGATAGGGAACATTTTTTTCTTTACTATTATTCTTAGCTCACAGGTCAGGGCTGAAAATTACCTTCCCAAAGGAGCAATGCCTTGTGAGTGAAGGTACACTTCACTCACGGTGAAATGCAGCATCCGGGTTTCTAGGACTACACTCTCTTATGTACTCGACTCTTTTTTTTTTCTGGGCCATCTTAATTTTCAGTGGAGAGATGAATGACACACAACTGTTCAGAAATCAGAACTTGAAAGAATTTCATACAAGGCTCACATCCCGGGTTACATAAATCTTTGACAACAATATTTGGATGGAAGGCAGACCTAAAGAACAGAGTAGAGAACTAAATTTAGCATTCAGGGGGAAAGATGCCTTTTCCAGAAATAGCTACAAAAGGAATTGAGAAAAAGCGCAAGTCCGTTATTGTTGTGGCTGCTTTTTCTTTATTTGTAGGAATTATCTGAATTCCTGTCTGTTCCCTTTCAATTTGTTTGATTTTCGCTAACATGTTGGTGGCATTGATTCCTACAAAATATTTTTGACCATCAATATCGTCTATAGTATTTGAAGTCTACCTTGTATCCCAGAAGAGGCTATCTGAGCAGAGCAATTCCTTTAACTTTTTTTAATTTTATGATCGAAAACTATAGCTTGGTCTTTATCTATGAGTGAAGGAAGGCGCTGGCCCCTATCACAGTCCCCAGCCCCATGAGGGCACCTAATAAAGATGAATAATCTCTTCTTCTTCTGTACTTTCTTCTGAAAGCTTCCCTCTTAGGATACAAAGATGCTGAACATCTTTACCCTTCCAGTGGCGTCCAGAGACCCTCCCTTTCAGACACAGTCCCTGGCTGCTACAATGGGAATTTGAGGGGATTCCCTACAGAGTTCATAAGGAACCTTTTTCAAAGAAAAAGAGAATGGTAAGGCTGAACTGGCCACTGACGCCTCATCTTTGCACCTACAGATACATACCTAATCACCTGGGCTTCCCTCTGTAGAAGCGTAAACAAGCAAAGGATGGCCTCTGGAATTTAACACGGTCCCCCACAGAAAGATGGGGGAGAATGAGAAACAAAGGGAGGGCCCCTATCATACAACCGTACTGCCCATCCAAACACTGACAGCTATTTCTTCCAGGCACTGTTTTCTACAGAGGCACTTAAAACTTGACATGTTGGTAGGACATTCTCCCTGTTCTGTTCGATATCCACTAGTAACTAGTAACTTCAGCCGATGCAGGGGACACGGGTTCGTGTCCCGGTCCGGGAAGATCCCACGTGCCGCGGAGTGGCTGGGCCCGTAAGCCATGGCCACTGGGCCTGCGTGTCCAGAGCCTGTGCTCCGCAACGGAAGGGGCCGCAACGGTGAGAGGCCCGCGTATCGCAAAAAAAAAAAAAAAAAAAAAAAAAACTAAAGGAAGGGATTCATTCTGCCATTTTGACAACGAAGAGAAGAATTTCTGAGTGTCTCTGGTCCTGTGTAATGACTCATCTTTTACCTCCTTCAATGGCTCATTGGCAAAATTCAACCCAGTGGATCCCCCTCCTTCTCGTGCATGATTTTGCAGAAGCTCCCCATCCTTTCTATTTTTCGTACCTCCTTAATAGTCATTGACTGTTTTTTTTCTTTTAAATTATTAACATGAAACATGTACGTCTTTTGGGCTAGAAGGTCCAACACCTTAAACCAAATGTCAAAGAAGCAATAATGAAGTAAACACATCACTTGTCCACACTCTCCAAATAATATATCTTTGAATTCCATATTTAGTTTATTGTTTTTAAATGTTCTTCTCACAAGACTACTTCTAAACTGCCCTTCTCACATAAAACGACAGCCACACCTCAACACTCTAGCAAGCAACGCTCTCCCTACACGGATCTGCAGACAATAAAAGTGCCAGGTGGTACCAAAAAAAAAAAGAAAAGAAAAAAAGCCCATCATGAAATGGAATGTTGTTAAGAAATAGCTGTTTTATTTAACAGCTATTCATTTTTATTGAATAAACATTTTCTAGTATGCATTCTGTTAATTGACCTGACAGCATATGCTGTATACGGAGAAACTTCTAAACATTATGCTCTATGTAATATGCTTATCTGAAAAAGCTCTCATTTGCAGCAATATGGAAATAAAATCCTGCTTTCTAAAACTCAAGACTTTTAAAATGCATTAATCCACACAGTTTGTGAAATTGCTCTGGACATTTTAAAATCCTTTCTTTAAGAAAGAAAGAAAAAAAAAAAACTTTAGTAATTGGTAATAGTATTTGTTGCTGAGTTTCATAATGGAGTAGTCCATATCCAATACAGAACTTTCACAGACCTAGAAATGGGACGGGGATAATAGGAAATAAAAAGCAGTGATGGTACTGGGTAAAGAATTATTCAATGGCTAAAAAGAAAATGTTCAGAAGCATTATCAAATTATATTATTAGAAAACTATTGTTATAAGAGTTTCATGCCCCAGATACAAGTAGAGTTGAAACATTACAGAGATAATACATTTAGTTTTGAGGAAGGAAGACAGTTTGTGAGTGTGTGGGCGGGCTCCTCCAGCTAATGGTAGCACCTCTCCTTGGCCGATGGCTTCTGAGTGATGATGGCAACTTCCAGAAAAGAATCACCAACTCCACTGCCCAGAGGGTACAAGTCAGCAAAGGTACTGGGTGGGAACTCAGGCTGACTGCCGGGCTATAGGCTCCCTGACTTAGTAGCAATTCACCTCCCAACAATCATTACCCTTGTAGGAATACTGGTCACAGTTACCAGATCTGCTGATTTTTCAAGAGAAAATGTAAAAGCCAGATTTCTCGCATTTTTCTAAGTGGTCAACATAATACACACACACACACACACACACACACACACACACACACACACACACACACACACACACACACACACACACACACACACACACACACACACACACACACACACACACACACACACACACACACACACACAGTCTGTTTGGACCCAATTTAACCAACCTATAGACCAAACCCAGCACAGAAGTCACTCACTTCACAGCGAATCTTCGTGAAAGCCCTCCATCCTGAAAGGACACTTGCTCTCATTCGTAATTATCTTTGGTAATATCGATCAAACACAGAGAGGCTTGCGTTTATGTATTTTAAATCCCGGCACTAGGTAAAAATTCTCCCTATATCGTCAATGATTGTACTGGTGCAACTGGAAAATCCTAGAACATTTCAGTTTCATACACAGCATAATTAACTCATTTTTATACCAAGTCCTTTTAAGCCAGATCTTTTTGTTCCATGGACTTCTAACATATTTTACAGTTCTAATTCTCTTCCACTGTCCTACATTAATCAAAGCTGTAACCCCTGTTGTCTTTGTACTACAGAGTCAGAATGTGCCCCTGGCGAGGAATGGGGGAAAAGTCAACAGGAATTAAATTTCAGTGCAACTGTTTACTCAACTGTGGCCTGCAGTTATTGAAATTTTATCCGTGGTTTTGTGTGACTACCGCAGTAATGAATTCAGCATGGCTGTGATTTTCTCATTGCTGGTATTCTCACTTCAAGTAAAAACCTGTAGAATAAAAATGACGAAAACAACCCACATCCATCACGCTGACATTCGGATTTCTCCGAACTGTTTAATTGTAGCAGTTTTCAGTCTGTTAGAAAACTGATGATGCGAGTCCCGTAAAACTTTTCTTAATCCTGTCGGGGTTTTTTTCTTATTTCATCTACAGATTTTCTTTCCCCCCAACAACCTGTTAAGAGCCTCATCATACACTTAGGGAAGTCACACAGCTGTCAGTATTTTATTTTAAAAGACCAAAAAGGCCTGCCAACCACAATACGTGGGGTTTTAGCCACAATGATAGACCCAACTGCTTTCTTCCTTCCCCAAACATATCCTTGGCAATTAGAAATAAAATTGTTATAAAAATATTAAAAGCACTTCGAAGTACAATCAAAAGGTATTGACCTTTATACCAATCACCCATAACAACATAATTTCCAAAGTGGTCCCAGCCGAGATAAAGAGGAAAGACATGAATAACTAATTTTGCTACTGATGGTTTTCAAGGAAGATGCTGTTAATATGCATGTATACAACTTTCTTCTGTGAGGTCAACTTGTGGTTGCTGTTCGTGGGGTCAGGCTGTGTGTGTGTGTGTGCGTGTTTGTGTTGATGGTATAAAAGTTTTTGGCTGGCTTACGACTTTGAGATAGTGGATGATTTTCAGTTTTTCAAATAAAAATCAGAAGAAGTTTATTTTCATTTATCCAATTAACATAATCTAAATACTACTTACTCGGGGTTCATACCACATCAGTCAATAGCCCCACTTCAACCACTCCATAAAGAAACAGTTGACCGGGCTTCCCGGGTGGCGCAGTGGTTGAGAGTCCGCCTGCCGATGCAGGGGACACGGGTTTGTGCCCCGGTCCGGGAAGATCCCACATGCCGCGGAGCGGCTGGGCCCGTGAGCCAAGGCCGCTGAGCCTGCGCGTCCGGAGCCTGTGCTCCGCAACGGGAGAGAGGCCACAACAGTGAGAGGCCCGCGTACCGCAGAAAAAAAAAAAAAAGAAACAGTTGACCTTGGCTTCTGTATGGTAAGGGCACAGAAAACGGCAAACCAAATTACCAACTCTTTATTCTCAACAGAACCATAAACATCTGAGAATATCAAATGAACAAATACACACACAAACACATGGATACCTTTCTACCATATACTGATAGGTTTTGTCAATAACCGCATTGGGTGGAATTTGGCCATTTGCACTAATGCAAGTGCCCAAAGTTTATACACAACATACATCATAAATCCCAGCTGATGTGATGCCCAGGAAGCAGGCACTATCGGATTTGAGCTGCCACTAAAAGAGAGATCAAATCACTTCAAGTCCTCTGCATTAAGACCTTAGCTTGTCTGTTAGTGTCCCCCTTCTCTCTGTTGTATCTTTCCCCAACAGATTCCATTGTCTCATGCTGGTTCCACCAACTTCCGATAGACTAACAATCTAATGGTTCCTTATTTGTAAAAAACTCTTAGTAAGGAGAAAATAATGCATGTTTTAGAGCCTGTCAAAGGCTATATCCCTAAAACAAGGAGGGACTGCCTTGGCTTCTCTGATATAGATCCCAAGAAAATGGTTTGAGAAAAGGTTTCTGTTTTTCTTTCTCTTCCCTCAACCCCCAGCACAATTTCCGTTTCACTCGAAAGTCCAAAGATGCACCATTCTTTTTACACCTTTTTCCAAATGGCACCATTACTTTGTACTGAATAAATGAATCAAACACTAAAATGCAACAAACATCATCCGTTATCATTAACAAAAACAAACAATATTTCCTAATTACAAGAGAGGCTGGGAAAACAATGCTTATCTTCAAGCAAATGCTATTTACTTATTTGAATCTGCGTCAACACTGGCCACACAATGCCATTTTCTGGGTCACACCCTTTACCATTTGGAAATATTTTACCAGTCACTCCCAGGTACCCACTTAAATGCCTACAAAGGATATAACAGAATGAATACATCGCAACTTACGTGCATTTTGGGGAGCCACCACTAAGAGAACATTTAAAACATTGACAGGATTTAGTCACATACCAACTGCCATATGTATGTAAGAAACATTTGTAAGTGGCCCATCTCCCGAAATTCCTCCAGGTAGCAGCAAGCACTTTCTTACACCGATGCCTATGTTATTGATGTCTTGTTATTTACCCAATTCTGCTTGGGTATTTCCATTTATTTCTATTCTCCTAAGTCACCTACTTTCCTCTCTTATAGCCCTCATTTCTCTTTTATCCTTGATCCCTTATTTTGTTTCTCTCATCATAAGGCTTAATAAGTCTATGTATTTCTTTTTTGATTCAAGCACTGGGAACCATTTCTCCAAAGATCTGTTTTATTGCAAGTAGTTAAACTTTAGGCTGACACATTAGAGGCTCAAAGGAAGTGGCCAGAGGTCCACCCAACCTCATTTTCAACCACCATTCCCCAAGACAGAGGGGGCTTCCAAGACTCTACTTCTCAAGCCCTTGGCAGTTCCGTCTCTTAAAGCCAGTCACTGGGGCCCTGCTGCACTAGTGGCTTCAAAGATGGTGCTTACGGTCAGAGAGCCGGTGAGCACCAGACATTCGCAGCGGTCAAACGTCAGGGTGAGCAGTAGCATCGGCACCCACCGCCCGCCACAGCCCCCGCTCCAGAGCTCAGTACCTGCTGCTGCTGCACGTGGGCCAGATCGGCCGCCCCCACGTCCACGGCCGGCGTCTCCCCGTTGGGCCGCCCTTCCCGGAGGCCGCCGCACTCTAATAAGTGGTTGCCGCCGCTTGACCCATTCTGGATGGCTGAACCGTTACTTTTCGTCTCAGTCCCAGATTCTTGCATCATGACTCAAAAACCTGGTAGAAGGATTTTGAGGAGGGAGCCGGGGAGAAAGAAAAAAGCAGCTGTTAGCACAGTTGTTGTATATTAGGAGAAGGGCCCTGCCTTCAGTGTTGCCAAAATCTGTAAACAGTTGTCATTTCCTTTCACTCACGTTACCCCTTAGAAATGGTCCAATTGCCTAGTTTTTGAATACGGAACTGTAGAGCACAGGGAACTCTATCACTATTCTCTAACAGCCTAGGTGGGAAAAGAATCTGAAAAAGGACAGATGTACGTATATGGATAACTGAACCACTTTGCTGCTGTACACCTGAAACTGACACAACACTGTACATCAACAAGAGTCCAATATAAAATAAAAATTAAATTAAAAACTTGAGAAAAACAAATTCAAGTTTTGTTCTGAGAACTAGTTCTGAGAACTAGTATTGTTCTCTATATGTTATCTTTTTCCCCTTAGAAGAGAACAATTATTTTCAGGTGAACCTAGAATTTATGGTTGAATTTCTGTGATTATATTTTTGATTATTATATATTTTTTTGCTCAGAAACTGGTTAAGTCATTCTGTTCAGCGTGTAACGTTACATTTTAGTATGTGCAGGCTCTGTGTTGTGTGTTACACTCTTAGAGAAATATTCTGCAAATTCAGTCTATCAGGAGATGACGCACATTACCAATAGGCTCCCCTGAGGTAATTCGTGCTGAAAACCCTTACACTCAAAACCCAAAAAGCATTTTACTGATTCACACTCCTTGGACTCATTCAGGTATTGAAACTCTTCAAAAGTGGCCTTTCCAATAAGATAGGCCTCTTTGAGGGAGAGGAAAAAAAAACTCCCCACTTTTCAGAAGCTAAACAAATTCAGACTCTTATCTTTGCCTTATGGTTAAAATTCTCCTGAGAAGTCCCATTCAAAGTTAGGTGTTTCTCATACTGGATTCCTAACCTCTAGCTTGGTTTAAGGCCTGAAAGGTCTGGGCCTTCTTATGTTTGTTTTGGAGAAAATGTTGCCTAGGCAGACCAAAGAAAAGTTCTGAATCTGAAAGTACTAAACATCAAATAAAAAAAAAAGAGATATATATAGTAGTCCCCCCTTATCCACAGGGGATACGTTCCAAGATCCCTAGTGGATGCCTACTGAATCCTATATATACTATGGTTTTTCCGATACATACATACCTAAGACAAAGTGTAATTTCTAAATTAGGCATGGTAAGAGATTAACGATAATAACTAACAAGAAAAGAGAACAATTACAACAATTACTATAATGTAAGTTATGTGAATGTGGTCTCTCTCTCTCAAAATATCTTGCTAGACATATTTAATGCCTTTTCCATCTTAAATAAGCACTTATCACGCACTATGGCCATAACTTTTGCTGCTCGAGGTATGACAGCAAAACTAGCATGAATTTCTTTTTTCTTGATTCGTTCTTCCCATAGATCTTAGCAACTTCACCATGTGATTTTTTTTCTTTTCTTATTACATTGAGAACTTTCACCTTCTCTCTCTCTCTCTTTTTTTTTTTTTTTTTTTTGCGGCACACGGGCCTCTCACTGTTGTGGCCTCTCCCGTTGCGGAGCACAGGCTCCGGACGCACAGGCCCAGCGGCCATGGCTCACGGGCCCAGCCGCTCCGTGGCACGTGAGATCTTCCCGGACCGGGGCACGAACCCACGTTCCCTGAATCGGCAGGCGAACTCTCAACCACTGCGCCACCAGGGAAGCCCTCACCTTCCCTCTTAAAGGAGGCACTTTATGGCTTCTCCGTGGCACATCCAAATTGCCGGCATCACTCGTCTTGCACTTTGGGGCCATCATTAAGTAAAGCAGACGTTACTACTTTACTTAAGGTGTAATAGGTGAACACAAGCACTGTGATACTAAGACACAACCGAGATGGCGACTAAGTGACAAATGGGTGGGAAACGCTGGACGAAGGGGTGACTCCCAGCGGGTTGGAGCAGGATGGTGAGACTTCATCACGCTGAGAATGGCGTGGAATCTAAAACTTAACAACTGTTTATTTCTGGAACTTTCCATTTAATATTTTTGGATTGAGGGTAACAAACCTCAGAGAGCAAAGCTGTGGATGAGGGAGGACAACTGTAAGTCCAAGGCAAGTCGCTAGAGAATGTGGCCTTTGTGTAAATACATTTCGCACTCCTTGTTGCTCTCTGGGTACAAAACCATTATCCCAAGGAGGCAATTCAGCTCTCAGTAAAGATGCCCAATTATGACGAAAGACAATATTTGCTAATATCAATTGTGACCACCTACTGATCACCAGTGTTGTGCTAGTCCCAGGGATTTATATGTATTCTCCAATTTAGTTCTCAGGACAATTCCTAGCCCCAGTTTCTACATGAGAAAACTAAGGCTCTGTGAGACTTCTTTTAATTTGCCTAGTAAATATCATAGCCACTAGTGGTGGAACCAAGATTTGGACAAATTCAGTCTGACATGTTTTCTTAAAGTTGAGGTGAGGCGGGGGAAGGCAAACAGTGAAGATGCCAGGGTCACACTTGAAGTAGAGAGGCCAGAAAAAACAACAGTCACTAAAGGAAAATGGCAGCTCAAACGCCCAAGCTGAGAAATGCCCGTATAATTAAGACTTCAGCAAAATGTGAAACATCAATCCTAGATAAAAGGGCGGGGGGAGATAAATTGGTTGGGAGATTGGGATTGACATATACACACCACTATATATAAAATACGTAACTAATGAGGACCTACTGTATAGCACAGGGAACTCTACTCAGTGCTCTGTGATGGCCTACATGGGAAAAGAATGTAAAAAAGAGTGGATATATGAATATGTATAACTGATTCACTTTGCTGTACAGCAGAAACTAACACAACATTGTAAATCAACTATACAATTTTGTATTAGTAAAAACTAATTTAAAAAAGAAGGGCAGAAAACTTCTAAACAAATTGATTCAAATCATGGAAAGACATATGTACCACCAGTGTTGCAGATTTCTCCCCCCACACGTGAAATATGTGACAACAGGGAAATTGAAACACTCTGGGCATCTTTAGAGGAGGTTGCCTTCTTGCTAGGATTGGTTTTAAGTCTCTTTTCTATAAACTCGTACAAAAAACAAATGGAAAAATTAGAGCAGAAAAATTCCTATCTGTCTTTATTTCCTTTCAGTGCATAGTATTATCCAATGTAACTATAAACTTCATAAACCCAGAAGACATATCTTTTTTTAAAGTTAATCCAATACTGAACTGGATTAAGAATGGCATTTTTTGTTAACAGGTGGGAAACAAACTCAGACACAACAGCTGATTCACTCTCGTCTCTTCAGATCAGATATTTCAGTGATTATAGTCCTTAAAAAATTGTGTTCATAGTCTCACTGTCTGCAGAGTAAAGAATCTACCAAAAAACAGCTAAAACTTTCTCCGGTATGCAAGAACCAGGCAAAATGCAAGTACCTAGTTTATCACCAAAAAATAAATAAATCTGTCAAACGCAGGTACTTTTCCCCCCAACATTTCAGTTTCTCTGCCACAAACTTGCCCCTGCATATAGAAGCGAAGGAAAAGACAGTGTTTAGGGATTTAAGGAAGAGAACGGTTGTCTTAGTGGTGAGCAAGGAAACCCATTTAATTATTAGGATATGTCACAAGCATAGCTAAAGAAAAAAAGTTTTTAACCTTCCAGAAAGCCTGTCCATTACAGGGGTTTCCCACCCCACAAAGACAAAAACACTGTCCATACCTAAACTCTATACCTGCCCTCAGAATGGGATATATTTAGCCAAACAGCCTGTCCTCAGGGGGCAGAGCTACAGGTAAAATGCTGCTTTCAAACCACGTGACCATCAGGACCCCAGACCTGAAGACAGGTGTCGGTCGAAGAGTCCCCGCTCGTTTCCGGAGTTTGACACCATCATGGTGGGTGGAGTACGAACTATCCCCAGTGCACAATTTGATGAGAAGGGTTTGGTCCATGCAGTTCCAAAGAAGACTGCCAAGTCCTCCAGCACAAGTTTTGCAGGCATCAAGCCAAGCAGCTTGGCTTGCGAACCAGGTTTGTGCGAGTGCAGGCTTTGGGACCAAAATTGCATAAAGGATTATTTTGGTCCGAGGATGTCCTTAATTAGTCAAGTGCTAACAGTAGTATGTCAGTTGGAAGATTTAAATTTTCCCATAATCTCCCACACCAATCAGGAGAAAACAGGTTTTTTGAAAAGCACATGTGAAAAATGAGGAGTGTCGATGTCTAAGAACATTTCTAACAATATCTGGCCTGGCAGTTCTTTCTTTCTATGGAATGTTCCAAGCCATTTAATAAGCCTTTATATCTGTGTCATGCTGCACAAACTACAAAGCCCTCTTATGTGTTTTTCAAACGCAGAAGAATTCTCTGAGGGAGAAAAAGCAGGGAATGCTATTCCCATTTTACAGATAAGAAAACTAAACCGCAGCAGGTTAAGGAAAAGATACCGCCAGAATCACTCCCCATTGCAGACGTGAACTTGTCCGTTCAAAAACCGGTAAGAGAATTTCCCATTTGCAAAGTCCTGTGCTAGGTGGTGATGCAAAGTACATGGACGGAAAGAAAACAAAGTCAAAACCCAAAAAGACAACAATGAGGGTGGCAGGTAGACAAAGAAAAGCATATAAAATACAAAGCTGAAAGTGTCAGCATTCTTTAGCGAACCACTGTATTTTGTCTCTTTCTATTGAGTTTTACAATTTTCGCGTCACCTAAAGCAAGTCATGGGAGAGGCATCTGTGTTTTCTAACATAGCATGCTGGACCCTCTATTCTTCCGTGCTTGTCCCAGGCACCCCGTGTGCATAACCTCCGCTTTCCTCTGGGACACCCTAAAACCAATGAACTGCTTTGCTCGTGACAAACTGAAAACAACAAATAGCGCACAACCATCCAAAGTGCCTGAATAGGAAAGACACGGCACCTGGAGGGCACGGCCATGCCACACCCACTCATAAGTCCTTTCTGGAGAAACAAAGCCCAACCTTCCTCTGACTTTCTCTATGGCTTCTCTGAAGGCGCGGGGCGTGTTTAAATCACATATGATCCATTCAACACAACCTCACAAAAGCTGATGCTACAAATCCCACAGATGTCGGAAAGCTTAAGGAAGCCAAAATGGCCCGCTTCTCGTCTTGCTTGGAAACATTACAGAGCTACTGATTTCAAAAGATCGATTTTTGTGCTGGAGGGACTTGTAGGAAGGATAAGAACTGAGTTTAGCGTGCTTATTTATTGTCATTGCCAACAGAGCTGCTCTCTGGAAGTATTCTGGAAAATTCATAATATCCTGGCCAATGTATTTATAGTAAATGAAAGCAATGCTTTCTTATTATGATTATTTCCTTGGTTACAGTGTTGATGCTGAAAATTTAAGGAAAATAAAGCCCTTGTTATCATGCTTGTGAAAGATTTTAAGCTAACAAAAAGTTCAGTCTCGATTCCAGGGCAGTTAATTAAGGTTGACCAAGTCAGGCAGAAGTAAATTAACTTGGCTGATCAATTATTTATATGAAGCAGAATAAATGCCCTTAAAGAACTTGGTCTGTTCATGAAAGGATGTGTAAATTAAACTAAACATAGTTTTGTAAAATATATTTCTACGTCTATGGGGAGAGGAGAAGAAAAGTTAACGGTGAAATCACTTTTTAGGAAAATGATTAGAGTGATTACACGGTCCTCCTCCACCCAAAGAAGAAAAATCCTCTTTCTCATTGTTCATCCATGTGTGAGGACACAAGGAAAATGGCACGCATTTTGAAGAGATAACAGAAGCTCTGAGGAAGGAAAAAAAAAAAAAAAAGAAGGATGGATGGAAAGGTGGAAGGAAGGAAGTGACGGAGGAAAGGAGGAAGTGGGGGAGGAAGAGGACAACTCTAAAAATGGAGAGACTGTGAATTCCTACACAAGCATCCCTCAGAGACGTTGCAGGTTTAGTTCCAGACCACTGCCACAAAGCGAATATCGAACAAAGTGAATATTGCAATAAAGCGAGTCACAATTTTTTTTGGTTTCCCAGTGCACATAAAAGTTATGTTTCCACTATACTGTAGTCTAATAAGTGTGCAATAGCATTATGTCTGAAAAACAAGGTACATCCCTTAATTAAAAAATACTTCATTGCTGAAAAATGCTAACCACCCTTTGAGCCTTCAGGAAGTTGTCATTTTTTGCAACAGTCATATCAAAGATCACTGATCATAGATCACGTTAACAAACATAATAATGAAAAAGTTTGAAATCTGGCAAGAATTACCAAAATGTGACACAAAGACACCAACTGAGCAAATAATGCCGGAAAACACGGGGCCGACAGACTTGTTCGACACAGGGTTGCCACAAATCTCCAATTTATACAAAAAGAAAAAAAGAAAAATGCAGTATCTGTGAAGTGTAATAAAGCAAAGTGCAATAAAAGAAGGGTATGTCTGTATTCTGGAAACCTTGAACACGTTCTGACTCCATCATCAGTTACACTCCACACAGGGTGTGCAGACGGGTCAAGAAGGAGAGTGGGAGTCAGGCTAGCTCTTGTTCTAAAGAAGTACTCTTTGGGACTTCCCGGGAGGCACAGTGGTTAAGAATCCACCTGCCAACGCAGGGGACATGGGTTAGATCCCTGGTCCGGAAAGATTCCACATGCCACGAAGCAACTAAGCCCGTGCACCACAACTACTGAGCCTGCGCTCTAGAGCCCACAAGCCACAACTACTGAGCCTGTGCACCACAACTACTGAAGCCCACGTGCCCAGGAGCCCACGTGCTGCAAACAACTAAGCCGACACACCTAGAGCCCGTGCTCCACAACAAGAGAAGCCACTGCAATGAGAAGCCCGCGCACCGCAATGAAGAGTAGATCCCGCTCACCGCAACTAGAGAAAGCCCACGTGCAGCAATGAAGACCCAACGCAGCCAAAAATAAAAAAAAAAGAAGTACTGCTTAAAATCCTCATGTTGCATCATGAAGTTTCAAAATCCTGATCATGTTCATGTGGTTCAGGAAAGAAGAAATAAAACCTGTCTGTATTAAGAATATAAAGCCAACATGCACTTCTGGGTCTCATCAGGTAAATGATCTGGTTCCCTTTAAATGTGCAAACGATTTACCTGGCAACATGAAACCTAGGAGTTTTAAGGTGTAGCTAAGGGGATCCCCCCCCCGCCATCGTAGTTCAGTGGGGTGGCCTGGGAAACTAAACCACCCGGTACTCTTACTTACTCTCATTCCAGTCAGGGAATCAAGCCACAGAAAGCATCCAGACGGAAGTTAGAGCCTCTCAGTAGAAGGCTTTACATCTCCTAGAGGGAGACACATGCCTTTCAATCGTTCATCCTTTACCTGGCAAGATGCTACTGGGGCAGGTGGCAGTGAGGAGATGAAGGGCTGGTGGAGGGGATTACAAGTGAAGTGTAGCGGTTAAGGAAGCGGGCGATGGAGGGGCCTCGACTGGCCCCAAGATACTGAATGACCGTCTACAAGTGGTAGGCTCATAGCATACTCTCAAAGATAAAACAAGAAGGGGCGGGGGGGGGGAGGAAAAGAATAGGTGAAACAGAGTGACCACAGTTGATTATTTTCTCATCCAAGAGCACTTCCGCAAGCTGTCAATGAACCCTTCAGACACCACCGCCTGTCCGTCCACTGCCCCCACTGGCAGGAGTCCCATTTCATGGAAAGACCATCCGAGAGCCAAGTTTAGGAAGACAAGTCAGGTGCTGACTGTGCTGTGAAGGCACCATCTTCCAATACCAAATTTTCATAATTATAACAGAAAGGCGTAAAATTTTCTAATGCATGGCAGTTCAAAAAGTAATCAAAGGAAGGAGCCGGAGGGCTATTTTAATATATGCAAAGCTAGTGACCCACAGTAAATGGGAAGTAAGCCACAATGAATACAAATAATGCACACAGACTGAAGTCCTGGTCTGATGAGAGACGGCTAAAATTAACACCCAATTAATTTCCGAATTGACAAACAAATGAAACCCATAAATCTACTTTCTCATTAATTTTCTCGTGGTATAATTTAAAGCAGTAATATGAGGGCAAAAACTGAGCATTATCCATCATAAATACCAAAAAGATAGCAGTGTAACACCATAAATTATGCATATTACCTGTTGTTAAAAATGATTTATGAATTATCAACTTTATCATGCACTGTAGATATCTAGATCCATCTTTTAAAAATCTGAAATTTCTTCTTAAAGAGGAAAAAGTTCAGGAGCAATGAAATGGTCAAAAGCATGTTAAAAAAAAAAAAGTGGGGGCTTCCCTGGTGGCGCAGTGGTTGAGAGTCCGCCTGCCGATGCAGGGGACATGGGTTCGTGCCCCGGTCCGGGAGGATCCCACATGTCGCGGAGCGGCTGCGCCCGTGAGCCATGGCCGCTGGGCCTGCGCATCCGGAGCCTGTGCTCCGCAACGGGAGAGGCCGCAACAGTGAGAGGCCCGCGTAGTGCCAAAAAGAAAAGTGGCCACTTATTTAGTCATATGGGAGGATTAGGGCCAAATTAGAATCTTCACAGATCTTAGGTTAGAAGGGATTGAGAGTATCATGCAGGTGATGGGCTGGGCCTCTCGGGGAGGAGAAGAAATAAATAAGTTCCAGGAGCACCCCTCCAAGGTGGCATTGGCATTTGTGTGTTAAAGGAGCTACCCATCCCTCTGCCCTTCAAGAACGCAGGAAATGCAGGGTTTGATGTGAAAAAGGAATGGGTACAGGCCACAGTATGGTGGATACATCTCAGAGAGCCAGAATCTGTAACAACAGGGATTCAGTGAAAAAAGGAATCCTCAGTAGGTGAGAAGTGTGGGATGAAAATTCTGTTCATTGTTAATAAGGTAATAATTGAAAACAATAACACTGCAAAAATTAATAATAATGTAGCTCTCTTACCTTTACAGCTCAAAGGAGGGGAAAGAAAAAGAAATAGGAACTAGTTTCTATTTATCAATTGAACCAGAAGCACTTTATACTTATCAATTAAATGGAAGAAAAAGCATTCAGATTAAAATGATTTCCTTCTGCACCTCTCCACCTCCATGTGTTTGATAAGAATTAAAAGTCAAAAATTCCTTTATCTCCCACTTGACTTTCAGACATGCCTTGCACAGAATGGGCATTCAATACATAATTGCTGAATTTTTAACTAAATGATTACACAACAGAAAAATACAAGTCCAACCTCTCAATCAAATGAGATCAAGGGCTTGTAGTCACCACCTTTTATGTTGCTTCTTCTAAACTACTCTGTTTCCTGTACTTCTTGGGAATGACTAACCGTTTCGCAGTTCTAAAACTCCGAAAAGAACTTGTGCCATTACATCATTTTAAGTCTTCATAGAAGTAGGATTGTCCCAGTTGGAAGAGAATTAGAAGAATAGGGTGGTAACGAAATGATGTTCCTAACAAAAAGATGGTTTCCCTTTTCTACTAGCCTTTCCAGGTGAAGACAGGAGACTTCGAACTTCCAAGGAAAAGGCATTTCTCAAGTTTAATTCCAGGGCAGCAAAGCTTTTCAGAGAAACTGTAGATGCCTCCGTCTCACGACCTGTTGTAACCAAACTTTCTGAGACTCTGTACTCTTTATAAGACATCCATGAGTACAAACGACAAGCATCCCACTCTCTTAAAAGTTTGTATTTTTAGAACATCGGCGACCATTGGTCTTGTTTTCCTTCTCTCTCAGTAGACAAGAGTTTAAGTGTTGTGATCATGGCAACTGTGGGCAAACTATAGAAGTTAGAAAGAAGCCGCTCTAGGAAACAGAAGTACAAAGCAGAATCCATACCCACTCCCTGTCATATTAATCCAGACGAGCTCAAATAATCAAACAGAGACTAAAAAGGAGCCTTGCCAATCCAGGACTAGGCTGTTTGCTTTGCCACAAGGAAGCCGCTGAAGCTTAGGGTCTGACGGAGCCAGGTGTTCCGCGGAGCTTAATTAAAATGCATTTTCATAGAACAAAACAGATTTTAAGTTTGAGAACTGACAAAGCCTGTAGAACTTTAATCATTCAAACAGCTGAACTCTCAGAAAGAGTCTGGTGGAATAAAGTGACAGACAACCAGTTCAGAATATATATTTTTTTCACTTCCATATTTTATATAGTTGCATATACATGGGGCTGGGTTCCTAACAGCAATTAATGACCAGCATGTTCGATGACACACTTCACGTGTCTCCCATTTCTCCTGCAGCCCCTAACTGCCATGGTGGCCAAAGTGAACAATAAGCTCACAGCATCATGGCAACTTCATGAATGCAGCCCATCAGAAGTCTGTTGCTTGCATTTCTCCATTGCGTGAAAGGGACAATTATTTAATTTTATCCTTGAAAAACTCCAATATGAATGTATGCATTTCTCCTCCCTCCCCAAAGTCCCTCTTAACAGAGAGATTAGCAGGCTTTTACTGATATGAAAGACCACCATTTGTGGAAGGTCATGACCCCCCAGCCTCCAGCCTCCCCCCAGTCTGTGGTGTATCCTTGTAATTTACAGCAAAGGCTAGCAAGCCCTGCCCAGTGTTGAAACACAAGGCAAAGTCAGAAACAGCAACAAACAATAATTTAAAAAACAGAAAACAAAGATGATGTGAGCTGAGTTTGCTCTGTTGTTTGCAAAACATGACAAAAGACAGGCTCCTGTTGGCTTTTATCTAATGTGCTTGCCTGTGTCCAAGAGTCTGTCTCTCTCTCTCTCTCTCTCTCTCACACACACACACACACACACACGCACATACACACACGCACATGCACACACGCACACGCGCACACATACACCCTCCAAGCCGAATAAAGAGATACAAGGTCTGTTTTACTTAACTAGAAAGGATACAATGCCTAAGTGCATTTTAAAATGAGACAGGTAAGTGTAACAGGTAAGAATAAAAATACTAGCTTTTTAAAATATATCCCTGCATATTAATTGCATGTTTTCCTCTCAGGACGTCTCTGTGTCACAGAGGAATTGTTCAGAACATATTAAACTAAAAGTTTATCTTCCTTTTTCAAACTTGATAGAGTACATGCACCACAGACCGTCCATAGAGAGCCCACAGGACAACACACAACACACACCAAATGCAAAATCCAAGGATTGTACCTTTCGGAGGTGATTGCCTTGTTCATAGCACTACACTTTTTCTCCTAGACCTTTTAAGTCCTTGTTTGTTCCACAAAGAGTTTTCTAGCCATCTGATGTTCTATTACTGAGCTACCGGCCTTTCAGGAGAGCTCTCTCCCTTCTGAAAAAAGCAAACAACTGCATAGATATCATTACACTAAGGAAATCTCTTAGAAAAACCAAACAACTCGCTAATCTCTCCAGCCCCTTCATCTAAGCAAAAGATAAGAAAAGCAAACCTAAGTCTGTTTCAACCACATTCCAGGGACAAGTTCCCCTTTTCCTTTCTTTATCGAAATTCTAGCATTTAAATTTTTTTGTTGTTTTTTTTTCGTGTGTGTGTGTGTGTGTGTGTGTGTGTGTGTGTGCGCCTGTGCGTGTGCGTGCGTGTGCGTGTGTTTTTAAAAAACAGACCTTGCAGGATAAACTGCTGCTCACACCCGCAAACAAAGCAATATTTGTTTAATAACGATTGCTGCCATGGGTACAGTAAACAAGGGGCCCAGCACTTGTGTTTATGAACAAACACATCATCTTACAAGAGCAATTTAACATTAACCAGGTGGAATAATCAACAGATTTCATAGGTGACACCAGGGGCAGGACTAATGTAAACAGAACTGGGGAGGAGAGTGGGGCTACTCTTAGGGAATCAAGGTCGAGGTAAATGCATTACAGAGTAAACAGCTGCAAAGAAGGCAAGATAAACAAACAGTCATTCTTCTGACATTTAGAGAGGCAGAAAGGTTGTACGTTACATAGATCAGCTGCTGACCACCATGAAATCAAACCAGTTGGAGACCAGGCCTGCTTGTTTGCACAATGCCATGTTTGCTTATAAACAACAATTTGCCGTTACCAACCTCGCATTACTCATCATCACATAAGCCAGAGCGAATCAAGTGAAATCCGGTTAACTCTTTACTGGTGACGTTACTTGGCAATCCAAAAAAAGCATGGCCCCCTTTAAGAAAAAGAGGTTCCCCCCCCCACCGGCCTCAAATGAAACAGAGTTCAGTCAAATGCCCTTTTATTTCCTGGCTTGTAGGTAAAAATAAAGCATCTACACGGTTTCAACTACTATAGGTTGCATCTGGTAACAGCTTTAAAAGACTGTAATATTGTCATGCTTGAGTAACCATGCATTCATTTCCTGGGCTCATCTCCTTTTATCAGTGAAATATATGGGTCAAACACGGATTCAGATCTGGAATGTTTTATCTAGAAGGAAAACCCTGATGTTCCTTTCTCCCCAAGTTTCTTGATCCAAGATACCCTCAAGCACACAGTACCCACAAACAGATCTGTAGCATTCTTCAACACCCTGCAAAAACCAAACTACACCTGGTGATGATTTTGCCCTTAAAAAAGATTACATAAATAAATTAATCAGTTGCTATTACGTATGAGGATTCAGCAGTTCATGCTGTCGGCTTATCAAAGAAATCTTAAGTCTTCAAAGCCAAGAGTAAACAAGCTTACTCCATCCAGTAACAAAGTGTCACAAAGAAATGTTCCACCTTCAAAAATTTGTTTCATGTGTACTAACATGTAAAACAGTATGCTGTATATCATAAGAAAGTTACCATACTCTATCGGAGAGACTATATTTAGGTATACAATTTGCAATTAAAACATTAGTTTGGGAATCTATTTTACAGATACTTTAACATTATTAAACTACTTAATTTTGATATGTGAATAACATCCATTACTTAAAATTTAATAAGCAAAAACATACCGAAAGACAGTTTTTTATCTGTATCTTACATTTATGATCAGTTAATTAATTTTTAAAAATTCAGCATTATGTCAGTGCAAAGTACAGCAAAACACTGGTTAGCTGGAGAGCCGAAGCAGAGTTTGAAAACAGAAAATGAAATTTTAAAAAAACACAAAAAACTAAAGATACACCTTAGAAGATTCTGGTAATTACATTAGTAATGATCAGATTATTGGAATTTCCATCTCTGTCTAAAAATTGTAACAAAATTTTACCGGTCTTCCCCCGCCAGCCCTGATCATCACACTGAATTCCACTACAGACTTCCTAACCTTCTCTAGTAGCTCTTGTTCCCAGCTCCTGCTGCAATAATCTAATCTTTGTTCTGCAACCCTGAAGTCACAAAGTAACAGGGTATTTTCTTTTGTGTTTTTGTTTTGTTGCGCTGTGGTTTGTTTCCTAAGTCCCTCTCTGCTGACTGTCTCCTTTCCCCAAACCAACACAGCCCCTGAGGCCTCCACAACGTCCGGAGAAGAAATTTCCATGGAGGGTTCAGTGCCCTAGGAAGAGGGAATTTCTCAGGCTCGTGGACCTGTTCCCACCTACCGGTCACTGGGAAGGGACACGGAGACGTCTCCCTTTTCTGCCCTAGAAAGCCCTCTGGGGCTCAAGCTGTTCCACTGCCCTAGAGAAGGAAACCCAGCCTTGCTCAACTCTGGCTGATGATGCAAGTCTGGCTGCTGGAACAACACAGAGACTCTTCCTCAAATGCTTTGGGAACGGAACGTTCTCAAATTCCATGCTCGCTGCTCTGCGCATGCGGCTGAGATGACTAGGAAACAGAGAAGTCCCTAATCCTATGTCCCAGCGAAACTCAAGGGAGAAAAAAATGGAGAAGTAAAAGCATAACGCTGTGTCCTCCCATCCCTGTTGCCTGTCTTCAATGGAAAATGCTGATTACTCACCATTCACACTTCTCATTTTTTCCAGGAGTTCTCCTGACCTTCATTTTTATTTTCTATACCTAAAGTCTGGAGAAACTAGACTACTGGTCAAGGATTATAAATAGGGTGTACAATTCTACATGGTAATCCAAAGAGCTGTAAACATTTTCCTTGGTAAAGGTCAGTAACCAGGCCCTGGAGTTTTTAACGCCATGCTGTCCTTAGGTACATAGTCATCACCCAAACGGAGACTCCTTTGAATTCTGCAACGGTTCTACTGATTCCTTACCGTGAGTGGGATAGATAACATGCCTTTCTCCTCTACCCCAACTGCAGTGGTAAACTTGTTCTAATCCACCTTTTATTGTACCTGCATGTGTCTATTTACTTATTTTGTTCCCCAAAGACCCTAAATGTTTAAAGCTTTATTTACTGAAAAAAAAATTCAAGTAAAATGAATCAAAGAGGAAGAGAGAGTGCATTTATGAAGAAGCCTTTCATATGACACTAAAAAAATTTTTTTTTATTTTAAAAAAATTTTTATTGAAATATAGTTGATTTATAATGTGTTAGTCTCAGGTGTACAGCCAAGTGATTCAGATATATATATACATATATAACTTTATATAAATATATATATATATTTTTATATTCTCTTCCATTATAGGTTATTAAAAGATATTGAGTGGAGTTCCCTGTGCTACACAGTAGGCCCTTGTTGGTTATCTGTTTTATATACAGTAGTGTGTATATTTTAATCCCCAACTCCTAATCATATAATCTGTTTGACAGACCATTTTAAAATCTGAAAAGAGTCCTGAGGAAGCTCTGGGGAGACCCAAGATTGGAAAGGACTGATTAATTCTTTCCACAACTCTTCTCTGGGACAATAATCTTACAAATCCTGAGATTCTTAGAGCGGTCATGCCATCTGAGTGGCCCCTTGAGCCAGTTTCCAAGCTTCAAGCATTCACTTCTACATCTACGTTCATTATCTTTGCCCTCTTCATCCACACGTCCAATGTCATTTTTTAAATTTATTCACTTTTGGCAAACATAAATCTATTTCAGAGAAAACTTTGTATCACTTCATCAAGTGGAAAAACCACTATGTATCCCTCTGAAGGAAAGACTTTGTAATAAATGTGATACAACCCAACCGATGTTATTAAATTCTAGCTAGATCCTACAGTCCACAAAGGCTCTGAGTGGAAGCCATGTCCTTTCTTTGTTAAATAGTGAGTTTACAATGGGAAGAGAGAGATTAAAGACATACTAGCTCCAAATGGAGACTTTCTCCTTGGCTTTACCAGAAGGATTAAAACAGACTGAAAATGGAATTGCTTCAGCATCAAATCACAGTAATGAGAATTGGTGGATGACTTAGGAACCATCTGAAAAGGCTCTTCAAACACACCAGGGAGTGGTACAAGCTTATGTCTTGGGAAACTGAGCTAGAGAAGACCTAAGAGATCCACGCTGGGACCAGGCTACATCCCCGACTCCTAAGCACAGTATTCCTAACAGTGCAACTCACAAAGCACTTATAGAGAGCCTACTGTATACACTTATGCTGCTAAAGAAGTAATCAACTGACTTTTGCCCCTGAACTGGATGGGACTCGTATAGTCCGTGGGTATGATGCTTGTAGAAGACACCTTAAAAATCAAACCAGCAGCTCTAACACAAGCCTCCCTCCCAGGCCTGCCTGTTCTCACATCATCAAAAAGCTAGTCCAAGGGCCACTTAAGTAGAGCTGCCTTTCTTCAATGCAAGTTCAGAGTTTATTCATTACCAAGTAACTACTATATGATAAAAAACTATAAGCATATCATTCAAATGCTTTATTGGTCAAAAAGATGGATGCTTTTATTAGCCCAACCTTTTTTGTAATGGAGTGCCACTGATGACCCAGCATTAGCCTCATTCCCTGCTATTAATCACACTTCTAAGAGCCCATTTTGCCTTAAAATCTTAAGAAATTGCTATAATTTAAAGACATGGTGGCTACATAATGGGAAATGCCTCACAGATTGTATCATTTCACAAAATACAGTATTTTTTTATGGGAACAATGAACATAATGCTAAAGTATTACAAAATGGGGATAATTTTTATATATAAAAGTGAGATGTAAGCTGTCTTTTCTTTTTGTGGCTTCCCACATTGGCACACTTTAATCACTACCTTTGCGAAGTTGATTAATAAGGCATAGGCGTATAGTTTACATAGATTAAAATCAATACAACACTCTCAAACAAATGAAAAATAAAAATGAAACGGAGAAAACCTTATGTACTAAGATAGAAAAAAAACATCGCGTGGTTTGAGTCTATTCCATCAGTGGCAGATGCCTCATTCATCGTATATCATTCCTGTGCCTTCTCTGTTCACATGAAGAGAACTAAAGCAAGCTCTTCAATAAGGGACTTCAGGACAAACTACAGGTATCTGTCAATTTACTTTCAGTGTGACTTCAATAATATAACGATGCCCTTACCTTCTAAGTCCTCATCTCATTAAACCACCCTTCATGACCATTTAGTACCCCTGAATATTATAAAGGAAGGCAGAGCTGAAAGAGTTTTTCAAAATATTGAGCTAAAATAAACCTTTTTCAAAGTGCCCCTTCAATTTTTACTACTACACAATTAGAACACAACATACATGAATTTTCAAATCCTGCATATCCGAAAAAATGGTGACATCATATTATACGATGAATGAAGGGTAGGCTCCAATTAGGCACAAAGATGATGAACAGATCTGGTGTACATGACTGGAAGGAACAGAGAATCCGTCAGTCTTAAGTCAAGAACCCAGGTATCATCCTATGGTTAGCAAGGGTTGAACTCAGAAACTGAAACAGCCAGAGGCTGGTGACACAGTATAGGTGGGGGGCCGGGCATCGGACTGCTCAGTGATAAGTAATCACAGCTCTGACTGAGGGGCCCCTTCTCAGAAACATGCTCCTCCACCATGTGGTGTCAAATGGCTAAGATAAGCACCTAGACCTTGAACCCACCACTCCTAACTAGTAAAGCGGCCAACCTCTGCACCTTTTTCTCAAGACCTAGGAGGAAGTGCTGAGCCAGGGAGGATATTCAAGAAGAAACAGTCACAGACACACCAACAAGAAGGGCAGAGCTTAAGATGCCCACAGTCAACAGAGCAGGTACCAACAGTGGGGTCAGTGATAGCAGCCTCTCTTCGTATACTGGGTCCTGGGGTCACTGGATGGCTGCAGACTCAGTGGTGGGACCACCAGATGTCTGGAGACTCCAGATTCTCAACAGGACACCTTCATGAACTAAACATCCGAAGAAACTTCTGAAGGGCATGGCTACTCCTTGGCATTTCCATGGTAAGCGTGAAGAGTAGGGGTACTGGACATCTTTAGAGCAGAAACTCCACCTGGTACTGAGTACGAGACTTTTAAGGGAGGCAACAGGGCCTATGAGCATCATCGATATCTGAGTTAAGACTCATCAAAGATCACAGCCCATGGATAACCAAATGATAGAAGGAGTCAATATATCTATTCAAGAGCAGATCCCTGCGGTACTTTCCTTAGGAGACTGATACAGGTGCAAAGGCTCTGTCTCGTGGCAAGAATTTCCAGACAAAACCACATACACCTCCAACAGATAAGGAAGTTATCACTTTTTACGCTGCAACTGCGGTGCAGACCTCCACTACTAAAGCATGGTTCTATGGAGAAGAGCACAGGTATCGTGTGGGAGCAAAATGTACCTTCTCAGGCCCGTCGCGGACCCACTGAATGAGCATGTGCATGTTGGTGAGAGCCTCCAGGTGATTCAATTAAAGTTTGAGAAGGCAGGTGTGGTGGAAAGAGAGTCACCATTGGACCACACATACTTGAATTCGATGCCTCGCACTACCAGTTGCAAGGTTTCAACAAGCCGCCCAACCAGTCTCTCTCTCCGTTTCCTCATCTCTAAAATCACACCACTCTGCATCTGGATTCACTCATCCTTCGAAGCAGTATTTATTTTGTACCTACTATATGCCAGGTCCTGTCCTAAGTGTGGGGCAACAATGGGGAACACAAATCGATACAGATCCACGGACAGGAAAGTGACTAATGGGGAAAACACACATTAATCAATTATTCACATAATAAGTAGAGATTAGGACTGTGAGTACTGTTACAGTGAAAAATGCACAGGGCTCTGAGAGCACACAAAGCTAATATATGTAAAGTGCCTAGTACGCAGTAGGTGCTCAATAAATCACAGGGATTATTAGTAGCCCATAAAACCCAGACCTTGGGGAAGCCACTAAAAAATTCCCAAGTGCAGAATACTCCTCTCTCCATCATAAAACAAGCCTGAAGTAGGACTGTGTTCTCAGTGGAATGATTTTTAGAAACATTTCCTGCTTTCTCCAGGTGATATGAGGAATATAACATCGATAAAGTCAACACTTCTTTGAAGGACAGCTTAGAGAACGTCATTCACTTTCCGGGTTATTGTTCAGAATTAGCTCTTGTTTACCAAGTTGTAGTTAAAAGGGAAAATGCAGAGCAGGGCAGAGGGTAATACTGCTAACCAGCCTCATTCTAAGCAGTCTCTTGATGATGACTTTGAAGCCTCGATACCTCAGGAAAAATCTTTAATTGCCTTTTCAGAAGCATTTCTCCTTTGTATACACCGTTTGTGGAAGTCAAGGAAGTACATGTTAATAATTGCAGATAGGATTAGCAAGCTGTACCTCATATTCTGGACGCAAGTGGTTAATGACTAGTGTACTTAGCATGTGTTGTCTACACAGTGGGAAAACGGGACAGAATAGGCATCAGAGATCCCAAGACCAAATCCCCAACACCGAGGACACCCACCCCAGGAGGGGGGCGACCTTCTTCTTCCTCACTGAATAGAAAGCTTTCGTAACCTCACAACTGAGTGGGTTCAGCGTCCCCTTCAACCAGCCCTCTGAGCCCACCATGGCATTCTTATGCTCATTTCCCATGAATTCCTGAACTTTACATAAAAAATTTAACCATGATGTCTTAGCTCCTCATGTTCGTTTTGGGTTCTTTTCCCAAAAGTTGGCTTTCTTCCAACAGGTGAGTATTTGTGATGAGAGAATTCTGACCTCACTTTTAACAGAAAGCCCCCCATCAAAGAATACGCAACAGGAACTGCCGGGAAAAGGCAGGGACATTGGGGAAAGTGTATACCATAAAACGTGGTTTGTGTTAAGACCTCCAGGTCTTAATGTACAGGAGCTGAGTGATAACACCATCGGCTCACACACTGGAGCACCTATTTTGATTTTTATAAGTTGCTTGTATTGTTAGATGGAATAGGATAGAGTCACTATTAACTTGGTAAGCAGTCACAAATGGGTGTTTTTCATTTCTTACTGCCTGGAATAAGATACATCTTCAGGATAATTTCCCTTGGGTCCAACTATTAAAAATGCAAAGTATGAGGGGAAAGGATACATCTGGAATAATAGAAAACATCAGGGGAAAAAAATTCTGCCTAACACTGTCGTTCCAAGGCAGCGGTTCCCAATAGGGGGTGATTTTGCCCGCCCCCTAGCCCCACCCAGGGGACATCTGGCAATGTCTGGGGACAGTTTTGGTTGTCACAACTGGGAAGAACGGGTGTTACTGGGAAACCAGGGATGCGTGTTGTTAAAATCCTACAATGCACAGCACAGGCCGCAGCACAAAAAGTATTTGGTCCCTCATGTTGGTAGCATCACAGTTAAGAAAACTGTTCTATGGAATTTGCACTGCATCAAAGCAATGAGTGATAGTTCTTTTTCGATAAGAAATTTATAATATGCCTTAAAATGTTAATGACTTGTGATGTTTGCTCGCATTTCTACTTCGTAAATACTAGTGAATCGAGCAACTGTGATGGGGCAAGGTTAGGCAAAACTTCGGTGATGCTCTGTCATGGAGTGCTGTGTTTCATGAGGGTGGCAATGAGGAGGGTGAGGGAGAGCGTGCTCGCAAGCACATAGGAGGAGAGGTGCCTGGAAATGGAAGTGACCAAGCCTGGAAGGGAAGACTGGAGCTGCAACCTTCACTGAGCTGGGAGCAGGGAAGGGCTGGGATTAAAGGAATATTTTAGGGAGAGAAATCTGATGGAAGTACGCTGGATGCGGCTAAAGCAAGGAAACCAGGGGGCAAATTAGGAAGCTTGAGTCCGGTACTGACAGAGGCAGTAAGAGTGGGAATCAAAAGAGGGCTGGGGGCTCCCTCCCTTTTCCCCCTGACTCCTGAGCACGTACATGCTCTATCATGACTCCCTCTTCTGCTGTGAAATCTGTACCCTCCCGCTCCTGACAAGTACGCATGGCAATCTTAAAACAGGTTTCCTCAACCTCAAGCGTCCCTGATGGACAGAACTAGACCTCATCGCCTCCCCTTCTTCCTCCCCACTGGGTCTGCCCCTCCCCTCTGCCCCAAATATTCCTACCGCAGTCGCTAACGCGACTGGAGTTGCTAAATTCAATTGACACTTTTCAATCCTTACCTCACTTGACCCCCTGACAGCACATGACACTGTCATTCACATCGTCTCTCTCTGGGGAAAAAAAAAATCTCTCTTCTTTGCCTCCAGGTTTTCCTGCTCACGGTGCTTCTCTGCCTACATATCTAGGTGTCTCCTTCTCACTCCTTTTAAGGAGCGTGACTTCCTCTGCTCATTCTGAAATCTTTCATCTTGCTTAGAGTTCCATACTCAGGATTCCCAAACTCTAAAGCAGGGGTTGACAAACAACCCAATCCAAAAATGGGCAGAAGACCTAAACAGACATTTCTCTAAAGAAGATATACAGACTGCCAACAAACACATGAAAGAATGCTCAACATCATTAATCATTAGAGAAATGTAAATCAAAACTACAATGAGATATCATCTCACACGGGTCAGAATGGCCATCATCAAAAAATCTACAAACAATAAATGCTGGAGAGGGTGTGGAGAAAAGGGAACACTCTCGCACTGTTGGTGGGAATGTAAATTGATACAGCCACTATGGAGAACAGTATGGAGGTTCCTTAAAACTACAAATAGAACTACCAAACAACCAAGCAATCCCACTACTGGGCATATATCCCGAGAAAACCATCATTCAAAAAGAGTCATGTATCAAAATGTTCATTGCAGCTCTATTTACAATAGCCAGGAGATGGAAGCAACCTAAGTGTCCATCATCGGATGAATGGATAAAGAAGATGTGGCACATATCTACAATGGAATATTACTCAGCCATAAAAAGAAACGAAATTGAGTTATTTGTAGTGAGGTGGATGGACCTAGAGTCTGTCATACAGAGTGAAGTAAGTCAGAAAAACAAATACCGTATGCTAACACATATATATGGAATCTAAGGGAAAAAAAAAGGTCATGAAGAACCTAGGGGCAAGACGGGAATAAAGACACAGACCAACTACAGAATGGACTTGAGGATATGGGGAAAGGGATGGGTAAGCTGTGACAAAGTGAGAGAGTGGCATGGACATATATACAGTACCAAAGGTAAAATAGATAGCTAGTGGGAAGCAGCCGCATAGCACAGGGAGATCAGCTCGGTGCTTTGTGACCACCTAGAGGGGTGGGATAGGGAGGGAGACGCAAGAGGGAAGAGATATGGGGACATATGTATATGTATAACTGATTCACTTTGTTATAAAGCAGAAACTAACACACCATTGTAAAGCAATTATACTCCAATAAAGATGTTAAAAATATAAAATAAAATAAAACATAAAGCAGGGGTTGACAGTTTTTTTCTGGAAAGGGCCAGAGAGTAAATATTTTCCACTTTGCAGGCCACACGGTCCCTGTCCCAATAACTCAGAGTTGTAGCTCCCTCATACCACAAATGTAACCAGAAACAAGACACTAACATGTCTCGGGCATGACTGAGTGACTGCCAATAAAACTATATTTACAAGACAGGTAGCAGCGGGATTTGTCCCACAGGGCTGTAGTTTGCTGACCCTTGCTTGAAAGCACCATCCCTGGAAGACCTTATCCTTCCCATGGCTTCATTTCAGTACTACCTACATCCGCTGAATGCTGAAGTATTTCCGCCAACCAAAGTATCTTTGCAGAGCTACAGACCCGGACTCCTACAACCTTCTGGACATTGCTGGACGTTTCTTCTGGATGTGCTAAAATAACCTCAACTTTGTGTCAGACTGAGATCATCTATTTCTTCCTCCATCCAAACCCCAAGCCAGCGGTTTTCAAACAGAGGTCACTTTTCAAATCAAGAATTATCTCATCATCTTCCTTCTCTTTTATTTCCCCCATTACCAGTTCCCATCTACTCTACCTACTATTCATTCATTCATTCATTCATTGCTTAACCAATACAAGCTTGTAATATTATTTACATCATCTCACTTGATTTATTTTTTTAACATCTTTATTGGAGTATAATTGCTTTACAATGGTGTATTAGTTTCTGCTTTATAACAAAGTGAATCAGTTATACATATACATATATCCCCATATCTCTTCCCTCTTGCGTCTCCCTCCCTCCCACCCTCCCTATCCCACCCCTCTAGGTGGTCACAAAGCACCGAGCTGATCTCCCTGAGCTGATCTCCCTGTGCTTTGCGGCTGCTTCCCACTAGCTATCTGTTTTACATTTGGTAGTGTATATATGTGCATGCCACTCTCTCCCTTTGTCCCAGCTTACCCTTCCCCCTCCCTGTGTCCTCAAGTCCATTCTCTAGTAGGTCTGCATCTTTATTCCCATCTTGCCCCTAGGTTCTTCATGACCATTTTTTTGTTTCATTTTCTAGATTCCATATATATGTGTTAGCATATGGTATTTGTCTTTCTCTTTCTGACTTACTTCACTCTGTGTGACAGACTCTAGGTCCATCCACCTCACTACAAATAACTCAACTTCGTTTCTTTTTATGGCTGAGTAATATTCCATTGTAGATATGTGCCACATCTTCTTTATCCGTTCATCTGTCGATGGACACTTAGGTTGCTTCCATGTCCTGGCTATTGTAAATAGAGCTGGAATGAACACTGTGGTACATGACTTTGAATTATGGTTTTCTCAGGGTATATGCCCAGTAGTGGGATTGCTGGGTCATATGGTAGTTCTATTTGTAGTTTTTTAAGGAACCTCCATACTGTTCTCTATAGTGGCTGTATCATTTACATTCCCACCAACAGTGCAAGAGGGTTCCCTTTTCTCCACACCCTCTCCAGCATTTATTGTTTGTAGGTTTTTTGATGACGGCCATTCTGACTGGTGTGAGGTGATACCTCATTGTAGTTTTGATTTGCATTTCTCTAATGATTAGTGATGTTGAGCATCCTTTCATGTGTTTGTTGGCAGTCTGTATATCTTCTTTGGAGAAATGTCTGTTTAGGTCTTCTGCCCATTTTTGGATTGGGTTGTTTGTTTTTTTGTTACTGAGCTGCATGAGCTGCTTGTAAATTCTGGAGATTAATCCTCTGTCAGTTGCTTCGTTTGCAAATGTTTTCTCCCATTCTGAGGGTTGTCTTTTCATCTTGTTTATGGTTTACTTTGCTGTGCAAAAGTCACTTGATTTTTTATGGCAACTCCCATTGAACGGCAAGTATGGACAGTCATATCCCATTTTACAGATAAGTGCATCAAATCTTCAAAAAATAATGTGCCTGGAAAGAAGTGGAATTAGGGCTTGGGCTCTACCTGCTATTTATATAGTATCTGTTTCTCTACACCCTTGCCTTGGAGCATGCCCCCATCCCTTTATAACTGTGAATGGGAATGGATACATCTCCCAGCCTGGCCATGTCACAGCACGCCTGATCACATGACCTCCTTTGTTTAATGGCTCCTCCTTCAATGGCTCCCTAATGCCTCACATGTGAAGTCCCAAACCTCTAGGCTTCCTCTGTCCAGTAGGAAAGCCACTGGCTACGTGAAGTTATTGAACAATTAAAATGTGGCTAGAGGGCTTCCCTGGTGGCGCAGTGGTTGGGAGTCCGCCTGCCGATGCAGGGGACACGGGTTCGTGCCCCGGGCCGGGAAGATCCCACATGCCGCGGAGCGGCTGGGCCCGTGAGCCATGGCCGCTGAGCCTGCGCGTCCGGAGCCTGTGCTCCGCAACGGGAGAGGCTGCAACAGTGAGAGGCCCGCGTACCGCAAAAAAAAAAAGTGTCTAGAGTGACTGTAGAGCTGAATTTTTGCTATATGTGAAATTTTAATGCAAACTAGTTTTAATTTAAAAACTGATACGTGGTTCAGTGATTGGAAAATTTTCAGGTATGTGCTGAACAACTTGGATATACGCATCTACCTTCTCAGCTGTAAGTTCTGTGAAATTTAAGTACAGATCAAGTACCTCTGATGAAATTTTAATATCCAAACTGAGATGATTTTTCAGATTTAGTATGAAAGAAAAGAATGTAAAATGCGGCTTTCATAAATTTTAAATAGTGATTACAGGTTAGAATGATGATATTTTGAATTGGGTTAAATAAAATACTTTTACAATATATACTGGATTCTTTTTACATTTTTAATGTAGCTCATAGAAAATTTTAAATTCCTTAGCGGGGCTCTCGTTTTATTTCTACTGCATAGCACTGGGCTAGGCACCCAGCCCTTCATGATCTGGCTGTACCACTATACCTGTTCTTTTCTCTCTCTGTTTCTCCCTCTCTCTTTCTAGTCTCCTCTCCTCCCCTTCCCCATCTACACTGTGGCCATGCTCAACGACGGCCTTGAATGCCTCTGTACCTCTACACACGTGTTCCCTCTACCTCTAAGTCTCTGTGGCGAATCTTCATGGAGCTAAGTCCTACAGAACTTCAAAACTCAGCTCAAGCTAAGAAGCGTTTACAGACCATCCTCACCACCAAGTCTGGGATAGGCATTCAGGCACAGGGTCTCACCAAGTTTTATACCAAACTCTTGCAGAGCAATCATTACACTGTCTTGTAATTTTCTGCATGCTTAACTGTAAGCCAGGGATGACGTCTTGTACCTCACATGGTACGAGGCAATTTGATAAATAATTCACTGTCTATCAGATGGATGAATGAATGAATGAATGAATGAGATATTGTGCAGCTAGAACCAAAGACCTGGGAGCTGTCTGGTTAGAAGAATTGAGGAGGCATCAGTAAGTTTCTCTGATTTCCAGCCCAGATGATCAGGAGAATAATGATGTTCTCGTAAGAACAGCCAAGCGAGGGAAAGAGATTGTTCTCGGGAGAGAAGCAGAAGTGAGAACAAGAGCTGTGCTGGGGGGAGTCACGAGGACATGGCTAACACTTCAAACGGAGTGGGTAAGATTGAGAGGGGCCGGGAGGGATCCTCCAAACAAACCGTAGGCAATTCGTATATTTAGAAAACAGGAAGAGGGACGTTATCTGAGCACTAACTTCTTGTCCTCACAACTACCCTGTGCAGTACGTATTAACCCCCATTTTGAGAAGAAAACACTAAAGGTCAGGGAAAATTAATGTATTATACACACACACACACACACACACACACACACACACATCAAGCTGTCGGACAAACATGCGAACGTCAGAGTCATCCAATCTCTCTCTGTCCACCGTAGAGGGACATCAGAAGCAGAACCACAGAGAGTGACATAGAAGTCAGAAGACAGTTTCAAGAAGGAAGGGGTGGTTGGTGATTTCAAGCAGTTTAGAGAAGTTGAGTATGATAAGATGATGGAGAAGGCAAAAGGGAATTCCCCTGCCCAACATCAAATATCTTCATCCTCTTGCCCTTTTCTCCTTCCCTTCTGAGAGTAAGAGGTTGTTCACCTTCTACCTTCACTCTTAAATCCGTGCCCTCCGTCAACTACCGTCCCTCCAACATCAACCCGACTCTCCCTAGCGGTCCCCTCACTTTAGCCTATAATTACGTTCAAGGTACTCTGCCCCTAGGTCGTCATTTCCGGGTCACCCTTTTGCTCCTCCTGTGTCCACCCTTCAGCCTCTTTCCCTTACTCAGTTAAGTGTCTTGAAAGGATGTTCTCTCCACGATTTTGTCTTCGACTTGCAACTCTCTGCACTGTGGATTCTCAATTCTCCAGGCTAGGATGGTAATTCCTAAGCTCTGAAGCGAATTAGGATTCAGTACTTCACCCAGATCCAGGGCAGCAAGCCTGGGGTAGATCCCTGGAGGCAACATTTACTACAAGCAGGCTAGGGGATGAGGATGCAGGCGGTGCCAGAGCACAGCCAGAAACACCGCGAAACCCCACAGACCAGAGGTTCTCTGTCACACCCCACATTTAAGGCCACTCTGAAACCTCTCGCATACTTTCTCTGAGACCACACTGCACCCCCCGATTTGCTGCTGGACTCTGTAACCCTTCACCTCTTTGGTCTTTTATTTATTTATTTTTGGGGAAGACTTCACTATCTCCATCCACGCATTCAGGGTTGCTGTTCCTTAAGTTCCCCTGTGCCCACCGCATATGCTTTACCCCTGCTTAATGCAGTGATTACTCCAGATTGGACCCCCAAGAACTACTTCTCTCCTTTATTGGTTATTCACACCACTCAAAGTCCATCAGATGTCCCAAAACTCAACATGTCCAAAACTGTACACTCTTTCCTCAAACCTGCTAATTTTCCTAATCAGGAAAACACCACTGTCATCTTCTTTGACACTCAGTTGACCACTAAGATGTGGTAATCTTTAGTCTTACATACCCAACCAGTTTATCCTCATTCTTTTCATCATCATCATGGCCATCCAGCCCTCATCATCTCATCTCTCTCCTGCAATACCCAAGGAACCTTCTGCTACTATCACGAGCATCATTCAAAACAAAACCCAATGTGGCTGAGTCATTCCCTTGCCTGCAAACCTCCCAAAGCTCGCCTGTCCTCAAAGGATAATCCCAATTCCTTTGCTTGGAAATAACAGGGCCCTTGTGTAACTTCCCGGACTTCTCTCCTGCTGCCCTCCTCCACTAACCCACACTACTCCATGTTACCTGCTATTTTCCAAACATGCTTTACTCTGTCATATCTCTACATATGCTGTTCCCTCCCTCTCAGATGCCCCTTTCCTACTACTTTAATTAATGAACTCCTATGAATGCTTTGAAACCCAGATGAAATGTTACCTTAAGATATTTATTTAGATATTTATTTCATCCTAAGTATTCCAGATGTACTTTATTTTTATGTTGGCCAAAGGTCACATTTCTTTATGATAAAGACTAAACTCCTCCTCCCACTAGGCTAAAAGTATCTCTCATTGCTTCACTAAAGTCGAATAGTACTGAATGCTGAGCAATCACTCAGCAAAGGTTTGTGGAATGAATGAATGAATGGGGTCACGGGCAACGCAAAGATGCAGAAGTGAGCCATCAGTCACGCTGCCTGAACCATGGCAGCTGCTCAAGAAACGGAGAATCCTTTCTCTTCAAAGACTAAGGAGGTGATCAAAGAGAAAAACAGGCTGAGGATTCTGAGTTTAGAGAAGGGAAGTTTAGCAAGTCACATGACCACCATTTTTATAGTAAAAGAGGACTTAAAGTATCTGCTGAGATCAAATGACGGTAGAGCAGAGGCTCAAGTGTAGTTGGCAAGTTCCTGTACAGTCAATGTGGTAACAGAGAGGACTCTAAAACCACAAACCCTGGGATTGTTGAGCCCAGGAGGGCTTGCTGAGTTGAGACCAGAATGCAGAGCTGTGTACTCAGCACGGTTCTCAGAGAGTCTCCATCAGCACTCATCAGCTTAGGAAGTGCATTGGAGTCGATGGAACACGGAGTTGGGAGTTGCCAAAGTCCAAGAAGTAGAGGAAGAAGGGATAAGGGAGAGAGATGCAGAGAGTGTACCACCCAAGGGGCTAGTTATCGGCTCTGTGCTGGGTAGCAAGGGAAGTAGACATGGGATGGAGAAGTAAAGTACAATCAATGCCAGCGATGGGAAGGCTGTGAGCAAACTGAGGATTTGAAGTGCCTGGGTAAAAGACATATAGCAAAAAAACACTGAGGTTTAAACAAGCTTCTAAAATCATCCAGCAAGGCAAAGGGAGAAGATCCGGCACGTGGCACAGCGACACGCAGTCGTGCCCAGTGGACATTTGCTAAATAAATGAGTCCATGACTGCATGGGACAGAGTCAACCCCTCGCCCAGCGGTCCTTTGTGAGCTACCAGCATCTAATTTATCATCAAGCTCATTAGAAAACAGTCACAGATTAACAGTGTACTCCAAGGACATCCCACAGACTGGTAGTTTTGACAAGGATATATCTGACGTTATTCTAACAGGATCACAGCGGCACTATGTTTAACAGTTAGGAATACTCAGCTACGAAGGTGCCCAGATCTGCCAGGACCTAGCCTATTACAGACAGTCAGTAAATACCACTTGAATGAATGAACAGATGCGTAAGTGGATGAATGAATGACAGAATACACATTACTTACAATGCATATAACAAACACCGGCTACCTTCCAAAATCATCACTTGAGGTACACTATTCACCCAAGTCAGCCTGCGTAAGCAACAGGGAGTGAACAGTTAAGGCATCTTGTTTCTCAAAAATTCAGCAGATACAAAGGTACGAGCTGGGAAGCGGCAGCGTGTGAAGGCGTCTGATTCTGCTGCTTGCCATGTTACTCCAATACATTTGCCGCAGAAACGCTAAACTGTCAATCCCTTTTGCCTGGGTAGCCTCGTTTCAGAAGTGGCTCAATCTGAACAGCAGTGAGCTCTCCATTTAATGCCTCTTACTTCATAAACTACTAGGAGAGCTCCATTCGCTCAGCAACTGGGAAGGAAACTGAGCTGATAAGAGAATTACTGCTTTCTTCTCAAATCACATCATCTAGGATAATAAAAGCATGTTAAATAAATAACGCTTAAAAGAAATAGGAGAAAAACATTTTAACATAAAGCTCTAAGCTATATTGATGTTTATAAGTATCACTGGTCGGGAGGAGGACTTCTGAGCTTAGTCATAATTGCTAATGCTGCGGATTTGTTCCCTGCAGAATTCTCTGAGATAAACACAGATTTGCATATTTTGAAGGTATTTCAGTCACACATTCCTGTGACTGAAAAGAATTTTTCTTTATCAAGAGTAGTTAGTTTCCACCCCTCATTTCCAATTCTCTGCCCACTTTTTTCCCCTTTCCAGCCTTTTGGGATTCCTCCCCGCCAACACCAGGGTTGAAGGAAACCTTTTGAGCCAGGAGGTTGCGCATCTCTGGAAAGGAAGAGAGTGAGGGGATTCGATGCAGAGCGAGAATGGATACAGGAAAGGGTGCCAACCACAGGGGCGCAAGTTAGACTACGAAAAATCATGTCTTCAGACGCTGAGGCAGTATTTCCTTCAAAGACAGTAGGTTCACAGACAGTTTTCCCCTTCTAGAAACGAATGGTGGTGTTACAGATTAAAACTGAATGAATCCTCTATGTACGTCTCTAACTGATTCGCTGTGCCGTAGAGCAGAAAGTAACACAACATTGCAAATCGACTATACGCCAGTAAAAAATTTTTAAAAATTAAAAAAAAAAAACAACGGCATGAATCCAAGTTTAAAAAAAAAAATTGGAGAGGGGGTGAAGACTAAATGTTTGAGCCACGACTTTGGTTTTTACAGTAACTTGACTTGACACATCCCAGGCCTGAGTACTTTTTCGGCAGCCTGTGAGGCTGGACTCCTCTGGGGCGGAGAAGTTTAAATCACGTTGATGTTCATCTGCCCGTTTACTTGAGCTAACTCAACTATCTCTCCTTAGGAACCCGGGTATCCCACTTTGCCTCGCAAGGTCTGGATCGCTAACAATCTCAGGATCTTTCTCGTAGGCGAAGCTGGATTCCTCAAAGCACGGATGCTTGTTGAAAGTCTGATGGCCGCTGCTGCCACCCCAGGGCTCCCTATCCGGTCTGGACATCCTCATCCGGTGAGATGAGGCGAGACTCTGGCCGGCCTCAGAGCCTCACTGCACACTGCAGCCACCTCGGAAACACCTCTTACCTGGGCAGCGGGTTCTGCCAGGCACAGGGGACGTCAGTGTCCACCCTGGGGTTCCCTCTTCCTTCTGGGGTGCCCTCTCCCCTCCCTGACTCTCCCCCCACCCCTGGCCTGGCCCGCTCTCAGCCCCTGGGTGTGCCCTAAGTGAGCTGTCACCAGCCAGTGAGAGGGATGGTGCACGGCCGCGCTAGTCAGACTGGGGTAAGAGGCGAAGCATGCAGGATGTCAGCCAGCAGCTGACAGTCCCCTCTGATGACAGGGCAGAGGGAGCAGGACGCGTCTGGTTTGGCTGTGGGTGGGGAAAGTCATTCTGGTCTTCGTGGCATCAGTGGTGCCGGGGTCCCCTGGACCACATGAGAAGGCAGGTGTGGTTCTAGGATGCGGCGCTTCGCACGCTCTGAGTCATGCCTCCGTTGACGCATGGGTGGCTCCCGATTCGCTGCAGTCCCCTCCTCACTGCCGACCCAGGACCCTTTTCTGAGGCTGCCTCAACAGCCACACGAGGAACACGTCACCGGCCCAGGAGCAAGCGGCTTTACCACACTCGTGTTTCCCCAGAATCCCCTCATCACGTGGCTCTGAGATGCAGAGCACAGGTCCTGCTGGATCTCAAGACCCCAGAACATGAAAAATTACAGTGTCTTTCTATTGGGAGCAACAGAGCTCCCTGATAGAAGGGGGCTGTAAACCCACCCTTGCCCAAACAGACTGAAAACACCGCCCGCCGGCACCAAAAACCCCCAAAGAAGCGCTAGTCAACCTGAATTATTCCAAGGTCCGGCTGAGTCTAGAGCTTATCTAACGGTCTATTGAGTTCTCAGTAAGTCATGTGAAAGGAAGTCCTGTGATAATATTTCCTGAGACTTCTAGACATTCGATTAAGGAGTTATAAATCTTAGAGTCTGACGTGTCACAAGCAGAGTGAGATTACACCCAGAGCTGTCAAGATTAGGTAAACTTGTCTTGTTCTCTTACAGGTCTTTCTCAGCCTTATACCACAGATTAAAGATTTTTTTTCACGATAAGAAAAAAAAAATGGTCACCATCATGCTCCATGGAAAAATAAATAAATAACCAAAGGAGGATAAAGTGATGATTTTCAGTCTTCACATTCGGAAAAGTGTTTACCTGCCGGTCAAAGTCAAGATTTTAATAAGGAATAAGTAAAAGGGAAGAAGGCTGGCCAGCCGGGCTGGCCCCATACTGTCGCCGATTAATTCGTTACAGCTAAATGAATAACCTGTATTCAACCAAAGAGCTGGGCAGCCCCTGATCTTCCAGGAACTGCTTCCAAGAACATGGTGGAATAAAATCAATACCTTTGGGGGTAGGAGGGGACCCAGAAACCTCTCTACACGAGCCCCTGTCAAATTCTATTGCTAATTTCGAAGTGACGCGTTATTCTAGGAATGACTGGCGGTTACCATCAGCAAACCTGGGGAGACAGAGATTTGAATCATCCACGTCACTGAAGGAGAGGATATTTACGGGGTTCTAGGTCCAGGGGATGTTTCCTCAGCTTTAGTGCCAAGAGATTTGGTACCTAAATGGAGAAGTGAGAATTTCTGATTCTCCATACATGCCGAAATTCTTGGTTTAAATAAAGACATGAAAAGCTATAAATCAAGTTGCTTTTTTTTTTTTTCCTGGGGAGTTTTTACTCAGGTGTACTCTAAATGAGCATTAAACTGCAGCTCCATTAAGCAGTTACAATGGAGGTAAAGGGCGCGCGGCTAAATACCACAGGACCTTGTATAGATCTCATAGCTTTAATGGAATCAGGTTTTTAACAACTCTTTTTTCGTTAAATACAGTCAGTGTCAGGAAGATGCGTCCCACTCATAAAGCAGCGCAATGACAATGTACAGTGGCACTAACACAAGGACATAGTTCATCATGACATTTCCAGCAATTCCCAACTGATTAGGGTCATTATGTTGGAGGTCTGATTTATGTTGTCATTTCCTCTCACCGATCCTGCATCAATGAATCTTAATGAATTGGTAAATAAGGGTGAAGATTACACTCTATGACACTGAAACATTCCTCATTCTCAACACCCGAGATTTATGTAGCCAATTAGTGACTAACAGAGAAAATTGGCTGGCAGAAAAATAATATTCTTTATGGTACAAAATGGAAAAAGCTTTCTCGTTGAAGGGCAATGCCACAGCAGAAGTCCATAAAGTAGCTTGATATGTGGCAACACAAAAGATGCTGAAGATGTGCTGTGAGAAGGCTCCGTCGTCAGGCGCTTTTATTGCGGGTTTTGTTGTTGTTGTCGATGTCTCATGTATTAAAGGTTATTGGTTTAATACACAGATCTGTATTTTATAAAGGGGAAAAGTTGGCCTTTTAAGGGGGCGGGGTGAAGGAATTAAGTAGACTCCTATATCACACAAGTGCTAATTCTTTATATTTACTGGAATAATGGGGAAAATTAAGCAGAGATGACCCCAGGTTTCCCCCCCAATTTTAGCCATTAGGTCAGTTTCTCCGACTTCTTGCAGACAGGTAGCCACAGTCATTTGTACCTAATCAAGGAGCACTAAAATCTTTTATTCTGATTAATTACTGGGAAGTGTGATTAAAGTCCAGAGTATGTTTCAAATACCAGAACTTTTAATTGAAAAAAACAGCCTAATCATTAATGCAGAAATCACTCCACTTCTTTTACATTCACCTGTTCCTGACCTCATTATAAAACCAGATGAAATGACTGTCATAAACAGGAAAAAAAAAAGGTAAAAATTCCCCAATGAAACATAATTCAGAAAATCCTGGCTTCACCTAGAGCTTGAAGCGTCACCCTATGGTGTGTGTTCATGAATGCAAAGCGTAGGTTCAGAGTCATTACTGCTTAAGTATATACTTAATGTTGAATACTGTCAGAAGAAGACGGTTCTCAAAATCTCTGTACTTATTCCGATTTCATCACATGGCTCCACGATATCTTTGTAGAATATGCAAATCAGCTATGTCTCTTTCTATCCACTATTTTCTAGTCAATGTCACCAAAAGAGCTTTAAAATTTAAGGGGAAAAAAAAAAAAGGCCAGAAGTTGCATCAGTTGCAGTGGGTTCTCTGACCCATCTCATTAAGGTGTCCGCTGTCTAGTAAACAATAACAACAACAAGAAGTAATCTGCATGGGCAGGACAGCCTGTTCTTTTCAGTTCTGGAATCCTCCACGACCACTTGAGTATCCTCCTTAAGGGCTACTGCTTCATCAAGGGCTTCTGGATAATTGTGCCACTTTGTGTCAAGCTCAGATCATCTCTGAGATACTGCAACCTTCAGGACTCCCTGGAAACGTGCTGCTCACAATGAGAGCTCCTAAGGCCGCCTGGAGTTCCACAAGGTGCCCCAAACAGCAGGGCTGCATGGAATGCTAGCAGGAGCCAATGCAGACAGTGCTGGGGAGGGGGCGGGGGGGAAAGGAAGAAAAAGGCACGAGGCAACCTTGCAAAGGCTGCAGCCTTACAAGATCATCGCCATGTGGTTGTGAAGTGTTCAGAGACGCCGAGCAAACTGTGCAACTTTTTAAATAGATCGTTTTTGCTGTTGTTCTTTAAGCCAGTTTCTCAGAGAGCACAAGCACAGAACTAGCCAGTGAAATGATAAAGGCATGTGGTGCTTCTGAGTTGTTCTGGTGCCAAGAAAGTTATACCTGCAGAGTAGAATGCCTTGGGCACACAAAATCTTCCTCTGAGTCAGCACTGCGCGTCTCATACACATGAAAGGCTGAAATCTTTAACATCCTGCTCCCTCAAAACAAAGAAACAGGAGGGGGTAAAAATGCATCTGCTTCACCTATGAGAGTGAACAGATAGAATTTTAAGTGCTCAGTGCAACGACCACGCAGGAAAAAAAATTAAATACAAATATATTGAGTCCATCCCTAGCTAAAAACCAACAAATAGATAAAACCTGCCAAGCCAAACCTGTGGGGAGAGTCATATCTGGGGGAGGAAAAAAGATGGGACACAAACTCAAGGGTGGGGAGCTGACAGTCTGCTCTGAGAACTGGGAAGAGCCGAGAGAACACTCTACACATGTTTTATTTTAAAATCACTATTTGATACTGATTCCAAACGAAAGTGTTTTGTAAAATATTTTCACAGTAGGTGGCATCACTTATCAACTGTAGGAGGGGTGCGGTGGCTTGAAGCATTTTCTTTTATTAAATTATCAAATAATCATTTAAATGGCTTTCACACATTCTGTTCCATTTGAGATACACCTACAAGTATGGCAGGCTTGCCAGAGCAAGGGAAAAAAATCCCAGTAGATTCTGACTATCCAGATACCTGTTTCTGGCTCTCCTCTTTCATCACACAAGCATATTTTTTCTTTTAAAAAGCAACTTTGCAAATCCACTCTGGTTCAGGAATAGATTGCTTTGGTGAAAAACCACATTTCTGCAACTGACAGCAAAAGTCCCCCTTTTCTGTCAATGGGGACAATTTGGTTTAAAATAGCTTCTTTACGTACAAGAACCATGAATCAATTTTACTCATCCTGACGTGGAAAAGTGAAGATATAGGCTTTAAAAGTTTTAAAAAACAACTAAACATAAGCACAGTAATGCTTAGGCATCATAACACCTGCAAATACACTTCTTTCTTCACATTCAAGGGAAACAAAATGAACTGATTCTCCTCTTTACATTATAAGTTCAAGGGACTGAAAAACAAGACTTCTGATGACACAAATACTTAAGGAAGAACCAACCCACCTACATTGTAAGAAAAACTAGGAGAGCTCTTCTAATCTTTCAAGAGAGAATTAATTTATCACAAGTATCCAAAGGGGTGGGGGTAGGAGAGAGACCACACCAACTCAATGACCTAGTGGTGATTTTGGAATAAGTTCTGGACACTACAAATTTCATCTCATGCATTAGAAAACAATTAACAGATGGTAAGCATTATTTACCAGGCAAAGTTTTTAAAATATGGAGTTCATTCTTTTTTTAATTCTAGGAAAAACAAGTAAGCAAGACAAGATGTGTAGACAGAGAAAGTCTATTTTTGTCCCTTTCTGGTGCATAAATAATTTGAGAGGACTCTAACTGGACTGTGTTCTATGGAGACAGCAAAGAAGGTGGGGTGTCAGCACCTAGAATCCCAGAAATTTAGAATGACAGGACTAGACAAGTTGCCAAAGGGCAAAAAAGTCCATACTTCAATGTTATCTCTTGCACGAAGGCCACATCCATTTCCTGAGTGATCCTTCAATTGCATGCACAAGAAATTCTGTACCTGAGAAACAGTTACATAGCTCAAAGGGGAATTGGTACTTGGCCTATTTCAGAATCATCACCCTGAAAGGAATTTCTGGGAGTTGTCTAGTGTATCCTAGATTACGTCTGAAAAAAAGCGTGTGTCCGAAAAGCTAACTCTGAAGGTGTAAGTCGCTTCGCAAACTGAGATAATATAAAAGGAATCTGACAGTATTAAGATAAAATATGTGCCACCATGTAGTAATAGCATACAATCCACCAAATTCACATACAGTAAAACCTAACAGACCAAACCGGGCAGAGAGATTTCATGCCAAGCACTGTATCGATTAGCAGAGGCTGGCACTCTTTAAAAGAAAGATTCACAGGCCACAGTCAGGCTTGCTGAGAAAGAGTGCTGGGACTGATTAGCAATGCCTGCTGCGAGCAGTGGCAGAGGGGAGAAGTAGTAACAGCTATCCCACCCATCTGCTGGCGATCGCTCTACAGGACCCCTGAACTCATGCTCCATGACATCTTCACGGTAGTAAGCAAAAGCTGAAACAAAAAAAATATGCTTTCTCTGAGGGAGGAATCTTGTCCACATCAAGAGATCTTAAAAAATGAATACAGAAAATAGAATTCCAAAAAGAAAAATGGTTTCAAAGTTATAAGAAAAAGAGCCCCTGACAGCACTCTGAAGGAGAGGGATGGATCGAAGGATGCGGAAGCCCACAGCCTACCAAGGTTGACATGAACATTAGAGCACGAGGTAGATTTTACAGACTGTACCCCCCAAGTGATTACTGCAGATGCCATGAAGGACAAGAGAGGATGAGGACGTATACGTTTTGGGAACACAACTAGGAGGGTAGCTAAAAAAACATTCAGAATGCATAAAAACAGGATCAGAAAGAGAATTTAAGGCTTTGGTACATCAGTGTTCCTTTTACCCCAAATCAAACATCATTACATGACAGAATTTTTGCTCTTTTCTCAGGGGTTCCTGTTCTGTACGTTCTCTGCGATTGCAGTTCTTATCTTGGATGTTAGAGCCACTGCTAGCCTTAGCTTTTATACAACCATTACTGACCTTTCGTGGTACAAGCTTACTTCCAGAATGTTCGGTAGTGCTGTTTCCTGCATATCAATTTGGAGAGATGGAGATAGAAGGGTCTGCCTCTAATTACAAGTCCTCGAAATACCTTTCGTATATATAACTGAAATGTATAACCCCCATTTTTTAAAAAAAAAATTTAAAAGGCGTGAACTATTAAATCGAAACCCAAAAAATCTTTTTGGACAACAGGAAGATTTGCCAAACGCTCTTAGGGCCAAATACCTCAAACCACAACACAGTAAAAGGAGATGAACCATTCCTCATATTCCAACTGTAAATTAATCCACTCAGCACACCTCACTTTCTGCATCTGAGGCCACCTGGCAAAACGGACAACCCAGGAGGACCCAAGGCTGTTTTTCCAGAACCCGTCCTTGCAGAAGAAGGGACAGCAACAGCCTAACAGGGGTAGGGGTTGACGAGGGGTAGGGCTGCCCTTCAAAACCTTAAGAGCTGCAAGTTGCACTGCCTGCGAAGTTCTGCAGCCTCAGGGACATCCCCAGGCACAGCTGTTTGCTTCCGTTTAGAAGATGATTTGCTGGAAGGTGGGGCTGATGTAGGGGTGGAGGCTCTCCTCTCCAAGGGATCTACAGGGAACTGTTTAGCACAGACAGCTGAAGGCATTTTCCTCCTCCGTTATGCAAAGGAAAGAATTTACCGTTAACATGATTCCCCTGTGAAGTTCAAAGAGTCGATGTTAGGCCAACTAGGGTAGGGTGATTGAAAACGGAAGCAGTGTATGGAAAATTTCAAGCAATAATCATTGCCGGGAGCCAGTGGCCCAGAGATATAAACACCCTAAAAACCAACTGATATTAATGAAGTTGCAGCTTCAAGACAGATAAGGGCAGAGGGACAGGTGAACAATTTCAGCACCTAACATGGAAGTGGGCACATGTCGTGTTGGGGACTGATCTCTGCCAGGCCCCAGTCTTCCTAAGGCCATCTCACATCTAATACCCCGTCCCTTGACTTCTTAAGGACCGAAAAGTAAAGTGGGATAATATTCCACTTGAATGCCTGCTTTTAATGGATGAGGTGACAGCTATAATTCCCATATGTTCATTCCAGTGAAGGCTTCCATCTATGCTGATGGGGGGAAAAAAAATCTTAGAAAAGACTGCAGATCAAGCTTCCCTGGGTTTTTAAGAACTGGGATGGATGTTGAGGGGCGGGGGGACTTTTAAGTATGTAGCTCACTTTTCCACAGGGGTTACTGAAAATTTACAATTACCTAGATCACCTGTACAATAAATTGAATGGGGGATTGCGTGTCGCTTTAAGGGCTACTGATTATGAATCCTCTTTAAAAAAAAATCAAATAATCTTTTTATAAGGCAAACGACATAGCTCCAATCCAGCAATCACTGACTTCACTTAAGCTGAAGTTATCTACAGCATTGCTTACTTGTCTACACACTGAAAGAGCTTTCGGAAGGCAGGGAGCCCACCACACCTAACGATACCAGGTCCTAATCAACATTTGTTGAATCATGTACATTCATAGCGTGTTGTCTCTATCTTAAAAATACAACTATACTTACACTTAAAGCTTACTTAAGGCAGGATACGCCTGTGCTAGGTAAAGAATACGTATCAGAGAGTATCAAAGAGACAAAGGCATCTAATAAGAAAATGAGAGAAATGCCCCAATAGGGGGCTGGGGCACCAGGGACCCCTGTAGCAGCTCCTGCAGGTTATCAAAGCCCAGCATAGAGAGCCATCTGGGACATTCAAGGAACCCCATTCTCTTCTCTCTGATGACCTAAGCTAATGGAATCACTAGAGTCGATGAGCCAAGGTCTACTGGTGTCAAGGGCACTACAGCTGGGTATACAAACACTCTACGAGTCCAAGTTTTTTGAAACGGTAGGGTAAGTGCAATATCCCCATGCGATTAGGAAGGATAAGGTGTTGAAACAACTGAAGGGATTATTTCTTTAGCGTCTTCCATGTAGAAACACTGCTATCCAGGGTTGCACCCCGAAATATTTCCTGAGCCTCTGCTGCAGGCCAGGTCCCCTGTGGAGCATGCTCACTGCAGCTCTCTATCCATTTGGGGGATAAATCTCTGCCCCCCTCCCACCTGTCTACTAGTCCTCACGTACAGAGACGCAGGATGTACATACTGAGCTGTACTGTCTCACAGAAACATGAGACCCACAAACGCAAACCATACATGCAATTAAAAATACCTATTCATCCCGTTTAAAACAGTAAAGACAAACAGCGGGAGTTACGTTAATATAGTTCATTTCACCTAATATAGCCAAAATACTTTAATTTCAACATACAATCAATCTAAAAGTTAGTAATGAGATAGTTCACATTCTTTTTTTCTTAAACTAAGCCTTTGAACTTCAGTGTGTATCTTATACGTTTCGCACATCGATTCGGGCTACCGCGCTTCAAGGGCTCAGCGGCCACTTCTGGCTAGTGGCTCCCATACTGGACAGCGCAGGCCTAAGGGCATTTCAAGATTCTGGAAGAGTTTCTGAATATAAGGGAAAAGGATACCATCCACACCGTTATCACTTTAGATGCCTGAAATGGGACTGCTGAGATATGGGGCAGAGGCACCGTGCTGGGAGAGGAGAATTAGGATAAGGAAGTGGCGAGTTTCCTTAAAATTGCCTCACTGCTTTCTCTACGTGTGGCCTGCAATACAGATAAGGAAGACTGCAAGCTATGAGTCTGCACATGTCCATGGGGATACACGCAAACATCTATAGACCCACGTATCTGTAAATTCTACAGCTGATATTCATTCTGTCACCTGTCAAGATAAAAGTAAAAAAGGCTTCAATCACAGGGAAGGAAGCAGCATAGCATTTTCCTCCCCCAAGGAAAAAAAAAAAAAGAATTTAACAACATTTTAGTTTGTATGTTTGGGGGTGGCGGGGGGAGGTGTGACGGGAAGTTGGCTTCCTGCCAGGAATTGACATCACACTATAACTGGGGAATTAGGAGATGTCTCAGTTATTTAGAGCACACATTTAAAGTCTAAATCCCCAGAATATAAAATAAATAAGAAAGACCTTAAATACCACAGGCACTCAAAAATAAGTTAACTATCTTAGAAGCACAAAATGATCTCAAGGAATACAACTTAGTGGGGAGCATACAGTGGTGATTAAGTAAGCAAGGGCTGTGCAGGCAGATGGGCTTGGGTTCGGAGCCCAGTCTGTGTAAGCCAGTAATTTAATCTGAGTGAAGGTCAGTCTTCTCATCCATAAGTAGGGACAAATAAGAGTTACCTTGTCAGGTCTCTTTGCAAATGAAATATGTGAAGTGTTAGCTGCAGCTGTTCAAGAAATGTATGTATAAAACACACTTAAGATAGAGTGGCATGGTATATACTTCTGCACACACTACATACTAACACTATATATTACAATAGAGAGTGTGTGTGTGTCTACATTGAAAGCCAGGATGGAAGTGCAGTGGCCAGGAGTGAGCACCCTGGAGTCTTCCTGAAGGAGGACAAGTCCTGCTTCCAGCCCTACAGCTGTGGGACCTGGAGCTGCATCTTCATCACAGCAGCCACCTCCAAAAGATGAGACTAATACTACAAATAATAAATGCTGGAGAAGGTGTGGAGAAAAGGGAACCCTCCTACGCTGCTGGTGGGAATGTCAGTTGGTGCAGCCACTATACGGAAAACAATATGGAGTTTCCTTTAAAAAACTAAAACCACATCTACCTACCATTTGATCCAGCAATCCCACTCCTGGGCATATATCCAGAAAAGACGAAAGCTCTAATTCGAAAAGATACATACACCCCTACGTTCACTGCAGCGCTATTTACAATCGCCAAGACATGGAAGCAACTTAAGTGTCCATCAACAGATGAATGGATAAAGAAGATGTGGTACGAATATCACTCCGCCATCAAGCGGAATGAAATCATGCCATTTGCAGTGACATGGATGGACCTAGAGATTGTCCTACTGAGTGAAGTAAGTCAGACTAAGACAAATATTACATGGTGTCACTTACATGTGGAATCTAAAAAACAGTACAAACGAACTTACTACAGAAACAGACTCTCAGACACAGAAAACAAACTTATGGTTACCAAAGGGTAAGTGGGGGAGGGGTGGTGATAAACTGGGAGTATGGGATTAATGGATGCACACTACCATATATAAAACAGATAAACAATAAGGATTTACTGTACGGCACAGGGAACTATAGTCAGTATCTTGTAATAAACTATAACAGTAAAGAATTGAAAAAAGAATACAGATATATACATATATATGTATAACAGAATCACTTTGCTGTACACCTGAAACTAACATAGCATTGTAAATCAACTCTACTTCAATTAAAAAAAATAATAAAAAAAGATGAAACGAACAGTGCCTACCTGGAAAAGTTGTTGGCAGAATTCAAGAGCATCACCTATGACAAGCACTTACTACCATGCCTGGCCCATAGCTGTTGCCCAATAGCTGCTAGTTGTTATTGTTATCATTACAGGTATTCATCAATAATCTGGGCTGAAGTGCTTCCCATCTAGGATTGCTTCTGCCTAACTGTAAACCCTTGTGAGTGGCTCCCACACAGGGGAGGGGCCAGAGGAAGGGCGGATTGATGGGGTTTACCGTCTAAACACCATCAAGCATATTCAAAGTCTTTATTTGAGAGAGCATTTTCTTCCTCATCTTCTCATTGGACGCTCACAAGCCCACAGGAGCAAGCAGACTGATTTCAATCAGGAACTACATCTTGAACACCTACTATATGCAAGGCACGATTCCGAGTACTGGAAATTCAGATAAATATACCTGGCCTTCAAGGAGCTTATGTTCTTATGGTACTTCGTTCTTTGTTTACTCCCCCTCCTAAAAACAGGAAGTTTCACAGCGGGAATGTCTGCTTAGTTAGGAGCTTGGTTTGAATGAAGGAAGTCTAGTCTCTGTTATTTAATAAAAATGCAAAAGTTCTACAGTATGGCACAAAATCATACCTCCTTTCCCCTATCTCCCTAAGTTATACTGAAAACAAAAACGTTTCCCATTTTGGAAAAATACCATATTGGATACAGAATGACAGCCTCACACAAGTATGTTTACAAGCATTTTGCACATCTGGGCATCCTACGGTAATTTTGAAATTACATAAAGGGGACGAAAAAGCCCGTAAAGGTTTATACTTTTCATTAAGTTCAAATTGTTTTGAAACAAATAGCCTGACACCATATCAACAGTGCGGCAGCATCTGCTTCATTCAAAAACAACCGGGAGAAGAGATGTTCACCTCCATCAAGACTTCCGAAGTGAGGCAGAAATTCCCTATTGTCACTGCTCCCAGGCTGAGGAAGCCACATGTGCCCTTGGTCATGGCAATACCTGCCTGCCTGCCAGGTTACTAGCAAAGGAGGCTCCCGACACAGGACAGCCTGTGGGAAGGGATGCGCATCAACTGGCAAAACTTTGGGTCGAGGGGGAGAGGACTGGAAAACCCTTCGGAAGGAAGGGCAAGACTTTCAGTCCCAAGACACGAGGATGGACACAGCCTATTTCTCTTTTTTAATACTCTCCCATTTGTCGAGGAAGTAGCCTGCAGGAGAGTGAGGCAGTCTGAACTATTTTTAGGCCTCTGACCCTCTTTAAAAGCCAGAACTAAATTCAGTTCTCCATTACACCCACTCAACTCCCACCGGCTTCAACACAAGCCACGGGAGAACCCGCTCACCAGTTAGAAGAGTTTAGTTACGCCCTGAGCATTCTTTGGTTCAAATGGATCGCTGGAGCCATCACTGGTTCACCCAGGCTCTAGAAAGCCACAGAGCGGCTCATGGAGGGCAGCAGCCAGGGGCTTCGACTCCGAGGACATCCTTGTGCAGTTGTGAGGATTCTCATAGAACTAGCTGAAACTCGTAGTTTTTTGACAATCAAGGCAGATGGGAGGGAAAAAAAGTTCCTTTTGAAGATGGCAGTCAGTCTATTTCGGAATTGTTTCAAAATTATAATCTCATCTATATAAGCCCAGATTTGAAGAACTGTAGTATGTGGGCTAAATTAAACTTTCCCTCCAACCAGCATGGGGTAATTACAATCAGCCATCACGTGAAGTTCACTGCTGTCGAACGCAACACAATTTGTGACAGTAAACTACGGTACCGGGCTGGGGTGGGAGAACATTTATAAGTAAGAGGTCCCACATCTGAGTTTAACGGAGGGGGCGGGGGTGGGGGGGGCGGACGCGGCTGCCATATCCCATGGAAAGGACACTTTGTCTCCCCTCACCCTCTCTAATCCTTCCTTCTTAAAGGAACACTCAGCAAGATAATGAATCCTTTAAATGTTACATCTTCTGTCCTGCATTATTGTGGTGCAGAAACTCTTCACATCAAACAGTCATCAGGACTATTACCAAGTGGGCTTATAAGAGAGGGGCTGAAAAGGAGCTGTGTGAAAAGAAGTGGAAAATTAAAGCTGAAGCAGTCGAAGAAAGGGCTTAATTTACTGGCATGTACAGTATGCAAATGAGATTACTCTCAGCTTAACTGCATCATTTATGTCCATAATAACGGCATCATCATTACAGGGCTCAAATTAAATTACACCATAATTAGCATATCAAAGTGATTGGTTAAAGTTTAAAACAAATACCCAATTTTGTTAATGAACAGCTGTAATTGTCATGTACACTTCAGTGAAAACTCTCTAAACAAATATATGTTTTAGAAGAGAGGAAGATTTTTTTTTTTCTTTTCCGGCAGACAGGTCTGCAGCAGAGGTAAATTACCTAAAAAAGAATGACATGGACTATTCTATTAATGTTAATATATGCTGATCATTTTCAGGTAATAAAGCATTCTATCAAAACAAGGCTTCCGCTTATACTCAGACACCTTCCCTGCTCCTGAGTGTGACAAACCACGAGAAACCTGTTTCCACTTGCAGCCGTGATAACAATGCCGGGGTGACCCGTCCCCAACAAGCAAAGGACGTGTTCAATAACATGCTATTACCAACCGCCCCCGCCCACTTATTGAAAAGACATCCGTGTTCAGATCACGCCAAGTCAAAGCTGATTTTCTCCGCATTCCACCTAAAAGGCGGAAGAGTGACAGAGCCAGAAACTTGCTGAATTTATGGGGTAGACCAGAGCGCTCCTAACCTGATGACCTGATAACCCATTGGACGGCCTCCAGCTCCGTGTCCCCTCATTGAATCACAGCTACATCGAAGCAGTTTCGAGCATGCAGCTGCACCAAGGAAGTTCCTGTTCTTCCATCATGAAAATAAATCAGAAGGGGCAGCTAGCTATTTTGTCAGCATTGGCTGCAACGAACATGCATGCACATTTTAGATATGCAAAGCCATACGCAAATTATAAGCTTGTTTTCCAACCTTTTTGTTATAATCATTTCACGTCAGAAGAGTTTCTACACAACAATCGATAATCTTGAGGCTCACGTGTTAAAAATAGCTCTCTGCCTAAGGTTCTCCCCATTTTCCTTACAATGTACCCCATATGTTCTCTGATTTATCTGTGAGGGTAACCATCCGCTGTGATACACAGCAAGGCAAGCCAAAATATGTTGTTCCCAAAAAGAAAAAAAAAAAGGCACTTTCAAATATACTTAACAAGCAAATTGAATGTCTTATTAAAATCGTATTATCTAAACAGTGTTCAAAAATTTAAAGAAAGTAGCTTTTCATTTTATTCATCGAGGAATCCATTAATGCTTAGGCTCTGAAGTAGTATGTAAATTACGTGCCTTTCAAGGTAGAGCTAGGGCAAATTCACTCCATCAACTAATGATGAACCTCATTATGTGCAGGGAGGATTCATAATGAGGAAAGAGCCACCGCCATTCCATGTTCTAACATAAATCCCTGTAAAATTTGAATATCTCCCCGTCTAATTAAAGGCTACTAATTCCAATCACCCCCTCCATGGCCCCAAAGTAAAAATAAACCTCTTTAAAAGCACAGACTACAGTTATATTTCTAAAGCAGCCCTCGATTCTGTTTGGACTCAGAACCTACCACTCAGATATGTTTTACGACAAGCATAATTAGCAGCTTTCTAAGATACAAACTTTGAGGCTGTTCGAGCTCATTTTAGTTAAATGCACTGGATTTTTATTTTTCAAAGAGCTTCACCTTGACGGGGCTACAGTGCATGCACAGAGATGATCCACGGCCAGGAAACCAGCAGGAATGTGCGAGCAACGGAATAATGTAAAATAAAATTCTTAGCACTCGAGTTCCGTGCTGAAGCGGAGATGCTCAGAAAAAGCCAAGCAGTCGTGGCATGAACCCGAGACTGCATTTGGACGGGGAGGTATTCAAATCTGCTTGGGAACGATGCACTTGATTCTGGAACAAACTGCTCACTTTTAATGTGGTTTGAACTAATGAACAAGTATAGCCCAGCCTCTCACAAGCCAAAGAACTATTTCCTCTTCTAATCACCGACTTTGATTTTTATTTTAAACTGAAAACTATAGAATGCAAACCCAACACTGCCAAACATATTTATTATGATTAATAGCTTGTTAATATCCCTCACTAAGGCTTAATTTGCTCTCCTTTTCCATTATGAATCTGCATACTCTATTCCAGTCCCTTTTTCAGGTGGAGATGAATTTCCTGTGGTCTGTACTTTTTCTATTGTATTGCCACCCAGCAAGGCACAATTAGTTAAAAACAGCCAACCTCCACCTTGGCGCTAACAGAGCACCAGATTACGCAAAATGAGAGAACACAATCATTGAGAAATAAGTGAAGGTGCCCAGGGAATTAAAGCAATTAGACCAAAAGAAAAAAAGAAAAAAGTACGTACGCCAGTCACCCAAACACTCACACCTTTACATTAAAATTCCAAAGAAAAGAAAAAGAAAAAAAAAATCCTGGCTCCTTTATTTAATGTTGATAAACTGGATGTAGAAGCCAATCAAAAAACCTTATCTGCTGTCATAGATTCAAGTATCCCCAAATGTCTGAACCCCGGTTTGGTAATGCAATATACACACATCAGTGACATCAAGTGTAGAATTTCAGGAGCTACACAGTCCATTCTAACCGAAGATGCTGCTGCTTCTTTAAGTTGCATAAAAATAAACTCCACTACATAAAAACTGCCACAGTGCATGTTCTCTCGTCCCTCGGCTCTAGGCATGATCTCCCCCCCACCCCCCTTTTAGGTCAGCCACTCATGCATTAGGAAGCCATCCCTCCCAAAATAACTTGGCCCTCCCCCGAAGCACAGAGTTAAGCAACCTACCTTTGTTCTGGAGTTGCAGATAATAACAGGCAAGCCTCAAGACCATGAGGATTTGGGAAAGATCAGGAGAGTTGAAGGGGAAAAAAAAAAAAAAAAAGAGGAAGAAGAAAGAAACACCACAAGTAGAGAAGAATTAGAAGAAACAACGGGAAAAGCCTTCTCGTGAAACTGTTGTGGCTGCCACAGGACCGGGGTGTCTTTACCAGTGTTTACACCAGTGAGTACACCTCTGCTGCATATCATCCACAACTGGTGGCATTCCCCCCACCCCGAATCCATGCATGACAATTAAAAGCAACTGCACCTCTCCGTTTGGGAGGGGGACCACAAAAGACCTCCGCAATATTTCTTTACAATGTCTATATCACTGATGAGCATTAGTTTGAGTGACAAAGGTCCCGGGCTAAATCAACATTCTTACCTTAATGTTCCTAGTAAAAGGCTCCAGGAAACATAACTCATGAGACATGTATGCAAAGATATGTCTCAAGGAATTAATCCAGAGCCCCCAGATGAAGTGAGAAGAAAAAAAAGAAAAAAGAAAAAAAAGGAAAAGAAAAGAAAAAAAGAAGGAAAAAAGAAAATGCAATGGCTTATTTCCAAACAAATGCAGCTCAGCCCTGGCAGCAATGGCATAAAAACAGGTTTGCGTATACAGAGCTCAGTGGCAGAAGCGAGAGTTCTGTAGGATTTATTTGACACTTATTTTCAGGGAAGCCTTTTGTGGAGTTGTACCGTTTGTTTCTTATTGTCTGAGAGGCAGTTAGGAGCTTTCTCCCGGAGGGGGCCTCTCAACCCCTGGGCTTGGCCGCCTCTGACAGGGAGGTAACCATATTAGGATGTGTATGGTAAAGTAAACAATAACATAGTTGCAATGAAATGGAATTTTTTTCCCCCCCGGCTAATGGTGTTGGGGTCAGTCCTGTCGTTTTAGTCATTCCCACTAATTTTGTTTCCTAGTTCAAACAGGCCCTCCTCCTCCCTCTTTTTTTTTTTTAAGTGTTAGCTGTTTCCAAATATCTGACTGTAAATTTGCTGAGAATGTTTGCAATGTAAGAAAAAGCTTTTAACATCCAAATAAAGATACTGCCAGTTTAATCATTAAAGGGGATGTGAATTTTCAAACCCTTGCAAAGATCCAAGCCTCCTTTACTCACCTCCTCCCGTTCCCCCACCCCAATCTCTCCCTGAAGGTTAAAATTACTTGGTCATTGAAAAGTACCTCCTAAATAAATCAGATTTTTAAAGAAAGAGACTGTTACCTTCATAAAAATTCCACATTCACATACTGTGTTACTGAGTGAAGAATCTTAACCATTCATGCGCCTGAAAATTTATTACCTGGAATTTCTAGGATGGTTACTTTTACATGATAAAGCTCTTTCCCACCTCCTCCAACCCTCCTCCCCCCCAAAAAAAAGCAAGCAAAAAATACTGTGGTCAAGTCATCCTTTAGAAATTAGCTAATCAAACAAAAAAATAATCGAGAATGAGTTCCTAAGATGTTACATGTTTAAGAAAAGTTCTACAGACCTAAAGACAACAATAAAAAGTAAGGCTGCTCTCTGGCCAGCGTCACTCAGTATGAGATTCCCACCCCCCCTCCCCAAGCATCGAGGAAAACATCCCCCGCCAAGGTCAGGGCGGGCTGAGGAGGACAGCAGCGCAGATGAGGACCGCAGAGAGCGGATCTGGAGAGGGGGGAGCAGCTGTGAGCCAGCCTGGCCCCGGCGCAGAGCGAGCTTCCATGTCTTTATCCCGGAGGTGAGAGCCGTGGCTGCTTTTGAAAGCAGTTTCCCTAAGAGATCCGCCAAAACGAGGGTGTTTAAAAGAGCGGCCAGCCCTCGGTGCACAAGGAGGGGAGGAGAGGCACCTCGCTGCTGCCTGCACGAACCCCAGAGCCACCCCTGCAAAACACGGGGTGTGAGCGACCGGGCACAGGCAGGGGAAGAAATGATACACGCAATTAAGGATGCAGTCGGGCTGATGGAGCCAGTAAAACGCACGTGGCCCCGGTGAAACTTCCAGAGCTCAGAAAAAGAGCGCTTCCCCAGACTGGAACCCTTGGGCTGGCCTCTACACTGCTTTGGTCCTTATCAGATCTCTATCATCCAGAAACTTAAAACCCCTGCAACTCATGTTTTATTAAAACATGTTTAGCATTCTTCTTAAAGATAGGTTTTAACCCCAAATACCCATGAAATTAAATCTCCTATGCCACTTATCTGCACTGCTGGGCAAAAACTAAAGTTGAGCTAAACAGAGAGATAGCAAAATCAATAAATCACACAGAACAAGTAGCAGTTCAAAAGTTCAAAGATATGATGGCCAGTTCAATGCGTCTTAGCACTCACCCAATAATAACTCGTCTCTGTCACTCCTCATAGTATAGACAATTTCATCAGCATCATTTTCATTAGGCTGTCTCATGGAAAATTGCTAGCTATTTATGTATACGCTAAAATAAATTAGCCATTTCATCGAGCACTGTGATTCTTATAAAATACATTAACACAATACTCGATTTTCCAGTTGGAGTAAATAAATAAATCAATAAATTCAATACAGTGTGATTCTTTTATTGTGGCGCTACAGCTCTCAGCATAAGTGTTTTTATTGGGTTTATTTGTTTCAATAAAAATTGAAATGGGCCAGTGATCTCTGCGCTGGCATCTTAAAAAGAAAAGAAAGAAAGAAAATCTATCCAATATTTGGGAAAGTATTGTGCGGAACACTCAAACTTATAATGGCATTCAAAAATCATTTTCATTATGATGATTATTCCACAAACCAGTTCTGATGGGAAATTTCACAAAGGGAAAGGGGCAACTGTGGCAGGTGTGTGACTGTTGCGGCGTTTCTGTGCTACAGCCCCGAGTCTGGGGGTGAGGCGTCTGAGAGACAGCAGGGCATCACTGAGCTGCGACCTTCCCCCTCCAGCGTGCCTCCTTCCTGGACAGCAAGAAACGGCAGTGGGACAAGTGCCAGATGGCCTCTTCTGTCACACCTTACGGAATGCCATTGATTGTGGCTCGGAGAAGGCCATTTACTGCAACCTCTGGGGGAAAGACTGGGGTATCATGACTGCAAGAAAGAAGAGAGAGGTGTGCTGATGCTGTAAATGAAATCAGGCCCAGGGCCTGCAAGCAGCTCTGGAAGCGAAATGGAGACACCGCGAGGCACGAGATGCTCCCCGAGTCACCGGCACCGTTAAATCAAAGGGGATCAGGGTCGTGGAGAGGGCTGTTTTTGCCTCTGCCAAACTGCCACACTCCTCTTCCTCGTCTAACACCAGCCTGTATTGTCTTTGGAGAAATGCCCTGGTTCCCCACTCTCCGTCCCTGTGGTTCACAGGAGGTGGATGCATCTCCCACCTGCAGAGGGTGGGACCATACACCAGGTCTGACCAATCAGTGTGTTCTGCTCTGCCAGCCGCATTGATTGGCTGATGGATGGAAATGTGTCAAAAGAGAATGACACTCAACTACCAGTATTCTGTAGGAACTCCTGGGACAGATAGAGACTGTCCTTTTGCTGGGTTTTCAAAAGCTTTAAGGACAGGAATTGGCCTGCCCCCAGAAAGAGAAAGCTGGCTGAAAGAGGCCAGGATGCAGCCACTCGGAGGTGAGCACAAGAGCAGGACAGAGTCCTAACAGTACGGCCATCCTACTCCTGGACTTCAAGTACATGAGCTACTGAAATTCCCTCGTTTGCTTAGCTAGCTGGAGCTGGCTTTGGGTTATGTGCAGGGACAATACAGGGACTTAAAACACATATGCCTGCTACATATCGTTCTCCAACTCTACAATATTCGTTACCCCTTACAGGAAAACCAACAAGCTCTCACAGCTAATACTCAAAATTTGTAGACCTCCTGTATCCTATGTAACCAGGTCATCAGCCACGTTTTCTTTTCTGCTAATACTAGAAAGAGTCAGGTGAGTAGGCCAGGACCCGCAGTCAGAAAGAACTCAAGGTGATCTCAAAGCAGGCTAAACTAGAGATCTAAAACCATCCAGGATGCACTCTTATATAGACTTAAGAAACTTTCTTCTCTAGGCCCCTGCTGGCGGTGGTTCAGGTTAGGGATGGACCGGCCCATCAGCTTAGGTGAATGGCCAGGTGGCTCACACAACAAACCTCGCATCTCCTGACATGACTCATAGACAAGGGATGAGATCTGGTCCTCTCATCCTCTGATAGGAAGTTGTACTGGGGGGCAAAGTCAGGAAGGAGGAAAGGCTGCTGCATGGGTCCTTGAAGACAGGCCAACACAAACTCACTGGCCCTAACACTTTCTGAATCCCTTTCACAGACCCACTGACACTCACAGAAAAATTTTTACTCGTTTGATCGAGTAGTCTGACCTTCAGCCTACCGAAGTCTCGATCCACTGGACACACTGAACTTATTCTCGGAGACATAAATATCCTAATAGGGCATGTGTGAAAGCTGAAGCTCTCTGTTATTGACAGAAGGGAAGGAAAGCTGAGAAATTCATTCATCATCATTTAGTTTTACTCCCATCTTGGTTCTTTCATCATTATAAAAACGAGCACTTATCGAATATCTAACTGAAGCAGAAGATATTATATTTGTCATGGAATTCTTAGAAATATTTTTCCCATTTCACAGATTTGGCAAACTGAGACTCATGTTAAATAATTTGCGAGGGGTCACAAAATGAGTAACAGGTGGAGTGAGTTTTCAGTTCATGTTACCGTGCAAAATCCAGGGGCTGCTTTATCCCTGTCTCCTCCTTTTCTTTCCTCATTCTCGTGAGTTTAGTTTTTCATTATAATATGCCATTCATTCTTAAATCCCGAATGCCTAATACCAACTCCAAGCCTAGGGATAACCAGTAAAAACACAAACAGGTACTCATAAAATTTACCAGATTCTAGGAAGGAAAGAGTCATAAGTCAAGGATGATAAAATAATGGCAGGGTCTGAGGGAATTTATTCAAATAGGGAGAACAGGATAAGTGACATTTAAGCTAGGGTGGAAGGGGTGAGCCCTGGCTCCAGCCCAGGCAGACTGGCAAACCAGAGCCATGATTTCCTCCCTGGGCGGGAGAAAAACCCAGATCAATACAGCCAGCTTGCCTTGGGACTAGCAACCACAGTAACACAAACAATAACAAGACAACAAAAAAGGAAGCTACTTCAGTCTTAATATGCCAGGGACTGTAGTAATCATATTGCATGCACTGTTTTCATTACATCTCTAAAATAACCCTAGAAGATGCATAGTTACTGAATACTAGAAATGCTACATATTTTTGTTTCATCAGTAAGGACAATGAGACCCAGAGAAGCTACGTACGTAACCCGTTCCTGGCCACACCGCAGCTAAGTGGCGGAGTCCAAATCCAAACCCGGCTCTGCTCGGGACAAATGATTCTTGGTATGTCATGTTGGCAGCCGCCTGCGGTCAAGAAGGACTGTCGCCACGAGCCCTGGTTGTTCACACTGGTGTCCCGGCTCCTGCTACTGGCCTGGAGTGGAAGGACAGTCCACCCGACTCTAAGACATAATGATTCAGAGGGTTGGCTCCACTCTGTGTGCAGGGAGAGGGACAGAGAGAAGTGGAGAAGGCTGAGGAAGGAGGGGAATCAACACCGTGGACCCCTCATTTTTCCAGCCTCGGTTGCGTTAGTATCCACTAGACTCTCCCGGTAGCTCCATTTTTGCCTCTAACTAGGGACATGGAACTTGCGACAAGTCTTTTCGTTTAACTGAATCAACCTCAAGTCAATCCTACTTTGCACCACGATTATATCCAAAACATAGGCTACCTGAAATCTTGGTGGTGGGAATTGCTTTAAAACTTCGATGGGGAGACACAAGAGAGAAGAGATATGGGAACATATGTATATATATAACTGATTCATTTTGTTGTAAAGCAGAAACTAACACACCATTGTAAAGCAATTATACTCCAATAAAGATGTTTAAAAAAAAAACAAAAAACTTCAGATGATGAGTTCGGGGCCACAGGGGTCCATCTGCCCTGGAGAGTAGAGTTTCTCAACCTCAGCACTATTGATATTTTGGTCCAGTAAACTCTTCATTGCAGGAGCTGTGCTGGGCATTGGAGGAGTTCAGCAGAGTCCCCAGATGCCAGCAGCATCACTGCCACCCCAGCTGTGATGCCAAAAAATGTCTCCAGATATTGTCAAATGTTCCTTGGTGGGGAAAACTGCTCCTGGTGGAAAACTACTCAGCAAGAGAAACATCGCCCAATACAACTTTGTCATGATGGAATGCTCTAGACCTACACTGTCCAATGGAATACCCACGAGTCACCCGAGGCAACTGAGCACTTGACATATGGCTAGTGCAACCATGGAACTAAATTCTTAAATTTATGTAATTTTAATTAATTTAAATTTAAATAGCCACACACATCTAGTGGCTACTCTATCTTGGACTGTGCAGTTTTAGAAGTGTCACAAATTTTCCATATTCATGAGAATCTGATCCTCAGCAGATGGATATTTGGTTCCTAGTTCAAGCTTCTATATATTAATTTTTAATTAAAAATGTTATCTTCCTCTCTATGGAAATCAACAAACTCTCTCAAATTTAGCAGTTTCGGTCCTGACCCTTTAAAAATTTTGTTCTTACTCTGAACCTTTTCTTCTAAATTTTATAAAAGTTTTCACCTAATTTTTACATAAGTTTAATCACAGTTTTGATTAGAATTGCAGATTTATTTAATTGAATAACTAGGGTGAGAGATTTATGCTTGTGGATTAGAAGCAAGTGCACTCCTTAAGAAGCCACTTGCAAGATAATTTTTTTCCCTGTCAGAAACATGTACCTGCTACTCTTTTAAAGACACACTGCCTGTAAACTGGGTCTTTGGAGACACCCGCGACCCTGGAGAAAGTGCTCTGCTCTACCAACTCAGATAACTCACACCATTTGGAACGACAGTGACATTATGAAAGGGTTCTGACACAGTAACATCCCTCCACCCTGTCCCCCCCTGGAAACTCCAAACTACACATATTCAGGTGGAGCTTTCCACCGTAGCTCCAAGCGTGATAAATTTTTCAGCTTAGGGAGAAAGATTAGTACTGATGTAACAAATTGACTGTAAAACCAGTCGTATGACACCATAAATACATCAGAGCTGTCAGGATGTTTCTTCCACAATGGGCAAATACAGAAGCAAAGATCACTTGAGGGTGGGGGGTTAGTCATACCCAACTCCATGTGCAGGGTATGAAACATCCAGAACTATGGTTTTGAACAGGAAGCTGAACCATCTACAAAATATTCCTTGGGTTGATAAACAGAGAGCGTGAGATGGGATAAAGCCTGATGATGAAGAAAGTAAACAAAGAGTGTTTGTTACCCACCATCTCTTGATACCAAGAAATTTCAGCTTTAGCAATACTATGGGAATCCAAAAATGCAGTCATTCTAAATAATGCTGAGAATAATGACATTCGTATCCTAAGCTGGGCAAGGCCTAGATGTTAGGTTGACCATAGCTGGTTAGGTATGAAGTGTGGCTCCATATGTAGACAGGGCTGGATGGCTATTCGACACCATTCCCAACTCCTTCCCTTCCTCCTACTACTCTTCAAGCTGATAAAAATCACCTGTTCCCCTTCCCACATTTCTCTGCACTTAGGGATAGACATCTAACTTAGTTCTGCCCAAAAGATACGAGGGGGAAACGCATGAAATATGTTTCCTCCTTGATTAGAGCAAAGGAACGAATCAACCTCTCTCTCTCTCTCTGGCTGTCCTCTTACCCTACGTTGTGCTTTGAAAAGCAAACATATAGAAAGGTGATGCCTGGAGCTTTAGCAGCCATCTTGTAACCATGAGGGAAAAGCTAAATCACCAATATGCCAACCCAGCAATCAGATATTATTGAGGTACTGAACCAATCTTGAGATGGCCTACCTACAGGCTTCCGAGCAAGTACATGATAAATATCCTTATCTTTTCAGCCACTGCTAATGAGGTTTTCTGTTACTAACAGCTGAAAACATGCTTATTGATATATCCTAAACCCTAGGAACGACAGAGAAAAATCACTTCCTTGAGGGAAATGGACTAATCAAAGTGTAATTAGTCAATTTTCCTGAAATCTAAGATGGTTCCCCACGTCACCTGAGAGCTTGTCACTGAAGAAAATGATTCTTAGTCTTTAGAAGATCCCGAACAAAAACACCACCACCTCATACTTACTTGCACGCCAACTCCACGCAAAGCTTTTACTCAGGTGATTTACTACCCTCCCCCTCACTCTACATGGCAGGTACAATGATTATCCCTTTTTTTTTTTTTGGCGGTACGCAGGCCTCTCACCACCGCGGCCCCTCTCGCTGTGGAGCACAGGCTCCGGACGCGCAGGCTCAGCGGCCAGGGCCCACAGGCCCGGCCACTCCGCGGCATGTGGGATCCTCCCGGACTGGGGCACGAACGAACCCGCGTCCCCTGCATCGGCAGGCGGACTCCCAAGCACTGCGCCACCAGGAAAGCCCTATCCCAATTTTTGAGCAGAAGAAATAGCAGAGAGAGGGGAAACAAAATGTCCTAGGCCAACAGCTGTTACAGAAAATTTGGTCACAAAGCAGGAAAATGGTTATGCATGGCCCCAACTGCAGAACGTGGACAACCCCACCCAAGTCATCATTTCCTGTTCTAAGACAACAGCATCACCTGGGCTCAGAGCACAGGCCACACACCGTCATATGCGCTGTGCCTTGGTGACCAGACGCTGAAGCAGTAACTGAAGACGGGACTGATTCTTCAGCTCACGGTGCCAAGGACAATGGATGCTCCCTGAGAGGTAACAGTAGCATCCACACCAAAGTCACCATCGTGAGCAGGCAGTCACTGCGGTGTTGACTGTCCCCATGCCCTGAGTGGAACGGGTAAGGCCCGCAACGCACAGTGGAGGGACAGGGTGTGGCTAGGTGGCCTGCAGCTTAGGGTATTAAGAGACATCAGACGGCCTGCCTAGCTTTGGAATTCCTGGCTCAGTGACCTTGAGGAACCAGCTGGACCTCTCGGAGCCTCAGGTTTCCCATCTCTAATACAGAAATAATAAAAGTAGATAACCTTTTTGGGTGTGGAGAAAATTACATGAGAATGATACGTGTCAAAGTTCTCACCTGGTACACAGTAGGCACTCAATAATTAGTTATCATCGTCACCATCATCATCAGTACTGAACGATAATGAAGTGCAAAAGTGACTAGCATGGTATTTGGCATGCACCAGGTATTCGATAAATGCTCATTCTCCGGTTTTCCCATCTCTCTTTCCTCTACAGATGACTCAAAGATTTAATTCTGATGTGAGGCACCTACTGCAATTTTTTGAAGTATTAACAAATTCATCCCACTAAAATGGTCTTGGCCTTCATGTTATGGTAGATACAAAGATAAAGCGTCCGTGGACATCAGCGTCCGTAACAAATACGTTAAACAAAAAACAGTAATGTACCTACTGAAAAATATAATTAAATATATGTAATATTAACATTTAGATTTTTTCATATATTATACATATAAGAATACCCCTTCCATTTACTACCTCTGTGTGTTGAGAATGGAGGTAATTGTAATTTAAAAAATATTTGTTTATAGTTTAAATTTCCTGCTATAAACATGTACTCCTTATATAATTTGGAGGAAAAGACAATACTTTTTAAAAGACAAAAAAGATAAAAATTGTCTGATTTCCACCCTCTTGGTTTTCTAACAGATGATAATTTGCCAAGCCCATAAATGGCAACAAATCTGTAAGAAATAAAATTTCTAAACATTTAACTAACCTAACCTCCTTGCCCTTAATAAGTTACTGTTCACTATTTTTTCTCCTTCCTGACTTCCTCTTCTTACCAGGAATAAATTCTTCCCCCTGGTTTCAACACTACCTTTCTCACCCCAGTAGTATCTCAGGGGACATCTTTAAGTCCTTTGTGGTGTGAATCGAATCTACAGATGGGTTGGGAACACACACATAAATAACCCACTAAGAGTCATGACCACTAGGCTGGCCTTATTCACGGAGGTTTTGTGGACTGCTGTTTGCTAAAAAGTTTTTCCTTTTTGGTTGGCTGGACTCATAGCGCCCTGTGAATGCCAGGACTTATGATAAGCACTGACACACTTCACTGTTACATATTCATGTTCATGATAATGCAATCTTTCATTTGGGTGATTTAAAAGTCCCCCCTCCAGTCCGAATTACAGTTAGATATACACTGAATGCTTCATCAATCATAACTATTTTTATTCTCAATCTTGTGCAAAAATACCAGAGAAGGTGAATTTCAACTACACACTGAAGAGGGTTTTACTATTAGCCCTGAAAATTTTCTCTCTTGTCATTTATACATCGGATTCCCACCGTTTCTGCCTAAGCAATCTATTCACCTGTATCTTTCACTACAGCAGATCTTATCTGCGGAGTGAAAGGAAATCCATGCTCATCTCTCTTCTCTAGGGTCAAATCTGCCGTATCTTACAGAGAAAAGCAAGCATTTCTCAGTTATGAACTAGACAAAATGCCCAGCAACTCAACGTTTGAAATACTTGTGAGCAAGCAGCTTGAGAAGGTCACAGCAACTTGTACTGAACTTAAAAGGGGGATTTAGAACTAACTCACCCCAAGAGCCAATGAGCTTACTACCATCAAGCAGTGAGTCAAGGGATCACACCTACCCCTCATAATTGCACTTGAAAGAAACTACATCCCCTTTCCATTCGTGCAAGGGCTTGTCATAGTTTCAGGGCCAAAATCTTCCCACAGTTAACCTTGGACCTACAGACGATGAGGCTAATCAAAACAGAGGCAGTGATCAAACCAGGCACCCCACAGCTTGGCCTGATCCTATCACAACCACCATTATCTTCTACATTAGGAACACAAGTCTTTTTTAGGGAAGTTTCTAAGAGCCTCCTACCCATCCTGTGTGGTTCTCATGTGCGACACACTAATAAATGCAACTACACACACATAAAAATCTGTCCCCCCACATCCTCTGCTTCAGGTAGGGGAGAATTAAGCCTATCCCTTTAAAATTATTTTTTTTAATCTAACATATATTCAATATTTAAGTTTTGATTTTACGACCTTTCTTTTATTCTCAAATTCTCCCATCTTAACAATCTCCTTTGAGGCTAATAAATTTATGTTTTTATTCCTAGGTCAGGAAACACTGAATTACTGGAATTCAGTGTACAGATGCTTCCAGGGTAAAGGTTCTTTGTTTCTTAGCAGAAGAAATGCATTCAACTAATTTGACGTGTAAGTCTGATAAAATCTCTCTGGAAAAACTGATTCTAATATGATGAATAATCCTTTGAGGTGAAAAATGAGAAATACCCACACTGGGTTTTATTATATATTAATTCTAACCGGGTCTGAAACGAAACTCAAGTAAGCCATCTTTTAGATGTGGGAAAATGGCAAACTTCCCTGCAAACTACATGCAAGAAGTAATTAAGGTAAATGAACATGAAATTAAACAGCACCCCCATAAAGTAGGATATAAAAGTAAAGATTATTAGAAAAAAAAAGATTGTCTTCCTGTTCTATATTAATCTCGTGAATTGCACAGTTATTCTATTTCTCTTTTAGTATTTGATGATGGGTTTTTAGAGCTTGAGTTTTATTAGAACTTGCTGGAGGAAGGTCTTCAGTAGTAAGCTAGCTACAGGTCTGGGTATGTTCTTACATCTTTCCCAGGGACTTAACTACTAGATGAGCCATACAAGATAAAGGTAGGTTCATCAAACTTCCTGTGATGTAAAGCTGGAAGGTTTCCTAATACCATCAGTGAGAAACTCAAGATCCTGGTTAGAAAGGAGGCCTAAAGCTACAAAAACTAAGACTATAGAGCAAAACTCTGCACATCTCTTCAATAAATGCTCCTATTCGTGTAGAATTCAGGGACAGCTGGTATTTGTTGAATCTGGGGGGCTATCTAGAATCCATTCTTACTTCAATTTCCCTTTGGGGAATTACCCCTCCCCTCACCCCCCCCCACCTCGTTGCAAGCAGGGTGGAATTCCTCAGTCAGTTCCCCTGCCCTCTCATAGCCATGGGGGTACATCTGTAACACAAACGAGGCCCACCTGATTCGTCTCAGTAGACTGATGTGCAGATAGAAAAATGTGTGGGGAGCACTGATTTCAGCAGCCACACCGATGTGCTAGTCAAGTCATTCAAGCTGCCTATGTATTGGAATTCTCCTGTCTCCTGTCCTCTCTCAATCTTCTGTCCGTTCTGGGAGCTACTGGCTGTTCCTCCAATAAACCCTTTTCCTTTAAGTTGGCCAGAGATCAACAGTTGCTTGCAACCAAAGAACTCAACCAGTAATGATGGGGAGACCCTTGACACCAGCTCAAAAAGAAAGCTGAGCTAATCGAACCCATGCTCAGTATAACTGACAGTATGTGATACTATACTCCTGTATTATTTATGGCTGCTCTTAAATTCAATATAAAAATTTGCCCAGTGTTGTTAAAAAAAAGAAAAGGAAAAAAAAACACAAAAAACTAGTGGCCAAATCAGCAAATCAGGAATCTTCTTTCCAGTTTTTCTTCAGCATAGCTTTAGAGATATACAAAACATGCAGAATGAGTCAAAAGAGGATGTTCCCGAGATGTGGAAAGATGAAGAAATAGAGCCATGTGAGTGTTTAGTGAAGGGATGTGCACTCTTCATCTGGACTTCCAGGTTCCACAGCAACCACCTATGTGTATTTCTCAGGCACCATGACGAAAAGTACGTGGACTTTGGAACCAGGCAGCCCTGAGTGCAAATGCTTGCCCTTCCGCTTAGCAGCTCTGTGACTCTGAGCAAATTATGCCATCTTGCTGGACTTCAGCTTTCCCATCTGTAAAATGGATAATGGTCATATCTGTAACGCATAACTAGTTGGCAGGAGCAAAAGCAACCACAAACACAAAACATCGGGCTTCCCTGGTGGCGCAGTGGTTGAGAGTCTGCCTGCCGATGAAGGGGACGCGGGTTCGTGCCCCGGTCCGGGAGGATCCCACGTGCCGCGGAGCGGCTAGGCCCGTGAGCCATGGCCGCTTAGCCTGAGCGTCCAGAGCCCGTGCTCCGCAACGGGAGAGGCCACAACAGTGAGAGGCCCGCGTACCACAAAAAAACCCACAAAACATCTAGCAGTCTTGACGCAAAGTAAGCCCTCAACAAAATGATAATTATGATGACTGTGCCTACGACAATCTGTGGAGCACCTGCTCTCTATCCCGTGTGCTCTGGGGCGCACAAAAATAAGTTACATAGGTTCTTACCTTCAGGCAAGAATTTGTGGCTTTCAAATCTGAAAAGAATGCACTAAAATACAGAGCAGACTCGAACAAAGGTTATAATGAAATACAAACACACACTTGTGGGAGCCCAGACAAAGGAGTGAGTTACACAGGTTGGGTTAAATTGAAAAGGCTTCACAGAAGTGATATCTGAGCCAAGCCTTGAAGGATCAGTAGGATGTTAATACACGGGAGGGAGGGGGGAGGGAGAAGAGGAAGATTGGCATCCAAAGCCAAAGGAAGCAATAGCATGAGCTGCACAAGTTCAAGAGAGGGCAACAGGGCTTCCCTGGTGGCGCAGTGGTTGAGAGTCCGCCTGCCGATGCAGGGGACACGGGTTCGTGCCCCGGTCCGGGAGGATCCCACATGCCGCGGAGCGGCTGGGCCCGTGAGCCATGGCCGCGGAGCCTCCGTGTCTGGAGCCTGTGCTCCGCAGCGGGAGAGGCCACGGCTGTGAGAGGCCCGCGTGCCACAAAAAAAAAAAAAAAAAAAGAGAGGGCAACAAAAGGGTAGAAGAAGTGGGTTGATGTCAGCTCCAGAAGGCCAGGGACCAAGTTGGAATCTATCACTCGGGTGTCCATCCTAACTCTGAGAAGAAGGCCAGCCTCACAGGAGGCACCCAGTTATGCCATGAGGGCCTGGAGAGAGGAACAGAAGACAGACAGAATGGGGCCAGGGCAGAGCTGGGCCATGGCCTTGCGGGCCAAGCTAAGGAGCAAAGTCTCCATCCTGCAGTTGGGGAGGCAATGACGAGAAGAGAAGGCAAGAGAGGGACTTCAGAGGTTAAATAAAAAGGGCTTGGCGCTGGAAGGAGGCAAGGTGGAGCTGGGGGCATGGAGAAAAGGGGGAAACTGTGATTAGGCTTTAAGACTGGGAACTTATTTATTTGAACTGACATGATTCTGTGTCCAGAACTATCACTGATAATGTCCACAAAGTGGATTCTGACCATAGAGAAACCTTTCCATCAAGAGCCCTAAAAACGGCACAAGCCGCCCCCAGACAGAGTGAGCACGTCACCCAGAGCCTTTCAGTAGAAACCGGGAGTTCAGGCTTAAAGCCTAGATACATGACTGTGTGATCTTACAGAGTTTACTTCACCTCTCTGTGTCTTCGTTTTACTATCTATAAAACGGGTTCAACAGCAGTACATCTGTATAAGGACTAAGAGAAGAGATACACATAAAGGACCCAGAATGGTTCCTGGCACACACAAAGTGCTCCAGAAATGTTACCTGCCACGATTCCGACTGTTTTCCTTATGGTTATTTACCAAGGCTGGGGAAGAATGCGTCCCAAGCTCCCAAATGACTACGTCCCCAATTCTAGGATCCAAATGTTGGAAGTAAACTGACGGCCCTGGCGTTTGGTAAAGGAGCTGATTCCACTCAACTCCCAACTTTGTACAGATGGACTAGATGATTTGTGGATGGACCCATGCTAAAAAAAACTAACACAAACAAGTTTATGATCAAACGAAAATGCCTACAAATCAGTGAAATGTCTATATACAAGATGGTGTCTATCACTGAGAGCTACATATTAACCCACAGACACCATGGGCAGTGCCTCCCTATGTGGACTCGGCCTGAGAGTCCTGTCCAAGCCCCTTAAGAAAAGGGAGCCTAGATCATGCCCACAGGAAAGCACATGTGGCGAGGGGGGGGGCGCGGGGAGAGCCCTGCTGGAGGCTGTGGAGGCCACCCAGTTAGGGAGGGAAGGTGGAGGACGAGGTGAGGAAGGGGCAGCAGGGGACTAACTATGGGTATTTTCCAATATTTAGGGCAAGGCGAAGGGATGAGAGAAGAAATGGGATTTCATGCCCGGCTGTTTCTCGCTGTTGTTGTAATCAGAGGGTCCTTGTAGCCGTGTTTGGTCAAGGAATTGATGCGGTAGTTCATTTCTGTCAACTCCTATTCATGTTTGTGTTTTACCCTCTGGGACGAAGTCTGCTAAGCTCCTAAATACCATCTGCAATGTTAAGTAATTTAATTATTTCTGTATCATATTGGGACTAATTTTTTAACCCACAACTAGGGGTGAAAATAAGACTGACACTCAAAGGAAAGTAAAAAGTGAGAGAGGACAGACATAAGGCAAAAACCATTAAAAGGTGACCCTGGATCTGGGCATGACTAGTGGGTTGGTTATGAAGGCTGAAAAAAATCCCAAGGCTCTAAGCATACAATTCAGTTGATTTTCTTTATCTCCACATTGAAAAAATAAGCAAGAATGTGCCTTTCATGTAGGAGCGTGACACCACGTTAGATTCCCTGGGTCACCTTAAATTTAAAATGAAATCTGTTCCTCCCAAGGGCAGAGATTCATCGAAGAGAAGGAGTGAAATGGGCAGGTGAACCACACTGGAGATGCCGCAAGGGAGGTGTGGCAACGTCATCATTTTCAGACGACCACAGTGCTGCTAGAGCCAGGAAAGGACCTTGAAAAGGATCCAGAACCACCAGCTTGCCACCTTTCTATTTAGTAAACAACGGAGCCGAGCAGAAGGTGGGGTGAAAACTGGAGTAGAATTTAGGTATATTACCCCTGGGTAACCATAAGCTTTCAACTTTACACCACCTATCCTTCTCCTAAGCGCGAATTGCTAATAAAGTTTGGAATGTGTTAAGCTATTAACTGCATTTCCTTCTTCTGGGTGTCTTTTTAAACTAAACAGAAGTTCCCTGGGCACATGAAGGTAAAACAGGAAGCGCCCCGATAATACATTTCAAGATAAGACGGGCATAGCACCACGTATCATTTGCACCTTTTAAAGTAACAGGTCCCTTGCAAAGCTACTGTAGAGTCCAAGTAATGATCTTACAGCACATTAAGTTTTAGACTGTATTCTACATTTTAAAAATCTATATAAATAACGCTGCTTTTTTATAAATTATCACTAAGTTTTCAACACAATATGAAACACACTATCAAAACAAAAAAAAATCTTAGTTTTTTTCTTTTTCAACTTTAGCTTCCAGTTCTGCAATCTGGAACTAAGACCAATTCTTGTCCTTTCACATATTTAACTAGGAAAACATAAAACTGAGCAGAAGGGTAAAGCCCAGAAAAAAAAAGATTCTTATTTCTGAAAGAAATGGACCCAAGTATTATAAAAGAAATCTACATTTGCTAAGATCTGATATAATGCTGTGATTGATAGGCTTATTTTTTGCCCTCCTTAGGTATCAACATCTACGTACCCAGAGTACGAGAAGCACAGACTAGCAATACAGGTTATCATGCTCTGTAGACTAAGCTGTGTTTCTGAGTAGTCATCTACGATGACTATAAAAATATTCACAGTCTTCAAAGTGACTGTATCTCTTGGCCTGATTACCCAGCCCTGGAAAGAAAGACCACTGTAGCTACCAAGGAGACATGGGCAGAAAGACCTTGCACTGTGAACTACCTTAATTTGGATCATCACAGGTTCAAAACAAAGCCCAATAGCACAGCCTATAGAATATTCATTATTTCTCAGTAAGAAGGCACACACACGTTACCTGGAAATACACTTTTGGAACTGCCCTCGCACAAATCCTGATTATTAAGTAACATTTATTAATTCATTCCCCTATTTGTTCACTCAACAACTACTTGTCAGATCCTTACTACACATCAGACACAGAATGCCAAGACTATATGAACCCAAACTGCACCTGGACTGTCCAAACTGTGGGATGGGGGGAGAGAGAGTTAAGATATGCCTGACACACCCAGAAATAAATAAGCCATATAATTTTTATACTCATGGTTTACTTTCAACATCAAATTTATGTAGAAGAGAAAGAGGGTGCCCTTTAAAAGAAAAAAATAAGTCAGCGGATCAAAGGCATCATTAATCACTCTCTCTTTTAAATTAAAAGGTTCGAAAAAAGGTGGGCACAGAACCAAAGTAGGAAACAAATCACTCCCCTTGCTGAGTGAGGGTCAGAGTCTAAATGGGAGGGTCCTCGGTATTTACCGAGTTCATCTCCTGCGTAATGGATCTGGAGAAGAGATTTCCGCTGGGGCTCTGCTCATTTGAGGCTTGGCTTTTGCTTTTTAAAAATGACACTTGGGTGGCTACTGTAGTACTGGGACTGGTTTTAGAAACAAACCGCCCGAGGGTTTTCTTTTTTTATATATAAATTTATTTATTTTTTATTTATTTTATTTTTGGCTGCGTTGGGTCTTTATTGCCGCACGCGGGCTTTCTCTAGTTGGGGCGAGCGGGGGCTACTCTTCGTCGCGGTGCGCGGGCTTCTCATTGCAGTGGCTTCTCTTGTTGGGAGCATGGGCTCTAGGTGTGCGGGCTCAGTAGTTGCAGCACATGGGCTCTAGAGCTCAGGGTCAGTAGTTGTGGCTCGCGGGCTCTAGAGCTCAGGGTCAGTAGTTGTGGCGCACGGGCTTAGCTGCTCCGCGCCATGTGGGATCTTCCAGGACCAGGGCTCGAACCCGTTTTCCCCTGCATTGGCAGGCAGATTCTTAACCACTGTGCCACCAGGGAAGCCCCAGAGTGTTTTCTCAGTAAGGTTCTTGCTTTTATGATGTGACCTAGGAGATCCTGAGCCACTGCAAAGGTCCCTGGTTCATGAGCCTCAGGCTGGATTCTTTGGTGGCCTGGGGACTGCCTTTGTAAGAGGGCTAGCCCTTGTTAAGCAAATGCAGAGCACGTCCAATGCACCTGGCAAGGACTTATCACACAGTGGCTGAAGGAGCTAAGGAACCCCCCCCAAAGAGATTCCTTGAAAATCAGGAATATCTAAGCAAGGAGCCCTCAAGACCAGCGTTTTCCAACCGCCCTGCTCTTCAGAACACCTCATCCACACCTGCACTGGGTACAGTAGGTCAGGGTGCAGACAGATAACGCATGGAGTTTTCTGCTGTGCACACATCCCAGAGGGAACTCAGCCTGGGACAGAGTCAGACTCCCCGTCTAGTGGAATCCCAGCCCAGAGGGACTTAAATACGCTTAAAAACTGAGATAAAACACCACCACCTAGTCTATGCAATATCATGAAAGCTGGGAATTTCAGTAACTGCCGGGCAGGGGTAACCACAGTTAGGATTTGGGGAATTGGGGTGTTACTGCTGTATTGTTGTTTATTGCAAACTTTGCCATCTAATCAGGCTGGGGCTTGTTTTGAAAAGCTCCCAATTTTCTGAAAAGCCTACGACCATGGAGAGAACACCCAATCCTTCCTCACACTTTATACTCGTTGGTAAGCTTATATTCATTGCTCCTTCATTTTCTCCTGGTTGTTGTTTTTTTTTTTTTAATATAAATACATCTCTGTTATAAAGGGCAGGTGGAGAGAAAACCTCATTTGTACCTTCATACTAGTCCTAAGGATGACATCCACCGTTTATCGACTGTTTATTAGGAGCTGGCACAGCGCTAAACGCTTCACACACCTTCTCAAAGTTACTCCTCTCAACTCCAGGCTTGGTCCCTACACTTGTTCCTCTTTCTAAAGTTGAGAAAACCTGAGGCCAAGGTCAGAGGGAAAGTGAGTAGAAGAGCTGAGATTTGAAACTGAAACAGGCGCTTAACCAGAGCTTTTTAAGCTTAATCCATAACATAACTAACCCTGAATAGAAAGAAGTTGCAGAGCAGGGCAGAGACGGGGCGGGGGACAGTTTCAAACCCACAGTCCAGTGGACCTCGATAGTTGCTCACACAAACTTCACTCACCCTCCTTCTTTGAGTACCAGCATCCCAACTTTGTTTGGGCAGCAATGTGCTCAATTAAAACATCTGCAGTTTCAGGCTCTCTTGTCACTGGAAGGAGCCGTGCGACACAGTCCCCTGGCCAATGACATATAGATAAACAGTCAAAGGAAGACTGTTTGGACTTCTGTCCAAAGTAAGAAGACAAATCCAGGAAGGTCTATTTCATTTTACAAAGAAGCACCATCTGGAGAGAAAAAATGTCTTTGTCCTTTGCACGTTCATGCCTGGAAACACACCCTGGATGTCTAAGCGGCTACCTGGTTACTATGAGCACAAGCTAAAGACGGTGGGTAGACAAGCAAGAAGCAGCCCAGTCTTGGAGGACCCTCTTAAAGGGTACTCCAGCCAGAGAAGGCCTACTTCTAGACTTCTTATTTTGTTAAACAGAACTCACCACCAACCACCACCCCACTTTGATTAAGCCAGGGGACTATACACTGCGGCCCGTGGGCCAAACTGGAGCCTGATTGCCTGAAGTTTTATTGGAACACAGCCGGGCCTGTTGATTGAAACATCACCTACGGCTGCTTTCATGCAGCAGAGCTGGGTAGTTGTGACTAAGACTGAATAACCTGCAAAAGCCTACAATATTTACTGTCAAGTTCTTTACAAAAAAAGTTTGCCAACCCCTGGATTAAGCCACTGTAGTTAGGTTTTTGTTCCATGCACCTACATTCAATCCTAATTGAAACATAGCCAGTCATGGAAAATTCCCAGTAAGTGAAGAACAAAAACGCTCGCTCTCTTACTCAGTGTTCACTAAATACGTCAAGTCCCATCATGGGCCAGACCCTTCGTGATGTGCTAGACGTGCAGAAGTAAGTACAGCTCCTGACCCTTCTGGAATCTGCAATCTTTGGAGATAGTAACATGCTAAACGAATAGCTTTAAAAAGAATCACTTATAATTGTAAGTGCTAGGGGAAAATACAGGACGCTATATAACCATATAATTGGGGAGCCTAACCTAATCTGCGAGCGTTAGAGAAATTGTCTTTGAAAAACTGATAGTTGCCTGTGTTTCTACATAAAACTGCTCCACTGACCCAGCTTCTAGTCATGCATAAGCTACTCCTTGTTGGAGATTTAGTCCCGTTTCAAAGCTCCACTACAACACTGTTTCATAACAACCAGCTTGAGCACACCCAAAGGAAACCCCGATTTGGAGAAGGCATCTCTCTAGAAAATTCTCATTCAGTGACTTATCACTTCCATATGACCGTGAGTTAAATGTCCAAAGATAGTGTTAAGGGGAAAAAACATTTGGGCACCTATCCCCAATGGTATTTAATTTAATCCTGAATGTAATTTCTGCGTTAGTGCCCCCATGACCAAGCCACCCACACTTGTCATCTTACCTCAGGCACCCAACAGTACTGGAGACCTGCCCTGGAGTGGCTTCTAGACAAAAGAGGCTATTGTGTGACTGTAAAGCAAACAAAAAAATGATGTTTTCCAAAACACATCAATTCAGAAGACCCATGGAGTAGTTACGGTAAACCACCAACAAATATAAAAGGTGTAATTCCAGAATGCAGTCCAATGAGGATGAGAAATCCTCAGAAATGGAGGAGACATCAGAAACGGAGAGCCGTGAAGGGCTTTTCAGAGAAATTAGTTCAAACCTTAAGTCCCAACAACTCCGAAAACATTGCCACGCAGAAGGGATCTGATTGGATTCTCTAATTGCTTTGGTACCCGTGACTCATATCTCTTCAGCTGGTTTGCTGAACGCTGTATTAGAAGGGCAGGGAGGCTCCCAGTGTCCTCGTCATCGGCCTTCTCCTCTGCATTTCCAAGCACAGAACTGTCCACTAAACAGTTACGACACTGTCGTTCAGCTGGATTACAGAATGATGCAATTGATTTTCTTAGGTATACTGAACAATATCAAAAATAACTGTACCATTTTATGCACTGGGTTCTGATCTATTGCTTTTATGTTCATTATTGCATTTTATTTTCATAGCATCCTTTAAAAAATGGGTACAGTTTCCCCTATTTTATAGATAAGGTAAGAAGAGCTCAGAGAGATCAAGCTTGCACGAGATCACACAGTGAAAAAGATGGTGAGCTGGGATGCAGAGCCAGCTCATCTGATTCGAGAGACTGCACACCTTACCAATTACACATTCAGAAACTCCCTCCCTAAGCTTCAGGCAAGTCCCGCTGTACTGTGTAGGGTATTAGCTCCAACTCCAAGAATCTAGAGGTGGCAAGGAAATAGAGGAAGAGAGAACAAATTATGTCTTCTTTTCTCTCAAGAATTTTCTGGACTGCTTCTCTTTGATCTAACAACAACCACAAGAACTTTGGCCAAAAGCAATAGGATCCGCCACATTTTTTGAGAACTGTTTCTGGGGCTGTGCTAGCTACCTGCTACAACTGACCAGATGGGAAATGAGCTGGGAGACAAAGCACAGGAAATCAGAAAGAAAAGATTCTGAAGGGATTATTCCACCTCCCTGATATCAAAGAAAACCCAAGAAATGAACAAAAGAATGGCTCTGAGTTCCAGAAAACCCTCGGTAGTGAGTCCGGAGGCAAATCCATTATCACCTCGGCAGCACCCACTGCTAATATTCACTCATCCATCAGCTCACCTCCAGTCCCGAGAGCCAACGAAAAGGCTTTCCTCTAGGAGGAAACAGCCAAATGTTAGTCAAAGATCTAAGAAACTGGGTGACTTGACAAACAACCTGTCTGTCCGTCTGTCCCTGTATCTCTCAAAGAGGCAGAGAAGAGAAAACATGGAACACAGCAGGAAAGGAGCAGACTGGGGCTGCCCAGGTTAGCTCTTGTCCCGGTGACCTGTGAGCTTGTTAATGGCACAATGATGATTTACACCAACAAGCATAAGCACATGAACAGCTGGACTGAATCCAAAAGAAGTGATAAAGCACAAAGGAAATGGAGAACAAAGTGACAAACGTGAAGATAAACCTCATCATAATCACATAGGAGGAAGGCAGTGAAAAGCAAAGGTCACACGGTGGGTATCAAAAGCGTTCACTGCGCACCTCGGGAATCGGGTGAGGGCACCAAAGTTGAGAACAAGGCTGCAAAGCGCGGGGGGGCTTGGAGATGGAGGGAATGACTCCGACGTCATCTGGACCAACAATGAAGCACTGAGCATGGGGGATGATGCTGGTTCTGAAACCCACCAATGGGTGGATTCATTTTTACAACAGGTGAGAATTTGTTAGGGCTGCCAAGATAGGTACAGAGGCAGGAGCACAGAAAGGAAGAAAGTAGAGTGTAAGGTGCCTGGAATTGTGACAATCCCAGGGGCAAAGTAAGAAAGTCACCTAACCCATGAGTCACATCCACAAAGCGTCACACACTTGGGCTTTTAATGCTCCGTCCAAATCAGATTTAACGTCCAGTCACAGAAACGCAAGGACAGTATGGAATCCAATCCTTCATCAAAGAACTTTAACCTTCACCTCCTTGATTGGATCACGCCCTCTAAATACATCAGAAGTAGTATTTTGGATAAATCACGTGAGTCGCCCTGTTATATCATGTACTTTATAGTGTGTGATGTGTGTGCGCAAACATTAACTTATTTAAGGTGAACGTTGAGAGGATACCGGAAATACCCTAAATCTGTATTTGCATTATGTACTAGGACATATCACGAGCCTTGAAGTGACGAAAGTGGGCCAAGTCTCTCATCTGAGAGGAACCGTTTTCATAAATGTGTGTGAAAGCGATGCAATATTAGAAAAGTTTAAGAGCGTGTACGGTAGATTCAGATGGAAGAGAAGCCAAACGGAAAACCAAACGGAAAGACCAACATCTAGATGCTCTGGGACTGTCAAAGAGGGGCCACAGAAAGACACAAAAGTCTGCCCAAGAGTGCTGCAAAATGACTGCAGGCAGACCTGCATATGCAAATGGAAATGTCAGACAGGTACGCTTGGCGACGTGGAAGACAGAAAGCAACAGCTATTATAGAAGAAGGGACAAGGTCAAGCAGCTAAAAGCAAGAACAGAGATATGATTTGCAAGAGAGACAATAGGTAAAGGCGCGGGACGCAACTACGAAGACAAAAGACATCGAAGCGGGCAAACGTGATTACTTGTGGTAGACAGGACGACTGGATTGTTGAAACATGCCTGCAATTTAATAATTCTGAAATGATCTCAGCTTCTAAATTGCCATCTGCTAGATGAAGGAGGCAGAAAGTAACTCTAAAAGTTGGTACAATCACAGCACAGGGACTTAAAACTAAGTACCCCTGGGGCTTCCCTGGTGGCGCAGTGGTTGGGAGTCTGCCTGCTGATGCAGGGGACACGGGTTCGTGCCCTGGTCCGGGAGGATCCCACATGCCGCGGAGCGGCTGGGCCCGTGAGCCATGGCCGCTGAGCCTGCGCGTCCGGAGCCTGTGCTCCGCAACGGGAGAGGCCACAACGGTGAGAGGCCCGCGTCCCCTCCATACCAGGGAGGAAACAATCTTTTTACCATCACTCTGAGAAGAACAAGTTACCAGGCAACAACCAACAGGGTTTGCTGGAGACACGGCCGTGCTAGCCCCTTCGACCAAGTGACAAGTCAGGTGGATAAAGGGGATATAAGAGATGCAATCTTACAGACTTCTGTTCGTCTCCTGGTCCTATCCCTTGTGACATTCTCATCAGTGGGACAGGCAGGCACGAGGAGGCACGCCACACCCATCAGGCGGTTATCACTGGTGCGCTGTCAACCTGGGGATGCCTCACGAGTGCTGCTCTACAGGTGTCCACCTTCCCACCAGGATTATTTAATATCTCTATCAGTGAGAACCGAGAGAGCTTCCTGTGCCCGGCGAACCAGCCTTCAATCAAATCCCAGGGACTCCCTATCACCATCCTCCATCGCTACTTCTCTTATTACCCAAGATGTAGCCCCGTGTTTCATCTCTGCAGACTGAAGACAAAAATCTGGGCAGGTGAGTGAATGCAGAGAGATGGAAACGCACTCTGCCGCGCCACTATCCACGCAGACCCCTCCTGGGCTCACAGCGACTCGGAGTGGTTTTTGTGGTTCGTTTATGGGCACACGACGGTGCACACACACTTCAAGGAAGATAACACAAAACAGTCCCAGCAGACCTCAGATTCAGAGTGGACTCCAGGGCTCCAAATCTCAGTCGGAAATCAGCGCCCAGATGTACAACTGCAAAAATCATCTCCAGAAGATGAGCTTTATAGAGATCTGCTTCCGAACATCATCTCCTAGACAGTGATTTCTGCAGCAGCAGCTGACCCCGATCCAAAATTGCCAGGAAACAAACAAATGACCCCTCCAGGGCCCCGGGAAAGTAACAATGAGATCGCTTAACCGGGCAGGAAAAGAAGAAAGTGCAAAACTGAACTTAAGGCATATGCATTTAGACCTGAATTAAAAATAAAATTCCACTATAAAAAGAATTTTTCAAAATGTTAGGTCCAAGAATACGGCCATATTGTTCCATCCCGAGGCACCCGGTTGATTGAGTTCTATTACTAGGCTCCCACCCACTTCAAAGTCCCTCACTACAAACATTTACAAATTTCATCTCAGGATTAGTACTAAACAATATTCATTAAGAATCCCGCCAAAGTGCAACATGTAAGTAAATCAAACCTCTGATGCTCTATTTTGCAAATTTCATGGGCCACTAGGGATAATTAAAAGGGCAATTATATAAAGTTGGTTCAGCTTTGAGAAACAAATGACATTTTCTGCTTTAAAGCACTTGATAATTTGATATTTTGCTATTAGGGCCATCATGTGTACTTTTACAGACAGGCAGCCAAATAAACAATAAATGTTCCTTAACAGCCTCTAATGATTGTTTTTGCCCACTGATATCACTCACCATTCCAGTCCATAAATCATATGCTAAGAGATTAAGGTAAAGATAATGAAAAAGTATTAGAAGCCATTAAGATAGAGGAGAAACGAAAAATAAGGCTGAAAGTGTCGATGTCTTCTGGGCTTTCTGCAAAGACACCCAGTGAAGTCTGAGCTTCTGAGTGTGAAAGCAGGGCTGCGTTTGTCCCTGCGTTCAACCACCACTCTGAAGCCAGCAAAGTACATTACGGCTCATGAAAAATACAGCGAAGAAACTGCTAGTGGCAGAAGCATTTAACTTCCTTGTTAGCAGCCTCCCCCAAGTGGCACTTTTTCACCGGCAAGTTGTTTATTATGTTCGGTGCCAGGCAAAACTGATTAACTGGGGCTCTTAAGAATCAGAGCGTTATAAATTCATGGAAATACAGCAAGCAATAAATTCCATGGAATTAAAAGCTTACTAGTGCTATTAGCATTTCAGGGTGTTTGAATTGTTAATACTGATGTGCAAAAATGATGTGCCTCTAAGACAAGGCGGACGGAGGCAACAGAGGCGAGCAGCTATGGAAATGTTTTTTATCAAAGTGGCACTGGGACTTGGCAGTTATTAGAGCCACGGGAATGGAGGAGGGGAGTAATTATCTCCAAAATTCTCATCTGCCCTAAAAAGTCAATCCCACAACGGAAGACGGAAGGCACCAAATAAAGGTTTACCTGCAGGAGGAAAACAAGCATAAAAATAGTATGCAAAGGATTTAGGCTTTCAATGAATGGAAATTCCATCTTAACAATGAAGAGGGAGGAGAGTTTTATCTTGTAACCTGGTCTTAGCAGGGATGGGACCCAACGTGTTGTGACTGGGTGGATCTTGGTTTTCTCACAGGACAGGTAACCCCAGATCAGGGCCCCCAAAAGTAGGGTTGGGCCAATAAATTTCTCCGGATTGTACCTTTCATCTTCTGCTTTTTCTGGGAGCTTTTAAAACTGTTATTCTAAAGTGGCAAGGGGTGAAAAAATCCATTATTATGCCATTAGGCAAGTGATATCCTCCCAAATTCAAGAGGTGAAGTGGCAATTCTATTGCATCCATCCATTTAAGGAATACTTCCTTCCAACCAACAGAAATGCATCTGAAGATCTTTCTAGGCAAATACAAATGTAGGAGAGCGAGAAAGAGAAAAAAAATAGATGAGTGTTTCTCAAAGACAGATTTTTTGGGAAAAAAAAAAAGTGCGAGGATATGATTTACTTCTTTTTTAGGAAAAAGAATTAACTGTCCACAAAGAAAGTGTGATCACTTAACAGAATTTAAGAGAAAATGTACTCTTCAATCAGGAATTACCAAAATTCAGGGGGAAAAAAAGCAACCCAACCTGTCAATCTAGACAGATACCCAAAACATCGATTCATCCAGTCCAGAGACGGCCAAAAAAGTACTATTTTCTAACATATCAAGAAAACTTAATTCCTTTGATAAAAGAACCACACGTGTTAATACAACCTACTGAGGCATCACTGGTACATGTGATTATCTCTGGGCCTGTGTTCCACGTGTGGCTGTAACATTTATACTCACTGAGGCTGTCTGCTGCTTCCCCACAGACAGAGCGAGCCTGCTCGGGGACCAAAAAATAGAAAGGAGACAAAGAGGAAAAACCTTACAGAGAAAAGCTCAGACCCATTCATGTGCCTTCCCCGGGCCTTAAGTCTAAAGCCAGGCGTCATTTACAGGCGCATCGTCGTACGGGGTGTCGGCATCATTAACACTGCTGTTCCTGATGGTTCTGCCTCTAAGACGAGACCTACTATGTGTGGAAACCGGGCAGGGGAGAGGAATACATCTAAGACATTGCGCTTGTACTCAAGAAACCTTAAGAGATTTTCACTGGGGAAAATCATCAATTATAAAGCACCTATTATATATTCTAAATCAGGAATCAAAAGATTCTTAAAAGACAGGTTCTCTACCCGTTGGGATTTTAGAGTGACTTTAAGATATGGCATTCACCCAAAAAAACAACCCCAGAACAAGGCAGTACTGTAGCTGACAACATTCTATACACATGGAATAATGGGGGGTTTTGTGCAATAGAGTCTCCAATTATAAGAGAGTGAAGAGTAAAACCTTGATAAATAGATCACCGGGGAAAATTTATATAACAATGAAAATGAAAAATAATATGCATAATTTGCTCCTGCCAGGCCCTCGGCATCATGGGTGGGTCAATCGTATGGTCCGCACGAGGCTAAGTGTAGGTCTATATCCAACAGCCGTGAGCAAGACCAATCTGGTCCTTGCCTCCAGGGGTCTCACAATATGCAAGGGTAGGACGAGCAGCAGCAGGTGGCTCCAGGAGCTGCAGAGAAGACCTGTGTCCCACACTAACGCCTACCACCCCTGGTTCAGTTTCTCACACACGACTCAGTGCCTTGGTTCCCAATCAAAACTAGAAATTCCCACTGGCCAACAACCCTTTAATATCAGTGAGCTGCACTCAAGTGTTGTACCAAAGAGCAAACATTCATATTGTCAGCTTCTGATAACTGACTGGAGTGAAGAGCTCTTGCCCAATTAAAGACTGACCTTGGTGCATTTTTTGCCTAGGGTTTGGCATCAGTGGAGGGCACAGAAGTGTTCCCAACATTTTTACTGATACCCTTTTACAATGGTAACATTGCCCAGAACTGGTAAGAAAGGGCTCAGTTCTAGTTTACTACTTCTGGAGGTGCAGACAGTTGCCCCACGGCCATGGTCTTCCTTGATCTGGTAGATGTAGGACCTGCAGAAAGGAGATGGCTCTGCTCGTCACCACAGTGGAGTCTCCTCCATTCTCACCAAATGCAAATGAGAACTGATGAGAAGTCACACACCCACCGGGGTAGATTCGTCTCTCTCCTTGGTATTTAATCCCCTCTGCTGTACAATGAGCAGACGTGGTGAGGTACACATCCTTCTAGTCTCATGTGCCCCACCTAAGAATGGCCAGATTCAGGTCTGTTGAGAGGGACCACTTAGGTCCAAGACTGGGCTGTACTCAAGCTCAGATTCCAAGAATTACCTGCCAAGAGGTGCCGGGATGGAGCAAGTTGGACCAACAATCAAACGATGCTTTTGCTTTCCACACGCCACGATCTTCCTGCACACATGTCTGGCTCATGTTACGCACTGTCGCCTGACCCTCGTACCCTCGTAACAAACTTTGACCCCAGCGTCTAATATATGCCCAGGCCCTCTCTCCCTTCCTACTTACTACCTTAACCACAAATCATGCTGCTTTCCTTCCTCCTCTGAACTCCTTGCCTTTGTCAGATTCCAGACTACTGTAACGTGTTTTCTAGCAAAAAGAGTTGGCTATTCTCATGCTGAACCCACCGCCCTTCAGTCTTCCTTGAATACAGCCCTAGGCTGCCTGCATTATTGGAGTAGCTGGGAACAAAGTTTCTGATGACAAAGTCTGTGCTTGGAACGCAACCCCTTTGCTAGAGGGGGGACCACTGCTTGAAATTAGGGCACTAATTGTGTGGCCCAGACAATGAGCAAGAAAGGGAACTGGGGAAAAGAGAGAAGTGAGTAACATACAAAGTAATACATGCCTCTGCAAGGAGGGCCAAGAAGTAAAACGCTCCAATATTCGGAGGATGAGAGACTACCTTGGAAGGTCTGGTCCAGCGGGGTGGCGGTGGCCGCGAGATGAGAGGAGTATGGCACACCGGCCATTCTGAAGCCTGATAAGCGGAACTTGATGAAAATTAAAATTGTCTGCTCTCTCGAGTCTAATACCGGAATGCCTTCAGCCTACTCCTCTGACCTGTCTGCATGAGGGAGTTCTTCTCAGAGAAGACTTCATGCCAGTGTCCCTGTTTCACAAGTCTCCCACTAATATTCCCAGGCGGAGAGGAGCCCTCCCCAGAATTCCTTCGAGTCTAATATTTCACATCAAAAAGGGTTTCCACTAGCTTCTGTACCTTCTCTAACACGCTGTGAGCTCCCCAAGACCTGCCCAAATATTTTATTCATCTTAGTGTCTCCAGGCCTAGAGAATAGGGAGTATAGTAGGAGCTTGGGATTTACCAGTTTTAAGTGAATTGCCAAAAGGAAACTGACGTGCAACGTCGCCCCAACAAGCATGTGAGCTAAAGGAAGCCTTGAGAACAAATGCTTGAGAGCCTGGACACCAAGTGAGACCCTCCCGGCTGTGCTTCAAGCTGAAAGTTGCAAGGATGGAGCTGCAGGAGATAATCACCTCCAGGAAGGGGATCCCATTAGAAATGGGGTCGACACAGAAGAAAGCAGAGGGGAGAAATGTAAAGATGAGGCTTTAGGACTTAGACGGAGCCCTGCCAGGTCTACACCCGACCTATTCAGTTACATGGTCACATACAGCCTCTTTTTGTTTAAGCTAGTATGGGATGAGTCTTAGATGACAAGCAATTAAAAAGAAAAGTTCTAGATGATACTTAGATAATGGAAGTCGATAAAACAAGCATGATATAAGAGACAAGCCATGCAGAGTTGGGAATCTGGAGCGAGGACGTGGTTGATCTGGGCTGAATCAACTGTTTCTTATCACTGGGTTTTGAAATCAATCAGCAATCACGCCTGATTTTCACATTTACCAAAAGCAAGGATTTAAAAAGAGACATCATCAAAACCCAGTATCTGATCTTTTCCCCCAGGGCTTTCTGCCCTTTAGGTAATAACACTTCAGCATGCTGGAAGAACTATGTTCAAATGGGTATTAGACTCATACGTATATAATCAAATAGCACAAACAGGTAAACACAGACTATAAATTCCTTCCCCCAACCGCCAATTTCCCCTTCCAAAGGCAACCACTGTTACCAATATCTTGTCTCTCTCTTCCAGAAATATTCTATACATATACAATCATAGGGTTTTGTATGTATACTTTTTTTCTGCCTTCTACCCAAAGAGTGGTATATTTCCCCACTTGTTTACTTAAGTTATCTTGGAGATGTTTCCACATCGGCACATCCAGGTCTCCATCCTTTCTTGACAGCTGCAGAGCACAGTCCCCGTGTGTTTCTCACCCCCAACCTAGGACAGACCATAATTTACCCCTTCCCTCCTGACACGCATTCAGGGAATTTTTCTGCTTTTGCTCTCAGAAACAATGCTGCAAGTTATATCCCTGTACGCGGGCCTTTGATCAGCTGGGTGAATATACATCCCTAGAAGCAACAGTTGATTTTTGCTACTGTATTTGTGAACTTAGAGTCCGCAACCTTGCCAGTTAAAAAAATAAATGCCCATCACCTTTCACACACCCTCTACCTAGGCTTCCCTTTTCCTGGCATCCATCTGATAGGGTCAGATGATCGGATGCCCCTGAGGGACCCTGAAAACAAAAAGAAGAGTACAATTCCAGAATACCAGCTAATAGCCACTGCAGGAGACCCCCAAGTACCTGGTAAAACATTCTACCCACCACCCTTTAAAAACTGAATACATTTTACAGACCTGTTAGAAAGTCACATCAGCCTACCCCTGATGGTATGTGAGTGTTCTGGGTCGTCTCACATCCTGGGAGTTCCACGTGGCGGGCCAGTCCCAAGCCCAGGTCCCCAGAAGTGGGAGAAGTGGTCCCCCATCCTTTCACACTACAACATAAATGGAAGTGGTTCCAACCTGAAAAACCCAAGATGTTTCCAACCCAATCTCATTATCTTCCTCTTCCACACTAGGGCTCTCCCAACATTCCACTAACTCATCCGATGGTACCTCCATCCAGAGATGTTCATCTTGAAATACTCCCTCCCTGTCTTATCATTTACTCAATGCATCAGTGATGGCCGCCTGCTTTTAACTCCTGAACATCTCTTAAAGCCTTTCTTCCCTTGCCTGTCGACCCTCAATATCACAGTCCATCCACAGTCTTCTCTAGCTTGGTCTTCTGCAATAGCCTCTTCCTCATTCATCTGTCCTACACAGCATCCTCCTTCCCCTCCTGCCACACCACGCTGCAGCCAGGCTGGCTCCATCTCTCTTCTTTAAGCATGCCGCATTCACTCCCACCTTGAGGACTCGGCACTAGCAGTTGCTCTTGCATGGAACACACATTCTCTAAGCCACCTCTGGCTCCCCCTTCCCATCATCTCAATTTAACCATGGAACGTTACCTTCTCAGTCACTTTCCCTGACAATCCAATAGTCTAACGTGGCCACTGACCTACTCAGCCACTCTCTGATACACCACTGTTTCAGTTCACAGCTCAGTAAATTAAACCTGACATTGCTCTAGTTTATTTGCGTAACATCTCCTTCTGTAAGGCCATATGAGTAGGAATGTAGTTTCTGTATCATACAGTGCTCTCTTCTCAGGGCCTTGAATTGTGTCTGGCACACAGCTACGTGCCTCCAAGGCTGGCTACCAGTGACTCCTCCCATTCTTGTATGCACATGCCCATCAGGAGGGTGGAATCTTTTTCCCCTCCCCTTGAGTGTGGACTGGCCGTGCTTTGACAAATGCAAAAGAGTGAAGGGTGCTGTGCCAGTTCTGGGCCTGGATCCTGAGAAACCTGGCAGTGTCCTATTTCACCCTATGTCTATCATATGGTGACGTCAACTTGAGCACCAAGTTACGGTCAGGACCAAGTGTCAAGTGTGGATGTGAAGCCATCTTGGTTGGACGTTCCAGCCACAGCCAAGCACCTGGGTGAATGCAGAGAAAAACCATCCCTGCTAAGCCCTGCCTGAATGGAAGAATCCTGCACCAACGGTTGCTGTCTAAGCCACTAAGTTTCAGGTTGGTTTGTGAAGCATCTATAAATAAGTGAAGCAGAAATGTTCATCATTTGTTGAGAATCAGTAACTGCCCACCTCCCTAGTTTTCTGTATCTACTGCCCGCTGCCCCCTGGCATTCTTAACCCGTCACAGAGTGATCTTCCCAAAACACAAGTCTGATCGTGTACTCCATTGCCCTAATTCCACCCCACCTTACCTCATGTATCCCTCACTACGAAAACAGACAGGCAGACAAAACTGCTTTGGGAAGCACAGATCTGTGGACACTCTGCCTCTGCAACCCTGTCCTTGGCTTCCTGCTCAGCTCAGCACCTTCTGCACACGGCCACTTCCTTCCACACACCACAGCGCATCTCAGCACACGGGACGTGATGTGCCTTTTCTTTGGCTCCCCCATAACCTCAACCCTTCTCTCTTTCTCCGGACCTCTTTTTTTTTTTTTTTTGCGGTACGCGGGCCTCTCACTGTTGTGGTCTCTCCCGTTGCGGAGCACAGGCTCAGCGGCCATGGCTCACGGGCCCAGCCGCTCCGCGGCATGTGGGATCCTCCCGGACCGGGGCACGAACCCGCGTCCCCTGCATCAGCAGGCGGACTCCCAACCACTGTGCCACCAGGGAAGCCTCGGACCTCATTTTAATCATTATTTCCCCTGGAAGCCTTCCCTGACCTTCTAAACTAGGGCAAGTCCCCCAAGTGTAGGCTCTCAAGGCATCACGTTCCGACATTCCTTAATCCTCATCAGAAGAGCTTTTATCAGCCCCCATCAGTCTGCATGAGGCTGAGATCGCATCGTTTTTGGCTCTCACCTATAAACTTAGCAAAAAACGCTGTGGCTGGCACATAGGAGAAACTCAAATATTGATATTTGTTGGAAAAGTGAATAAATGAATTGTGTGGTCACCTTGGACGGCCGACTTCAAATCCTGGCCACACCACAGACTAAGGTTGTGACCCTCGGCATGCCAGATGAACCGCCGGCCGCCTCTCTGTGCCCATCTTCCTTCATCTGGTGAAAACAGTAGCACTTACCCAACAGCCAAGTTTTTGTCAAGTTTAAATAAAATTACATGTAACAGCACTTAGCCCAGTGCCTGACACGGAGCAAACATTCAATAATTAGCTACGATTATTGCATCACTTACTACCATTCCCATTTCTCACTAGAAGAAAAGTCCTAAATTGGAAAACAACAAGAGGTTTTCACTCTGCCATTCTACCACCTTTTTTTCCTTTTTGAGCACAGAAGCCTTGTACATTATGCTAAGCTAAGCTAGCATGGCCCACGGCGCCTCATTGCCAAGCTGGTCTCTGCAAGAAAATACCTAGACTGCCTCCGCCGTGGTCTTGATCTCAGGAAAGCCATTAAACAAACTGCCAACATATAAGTTAGCAATTAAATATCCAGCCCCCTCCTTTTTTTTTTTTTTTTTTGCGGTACCCGGCCCTCTCACTGTTGTGGCCTCTCCCGTTGCGGAGCACAGGCTCCGGACGCACAGGCTCAGTGGCCATGGCTCACGGGCCCAGCCGCTCCGCGGCATGTGGGATCCTCCTGGACCGGGGCATGAACCCGTGTCCCCTGCATCAGCAGGCGGACTCTCAACCACTGCGCCAACAGGGAAGCCCCAGTCCCCTGCTTTCTTAAGTGTCTTACAAGCATTTAACAAAGATCACTGTTACTCTTGACAGATATATGAATCGATACTATCCTTCTAGAGAACAGTGTGGGAATAGATATAAAATTTTCAATATGTATCAATATCTATCAATCTATCTAAATGTTAAATACGCACACTTTTGAACCCAGCATTTCACATTCTGGTACTTTGCCTTATGTCAGTGCTTCTCAACGGGGGTCATTCTGCCCCGCAGGGGGACACATGGCAACGTCCAGGGATGTTTTTGGTTGTCATGCATGGGGGTGGGACGGGGGGTGGACAGACGTGCTGCTGACATCTAGGGAGTCGAGGTCAGGAAAGCCACTAAACGCCCCACAATCTATAGCACAGTCTCCCACGACAAAGAATCGTCCAGACCAAAACGTCTACAGTCCTCCAGCGGAGAAGCCCTACCCTAAGGAAAGAATCAGATGGGCTTGCAGAGATGAATACACAAGCCTGTTCATCAGCATTACTGTGTACGACTTTGTACAACAAAGTGGGACTGGTTAAATAAAACTGTGACTTACCGGCACACAGTTATAAGGTAATAATAATGCTGCCATATATCAACTGCTACACGAAGATATTGACAACATATTTTTATATTTAAAAAAACAGGGAAAATGTAGCATCATCCTGTTAAAACTATGATATTCCTACACCCAACTACCAGAGAGAAATATAACGTGAGCCACAAATGTAATTTAAACATTTCTAGTAGGTACATTTCGTAAGCAAAGTGGAGCAAATTAATTTTACTAGTATATTTTATTTAATCCAATATATCTAAAATATTATCATTCAATCTATAATCAATCTCTAAACTTAAGAGATATCTTACAGTCTCTTTTTGCAAAAGCTGGTGTGGCTTTGACACTTCCAGCGCATGTCAATTCAGACTAGCCGCATTTCAACTGCTCAAGACCTGCTGGTGGCAACTGGTTATCATACTGGACAGCACAGGTGTATTCAGTAACAGACAGGTAAGGAGAGAGATGTTTAGAAGTACTGTCTCCAAAATGGTCCAAGTCATGATCCTGGGGGCAGAGAACGTGCAGTAATGTTTACTTCCTCACTTCTGTTTTTCTTACTGTTTGCTTGTACGAGAATTACTATGTATAAGTACAGAAAAATCAACCTGTTTGGCGTTTGAAGGAACAGAGAGAGAACTGCTTGTCGGGTTTCATGAACATGAAGCAGCCCTTGTGATGATCTCCCCCATCCTTGCTGAAAACGACGGATGCTGGAGCTTTCAGAGGAAGGGCTTGCCGCCACCTGCCCTGTATGCAGGTGTATGCACGTGCACACACGCACGCACACACGTGTACACCTTGGCACAGTGGGGGTCAAGGTCATTCCAGCCAGGTGTATCCCAAAGAGCCAACCCTCTGCTCCCTCAAAACATATGTAAGTAGTGGGAAAGTTCACTTTCTCCCACATGGCTATGAATTCCTGCTCCCTGCCCTGCGCACTCGCTTCCCTCCCTCCCTCCCTCTCTCAGCCTCTGTCTCTCTCTCTATCCCTGGCCTTGAACACAGTAAACACTCAGTGCAGTGTCTACCCAAGTTCCTCAGTGTCAAGTGCTGGGGACGCGACCTAAGTCCCATTTAACGCAGTCTCCACGTGTAAGAGCTACAGTAAAATCGCGCCCGAGCCCAAGAATCCCACGCACAGCCCTGGAAAACCTGTTCACACTATTTCGGTCACAAGCTCTAGGTTTCGAAAAGCTGTGGGTCCCAGATCTCTCCATGTGAACTCAGGAACATCTGGGTGTCCATGGCCTGGACTCCTACGATTGTAGCACTCAGATTGAAGATGCAGTGTAGCCAAGAGGCTGCTTCAAACTGGCAAAAATAAGCCAGGTGGATCAGTCTGGGTGGGCCCACTCCTTACCTGTGGGTGCCAGATGGGTGATGTGAAGGAGAAGAAGATGATTTAGAAACATAATGTTATTCTGAAAAACTCTAAAACCGTTTCTCTGTACTTAGCATCTTCAAGTTTTTGTTTTGGTTTTCTCTTTGGGGCCGGGGGAAAGCCTATTTCATTCCTATTCTCACTAGGCTCCCTGATAAAAACAGCCACTTAAAAATATTTTAATTACCTTTAAAATGAATCAGTAGTAAAAATCATGAACATACTTAAAGACCTACTGCATCCCATGCACTGTGCTACCAATAAAGAGAGCTGGCAATATTGAACACTTGCTATATAGGAAGCATTGCCCTAAGCACGTTTGACTTGGAATAACTCAGTTAATCTTCCAACTATCTCAAAGGGGAGGTACTCGTTTAGTCCCTAGTTTTTGAGATAAAGAAAAAAGGCTTGGAGAGTTCCAGTTACTTCCTCAACATCGCCAAGCTGAAAAGTAGCAGGACAGGGCCTCCAAGGCAGAACTCTAAACCGGAACACGCAACCACACTGTTCTTTCTGTGATCTTCACAGCACACCGATGAGACGGGGCCTTTCACTGTCCCCGTGTCACAGATGGGGACCACTGAGTGAGCAAGTCAAAAGCAGGCCCTAGGATGGACACATCCGAACTCAGACGCAGCCTCCCCCAAACCACGCCCTCTCTGGTGGAGGGCAGGACACACTGGTCCAAAACAAGGAGCTACCCCTTCCTCACTTCGGCATCAGAAATGTTTATTTTTCCATTAGAAACCGGTCGTGTTTTGAAACGGTGGTGATAGGAACCAGGTAAATACACAGACAGGAGTACGGTTTCCAAGCGCATTCCGGGGAGTGGGGAAAGCCAGTGAAGGGGGGGGGGCCCAGGGTGGTCCTGGCCTGGGGGCCTGCTTGCCCTCCATCAGCGCCGAGCGCGGGAAATCTCGGAGAGGACAGAGAAAGCCCGAGGAAGTGCCCTTTCCACAGATATATGTGTGTATGTGTGTACTGATTTTTAATCCTTAGATTCAGGGTTGATGAGAATCAGCTGGTTGGGCTTAGAGACTAACAGCAAACACCCGGGGCGGGGGAGTGCAACTGCCAGTGCCCTCACTGCCTTTGGAGCTCAACCTTCAGCAACACCCCTACTAAACTGCTGGGAATCAGAGGAGCTCCCTGGAGCCCGAGGGGCTGTCCCCAGGGTCTTACTGTTTAGCTGGACACAGCCCTGCTTCTCTCGAAGCTTCTGGAACCATAGAGCTGGAAGATACTAGCTCACTGGGTAAAGAGGCTAAAAGAAATGGAGAGAAACTTCCCAGGCTGGGGAGCACAGGCCCTATCCCGTGGATGCTAAGGAGACCAGAGATGGGATCTGCGGACCCTCAACCACTGCGCCACCAGGGAAGCCCCTGAACACTGTTTTTTGTTTGTTTGTTTTGTTTTTAAATTTGAGATGCCGATGATAACAGAGACATATAAGATGAGCAGCAGCTAGTTGCTCTTATTGGGCTAAGTGCTTTACACAGATCTGTCCTGTTTGTGCTCATCATAAGGCAATGAGGTACACAGCCACCTTATTTACAGAAGAGCTTCCCTCTTTTGGCTTACTAAATATTGCCTGCTGCCCCACACAGTGCCAGGAATCAGTAAGCACTCAATAATTATTTACTGAATAAAGGACTGAACTTAAAGCATCAAAGTTTTGGAAAAGCTCCTGAGCCCCAGATCTCTCCATGGGATTTCGGGAGCATCAGAATGCCACTGGCCTGGCCTTGCAGGATTCTAGCACTCAGATCTAAGCTGTAATGTAGCACCCAGCGAATTACTCTGTAAATTCTAGCAGAAGAGCCAATGGTCAAGCAACCTCCCCATAACAGGATCCCTTCTCTAGCTGCCCAGCACCTTGGACTCCCCCATCCCCACTCCTCGAAACACCTGCTGCTCCCGAAATTATGAAAACTTAAAAGAAGAAATATAAACAGCCTCAAGAAACAAAACTTCTGGACTTCATCTGTAACGAAAGAATTGAACAAGAAAAGAACAGACATACACTTTTTTCTCTTCTATGATTTAAGTGATAACAAAAAATGATAAAACTTGGTGTTGGCAAAGTTGCAGTGAAATAAACATTCTCATTCAGTATTGGTAGAAGTATAAATTGGTGCATTTTGAAAAGTACACTGATAACATGTATGGAAAATCTATAAGAATTCCATCACTTTTCTTCTAGAAATTTCCCCCTATAGAATATATCTAAAGAAATGGAAACTGATAAATGTTTGCGCACAGATACGCCTACTGCAACATATTATAGAAAAACTGGAAATGACTCCCACACTCAACACTGAAGAAGAGTTAATTAAATTTTATTATATCCAAAAAAATGATGTAGTATGCAGTCATCTGAGATATCTTTATGACATGAGAAAATGCTCACCATGTAATGTTAAATTTAAAAAATGGATACACAATTCTATATACTGTATGACTGCAATTTTGTTAAATATGTGTACATCCAACGAAAAAGGAACTGGAGAAACTATATGTTATCCCCAGGGTCTGGATTCTTGATTATTTTTACTTTTGTGTTTGGTCAACTTTTCTACAATTTCAAATTCCCTATAATGAGCTGGCTTTTACACTTGTAATCAGAAAAAAAAAAAGAAGTTTACAAGAATTTCCTATTCTATGATCTATTACTAATAACATTATAAGAACTAAACTAACGAAATTATATGACCCTTCAAGGTGACAATTCTATATTGGTCTTTATGTGTTTTGATCCCACATAAGGAAATAAAGAGAAGATGTCAACCCCATTCCAGAACGAGGGGGAGGAAGACTTCAGAGCTAAGAAGTTCCAATCAGGTAGACAGTGTGCACCTCAAAAACAATGACCAGCACACCTTATAATCCTTTTTTGTGTCTCAGTCCTTGGAAAAACACATGTCACAAGGGAGTGGCTCAATGGGGTTAATCAGTCAGATAAGGAGAGAGTGGACACCTAAATTCTCATGCTATGTACAATACTCAACTATTTAAAAAATGCACAGTAGTTGTCAACTGGCAGAAAGATTCTAACATTTACACATATCTTCATTAAATATCCTTGTTAAGAAAAAATCAGGCTTCAGAGGAAGGACAGAGACAGGGAGCGAGAGGAAGGGAGGAGGAGGGATAAGGAGGAAGAGAAGAAAGAACAGGAGGCAGAAGAGGAGGAAGATGGAGAGAAAGGAGGAGAAGGCGGAAGGGGAGGGGGAGGGAGGGGAGGGAGGGAAAGTGAAAAGTGGGCATTTTCTGAATTAACATACTTAGATGCTGTTTTTCATATTTAATATTTTTAAACACTTGTAAATGGTGTAATTTCCCTTAACACAGCTGGAAAAAGGAGAGTGCGTTGGAAATGAAACTTAAGAAAGGGCAATCTACATAAAAAAATACATTTTGGTTTTCATCAGGTCTATTTTTTTAAACAGTGAACTTTTTAATAGTGAAGTTTTAACATTTCCACTTGTTTTTGATATTGTATCATAAAAGGAAGGAAGAGGTATATTAGAAGACAGAATCCCAAAACAGACAGCTACAATTACGCAGTGGCCAGGGGAACACCTTTTTCCTTTTCTGGGTCTCAGTTTCATCTTCAGTAACTTACAAGGAATTGACCAGAGAAGGCTAACATTCCTTGGTTCTCTCTGAAGTTATAAATCTAAGAATACTTCATTGAGTGGCCATTTGGGGATCTCAGTACTAGATAGGGGAATGGCCACAAAGGCCAGAGGTACACAGCTCAATTTTAAACACACCATGAACCTCCCAGGAACTCAATAAATACGTGTTGCCTAAACGATTAATGACAGTACCCCCTAAGGTGTGGCATGCAAGTAAACTTCAATTTTATACTTTAAAAGCGGTAAAGACATTTGAGTTTTCCAGAATAAACTGACCAAAACTCAACCAAAGCAAATTTTGGAGATGCAAATGCAGGCAAACTAAATTAATGGCTTGCTCTGGGAAAAGAGAAGGAGTGATGTTTGGGATAACGCAACAAAGAGAGGATGAATGGCTGTCCCTTTAAAGGACGCAAAGTTCCCTGCTCCCACGGTGGCCATCATTAGTAACTGGAGGGAATCAGAAGACCCATCCTTGCAGGAATAGATAATACAAGAATGGAAATCAGCAAGATACCCTAAAAATAAGACCGAGATACAACGGTGATAACATGGGAAAACACTCATGATATTTTAAGGGTAACAGCAGGAAACAAAATAGTATATACAGTACAAGTAGTACATATAAACAAATCTATATATACAAAACACTGGCAGGATACAGATAAAATGTTGAACTATTTAGGTGAGGTCACCAGTGAAATTTTTCTTCCTACATTTTCATCCCCTTCTAATTTCTTTTAATGCCATTTTATCATGAAAAAAATTAAGAAGTACATTTATCATCTTCCACAAAGAGAGGATACTCTTACCTCACCCGATACCACCTTAATGGTATTTAGCATCTAAATAGTGACAATGCATGTTTTTCATTATTTTACCTACAATTTCCTAGATGCTCAAAGATTTGGGATCAGCCTAGAAATCTCGAAAATGTTCAACTGTTTCAGAAGTTTTGAATGAGCCAGAGTCTTTGATGCTCTTACTTAGTTAATGTGAAAGATGGATGAACCCATCAAAGACTACCTATATTAGTATAAGGTAAAGATGATAGACGCATGTGTGGCTCAGGCACCAACTAGTACTTTACTTATCTAGAGATCAGGTTAACCACACCAAGCTGTGATGTACTTTAGATGATTAAACACAACGTATTTTAAGTTCGAGATGTAAATATACGTCTCCCTTCACCCCTGCCTTTTATTTGTATTTAATATCTGAACCATCGGATTAGAGAATGAGTCGCATGGCGCAAAATGCATAGGATTCCATCAGGAAACAGTGAGTCTTTCTCTGATCACTTCCCACAGGCTGTCCTAGGACCTAAAGGTCAGAGCTAGACCCTGTCTGAGTGGGGCTGCAAGAGGTGGAGGCACAGGTGATGATCTTAACGAATAAAGAGTGCCGAGCGGGCACTATTCCTGGAAAAATCATTCTAGATGCCTAATTTCCAAAAGCAGACTGGTAGCTGTATGAAGCCAGGAGTGAGATTCAACCATTTTTGACTCCTGTTAAGGTTATCAATGACTTTCATGTTCAGAAACCCAGTGGTCAGTTCTTTGTCATCATTGCTTTTGACCTCTGCACAGCACTGTATACAAGTGCCAATGCTCTCCTCCTTTAAACAATGTCCTCAATGGGGTTCTGGTTCTCTGGAGTCCCGGAGTTTTCCTCCCATCTTTGACCTCTCCTCCGTGTCTTATGCTCAAACCTCTTAATGGCGTTGGCTTCAGAACCCACATCCTGGAGCCCTTCTCTTCTTTATCGACACCACTGTCCCCCACCTTGGTGAGCTCACCTAGGTTCATGCCTTTACTGACACTTAAGACATTCTTATAAAGCCTCAACGTATAGCCCTAGCTAAGACATTTATAGACCCACATATCCAAATGCCCACTTGATATCTCAGACTGAGTGAGAAATAAGCGACTCCAACCTCACATGTCTACAGCTATACTCCTGGTATCCCCTGCTTCCCCTGTCCACTCTCGACAAAGATGCTTGGCTGGACCAAACTTGAATCAGGCTTCTGAACCCATCTGTGTGCTTCCTTGTAAAGCCCAGTTTTAGCAAGAACCCTGCTCAGTCAGTTTAACCAGAACTCTCTCACCTTTGATATCTGATCACCCTTGATATCTGATTGGGTTCCTCACTCTCCACCATCCTCCAGGTGATGTCGAGTCACCCTAGCTTATCTGCAGCAAGAATCTTGTTAGATCAGTTTAGCCAGAATCCCCCCTTACTCCCGATGTTTCCTTCCGGAAACTGTCCATCTACTGACCCCCCCCGCCCCCGCTTCTTGGCTATAAATTCTCACTTGCCCATGCTGTATCTGGAGGTGAGGTCAGTCTCTTCTTCCTCCTATAAAACCTCACTGCAGCGTTCCCTACACCTATCGAATAAAGAAGGCACTACCGTCTCTAACGAGGGAAATTAAGTAATTTTTTCCTTTAACACCCCCAAACCTGTTCCCCCACAGGCTTCCATATTTTGGTTAGTGGCAGCCCCATCCTTCCCGCAGCTGCTTAAACTGAAAATCCTCAGTCTTCTGACTTCTTTCTTTCTAACCACAATCAATCCATCAGTTGATACCACCCCATCACACAAGGCAAAAATCTTCGGAGTAATCCTTGATACAACTGTTTTCAAACTTCACATCCATTCCACCAGGACATCCTTGGATTCTACCTACAGATAAATTCAAAATGTAACTACCAAACTAAACCTGTTAGAATTTCATAAATCCCCTGCCACCTCTACTGCCATACTGATCCTGGCCGTCACCCTGTCTCACTGAGAATTATCACAGCGGACTCCTAACACGTCTTCTTGCCTACCATCTCACCCACCCACTGTCTACTTTCAGAACAGCTTCCAGGGATTCCCTGGTGGTGCAGTGGTTAGGAATCCGCCTGCCAATGCAGGGGACACGGGTTCGAGCTCTGGTCCGGGAAGATTCCACGTGCCGTGGAGCAACTAGGCCACAACTACTGAGCCTGCACTCTAGAGCCCACAAGCCACAGCCACTGAAGCCTGTGTGCCCTGGAGCCCGCGTGCTGCAACTACTGAAGCCTGCGCGCCTAGAGCCTGTGCTCCGCAACGAGAGAAGCTACTGCAATGAGAAGCCCGCGCACCGCAAAGAAGAGTAGCCCCCGCTCGCCACAACTAGAGAAAGCCTGTGCACAGCAACGAAGACCCAACACAACCAAAAATAAAAATAAATAAAATAAATTTATTTTTAAAAAAAAAAAAACCCACTTCCAGAGTGATCCATTTAAAGCGTGACTCACATCTTGTCCCATCTCAAAGCCTATCCACGGCTTCCTACTTCACTAAGAGATTAAGAGTCCCATGAGCCTTAACGCCCTACTAGGTCTGGCCCTGTTGCTTCTTGTCCTTGTCCCCCACTACTCTCCTCCTTGGATGACTTTGGTTTGGCCATAGTGGCCAACGTACTCTTTTGAGAACATGCCTTGTCTTTGCTCAAATGCCTGTGCTTCATTTAGACTTACCCTGACTATTTACAGTTGCAATCCCCTTCCCTCTGGCAACTGGACCTCCCTTATCCGCCTATATTTTCTCCACCACACCTGTCACCTCGTATTTATTTATTATGTTCCCCTACCTGTCCACACCCCCTAATGCCATAAGCAGAGGTCTTGTCGCTGTGTCATTCACTGCTCTATTCCCCATCAGCTTGAGCAAAACTGCCCAACAGAAATACAATGCCTGCCACACAGGTAATTGTAACCATACTGGAGAAAGTCAAAAGAAACCGTGAAATTAATTTTAATATTTTACTTAATCCAATGTATCTAAACTATGCTCATTTTAATGTGTAATCAATAAAGAAGAGTTATTCAAATATTTCACGTTCTTTTTTCCATACAAACTCCTTGAAAGGCTTTGTGGATTTTAAGCTTACAGCGTGTAAGTTTGGGCTAACCACATTTCAAGGGCTCAGTAGCTACATGTGGCCAGTGGTTTCAATATTAGACAGTGCAGCTCTATTCTACTCTATTTTTTTTCTGCTCTATTGTATACTTATTCTATTTTTCTTTTTAATTCTTGGGCACAGCCCACTGAATTGATTTCCCAACCCACAAATGGGTCCCAAAGTGGCCTGTGAAAATCACTGCTCTAAATAAACTTTAAAGAATGTCATGTGTAATGAATGGATTTTAGGACACTTCCTTTGGCCTCCAGCAACTGCTCATGATACTTTAAAAGAGAAATTGACTTCCAGAAATGAGCGGGCTGGAGGAAAGGGTGAGGAAGTGAATATCCATGCCAGTCCATGAACCGAAATCATCAAAGTCCATATCCAATGATGCAAGATTTTTTTTAATTAAAAGGTAATTTTATTTATTTTTTATTTTATTTTATTTTATTTTATTTTGCGGTACACGGGCCTCTCACTGCTGTGGCCTCTCCCGTTGCGGAGCACAGGCTCCGGACGCGCAGGCTCAGCGGCCATGGCTCACGGGCCCAGCCGCCCTGCGGCATGTGGGATGTTCCCGGACCGGGGCACAAACCCGTGTCCCCTGCATCGGCAGGCGGACTCTCAACCACTGCGCCACCAGGGAAGCCCAATTAAAAGGTAATTTTAAATAACTCACTCCACTGTCAGATGATTAACAAAACATCTAACTACCTGTAATAATATACCATATACATGCTAATATACAAGGGAAAGTCTGCATAACCTTCACACTTCAAAAAGAGTGCATCTGAACAGAGCACAAATACTTCAAGTTTTTCATTTTTCTCCCCCTCACTCTCAACCCATGCAAAGGCCGTGGAAGTACAATAGTTCAGATCAAGAACAGAGCAAGTACAAACTTAAATGATTAATTTCATTTTCCGTTTATGAAAGTCCTACTCACCAGCAGACTTTTAAAAAGACACCATCAACTTCAAATCCAAACTCAGCCCTGGGCAGAAGGTGTCAACTTCTAAAACAGACTCAAAATAAGGATTCTACCATTGATATACCATTTCCTCCTTTAAGGTCCTGGATGTTACTAGATACATCAGAAAGCATGTACTCGAGGTTGCCACAGGTGTGCTACCCTAAACAGGGTTTTGTTTTTATACATTTTTCAGCTTCAGATTTTCTCTGAGATATTTGAATTGCCAAAGCAAGGCAATGCTTCCTACATCTCTGATAAGCTGTTAGGTTTTCACCTAAGCTGAGAACTTCTTCCGAGGATGCTCAAGGTAGGCAGTTTCGATATTTGTGCCCCTGGCAGATGAAAGAGCAAAAGCGTCATTTAAAAAACATGACTAGAACCATGTGTTATTTGTATTTGTACCGTTCGCTGTGAAAAATATGGCTACTTGATAACCGTTGCAAATGTTGTCTTCACTACAAAACTCGCCTTCGTGTACATTTCAACAAGTGACTTCTGCTTGAAAAAGAACTCTATTGAGCATATTTCTCTGGAAATCAATATTTAAAATTTATTTTCTTTGAAACGAACATTCAAGAGAGACAGCTCTTGTTTACAGAGTTACTGAGTTTAGCATTATGGCTAACAATGTTTAAAAACAGCTAACTTAAAATGCAAACATTTAAATTCTGAAGTTTAACTGTTGGGAGGCCAAGTCTATTTCTATGGAAATATAAACAGCATGAAAACAGTAATTTTCCCCCCAATGCCATCCCTTGTGAGAATATTTCAGGCCACCATTTGGCTGGATTTAGGAGTAAGAACTCATACAACTCTGAGGTTGTAGGACAGTTAAAAATTTAAATGCTTTGAAGGAACCTTGAAGACATTATGCTAAGGGAAAGCAGTCAGTCACAAAAGACCACATATTGTATGATTCCATATATGTGAAATATCCAGAAAAGGTAAAACTCTACAGACAGAAAGTAGATTTGTTGTTGCCTGGGGCTGGGTTGAGGGGATTAACTGCTAGTTGGTATGGGGTCTCTCTCTGAGGTGATGAAAATGTTCTAAAACTAGATTGTGATGATGGTTACAAACTCTGTGAATACACTAGAAACCACTGAACAGTACACTTCAAATGAGTGAACTGTAATGTGTGTGAATTATATCTCAATAAAGCTATTAACAAAAAATTAACATGCCTAATAACATTCACAACCACACTGGCATGAAAGATACAAGGAAATCAAGTTAGTCTAACTTAGCTTTCTGATAATAATAAAATACATAAATTCCTGACACCCTGGTCTCCGTGTTAGAGAACACTTTCTCATAGCAACCAATATTTGCCCTTGCGAATACCTGTCACCATCAGCCATAATGTCTGTCTTCCCCTTTACAACATAAACTCCAGGAAGACAGAGACGGTATCCTGCTTATGCAGTGCTATAATCCTAGCACCTAGCACACAATCATCAATAAATACCTGCAGTAAGAATTAACGTATATACACATGTCGCATGTACATTTGTATGCATGTATGAGTGAATGAAATTACTGGACTGAGGCATTTCAACCAATCAGGTTGCTTGCGTCCTAACTGTCGCCTGAAATCTGTTCTCCAATTCTCCCATGCTCCTGGCTACCCAGCGAGAGACATTTCCCAGCAGTCCTTGCAGCTTCTTGTGAAATGATCATAATCTTACCAATTAAACGTCAATGGATGTGATGTGTGCAATTTTTAAATCATTTGCTTCAAAGAAAATTGCTTGCCTTGGACTTCACTGTATTTCAACCATGTAGATAAGGACAAAGGCCCAAAGCAGAGAAGCACAAAAGAGAAAAGAACCCATCCAGTCAAGCCAGACGGGCCAGATTATTAGATGAGACAGGGAAGTAAACTTCTATTTGATTTAAAGCCATTGTATGTTGGAGTCTTTATGTTATATCAGCCTAGTCTTAACTCTGAGTGTTACAACCCAGGCATGGGTATATGAGTATGAAGGGGAGGCAGGATGGAATTCAACGCTTAACTAAACTGACTAGTCGTTTCAGCCAACGTGGTCAGCTGGTATCACTCTTTCCCAGTGTCTTTATAACAACTTCATGAATAGGCAAATAATTCAAATGCTTAATGCTATAAAGAGGTCATTTTGAATGGATTTCACTCGGAATATCGTTGTCACTAAGTAAACATTTGAATCGCGTAAATATACACTTTCAAAAGAACCAATGAATACATTTTAAATGGCTGGATGGCTATTTTTAACTTTGTTCGTACCCAAGAAATCATTTGTAATATGTTAGACACGATGAGTGAAGTCTATAAAGATGCCGTATCGCTCCTTAATCCAACAAAAAAATAGCTCAAATTGGGGGTGGGAGAAAAGCTGCAATGATCACCCTTCCTTTTAGATTGTTTTTAACTTTCTCATTAACAAGCTGACTATGAAACTGAAGCAACACAAAAAAATGAAGTTTGAAGATGACCAATATTTAAAGAATAACCATTTAACTGTAATCTATATGAGCTTCATGATCATCATCAATTAACTCCCACTGTCATTCAGAACTGAATCCAAGACAATGCATTTCACAAACTGGATTTGAAGTTTTAGCAAAAACCTGTGTGGGTGAATTGCAAATGTTTGGGGGAAGCAGGGGGAAAAAATGACACAGAAACCTATAATATTAAACCACCAAACCACGGCAGCCATGATAGAATGGCATCAATATAATTGTGACCAGAGCAAGTTGTCCTTTTAGCTCCAGTCTTGATATTTCACATGACCTTGGATAAGTTACTAATGTGACCAGTTTCCCAGTTTGTAAAGTGGGGATTATAATAATTACCGGCTACCTCTCAGGGATGCCAGCAACCAGACCCATTTTGTAAAGCGCTCGTATCTACTTGGAAGAAATTGTTCGATCACTACCAAGTATGATGAGTGTTATTTACGATCTTTCCGAACTCTGAAGCTAACTTGGAAAAATGTCTTCATCTGCTTTTCTGAATTTTCCTGGCCACTTTTATGCACATAACCAGTTGTTCCCAGAGTGCCACTGTAGGCACATTTATTTGCACTTATGCTGACTGTTAATGAGTCCCAGATTTCGAATTTGGGCATGCCACTGACTGAGGAGCTCCTGGTATCTGAAATCTCTATCCTTTGAGTAGTGTGTAAGGCGGTGCTGGTCTCTTGACCATCACTGGACAGCACAGTATCTTTGTTTAAGGTTTGTTCACTGGGAAGAAACACTAAGCATTCTATCCATTTTATAAATTTTTTTAGATTTTATATTTTTAACAAATCTTTTTTTCCTTCATGTATGAGAGGTCAAGATATGTAAGGATTAGTTTTTGAAGGATCCTTGAGCTTGTTAAAAGGTAAAAGAGTACATGTAAGTTATTATTTATTTCTCTATCTTATTTCTAAAAAAAAACACAAAAGGGAGTCAAAACACAAATGGAATTGATATTGTAGAAGAAAAAGTTAATAATATGTTAATTGGGAGTAGGAAAAATGAAGTTGACTTAAAAGCAGAATATCAACAACAAAAAGTTGAAGTTAAAAAATACTACTAAGCTTAAGCAAAAACTCTTACTCTGAGATTCCTAGCAGTCAAGACAAAAAGAAAAATTAGATGAATTCGTTGTTCAGCTTCCTTTGTTTTACGAAAGGAGGCATCAGGATGACAAAATTTTTCTGTTCTCCTTAAATTTGACAAAGGTTTCCTGATTTGCAGGATACTGTATAATACACCATGTTCTTGACAGTAATTATAAAAAAGCTTGTTTTTTCCTCCACATGGACTACTTTTCCTAGTCAACTAATGACAAATTCCTGAAAACTTTTTTTTCCCCAAACTTGCCCTTGACTCATGATATCTTTAACCTTGAACAGTATCATGGAATTGGGAAAAATCATACTGCACAAATGCAAACATTTTCACGTCATGGGTGTAAGCAAGGTCATCATAATGACATCAGTCAGGAGAGAAATAATTTATGCTTACAGGTGATTCCAAATAAAACAGTGACAACCTACTCATTAAGCCCATTTTTTGGAGCTGGAGCGATAGTTCATCTTTTCAACCACTTTTCCAGCTTTGTTTCATCCCAGTTTTTAGCTGCACCAGAAACCTTTGCTAACAGCACAAAATGAGTTCAGCACCTGGCATGGCTTTCAATGAGGAACACCTTGGACTGAGATCTTGCAGGGATCACAGAGACCAGAACACACAACATGCAGCTGACTAACCGTGGCAGAGACAAAATGCCCACAAAACAGGAAATACTGACTGGACAGCCTTTTAAGAAGGCGGCTGTAGAGCCCTGAAGTAGACTAAAACTGAGAAACTGGGAAGTGCTTTGCCAGAAATCATGCTAGGTAGGACCTCAGAGCCCCAATGACTGGTTGTAATCAACCCGTTCCACGCCAGAACATCTGAAAGGTAACATATCCTCTTTGGAGGACAACTAGGTGCTTCCCACATGGTTTAATTTAAACAACAAAGATAGTGAAATGAGGAAAGTTGGTTGGATTTTTGGGGGCCCAAATCAAATGTGCCAGAATGCAACTAGAAAAACAAATCCCTACCTTGATAATGCCTTCTAGAACCCCCAAACCCTGGGTGAGATTAAAAACAAAACCGATCTAAGAATCTTCATATTATCAAAGTTTCACAAAAAAAACCTTGCTCAACTGAAGAATGAGAAGTCTGTATCTTACAAATTCATAAACTCTAATTTGGTAAGATCTGAGCAAAGGCTTTGCGTCGTAACCAGGCTGGCAAGTAAGTGTTTTAAAGCAGACCCAGATCTATCTACTCAATCAAATGGAAACACCATTGGCCAAGATTCAAAAGTAAAATGAAGACGCTTGCTCCTTGAGAAACATCACACTTGAAAGTGACCTGCAAGATGAACTTGAGGGAGGCAACCTCTGCCCTCACCGGAGAGATACTTTGGCAATTAAAAAAAAAAAAAATGTAGCCTCCAGAACCATTTTAACCAGAGTGCTTTCTTTGCCCCTGCTCCCAGAAGTGAGTTTGAGAAAATTTAACTTAGCTTTAATTCATCAAGCTACACTAGTCTCTGTGAAAACTTCTAATTTTAAAATCAAGTACTCATTTGATTTTCAAGCAAGGTCAAGAGAACAAGGCAGATGAGCGCTGACATCACAGGGACATGCCCCACGCCACACGGCAGTTACATCAACGCGGCGTGTTGCTATGGTGCCTGACGATTAATTTCTGAAAGAAGGGATTATAAACCAGCCAGATGAACATCCATCGGATGACACCACTTCGGCACAGAAGACCGACATGCGTTGCTCCTGTTTGCAGCAAGTTAATTTTATGAATCACCACTTTTGTGATGTGAATATTCCTTTCTAACTTTAAACCTACCAAGTCAACAACCAAAAAAAAAAAAAAAAAAAAATTCGACTTCCACAAACGGGGAAAGTGATAATATTGGGGGGGGGCGGTGGAAAATGTGACTATCTGAACCATTTGTTAAGAGCAATCTTTTCTTTAAAGGCTTCCAAAAATATGCTACATGCATACTGACACACAAATAAATACATGTATATTTGATAATTATGTAGATCCGAAAAGAACTGAATTAAGATGCCTAGAAGTTGGTAGAGAGAGTCCTAGATGTAATTCCACTAATCATATGTGCATTTACCTTTTTTGGCTTCTGTAAAGCAATCTTCTGTTATAGTCACCTCAAAAGGTCACTTCTTACCCTGAAAACAAAAGAGAATATCAAAATCTGAATGTCAAGACAAAGTAGCAACCACCTATTTGCCTGGGAGAGATGCAAGAAAACCAACCAAAGAACTCAATTCTATTTCATGGCAAAAGACTCTCAGAGTTAATAAAAACCAGTGTCAAGACCTCCACTTACTGGACCATGTGCCTTTGAGCTCTTCAAGACTATAACAACAACTTGGACGGAAAAAGTCAAGATGAAGCGTTTCACATTTTGCCTTTGAACTTTTTCTCATCTTGTTGTCTGTCAATTTATTTCATTTGGAATAACATGTGAGTCATAGGCCTTTGTTTTTGGAAACCAGACTGCTACTTGAACGTGTCTTTGTTTGGTTAACATCCACGACATCTCTAATTTCATTAAAGCAGAGGCTTATTTTTTTCCCCCTTTGCAAGAGTGTTAGTTCTTATACACAAGATGCTTTATGCCACTCTGGACCTTTCAAAATGAATAAAAGCACCACAATTTTCAGCTTGCGGAGGGGTGGGGGGGTTCATCGGTGGGTGAAAGCTGTTCACACAATGTTTTCCACTTAGCATACTTTCTAGCAGACCTACTAAGTTCAATAAAAATGGCTCGTGTCAGATGAAATCAACAAGCGAAATCAAGCTTCCTAAAACACAAAGGAAGCACGGTGCGCATCTAACTCCTGCATCTGCATACTCCCTTATGCAAAACAGTGTATAATCCTTTAAGAAACATTACAAGCTGCCTCTCTCTGCCCATGTAACTGGGATCAACATATGGCACAAGTGAAAAGAAAAACATTTGTTTATTAATTTAGATCAAGTAACCAACAGGGTACAGGATTCATTCCACATCGATTGACCAGATGCTCATATATACATATACTTTCTTAAGATGGTGAAGTCATACCATCTTATTACTAAAACGTTAATATCCTTTTGCTTACTCTTCAGAACAATATGTCATGAAGTGGTTTAAATTTGATACAGAATATATCTCTGCTCATCCCTCGGCTGTTGGCCCTGAATGTGGAAAGGCAAACATCACTGACAAGAGTTAAATCTTATTTCACTAGGGCTAGAAATTTGAAAGTGGTACTTTGGTGTGTACTATCTTTGAGGAATTGATCGGAGGCCAATTTATGACATTTCCACCAGCAAGTGTATGCAGATTCTTGCCATTAAGATTGGGAAAAAATGCAGGCTCTGAGTGAAATCATAATTTTCATGTTTACTGTAAGAGGAAATTGGAGGTTTTCACCATAAATGTTCACCATTTGGGTGGGGGAAAACCCTAGCTCTGGGACTTGAAATTACTGTTTTGCAACCTGCCCCAAACCTTTTTGTTTTGACACAAAACAATTCAAATCGAAAATGAAAATCGTGTGCTTTACTGCTGAGGTGTGTCGCCAGGGATTGGTTTCTCCAGCGGTGAGAACTTGGTTAGAGCGCAAATGGTGATAAGAAAACAGAGCTGTGATGGTCGGGTCCTCGAGGTAATGCTGAGATCTACAAAGCAGCCCCGCCCCACGCCAATAAGAAGAGCTCATGAGACAGGAGGCTCGGCAACCGTCTCACACAACAGAAATTTCCATCTCCACCACTCATCCAATCTTAAATGGAAAGTAAGTGAACTCTGGCAGACCCTACTCAATTCAGGGCAAGAACGCCCTTTCTCCCTCCTTTTCACTTGAGATGTTTTCTAACGTGTGCACTCTAAGCTAATTTTCATTTTTATCTATTGAGTTGCATCTATTTTTGCATTTTTGGCAGTCAGGTCTGTAGTATCAGACTTTGCAATGCAGATAAGATTGCACTGCAAAGATCACATAGGCCTGGCAAACAATTGCACCTTATTAAAATTTAATGTTTGTGACAAACAAACAAACAAACAAACAAAGCTGCTGAAAATGCTTACTTTGAATAAAGTTATCTCTAGTGTTGTATTCAAACCTGCAGAACATTTCCAGGTAAGTACTGCGTCTGTTTCTCTACTCACCTATAGCTACCTAGAACAGCAGGTAAGTGAACATAGAGCAAAAGTATAAGCTGGTTCCCCCTCACAGATTTTATAAGCGTAATTTTTCCCTGGAGGAAAAAAAATTAATAATAACAATATTATACAATTGACCCTCCAACTTATAATCACTAAAGCAATACAAATTTGGCTACATTTAATTTTTACTTAGACATAAAAAATCGGCAGTGGGATACAAACCCTATTTTTTTCCATTTTGAAGTTCCATAAATTTTAATGCAAATGTACATTTGACCACTCATTAATTTATTTCTGTTGATTTTAGTTTTTAGTATACATTAGCAAAGTAATCTAAAAGATATTTTTCCAGCTTTGCTGAGAAAAGATTAATAGTTCAACAGCTGTTTGCCATCATACTAAATTAAATGAAATGTGTCAATATAATAGACAAGAAAATTAGGGAGTAGTTCTGGGGCCTGAGTCTGCCTCATTACTAGCCTACAAGAGTCAGAAATCAACAACTAGGAGAAAAATCTGCATTTCATTTTTTCCAGAGCATAAAACCTCCATTTCCAAAACTGCTATTAAAAACAAAACAAAACACTTCACCTTATCAAATATATCAACGACATACCTGCATGCTTACTGGCAGCACAAGCACCAAAACTAAAAATTAAACAATTATGTAACGCTTTTAAGTTAAAAAGAAAAAGACAAATATTGCCCTGCAGCCCCCTTGTCTCCTCTTAGAAAAAATGCAGGCACCAAATGAATTTCATTTATTTTTTTTCTTTTTCTCTCTGTCTTAAGTTTCCTATTGGTTTTAGGTTTTTAAAGGTGAGCCAGGGATACGGTAAACAGAAATTACTTATTTTCCCTGATGTCATTCTCTGTACAATTAAGATCCTGTGAACACCAGAAACTGTTTTGAGTGTGGCCTCTTAACTATTGTTTGCGATAATGTTATTTACTTAAAGCTATTTGTTGACCATAAAGACCTTGACCACGACATTACTCTTCAGCTGAGATCCCTAGGTTAGGAGACTAATGTACCTTCCTCTTCTCCTCTGTCTGCCCAGTTCCCCCTATTCCCCATTAGGAATTTCACTCTCTAGACCCCTTAGGTTACTACAATGCTTCAATTTCATACTTTCTATCAGTATATTTGCCCTTAATTTAACCAGTGTGATCCTGCCAGTTGGTATGGCCTAGCTGGAAACGAGGTGCAGGTAAAACATGGAGGTGTGATTTTATTTCACAAGAAAAATGAACAATATATGCTCTCTTTTTTGCCATTAAAAATATTTCTCCCTATTCTTTCATGGTAGCTCAAGGAAAAGATCTGCATCAGGATTTCAGCATTATATTTCATTTTGTACAAGTATACAAGAGACTGTGAAGGACAGCCACCTTACTTCATTGCAACCTTCAGTCCAACGAATGCTGGCTGAGAACCTACTGTGTGTCAGTGTCCCTGGGATGCGAGGATGATGAACGCCAGCTCCTGCGCCATGACGAAGGTGGCAGTTAGGAGTTTCATCTCTGGTTAGAGCAATCCTCTCGAAGTCCAGAACCGGGGTTCAAACTTCCCATCCTCCCAAATATCCCCATCAAATGACATATACTTCATGTGAGAAAACAGAAAATCTCAAAGGGCCAATTTCCAAGAGATGGCTGTCTCTTTAAACCTGTGAATCTTAACTCATGTGGCTTTTCTGTTTTGTTTTTCAAAGATGTCCTAGAAAAACAAAACTATCTTCAACACAAACTCGACTAGCTGAGAAATGATAATACAAGGGTCACTTCATTTTCTTGCACTCAAGACAAGAAAATCCACTTAGAAATCAACCTTCTTTTTTTTTTTTTTTCCCTCGGCTCTAATAACTTCAAATACTGAGTCAGGCTTACAATAAGAAAGAGGAAGGAGAGAGGGAAGGAAGTGAGAAAAGAAGGAAGAAAAGAAGGAAAGAAACAGGGAGAGTACACGGGGCGGGGGTGGCGGGGGGAAGGAAAAGGAAGTAAATTAGAAAGAAAAAGAAAAGGAAAACTATTGTGTCGAGCAGGTCTCTGGGACCAGAGGCGACCCTGGCCATCACCCAGGTTTGCTGGTTTACAAGGGGCCACATCTCCTTTTCTTCTCTTTATCAAAGAAAAATCTACCACAGGGGATCCGTCACTGCCCCTACGTCCCCCTCCTATTGCTGCAAGGAACATTTTACTTCCCTTCTCCCCACCCTCTGGGACCGTCAACTAAATCAGAGGACCTAACTTGGGGTCCGTTCTAGTAAGAAGAATCTGAACTACTCTACATGAAGCAAACCCCATGGTACAGGCAAAACCTGGCCGAGGCTTTGCCTGTGGAAGTACTTCAGGCCCCCCGCAACTCCATGTTGGCCCATCTCATTTGGAAAACACCACTCTCTCTTACCTTAAAGGAAAGCAAAACCTTGGTCATGGTCCTGTGAAAATATTTTATAGGTATCCCTTAGCAGGCTTTAAATGTTGAAACTTAAAAACAATATTTGCTGTTTTCTCTTTGAAGCTCTAACAAAGCCTTTGTTTTAGATTTACGCGGAGTGTGTGCAACAAGAGTTAATAATCAAATCCATCCCAGCCCCCATAGATGTTAAACAAAAAGATAAAAGAAATGCAAATAGCTATTGTCATGGAAAGTTAAAGTACCTGTCTGTATTTTTAAGTGAAAACTATTATCTCTATCAATCAAAATTTAAGAATACAATAGCGCTAATCACAGAAGGTGCTCTGGCGGAGTTACTTTTCCTCATGAAAAAAAAAGTATTCTTCCCCTTAAAAACCGAGCATAAAAGTCATATACTTACAATTAGACAGGGTATTTGTAATTTTATTATTAAAAACCTTCAGCGGCCTCACTGCTAACAAATGCTTCTAAGTCTCTAGACTGATTTGTACCTAAGAAGACCCAAGTCCCTACATATTTTAATAAGGTTGATGAAATTGGATTCACATTCTCACGGTTTCCGACCTGCGGGGGAACAGCACACTCTTCTGTTGAAAAGAGTCACTCAAACAGAGGCAACAGTTAACTGGCAATGAAAACTCCTTTCAGACCCTGGACACAATTGCTAGCCTCTGAAATATCTTTACATAGGGCATATCTTCCCTTGGATGGCTCATCCTTCTTAATTGTGGCCATTTGGTTTTGAATTTCTCACACGATTTCTACCATCATACCCCAGAATGATCAAAGTGCACAGCGTGTCAATTTCTCTAGGTCTCTCTCTTTTTTTTTTTTAATTTCACTTTTAAAAAAGACTGGATTAAGACCCTGAACATCGTACTTTCTAAAGACAGTACAGGAACAAAAAATATCAAGACCCCGGATAGTAAAACCAACAGCGCAAGATTAAAATTCCTAGAGTAAACAGTGAAGCCAGGATGCCATTATGCAGGCTGAGCCTGGATGCATGTCTCCTCCACCATGGGGCCAAGAGGCTGTCATCTTCCCCCCAGCAAGATCAGATTTCCTTCCCTCCCAACCGCCGCTCTGCACAGCACGGCCAACATCTCCAGTGTGCTATTAATATCAATGAAGAGACGATTCGATTTCCACTGAAGAAAACCCTTCCTATTCCGGCACAGACTTTCGGGGAGGACCCTGGCCTGGGGATAGACAATACAGCAGCAGAGTTTCACTGCTTTCTTACAGTTCGGTCTCACACACTGTTTGAAGGCTTTTAGCAAACAATGGCAGCATTATCTGCAGGACAGTTACAAAACAGGATTTGTTAGGACAAAGAATAATAAAGCTGTTCTCTTTCTCTCTCCCCATCTTCCTCTCTCTGCTTCTCTCCCCCCTGCCCACCCCCACCCCCCGCAGTTCCCAAGAGCCTCTCTCTGCCAGTTGAAAATTCAGCCACATTTCCTGAGAGGCACCTGTACTTGTCTATTTCAACGCCGCCAAGCAACTGACAACGGCCCAGGAACCGGGACCAGAAGAGCAGGCAAAGTAGCCTCTCAACATTTGGAAAATGAAACAAAAGTATCAGCCTTGGCTTCACACACACTTACCCGTGCATGGTGAGGAAGGGAAGCTTTGGGGCCGGAGAGGCAATTTTCACACAACGGAAGAAAGTTGAGAGTTTGTAAGGGAGAAAGTACAGGCGCTGGGAAGCCTGCGAGCTCTCAGGGCTCCCAGGCTGGCGGCAGTGTGAGGAAGGATTGAAGGTATGTGGGCTAAACACAACAAAAGCCACTGCCTTACTCTAGATTAAATATGCAGGAAGAGGCCCCTTTGCATAAACACAAACACTCAGCAAATGAATAACTGGCTCAATCAGACGCCCGCTGTGCCTTCTACCTGTCCTCTCTCTGACGGGAGACACTGCCTGTTCCAAAGGACAAGGACTAAACAGGAGACAGTTAAATGTTCTGTTGCTATAATAACAATTAAAATGAATTGCATTCATTAGTAATTAAGAACTCACTCCTGGGTGGGGGGGGGAATGTATGGCAGAGGGCGGGCAGGGCAGGGGGACATGGGGAATACAGGGCTATTGTTGTATCTCTAGCACTCCAAAAAGAACCTGGCCTAAGACACATCAGCAGAGTTTTACTGTAACTTGAATTTAGATCTCTAATATTCAATGAGAGGTTTGAACAATCACATGTTTTCGGCCACAATTTAAGGTCAGAAATACACCTCTTGTTTCTCTGCTTTGCCCCATTATAAACCGATCCTTGTGAGTCTGTACCTCCAGAAAGATCCGTTGCATCTATGTGTGAATATTTACACATATAAAATATATACACACATACATGCACATATATGTACATGCATATACGTGCGTATATATGCTCTCACACAGAATATTCACACTATCTAATTAAAGAGAATAAACCAAACAAAACGTGTCCCTTTACACTCTTTAGTTCCCTAATGATTTAAGAAAAACAATTTGAGTCTTCCAAAAATACATCCCAAATGCCTGCCTTTCAAATGTCATCAATCCATGACCACTCATTTAAAAACATTACCCATATATTAGAAAGAATGCTTTTAACTGAGTGGCCTCAACCACTTATAATTTCAATTAAATAACATAATTACAGTCAACAATTTTCTCCATTTTGGCAGCAAATATGCCATACCTCAACATAATTTGTCCTTAGAACCAAGGAATTTAAGCAAGAGGAGAAACATGCGGGCACTAGGAATTCACTACTGCATTTTCTCAGCTCATGGAGTCAACTCATACTCACCCCTAACCTCTTACTGTATGGTCCAGTTACATGTTGGTCTTAGTAACTTAATTATTTTTTAATAACCTTTGCAGTATTAAATGATTTCATTTGAAACATAAATAAGATTACGTTCGTCTACGTCCTTTTAATGCCACATAGGACTTTGGGGGCAAATCCAGCACTGCTATTCCATAGAATGCGCCTACATTATTACTTGGACTGAAAAAGGGTAGGTCACAGGTCTTTCACAGCCTCAGAGGATGTACCACGATCACGCTAGCCAAGGGAAATAAGGTGGCTTTCTATTTCCAAAGTGGGTTTTATTTTATTAACACCACACTGTCTCCTGGCTATATCACTCTGCCCCCAAAGCAAAAGAATATTACTGAAAAGTTTTAAAAAACTGTGACATAAACAAAAAAAACCGAATCTTAAACATATATTATGGTATAATACAGAGAGAAAATCTGAAAATTCCCAAAGTCCCCTGAAATAAAATACAGGTTCTTTAAGAGGGGGTCCCCAAGAAACTCAAGATGCCTATTCTTTTCGCTGTTTTGTCTTGAAATGACCTTCCAAGTCAGGTGTTAGATAACCCTCTTGCATAGACTATAGTGATCTAACCTTGATGCAAATAAACCACAGAACAAAATTTAATCAGTATATCACTGGGAAAAAGGCCTTTGTCCATCCCAATGGAGCTTCTAATGACTGTTTTGGCAGTTCTAGCAGGTAGTTATGCTTCCCAGCTCATCTATGTCTCATACTGGTCGAGCAAGCTAATGGAAATGCTGTTAGTGGAATCCAATATTAATGCTCTGTATCGTGCAAACCTGGATGCAACTGAATATATTACACAATTATAGGTAGTATCTAATTCCATAGGTATTAGATACTGTCCTCGAAATTAATATTTTAATGAGGATAGTGAAATAAAGACGACGATCCAGGTAAGGGATCCATGCGTTGTGGCCCCAGCTAAGCTCCTTGCCGCCAGAGCACTGGATCCCTGAGCAAACAGCGCAGACACAGGGATTGTGACAAAAATCCGTATGCAAGCTTTACATGCTGAGTGACACATACTGATGCACAGAGTCAAAGATGTCATCCTCACACAAGCGCCACTCGCTGCAAGCTTGAGAGAGAATGAAGGGGGAAAATGGGGGGGGGGGAGTTGCAGTGAGACCTCCAGAAAATAAACAGGGTGTACGGTTTCAAAGGGTGAAGACACAGACATTTCATTGTTCAAGCCAATTATCAGTGGAAAATAATAACAACAGATGGATTCAGAGTCACTGACTTTTCATATGCACTTCATCTCGGCGGAACAGATGATAAAACGCGAGAGCTATCTCAAAAAGGCAAAACATCTTTCAGTAAAAGAACTCTACAGTCCAGATGGGGACCTTCTAAGGCTGCTGATTATCTTCTTATAATGTTGTAAGATAGACTTACTAAAACATTTCAAGAACTGATCAGATATGATGCGTACAATGGCTTCATTATTGGAAGGAGTTGCCTCAGACTTGTGACTAGACCAGGCAGAGATTTCAATAAGGTTAGGACTCTAAGTTTCCTGTTTTCTCATCAGGGACCACAGGTTCCAACTAAAACTGGAATCTGTGCACAACAGGAGAATAAACCATGGCCCAAGGATCCTACATTTGGGCTCTTCTCTCGTTTGAGCAGAAGGAAAAAAAAAAAAGGGGAGAGATAAACTGGGACTGTGAAAAGGACATTAAATTATCCTAAGCATTCCATCATGATGGGAGAAAATTAGCTCCAAAGCAACTCCTTATTAAAAGCATTCAGTGATAAAATATCATCCTTTATATACAGTTAGAATATCTTAAATATACTTTCCACGGGTGACTGCAAAATAAAATGTGCTTGTAGTAGGAAATAAATATAAATTTCAGGGACGGTGTGATAAACAGTTCGAATAAATGCCAAGCGAACACACAGGCAAGACCCACCAACCGACCCCAAAGCATTTCCACTTAACTTATATATCAGCAAGTCAGACTCACAGGTAAAACACAATAGGTAAACCACAACCTGACAACTTGCTCTAAGAGGAAACGTTAAAATCTCTCATCAGATAAGCCCCATTATTACTGGAAGAACAATGTAGCTGTTCTGTCTGTCTGTCTCCATCCATCCATCCATCCGCCATCGATTCTATTACCTTCATTATTTTGCAAAAATCTCTGAACGGAAGTAAAATATGGTTGAAGTTACTGTGCTAAGGAAAAAGGAAAGCTGATCTTCCTGCTATTTACTAACGTACTTAACATTTAAAAAATATTTTTATGAACACACTGTTGACTTCACAAGTTTATAATGTAAGTAAAAAAAAAAAAATTTTTTTTAAGAGCAAGGCTTTTCTTTCAAAGGACTCTGACAAAAGTAAATTCGTAGCAGAACATACAAGCACGAAGAAATATCGCCAAGGGCCAAATTCTGCAACTGCTTTAAGAAGCAAACAAGAACACAAAAGACGTGTAATGCAACCATCTGGCTCGCCGCATACTTTATCAATGCCTCAACTTTCTCCCCCACCCCCCCCCAGCCAGCCCACACCAATGCCACAAAACCAAATGGCTTCACTTCTGTTTCGTGCACAGCAAATTTACACAATGCATTCAGAATGCAAAAGTTGATTTTTACACATACACTCGTGTCTTAAAATTCTTCCTCACTTGAACCATCTTGTTGTCTTTGTTACTTATTTACAGTGGGGCTTCTTTGAAAAACCACTTGGAACTTCACTGTAATAAAGATGTCCCCACAAGGATCGATCAGTTTAGGTTCAGAAGAATCCCCCTTCGAAATCTTCATCTCCACTATCTTGTGCCTTCTGTGATAATCGGACACTAGATGTCGACGTCTGAAAAAAGAATGCTAAAAGTGTTCCAATTGCACCTTTACTATTTTTGTCTTTTTGCTCTAAATTGTAGGTTGTTTCCCTCATTTATTATGTGAAATAACCACACTCACTTTGAATCATTGTCCTTGAACGTCAGCATGCCCGCTGGAATTTTTCCTTATTCGGCTCATTCTACATTTACTGAGCAACTACTGTGGTATCAGGAACTGGCCGAACAATGGGTGATCAAAATCATCGTATCCCATATGACGACAGAAACTGCCTACTCCGGGAAACCAGCAACACCACATTTTATTAAAACATCTTCCACACCAGGTAGGCTGAAGCATCGTGTTCATGTACATATTTATGTGCGTAGATATTTGAAAAGTCATGGCACATCTGCAGGTATCCAGTTGCTTTCAAAGGTAGGAATTAAGACTTTTAATGGAAATCTCTTGCGGGTAAAATCAATATAGGTCGCCATAAATGGTTCTCACAAAGAGGCAACAATTAAAAACCACAATAACTGGGAACGAGAAGGCCTCACAGGCCAACTCTCCTCTCTGCTTTTCTGCAGGGGCAGGCTACAGGCAGGCGTTCTGGGTCAGGCAGGAGCTCTTGGTTGGAATCAAGATTTGCATGGCAGGGGCCACGTCTGGTTTATTTCTGCTTTCTTGCTGACAATGGTTTCCCCCTGAATCCCTCTCCACGTTCCAGGATAAGAAGGCCTTGGCTATTTTCTCAAGGGGCTGATTTTCGGTTCCCTTGTGGCTGTTTCTGCCCGGGACCACAGAGGCTCCTGGTCGGGACAGCAGTGGTAATCTTAGGACACACACAGCGAATCCGGCCACCGGGTGAACGAATCCGCTAATTGTTTAAACCTGCAGTCGCGTCTGGCCACCAGTTGGCAGACACAACTCGTGGCTGCCTAGCAGGCCTAGGTTAGCACAGCTGGAGCCAGATGACAAGCTCTTGAAGACATTCTTCCCGTGGCCACATCTGGCTCCTGGAGGCTTCAATCTTTGGCGAAACATTCTGTTTGGTTTTTCTGGGAACGTTTAGGCAACAGATAAAACCAGGCAGATTAATCTTGACTGTGTGCATTTCAGTTTGGGACAAATTAACAGAATGTAAACTCCATGAAGGCAAGCACTTCATCTGTCCTGCATGCTGTCTCTTAATACAGAACAGTAGCTACACATGGTCAATGTTCAATAAATATACGTGGAATGAACACCACGAGTCGGCATGTAAGTTGAACAAAGAGAATCCTATATCTCACCCCAGCTCCTCAATCCCTCCATTATATATACAATGGCTAACATTCCGGGTGCACGTAGAAAAGACCCTCAAAGTGGCTCCCGAGTTGCACTTTACTGTGGACATGTGCACCCAGGGAGAGACACTCAAGAATGAACCCACTCACACAGTCCCTATAGGTGGGAAGACCTCCCAGCAATCTTTCCCTGAAAATAGCCCTCTCCCAGTATTACCCACATCCCGACTTTATTAGTCCTTAAACTGCAAAACTTGGCAGCTACGTGCCCCCAGTGCTCGCGAGTGACCCAAAAGCAGCAGCTTACCTTTTGGCCACCAGAGAAATGCCAAATGATGAGGCAAATTTTCCTGGCTCCTTTTCATCCCATTTCCTTTCCCAGGCCTCTCTTCCTGAATTCTCTGACATTTGCAGATCCCAGCTCCCTTCTACACTCAACTTTGACCCATCTTTTTTTTTTTTTAAAGATATTTTAAAATCAGTATTAGGCTTAATTTACATACAACAGAATTCATCAATTTTATGTGTACAATTTGATGAGCTTGGCCAAAAGTATACAGTCTTATAACCACCACCGCAATGTTCACGACATAGAACATTCCCATCTTCCAAAGCTCACCATCGCTCTGGCTCCCACTAGAAATACACTAAGAAATGCCAGGATAATTTAGAACCCTGTGGGGCTCACCCTCTCGGCTCCTTAGCTGAAAAGGTTTCTGATATATACAGGATGCTGTATTAACACTGATACTAGGGAACCTGTAATCCTGACGACAATAAAGCTCTGCCGAATGCCCCCCAGAACTTGACAAACGAGGAGGGACATTTGGGAGGAGCCTGACGTGGCTGTCTGCGCGCGCGATGCTGCTTCCCCAACCCAGCAAGTTAATGTTCCTAAAACAAGAATGGCTGAAAAGCGGCAGATGACTCTGACAAACTCAGCATATGGTCTTCAACGAAGCAAAGCTACTCAGAAGTGCACCAGATGAAGCTGTTGCCTGAACCTGCTCCCCTTTCTGTCAGGTAAAGCAGCACAGGTGGGGATGGGGTGATTCTTTTCTGTTCACTCTGAGTTTCTGAAAGGAGCTCTGCATCCACCCTGAGGAACTGGGGGAGGAACTGCTCACCTTGTAAAAAGTGGGCCAGGGAGACTCCTAGAATACCCCCAAAATGCCTCTCCTCCTTTGTTCCAGATTTTTGGAATTACTTTAAACATGGTTCGAAGGCCCTCCCGCAATCCCACAGTCACAAGGGGAGTTGAAGATAATCAAGGGAGAAGCGGCACGACAGGACACAAATGATACCCACCCAGTCCTTAGCTGCGAAGAGACTATAAAAACAACCAAAAGAAAACAGAAAGAAAATTTTTCTAATTAGGGAAAAACCCTGATGGCAGTTTTGGGGGGTCGGGGTGAAGGTGGCAAGGCCCAGGATGAATATCTTCATTTCTTTTTTGTTTGTTTGTTTGTTTGTTGCGGTATGCGGGCCTCTCACTGCCGTGGGCTCTCCCGTTGCGGAGAACAGGCTCCGGACGCGCAGGCCCAGCGGCCATGGCTCACGGGCCCAGCTGCTCCGCGGCATGTGGGGTCTTCCCGGACCGGGGCACGAACCTGTGTCCCCTGCATCGGCAGGCGGACTCCCAACCACTGCGCCACCAGGGAAGCCCTATCTTTATTTCTTAATGCTGCCTGGGGCTGCTTCAGTTAAAACTCAGTAGTCTGTAAAATAGTACCGCACAGTAGAGTTTAGTCTAGAATAGTTCAGACCTTACAAGCACAGATTCAAGTTCAAGACTTCAAAACTCAGCTCTGCTGCTTACTGGCCTTGTGAACTCAGGCAAGTTACTTCACTTCTCCACCCCTCAGTGTGCTCATCCACAAAAACGGGCTGAATGATAGAACATAATGCGCTTTCGAGGAATTAAGAGCATTAACATAAAAAAGTGCTTAGAAAAGTGCCTGGGGACTCCCTTGATGGTCCAGTGGTTAAGAATCCACCTTGCAATGCAGGGGACGCTGGTTTGATCCCTGGTCGGGGAAATAAGATCCCACATGCTGTGGGGCAACTAATCCCGTGTGCCGCAATGAAAGATCTCACGTGCCACAACGAAGATCACACGTGCCGCAACTAAGACCCGACGCAGCCCAAAAATAATAAAATAAATAAATAAATATTTTAAAAAAAAGAAAGAAAGAAAGGGAAGGAAAAGTGCCTGGCACATAGTGAGTGCTAAGGAAAAGATAGCCACTGTTATTTTAACCAGGGATAATGTAACTGAAGTAAATCTAAAACTTCCCACGCTTGATTTCTATCATCTCTACAAGTTGTTAATAATATCTGGTTCTGTGCCATGCTACAGGCTAGAAAAAAGGAAAGAACGTACAGCAGATTTTAAACTTAACAACACAGTGCTAAAATAAAATCAAAGTATTTATTTTCCTCCCTCAATATTAGCTGGAGAATCGTAAGTTTAAGACTGGGGTCTCACCGGTCTCAGTGGAGGGTAAATCATCAGCTGTAAGACAGCTACAGTCCAAGCGAGCGGCAACTGCTCGTCCCGCCAACGACCGAAAAGGACTTTGCGGCCATGTTCAAAGAAGGTAAGAGAAGAATCTGGCCTGAAACCCAAAGGTACTGAAACAGATTTTCTCGTACTTTTCAAGTCTGTGCATATAGATTCTGTTACTGATTTAGGGTCTTAAACAGTTTGTTTATTTTTTAAATGCCTTTCAGCTCACCTTTAATAACATGTTTCTTTGACTTGGCTGAACTATGCCTCAGAAGAATTACAAGCGGGAATACGGCTGGGTGAAAGGTTCAGTGAACTAATCCACACCTGGTCCATGTAAAAAAAAAAAAAAAAAAAAAAAAAGCTCATATTTTCCATATAGAAACATGTCTCTTTATATGAACCAGGCTTTCTTTTATTTAATTGCTAAGGCACTTTCTACACCACACAATCTTGCATGAGCTTCTTCAGTGGGGTGGGGAAAAGGCCATAGGACCCCCACCCAGTCATTCCATGGAGTTTTATCAGTGACAGAAATAATAATAACAATAATAATAATACAGCACAAACCCCATTTAGGATACGAAGTGATAGATTCATTTCACCAGAAATTCCTTGACCAAGTTTTACCAAGGACAAAAGACCAGCCTGTCCCCCCAGAAAACAGACCGGGGGTCAAATGAGATGTCTTGTGTCTTCATGACCAAAATTCAGATTTGTTCTACACCAGCCATTGTGTGATCCAGACTTTTCAGTGGAGGGAATAAGGCTTATATGGGAAAAAATCTCAGATGAGAGAGGAGAACAAACACATTTTAGAGCTGAAAGGTACCTGTGAGGGGATCTAGCCAAGGCACTCCCTCCTGAGGAGCAGATTCATTGTGTGACTGAGACCGCACAGGTGATGTGGAAGAAAGCAAAGACAAGAGCCTCTGACTCCCAACAAATGTGGAAAAGAGACGGCTGGAGAAGATGGCCGTTGGGAACATCAATCACGTCAGAAGGAGATTTTGGAGCAGGGTCCTGTGAACAGCAAGAAGGCAAGACAAGGGACACAGGCATCACAAAGGTCCCCTGGACTGTGCCAGCCTGTTGCATATGAACTACAATCTAAACAAGCTAACTTTCTTCTAGAAAGTCATTCACTTCAGTGCTCCAGGTATCTTGTTTTTTCCTCTCAGTTTTATTCCTAAGAAAATGCCTTTTAATCAACTCTGGCTTGAAGTTAGTAGGAAAAGAGATTTTTCCACACCCTGGATAAGAGGGGCCAGAGTGAAGTGGAAAGAACATTTCACTAGAAGGGAAGAGAAATGTGGTTCTACTCCTGGATTCACCAGCGACTCTGCTAGAATTTGGTAATCCTCTTCCCTTCTCCACATCTCAGTCACCTTGTTGGGAGAAAGAGTGGTACCCAGGGATGATATTCAACTGGTACACAGTGGCTGCCTGAAGAAGTTGTTAAAATACTGAAATACTGTGCTTCCCTGGTGGCGCAGTGGTTCAGAGTCTGCCTGCCGATGGAGGGGACACAGGTTCGTGTCCTGGTCCGGGAAGATCCCACATGCCGTGGAGCGGCTCGGCCCGTAAGCCATGGCCACTGAGCCTGCGCGTCCGGAGCCTGTGCTCCGCAACGGGAGAGGCCACAACAGTGAGAGGCCCGTGTACCGCAAAAAAAAATAAAAATAAAAAATACTGAAATACTTGTATACAGGCTGGGAAACAGCCTTTGCCCCCAGGTTACCCAAGTACACCCTTGGCCACTACCTTGAACTTCCTAGGATCAGAAGCACAGAAAAGGATGTCCTAGCACCCTGCCCCAATGCTATGCTGGGTGTCCTTCCTGCACGGCCAACGTCTCTGCTATACCTCTTAGCCATATTGACCAACAACCCCGATGCTTTGAGAAGCCCTTTTCCAAGGCTATGATGTAAGGACCACGAGGACGGGCTAGCTTATGGATGGAGGAAGCCACTACCTGGAGCCCAGTGAGAGACAGGAGGCCTGGGACAAGCCGAACAAAAGGCCCGTGAGGAACCCACCTTCCTCCCCAAGTTACTTTCCCCACTTGGGGCACTTAGATGTGGGCCTGGAGTCAGGAGGCAAATCAGTGGAATCTCAGGGCAAATCCTTAGGGCTAAAGTTGTCTCCAAAACCTGGAAAGAAACCTATCATGTGAAACAGCTCTCAAAGTGAAATCCTGAGCTCTGAGGGACATTACGAACACATGTCATCAAATTATATTTACCGTGGAAAGCTCTAGTAGCTCAGACTTTCTACTCTGCTTCTACAACTCTTCAGGAAAAGGAATATTTCTCTATCCAACGTTCCAAATTTCCACATCAGAGTCAAGGCATTATACATGTTGAAATACATAGGAAAGGAACAAAAGAATCTCAATACTGTCGTTCCCTTCAACCGTCTGTACCTTCTTTGCCACCACTACTCAAAAGTCACTCCAACGTTCTGCTGGCTGACGTGACACCACGCTGTCACTTGATCAGGTGAGAGGTACCACGTGGTATGAATACTGATCCACAACCACATACTAAATGGGAATTTGCAAAGGCGTGCTCCGGAGACAAAGACGTAACTGTACAGAAATATTAACTAAGAATTTAAGTAAGCGGGCGCCCTGGAGGGAAAAAAAAAAAAAAAGTTCTGAAGTAGCAATACAAACTATATTTAATAGCAACAAAAAGTATTTTCTTTTTGGGAGAGCAATCTGGGCTTCTAAAAGTGACTGCCTTTCGCGTGACTTAGGACACTACAGTATGCCTGAATTCTTCCACTTCCTAAAACACAAATGCTAGGCACCCCAATTCTACCTCGTGAAAGTTCGTTTTTTAGATTCACCTTCTCCCAAATACAATACGCAAATAAAAAAGCTATTTTGAGACCTGTTTTCTCCGCCGCCCACCAACAATTGTTATTTTCCTAAGCGCTCGAGTATCACAAGTCCCAAAGAACATATGTTCCCAAGGAAGGAAAAAAAAAACGGGCTCTAGAACTAATACACAATGAAAAATAAATTTAAAGCAGCCTTCTGGTCTGACATAAGAATATAAAAATGATATGAGCAGGAACAGCCTAGTTTACATACTTTTCAGTCACAGCTGCTGCTCTAAAACCACAATACCTTTAAAATGACATTTTAAGGAAACAGATACGGCAAGGCTGTAGCTGTAGCTGTAGCTGGATGAAGCTATCGCTGAATTCAAGGGGCTTCTCTTTCTATGCGCTTACTTTATACGACCCTGTACACTGGCACAATTAAGAGGAAAAGAGTGATTCACTTTTAAATAATGTCATGATAAACCGAGCAGATTACAAGTAATTTTACCCAAGAGGACTTTTTTTTTTTTCTTTCTCCTTTAAAATCACCAGACTCAGACATCAAAACAGAGTATCAGGGACAGGATACTCTTCTTGGTTAATATCTTCTTGGTTAATATCTTCTTGGTTAATATCTAATCGGGTGCTAAAAACTTCGTGGAGAGACCTCTGCACCTCCAGTGACAAGGCGCACAAGAGGCTCCTCTCTCTTCAGAAGATGCAGGCCCTTCCCTGAATAAATGAAAATAACATACAATTAAATCAGACTGTTCAATTAATAAATTACTTCGGTGGACCTCGAAGGCCAAGTCGTATTTAATTACGTAATTTAAAAAATATTTGCACGTTGCAATCACTGAAATTGCCTTTGAGGTTTCATAATACACACTTAACACTTGAGTTAGAGAACAAATTTATTTAATAAATGCAGGCCTAAGAGCTAGAAGGCCATACCACTCACACTGCAAAATCACTTAGCACATCCTCAGAAAAAGCAAATAAACTTTTCCGCTATTTAGACGTGGGCTGCTGTTGAATGTCAGGAGAGGCTGGCTGATTTCTTGTGCATTTTCTCTGTCATGTGTTGCCTGTAAATCTGACCACTTTGAGAGGTAATTAGAATAGAGCTAAGGGACAAAATGGTTCCAGTTAAAGATAAAGATAAACTAAGGTGGAAGATGTCAAGAACCCGGTAGTAAAAACCTCTTCAGAGTAAAACAAAGAGAAGTCGTATTACCGCCCCATTTTGCATTCCTTAGAATCCCAAAATACACCATAAATTAACATGGTTCCTGAGTGTAAAGACGTGTTCCATTAGGGAAGCGCACACAAACTTAGGGTTGAGGAGGACATTCATAAAAGGGATAGAATTACGTGGTGTCCAAAAAGAGGGCAGAGACGTTTTAAAGTGACTGCATTTCTTACAGTCACTTTATGGCCGTGATACTGCCATTAAGTGAATTTTCTAGAAAACCACTTGACCGCTTTGGCACCACAACTTGTTTGGTCCTCACATTTTGATGGAAAGCTTTGTCAGACACATACACTTTCAATAACCATCGCGTGCTTTATACCCACGGCGGCCTGAGAGCTTTTTCAACTCTGTGGGGCTAACTCTATTTACACCAAAAGCCCCAGACCGCCATGACAAGGCTGTTATTTGCGTTTGCAGGTCTTCCCCTTAAAGACTGCAGTCATGTGCACCCCGCCACATGCCTGTTCTGCTTCCCTCCCCAAAGCCTCCAACTTGCTGCTAATGAACTGCCCGTCAGAAAGGCATCGAAAGTTCTGAAACTTAGAAATTTTAAATGAGGTTTAAAGAAAAGATTCCGGTGAAACCTTGGTATCTGTTACAAAACAAAATGAGGAGATTCATCTCTCAGCCCCATGTCCCCTTCTCTCTCTTCCCTTTCACAGATTTCCAGAAAGCACTGTCTACACTTGCATTCTCCCTGGATTCACCTCCCACACCTCCCTCGGCCCTCACCGCGGCTCTGTTGCCAAGGTTACTGAGTTTTAAGTCTCTCCTGATTTGGTCCGTTAGCTACATTTGCCAACTCTCTCTTCTTCTCAAATCCTGCTCCTCTCGGAGGGTCCTCCCTGGGACCCCAGCCGTCCATTATCTTCCAGCTTCCTCAGCGCCCAAGGAGTCCCCATCCCACGGTCCCTCCCTCAGGGAGGTGGATGTTCCCACCATCCACCCAGTAAATGAGGCCAAACACGATGGAGGCTGCTTTGATGCCTCCTCCACAGCATCCAACAACCAAAGGCATTCAATTATTTTTCCTTTTCTTCATCTCAATCGAGACTCACTAGCCCACGCCAAGAGAGCCTTGTGTGGACTCTACAAGGGCCTTTTGGAGGCTTTTTCCTGTCTTTGTACCTGCTCTCTTCAAACCAATCTACACAGAAGACAAACTAACTTGTAAAAAATTACAAGTTTGCAAAGTCTTTTCAATTCCTGGATAGCTTCCCTCACTCTCATCTTACTATTTTGGGCATTGGGAGGCATCTCAAAATTGATGGAGCTGCCACAGGCTTCCCAGATGCATGTCCCACCCACGCTGAAAAAGTTCTTAGGGCTTCCCTGGTGGCGCAGTGGTTGAGAGTCCACCTGCCGATGCAGGGGACGCGGGTTCGTGCCCCGGTCCGGGAAGATCCCACGTGCCGCACAGTGGCTGGGCCCGTGAGCCATGGCTGCTGAGCCTGCGCGTCTGGAGCCTGTGCTCCGCAATGGGAGAGGCCACAGCAGTGAGAGCCCCGCGTACCGCAAAAAAAAAAAAAAAAGTTCTTAGCTTCCTAAGGGCCAGAAAGTCAATGTGAAATGTGCAAAGGTACTCAGAAGGTCCTCTGTGTTGGTGGTCCTGCCTGGTCTTCTGATTGCACCTCTTGCTATGCCCGGACTTTCAGTCTACCATCAATAGACACTATAATAACATATAATAACACACACCCTGCACCCTCCCAGCCCCAAGCCTTCACACAGACCACCGATCACTACTCTGCCTTACTTCTCCTAGAGAGGGTTCACCTGTCTCACGTGACAAGGGCCTAAACGCCACACGCTCCAAGAAGCATTCTCTAATCTCTCTTTAGATCTATGCCCCTGTTATTGGTTCCATTTGCATACAGTGCTTGTCCTAATATAGCAGTGATTCCCTTTTATAACAGTGCTGTGTCTAATCAATAGTTTCGCCTGGTAACCTGCATGCCCATTCTGTTAAAACCACTTCAAATATCTTAAAACGAATTTTTTTTTTTTTTTTTATTGAGGCATAGTTGACACACATTATATTAGTTTCAGGTCTACAACTGATATCTCTCCTTCAAAGAATAAAGTGGATGAATATCAACTTGATATTGATATTGAAAGTCAATGACAACAATTCTTTGGTTCCTTCATAAAATCAACTTTTCTCCTTCTTAATTCCTCTCCCCACTAAAATCATTCAGCAGGGTGAGGTCAAGCAGATCGCATCTGCATAGTATTTGTTCACAACTCTGAAGATACGAGAAATGTTGATAATTCAATGTTGATAATCATGGTTGATAATTCTGTGAATGACTGAGACATAATCTGAGCAAAAAACGTTACGTTCCCTTGAAGTAAAATCACCTTACTGTTCATAATACACTGCAAAGGAAAAAGAATGAGCAAGGAAGCTATAAGGACTTAATCAAATAGACTTCTTGTAAGTAAGAACTGAAATTCACTATCCACCAAAAATGCAATTACCCTCCCCCTACCAAGAGCGCCCTAATTTAGACTCTGCACAAAAAGAGCTTTCAGGTTATAAGACAATTTTACATTAAGGTCTTAGATGAACCTTAATGCCATTCCCTCTCCTGGATGTGTGGTCTGCTAAACTTCAGCTTTAATTATTTCACCACGCATCCCACCTCTAGCAGTGCAAACTTTGCAGCAGTCTTCAAAACGGTGTAAAACAAAGAGCCGTGATGGGTCAAACCCGTGAACCGCAATCTTTGGCAGATTTGGTGTTAAAACAAGAGAGCTGGTGCCAGCCAACAACAGCCTCAGACTCAAGAAACGGCATCACTTAAGTGATGAAAGGATAAAAGCCAACCTCTGGAAATGTGAAATGACCAGGTGGGCTATTAATGACAAATAAGGCCATGGAACATTCTCTGCGGGACTGTTATTTTCAGAGACCCAGAACTAAAACCATCAGAAAAGAAAAGTGTAGTAGGTGGGGGAGGGGGAATTGGATTAAGGGAGCCAAAAGGGACAAACTTCCAGTTAGAAGACATCTGGCTACTACGGATGTTACATACAACATGATAAATATAATGATCACTGCTATACATTATATGTGAAAGTTGTTGAGAGTAAGTGCTGTGAGTTCTCATCATAAGAGAAAATTTTTTTTTCTAATTTCTTTAATTTTTATCTCTATGAGATGATGGGCGTTCACTAAACTTATTATGATAATCATTTCATGATGCATGTAAGTCACAGCATTATGCTGTACACCTTAAACTTACGCAGTGCTGTATGCCAGTATAAAAGTGAAGGGAAACAATATAAATAAATAAAGACAGACATAAAAAAAGAAAAAGAAAAAAAGTGTGTGGTTTATAATGTCAAAGGTAACTGGCAGATGTGATCAGATCTTATTTTTCATAATTATGACCTGGCTGGGTCATTTAACTTCTCTGATCCTCAATTTCTTCATCTGTAAAATGGGTTCATGAAATCTCTGTGGGAGTCAAACATGACTGAATGTGTCAGGCTCACAGGCAGGACTTTTGCTTGCTTACGTGTGTGTCGAGGTGTGTGAAACTAGAGAAGAGAGTGATTTTTGATCCAACCCCAACATTATTTCTCCAGTCACTTAGCAAACGTTGGTGGACACCACTCTGCCACATGGAAAGTAAAGAAGAACGAAACTTGGCCCTGTCCTCGAGGAGCTCAGAGTCGAGATCTATGCTGTCCCAAACAGGAGTCGGTAGTCACATGTGGATATTTTAATTAAAATGAAATGAAAACCAAAAATCCAGGTCCTCAGTGGCACAAGTCGCATTTCGAGTGCTGAACAGCTACACGTAGCTGCCAGTTATGTACCGACTACCATACTGGAAAGCGCAGAGCACTTGCATCACTGCAGAAAGTTTTATTGATCAGCTCTGGTTACAGGGGCAAGAAGGTTAAGTATATAGGTAAATTCTAACACGTTGTGATAAGGGATGATTTGGTAGCAGCAAAGATTTTATAATGGACATGATATTCTTGAAAGACAGGTAGTTTTTAATTTTTTTCCCTACCAACAGGTGGTGGGGACCTCACCTAACACAGGAACAGGGAGGATGAAGAAGAAATGCTGATTTGGGAAGAAGTTTCAAAGACAGAATTTATATGACCTGGAAACCAAGAATATGAGCAATCAGAGAAGAAAAAATAGAGTACGATACAACTTCTAGCCCATGCAATAACGACCAAGATCAAGCGTGCAGAATATCGAGCAGGTTTAAGAGAGAAAGAGTGACAATTAGTTCAGTTTGAGAGGCACTGCCTAGTATATTCTGCAGAGCAACTGGTAGAAAAGTCCAAGAAGTTAGAAGAAATATCAGTCTGGATTCTGCTAGAGAAGAAGGCCAGAGAGTGGGGCACAGAGAACTGTGAAGAATAACCTTCAAGAACAGAAAAGACATGCACTTTTCAAGTTCTGCTCTATCCCCATCTATTCCACACTGTACATCAATGCCCCCATCGGCCTAGCATCACCAACAGGCCACAGGCATCCTGTCCCAACACCACTTCCTGGCTGTACGGCCTTGAACAAATCATTAGACTCTCTGGGTCTGGGATTCAATTTCTTAACACTCAAAGGAGAGGGCTGAACTAGAACTAGACGCTCGCAAGGGGTCCTTCCAGTTTGAATATTCCACAGATACATTACATTCTGAAGAGCAGAAATTATACATATAATTTATAATACCTTCTAGCATTTATATATGCACTCATTTCTATAACATTTATATTCCAGAAATGTTATATATTCCTGAGATTGTATACATACAAATTAAACAGATTTCAAGAAAGTTACGTAAGCGTATTTCCTTTTGTCAGAAATCTGTCAAAAAGACACACTCAACATATTGTTTAGTCCTGAATACCAATTTTTTTTTTGTTTTTCCTTTGCAGTGCTGAAGTAAGGGGTTGCAAATTCCAGTGCCTAAAGGGACAGAGGATCACATTAATGAGTAAAACAGCCCAGAGGAGAATGACAAACTCTAGCCCACGCCCCAGCTAAAGGGGGCAGCCGCTCCACTGCGGATCCAGTGTTATTTCACTTTTTTCACAAAACCCAGAATCCCAGACTGCTTCAGGTATAATCTCTTGATATTTAAGTGCTGGCGACCAACACAAACCCAACAGGCCTGAGGCTGTCAGACTGTGCCCTGGACCCAAAGTGTACCATCCTCTGTGATTTTTACTTCAGCAAACATAAAGCATTCACAAAGCAAGAAAGAAGGCCCTATGTCAGATCAGACAACAGGGTTTAGTGTAAGAGCGTCAGACCGATGACACCAGCCTACGACTTGTAGGTACCTTTACACCTAGTGCCTATAATAATATCTCCCACAAAATACACTAAGTTTCATGAAACATCTGTGTGGGGTTTCAATGGAGAAGAGCACCCCTGATAAATGAATTCTTTGTGTACCAAATATCAGGTGGACTTTAACACTTCGAGATAGGAATGTGATGATTTATATCCTGCTGACAGCAGCCAATACCCCTCAGTGTATTCAAAATAGAAAAGTACTTTATTTAGCAATATCGCTCTATTTCTTGCTTTCAAACGGGGGGGGGGACCTTCTCTTTTTATTATACTGTTGTTGTTGTTGTTGTTTAATGTGAAGCACTAAGCAATCTGGCACACGTTAGCAGGAAGAGGCCAACCGTACATGGAATATACCGTTACCCTCATCTTCAAAGCATAATGAAACGGGATCTTCTGCTACCAGATCACCTTAAAACCAGTAACAAAGGAGAGGCACTGCTAAGCAGGAGTCTGTATTCAAGAAGGTTGTTCTGTACTACCCAATGGACTCAAGGGGGAGAAATCCATGAGTAGAAGCACAGAAAGAAGCCCAGGTGGAAAACAACAATTCAATAATAACTACAATAAAGCTTCCGATGATACCCCAAAACACCCGGTCACAATGTGGGTTTCCAGTTCACCCTATGATGATCGTGATGGCAGAGGGGAGGTGATGGCGCTCTGGCTTGTAACACAAAACTGGTAACAGTTATTCACGAGGGGAGAATGTGTTTTCAAAGAACGGAAAAGAGTAAAGGGAGAATTTGAAGCCAGGTACTTTAGCACACGATTTCAGTTTGTCTAAGGAAAAAGTAACAAAAGCTTCCTCTGTAAATTACCTGCCTCAAGAAAGGCTTTCTTGTCATGCTCACTAGGTATGTGTCTTAAGTGGGTAAATATTGGGATAAATTTTAAGCCAATTCCTAAATACGAGCAGTTGAGAGGAAAGGAGAAAACAAAGGATGCAGGAGTTGGGGAAGTTGGGTTGTACGAGGCTGTCTGGTACAGGAAGGGAATGAACTCTAAGTCTGGAGAGACCCAGGGGAAGGGTGGAAAGAGGTGATAAACCCACCCTAGTAACAGCAGAAGCAGGAAGAGAAGGATAATTAGAAAGCAACACTTAATATGTCCCAGCACTACACTGTTCTTATTCCCATTTAACAGATGAGGAAGTGAAGGTCCTGCAGGAGAATGAGGCCCAACTCATACAGCTAATAAATGGTGTGGCGTGGATTTGAATCCCATTGTCTTTTCTAGAATCCAGTGTCTCAACCACCATGTTATGCTGCCTCCCAAACTTGGAGGCCACAGGCCAATACTGAACAAAAGCAGGTAAAGACCAAACCAGAGGTGAGAAGAGAAAAGGTGCCTTCAGAAATGCTTTTAAGGGCCGACTCCTCCTTATGGGAGGAAGAGTTGAAAGGGAAGAAGTGACAGCATTGCTGTCACTTCAAGGAGAGTAGAGAAACAGACTCACTGTACTGAGATAGGTTTCCCAGCTGCAACATAAAGATCACTTGCTTTCCTTCCTCAGTCGGCCAACTGCAAGAGAACGGAACTATGTTTAAATAGGTACCCACGAATCATGAAATCTGACCAATCAATTTCTCGAAGTTATAAACAGAACAAATGGTCTGCTGTAAAGGGAAGTTCAATTCTATCATATATAAGTGTGCACACATGCACGTGTGTGTTTACTGATGACAACTGTATCTGAATCTCAAAGTCCCTCTAATCTAATTCTCACTTGTTTTGATAATCAGCTCTTTCAAAATCTGGTGCACATGTGTGTTTATATTTTTATCACCAGGATACAGAAACATTTTGCTGAATCAGGAATATCCACCCAGGATATTCTCCCAACTTTCTCTCCATGAGAGAAGATCATACAGGTACCTCAAACATCGTTATCTAAAATTATACCACAAAGTCTGTTCACTAGCATTAGAGATGTCTGGAATTATTTTTCATTGATGAACTGAGTAGTGTTCAAGACACATGATCAGCTGAAAAGATTGTGAGTGCCAAGGAGCCCAGCAGTCTCATACCTTGAGAACTGTACTTGGAATCTAGATCTCATCTGGTATGACGAGAGAACCCTGTCACCTTTCAGCTAGGAAGTTGGCTAGTTCTTCCACCAAAATAGTATTACTTTCTCCTCATACCTTTCCCATGGAGTAAGTTGTATGACTTTTCTGGGCATGCTCCCTGACACATCTCTGCCTATATGGCAGAATTCTGGCTGAGACATGCCTTCAGGGCAACTTACCACAGAACAGTGAGGGTGTGAGAGCGGGAAATACGTAACCCTGTTTCCTGCTAATCATGGTAGTTATCATACTGGCCAAAAGCTCTGACAGTTTTGGAATGGCCAAATTGGCTCCATTTGGTTCTCAGTATCCTCCACCTGCTGCTGACTGGGTTTCTCTGATCAGCTGCAACATGACTTAATCGATCCACTTGGCTGCAATGGTTGAAACAGTTGGAATGCTTGACCTAACCAAACACTGCAATCTCCTTTCACAAAGTCTAGATCTATTAAATGTCACAACACAAAGCTGCCCTAGGGCATGAGACATCAGGAACTACAAAAGCAGCCAGAAAACAATTAACAAAATGACAATAAGCACATACCTATAACTACTTTGAATGTAAACAAATTAATTCTCCAAACAAAAAACAGAGTGGCTAAATGGATTAAAAAAAAAACAGGATCCATCTATATGATGCCTACAAGAGACTCACTTTAGATGTAAAACACACACAAACTGAAAGTGACAGGATGGAAAAGATATTCCATGCAAACGTTCACCAAAAGAAAGCTTGAGAAACTATAAGCAAAGACTGAAGTAAGAGACAAAGAAGGGCACTGCATAAGGATAAAGTAGTGAATCCAACGAGAAGATATAAAATTTGTCAACTTTTATGCACCCAATACAGGAGCACCTAAGCATATAAAGCTGACATTAACAGACAGCAACAGAATAGACAGCAACACAGTATTAGCAGGGGACTTAAATACTCTACTTTCATCAAGGGATAGATTATTCAAACAGAAAATCAATTAGGAAACATTGATCTTAAATGACACATTAGAGCAGATGGACTTAAGAGATACTTATAGAACATTCCATCCAAAAGCAAAACAATACACATTCTTCCCAAGCATATATGGGATATTTTCCAAGATAGATCATATGTTAAGCCACAAAATAAGTCTTGATAAATTTAAAAGGATTTAAATCATATCAAGCATCTTTACCAACTATAATGGTATAAAACTAGAAGTTACTTACATGAAATAAACTGGAAAATTCATAAATATGTGGAGATTATACACCATCTCACTGAACAACCAACAGCTCAAAGAAGAAATCAAAAAAGAAATTAAAAATACCTTGACACAAATGAAAATGGAAATGAAACATGCCAAAATTTATGAAATGCAGCAAAAGCAGTTCTAAGAGGAAAGTTCATAGCAATAAATTCCTATCTCAATAAATAAGAAAAGTCTCGAACAGCCTAACTGTATACCTCAAAGAACTAGAAGAAGAACAACTGAAGCCCAAAGTTAGTAGTAAGAAGAAAATAAAAAAAACTAGAGCAGAAGTAAATGAAATACAGATTTAAAAGACAACAGAAAAGGTCAATGAAACGAAGAGCTAGATCTTTGAAAAGATAAAAAAAAAAATGTCAAATTTTTAGCTAGGCTCACCAAGAAAAAAAAGAGAGGACTCAAAATCAGAAATGAAAAAGATGTTACAAACGATACCATAGAAATACAAAGAATTCTAAGAGAATACTATGAACAATTAAACACAGATTGGAATACCTACAACAAACACGTAAATTCCTAGAAACGTATAAACTATCAAGACTAAATCATGAAGAAACAAATTCTGAACAGACTGGTTACTAATAAGGAGATTGAAGCAGTAATCAAATACCTCCCAGCAAATAAAGTCCAGGACGTACTGGCTTCACTGGTGAATTCTACCAAACACTCACAGAAGAATTAATACCAATCCTTCTCAAACTCTTCCAAAAAACAGAAGACGAGGGAACCCTTCCAAACTCATCTTATGAGGCCACAATTACCCAGATACTGAAAACATACAAGGATGTCAAAAGAAAAGAAAATTATAGGCTAATATGGCTGATGAACAAAAATGCAAAAAATCTCCATCAAAATATTAACAAACCAAATTCAACAATACATTAAAGGGATCCCACCATGATCACATGGGATTTTTTCAGAGGACGCAAGTATGGTTCAACGTCCACAAGTCAATGTGATACACTACAAAATGAAGAATAAAACTCATATTATCATCTCAATACATGCAAAACATGCATTTGACAAAATTCAGTATGCATTCATGATAAAAACTCTCAACAAAGTGGGTATAAAGGGAACATAAGTCAACATAATAATGGCCAACTATGATAAGCCCACAGGTGACAGCATACTCAACGGTGAAAAGCTGAGAGCTTTTCCTCTAAGATCAGGAAAAACACAAGGTTGCCCACTCTCAGCAGTTTTATTCAACATAGTGTTGGAAGTCCTAGTCAGCACAATTGGGCAAGAAAAATAAATAAAAGGTATCCACATTGGAAAGGAAAAAGTAAAACCATCACTATTTGCAGATGACATGATATTACATATAGAAAACCTTAAAGACCCCATCAAAAATTATGAGAACTAATAAATTCAGTAAAGTTGCAAAATACAAAATCAATATTCAAAAATCTGTTGCATTTCTATACACTAATAACGAACTATCAGAAAGAGAAATTTAAAAAACAATTCCATTTACAGTTGCACCAAAAGTAATAAAATACCTAGGAATAAATTTATCCAATGAGGTGCAAGACTTGTACATTTAAATACTAGAAGACATTAGTGACAGAAACTGAAGATGACACAAATAAATGGAAAGATATTCAGGGCTAGTGGACTGGAAGAATTAATACTGAATGTCCATACTACCCAAAACAAAATACAGATTTAGTGCACCCCCTATCAAGATTTCAATGACATTTTCCACAGAAATAGAACAAACAATTCTAAAATTTCTATGTAACCATAAAAGACTGAATAGTCACAGCAATCTTGAGAAAGAAGAACAAAGCTGGAGGCATCACACTCACTGATTTCAAACTATATTAGATAGCCATAGTAATTAAAATAGTATGGTACTGGCAAAAGAACAGACACACAGATCAATGGAACAGAAAAGAGGACCCAGAAATAAACACCGGCATGTAAGTCAATTCATTTATGACAAATGAGTCAAGAACATACAATGGAGAAAGGACAGTCTCTTCAATAAGTGGTGCTGGGATAACTTGACACATGCAAAAGAATGAAACTGGACAACTATCTTACGTCATCCACAAAAACTGACTCAAAATGGATTAAGGACCTGCACGTAAGACCTGAAACCAAAAAAACTTCTAGAAGTAAACATAGGTAGTAACATAGGTCTTGGTGATGATTTTCTGAACTGATATCAAAAGCAAAAGCAGCAAAGCAAAAATAAACAAGTGGAACTACATCTAACTAAAAAGCTTCTGCACAGTGAAGGAAACCATCAACAAAATGAAAAGGCAACCTGCTGAATGGAAGAAAATATCTGCAAATCAAATATCTGATAAGGGGCTAATATCCAACATATTTAAAGGACTCATACAACTCAACATAAGAAAAACCAAACAACCCAGTTAAAAATGGGCAGAATATCTGAATAAACATTTTTTAACAGAAGACATACAGATGGCCAACAGGTACAAAAAAGATGTTCAACATGACTGATCATCAGGGAAACGCATATCAAAACCACAATGAGATACCACCTCATGCCTGTCAGAATGGCTATTGTGAAAAAGACTAGAAATGACAAGCCTTGGAGAAGATGTGGAGAAAAAGTAACATTTGTGGACTCTTGGTAGGAAAGTAAACTGGGGCATCCACTATGGAAAATAGTGTGGAGGTTCCTCAAAAAATTAAAGATAGAACTACCATATGATCTAGCAATTCTACTTCTGGGTATTTATTTAAAAAAATGAAAACACTGATTTGACAAGATACATGCACCCCTATGTTCATTGTAGCATTATTTGCAATAGTCAAGACATGGAAACAACCTAAATGTCCACTGATGGATGAATAGATAAAGAAACTGTGGTACATATATACAATGGAACATTATTCAGCCATAAAAAATAATGAAATCTTGCCATTTGTGAGAACATGGATGGAACCCAAGGGCGTTAAGCTAAGTGAAATAAGTCAGACAAAGAAAGACAAATACCATACAACTTCTCTTCCATATGGAATCTAAATTTTTAAACAAATTCATAGATACAGAGAACAGATTAGTGCTTGCCGTGGGGTAGGTGCTGGAAGAAATGGTGAAATTTTTAAAAACTGAATTTTAATTTTTTAAAATGTATTTAAGCTAATACATTTAACAAAAAAAAAAATTAGAGGCAGAGGTAAAAGCATAGCATTTGAATCTTTCCAAATCCCCTCATAAAAACAAAACAACCTGAGAGCAAGACCAAAAACCAAACCAAAAAACAATTGTTTGTTGGACAAATTTACAACAAAGCTAGGTGACTAGGTATTGCCTCAAGCACCAAAGTACCAACAGGTGTTGGAAAATACCAATGCCAACCACAATTGCTGCAGGTTAGTTGCATGTACACAGAAAGGAGCAGAGGGATACAGCAGGGCAACTGAAGGGCCTGAGAAAGAAACTCCCCAAATTTCAGTAAGTATTAAATGAAAAAGTGTGATGAATCAATTTAAAACAGCAGATGAACCTGGGAGGAATTTTTCCCATTCTAAAAAAGACACAGTACACAGGGCTCACATTAAGAAACCCTGCAGAGTCTGGTGTAGTCTAGTGCAGTTAATCTCTCAAAACTGATCTGCCAGGACTCCACTCCAGGACAGGACCCACAATGAGGAAAACCTGCTGGAAATAGAAGAATCAAAATTGAAAAGGACAGAGAAAATCAAGAGGAAAGAAAGAGAAGGTTCAAAAAAAGTGGGGAAGGAGAAGATTGTGTAGATATTTTAAAAAGCAGGCCAGTAGCCTAGCAGTTGAAAGCAGACAAGAAGAGGGAGCTCTAGGAAGTTAGAAGAGCTATCTAAATCAAGCCTCCCTATCAAAAGTTCAGAAAAACAACTTATACATAAAAATGGGCAACAGAAAAAGTTTTCAGATCAAACACTACACAAAATTATAAGAGGGAAAAAGGGAAAAAGAATAACACCCTACAGAAAATGAAAGCACACATCAGAAAGATATGTCATACAGCAGACCCAAACTGTAACCTATTATTTTAAAATGAGCTAGATGACATTAAGAATATGAAATAAGGCATGAAAGAATAACATAAATCAGAATTAGAAAAACTGAGAAATGAAGGAAGAAAGAATGGACCTGAGGAAAAAAGAAAACATCATTGGCATAATGAGGAATATACTAAGAGGACACAACAGTAAATGAATACAACAAATAATGCCTTAAAAGTGCTAGAAGGGGGCTTTCCTGGTGGTGCAGTGGTTGAGAGTCTGCCTGCCGATGCAGGGGACACGGGTTCGTGCCCCGGTCCGGGAAGATCCCACATGCCGTGGAGCGGCTGGGCCCGTGAGCCATGGCCTCTGAGCCTGCGTGTCTGAAGCCTGTGCTCCGCGACGGGAGAGGCCACAACAGTGAGAGGCCCACATACCACAAAAAAAAAAAAAAAAAGTTAAAAAGTTAGTTAAAAGTTAGTAAAAAGCTAGTTAGTAAAAGTTAGTAAAAAGTTAAAAGGCTAGAAGGTTAAAAAAAACGAGGAGAAAATTAAAAATCAAGAAGAAATAAAGATAAAGACAAAAGAAAGAAAATGTCAAATATTTAAGTTAGGTAAAGAAGATCCAACATATGGAGAATAGGAATCCCTAAAAATGAAATAAAAGGAAGGGACCTGTCCAGATACCTAAAACTATATTCAAAGAAACTTTCCTGAAATTAAAAAAAACAACTTGGGACTAGATGTTGAAAGAGGTCACTGGATACTTGAGCATACTGTACCCAAATGATCAACACCAAGACAGAGTCTAGTAAAATTTCTGGACTTAAGACTTAAGCCAGAAGAAAACGGAGTAACACAGCCAAGGTACTTAAAGAAAAAAATATGTACCAACAATTTTGCAGCCAGCAAAAACTGCTTTTTAAATTTAAATGGAGCAGCAAACTGTCGCCAAAATGCCCAAATTCAGGTAATGTATTTCCCAGGAGCCCTTCCTGAGAAATCTAATAGAAAATGAGCTTTTGACAAAATGATCAAAGACGTTAACATAAGAACTAGTGTTGAGCTCTGAATATACTTACTTATAGAACTAAGACTAAAATGTGATAAAAGGGGAAAGTACAGTATAAATGGCTATATGCTCTGAAAAGACAGACATAGTAAGCCATTGAAAAATAATAAAGATTAGTAATAGTATATGTAGTAAGATGTTTAACTTCTTGGTAATCATAATTGGAGACTGTAGTATTAGCATTGTTATTCTGAGACTGTTGCACGTATGAGGTGGATAAATATGCAAATTAGTAATTATGGAGTATTTTAATTCTACCAGCTCCCATATTCCCAAGAACTGGGATCCTCACCATAGTAGAAAGGAGATACATACCTATGTACCAGATAAGAAGCTAACTAAAAGCCCTCTAATCATGAATATGAAGTGGAAATAATCAGTCGAATTCATGAGGCCTAGACATAATGAGCAATCCAACAACAATAAGCACAGTTAGCAGTATGATAATTGTCTTGAAACACAGATTTCCACTAAGAGAATCCAAGCTTTTTTGGGCAAATATCCTATGTCAGTCCTCAGGCAAGAAATGTTCAAGGTGAGTCTGAAGCATCTCATCAGAGCGGTAAGCAAAGAAGCAATGAAAGACCAGTAGGATCATCTCAGGAGGATCGAGGAGCCAATGTAAAGAAGTCCCATCATCAAAGATGGACAATGTGATCTTCAATAAAAAATAAGGAATTTAATGGACTGAAACTAACCAACCAAACTAACCAACTAACCAACGTTTACATGATGCAGAAACATATTAAAATTTACTGGTTGCTTTCAGAGGAGGATACGGAACTAATCCATTATTTTGAAAACTGGTAAACATTGGGGAAAAACAGGCATTTTTCCTGTATCTCTTATAAGAACGCTTCCATTGGGTAACCAAGGAGTAGCTGAACAGAAAAATTACAAAAGTATTCCAGTTAATAAACAGCGGAATTAGAACATCACCATTTTGCAACTCCCAGGGAATTAATGGATCTAGCCAGTGAGCATTAATGGCTACTAACATCACAAAAAGGAAGACAATAAAGTATTATGTCCCTCCTGAATGAAAGAACACAATATCACTTAAGAGTCTTGCCAAAGGGATCAAACAGAAGCCTCTGGACCCAACTGCGAATTTGCAGGAAATAGAGAGGGCAAAGGAACATGTGAGCTGAGGATGCAATCATACAAATCCAGGCTCTTGAAACCTCTGCAGCTCATGCGGCCAGGGTTCTCCAAAAGGAGAAGTGTAAAGAAAAGAAAGAAATAGAGGGGAAACTTGTAAATTAAGAAACTTCAAAGACATATAATTTTTTTTTAATGGGCAATACTAAACTACCATGTCTAAGGATCCACATGTAGGTAATAAAGTAATAATGAAACAAAGGGAAATAATTACTACAGAAGTACTGGTCACTCTTGGAAGGGGCTGTGAGTGGGATCAGGCACTTGAGGGGTTTCTGGGTGGCTGGCAAAGTTCGATTTCTTGACTTGAATGGTTGTTACAAAGACATCCACCATAACACAACTGACATATAAATATATACGTATATGTAAACGTCCCATACAGCAGCCACTAGCCACATGTGGCTATTACAGTATAAACTAACTAAAATGAAATAACTTAAATTTAGCTTCTCAGTCATCCCTAGTCAGATTTCAAATACTCAGTCGACAGTGGCTTCCTTTTAGACAGTGCAGAAAATAGAACACACTGTACAGAATCAGTTTGTGTGTGCGTGTGGTTTTCTGTAATTGTTTTTTTTTACTTTATAATGAAACTTTCAAAGTGCATGCCCCCGCAATACATTACACAATTGCATTTATTTGAATTTATCTTGAATACAATAATACTGGCTATTCTTTGAAGCAATGGCCAAGGGTGTACACCTTCCAGAAGAGAGACGAATACTGTGAAATCATTTTACGGCATTAAGGGGCAGGAACCCTGCAAGTGCAATGGATCTGAGTTAAAGTTGCTAGTACACAATACAAGAAACGTCCATCTCAAGGACAACGTAGTCGTGCCTAGAAAAGGTTAATAAGCTCTTCTCCACTGTGGATTGAGAACTGATCATTTCAATTATCATTAAACATTTATTAGACATCAGGAGCAGGCAAGGCTACGGCCAAATACAGTAGTAGAGTTCTTGCCAAATGGACACTCCAAACAAGGCACTTAAGATATATAACCCAATTACACAGATGAAGGACAAGGAAGCGCTCCTTCCACCGGGCTGGAGATCCTTAGGTCAACGACATCATACCTCTGTACGACTGTTGAGCTCACAGTAAGGAGGAAGGAGGAAGTTCCTCTGAAGAGATTCGAAGGAGGTGTATGAAAGGGCAAAATGACAGCCTGGCCAATAGCGTCATAACAAGTTTTCAAGCAGAGCAAATGACATCAGAGAAATGGGAGGCTAGACATTCCCAGAGATCAAAGTGACATCTACAAAAATACGTGACATAATAGAGCAGAGAGCCGAAAAAGAAATAATTCCGAGGTCAAAACAGAGACTCTCAGAGAACAAATGTATTAAAAGGCAGTGGTGTCCACTAATCCTCTCAACTCAATCCTCAACCCTCCTGAGTTGTCAGCAGCTCAAGGGACAGTGCTATAGAAGAGTATAATTATAAAGGAGGCATTCTGAATAAACTAGAGAAAAGGGAGGGAGGAAAGAAACATCCCAGCTACGAAATACGATTCCAATCGAGTCTTTAATTATCCAGAGAGAATGTAAATATTTTCTTTAAAATAATGTAACAGATGCTAAAACAATGAGGAAAAAAATATAAGACTGTGGAACCTGTGATCCAGTGCAATAAAAAGGGCACAAAGAGGCATTAACAGTTAACAGGTGCAGAAAATCAGTAACTTCAAATTATACTTTGGTTATCATACAAGGGACCACACAGCAAACAGCAGGCTAGCTTTGAGCCAAGATAAAGGATGCGTAACTAGAACATGATCTAGAATGGGTTAAGGGCAAATAATAAGAAAAAGAAGAAAACCCCAAATCAACAGGGTGTCATTCCTTCCCCCTCCATTCCAATCTGAGCCTTTTAATCTCAGAAAGTCCATCACACGTTTACTTGTATCTGGATATGATCCAAATATTCTGTGCAGCTCTCTTTTACATTTATTCTATCGAGAAAGATTTGGCAACTGAAATCTATTATGATGTCAAAAGGTAGCTGACAACATAAAATGTATCCCGCTGAGTTGATGCCTCACACGGCTAAATTTACAACAACAGGAGTATCATAAAAATTACAAGAACTGCAAATTAACCACTGATTTCTAGTTCACTGACATAAATAATAGTAAGGACCTGGATAACTTCCAAACATCTTTACCACTGTTTAATTTGTCAAAATCTATCAAGAGCCTTTCAACCACAAACCTGTCCTCTAAGGTACATTATCATTCCCACACTTAGATTAACATCAGGGGCAACCCAAGGAAGACTGCATAATCACTAAGACTCCATGAGGATTCTTCTCTCCCGTTTGTTAATTCCTCCATGTGTCAGTATCTCACCTCTTTCTTAAGTACCACTCTTACTTTCAATTAGTTATTTAAGATCATTTAAAAATTTGGCTCTAATCTTGTGAGCTATGTCTGTCTGCTTTCAAAATCAGTCCCTCATTACAGTGTTAAGGTTCCTACTGGGCTCAAATTAGCAAGATTTTCTGTTTACTTCATATTTGTGAACCAGGAAGCAGGTAACAGTATGGTGCTAGAGTAGTTAGCTGACAGCTGTTGGGAAACCCAGCAGGTAAGGAGGTCACACGTGGAAACAAAATGACAAAGACAATAATTCCTTTCTCAGAGAAACTTCAGATACAGAACCACATGGTTTCCTCCACTAACAATCAACTCTAAGGACTATTCACAGAGATGACAGGAAAAGAAAATGGTTTTTAACTTAAATGCAAAATCTCTTCTGAAAAACTATATGCGTTCATAGGGAATTTAAAATCACCACTAAACTACTTCATCGCTCATGGATTAAACACCAAAATGTGGATAAGGATAATAAAATGGGTAAAGAAATAAAGAAATGACTTTTGAAACTTTTATTCAGTGAAAATGACCTATTTATGTCTAAATGTATGGATGTGTGTACACGTGAGTATTACCCCACCCCTGCTTTCCCACTGACATATGTCTAGAACAAATTTATAGTACTCCTGAAAAGAAAAAAATTATATATTTGGCCATAATATTGTTAGCAAAAACAATCACTCAGTAGTATCACTGACTAAGTAGAAGCTGTATATGCATTTCTGCCGAAACTAGGCAGTTCTAACTCTTTGATTAGTCCTAATACAGTGAGTGCAGGGAGCTGTGTGATAGATACTAAGTAAATCTAGCATACACTACTTGTGCCCAAATTGGTTTATTTCACATTTCTGTATTTGGGGGGAAAAGCAATTTCTGTATGACAGATGCACCTGCAGTTTGCCATGTGACCTACACACAGAAAGAGCTACAGAGTCATAGGTTTAGCAACAAGGAGAAAATTGCATTTTATTCTTTTTTGCTAAAAAAAAAGCATATTTTTGCCATGAAACATGTTTGTATTGAGTTAGTCCATGTCTACACAGAGTAAGTGAAAAACAGAAATGCAACACTGATTTACATCTGGGTAAGTCAAAGCCCCCATCAGCCTGCTATCCAAGACAATGTTGGTTTGGCCTCAGTTGGACCCTACTGGTCGCCTACAGTAATAAAATGCATGGGATAAAAAAGCTATCCATCCTTCACTTCTCTTTACCAATGTAAATGTGGCCTAAGTGTCTCCATCAGTGTCAGAAAGTTGCCCCATTATAAAACTAAGCTTTTTCATCAGTGTGTGTCATTTTTAAACCTTAAGACTGAATGAAGTCCTGAAAGCAGGTGACACAACAAGAATGCTCTCTTTTTAAGAAAGTCTTCACCTAAAAACAGAGTCCTGAAATACATGAAGCAAAACCTAACAGAACTGAAGTGAGAAACAGACCATTCAACACTAGTAGTTGGAGACTTCAATACCCTACTGACAATAATGGACAGAACTAGGCAGAAGATCAACAAGAAAACAGAAGACATGAACAACACTAAGAATCAAACAGACCTAGCAGATATCTATAGAAAGTCCCACCCATCAGCAACAACAGAATATGCACTCTTCTCAAGCACACATGGGACATTCTCCAGGACAAATCATAGGCTAGGCCATAAAACAGACCTCAGTAAATTTCAAAGGACTGAAATAAAACAAAGTACGTGCTCCAATTGCAACAGAATGGATTGGAAACCAGTAATAAAAAGAAATTTAGAAAACTCACAAATGTGGAAATTAAACAACATATGCCTAAATAACCAATGGGAATAAAGAAACCACAAAATAAATTAGAAAATATTTGGAGATGAATGAAAGTAATGACATACCATACCAAAACTTATAAGATACAGGTAAAGCAGTGCTCAGAGGGAAATTTATAGCTGTAAACACCTATGTTAGAAAAGAAGAAAGATCTCAAATACTTATTTGAGTTAATCAATTGGTTAAATCCACCAATATATTCTGGAACTTGATTCTCCAGTCAGAAGACTAAGCAACAATAGATAACTAATAAGAACCTGCTGCATAAAAAATCTTTTAAAAAGAAAAAGAAAAAAAAAGACTAAGCAACTTTCACAGCAATCATTTTTAACTCAGTAAAGATACAACTTTGAAGTTGTGTCAAACAGAATGTCACAAAGTTACTTATATGTGGAAGTTTTTGGTAGAACATGATTCTCTTCTAATTTCCTAAATGAAGAAACTGAGATCACGTAACAAGTTAGCAGAAGATATAGCTTTAAAACTTCGGTTTTCTGAATTTCACTCTAGTAGTTTTTCAGCTGCAAAAATAATTAGCATTGTGAATGTAAGTTTTCCATGGCTTAAGATATTTACATGCTGTAAGCTGGTAAATTTTTGGCTTACTATTGCCATACTCCTTTCTAGATGTCCATATGCATTTCCATGTACACATCAGGAATTACAAATCTACTCTGAAACTCATTAAAAGTGTCAGACCACCTCTCCTCAGCAAAGCATTTACTGAAAGATTCCAATGACAAGATAAATGATCTCCACTGTCTCTATCAAGATCAGAGTGGATGACTTTGGGATTGGGGGAGGGAAAGGAGGAATGTGATAAGGAAGCAAGAAAGTCAAGGATAAATTCTGGCTCCTAAAACTACACTGAGTTATGGGAGCCCACACAAAATGGTCTGGGTAACCTGAAACTCTTAACCTAGAAAGGTAGTGGAGCAAAGGCCATCTTCTTGCTGGTCAAACGATCTATGAAGACATAACGGTGAATAATCTGGCTTTCAAAAGCAAAGAGACCTTGACTCAAGTGTAAAATCTGCCATTTTGAAAAAAATTTCATTTTTAATTAATTACAGACTTACAGGAAGTTGCAAATATAGCACCGAGTCCTATATACCCTTCATCTAGCTTCCCCCAATGATGACCTTTTACATAGCTGTAGTACATTATCAGAACAAGGAAAATGGCACTGGTACATTGCTGTTAACCAGACTCTAGACTTTATTTACTTGCATTTACTTTTTTCGTAACCCCAGGCAATTTAACACAGCTAACCTCTTTGATCCGCAGTTTACTTATCTGAGACACGAAGGTAGTAAGAGTAGCTATTTCAAAGTATTCACAAGGATTTAGTAAGTTAGTGCTGGTATATTACAGTAGTAGCTGACAAACAGTAAAAATGTGATAAATGTTCAGATTCTAATTATTAAACAAGACTTCTGGGATTTCTAGTTCTGCTCTGACATATTCCTTGAAGCTTTTCTTACTACCCACAAATATAGAGATGGTATCTGCCACCATTTATAGCTTGACTAAACTCAAAGGACAAAAAACACTAGAAAAATAACGGAACATAGCCTACTCTCGAAAGCTTAGAAGGAACTCTAACTCAAATTCCTTTTTGTGTGTGCCCATATCCTGATTTTTTGAAACTTCATCTTTCCAACAGTGAAATGGCTCAGGTCCTACTGAAAACCTTTTTTTGAAACCTTTGGGGGGAAAAGCAGTGGACTAACGAATTAAAATAGCTGAACCTTAAACCAACATCTAAGAATTATCTATTTTAAATGGTTTTGCTTCCCTGTTTCGGGGGTGAGGGGTAGGTTTGGAATTTTTTTCTAATGTACGTTTTTAAATCTTAATAAGACTTTTATTTTAATCAAACAGATTGAACACAAGCCTGGGTCCACCACGCTAGTTTCCAAGCCTACCTGTGTCAGCACTCAGGGACGTAGGGCTCTTTAAGAAGCGGGCTCTTTATTAGGTCATGACTTGGCTTTTGTTTGGAGGCACTTTTTGTATACGTGAGAAACAAGTGTACATATAAACAGTCAGTTCCAGGCACGATCAAGGTTCCCCAGTCTGGGGGCTATCCACGCTCCTGTCAACCGTTTGTGCGAGCCCAACCAAAATCCCTCTGGCTTTGGCACTGCTGACATATGCCAGTGCCCACAATGCTCCTGGGCCCTACCGCCTTCACAGCTATATCTTAAGGACACGAGTGTTTAATTTACAATGGCGAAAGAACGTTGCTCGATGTTCCCCCAGCTTTGAAATTTTCAAACCTTGAGAATGGATGAAACTGAAACTTTTAAGATTTTGTTTTTTTGGTTCTTTCGCTTTTTTTTTTTTCCTACTCTTTCTTCTTTTTGCAAATTAGCTGCATTTTCAAAACCTGCCACCCACAAACAGTCTGAAACACTGAAGTGTCTGCTCTGTTTCTATCAACAGACATTATTTGGAATCACTTAAAAGGACAAATAATATGTCCACTAATCAGCCAAACAGCTAGAGTAGACATCTTTGGTTCATCTGAATGCTCAGATGTCTCTTCCATGTTCCTAAAGTCAGACCAAACAAGAATCCTATTTGGCTAGCTTTGGCACTGGGTTCAGATTAGGGCAAGCATCTCAAACCAAGTCATCTCCAAGGGAATCACTTAGGGTTAACTAAGATTGTAGGAAAATAATTTCACAAATACAAGACTTGATCTATTCCAACTACCACATACATCAATTAAGTAACCTATGAGCCTTGGTTTTCTAATCTCAAGATTTATTTTTAACTGGATCAAAGAAAAGACTTGGGGATGGGAGGAAGCAACTTTTTTTATTTTATAAAGTATACCAGAATGATCAAAACCTGGTTTCCTACCTGAATGGAAAAGATGTCTTTACCTCTGTGGACCACTGTCCTCTGTCCCGTTCTAACTCCCTTTTTCTCGACATGAACGTACGTTTCCCTTAAAATTACTTCTTTTTTCCTACCCTGGTGTTATGCAAGATCCCTGCTTATTTTGGCGATGGAGACAAAATAAGAAGAGCCACCCAGAGTTCTCCATTCCAAAGGGAGGAGCTTCCCAAGAAAAGCAAAGTTGTGCTGTTGTATTTCCTTTCAGCACTGCCGAAGAGCAAGAGGCATTCTTCAGAGCGGAAATCAGGACAAATGAGGGGGCTGCTTCTGAAATACCTGTTAGAACCATGAATGGCAGGTGTAGGCAGGGACCATCTAAAGGTTCATGAGCACTTACTGCTTGTAAAAAAAAAAAAAAAAAAAAAGGAATTGGCAAGAAAAAAAAATATGAGAAGTGAGGTGGTTAAGCACACTCAACATGCAATAAGAAAAGACACCTTTCAAACAGAAAACATGAGACAAGGAGATGCCTTTCATTTCAGAGAGAGCCCAGGAAAATCCAAACTCTCAGATGGAGTAGGCGAACCTTGCCTTTATCTCTACGCTCAAAATCCTCACAAAAATGGCCATCAGACCTAGGTGAAAGGCTTTGAAATTAAGGAGGAGCCAGCATGCTCCTACAAGAAAAACAAGGAGAGCCTTGCATATAGGATATTGGTTTCAACGAGGAAGGGTGGACGCCAAAAACAGTATAAGAATTAAGCGCTCACATAATAGATCACTGTTTGAGTGAGGCGCTCCTGCAGATGCTGGAGTGACCTAAGCCTCACACTTGGAAAGGCTGTGTGACTGGAGCCATGATATATAAAGTAAGACCCAAGCGCCAAAGTTCTGATTGAGCCAAGCAAACTGTGGCTGTTTTTGTTGGGTGGAAGAGGCTTTTTTTTTTTTTTTTTCCCCACGGAGCAAAGAATATTACGGTAAACATCTGCTAACCATGACCACAGAAGGGGTGGTTGTTTTCATCCAGGGTCATTTTAAAAGAATAAATGTAATTAATAAAACCACAGAGTCATAGTACCCAACCTTCCAACAAGGCTGCTTACTTCTGCCCACAGACCTATTTATTTAAGAAGCACTTAATTGAGAAAGTTCCCTGACGTTGCCATTAAGACTTCTTGGGGGCCACTGATGTGGGGTAAGAATGTTCTGTCTGAAGGGACACTTGAAAATACAGCTGGGACTTCCCTGGCGGTCCAGTGGTTAAGACTCCGCGCTTCCAGTGTAGCGGGTACGGGTTCGATCCCTGCTAGGGGAACTAAGATTCCACGTGCCACACGGCACAGCCAAAAGAACAAGACAACTGGACTTCACTTCTTATCTCATTCCTTAGGGAGCTGTTTTCCAGAAGGCTCTCTATTGGCAACTTATTATTATAATACATGTATTATTTAGGTATCTGAAGCCCCATTAAAAGAAAGAAATTAATGTTCCAGTGGGTTTATCTCACACATAAAAGCCCCCAAGGATGTCTCTCTGTCAAACTACGTCTTTTGAAAATGACTAAAAATTCATAGACTCCAGAATGGTTTGGGTTTTTAAAAATTCCTTATTTGGTTCGTTCTTTTGGAAGGAATGGGGAGGTAGGGAAACTGAATTATTCAGGCTGACTGTCATTCAAATCTGTCACACTGGCGCTCAAAACATCACTTTACCTTTGAACAACCAGCCACAAGCCCCTCCAAAATGAGCGTCACCTATAATTATTACTAACTGTTCCCAATTAAGAGAAAATAATCAAATTCATAAAAACCCAACTTCCATTTTGAGTTAAGCAAAGTTCTGCTTTACCTACAAAGTCAGAGGGTCTTCTAGCCTTAAAAAAGCCAGTTTTGCATAAACTAGATGCTTTCACTGAATCAAGTTAAAGAACTAGGGTTTCCTATTTCTGACCTATGGTCACCTCAATATGACCAATCAACAAGATACTAAGTTCATTGAGTGTAAAAAACATTTTCTCTCTCTAGCTCTATTTTCCATGGAACTAGAACACAGCAATTCAGAAAGGTCAGACTCCAGTAAGCTTACTGAAAAAATAAATATTAACTTCATCAGCCCCACTTACTCTCACGGTTGCAGTATCGGACAGGGTCCCTACTGTTGGACCGGCTCTAAGAGCAGCCTGGGAGCGTGGGGTGGGAGACTGTCAGTGTTTCAACTTTTCCACCAATCAGTGTTCAACAAATACCTATTCAGCACCTCCTAGGTACCCGTTACGGAGTTCAGTGTGTGTGCGCGCGCGTGCACGTGTAGGTGTGTGCGAAAGCAGGGAGGGAGAGAAGGGTGAGGTGCTGTCTTCTGAATGCTACTGACACCTCATAGAACTGTTAGGGGAAGCTAACACAAATTTCAGCGTTCACTGAATCTGGAAAATCATTCTTGTGTTTACTTGTTTGTGCATTTTCCGCAAGGCTCGGCGTTCCGTGCTAAGAAGGAAGGCAGGCAGAGATGGAGATGGAGTAGGCAAGCAAGGTTTTGATACTCCAACTGCCCTTAAGGAATGAGGAGCCATTAAACAAGGAAGAGAAAGGACTACAAAGGCCCAATCGTATTTAATAACTGCCAATCCCTTCAGCTGTGAAAGAGAGCGAGCCTTAATGTAACCCACTAATTCCACCCCCCAACACAGGCAAGACTCACTTCCACAAGTAAGTCCAGTATCAGAGGCCACTGTGGTCAGAACTGGAATATAACCATGTGTCGCTATACTAAATTATGCTTAAATAAAAATGCAACGCATCCATCCTATTTGTATAATAGAGGGATTAAATCAGCTATAATTTTCAAGCTTTAAAAGAAAATTCCAAGCTTTTAAGTCTATTCCTAGTGAAAGATAATGTGACGAATGTCATAATAAAAAAATAACTTAGTAGGAGGAAATAATTCTTTCCCCTTTTAAAATTTTCCTGATGAAATGCATCATTTTACCCTAATGCATTTCAACATACTTACCCCTAAATGTAAATTTGTTTTGATAAAATGAAGAGCATTTGAATCCAAATTGCACACTGATGCTTCTACACTGATCTGTTATAACTCAGTAATCAGAGTTAACAGACTGCCTAATTAACCAAGTCATCATTTGCCAAGATCCAAATATGGGATGAATTGTGGGCCAAGGAGAAAATATGATGGACATGAAAATTATTAATTCAGGGAAGCATTAAAAGCATGTGGAGTTAAAGTTCTTTGCTAAATCTTCCCATCATTAATATCCTTAATTTTTATAATAGAAGTAATATGTGAAAATAAAAAAATATATTACATTCAGGGTATATGGAAAAACATTTTTAGATCAACTAGTTATTAGTCATTGATACAATAAATTACTTTTTTAAGCCTTTGACAACCTATGGGGTAAAAATCACGGACACCCTCTGATAGTAAGTAACATCCATTAAGTGCTTCCTTAGGTGCCACCATCATGATCGGTGTTTCATACAGATCAATATGTTTATTCTCCATATAAACCCTAACCCTTGGGAAGGTACTATTTTTATCTTCAGGTAACATTCAAAAACTGAAGTTCAGAATATTTTTTTTTTACCCACAAGAACTCCAAAATTTATAAGCAGCTCATGCAGCTTAATAACAGAAAAACAAACAACCCAATCCAAAAATGGGCAGAAGACCTAAATAGACATTTCTCCAAAGAAGATATACAGAGTGCCAACAAACACATGAAAGAATGCTCAACATCACTAATCATTAGAGAAATGTAAATTAAAACTACAATGAGATATCATCTCACACCAGTCAGAATGGCCATCATCAAAAAATCTAGAAACAATAAATGCTGGAGAGGGTGTGGAGAAAAGGGAACCCTCTTACACTGTTGGTGGGAATGTAAATTGATACAGCCACTGTGGAGAACAGTATGGAGGTTCCTTAAAAAGCTACAAATAGAACTACCATATGACCCAGCAATCCCACTACTGGGCATATACCCTGAGAAAACCATAATTCAAAAAGAGTCATGTACCAAAATGTTCATTGCAGCTCTATTTACAATAGCCCAGAGATGGAAACAACCTAAGTGTCCATCATCAGATGAATGGATAAAGAAGATGTGGCACATATATACAATGGAATATTACTCAGCCATAAAAAGAGACGAAATTGAGCTATTTGTAATGAGGTGGATAGACCTAGAGTCTGTCATACAGAGTGAAGTAAGTCAGAAAGAGAGAGACAAATACCGTATGCTAACACATATATATGGAATTAAAAAAAAAAAATGTCATGAAAAACCTAGGGGTGAAACAGGAATAAAGACACATACTTACTAGAGAATGGACTTGAGGCTATGGGGAGGGGGAAGGGTAAACGGTGACAAAGTGATAAAGAGGCATGGACATATATACACTACCAAACGTAAGGTAGATAAGCTAGTGGGAAGCAGCCGCATAGCACAGGGAGATCAGCTTGGTGCTTTGTGACCGCCTGGAGGGGTGGGATAGGGAGGGTGGGAGGGAGGGAGACGCAAGCGGGAAGAGATATGGGAATATATGTATATATATAACTGATTCATTTTGTTGTGAAGCTGAAACTAACATACCATTGTAAAGCAATTATACTCCAATAAAGATGTTAAAAAAAAAAAAAGAATGTATGAAAAAACAAACAAAGTCCAATCCTTTCAAAATTCTTAGAGAAGTGTTACTAGAAATTCTATAATTTAACTCACCAAAACTTTACCCATGGAAGCTTTATTCACTCATTTGTTATGTACTTAGTAGGAGAAAGGCAATCAGGGTAACTTGACAGATGCCATGTGGCTAGCCTGGACAGAAACCCTTCATCAGCAGCTATTTCCCATCACTAACATCACTGGTATGGCCTAAAAGACACGTATATTTTAACTGGGCTAAGTAAGGTATTTTATAAGCCGTTTTCCCTAGGTAATTCAAATCCAAGTCCAAATGTAGGGTTTAATTCTAGAAGAGACAGTAAGTCCACCAATCTGATCATTTTTCCCTTGGCTACTTGGTAACTAACTCCTATTCATCCTTAAGGGTCCCAGCCAGATCTCACTGCTTCGGGGAGGGCTTCCCATCTCCCACCTCCGATGTCTCCTCCCCAACCTCATATATACGTGTACAATCTATCAGTATTTCTGTAGCTTCTCTAGCACTGTATTATAATTGACCTTTCTGTCTACCTTGTAGATGTAAGTATGTTGAAGTCAAAGACCTTGCTTTAGGACCTACGACAGTGACAGATGGTTGGCGGATGGTTGGACAGAAGGACAGATGGAAGGAGTACAGCAATGAATGAAGCCCAGGCTCCTTCAGGACAGAGGCATGGTAGTATTTTTGAGGCAAAACCCACTTCATCGATGTCAATGTCACTGGAGATGTCCAAGTAGTAGGCACAGAACTTAATGGGGAACATCTCAGATGACACTCAATCTTGGAGAGCTGGGCTACATGATATTTAAAGGTTCCTGCCACCTCTGTAATCCTATATCTTTACTGTGCATCAAGTACAGTGCCTTTCTGAGCAATCCTGGATCCTGGACCAGGAAAAAATAGTTATAAAGGACATGATCAGGACAACTGGATGAAACCTGAATAGGGACTGAGGTTCGGACTATATTTTATTAATATTGTATCAATATTACCTCATTGTACTGTGGTTATGTAAGAGAATGTCCTTGTTCCTAGGGAAAAAAAAAACGCTGATTTATTTAGGAATAAAAGGGTATGACACCTGCAATCAACTCTCAAATGGTTTTGAAAACAATTACGTATAAGTATAGACATATGTGTGTATGTGTATTACATAGGTAGATCGATAAGACATGATAAAGCCAAGGAGCAAAACGTTGAATCTAAGCAAAGGGATCCTTTTGGGGAGTTCCTGGACTACTCTTGCAACTTCTCTGTAACTTTGAAATTACTGCAAAATTAAAAGGTGCCTGTGCTTCAAAAAAAAAAAAAAAAAAGTACAGTACCTTATAGGATATATATGCGCACTCTACCTTCCGAAAATTCTGTCCCTTTCTTCTGAAACAAGCACCCCTTTCACCCACTTTCCATTGTCTTGCGCAGGTCAAAGGTCATTCACCTCTCTTGAGACGAGCATGTGACCCACGCCAGGCTACCCACTGCTTCACACCTCCCCGCCAACCCAGCCTTGCTCCAACCCCAGAAACTGTTTCAGTGATAGGCACATGGCACACAAGGGACCAATCGCAGAACCAGGAAGATCCAGATTCTGTGAGAGCTGCTAGAACTTATAAACAAAGATTCCTTTCTGCTGGAGTTGGTACAAAAGCAGAGTGATGAAGGGTTATGTTGCGACAAACCGGTCAACAACTCCGTGAAGGAATCCAGCACAGAGCACTGCGCGCGACTTGAGACCAAGACTTAACAGCGAGATCTGAACCCCCCACTCCAGATGCTCCTGAAGCTCATGCTACCAGCCGAGTTTCCAGCATCATGAGCCACTGAATTCCTCTTTATGCCTAAACTGGTCCCAAGTTACCCAAGAGGCCTGACAAATGGTGGGCTCAGTATCTGAAGGCACAGACACATTAAAAATGGTCTGCTGTTTGTGTTAACAAGGACATGCAGACAATTCCAACCCCTGGAGTAAAAACTGCTTATTCGTTGGTCTTTTGTGCCTGGCTTTTCTATATTTTTTTCAAACCTAACATTTTACTATGTTTTTTAAAAACCTATTATCTGTTATTTTTGAACGTCAAAGTCCTTGGCATACAGCTTATGAATCTGGAATTCTATTGACCAAGGAACCAAAGATCTTCTAACTTTGCTACCCAGTGTTACCTGTAAGTACCCAGATCTTCACTTTGGTAAATAAAAAGCCTTCCAGGTGAATGCATCTCAAGAACTAAACCTGCTTGCTGGGAAAATGCCCCAGGTACAGGACTGCTGCTTTGGGAAGGGGACCCTCTCGCCTGCCACACTTTTTCACACAGGTGATTGAGTGGAACAATTCAATCTTTGGGTAGTCAGAGGCTAACATGAACTAAAATGAGGGCTGCAGAGATGAGGTTAACTAGAATAATGTACCAGAGAAAAATGACTCAAAGATCTAGAGAAAATGTCTTAAAAGGCACGTCCAACTAGAGACCGAAGAACGCCAATTAAGTGGCTGTCCTTGTTCTGAATCACATCGGGACTTAACTTTTATTTCCCAAAGCTCTTGTACTAGCAAAAAGAATTAAAGCATTTGAAAAAGGCTACTAAGAACAAACAGAGCTGGTTACATGGCACTGAAGTATAAAGTCTCAACACGTAGCATACAAGCAGCCCCAAAGTGAAAAATGTATGTTCAAACAAAACCATGCTTGCAAATCAACACCCTAGGAAGATGCTTACATGGTGAAAACAATATGGTGCGGTGGTTAGGAGCCATGGCACCAGAGGAAGAGTGGTTGGGTTTGAATCCCAGCTCTACTTCTAATGAGCAGAGAAGTTTGAGGGAATCATTTCACCTCACTAGGCCTCAGTTTCCTCACCTGTAAAATGGACTTTTTAGAATCATACCCATCTCATAGAGTTTTGTGAGCTAATATGTAAACTCCCACTAAAGGCAGCTATTACAGGGAAGACTTTTCACAACTAGACTGTTTCTCTTCACCACTGGTTTTTGGAATTTCTCAGGATTAGGTTTTGCATGAGTTTTAAAAATTCTACTCTTCTCTCTCATTACTTGTAAGGGAGAAGGGGGAAACTACACACACAAGGATTGGTGATAACATGAAATGCAAGTTCTTCTAGGCATATACAACTATAGAAAACCATATGCATGCTTTATTCTAGTAGAATTAAAAAAAAAGTATCATGTTTAAGAAGTGGGCTGGAAGTGAAGGAATCGATTTGTGTCACCAGTAACAAATGATCTGGGGCAGATATGGACAAAGACGGCCTCTCTTGATGTGAACATCCAGGGTAAATAAAGGTTGACTGACGGTCCGTAAGAAGCGGCAATGTGAGATTCGAGCCCCAGCACATCATAACCAGACTCACCTGGCCCTGAGAGGCACACTGAAGGCAGCAACATTTCAAAACATCAGAGAAGACCCCTTGGAACGCTCCTAATCTTTCCTGCTGATGCTCAGGCATCAGGATACTGAGAAGATGGCTGCATGGGTGGTGATCCAGGTTGTCAGGCTTCCCGTGTAAACGACACGAATCAAGTCTCGCATTACACGGATCTGTTTCCCCTTTCGTGATTATTGTTTTCGTTTCTGAAATGGTATTTGGAGACAAGGGTGTTGCATGTTTTTTATAGATGGAAGAAAAGCTGGGTCTTTGCCACTCCAAGGGCTGTTATGAGTCTAATAAAGGTTTTTCCTGAATCGTTTGCTTCACTTAACTCCTGCTCATTGAACTTTAGCTTTTTTGCTTCTAAAAAGGATATTAGGAACCAAATGTGATGCCCTAAACTGTATTTTACTCATGCTCTTTTATTTTTATTAAGCTGAGAGGGACAAATTATAAATCAACAAAAATTAATGGCTTTTCTTTTTTAATTAATTAATTTATTTATTTTTGGCTGTGTTGGGTCTTCGTTGCTGCGCACGGGCTTTCTCTAGTTGCGGTGAGCGGGGTCTACTCTTACGATGCGGTGCGCAGGCTTCTGATTGCGGTGGCTTCTCTTGTGGAACACGGGCTCTAGGCGCGCGGGCTTCAGTAGCTGTGGTGTGCGGGCTCTAGAGTGCAGGCTCAGTAGTTGTGGCGCACGGGCTTAATTGCTCTGCGGCATGAGGGATCTTCCCGAGCCAGGGCTCCAACCCGTGTCCCTTGCATTGGCAGGCAGATTCTTAACCACTGCGCCATCAGGGAAGCCCCATCAGCTCTTTAAATTTCTTAGATAACACTAGCTCTTCCATAAATCATGTCAATGAGAGTATGTGACTTGATATAGTTCATCTTTTACCACCAAAAGCTGTGGGATAGAGAGAGAGACAAATCCCTCTCTGTGCTTGGGCTTTCACACAGCAAATGCACAACAAACAGCACAGTTCAACCAGGCCCCAACTAACACAACATAGCAACCAGAACAGACCCTCTACCTTAAGCAGGTGAAAGAAATAAAAGCTCACAATGAAAGATATTTACATCTACCTCCGTTCAATCCATACAGACTTGAATTTCCTTTCAAAAAAGAGATATGTAAATTTTCAGGACCAACACATCAAGGGTACAATTTTTTAAAAAAATATTTATTTATTTATTTGGCCACGCTGGGTCTTCAGTTGTGACACGCAGGATCTTTGTTGCCATCTGTGGGATCTTCTTTTTTTTTTAGTTGTGGCATGCATGCAGAATCTAGTTCTTTGACCAGGGATGGAACTCGGGCCCCCTGCATTGGCAGTGCAAAGTCCTAACCACTGGACCACCAGGAAGTCCCCAATTTTTTTAAAATTAGAATTTCCAGGCAACTTAAGACATGGTCTATTGTGAGGCAGGAGATCAAATGAGCTCTGATTACTTAAGGATGAAACATCTCCCCAGCCAGGCAGCGTAAGGACAGTGCAGGACCTTCAACTCCAAATTCCAAAGGTGTTTCTGCATGTGGGTTGGGCTCCAAACACTGAGCCATCCCAGCATTTGAGGTTTATCACTGGCCTTATCTGAAACAGATCCCTCACATCCAACAGTCGACATGCTAACAACAAATATAAAACAGGTCATCCCACTGCTCGCTCATTTTCCACTTTTTAAAGGTAATTCAGTGCATGAAATGAGCGAATCTAATAGGGAATCCAGGTTCTTCACTATCTTTATCCCCTTTAAAATGAAGATCACAAGAAAGGACGTTATGAGTTTTGTCAGTGTGGTTCCCAATACCCTTCTGTTGATCTTCCTGAATCAACAGCATCGTTACTCTGTTCCAGATCCTGTGCAAAGCACTGTACACATAGCATCTCGTTTAACCCTTGCACGAACACTACGAGCTTATTTATTAGGTCATGCTATTTCCCCTGCCTCAGGTAAGTAAACTGAGGACCAAAGAGAGGAAGTAATTTGTCCAAGAACAAAGAGCCAGGGAATGAGAGTGCTGGGATTTGGGCTTGGAATCCAACACGCTTAATGAACTTATACCACCCACCATAAGCTTTAGAACCAAAAGGCAAATGATTCTGTCTTCATGGGGAAGGTGATGATGTATAACCCTTTCCGGATGGGACACACAGAGTATCAAAGACTTGTACAAGGTAGAGAGGAAGCTTTCCAGAGAAAACCCAAGGGCAGGATTCTATTCCTATAATAAAGGTGACGTGTGTGGTTTCATTTCTTTTCTTACTCTCTCACCCAGATGCAGTCCTCTTAGTACCATGAAATATAGAAATTCACAGGGAAATTCCAAATGTCCTCTGACTGCTTCGACAAATACTGACTGACAGCCTGCCTACTATTCACTGGGCACTGTCAGCCATGAAGAAGCAACACTGATGCAGACAGATCTGCCCCTTGCTTATTACCTGGTTAACAGGTATGTTCAGAAGGTGACAGAGCTGTAGTAAGTTGAAACAGACAAGAGGCTTGGGTGGCTGACAGTGAGAAGGGGGAAGAGGGAAATCACCTTTAATGGGGGTAGTCAGGGAAGCCCACCCCAAGAAGGTGATATTTGAACTGAATAATGAAGGATGAGAAGGGGTTAGCTCTGTGAAGCACAAAAATTGTTCCAGACAGAGAATCGCATGGTCCAGGGGCGAGGAAGATTTTAAGGCAACTGAGCACAGGAACAGTGTCTAAATAAAATACTTGAAACCACAGAGGAAAAAGTTAGTTTCCAAGAGTCTCCTGAAAAAGTAAGAGCCACTCCTACAAGCCACTACTTCCACAGAGTCAAGTAATCAACAGACAGCCATGGTCGAGTGGTCGCCAACGCTTCTCAATCTCTGGGACACGTCGCCAACTGGGCCGTCCACGGGCACAGCTGATGATCTCTGCCACAGTCATGCGGCAGCTTCTCTGTGCATACGACACTGTTCTTTGAGGGCCAGTCCCAAGAAGACGTGTGGGGACCAGGGGCTGCTTTGCAGACTCAGCACAAAGGCGGGGACCGGGATGAGGCCGGGCAAGACCGACCTCATGGAGCACCAGCCTGCATGAGTGAAACCCTACTGACTTTCAGATTATCATCAGCAATACCAACGTGAAAGCAGTTAGTGAATTCTGCTTGCTGGGCAGGCCCATCGTCTGAGTAAGTCAAAAAACGGAATAAAGAACGAACTGATTGCCTCTCAGGGGAAAGCGTCAAAATGGGACCCAGAGATCTAAGTTCCGTTAGCCGGGCTGTCCAGCTGTATACGTGGCTGCAGAGTCCTTGGAGACGGGCATCAAAGCCACCTCCCAGGGCTTTACTTAAACTTCCAACAGAATACCAGGCGAGAAGCAATGGATTGTGAAATATACATTGTCTACCAGTACAGTAATGGCCAGCGGACCAGCCAGAGGACGGCAAAAACTCCTCAGACTGGGATTTCCAGCACATCACCCAGGGCGCATGGCACAATGCTGGCATTTATTACCTACCAGGAACTGTGCTGAGCTCTTTACAACCATCATCTCAGTAATTCTTTATAGGAATCCAGCTCCTATTTGTATCCCCATTTCCCAGATGAGGAGGTCATGGCCCAGAAAGGTTAAGTAACTGACGCAGGGGCACTCAACCAGTAAATGGAAATGGTGGAATGTGAACCTAGGCTGATTTAACTTCAGTGCAGACACTCTTACCCACATTGCTATCCTACAGCTACAGCAGGCATCCAAGAAATGTCTGTGAACGCATCAGCTACCGTGTTTCATGAGCATCTATCACAGGCTCGTATAGGCAGAGACTATATTATGAAGGAAAGGGAAGTCTCTTCCGTGGGATGGTAATTTTCCCGAGAATAAAGTACAGGCCAATCTGGAATAGGGAAACTGGACAGGAGTGGCTTACTTGTCTCCTCCACCCTCCAAAGTAAGCTTTCAGCAGACACATGGGGAAGAGCAAAGCAGAGCTGCAGAGTAGGCAGCACTGTCCAGTCTCTGAGGGATAGCTCAAAGCCATCAGTGGCAGCCCTCACACATACTGGGAACAACACAGTTGGGTGCAGGCCTGTATGTCCTAGGACCTCATGCTAGGACTAAGGCTTTAACAAAATCTCCCATCCAGAGGAGAGAGAATCCATTTGAAAATTTGGGAGTTTAAATTTTTTAAAAAATTAATTAATTAATTAATTTATGGCTGCACTGGGTCCTTGTCGCTGTGCGCGGGCTCCTCACTGCGGCGGCCCCTCCTGCCGCAGAGCACGGGCTCCAGGCATGCGGGCCTCAGTAGCCGTGGCTCGAAGGCTGCAGAGCTCAGGCTCAGCAGCTGTGGCGCACGGGCCCAGCCTCTCCACAGCATGTGGGATCCTCCCGGACCGGGGCTCGAACCCGTGTCCCCTGCACCGGCAGGTGGACTCCCAACCATTGCGCCACCAGGGAAGCCCTGGGAGTTTAAATTTTGGTTGATGGGTCTCATGAGACAGAAATTTCTTTCTCAGATTTGCCGTGCCACTTCTAGTAAGAATATTATGGTCCTAAAATATTTACTGAGATATGTATCTCTGCTGAGAATTGAATAAGCTGAAATTCAAACATGTAAAATTCAAATAAGACATTAGACACACAAATCAATCAAAGAAAGAAGGCATTCATCAAAATAAATAAAAATTAGATATGGAAGAAAAACTGAGAGCATGATTTCATATAAGCAACCACGATTGCTACTTAACGACCACACACCTTTTCTTCATTACTACTAGAACCTGGAATTTATCTGGGACAACACATTTCTCAAGTCTAAGGATCCAGTTCCCAGATGCCCTTATATTAGAGGTGGATAAAAGGATGTAAATAGAAGCCACTGAGCAAGACTTCAGGGCAAGTTCTTTAAAGAGGACTTCCTCAGCTGGGAGGAGTACTCTTTTTGTTCCTCGTACTCTTGCCTCTTCCTTTCAGGATGTAGAAGCAGTGGCTGGAGCGCCAGCAGCCATCATGTGACCATGAAAATGAAGCAACACCTAAACAGGCAAGCAGAGCATAAAGACAGAAAGCGCAAATTGCTCTCCCCCAGACATCTTTTATGAGAGAACACACAACTAACTTTTTTAACCTCACATAGGTGCATCTCTGTTACTGGAAAACAATTCTTAAATGATAGAAAGACATGAAAACATATCTAAAGACTAGCCTACTATTTTTTGTCAGAAAACAAAAAAAAAAACTAGGAATTCATGAATGGAGATTCTGATTACCCCTCTAGTCACCAAGCTGTTTGTTTAAGTATGACTTTCCTTAATTAGTACCACTAGTCCAGGGAAGCATATTTGCTGAACCTGTCTCTATGTTTTGACATGCAAGGCTTGTGAATTTCAAACATACTTGTAGACATCCGAAGCATTATTATTTATTAGGGCCTATTTTAAAGGTGGAAGATCTGAAAACACTCTCAGAATCTGATGATTCAAGGAAATTTAATGGCTCTGTATCGGCATTTGATCTTTAGCCTGCCATAATCTATCCGCATAGCCCTTCATCCGTATTTGATACCAAAGAGGCATTTCAACAGCTTGTCCATCAACTATAAAATAGAAGGAACATACAGCCAAACCACATGACTTAGAAAATAAAAGAGCTTTCCCTCACACTCATTTAGCTCATGAAAACCCAATGTGATTAAAAGGGTGAAGGAGGTATATTCCACTAGGTGAACCATAATAATGGTATATGGCATCCGTTACATTTGTAAGGAGTTTCGAAATTTTCAAAGTGCTTTCCTGTACATCATATCTTCTTTCATCCTTACAAATACAGCCTACTCCTACCTCAGTAGAAAGGGCATTATTTTTTTTATTCCCATTTCTTCTTGATAAATGGTTTGCTCAATAACAGAGGGACTGCTACCTGGTGAGGTATCCTGATTCCAGGTCATCTGTTCCCCTTTGATGCATTAGATCAGGGCCCACAAACTACGGCCTTTAGGCCAAGTATGGCCCACGACCTGTTTCTGCAACTGAAGTTTTACTGGATGCAGTCACGCCCATTTGTTTACCTATAGTCTGTGGCTACTTTTGCGCTACATCAGCAGAGTTGACTAGTTACAAAAGAGACTCTATGGTCCATGAGGTTAATAATATTTACCATCTGGCCCTTTAGAGACAAAGTTTACCAACCCTTCATTAGATCACCCTTCCACAGATATGATGCAAGTTACAAATCCTGCTCCGAAAAGCCGTAAAGCTATCGTGGAAGGCAGTAAACGTATTCCTGCTGGCTTTGGAACTCATGCTTGATAATGGGGCATTCCATTATCTTCTGAGGGATTACTATATCCAGTATCGTGTCACCTGCAAAGGTGGATGGCAACTTTTAATCGGTACACAATGTAAGTGTTGTTTGCCACTCACCCTGAACTTTTAACGTGTCTCACAGCCATAAAAAGTCTGGAGGTCACTGGTTGGGGGCATGCATAATGCCACAGGACTGCAACACACAGAGAGACACTGAAAGCAAAAAGAACAGAAGAGGTTCTTAAGAGAAGCGGCAAACTGTGTTGCCTCAAAAGTAACACATTCACGTTAAGCCTTAGGTCTTCCTTATTGACATCGTGCTTTTAAATATATAATCATGTATCTGTGTACCTATTTTGTCCTTTCCCTTCTAGAATCAGCATTCCACGTAGCTCGTAATTTGAGTTCAGCGTTATAGAATTATAGCACAAAGATGTTACAGAGTCAAGTAAAACTGCTACTCTTGAAGCCACTGTCATTCACTTAGGAAGTTTGGTTCCTTTAACTTCCAACAGTTCTTATTTTTGAGGATAACTTCTAGGAATTACAATGTTATCTCATTCTGAGCAATATGGGTAAGATGATCCCTGAGTCCCAGTGAAGATTTTCCTTTGGGTTTTGCTCTTCAGTCTGTCTCAGTGCATTCAGTACAAGCGACCGGAGGAAATACACACACAAACGTATATGCACACACACACGCACACACACACAAACATCATCACCTTATTAAAAAAAAAAAAAAAAAAAGACAAGCTATCTCACCTGCCAGACAAACACAAAATCTTACTCCCCAAAGGTTACAGTTCTTTCTCCATTGCATTTCAAATGCAGAAGGAGGCTGTGAAACAGGCCTCTCCTGCAAACAGTCAGCCTGTGCATGTGCTCGTGTGTGCCGAGGCCATGCGCTTTCACGGCTTAGTTGGGTTATGAGTATTTACCAAATACAATGCCAAGTAAGTTGAAGTTGCTGACAGACAAGTCAGCTCATCCTCAAGCAGTTTCAGCAGGTTTTTGTGAACAGCAGTCAGTAGCAAGGTTTTACATGCCAGGCCTTTTCTGCTTAGATCCTTGAGATGATAATGACACCTGTACAGCCCTGAAGATGTCAGAAGGGACCCGCTGTGAGGTAGGGAAATGCAACTACAGGACGAACAAAAAGCACGACCTCTTCCCTGTGTGCGTGCTGTTCCCTTGCAAAAGTAAACTCAAGAACACTCCGTGAATGCACATGTATTCTAATCTAATCAGACAGAGAAGTTGAAACCAAAAAAGAGATGTATGAAGTTTTATGATTTGAATAGTCGTGTATCTCCGGAAACTACGTGGGCTGTCTGTCTACTGGGGCTCAGCAGACTGTTAAGTGGTGGTGCTCCCAGTGGGTGCCTTTTCTTGATAGGAGATAAACTCAGGACAGATGGGTCCACACTCTGTTTTCTAGGTATCAGGTATCGACGTGAGTGTAAACTGTTTGTCAAATACATTACGGACTAAGAATCGTCATTCCCATATGAGTTTTAACGTGCTGTGTTAGCGTTATTCTCCTTCAACAAGGCAGCTTAAGAGCACGATAAGAATGCATCAGAAATATTTTTCCAGGTAATTTCAGTTGGCAAAGTTCAGACTTAATTGGTGACCTCATTAATGAGCAACTGCCACAAGAAAGAGGACCCTTGTCACGGGCTTCTCAGAGCAATGAGATAACCACGTTAATTATATTGTTTCCAATGCATTTACACTGGCTTCCCTTCAGAGGCTACATTTTCCAAACATTCGTTCTGACACTCCATGTGTATGCTCGCTCCTCTCGAAAACCTATCAGCTGTGGGCTCCTCCAGGAAACGTCGGCAGATCACAGCCCTCACATCAGGGCAAAGCAATTGGAAAACTTTCCTACCCTTTATTATCTACTTGTAAAATGTTATAAGCCTGTAAACTAGTTCATTTATGAGCCGTGTTAATAATTTGCCCACACTTGATCGCACGTTTCGCAAACACGGTTTCCAGGGATGTGGGAGGATAATTCGTAGGTCCGGCAACTCTCCTAAGGGGACACTAACTAATTTGACACAGTAACATGACATTGATGGTGGGACACACTAATGACCACACTCCAGGACGTGGCTGTCAGCCTGTCGTTCCAGTGAAAAGCCAGCTTGCCTTCGCCGCTGCTCGGTACACGATGCTCAACTAATTATTCAGACAGCGACATTAATGAGAGCCCTCGTGTTTATTTTCAACATACTAACCAGCGCTTAGCTTCCATTTGTCGGATATGGTCACTGATTAAAATGTGGCTCATGAATAGTAAATCTGAACTTGAATATAACAAAGGAGTACCCGAGAAAAAATGAGGAACTGATTGGAAAACCATCCTTGTCGACTCGTTTTCAGTCTCAAATTTCGTCAAGGACAAAGTGACAGGTAGTAGGAAATGCCCTGAATACCAAGAAAAAGTGAAAGGGATATTTTTAATCACCTATGGCCATATACAATCTTGACTCTTGACCAAAAAGCCACAGGATCACCTTCAGGTCAAGAGCAACTTCTATCTCAAATAAACTTCACCAACTTTATGGTACTGAATGGAGATTTCTTTTGAAGTTAGTTTTTCCATGGAATGACCAAAAGGTTTGTTTGCTTTAGTGTGCTTTTTCAATCTTACAGAAGTTTGATCTTCGATGAGACTGTCTCAGATATGATCTTCACAAACATCACTGAATGCAACTGTGTTTTTTCCAAATCTATTGTAAATCTGTACTACTGAGGGTCTTTTGAAAAATGTTCTTTAATATCCTCTTTACGTCTTGTTTCTAGTCTGCTAAACCTTGCAATCAAGTTCTTTCTACTTTAAGTTAAATTTCTATTTTGGTATGATAAATTTTGTCCTTCATTTAATGGTGATTATAATCCTAAAATAGTCACATAATCATAATTTAAAATGAATAACTTAAAGAAGGTGTGCTTAGATCCATGAGAGGTATTAAAAAATTGAAAATGGTCCTGATATGGTTCATTGTAAGATGTGCACTTGGAATCAAATAACAATGGCAGTATTTCAACAAATGTCCTATCTGCCCTCGTGGATAAAAATTCCACTCGATACTGTGTATGACTTCTGCTTTTATACGGTGGCAAAATAAATCTGAGTCCACGTAGACCACTTTGGTAATGAAAATGTCACTGAATGCAACAGTTCTTAAGTATCTATCTCTAAACTTACTCTGGGATAGAGCTGTGATTTTAGAATGCCAAAGTATGTAAATGGCACACAACATGTGGGAAGCAGATTCAGATCACAGGCTAATTTTTAAAATATATTTAAACACGTATACAGATTAACTGTCTCTACCCAGCATTACTGTCTCCAAATGTTATTTACGTGGGTAACTGTTAAAGACAGGTTCTCAGATTACTGGCATCTTTGCGCCTTTTATGCCTGGGAAGCATGTATCCTCCATAATAACCCAAGAAGATGTGGTCAGTCTGTGGCAGAGACTCACTGAATGTTCATCAGATCTCTTCCTTCTTCCTGGGCGTACACAGCTGGGATGTATTTCTAGTTAGGTGGGTCCTTGCGGCTGAGTTACGGCCAAACAGATGGAAGTTGCTATGTTACTTTCATCCTGACCCAGGAGCCTCTGACCCATCCCTAATGCCCTCTCTCTTCCCTTGGTTGTGAGCCCAGAGGTCCAGGGCAGAACTCCAAGTCCTACAAGATGGTGGAGTCACTGGGGGGAATAAGCCAAGGTCTCTGAAATACCACATGGAGCAGACCACCATACTTGTTCCCCACCAGCCAGCAGACGGAGGTGCCTCACAAGTATACCTGCACTATGTTAAGCCTCTGAGACTCAGGAACGCTTATTACATTCGCCAGTTTGTATCTCTTACCCGAATACACAGACCTTTCTAATTTCCACCCGGTTCCAAACGTATACTTGAATTTCGGAAACACCACACATAAATTTGCAAATTTGGAAACATCCCTGAAGATACGTTATAGTTGTGATTGTTTGCTCCTCTAATTAACCTACGGGTAGAAAGAAGAAAGGAAGCAGGCAGCTAATGTGTTCCCAAAACATGTCAGGTGTATCTTTCCTTACTTTATCTTCACGTGGCCCTGTGAGGCGGTCCGATTTCCATTTTACGGATGGCAACACTGAGCCTCTAAGAAGTCAAATACGAACCAACGCCAGGGAATGTAGATCCAGTGGACATTTTCTTAGTTGACTGCCTCTTGGCTTTTAATACCCACATTTTGCAGGAAATGCTTATTTCTAAGTCAAACGTTTTTGCTTGTTGCTTATAAAAGAGAAAAGTCCATGACATGCTCTAAAATGTAACACAACATGTTCAATTAAAAGCATGAGGAGAAAGTGTCAAGTTACAATACAATCGGTAGAATGTCAGAAACTTCTGTAGAGGTTTTGAAAAGCCAGCAACAAAGGGGATGTGTCGCAGATGCTCTTGGTGATAAAAAAGAAAGAAAAAAAAAAGCCACATTTCAAAAAAAAATGCATGTTGAGAGCATATTAATTGTTGAGAAATCAATGTTTTAGACATTTTTACATTCTTAATGCAATGGCTGTTAACTATATATAAGGCATTTTACTATACTTTGGTCATATTTTAGAACAAGGGTTGGCAACCTTTTTCTGTAAACGGCCAGACGGTGAATATTTTAGATGCTGCAGCTTTCGCAGCTGTAAGTTCTCTGTGGCAACTATGCCACTCTGCCACTGCAGCAGGAGAGCAACTAAAGGGGATAAATAAACAAATGGGTTCTGTGTTCTGATAAAACTTTATTTACAAAAACAGGTAGTGAGCTGGATTTGGCCCCAGGGCCATAAGTTGCCAACTCTTTTTTTTTTTAAATTTCATCCCTCCCCCCATTTTTCGGAAGTATAATTGACTTCTTATATTAGTTTCGGGTGTACAACAATATAGTGATTCGGTATTTTTATATGTTACAAAATGATCACCACCATCATTTGCTACCTTCTGCCTTAGAAAATTGACTGGGGGTTTTACATACTGACACATAACACATTATGATTTCTCATGTGTTAAATAATGGGAAATAGTATCACTGTAACGAAAAGAAAAAGCTGATGGTTTTTCTCAGCCAGCACAATCAAGTCCCTGTCTTAAGGTAATGGAGGCAACAGTCACCTTAAAGTCACCTTATAATAAATACTTCTTTAAAAAAAAGTAAAGCAAAATAAATAATTTGTAGATTTAAAATGTCACTGGAGGAGTGAATGCTAGAAGCAAAAAATGACAACCTCTAGAAGTTTCAAAATCAAGTACAAAGTCTCCCCACATTAGAACCAAACAGCTTTCCTGGATTTGGAGGACGCTCTTTATCAACCAATTCCAGAGTGGGAGCTATGTGTCCGAAGATAGAATATGCCAGAAGAAACGCATCAAATATATTCTCCCGTCATTCTCCCAAGAATGTAAAGTTGTTGTAACAAGGTTTTAGTTCACTTTTTTTGAGCGGGTGGTAAAGCTCACAGACGTAATACGGACAGAGAAATGCTTTTTTTAAAAAAATCTCAGTTCCCCATTCATGTTTTATTACAACAGTGAAGTACACAAGATGGTTTGAGACATAAAATGGATAAATTGTATGAATTTGTTTTACCTAAAATGTCAATCCCAACAGAAAAAAAGCAAGTCAACGATAGCCCAGTCTGACAAAAGAATATTTTGTAGCCATTAAAAATAACTCCAGGAACAGGGAAATGCGTACAGACGCTTGTTATGATGGGCCATGAAATAAGACAGAAAAATCATAGCTAAAGTACACTCTTAAACATATGCATCAAAAAAAGAAAAGAAAATGGACAGAGAGTTTGCCTTGGAGGACATGGGATTAGCTGCTATTTTCTTTACAGTTTTTTTGTAGTTTTGATTCTCTAAAACAAAGCAATTTCTCAAATATCGGTTATAGAATATGAAAAAGCTATCTGAACTTCAAAAAGAAGAAGACATTTGCTGTACATTTATTGACACTCATTTATTAATGGCTTTTGATTGCCTCCTTCTCAGAGCAGGAGTGTCTTGAGAGCAGAGATTCGTGTCATCTCTCATTTCCCAAACATGGTGTTATAGCATCTCACGCACTCAATTAACATTCCTCGAAGCAACTGAAGAGTTCACCTTACTTTTAAAAAGTCCTCTAATGAGATTCTGTAAATAAATTAAATTTTTATACTTTAAGCCTTCAAAAAAAACCCAAAACAATTTTGCTGAAAGCATTTGATCGCTTGTAGATTATAGCTGTAAATCAGTTGCCTGATTCAAAAACTGCACTTTCTCTCCTCTTTCCTTTTTACGTGATGGCACACAATAACTGTCTTTCAATAACTTAAAACAATTCTGAGTCATTGGCTCCTTAAACACAAAATACATCTTGATCAAGGAAGCTTGCCATTTCGTAAATATTTACCCCAATGCACTACTTTGCTTTGAAGAGGGGATGGTGAGCTCCCGATTGACAAGTAACTTCTGAGCAGAAAGAGGGAGGAAACCTCTCATGTCAGCGAGGAAAAAGGTGCTACGCTGTCTCCACATTCACTCTCTCCTGTGGAGGGCTCTTCCCCACCAGCCAAAAAGCACACGACAAAGGCAGTCATCATTCATCACTGTTTTCTTTCTCTCGGTCAATCTCTGTCTCAGACAGACACACACACACACATGCACGCATATTCACCCTGCACTCACCTCTCACTCCCCGCTTGCATACTTTCAGTGGCTCCCCAGTACTCGCAGGGAAAGAGATCAAAACCTGCACTTGGTCCTTAAAAGGCCACTAGAGATCTCTCCAGCCTCCAGCTCAACTACACGTCTCCATTGGCCCTGCTCAGCTTCTCACTGTGCCTCTGTACTGAGCTAAAAGGATAGAGGAAGGAAGACTGGGGACTAGATGAAGATTCCAGCTTCCTTCTTGAGAACCACTGTGGTCAAGAAGACAGTGGGGAAGAAACATCTTTTTTCGAAGAACAAAAAAATAGGCATCATCAACACTTTATTAATATGTTTTCCTCCACTTAATGTACCACGAAACATTTCCCGTGGTATCTTCTGGAGAGAAATAAACTGAGCTGAGTACACAAAAAACTTAAGCCTTAAAAGCAACGTCAGCTTTCTCCTTAACACATAACCATTCGCCCAAGGGTTGTCTGTAAGCCCACAACAACGACAAGTGGGAGAGATTTTGTTGGTTCTCACCACCGGGAAACTCTTTTCTCCAAACTCGTCAACTCCAGGAGGAAAAGAGAAAGGGAGAGCCAACCGCAGAACGCAGCGAGGTCCCACCACGGGAAAGCCAATCTGTGTGTAGTCACACTCGCACTCGGGGGAGACTATTCCGTCTTACAGGGGCACAAATGCAAGGCACAGCTGGCTCATCAACTAATCACCCTGCCTAACCCCAGAGGAAGACGGGCTTTCAGTTGGGAATGAAATGAAAGACATCTTCCCCATGACATGCAAAAATCAAGGCCCTCTGAGGACTATCGCTCTTCTGATCTCTGGGGGAACAAGGGTGTTTACTGACGAGCAGCTAGCCAAGAGAGAAGGCACTGTGCTTCATTGTGATCTAACCTCAGTGGCCCAAACCAGAGTAACGTATTGTTTGGGACTATCACACAATAACTAGTGCCATTTCATCTTCCTCTTCCTGGGCACACAGGACGATTATGTTGCCCCATTTTCCTGACTCTTAGGTTGGGACCACGTGTCCGATTTCTGGTCCATGGGATGGGAGCAGAAGCAAGGTGCCCCACTTCCAAGCCTGACCAAAGAATCAACTGTGCTCCCTGTTCTTCATCCCCCGAGACCGTGGAGACCCCCAGTTCTCTTGGCAAATCCAGGATGGAGGAGGTTCCATGGGCACATACAGACATGAAGGGAGCATGACATACACCTTTATTATGTTAAGCTACCAAGATTTGCAGGTTGTTGGTCACAGCAGCTAGCACAACACATCCTGACTAATATACTTTACACCTTATTACAGTCTTCATTAGGATTTCCTTGAATACCTACTTATTTCTGGCTTAGTCTCCACCATGGGACCATGTCTTGATATTCTGTGTATCCCCTTTCGGAAAAGACCTGCCACCATGTCTTCCAATAAATGGTTGTTGATAGAGTGACAAATGACTAATCAATTAAGAGGGAAAGCATTCACGTGACAGTTAACTTCTTCAGCAATTACCCTAGGTCATATATGACAAATGAGGACTCTGTTCTCACGAGGCCTGCAGGAAACAACAATACAAGCAAGTGGGAAAGATGAACACACAGATTTGACCTAAGCACAACACGTCAGAAAAGGCTGCATGTTAGAAATGATCTGGAAGCCTAAGACATTAAAAAGATGAGCAGAACTTAGCCAGGGAGGTGGGGCTGGGTGGAGGGTGAAGAGAGCAATTCTATGATTCTCTTGGTCAAAACAGACAAACACAAACACTGGGCCTGACAATAATCCGTCTTCTGTCTTCTACAATGACTTTAAAAATATAACGTGGGAGTATCAGGACTTCCAAACCAAAAATGAGGCCAAATACATTGAGTAATACAGAAACAAAAGAACGCCATTACCCTCTGCTAAGTGTCTCAACGGTGTAACTTAAGACAAAACACTTGTTTTTCTTCCACCGACAGGGAGAAAAGAGTGGGTTAGTCACACGAAAATTGCTTTTCTAAATTCTCTGAGAAAATAATAGCAAGAGAAACGAGGCAGTTCACAGACCGCACCACTATTCCTTCTTAAGTATTCATTTGTCTCCTCCTTTCTATAAATATCAGAATGATCCCTCAAAAAGAACCACAAGAAACAAAAACAAAGTGGGTTTTGTTTATTCTTTAAATCCATAAACTCATGAGGACAGAGCACTTAGAATAGGGTCGAGAGACCCAGCTTCTCATCAGCACTGAGCCGTAGCTTTTAACTGGGTCCCCTCATCTGCAGACTGAGAACAGTGAGTTTGGAGAACTGAAAAGTCCTTTCCGGCACTAGTATCTCATAAAGGGGTTTTCAAACTCACAGGCTCAACACAATCACCTGGAAGGCTCATTAAAACAGGACTGCTGGGCCCTAACCCCAGAGTTTCTGATTCAGTAAGGCTGCGGTAAGGTCAGAAATTTTACATTTCTGTCTCCAGGTGATGATGGTGCTGCAGCTGCTTGGAGGACTGTGCCCCGAAGTCCTCTGCTTCCAACCTGCCTGTCCCTGCACATCTCGATGCCCAGGTGGAAGATGGTCTTCTCCTAACCAGGACCAGCCGAGTCTGTATCGGGTGAGGACTCTTTCTGGGTTCCTTGCCCAACCTCTGGGGACTCAGACCTTAGCCTCTCTCCCAAGGAAGTCTACTCTCAGTAAAATACCTGAAGTTCTGCAATCCTGTCCCCAGCAGCCGACCACGTGGTTTGTTCTGACCTCTGAATCAGAAGTGGCTGCCTTCGAGGGCTTGGCATCAGTCTGAAAAGAAGACCCAGCCCTTTGCCATGTCACGTAGGGCCCAGCTCCAACCTCTCCCGTACCATCCTCACCCACCCACCCTTATTCCTGCGAATGACCTTCTGTTCCCACACCATACTCTCACTAACTCTGAGGCTTAGGCCTCATCATTCTCTCTGCCTAGAAAGTTCTTCCTACAGCTCTTTGTATATGGAGATCATTTTTAACCTTTAGACCTTAAATCAAAAACCATCTCGATTCTGAAAACTCCTAGTCCTAAAACTATGAAAAAAACAAAACAAAACAAAACAAAAAACCATCTCTTCCATGCTGCCTTCCCTGATCAGACCATCTAAGTGACCCTGTCAAGGTATGGGCCGTATACCGTTTCCTTCATGTATTTTTATTCTATGTCACTACATTGCTCCTTCATTCCATTATTGACTCTCTCTGCCTCCCTCTACTCAAAGGCAAAGTCTGTGAGAGCGAGGGTCTGTTGGGCTGCCTTCCCCTCTCTGCAACCCTCACACAAAGCACAATGACTGTCATACGGCAGACACTCAAGAGATATTTGTCGCACGCAGGAATGACTACATTAATTATCGTATTCTGTCTGTTAATTTAAAAAAAAAAACCCAAGGAAAAGCCAATAACTGTGAGCTATAATATCACGAGTTCCAGAGCCCAGAGTGATGTGTAACGGCGTGCGATAAGACTACAGTTACAGGAACGAAGCATCTGTGCCACGATTTCAGGCTTGAGAAACTGAAGTGGGTCCAGGGCTGGGGAGATCCTTGGCCGTACATCTCAAAGCACCCCCAAGAGGCCTGCCCTGTCCTCTACAAGCCATCCCATATCATTTCTGCAAGGCTGGGTCCATAACCCCTAGACGTCTTGAACTTCTTTCTAATGTCACCCCATTCCTCCTGCCAGGTGCAAAGGGAAAGAAAGTTCTTTGCAAGCTGAGCTCCCCTACCCTGGTCGACTCTGAAAAACCACTTGTAAGTGGTATATGTTAACCACAGTTCGTAATTTTGTCACAGGTGTTTGACTAAAAAGGGGACAAAGCCTTTTAAGATAGTCTGCCTCTATTATGTCATTGTGTATATTCCGCGCCACACCTACAAGCTAACACAGTCCTTTTGTTCTATGCCATGGCAACCGAGAGAGGTAATGCTGCATAATTTGGCTAGGGGCATCCTACAGGCTCAAAAATGTGCACGTCTTGGAGGGGGTGGTGGTGGGATGAACTGGGAGGTTGGGATTGACATGTATATACTAATATGTACAAAATAGATAACTAATAAGAACCTGCTGTATAAAAAAATAAAGTTCAAAAATTCAAAAAAAAAGTTTGCGCCTTTACCAAAAAAAAAAAGTTAAAGTAGAATTTTAACACAACTTGTCATAACAGCTGACACCCATACACTGAGGAGGAAATCAAACGATGTGAGTTGTACCTGGCAGTTCAACAGACTACAGGATAAATACTTTTCACAAGGCAGCCAAACCATCGGTGAGAAGTTTTCTATAATTATTTTTTAAAAATCGTTAACATCCCTTAAGCTTTTTACCAGCCTGGTGGGGTGAAATCAGTGCCAATTCTGGATTGGACACTAATTTACTTATTGTGCAGACTTAGAAAAGTCATTGTCTGAAACACACTGTACGGAGAAGGCTTAATGAATTCAATTATTCCAAAGGTTCCTTCCAGTCCAGACTCTTTGAATCTATGACGTAGTTTCTGGATTTCCACCTTAGGTGGACAGACACAAGGAAAAGGGCCAGCTCACCTCTGCCCCCCGCCCACCCCCGCCCCATTATAAAAAAATACTGTGAGAACGGCCAGCCTTTATCACAAGCTGAGGTGCGGCGTGGCTATACTCGGGTTTCTTGTATCTGTTCAAATAAAGTTATGTTTCCAGGTACTGCAGGAGGGTGACTTGATGTAGTAATTACCTGTTACTCTTGACAAGTAAGGTAATTAATGTAGCAAAATACCACTGCAATGTGTGTAAATTTAGACCACCATAATTAAAGCACCCGTCTGTTCAACAAAATGTTCAATTAAGAAAAAATATTGACGGTGCACATTTTTGGAAATTAGAAAACGTATGGAATGAACGAATGTCCCTTCGTTGACATCCGTTTCTAGAATGCTTTCACAGCAGGGAGCACACATCAAGGGTTATAACGGAGTAACTTCCACCAAAACACAGAATATCTCTGTACGTATACTATTAAGACGAGAGTCTCCTGTGGAGGTATGTTACTGAGCATTCTCATTCTATGTCACATATGCAAGTCAGAAAATGAACTTCAGGAGCATCTGAACCCCCAAACGATAGCAAGTAGCAAAAAGCTGAAAAGTTATTATTGTGCAACAACCCAAGGAACAAGGCTGCCCTCAAGTATCATAACCTGACAGTACGATCACCTACTTGCCAATATTAAAGAGCTAGAGATACTAAACACACCCTGGGCAAATAAAAATGCTGCCAACTTCCTGGCACTCCTTGAACAGCGAGACAATGGTATCAAAGTTTGCTTCATTATCTTTTACTCTGGTTTCTTCCTGTGTCTACCAGTCATTTTTTTTTTTCTTTTCTTGAAGTATAGTTGATTTACAATGTTGTGTTCATTTCTGGTGTATAGCAAAGCGATTCAGCTATATATATTTGTATATATTAACACACACACTTTTTCAAGTTCTTTCCCACTATGGTTTATTACAGGATATTGAATGTAGTTCCCTGTGCTGTACCGTAGGACCTTGCTGTACCATAGGACCTTGTTTACTTGTTTTGTATACAGTAGTTTGTATCTGCTATTCCCAAACTCCTAATGTATCTCTCCCGTGCCACCCACCCCCTTTCCCATTTGGTTTGTTTTCCACGTCTGTGAGTCTGTTTCTGTTTCAGACCCAAAGGTTAACATGTTGAACAAGAAGGCTACCAGGTCCTTCACTTGAAGGAAAGCTGATGTCCTTGCTAATCTGCTTGAGAACATCTCTAGCCACGTAAAGAGTCAAATGCCCAAAGAAATTAAACCAGAACTGCCATAAGACAGAGACAAAAAGAAGTCATCAATTACCAGGTCAGGAGAAAAGTAGTTACCTCTAAATTTGATCACAGAAAAAAAAAAAAAAAAAAAAAAAGAGCTCACTGATATCTACATGGAGAAGTGGGAAATGAGTCAGGGGTTCTTTTTGAGAAGGAAATCCCAGGGGTTTTTCTCTTAATTCTTCTACTCAGATTAATTCAGAGGAAGACACAACAAGTTGGCCTAAGTAAAGAAACAGCTAGAATCCAGACAGACTAAACAGTGTGATATGGGAAAGAAACACAATATGATTTCAGTGTCACTTAACGATGTATACACTTGCTTTTGGTCTTGTTTTCACATTTCTGTATAGTATATCTTACCTTGGGAGATAGAAAAATCTAGAGAGAAGTAACTAAAAGGCACATTCAAGTGACTTCACAGTTTATCATATTAAGTTAAGCCCTAAATGTTCTATATCTGAGCACTTGGATGTATCCCCAAGTAAAGAATAAAAAGTACAAGGAGACATTCTAGATCTAAACATCATGAGGAAATGAAATGGTTTCTCCAACTAAAATACTCTGATTTCACACTTGGAAATAATAACCATGATCTTAAAAGGACGAGGATGAAGAAATCACTTGCTCTAGCTGTTGACAAAAATAAGGCTAGAAGATCGCAGCAGGGAAGAGGATTTTGTAAAAGTATCCTTAGAACTTACATTACCTGGCGGGCACTGGAGTATTAACTTCTAAAATGAACTTTTTTTTTTAGAGCGGAGGGGGTGAGGGGATGAGTGAAATAGGTGAGGGAGATTATGAGGTACAAACTCCCAGTTACAAAATTAATGAGTCACAGGGATGAAACGTACAGCATGGGGAATATAGTCAATAATAATGTAATATCTTTGTATGGTGACAGATGGTAACTAGACTTATCGTGGTGATCATTTTGAAATGTATAGAATTAGCCAATCACTATGTTATGCACCAGGAACTAACATAGTGTTGTCAGTCAATTACACCTCAAAAACGAATAAACATAGAAATAAAGAACAGATTTGTGGTCACCAGGGGTGGGGGAGGGGGTCTAGCTGGGGAGAGGGGGAATTGGATGAAGGTGGTCAAAAGGTACAAACTTCCAGTTAGAAAATAAGTAAGCACTAGGGATGTAATATACAACATGATTAATATAATTGACACTGCTGTTAGATATGAAAGCTGCTAAGAGAGTAAGTCCAAAGAGTTCTCATCACTAGGCAGAATTTTTTTTTCTTTTTCTTTTTTTTTTGGTATCTCTATGAGAGATACCACACTAAACTTACTGTGGTAATTATTTCATGATGTATGTAAGTCAAAACATTATGCTGTACACCTTAAACTTAGCATTGTGTGTCAACTATATCTTAACAAACCCAGAAGAAAAAGAAGAAAATAAATTATTTGTAAAAAAGTTTCATAGTTAGAAAGGATGGTAAATCTCATTATGGTAGCGACGGGGGAAAGGGGGGACATGAACTGAGGATCTGTTGCAAGATTCGTGGAATGCAAACTAAAATGTCTGTTTCTCCAATGCTGAATGAACCACCCAGAGAAGACGGGGCAGTCAATACTGTCCTTATTCGCTGGGTGAATTTATGGAGGATGAAACCTCCAAAAGCAATTATTTCAAAGATTACATTGGATGGCACCTGATGGGCTACGTAATATTACAAAATATCACAAAACCATTTCACATCGATTCTATCACTGCATCTTCACAAACCATTGAGATAATAAGATTAATTCCATCTTATAGACAAGTAAAGTAAGGCCCAGAAGCAGCAAACTGGTATGGCTGAGTTCCCAAAAGCTACTGTATTGGAACAATTTGTTCTCCTTGGAATGGGATAAATGTATTCCTTGGCACTACTGAATCAATTCATAGACAGTATTTGAAAAATATGTCGCCTTAGTACTTAAGAGCTGTGACTTGCATCTTAAAATGGGTACCTTAAAATTACCAGAAATCCTGGTTAGTGTGTTCCAAAGCAAATGGTAATGTAAGTTATCAGTATAAGTTTTCCCAACACAGGTTGGGAGAAAGTTTTGATTCCAAATTTTGTAATGTAGCCATTTAGTTAAAAAAATAAATAAATCAAAAAGAAACCAACCTGGAACTGGAACTTGTGATCCTATGAACCCAAAACAGCTTAAGTAGTCAGTTATGTCTAGAATTTGCTTTACCCCAAAAGAGGGCTCAAGGAAAACCACACCACCATCTTCAACTTCCAAATTTATATAAATGAGTTCTTGACTTCACTTTCTTAAATTTATTTTTATTTTATTTATTTTTGGCTCCATTGGGTCTTTGTTGCTGCGTGCGGGCTTTCTCTAGGTGGGGCGAGCGGGGGCTACTCTTCATCGTGGTGCATGGGCTTCTCACTGCAGTGGCTTCTCTTTGTTGGGGAGCACAGGCTCGTTGTGGCACGCGGGCTTCAGGAGTTGTGGCGGTGGGCTCAGTAGTTGTGGTGCGTGGGCTCTAGAGCGCAGGCTCAGTAGTTGTGGCGCACGGGCTTAGTTGCTCTGCGGCTTGTGGGATCTTCCCGGACCTGGGCTCGAACCCGTGTCCCCTGCGTTGGCAGGTGGATTCTTAACCACTGTGCCACCAGGGAAGCCCCTTGACTTCACTTTCTTTTAAGCTTTTCCTCTTGACTCTTCAATGGCACCGTGCTACGGTCCTCTTTTATCTCCCAGACAGCATCTGAGAATCATGGGGATGGAGGATGACTTTTCCACGTCACATACATCCTCCAGATGTAGAAGCTGATGCAAGAAATTGAAAAAAGGTGACAGGTAGCAAAAGAAGGGAGGACAGAGGAGTATCTAACGATACCTGTCATATTTATTCACCTCTTACCTATAGAAACTTGAAACTGAGCGACATGCAGAAAAGATTCTTCATCCTTTTTCATTCTCAAAATTAATAAAAACTGGAGGAAAAAACTAAACGGTGAATGGGTAAGCAGGAACATCTGAATTGATGATAAGGTGTTAAAATGTGTGAGTCAATGCTTCCTGGGTTTGTTAAAGCAACTTTAACAGACTTCAGGGGGCCACGGTCACTGATGTGAAGGTACCCAAATTCCGATCTCATATGGACGGCACGCACTGCCTTTTTACGTAAGAGAAAATAATTTTAAATCAGACAGCAAAAACGTAGAAAGGTGAGATGGACAGTGACTCCTAGATGGAAATATCTTCTACTACTTAACTTCAGCCTAGGCGGCCAGCAGCAGAAGAATAATCGGAACTACTTTTATCTAATTAGGTAAATAAATATCACAGAAGGGAAATATTTTTTACTTATTATGCACTGTGCTCCGAACTGTTTTTGCATAAGCCCATGCAACCCCTAAGCATCTGATAAACTAGAATATTTTCAGTTCCTGAAGTGAGGGAGGTGATTTTTCACCTGCATCTTCAAATGAGAAAATTGAGCCTTAAGAAGATGAAATAACTTTCCCAAGGTCACAAAGTTACTAAGTAGCTTAGCCAGAATTTGAAACCAGATCTCTCTTCCCAACTTGGGTAATTACTTGACAATTATACTACCACACTTAAGAACATATCAGCTAATACTTCTGGTATAAGGTTTCCTGGTTCATGTTGATCCTGGAAAAGTAAAGCAACTTGAAAAAACAACTTTATTTTAAGAAGTCTGCTTTGAAATAAAAATCTTTTTTTTGCTGGTAACATGAAGATTGATTATTTTTCAGGTTATAGTAGTAATAATTATCCTATGAATGCTATATAGAAATGCTTCCCCAGAATTTGGTGGACTTACCTATCACAGTGTAAAGCAAAATATTCCACTACTGTTGCCATCTAAAGTCTCATACCCTCCAGACATTTACCTCAAGTTATGAGATGAAGCCACACTGGTGCTAGCTTTCTAACACAGAATTCTGTAAAGAAATAACTCACAAAAAAAGAAATAACTCAAGGATTCCTGTCCAAACCATATGTAAAACAGAATCAATACAGCCCAAGAAAATAAAAAGCCTGTATTTGAGGTTATCACTGAATGAGCCACCACAAAGCGACAGAAAGTAGTTGGATAAGGAGACACTATCCTGGGTCACCAATTTCCCTTGTTCCTTTTGCCAAGGGAGAGGAAATACTAACATCAGAAACTTCTGGAATAGAACGATGTGACACACAAACACCAAAGAAGCTACTGCTGGGAGATGAACGGGTAATACTCCATGATACTACATGACACTATCAGCAAGACGAGACAGGGTAATGGATTCGTTGGCAAAACATTCAAATTCTTACCAACTTCTGGTCTAAGAAGTTCTTTTCTTCTTTCAGATATTTGCTCCCTTAACAAAAAAGCCATTCTTTCACCCCCGTCCTCCCCCATCACTAATCTTGGATGTTTCTAGCTATGATGTTGAACCCTCTCCCTTTCTCTGCCTCTTGCCTCACTCCCGTGCTATCTGTATCTTTATCTTGACGTTATCTGGGTGATGACTAGAAGAACGACTGGGTAGAACCAAGAGACAAGGCATTATTTCCTGAAGTTCTGGACTTAAACCACTACAATGATTTGGGGTGGTACAGACATGACAACAAATCACACTGAACTGCATCCTTAGTTGTGTTCTTTCAAATTCCAGGGCAACCCTTCTAATTATGTCAAGGTCAAAGCCTCATCTGGGTGCTGGTCTGACACCTCACACACGCTGAGGGCCACTTTTAAAAAAAGAGAGAACCCCTCCAGCTCAATACCTTAAGAAGAGGTAGTCAACAGTCTACAGTGAGCTTTGATCATGGGTCAGCAAATGACGGTCTGTGGGCAAACCTGCCCTGCGGCTGCTGATTTCTGTAAAGCCCATGAGATAAGAAGAGATTTTTTATTTTTGACGGGCTTGGGGGGGAAAGTCAAAAGAAAAGTAATATTTCATGAAATGAAAATCAAATTTCCACATCCATAAATAAAGTTTTATTTGAACACAGCCATGCCCGCTCATTTATGTTTTGTTTCCTCCTGATGTGGCGTTACAATGGAGGTGAGTAGTTGCAAAAGGACCATAAAGCCCTGTGAAGCTGAAAATATTTACCACCTGGTCCCTTACCACAAAGTTTACCAACTCCCGTGTATACCACCATGCTGCCTTCAAAATATTTATTTTAGGTTACCATCGAGCTCCGGTAACCGATACTACTTTTTCTTGAAAGGGGTAATGTAAAATCTCCTTTTTAAATCGACTGATTTGTATTCCAGCAAATGAAGGAACTTAAAGGGAAACAGAAGCTCATAAAGTATAGGTGGTATTTAGATCAAAACCAGGGAAACCATAAGCAAAGTCATGAAGAACGCCCGAGAAAGGCAAAGCAGTTTGAAAAATAAGAAACCAAGAAGATGGGTGCAGGCAGGGAGGGGTTGGGATACAAAACTAAAGACTATGTAAATAAGACATCCAGACGTAGCGATCTGTCTTCTAAGGTCAGAGTGGAGTCTGAGCTGTGGACCCCTAGTGGACAGGAGGTCAGGCAGGCTACCCAAGAACATCAGGTTGGCCAGCCTCCCCATGGGGAGCAGCAGGGTCTTATTTTACATTCACAGGACCCTGACACACTGGCCAAGAATTCCTCGTCTGGCAATTGGTGAGACAGTCAGTCCAAAACAACCAAGGCTGGGTTAGTCAGGTAAAACAACAGCAAAAGGCCAAGCGGCTCAGCGTGAGTCTAGGTCAAATGCTTCAGAGCAAATATCACTTTGCACGGATAAAATACCCAGTATGACCTAAGCAGGGTCCAATGGCTTTCTTCCCTCTGATGGAAATGCTTCCAAGGTGCACCGAGCATCAAAGACTTCCTGCATCTTAGAGTAAGTTCACGTTACCATCCACACACTTTACACTCTTTGGTGTTTGATACGCACAATGTTTATTCTTTAACAATGAATTTCCTCAACAGCTTGGCTATATTCTTTTTAGAAATGTCTTCCTGTAAAACAATCTTACATTATTGCGTTTGCCTCTCATTACTCTTACTGAATATGCATCTCTTCTGTGGCCTTTCAACTACACATTCTTCCCCCAAGAGAGAAATGCTTTTTGGTGGTTCCACCAACAACCATTTCTGTTGTTGAGTCACAGACAACATCAGTGTTAAAATTCATCATCGTTTTCTTTCCATATGATTAATGTTTCTAAAACATGCTAGTAAAACGTAAAACTTACCATATCTGAAAAAAAGCACTTGAAATGCTGGATTTTAAATTGTGGAACTAAGACCAGTACAACTAGAGGGCATTTTTTTCCCCACATCTGCACAGTATTTCAACTGGTCATCACTTCTTTGGTGAATTACAACTCAATTTATCTGCTATTGACTCAGAAGGCTGAGGTTCCCAATTTCTTTTTTAACCACAATGAACTATTTTTATCCAGTTCTAAGCACTCCCACCTACACAGATACTAAGTTTCAGAAGATTCTACCAGCTAAAATTTATTTGTTAAGAATTAATTAATACAGAATATCTACCAAATTGCCAATCAGAGCTCACAGATTGAAATATTCATGGCCAAAAGCCAAAGACAGTTTGGTTAACCCCTAAGGTGCTATCTCCTGCAAATTACTGAATTCACTTCAGGCCTTTTGAAACTTAAAAAAACTGGTCAATGAGGTTTACATTTGAAGCTGTGGCCCCAGTATCCTTTCCTTCAAACCCCTCTTGCACGGAACCAAGGGAAGGTTGAGGAGTCATAGGGTTCTGGGGAGGCTGACTCCACTTGGCTCTAGCGGTGGAAAAATATTACCAAGGATATGCTAATTAGTACATCCCATCTCCCTGGCCATCGGCAGAGTGGAATGTGCTGGAAACTTGTCCAATTAGAGCTTCAGGAATCTGTCCAAAAATTTTAAGAAAAGATTCCTCTTTCCTCTCTTCTGCTTGGCTCGTTCAAGTACATCTACAGCCCAGCAGTTGCTAGGAACCATCTTATGACTGCACATAGGGGCAGTCTGAAGATAAGTCAGCTCCACTGTGGAAAACAGAGCAAAGAGCCTGATCAAATCTCTCCTGCAGTTCACCCACTAAGGACTTGCCAGTGACACTGGTTAAGCTGCCCCAACTGGACTTTCTGTTGCTTACCACCAAAATCCTCCTAACTTAAATACTGAAAACTCCACAATTAGACGTCACAGAGCCCTGGAATTCTAAGACCGCAGGCATTGGGGACCACTGCTCCAGTGACAGATTTAGAGGCGGTATCATAATGTGTCAGATAATCAGTAAGTGTGCATTTTGAGGGTGGTGGATATGTTTCAGAGTTTTTGTAACCCCAGGTCGGGGGCATCACCGTGAAAACTATGAAAGATAACAACATCAGGAAACTGCCTGACGTTCCTCATCTAATTATAAGGTGGCCATGCTGGCCAACACTATTAGGATGGAATAGAAGTGACATGAGGAGAGCCGGCTCCAGGTGGCTCAGTAACTGCACATGCTTTCAGCTAGATCTGCAGCGAAAGACGCCACTTAACCATTTCATTACTATCCTTCGTTTCCGGGGGAAAAGGGAGAATTCATTATCACAGAAGACGTGTTTTAGGAATGGCAGAGGAGCAGTAAATGCTACAAGGAACATGAGATGATCAAAGGAACATAAAATGCTGTTAAATATCCCTATAAAGTAGGTGTTTGTAAGGCTGAGATTCTGGTTTTTTGCCCCAGTATTTAGAGACAGACTGTTGACCTTGTATAAGAAAATAATTATCAATGAGAAGATGCTGGTATTTAGAGCCTGCACTTTGAAGGCCTCTATGCAACTCAAGGCATAACCTGTTTATTTGGCTTAGTAAAGGGCAGCAATTGAAAAGAATGGAGTTGGATGGGTCAGGCCAAAGTTGGAATAAAACCCTAATATATCTCCCCACGCAAAGTAGTCTCAGTTTTTGCTACATGTGAAGGAGAGGGAGAGGGGAGAACAGGAAGTGGTGTCTACACATGTGTACAGGTGAAAACATGATCCTTTCATCACCAGTCAGCACAGCAGTCCTTTTTCTTTTTCTTTTCCTCTTGTCTAGGTTTTTAAAAAAATTATTATTAGAGTACAGTTGATTTACAATGTTGTGTTAGTTTCAGGTACACAGCAAAGTGAATCCGTTATACATATACAATCTACTCTCTTTTAGATTCTTTTCCTATACAGGCCGTTACGGAATATTGAGTAGAGTTCCCTGTGCTATACAGTAGGTCCTTATTAGTTACCTATTTTATACACAGTAGTATGTATATGTCAATCCCTATCTCCCAATTTATCCCCCCGCTTACCCCCTGTAACCATAAGTTTGTTGTTTACATCTGTAACTCTATTTCTGTTTTGTAGATAAGTTCATTTGTACCTTTGTTTTAGCTTCCACATATAAGCGATATCATAATTTGTCTTTCTCTGTCTGACTTACTTCACTCAGTATGACAGTGTTTAGGTCCATCCACGTGTCAGCAGTCCTTCTTGATACACTACTTGAAATGTGGAAGACAAGGTCCCCAGCTACCCAGCTTGGAAGGAGACGGTGAACAGAAAGAGAAAGCTAAATTGCTGTTTTTAAGAAATATGAGCTGGTGACAGAAAGCAAAAAAAAAAAAAAAAAAGAGAGAGAGAGGCGAGAAGAAAGACAGGTCGACACAGAAAGCTATCCAAGGACAGATTCAGAGGGGGCAAACATTATTTTAAGAACAAGCCTGTAGAAAATTTCATTCTAAGTTTCTCTGATGCAAACTTCTTAGCACTCCCTCAAGTTCAATGCCCTGTGTGAGCTGTGTTGGAAGGAAATTATGGAGAGTAACTACTTTCCAACCCTGAGAGGAGAAAAGCACACACAACAGCGAGAAGAGAGAATATCAAGAGTTCTTTAACCAAGATCAATCATGAAAATGAAGCTTCTAGAAATTCTCACTGGAAGTCCCATGGGGAATAAGACAAAGGCTCAAGCCAATTTTATTAGAATCTCAAAAGTCAGGGTGACCTCCGTTGATAAATGACTTCTCAAACCATGATGACAAAGCCCTCAGCCACACGGCCAACTGGGGACCCCCAGGAGAAAGGTGGATGATATCCCAAGTGGCACTGGTGTGAAGACTGGCACAATTTTGTTAAATCTATTTTCTTAAAATGACTATCACTGTCTGTAAAGGGTTCGCATGAATTTCACAGTGTGTGGAATGGGTGGCACAAAAGCTTTTTAAGGTGTTCCAAACCGTTCTAACCCTTTTTTAATTTTTATTTATTTATTTTTTTGGGCTGCACCGTGCAGCATGTGGGACCTTAGTTCCCCGACCAGGGATCGAACCCGCACCCCAGTGGAAGTGTGGAGTCCTAATCACTGGTCTGCCAGGGAAGTCCCCGAACCATTCTAACCCTTGAGACAAAGTCCCTATAAGGCATCAAGAAGGAGGAGCTTAATTTTACTAACATGGGAGGGCAATTTTCATCAGGGTGACAGTTTAAAGAATCCTGAAAGGGAATCACTTAAGTGGCATCTTGAAAAGAAAAAAGGCCACTACCTCATCCTCCAATCAATAACACCAACAGACTTTAGCAATAACACAGTACTTCATTGGCTGTTGGGGAAAAGAAAGAAAGAAAGGAAAGAAAGAAAGAAAGAAAGGAAAGAAAGAAAGAAAGAAAGACCTGAAAGTCTTCGCTGTGAACCTTGTTAGGAATTAAGAAGAGGTCTAAAGAAGGGAAGCAAAAAAAAAAACAAAATTCTTAACCACCATCCTGCATTGGCCAAAGCAATGAAAGCCGTGAACTTCCCAAATGCACTTCAGCAGATGAATGGATTTTTCAAAGGAGAAAAATATCACCCCACATGAAAAGTTAACACATTTATTGACCACACTCTTAGCCCATATTTCACAACATAATGGTAATCTTGCTGAATTCTGTACAATCCTATTATAGATCACTTAGCATTTACCATAGCATTTAAAGCAGCCAGGCTTCTGGGTTGGAATGCACTGGGCGGGGGGGAGGGGCGGGGTATAAGATTCTCTGTGTTGGTCTGAACCTTACACTATCTAGAAGTAAACTCTGTCTTCCCTCTGTGGCTCTCAGGTCGCAGCGCTATGGAGCAGAATCGTCCCTCGTGGGTGGCTCACGGGAGGGATGGACACCTAGCCTACCCGGGGGTGGGAAAGGCCCCCAAGTATACATCTGTGTGCTTGAGGGAACGGCACATGCTCACGATACACATACAAATACACACAGTGATACATATGAATGTATATAGGAAGCCATATATAAATACGTACATGAATATGTATACAAACATGAATATGTATAGGTATGTGTCTGAAGCATGGCCTACAAATCTGTCATCTTCAATGTGCAGAAAGGTTTTTCTTTATCTCATGAGGCTGATTTATTTCCTGGTCGCCTTCTCCAGCCACTCTTTCTTCTCCCCTCCCTCCCCCCTCACTAAACGTACCAGTCTGCCTCTCTGTACTCACTCCCTTGGCTTCAGGTGTCCATCTTCAGCCCGACTACCTTCCCAGCCTTGTGTTCGATGTGTATTTCATCGTCTTCCAGTAAGATTCCATCTGAGATTGACACCTGCACCTAAAATGACATCCAAACCTCGGCCTGCCCTCTCTCATCTTCTGGGAACAAGAGTGGGGAACGCCCACCCGATCCTCCAATCGTCCATCTCCTTCACACCAAGTCCAGCCAATGAAACGTCAAAGGTGTTTTTACCCCTCCGTCTTCTCCTTCCCAATCTCTTCAACAACCCTACTGAAGACTCCGACTGTAGCTCTTCAGAAACATCACCATTTCCTCCAATCGGGGCTCCTCGCTACAGTCTGTAAAACGATGACAGATGAACCATTCTGCGGCCCAGCTCTGACTGAGAAATCGATTCCTGTGCTCACAGAAACCCTGGTCATGCCCACTGGCTGTGCCGTTAGGGTCTTCCAAAGGCTGGTCCTTGAGTCACAGAACCAGTTTGAAACCCTGGCTCCATCTCACGACTTTGTACCCGTGGTAAGACGGCTTAGCCTCTCCAAGACTCAATCTCATCTGTATGGTAAACTGTGGATAATAATAGCGTCCCCTTCCTTGGATGCTTGTAAGAAGGAAAACATAACAAACTGCAAATCACTATGCTTGCTGTCTTGCCTATAGCAAATGCTGTCTGCTATTATTAATACTAATTAATGTTATGAATAAATTCCTTGCTTCTTAACCCAAATCTGAAGTCCTCTACGGTCACGTGTCAGCTACCTACCAACTCATTTTCTCTCTTCTCCTTTACAAACTCTGTGTCCTGGCCAAAGGGAATTATTTGTTGGTCTCCTCAAGTACCAAGCTTTTTGGTCTTTGCTGTGTATCCACTGTTTCCAAGAGCCAGGACGCCACCTCTCTTCCCCTAACCCAAATAACTAAAGTTCACATCTTCAGCAAGCTGTAGCTTAAATTCTCCAGGGGGTAAAGAAATACCTTGTTTCTCTTAGCACTTTTTCCCTAAGTACAGCATTTGAATATGAACTTTTGTTTTCTCAGAATTGCCTATGGCAATTTTAAACACATATTGAGCTAAGAGGATGAAGGAGTCAAACGACCTTCTCACGCACACTATGGGGCATTGTGCATCTCTTATAACACTAAAGGCAAAAGCTGGCTTTAAAAAACAAAAAAAAAACAAAAACAAAAAACAAAACAAAACAAAAAGCTGGCTTAATAACTTCATCACCATAAACTCCTCTCTCTACTGCTAGTTAGTAAACATACAACCTTTTCTTCGTTAATTTAATACTGATATAATTGGAATAATTAGTGATTTTATGTGTAAAATTTCTAAAATTATATTTCTTTTCTCCTCCCCTTATAAGAATTTTAAATGCTTTAATAAGCCACCATAAGAACAAGTTTTAGCTGTCAGTGGAACCATTTCATAACTAAAGAACTTAACATTGTCTGTAATCTGTCTCTTTGAATTCACATTGTTTGTTCCACAGAAGTGTATAAACTTCTTCTGGTGGAGTATGAACACATGTATACCAATTCTTAAACGTGACCTGTGTGCATCTGTGATTATTACACATTATAAGCTCAATAACCACACCCGTGTCATCTTCAAATGGTATTTTTTAAGGACCCATATGTTCACGATGCATGACGAAAACAAAGCTGCTATTCAATCCAGCTTCTATTTATTTCAGCGTCTAATGCTCGTAAGAGAATGGGTGGTTCTCTGTTATTGAAAAAGTTTGTAACTGTCAAAACAAGAAACTGACTTAGTTATAGTCAGAGACTTACAATGCCAGTACCAAACCAATGCCAGAGCATACAGTAAAAAGAAAAACGCTGTCAATTTTTCCGCCTGAAAGTCTGTTTCTCTGCATTGCCTATATATCCAGCCAATTCAAAAGGGAGGAAAAGTAAAAATCCTTTGCTGTCATGTAGCCAATACAGCCAGTGGATTTCCTTTGCTAACTTTATTTTTTGAATGTCCTGTAGACTCATCGTAAATCATTTCCAATCTAATTCTCCTGCTTCCCAATTTTAACTGTCGGCCTTATTTAAAGAATTGCCTCTATATTTAACAGATTCCATATCCATTCTGAGAGCTAGTAAGCTAAAAAAGAGTGTGTTGTTCTAAAATGCATCTTTAGACTGCCTGACTTTTTAAGCAGCTTAAATGTTTTGCTGTTGATGAAGTGATGCACGTCGCAATTGTCTTCCCTAGTAGTGATTTGCAAACTACATATACAACTTTCCAGTAATAAAGAAAATCGCAGTTCAGTGCATGTTCGACGGCTCTCTCTTCTGGGTTTCAGATGAAGTGTTTTTAAAAATGTGTATTCTCTGAGTCCATCCCGAACATGTAGCACTTCATCAACAACAAAAAACATAAGTGTTTAGCAGAACACAACTGCAAGTTTTCCTTTTTTATTAAGATACATAACACTGGTACTTTTCTTTTTAACCAGTAGACTATCATGCCTTTTTTAAAATTAAAAATTAAATAAAGTTTCTCAAAGCACAAGGTAACAACTGACACTTAGATGCTTTCAAGGGTCCTCCAGGGAGAAAAGGGAAGGAGAAAAAAAAAGTGGTGGCAGTTACAACAAATTAACAACATATAATAAAAATGCCATAAACACGCGGCATACATAATAAATCTAATCAAGCCTACAAAACGGGCAGATAAAAATGATTAACTGCCACTATCCTTGAAAAGAAAAGAAAAATTTTGTCCCCTGTTATTCATCACAGCTAACGTTCTGACCCTAAATCTAACATGTAGATTGAATGATCTTTATACTAACACACCGTACCAAGGAGAACGGCCTTCTCACTTCCTATTTTATTTTCTGAGAAATCAGGAAAACACACATTACGGGCGCTTTTTAAACAAAGGTGTGGCTTTTGGAGATGTTAGTAAAGCTTCACAGAGTCTTCACCTCTATCCATAGAAAGAGAAATAACAATAAAACCACCAGTCTCTGTGTTCTGATAGGACAAAAATACTACCTATCTGGAGGCAACATGCAGCCATTTTTTTTTTATTTTACTGATTGACTTGCATTCGTTTCCTGATTCTGATATGTTACCAATTTAGCGAGGCCTCCAGCCAATGAGGAATATGCATGCTGTATCTGTAAGGTGCGGGTATAAATTTCTCCTAAAGGTAATATAGGAAAATCGACGCTTGCCTAAAAAAAAAGGTAGATTCTCTCCCGTAACAAAGACCTGGATAACTTCCTTGAGAGGCACGGGAGTTCCTGTTGACAAAAACTATCACCTTGACAGGCAACAGGTCTGAGTCTGCTTTGCTCTCACAGTTAAGATTCTCCAGACAAAACCACTGTGACAAGAAGGGTTACCTAAAGCAAGGATTAACGCTGACATGTAAAAAAATAAAAAATAAAGTTTGGAAAAAAAAAAAAAAAAAGCTGAAGAGGTTCAAATGAACAAACTCTACTTGTTCCTCAAAGGAAAAACAAAGAGCTTTCAGAAACAACTCCTCTGAGAGATGTAACAGAATATCAGTAAATTATAACAATTAAAAACCATTAAAGATCGAATAATTGAGAATACCTGTTTGGGTAACAATGACTTTTTTGAATTCCTTTTAACAGAGGGTCTATTTTTAATCACTCTTTTTGCAAAATCTTGCATAATTTAACAATAATTGCCAATTTTTAGTTTTGATACATCCACAGGAACGTAAAGTAAAAACCATAAATTATATACTAACTCCAGCTGTTAAATTTTGGCATTTTGTCTTTAAAAAAAAAAAAAAAAAGTTCAAAAATCTGTTTCCTTAAACCAAGGAAATGTGGGAAAAGGCCATCCTGCCAGTGGAAACCTTCAGCAGCAGAGAGCTCACACTGCGGTTTCTTGCCGAGGCAGCAAACTCCACTGAAAGAGAAGTTGCCGCCAACTCAAATACTGTTTGCTTTCACACCCAAGAACAAACTGTGTGCACGGCGAAGGCATCCGAAGGGCTGGGAGCAGCTGGAGAGGACTGAGGAAAGGTAACAGTGGTGTCAGAGCTACTGTAAACTGGTTCTCGCTTTTCTATCAGCAAGTTAGCATCCCAGAAAACAGCGTGGCCCGGCAGCCCAATGTCAGTACCTACTGTAATTCAAAACCTGCTTTTTCCAAGTCAACAAGCCAAGGGACTTTTCAGAAAGAGAAGGGAAAAAAAAAAAAAAAAATCACCCAGGCAAATGAAACACAGACTCCTTCGGTGTGATTCGAAGGGCTAGTGAAATGCCGGTTTAAATGGAGTACTGAGAAATTTCCCTATCTCAGTGCAACATGTAACCCGCTTTCTTTGTAAGCAGGAAATGCAAAGGAAGTGTTTACTACAGCCTTGTAAACCAAAGGCAGAAAGTTCTGCCAAAGCAAACGTCAATATTGCAAGGGTTCTGCTGCTCCAAAGACCCTCCAAGTTCCCTTTGTGCCCCTGAAGGATGGGTGTCACTAAAGACGCAGCAGGGGGAGTCGGGAATTCTATAGGAAGAGCAAACAGCCCGAGCCTCCAAAAAGCAAAAGGTTTATCCCATGATGACTTTCTCTTCTAGTTTCAAGTAAACAAAGGCCAACTTCTTGTTGGGATGGCTCTGTTTGAGCCCCCAAATAAAAATGGTCAAATAAGAAAATTTGTTTCTCTCCTTTCCCCTTACAGCTTTGAAATAATACTTTAAACTGTTGCTTGCGCAGTTAGTTAAAATGGTCAATTTCATGTGACACATATTTTACAATAAATTACCATGCAGCGCCATGGAGGTGGGAAGAAAAGTCCTCCATCTGAGACAAACAAGTTATGAAATCCTGCCTCCCATGCTCACTTCCAGCATCAAACACAGTTCATCATTTTAAGAAAGAATCCTTTTCAAGGTGTACAATTACATTGTTTCTTCAAAAACCCCTACTTTATTTTACCTAAGTCCCTCCTTCCCCCAAATACTATGACTTAAAACAGCTCTCGAAAATGGCACGCGGGCTTCCCTGGTGGCGCAGCGGTTGAGAGTCCGCCTGCCGATGCAGGGGACGCGGGTTCGTGCCCCGGTCCGGGAAGATCGCACATGCCGCGGCGCGGCTGGGCCCGTGAGCCACGGCCGCTGAGCCTGCGCGTCTGGAGCCTGTGCTCCGCAGCGGGAGAGGCCACAACAGCGAGAGGCCCGCGTACCGCAAAAAAAAAATGTCATGGGCCCGAAACATGTACATAAAGGAAATGGTGAATCTGTATGAATGGAAGATCTACATATTCCCCACCTATAAAAATAAAGTTTACCCAGGGCAAAAATATCACATATTTCCAATTCCAGGTTGGACCTCATAAGGTTTCAATATTAAGAGTCAGCTTTATTGACTTCCTCCAGTTTAAAATTAGAAACCTTACTGTCTTAACCACCCATTGCCCTCACCACAAAAAGTTTGATGGTTTAGACACAGGTTGGAAAAAAAAAAAAAATCTATCCAACTAAACAAAGACCACCTTTCTTCCCAAATAAAAAGGAGTGTAAGAATTTGCCAACTGTTCCCCCAAGACACAATCCTACAGCAAATTCTCCTTGCCTCCAGGATGACTGATGTGATGGCGTTCCCTTCTTTCATCACTCCCTACCTTGTCTGGTCGCTGGTGAAAACCAGGAAGCCACAGACACACACTTCCGTCTTTTGCTTGCACAGGCCTCAATTCTCCAATGCCAGCTTGCTGCCAATGTCCTTGTAGCCAATGGTAAACAGGCCACAGGGTTCAAGCTAACTGCAGAGCGTTACCACGCTGAACATCTGGTCGTGAATGAACGGATTGCCCACTAACTCTCAGCAATGGGCAGCTGATGAAAGATTCAACATTTTCCTTGTTGGCACAGTTGTTTTGGAGAATTCTCTAGAGCTTCCTGAATTATATTAAGAAAATTTCACTGCAGCAATCTATATCTGTGAGAACAGCTGGTGTTGAAAGGGATCTGCTGCTCTCTCCCTGTGCTGGGGGACCTCGTGTTGCATGAGGACACTTTTACTACATTTGTCCTTGAAAACTTAGCCTTCGCTCTGAGGTACTGGGTAGAACAAACGGCAGCAAAGGCAGCTCCCGACTGCTGGATTCCACACAAACGAACCTCTTAATTCAGGGTGAAAAATCTATCACCCAGCTAAGAGGACACTGCGCTCCAAAGAGTACAATATATAGACCTGTCTCAGAAAATATAGCCAAACGATCATCAACCCTATTGCTGAGCTCTGAAATCAGGACGGTCCCAACACCACTGCATATTTTCTGAAGATTTCCAGTATAAAATAATAGTCCTTTGCAAAACCCCACGAGACACAATGTATCCAAACATTAGTTTTTCATCACATGACTGATTTTAAACTTAGCAAAGCCTTTTATTAAACCTAAGGGTGACACAGTTAGAGCAAATCAAATGTAATATGTTACATTATGCTCAGCACGGGGAAAAAGTCACATTGACAGAGTGTCCATTGAAGCTTAAGAAAAGAAATTCTCTAAAAATATAACAGTGGCGTTTAAAGAAATTAACTTGTTAATGGATATATGTGATATATTATTATTCTTTGGGGTTGAAAAAAAAGGAAGTGGTAAACTTAAGTCAAGCTAAATTTAGGCTATTATCTATGCAGCATAAATTTCACTTCTGTGTATAAATGCTAACTTGCATATTTCTCCATGGTAACTAAACTATGATTAAAACAACAGTGAAACCAGCCTTTAAAGCCACCTGTTTAACTAGGAACAACCTAATTTACAAAAATACTTAAACTTTGGAAATTTCATGGGCATCTATATCATGCTTTTCCCAGAAGAGAACTCCATGAACATACAATTGCAATGTACTTGGCCTAGGTCACAATCATTCTTTTTTTAACTAGTGTCATTTTTTCACGTATTGTTCACTCTAACCTAAGTGGTATTTAAGATTATAAAGAATAAGACTCTAATAACTCTTTCCAAAAACGCAGTTATTTTACCACTTGGGAGGGATTAACTTACCTAGAAAGTGTCTTCACATTTTACAGAAAGAACTCATGAAAGAAGTGAGAAAATTCCCAACCGAAATGACTATTTGAGATGGCAAGCCACATTCAAACTAATTTTTCCCCCCACTGAGATAGCCTTGTAATTTACTACTGAAGAAATGGGCTATTTTATTGGTGAAATTAAAGAAGTAATTATAATATGTCCAAGAATAGTAAAAATGTAGGTATAAGCAATATTTTCTTATTTAATCATAAAACAAAAGTAGATTTGAATGTGAATCATTTTGAAACCTTCGAATTAAATTTAGAATTTAAACCCTGAAAACCCCTTGAAGTCGAAACATAATCATAATAGGTCAGGTTTGGTGTGAAATTCATGACTCATATTCGTGACACATATTCGGAAATGCCTCATACTAAAACTTTATTATAATCAAAAATTGATCCTCGGTTTTTCTGTCTCCTGGTCTTTACATGATGTAATGTCTAAGGCCACATTTCACACTGTTAAGTAATGATGACTGTATAAGACTCGTGATAAAAAAAAACTCATAAAATGTCACAATTTATAATTTTATGTATACTTGCCTCTCTAGTATCATGTATATTTGCACAGTGGATGCTAATTAGATAACAATGGTGTTACTATAATGTCTATAAAACCTGCCTTTAAAACCAAATTCTGTTAAAAATAGTCTTTTCAAGCTGACATAGCCCATTTCCAGGGTCATATTTAAAATAATTAGCACCATCGCTAGTAAATGTTCTAATAAAACTTGAAAATGATTTCTAAGCAGAATGCAAAATTCTCTAAAACTTAACAATAAAGTCTTCCAGTAATCTGAGATAATCTTCCCAAGGAGTGTCTATGAAATCAAAGGAGTATAAGATTTTAAAACTCAAATTTCCTGGGGCCATTTACATGGCTCCTGAGAACGAATCTTGGGTACTGGACCGATGGAGTCTGTTATCCTATCTGATTCTTTGACATATACAAATGTCCTGCTGGGCAGAGCAAGAGATTCTGAGAAGGAGACAGAGACAAAAGCCACCTCCTTTATCAAATATGTCAACTACGTAGACCAAATTTCCACAAGAATTACCAGCTCCCAAGGAACAGCATGTAAACTGCTCATATCCGCAAGCCCAAATGCAAGGCGATCAGCAGTTATTTTTGGAGTGATGGGATTTTTGTTTTTTAAGAACTCTGGAGAGTCCCCTTTAAAGGCAAGTTCTTTAAAACTACAACTTAACCCTTCTTTTTAAGCTTTCCCAGATTTCAAACTCAGTCCAGTCAAGAGACATGAAATCTAGGAGACAAATTCCATAGATGGTGGGCATTTGTTCTAATATCCCAGGCCTTAAAATAGAAGGTCAAAAAGTTACCTACGAGTGTGAACCAGTACCTGGGAACCATTTAAGGAATAAGGAAACTACTGCTGTATCTATCAAGAATTTACCTGTTAGGTTGCTCCGTATGTAATACAAAATCTTTTTAATGGATAGAAAAATGCATTTTTTATCATTAAGAAAATAAGGTATTTTTAGTAGGTAAGGTGATCAAATGAAGGGTTATCAATAATAATAGCTATCTAATATGATTTCGCATTTGTCAACTAGTTGCCACAAGCCCTAAGTCATTAATGCGTTATACCAAGCTTGTGTCAAAGGCATCATCAGTCTTAATGGATGAAAAGACTCGTCAGGGAACCGAAACAGCTCATCCCAGCAGAGTTGAGACTTGTCTTGGGACTCTAATTTAGTGCTCCTTTCAGCGCTACGCCTCTTAATTAGAGAACTGAAGTGGATAAATCCAGGTAAAATCCGTTCTCCCCTTGGTGAACACCTGGATGAATTATTCAGCTTGCGCCTGAACAGATTCCTGGTTCCCTTTTAGCTCGAAAATAATAGCCGGAGCACTAAAGCTCAGGGAGCACATGAAGCTGTCTTTCCGAGTCCAGGATCAGGTCCCAAGTAATTCTCCTGCCCAACCGATTCCTCCTCTCCATCCTACACACCTCATTCCAGCCACACTGGTCTTCTTTCTCTTCCTCAAACCCACCAAGCTCATGGCACCTCAGGGTCTGTGCACTGGTTGTTCCTAAATCTAGAATGTGTATCTTCCAACCTTCTCCCGGCTACCTCCGTCCTGCCATTCAAACTTCAGCTCACATGTCGCCTCCTCCGATTAGCTTTTCCGGTCTACCTCCTCCAAAGTGGCCCGGAGGCACTCTTATTCTATCATCTCGTTTTCTAGCTCTACCCAGCACTTTTCTCTGGTACTGTTCTATACTGTGTTTAATATCTGACCCAACTAGAATATCAGCCACACAACTGCAAGCTTCTTGATGGTGCCGTGAGCAGCTATATTCCCAGTCCTTAAACACCGTCTCGCAATCTTACAGATAATCTGTTCGATCCGTGAATGGATCATATCCCACATCATTATCAGTCCCCAATAATGTAGCCTCTCTCCCTAAGACCACAAGTCCCTTTGACATGGCCAATGTTTTACAAATTTTCTGGATGAATGGGGGAGGGCGAGGTTACTCATGAATGACTTAGCTGCTTCAAAATGTGTTCTAAATGCTCTGCAGAAAAGAGGTTGGTTCCTTTAATTATATAGTGAGTAAGAGACACCTTTGAACCACTGGGAAACAGAAATGGGTTACAAAATGCTGAGTTTAGTTATAGAAATCCTTTTGTGTTTTTTTTTGTTTTGTTTTTGTTTGTTTTTGCGGTACGCGGGCCTCTCACTGTTGTGGCCTCTCCCGTTGCGGAGCACAGGCTCCGGAGGCGCAGGCTCAGCGGCCACGGCTCACGGGCCCAGCCGCTCCGCGGCATGTGGGATCTTCCCGGACCGGGGCACGAACCCGTGTCCTCTGCATGGGCAGGCGGACTCTCAACCACCGCGCCACCAGGGAAGCCCCTTTTGTGTTAATCAATCATTTGAATAAAGGAGTAAGCATAGAGGAGAGGGAGCAGCCTGGGCTTCAGTTAGGAAAAGGGAGTGAGCAGAGCTGAGTCAAGTCTTCCCTTGGACTCCAGTACCAGGATACCCAGAACCTTGATTGCTGGCATGTCACAGCATCAAAGCACGGTGAGAATCGTGCAACTTCAATGGAGCAACAACCACAAAGAGCAGGAAGCTCACCGAGTGTCACGTGTAACCAGAAACGCGGTGCCCAATGATCCCACGAGTACCTAGCAGGGACGGAGTGCCGCCCCCGAGCCAGGCATCTGGGAAGCTTGTTCTACCCACCACCTCAATTAATCCTCACCTCAAGCCTAGGAGGTAGGCACACTGCCGTCAACTCCTTTTTGTAAATGAGGAAGCTGGGCCTGGAAAGTTTTGAGCCAGTACGTGAAGCCACAAGTCTGAGTCAAAGCCAAAGTTCTTATCCCATTTGCTTGGTTCCTGTGAGTTCAGGCTTCCCACCAAGCACTCAGTGAAGCCTTTAGAAGCCGTATGGCCAGGTGAGATCAGGCTTGAGGCAACCTGCCTTCAGATAACACAAACGCTGGCAGGGTAAGGAAAGTCACATGTAACTACAATGAGAGGGGGAACACATACCCAAGGGCAGGACCAGCTACATAATTTGAAGGGCCCAGTGCAAAGGGAAAACATGCGGCCCCTTGTTCAAAATTATTAAGAATTTCAAGATGGCGGCAGCAGAGGATCAAAGCGAGCACCGGGCCCGAGTACAGCTCTGGGCCTGCGCGAGGGGGGCGGGCGGCCCTGGAGGCAGCACCGGTTCTCCGCGTCTCATTTCTTTAAAACACTACTCCCTGCATTTCAGTTGTATTCATCTCTTTATAAAGTCCAATACTATGTGAGTCATAAAGGACATATATAATATTTTAAATGGAAGAGAGAGTGTCAAGGGGCGGAGGGAGAAAGCATGTGCATTTTTCTGACTGTTCTTTAAATTGTCCAAGGGTCAGGTATGAGCCATCAAGTGGCAGTCCCTGGAACTGCATGGTGCGTCCCAGGAGGCAAAACTCAATTTGGAAGGGAGCGGACTGAACTGGGTTCTAAGGCCCCAAACGTGAAGGGGATGGCAAGCGGGGCATCTAAACTGCTCCATTAATTATGTGGACATGCGTTTATAGTTTGGGAAAGTTTTAACTGCATGGATTTGCTAGTGTTCTCCAAGTGATATCCTGAATTGTAGGCTATTGTCCATGTGGTTCTTTTGAGTCATTCTACAAATAGCTTCCCGAATGTACATCATGTGCCAGGTCAAGTGACACGCCCAGGGACACAATGCCTGCCTCTGTGGAACTGACAGGCCGGACACTGGCGAATAAATACACGTGGAATCATAAATTATGGTTAGAGCTATCAAGTCTGTGGAACCGTGAGAGAAAGCAAGAAGAGGGACTTGGGGTTTCCATTGACAGGAGGACAGGGCAGGTCACAGTGTTATGAACACCACACCAAAGCTCTCACTGGCCTCAGAGTTAATCTAAGAAACTTGAGGTCCTCAGCTTCAACTATATAAAGTGATTTTGCTATCCACCCTGGAAGAGAGTTCCCAGTAGAGCTCCAGGCTCCATACAGTTTCACTCTCCATATAAGATTGTACAGGAAAGTGAAGGGTGGGGGAGGAAGGAGGGGGAAGGAAGGACAGGAAGAAAAGCGATCCGTACCTTCAGACCAGGGAATGGCTTTAAAATAGAACCATTTTCTTTTTTCCTCTTTCCTCTTTCCAAAAGCTCAAAAACCCTCTTCGGACCACTCACAGCTTCCATCACTCCAGGGTCTTAACATTATTTTAACAGAGCTTTGTGTGCGCAAATAATACTAAAACCAGAAATTGTGCCCCTTCCTTAGGAGCACCTCTCTAATCTAACTGTATATATGTCAAGTCTATGTGTACAATATATATGTCAACAGTGCTGAAGTAATATCTTGTCTCCACTTGCTGCTGATTTCTTTGAATTCTCATATTAACCTCTCTCTCACTCTCTGTGTCTTTTTTAACAGTGCTGGGATTTTCCCTCTTTGAAACTTGACAGAAACGTAAGATATTTCAGTTCTCGCTATGAGGCACTAAGCGAACTGAAAATCTTGCCAGCACTCCAAGTCTCATTAGTTTCCTTTAAACACCTACTTGGCGGGTGGAAGCTAATGTGAACCGTTCTCACCCTGTTTAAATTCCAACTTAAAACCTGTACACAACAACAAAACATGTGGCTCATTTGTCATGCTTCCATGAGCAACGGTGTCACTCACACCAAGAACCACAGGCTGGGTGTGCAGAGCTACTTCATTCCTATTTCCCATCACTCAATTGAGCCTTGTGTAGAAAAGCTTTTAACAACCACATCTGGCCTTTAATAAATCATTGCACTTTGTCTTCCTGCCAAAACTCCTCCTTTATCTAACTTACATCTCCATGATAAGATCGGAAATCACGCATTATGGTGGTGACAAACAACTGTAATTATGTCATTAGTAGCCATTTAGTCTACAAAGGTGCTCAAAGAGGAAAGGGAATGTACAATAAGAAATACAGGATAATACATTGATCATAGTTGTAATCCGCTTTTCCTTCATGACTGTAAAAAGCTGGCATAATTCTTGGGCACAGCAGGCAGTAACGGCAAACCACTTTATGAACTATGCAGCTATTTTATTCCCTATCTACTTAAAAATAAAAAAGCACTTAATAGCTTGATCGAGACATAAAAGTTATTTGTGATGACTCGCTGATTATAATATTTATTTTTCCACTTTCGTAGAGTGACTTTTTGTGTTAGGAAAGAAACTTGAGTTATTTGGGTTGAGAAAATGTAGCGGACACACACGTATTACGCGTGTGTCTGTGTGTGTATACACTTTGGTATACACCTGTGGGCACACATTATGTACTGTGCATAGCATACATACACTTCATATACGTAGGTACTGGGCACGTGTACAAACACATTATAGCTATGTATGTGTTGTACACATACACACACTTGTATAGGAGTCAAGCAACTTCACAATGTGATACATTCTCTAAGGACCCCAAGTCATGAAGGAAAAAACGACCAAAGAGAGATTTAAGAAAATGTGGCATTTATTTTGATTCCCACCATTTCTCCCACTGTGCAGTTTAGGTGCAAGAAATCCCAGCAGGTTTTAACATAAGTAACTATTGGGGTATTCCTAAGTTCTAAAACCCTGTGTGTTTCTCCAATGTCAATAAAAATCAGATGCCTGATTCTGCACAGACCAGAGCTCTACCATCCACCAAGGCTGAAGCACTAGTAGTAAGAGGGAGGGGAGAGAAAGGAGGTGTGGGGTAAAACCTTCGACATCCACAGCCTACCAAGACTGAACGCGATGAGATGAAAAGTCCCCTCCTACCGCTTCTCCACGCTTGAAATGCATCTACCTGAGATATGTAAGTCAAATGGATCAGAAGGCCACGTGGTCAGACTTTAGCAAGAGCAAAGTCATTTTATACAAAACCTCAGTCAGCCACTTCAACCTCTGCACTTCTTACAAACCTTCATTTCACTGTCAAATCTCTACGTGTGACAAGCTTTGAATCAAGTCATTTAGAAATTTCCCTGTTCGTTAATTCAACAACTACCTAGAAAATGTCTACTGTGTTCCATCCACATCGATCTGTTAATCCAAAGATAATTAAGACGTAGACACGGTGGCAGAAAGTGGAAATCTGAAACACTGATGCCAAATCAGCTTAATCTAACGTTAACAATTAGGACCACGGTTTGGGTCATAATTGTTGGGATTCTTTTCTATGATAAGCTCTCAGTTTTCACCTTGCACTTGGCAGTGCATGTCTTCCTGGGAGGGTGGGAGGCTGAGGTTGTTTTTAAAAAAAACTTTTTGGCAGGCAAGTGAAATATGATGTTTATGTCTCTAATACTGGGGTAAATCTTGTGGATATCATCAGCTGGCTGATTCAACTCAGGACTGGCAGAAATGCAATGAAACTGTTTATTTCAAAATGGTAATAAACAATCTAAAAACCAGGTATTTAACTGGATTGGGTGTTTATAAAGTACAGTCTTTTCTGTTTTGTTAATTTACATATAATTATTGTTTCATGTTTACTTTCACCTGAAGACAAAACCTCGGGTTTTCAAAAGATACTTGGGAAGTAACGAAAGCTACATTTTTTCCTCAGAAGTTCTGTTAAGAAAAGAACAAACTCCCATACCCACGCCACACATTGTGTAAGATGCAGACACCCCCATTTTTCAACCTACTGGAGGAGGAATTAGAAAGTAACCACTGCAGGCAAAAACAGAGAGTAAAATTACAATAATAAACAGAGGATTTTAAGAGAACACATAAAGGGGAGGGAAGTCTAAAACCAAAGAGCCTTCAGCCAAATTTACCTACAAGCTATCGGCTTGACTTTCTCTTCATCAGTCTAAGGTCTAAGGATGTCTTTTAGTGCCAGAGTCCTCCCTACCGCTACTCAAAAACCTCTGACATTTAGAAGATTTTTTTTCCCTAAGAAAAGCTTATCTGGAACTCACATGCTTCTTTAGTTACATATGAAAGAAACGGCACTCACATCAACATTATCTTTATTTATCAACTCCCCTGCACACTGCCCCGTGGGTACTAGCAGTTCAAAAGTTCAAAAAGGTTTTTGAAAACAAACCAAGATAGAAAACAGGCACCCATGCCTATTTGGAACTTAACATTCTCCTGACTTCTAGCATTCTCTAGATGATGGATCAAGAGGAATGATAAAAGATAGAGAGGGAAGCGGCTGCCAGGGGAGGGTATCAGCTGGTGTGGATGGCATTTCTCAAACTGCCTGCAAAATTCATCTTCTCCCCACAAGCTGTCAGGGCTCAGCACAGGACTGATCTACCTAACACACCTCAGGACAAGAAGGAGAGGCAGAGAGCCTCCTTCACGCCAAAATTCTTCCTCCCTTTTATTCTTCTATTTTTCTTCTCTTTTATTGCATTTTTGTGTGCTGTTGCTTCGAACATTCCTCTCGGGGGTTCTGTCAGCCTCTTGAAAGTGATGGCTGAGAAAGCTTCCAAAATAAGCCTGTGATGGTTCAACCTTTGCTGGGCATCTCTAAGTATCACCGCTCTCTTGCTGGATTAATTGGCGGACACCTTCCTTCTCTAAACCATGTTCCCACCTGTAACAGAACACGAGGCTCTTGCTGGTCAATCAATCGAGTGGGCTATTTCTCTTCAAATGGATGATATCAGTGGACACAATACAATGCAAATCATCTGTTATAAAAGATCAACACTAGGGACCTGAGCAGACCATTATAACCTCCCCCTGAGGGCACCAATACAGTCCAGCTGAAATGTGCAGGTCTTGTGAGGACAGGGCTATCCTCTTCCACTTCCTCACCAGACTACAGAGTTTTTGAGGGAAGGAACGACTCATTAACATCTTCCTCAGCTTGGGGTGATGGCAAGTTCTGAACTGGGGAGCACTACACCTTACCAAGTGCAACGAATTGTCCCAGTAACTCTACTTCTGGGTATTTACTCGCAAGAAACTCTCGTACACGCCAAAAATGTTTACGGCAGTAAAAATAAAGTTCTAAAAGTTCATCAGCATTGGAATGAAGAAGCACAATTCACTGTCAATCGACAGAATACCATGCAGACTTTCAGCAGGGTAAGCTAGATCTATACGTACTATCACCGTATCTTTCTCAAAATCAAGGTAGAATAAGAAAGCATGGGCTTCCCTGGTGGCGCAGTGGTTGAGAGTCCGCCTGCCGATGTAGGGGACGCGGGTTCGTGCCCCGGTCCGGGAAGACCCCACATGCTGCGGAGCGGCTGCGCCCGTGAGCCATGGTCGCTGAGCCTGCGCCTCCGGAGCCTGTGCTCCGCAACGGGAGAGGCCACAACGGTGAGAGGCCCGCGTACCGCAAAAAAAAAAAAAAAAAAAAAAAAACCGAATAAGAAAGCATGAAGGAGTTACGATACATTTTGATGCTAAACGTATAAACTAAACACTCTCAAAAAACGCTGTTTTTGAGTTATAAGTACATATTATAAGTACATGTATAAGTTATAAGTACGTGTATAAGAATGGAATGGAATGAGGCGCCCCAAACTCCTGATGGAATGTGCTTCCGAGGAATGGGAAGAGGAACAGTTAAAGAGGATCTTGCTACAGCTGAAACGTTTTATTCCTTTTAAATAGATCTACAAGCAAGCAGGACAAAATGTCAACGATTGTCATTCAAGCTGGAGAGAATACAGGTGACTGCTCATCTTTGTGCTTTCCTCTGACGTTTACATGTCCTGGGCTCCGCCTCCAGCCCCCTGTCGATTTAATTCTGAAAATGGTTTGAAAATCATTCAATCAATTAGGGTGTCTTCTTACATACATTTGGCCAAGCATATTCTTCATCAGATAAGAGATTTTACAAGCAAAGCCAGATTAGTTTGTCGAAGAGAAAGTCTAGTTTGGGGGATTTGCTGAGAGGTTTTGTTTTGGTGGAAATGTCATAACCCAAAGTATCTGGAAAGTGGGAATAAAGAAGTTGGACCTCTTCAAATTCACAAAACCCTAGCATATTCACATGTGGCTGACCATAAGCTGATCTTCTCAGGTCCAGTTGGGGTGAGGACAAAAAGCTTGCCTGGGGACTTCCCTGGTGGTCCAGTGGTTAAGAATCCACCTTCCAATGCAGGGGATGCGGGCTCGATCCCTGATCAGGAACTAAGATCCCATATGCCACAGAGCAGCTAAGCCTGCGCGCTGCAACTAGTGAGCCCGTGCGCTGCAGCTACTGAGCCCGCACGCTCCGCAGCCCAAGTGCCACAACTAGAGAGCCTGCGTACCACAACTACTGAGCCCGTGTGCTCTGGAGCCCATACGCCACAACTAGAGAGAAGCCCACACACCGCAACAAAGAGCCCGCGCGCTGCAACGAAAGATCCTGCACGCTGCAACTAAGACCTGACGCAGCCCAGTAAGTAAATAAATATTTTTTTTAAAAAAAAAAAGCTCACCTTGACCTCCAAACTGGAGACAGCTTTCAAAAGAAATACGTGGCTCCCCACAGAATGCCTGCGGGTCAATGGCTGCTGAAAGGCGATGAAAGTAAGGGCCACACAAAAACAAGGGCACCGTTTCAAGGTCGGGACTGGGATTAGACAGGGGTTACTGATGTGATATACATATGCCCCACCTTTAAGACCCACGGAACGACAGAATTCCAAAGACAACCAAACTGCCTGATCCAAATGGATGCGCCGTGAAGGAAAAAGAGTTTAAGATGATCAAAGTCAATTTCACTATTTGCTTTCAATATTTTGATACCCATGACAAGAGACCTTGTAGTTTCCAAAACCAATGAGACTTAGAGCAATGGCCTACAGTTAATTAATTACCTCAAAGGAAGGGAACGACGAGGGCACCCCCATGTGTTGGGTGATTTCTTTTGGACACCGGACTTGGCTGTTGCTAATATTGTTACCTTGTTCCCCAGGAATCACAGGGTCAAAGTGCAGGTTTTCTGAGTGACACCTGACCAGGTTTCTAAAACTGTTGTACAAAGGCCTTTAAGTACAGAAAGGAAACATAATTGTTGACTTTAAATATGCAGGCAAAACTCATGGTAAATAACAATAATTTGCTTGGAATATTGTTCCATGCAGCATTTCACAGAAATCCAGCATACAATTTGCGAGAAAGTGCAGGCAAATTAATTGTATACTTTCACCTTTTCTTCTCAACTCACATACGAGAAGAATAACATTTTACCCCACGCAGAGAAGCCCCATACACCACATATGGTTTTCAAAGGGACCTAATCAATAGTATCAACTGAACCTGAGATTAGGTTAAATGGCAGACAGAGGCAAACAGCCTATAACTGTTAAGAAGCATCATTCCCATGGCTTTCAACCTCCTGTGCCTTGACGGCAGGCAACAGGGCAATACGGTTTATCGTGCGGAGACTGAATCCGGTGCAAAGTGCCACTCCCAGCCAGAGGGCTGACGCTGGAAATGGGTTTTGAAATACCTCTCAAGGCAAGAGCCTGCCGCCACCAGCTTCCAAGATCCTCCACTTCTGCCCAGCAAGCAAGCCTTACACAGAGGTCTGCCCAGGGGCCAGCAGACACAGCCCCCAACCCAGAGTGAGACACGGGTTCAGGACCAGGCTCCTGGGCTTCTTTCCTGTGCCACTGTGGAAGAGTTGCTTAACTTTTCTGATCCTCCGTGGAATGGATCTACTAATGGACGGGACCTCAGAGTGCAGCTCTGAACACAAGGCATGTAAGTCAACCAGGCGCTGTGCCTACTCTTAGCTCACAGGGGATCTAGCTCTGTGCACCTAAATCATCATCAAGCAGTCACAGGAGCCGTGCCATAGACGCAGGACCCTTCCACATGTCAGGATCCTACAACCTGACGGACAAGTTCCCAGCATCCCCATGTTACAGGTGGGGAATCTGAAACTAAGAGTAACTTGTTCACACACCCAGTGGGTCCAAGGCTGATGTTGAATAGGAAGCTAGGTTTATCTGAGACCAGAGCTTATCCCCTAAACCAGCGTTCCACCTTCCTGGTTGCACATCTGAGTCACTGGGAGAGCCTGCAAAACTCCCATGCCCAGGCCACCCTCCAGACCAATTAAACTGAATTTTCTGGGGTCCGGGACCCAGGCATCAGCATTTTTAAAGCTCTCCCGGTGATTCTAACATGCATGTTTGAGAACCACTGCTCCAGTCACAGTCCAACACCAGGCATATGGTCCTTCTTTGATGTGTTAGTTTCCTCTTGCTGCCGTAGCAAATTACCATAAACTTAGGGACTGAAAATATACACACTTATAGTCTTACAGATCTGGAGGTCAGAAGTCCAAAACGGGTCTCACCAGGCTAAGATGAAGATGTTGACAGGGCCATGTCCCTCCTGGAGGCTCTAAGAAAAAATCTGTTTCCTTGCTTGCTTTTTCCAGCTTCTAGAGGCTGCCCTCATTCCTTGGCATGTGGTTCCTTCCCTCATTTTCAAAGCCAGCAACACTGGGCAGGGCCTCCTCCCACAGCCATCCCTTTGGTTCTCTCCCTTTAATCTCCCGCTTCTGATTTTAAGGGCCCTGTAATTACATAGGGTCCACTGTGATAATCCCGGATAATCTCCCCACATTCAAGGTCAGGTGATTAGCAACCTTAATTCCATCTGCAAATCTAATTCCCCTTTGCCACATAATGTATTCCCGGGCGCGAGGGATCCGGACGCAGACATCTTCAGGGGGGCATTATTCTGCCTACCACACATGACATTTCTGCCTCTGGGCCAGGATCATGGTTAAAGGGATACATTCTAAAGGTGACCTGAAAGTGGGTCTCCGCATATGAGCCTCCTGCTTGCTTAACAGTCTTACGGGGAATATTTCACTTGACCCTGCATCTTAGGTACCCAGTAGAGTGGCTGGAGTACAAAAGGTGCTCAAGCGATGCTCGTGGAAGAAAAGAAAGGATCTTGCATTTCTCCCGCCAAAGCATTTTATATCAGATACGCTCTCAAGTTTAATAAGGAAAGAGATAACCAGAGTGGTTTCTAATTGGATATTCACATGAGAAATTTCTGCTTGATTCTAAATGCAGCAACTCCACTCTGCTCCTGTACTAGGAGCTACATGCCACCCATTCCTCCAGCACACAGAAGCCTGCATCTAATTTTACAAGAGCGTGGAAATAATATGCCCTCGAACTTGAATCTTCTTTGCCAGTGGCCACCACAGAAACAAATTGCTTTCAGAAGGGTGTTTTTCACTGGGTTTGTGTACTGGGTTGTTTTTCTGAGGGGGCGGGGAGAAATAAGGGGCACATTTTTTTTTTTAAATCATGCTTCTAATCCTTAAAATGACTAAAATAGTTTCATCCTTTCATAACCTGTCATCACGCATGTTTCTCTAAAATTAAACACATATGGCTCAAGCCAGAGTTACATTATGCACCATATTATGTAATTATCTTTTCGATTTATTACTCCTCAAAATAGAAAAAGATTAGCCTGTGTTTCTTAAGTCTGAGTAAACATATGGCCTGAAGATTGTAAATGACATCCTACCTTTAAAAGAAGTTCCAAGACTAAACAACACACGATACTCTGCCCACAAAGGCCATGTGTGATAACAGGGTTGTAAGATACAGAAGACATGTACGTGTGTGCGTGTGCGTGTGTGTGTGTACATATATATGTATCTATGTATATAGATACATCTTCTTGCTTTCTGGCCATGTCTTTGATGTCGTGAAATATTCCTGCTGGCAGATTGTAAACAGCACAAGAATATCTGCATTTCAGCATTTCCTATTAGCGTCAGTGAACTTGGGTCTGGTTTAATCCGTAAGGAATAGGGCGCCAGGGATCTGGGTGTTCATACAAGAATTATCTGTCTCCATGCAACTCAGGAACTTTGTGCCCGCTTCCCTGGCAGCCTGTATACATCCATTCTCCATGTTACCCGGTGATTTAAGACCTCCTCTGAGACCCGCTGCTTGTTCACTGTCCTTTTCTTCCTGGTCAGGAAAGGCAGCACTGGAGCAGGCACGCTCACAGCTGCCAACGACCCCCTTACCGACAACCACCTTCAGCGTTATTCCGAGGCTCCCAGCAGTGTGCGGTGGAATTCTGACAACGTCCCTATTATCAAAACCTTTCTTGCGGGGGGCGGGGGGGCGGGTGGCAACTTGAAGACTTTCAATTTGCAACAGGCGGAAATTTTTGCATAGGGCTGCCAAGTAGAAAGGAAATATTTCGGAGACAATTCATACTCAAATCAGTTAAATTGTTTATTCCATGCTGAGGGATATCAGAAATCAAATGCTGTGAGTGGGTTTCGGAGGCCTTTATGCTCTCCTTAACTAGAAAGGATGGTTTAAAAATTTTTTTTAAAAAAGTAATAATCTGGCAAGTTGAAAACTAGCGAATCAGGCTTTCACAAAGCCGTTACCATACGTGCACTCACAAGGGTTTTAAATATACACTTTGCTACGAATGTCCGGCAAGAAATTGGGGATTTCAGAAGAAGTTTCCTGGACAAAATACAATTTCCAGTGGATTGATACTGACAACTGGTAATGGTGTTGCAAAGTCAATGTGAACAATTTAGCATGTGAAGACATTTTATTGACTACTGTGAAACCTTTTAGGTGAGAGATAAAAACAGTTCAAGGATATTTTACTCTGCCGTGATGGAACAGTTACCCATTTTCAAATCGCACGGGCAATCCTTTTTATTTGCTCTAATGGGTAACCAGAGACAGGGAGACCAGATTCTCATCCTCTCATAACCACGGCACGGTAGAACATATAGAAACTTGGTTTCCAGTATCTAGGGTAAGACTATAGCCCACTAAAAATAAATCACACAGTTGGCTACAAAAGGATGTATCTTAGAGGCAGAATCACTGAACAAATCTTTTAGGCTACATTCCATGTTGACTGAATCTTTGGAACCAGAAGTGCCGCTTTTAAATTATCTGGCACCTTCTCATTTAATACAGATTGACATTGATATTCCCCAGAGAAACGGATGATAGTCCAATCAAGAAGAAATATGTGCGTGCAGATTAATATAAATGGTAGGCTTTTTTTTTTAATGACTAGGCCCTCACCAAGGGCCTTTGCACTTGCTGTTCTCCTCCTGAAATGCTCTTCCCCCCAGATTTCCGTATGGCCCCCTCGGGTCTCACTGTCCTTTTCTTCCTTAATGTAAAAACTGTACATCTCTCACTCACACTCCCCATTTCCTGACCCAGATTTACTTTCTCTATATCACTTACCACCATGAAACACATCATACACTTAGTCCGTTTCCGTCTTCTCTACTAGGATGAAAGCACCCTAAGACCAGGGAATGGTTCTGTCCACTGCTGTATGCCCAATGTGTGAAACAGGACCTGGAATGTAGCTGACACTGAAATATTTACTGAGGGAAAAAAGGAACAAGTGAATGAATGAATGTACCAATGCAACAGCCTTTACGTCACCTTCAGCAGGCACTAGGCCAAGAAGCGCGCTAATCCACCTACAGTAGTACAATTATACTTAGGCTCACCTATCATGTCAATGGAGAGGGGCCGGGGTCTGAGCTAATTCCCTTAAAAGAAAGGGATCTCAGGCTATCCTGAAATGAATAATAAGAAAAATGAAAACAAAGACCTTGAAAGAGCAATACAATCCAGTAGTTAGGTGCTTTAACTCCGGGGTCAGAATGCCTGGGTTCGAGTCTCACTTTCTCTAGAAAAAAACTGTGTGGCACCAGCGAGTATCCTCACCTCTCTAAGCCTCGGCTCCCATGGCTGTAACAGATGGTCAGTAACAGGCCTTCACCGCTCAGAGTTTTAGGGAGGATACAATTAGGGACTTAAAATAAGCACCATGTCAGGCACATAACAAGGCTCACTAATTATACCCATAAGTGATTCTCCTTTTCAAAAACGCAAATAATTAGGAGGTTAGAAAGATCTGGAGATACCGTTGATCTTCTGATATTCTTTCCTACTTCACTTTCTACAAATGTTTAAAAAACAGGAAAAGTTTGTTTCGCTCTCTGAGATATTTATAGCGCTTATAAATTTTAGGGTGGATTATTACTTTTACGTCTCAAAATTTTTTTCGATTCCAAGAAATTACAGTGTGCTTCCTCTTGTAGCTTCTATTTTTTCCTGATGTTATTTTACTCAGAAGAGGTGCTGCCTTCTTTATTCAACCAAAGATGCATCCGGGCGGTTGTGTACCCGAAAATTACTTTGTGTGCTTTTAAAACTGCCCACACACCTAATCATGTTTTGCATATACTCCCAAAGGAATTATCAAACAAATGCCCAACGCTGCTATAACACATTTTAAAACATTTCCTCAAATGTAGACTTTTGTGCTTCCGCAGTCTTGGAGGAATGCATCACGGAAAACTCAGGACTTCAACTAGAATATGCTTTGTTCCCTGACACCTTACCTTTCCAAAGCTGAACTACACATCTTATTTTTGTCCTCTGCATAAAAAAGCAATAAATGTATTTTTCCCAGGATGAACATCTTTGATACGATTTTTCCCAAGGGCTGGCATCTGTGTATTTTCTCACCTACTGCTGATGCTGAAAGTCAGCTGGGGGTATACTGATCCTTACCATGTGCGGCTTCATATATGTAACAGGGAGGACAACCAGCCTTTTACTCCAAGAGAGGCAGGGTTATGAGGGCTTGTTTTAGAGTCGCCATGGTTTGATGTGTATGAAGACGTAATAGAATTGATATCCTATTGGACGGGTACCACATGATGTAAAATAATTTTTTTAATTCACAGAATTTAAGAATAGGTGCTTACAGGCTTCCCTGGTGGCACAGTGGTTGAGAGTCCGCCTGCCGATGCAGGGGACACGGGTTCATGCCCCGGTCCGGGAAGATCCCACATGCCGCGGAGCGGCTGGGCCCGTGAGCCATGGCCGCTGAGCGTGCGCATCCGGAGCCTGTGCTCCGCAACGGGAGAGACCACAGCAGTCAGAGGCCCGCGTATCGCAAAAAAAAAAAAAAAAAAAAAAAAAAAAGAATAGGTGCTTACATCTTAACACAATACAATGTATGCGATATCTACAAATTTGCAACCCCTGCCCCATTTATTTATATTTTATGAATCTGCTCCAGGTCCCCCTCCAGAGGAGACATACCTGTCCTGGAATTACAGGAGAGGTTGAATGACCTTTTTACCGTATTTTCTGACCACTTGATGCTGGTGGGTGGCAGGCAAAGCCTCTTAAAGAGAATGGCCCCCAAAGAAGGAGAATCAATTAGGGTCTCCTCCAAAATGGCTGAGCAAACGAGCACTAGCTTTCAAGTGAAGGGAACCTCAGTTCCAATACTGCCTCCGCCACTCACAGCCGTGATCCCGGGCCAGTCATTCCATCTTGTTCGATTTCTCGTGGATCATCTAAGGGAGGGGGGAACAGGGGTCGAAATATCCAGCTCACTGATTGAGAGGTGGGATAACATTCATCAGAATGCCCAACACTGTGACTGGTATGTAAAGCCCAAATTCTCAAAACTGACCACGAATACTCTTATTCCTAGAGAGAGCAGAAGTGCTTCAATACAGAGCAGTCAGCCTCTTGCCCTGATGGCATCCGTCTCCTCCTACCATCTTTGAAATGGCCTGTGTTGTCTGGACTAATGGTTCTTTTTTTTTTTTTTTGCAGTACGTGGGCCTCTCCCGTTGCGGAGCACAGGCTCCGGACGCGCAGGCTCAGCGGCCACGGCTCACGGGCCCAGCCGCTCCGCGGCATGCGGGATCTTCCCGGACCTGGGCACAAACCCGTGTCCCCTGCATCGGCAGGCGGACTCTCAACCACTGCACCACCAGGGAAGCCCTGGACTAATGGTTCTTTTTTCCTGTTTGGCAATCAATTCAGAACCCTTGGGAACAGGAGAAGGGCAGGCAGCACAGCTTGCAGGATCTGGAGCTATCTAGACTTGGTCCTTGCACCTGGGGACCCTTGGGCATGTTATTTAATATCTCAAAGTCTCAAAGGCCTTGCCTGAAACTCTACAAGGGCTCAAAATAACCATCTCCCAAACTACCTTCTGCAATAAGATCATAAGACGCACACAGTGGGGTGAGGTTTACTGGGCTGGAGTGCCTGGCGTACTTCCCATCCCGGTCACAGGGACCCCAACGCTTTGTCTGTTGTGTTCTCAATGCAATGAACACGTTAAGCAGGTAAAAACAACATGGTGCTCCAGTCAAAGTGAGCCTAGACCAAGGACTGAAAGATAAGGCAAAAGGCAACCACAGATGGGGCACAAGAGAGCCCAGCTACCCTGGGAAGTGAATGTTAACCAAGAGGGATGCGTCATTCTGAATACTTCAAAATTATGCAATTGAATCGTCTCTCTGAGTAAAGAAGAGAAAGAAAGGACCCAGGAAGAAAAGATGGGTCTCACACAGGGGTTGTGATCCCAAGCAAGACTGGGCTCCCTTCTTCTTGTGAACACCCCACCTCTCCTCCACCTTCAGCCTGGGTACCTGGGCACCATGACAACCAACCCACAGCACACGTAAATTTTAAAAAAGAAGGACAAGGGAGAATAAACACATTTGGGTTAAATATGTTTGACTAATTAAAAATGTTGCCCTGCTTAATATAGGCAAACTGACTGGAGAATTAATGTGCCACCTGGCCACACACTTAGTAAGAGTAAAAACTCAAAGTAGAAATTTCAATAGGTGCTTTGTCTCCTGATGGACAGGAAAGGCTGCCCAAATTCATACCCAGGGCTCCTTTCCTTTGAAAACACAGGGAGATGGAGAGAGGGGGGAAGAGGTCAACTAGCTATTCAGCTAATTAAGACACACCCCACCACACACACCCTAAATATCCAGCCAATAAGGAACTGGCTAAATAAATGACAATACATCCATACGACGCAATGCTGGGCTGCCACCAAAATGTCAAGACGTACATCTATATTGATGGTATGGCAAGACGTCCACTCTATATACTGCTTGTACTGCTTTACTACTTGGTTAATTTCTGTCTTCTCAGCCCTCACTGCATTTACCCCCCACCAACATTTTTTTATGAAAATATGCAACCATTCAGAAAAGATGAGAAGGACTATTCATTGACCACTCATATACCCAACTCCTAGATGCTACATATTAACAATTTCCTCTACTTGGTTGCCCATGTATCTCTATCCATCTATTGTATTTTAGATATCAGAATAAGTTTCATGATATATTCTAAAGGGAAAAGACAAACTACCAAAGCACATGCACAACATGATCTCATTTTTGAAAATATATATGGGTGTGTGCACTCAACACGCCTAGAGAAAACAATGGAAGGAAATACCACAAAGTGTTACTAGTAACAATTCTGCTATCTTTTTTTTCCTCATTACTTACATGCATTTATTTTCTTTTTCTCTCTCTTTTTTTTTTCTTATTTTCTTTTTTTTGAGCAACAGGCATTTATTCCTTGTGAAATAAACAGATATGTAATTAAGGTAAGGAAACAAGGATGAGAAGAGGACAGACAGCCAGGAAGGATGCAAGGCAGAAAGGAACTACTCAAAGCCATCACTGTATCCCTCCCTACACAGTGGTAGCTCTGTGAGAAGCTACGTGCCTAACCCATCTGTGGAAATGTTGACCAAGAAGGGCAAAGGAAGTCAACAGAGAAGGAACCCACATGCCATTCCTGCTGGCCATCCAAGTCATTTAACAGTCAGACTAACTACTTTTCAGATAGAGTTCCAGAACAAATTCCAATCTCCTCCCTGAGACCATCTGTGGGAAGTGATGGGAATTTCCTGATCCCAGGCTCACATGGGCACCTGCTATCATAAGCAACCCACCACATCAGGTTTCCAACACAGAAGTTAAACAGACCTCCATTTTTGGCCTCCACACCCAGCTTGCGGACCTTCTTATCAGAAGGCACTTGGTCAGCAACCACCTGGGTCCTGGATCCCAGCTCTGGAAAGCCAAGAACATTGCAGACACAGACGGACTGCCCAGCTCAGCAGCACCTCCTACACCCCACCCATCACTTTATGTCACCCCCCAGTCCTACATCTTTCCACCAATGCATCCGTCTGTCAATTTGAGGAATCACGGGATAAGATTTAAGGCCTTATTCCCAATGACTGAAAGGGGGGGACAAATGAGGGGGCATTTCCTCTGCCCCAATGACATTCTGACAGCAGCTTTTGGAGGGAGGCTTCTAGACACACTCCAGCCCTCTGATGCAGGTCAAAAGGGGAGGGCACGAGAAGACCCCGCAGAGCAAAAGGAGAACCTGGAGGCCTGGGTCTCAAAGGTACCCCTTTGTAGCCTTGCCTGTAAAGACTGGATGTCCTTATGACAACGCCATGAGTAAGGAATAACAGGACAGTCACAGAGTGCACAACATAAAAGAGATACTTGAGATGAGCCGCTCGCATTTTTAAACAGTAGTCGCTACTGGATCAGCAAAGTCTAATGGTGCCGTGCTTTAGTTTTCGAATCCTACATCTGGCTTCATGTTAACCATCCATCGTCATGTTTTCATTCAGAATGCTCTGTTCTCCCGGCACCTTCTCATTGTTCTTGTTATTGTTCATTAAAAAAAAAAAAAGAATTAAAAGGCGCTCCCAAAATATACTGTGTTCACACCCTATGAGAAATCTAAGTATGTGAAAATACAACATTAAGTTCTTATTCACATCTTAAGGTCATCTGTACCAGAACCTTCTCCTCCCACCCCCAATACATAAAGAAACACATGTATTCCGAAGATTAGCATTCCTTGCCATGGAAGTAGGTTTGTAATCAAGCAGTAAGTATACTATACCCCACCCCTTGGACATTCGTAAGGCACACATGTATTTCAGAGGCCCCGAGAAAGAAACCAAGCATGGCTCAAACTAGTTTCTCTAGAGAATCTTTTATTTCCTCATAGATCACTTATTTAAAATCTCATGCAGGGTTTCCCTGGTGGCGCAGTGGTTGAGAATCCGCCTGCCAATGCAGGGACACGGGTTCGGGCCCTGGTCTGGGAAGATCCCACGTGCCGCGGAGCAACTAGGCCCGCGAGCCACAACTACTGAGCCTGCGCGTCTGGAGCCGGTGCTCCACAACGAGAGGCCACGACAGTGAGAGGCCCGCACACCGCGATGAAGAGTGGCCCCTGCTCGCCGCAACTAGAGAAAGCCCTCGCACAGAAACAAAGACCCAACATGCCAAAAATAAATAAATAAATAAATAATTTAAAAATCTCATGCAAAATCATGGGGAAAAGAGGATCTCAGTGATTTTTAAAAAGGTGAATTTCCTTAAGTAGAATAATACTTTTTCAATCTATAAATTGTGAATATAATTTTAAGTCTTATTGATAACAAAGAATGTTCCAAGGCTCCATGAAACTTTATAAGATGTAGACACAGAAACAGGTTTTTGAAACTGTGTCTTTGATATGAGAGCCAATATTTACACAAATAAAACCTACAATGTCAGAGCCAGAAGGGAACTTAGCTATCATGTAATTCAAGTCATTTTACAGATAAGGACACTGAGGCTGAGGAATATTACGTGGCTTATGCATGGTTGTGGGCCATCAACGGTTCCTTAACACCAAGGGAAGAGAGGGAGAGAAGGGGGGAGGGGCAGGCATTATTAGGAAGAGCAAAAATAAGCAGAATAAAACTCAAATATTAGTTTTTCTTTTTTCCCCCATTATGGGCTTCAGTATCTAATGTTTGGGTCTTTGACTATAAACTAATCATGACTACAAACTGCGCCTAACCCCACGAAACACATAATCACCCCCCCATTCCCAATGAAGAACCTCAGCCCTACACCATAAAGGCAACTTTAGAAAACTGATACAGCAAACCACTTAAACAGAGTAACCACTCAGTTTATAAGTAAACCATTTGGTTTGGTTTTAAAATAGGACTTGGAAAGAGCTCAAAATAATCAAAAGTTGAGACTGTAGCATGTTTGAAAACAGAAACAACAGACCAACTACTACAGCCGTTTGCCCAAGGAGTATTTACAAAGTATCTGTTTTGTGCTGGGCATTGTGTTTAGAGACCAGAATACAACAGTACACAGAAAGTTACATTCTTTCCTGTGGGAGCTGGTGACAAGATGCCCATTAATCACTACAGAAACAAAGATACATGTAAACTATATTGGGATGAATGCCACGCAAGCAAGTTAAATGGGGCCAGGAGATAGTTTGAGAGGGGCTTTGGCAAAGGCAGAGAGATCAAAGAAGGGTTCCCTGAGGAGGTTACTATTGAGCTGACAACTGATGGACAGGTGAAGAAGAGAGGGAGGAGTATAATAGGCAGAAGGAACAAAATGCAAAGGCCCGGTGGTACCAAGGATGACAGTAAAGCATAAGTAGAGTGGCTGCAGCAGGAAAAGGGGGGGGCGGGGGGGAGCACAGAGTAAGAAGAGACAGAAATGACACTAGAAAGGCTGGACAGATCTCGTGACAGAATTTTGTCTTCATCATAAGGATGGTAGTGGGAGGCCAACGAAGGGGGTCTCAGTTTGGTAAACAGGTGAGCAGAACAGAATCATAACTGCATTTTGAAAAGATCACTCAGGCTGCCCAATGGAGGTCACAATGGAGTGGTGCCCGTGAGTCTATGACAAAACTGGCCAAACCGTATTCACTGGATTTCCAAGACACGCAGAAACTAGAACAGGTTCTTAAAGATGCCCAAAGCGGGCTTCCCTGGGGGCGCAGTGGTGGAGAGTCCGCCTGCCGATGCAGGGCACGCGGGTTCGTGCCCCGGGCCGGGAGGATCCCACGTGCTGCGGAGCGGCTGGGCCCGTGAGCCATGGCCGCTGAGCCTGCGCGTCCGGAGCCCGTGCTCCGCAACGGGAGAGGCCACAACAGTGAGAGGCCCGCGTAGCGCAAAAAAAAAAAAAATGCCCAAAGCAATTCTTCAAAGACATGTAAGATAACAGGTGGAGCTGAAGTTGGGAGGAAGTGTGTTCTGAAACCAAATGGTCCAGATACACAGCATCCTCAGGGCTGGTCCAGGGGTCCATGGGATGCAAGTAAACACTGTGAGCCCCAACCCTGCCCACCATGGAATTTACAGATGGTTTATCCTGGCATCTGTCTCACGCTGGCTGTGTTCCATCATTATTGATTTTAGACTTCCACTTATCTCCGTATCTGATCTCGCTGGACTGAGACCCAGCACCAAAACCAAAACCATAAACCACTGCAAACTGTCCTCCTAAAAACGGACACTGTGCTTCTGGACTGTCCCCTTTAGCTGATGCTAAGGATGGCAGAGGGAAATCTTGAACCATCCACACGAGATCAGCATACTTAACCTTTCTAAAAACCACATGGAACCCCTTGTGATTTTTTTTTTTCATGTGGGAGGCAACATCAAAGTATTGCATTTCCAGCGCTTCAGAGACAAAAATTGATTAAATTTTACATGGAGCTAAATTCCTTTTCATCCAAGGGACAGGAAACAGTTAATGTGTCACTTCATTTTCCTCTGCAGATCTACAAATGGGGACAGGCGTCTTAGCTGGCCCTGTACTAGCACAAGTTTGGACAGAGCTGAGGTTGTTGGGTTTAATTTGGCCAAATAAAGGAACTCTCAACTCAACGAGCATTTGGTCGGCATAGTCGATTCACTTCACATTACAGATCGAGGACACCAGCAGTACTGTTTAGAAAAACTGGCAATGCTGTTTAGACAAACAGCCTCGAGAAGACAGACTGGATAGGAAATGTGGTCTGTTGCACTGTTATCCTAGTTTTTTTTTTTTTTTTTTTTCCTTCTTCCTTCCCTCATGAGTGCTTTTCATGTAATTTTTACTCACGAAGTTGCCAGTGTTAATTTCTACAGGCCAAATTTGGCTCACATATTCCCTGCCAACTCCACAGTCAAATTCTGTGTGCTTGTGGGGTATGTCTCTGTGTGTGTGTGTGTGTGTGTGTGTGTGTGTGTGTGTGTTTCCACTGAATTGCACCTAAAGCCAGAGAGATTTCTGTGACCAGAGACTAAAGAAGAATGCAGGCAGCATCACACTTGGGTATCTCTAATGACAAAATCTGTCTCTATTAGCAAAAACAATCAAACTCTCCGAGCTGGCACAAGGCTCAACTCAGCGAGATGCACGGATCCCCACAGAATCTTTACAAGGATGTGACAGAGCATCCATGGAAAGGCCATTTGCATATTCTCCAGCACAGGAAAGTGAAACACAGCAAAGCAAGGCTAAGCAGCATGTTTCCTGAATGTTCCCTCTTGGGATCTGTAACTTAAAGGCACCATTCATTTTAGGGAGCTGGGTTCAAATGACAGGGACAGAAAACAGCAGTCTGTTTCTATCTTCTGTTTTATATAACATACAAATTCAATGCTGGTTCTTTTCTGTTACTATTTTGAAGTAATAAAAGAGTTCAATTCTCTTCCTCCACTCAAAAGAGCTGATAGAGGGCTTCCCTGGTGGCATGGTGGTTGAGAGTCCGCCTGTCGATGCAGGGGACGCGGGTTCGTGCCCCGGTCCGGGAGGATCCCACACGCCGCGGAGCGGCTGGGCCCGTGAGCCATGGCCGCTGGGCCTGCGCGTCCGGAGCCTGTGCTCCGCAACGGGAGAGGCCACAGCAGTGAGAGGCCCGCGTGCCGCAAAAAAAAAAAAAAAAAAAAAAAGAGAGCGCTAATAGAAAAAGAAACTATTAACTGTCAGAACCACAACATTTTATCATACCCACCTTGGATCCCAAAATCCACAGGCAGCATATACACTCTCAAGCAGAAGATTAATTTGCGGTAACCACAATCTTAATATTTTATTCCAGTTATCCACTCGAGGCCAATATCACAGTGAAGAATCAAGATAGCATCTACTAAGTAGTCAGATACATACATATATATATATATATATATATATATATATATACACACACACACACACACACACATATATATATGTCTAAAAGGTTACTGGAAGAACTGAAGAATCAGAAGTCAGTGATATATCAGGGGAAAGGAAAAACCATATCCCAAATTACAGCTTCTACGCTTGTGGCAGAACTGTGAAGAAAAAACTCAAAAGTGGATGTTTACAGACATTGTAGGTCCTGGGTGAGACCGGGATGATCTCACTCAAGGTTGTACCTAACACCTGCTATCAAAGGTAAGAGAGAAACTGGCTTTCCATTGACACTGTTTGTCCCAGCCAGCAGCGTTCTCAGGGCAATGACCTTTACAGACTGGTCTCTTGACTCGCCACATCATTTGCAAACTGATTTGGAGGTTTCTGGTCTAACTCCGTGCTTCCCAAAGTGTGCTATGAGTGCCCTGGGTGGTACGTGGGGTGGCTTTACGTGGCCAATGGAGATACAACATGCCTGCGCTCACACTCACACGTGCACACACGCACACACACGCACATACGCACATGCACACATTTAATAGCCAGGTATTTATTTTTACATTTTTCTTTCCTTTAGGGTTCACCATCATTCTGGCTGTCCAATAGTGGACAAATTCTGAAATGTCTTTTTATGAAAAATATTAACTAAGGAATAAATAAATTATTTAAAAAGCAATTTCAAGGAAAAATGTTAAGTACATTATATTCCAAATATGTATAGATAGGGCAAAACCGAGGGTGTGGAGTTTGATGTGTAGCTGCATAAAGAGGTGACATGGAAGGTGACAAGCTACGTTAGAGCAAACAGGAGGAGAGCCGAGGCGTGCTAATTCCACCAAGACGCCACACAGCACTTCCCTGCTCAGAGCTTCGGTGTTCTCGTCTGTGTAGTAGATTAAACATGTGGATCCCCAACGTTTCTATCATGATATGCCCTAAAAATGCTTTAAAAATATATGCACACATATAGACATAGTGACATACACACATATGTCGCTACAGGTATGTATGTCTCTCCATGTCTCTACAGGTCACAAAAATTTACACATGGACAGAGACATACACACACCTACACAAAGACACATACATACATACGGCTGGCCCCCGAACAGCTCGGGAGTTTGTCCGCATATAACTTACCGTCAGCCCTCATTGTCAGAGGTTCCTCCACATCCGCAGATTCAATCAACCTTAGATCGTGTGGTCCTAGAGTATTTACTCTTGAGAAAAACCCACGGAAAAGCAGACCTGCACAGTTCAAACCCACGCTGCTCAAGGGTCAAGTGCATATACATACACCATACCTAGCTACACACATACGTGTATGTAAAACCAGACCCTACCCAAGGCGGTAGCTCCTCAGGCAAGCAGACAGTAACCCACAAAGACAGCAGCAGACAAAGTCGCTTTCCCTGTCTGACACTGTGCATCTGAGTTTCCACCTCCTGTCCCAACTGCTGCCCCCAGCCCACCAAGTAAAACCATAGGACTGAGACGGGCTTTCTACTCCCCTCGAGCTCTACAACGTCAATGTTCCACAAAGCCTCACCCTCGGCTGGACCCCGGAGATGAGCCTAGAAATGCCCATGTCACAAGGGATACTACACATCTTCAAGGGACAGACACACCAAGGGATAATATGTCACCATCGCTCCCAAAGTCAGGTGTTTCCTAAAGGAGACCACTGAGCGACACGTTCTTTGGGGGCGATCACATAAGGGTAATAAGTAAAGGAAGAACAAAACTGCGGGAGAAAGTGAATGAACATAATCTTCCTCAATTGTGACGTCAGGATAAAAAAAAAAGAAACTAATCAGAGGTGAATTTAACTAGGCAATGACAACCTCTACCCTCAGGTAAATTTATGCCCTGTTCATAATTTCAGAAAAAAGAATAAAGCTACACATGGTTTCAATATTTTCTCTGTGCTAGGGCAATCTAGTTATCTTTTTATTCAATAAGGCAACCAAAAGTGCATGCGTTTCCTAAATAATCTTGAATTTATACAACTTGACATTTTTTTCAAAGACACGTAAATTGTCTGAGGGCCATCTCCCCAATGCATGACAATAAACTGCAGTCCGTCCTATTTTAGGAAAACCGCAATATGAAAACATTGGTCACCGGCCAGACTCAGGACAGAGGCACCTGCATAATGGATGGTTCACCCTAGCAACAAGGAAGCCGCTGGTCTCAGGACCTCTTGCCCAAAGAAAGGCTGGCTTGATTCTTCTTTCATCCAAGTGGCATCATTTCACCAAGCTACTTACCCAAAGCCCTCTCTCAGAAAGGCAGACTTACTCTTAAAACCATCCCCACCTACCACAGTTCTCTTCAACAAAACCAAAGCCCTGTTCACCTGCCTATGATTAGCATCCTAGCTGCCCCCGCACTGCTGATGGAGCACCTCCATCTGAGCATGTCAGGACCACAAGTCTTAATCTGACCCCCTCTTGAAGTGGCCTCGGTTCTCTATTTCATCATTTCATAAGCTGCTTCCTCTTGAAATTTTCAAACCGCCCAGCCCAAGCTCCGAAGGCAGCCTGCAGTCACTGAGCAATCTGGGTCCTGAGCATCTTCTCCTTTGAGACATTTCGACATTTTAATGGTGTGATGTGGAACAGGAAACATTAACTCACTGCTAGCTTCAGTCACACTTCACAGCTTTCTTACACAAGTCAAGGACAACACATAAAGGAAGTCAGAAATCGAGGGGAGTGACGACGTAGATGCTTCGGAAGAAAGGAGCATGTAATGGCATCGGCGTAAACATGAACTTCTCAACCTAGAACCATCCCCCCTCACAATATTTTTGAGTCTTATTAGGAAAAATACATACAATTTAAAATGTTCAAGTGCTTCTCAAACCTTAATGTAGGTATGAATTACCTGGTGATCTTGCTGAAAACAGGCTGTTTCAGTCAGTGGCGTGCGGGGACCCAAGATTCTGAATTTGTAACAAGCACCCAGGGGATGCTTATGCTGCTGGCCCAGGGGCCACGCTTGTGAGTAGCGAGGGCACAGGGTCCCTGCCCCTCATCTCCACCTGTCTTCTCACCCTCCCAGGAAGGTCAGGAGAGCCCACAGCTGAAAACAGGTTTCCACCGGACCCAGGCTGAAAACCTGTTTCAAATGGACCTGAAGTGTGGCAAAATAATCAATACGAAAAGCAAAAAGAAAAACCGTCCAAGTTGCAACAAGTCTTTCCAATGAGGTGTGGAAGGAGCTAACGGATACGGCTGTGAAGTTATCACACTTGTGGGAGGGAGCTAGTGGCCAGACTTAACCGTAAAAGACAGAAAGGTAACCACCCTCTCCCTTGGCCGTGTTGAGTCCTGAAACTGCTTCATCTCACTTTCAGCAGAAGTTAACCTTCAGATTATGGGTTGACACACACACACCCCTTCCCATCACAGGTAGAAAAAGCAAACCAGAACTCCAATAAAAGTCTTGGTGTCTAAGCTAACAAGCCATGATTTCCTCAGAGGAAAAGAAACCTTGATGGAGAACAAGGCGAGTACCATCTGAGGCTCAACACCCCGCCCGCCCCAGAATCTGAAGCCTTGATGGCCCACAGATGTGAGAGAGCCGCGCCTCCGATCGAGCACGTGTACGACACCTACAAGCCTTTGGAGGCAGTTTCACATCTTCAAAGTGCCTTCTGAGGGTGAATTTATAAATCCACACAAACCCTATGAGTTCTTCCTCCCCCCGGGTGTGATTAAGCCCATTTTACAGATGAGCAAGCAGAGAGACACAAAGAGTTTTGACAAGTCCAGGCGGGCAACCAACTCATCGTCGAGGAAGAGGCTCCTGGCTCCCTCCCCCAAGGCCAACCATCCCCTCGGAACATCCTAGTCACAGGCCTGGCGGTGACGTCCTTTGGCACAGACAGAGACCCACCTTGGAATTCCGCCAAGGGAAAAAACCATTAATCCTGGAGGTGTGCCCTTCGCCTCCTCACAAACTGCTCCACTTTATCGGGCATCCAGGGATTTTCGCAAGCTTTTGCTAACACAAGGATCACCTTCTGCCGGCTGGCGTGCTCGGACATGTTTCTAAAATGGGCACAAAGAAGACGGGAACCAGCACTGGAGGGGCAGCTGCCCACGGGGCCATCCCAGGGGCATCCCGGCCTGGCCTGGGTGTATTTCACAGTCATTTCCTGTGTGCCTGAGCCCTCTTCCCTCACAGAATCCTGCTGGAACCTGGCAGGGAAGTACTATCAGGCTCCCCCTCCCCCCCATTCTACACGGGGTCTAACTGAGCCTGGGATGTCTTCGGTTACGTTCAGGCGGCTTACCCTGGGACACAGGATTTTATGTGTGGCCCTAAATATACGCACAAGTCTATAGAGATGTACCAGCAGAAACAGATTTTCACGTCTGTGCCGGAACAAGCACCGTTTTCAATGAGCAACGACGAACGGGGTTGAAAGATGCTTTAATAACTGTCTGACTAAGGGTAGCAAAGAAGGGACAATGACCTTGGAAACCAGGCACACAGGAGCGCCACCACCGCTGCTGTCTAACGGGAGATCCTAAACTTCCCTCTTGGGCTTTCGGATCATAATAAGGAAAATGTCCGTCTCTTGTAAGCTCTGGTTGTGTCTCAGGTACTGAGTGGGGCACATTCCTAATCTGATTCACAGTCCTCACCATAACCTTGTTACGTGACCGACTGGGGAAAGGAGCTGAAACAAGCCCCTTGACCAGTGCCCATGGCAGGTAGAACGGGATTCAAGGTCCGGTTCTCTAGACTCTGAGTTCACGGTATTTCCACCATTCATTCCAGGTGTGCTGGGGGCTTAACTAATACCAGTGAGGACCTCCAAGCCTAAGAATCAAAAATGGCTGCTAAATCCCAATGATATCTTAACTGGAGTCTGAAATTAGAAAGTTTTCCAAATCTCACACAGCCTTTGCCTTCAAAAGACCAAGGTCCGGGCTTCCCTGGTGGCGCAGTGGTTGAGAGTCTGCCTGCCGATGCAGGGGACACGGGTTCGTGCCCCGGTCCGGGAAGATCCCACGTGCCGCAGAGTGGCTGGGCCCGTGAGCCATGGCCGCTGAGCCTGCGCATCCGGAGCCTGTGCGTCCGGAGCCTGTGCTCCGCAACGGGAGAGGCCACAACAGTGAGAGGCCCGCGTACCACAAAAGACAAACAAACAAAAAACAAGGTCCAACTAGAGAAACAGAACAGTCCTAGCCTGGGAGCGGGATGAAGGGACAAGTCACACGGAAGAGGACACGAGTGACTGAAAAGAAAAGGGAAAGTTTTTCCAGGCAGAGGGAAATGCATGTGGCAGCCGCTCTACTCCAAGTGTTTACTGAGGGGGAAGAAAAATTTAAAAAGCACTATTTTGAATTGTTATTAATATACCGGGAATACACTAACTGGTAAATGTCAGATAATAACCTACAAGGTGTCCTCCCTTTACTGTCCTCATTACAGACTGTGCTTTGCAAACTGTGTTCCAAGGGGCCCCTGTGGTGTGGAAGGTGGGGAGCACACACCAGCTGCTCTCAGCTGGAAGTCACTCTGCTTCCTGGTACATAATTGTCTTCTCAGCTCCTTGCCGAGTCCCTGGCAAAATAAGTGCTTAATAAGTATCTGTTGAATGAAAAAAAGCAAGAAGAAGGAGCTCTGAACTCATGCCCCTAGTCAACCATTAGAACTCAACTTGTGTTTATTTTAAATGGGGGTGGGGGGTCCCAAGGAAGGTTTCACTTGGGCAGGGCAGCCAAACCACGTTAAAAAAAGAACCAAAAAAAGACATGAGATTCATGAATATCTCTAGGTTTGGCCTCATTTCTTGCTCTACCATGACATTCATCCAACACAAAGGGGCCACTAAATTGGGCTGATTCAAACTCTTAACAAATTTCCAGGCTCACAACCACATTCACCCATCCACGTACTGCTGAACCACATCTATCAACAGCGTGGCCTGTTCAAGACCAGAGCCTGGAGGCCAGCTGGTCTGACCAACACGCTGGCTCACCCGAGTTTCTGGCCAGAACTGGAAAAACCCCAGCAGAAACTCCAAGTTCAATGCATGAGCCTCAGATCACGCCAGATCTCTGATCCCCAGGGAAGCTGAAAGAGGATACTAACACCAACTCCTCTTGAGCTGGAAAACAAGGCATTCTTTGGAAATGCAGGCAGGTAAGTCTGAGGATTGAAAAGACGCCACCAAGTCCGGAAGGGTCAGCAAACGATCAGGAGAGGGAGGCAATAAAATAAGGTCCACTACTGGCTAAAGATAAGCTAATTTCTGAGTTATATTTGCAACGTCAATAAATGATTCATCGAATAACCTGTAACTCCTCATTAGATGGAAGTGTCTCCTTTGGAAGATAACAGGAAGAAAAATGGGAATGTCGGGTGTACAGTCATGAACCTCAAAGGACACTCATTCAATAAATTCAGTGTGAGCCCACATGGAGAAGTGCTTTAAGGCAAGACCAAAGTGGTAGATGCTTGGGAGAGGCAGACATGAATCTAGCTGAGCTGACTAAAGATGGCACCTGGCAAGAGGAGGAATACAGTGGACACGTGAAAGGAAAATGAAAACTTCAACAGATGACGGATCGGAGTCTTTCGATTCATTTAAGACTTATGCTCACCCTACTCAGGGCCTTTGCACATGCTGTCCTATCTGCCAAGAAGGTTCTTTCCCAGCTCTGTGTACGGTGGTCCCCCTCTCATCTCCCAAACCTTCACTTAAATATTGCCTTCTTGGAAAATCCTTCTCTGAACACACAAACTAAACTAGCCTCCCTTCTTCCACTGTCTCTTAAAATATCACATGTATTTTTTCATATAATCACCCTATTTCACTCATACGTGGTTTATTTATTATCGGACTCTCCCCTTAAAAGACCACAGAGGCAGGAACCACAGCTGTGGGCATCATCTCCATATACCTAATATGTAGCCAGGGCCTGGCACAAAGACAGAACTCAATCCATGGTTGCACAATATATGAACTAATAAATAAAGAAGGGAGAAAAAGCATTTCACACAGAGTGAGAGCAGCGACACGCTGGCAGGAAACTGTCGCTGATGCTGGAAGGGTGCTAGGTAGAGGGTCTGGCTAGAGTGGAGGGTACACAAAGGAGATTAAGGAGAACCAGAAACCATGTTGCAGAGGGAGTTCGCAGGGAGATCACAGGAAGGCCTGGGATGCCAGGCCAAGGAGACTGGGCTCTGTTGTCAGCCAAGGGGGCTACTGTAGGTTCTGAACAAACATATGCGATACCATTCAGGCTGTTCCAATAAGAACATACAGAGGCAGGGCTGTCAGCCACAGGCTGCCACAATGATATGGACCAAGCACACCAAAGCCCTGAAGAGGAGGACAAACCCAACAAAGAGAATGGAGGAAAAGGATGATATAGAAACGAAACAAGCCACAGACGTTAGCGACTAAGGGAACATGAGGAGCGAGGGCCAGAAGAACCATCCTAGGTTTCAGGCATGACTGGAAGGTGGTGATGGAATTAAAAGACATCGGAAAGGCAGGAGGGTGAAAAGGTACAGGAGAAGAGATGACAAATCCTATTCTAGAAATGCCTGCTCGGAGATCTGGGATTTGGGTGGAGTGGGGCGGGGGGGGATCTTTGTGAAGATATATTCCAGCAACCTGAAAACGAGTGCCGGGAGGCGAAGAGAAAAGATGAGCTCAAGATAGGGATATTCTGGAGTCTTCCACCTTGAGGGGAAGAGCGGAACCACCAGCGGGGAGGAGATGGAATAGAGGGTTCATTACGCCCGAGAAAAGTCCCCCCTTCGGGCACCAGTACCACGGCTTTTAATCAAGCTGAGAGATACCATGTGATGGAAGACTAGCTTCTTTCTTCCGGCAGGAGCCTGAGACTGTCCTATCTGCATTCAAAGTCCTCATATCCTCCAGAAGATGAACACAGCAGCAAAAGATCAAGCAATCCCACCCAATAAGGACTTCAGCAACCAGGGAAATCTTGTGAAACAATCTAGAAAATTGTTAGGTGTCCCCAGCCCTCCTCTGAGTGAGACACTCCATAATTCCTTTTTGGTTTTAAAAATGCCCTTGCTCCAATTGTTTCCAGCTCTAACCAATGAATGGAAGAGTGCAGATACGAATGCCAGTGCAAAATATGGCCGCAGTAAAAGTTTACAGACCTAATTTTCAATTGTTTTGGCAAAACAGCTTGGTCCACCCCTTCAGGTCTGGAAAGCAATCAGCTTATTAGCAGAGAATGGGCTATTGTAGCTTCACGAGTCTTGTTCAGAAACCTGCTTTACGGTTTCCATCTCATGAGAAGTTCCTATTGAAAGCACATTGTTCTGAAGGGGCTCCTGTATGAACTGGCTTTCACACCCAAGGTCTGACAACAGCCCTTCGAGAGGCAGAGCCATAAAACAATAACAGGGCACATGACAAGATGCAAAGGAAATTAGACATTTGAAATTCCTGCAAAGAGATGTGGCCCGGACACACGTGCGCACAAGAGAAACTCGGAGGGGTGTGTTGGAGAAAGGGTTAAGTGCACACTTCACCTTGAACTGTGACTGCTCTGTGAGCTCCAGCTAAACCTGGAGTGGTGGGGGAGCTGCTGGTGGAATAGGGGCTTTCCTGGCCCTGAGGTTCAGCTCAGCTCATCCCTTCTACTGTGCACTTAAAGAATCAATAAAACGTCCCCTTTGAAACTCCCTGGACTAGTGCCGACTCGCAGGCAGTAGTAGGCTGACATTTTTTGCTATTTCCGTGACTACAGCCAGCAAACCTGAGGAGGAGACGTGGAAACTACAGCCTGGGCCGAGCGGGAAGGTGGATGCGGGGTCCGGCTGTTTGCAGGCTGTCCCTGCGCATCACGCGGTCGGTCCATGGATGCCCGGCAAGCTCCCCCGTGGCGGGAGCCGCCAGACCCAGGAGATGTCATTTCTAAGGGGACATCAAGGAGAAACTATAGAGGAGTCTGAATTGTATCTGCCTTCACTGCTTTGGGCTGGGTGGAGGGGGAGCAGCAAGGAACCATTTGTTTTAAGGAAAAAAGGCATTCTTGGACAGGCTCACCTGAAAAACACTTCTTTTTTTCTGGGCTGCTCTGAGCATTTCAGGAATCAAAGGCTTGTGCCAAGGCAGGCAGCCAGGCGGAACTCAGCACTTGTGTGTGTGGCTCGTGAGAACTCGGGGGTGGGGGGTGGGAGGAGGGGGGACTGAAATGTCCCTGTCCATCTGTTGATGTCTGGGCGGCAGAAAATATTGAAACAGAAATAGAAAGTTAGAAAAAAAAAAAGGCTTCGGAGCAAAACCTGAAAGAGTATTGTATTTCAAAAGGAAATGTTCGACTGATTGTATAAAAATGGAAAAACAGAATTAACATGTTCCATAATGATTCGTCTGTGTTAACTAAATATTGAGCTGAAATTTGGTGAAACCCTCAAAATAAGACTTTTCAAGGAAGTCGGTGTCTTGGAGAAGCGTCCTCATCTCAAGATAGCTACGTGGCTCCGCGGTGCCCTCCTCTGACCCACCTGGCTGCTGGCTTCTCACTCACTTTATTAAAGAAAGTACAAACCGCTGTGTAGTTTATTCCTCATTCCACACCCCCAAGACAAGCCCATTACCAGTATTCCTCAATACATACTTGCATACTCAGTGAAAAACAAAATTCAAAATCTTTCCACGCTATAAAAACTGGCAACTTGGAGAAATGAAGATTCCTCTTTCTTCTCCATCCAGACTCCCATAGGAAGTGACACAGGAGGTTGGTCAAATTGCCCTCCTGCTTTGCTGACCACAATCTCGACAGAGAGAGACCACCCTGGGAACGAGGCGATTCAGGTTTTTGACTGGCTGCCTCCTGACCATACCCCAAAATAGCCAGCGTCAAACCACGGAGAGCCTGACTCGAGGACAGTGCAGCGTGAGCGATTTCGGCATGGCCAACCCAACCCGACAGTCCTTACTTAGAAAATAGAGACCACAGCCGTGTACACACAGTAAAATGAGCAGGCACAAATCTGGCACACTCTCGCAAGCCGAGTGAATAATAGTACAAAAATATCAGGAAAAAAAAAAAGAGAGAGAGAGAGAGAAAGGTTATAAAATTTTATAACAGATGACAAATTGGTAGCTTTTCTCTGCTTTCCTGGAATGGATTCAGCAACAGATTTGAATCTTGGGCTTTGATGCTTGTCTGTGATATGCAGGGATCCCAAGTTCAAGGGAAAAACAAAAAAAAACAAAAAAACCCAGGAGCAGTTATCGGCACAGTACTTCACTTATAGCAGAATCTAGCCTTTGCCATTTACCCTAGAAATTATTTGGTTCCATATTTAATGCACTTTTATTTAAAACAACATTACCTTTGTAATTTTTGATCTCAGGGTAGTCTATCCTTGAAGCTCTCAGGCTTATGTCTAAAAGATGAATCTACCTGCTCAGATTCCAAGGAAATAGAGAGAAAACACTGCATTCTGCCACTTTGGAAGAGAGGCTCAGAACTCAGCCTTATGGTGTCTGTCTGTCACCCACGCTCCCTGGGCTTCGAGGGAGGTAGCCACATGTTCCTGGGGTGAGAATGTCCACAGGGCAATGCCTTGCAGGTCACTGGCCCAGCTGCCTTTGAAGCAACAAAGCAGCCACAACCACCAGGGAACAGCGACCTGTGCCAAAGGGCGCCTCCTATGCACATGAAGCACCTCCCCCAGCACTTTCATCTCATTTCAACCAAACACTGCGGCGGCGCGTGCAGGGAGGTGAGCCCTAGGGGGGCACCCAGGAGTCACATCCCTTGCCTGCAAGTACCTCTGGTTATCTAGGGAGGAAGACAGACACGTAAAGGAGCCGTGTAAAGACAACATGGACAGGAAGAAAGCAGCAGCCTCGGGTCATGCCAGTGGGAGCAAAAAGCTCAGATCGCCTCTCCGGTTAATGAGTAGGAAATCAGGGGAGGTTTCAAGAAAAAGAAAGGCCTTGCAGAATAAGAAACAGCGTGCTCAGATATGCTTGCCCAGGAAGTACCTGTGTGGTTAATATTCTTGGTGACGTGGGTTTCACTCTGGTAGAGTACAGCTTGCTAATAAGAGCTGACACGATTCAGTGCTCACACACCTCTAGGCACTGGGCTAAGCCACGGGAAGCCCACGCACTCCACCCTGGCAATGACTTTCCCATTTTGCAGATGGAAAAACTGAGGTTCAGAGAAATAAGGCTAACTTGCCAGGGTCACCAAGCTAGTAAGTGGTGAACTTGGGATTCAAACCCTGGTCCATCTGGTCCCAGATGTCCTTACTCTGTAGTTTGGATGGTTATTTCAACCCAACACATTTTCCAAAGGTACATGCAAAAGTTAATAGCAACTTAACAGCTCCTTACTTCAAAGTCCTCATTTCACAGCTAACAACCACACCCGACAAGGAACGAAGATCGACTTTTCCATGAAGCCACCCTAGGACCCTGAGTCAAAATTCAGAACCCAAACCTCCTGACCTTTTCCTGACAATATTTTTCTTTCCATGTGTTTATTCTGACTTCTCTGTGTGTGTGACGTGGGAAATCAAAGCCATCAAGGGGGAAAAGTAAGACTAAGTTTGAACCCCATCATTCTGTAATTCCTGCTCCCTCGTCGGCATGTGGGTAGCAGCCCCTGAGCCACCTGAGAAGCTTAGAGGCCCTTCAGCAGAGTCTCAGGGTCCCCTAAGGTTGCTACTCTTAGAAAACCTATTGGAGGGCCAACCCATGTGTCAGAGGGACACCTCAGTAGGGCTGGCACTTGTACCCCTGTCTTCAAGGAACTTAAGACCCCGTGGGGCAGCAGGGATAAGCACAGCGTCAGCCCCTTAGGAGCTCAGTGTGCACAGCCCACCGCAGCAGCGGCCCAGCCCAGCCCAGCCCAGCCCTGCGTGTGCCCCCGCGGCTTTCCTGCCATCTGGCTAGTTGATTTTTCCGTCTCCTCCCAAGCTCGGCCCAGAGCATTTTCCCCTTCCCCGTCCCTGCCTCGCCACCCTGAGCCAGGCTTTGACCTTGCACCCCTCCCTGTATTCAGAGTACAATTGGTGCACCCCTCCCGGGCCCTGGCCCAGTGACCCTCATTCTTCTCTCCCTGTGGAAGCTTCCTTTTCCTGTCCCTCCCTGTCTAATAATCTGCTCCTATCCCACTGGGTCCCCCTGGGCTGCCGCTCCACCTAACAGGGCCAGGACTGAGCTGGCTCTGGCATCTCAGCTTCTGGCTTTGGATGGTTTGCGCCTGGCACATCGGGCGCCTACAGCACAGAGCGACTCATCACAGCCTCAGCCCCTTCCTCAAGCAGCAGCCCCTTCCCTCCCCGCCCCCCCCAAAAAAAACCCGGAAATCTCAGCATTTACATTCATTTTCAGGCTGAAGTGTGGAGCTCCTAAGTCTAGCCTTCAAAGCAATTCAACACTCAACTCTGACAGGAAATGTGAACATGTAAAAAAAAAATCTTCTTCTCTGCAAACACGATTTGGCTAAGGAGCTATTCTTTGCACTGTTTCCAAGGATGAACCAAAGTCTGAGCTTTAAGATGAATAAAACACTGGGTTTGAATGATTCCCATGGTCAGAACGCCCTGATCATCTTCTACCTGCACCGGTGTTTTTGATGCTTAGGTATTTAAAAACAAACAAACACACACTGGTGACATGAGGGACGTGCTGCATCCTGAATCCCCTACCCTCTGACAAACACTGAACAAATCAGGGATGGGGGTAGATCTCCATGTAAGAATTCACCCATCAAATAGCGAAAGTCAAGTCATAAACTGTGGATATTCAAGGACCCGGAAGATAATAGAATAAGTCACAGCCTAAACTAGTCCAATCACTTTCGACATTGTTTTTCCAGCTATAAAACCAAGTAGTAGGTGCCAGATTTCGGATATATCCCTTTTTCTCGAAATATACAAACACTTCACATGTGTCCATCGGAACAGAGCAACGTCTCACGTTGGTTACCGTCGTGCACGCACACAGTCAATCAGGGAAAGGACTTTATGGGGTCAACCACGAAAGGTAACAATGTTCAGGCTGCCCGACACATTCGGTATCTGACATTACACGTCAGAGGGAGGGCAGGCAGGGGAGACTCGGAATAATCTCTGGTTGTGCAGGGAGAAAGGCCTGTAAACTAAAATAAAAACACACGTTCAGAACGTGCATGCTGTACAAACAGAAAATAAAACAGCTTCACCGGGACCATATTTTCCCCTCTGGTAAGATAAGCTCTCCCCAGCTGGCAGCGCATCCCGGGTCCCTGCTAGCTCACTTCACCCTGATGACCCTGCCTCCAAAAAGCAGCTTCCAAGTCCCCATATGAGCTTTCTCTTCCCTGGCTGGTGGGCTGGAGGGGTGTGAACGGCTCTGGTCTGCAGGTACGCAAAGGTCTGCCTGCACCTGCCCGTACTGTTTGCCACCCCCGACGGCAGGAGGGAAGCTTAGCCATCATGAGACACAGATCCATGCCAAAGGATAGCCCGAGCCCACGTTACAGCTTCCTGGCAGGCTTAAATTGTCTCGTTTATCTTCACATGCCTCAAGTTTAGTTTCTGAGAATTATTCAGAGACTTAACACCATAATGAACATTTCTACTGCACAGTACTTAAAAAAAACAAAAACAAAAACCCACCAAGTACTTCTTAGGTGAGGCACCAAGAGAAGAGGCGAAGAGATGAAGAAATGGAGTCAGACTGTAAGAAGTTTACAGTCCAGGTGAAGAAGCAGGACGGATACGTCTGAAAAGATAAGTAACTCTGAGGAAGTACGCGGTAAATGCCAAATGAAAGGTATGGAAAAGAGGGCTGGCTGCAAATGAGATTCTCAAGGCCTCAGGGGACGGTACTTCCCACTCCCCCACCCCCAGGCAGGGTGACAGCCTCGGGAGAACCCTCCCTCCTGCTTCTGCTCCAGTGAGCCCACCTGGAGGCTGCACCTCCGCCTGCACCTTCTCGGACCTGCTCGCTGGGTTCAAGTCCCAATTTCCTCTAAAACAGGAATCTGGAAATGGACTTCCAGGGTCCAGGAAGTGCCTGAGGCCGGACATTTGTGCCTGTGCCCATTAGGATGCCATTTATGCAAAGTAATGTATACAAAAGCGCTAGAGATCCTGTATGGACACTTACGCATATAAAATAATCACCCCAGAAGAAGGACATGGATGAATGCGATGAGAGGGACCTTTGTGTCGATGTATGGGGGTGGGGAGGGAAATCAATCTTGAATTGCATGGTTAGAGGAGACTTCTTTTAGCATGAATGCTGTATTTCTTCATATGACCAGATGTCAACAGTCATTAATTGTGAGTGGTAAAAAGTGGACATTTGTTTCATACACACCCAGAGAGGGATGCAGAGATTTTTCAGGTTCACAAAGGAGCTCATGACCCCAAAACTGTTCATAACCCTTGACTGACAGGCCCCTGTGCCTCCATCTCTCCCTCCTCTGATCTCCTACAGCCAGGCATTAACTTACAACCAATTCACAACCCATCATGTTCAGTTCTACAACATTTCTTCAGTTCACCGTGTGGCACGCGGGATCTCAGTTCCCCGACCAGGGATGGAATCTGTGCCCCCTGCAGTGGAAGCTTGGAGTCCTAACCAGTGGACCAAATATCAGCTTTTTTCCTTCTTTTTTCACTGTTTTTCTCTCCCCTCCTCAACTAAAGTATGAGTTTTTTGAAGCTAAGAAACATAACTTCTGTCTGTCCTTCCTCCTTAGCTCACTGCCTTGCATAAAAGTCAATAAAACGGTATTATTCAGTGATATTTAAGACTAAGAAATATCAAACAAAATGTAGCAATGAGACTGGTTTGGCTACCTTTCATTCTGGAAAAAAAAGCTATCCTCAAAAGCAGTAAATATCCATTTCCACAGCAAGCGTTATCTCCTAGGTGTACACGCACACACGTGCATACACACACAACGAGTTTTTAGTTATGTCATTATCTTTCTCTTAAGAGCGTAAAGTAATAGATTTAAGGCCAAAAAAAAAAAAAAAAGGAACGGAAGGAACCCTCTACACGTACATTAACATTCCTTTATTCCACAACTTAAAAACCATTTCTAGATTTTAACCTACAGAGTGTAAGTTTATGCCATGCAGAGATTTATAATTATTCCAATAGGGCATTTCCCAAACTGTATTCCTGGTGTGTGGACTTCCCTATGTCAAAATGCATTGTCCCGGGCTTCCCTGGTGGCACAGTGGTTAAGAATCTGCCTGCCAATGCAGGGAACACGGGTTTGAGCCCTGGTCTGGGAAGATCCCACATGCTGCGGAGCAACTAAGCCCCTGCGCCACAACTACTGAGCCTGTGCTCTAGAGCCCGTGAGCCACAACTACTGAGCCCACGTGCCACAACTACTGAGCCTGCGCTCTAGAGCCCGCGAGCCACAACTACTGAAGCCAGCACGCTCTAGGGCCCGTGCTCCGCAACGAGAGAAGCCACCACAAGAAGCTGGCGCACTGCAACAAAGAGCAGCCCCCGCTTGGCGCAACTAGAGAAAGCCCGCGCGCAGCAACAAAGACCCGACGCAGCCAAAAATAAATAAATAAAATAAAATAAATTTTTAATTATAAAAAAAAAAATGCCTTGTCCCCTGAACCCACCCCCAACTCACACCAAAAAGGTTTCATCTGGAAAACTATGTATGTTCAGGGTCAACATTACTATCTTAAAGTCTGAAAAAGCCCTATAGTTAAAAATAAAATAAAACAGAGATTCAGCCTGGTAGAAGCCAGTGTTTCCCAGTTTATTTTAACCAGAGGATGGTTTCTGCTCGAAATGAATTACTGCATTGAGGAACTCGGCGTGGGACATGCTGGCTCGTACGACCGTGTGATCTTCTGGATTTAACACTGGAGTCCCCATTTCAAATATCCCACCTCACTGTCCCCATAAATCTGACTCATTCTCATAAAACCAGAAACCCTCGTTTTAGATTCGTAAAATATGGTCCCTATTACCACGCCATGCATTTCCATAAAACCCTTATGAATCGCTTCGCGTATCCTCTTAAAATACGAAGAAGAGAAGGGAAAACTTTCAAAAATTAACTTCATCACCCCAAGAGCGTTAAACCAACAGCAGCCACAAACCAAGTCTAGACCCCGTCCTCCAAGAGTAATGACAAGGATACACCGAAATCCCTAGAAACCAGATTCTGCTTGTGAGTCTCTCTTAGCACTGAGATACATGAGCAGAAACAATGCAAAATGTCTGTTATAATAACCTAAATGTATGTACCTGTGACAGCCATCTAAAACACAGGAAACAAAGATTCAAGCCCCACTACCAAATAAAACAATGCCAGTGAAGACCATTTTCTCACCTATCAAATTAGGGAATCCTTTCACATATAATACCCTGTATTAGCGGTGTTGAGGGAAATGGGCCTTCACTTACAAAGCCGATAGGAAACACACTTGGTATTACCATTCTGAAAAACAGAATGCTGGCAATTGAATTCTGCAGTCTCGCTGATGCAACAATTCCACTTCTAAGAACGTGCGACTAGGGAAACAAGCCATGAACACATACGGCTTTTTTTTTTTTTTTAAAGAAGATGTGGGGGGTAGGAGTTTATTAATTAATTAATTAATTTTTGCTGTGTTGGGTCTTCGTTTCTGTGCGAGGGCTTTCTCTAGTTGTGGCAAGCGGGGGCCACTCTTCATCGCGGTGCGCGGGCCTCTCATTATCGCGGCCTCTCTTGCTGCGGAGCACAGGCTCCAGACGCGCAGGCTCAGTAGTTGTGGCTCACGGGCCTAGTTGCTCCGCGGCACGTGGGATCCTCCCAGACCAGGGCTCGAACCCGTGTCCCCTGCATTGGCAGGCAGACTCTCAACCACTGCGCCACCGGGGAAGTCCCATCCGGCTTTTAAGAGTACCAAAAGCCAACAGCGATTCTCCGCTGGACTCCCCCAGCTCACAAGGCACAGCAGAGGCACTGCGTGGGGCAGGGGTGGGGAGCAGGGCAGGCTCTGAGCACATAAGCACCCCCAGTCTCTCTCAGTGCTCTCCAAATGGCAGGGCAGCCCGCAACTCCACAGTGGCCCACCAACCCTCCCTCAACCCAGTGGAAACCTCAAGGCCAGCGTGTGAAGAAGCATGAACTCAAAGCCTGGGATTACCACCTGTTCACAGAAACGTCCCCGGGAGGCCTTTGGGAATAAAAACAAAGAAACCCTGCTACACTGGGAACAGGAGGTCACTCCTCTGGCAGCCCCACAGGAGACCCAAACCAAAGAGGTGATTGGAGAAAAAAGGAGCTGCCCCAGAGGGGTAGGATCCCCTGCAGACAAGAAGAAAAGCTTGATCCCAAGAGGCGAAAAGCATCAAAGGGAACCCAAGGAAAGCTCCTAGGATCCTCTGAAGGGTGGGGTAGAAAATGAAGACGAATTAAAACAATAACAATGGCTTATTTTCAGAAGAAAAGTGTTTCTGTGTGATTCTAGCGCTAGAACCTCTCTCTCATAGTTCTACAAAAATAATGGGATAAAAACAAGTTTAAAAAAATACAACCATTTACTACCTCAGGAAAACACACGCATCCCACGTGCGTGTATAATGGCGCCCAAGAATTAGAGGGGCTACGCTAACGTGGAGACTCCAAGGATGGCGTGTCTGGTGTGGTCAGCACTGGATTCTCGGCTCTCAAGAAAAATCTGAATGGCGCTTCCCTAACGGTCTAGTGGTTAAGGCTCCACACCTCCAGGGCACGGGTCACGGGTTCGATCCCCGGTCAGGGAGCTAAGATCCCGCATGCCGCCATGGTACGGCCAAATACAAAACACATAAATAAAATAAAATCATTTTTTAAAAAAATCTGAATGAATAAATGTTGCCCCATATTCTCCTTTTTCTGGCAACCTAGTGTCACACGAGCTACCCTGATCTGAAAGACCAGTGTTTGGGGATTACCTTTTAAAATGTGAAACAGCAAGACTCGTCCTATTTCCACTTATTTATCCACCTTTAAGAGTCACCTGCTGCGCACGAGTCCCCTTGCATCTCATTATCTCTGCTGACTCTCCATCCTCCCAGCCGTCAGCAGAGGAAGCCCTGGCTCACAAAAGGAGTGCACATCACCGTACATGGGGATTTCGACTTAGCGCCACCTTCTGCAGGCTGCCCTCCACGATCACCATTTTTATCTCCAGATATTGAGAATGGCCCCCCCCTTAGGCCTCTGGACCTCCCTTACACACTCCAAGTCCCCATGGTCAAGATCTCGTCCTCAGGCACGAGGCCTAGTAGGCCCATTCCGTAAATAGAATTACATAGATTTAGGGAGGTTTCAGTCTAATTAGAAAAAAAAAAAAAAAAGAATGGATGGAAAAAAGCAGTCTCCATAGATACAAGCTTTTCAACATGCTGCTTTTCTGCTCTCTGTTTTCTTACTCTGAGAATGTCAATGCAGAACCGGAATATTTTTATAAGTAAATTACGTGTTCCACCCATCCTCCCGCATCCCTACGGGTGACTCCCAGGTGGAAATTCTGAAGAATGCAGAGTGGCGCGCAACGTAGCTGGAGTACAGAGCTGTCCAGAGGCGGGCGGTGAATGGAGCCTGAAAGTCAGAGCTACAACATGCTACCCCAAGCACCGCTGGAAAGAAGACACCATCTCGCCCTTCTTCCAACTCACCTTCCTCTTCACTAAATTGCCTATGGCTGTGACTGTCTATGCAGATGGCAGACAAGCGAAGATGGGGCCAGGTCTCGCGCGTGAGCAGACGCACAGCTTGGGCAAGCAACATGGCTCCCAGAGACAAAGCGATCAAGGTGTGGTTGTTTACGGCTGCCTAGGTGCTGCTTAGGACCATGGGCTCGAGGGGCCAATGAGAGCCCTACATTGGTCCCTGGGGCCACAGGGACAGAAGGAAAAGCTTCAAGAAAGAGTGGAGATGGGTCCAAAGGACAGTGGATTTCATCTCCCTCAGCTAAGAAAGGGCAAGAACATCTAGAAACGAAGAAAAATAGAATTTTCACGTCACTCGGCAATTGCATTTCTGGGTATATACCTAAAAGACTGAAAAGCAGGGGCTCAAAGACATATTTGTGCACCCATATTCAAAGCAGCATTATTAATAAGATCAAAAGGTAGAAGCGGGCTTCCCTGGTGGCACAATGGTTGACAGCCTGCCTGCCGATGCAGGGGACACGGGTTCGTGCCCCGGTCCGGGAAGATTCCACATGCCGCAGAGCGGCTGGGCCCGTGAGCCATGGCCGCTGAGCCTGCACGTCCGGAGCCTGTGCTCCGCGACGGGAGAGGCCGCAACAGTGAGAGGCCCGCGTACCACCAAAAAAAAAAAAAAAAAAGGGTAGAAGCAATCCAAGTGTCCACTGACGCATGTATATGAATAAACAAATGTGGTATATACATACACTGGAATAGAATCTAGCCTTAAAAGGAAGGAAATTGTGACACACGCTAAAACACAGATGAACCTACCTTGAGACATTACGCTAAGTGAAATAAACCAGTCACAAAAAGACAAATACAGTATGATTCCACTTATCTGGGGTACCTACAGGAGTCAGATTCCGAGAGACGGAAAGTCCGATTGGCCGCCAAGAGCTGGAGCGAAGCAGCAATGGGAGCTGTTGTTTAACGGGTACCCAGTTTTAGCTTTTAGAAGACGAAAAAGTTCTGGAGATATAATGTGAATATACTTAACACTAACTTAACTTCACCATGCTGAAGGCGGTAAATTTCACAGCGCGTGTGTTTTACGACCACTAAAGGTTTTTAAGAAGAAGGAACAGAAAATCTTGCAAAAATAAACAGCCCAAGATCCTGGTTCCTCCTATTGTAAAGTGAAATTGGTATGAAACAGAAAGCCAAGAAAATGACCACGTGTAGGTCAGGAATTCTTTCCTGCGAGATGTGCTAGGACTTCAGCAAGTACTGGTCGATGGCTTTCTTAGAGCCATGTTCCCCGTTGCAAAGAGTATGAAACCATTCTTGAAGCTGCCCCTTTGTGTATTCTTTTCACATACTCTAAATCAGAGACTTGGTTTTGCAGTGCTTCTGTCAGGGTAATAAATACGTTCGAAAATCAAGGCGCGTGCCCTAGACAGACGGAAGATCAGGGGTAACTCTGTCCTCCCCGGGGAAGGGTCTGAAGACAGTTTTGGTTGTCACACCGTCGCAGGGCAGGAGGGAATGCCACTGGCACCTAGCGGGGCAGGAGGGAATGCCACTAGCACCTAGTGGGTGGAAGCAGGGACGCTGCTGCGCATCCCATGAGGCACAGTCTCCACATCCAAGAACCTTGTGGCCCCGATGTCAAGAGTGCCGAGGCTGAACACCTCTGCTTTCCACTGGCCTGGGAGTTCAGAGACCAGGTTTGTGGTGTGTCCTGTTCTCGCTCTTACACGTGCCCTTGGGCAGCCCGTAGAGTAAATGGTTACTGATCTTCCAGGCACAATGCTAAACGCTCTCTACACGTTACTTCCTTGCGTCATTCGTTACCTCGCTCTTAGAAGAGTGACAGCACTGTGACCCCAGCTTTACTGGGGAAAACACACTGGCAAAGGTTAAGAGTGTGTCCGAGGTCAGGGTCCCGAGAGGATTTTTGAATAAGCTCTGCAGACCTCTGGAGGGGTGTTCTTACTTTTCCTGCCTGAATCCTCACGTTCTCAGACTCAGTGAGAAGCATGTCAACGGACGAATGCTCAACAAGACACACTGTGGAGAAGGCTGGCACGGGGAACCGTGAACCCAGCCAACTCCCTTTCCCGCCCGAGTCCCCCAAGCATCTTGGCAGCCTGTCAACCCCACCCAGCCTATAGAAGAACTTCGGGATTCAATGGGGAAACTGCAGGAAAAAAAATTGTTCTCTATGTTTTAGAAAGGTGACTGTCCTTTGTGTATGATAAAATTCTTCCATACTGCCCAATATCATTTGCATCAAGAGGGCCTTAGCGAAGTTCCACCTGCCATCTACCCCAGAATCCTCCAACTCAGAAGTCACTCCTGAACAACGCTGAAGGATTCCCGAACATGAAACATCGCAGGAGGCAGAGCAGGATACAACGCCAGCTACTGCCTCTGCCTATAATGATATTCTTCCTCTTGGGTCATCCGGGGAACTGCTATTCACCCTTCCAAACCCCGCTCAAGCATGGTGTGTGCCACGTCTATGAAGCTCCCCTGCGTGTGCCACAGGCCGCACAGTCTGTCATTCCTTTTGCACCACATCCCCACGGTACTGCCCTTCTGGTCTACACGTCCTTTCTCTGTATGAACCACCAGCCACCCAGACTGTAAGCTCCTTGACACAAGGACTGCATACACCTTTGGAACCACTTTGTCTATTACGACAGACCCTCGAAGGGGTGGGAGATGAAGCCTGTCACCTGTATCTGCCATACTCTGCGAAGAAAGTCCATCAGCTTAAAATCATATCCAACCACTAGCGCCTTTCAAAGATGGTTAAAGACCTTTAGAAGCCAAAAAATAATATATGAAGAGGTCAGGTAAAACACTGGGGGAGACACCTATAGGAGAACATTTGCAACCTCGTCTGAATCTTGACACGGTCCAAGTAATTGTGGCAGACTGACAAGAGTTTCTCCAAAAGAGGGATCAATTCCTTAGTTGCAGAAATTAGTCGCAAAAGTCTCTTGCAATGAGCTGGGCACCTGGGAGAGCTGGGAAACTTACGTGGGTGCCAAGGTCCTCATTACTGTGGGTATCGTGATGTATTAAATTAGCTGTGGCCTCAACAAGTAAGAGCTGCTTCCTCCATTCCGTGATTTTTGTGGTGTTTTTTTAAAAGGATCAGGGCCACTCCCAAAAGGTCAGCATTTATCAAAGATCCAGAACGACTGCAGGGAAGGGAATGGTGGGAAGGGATGCTTGCCCCCTCACCTCGAAAAATGAACAAGGTAGAGTCTCAGGCCCCACCAGCAACCTACTGAATTGGAGTCTCTGGGCATTGGGGTTGAGCACCTGTAGTGTGAACAAGCCCTCCAGCAGACTCTGACCACAGTGAAGTCTGAAAGCCACAGTCTTAAGTGTGCGGTTCTCAAACATTAGTGACCATCAGAACCAAATGGAGGACTTGTTAAAACACAGATTTCCGTGCTTCGTGGTCCTTTGTGATTCTGTAGGTCTCCGGTGGGGCCCCAGAGCCTGCATCTGCTGATGGTGCTGGCCCCTCAGGACTTAAAAGAGGTAAGAAGGGAGCTGAGACCCTGGGGGAGGGAGATGTAATTTCCATCTTATATCCTTTGGCAACGTCTCCTCACCTTCTGCATATTTTTAAATAAGAAATGAAGAATATTTGTGGGTTTCTGAGAAAATTCTATAGTATTACAGGGTCTTCTGAGGAGTTTAGAAAATACCAAAATAAACTCTTCGATGGAATCCTGGTTCCCTTTTCTCCCTTCTCTCCCATCATGCTACAAGACTCCCAAAGGCAGGAGGCACCCCAAACTTGGGACCCAGAGCTCGGCACTCAGCTTCAGAGGGGCTTCAGCGGCCCCAGGCCGACTGGTTTATAACTCAGATGCCTGCTTCCTAAGCACTGTCACCTCTGAATTTGCCTCAAAGTGATTTCTCTCTGAAACACCCAGTACAACATCCTCAGTTGGCACTGGTTTCTGGTAACGAACGGAGTGGCTCGCGCCAACCACAGCTTACAGCACGTGGACGGGGTCTACTTCCCTATTTTAAATGCCTAATGATTACTGCTGCACCTGAACACATCTGGGGAAAGCGGGGCCCGCCGGTGGCCTGCTGCCCCGCTGCAGGCCCTCCTCCAAGGGTGCACTCGGCAAATCCTCCAAGTACAGACAGGTTACCCCGTGTTGCTCCATGTCAGCGTGGAGGCCTCAAACAATCAAGGATTTTTTTCTTTTCTTTCTTTTTTTTTTTTTGGAGAAATGATCAAACTCGGGGGTGGGGACAGAACTTCCTGCAAGAAACCGCATCCTGAACAAGCATCGCCACAACTCACTGTAAATAAATACTCCCCCCTTGCAGCACTTCCGTCAACTGTCAGGGCCCTGGCTCCAATCGCCTTTCAAGTCCAAACAGGAAAGGGGAGAGAAGAGCGTGAGATGGCAGATAGGAGGTTTAATTTGCTTCTCGCTGCAGTTTTCATTGGTGGGGCGCTTCCAATTCAGCAGGGCTGCCAGCTGCCTGGAATTGCTCCTGGACCCCACTTTTTCCTGTTAACCTTCATAATTGTATTATTACGGGCCAGCCCGCAACCGGCCTGCCCAAGGCTGAGGAGTGGCCGCTCCTTCCCTGGATTAGATAAGCAGGCAAAATCACAGGCAGTAAGGCAACGGACGGACGGGCGGACGGACGTTCACCAGGGAAGCTCTGTACACGCCCTGCTGTAGCTTAGCCCGAGGCACGGCAGAGGGGGAGATGGCCTGGCGACTGCAGGCTGGAGCGATCAAGAAGGAAACAAGTCGGTGACCTCAATTTTCTGGAAAACGAATGTGAAGGATTCACATATCCCTTTCAAAGTGCACCACGCGGCTGGGGAAAGGGGGACGATGTGGGAAAGGCGATCATTCATTCCATTAACAGCAGTGACTATTTCTTGAGTACAGACCACGTGGCAGGTACTCGGGGGCTTTAACATGCCTCCTCCCCCCTACCCCCATCTTCACTATGGCACCTGTGAGGCAGGTACCATAACGCCACCCCACTTTGCAGACGAAGAAACCAAATTTGGGAGAGCTCAAGAAACCTGTGCGGGCTCACAAATAAACGGTAAAAGCAAGACTCAAATGCAGGTCTGTCTGAATCAAGGCCGCCGTGGATGGCTGGGAAGGGTGTGCACTGCCCAACTTAAGAGGGGTCATGCACATCACTGGCAACGTAAATGACAGCCCCCGGTGTCTTGCTTGGAAGCAGAACAGGGCTGACGCAGAGGACGACATCTTACCCATGTAATAAACTGCCCCCTGAAGTCTCTGAAAAAGAAAAATGAGCTCCATCCAGAGAGCTTCTCAAGAACTTCTAAGATCCTCGGTTTGTTTTTTCTTGTTTTTGTTTTTCTAATTTATTTCTGGCTGCGTCGAGTCTTCGTCGCTACGTGCGGGCCTTCTCTAGTTGCAGAGGGCGGGGGCTCCTCTTAGTTGCGGTGCGCAGGCTTCTCGCGGCAGTGGCTTCTCTTGTTGCGGAGCACGGGCTCTAGGCGTGCAGGCTTCAGTAGTTGTGGCGCACGAGCTTAGTTGCTCCGTGGCCTGTGGGATCTTCCCAGACCAGGGCTCGAACCCGTGTCCCTTGCATTGGCAAGCAGATTCTTAACCACTGCACCACCAGGGAAGTCCTAAGAGTCTAAGTTTGTTTGAACTCCATGATATTCAACACACAAAGTCAGTTCCACCTTTTATAATGGCCTTTGTCCCATTCCCTGTGGTTCTGACGTCTCATCGGCATCTCATGTTTTCACAGAGTGTTGAAAACACCAGTGCCTGGTACATCAGAGGCACTCAATCAAGCAATATCTATTGAAAAGAACTGGCGGATGGGGAATTCCCTGGTGGTCCAGTCATGAGGCCTCGGCGCTCTGACTGCCAAGGTCCTAGGTTCAATCCCTGGTCGGGGAACTAAAATCCCACGAGCCATGGCATGCGGCCGGAAAAAAAAAAAAAGAACTGGCAGATGGATGGATGGATGGATCCAGGTATTCACTGTGGACGACCCGGTTGCCACGGGGACAGAAGCAGAGGGCAGCTCTTGCCCTTCTCCGAGAAGCCTGGGTCCCATGAGAACGTGGGGGCTGCGGAGACTGGCTTCCCTGAGCTGCTGCCACGCAGGGGCACCCCACGATTGGGGGTTTTGTAGTCACAGGCACAGGCACGGTGGTGGGAACGACTCTGGCTGCAGATGGGGGGGTGGGGGGGCGTTAATATAATGTGCTGCTGGCGGTCTAAGAGGAAGCACGGGTGGTAATGAGCAGGGAAGAAGCCGGTACAGGAATGAAGGAGAGGGTGAAAGCTCAACTCTTCCAGGGATGTGCCCCTGGAGCTTCTGCCCCAAGGAGGGAGGGCACCAGGCGGCTTCCCCGAGGCACACAAGGGTGGAGCTGGAGACAGGCGCCCGCTACCACACATAGGATAAGAACTCAAATTAATACAAGTAAAAATGAGGCAGCCCATGGAGCAGCAAAGTGTTATTAAAACGCTGTAATGTCTCAGAGGTTTCTATGAGGTCATGTTCTTACAATTCGTTTGTAAGAACTTAAAGACAAAATTATATGCCTCGTAATTCTCCAATGAGTGTGTTTTTCTACGGGTCCCATTGTTTACATGGGATGCACAGCTTCCAGGAAGTTTAAATCACTTAAGGGATTAAAAAAAAAAAAACCTGGCACTTTCCAGAAACCTCGCTGCACACGCCTCAGCGGGAATGACTGTGAATCCCGATGATGTCCACACTCGCGTGTACCAGTCCACACGCTTCAGGACATACTGTATCAGGGTTGCCAACGCAAATGCCCACAGGGGCCAGGCAATTGCTTCAACGAATGAAGCAGACAGGGAATCAAACACCAGGGAGTGTGGGAAGCATCCCTAACCAGACAGCTTGACGAGCCCCATCTAAACCAGCACCTTGGCCCCAGCCTGGGGGAAAGGCTGGTGTCCCCACATCTTTTGATCTGTGAAAAGAAACCAGAAATCTGGGTACTGCATAGGAAATCTCAGTAAACCTAAGTGATAAATTCCAATATTTTAGGTAGAACACCACACAAGTCAATCAAAACGTATCTGTGGCCTGGACACCTCCGTCTACACGTACGTCTACACACATCAGTCATGACTGTTGTTTATATTTAGTTACCGTATGACCAGGCCCTCAGCTGCAAATATCACCAAGTGAGTTCACGGTGTTCCTCTAAGAGCTCACAGGGAGCAATGCCCATTTAACAGATGAACGAACGAAGGCAGGGCGGCGCCTGGGCAGTGACTAGCAAGCAGACACCATGAGGTCAGAGTCCGATCGAAATGGGAATCACTGCAGCTGAAAGTCAATTTGTGAGAGACCTGGTTCCCCAGCACCGGAATGCCACTCTGCTCCATCATCTGTTTTACAATTCATCTGTGGAGAGTCGAAACCATCAAGGCCTGTGTTCCAGTTACCACCTGGGCACTGAGAAGAAGTACCAAAGAAAAGTGTGGACAAGGCCTCATGCCAACAGCAAGGTTATTAAGAAGAAGGCCAGCCGTGTTCCAAGGGCTTTACCTGTTAAGACGCAGTTTATAACTTTTCGAAGGAGACAGGCTCCTTCGAAAAGAATCTAGCCTTTTTAACATGTTTCTCTTAAACTTGCATACTCACCAGAATGGGGGGAAGGCGGATATCCATTTCTCTCCCTTTTGTCCTGCTCAGGATCACAGAGAAACTTCAGCGCTTTGGAAACAGCCAGAAACAAGCATAGACATGTTCTGAGAGAAGAACCTGAAATGACTCATTCTTCCAGTTTTCTCCAACCGATTTCAGCTTTTAGCAGAGAGGTTTCATTCATACACACCACACATCAGACAGTGCCAGACCTCATGGAACCCGTCATGGGTTCAGGGATCCAAAGAACGCTTCCTTGCTTAGGAAGGCGAATGCTGCCAGGCTGGCGGGGTCGGGGGGAACCCCAGTGCAGAATCCTTCTAAGACTTCAATCTTAGTGACTGACAGTTACTTGCTGCTCTACCAGGAGGGCCTTCTCCCCTGTCGAGACTTAAGCATTCCCACTGCTTCTCTTCCGCTTACACGCTCCTCTGTGAATGGCTTCCACAAAGAAATGTACAAAATCTTGCTCCATTAAGTCTGCAAAAACTTCGTGTGGGCACTGAATGCCTCAACAGTCCTGCAAACGAAGGCTCTTGACTTGTAAGGATAAGCAATACATAGGAAGGAAATTCTGGTACCTCTTCCAAAGGGCAGACTGTACCTGTAATAACATCCCTGGACAATAAACGGAAGGGTTATGCGGTGGTAAAGAACACCGGTATTAAGAGTTCAAGGGTGAGGCTCTGTTGTTCTTGAGCTGTGAACTTGGGCAGATGATTTCATTTCTCCAAGTGGTGATTCCCTCACCTGTCAACCAGTAGGTAATGATGGCACCTGCCAAACTAGGTTTTCCTGTGGATGAAATGGGAGGAATTCAAGGGGAGTCCTTCCTGAGATCCCCGTGGCTAGTAGGTGGTAGTTAGAGCGCCAGAAACAAAGATCGTTCGTGTCAACTGCTTCAACGTCCCAAGTTAACTTCTCTGCTTTGAACACCAAATTACCACTTCCAGAATTTCAGAGCCAAATAATTGCCAAGTATTAATCCTTTGCAAACCTGCTTAGCAAACTTCAGCCTGGTAATGCCCGCACATGTCTTTTTAACAGAGGATACATGCCACTGTACCACTTAATAAGGTGTGTGGCGTGTATAAGTCTGTCCGCAAATGTCAAACCCTAGCTCCAGTGGGATCAAAGAAAAAACTACATGTTATGACCAGACCTGATGCAAAATTGCATTTCAGTTCAGATGCAGCATGCCTGCCGATTCAGGGAAACTGCATGGAAACAGGAATCCAACAATACTGTATAATCACACTCACTGTCATTTTTTTAATTTCGGTAAGAAAAATAGGGGAGGTTAGAGAAATAGCAAACAGCTTCACTTAGATCAAGGATTTTTTTCTATTGCAAAAAATGCAACCCAAACACAGCCGTCCAAAAGTGTTAAAGCAGGGCCCAGGGCTCAGGGAAGCAAGCAAGGGGCCTCAAATGCAAAATGTAAGGAGGCACTCACTCTCAGAGTCCTGCAAGTTCAAGGTCAGCACCTCCTTAAATGCTGCACCGTAAGTACCTAGTTTACTTGACCTTAATACAGTGTTAAAGGGACATGGGAGTGAAATGAAATTTTCATGCATTTATGGGTGTGGCAGTAACTCCCAAAGAGGAACCACAATGTAAACTGACGGGTAACATTGTAACTCATCCCTCTCTTGAAGATCAGAACTACAGAACTGGGAGCAGCCCAGGCAAGGGCCAATTTCCTTGAAGCTTACCAAGTTCAAAGGCAGCTCTTTGCAACTTTGTGAGTACTTCCTTTCATCTACCCCAAACAACCTTTTTCCCCTCCTGTCTCACGCAAATTAGGATTAAGTCCATCAACAGCAGAAAATTCCATGCTCAGGTATCAATTCTGCCTCAACCCTAAAGGAGGAGGGGGTGCAACGTCAAATTAAAAGGGGCCACTTAGGGATCATGCACGCTGACCACTCCGAGACAGGACTCCTTTCTCTTTCCAAGGGCTGCTTGTAAATGAATCGCTGTCTGATTAGATAAATATTTATGGAGTTTATTTTTAGAAAAACTAAATAATAGTAAAGTATAACTCAATACATTCTAACACAAATCTATGGGACACGGGATAAATAAAAGTTTTACAAATCTCAGGGAGGTAACGACAACCTCAAGGCAAGCCCTTTCTTTCGAATTAAGCATTAAAGGAAAAGGGGGCTTGAGAATCATAAGGCCCTAATGGTTCGAAATTTCCTTTCTGGTTTTCCGTTTCAACCTCACAAAGCCTCATTTACAAATAAACGTTTCTAAATACATAATACATTAGAATAAGGGGTAGGAGGAGGACAAAGAAAAATCACACCTGCATGCTAGAGTCCAAGCGTATATATTCCTAACTTCAATTATTTAACCGAAACTACTTGGGTTAGCAATGCCAAACAAATAGATTCAAAACTGAAAAATTACACGTATTTCTTTACCTCGCCCCTGGCAATTTTTAGACGTGCTTCACTAATGATCTGAATAGGAACACTGCACGTGGATGAAGAACCAGGACGGCAAGTGCAATTAACATGGCCCTCCCCATCCAACCTTCCGTGTAACTTCACCAGCTCATCGCCAGTGACCGCCACTCTCCAACCCCACACGAATGGTCGTATCAGCTGCCCAACGCAAATGCGTGCACGATTCTGTACGCACTGTCGAGCGATGAAATAAGCCAGTGCGTTAGGATGTGTGTACACGTGCCTCTCTCTTATTTCTGAAAGGAAGAGTTCGTGGTGTCTAGTGCACAGTGATATTCTCGATTCACCCTCCCCTCTCTTTTCAACAAAGCCTATCACCCGACGGTACTTTGGAACAAAATCAAAAAAGAATGGCGTAAGACTACTTCTCAAGTTCTGATAAGGAGTGCTTTCACTGTCAATTCCAAATCATCTGTGTTTCATTATGAATTTTACATGTCCACATATATAGATTTCTGGCTAGCAGTGTGTTAACTTTTATGGAGGTGTAGTTTACATAAAGTTTACATACATATCTTATGTGTTAGAGATCAAAGGATTTTGACAAACGCATACACCAGTGTAACTGACACCCTTTTTGAGACAGAACATTTCCATCACACAACAAAACTCTCCCCTGCCATTTTCCATGGTAGGCAACCACTATCCTGACATTTTTCAAATCGTTGGTTCCTTGTCACAGGGGAAAAATTATTTTTCCTATTTCTTTAACTTTATGTCTACGTGGGATGATGAATGTCCACTAAACTTACTGCGGTAATCATTTCATGATGTATGTAAGTCAAATCGTTATCCTGTACACCTTAAACTTACACAGTGCTGTGTGTCAATTATATCTCAATAAAACTGGAAAAAAAAAGAATGACATAAGAGAAGGTCCTGTCTTAGGTACTAAATTCAATTTCACTTGAAAGAATATAATAAGTGATATAACGAGAGGGTCATTTGTTTCTTCTTTGGAGAGAGGGAAGAATAAACAATTTTACGGAATATTCTCTCTTTTTTTGAGACCTAATTATATACTAAGCAAGAAGTAATTTTTCCCTCCTGCCTACATTTGATGTTTGGGGCTCTTCCATTTCATGTCCCTTGACACCTTTTCCAATAATCCATCTACTTGATATTGGAAAGCCTCACATGAATAAAACTTTATGGCACTACAGGCGTTTAGCCTTCCACTGACATTCCTGGCCTGTTCAATTCTGCAATTCAATCAAAATCAAATCTTAAAATCCTCTTGTCAGCCAGCACTGCTTTCATATGCCCGAGCCTTGTGTAAGGATAACTGCATCCAATCTTCCCCCCAAGCAGTGCTTATATTGTTTTATTACAGTTCAATGAGTGGAGTTCAAAATTACATGCAGCTGCCTACTACTGTGGTTGGGCTGTGTGACGCGTGGACACGAGGACTGCCCACCAGGCCTGAAATCATTCACTCACTGGCCAGCCAGAAAGACGGGGAGCCCTTCTTTGTATGGAAGGACATCCTGTCTGCTAGATCTAAAGAGGGGGATGTTAACAGATCAGTCCCTTTTTAAAAGGATTGTGAAAGCCGGTGAAATGCGACTCAAATGTGCTCAATGTTAAGCATGTGGCTGGAGCACATAAAAGCAAAGATAAACCTCAACATGCACTACTTATTCTCAGAAAGCTTGTGAAGGAAGATAAAGAGATCCCAAATAAAAGGCATCTTAAAGAATTTTTATGTGTGTCTTAAACGACGGAGCTTCACTTAAATGGCCTTTTTTTTTTTTTTTTCCAAACCGCCAATAATCCTTTCATCGAAACAGAAAGACGAAACACAAAGCCAATTAAATACAAGTGAACCGGATGAACAATACAGTAATTAAAACACCAGTAGTTTGGAAATGCTCAGGATAAGTGGAAGGTAGAGCCAGGGAGGCATCAGGGGCGCACCGTCTTTCCGCCACTGGGACAAATACATCAAGGAGCCAGTCCTTATGTTAAAAACAAACCAAGAAAAAAAAAAAGAAAACACACTGGAACCATGAAGGAACAGAAAACTGGGTCTCTCATGTGTGTAGGTGTTAAATGATCCAGCGTTGCCAAAGGGAGAGGAAAAAAAACAAAAAAAAAGTGGTCCAGCTAGAAGAATTGCCAAAAGCCCAAATAAAAATGTATGTGCTAATTCCAGGCTACCTTCAGGTTGGTAATTTCACAGGTAAAACAATAGGTTTCTGGGGTGCAGCTTTCCAAGAAAAAAGAATTATACCGCTCTCGTTTATGAAGGCGTGCATCTCCTGTGTAGGTGGTCACACACCTCTCTGTGGCAAAAGTTCGGTGCCCATAGGGTAAAGATACGTGTGCAATTGCAAACGTGTTACCTGCTAGGTCTCTAAAATTAAACACCCTTGGAGCCTCCACAAGGTGAACTGATATCCATTTCTAATACCTACCACCCGGGACCTTATGAAATAATGGCATCAAGGGGAACTCTAAAGGGAACACGAAAAGCTCTCGTATCCTGACATGCCTTACACACTACAGAAATTAGTGTCAAGACTAAATACTCAGGAGTTTAAGTACTGACTTAACCCCCAAGCCAACGGGGCAAACGCAAAGGTATTTACTCTGTGGCAGCTTTGTTTAATGGTAAACAGCTTGGAAAACCAGGTGATTCCCGCGCAATGATACCTTATTTTTTTAATAACACGGGCAGATCCAAAGAACCAGCAACGCAAGAGAGGGAAAATTCACAGTTGGCACAACAGTGGATGAGTTGCTAGATATAATTTTATTCTCCCTGGGATAAATGATGAGGTTCAGGCTTACTGACCCAAAGCAGCCTCCTGTTACATTTTAATATCTGAGAGGGCTGAACTTCGAGGGATCAGGCACACATTTTTGAGTGTGGACACTGCTTTGGTCAAGACCTGTCATTCTCTGACGGTCACAGAGCAGGAATGCCTATCTCCCTCCCATGTCAACTGCAGTGAGATGTTCTTGTTTGACAGCTTTTCAATCGCTGAGAACATCAGCGGGTGTTCCCAGAAGATGGAAATGAATTCCACGCACTGGCTTTCTCTCCCTTCCCCTTCCCCTCATGGGTAAGATGAACACATCTCCAAAGGACTTATAAGGGTCCACTCTGCTCTCTGGCATCTCTAGAAAATTCAGAAGACCTGGCAATACGGCCCGAAGTCCTGGTGACAACTGGATGGAGTGGATCGGCAGTGCGGTCGGGCTCTCCACTCTCCCTGTTGAACCTTCTGACTTCTTCGTAATTACCTGTGTGGCCCCCATTACAATTTGAGTTTGAGGCCCTTGGGCCACAGGCTACCTCATGTTACTTCTACTGCCAAAATTCTACAATCCTATCACACTCAGTGATGTTTGGGCCGATATCAGTGAACGTTCTCATACCGCCTACTTCCTTACTTCCTAAGATGAATCGGGAGAAGAATAAGGATATACACAGCTTCGTAAAAAAAAATGCCGAGATTGGCCAGCTAAACACGGACAAGAATAAAGCAGGGCCCCTCCCCCAATCTTATGCCTCCCAAACCCCAGTTTTGTACTGTCTACCGGCCATGGGAGTTATTGGTTCAAAACATCAATTATGAGATACATTCTTCAAGTTGAATGACACATGCAAATGGGTATTTTGAGAACCGTTCCCGTGGTTATCCTAACAGCTAAAGGAGATTCACAGTGTGAGCCGGGAAGCCCCATAGGCTGAATCAAAGGGAAAGTTATAACAGGATGCCACACAAGGAGAAAAGTATGTCTGGTGCTGATGGACTCATAATGCTCATTTCAATCTAACCCCTCCCCTCCTCAACCCCAAGATCTTATCCAAAGTCACTGAGATGGTCAATATCACCTCTGCGATCTAGAATCCTATTTTCATTGAAGACATACCAGGCCCTAAATGCTGATGAAATTTAGAGTTGAGCCCACCGGTTACACCCCTCTTCTGAAAGCCCAGGTAGAAAGGGAATTCAGGAATATGTACCCAGCTCAAACACCAACATCCTAATACCTTCTGCCTTCCAGAGCCGAAGATACAAAGCCTTCAAGGACACCTCATCTCCTTTCATGCAGAGAAAGAAAGTCCTAAAACTCACTGTGAACCAGGCATCTGTGCTTAAGACAACGAACAGAGCAAGCTTGAAAGGGGCCACAACTCTGAAACAGAGCTGGTGTGACTTCAAGTATTTCCACCAAACCACCTCTTCTGCTCTCAAAGCCTTTATAAAGCAAATATTTATACTTTAGCAGGAAAATCCGGAGCTAGACTGTTACTTCTCTTACCCTCCTTTGCAAGATGCCCCTCTCCAGTGACCCTGGAGTTTAGAACTACATTGGCTCTATTTTGTTACGAAACAGCAGCGGTAGAAGAGGTGAGAAAAAGTGTCTCAAAAGAATCTTAACTGCCCCTCCATCTGGCGGAGAGAACTGGATTCCTACAGGGCGAGCAGAGCCGGGGTCACTGGGGCTAATTTAGAATCTTTGTGCCTCCACATACACGACAAGCATCATCTGTATTTTCACTTGTGAAAATGCTCCTTAATGGCCACAGATGTGGGTACACACTGCAGCAGGAGGCAAGGCAGAGACAGAGACAGAGACAGAGAGAGAGAGAGAGAGAGAGAGAGAGAGAGAGAGAGAGAGAGGGAGAGAGAGAGAGAGAGAGAGAGATGAGGGTTCAACAGAAAACCGCAGAGACAAAAAAGCACCCCAAGAGTTGCTTTAATTTTTTTCCTTTCTTTTCAAACCTCTGTGCAATACAAACCAGTGAACCATGGGGTTCTGAGCATGGCCTGGTCCAGCGGCATGGACCAGCACCTGGGAGCTTGTTAAAAATGCACGGTCCCAGGTGCGCCCCCCTCCCAGAACTACTGAATCAGAACGTGCATTTTAACAAAATCCATAGCTGGTCCCAATACACACCAAGAGACGAGGAACAAAACTGCTCTAGAAGAATTGTGATGCAGCTGCTCTTCATGCTGAGATGATAAGGACAGTTCCCCGACTTCAAGAACATGGGTTCAAGTCCACGGACTACCTGGACTCGAATCATCAGAGGGGTCTGATAAAAAATACAGGTTTCTGGGTCCCATTTCAGACCCTTTGAATCAGAATCATCAGCACTCTTGCAGTCCTGGGGTCCACTATGGTTTAAGAACTGCAGCACAACTTCCAATGTGCACCCCCTTCTGGGCTGTACTTATGGGCTGGTTTCGATCCACTGCTAAACTCACCAACCTAATGCCACCGTGTAATTTGCCAAAACTTCAAAAACCATGTCATAGCTTTGTATACGCCCCAGACTGAATGGGGCAGGGGCACTGTTCTGGAATTCTGATGAATGATACACATCTCTTTACAAATAGTCAATTTCTTAAAGGAAGTGTGTGCAGAAACGCACGTGCCTTTAATGCTACACTCCTCATAGAAAATGATAGGCAGATGAGGAAATGTCTGCAGGAGCACACATCCCCCCTCCGCCTGAAATACCAAGGCACACAACTGAGAGTACGTCCCTGTGTGGAGACCCCTTCAAACAAAAACAGACCAGCTGCAGAATGCACAGCGCGCTCCTCAAATCTAATATTCACTTTGTCTAGGACCAAACCAACTGATTTAACAAGGAGCAATAAATAACCTGTTATAGGTGAGCTTTTCGTCATTAAACAACCTTCCCTTTCAATTAAAGATAATGTGAAAACTAGCTCTCAAAGAGGTCCTAAATAAAAACTCACTTAAATGTTTAAGAAAACACTGCTTTTGCCACAATCGGGATAAAACGAATGAAGAAAACTCTTAAATGCTGCATGCGATGGGATTTCAAAGAATTAACTGATTGCAAAGTGAAAAAGAAGATGCATTCGCTTCTGAGTCCCTCTCTCACTTTGTGCTCTTAAAGGCCCAAGTTTTAAATCTGGAGGAGAAAGAAGCCCAAATGTTTTTCATTCATAGGAAGAGTCAAAAGATTTTTAAGGGTTGCGCTTCCAACAGTTTCAGTTTCCCTGATGCAGGTGACCTGAAAGAGAAAAGGGCTATTAGTAATAGTTAAGCGTGGGGATGCGGTGGGAGCCACGTACAAACTTACACTTTCTTTATCTGCCACTGCAGACCTGCAGGGCTGTGCGAGAACGGTTTAATACACACCACCATTTTATTTTTACTTCTCAGTTCCAAGGGTTCTTTTTCATTCAATTAAGTTATTAAAAATGACTATAATTTGATTACATTAATACGACCATACAGCAAGCTTTCAGGTAAAGTAACCTGGAGAAAGGGTTTCCAAAAAGCACAGCCATAAAGCCCTGCCAAGATGAGGGAAAGGAGTGAACGTCCCTGGAAAGAACTACAGTGGCCCTTGCTTTGATTATTAAAGTATCTGGGGGGTGGCGACAGCCCTTCCCCAACAGAGACGCGGTGGACAGATAACTTCATGAAATCGACTAACTAGTTGGTCTCGCTTTACAGCAAAGCGTGGGGGCAGCAGGCCCGACAGAGAAAGAGAAAGAGAGGGGCACACGCAAAAGCCTGGCAAAACAGGAAATTTGAGGAAACGATTTCTGAAATGTAAATAAGGTTTTCTGTTACTTTCATTATTGCAGAGGCAAAGAAGCTGCATTCAACGAAAGGTGCCGGTTTTTCTCGTCAACTCCTAATTTTTCAGGTGTGAGAGCTAGTTCACGATGTACTGAGCTGATATGTTATATATACGAGTGGACAGCATCACAGTAGGGACCGAAACTTATTTTAAGTGTTCCCTTGACCCTCAACCTTCTCTTTTGTCCCCTGGAAACCAAAGAAGCAGGCTGTTTAAATCCCACGTCCTCCAGGAACTAGCTTTGGGACTCAGGACTGTGTATCTCCTTTAACACACCAGTTTCTCCTCTGGAAGGTAGGGATTACAGCAATGGCTACTTCACAGAGATAGTGTGAGATACCAAAATTATACAGTGACTGAAAAATAGTAAGTGCTAAGTATTATGCTAGGTGTTTTTATTATTAACTACAGGGCAATGCTCTTAAAATAAACCATGGGATATCAAAGAGTCAGGGTGTTTCGGGTTGTTGTTTTTTTCTGTAAAAAAATCTGTGTCAACTAGTATTGCAGCTTTGTTTTTAAAGAAAGAGTGTTTACAGGTTATTGCTAAGGGAAGTACCCCATATGAAAAAGACCGCCCGGGCAACTTATCTCACAGATGTGTCACTGCCCCTCAGAGAAAGCAGGACACACAAACACGAATTCTCATACTAGAGTAGAAAGATAGGTATTTGAGAGTGCTGACAAAATGCTAGGCTATGAAGGCAGAGTTTACTCGTTCACACATCTTTACCATGTTCTTAAATGTCTTTGCTAATCCTCACCATGAAACTTAAAAATATATATATATATACACACACACATAAACAATTCACAAATTCATAGAAATCAGAAGTCATAGAAAGTTATGTAAACAAAAATTAAAATACAATTTTAAAACTTAAAAATCCAATAAAATAAAAGCCCCCAAAGCCTGCCTAATGTATTTACACACACTGGATTCGAGCAAATCCACAGCACTGCTGTGCACACAATCCTAGGACACCTGTGGAAACTACAATTACTGTGCCACATCGCAATTTCATTATCAACTGGTGTGAACACATTCTGCCAGGTACACACATCAAATATCCTCAGTAATCACAAAAGCCGTCTGAGTCCTGATGGGGGGACAAATCCACATCTCTCTTTCTACCTCCATGAAATTCCAGTGACAATTTTATCAAAGTAAAGGGCCACACAGAGTCCCGAGTGTTAAATAACAAGGCAGCATTAATTCAGAATTACAGGGCCTTTGCAGGTTCGTGTTTAGTGCGTATCCCTTTAAAGCGTACTTGAGTGCGTGATGTCTCACGTTTAGGCAACTGAGAACTCCCAGGCACACCAGCAGTAGGAGAAATGGCTCAACCGCTGCGTATAAATACGCAGTTTGTCCAACATGCGCAATCCAAAGATATGCCTGTGAAACATGTTTCTACTGATATTTATGGGCAGGTTTATTTGCCACGAGCCACAGCCATTCCTTCTCCCCACTCTATTCTTTTTAGCAACACACGCCCAGCTTCACATCCCTGGCTGGGGCACACAGGACGGGAACTCTGGGGCTGCAGGCTTCCGCACAGCAGATCCCAACCAGCCTTGGCTACCACTCCAGCAGCGCGTGCCAATTTCAGGAAAACGAGAGTTCAGCCCCTTCTTTTCTCCATTTTCGTAATCTCTTAGAAGCACAACTGTTCCAGAAACCAGCTCCCCAGCTCCCCTGCCAGTCAGATATTTACACTAAACCTTCACTAAAGGGCTTGCTATTACAATGCTATCTCATCGATACGAGATTACTTCACTTCTGAACCACATCAAGCTGTATAATACTCCAGCAATCAAAAACAGTGCCCCCTCAAGAAAGATGCAGCCCAGATTATTTTCATGTGCTTTTCGGAGCAGAACACCAACATTTTTGTTTAAGGCAAATCTCAAAAAAGAGTCACATTTTAACCATGAATGTGGCAGGCAGGCAAACATCCTTCCAGCGTATTTGTGTTCAAATACATAGTACTTATATATACGCTACAGGGGCACATGCAAACTATAAAGAATCACTGGATCAGATCTGGATCAGAACTGTACATTTTTTTCAGTCTCCTGGAGTGCCACACCATTTTCAAAAACGCAAACGAGCATCAGATGGGATGAAATATTTCTTTTAAGTCTCTGGGAAAATATAATATTCCAGTTCACGACTAGCTGAGATATTCTGCCTTTTTAACTCGGATTTGCAAAATAGGTATGTGGGCAAAGTAACAGAATACAGCATTTACCTATCCGTTTAGCATGTAATATGGAAGACCTATTCTACATCTTTATTCAAATGAAAATACTTTACCCCCAGCATTTATTCCTCTAGCTGGTAGAAACCCCACCCTGTAAGGAACACAAGCGTAAAGCAGCAATCTCTTGCAATGGACCATTTTACTTATGCTGCAATTTCTTACCCAAATTACACAGGTATAATTATTTTGACACTATAATGAAAAGAAAATGGGATTTGGGCACCGCAGGTTTATCTAATAACACTATTTCTTGCCAGACTTCACAGCACTGACAGTCACAAAGAACCCTGTCCATTCCAATAGGAAATATTTGATTTTACCGTAGGAACATTATTTATTTTCACCAAGTTGCTATTATCAGAAAGGATATGATAGCTGAATAATAAAAATGAAATCAAGAAATTCTGGTGTTTCAAGGCTTTATTTTTTTCTGCTCTCACTTTTGACATTTTCTTCCCCTGGAGAGACAAGATAAAGTGCTGTCATAAATGGGTGACTTTTCTTGTCAAATGACAGATTTGATTCTCCATGGCAACCACAAATCAAGGTGCTAGTAGGAATTAAAGCTTCTCTTAAAAGGCGTCTTTATGTTTATAAAATGAATTTAAATTAAATGGGCATTAGGTAAAGTCTTTACCTCAATTTATTTGTTGACTAAAGAGCTCTGTATTGCAGGGAGCACGTTTGCATTTTTAAGGGAAGATAACATATTGTCCTGACAGATGTATAAACAAAGCAAGTTACAAGGTCATGCTTCATACACTAGTTTAGAGACCCAGGAAGGGGCTACAGATGGACACCTAGCAGTTAAGAGGTATTTAAATACTAGACAAGGTATAAAAATTACCCCTACAGGGGAAGGTATGAAGGGATCTCTCTATTTCTTGCCTAACAGAGCCTACTTCTATTGCCAATTAATAAAGATTTTTGTAATTGTCACAAACAGAATGCCAACAGACAATCTCCCTCTTCATTTTTGTCCCTCACATAATAGATACAGATTTTTTTAATCTCATCATTGCAAGTAAGTATCCCATTCAAAATGAAATTATTTTAGCCCCTGAATTAAAGCACTTCTTAAATGAAACATCTGCTTTGCAATGTTTTTAAGAAAGGCAAACACATATACACTGAAACATAACATGATTTCAGAGAAATCGGATAATTAATCTGTGAGTTAATAAGCTGATTTCAAATTTCACAAAAAAGGAAAGCTGATTTGCTTCAGTTTGTTACAGCATTCTTGGCCATTAGAACTTAAGAAGTGAGGTAACATGCTAGTGGTTCCTAAAATAATAAATCAGGTCCAATATTCTTGATATTAGCAAGCCATTTACCTAGTCTAGAAAAGTGAGGGTTTTAAGGTCATAAATAAAATTTTAAAAGTTGAAGTATATCTCATTTTTGGAAGTTTCAGTTACAGCAGAGGGCATGGCTAGTCTGTTTGACAGAGATATTGTCAGCGATACAGTCATTCCAAGAGTTGTGTTTAACCTAAAATAAAGAAAGGGTGAAATAAAAGTTTTACACTGTACACTGGTAGTTGGGAGAATCCATCATTCTAAACGACACCCTTGTAAGCTTAGCCAAATTTGATTTTACGCTGTCTCTAGTTAAAAGCACGATATGGAGAATTAAATCAAATTCCCTTCATACAATCATCTGGTGGTGCTGCCTTGGACTGTTGGGAGTAGCTCTGACAGGCTGAAAGGGGGGGAAACAGCTGGTACAACTACAACAAAGAGATGCACGAGATAGCATCATCTAGGAATTTGCAACTTTAAACCCAAACACTTGGAGGCTGTTTTGTGGGGAGGAGGGAGGTGTTACTTCTGTATTGTCCTCTCGAGTTTAACCAGGGCTCGCAACCCTAAAATGGTGCCTAAAAGTTAGAAATCTCTTTGGAACTCTGTGTACAAAGCATATTTGATGGTGGAGTGAGTCACCCCGAACTCTCTATTTCAGTCACAATGGCTTTTGTTTCATCTTAGAATGAAGTGGGTTGATGATCTTATTCTCATCCCGTGTAAGAAGTCAAACCAACGTCAAATCTAAAAACGCCAGTTGACAAATGACACAGAAACAAGGATTCTCGGCCACCGCATGCGACGCAGGACCCACATCACGGGTGCTGCAAGGTTATGACATCAGTCAAAATTAGTGACCACAGGTCTGTGGCATCATGATGTCAAAGTAATTCTACCCAGGGGAGCTGGGCAGAGCTCGGTACTCTCGTGGAGAAGAGAGTGAAAACAAGCTCTCACCTCTGTCTGAAATCACTGACACTCCCTTTAGACAGAGGGAGGCACCGGGACGATCTGAGGGCTAAGGGGACGTCCCATAACAGTGTACGCCTTACAAGCTCACCACTGGAGAGAGGAAGTCATCAGGATGGAGACCCTCCAGGATTATCCGTAAACACCTGCTACAGAAAATCACGACACACTTTGCTAATGTACTACTGGATAAAGCAAATTTCTCATTAAAATAAGAGCTGCCAGGGTAAAAAATGGCCATGATATTTGCCCGCAAACGAAATTATTTACCATTTTGGTCGAAAGGGTGAGGGGCAGAGAAAGAATGTGTAAACTGATGTCGGTCTTGCCATTGGAATCCGGTTACTCTGTTTAGATGTTCATGTCACACAATCAGCTTAAGAATTTCTGGAGAAAAATAAAATATGGCTCGCTTCAAACAACACCTTCCACCTGCCTTCAGGAGGGCACTAGGCTTTTCAGCGGGGCACAGAGCGCCCAGGATCATGGTGTCACGACAGGCCAGCTCCTCGGGCACCGCTCTCCTTCTGGCGAGCTCCAGCCACCGTTTCACTTGCTGAGACAGAATATAATAGGCGAGAACCCATTCCTGTGCAGTTGAAATTTCACAGAGTGTCTTCAGCCAAATCCTCCATAGGGTTTAAACATCCGTTAAGATGTGAGAGGGAAATCATTTCATCTGCATTGGAAATCTGGTCCTTGCTCAGAATAAATTCCGTTTAGTTCCATTGTCATCCAATGATGGAAAATTCAAACCAGCCACCACCAACAACGCGCTTTTAAATCTGGAGGTGATGTAGCTGAAGGACCCCCAAATGTATCCTGGTGATGTGAGTTCACTGCTCCAAGGGGCCCAGCAGGCGGGTCACCTCCACAAATATCCCCTCCGTGCCCCAGCACCCCCCAGCACCACGGACACACCCACCTCCTGTCTCCCAGATAGACCAACGAATTGTGCACTTTCACCTGAGAGAGGCCTGCCTCGAAATCCACTGCCTTAAGGAGCCCCCAGCTGCCTCTCCTGGCCTCTGTGCATCTGCTCGTAAAACCTCTCTCTGTGGCTCGGCCACTCTCAGAACTCAGAACTCATCCCAGGGCAGGATAGGAGGGGACTGGATCGGGGATGGCGGCAGGGGGTGGTGATCTCCATCAGCAGGTCACCTTTGAAAAAGAGAAAGCTCACACCTAACCAGTGCCGGTGGGTTCAGGATAATTCGGGGCTCTGCTGGCACAGGAAAGCATCCCACACCCAGGGGCCACACGTGACTGGCGATACTGAGCTCCTCCAGGCTGGGCTCACTCCCCACAAGAAATAAGGACAATAATGCCTACCCCCACGGGGGTGTTATAATTTCAATTACTGCCTGGAAAAGGCTTTGTGATGCCTGGAGGAAAGGCAATGTCGGATGACAACACAGAAGCAGTCACAAGGGTAACTGTTGTTATTGTGTCTTGACCCCTGAACACAACTCTTGTCCAATTAATCATCTTCTTGAGGCTTTGTCTGGCCATACCTGGTATGGGAACATCTAGAAGCAAAAACAGGCCCTATGGAGGCATGTATTTTGTAATAATGGAAGTGATGACGATGGCAAGAAGGAAGGAAGGGACTGGAAAAAGGGGATCCCGCCCGAGCAGTACTCAGCGGCGGCATCAAGCACACATTTCTGCAAAGCCTAGGGAGCCCAGTTTACCCATCTGTAAATGGGGACATTATTTAAGAAAACAGGCTGACTGCCCACGGGTCTGAGAGCCAGGAGTAGGTGATCAGCATCTCCCGGGATGTCCTGCTTTACCCCAGCAAGGGGTGCTCCCACCCGACGCCAAAGCTGGCAGCCTCTCAAGAGGAGGCCCCTGAAAGGCTCCTCGCGAGTCAGAGCGCTCTCCCGGGACAGGGGAAGGTGAATCAGAGGCCAAGTTACTACTGTTCCCTCTTGGCCTCTCTGGGGAACTAAATGGGCCCAGGATGCCTTTGGCTTCTGGGAACTGGAAAATCAAGACACCAAACAACGCTACACCCTTATCCACCTGGCTCTCCCAAAATGGTCCTTCTTCATAGGCAGCGCCAGGAATCCACTTTGCTTCTGCTTTACCCTCTGACCCCCGGAGAAGCAAGGGGGCTTCCCCGATCTCAGCCCAACAGTCACTTTCTTGGGGAAGCCTGATCCCTGACGGTGACTTATAACGGTGGCACTTACAGAGGACTGACTTTGTACCAAGCAGGGGACCAAGCAGGGTCTCTGAAAGCCAGACAGCCTGAGGTCCAACCTCCATTCTGCCCCTTTCTCCTTACATAACCTATAGGGGTTATCTGACATCAAACCTCAGTCTCTTCACGTGTAACATGGGGATAAGAGCTCCTGTCTCATAGGATTTGGTATCATGTGGATCAAACAAGCTATTATACATCAGTACTTTAAAAAAAAAAGTCTATCCAGAATTGTCATCATGTTCCCCACAATAATGCTATAAAGTGGACGCTAATATTATCTCCACTTGGCAGATGGGAAAACAGAGGCACAAGGTGCTTAAGGAATTTGCCCAAGATGGGAGAGCTAGTAAGGGCTCTAGCCCAAGTGGTCCAACTCCACAGCCTGCCCCCTGAATATTATCCTACATTCTCCCGTGCAGGGCCCACCAGCCTCTGCTTTCTATCCTTTAAGATGGCACTGATGGGCTTCTCTGGTGGCGCAGTGGTTGAGAGTCCGCCTGCCGATGCAGGGGACGCGGGTTCGTGCCCCGGTCCGGGAAGATCCCACGTGCCGTGGAGCGGCTGCTGGGCCCGTGAGCCATGGCCGCTGAGCCTGCGCGTCCGGAGCCTATGCTCCGCAACGGGAGAGGCCACAACAGTGAGAGGCCCGCGTACCGCAAAAAAAAAAAAGACTGCACTGAAATCTTCCATTTATTCACCCTGTGCTCCACGAGGAAGGGCACCGGACCTGGTTTCACTACTCATACTGCCTAGGACTCAGCACAGTATACGTGCTCTAAGAGTGAGGAAATGAACAAATCCATCTGTCCGTCCATCCAAGCAGCATGCTGGGAAGGTAAGACTGAACACTTACAACACTGACAACAATGAACAAGTCTGCACAGTCACCTGAAACAAACAGATGCTCGTCATAAGCCCCCCCAGACCATTCATGAGTGGTTCCACCTCCCACCCCACTCACCGGCCCCCAACCCCTCCTGATTTTCTGATCCACCCTTATTTTTGTCTTACGGCTGGGAAAATCTGAACAGGGGCGAGCTGCTAACTTTTCCCTAGAAAACAACTTTCCCCAGCTATTTGTCAACTTCTGTCATTCAGAAGAACACAACACAAATGTATATCTTTAATGAAATTCACAGTCAAGAAAAGTTGTCATCATCTAGTTATATCTGTTATGACATACATTTCATTTTGTTCAATACATAACAGAGAAGCTATTTAATCAAACAGAAGATCCTTGCTAAAATGACAGTCCAAGCAATGTCCAAACAAGCATTTATTATGCTATGCGAAACTGATCAGGATTGGATTGTTTTCAGCGGAATTTTTTTCCTTCCTCTTCCATTGAGAAAATAGCTTGAGGGGTGGGTGCAGAAAAACAACCCCAGACAATAGAGGTGGAGTGATGCTGAGTCAGTGGTGAGTGTGGGTACTTGAGCCCCACCCTTGAGTCCGCTGGGAGAAAAGTAAAAAAAATACACCCTACCACCTGGAGGGTCATAAAAGGGTCTGCTGGGGCGAGAGGTTGGGTCCTTCCTTTTCCTCACCATATAATTCTACAGAAGAGAGGTTCCAGCCCAAATATAATACACAATATAAGGAATGATGACATCTGTGTTTCTCAAGTGATACTTATCCTTAGATATATTTTGTCTTTACAATTTAATGAACACTTGCTTCAAGGAGAAAACCCATGTTACTGTAGGAGAATTTAGTGGGCTGTAAAGCTAGAAAGCCCAAGGGCAAAAATACAACGAGAAAAAAACGTGTTAAGGAGGTAAGTGGGTACTCGGGCTTCGGGCACCACAGATGGTGTGAATTTGAGGGAAAGAAAACAAAAGGTACCAGTAATATTCAGAGGATGCTAACTCTCTCTCTCTCTGTTCCATTCCCTACACAGCACCCGGAACAGAGTGGGACATCATGAGAGAATTGTTACAACCAACTAAATATTGGCTTAAAAACACACAGATAATGACATACATACAACATAGCATTTTTCTCTAAAATGCCTTATACATTTCTGTTGTCTTAACTACTCAAATCTATCTATATCCAAAGACAAAACAATATGTGCTCTTATGCTTTAATAAATATTCGAACCATAAAAAAAAAGAATTGCTGCACGGATGGATAGAAGGATACACGGGTGGGAGCATGGGAAGATAGAGAAATGGACGGATGGATGGACCACCCCACAAAAAGGAAATGACTGATAAAAATGATTTTAATAATTATCCTGAGAGATGGCGGCCCATTATCACAGGGACTTATTCCTCCTCCCTCTTGCTAAAGGTATGTCCTGAGCCATGGCATGGCAGCCCTTCTATTAAAGGGAAAAAAAAAAATCTTTTACAAGACAGTTGGGGGCAGCCTGTGGCTAAGAAACTTGCTTTTTCCTATGCCAGGTAAATTGGTCACCATGTCAACAATGACACACACTTCCAATTAGCCCCAAGCTTTATATAGCCATGCGAATGTTCTAAGTAAACAAGGGATGGTGGAGACCTCTGGTGCTCACCCCAGAAGGCTGGTTAAAACAAAGGTTGCTGGATGTCTCCCTCAGAGTTCCTGATTCAGTAGGTCTGGGATAGGACCCGAGAATTCTCATTTCTAAGAAGTTTCCAGGTGGTGATGATGCTGGGGTACAGGAGAACCAATGATGTATTCAATCCCAAAGGTTCCTCGTAATCTACAATCCTGCAAGTCTATTCACGAGCTATCAAGACTCTTCTGGATTGACTGGACTTTGAAAAGCAGATCCATCACTATTGGAGGCATCATAACGGCACACAACATTGCTACGTTTAAGATGAGGATCCCTGATCATTCCAACAGCCCTCACTCTGTAGGATTTTTAACCCTCATTAAAAGCAGTCTTTTATATCCCTATATTCATTTTTGGAGAGTTAAAAAGGTCTGTCAAAATGTTTGGAAAAGTGAATTTTTAAAATTCATTTACAATAAGACAAAAACTCAGGGACCTTTAAGGAACTTCTGTGGGGTCATCTAAGTCACTGTTTGGCTTCCAACAGGATCTGCAAGCCAGCCACCAAACTGCATACCTCAAGTCTGCCTAACTGACATCAAGGTGAGGGACCCTGCCATTTCTTTTTGGGGGCATCCCTTTCCAGAGTCTGGCCATCTGTACAAGACTCTCGCCATCTTACCACGTCACAGAGTAATTTCACCTGTTCTTCCATAGTTAATGTCTTCCTAATGGTAGGTCTTTAGAGAACCAAAGAGTGAACACCCCCTCTCTTATAAACAGGTTCCTGCGTACAAAGACTTAATAAAACGCCCCACATTTACACACATGCCCCTGGTCTTCTCCTCTGTATGTTAAATAGTTCCAACTCCTCGAACCTTTCCCCAAAGATCCTCTTTGCTCAGACTTTCATCATCCTCACTGATCGTCCCTGGAACCTTTCCAAAATCCCTACCCTTTTCTCGTCCTCCACCTGAGACTGGACCAGTCCCGGGTCATTTCACCTTTCACCCTACTTTCATTAATACATCCTGAATCAGGCGAGGTGTTTAGTAACAGTGCTGCGTGGCTGACACAAGCATCAATGCGAAAGCGGAGGGACTGGACGATTCTGCATGATTGAAGACAAACGAGATCTAGAGGACTGGCTTGCTTAGGCAGAAGGAGAAGCAGGCCCAAGTTGGCAAGCTGGGTCCTGGAGCGGGACTCAAAAGATATCCCAGGAGTCACTCTCCTGAATGAAAATTTGGTCACACGGATGTTTGAGGCCTGCGGAGTACTTCCAACTCCGAGCAATTCCACTAGTGCAGGGTGTTGGCTTTTAAACGGCAATATCCAAATCAGAGAGGAAATGACAGTGCATTCCAAGCGAAATTGCACACATTTAGACAGACTAAGAAAATAACAATAAAAGTGCAAATTTATTCTGCATGTGTGATTGTGATCATCATTACATCAAGTTCCATACGTGCCCAGCCAGAACAAATATTAACCCATTTTATAAAAGACTTTATACTGCATTTGTGGATACAGCTCCACCCAAACCCAAAACAACACTGTTTCCATAGCAACCAACAGATTTCAAAGAAGGAAAAAGGAGGGGGAGACTTCGGAATGGATAGCAATCAAATAAAATAGCCAGCATCAACAAAATATGTCAGCATTATTTAAAACACACATTTAGGACCATTCTATAGTTTCAGCTCTTTCCCAGAAAACCAGCTCCGCCTAAGTTACCTTCTTGTCAAGCTGGTCCTCCCGCAAAAATAACAAATGCAAAATTGCTTCCATCTTCATTGAGGAAAGAAGCAAATTTCTTGAGTCATTCCTGGGATTCAAATGGGACTATGATGAAGACAATAACACTTCCTGGGTGACTTAGCACACACTGAAAGTCAGGTTAATTACCAATCAGTAAGGATGAAATCGAAAGTGAGCTTTGATCATCATATGAGAATATCTATTCTCTCGCTGAGAATGTAATGAGAGGGAAAAAGCAGCAAAGCCAGAATTCAAAGCCAGAGAGCTCAGAACCAGAAAAGCTGCAGACCACCCTCAGCTGAAAGCCAGATTTTCCCCTGGAACTTTCTCAAGTATCAGTTCCCCCCGGTGAATTTTACACACAGATGCCACGGAGTCGTTCATCCGCATCCCTCCAAGTCCTGTAGGTCTTGTACCTGTGGATAGAGCTCCAGGCAACCCCTGTAAGCACCATCCCATCTGCAGGATAGTACTGGCCTCGTAGCGGCTCATCTGGGAACTCCATAAACGCACAGTGGTGGCCAATCCTCCTCTCTCTCTGTCCTGTTGTTTCAAAATAGTACAGACTAATAAAAATAAAATATTCTCAAAATGTAAAAATGGTTATTTCAAGTCCCTAGCTCCTACTGTCCTTTAGAAAGAAGTTCTGAAGTCACTGAGTAATTTCCTTTCTCCCAGGTTCTAGCTGTGTGACCTTGGGTAACTTATTTAACCTTTCGTTAGGCATCCTGAGCCTCGGTTTTCTCATCTGCAAAATGGGAATAAACGTGTCTACCTTATACGGAAGGTTATAAAGGTAAAATGAGCTAATACAGAATACCTAACACACAGCAAAGAGAATGGGTGTTACCACTGCTATTCTTATTTATAATTAATTCCTCTTTCTTAATGACTAGAATCAAATCCTGATGGATTTTCCTTAGAAAACACCTCTTAATGTTGCCAAAAGAAATACTGCTGAGCAAATACCTTAGGAACAATTTCACCAGGAGATCTCAAGAACTGCAACCTCTCGGCACATCAGCTAGTCCTGGATGGCATGTGATTCCGAGGCAGACAGAACTGGGGTTGAAAGGTACTTACAGCCATGTGACCAAGAGTTCTCCCCGAACCTCCCTAAGCCTCAGTGTCCTGCCCCGACAATGCAAGCAATTAGAGTCACCACCCAAAGACCTGTGGCAAGGTTCGAGGAGGGAGAATTCCTGTACAGCATTTCACAACGAATCTGTTACCTTCAAACATTAAATATATGTCAGACATTATTATTCTTGCATTTATCTGTTCACACAAAACACTGATTCAACAACCATTGACTGAATGCCACCACGTGCAGGTGGTGTGTGGCTAAAAAAAACCTCACATGGTCTCGGCTCCCATGGAGTTTACAGCCCAAATGGGAATGCTTACGTTGAATAAACAGACACAAATATGTATATAATGACAAACCCTGACAACACGTGTTATGAAATAAAAGGACAGGGAGAAATGACTACGCTTTATCAATGACAATATTAGGTCCCCTTGTAAAGATTCTTCTCCTGTACCCAAAAGAACACAAAAACGCTGTATTTTTTTGCCACCAACAATTGCCCAGGCCACCAGTATGGAAGTTTTGATTACATATATTCTAGCCTTTTCCACAGAGAACTCAGTATCCTGCAGGGCCTTGCTTTTAGCCAAAACCAAAGCAATGTTTCCATTCTTTTGAACCCAGAGGAACAATAGGCTAAGTTTATGTCTGTAGCAGATACGCAAGTGACATACAGCAGATACTCAAGTGACAGGGAAAAGGAAAAAAAGGTAAAAATGAAACAGTCCACCCTTAAGGCCATCCGGTCAAAGGCTCAACATGTTTCGTTCCTGTGTTTCTTTATGAATCATCAATATCATTAGAATCGTAAGAACACAGCATACGGATGGGGCCCTACAAAGCCATCAGGTGAACAAAATGAAAGGACCATGTTCTGGTGACTCATAATGGTTCCATCTGGCCAAGCCAATAAAGACACAGGTGACTCCCGAGTTTGAAGATTTATCTGAATTTGTTCTACAGCCCTATTCGTAGAGTTGTCCTTTACCTCTTCCTACAGTTTGCCTAATGGTCGAAGATGCACAAAGGTAATTACATTCACATTTTATTATGAAGTCAGTGAGTCACTAAAAGTACAAGCTAGAACTTACATTTTATTGTTTTTCATTATGTATTATGTGCTTCATTGCCTTGAGGGTCATATTTTTCTTGGGGGAGGAGCTGTAGGTATGGAATACTTATTTTGTGGAGGACATGCTTTTCTTTTCTGTCAGGGTGTTTTTTTTTTAAGGCCACAGGATCACTCGAGATTACCGGAATTCCCCCAGTGAAGTGCGGTACACTATGCTTGATAAGGAATAAAGATCTGGACTTCTGAGATACAATACGCAGAACTGTTCATACTCGATATATACCCAATACAAAATACACAAAATATGACCGCCCCCCAAAAAATGAAAAATATCAAGGAAGTCCAAGAGAATTCAGTACAAGTTTGAAAATGCCTTCCCTTTTTTTTTTAATCTATGCCTCATCTTAAATTACATTCCCCAACTAATATTCTGAGTGTTGGTTCCACTTATCTAATACGTGATATTTGGATCCAGTGAAGTAAAGACAGATGCCAAACTTGGGGCAGAAACTTCTTCCTACTTTAACCAGCACTCAGGACTTTGAAACCAGCCCAGAACTCCATCAGGAAACCCAAGTCCAGAGAAGAAACAAGAAGGGCACGCAAGTTCACGGTTATACCTCTAAGAAGGTATTTTATTCATTTTAATTAACACTTAAGGTAATAACTAGGTGAGAAAAATGTATAGCCAGACATAGTTCCCCACACCCCTCCCCCAAAAAAAAGGTGAGAAGAGAAGGGAGAGGATTCATCTATAAAATCCCACTTCCTCACACTCCCTAGGCTATCACCATAGGCACAGCTGCCATTTACAGATTCCCATCACATGCAGGTCCTGCACTAAAGCAACCACCAGCCCGACTCCGCCTCAGTCTTCATGCTGATGCAGTAAAAGGGTTGGTTTTTTTTTTTTCCTATTTCAGACATGGGAAAACCAAGGCTCAGAGTGGCAAAATCACTTACAAAAGGGTCAGACAGCTAATAAGTAGTTAAGATTGAAACCGAGCGCCTGGCACCAGAGCCTGTGCTTGTAACCACTACACAAGAGTGGACAAATGCCAGTCTCCATTGCAGCTAACAAATTAACCTGTATGCAAAGCTCATTTAATCTCACATGATCTTTCTGAGGATATACCATCATGTAATAGAGGAAGACAAAGAGATATAACTGGGTTAAGTAACTTACCCAAAGACACATGGCTAATAAGTGTCAGAAGTACGATTTGAAGTGAGATTCTGAACCATAAGCCTTTAAACCCTCTCTAATACTAGGCCCCCAAATATACTTACCTTACCTTCAGTGGAGGTGGATGGTACAGACGTGGAGGAAAAGCAGCAACTAGGAGGGAAAAACAATGTTTTCCCACTTGAGACTTTAATCAAGATTATGTCATATGCCCTTCCACCAAGACTGTCAAAAGGTTGTCCCAAAATTGTGAGTAGCAAAACTCTCATGTAACAAGGTAGCGTGGAAATTCACCAAGCTTACTCAAGGCTTTGTTCTACCAGGAAACAGGCTCACAGATACAACTGATGTATAACCGTCTACCATCAAATGAAAGAAAGAAGAACAAAAGTGGTTAACCAACCTAAATGTCCAACACTTAATGTGCGGTCTGGAAGGAAGACAGTTAACCAAATTATGGCTTAAATGAGTGATTATTTGGGGAGCTGGGGAGTGTGGTATTTAGAACTGTGTGGTAGCATTTTTGGTTGTCACAGTGACTGGTGGGCATCAGAACACTAAATACCCTGCTACAAGGAGTAGCAGACACCCAAAGAACTGTTACGTCTCAAACAGTGATGGCACACCCATGAGCACAAACAGTAATCCCCACACAGGCAGGAAACGGGTTTTACTCATGCCAAAGACATAAAACAGGCCCTGCCCCCAGAAGACACCTCAAAAATACCGGCGCAGTGACTAGCTCATATATTAGACAGTCAATAAAGATAACTGTTATAAATACGGCAGCATGAAAACAGTTACCATGGAGAAACAAAGCAAAATACAAAGTTATAAGCACAAGATGATTGCAACTATACATTTAAATTCGGCATTCAGAAAAGACTAGAAGGAAATATATTAAAGTGCCCCTTTTTATTTTTTCACACCACTGAGAGAATTAGTGATATTCCCCTCTTCTGCTTAAGTAGGACATTATTTAGGATGAAAGAGTAAAAACTTTCAATCATATTTAATTGGCCAAAAGATACCTAGAATCAAGAATACTGGAGCACAATGGTCCCTAAATAAATATAGTCCAGAGAAGAGCGTGACAGAGTTTCTGAAGAAAGATAAATTATGGCTGTCATCTGGGTATTTCCAGATGGATTTTTTTCACCCTCACCTCCAAATTCAGAGTACTCTAAATTAAAGTCAAAAGTTTACAGCCCCTGCCTACCGAAGTCTGCCTCATCGAATTTCCCATCTTTGATAAGCACACTGCTATCCAATGTCAGGCAAGCTCAAAGTATGAAGACATTATTTTTTCTTTTCCACCCCATGCCTCCCATCCCCAAACATTCCCCTTATCCTCCCAGCCTTTGATCCAACTTCTATACCGTCTGTCCCCACCCCCTTCTATTCCCAACATCAGCACCTAAGCTCAAGATCTTTCCTCTCTCCTGGAAGCTGCCACCACGTTTTCCTACACATCCTCCCTAAAGGGGAGTCAGTTTCCCATCATGCGTAAGCAACCCCCAGCAGTTTTATTAAGCTAGCTAAGATGACAAACCACGCTGTAAAATTCTCAGTGGAAGGAAGCAGCTATGATTTTTTAATGTAAGGATTAGCACAGAAGCTAAGTTTGATCTCAAACATTTCTACCAAAATTTACCTTAACGGCAATGAGGGGAAGCGGGAGGACGGTAAATGGCCACTCGTGAAAAAGGAGGGGGGTCTGGAAGCACCAATCAAAGGGGACCTAAGTATGCAGGAGTGTCACTGTAAGCATTCAAAGTCTTGCATAATATGCCAGCATAAATTTGGCCATTTAAAATATCAGAATGATGTCTTTTCCCACAAAAGTCTTCAAGAAAACCTGCCTCTTCATGGCGGTATGGCAGAGTAAGTTACTCTATGATTTAGCAAGATCCTGACTGCTATGACGTAGGCCTAACGGCATGCACATCCTAGTTTGAGATCTACAGGTCTCCACGACAAAACAGGCGACTTCAAGAAAAACAGATTATCCGCTGGCATCTGATGCAAACATCACTAGGTTTGTTAACGATTTGATTCTCCAGCTAGATGTGTCAGTATGGTGTACACAGAGTCAAAATGATGGAAAGAGGTTTTCTCACAATCAGATTATAACCCATGGGGGAATATTTATTGTGGTGCTGTATTTAGGGCAGACGAAATGAATTAATTTGAAAAGCATTTTGTCTCATTTTTTATTAAATAAAATAGTGAAATCAATTAGTTCTCTTCTTTAGACAATAAATGGATGAAATAAATTAAGTTTTTTTTAACTTGAGCGACGTCTGAACCCCCTTTTAAGGGAAAGAATTTCTCAAAGATTGATGATTTTAGAAATATGGAACTTATATGTTCTATAGCATGTAGCTCTATAATACATGTTCTGTAACAGTGGTATCCAACGGAAATATAAAGTGAGCCACATATGTAATTTCTAATTTTCTAGTAAGCCACATTAAAAAAATAAGAAACAGATAAAATTAATTTTAATGATACACTTTATGTAACCCAATATATGCAGAATCTTATCACTTCAGCATGCAATTGGTGTCTTTGAAATTTGGTGTATTTTGTACACGTAGCCCGTGTCAATTCAGGAGAGCCTCAGCTACACTTCATGTGTCCAGGAGCCACAGGTGGCGGGCGCTAAGGTATTGGAAAGTACAATCCCAGACGATCACATTGCCATGTCCCATGAAAAAGAAAATTTTTATCTGGTTCTGTTTTAGAAAACTATCAATATCGTCTAGGTTGGCTGTATTTATTTCTACGTGGAAGTTCTTTTACCAAATCTAGATGGGAGTTCTAAGGAATTCCTATATAAAGTACCTGTCTTTCCCCTCAAAAAAGTTAACTGCCTCCTTAAATTCTAGACAAAGCTAGCACTCATTAATCAGTTCTGTTCGTCTGTTTTAAACTTAAGCTTCCTGTCCTTTGGTCTTATTCACAGTTTAACAAAAATAATTAAGTATATGACATTCCCTGGGCATCCTACAGCTTTAAGAATCCGTTTCATTAAGGAATTACTCAGTCTGAAGGAAAATTACTGACACATCCCATTCTCCCTCTTGCTCTTGGTAAATGACACCTATGATTTTCAAAGACAAATGGCTGAAGATGAGGGCCTTGATGTATCACCAGAGCCTTGAGCTAGTGCTGTGGGTACGGCTTCCTCCAGCTGGTTTCCACCACCTTTCTTCCTGCTGCAGTGGGTGCACTGTAAGGATGTGACACAGCGCCCTCCAGAGGACCCAAAAGAAACAGCATACGATGCTGCATTCCCCCCGCTCCCCCCCACCCCGCAACTAATAATTATGTAAAGTTTCTAGGAGACGGAAGTGCCCCAGTCCAGCCAGAACCTCAAATTCTGGGCACTTAATTATCTTCCCATTTCCAAAGAATTCTTGTGTTTCCAAGTATGTTTCTAATAGGCCCCCACAAAATGCGAAACTCGCATAATCAAATGCAATTGAAGCATCAGAAAATAAAAAGTCTGAGAATTGTGTGTAGGCTGCCATGAGCTGGCTCGTTATTCTCATTTCCTTAATAAAATACACTTTTAAAATAACTCTCCATTCCTATATTTATGGTAAAAAATAAAAACATAACATTTTGATTCAAATAATTACCTCAACAAAAGCAATTCGGAAACGTACAAAATCATACAACAAAAAAACAAAGAAACATTCCTAACACCCTAATGCTCTTTCTCTTGTCACATTTATTCAGCCTTGCAATGCATAATGCTGATTTGAATATTAGTGCAACATCCAACTCAGGTAACCATGACCCCTCCGAAACAGACACAAGCAATAAACATGACTGAAATCCTGTCAGATGATTCAAGTGACATCAGAAAAGTCATTTCTAATATTGAGGATTTGTATCCATACACAAAGTACTAACTGAAATAGATCTTCAGAATGAAATTTCCCCAAATGATTAAAGTAAAATGTGAAACCTCACAGTTTATACAAGACAAGAAACATTTGGCTGCAAATGGTTTTATAATTTTGCTAATTAAAAATTATCCCATTTTCACTTTGGATTCCTCATGTAACAGAAACAGGAATAACCTTACCATGCCAGAAACACAAGCAAATGATTAAAGTTCTGCTCTCAAAAAAATCTTTAAAAGTTGGCAAAACATTTCATTAGGCTACAAATCAAAATCCGTCTGTCCTTGACATCTCTTTAATGCCTTCCAGATTCCACATCTACTTTTTTTTTTAAATCACTCACTGGAACACTCAGAAATTAAAATATGTTAAATACCACTCATCTTGGACCTCCAGAAAAGCCTCCTGATATCATACAACCTCCAGGCCCCTCCACATAAACCACGGTCCCCTAATAACACCAACTGATTTATGGAAAGTATTCAATAAATTTCACAATGAGAAAAAAAATACATAATATTCCCAGAAACATGTCTTCATCAATAAATCTGCTACATGTGAAGAATATAAATAAATACTAAAAGGGGGCCATCGTGAACTCTCTCTTCTGATGTTTGCCAAGTGGAAATGGGTACAACTATGATTAAAAATAAAATCACTTTCAAGCTTCCAAGGTGTTACCAACAAAATATGCTTCGAGAAAGAAGAATGCGAGTGGCAGGGGGGTTGAATGATGAACACGTATTTCTCTGTAGAACTAATGAAGGCAATGTTTACAACGCACACTTATTTATTGATGCTTCCCTCCCCCGAGCCCTCCATGTGCCATGGAGTCAGTGTGCATTAATGGCACTGAAAACCAGAGAACCTTCCAACTGCGAGTTGCAGCAGTCACTGTGTCAGTGGAAACAATGAATCACAGGCATTCAACCTGGGATGCGTTGTGGCAGCACCTTACATGTGTCACCAATGTGTCATGTGACATGGCTGTTGCCATGGTGAGGCTCCATGTTCAGGAAACGTGTTAAGTCTTGTAGAAGGCACCCAGCCATCCCCCAAGTTACCCATGCCCAGGAGTGTATTCTGAAATCTTTCTACTGCCGATAACATTGTGATTGCCTTTCTCTCTGGGAGTCTTGTTGGAAGAAAGAGGGGAGAGAGTCATTTGGGAAAAGCTGAGAGGAAATGAAGTATTCCATCCTCAGTGTCTGTGTGTGTGGGCTCCAGCCCACTGAGAACAGCAGTATCTTTAAAAATAATTCATTTCGACAGTTTCGATGGAATAAAAGTGGACTCTCCCCACTGAAAGGAAGGTGATTTTTCTGTTACCTGTATAATTTCCATGCACTGAAACAATGGATAAAGCAATAGAGACCGAAAACTACACAGTGTCTTAAGTAGGATAGAAAACTATACAGATTAAGAGTATACAGATAAACAATCCTGACGATGTTAACGAAAAAAATCCTTCTCTTGAGCTTTCTTACGAGTTTCCAACTTTATTCCTGAAAATAGGAATAAAGATCGTAAGAGACTCACAGTCAGAGGATTCAATAATTTACTGCAACTAGAGGACTGAGTGGAGTAGCTGGCACATAGTAGGCCCACAATAGGCTGCTCCTGCAGTCACTAGAACCATCGTTACTACCACTGCTTCTACACAGCTACCCGGCTCAGAGCAAAGCGAAGCCTAAACTGACTCTCAAGGGAAGATTTAGGATTCTTCAGCACTAGGTTCCTTTACCTGCCAGCTTCCCACATTTGGAATTTAAGAAGCGGGTTAAGAAAAGTCAAAGTGTTTCCCTTCCAAATGATAAAGATGGTTTTGTCGAAAAGACGTACTTTTAAGTGAATTCTACGCACAAATGTAGACACATACAAAAAATACGCTTCTGTGGCTATCGGTGCTGTGAGAAAACAACAGAGAGGGCTACAGGATACCTAAAACCAGATGAGAGAGGAACAGCTGAAGAAGCAAGGGAGTTTTAGCCAGGGGAGGACTCAAGAAGGACGTGATCTTTGGATCCCTGATGGATGGTCACGTAGAAGAAATGGGTTTCGTAGAATTTCAAAGCACCAAACCAAAAGATTATGTGGGATGCCTGTGGGTGGTAGATTTCAGTCCAGTGGAAGAAATAACTTCCTAGCCCTAAGGGCTGATCAGTGATAAAACGGGCTTCCTGACGAACAGAAGTTCACCATCCCAGAGTTACTCAAATAGGCTAGGTGTTCTTGTAGAACCAACAGGGCCCCAAAGATTTGGGCCCAAGATGCATGTGGACAGCAATAGGCTTTAATATTTCTGTGAACACTAAATGTCTAGGAGTCTCTGAATGTATATGATGTACCTCACGAACATGCATAGTTACACATAAAAATGCACATCCTGGGACACTCCAGAGAGATAACGGCAAATTTGCTATCATGATTTCAAACCACATTTTTTTATTTAGGGAATACTTTAAGGCTGACAGCTAGCTTTATCATTCACCGAAAATAACTACATCCCAACTTTCTTTTTTAACACCCGATGTGTATTAACTCATCTAATCCCACAATCATTTATGAGTTAGATACTACTATTATTCACACTTTAAAGGTCAGGAAACTGAGGCCCAGAGCAATGTAACTTACCCAAGTTTATACTGATAGTAAGTGGCAGAGCCAGGATTCAAACCTGCGTTTTCTCACCGATATCCTGTGTTCTTAATCACCACGTTTAACTGTTCATTATACATTCAAGATTCTACATCTTGGCTCTGGATCCTGGAATATGTTTATTTTTCATTTAACAACAACAACAAAATGATAAACTAACCATGTGCAAGGCTTTCAACACAATTCTACCTTCGTTGTATTCTCTCCCTCTCACTTCCTCCCATTTTCTATTACAATGGACACTTATGTGAAAACATATTTGCATCTCAAGGGTTCATCGTCTTTTCTAGATGTTTATTCCCCAACTGCAACCACCATACTTTGGCATCCCATCATAAGGGTTGGCTTGCTGAAAAACCAGAAACTCATTCCTTCACATCCTAGTAAGTTTTATCATGATACTTGAGAAACAAATAATCTTCTAGATTATTCTCCTAGACCTTTCTTGGAAAACATCCTTGATCATTTCTCTTCTCTGGTCCTACATTTTCTCTGCCTCGATGCTGTCTTATACCTCGGCCTCCAGGCTATGAAAATGCCCCACTGCACGAACCCACTCTTCCCCACGGCTCCCCTGGCCCTGACTCCCCCACCTGTTTACAAGGTAAGACGGGGCATCTTCTCTCCGGAACGCTCACACTCATTTTAATATAAAAAAAAAAAAAATTGAAATATAGCTGATGTGCAACATTCTGTTAGCTCCAGGTGTAGAGCAAAGTGATTCGATTATACGTATATATGTATAACATATGTATATGTATATGTGTATATATGTATATATTTTCTTTTTTAGATTCTTGTCCATTAAAGGTTATTACAAGATATTGCATATAGGTCCTTGTTGGTTATCTATTTTATAAACAGTGATGTGTATATTTTAATATCAAACACCTAATTTTTTCACATCTTTATCGGAATATAAATGCTTTACAATGGTGTGCTAGTTTCTGCTGTACAACAAAGTGAATCAGCTATACGTATACATATATCCCCATATCCCCTCCCTCTTGAGCCTCCCTCCCACCCTCCCAATCCCACCCCTCTAGGTGGTCACAAAGCACCAAGCTGATCTCCCTGTGCTATGCGGCTGCTTCCCACTAGCTATCTATTTTACATTTGGTAGTGTATATATGTCAATGCCACTCTCTAACTTTGTCCCAGCTTACCCTTCCCCCTCCCTGTGTCCTCAAGTCTGTTCTCTACGTCTGCGTCTTTATTCCTGCCCTGCCACTAGGTTCATCAGTACCATTTTTTTAGATTCCATATATATGTGTTAGCATACGGTATTTGTTTTTCTCTTTCTGACTTACTTCACTCTGTATGACAGACTCTAGGTCCATCCACCTCACTACAAATAACTCAATTTTGTTCCTTTTTATGGCTGAGCAATATTCCATTGTATATATGTGCCACATCTTCTTTATCCAGGCATCTGCTGATGGACATTTAGGTTGCTTCCATGTCCTGGCTGTTGTGAACAGAGCTGCAATGAACACTGTGGTACATGTCTCTTTTTGAATTATGATTTTCTCACGGTACAAGCCCAGTAGTGGGATTGCCGGGTCATATGGTAGTTCTCTTTTTATCAAGCTCCTAATTTATCCCTCCCCTCAACCCTTTTCCCCTGTGGTAACCATACGTTTGTTTTCTATGTCTGTGAGTCTACTTCTGTCTCATTTTTTATCATTCTGGTCTCCAGCCATTTCTTTAGGGAAAATCAAATGATACACATTATATGCCTCCTGGTCTCTATTCTTCCTTCAAGATAAAACAAGAGATATTTAGGGGGGGAAAAAAAAACCCTGTTTTAATCATTCAACCAACTCTAAGAGTGTTTCTGTGCCCAAGAACCACTTGTAAATAATTCTTATATTTTTCCTTAAACCTCTCAATTTTATTAAATGTTGCATTTAAGTAGTAGTATCAGAGAAACTGCACTGACGTGCTAATAGTATTCTGCTACATATTTCATATATAATATATATATATTTAAGTAATACCTAACTCTTAAATTTTCAAAAATGTCCATTTGTGACTCGAGAAATTTAACCTTAATTCCACTGGTGAGATACCCAACATCTATGAGAAAACACTGGTGCTGAAGAGGATATAGATCGTATATGTCAATTTCTGAGTCCACTTTTTTTCTGGGACTTGTTTTCCCTTTCACTTCATCTTTTACCCTCCACCTCACTTTTATTTCAGGTTCATATTTTTCTTGTCTTAAATAAAGGACGGGGGAGAGAGACCCTCACTAAATTTCACTCTAAATCAATAAATAATCCAATCACACAGGACAAGACTATCTCAAGATGAAATGTGAACAAAAGCTGATGCTATTATTTCATCAGAAACTGGAGAGCAAATGATCAGGCCCAAGCATCGTCACAGAGCTAGAACAAAGGGCTGAATCCTCACCACTGCTTTACGCTCCATCGTCTCTACAAACCACGGGCCCTGGAGCCAAATGGAACCCTACACTCATGAGCTACAAGTAGTTTTTACGTTCTTAAAGGGTTGGGAAAAAATAAAACTACTGCTACTCTTTAGTGACCTGTGGAAATTACACGAAATGCAAACATCTGGAAACGAATGTTATTGGAAACACAGCCACGCTCATTCACGTACGAATTGCCTACGGCTGCTGGCACACTACAACACAGGCGAGTAGTTGTAACAGACCAGGTAGACTGCAAACCTCAAGATATTTACTCTCTGGCTCAGGAAAAGTTTGTTGATCCCTGTCATCAACAGAGAAGTCAGATGACCCTTCTACCATCACACACGTACAGAAGCATTTTTTAATTATAAAACTTTTCCAAAGAAACACAGTAGCAAGAAGACTAAAAGGAATCTCCATGAACTCAGGATGAGGTAAAAAGCTCTTCCCTGTCTCAGGGCACTGCCCAGAAGCACAGACGCCCCTGATCAGCAACAGCCCCCCTCGTGTTCCCCCATCCTGAGTTTCAGCTCCACTAACCCCTCCTGCAATTCTGATGACTATTAACCATCGTAAGAGGAAACTAACCTGATACCTTTTTTAAAGCAGCAACATTATGAACAATTAAAAAGCTGCCACCACACGTGCACAACAACTTTCTTGTATCTTAATATGCATATCCATAGTCTGATTATAACAGCCTGGAGAGACTGACAGGAAATGACTGAGTGTAATGGCTCCAAAGGAGACACTACATTGATCAGTAAATAATACACGTTTTTTGAAACTGTCTAACTGCATATTTATACACGTCAAGTCTTATACACTTCGGTGACAGAATTCTTTTTCAGGCATCTATGTAAAAAACTCTAATACTGATTTTTTAAATGTTTTTAATAATTACCCAAAAAATGCTTCTAGGATATGTAAGGTTTAAATTATATCCACCAAAGAGTGCCACCTGGAGCATCAACTGCTACATCTTTAACATTCCCAGTTATGTCAGGGTATTTGCAAACGTCTCAAAAAGGTTAAAATATAGTTTCACGTAACACATACCTAGTGCTTACTGGGCGCCAAGCACTGTATTAAGGACTTTTCACAGCCAACAAGGTAGATGCTACCATTGTCCCCATTCTGCAGAGGAGGAGACTGACATTTGGAGAGCAGCCTTGACTTGGCCAAGGTAACCCTAACAGTGAGGCCTGGGACTAGGACATGAGTTTATCTTCTCTAATTCAGAGCCCAAGCTCTAGGCCTGGACCTGGATGTGGGCCTGAAGATCTATACTTAACATGATTCAGGTAGCCTCTGGATCACACGCTGAAGAACACAGTCCAAGGACTTGGAGGTAGAAGAGAAGAAAGTCCAGTGGGCCCTCGGTTCAGGTCCCCTGTACTCCCTTCCAAACACTGCCCACTGGAGGACTAGAGAGAAAATCTATAACCGGTGTATCATAGCCCCTGGCATGTCACATGTGCTCAGTTATGACAGCTATTCAACCACTGTCATTTTTTATAGGTTAGTCAGGGAAGGCTTGTATGTCAGGTAAAGTCATTTTTATCTGTATTGTCCAGAAAATTACTTCAACTCTTGGCCGATTCGGTTAGCATCTCCTCGCCCTAAGACTCCGTATCAATTAAATTACACCAGCAACTGAGGGCTGCCCAAGGTGGTGTGGAGGACAGAGGAGTCTGTCAGATTCTACCCAGTGACTGGTTTCTCAACACCAGGCTAGATAATGAGCTAGATCAGCCCCCCACTTCCCCCTCCCCAATGCACACACCTTTTTTATTATGAAAAGTGGTCAACTATATAAAGAAGTAGAGAAAATAGTGATCAGGAACCCCATATGCCCACCGCCCATACTCTAGAAGATCAAGATTATGTTACATTTTTTCTTTTCTGAAAGATGTAAAGGAAACATGTCATTTCACCTTTACACAATCCAATATGCAACATTAAAAAATACGGAGAAAAAAATCCCCTTAATAATAACTGAATGCACATGTTGTAAAAAAAATTCCACAGAGCATACCTGAAACTAGCCTCCTGGCACTCTAGCCTGCAAGTCTATCCTGGATGGACAGAAGTCCCTGCGGCCCATAGACAAGGGGCCTAAATGTGCTTGACAAAGTGGCAGACCTGACCTTGTCAATGCCTGCCTCTGGCCCTGGGCACAAAAGCCTGGGAGCGCAGGTTTTCCCTTCCTGCACACGTTCTCTGGATCAGCGGTCCTGCCAGTCCTATGTTGCCTGTTTATACTGTATCAAAGAAGAAAACTCCTCTCCTCGGATAATAGGAACTCCATGAGCCACCATCGCCAAAAGCATCTTTATTTTAGAAGAGGACCTGAAGGAAATACACAACACTGAGCCCAACTGCATGAAACTGGGAGATTGTAGATTTAGAGGAAAAGGCCGGTGAGTAAGGAATATTTTTGAAAAATTTGTTGGAAGAAGTTATTCCCATTTTTTTAAAATCACTGGTCCTATAAAAATCCTGTGTGTAGGGCTTCCCTGGTGGCACAGTAGTTGAGAGTCCGCCTGCCGATGCAGGGGACGCAGGTTCGTGCCCCGGTCCGGGAAGATCCCACGTGCCGCAGAGCGGCTGGGCCCGTGAGCCATGGCCGCTGAGCCTGCGCGTCCGGAGCCTGTGCTCCACAACCGGAGAGGCCACAGCAGTGAGAAGCCCACGTACCGCAAAAAAAAAAAAAAATCCTGTGTGTAGCTTAAGCTGCCATTTTAAATGAGTTGGAGTCCATTTCTTCCACAAAGACAACTAGAAGCTACAAAATCTTCCTTGCCTAAATCAAAGGCCCTTGGAGAACCATGGAATCAAGGATGAGGACGTAGCATGCCCTCCTGGTTAAGACACAGGCTTTGAAACTGGCCTACCTTGAGGTAAAACCCACTTGTAGAACCTGCTGTGTGATCCTGAGTAGTAACTTAGACACTGAGCTTCTGTCTTCTCAACAATAAAACCAGAATAATAATATCCAGGGCACAGAGACGCTGTTAGAATGACATGAGATACCTAACATGATATCCAACCACTGCAGGAAAAATAAATGCCCGATGACTGGCTGCTATAATTACTCGGTACAAATATTACTAAAACCTCACAGAATACGCGGAGGGATGAAAAAGATTTCATCTCATGAGCCTCTTCCAATCACTTGGTTGGAGTCGCATGGAACAAACACTGTGTACAGAAAATCCAAGAGCCACCCCCAGAACAGACCATAATGAGGCTCACAGATTTTGGCATCCTTGACCAAAGCCAACCATATCCTACAAACATGGCCCAACAGGTTACCAATTCCCACGTTCACAACCACTTTCCAGGAGTCTGGTTACCATGACCAACACAAACAATCAAACAATATGTTGAAATGAAATTACAATGTACATTAACTAAATGGTACTTCAATATGTTAACTGCTCATTTTTCTTTTAAGGAGGAATTAAAAGGACGGCAGTTCTCAACAGCGTAGGGCAGCAGCCTACATATAAACTGAATGGAAATTTCCTTCTCTTAGCCTCCAAGCATTATTTGAACCAAGTGAAGAGAAAACCAATTATTTTCAAAAACAACATGCCATGCAGCTGAAGTTCCTAGAATTCTACATCACGGAAGGTATCATTTGAAATATAATAGCTGAATGCCTTCCTCCCTGGTACCGCTTGCTTCAGTGTATTGATAAAAACCAAGATTAATATGCGAAAGGAAATTGCAAGAAACTTGCCCTGCACCGGTCAGCACCTGGTACATGTGTGTGCCCCTCCCTTTAAGAAAGAAACTGCACTCGGAGAGGGAAAGTCTCAGTTTACCTTTCACCCCACCACTTCCTTGCTGTGTCTGAGCCTGAGTTAATGCACAGGTAACAAGAGGGTGAGGAGAGTCTCTTTCTTGTCTTTTCCAAAGTTACATAAATTGGGAAAAAAAAAAAAACCCTACAAGACTATAATGTTTCATACACATAACCCCCAAACCAGCTAAAAGGTAGGAAATAAACTGCCTACCAAACCATACAAATACGGTATACACGTGATGTCAAAAATCCAATTATGTGGTTACACAACCACATAATTGCCAGAACTGTGCGTAAGATCTTCTCATTAATATAACACACATTTAACCGCTGTGTGCCAGATATTGGGGTAAGTATAGGATATACAAAGACAAACTACAAAGACTAGTCAAAAGCCACTTGCCTGACGTGATTCTGACCACAGTCAGAATGTAAGTGGTGAATTGGTAAGCTTGCCTCCAAGAATTTAAGTGGAGAAATTCTGAGGCCACACCCACACTGAGCAGAGGAGAGAATGTGATCAATTAGTGATGTCTGCCAGGGGCACAGGGATGGGCAGGGGTGGGGGAATTATAAAATCGAAAGTCTGTCAAGAATGTTTGCCACTTTTGATTTAGGCAAAGGATTCGATGCTTTGTGCAGAGGTCAGGGGAACAAAAGCCTGCCCACTACATTAAAAGTTCACAGTGAATCTGTATGTCCAGAAAAATGTGTGTATAATCCCATAAGGGGCTTAGAGAGAAATGGAAAATATCTGCAATATAAATGCAGATTACCTTTATTACAAAATTGGATCATATTCTCATTCCTAGACTAATTTCCTATATCATAAAACCTATATTCAATTTTATAAATAGCATACACCAAGAATCATAAATTCAGTTAATGCAGAAATTTAACAGATTTTTTTTTTTTAATAAAAGTGAGAAAAGGCTGTTTTAGAGCAAGTATCTGAAAGGACAGAAAGAGTTCTTTCTCTGAAGATATGTTTTTTCATCTGACTCTACCTCCTCGGGAACATAACTAGAGAAGAAATAAATTTCACAGCTAATATATATGAAGTAACATGTTTAACATTATCCAATGAATTGATATCTACCTACACCATATAAATATATCTCACATAAACTGTCACCTCCAAGAGAATTCATTAAAACAATGTTACAGCTTCCGAATTAAATGCAATCTTCTAATTGGAATTTAATCTTACAATAGTAGTTGGCGGATTTTCTTTTTGAATTGACAAATGGAATAATTCATTAGTTTGTCTTACAGTTCTATGGGAAGAATTTAACAGTAAATGTGACATAGAGACTGGCTAGCCACTGCTGTGAGGTACTGGGTGGGGGCTGTGGGAGGGAAGGGGGCTTGGAGGTTCTTTCACCATCATCAGAACTCCTCCCACGGCTTACCGGTGGGGAAGGATGGACACTCTTCCTCTCACCATCCTGAATTAGGGCATTACTAACATATTCCATTACCTCCACGTAAATGTCATGTTAATTTCTGATCATCATCAAGCCAGACAATGGTTTCCCCCTTGGCCCCTAGCCAATTAGCTATGTGGAAAATAGTCAGCCAATTACATTACTTGTATTAGGTTAGGGACTGGAGAGAGAGAAGCAAAATAAACGCCTCAAAAATACTTCCCAGATAAAATGTAAGTTGACACTGTCTTCCCGTGCTGGAGTCCAAGTTATACAATCTGATAGGCAGCTGCCAGCACTCATAACTGCTTATTAAATCTAGGCTGTCTTTATGGCGTGAGTGAAGATCTGTATTTTTACCAATATTAGGTTCATTGTGTTACGAAAGAGACCAAAAAACTTAAGATCATTCACTCCAGCTTATAAAACATATTATGTAGTTTATTAAATTGTTAAAATTACTTTTCAAAGTCGAAATTTCAGGGACTGGAAGTTTCAGCACAACAAAGTGGCTTGGCCCGCTGACAGCTTCCCGCACAAGGCGGCTGAGAAGGGGAGCCCACCTGCAAGCCTTCCTGTTCCCAGACGCCTGCTACCTGCCCCACCTCCTCCCGGAAGCTGCACCACTGCCACACCCCACCCCAAAACCAATGACCAAAATCCACAGTCTTCAGTTTTATGAAGAAATCCAGGAACTTCCAGCCACCAAGTAGCCCACTATCAAGCCCTAAATGAGAAGGATTATTTTCTGTGTTTTTACCTCTTTCTAGGAGGTCAAAAGCTAGGCATTTGTTTATGAGAGAGGCCCAAAGAGGAACTGTAGGCAAATAAGGAAAAACAACCGGTGACAAAACAATGCTGCATGCGTCTTATACTCTTATCCCAGATCCACCAGCGAGCGACAGTTTACTGGGAGGAACAAGGCAATGCCGAGGCACAGGCTGACAAACAAGCCAACGTATCTGCCGTCTACAGTCAACTTTTCTAGAGAAAACTCTATGCAAACCCAGACTGTTACTGTCACATTTATTAATAACACTGTGGCTAACTGCCTATTAAATATGCACAGACTTAGCCGGTCTTCCCTCCTGGAGTCTCGCGATGTGCATCAGATAGGTACCAACATCAACTGAAGCTTCACGCGGGGGGAAACAGGAGCCAACTCTGATTCCCTGCTGGCGAGGGCATTCAAGAATCACATCACAAAGAGACGTCTCGAGTGCTCAGCCCTTCTTTCTCTGTATCCTGCCCCTAAGCTAATTTATTATGCAAGCATGGTTATCACCAACATAAATTGAGTACATTACCTAACTACTCATTTTCTGAACCTGAAATTCTGCCATGATGACCTACTTGCGTAAACCTTTTATCATATGGCTTTGTTTCTTTGCACCGGAGTGAGGAGATGTGTTGTTCTAGCTGTCTACTGCTGGGACTGGGACCTTGTTCTATCACGAGGTCACTTACCATGAAACATTTCACTCAGAATTGGACTTGATTTCGTGCCTAAAGACTCCAAGGTATCAGCTGTAACAATTAACTGATGCTTCTTTTGCTTACTCGATAAACTGTAAAGTTCTAAAAGCCGTAGGAGTATGCGTACGTTTTTGACAACAACAGAAGGATGAACTAGCTATCAGACATACAGTGCATCGCAGGCCAGGTTAGTGCATCAGAGGAAGAGAATCAGTCCTTTAATCGAACCTCGAAGGTGTGCTCTGAGGATAAACAGTCATAAAGAATCAGAACACATACTCCAGTTCATCAGATTTCAGGGATCTCCACTTCCTACTAAAAATACAGTGAAGGCAAATTGATTACAATCGGATAAATACAAAGCGTTTCCTTATTTAGAAAAAACTGGTAATCGACTGGGCCTAACTGTATTTTATCAATTCAAGAGATATCATTTTCATTACAGTTCTTCAGGTTAATCTTTCACACAGCAGGCCTTACCCAAATGAAATTAATGAATAAAATGAGCCTAGTCTTCAATAAATCCATTCATGTGGTTTTGTTCAATTTCATACATCAATTTATGACAGTGACACTGAGTCAGACTCTCTCAGTACTGAAGACAGAGATGACAGGTAACCTCAAACCTGAGTTTGTTGCTATTTCAATACCTTCAGCAGAATTCCAACCACTTCTTTGAATTCTCATGTTTACACGAGACACACTCAGGCTTTGTTCTCAACTCTACCCGGATCCCCAAAGATATAACTTTTTATAATGTCTGCTATCTGCTCACTGGTCTACAGACCACTCACAGAAGTCTATCATAGCTGGTTAGCAATAGAAAACCTCAGAAGAACTTCACAGGAGAAAGAAGCACAGGACTTGCCCAGGACCACCCCATAAGATGATCAAAGCACCCTAACAGATCTAAAATTCCATGAGTCCGTTAACTATTAATTTTCATGGTGTACACCCTTGCCTTATGTGTTACAGGTTTCTACTTGATTTCTTGCCGTGAAAGAATACTGTAAGGAAGATATAAGGCTCTGTTTTTCCTCCATCTCCAGCTCCAGCAGAATGAAATGCAAAGGACAAGCAGTCAGAGACCAAACTAGCCTAAGTGGAAGTGAATTTTAAAGCCCACGGGCTCTTTGAGTCTGATATTCGGGCTGGCTGCTTCAGCAGGGCTCTTTTCATCTATGAAATGGGAAGGATTTGTCAAAATGACCTCTAACTGTAAAATCTTTAAAAAGCTGGCCCAAACAGCGAAATGCAAAACAACATCTTAAAGAGACACATACCAGCAAAGAAGGTTTACAAAATTGCGGGGCTTGGATGTCACAACCTCTGTAATTGAGATAAGCTAGAGAGAATCACTGAGGATAAAATAACCTGGGATACAGCTCTGATCTAGCCCAGGGACATGGACATCTCCATCAGACTCTCTGGGCTGCTGATTCTCCATCTGTAAAGTGAGGGGATGTAAACAGCCAACTTCTAGGGCCTTGTTAGCACTGACAAACACGACACTCTAACCTACCTGCTTTATTTTAAACATACGAAATCAAAACAGACCAACTTGCCCCATGTCAGCTAGCTATCAGGTCTCCCAATTTCTAATACAGTGTTCTTTCTACTTCACTACACTTCCCTCCATTAAATAGAATCTGTTTCAAATACAACTCCACTAAGACAAACAAGATGAGTTTATGCCAATGGTTCTTATCATTAAATGCCATTCACTACAAAACTGAAACCAAATGGTTCCCTATAAAGCTGACCTCGTTTTATGACAAAGCTACCATTGAATGATGTCAGAGTTTTTACCCAAAACACCTGGCCTCAACCAATTCTTGTCTCTGATAAAGGCGAGTCACAATTGTTCATTCATTACTACAGGGGAGCCCGTGAGTTCTGAAGAACATGACAGACGCCATCAAATCTACAGAAAAAGAGCATCACGTCCCTTCTAACTTCCCCCTAAAAATTACGATGAATAACCTGATGAGGAGAACTATACTAGAAAAAAGTGCTCACGAGTCTTTCTGAAAATCTGAGAGTCCACAGTTCCCAACCTTTTAACTTTTTCAAGAGCCCCAGTCATGTGGAAGGCTTGCGATGGGACTTCCTCAATGAACAAATCAGACTTAAATCTCCCACCACCACCCACAACTCAAGATGAGGTTATTATTGTCTTATTTCAAGGTGGTTCATTTTATCACCAAGTTTTAATGGGACCAGAAAAGCAATTACTCTTTCAACTGCGCACGTAGCTCGTAATCTAGGTAGGCCGCCCTTCGGTGTATGCATAAAAGAATCACACAAACAAAAAAAGTTCTCCCGTGCCCTATTATGTCTCTTATAAATCCTAAGATCATTGCCCAAGTTATCCAAAAAGGTTATACCACTAAACAATGACAGGGTGACTCTTCTTTCGAAACAAGAGTCTCTCATCTTCAGTGTAATTGTTCTGATGAATTTGGGACCTTTTTTCAGTTTCCTGCACCGTGCAGGACCCCTTCAGCCAACATTTAGTCTGATGAACTTTCAGACGAATAATCGTAAATGTTCACTCACCCTTTTGGCCAGCAGGCATCACATCCGTCCGTTCATGGTTGACAGCAAATCAGACAAGGGATTGAAGCCCTCACCATTGCCCAAATGTTTCGTTCGGAAACTGGAATTGTCAGCAAAAGCTCCTGGGACACTGCAATACAAAATTTTTTTTTTTTTTTACACACAGCTAAGATGTAACTTCTAAAACCACCACTTCCTTAAACTTGAAAACAGCACGACAGACATAGAATCTAGAGGTAGGGGAAAACACCTTTCAAACGAGGGTATGTCAATATAGCAAGTGTGATGTTGTAAAATATGAACCGGAAATAATGTTTTGAAAGATACAGTTACCAATTACTTGAACACATCCCCTGAAAGGTTGTTGTTTATTGCAGACTTTGTGCCAAATATTTTATGTAGTTTGGCATTACAAAAATATTTTTTGTCCAATTATCAAGTGCCCAGGTAACAACAAGCTGCTTTAGCTCAAATCTGGCATGGATAAATGTATTGATTCCTATTAAGTAACTCTCTTTTCCAGAAGATAAAAACATATGAAAACAAAATTATTTCAAACATAACAGTGAACATCCAAACTGGGAAGAGAGGTAACCATAGTCATTTTCCTCCAAAATAATTCTACAAATGTTTATGAATTACATAAGAAGGAAGACTTGGAGATATTTCCATCAAGAGAAAACATACTACGTAACGTGTAGACATCCAAGTGGAGAAGCCTGAATCCTGGACCCAGTATTGTCATCAGTCACTTGTGTGGCTCCAGGAAAGCCATTTAATGCCTCAGGACCCCAGTTCTTTAATCTGCAAGGTCAGGTCATTAACTGATGCTCTCCACGTCCCTTCTTCCTCTCAGCATCTTTGTCTTTTTGGTTAAAGCACACTTATTCCAAATAACCTAAACTATTAGCTTCCGGATTAAAAAGAAGGTTTTTAACACAAATCACTCCTATGCTGATCTGTCATCAATACCAGAGCTGAGCTGTGGGCAGAGGGTCGTGCACCTGAGCAGAAGAATTCTCACCCTGGCACTAGTGCCAGGCCTTAGTGCACCTGCACCCTCGGCAGCTGACAACATTCACTGGGTGCCCAAGGAAGGCTTCCATTCCTCTCCCAAGAGTACGGCTCCAACTCCTATGGAAAAGTGCCCACATGTACTATAGATGAGTGTTTCTCAAACTTTAGTACGCGGAAGAATAACTTGAAGAGCTTTTTAAAATACAGATTCCTGGGCCCCATCCCCACAGACACTGATTCATTGGTCTGGAACTGGGCTTGAGATTCTGTATCTCTACCAAAATACCAAGGAAGGTGGATACTGCCAATCACAGTTTGTGTCCAAAGGATAAAGCCCCATCGTCCAAACTTCAAGTAGCCTTAACACCCAAGAAGCATTTCCAAGGCTCACGGAAGCTCTGCAAAGCTACTAAGTCGACATCACGTAGCAAAAAGAAAGGGGCTGAGGGCTTCCCTGGTGGCGCAGTGGTTGAGAGTCCGCCTAATGATGCAGGGGACACGGGTTCGTGCCCCGGTCCAGGAAGATCCCACATGCCGCGGAGCGGCTGGGCCCGTGAGCCATGGCCGCTGAGCCTGCGCGTCCGGGGCCTGTGCTCCGCAACGGGAGAGGCCGCAGCAGTGAGAGGCCCGCGTATCGCAAAAAAAAAAAAAAAAAAAAAACTGTGTGTGCCTACCTCGCACTAGACACTCTTCTGACTGCAGCTTGTCTGAGTGAGTTTTGGTTGCGAGGCCTTGCAGAGGATACTTAACCTTTCCAACCTGAGCTTCCTTGTTCATACGGGGAAAGCTAAGGCGTCCCACGACGACCAGGCAGACAATGCAAGTGAACGAGGCAGGCCAGGTATAAGGTACAGGGAGTGAGGAGGGAGGCGGCAGACTGAAGGCCCCGGGCTTTCTCAGCTAAGACGGCAGCCGGTGGCTCCACAAGCCCATTATTGCCACGTGGCAACATGAACCCAGGGCTACAGGAGCTTTCAATTCCACGAACAAAGGCAGAAATCCAGGCGACTATTTTGTGAAATTTCCTCATTTTTCAAAGACAGCAGCTAACGTTTTAATAGTACACATTAAAAAAAGACAAGAAAAAGAACGCTTGCAACCCGTGTAACAAAGTATGGCTAGGGTTACGCCACGGCTCAGGTCTGCAATTCTACAGGGAAGCACAGAGAAGCTGCACAAGTGGACACAGGAAAACACAGTAGGTATCTGGGCAGTTAAGGGCTTTTGAGAGCGATTATCTGGGGCAAGTTTTGGAAGGAACTGGAAGATGGGGTGGAAAAGGGATCCCATCAGTTCAGGACATCACGGTCAAAGGCTTACAGGCGGATGAAACAGGCAAGACACACCAAAGAACAGCAGTGAGGAGGGAGGAATCACGCTTCCGTTCAGCACGGGAGCAGCGTCTGGCTTCTAGCTAAGGTGTAAGTTGGTCAATCAACGCTTAAGAGTATCATTAGTGCTGTCCGGTTTGACTTCCTAAAACATTACAGTCCCCAGGCATATCCAAAAATAAGGGATAAACTATCACCGTGGTGTGTGGAATTTTTCTGGTTTTGCTTGTGTGTTCTGTTAAGAATCCAACTGACCCAATACGGAATTCCATCTCCACCGAGCTCTATAACTCTAACCAAAATACTATGCGAATGATATATACTGTAGTTTTTATATGAACTTATAGTATATATACTATAAATACCCTCTATATACACACACATATAATACATACATACACATATACACATATATATAAAATACAAGCTCTGTAACTGTAACCAAAATACTATATAAACTACAGATACTATAGTTTTTAACATGCATTTATAGTACATATACTATAAAATACATACTATATATATACACACTACAATACATGCACATATACTATAAAATATAAGCTGTATAACTCTAACCAAAATACCACAAACTATATACCATACTATAGCTTTCTAGGTGTTCACAGTACATATACTATAAAATACATAGTATATACATATATAAAATACACGCATATATACTATAAAATCAAGTTCTATAACTCTAACCAAAACTCTGACCTCTAGAAATGAAAAACAAAGCAACTGAAATTTAAAAGGAGAAAAAAAAAAACCCACCAGAAGAGAAGATAGTATCCAAATAAATGATCCAGTACACTGCCCAGAGGCAAAAACTATCTACCTAGAATTGTATGCCCAGAAAAATTACCTTTCAAAAACGAGGGTGAAATAAAGATCTTTTCAGACAAACAAAAGTTTATCACCTCTCTACAAGGACATTCAGAAAGATGCATTTCGGGCCCAAAGAAAAGGATTTTAGGAAGAAGGCTGCTTGATCTAAGAAGGAAGGGGGAGCGAAAATAATGGAGAACTTTGGAGTAAATGAAAAGTGAATGCTTTAAAATGACATGCAGGTCTCAAAATTTAAAAAAAAAACATCTGGCAACACCATCACTTGCTTCCCACCTAGGCTTACTCGTTCTCACTGGCTGTCAATCACCAAGGTCCTGGACCGCAAACTGGATATAGAATGAGGGCACCAGCCTGAAATGCAGATTCCTGCCCAGCGATTATCAATCTGCATTTCTACCAGATACTCCAGGGAACTCTGACGAAGTTGCGCCCTTGCCTCTACTCTGAAGAGTGCTGCGCCACTGCAGGGCCAGGAATCCAGTGAGCTCCAGGGGCTCAGCCTGGGGAGGTCCCGACTGACACTCCAGCTGGCCTTTGTTCTTTTCCACTTCGCTTACAGCCCCAGAGAGCACCTTGGCCCAGTGGGTCGGCAGCAACCCTGCCTCAACCCTGCTAGTCAGGAGCTGCAATAAATTAAAAGCCCATTAAAATATTTTAGAGAAAAGCCTAGAAGTGCTGAACCATTAATTGTGCCACATTCAGTCTGTTTTCCCGGAGATTTGAAAAGCCAGATTACCATCTTGGGGGTCATTAGAAAGAATGAAGCTTTCTCCTTTTTCAATTTACATATTTAAAAATGCAGAGATCCTTCCAGTGGCTACTACAACAGGCTTTCCAAGTCCGGCGGCGGCCACTCCCCCCTCTGACCAAAGAGAAAGAAGTCTGGGGTGCCGTGGGGTCTTGCCTTGTGTTTTCAAGTAAGGAATCAAAACTCAGGGCCTGTGGTTGCAAAACAGCTCCCGGAAAACAGGTAGAGGCAGCCACAAAACAACAGTGCTGTTCTCTTGTTTTGTTCTCCCCTCTTTATTTTTCCCTGCAGCAATCCTTGCTCAGCACAAGTCTGCAGGGAGCTGGAAAGAGCAGCTGTGGTTCCCTGAGGCCAAGACCTAGCAATCAAGTTGTTTACCAAACACTGCCAGGCACCGGGAAAACAACAACAGCACAGGCAGCATTTGCATCTGTTTTTCAAAAACAACCTCCAAAGTCTGGGCCCTGCCGGGTACTTCCTGGCATGGCTCAGAGGGGCACTTGGAAATTAAAGGCATGAACTGCCTGGGGTATGAGCCCCCATGGCCTATGTGTCATCCATTATTCCACTTCTTTTGAAGAGTGCCTATCCGAAAAATAAAAAGGATGGGGAGCGTGCAGAGTTTCCAAGCAGGGGATTCAAACAGACAATATGCTCGTCCCTGGCATTTCCAAGCAAGGTAATAGTGGCCATTTTAGCAAACTGGCATACTTTGCTGGCCACCCAAAACCTCAAGACATCCAGCTGTGGTTCTCAATCTTGAAGGAGCACCAGAACGCCTGGGAGGGCTAAGAAAACACAGATTCCTGGGCCCCTCCCCTGGAGTGTCTCATTCAGTAGGTACAGGGCGGGGCCTGAAAATCTCCAGCAAGTTCCCACGTGATGCTGGTGCTACTGGTCCAGGCACCACGCTTTGGGAAGTAAAGCTAGATGCTTCCTTACCATCCTGAACACCTGGGGCCTCTTGTCCCACATTAACCTTTCCCATGCATCTGGCAGTGTCATACCCAAAGGAGGTCACAGAACAAAATGGACCGGATGGTTTTCCTTTTGTTCCTCCAGATCCTCCATCTGCCATGCTGCCCCAACCCTCCACCTTGCTCTGTGTGTCTTGGAAGGCCCCCCTGCGTGGATGCATCAACAGGTACCCTTGTCTTCTGGCTTCCAGCTGGTACAACCAATGGAGGTCTCATCTCAGGAGAACAGAGAAGATGGGGCATTTATCACCGGGGCACCGGAGGTTGACTATGAAGGATCACAGCTCCCGCCGGGCAGTCCTCTCCCTACAGCTACTGTATCCAAGCTACACCACGTGCCCCCACTTTGTCCTCTCAGACCCAGGAAAGGGACAAGCCACCTATTTCCTACCGGGACCCTGACACAAAACTCAAATTCAGTGGCTTCTCCACTAGATTTCCCTTGGCTTGAGAATGCTATATGTGGAATTTTTTAGACCCACACAACACAAATAAGTATATGTGTACATACACACTCATGCACACACAGACATGTACATATGAGTATACATATATATACATATAAATCTTTATAGATTTCTTCATGCAGCTCCATCAGAGAGGTCAGGAGACCTGGGAGGACACGGCCAAGGCCATCTCAGGGGGTCTGCACCTGTGTTCCTTCAGGTCCCTGAGCCACAGGAAGAGCGGGCCCACTCTGTCTAATCCGTTACACAACCTGATAGGAAGGGGAGCATTTGGGAGAGCTTCAATCCTTCTCTAATTTACTAACTTAGTTTCTCCTTTGTTGCAAATAGCACCAAAATAGAAAGAGAACAGAAGTGGGTGGAGCAGGCTCCATCACCAACTCCTGTGAATAACTTTCTGACAATGTTGAACCCAGTTCAAAAAGCACTTCGGCTGCGGAAAATGGTGTGTGTTGTCAGCTCACAAATAAAATGCCAATCTGCCTCAATTAATAAGGCTCGGAGAAGAAGAACAAATAATACTTCTGTTTTTAAAATAATCGTAACCTCAAATGTACCCTAGATAGGCATCTATCTCAGCAGCTAAGTTCGAAAGTTCTAGTCAAAATGGTCACCCAGATTTAACCAAATGGGTCACCACAGCCACATCTGTGGCTTCAATGAGCCCACTGGAGTTCATTTCAATTAAGTTCCCTAGAACTAATCACTATTACTTTTACTTAACTTTCACTAATAAGATTTCTTTCAACTCACCAGAGGACTTACTGATATCTCTGTTCAAAAACAGGTTTTTAAGTAAACCCATTAGATTAATTAGAACACATGGGGAATATGGTGTCTGTGTAATTACTTTTCTAGTTCACTGAGGCTTAACCAGAAACCTGTTTTGTTTATTCCTCTTCTTCACTAAAAATCCCCTAAACATTCCATTTAAAACTTGAAGGCTGGCCCTCCTGCTGCATCTGTCTGCCTCTCCCCATCTCCCCAGTAAGAACCCAGCTTCTGTCTGAACCCTGCCAAAGACAATGAGTGACTTAACTGTCACCCCCTCTTCAAGGAGTAGATGTACCCTCATCCTGTTGCCTCCCGGCCGTTCTAGAATCCCATTTCATCCTTCATCTTGGTCCCAGGGCTCACTTCTTCCCACTGCCCTCCGAGACCAACATCATGAACAATCTGGAGACTTTCCTCTTTCCTTAAAGATGTCCCTTTCACCTTTCCCAGAAGCCATTCACTCAATATCCCTTGACCTCAGGCAAACAAAGAAGGAAGAGTTGGCCTTTCTTTAATTCCCTTTCTTAGAGCCAAGTTCTGGCTCTGCTAACAGTCTACCTTGCCTGCCATCTACCCCCAAGGAGAACACCACTGTCCCTCCCCACTGTGGTTCCCTGATCCTTGAAAACCCTTCTTCTGATGACCGTGTGTGAGGCGACCACTGCTCCCAACCCAGCCACATGGGTTTTGCCCCTACATGTCAAGGATGCTCTTCTACACCTTCCTCAGATGTTTTAGTATCTGGTTCACAATTTCGGTCTACATTCCTGCACTGTGGCCACTTCTGTCGACCTCAACAGCCATGAAGACGGTCCTTCCAACAGCCTGGCCAAGGCTTACATCAGACCTGGCACAGATAACGTACCACTCAAAAAAAAAAATCATTCACTGAGTGAATACACACCTTGTTATCTTAACTTTCTTACCCTAAAAGCTTCCAGTCTATTTGAGAAGCAGTATAGGGCAGTAGTTGAGAGCACAGGCTACGGAACAGACTTCCCATGTCCCATCCTGGCTATGCTACTTACTAGCTATAACCTTGGGCAAACTCCTCCATACCCCAAAATTGGGATAATATTTGCCCGTAAGAGTAAGGGCTCATTAAGTGCTAATTAACCAGAACCACTTGCTCTACACCTGAGGGCATGGCCAAAACTTCGATCTCACCATCCCTTAGAACTGCTCCACCTGGAATAAAGACTTTGAATTCTGAAATTCACTAACCACCTCCCACAGAGCCACCTAGGACTGGGCCCTCTCTCCTGAATTTGCTCCTGGACTGCAGAGACAAGGCACCATCCCTCAAGTCCTTAACTCTTTGCCACACGCACAATTTGTCATCCCCCTTCTAACCTTCCTCTCTTTTACAGCACTGAAGGCTCACTCCCTGTACCCTGAAAACCCCTGTAACACTCAGGATACCCCTGTCTTTTCTACCAACTTCCTGCTCGAGCCCTTTGGTTCCTTCACCAGAGTGGTCTGGGTGAGGCCAGGCTTGGGTGTAATTCACGGTTTATAGCCTGGATGTCTACACTACAGTGCCCAGGACCCAGAAGGTCATTACATGTGATACTAATCTGGGTTCTTTCAGGAAGCCAGGAAGATTCCCCCTAAGCCTACTTGGCACTCTACCTATGACAAGTTGCTATTTGAGAATCACGGGAACTCCAGGCTCAATTTCACAAATACCTTCCACTCGTGGTTCAGTTCAGTGGCACAAAATACAAACCTTCCATCCTCGTTGGCAAACTGGGCTGAGCTAAGAGAGCAGGGCTTATAAAGGTGAGCCGCCTACTGGCAGGGCGAGTGGTGTCTCTGTCCTTGAGGCCCAGGGGAGCCTCAGTTGCTCCCGGGAGGAACAGTCAAGTGAGCAGAGAGCTGGCTGCCACCTGGGCTCTTTATAAAGGCTTTTGTGGGTAAACATGTTTACTTTCTTTTCATTGGCTGGGCTTATCGTGATCAAGTATTTTGTTTTGAGTCTTGTCCTATAAACATGTTTACTTGGAGGGGAGAGCTTTGTGATAGCTGGTACACTTGTTTTTCTAACTTTTAAATTGAGAACATATTTTTCACAGCCCGTGGTGAACAACTCCAGGTGGTAAACAAATGATATCATTTCATCTTCACTCTAGAGAGTGGATCCCTATGTATCTGCTCAAAAGCTGGAAGTGGGTTGTGGGTAACCAAGGCTCTCTATTAGATGAGAACAAGAATCACATTCACAGTGATGATGCTACTAACAAGAAACTTATCACTGTCATCTTTGACAATGGCGGGTCGTGCAGAAGAAGGGAGAGTAGCAAACCCAAGCCTCAGTTTCCCCGGCGGTAACATTCTGTGGGAAGTGACACGCCACAGTGAAATCGGAGGTTGTCGTATGAATAGATGGGATCCGTATTTTCTGGGAGAAGTTACGATTACATAATCAGCATATAGAGCTGATATGGGGGAGGAATAAAACAACTTTTTTAAAAATGAAGCAACCAACTAGGTCACAATATTAACTGCAATTCTTTGAGATGCCTTGTCAAATGATGATTTCTGCCGGCTTTATAATTAAGAAGGAGGTAGTGGCTTCAACTGTGAAAAGGAAGAGCCCTCCATTATTGGAAAGGGAAGAAAAAAATTAAAAAAGAATAAAAGGGGAAAAAAATGAAAATAACTTTTGAAAAACACTGCTGTTTACAGGAATCACTCTGTGGGATGAAGCACCAGGTCCCACCACAGCTGGGCCAAAGCTCTCTTCTAGAGAATTCTATGGGTCCCAATATTCCAATTAGGAACAAAAGCCTTCTTACTACAGGCCTTTGAGGTGAAATACAAATGACTTAAAGGAATAAAACCAGAGAGGCCAAACTCTTTGTTCAAGCAAATAATACCAGCCCCGCCCCTGCCCCCCACCCTCAAGTCATCTTCCAAGCTCATGCCCAACTTAAAGAAGTCAAAACACAACAACAAGGAAGTTAAAATTCTTAGAGCATAATAAGATAAACATCCTCATTTACTAAGCGTTATTCTTTCATCATGTATGTTACGGTAGGGAGGCAAAGTAACCCCGTATGCCACCTTATCCATCACCCAAGATGGATGATGTACAGAACATGCAGATACCAGAGAACAAACACACTGAACAGACTTCTTTTCCAAGGCTACAGCGTGATTCAGGGATACGATGAATCAGGAGGAGGGGCCGAGGGCGCCTTGAGGTAGCCACCATCCCTGACATTGAGATTGCCTCTCCACTCAAGGAAGGAGACCCAAAACAAACAGCTGCCCCGATAATTTCAGCAGAAGGGCGATAAGACCCAGGGGGGTGGGTGCTGGATGACCAATCCGTAGGAAGAACAAACCTTGTCCCGGCTTTGCCAACTGTTGGAGAACCTCTGTGAGTCAATGACTTTGTCAGAGCCTGGCGTTCCCTTTCTAAAAACTGACAGCATCGAATCCCACCTTTTTGAACCATCCCATTTCACAATTTTATGCCTTGGTCTCAAATGGAAAACGTCACTTCAGGGGACAACCGACAATTCCAGGCTCCATAATCCGATCGATAACAATACTTGGGAGTGCTTTCCAACAACCCACAAAGGCATCCAAGCTCCCACAGCTGAGGAGCAGAAATGGAATTTCAAGTTAATGTGACGCTGGCTGGTGACGAGTCATCAGCATACCTCAGCTTTCAGTTGTCTGGGCAGACAGCTGACTCAGCGGGGATACGGTTACCCAGCCAGCCACCTCCATCTGACCCACTGCCTCAAAGTAATGTCTCCCACCTCAAAAGAAAACAAAGAAGTTGAATGACTGATGAAATGACTGAAAAAGAAGTTCCAGTTAATTCTTACAAAATAAAAATAATAATAATAGGGACTTCCCTGGTGGCGCAGTGGGTGAGAATCTGCCTGCCGATGCAGGGGACACGGGTTCGAGCTCTGGTCCGGGAAGATCCCACACGCCGCGGAGCAGCTAAGCCCGTGCGCCACAACTGCTGAGCCTGTGCTCTAGAGCCCGTGAGCCACAACTATTGAGCCCACGCGCAGCGACTGCTGAAGCCCGCGCGCCTAGAGCCCGTGCTCCGTAACGAGAAGCCACCGCAATGAGAAGCCCGCGCACCGCAACGAAGAGTAACCCCCGCTCACCGCAACTAGCAAAAGCCCGCGCACAGCAACGAAGACCCAACGCAGCCAAAAATAAATAAATAAATTTAATCATCATCATCACCCTGGTAAACAAAGATGAGGACCATGACCAGGCTCGGAGTGGTCCAAGGTCTGAGGGCCACACTTCCCTCTGAGAAAGGGGGCGGGATGCGGTGCTTTGGAAATGCTCAGGGGACCAGGAGAGGAGCTGATGATTAGGACCAAACCGTCCGTGAAAAGTGTCCAAGAGTCAAAGTGGTGAAACGTTTGTCGTAAACACAAGAAAAGAAAGGAACACACTGGCCTTTCACCTTGGTGTTCAACAGAGTGGGAGGCCTCTAGATACGCTCCTGAAGATATCCGACGCTAAGACCAGCCAACATTGATGGAGCCCTCGCCGGGCCCAGCGCTCTTTCCTGACTCCACATTTCCATCCAGGCTCTTACAAGCCTCACAAGGAAGTACCGCTATCTTACAGATGTGGAAATGGAGGCTCAGAGAAGCAAAGTCCTCTACCCGAGGCCATGGTGAGTAAGTGATGCAGCCACCTGTATCTGGAACCCAAGTCTCCTCCCTTCATGGTACCCAATACTACTGAGTACCACTCTTCCAACAGCTCCAATGGGAAACATGAGATCTGGAAAGCCTCCCATGACGAAGCCCAGCTGGAAATACAGGGTTACAATTGCACTCAGCAAATTCTGGTTACGAGGGAAGTACAAAGCCAAGTGAGCCCTGGCAGTACAACCGGAGCGCAGGGGACGTCCCCACGGAGGAAGGAGACAGGAGAAGAGGGGCTTATGCAGGCGGCCGAGACACCCCTTCTGTCCTCTCGTCACCGGTGCAAAAGAGATGCTTTCTAGTCCTCAATCTCCTCTCTGTTCTCCCAACTCCATCGGATCGCAATCCTAGGTGCTGTGCTCGCCTTCCTTCCCGCCCCCTGCCCCTCCCGAAATGTCACTGTCTAAAGTCTGCAGGGTAAGACCCCTCAAATGAAATTCAGTCAAACATTTATCGAGTCCCCCTCTGAGGAACTGTGGTGCACATGTTTGGGGGTTGGGTCAGGGGGCTATCAAGGCTCAGTTGTCTGCCCAGCACAAGAAGTTAAATTACAATACATGATCGAAATAACATGTCAGGACAACAATGAGAGCTGTGTCACTGGGAATACATGATTAATTGCCAGATGAATTCTACAGACAGTAATCGCTACAAAGTTCAAAAGGAGGGAGAGACCACTTCCAACAGTGGTTCCTAGGGTGCAAACTCTCCACTGAGTTCTCCTTCCCATCGGCTTTGGCCCAGACCAGGAATCTGGCTGCCTGGGGTCTGATTCTGGCTGTGATACTCAAGGACTGAGTTATTCAAGCTCTCTGGGCCTCGGTTTCTGCAGCTATAAAATGGGGGTAAGAACAACTCCTACATCATGGGGTGGTGAAAGGATTAAGCAGGATGATGCACACAGGCCATAAAACAGGCTAAGGGAGATCACCTGGATCTCCTGGGCGATCTCCAGCCCCAGTCTCTATAGCCCCATCTGAATCTGCACACTCGCTCTACATGGCTTCCCCCTCTCTGCTTCCCTATGTCTGCTGCCGAAGCTGTGCCTTCTATTCCAACAAGCTAGAAACCCTGTCAGCCTTCCCCGCGAGACCAGCCAGCCACCAGGCCTGGTCTCACTTCATCTGCATGGTGGCTCCTGCATCCACGTTTCCAGCTCCATCTCCAGTACCCCAGGACAAGAGCAAGAACCTGAGAGTCAGAGCGCCTGGGTTCAACTTCCAACTCTGCCAAACGGTAACCTAATGTGTGCTTTTTTGGACAAATTACATAACTTCCCTAAAGTCCTCTGTTTCTGCATCTGTAAAATGGGTTAAAGGGTCCCCACCTCAAAACGCTGCCGTGAAGATTAAATCACACGGTTTGAGAACACTGTAGAGAACTTCTGACCCACAGTAAGGGTTCCATACATGAGAGCTGTCACTGTCATCTGTGCTTGGACCACACGATTAACTGTACATCAGTGTCTGATTGGTCTCTCCCCTCTCTATTCTGAAAGTCACTGCTTGTCCTTCACCGTAACGGATTTGGGTCAGTCACCCACAGAGAAGAACGATGCCTTGTTTATCTTTTAAGCACATCAATCTAATATTACATCAAAGTTTTACAAATAGAAATAAGTACTCTCATCCATGGCCAGGTTCACAGTAAGCTGGCACAGCCTTTGCGGGCGTGAGCGGGGAGGGGGATTTGGCCCTGCTTCAACGAAGCATTTAAACCGTGCATTCCTGTTCACCCCTTACTCTTTGGAATTGATCTTAATGAAATAGTAACCACTGGGGAAGAAATGAGCCATAAGGTTGCAAAGAAACATATCACAGCATTGTCTATGGTCTACAAAAACTGGGAAAAATAAATATCCAATAAAAATTAAATACATTATGATTCATAGTGATGGTGAAATACTATGCAGCCATTAAAAAGGGCTGGAAAAATAAACACGGACACAGAAGGAAACACAACCCCCAAATCATACCTGCTCAGCAAATGTCTGTTGAACGATATGTTGCTAAGTAACAGATATGTGTTACAAAAACCTTTTCTTCTTAAAGTTATGGTTAGTTTAGTCACTGTGTGCCAGATGCTACAAAAGAGCACACTGCATACACTGGGCTACTGCAAACCCCAGTGAAGTGAGTTTTATATATTATCCTCATTTTAAAGACACAAAATGGAGACAGAGAAACTAAATAACATGTCCAAAGTCACACGGTTAGGAAGGGAAAGCTGTGATATTAACTCGTCTTGTGCCAAAGTCCTTGCTCTTTCCTAACTGACGCTGCTGCTCCTAAAAATATTAGTACATTTACGGTTAAAGTAAGTATATTTCCATGGGAAAAAGACTAGAAAGGCAGACACAACAACACTAGCAGTCATTCCCTCTAGGGGATGGAACTATAGATGATTTATTTATTTTTGCTCTGGTTTTAAGATTTTTTTACATTTATCATACGATGCTTTTGTAGTAAGGGGAAAAAGAACAAAGTTTCTTCTATTTTAAAATTCAAATGTCAGCTGCCCTTGTTCCCTTCCCCGTGACAGATACAGATGGCTAGGCAAGGGCGGGGCTTGCTGGGGAAGCAGTGTTGCCCAGTGTTGCTTGAGGGGTTCAGGTGCCAGAGTCCCATGACCTGGAGGCGGCCCGCTGGAAAGCCCTGGCAAAACCACTTAGGGATACGGTGAGGGTCAAAGAGGTGGGTTCAAAGCTCCGATCAGGGGCTTCCCTGGTGGTGCAGTGGTTGAGAGTCCGCCTGCGGATGCAGGGGACACGGGTTCGTGCCCTGGTCTGGGGAGATCCCACGTGCCGCGGAGCGGCTGGGCCCGTGAGCCGTGGCCGCTGAGCCTGCGTGTCCGGAGCCTGTGCTCCGCAACGGGAGAGGCCACAAGGGTGAGAGGCCCGCGTGCCGCAAAAAAAAAACCAAAAACAAAGCTCCGATCAGGGCTTACACTAAGTGCTCTGTAATATGAGTGATTATTATTATGACTAGCGACATCTTCACCAAGCTCAACACACTCGATAGCCTCTCTCTGGTGGTGGGACCAAAACGTGGTCTAAGACAGCAAGTTCCAGTATCTTTTAGCCAATAGTCATAATGGATTGGATGACCACCCCTCCCTCGACCCCGACCTCCCAGGGCTGGAGAAGCAAAAACGTGGACAAGCCCGGAGCACAGCTGCCTGCCTCTGAATCCCACGGATGTCACTTAACCTCTTTGTCTCAGTTTCCTCACTTATAAGATGGAGATAATAGCTCCTACCTCACAGGATTGTGGTGAGGACTTGAGGAGATGATGTAGGCAAGACCCTTCTCCCTGGGTCCAGCCCACTGTGAGTGCTCAATAGATATTACATGTTAGCACAGATTTTCCCCATCCTACAATGGGCTTATGTCCCAATAAACCCACTGTAAATTGAAAATATCGCCAAGTAAAAATGCATTTAATACACCTAACCTGTGGGACACCACAACTTAGCCTAGCCCACCTTAAACATGCTCAGAACATGTACAGTAATCTACAGCTGGGCAAAATCATCCAACACAAAGCCTGTTTTATAATGAAGTGCTGAATATCTCACATAATGTATTGAATACTGCACTGAAAGTGAAAAACAGATTGGTTGTCTGGGCACAGAACGGTTCTAAGTGTGTCGGTTGTTTGCCCTCGTGATCGTGTGGCTGAATGGGAGCCAGGCCTCCTCCCAGCATCACCAGAGAGTACTGTACCGCCTACTGCGAGCCTAGAGAAGGAGCAAAATTCAAAATTCAAAGTACGGTTTCTACTGAATGAGGATTGCTTTTGCACTATCAGAAAGTTGAAAAACCTCAAGTCAAATCATCGTAAATAGCGGACCATCTGTCCTGCAGCGTGCACTAATACAGCGCCACTTGCCACGTGGATTTGGCCAAGCTTTAGAGGTTTTCCTTCCTGTAAAGGTGTTCCTGCCATGATTTTCCAAATTTCAACTTGTAATATAGTATGAAATAGACTTTTTCAAATGAGGCATGCCCTCCTGTAGATTCTGATTTGCTCCTGTGTCAGTTCGCTCAGGCTGCCACAACTGAGTATCCTAGGTTAGGTGGCTTACACAACAGAAATTTATTCTCTCGTAGTTCTAGAGGCTAGAAGTCTGAGATCGAGGCGTCAGTAGGGCTGGTTTCTTCCGAGGGTTCTCTCTTTGGCATGCGGATGGCCATCTCCTTGTGTATTCACACGGTCTTCCCTGCCTGTGTGTCTACGTCCTCATCTCCTCTTCTTACAAACATGCCGATCATAATGGATTAGGTCCCACGCTAATAATCTCATTTTAACTTAATTACCTCCTTAAAGATCCTCTCTCCAAACAAAGTCACATTCTGAGGTACTAGGGGTTAGGACTTCAACATAGGAATTTGGGGGGGAACACAATTCAGTCCCTACAGCTCCCCACGTTCTGGAAGAACACAAGTAGGCCTCAAATGGAGAATCAGTTGATCCTGAGCCCTGGCGACCTGAGCAGGTACAGTTCCTGGGGATGATGCAGGTACACAGGTACAGCAAGATTGCAGGGTTTCCTCCTAGACAGCCAAGGGCCTCTTCCTCACAGTGTAACGCGTTCCCAGCCCCTCCTCCCGGACCCCCGATCCACACCACAGGCCTATGGCCACCCAACAAAACAGTCAACAACGCTGTGGCCAAGCAGGTCAGCAGCCCCAGCTATCGCTCACATTTCCATCTGTTCCAAAACAGGAGGGAAAGTGCTCATTCCTGGCGTGGACGCTTCAATCTGAGCGCGTGAAATAAACATAAATCACACACTCGACGGTCATTTTTAAAATTCAGTCCATGCTTTTATTCAAACAAATTTTTAAAAACACACACACAAAATGGAGTTTCTTGAACCACAGCCTATAATTTACCAAGTGCAAATATCTAAGATACATGTGCTGAATTTAAAGAAACAACTATTATTAAACACCCCATTATGTAAGGCGGTGAAATGTATTTGCGCTCTGTACCTCCGTTATAACACTTCAACTGAGCCTCACAACGTTTGGCAGTCCTTTCCTTCGGTGATAATAAAAGGCTTTTCTTTCCATGAAATATCTAAATGAAGTCAAATAGTGTATGTGAAATAAGCCCATAAGTCCTTCTGTATGATGCAATGAAGTCTTGAAATGCTTATCTACTGAGCACTCTAACTTAAAGGCTGGTGGTTTATGTCCCCTACAGAGCCCCGGGACCCTGCTGGCTTGGCCAGACTGTGAAAATAAGCTTCAAATGACCAAACGCAACTGCAACTTTAAAAGTAGGAACCAGACCAGACACAACAAACCACAGAGTAGTCGCCTCACTTGTCATAATTCATGTGTGTGGAATTCAACTGTGAAAGCATTCAGAGTGCTAACGTTCCTCCATCGGGGCATTCCGTGTGCAATGTCAGGTTGGGAAAAGCTGCTGATAAGCCACTCCTGATTACAAGCCGACACGTGGTAGCATTCATCAAAAAAATATTCATCCCAAGCCCGAAACAGCCTTGTCTGTGCCACCCAACCTCGAAACAAGGCAGGCGAGTGCCGCTCTTTTTAAATACCCAGGTTATAACAATATGCGCTCTACTAACGGCTCTGTATGAACATCAAGCTTCTTCCTCTTTTTTTTTTTTCCTTCTTCCTTCCAGTTCTACATTATTCTCCATTTTGATGGCCTACATAATGATCACTTATAGCAATCTTTTTTTGAAAAACAATTTCCTCATGGTTCAATGACTCAAAAATATAATTCTTACAGATTTTTAAAAGAGAAACTTGAATGGATAAATATATACATGTGTAGATTCCAAAGCCATGCACACATATATAAATATAAGAGCATGAAAATGCAATAATCCAATTAGCACATCTTTTTTGGAAGCTATATCGAGCTTAACGAAACTGGCCTAAGCCTCAGGTAGGAATCACAGGAAATGCCAGCGATGCTCACAACTGCCATTAACTCAACATTTACTTTGTGCCACGTGCAGGGCCCAGCCCTCGACATACATTTTGCTCTCCTTTGGCTCCTCACAACATTCTCATGTAGGATGTTTCCCTTTTACAGAAAAGGAAACTGCAGCTCAGAGATGTTAAGTAACTGCTCAAGCTCACAGAGCAATTCAACAGAGGAACCAGGATTTGAATCTAGTTCAGATTGTGCTATATTGCCTCCCAGTGGTGCCTTAGAGACAGGATACAGGGCCTGGCTAAGGGTAGGGTCACATACCTGGCCCTAAATCACCTCTAAGCTTGGCTAGGGACAGGCAGCACAGCCCAAGCCCCATCTCAGGAGAAGGTCCAAGAGCAGGTGTCCCCTGCAAGTAAGGAAGGAAACCCAAAGAGCTACATGCTTCCTCTCCCAGAAGGACAGAGGGGAAGAAATCCCCACCTGAAAATGAATCCCTAACCTTCCCCGACTCTTACCTTCCCGTTTTGTTACCAAAACCATCATAATGAATGTTCCTGAAGAGTCTGGTTTGCCCTGCTGAGAAACACTCAAGGTACTCATAATTAAGACAGAAAAGCAACAGCAGTCTTCTCCTTTCTAGAATGCACTCTAACTTTTCCTGGGTGATAAAAGATGGACAAACGGATGAAAGAAGCAAGAACACTGCATTATCTATTCTCTGAATGCCTCTTCAAACAGGAGCTGGTCACTGCTCAGTGGAGCAGAAAGAGAACGGGACAGTGAGTCAGCCAACGCAGATTCCAGTTCCACTCTCTGCCCCGCAGCTGGGCACGCACTCTCCTCTTCCTATAGTTAGGGGTGAGAAAGACAACCTCTAAGCCTGCGTTTAGCTCAGGCTTTCCGTGATTCTGAGAGCTTCCTTCGAGGGCGCACAACCAGCACCCCAACCCAGCAAAGCTCAGGTGCTGACACTTAACACCAAGGAAGCATCACCTTTAAGAGCTCAACCGAGCATCTTCTTAACAGGGAGCACATAGGATTAGCAGCACACCGGAGATCCCCCGAATAACCAGTAGGTCACTTTCAGGATGACGTGAAAATCATTCACCCTGGCAACCGTTACCAGGCACTTCCAGCTCTCCCAGGCTCCCAGCCCGGCCCACATCCCTGTTCTCATCTCCGGACTTGGGTACCTATCTGCCTCCATGGCATGTCCTCTGGGATGCCTAGACATCTCAGACTCAAGATGTCTAGAACTTGATCTGCCTTCTGAAACAGGCTCCACGTGCATCCTTCCCCCTCACAATTTATGGCCACCCCATCCTCCTAGTCACATTCAGGGAATGGTCTTTGAGTCAATCTTGACTCATAACTTTCTCTCAAATCCTACATCGCTTCCGTCAGGTGGAAGCTGCCTTCAAAACCGATCTCAGGGGCTTCCCTGGTGGCGCAGTGGTTGAGAGTCCGCCTGCCGATGCAGGGGACACGGGTTCGTGCCCCGGTCCGGGAAGATCCCACATGCCGCGGAGCGGCTGGGCCCGTGAGCCATGGCCGCTGAGGCTGCGCGTCTGGAGCCTGTGCTCCGCAACGGGAGAGGCCACAACAGTGAGAGGCCCGCGTACCGCAAAAAAAAAACAAACAAAAAAACGATCTCAGGTCTCACCACTGCTCCCCACCTTCACTGCCAACAGCCTGGTCATGGCCACCATCACCTCTCCCCTGGATCCCTGCAAAGCTTCCTCACAGATCTCCCTGCTCTTCCTAAACCCCTACGCCCACCCTACACCCACCATGGTCTATTCTCAACACAGCACCAAGAGGGATCCTGTTGAAATTTAAATCAGGTCAATGCCTCCAATGGCACCAGGATACTCAAGGTCAAGGCAAGCCCTTCAATGCTGAGGCCCCGTTAAATCAGGTCAGTGCCTCCAATGGCACCAGGATACTCAAGGTCAAGGCCAGCCCTTCAATGCTGAGGCCCCGTCTGGCACCGCGCTCCTCCTGGCTCACCGCTCCCAGTCACATTCGCCTCCTGGCTGTGTCCCTCAAGCATGCAGAGTCTGCCCTGCGCCAAAGGGCCTTTGCATTAACTGTTCCCTCTGCCTGGAATGTTCTATAGGACTAACTCCCTTCCCTCCTTCAAGTCTTTACTCAAACAGCACCTTTAAAGAGAGTCACCTGGCCACACGATCTAGAAGGACATACGATATAACGTACTTACTACATCTGTCTGTTCCCACCCCCATCTCCACCCGTCTCCCTCCCGAATTACGAGCATCCACAGGGGTGGTAATGTGTTTTATTCCTTGACTTTTCCCACATTCCTAAATACTGCCAGATACAAAACAGGCACTTAGTAAATATCTGTTGTGCAAATGACCGAATGGAGGAAAGAAGCCAGAGGAGGGGACCCTCTGAGTAGACTCGCTCCCCCGCAGGCCAGGGTGTAGTGTCTCTGCCTCCCAGAGGTAAGGAAGAAAAGCAGACGCGTCCACACTCAGCAAAGCCCTGGCTCAGACATCACAGCGCTATGTCCTGCACGCCGAGCAGACGCGGGGCAGCAGCTCGACTCTTTTGGCCACTGGCCCAGTCACAGCCTCAGAATTCATCTTCCTTATACCCCCACCTCCAGTAAAGACAGACGGCCAGCGCTTTCCCACCCTCCCTCCAAAGCACCACTCCACTGGCTCATGAGATGCCCCAGTCCAAACTCAAGCAAAACGCAGTTCAAACGTGCAAAACTTTAACTCAGTGAAAATTAATTAGATCCACAGCATGCAACTTCAAAAGAAAAATATAAAAGTGATTTTTTTTTCTAGAAGTCAGAATTTTAATTCAACAGCATAAAGATAATCACGCTATCTACTTTCAAGTTTTAACTCAAAAAGTGCAGTTCATGAATTTGAGGATAATGCATCATTCTCTCCGGTACAAGTTGGCGTCTCCAGGCCCCCCGTAATATCGGGGCTGTGATTTGGCCTTTTGGTTGAATGCATAACCAGGGATTTGCTATTCATGCCACCCATCCCCTACCTTCTGCATTTACCCAAAACGCTCTGCAGAAGATGGAGCAGGACGCTTTTACGAGGACCAACACGTCCATTCTTTCCGAATCTTAAGCTCACGTTTCCAATGCCGTTTTATTTCTGCTTGTTATTTTACACTCAGACGTGATTAAATTTAAAAGAAACATTCAACCGAATGGTAGATACATTTCCCTGTGATCGAAATTTACACGGCAAAAAACTCTCCATATTTATACAGCTGAGCTGGCCGCAAGTCACTGAAATCACGCTTACAGAGTAACAGTCGTTTGCAAGCTTTTATTAGTTACTATAATGATCCGAGACAGGGGTCATCAAAATGCCTTTACCAGAGCCAATCTAACATTACTGCAAGGTCCCGCTGTGAAATTAAAGACGTCTAGAGAGGAGGAGGAAGAGGAGGAAAGTGGAGAAAGGGGAACTTTTGTGCTGGGAGGCTACAGAAGAGAAAAACAGTAACACAAGTACGTAACACCGGGAAAAGAACAATGTTTACCGTAAGTTCTATCTAATGCACCTTTACTGATTCAACATAAGGAAAAATATTTTTGCAACTAGGGTAGTGAGATCCAGGGATATAGTAATAAGAAAAGTTGTCAAAACAACAATGACAAAAAACCCTCATCTTTTTAAGGAAGGCACAAGGAGTTAGAATACCCTGTGTCTCCAATATTTAGACAGTATACTGTCTGAATGCATGAGAAGGATGGCCAGTGTAGTTCATCTGAGATTCTATCATAGCTTTTGTCTAATCAAATATTCATTAAATACAGATTTATAAAAGACACATGACAACTAAATGCACTGCTTGATCCTGGATTGGATCCTGGACTGGGTTAAATGGTAACTATCAAAGGCTTTACTGCCACACTGACAAAACTAGACAACGGTCTTATATCAATGATATTAAACCTTCTGTTTTAATAAGTGTACTGTACTTATGTAAGAGAGCAGCCTTGTTAGGAAATAAACACTCACTGAAGTATTTTATGGCAAAGGTGCCTGAGGTTTCTAGCTTGCTTTCAAATGATTTAGGAAAATTATCTGCAAACATACAGAGTGTGTGTGTGTGTGTCTACCCGAGGAAGAGGAGGAAAGAGGTAAGGAGGAAGGAAATGATAAAAAATAGAGCCAAGTGTAAACAATTGGTGATCCGGCTAAAGGGTATATGCAAATTCCTTGTATCATTCTTGCAGCTTTGGTGTAAGTTTGAAATTATATCAAAAGAAAAATGAGCTCATACTCTGTATCCTAATCTCACTCCTAAAATATATTATCTTGATTATTTTCTGCAAAATGAAAGACAGTAACCAGAATAAGATGCATTCTTTTGTTCATGCACTCATTTCATTTAGTCATTCAACAAACATTTGGAGGGACTTGCCTGGTGGTCCAGTGGCTAAGAATTTGCCTTCCAATGAAGGGGAAGAGGGTTTGATCCCTGGTCTGGGAACTAAGATCCCACATGCCGCAGGGCAACTAAGCCCACACACTGCAACTACTGAGCCCACATGCACTAGAGCCCGTGCACCACAACTGCTGAGCCCAGGCGCTCTGGAGACCACGCACCATGAGACAAAAGCCCGTACGCCGCAACGAAGAGCTCGTGTGCCGCAACTCAGACCCAATGCAGCCAAATAAATAATAAATAAATTTTAAAAACAAACATTTGCAAAGCACCTACCCAGTGCCAAGTGTGGCTCGCCTGTCAGAACGGACTGTGTGCTTTCTGTTTCACTCACTGTGAATTTCAAATGGTTGCATTATTGGCATGAGAAAAACATGGCTTCCCAATTTGGAAATGAGGTCAGCCATGCTAGTTGGTACTGAGAAAATAACCCATTTTCAATACAGAGCTTTAAGAAGTCAGAAAAAAGGATCAAGATACTGTGTCTTACTTTGGCTAAAAATATTAACCTACCCTGAAGGTGATCTACCAAAAAAAAAAAAAAATTAGACCTGGCTGTGCAAAACACATATGACAATCACAACACCTCTGCAAGTCCAAGTCCTTATAGACTCACTGCATCAACAGGAGGACAATAACCAAATGCTTTCAAATGATGGAAATGCTATCTAGTCATGTGTGACATGAGTTAAGGAAGTAACAACGCAAGAATGCGTTTGTCTCCCGTTGCCCAGGGGTTTCCTGGGTTTAGCAGCCAAACTGGCAACAGGGATTATATTATCAAGTAGTATCTATACCACTTTATTAACTGTTGGGGAAATGTCTATTATAATAATTGTCAGCGAAATGATGTTTATTTTACCACCACCAGAGCAACTAGGCCAATCGAATTGAGATTTTTCATCCGATCATTCCCAGAGAATGGCCAGCATTCCAGGAACGTTGAGCTGATCACATCACTTCTCCCTTACCTTAAGTCTGCTGTGGTTCATATCAGAGAGGAGAAAAGGCTTTTTCTTTTACAGAGCACTAGCTTAGCAGGCTGCCTGGTTCAAATTCCAGCTCCCCCACTTAGCTGAGTTATCTTGAACAAGCTAATTAACCACTCTAGGCCTGTTTCCCCAACTATAAAATGGGCAAAGAGCCTCAGTGGGTTACTGAAAACATAACAAGAAATTATTAAGTGTTTGGAGATACTGTTACCTACACTGAGTGATTTGTTTCATCTTACCTCTGGCATATTCCTCTGCTATATAAGTGATAGTATTAGCTAACATTTCTCATAGAAATCCATTAGGTGCACTGGATGGTACCTCAAAGTTTCAAATCCACTCAATAACTAGCTATTTAAGAAATGGTACATTCAGGTCTTCTGCCCATGTTTTAACTGGGTTGTTTGCTTTTTTGATGTTGAGTTGTATGAGCTGTTTATATATTTTCTGTCATATCATTTGCAAATATTTTCCCCCGTTCACTAGGTTGTCTTCTCATTTTGTTGATGGTTTTCTTTGCTGTGCAAAAGCTTTGAAGTTTAATTAGGTCCCATTTGTTTATTTTTGCTTTTATTTCCTTTCTTTTAGGAGCTGGATCCAAAAAAATATTATGATTTATGTCAAAGAGTGCTCTGCCTATGTTTTTCCTCTGGGAGATTTATTGTATCTGGTCTTACGTTTAGGTCTTTAATCTACTTTGAGTTCATTTTTGTGTATGATATTAGACAATGTGCTAATTTCATTCTTTTACATGTAGCTATAGAACTACCATATGACCCAGCAATTCCACTCCTTGTTATATATCTGAAAAAAACAAAAACACTAATTCGAAAAGATACACACACCCCAACGTTCACAGCAGCATTATTTACAACTGCCAAGATGTGGAGGAAGCAAGCTAAGTGTCCATCAACGGATGAATGGATAAAGAAGATGTGGTATGTATATACATATGAAGGAGTACTACTCAGATCTAAAAGAGAGATTTCATTCTTTGTTGCTGCCATCTGCAGCAACATGGATGGACCTGGAGAGCATTATGCTAAGTAAAATAAATCAGACAGAATAAGACAAATACTGTAGGATATTACTTACACGTGGAATCTAAAAAGATACAACAAACTAGCAAATGTAACAAAAAAGAAGCAAACTCAGATCTAGAGAAGAAACTAGTGGTTACCAGTGGGGAGAAGGAAGGTGGGAGGAGCACGTTAGGGGTAGGAGATTAAGAGGTACAAACTGTTAGGTATAAAATAAGCTACAAGATTGTATTGTACAGAAAGGGAAATACAGCAAATACTTTATAATAGCTATAAATAAAGTATAACCTTTAAAATTTGTGAGTCACTATATTGTAGACCTATAACATATAATTTTTTTAAATGGTGCAATGGAACATTAAAATAATAAACTCTTCCCAGGGGCTTCCCTGGTGGCGCAGTGGTTAAGAATCCGCCTGCCAATGCAAGGTACATGGGTTTGAGCCCTGGTCTGGGAAGATGCCACATGCTGCGGAGCAACTAAACCTGGGTACCACAACTACTGAGCCTGCGTGCTGCAACTACTGAAGCCCACGCACCTAGAGCCTGTGCTCTATGAGAAGCCCGTGCACCGCAACAAAGAGTAGCCCCCGCTCGCCACAACAAGAGAAAGCCCGCACACCGCAACGAAAGCCCAGTGTGGCCAAAAATAAAATAAATAAGTAAACTCTCCCCAGTGAAAAACTCTCAACTTATCCTTCTAAGACAGAAACTTGCTGGACATTTTCTGCTGTTTTTTGTATCTTATCTAAGTACATGCATCTCTCTAAGAAATTTAATTAATACAAACAGCTAGCTGGACCAGACGATCTCATCAGATCACTGGCAGCAATGACCCCGACTCTGGATTTTACCCTTGTTAGGCAACAGAATTCTCCTACAGACGGGAAACTCAAACCCAAGGTCAGTCAACCCCAAACCTTCCCCTTCTTGTTATTTATTTAGAAATGTGCTAATGCTGTGCAAGAAAGGAATATACAGAAAACATGATCCCTGCCCTCTAGGCAATTACAGTCTAGTTCCACAGGAGAACAAAGATTCCCAAAGGACTCCTCTTAGGCTCTCTTCTCCCCCGTTTTGAATGCTTTTCACTTGTCTAAATGGAATATTTTCCCAAGTGATGTACATTACTGCCAGGGCTAGTCCATAAAATTTTCACTTCCATGATCCTCTTTGCTCTTGTTTTTTCTCTCATTTTAAGCTCCCAAACTTTTAAACCGCAGGCAGAAGATGGTAGAGCCAAAGACGGAAGGAGCAAGAGTGCCTGAATCAACGCTTGGAGGAGAAGAACATCAATCAGAAAAAGAACATCTATTGGATTTGAGCCATTATACATGTGTGGGATTATTTGTTACAGCAGCTAGCATCACTAGCTAACACACCGACCTTCGCTCTGTGACCTCATAATCAATTCCACCAACATTTATTGAGCTTATACTAAATGCTGAGCTCTGTGCAAAGCAATGGGGGATACAATTGGGGCAGAAAGAACTGGCAGGGGTTCTGCACATATGGGGGTAGTGATGTGATACAGGATAAAAGAGTGAGCGAACAGAGACGTGGGCATGTGCGGAAGGCTGGAGATACTAAGAGAGATAACACTTGTTCTGTAGTACAGTGCAGCATTGCAGAAAAGCCTTATAGCTTAGCTGTCCCATTGTAGGCCTTATTCTCTGCTATGCAGATCAGTGACCTAACCTGTATAAACCTCCTCCTATGTCTGATGCTGGGTCTTAGAGCCTCCTAATCTTCTGACAACTAGAATCAGAATTCTCCTGAGAAGTTACAGACTTTTTTTTTATAGGAGCCAATCTCTACTCATTCAGCCCTCCTTCCTGAGTTCTCCATCCTCATTTTCCCACAGTTTCTCTGATTTCAAGCAACAGATCCTTATATTCACCTAATTTGCGGTAACTTTAATTCTATTCTTTGGCTTAAAAAATTAAAAGACTCAGTCTTCTGGATGCCTCAAAGAAATAAGTCCAAAGCCCAATTCCTCCACAACTTGTAAAACCAAGAATGACACAATGGGATAAATACTTTAAATCACAAAATGTGTGTTTGCTGCTGAATCTCTGTAAGGGAGCTAACCAGCTCTGCTGGGCGATATAAGCAAATGCTTTGCTCTCTCTAGGGTCCAAAATACTTTCCCCAAATAGGGTGGCCAGGCCCTGCTGCATACAATGTCTTCTGTGAAGGAGTCTGTGTTAGATGCAACAAACACGTGTCAAAACATTCCTACAACATGGTTTTCCAGCTAACAAACAGGTAGGTGACCAGACAACCTCCCGACTTAACATTAAAATCGCATAAACATCTAGTACCAAATACAGGAAAAAGCAAAACAGAATAAAAAGAGAAAAACGCACACAAAGAAAGAAGGGAAAAAAAGCACATGGGCACACCTCTCCCCCTGACACATACACCATTCCCTTTTAACTTCATACGTCTCCCCAGTCATCTTGGGACATTTCTTCATCTTACTACGAGTGTCTGAAACACAGAACATATTCTCTGCTAACCCATAAAAGAACTACTCATAGACTTCTGTTTGCCTCATCAATTTCTACACCTTTTTGAAAAATAGATCGTTTTACATTCCTTTTCAATGACGGAAAAGTGTTCACATTTTTGAAAAACATATATCCATTACTTTTGTGTATGTGCAGACTGACTTCCCAGCGTGAAACTGGCCGACCCCTGTAAATGTTCTCATTCCAAACAGGAGGGAAAGCCCATCTTATGTAACTCCACAGGAATCCTTGCAGGATTATATCAGAAGCAAACCTCTCGGTGGCTCGTCAGAAATCGTCCCTGTCTGTCACTAAGGTTAGATTTGAGGACATCTTTACAAGGATATAAGCAGGCCTTCCCCCGACATTTCCCAGAACGGCCACAAAACACTATTCCATGTGGCCTAAAAATGTCAGCATGAGACTGCCCTTGACAAAACGGCTTCAAGTCTAAAGTGTTCTAGCACAGGGATGAATACGCCAGGCCGCCCCAAAATGCTGAGAACAGTTCGTATCAGAAACCTGTCGGTCTTGTGTCTCTACTTAGCCTGTAGGAACCAGAACAGGTTGGCACTGACAAGGCAATTGAAATTTCTATGACATTTACTATTTTTTTCTCTAAAGCAACTCAGGTAAAGTCGCGAAGCATCATCAACAATGACAGCTGCCATCTGAGAGCAAAGAGATGACCTGACTCTGCCACCCACACCAAGCAGAACGCATGCAAATGAGAACGGAAAGAGAAACACACCAGGGGAGACATGAGGACCATTTCCCACCCTGCCCCCACCCCCCCTGACTTGCACCAACGCCGGCTTGGTGATCATTCAGCGTCCACGCGTGCATCCACTCTGGGCCAACACAGTGGACGTCGTGAGAAAGAAGCCACAGTCCGGGGGAATGACAGAGAAGCACAAGTACTATTAAAATACAGGGAAATAAATGCTAGGTCAGGGTGGATAGGGGTGGGCAACGGCACAGTAAGGCTCCTAATTTAAACTGAAGGGAACGGACAGAGAATACCAGGGAAGGTTACTTCCCTGAAACTGTCATCTGAAGCAAAAAGAAGCAGGTGGTTGGGAGCCAGGGAGCCCGAAAGTGTGGATCAATGACCTGAGAGCCCAAGTTGGTCCAAAGATGTGTTGGCTTTGGGCAGACTAGATCAGCTCTACTTTTATTCAGATTCCAACTTTTAATAATCAAGAGTAAACATTGTTTATTTAAGTTACCTAGTTTCTTTGGAAGATGCAAGGAAAAGAGATCCGGCCACTCTAATCCAACTAATATTTTTCTTAGAGAACAAAGGGGTGAGAGGCTGAACACCCCAATGGAGCCATTTCACCTGTTTGCTGGCCCCTGTCGACTGCCGAGTTTGCAGCCCCCCTTCTAGGCAGGGGAAACCCCACACACGAAGGCCCAGAGGCTATTTTAACATGTCACCTATGGCCCCTAAAAGCTCAGCCTTGGCTCCAAGACTCCAAACTTCTCATAAAGCCCTCTGACGTGGTTCAGTTTCAAGTCTCTTTGCTTGAGAGCCACGGAACACCTGAGCAGCAAGAGATGATGCCAGAGCTACTACTATAAAGGGCAGATAACAAAACCCAAATAAAAAAACAACCACCCAGAAACATCTCAAACACCACGCACCAGCAACTGCAAAAGCCAACCCTCGGGCCTGTCAAGAATTCCGAGAGAGACACTGGCACCAGAAACACTGAGCTCCCGGCGGACGGCTGTCCAATGACGCGGGCAAAGGTGCCCAGGCTCATCTGTCCATGCCGGCACATCCAATCCAGAGAAACTTCCTTTTTCATAATATTCATATATCTCAGGGTAAACTCTACTCTGTTTAAAGACAGACAAACAGACCCGAAAGACAGGAAATACCACCAGACTGCTTTTCCTGTGATGGTGTTTTCCAAGAGAGGCTAGGAAATTGGGGTACTTAATAAGTTAGAGACAGAGGGACAGAAAGAAAACAGGTTCTGGATTCTGAGAGGCTTGAGTTTCAAACCTGAATTGGCTACGTGACCCTGAGCAAGGGAAGTGACTGTCCTGGTTCTCAGCACCCTCATCCCCAAGATGGAGAAGGCCCTGGCCACGGCCCAGATTGGTTGTCAAGGTTAAATACAATTTATATAAAGATAGCAGGTGGCACTAGCGAACTTGAAGACTCCTACCATGACCCAGGATCTTTCTGGGCCAATGCCACCCCCTGTCAATCCTCCCGTGTCCTGGTATAAATTCATCAAACTACTGTGCAATGATGTCACATAGAAAGAAAGAAATACAACCCGTGACTCAGGCCCATCCACTATACACGTGTCTGACATTTGCACAAAGGGAGGATGTGGTGGTCGCACGCAGGATGGGGCCTTCAGTAAAATCGAGAGAGACGCTGGCACAGTTTTCCTTCCAAATTCCCATGGGGTTTGCATTCTTCTCCATAGTATTCTGAGCAGTCACAGCGTTTGCACGTTTAATTTTCCCAAATTCAACTAAATGGGCTAAGCAGAAAGAGAAGGTGGATCAGAAGGTGACCCTTACGTGGCAACAGGGCTCACTGCAGACGTAATTAGCCAAGATGGGGTCCTACTGGAATGGAGGGGGGCCCCTAATCCAATAGGACCTGCATCCTCAGAGGGAACACCACGTGAAGATGAAGGAAGACATCAGGGCGATGCTTCTACAAGCCAAGGAGTGCCAATGATTGCCAGCAAACCACCAGAAGCCACATGAGGCGGCATCACACAGAATCCCCTTCCCAGCCCTTAGAAGGCACCAACCCAGCCAACACCAAGCCAGTCTTTCGGCCTCCAGGACTGGGAGACGATACACTTCTGTTGTTTGCGCTGAAGAAGGAAGGGAAAGTGGGAATGCAGTGGGGGAGAGGGAAGAGGTGATCCTTTAAGCAATGACTTCAGGAGGGCCGCCATGCCACACCACGAGCTATACTTGTGCCAACCCCTACGGGATGATCCCACTGCCGGCCACGCCCCTTCCTTTTCCCCATCAGGCAAAGAAGGGATGTAACAAGGAGAATGACCAGCATCCTTCATCCTCTGCCTTGACTGATTAAGACCAGAGCTGACAGTGAAGGAGACAGAGAGCATCCACCGTGGGTATTTCTACTAAGACAACACCCGGCTGCAGTGGTGTGGGGAACAGGGAGGAGAGACGAAGAAAAGCTGAGGTCTGGGCGCTGTGAGCTGGGTAGGTGTGAGAGAGGAACTCAGGAGATGGTTCCAAACTGGATTCCATTTCCTGCCAAAAACAAGTTTCATTTAAGAATATAAACTAATTAATATCTGCAGGAAGAAAAAAATAAGACTAGAGGAATTACACTGGACTAAAGGAGTCTAAATCTTGGTACTCATTTGGATTCCATGGAATACCTTTTTAGTCTTAAAATAAATGTTCTTTTTTCTAAAAATAGCCAGTTCTGGGTTCTGACACTTGTAGGCAAAAAGAATTTTTTTCAGCAAAACTTTAAGAATGTATATCTCTGGGTAGCAGTGTCAACGCCGGTTTTTATTTTCTCCATTTAGCTAATTTACCTTTTCCAAGTTGCCTACCATGACTACTTTTTCTTTAAAATACAGATATACTTCTTGTGTCAATGCCACAAGTTCTCAAATGTTCTGACTTTATGGCACTCTTAGTGTCTTAGAAATTTTTTCATGGCATTCCTCCTCTCCCCACCTCCCCAGCCCAGGCCAAAGAAATGCCTAACAATTCCATTTATTAAGTAGTTAGGTCCAAGCAACTAGTATTAGACCTAACAACTTAGTACCTCTTTGGGGAAAAAATAAATCGAAAGGAAAAGTAGTTTTATTTCATTCTTAAACAACACAATATTTACTAATAGGGCCTATGTGCCTGTTGCAGAGTGCAGTTTCTCACACCTCGAAATGAGATTGGACACGGCCACCCTTGTCTTCTGTTCCATGTTGGTTTTCCAAATGGTACATTGCCTTTTATCACAGCATCTGCCACAAACTCAGCTATGCTAAAATACACACTGTCCATGGGAATACAACAAAATCTAACAATGAAACCGGGAATAACCTAGGAGTTTGCGCCGTGCCCAACAGATGCTGCGTTCTACTGTATTCCGCTGCGGCAGCCCTTAAGAGCTTGCAGCCCGGGGTACCTCAGCACATAGTTTGGGAACTGCCTCTTCGTACGTTCACACAGGCCTGTGTACACATACCTTTTAAGAGTTTACTAACCTTTTCCACACTAGCAAAATCAATGTTTTCATATTAAGCCAAGGAAGGTACACATTTTTTGAAAAAGGAGCCATCCTATCTGTCTGGTGCTTAACGATAATAGTTTTAATTCACAAACTGGCCCAAAAAGAAAGTTTAAACACAAAAGCACAGGTAACTGCAATGCAGAGAGAAGCAATTTACCTCACTTTAAGAAAAACAATAGTTCTAAAATTTTAGCAATTAAAGACCTCTCTCTTAAGCCAAGCTAGAGGTAAATATTTTTTGTTTGTTTGTTTTTGTTTGTTTTGGGTTTTTTTGCGTTATGCAGGCCTCTGTTGTGGCCTCTCCCATTGCAGAGCACAGGCTCCGGACGCGCAGGCTCAGCGACCATGGCTCACGGGCCCAGCCGCTCCGCGGTACGTGGGATCTTCCACGAACCCCTGTCCCCTGCATCGGCAGGCGGACTCTCAACCACTGCGCCACCAGGGAAGCCCTGGGTAAATATTTTAACTTGAGATTAATAAGCAGCAGCCACAATGCCAATAAATTATTTTCAGTAACACATTCAAATCAGTAGGAAGAGTCACATAATCGTTCTTCTTAAGATGAGTATTTTACTTTGGAGCGACATCCAGAGTCACCTTATGCATCTATTGAGATGATCATAGGGTTTTTCTCCTTCAATTTGTAAATATGGTGGATCACATTGATTGATTTGCGTATACTGAAGAATCCCTGCATTCCTGGGATAAACCCCACTTGATCATGGTGTATGATCCTTTTAACGTGCTGGTGGATTCTGTTTGCTAGTATTTTGTTGAGGATTTTTGCATCTATATTCATCAGTGATGTTGGTCTGTAATTTTCTTTTTTTGTAGTATCTTCGTCTGGTTTTGGTATCAGGGTGATGGTGGCTTCCTAGAATGAGTTTGGGAGTGTTCCTTCCTCTGCTATATTTTGCAAGAGGTTGAGAAGGATAGGTGTTAGCTCTTCTCTAAATGTTTGATAGAATTCGCCTGTGAAGCCATCTGGTCCTGGACTTTTGTTTGCTGGAAGATTTTTAACCACAGCTTCAATTTCAGTGTTTGTAATTGGTCTGATCATATTTTCTATTTCTTCCCGGTTTAGTCTTAGAAGGTTGTACTTTTCTAAGAATTTGTCCATTTCTTCCAGGTTGTCCGTTTTATTGGCATAGAGTTGCTTGTAGTAATCTCTCACGATCCTTTGTATTTCTGCGGTGTCAGTTGTTACTTCTCCTTTTTCATTTATAATTCTGTTGATTTGAGTCTTCTCCCTTTTTTTCCTGATGAGTCTGGCTAATGGTTTATCAACTTTATCTTCTCAAAGAACCAGCTTTTAGTTTTATTGATTTTTGCTACTGTTTCATTTCTTTTTCATTTATTTCTGATCTGATCTTTATGATTTCTTTCCTTCCGCTAACTTTGGGGGTTTTTTGTTCTTCTTTCTCTAATTGCTTTAGGTGTAAGGTTAGGTTGTTTAAGATTTTTCTTGTTTTTTGAGGTAGAATTGTAGTGCTAAGAACCGCTTTTGCTGCATCTCATAGGTTTTGGGTCATCATATTTTCACTGTCATTTGTTTCTGGGTATTTTTTGATTTCCTCTTTGATTTCTTCAGTGACCTCTTGGTTGTTTAGTAGAGTATTGTTTTGGCTCCATGTTTTTGTATTTTTTACAGTTTTCTTTCTGTAATTGATATCTAGTCTCATAGAGTTGTGGTCAGAAAAGATGCTTGATACAATTTCAACTTTCTTAAATTTACCGAGGTTTCATTTGTGACCCAAGATGTGATCTCTCCTGGAGAATGTCCCATGAGCACTTGAGAAGACAGTGTATTCTGTTGTTTCTGGATGGAACATCCTATAAATATCAATTAAGTCCATCTGGTCTAATATGTCATTTGAAGCTTGTGTTCCCTTATTAATTTTTTGTCTGGATGATCTGTCCATTGGTGAAAGTGGGGTGTTAAAGTTGCCTACTATGATTGTGTTACTGTCCATTTCCCCTTTTATGGTTGTTAGCATTTGCCTTATGTATTGAGGTGCTCCTATGTTGGGTGCATAGATATTTACAACTATAATATCTTCTTCTTGGATTGAGCCCTTGATCATTATGTAGTGTTCTTCCTCATCTCTTATAATTGTCTTTATTTTAAAGTCTATTTTGTCTGATATGAGTATTGCTACTCCAGCTTTCTTCTGATTTCCATTTGCATGGAATATCTTTTTCCAACCCCTCACTTTCAGTCTGCATGTGTCCCTAGGTCTGAAGTGGGTCTCTTGTAGACAGCATATATACAGGTCTTGTTTTTGTATCCATTCAGCCAGTCTGTGTCTTTTGGTTGGAGCATTTAATCCAAAGTAGACATACAGATTGCCAACAAACACATGAAAAGGTGCTCAACATCACTAATCATTCGAGAATGCAAATCAAAACCACAATGAGGTATCACCTCACACCAGTCAGAATGGCCATCATCAAAAAATCTAGAAGCAATAAATGCTGGAGAGGGTGTGGAGAAAAGGGAACCCTCTTGCATCTTTGCTGGGAATGTAAATTGATACAGCCACTACGGAGAACAGTATGGAGGTTCCTCAAAAAACTAAAAATAGAGCTACCATATGACCCAGCAATCCCACTACTGGGCATATACCCTGAGAAAACCATAATTCAAAAAGAGTCATGCACTACAATGTTCACTGCAGCACTATTTACAATAGCCAGGACATGGAAGCAACTTAAATGTCCATCAACAGATGAATGGATAAAGAAGATGTGGCACATATATACAATAGAATACTACTCAGCCATAAACAGGAACTAAACTGAGTTATTTGTAATGAGGTGAATGGACCTATAGTCTGTCATACAGAGTGAAGTAAGTCAGAAAGAGAAAAACAAATACTGTATGCTAATGCACATATATGGAATCTAAAAAAACAAAATGGTACCGATGAACCTAGTGGCAGGGCAGGAATAAAGACGCAGACATAGAGAACGGACTTGACGACACACGAGGGGAAGGGTAAGCTGGGACGAAGTGGGAGAGTAGCACTGACGTATATACACAACCAAAGGTAAAATGGATGACTAGTTGGAAGGTGCTGCATAGCACAGGGAGATCAGCTCGGTGCTTTGTGACCACCTAGAGGGGTGGGATAGGGAGGGTGGGAGGGAGGCTCAAGAGGGAGGGGATATGGGGATATATGTATACGTATAGCTGACTCACTTTGTTGTACAGGAGAAACTAACACAACAGTGTAAAGCAATTATACTCCAATACAGATATTAAAAAAAAAAGTCACCTTAGGTGACATTCTAAATTCATGACTTGCCAACTTTTCTAATTATATGTTTTCCTTTTTTTTGTTTTTGTCTTTTCTAGTTGTACTTTTCCATGTAAACATGTGTAGAAATTGTATGGAGTGAATGATTCAAGATCAAGCTAAAGGGCTAAAGGTATGGGTTCAGTGACAGCAGGACCTGAACTGACTCAGATATGACTGAATTGTGAGTCAAGCTGGACTAGATCACCTTTCAAGCTTAATTCCTTCCCTCACCCCTATTTAATAATTCTGCCAACTCGGAGGGCGGGCCCAGCAGCAAGGAAAACCCACAAGGCTGAGAGACATGTAGCTCGCTTGGATTCCTTAACTCATCATAGATATGGACGAATGTGTCCATGTAACTTTGGGGGAAAAATTAATTATGTTGCCAATCAACAAACAGCAACACAAAATAACACTGTGGAAACAGGACAAACAGAAAAAAAAAAAAAAAAACCCTAAACAGGAAACAATTTCAACTCGCTGTCCAGCCAGAAACAAATGTTTTAAAGAGAGAATGAATGACCTTCCAGGTGCATGAAAAACTCCATCAAGTTTTACACCTTGGCGGGACCAGAGAGGCCTGGTGTGCTCTGTCCTAACTTCACTGTGTGTCTAACAGGAGTTAATTTTAACTTGCTGGCAAATGCAAATACATTAAAAAAAAAAAAAAAAAGCAAGCCAATTAAGACACAAGTGTTTAAAGACACAAAGAGTAATTACAAATGTATTATTCATACCTAATTTACAAGATGAACTTCTTTCCGTAAAATATTAAACTGTTTACATGCAGGCTGCGAAGACAATTTTCAAACTGTTCAGGTCCCACTACAAAGCAATGACTATTAGCAACGCCAACAGCTTCTGGCTGACTTACAGTGTGGATGAGGCGGTAATCAGAAAATGTTTGACCTCAAGATATCTACTTGACCCCAGAGAAATGCAGACTCGCCTGCTATAAAATCCTAAACAATGGGGCAGACAAGGTCACAAGGTCAGCCCGAGTATTAACAGGTCACCGTTCGGCCCACTTGGGAGCAATTACTTCCAGTCATGGCTAAGTGGACACTTGATTGAATACCACTAAGACAGCTCACATCCCATGGATAACAATCCTCACAGCGATTAAGAATTAAAGCCCCCATGATTCAGCCTTTATTACTCAAATGAACCTAATTCTTCCATAAAAAACTCTTGGTATATGCCTGATGCAAGGTCTAAATTGAAATGCCACCTCATTAAACAATAATATCTAATTTTATCTAAATGAATTTTCATGAAAGTGCGCCACACAGCTCAGGAATTTTTAAAATGAATTATCACAAGTGATACATAATTTCACCAAAACTGGGGCAGAAAAAAAAAATAGCTTTAGGAATAAAAGGAAATATCAATGTTGAATGAAACACTTTATTCTGCCATGGCTAGAGACAGGGACAGAGCATGTCAGCTGCCACGAAACACAGATCGCCTATTTTAAGAAAAATCTTAATTTTCACTAATGTCAGAAAAAAAAAAACGAACCCACCAATGATGGAGGGAACTTTAAAAATTATATAAAGATTTTAGGTCCTTGTTCTAAACTAACTGGATCTGCGGTCCTAGGAAATCATATTATTTTAAAACTCCCAAGTGATTCTCACCCACAATCACGTTTGAGAGCCCTGGCACATAACAGGAACAAAGTCTCACCTCATGGACAAGGTTACAAAATGCCATCCTCCTTCCTTTATAGTCGCCCCCCATGATTCTGAGGCCCTTACATTTCTTTTTATCATCACCTTCTACTTATGTCAAGTGATGATTTTCTCATTACAAGAATAAATGTAATTGTTTCTCTTTAATGTAAAATGATTTACTTTTTAAAAAAGATGGGGCATATATATACACATTGAAATATTATTCAGCCATAAAAAAGAACGAAATAATGCCATTTGCAGCAACACGGATGGACCTAGAGATTCTCATATTAAGTAAGTCAGAGAAAGACAAATATCGTATGACATCAATTATATGTGGAATCTAAAAACATGATAGAAATGAACTTATAAAACAGAAACACAGAAGTAGAAAACAAACTTATGGTTACCAAAGGGGATGGGAGGGGGAGAGATAAATTAGGAGTTTGGGATTAAGAGATACATACTACTCTATATAAAACAGATAAAAACAACAAGGACCTACTGTATAGCACAGGGAACTATATTCAATATCTTGCAATAACTATCACGGGAAAGAATCTGAAAAAGAATATACATACATATGTATAAGTGAATCACTTTGCTGTACACTCAAAACTAACAACATGGTAAATGAACTATACCTCAACAACAACAAAAAATCAGGTACTAAAAGAAACTACTGATATCGCTTTAAACAGTGAGTACTGGCGGTATTTGACGTCAGTCGACATAAGGACCAAATGTAGGGTGACAGTGACACACGATGAGCTAAGAAGTACAGGGCCAGCCCTTTCCTTCTGGGTCATATAGATCCCATAAATATGCACACGAAGTAAGAATCCAGGGTTTAGGCCCAAATCTGTCCCTCAGCTGACAAGGTGGACGTTCTCTGCCAGGGAAATCTTGAAACCTAGGTCAAGAGATACAAATGACCCCTGCTGAAACGTACAGTTATTAACAGTCTAAATACAAGTTACATGTCATATAGGGACCCATAAGGAATAAAACTGGGGAGAAATTAATACAGTAAGGGAATTCCATCCAAAGCAGAAATACGGCTCTAAGAAGCAAATGAATCATTTTAGGGTCTTATATTTTAATCAATATTTACTTAAAAACCCTGAATGTGGCACCGTGGTCATATACAGCCTCACCCCTACGCCTCAGTCACCCCACCCATGCATTTGTGTGAATCAGAAGAGGTCCCCTCTGGGGGAAGGTAGGTCTGCAAGACCAGATGAGCAGAACTATAGGTTCCATTTTTTTAAAGGCACCTCTTTTTCTAGGCTGACACAGACAGGGGCCAGGGCCTAACAACAGCAAAGGCAGGCTTCCAGCTCTTAGGGCACACTCAGGCAGTAAAAAATCCCAGTTTCACACCAGGGAAGCCCAACGGAAGACTAACAGGCAATTTATGACTGCTGGACAACTTTTTAAGAAATTTATGTATGTATGCATGTATGTCTGCGTTGGGTCTTGATTGCTGCACGCGGGCTTTCTCTAGTTGTGGCGAGCAGGGGGGCTACTCTTTGTTGCGGTGCACTGGCTTCTCATTGTGGTGGCTTCTCCTGCTGCGGAGCATGGGCTCTAGGACACACAGGCTTCAGTAGTTGTGGCACGCGGGCTCAGCAGTTGTGGCTCACAGGCTCTAGAGCGCAGGCTCAGTAGTTGTGGTGCACGGGCTTAGTTGCTCTGCAGCATGTGGGATCTTCCCGGACCAGGGATCGAACCCGTGTCCCCTGCATTGGCAGGCGGATTCTTAACCACTGCTCCACCAGGGAAGTCCCTGGACACCTTTCCACAAGTAAAGATTTGTTATATTAACAACGGCTAATGATTCTCTCCAGGATCACTAGGAAGACCTGCTGGCTGGAAATAAAGACACAGTCCCTGCCTTCCAGAAGCTCGGCCTCACCCAGCAGATTGGAAAGAATCCTGTTCTGATGATCTGCTCCTAAGCTGAGTGACCTTCGTCATGTCCTTAACCAATGAAGACCTTGAACGTCCATATCCAAGCTGGAGATTCAACAAGATGAGCTCACCCAGAAGCACAGATTATGCTCAAAGCCATAAACAAAGCACAAGAGCTCAAGCTCTATACAGACCTGGCTTCAAGTCCAACCCCAGCCATGAATAATAGGAAAGTAGTGGAGAGTAACCAGAATCCAGGTCACTCTGCTCCTTTCCTTTGAGGCTAATGAGGAAAAGGCCTTACCACAGTACAATTAAACATAATTTCTGTTTTCATGAGAGGACCATCCATGCAACAGGGGGAAGACACAAACAGAAAAAAAAAAAAAAAGCTTGTGTTATGTGAGGTCCATCCTTTAACAAAAGATCCATCACGGAATGCCAAGGGAAGCCTGCTGTTGAAGACTCCAAAAACTACCCTGACTTTGAAACAGTTCATCCTGTACTGCCTACACTTTGATTTCAAATAAACTCGTTTCCTTTTAAATTACAGCTTGCCACACTCACTGGCTCACTGTCCCAGCTTTTCTTAATTTGCCAATGGCATTTCTGCCAAAATGATACAAAGTATGGATCATTCAAAGAGAAAGACCACGGTGTTTTCAGGACTTTGAGATGCCAGAAAAAAAAGAAAAAAAGCAAAAGGACTTTGTGCAGAGATTTTTTTAAAAAAAAAATTCTCACACACCTAAAAATGCAGATCCCCAACAATGCACGCGCTGCTGTGGTTTCTTTTTTGTTCTCTTTATAAAAACATGTTTGTGCTTACACCCCCCGGGCACTCGTTCCGTGTTAAATAAAAACAACTCTGGTAAATTGCTGACGAACAGGTAATACAAGTAGAAAGAATTCCCTTAACTTTCAAACTCTCAGCTCAGGGGAAAAGCAGAAGCTGAAGTAAAAGATGTCCCCAAAGTCGTCCGGTAAACACGCTTTCCTGAAGAGAACATGAAACGCATAGCAAAGCAGACACTTAACTAATTTTAAATGCCTAATTATATACCGCCTGAACAGAATTATCAAGAGACTTGATTGACTTCTACACAGCTGTGATTGCCACCAAGCAAACCCAGAGAAATAATTAATAATGTTTGACCTTCTAATGTCCTCAAAAATTATTCACAATATAGAAGTATGTGGACCGCTGGCATTCCATTCCAATATTGTCAGGGAACGCGGAGGTCACAGATTAATTTGAAGTTAGTGACTCAGACTCATTTGCCCTGATTTATGGAGAGGATACAATTTGAAGAAACACTTAAATTGGACAAACAAAATTATATGAGGGTTGACTACCTGAATAAGAAAAAGGAAGAAGAACAGGGTAAGCAGACACACAGAAACGTGTGTGGTACTTATGATCGCTTACCCCCACGAAATAGGAATGGATAATTTCACAGAACTTAAAAAAATTCCGGCCTGAAGGTGGAGGGCTTAGGTGTCAAAGACAGACGAGGCAGTGCTCTTTACAAGCTGTTTTCTAAGACAGTCTTCCAGTCTTAAGTATCTCCAACAAATGGTGATTGTGAAATGTGTAACTAAGCAGTGCTGAGCTAAGAGACATTCCTGGTTTTGAAAGAGAATGCCATATAAGGCGAAACTTTGCCCCACGTGTAATTATAAGACACAACTTACATTTTAATACAGGAGGCTTTTCTGCGACTGCTAGGAAGGAAACCAAAAACCAAACCTCCCAACATCAGACTCTACAGGTTGGAAAACGAGCCCTCCTCCCTCACAGCCTAACGACTGGAGCTGTAGGCTGAAGTGACTTTTAGCTTTTAATGACCAAATTACAGTTTTCGTCCTTAATTTACCAGAGCCTGTTAGTATGAGTCAATACTTCATACACGTATGAGCCAAAACAATGCTCTCTTCACAGTTAGATTTAAAGTACATCCGAGATCGAAAGAAAGAACACATGTGGATATTATCTTACCCAAGTCTCTTCTGCCCTCTGGAAAACTTCATCCAACTCCCTATCTGAAGGGGAACTGACAGACCAGAGGTCATCATTTACGAGGTAACTTCTCACGAAATCAGTACTTACTACGTTGCACAAACTGTGAGAAGCCCTTTATGATAAGCATTACCTCACTGAACTATCATGACAACCAAACAAAGCAGGTGTGTCGATTATTCCAGTTTTACAACAGAAAAACTAAGATGAAGTAATTCAGCTAAAAGTTGCTGTACATTAACAGGATTGGGATTTGAACCCAGGGCCATGTGATTCCAGGCTGTGTGTAAGGCTGGATCAAACACTCAAGAAAGGCCCACCATCCAGGAAGGTAGAAAGAAAAAGGGCTGAGATAATAACTTAGCCTACTTTTGCCATTCTGTCCGCAAACCAGCCCGAAGTGAACACATGAAAACAGATGGTAACTTTTTAATCAAGACTTTCCTACGATGCAATTTACACAGCACTGCTGAAACTTGTCCTTCATTTCCTTAGTTTAACTCTTGAGTTCAGGTGTGAATAAAACCTTTGTTCTTTGGTTCCACTATCTCCACCTCTGAAGAGAGACACACATAAATAAACAGCATTTCTTCCGGGGCCCAGAGCTCAATGCAAGGCAAAGCAAGAGACAGACAGCCGTTCAAATCCAGGCTTAGGATTCAATTCTTGAACTCTGCGGAGGTGGGATTTACAAAGCCATCACTTCCCAAGGTCACCTGGGAAGGGCCTGCTGCTTAACCACTGGCCTGGGCAGCTGCCTGGCCAGCCACTTTCAGCAAGGAGCCACTAGGCTAACCTGCCTGGTTCCAGCTCCAGCTGCGAACCGCTAATGTTCAAAGGGGAAGAAACTGGAACCCTCAACAGGAAAAGCGCTCAGAGCAATACATTTTCAGCCTGCCCTGGTGTGAACAGGGGCGCTCTGCTTGAGGAATGACTTGGCCAAAAAGACAGGGGGAAAAGAAAAGAAAATCAAAAAGAGAAAGTAGGGAAAGAGAAAGAGAATAGAAAAGAGAGAGAGGAAGGAAGGGAGGGAGGGAAGGAGGAAGAAAGGAAGGAAAAAGAACAGAAAAAGAAGGAAGGGAGAGGGAGGGAGGAAGGAAAAAGAAAAAAGAAAAAGAAGGGAGGGAGAGAGGAAGAAAGAAAGGAAAAAGAAAAGAGAAAAAGAAGGAAGGAAGGGAGGGAGGGAGAGAGGAAGAAAGGAAGGAAAAAGAAAAAGAAGGAAGGGAGGGAGGGAGGGAGGAAGAAAGGCAGGAAAAAGAAAAGGAAAGGAAAGAAGGAAGGGAGGGAGGGAGGGAAAGAAAGAGAAAGAAAGAAGCAAAGAAGCGAAGATGCAAAACAGGAAGGAAGGAAGGAAGGAAGGCCGGGGGAAGGAGGGAGGGACACTGCCTTGTTAGGAAAGAAACGGTAATAAATTATACACAATTTTCTCAGGACATTGCATATTCTTTTGCTTCCCTGTCTAACTGCAGGGTTATCTCCAACACGATCATTTAGGAGGAAAATGCACGTTCTGAAGAGCGCGTTCTGAAGAGGTAAAGGTGACAATTCCAAGCCACAGGTATCTGGGATGGGCCAACAAGTTGGACCCCACATGGAAAGGGCTTGACTGGGAATGGACGTGTGTGGAGGAGGACAGATGACCCAGTATTTGCTATGACTCTACCTGATTGTGCAGGTAAATGCAGGACACGTGAAATTTACAGCCCAACTCTTCACTTTCTGCACTCTGGGATTTCAGAACACTATACAGAAAGAAACAGTCATTTACGTGACTTCCACGTGATCAATTCTACCTTCCCTTTTTTTTTTTTTTTTTTTGCGGTACGCGGGCCTCTCACTGTTGTGACCTCTCCCGTTGCGAAGCACAGGCTCCGGACGCGCAGGCTCAGCGGCCATGGCTCACGGGCCCAGCCGCTCCGCGGCATGTGGGATCTTCCCGGACCGGGGCACGAACCCGTGTCCCCTGCATCAGCAGGCGGACTCTCAACCACTGCGCCACCAGGGAAGCCCTACCTTCCCTTTTATTTCTTTACTTTTATGAAGTCTCAGCTGCTACAGGATTCCAAAGAATTTACAGGCAGCCGTCTTAGTTCCCTCTCCTGCAAAGTCTCCTTCCCCAACTCCCTCCCGGCATGGTAAAGAAACTATTAATGCCGCCAGGCAAACACCAACAGGTGGACGGTCCCACAACCAAATCCGCTCACTGGCTGCCTAGCACCCTTTTTTTTTTTTAACCCAATAGTGTTGGCAAGACAGGTCCTAGCTGAATGATTTTTTTAAAGGAATTGATTTGCTGTCAGCCTGAGTTTTGAAGGGAGGAAGTCTACAAGTACACCTACAGGAATTCCCCGGTGGTCCAGTGGTTAGGATTCCGCACTTCCACTGCAGGGGGCATAGGTTCGATCCCTGGTCCGGGAACTAAGATCCTGCATGCTGCGCGTCACCACCAAAAAAAAAAAAAAAAAAGTACATCTATAAAAATAACTTGCTTATTAAAACTCTCAAAGGTACCAAAATCTCCTCCCAGTTCATACCTCACTGTGCTGGGAGGATGGAAAAAAAAAAAAGGTGGGGCACTTTTTTTTTTTTTTTAACTGAATTTGGCAGGAAAAATAAAGGGAAGCTACTTCTCCCAGCTCCCCACCTGCTCCACCCTTCTCTTGCACCCAGAGAGAGAACAGAAAAGTGCCTTAAGCAACAACTAAGTTCACACCAGCCATCCCAACCGCGTATCTAGCAATAATTTCACTCTGTGTTTCTAAGCATAAAGTTTCAGGGGAGAGGGATGTTCTGAGATGTACATTCTTCATTCCTGAAGGAAACAAAAATGAGTCATATCTAAACAATTCCAATCAAAGCACAGGACCCTGGCAATACATTTTGCTTGTGTAACAACTGAAAGAGTTTAGAATCTACTAGAAGTTAAGGTTACCATACCAGTTTTCAGAAACACTTTGACAGCAGCCAGTGAGAACTCAACTGCTACAAACATATTTTCACTTTTCATGACATGACATAAAGATACAACACTGTGTCGATATTTCATAAATGTTCACTGGGCAAGATGCGTTCCAAAGGTATGTACATTCTATGAGCACTTTCAAATCCATCCCCCTTTCCAACTCTTTCATTCTGCAGAATGATTTGTGTGTGTGTGTGTGTGTGTGATGTTTTCTAGGAGACAATAGCATGGGCTGGAAAGATACGTAAAACAGCTTTCAGATAAATTTTAATATCAGTCTTATTCTTTTTTTTAATGAATAATGGAAGTCTTCAGTGAATATGAAGTGATTCTCCAAAGATTCAAGAAATATGAGAAATCACAGAAGCCCCAATTTCCTTATTTCAAACTCACCTTGCTCAAAACAGTAGTTATAACCCATAATGAATAGAAGAAAAGCCCTAACGCTCAGTGCCATGCAAAGGCCAAGTGTTCTAAAATGAGAAGAACATGATTATTTATCTCTACGACCACAACGCTTTACTCTAAAGGTAGTTGAAACAGCCCAACAGCTTTCTCTTAAAGGCAGCAATTCTCAAAATTTGGTGTGGACAACATTCACCATCTGGCGAGCTTAATTTAAAATGCAGATACTAGGTGCAATGTCTAGAGAAGCAGATACAGCAGGTATGGGATGGGGTCAGGGGAGCTCCATTTGAACAACGGTATATAAGGGATTCTGACATACACCCTGGAATGTACTCTATGCAAAGTTCCATCAGGGCCAGGGACCAGACTCCAACTGTCACTTTTCTACGTTGTGGTTTTATCTGTCTCATTCCCATTACTCAGTCTATGTCTTTTTTTTTAATCTTTTTTTTTTTTTGGCAAACCTAAGTGAAAAGTATGAATATTTCCTGAATGGAGCCGACGCTTGTGAGCCAGAGCTGACGGGTTTGGGACACATACACGGCCCAAGCTGGGCCAATCAGATGCATTAAATTCTTCCCCTGTGAACCTGGTCTAAGATTCAGTGAAATCACATTGTTTTCAAGCTTAACTCATACAAAGGCAACTACCAGTGCTTGGAGGAGGAACCGGGGGAAGAGAAAGCATGTTTATTAATAGTGCAAATTATGAGCAAATGCCCTGAAGCAACAGAAGCTGGAAAGCTGATGTTCCCTTAGCAGGTCTCTGTTCCCACATGCCCCACAGACGCCGAGCATCTCTCCTCACTTACCAGTGATTTCCAGGACCGCCAAAGGAAATTTGAACCATAAGCAATTTTCACCTGATGTGCTGACTTCAGAACCTCAACTCCAGGTAAAGTGCAATAGCATTAGATAAGAACATAACAGGCTCACTGAGAAACTGGGGCCAGCAGGTCGTGGCCTGAGAAGCAGTGAGGGAGTCTACAGAGAGAACAGAGCAAAGCAGATGCACAGCGAGAAACACAGATGAGAAAAAAAAGAGGATGTGCCTGATAATTCTACTTCCGGGTTCTGCTCCCTTCACACAGACAGCATCCCAGGGTGATTCCAGGATCTTTCCAATAACCACCACGCCTCCCTCTCCCCTTGGCTTGTCTGCTAGCTACCTGCAACACCAAGACTCCTAGCAAGAACGCTAAGTACACAGACATAAATAAGACAGAATCCTCATCCTCCAAGTCTCGGGAACTGAGGGTGACCCTTGGGGGCAGTCATAATGGGCCATTTGCAGACTATCTGTCAAGCCAGTCTGCAGGGAGAGCAAGAAAACGCACAGCCGAGACACAATGAGACACAAGAGGAGTGACACAAGGAGAGAAAGATGTCTTGTTTCCTGAGGTCCCCAGTTCCCCATTTTTCCCATATATTCCATGACACAACTCTAAATCATTCCAACACATTCCCCTCTGTTCCTTAAAACCAAATAAGCCTTCCAAGTATTATTTTTAAAATATTTTAGGCCAAAGAAGGAAAGTTTCTGGACTCTGAATAATTCAGATGCAACCGAGGAATTGCAAAAGAATGTAATTCACCACCCTTATCATCCCTTACCCAACTGCTGAGACGATCAGCGTCTCCACCGCCACCATCACCCTGGTTGGCTACTGGCAGAGACTTCTTTGGAGACACTCTCATTTTTCATACTTAACAGAGTCCAAACGACTTGGAATGGAAACAGTACTGAAGTCAAAAGGACTCTTTTCTCAACTACAGAGTGAATCATAAACAAAGAGCTTCCATTAATCACGTAAGCACTTCTAAATTATTTCTTTTCTTTCTCCTTCCTTTTATTTATTAATTAAATATTTTGGGGGGGGGAGGGGATGTTGCTCTGTCTTAGAAGAGTGCAGAAAACAGCTTCCAGAGGAAGTTTGTGTGTGAAGCATGGGTGTTTGAGAAATGAACTGAATCCTAGCAGAGGCACAACGAAGCGATCTGCCCGCTATGGGAAAGGTTCTACGGTCCCATGTAACACGTCCTTGATGTGTCATCAAGCAAACCCATGGTGATGATGGAGCATCTATGAGAGTGACAGAGGATGGAACAGGAGGAGAGGCCCTCGCGTATGCCACCCCGTTTTCCCCAAGAGCAGCACATGTGATCAGGAAGGAAGCATGATGGTCACACAGATAGAAAAGTGACTTGCCTCCCCCACGGCCTCTGCCTCTTGCCCGCCTGAGCAATGGAGAGATGGTCCACGGACGTGAGATGCAGAGCAGGAAAGGCCAGCACAGCACTGAGTCTGAGCCAGAGAAAGACCTCTAAATGGAAGGCACTCCTGATGTCTGAACTTCCCTGAAGGTGCTAACCAAGTTCTGGGCAGTAAATTAAACAAAGAGGCTCTAAAAAATAGTCACTGCAGAGGGTTTAAATGGTACACAGCCAACCAGCCGGTCAAAAGACAGATGATAAGGGGAGAGCACTGCAGTCAGCAAGGCGGACTTGGTTCCAGCTGGATCTAGGGTCAAAAGGTGGCTGAGGGACTTCCCTGGTGGTGCAGTGATTAACAACCCGCCTGCCAATGCAGGGGACACGAGTTCGAGCCCTGGTCTGGGAAGATCCCACATGCTGTGCAGCAACTAAGCCCGTGTGCCACAACTACTGAGCCTGCGCTCCAGAGCCCATGAGCCATAACCACTGAGCTCGTGTGCCACAACTACTGAAGCCCGCGTGCCTAGAGCCCGTGCTCTGCAACAAGAGAAGCCCCTGCAGTGAGAAACCTGTGCACCACAGCGAAGAGCAGCCCCCGCTCGCCACAACTGGGAAAAGCCCATGCATAGCAACGAAGACCCAATGCAGCCAAATAAATAAATAAAATAAATTTTAGAAAGGAAGGTATGGGCTTCCCTGGTGGCGCAGTGGTTGAGAGTCCGGCTGCCGATGCAGGGGACACGGGTTCGTGCCCCGGTCCGGGAAGATCCCGCATGCCGCGGAGCGGCTGGGCCCGTGAGCCATGGCCGCTGAGCCTGCGCGTCCGGAGCCTGTGCTCCACCACGGGAGAGGCCACAACAGTGAGAGGCCCGCGTACCACAAAAAAAAGAAAGGTGGCTGAGGCGTCACCTTTCCAGAAGAAGTGAGTCATGAGGGAAGTCTGAAAGGGAGGCCAGGTGGCAGATTTATTTTTCCCAAGGCCCAACGTGGGTACTGGGTTATCAATATGGAAGAGAGCATTAGAAGAGAAGAAAGGAAGGGGCCAAACCAGAGTAACTGGAGGATGCAAGATACCTGAAGGCACCGAAGGCACTCGGTGGGGATCAGCAGGAGGGGATCAGCACAGCTAGAAAGGGTTAGGCTGCATGACTGCTCCGCAGGGCACAGGCAGGGGGACGGTGCACAGCTGTTACAGAGGATGGGTTCTGGAACCCACTGGGGTCGTGGCCCAGGCTTGTGCGACTTGCTGCAGCCTCAAACTCTCAATTGCTTCGTCTGAGAAATAGGTAAGAGAATCATACCTCCCTCACGAGGCTACTGAAACTCATTTAAAGCTCATTTTTAGCCCAGGGGTCAGCCACGTACCAGCCTAATGGCCAAATCCCTATGACCACGTGCTTTCTACAGCCTGCAAGCTAGGAATGACTTTTACACTCTTACGTGGTGGGTAAAAATTAAAATAATAATATTTAGTGATGTGTGAAAATCACACGAAATTGACACGCAGCGTCTGTAAATCAAGTTTTATCAGAACACAGCCACACGCTCATGCATTCGTACACCGTCTACAACTACTCTCAAACTACAAGGGCACAAGTTAGAGAGTGCAGAGCCTGTACAGTCGGCAAAGCCTGAAATACTGACGCTCTGGCCCTTCACAAAAACATTAGCCGACACTTGCACCAGCTGATAGGAAGCATTCAATAAGTGTTAGCTGTGCCTCACGTTATAAGTAAGGAAATCCAGACAGTGAGATACTGAAATCTTTTTATTGAGATATAATTCCCATACCATAAAATTCACCCTTTTAAATGATGCGGCTGAACGATTTCTAGTATTTTCAGAGCTGTGATACCAACCCCGAACCTATTTAGAACATTCTTACCACCCCGAAAAGAAACCCTATAAGCCTTCAGCTGTCACCCTCCATTCCCCCTTCTCGTCAGCCCCCAGCAACCACTAATCTGCTCTCCGTCTCTATAGATTTGGCAATTCTGGACATTTCACGTAAACGGAATTCTACAATATGTGACTTTTTGCGTGGCTTTTTTTCCGTTAGTATAACGTTTCAAGGTTCCTCTATGTTGTTGCATGTATCAGTACTTCAACCCTTTCTATGGCTCAATATTATTCCATGGTATATCCATTGCACATTTTCTTTATCTGCTCTTCAGTCCATGGACATTTGGGTTGTTTCCACTTTTTTGGCTATCAAGAATAATTCTCCTATTAACCCTGATGTACATATTTTTGTCCCGGCATGATTTCATTTCTCTTGGTTACACACCAAAGAGTAGAATTGCTGGGTCGGATGGTAACTGCTTAACATTTGAGGAACTTCCAAACTGTTTTCCAAAGCGGCTGAACCATTTTACAGTCCCACCAGCAATGTACAAGGGTTTCATTTTCTCCACATTTTCACCAACACTTGTTATTGTCCGTCTTTTTGATGATAGCCATCCCAGTGGGTGCAAAGTGGTATCTCATTGTGCTTTTGATTTTCATTTACCTAGTAACTAATGATGTTAAACATCTTTTCATGTGCTTGTTGGTCATTTGTTTATCTTCTTTGGAGAAATGTCTGTACGAATCTTTTTGCACATTTCTTAATTGGGTTGTCTTTTTAATGCTGAGTTTTTAAGAGTCCCTTATATATACTGGATACTAGACCTGTACCAGATAAGTGATTTGCAAATACTGTCTCCCATTCTGTGGGCAGTCTTTTCACATTCTTGATAGTATCCTTTGAAGCACAAGAGCTTTTAATTTTGATCAAGTCCAATTTATCTATTTTTTCTTTTGTTGCTTGTGCTCTGGTGTCATATCTAAGAAAATACTGCCTAATCCAAGATCATAAAGATTTACTCTTATGATTTCTTCTAAGAGTTTTATATATTGAGCTCTTACGTTTAGGTTTTTGATGCATATGCTGTGATACAAGGGTTCACCTTCATTCTTCAGCACAGAGGTATCCTGTTAACCCTGCACCATCTGTTGGAAAGACTATTCTTCCCCCCTCCTCCCAACTGAATTAGTTTGGCACCCTTGTTGAAAATCAAGAACATAAATGTAAGGGTTTATTTCTGGACTCCCCATTCTACTCCACTGATCTACATGTCTACCTTTATTCCTAGTACCACACTTTCTTGATTAGTGTAGCTTTGTAACAGGTTTTAATAATAGGAAGTGTTAAGTCTTCAAACTTTGTTCTTTCTCAAAGGGTACGTGGCCATTCTGGATAACTTGCATTTCCATATGACATTCAGGATCAAATCATCAATTTCTGTCAAAAAGAAGACATCCAGGACTTTGATAAGGACTGCTTTGAATGCGTACAACAACTGGGGGGAGTACTGCCATCACAACAATACTAAGACCTCTGGTCTGTGATCACGGGATATCTTTCCATTTATTTAGGTCTTTTGAATTTCTTTCGACAATGTTTTGTAGTTTCAGAGTATCAATTCTGGACCTCTTTAATTAAATATGCAGGCATACCTCATTTTATTGTGCCTCGCTTTATTGTGTCTTTTACAAATTGAAGGTCTGCGGCAACCCTGCACCGAGCAAGCCAATCAGTGCCATTTTTCCAACAGCGTTTACTCACTTCATATCTCTGTCCCACATTTTGCTCATTTTCGCAACATTTCAAACTTTTTCATTATTAGTATGTTTATTACGGCGATCTGCGGTCAGTGCCCTTTGCTGTTACCAGTGCAACTGTTTTGGGGCACCACAAACCACTCCCATATAAGACAGTGAACTTAATCCATAAATGCTGTGTGTGCTCTGACGGCTCCAATGACCCACTGTTTCCCTGACTCCCTCCCTCTCCTCGGGCCTCCCTATACCCTGAGACACAACAATATTGAAATGAGGCCAGTTAATAACCCAACAATGGCCTCTTCACGTTCAACTGAAAGGAAGAGTAAATCAGTGCTGCAAACTTCACCGTTGCCTTATTTAAGGAATTCCCACAGCCATGCTAACGTTCAGTAACGACCACCCTGATCAGTCAACAGCCATCGACGTGGAGTCAAGACCCTCCACCAACAAAAACATTATAACTCTCTGAAGGCTCACATGACGGTTAGCATTTTTTTTAGCAATAGTGCATTTTAAAATTAAGGTGTGTACATTTTTTTTAGACATAATGCCACGGCACACTTAGACTACAGTATAGTGTAAACATAACTTCCATACACACTTGGAAACTGAAATATTCGTGAGGCTCGTTTAATTGCGATAGTTACTTTACTGTGCTGGTCGGGAACCAGACCCGCAATATCTCTGATGTCTGCCTGTATTACTAAGTAAGTTTTGATGCTAAAGTAAAAGGAATTATTTGAAATCTTTTGATTAATATAAATTGTAACTTGAAATTGTAGAAAGTGATAGGTGAGTGTGCAAGAAACAAGGACAAAAGCTGAAGAGAAACAAGTAAAAACACAGCTAGATTTCAAGAAGGTACAATGTGTCAGCCTCCAAGGTCCTTGTGGGCAGGCACAGCATCTGTCTTGTTCATCCTGTACACCGAGCACATAGTAGGCGCTCAAGAAACACCTGAATGAATAAAGTTCTTAACACTAATAGAAAGTATTTATTCTGTGTTTCTTACTTTAGGCAATAAATATGCCTTTAAAAATTAGTTTTTTCGGGGCTTCCCTGGCGGCGCAGTGGTTGAGAGTCCGCCTGCCGATGCAGGGGACATGGGTTCGTGCCCCGGTCTGGGAGGATCCCACATGCCGCGGAGCAGCTGGGCCCGTGAGCCATGGCCGCTGAGCCTATGCGTCCGGAACCTGTGCTCCGCAACGGGAGAGGCAACAGTGAGAGGCCCGCGTACCGCAAAAAAAAAAAAAAAAAAAAAAAATTAGTTTTTTTCAAGGCAGAGATCGGTTCTAATGCTATGGATTACAGATATTACTGACTATCATGAGAAAACACTTTCACAGGCAAGAGAACAAGTTAGGTGAGAACCCGCCCCACCCCCGTCCCCGCCACTGAACAAGCTCTCCTTTAGTTTTTCCTGCTAAGAAGCTGAAGAAAATGTCACTAGACAAGGATGAGAACAGGGTGAGTAGTGGAGGAAGCCCTGAGCATTTTGCAAACAGCACTGGTTCTCTTGACAACAATGTAAACAATGTATAAGGACACCCAGAGTTAAAACAAAGAATGCTTCCGAGGGTGCCAGAGGGGCGAAAGAGGGAGGAGGGGGGAGAAAGAGGGAAGCCAAGAAGCAGGAACCAATCTACTCTGTAGGAGGAAAAGCTGACACTCAGGGCTAAATATGGTATTCATCCCTACTATAATAGTGGATACTCAATTCAAATAATAAACTTTCACTACGGACAAGCCTACTTTCACATGGTCTGCTGTGCTGACACCATGCTAAGTGTCTCTTGTACGTAATCGCGTTAACTTCTTAGGAAGGTTCTGAGGCAAGTACTACTATTATCACCGTTACAGACCAGACAGAACAGAGACCCAGAGATGCTAGGTTAACCTACCCAAGGCTTCACATCTCCCAAAGGCCACAGCTAGTTTTTCAACCTAAGTCACATAAATCCAAACTATTACACAAGGTATGCAAACAGATAAACATACTGTACACACTTACTCAAAAGTGTAGCAAATATCTGATACCTTGATACAGTTACTAAGTTGAATATCTCATACTAGCTACAAATTTGCCTTCCAACAGAAACCAAAGCTTAGAAGGAGACAACTGTCCTTACTCTTTTTTAGGCCAGCAAGGCACCATGAAACACGTAACAAAAAGCTCGCAAATGTCTTGCCATTAAAACCACACATATTACGAAGCCTGAGATTATGTTGTTTCCTGCAGCCCTTGGGGGAATGCTGGGTTTGAGTTCTGGATCTGTCTTAAACCGGATATGTAACTTTGGAAATGTCCCTCGCCTTAGTAAATTGCCCTGCCCTAATCTACGAGGCCACTGCCAAGTCTATGATTCTACCAGTTCACTCTTCTTCTAAGCTTTCAACCATTAGGTAGTCAACTTTCATTGTACACATATTTACAAGCGTTTCAAACTCACTGGTCAATTGCAATGTTCAGCCCAGGGTAAGTGGGAAGAAGTATATTTGGGCACATTTAAAAGCGCTCTTGATCAGAAAACCGTTTCTCAAGAAAAGAAAAGATGGGTGTGGGGATTGGGTGGGTGGGGAGATGTGCTTTGATAAAGTGCATCTTGGGCCCCTTCTCCCCTGCCTGGTCCATATTCTAAATCATTTCCTTGCTTTCACATAGTAAATTTTCTGCTAGATGTCTAGATATGCTGGGGATCAGGTTACAGTGTGAAGGACGAAAGATAAAAACAATCTGCATACTTCCATCTGGCTCTTCAGAACAAAGTCTAGAGACTTGAAACGTGAGGAGAGAAGCATGCCACTCTAGCTGCACAGCATATACGGCAAAATGTCACGGAAACAAATCTTTCAAGAGAATCAGAGATGCTGGAATGCGTAATTAACCAAAATTTACTCTGAGAGCCTTGGAGGAAAAAAAAAAAAACAAAGTAAGATCTGGGTACGAAACACAATGTTGCCTCTATTACAAGTGGATGCAAGTTGAGAACAGACCACTGTATCAGAAAATCCATCCTGTGGAGATGCTATTCTTACTGTCGCCAAATGACTCCTTTAAAAAAAAAAAAAAAGACCACCACCAAACTTCTCTATATTTATCAATACGGTCTTGCCTAGTTTTTAGGACTCAAAAGTCAACACTTCAGGCTTGATTCGTGTCAAACTATTCCTAAGCCACATGGCAGGGGGCCACGCAAGACGGATTTTCAATATAAAACAAACCAAAAGGTCCAATACAAACACGGGCTTTCCAATATATAAAATTTAAAAAAAGCCAGGGCCTGTGCAGAAAACATTAAACTGGTTTATATATCAAAATCATGAGGTTTAAGCAGAAACGCAGCATTAAAATAATTTACAAAACGGCTCAACGATGAACATTTTCCTCCACGAAAAAACAACACCCTTAATGTTTTTCATATGGCGCATAAATTTTACAGTACCTACAGGAATATTTTCATTGGTTACACCAACACCATAGGTCTTTTTAAGCTCTTAGGCATATTACGATTCTTGCCTTTTTATAGCATTTTTGTTGTTGTTTGCACCCAACGTAATAAGCTTTTGAGAACAAGACACAAACCACAATAAAAAGGGGGAAGAAAAGGACTACCCTTTGTAGCTTCAACTTTCACGAGGGGTGGAGGAGGAGAGAGCTTCAAACCGAGTTTTTATAGCCGCTATCTTGATGCAATTAGTGTAAAATAATTGTCTGCACAGGCCAAAGAAGAGGCTAAGTTGAGGCACTTGAACGCCTTCCCGAAAATGATTTCCCTGCCTCTCCCTTCAGCCTGCTGCAACAGATGTTGGCTGTTAAGCCGCGCAGACGACACAGTTCATGACTCTTCTAAGACGGCTGTGTGCCACATCTGCAGTTGATGAAATGGAGAGCAGAAGTGTGGCAGACACACAGAGGGGAGTGCCAGCGAGGCAGGCAGGCGCAGGCTGGGCCGGAGGAGCTGTCTTGAAGGCTGGCCTAAAAATAGACACGCGCTCACACGCCTCCACCCTCCGCATCCAACCTCATAAAACCGGGCCTGCCTGTCCTATTATGGAGTCAGCCTATGGCAGACACTTCCTGCATCCAAGTCGGGCTGCGGATACCGCGAGAGCGGCGAGGCGGGAGTGGAGGGAAGCAGGCTGTGCAGCATCCTCAAACTGCAGCTTCGCTCTCTGAGCCTCGGTAGGACTGGGCTGCGGTCCAAGTTCAGCTGGGCCCCCAGAGAAAGGCAATGCTTGTGTTTAGCCCGCACAATACTGACATAACATTAACAGATTTACATATGCAAAACTGTGAAGCAACAGGCATTCCCCCTCAATTGACCCACAGCTTGTAGTGTCTGCCGAGTTATTCCCCGCTTCGGCTCTGTAACCAAGTGGGCGGCATGCGAATACCATCTGGGTACCACTTATTGAAAACTGGCAGTCGTTCTGTAATAGGCAAGCTGGCAATAAGAGAGAAAGGAATAAATTGCATCATTTAGTTAACATCCACTTGCTTTGTGGCTGTTAAAACCCATGACTGAATAATAATTTGGTTATTTCTTTTGCCAGAAACTGCCGTCAGCCAAATCGTACTACGCATGCTTGCAGAAGTTGAGTTGCAAAATTTCCACTTGAAAAGGGATTGAGGAGGGTCAGGGCGAAATGGGCACCAAGCTCTGGCTGTGAACAGTGGTGACTCCGGCTGCATGGTATCCCTGTGTCCTTCAAGTGTTCTCGTCACCCCAGATGTGGTCAACACCAAGCCCTGGTCGGCTACCCGGCCACGCTGAGCCACAGCACCGGGCTGGGATATGCGGTAGTGCCCCCAAAGATGCGCAGACTCAAGGGCGTGTGAGACAGGTGACATCTACGTGGCTCTCCGCTGGCCACGGTGCAGATGTGGCCAGGCAAGTCTTGTCTGGAGCTGACATCCCCTAGTCTCTGCCTCAGAACCAAGTGGGTGAGCAGACTCATAGGAAACTGAGTGCTACCTGCCTGGGTCCCCTAATTCCACACCTAGAGCAGTCAGGCAGCATGTTTCTTTCTGGTTTACTCAACTGCTTCCAATCTGACTAACAAAGGGAGTGCCAGAACCCTTCGACCGCCACATAAAGGTACATGCGATCTTTAGGAAAAGCCCACGTCTTAAATGGTTCTCTTTTCAATATATTTGTAAAGATATCAAATCTTATTTACTATATACTGTGTGTGCACGTGTGTGTGTATTCACACACACACATATATATACACACACACACTTATTACTTTTCATGTCTTTTAGGAAAATCAGGACTGAAATATGCGAAAGAGACCAATGTTAGAGCAATTTTTTTAAAGCTTTATTTTAAAATTGCCATCTTTTAATTACCTACATCTTTATTAACTGCTGCGGCATTGGTCACTTACACATACTTCAGCCTTGATATTCCTCCAAGACACAGAAAAAGAAAGGAAGGAAATGGAAAGAAACAAAAGGAAAAACTGGATCAAAAAAAGGGAAAAGCAGCAAAGAAAAGACATGGAAATACTACAAGTGAACAGAGTTTGTCCCATAAAATAAAAAAAGGAAAAGGAGGTCCTCTGCCCTGATGTTAATGGCAAAAATACATGTTTACGAAACCAAACCCGAAGCTCTCCTTACTTCTGTATTTGAAAAGAAAAGGCTAAACAATCGTTCAAAGCCCCAAACAAATTAAAGACCACTCGATTTTATAAACGGATTGGTCTTTCTGAAAATAACACTGTTGGCTGTTTGTACATTAAAGCAGGCAGAATCTGATCACCACGGCGGAGGAGAGAAAAAGAAGGCAGGGCCAAACTGTTACATATTTTATAAACCACAACATTTGTAAGTCACCACATGTTTAAATGAAACTCGGGTCGTAGTTATTTTCAAGGGAATGACGATAGACGGGAAAGATAATAGAGTTTTTTCCTCCCAGATTCAGCTTACGACTGTAATCTTACCTTGCTATAAACAGCTTACAAAGCAAAGACTAACTCACTTGTGTATCTAAAGATATCAAAAGATGTTAGGACTACAAAGCAGTAGGCTGCACATGCTCCTTGAAAGGATGATAAAGAAAATGATATTTCCAAGTGGCTGAGCTTATAATCAGTTTGCTAAAAAAAGCAAAATAGCTATTCACACACACACAAGTGCACACAGGGACGTACACATCCTCCCACCACCACAATAAAATGAGCAAGCGGTCATGGAAGTATCACTGACCTGAGTGTCAAGAGAACTGGTTTTCACCAGAGCTCTGCCACTTTCTAGCTGTGTGACCTCAGGCAAGTCCCCATGTCTCTGGGCCTGATTTTCTTTTCTTGGAAAAGACTGATGTGTAACAAGGACAGAGTTAGAATTCCCCCAATCTAAAATAATGGTTTTCCTAACAGCTCTCCGATGCCTATTTATCATGACAAAATGTGAATCCTTCCTATGAAAATAAATGAACCCAAGTTCCACAGGATTTCCAAATTACTCTCATTTTACTCTGCAAATTACACTTAGGGTAAATATTGCTGGGGTTTTTGTTTGTTTTTAAAAGTACACAGGTTGAAGGACCGAATTGCCTTAAACAAATATTTATCTTCCAGAACGTTATATGTTCCTCAGCATTTGTTTAAAATCCAAAAAGTTTCCAGTAACTGAAAGATTTCCATTTAATTCGCAATTCCTTAATAAATAAATATAATACAAAGTTAACCTACACAGCCCGTCATTTTGGCAATAGGTAGGAATCAAGAGTTAAAAGTCTAAAGCACCTACAACCCAAACATGGTTCGGTCCCACGTAAGATTTTGGAAAACAGTGCATCCCCAGGAAACGTATTTTTAAGCACGGGTCACATCTACTGTCAACGCAGCCTATTTAAAAGTACCCATTCTCTCCTTGTTGATTTCCACTGTTGTACTCCTCCGAAATTCTTCCACCAATGAACCATGGCACGGTTTTCCCTAAAACGCTTCAAGGGGTGCATATGTCCTGGCAAAAGACCAAAATTCCAGGCCACATCAGCATTTTCCACTTAACCCTAACCAACTCCATTGGCTTTCAGACGTGGAAACAACGTGACTGACCTTTGGGCCGTGGGCTGTGTGTACACGGGTTTCCCCAGGAGCAGGTATACATTGGCGCTAACCCACACGGCGCCCTGCATGAACAACTTCTCCCCCTCCGACGTCCAAGCGCAGATGTTCACAAGCCAGACGGCGAGGGTTAGCGGTCAGTGGCCAGGAAAGAGAGTGAAGGTAACTGGTCCATGAGACGCAGGAATTCCCACTCTGGCCTCATTAGCAAGAGGGCTGAGCCGCCAAGACTAAAGTTAACATTAGCCAAATACACCTGGCTAATCTTGTGAAGAATAAAGATTTGCTCATTAACTCAGCTTACAAAGGTGTGACCTACAAACCTGAAGACCTATTTTCAGGTCCTTAATGGTACTAATTTTGTGATCAAGTTACAAATTCCATGTGGTTCTTCACAAGGTCCCTATAAAGAGACTTTTGATGTTGGACAGTGATCCTTCTGCCATCACTCACACACACACACCCCCCAGTGCCACCATACAGGCCCGCAAGGCTGAAAAGAGTCCATCCAGAAAAAGGAACGGTATCCTTCCAGCGCGGGTGTACGTTACCTGACGCCCACACGCTGCTGTTGAGACAGCGGAGTGCACCCCCAATGCCTCGTGGAATGAATGGCACCAGCGCCAAGGCCACTCCCTGCTCCCCCAGGGCAGAGAGGCTCCTCCGCGCATTCCCAAGAGGCTCCTGGACGGGCAACAGTCAGGGAGCGGCCGAGTCTCTGCGGCCCCCTCTCTCCTGGGTGATGACGGCAATGATGGTAATTCAGCCTGCGAGCACCACCCAGTTACCACCAGGGCCCAGCACGGGCTCGTCCTCTTAGCTTTCAGCTAAAGAGAAAATTTCAGGATCCATTTTCATCGGGAGCTTAGGGAAGGAGGGAAGGAAGGAAAGAAGGAAGGAAAAAGGGAGGGAGGGAGGGAGGGAGGGAGGAAGGAAGGAGAAAACAAGGAAGAGACAGATGGAAAGATGGAGAGAGAGATGGAGAGAGAAAGGGACGGAAAGGCTGCTGTGGGGGAGAGACAGGAGACGAGGCGGGAGGAAGGAAACTGCTCGCCATGAAGACAAAACAAATTGCGAAATCTAGAAATAAATACTCGTGGCTGGATTCCAACACAACTGGTTTTTGCTGTCAGTTTGAGGAAATAAAACTCTTATCAAAGGCAAAAAGGTTCAAGGGGAATTGAATATAGCTGGGCTTTACATAAACTAAAAATTACAGGTTTCTACAACCATTTGGATCAGGCAACGCTCCTCTCCCCAGCAGTTTAGGTTTTCACCCCCTTCCCTCTGCATTTTTGACACTGTGAGGATTCCAGAATGGAACCAGAGCAGCCGCAAGCGACCAGCTCAAAGCACACAAGGCGCAGGGCTGGAGAGCAGGTTTGTGGAAACCCAGAGAAAACGCTCTTTATTTGAGGAAAGAAGAGGTTGGCAGGTAGACAAACATTTCAGGCCTTACCCAGGTGCATGGCTGGGGTGGGGCGAGGGTGAGGCCCAGACGAGCCCCGTGGGCCCCTGTGTTCCTATGCACCCAGGTCAACATCCTTTTCTTTAAATGGCTCTGAAAGCCACCGAGGAAGTCCAGTTACCCAGCAAGGGCCACTCAGAGCCACAATTAAGGAGCAACACATGCATTTTCTTCCTTTTGCCACATCAAAAGGCAAGTTGCTGCTCTTAGGGCATGAGACAGAGATGAATATAGATTAAAGACACAAGAAGTTCTCGCGGAGGAGTGTTATTTCTGACACAAGTACCCAACGCCCTCCTCAACCAAACACCTGGCTGGCTGCTTATCAGTAGCATATGAAGTGTTCTAGCACATTCCAGCAAGGTCCAGAGAGAGACAGCAGACAGCTGCTGGACTTCTCAACCCTTGGCTGGTCGTCATCACCTCCCATATTTACAAGGTCTTCTGGCAACACACGTTTGACCCCCTGTTGTATTCATCTATATTAACTGGAAGAAAAGATCTAAGGTTTCCTCTTCAAATCAGAAAAGGCCTCTTCGACCAAATGGACTTATCCAGTCCCAGGGGAGGGGCCAGGAAAAACAGCCAATTTCGTATGAGGCCAAAGGGCGGCCTGGAAAAGTGAACAGGGAGAGAGGATGAGGCAACCCCGCAGTTCCTTGTCTGCTGGGGCCTCTCAGTGTGGCTCCCTTCTTTGTTTGGAAGAGATCTGAATTCCAGCACAGAGGGCACACCCGTGGGTAAACACACACTGGAAAATGTGACTGATGTGCAGATTAGACCACTGATCACCACCACCCGTGTGCATGTTTAAAAAGAAAATTAGCCCTATTAAGTTAAAGGCTCATGCGAGTGCAGGTTAAATAAGCAGTGAGGGCAAGATCCTACCTCTAGTTCAAAACTAACACACACACACGTGCACACACAACACACCAGAAGTTCTCATTTTGAGATACGAAATTATTTTCCTCCCCAAGAGCGTCGAAAGTAACAGGCTATAATAATGCAATATAGGTACTTGCCCCTCTCCTCCAGTTCTCTTTTTTACTTATTCCTTACTCTATATTCCCTACTCCCCTCAAACTAGACTTGGCCTCTATTGGTCCACGAGAAATGAGGCAAAAGTCAAAACAAAAAGCCGAAGCGAGTACTGGCAATAATCACTCACATTTAACCAGCACTTGCTATGTAAAAATACTCACACTATTACTAGTGTGTTTAATTTGTATTACACTGACGCCTTTCATTAGTACGAGATCATAATGAGATGAATCGGCCCGTTTTACAGATTTAGAAACTAAGGCAAAGTGTTTAAGTAACTTATCCAAGGTCACAAAGTCAGTAAGAGGCAGGGCCGGAATTCAAACCCAAGCAAGTTAACACCACTGCACCATACTGCCTCAAAGATGTATTAACCGAAGAAGTTAATTTTTGACTTTTGAGTTACTAAGGGTCCATAAGTTAGTTATACATTGGATTCCCAAGGTTAATGTTAACTTTGTGAGATTTATGCACTGACTTTATACATGATACGACGCAAATCTTAGCAACATACCAAGCTTCCGCCACTTACAGTTAACAAGGGAAAGAATAACAAATTAAGTGTCCTTCTCTCCCAGCTAGTGTTTCTTCCACGGCAACACCTCAGCACTCAGCTAGTGTTTCTTCCACGGCAACACCTCAGCACTAGTCTTCTATCTCATCCCCGACTTCTGTACTAACTGAAAATGGATATTTCTAGATCCTAAAACAAATGTGTTTTAATAATCTATATCCAGAATATTTTCTTTCACAGATGAGATACGATAATGGGAATAAAATCGCTTCTCAGGTTGGACTCTAACTTTTAATCTTCAGATGAACTGAACCTTACTAACAGCCCTTTAAGATGGAAGAAATGGTAAATTATATTACAGAATGCTCCAACTCCGAAGTTGCGCACTGCTCCCCACCCACTGCTCCCTGGTAAACTTCTAAACACTTTACGCCTCTTTGTATTTAGAACACACCTTTCTAAAGCTGGAAGCTAACTGCATATAAAAAGATTTTGGGGGGAGGGGGTGGGAGTGGGATGGATTGGGAGTTTGGGATTAGCAGATGCAAACTATTATATACAGAATGGATACGTAACAAGGTCCTACTGTACAGCACAGGGAACGATATTCCATATCCTGTGAAAAACCATAATGGAAAAGAATATGAAAAAGAATGTAGATACATATCTAACTGAATCGCTTTGCTGTACAGCAGATATTAACCCAACACTGTAAATCAACTATACTTCAATGAAATAAGTTTTTAAAAATAGTTAAATAAATAATAAAGTGTCTGCATGTCCACAGGACCTCGGTAACTGCAAAAACAAAAAAAACATTTTTTCAAAGACACCTTTTATTTTAAAAACTATACTACCAATGTAATATACTTACCAATGTAAGTTCATTGTATGAAAGCGTTTCAAACAGAGCATAAATGAATCAAAAGAAAGAGTGCTGGGCTTCCCTGGTGGTGCAGTGGTTGAGAGTCCGCCTGCTGATGCGGGGGACACAGGTTCGTGCCCCGGTCCGGGAAGATCCCATGTGCCGCGGAGCGGCTGGGCCCGTGAGCCACGGCCGCTGAGCCTGCGCTGCGCGACGGGAGCCTGTGCTGCGCGACGGGAGAGGCCACAACACTGAGAGGCCCGCGTAACGCAAAAAAAAAAAAAAAAAAAAGCAAGAGGGCTCCTCTTCCTCCCCCAGCCCTTAACACAGTTTATTCTCAGCAGCGGCCACATCCTTAGTGTCAGTGATGGCACAAAGGGGGGGAGGGGCTGCATAACCTGAGCTCTCCCGAATCCCACTACCTACCCTCACCCTCAACACCCACCAAAGTAAAATGATTGTAAATCACACAGGAAGCTGATCGAGAGCACAAACCCTTGAACAAGACTGTCTGGGTTTGAATCCTATCCCCTCCACTTACTAGCTGTTGGACCTTGAACGAGTAAGTTACATAGCCTCTCCAGGCCTCAGTTTCCACGTGTGTAAAGTAAGGATGACAGCAGTACTTACCTCACTGAGTCATGGTAGACAGGTAAATTAATTACCTGAGCTAATACTTATAAAGCAATTGTAATAAGGGCAGGCCCACAAGCTCTGTTTGCTGTCTTTTAAATATATATATATATACTTTTTTTTTTGCAGTATGTGGGCCTCTCACTGCCGCGGCCTCTCCCGTTGCGGAGCACAGGCTCCGGACGCGCAGGCTCAGCGGCCATGGCTCACGGGCCCAGCCCCTCCGCGGCATGTGGGATCCTCCCGGACCGGGGCACGAACCCGAGTCCCCTGAATCGGCAGGCGGACTCCCAACCACTGCGCCACCAGGGAAGCCCTAAGTATATTTTTTAAATAAATTAATATCCGGTGAATAAAAAGCAACACCATAGAAGCATGTGCCTAAAAGTGTTCAGGCAACTTAATTTATGAAAATAAGAAAACTATTAGGAAGAGAGGAAAACAGATTCTGCTTCTATAAATCTACAAGTATCCCACTTACGGGTATACAGAGTCCATTTTTATCAGTCTCCATCTTGGATTTTTGGTTCAAATTATAATGAGCAGTCCCAGATCAGCTCATACATTCGAAGACCAGGTAAAGAAGTGCATTTTTCTAGCTTTCTGTACTCACTATATTGTTACCACTCTATACCACGCAGTTGAGGTAAAAGCAGGGGGCTTGCTATGCAACTACAGACCCTAGACCCCCCTTCAAACAGAATGTACTCTGCAGCTCCTCAATAAACAAGATGAGCTGCCATTGTCGGTGTGTTTCCTCCCAGACTTTTTAGATCCTTGGATTTTTCTCAAGAGACAAATTATATAACTAGAGACACAAAAACTCCTGCTCACTTCAAAAATATTACCAACAAACATTGAAAAAGTTGTTTTCTCTAATATTTATGCACTTCAGAGTGAGATTCTGAGAAGAATAACGGCTGAAATGGACAGCTTCAGTGTTGTTTGGCCCACGTGTTCCAGCTTAAACTCTCAAAGGAGTAAATATAAATTTTTCCAACGAAAACAACTGCTACAGCATAAAACTATCAGGCTCTATCCACAACAACATTCTATAAAATGTCAAGTCAGTTATAGGAGTAAAGTGTGCTATAAAACAAAATGACATAAATTACAGTATATTTTTATTTGTTGAGTCTGAACACAATGACATATAACTATCTTTCCCCAAAAATACTACTGGGATTACTCAAATTCAAGGGTAGGGCATAAAGAATTATTTTCCTCTTTGGTGAGTGGCGTTTCCTTGGTCAAAAGAAAATCTTAGAAGCTAAATAGAAACCAAAGTAATAAATGTGGCAGTGACCTGCACGGAAAGATGACAAAGGTTACAGCCACAATTCACATGCATAACATTCCAGGATCCTCAAGTTATAGTTTAGATTATATATATATATATATTCCTAAGAAAGAAATATTCTATCTTTAGTTATTTGTTTGAATGGAATTTTGCATTTCCATTCAAAAATCAATTATAACTGTTTTGGGGGGGAAATATGCAAAAATACAGAAGGAATCATTGCTACATATGAGGAGCTAATTATAAATTCTGATGTAATGAAACTGCCTCAGATATAAAACCTTTAATTTTTTGATCTCTACCATCAATGACTAGGCTTCTAGTACAATTCAGGTGGAAATAATTCAAAGGATAGGATATACTGTTAAGGCATATCCCCTGAAGTTCTTCCATATTACTGAATCCTATCAAATGTATCACCTCTAAACCATTCCATCTCAGAAGTGTTTAAGTACTCAGCATTTAGTACGTTTATTTTACTCTAACTCTGCAACAGTATTCTACAAAGCATGTATTCGTCCTTTACTAAATGTCTATCTCTGTGTGAAGAAGGCATGGAGATACAGAGAGAAATAAGACAAAGTCCTGCCCTGGAGAGAGTTAAGTCTAGCCCAAAAGAGAATCACATAAAGTATGAATTATTACCACCGCTATTATTGATCACTTTTCTGTAAAGCAAAACCAATGCAATAAAGCAGGAAAAATAAGTATCGAAAAAGGAGGTAACATTGTTATCTATGAGATGTCAAATGTTGTTTTTTGAAATATAACAATAAAAAAAATAAGCCCTAATAAGAGTCCAATGACGTAATCAAATACAGAGCTATTTACATACCAAAAATAATCAGTAAAATTATATGAAGTATGTTCTACTTTTCCAGGTACAGATATGTAACTACAAAATTTTCATAACAAAAAGGAATATTTGAATAAAAAGATAATTAAATTTAAAAAACTATTTCCTACATGAACAGAAAAGATATCAATTCTTTTGAGACAACTCAGTTATTCTGAATTTCAATCAAAATACATAAGAAAATTATTGTTAAAAAATTTTGAGAGAGTTTAGAAAAATTTTTTTAAATAGCAAAAATAAGATTTTAAAGTGTACTTAGGATTATGAAACATTTAACATTAAACATATTATAAAGCCATGTAACTAAAACAGCATGGGATTGGGAAAGAAGTAGAAAAATCAAAGAAAATATAATAAGAATATTGATGAGTTATAATAACAGCTATATGCCAAGTGTTTTATATTTAGAATTAACAACTAATTTATCATCCAAATTCACATTCATTTATAATTAACATAAGCAGAATAATTTTCTTAATAGATGTTCCTATATTTTAATCAGCTTCTTGGTTTTAACTTTTACCACATCACCAATAAATTAGGAAAAATGTTGGTCCTAATATTTTTCCTTATTTCATAATACTGCCTGCAATATTCTTCTTCAAAGTGGTACTTTATGATCAATAAATATGAATTTCTGATACCTTCAAATGTCAGTATCTCTGGTCCATAATATTGAGAAAATACACTCTCTACAGGCACTGAAGTACCTGTTAGCTACAGCAAATTCCATTAAATGGAGAATATTCTCAATATGATTTTGTATTGCAATGTGCAAATATTGTAGCGCAAGTATCGTCAAAGGACATTTTTTTAGTTCCATTCTGAGCACCTTTCTTGGACAAATGTTTTTACAAAACGAATAAATAAATTTGGCTTATGATTCCTTGAAATGTGTGGCCAACTATAGATACTGTAAAATCGCAAGCCTTACCGATTTCATTTCTGTATAGAAGTCACATTATCCGACTTAAAATAGAAGCTTCATCTCCCACTGGTGAAATATGACAAAGCTACAGAATTTTAAAATTAAAACTTACTTTTGAGCTCTCATTATGTAATTTGTTAAGTTATTCCCTTGCGTTTGTAGGGATAAGAATTATAATGCTGTTCCATTTGCAACACTTTTTCCCAATAATTGTAATTTGCTAACAGTTTCCCAAAAAGTTCTGTGTGTGTGTATGTGTGTGTGTGCGTACCCTCCACCCTTTGAGTTATTAGTATAGCCAACTGATTTTAAACAAAATGTAACCAAAAGTTAGAGCACTTATTTATAAAAGTTTAATACTATCCTGGCACTCTTACACTGATTTACAAAATAGTTTCTCAAAGTTTCAAACAATTCTGAAATCTAAAGTATTTGTTTGTATCCAGTATTAGCCTCAACTCAAAATTTTTGTAATTTGGTTATCTGTGTATATATAAAAATATTTCTGACTGTTGGTATCTACAGCTTCTATTCAAGTGATATATATTTCAAACTGAACATGATTATGAAATATGGGTTCACCACAATCACTTCCAAGCACATATCTCTTCCACAGGTTTATTTAGTAAAAATAGTTTTGCCACCATATATTCTCCACCAAAACTGATATTTATATCATCCCCACAAAAACAGATAATTTTATCTTCAATGTTAGACTCTTTAACAGAAATTCTAATATCATCCATAATAATGTTAGAGGTTTTACCTTCAACAGAAAGAAATTTCAAGAGCCTTAATTTGATTCCCTAAATTGGATGAGAAAAAAAATCTAATTACTATGAAAATTACCCTAACTGATTCCCTATTTCAAGCATCCAATGATACTGATATGAGACTATCATTTACTGTTTATAAAGTATTTGTGTACACACTACAACAATATTAACAGTTATCAATTCACTTCTTGTACATGCTAAAGAAAACACGAATGAAATTAACTTAGAAAAATAGTCATTTGATCTAAATGAAAAGTCATGCTTCACAGAGTGAAATATAAACGCACATTCTGCAGCTGTGTGAGGCCACTGTCTTCTTAAAATAAGTACTAACTTTGAAAAATGTGCAGTATTTTCTTGAAAAAATATATCTCCTTATTTTTCTAAGTTCAATGATTTTACTGTGACACCCAGTAGATGATAAATGTCAAAAACATTTTATGGAAGTAAATGCTCATGGTCAACTTTCTTGAAAATAGAAAATCAGTCAGGGACTATTTCATTAAACAAGTTCTGTTTCTTTTTGTTTTGATAATTTCTGGAAGCCCTGTGACATCACGATGCCTTATTACTTTTTTTTTTTTTTTTTGGTCACATCGCGTGGCATACGGAACTTCCCCGACCAGCGATCGAACCCATGCCCTCTGCGGTGGAAGTGTGGTGTTTTAACCACAGGGTCACCAAGGAAGTCCAAGTGCGGGCTTCTTAAAGCTCTTTGTTGCCAAAAGTGTTTGTTTACAAAATATATTTTTTTAATTTACCGGCTATTAAAAATAAATAATTGTAGATTCATACCATTTAATAAGTGAAAAACCCAAAACAGCTACTGCTGCAAATAAGAACACTCAGACTACTTCCTTACACTCTGCAACATGATTTCTCAGACTCTATTTCCCATATATTTCATGTAAACTAACCTGAAATTTCCGATGTTTCCCCTGACCCAAACCAGATGGAATTATAAGTCCCTAGCCACTCATCCCAGCGCACACATTCCTTGAAACACAGTGGTTAATATGACGGTGCACCCAGAAAGGGTTAGGAGAAGAGAAAAGGGATTATCGCTGGTCAGCTTTCAGAGGTCACTACACAGGCATCTCCCACATTACAAGGTAAGACCACACAGAGGGAGAAAAAGCACATGAAGTAAAGGTCTACTTATAATAAAGCTTTGTTAAAAAATGAAAAATTTGAGACAAATGTTAAGCTAGATAGGATTCCTGAACAGTAGATATAAAATTAGAAGTATCCCTAACAAACTGATATAAACGGTCACCCCTTTATATCATTATCTTATTTACCCCCTAGAGCATCCCCATTAGATAGTTCCATTACTCCTTCCATTTTCAGATAAGAAAACCATGTTTAGAGCTGTAGAGTAACTTGTCCAGGGCCATAAACCTTATATTGGTGGAACCTAATAACCGGAATCCAAACACACAACTACTATATAATACCACTTCTCTGCAAAAGAGAACAGGAAGCATACAAACAAGCCTTATTTTAAATTACAACTTAGCATACACTAAAGCGTTTTTTAAATCAATAATGTATAAGTATTATTCAATAAATAATTCTGGAACCATAAGTTAATTTTTTAACAGTCAAATCAAACCCCTGTCTCACACCGTACACTGAAATAAATTAAGACAGATTGAGAGTTAAATAATTTTTTTAAAAAGGAGAGAAAAAGAAAAAAGGGAAGGAAGAGAAGAAAGAACTGGAAGAAACCATAAAGCAATGATAAGGAAAACAACGTGTTGGGTGGAAAAATCTAAGTTTTACAGAAAGTCAGAAAACATACATAAAAAAATGAAGAACAAAGATGAGATTAATGATCCTGAAAATACTTTATATAGAATATTTAAAAGGAAAAGAAAATTTGGGAAAAATATTAAAATCCATAATGTAAAAAGGTATCTTATAAGTCAATAATATTAATACAAACATCATATTTTTAACTCAGTATATAATACAAATAGGTAAATCACAGAAGTGCTACAAACAGCCAAAACCCAAAGGATGCAGAAAGAGCCATTTTATTGGTTTTGAAAGAATAGCATGTTACCAGAATTCTATACCATCTTTCGCCTAGAAAACCAATTGTCTATACTAAAAAGGGTGGAGGATTAGTTTATTCAACGTTGGCCCTGCTGCTATGAGGTAGAAAGTACCAAAGCATCTTATGTCAAACAAATTGGTGACACAGCCAAGAGAATGTCGATGTTCACCATCCTTTGATCCAGTAAATCCACTTGCAGAATTTATCCAAAGGAAATCATGAGAGATGCAAATAAATTTATGTACTAGAATGTTAACTGCAGCATTATTTATAGCACCAAAAGCCTCGAAACAATGTAAACGTCCAACAAAAAGAAAAAGGTTAGATAAATTATGGCACAGCATAAAAAGTCATGCTTACAAAGAATATTTAATGACACCAAAAAATGTTCATGATATGTTAATATGTAAGCAAGAAATGAAAGTGTTCAATCTCACCTGCATGTATTTGTTCATACAAATGGAAGAAAGATTAGGTTTAAATATACTAAAGATATTAATATAAACTCTTTTTCTTTTTTTTTTTTGGAAACATGTTATCACTGGACCTCAATCTAAAATGGTATTTTTATATTTATACAACTAATTTGTTTATATCCTGTGCATTTTTTAAGATTTATTTTTTATTGAGGTACTATTCGTTTATATGATTATATAAGTTTCCTGTGTACAAAATTATATTTCTGTATACCCTAATGTGAGCTCAACACCAAAAATTTAGTTTCCATCTGTCACCATACTACTGATTCCCTTTACCCATTTTACCCTCTTGCCTGCCCCCTCCCTCCCTAGCCTTCTGGTAACTACTACTCTATTCTCTGTATCTAAGTGTTCATTTTTGTTTCATTTGATTCATTATTTTGGTCTTTTCATTTCTTTTTTTTATATTCCACATATATGTGAAATCATACCGTATGTGTTTTTCCATCTGACTTATTTCACAGAGCATTAATACCCTCAAGGTCCACCCATGCTGTTGCAAACGGCAAGATTTCATCTTTTTTACAGCTGAGTAGTATTCATATACATATATATATATACACACACATACCACATCTTCTTGATCCATTCATCCACTGACAGGCACTAGGTTGTTTCTATATCTTGGCCATTTAAACTCTTTTCTTATGGGTGAGGGCTATACCAGGCAGTTTCATAAAATCACAATTCTCCAAGTTGGGCATATCACAAGAATACCTTTCTGAACATGTAATTGGAGAATTACTAGCTTATTACCACATGGATGGGAGAGGAAAAATTGGAATTCGTAAGATGTATGTCTGGGGGAAAAATAACTAAATGCTGGCATGTCTCCATATTACCTTCCACCCCTGAAAGAGTCAACTTACAACTTTCCCTGAAAAACATCTGATTATTTAAAAAAAGCAAAAAGTCCACTACGTCCGCAAATTATTGTGCACAGCCCAACAGATCAACCCCGCACTTACAGTCCTTAAAGCTATGCAAAAAGCTGTGAACCAAAAGCTAAGGAAACGAAGAAGAAATCCTTCTGCTTGGCTTATTCTGCTGTAAGACACACAGTAGGGAGGCAGCTCTGAGGCTGACCACTCACGTTCAACCGCCCGTCCCACCTCCACGGAAGAGCGAGAAGAGGCTCTAGTGCCAATCCTGCTTCTCACTTTCTGCTCTTCAAGTTCTTTATTCATACAAAAAAAGGTACAGCTAACCAAGATACCTTCAGTTTTATAGGAAAAATCAGGAAAGAACGGCTTTGCCCATGCTACTCCTTGAGCCTGAAATGTCTGTTTCCCATTCCCACAGCATCTCCTTAGACACCTGTATTCTTGTAGGCAAAGCAGTCTTGGCGCTGCCAACTAGATTTTCACTGTCCATTCCCATCTTCCTCCTGCAGGCGATCTTCACGTGATTCAGACATGCACCCTTCTCCCACAGGACCCATGAGCCCCAAGGAAAGCTGGCCCCAGCCTTACCCAGAGGGGGGTATGAATGATGACCGTGATTGGTTTAGAAGCCTAGGCTAAAGGCAAAAAAGGAATGACATCTGTCTGGTCATGGGAACGGAAAATTCCACCTAAGACAGCACGTAGGAAGTCTGCTGGGACGCTGCTTAAAAGGCAGTTTCTCACTCGCGAAAGATGGTACCTGGACCAGACAGCCTCTCTCTTCCTCTGGATACTGTGGCAATCAGGACTTGCTACAGCCATCCTGCCTCCAAGGTAATGACAGGGAATCACTGAGAACTAAATCACTGGATTCAGCTAGGCCTAAAGGCTACCCGACCTCTGAACTTCCAGTTAAAAGAGCTAATGCTTCCCCTTACTGTTTGAGCCAGAATGACTAAGGATTTCTGTCATGTGTGAATGCACACTTCCTAACTTATAGGATGGACAATTCTCCAAGCACACATCATTTCTTATTCTTCCATAAACAGAACCTTGGTTTTCCCTTTGGGAATCATGCCTCACCCACTCTCAGTTCCCATGGTCTAGGTGGGACTGACCCCTCCCCACTCTAAGGTCCAGGTTAGGCAGTGAAGCAAATATGGCCAGTCAGAACACTGGGTCTAACTGATTGGAAGGCGGTTACATTAACCTACTGGGCCAGTGAGGGACCTATGTAAGCCTCCTGCTACAACCATGGGGAAAGAAAAACTCCTGTTCCGTTGGAGATGCTTACATGGTAGAATATAAGCCTAGGTCTGCCGGTGGCCACCTTTCCCAAAAGAGAAATGAGACAGCTAAGAATAAAGGAATCAATGGGAGAGCAAGGACAGAGATGGAGACAGCCAGCTCTCTGACAACATTGTTTTAGCACCTGGATCCATCTGTACCTGAAGCTAATCACCACCAGACTTTTCAGTTACACAGGCCACTAAATAATCTTCTGTTTCTTAAAGTCTGAGATAATCTTCTGCTCCAAGTCCTCCCATACCTTGTCACCAAACAGCCACCGTCACCATGCACTGTGACTGTAAGTCTGACTCCCCCACACACAGTGAGCTTCTGCAATAAAGATCATGCTTTTCATCCTTTATCCTCCATACCTAGAGAAGAACCTGGCTCTTACCACCGGGTATGGTACTTGAAGCAAATCGTTAAAATCCACCCAGCTTCATTTTCCTATTTTCAAAAACAAGATGGTTAATCACAAAGAAAAGAAAAAACAAGTGTTGGGGAGAATGTGGAGAAATCGGAAGCCCCATACATTGCCAGTGGGAACGTAAAGTGGTGCAGCTGCTTTTAGAAACAGTTTGGCAGCTCCTCAAACGGTTAAGCAAAAAAGGTACAATGGGATGCAACAATTCCACACCAGAGTATATCCCCAAGAGAATTAAAAACGTGTCAACACAAAAACTTGTGTATGAATGTTCATAGTACCCTTATAATCACAAAAGCCAAAAGGGAAACAAGTCAAGTGTTCATCAATGGTTGAATGTACAGGAAAAGATCAGTAAAAAATACAAACACATGGAGGCTAAACAATACACTACTTAATAACGAAGTGATCACTGAAGAAATCAAAGAGGAAATCAAAAAATACCTGGAAACAAATGACAATGGAAACACGATGACCCAAAACCTATGGGATGCAGGAAAAGCAGTTCTAAGAGGGAAGTTTATAGCAATACAATCCTACCTTAAGAAACAGGAAACATCTCAAATAAACAACCTAACCTTGCACCTAAAGCAATTAGAGAAAGAAGAACAAAAAAACCCCAAAGTTAGCAGAAGGAAAGAAATCATAAACATCAGATCAGAAATAAATGAAAAAGAAATGAAGGAAACGATAGCAAAGATCAATAAAACTAAAAGCTGGTTCTTTGAGAAGATAAACAAAATTGATAAACCATTAGCCAGACTCATCAAGAAAAAAAGGGAGAAGACTCAAGTCAACAGAATTAGAAAAGAAAAAGGAGAAGTAACAACTGACACTGCAGAAATACAAAGGATCATGAGAGATTACTACAAGCAACACTATGCCAATAAAATGGGCAACCTGGAAGAAATGGACAAATTCTTAGAAAGGCACAACCTGCCAAGACTGAATCAGGAAGAAATAGAAAATATGAACAGACCAATCACAAGCACTGAAATTGAAACTGTGATTAAAAACCTTCCAACAAACAAAAGCCCAGGACCAGATGGCTTCACAGGCGAATTCTATCAAACATTTAGAGAAGAGCTAACACCTATCCTTCTTAAACTCTTCCAAAATACAGCAGAAGGAGGAACACTCCCAAACTCATTCTACGAGGCCACCATCACCTTGATACCAAAACCAGACACGGATGTCACGAAGAAAGAAAACTACAGGCCAATATCACTGATGAACACAGATGCAAAAATCCTCAACAAAATACTAGGAAACAGAATCCAACAGCACATTAAAAGGATCATACAACATGATCAAGTGGGGTTTATTCCAGGAATGCAAGGATTCTTCAATATACACAAATCAATCAATGTGATACACCATATTAACAAATTGAAGGAGAAAAACCATATGGTCATCTCAAATCGATGCAGAGAAAGCTTTTGACGAAATTCAACACCCATTTATGATAAAAACCCTCCAGAAAGTAGGCATAGAGGGAACTCTCCTCAACATAATAAAGGCCATATATGACAAACCCACAGCCTACATTGTCCTCAATGGTGAAAAATTGAAAGCATTTCCACTAAGATCAGGAACAAGACAAGGCTGCCCACTCTCACCACTCTTATTCAACATACTTTTGGAAGTTTTAGCCACAGCAATCAGAGAAGAAAAGGAAATAAAAGGAATCCAAATCGGAAAAGAAGAAGTAAAGCTGTCACTGTTTGCAGATGACATGATACCCTACATAGAGAATCCTAAAGATGCTACCAGAAAACTACTAGAGCTAATCAATGAATTTGGTAAAGTAGCAGGATACAAAATTAATGCACAGAAATCTTTGGCATTCCTACACACTAATGACGAAAAATCTGAAAGTGAAATCAAGAGAACACTCCCATTTATCATTGCAACAGAAAGAATAAAATATCTAGGAATAAACCTACCTAAGGAGACAAAAGACCTGTATGCAGAAAATTATAAGACACTGATGAAAGAAATTAAAGATGATATAAATAGATGGAGAGATATACCATGTTCTTGGATTGGAAGAATCAACACTGTGAAAATGACTCTACTACCCAAAGCAATCTACAGATTCAATGCAATCCCTATGAAACTACCACTGGCATTTTTCACAGAACTAGAACAAAAAATTTCACAATTTGTATGGAAACACAAAAGACCCCGAATAGACAAAGCAATCTTGAGAACGAAAAACGGAGCTGGAGGAATCAGGCTCCCTGACTTCAGACTATACTACGAAGCTACAGTATGGTACTGGCACAAAAACAAAAAGATAGATCAACGGAACAGGATAGAAAGCCCAGAGAGAAACCCACGCACATATGGTCACCTTATCTTTGACAAAGGAGGCAGGAATGCACAGTGGAGAAAGGACAGCCTCTTCAATAAGTGGTGCTGGGAAAACTGGACAGGTACATGTAAAAGTATGAGATTAGATCACTCCCTAACACCATACACAAAAATAAGCTCAAAATGGATTAAAGACCTAAACGTAAGGCCAGAAACTATCAAACTCTTAGAGGAAAACACAGGCAGAACACTCTATGACATAAATCACAGCAAGATCCTTTTTGACCTACTTCCTAGAGAAATGGAAATAAAAACAAAAATAAACAAATGGGACCTAATGAAACTTCAAAGCTTTTGCACAGCAAAGGAAACCATAAACAAGACCAAAAGACAACCCTCAGAATGGGAGAAAATATTTGCAAATGAAGTAACTGACAAAGGATTAATCTCCAAAATTTATAAACAGCTCATGCAGCTCAATAACAAAGAAACAAACAACCCAATCCAAAAATGGGCAGAAGACCTAAACAGACATTTCTCCAAAGAAGATATACAGATTGCCAACAAACACATGAAAGGATGCTCAACATAACTAATCATTAGAGAAATGCAAATCAAAACTACAATGAGATATCATCTCACACCAGTCAGAATGGCCATCCTCAAAAAATCTAGAAACAATAAATGCTGGAGAGGGTGTGGAGAAAAGGGAACCCTCTTGCACTGTTGGTGGGAATGTAAATTTGTACAGCCACTATGGAGAACAGTATGGAGGTTCCTTAAAAACTACAAATAGAACTACCATATGACTCAGCAATCCCACTACTGGGCATATACCCTGAGAAAACCATAATTCAAAAAGAGTCATGTACCAAAATATTCATTGCAGCTCTATTTACAATAGCCCAGAGATGGAAACAACCTAAGTGCCCATCATCGGATGAATGGATAAAGAAGATGTGGCACATATATACAATGGAATATTACTCAGCCATAAAAAGAAACGAAATTGAGGTATTTGTAATGAGGTGGATAGACCTAGAGTCTGTCATACAGAGTGAAGTAAGTCAGAAGGAGAAAGACAAATACCGTATGCTGACATATATATATGTAATTTAAGGGAAAAAAAATGTCATGAAGAACCTAGGGGTAAGACAGGAATAAAGACACAGACCTACTACAGAATGCACTTGAGGATATGGGGAGCGGAAAGGGTAAGCTGTGACAAAGCAAGAGAGAGGCACGGACATATATACACTACCAAACGTAAGGTAGATAGCTAGTGGGAAGCAGCCGCATAGCACAGGGAGATCAGCTCAGTGCTTTGTGACCGCCTGGAGGGGTGGGATAGGGAGGGTGGGAGGGAGGGAGACGCAAGAGGGAAGAGATATGGAAACATATGTATATGTATAACTGATTCACTTTGTTATAAAGCAGAAACTAGCACACCATTGTAAAGCAATTATATTCCAATAAAGATGTAAAAAAAAAAAAAAGGATGAATGGTATAGCTACACAGTGGGATATTGTTCTGCCATGAAAAAGAATGACTTACTGATTATGCTACAACACAGATAAACCTTAAGAAACACTGTGCTAAGTGAAAGAAGCCAGACACAAAAGGTCACATATTGTATGATTCTATCTACACGAAATGTCCAGAATATCTAAACCTATAGAAATAAAAAATAGATTAGTTGTTGCCCCGTGCTGAGGGGGTGAGGAGGAAATGGGGGGAGGGGTTATGAATGCTAAAGGGTATGGGATTTCTTTTGTAGGAGGTGAAAAGTTGATTGTGGTAATGGTTATATAACTGTGTGAATATACTAAAAACCACAAGTCAGTACACCGTAAATTGGTGAATTTATGAATTATATCTCAAACTTTTTACCAAACAAAAGAGTCAGTTGAATCAGATGGTAACCAAGGTCCTTGCCACAGGACCTGCTACAGTATTTTAGGCAAAATAGGAAATATCTAGCTATGTGACTCTGGGCAAGCTCTCAAACTCTCTGTAACTCAATTTTCTTATCTATAAAACACCCTCCTGGTAAGGTTGTTGTGAGGATAGAATGAACTCACATATAAAAGCATTACTGGGCTCCCCTGGTGGCGCAGTGGTTGAGAGTCTGCCTGCCGATGCAGGGGACACGGGTTCGTGCCCTGGTCCGGGAGGATCCCACATGCCGCGGAGCGGCTGGGCCCGTGAGCCATGGCTGCTGAGCCTGCGCATCCGGAGCCTGTGCTCCGCAAGGGGAGAGGCCACAACAGTGAGAGGCCCGCATACCGCAAAAAAACAAAAAAAAAGCATTACCACTGTACCTGCACACACTAAGCATTTTGCATGCTCTGGCATTTGCTGACTAGCCCCTTACTTGTGGTCCCAGACACACTCGAGGCAAATCGTATTCTATTCCATGAAAGTCATCATCACCAAGCACCAGTGTGTACCTTGTGAAGTATTTTCATTCACTACCCCTGTAACTTAGGAAATTACAAAGATGTATTCCCACATCAGTTTCACTTTTTCTTCCTCCTGGAGGGTGGAGAAAGAAAGAATGAAAATGCAAATAAATTACGGCAAGTAGCAAGCAAGTTCTTTTCATCCTCCACTTGCAAAGCCAACGCCCTATACCCAACTGCTACAAACTATTTCCATGTGTCTCCATCCGAGGCGAAAAGGAAAAAGGGCCAAATGTTCAGGCCTGATGATAGGAGTTTGGGTTTAAAACCAAGACTCTCCAACCAAGTGTCAGTTTTGGGTGTCTGCCCCCAGGCTGTCAAGAGATGGAAGGATTTGAAAGAGTTCTACGTGAGTCCTCTCAATGGTTGTTTCTGCTTGGATAGGGAAGGAGTAGTAATAATCAATACGGGCATAATCAAGGCAACCACAGTAGCTCCTATGATTTACTGAGGGCTCACCATCTTCTAGACTCTCTGCCCTGTTCCAGGCGAATTACATGCATTAACTTATCTAAGTCTCACCACTAGCTTTATGTGGTAGGTACTATCATACCATTTTGTGGGTAAAAAAACTGAACCACAGAAATGTTAATAACTTGTCCAAGGTCACATGGCTGATAAGTGCCAGTCTGGGGATGTGAACCAGCCTGATACAGTATCCACTGTATCCACTGTATTACATGTTGGGTTATTAGATTCTCGACTAGGCACAATGAAACTGCTGCCTCCCGGCATTAGAATAATAGGGGCTCGTATTATCTTTCTTTTGTTGAAGGTTTAGGACGTGCTAGACATTGGTGTAATGTGAATTATCATCACAACATCCCTAATTGGTTCATATAATCACCATCGAACCATTTTACAGAAGTGCAAACTGAGGGTAAGAAACCTACCCAAGATCACCAAACACTAAGAGACCACACTGAGACTCGATCTGGTTCTGCCTGGTTCAGAGACGACGCACGTCAGTATGGGAATAATTTGTTTCTTTCTGTTGGTGGAGTTGGGTCTTCCTCAAACAGGAAGTTGAACAATGACTTGGGGCCCCACAGATATGTGATGTGGCCCTCCAGAACACACTCCTTTATCTTTAATTCTCCTTTTATTGGTACTTCCCTCCCAACCAAGTAGTCCCCCTGCCCCAGCCCCAATCCCATCCCTTCCTTTAGGAGCAAAGGGAAGAGAAGAACTGTGGCTGGAAAACATGGGATGTGAGCAGAGTGACGCTGGGGAAGTGAATGAAGCAGACAGGCTGGCCTTGCGAGAAAAGGTGGGAACAGACCAGGGAGGGAGGGAGGGAGGGAGGGAGGGAGGGAGGGAGGGAGGGTGTGTGTGTGTGTGTGTGTGTGTGTGTGTGTGTGTGTGTGTGTGTGTGTGCGTGTGTGTGTGTGTGTGTGCGTGTGTGTGTGACTGTAGCCAAACCGTGGCTGTGAAGAATCAAGCTAAACAAGAAGAAACAAAGTTGTGGCCAAGTGGAGGATGGGGGCAGAGCTCTAAAGGCTCCAGCTGTTCCATGGAACTAGAGAAATGATTTGAGATGCCCTCTTGCCAAAAGCAGGAAATGGATGGGCATCTGACACATAGTACCTGGCGACCTGCTTCTGAGTTCAACAAAGAAATACATGTGGAGTAGCTCCCCCAGAACAGCGGGCCATGCTGGGTAAATTTTATACAATTCCATGCATGTGCAAGGGCTCACTACATGCAAAGATGATCATCTGGCCAAAGACAAAGTGAGAGAGACCTTCCCGGACACACAGGCAAGGCAGCCATGGTCTCTCCCTAAACCCTCCAGGACAAAGAACCCAATTAAACCTTAAAGACAACACTTGCTTTAGATATAACCATTGGGCTACCCAAATACTTAAACGTTTGGAAAGCTTTGTATTCTAGCCATGGGTCTTCAACTTTCAAATTTTTCTATATGTCAGAACATGAAGCAATATGCAATGTAGTCTCAAACTCAGAGTAGACTTTTAAACTACAGAGACATGGTGCCAGTTCATTTATGAAAGATACCTTCCCTGCTCTCAAGAGGTACAGCCTCAAAGATAACGTGACGTGCCAACAGACAAAATGGCAACAGCAAGCCTGCGCCTCTGGACGAGTGAAGCTGTGTTCAACACCATCTCCGAGAATGAGGGCTTTCCTCTCTCTCACCCTTCCTAAGGAGCCGGGCAAGTTGGTGCCAAACTGCCGTATGACTTCACTCCCCGTAATCCCCGTGGCACGTGGAATACTCACAGCATGCCAGATTATCAGTAAGGTGATAACACTTGTATATTATACCTGCCTGGCACGATTTGAATGAGGCTCCCTTGGGCCGCTTAAGGTTTCGCTTCCTGTTTTCTGCACCTGCACCGATTTCGGAAGCAAAGAAAAACACCAGACAAAACCATATTTTAGGAGCTTATTCAAAAGCCAAGCGATCAAACCAAGGCAATCAACACAAACTCCAAAACACACCAACAAGGTGATTAACCTGAGGTTCAGACTCACTCCATGTGGGTGAAGTACGCCTCCTTCGGGTTTTTGTGACCTTTGCAGAGTTCCGCATCTTGTATCCACCTTAGCTATTTAATGTGACTTTTAACCAATAGGTAGAATAATCACAATCATAAGAGCTAACGTGCGCACAGCTCCTTCCTACACTTACCAGGCACCATGCATCACATGCTACGTGGATTTTCCCATTAATCCACAGAACAAATGGATGAGGTAATTTCTATTATTACACCCTCTTATACACACACACATATTTATGAAAGATGAAGGCAACTTAGAAAGGTCAGTAGGCTTTAAGTCACCCAACAAGTGTTAAAAAGCCTCTTTAAACCCAAGTCTGCTAAACTCCAGAGTCCCTGCCCTTAACCACTAAGCCACAGTATGACCGACACCCATACGGCATTGATGGGGATTTGGATATACCCTTAACTACAGCCACATGCCTTGTCAGTGTCCTTAGAATAAATGAAACTCTTTATCACTAGAGTTAAATGGCTTTTGCAGAGGTGTTTTTCTTCTGTTTTGTTTTTTCACATTTATAAGTGGGGATTTATATTTCAGGGAACAGACCAACAATCCTTTTGGACAGTTAGTTCCGTGCCATTTTGGGAGGACGAACGCTGAAAACAGGCGAGGAAAGAAATCAAATCATCCACCAAGATGTGAGGGGTTGTGGACACATCAATGTCTTTGTCACTCTGTCCCTGATGGAGCATTAGGGGTAAAAACAGGGTAAGAAATGACAGCTTCCTGGACTTCAGACTGCCATTCAACATCACTCCACAGGCAGCATTCCCTGGAGAGGCCAAGAATACAGCAGGCATTAAAGCAATTCCCTATCAGCACCTTTTTAACAGGAACTTACTAGTAAGATATTTTCTTCTGTTTTTTACCAATTCATTGTGTAAAACTCACTGTGTAAAACAGTCCCCACCAAATACATATATTTGGGGCGGGCAGGGGGAGTTGTGTGCCCACAAGAAGCTAAACAGACTCAATAAGAAATTCAAATCAAGAATTGTTCAAGACGACACCTGCCTTCTGGCCTAATGGAAAAATCAATCTGTCAGGTTTTAATTAAGCGCTCAGGCTAGAAAGAAAAGGCGGCTGCTTATACTTGGTATACTACCTAGTGGAGTGTTCATAGCGAAAATGGGACCGAAAGCCCTATTTGTTATGGGAATGGTAACTATGTGTATAGATGACTCATTGGCTTCTGGGCGGCCATATATTTCGTAAATAAAAGGTGGAACTAGATGAATCCCATAAGCTTGTTGCCAAAGACCTCTGTGAATAATGACCTTCGGGAGTCTAAATGATGCTGTGTTAGAACGTCTAACTGAGAATGTGTACAAGCAAGCTGGGGAGACAGGGGATCAGGAAGTGATGCTTTCTCGCCCAGTAGTAATGTCGGGTCAATGAAACAACAAGTGAGGAATATGCAAATCAACGAGTGAACGCGTGAATGAGTAAGTGGAGGAATCCATGTGTTAATTCCATGATGTTCAGTGAAATAACTTACTTCTCCAGTGTACGTTACACAGTCACTAAGAAATACACAAACACGCACGTCCCTCATCCACCACGATGGAGGCGGTTAAAAGTTCTGACCAAGCCTGTCTGCATACAGGTGTGGCTGAACGAACAGGAAATAGCTCTGTTAACATGGTTCACGACCACCGTGGGGAATCAGTTGGCAAATGTGCGGGCCCCCCTTCCCAACCTGCTAAGCGCACAGCTAGCTCACGCTCCAGCCACCCTGGCAGAGGTGGAGAAATAGAGACATCGAAAAGGGTGCGTGGATTACAAGTTAATAACTGGTGTGCACGTGGTGAGCTGTCCTGAGCAGCTCTGCTGTTCCCCTAGGAACTAAACACCAGACATCGTGCCCGGGAAAAATAAAACAGACAGACTACGTAAACACATTCAAATCCCAAACCTGACTATAAGACCCTTGTGTAGTCTAACGTTTGACCCAACTAATGTATCATTTCCAGTCCGTTTAGTGTGAAAATTAAGGGTGCTGAGAAAATTCAACAGGTGATCTGGGAAATAGACAGATAGGAAGGCTCTGATGTCCACAGCCTCGGACTGTCAGGGGGGCAGAAGCCAGACAGGGAATCACTCACAGGAACTTATTCTCCCTTCCTTTCCTCCTTCCCTACCAGATCTGCAGGTGGGGAAGCTGATGTTCTTCTCTATTGGGAAAAAAAAAAAAAAAAAAAGCCCTAGGCCCTCAAATGCTTCTAAAAGAGCAGCCTTTTCTTTTTTTTTTAATTTTTATTGGAGTACAGTTGATTTATAATGTTGTGTATAATGTTTCAGGTATACAGCAAAGTGAATCAGTTATATAGATACATATATCCAGTCTTTTTTTTTTTTTTAAGATTCTTTTCCCATATAAGCCATTACAGAGTACTGAGTAGGACCCCTGTGCTATACAGCAGGTCCTTATTAGTTACCTATTTTATATATAATAGTGTGTATATGTCAATCCCAATCTCCCTATGTATCCCTCCCCTCCTTATCCCCTGGTAACCATAAGTTTGTTTTCTACATCTGTGACTCAGAAAAGACAAATATCATATGATACCGCTTATATGTGCAATCTAAAAAGAAAAGGGTACAAATGAACTTATTTACAAAACATAAGTAGAGTCAAAGAGCAACCTCTCGAAGGTGGCGTACAGACACTGGTGCCACCCTGCTTCCGGCAACCTTTGGCTTCCTAAGAAGGCCACAGAGACGTGGAGAGTCCCTCCCCCAGCCTGGCCCCCTGGGGGCTCCTAACAAACTCATCATACCCCTCCCCAGAAAAGCACGTGCAGGCCTTCTCCCTGGGCTCCCAGAAACGGCCCCCGTGTCAGCTCAAACAACATCCTCCCAGCATTCACAGCCTTCTCAAACCATCGCGTGCCGTTGTGTCAGGAAGAGCTATTGTGCCGGACAGAAGAGGGAAGGACAGCAGAGGCCGGTGGGGAGAGAGACGTGGGGAATGTTGGAGGGAAGCAAGAAAGCGTGGGAGGGCAAGTTTTTAAATCTTCCCAACTTTTGTTATCATACCTTTTAAAGGAGGGAGTGAACTGCCAAGACCAGGTTCTAAAAAACCACCAATTGAGATAACAGGAATCACTCTTATTAATAATAAACCATCACCAAAAATCCAAGTGTTTATGACAAGCCAACAGCTCTGTTAAGTGCTCTGCATACATCTGCTGATTAATGCCTCCTGTGGGTCCAAGCCCCAGCACCGCCACTGCCACTAACATACACTGAGTCCCAAAGACTCAGTCCCTCGCTCAGGACACGGAAGCTACCGAGGGGCAGAGGATCCCTGCGAATTTCAGCAGAGAACAAAAACCACTTGGCCCAAGGTAAAACAGTCCAGAGTCATCCCGTTATGCTGAAATTCTACAACTTGGTACGGCAGAAAAAAAAAAAAAAAAAAAAAAAACCTTCTTTTTTTCAAACCCTATTGAACCACGTTAAGAGAAGTGCATTTAATCTTCATCAGTAAGGGTGTCCTGACCGTCCGAAGCAAAAGTACAACAGGCCACAAAACGAATTTTGCATTTTGTGTGGCTTGAGCCAATCACATCTCCATGACATAGGGCCTGGTTCACTGCGGTTCCTGAAGGCGATCAACCCATGCACCTCCAGACAGAATCTGCTTGTTTAATAATTAACACTTTAGGGCTTCCCTGGTGGCGCAGTGGTTAAGAATCTGTCTGCCAATGCAGGGCACACGGGTTCGAGCCCTGGTCTGGGAAGATCCCGCATGCCGTGGAGCAACTAAGCCCATGCACCACAACTACTGAGCCTGCGCTCTAGAGCCCACAAGCTACAACTACTGAAGCCCGCATGCCACAACTACTTAAGCCCACGTGCCGCAACTACTGAGCCCACGTGCCACAACTACTGAAGCCTGTGCCTCTAGAGCCCGTGCTCCACAACAAGAGAAGCCACCGCAATGAGAAGCCCGCGTACCACAACGAAGAGTAGACCCCGCTCACCGCAACTAGAGAAAGCCCGCGCACAGCAACAATGACCCAACGCAGCCAAAAATAAATAAATTTTTTTAAAAAATTAACAAGAGCAAAAACTCTTTTCTGAGGCTGCCTTCAGATTTTAGGTCCAGCAGACCTCTCCCAGGATGAAGTCAAGGGCAGGTGACAACGAAAAGCAATAAAGGTGACAGGGAGCAAAGGTACAGTCAAAGGATCAAGACCCTGGGAGAAGGGCTAGAGAAGAAAAAGACAAAGAAGGAAAAGGACAGCATGAACAGGACTGGCTTCCCTCACAGGACCTTGCAAAATGCCTGCAGAGAACACCTCGTGCACAGGATGACCAATATTTTGCACTCAATGGATCTTACAACCCAGGAAGAGGAATGTGCTTTCACAGGGATTTGCAACCCAATCTGGGTTCAGTAATAGAGAGAAAGCCAAGATTGCTGAGTAAGCAGCATAGGAGGGGCTCAGCCTGCCATGTCTGTCCCAGCCCTGTCCTCCTGTCTTGCAGGAGAGGAAACCTTGGTACAAAAAAGCAAAGCCCTTCAAGACAGTGTATGAATCCCAAGCAGGACCAGCTTCATGGGGGTGTGACCCGTGCAGTCACACAGGGCCCCGTGCTCTGAAGGGCCCCAACTTGGTTTTATGTTTTGCTGCCACCATCTTGAAATTCTTAATATTTCACAGTATTTCACAAGGAACCCCCCCATTTTAATTTTGTACCGGGCCCACAGATCCCATAGCTGGTCCACTCTCACTTTTAGTTTGATGTTTGAATTTTCAAAAGTTCCACGAGACTTGGATCTTACTTCTACTTTTTTACAGATAACGTGTTTCATAGGCTATTTACACTCTAGGTAACCTGGCTTGGTTGTCACAGATTCTCAAAAGTTGGTATTTAATACATACAGCAAGCGTGTCTTCACCTCACAGCTAATCCATGCTCCAACCTGCAAACCAAAGTGTACTCAGTACGACCATCAGAGCCCATGGAAAAGGAAAGACGTCACTAGTGGGTTTCATGGAGAAGTGATGGGACCCATGCACTTCTAACCTTGAAGGATTGAGAAAATCTGAACCACTCACTAAAACTCAATTCCAGATCCTCAACCTTATCTTATTCCGTTCACAATATACACCTCCCAAACACGTACACACGCAAGTGTATACACACACAGGTATAACACGTGTATCCAGAGAAACATCTTACAGCTCCAGAGGCCTGTAGGTACCCCTGGGTCTCATATATGTTACAAACATCAGAGACACAGGTTGGTCCTGATGGCACTGTCCTCAAATGGGGTTTCTTTGCAGAGGAAGAAAATATAAATGCATACACGGGAAGACCAAGTACAGGTACACCTCAGAGACAGTTCAGGATCAGTTCCAGACCACCAAAGTAAAGCGAGTATCACGATAAAGCAAATCACATAAATTTTTCAGTTTCCCAGTGCATATCAAAGTGATGTCTACACTAGACTGTAGTCTAGGGTGCAACTGCACTCGTGGTGTTGCACATTCTGTGAGTTTGGACAGATGTATAATGACATGCATCCGCTATCATGGTATCATACAGAGTATTTTCACTACCCTAAAAATCCTCTGAGCTCTGCCTGTTCGTCTCTCCCTCCCCCCACCCTGCAACCACTGATCTCTGCATTATCTCCACAGCTTTGCCTTTTCCGGAGTATCATGTAATTTGGATCACACAGTATATAGCCCTTTCAGATTGGCTTATTTCACTTAGTAATATGCATTTAAGGGCCCTCCATGTCTTTTTGTGGCTTAACTGCTCATTTCTTTTTAGTGCTGAATAACATTCCATTGTCTGGATGTACCTTAGTATTTATCCATTCACGTACTGAAGGACACCTTGGCTGCTTCCAAGTTTTGGCAATTACGAACAAAGCTGGTATAAATATTCACGTGCAGGTTTCTGAGTGGACATTAAGATTTTGACTGCTCTGAATAAACACTAAGGATCCAGGATTGCTCAATCTCCTGGGAAGAGTAAGCTTGGTTTTATAAGAAACCACCAAACGGTCTAGTTCTAAAGTGACTTACTATTTTGCATTCCCACCAGCAATGAATGAGAGTTGATTTTTTAAAACATTGTTTCTGAGGTATTCGTTCTAAGACTCGCCCCAACCCAGCGACTAAGGATCTTTCACGTGGCACAGTGGAAGTTCAAGGGAAACATTCCATCCTTTTAAGCCGCTACTCAGCCCCCTAACACACGGTCCGTGGTCAGGTTCCTTGGGATTTCCCCATTCCGAAGGCGAAGCTGTCCAGTGAGCCAGGCTCTGTGACCACCCGTGATCTGAATTACGCACAGGTGTTTGAAAATACAGAGGGATCCAGCATAATTAAGAGCATTAAGCAATCATCTCAGCCCAAGGAGGCAGCTGAAGAAAAAAAGAACAGAGTTTGGGCAGCACTTTGGGAAATAAATTCCACAGCCTTTCACTAAGTTGAAATCTGGGCTTCGGACACACCTAAAAATGAGCCTGACCTGATCTGAGCTCCCAGTGGACACACGCCAGGTCACAAAAGTTGACCCAATTGGCCGGCTTTCCCACCGAAAAGGCCGCCACTGGAATGGCAGATGGTATGGCTGGTAAGACCCAACCAAGGATGGACAGGACTGTGGAAAGGAAAATGGCAGAACACAGCTGGCCAAGCCAGGATGGGGGTCTCTGCTATCAAGAGAACCGTTTTTACACTGCGTTTTCAAAAAATAACATCACGGTGGCCTTTGATCTGATTTTCTTCTTTTATAGACTTCCATCACCCTTTCTTTACGTCCTATAAAACATAGCTAATTACTCTTTTATTTTCTCTCTTATCACTTGGTACTGCTGTACAGTAGTAAAAGGACTGCTGACTCTACCCACGGAAGCATGTCTTTTAGGGAGAAGTGCATTAGAAACCCCTTTGCAACAAAGGAGGCAGCGCCAGTGTTTTCCCCCAAGGTTTCAGGAACCTGGAAAAAAAGATGCTAAGTTACAAGGATGACTTCTCCTTAAATAAACCGTTACCAAGTATAACTTTATTTGTTATGAGAAACTCAAAAAAAGTTTTAAATTAAAGCCATTGTTTAATGGGCAACACTGACTCTAATGGGCCCTGTTTAACACACACCCGTCTTTTAAAGAGAGCGTTGTCCAAACATTTCCCCTTTGTTATATTTTTCTCCATTCTTGAGGGAAACACTATCTACCTTTACACTCATTTTGTTTAACCTCCCCAGTCATTTATGCTATTTACTGAGTACCTGATATTCCTAATAAAATGTCAGTACAAATATCCAAGTTGCCTAGGAGGAGGAGGAAAAAAAGTTTTCCCACCCTTCCCTGGCTGGTCAAGGTAAACAATTCTATGGCCCGAGTCAGCCAGCCAGGCTGACACAAATGCCTTTCATCTTTCCTCTGAAATTACAAAAGATGATCGTTTTACTCAGCCATAAGCCTAACTAAATCGATACTCTGTACACATCAGAATTAAATATGTTCTCTCTGCTCAAAATGAACAGTGTATTATTTATCACTAAATTTAATGACAAAAAAACCTGATAACTCTCTCCGATTATACCCCTGATTTCATCTAGTTCCGCATCATCGATTCTTTTGGTCATTAGCATAATGACAGAGCACCAGCTCCGGCTTAGGCAGCAAGTTTGATAACAGAGCTGAAAGGAGACACACACTATTTTAAAAACATGTTCCGATTTTCATCTGAGCATATCTTTATTTATGTGGCTTTCTTACCATAAAGATGCCAGTCCTTGAAAATACGCAGAAATCACTTTCTACTCTGAAGAACAAGGTGCTTATATCGTAACAAGAATACAGAAGTATAAAGTGCCTGTTAATTAAACATCGCTTTTTAACTTGCTACCCTGCATATGTAACCGTGAAGTTCTAAACCAAGTCTTTAAAATTAGAATGAGAAAATGGCTAGGATCCTTCAAATGAATGCCTCGTCTGTTTTGTTTTGTTTTTTTCCTCCTTCAATGTAAGAGATCAGCCACTTGATTTATTATTTTTTTGAAAGCAAATTCCCTGGTAAATGTTTGACTTTAAAGTTTTTCCCTCCCCCCACAAAACAAAACAAACAAACAAACAAGAAAACACGGGTAAACGAGCATATTATGAAGACGTGGCCAGGACTGACAGTTTCACATCCATCCTGCATTTTCAACGTACAGGACTGCAGAACGCTGCTGGGTTTTAAATTCAAGCGTGAAGAGCTTGTCTTGAATTAATATTCAGCACTTTAAAAGGTTCACACGGAAAAATGAATATACAGCCACATGTATTCATATGAATGAATTTTACTAATGGTACTGAACAAAAAAAATCAAGTTACTAAAGGACACATACAGGGGGATACCATCAAAACACATCTTGAACATGCAGAAGAAGACCCTGTATTTGGGGGAATACAATCCTATGTATTAAAAGTATAATGAAAGCCATGGGGTGGAAAAGAGCCAACTGAGAGCAGAGGTCACCTCCAGGGTAGAAGGACTGGGCTAAGACATGCCAGGAGCCTCTGCAACCTGGATCAGAAATACATTCTTTCTGAAGCTGAGCAGCAGGTACATGGGGGCCCACTGAATTATTCTCTGAATTACAATTTTTTGGTGTCTTACACATTTCGTAACAAAAATCAAAAGCTGTAAGCCATAGTTTTAAGAGAAATTGCTTTGTAAATATCTGCCGGGTTTCTTTCCTCCAAAGTCTCTCTCAACTCACAGATCGAAGCGCTTGAGGCCAAGGCATCGCATTTTATTCAACAACTGGGGCACTTGTTACAATACCAAAACCCCCATATAAAATCCATTTGCACCATTTTCAAAAGTCTCACAACTACCTTGAAGAAGTTTCCCACCTCAGTATTCTGCCAGGGAAAAGTCCTCTCTGACACAGAGATGATTTCTGTAGCTAGTAAAAGCTACTGTCCTGCTTCCTAATTGAAATAAACAAAAACAAACACAGAAACGACATCTCTCTTTAAGTATCTTTTTAATTCTGAGTTGACGCAAATACACGCACCGGAAGAATAAGCTAGAAACACATCTACACGCACCGGAAGAATAAGCTAGAAACACATCTTATGTATGATCTGGGGACAAAGGGGTCTAAGGTAAATGTTTTGCCAGATGGGGAGTTGATTCCTCCCCCGCACACACACACCCTATCCACAACAACATCCCCATCCCACAATATTTAAACCTTGTGCTGCTGTTGCCTTAAGGACAGTGAGACAAAAGGGAGAAGCATCCCCAGTGAGCAGTGAGGATAACTTGCTCCTACAAGTATAAGAATTTGTTGTAAGCTTACCCAAGTTAGGACGGCGCGTTTACTGTCAACAGGCCATCATACTGCAACAAAAGCCATTATTTAGAAAATAAGATGAACACACTTAAGTGACTGAACCCTTCCCTAAGCCCAGAGAAGGCATGCAAAACAGCGGGTCTGCAACAACACGCCTGACGGAGCCCCTAAGAGAAAACCCGAGATTGAACCATTTTCCACTGTAATAGACTATCTTCTCCAAAATTATTGACAGTTGGATGTGGACAGCGATATTCTCTAAAGAGGTCCCACCCAACCCCCCCTTCTCAAGGTTCAACTAACTTTCTTCCAAATAATTAAATGCAGCAAACTTTCTATTAGAAAATTTCTGTAATACGTCACTAGAAAGGGTCTGTCATTGATACCCTAATGATATATCAGTTAATTACTGAATCTTTCTTAATGAAATGATTAACATCTTTTCAACAAACAAGGCAGAGTGATTTAACATCACGTTGTAGATTTCATCCACTGCTGACAGTTGTAGTAAAGACCATGCAGCCTCGACAATGCACTTTCTACTTTTTCAACCAGTCCCGTTTTTCATCTTTTATAGAAACCCTCCATGCAAAGTTAGAGACACTCTAGTTTTAAAACTTGGCCCATCAGAGATTGTTTTTTAAGCCCTTCAGCGTCTGAACAGAAATAAAAGAACTTTGTATTACAGGGATATTCCAAATGCCACCCAAACCCAGAGCCCAAGCAACTGTGAAGCTCGAGACAGAAACAATGCCCACTTTTTGGGTATCTATTAAAATGAAGCCACACCCAAAGTCAAGTGGCAAGTTTTTATGTTTTAGTTTAGGTGAGGGCATTTTGGACCAACGCTTTATTGCTGGGTAACTTCAAAAGGTACATCACTAATACAGACGAAAAACATCTACACAACTTTTATTTAAATAACTCTTTTGACCGTAGTGGAGAGATCTTTAGCGGAAGCCCTGAATAGTTGAACAAGCCTCCTTAGCATTTTATCTCTCATAATCTTGGAGGATGCATTTGTCTTAGGATTCTGCTTGCTTTATTTGTGTGGCATCCTTGGCGAGGCTACTTCCATCAATATTCCTGCAGGCCCCATCACATACAATGAGAGAGTATTTCCCAAGATGCCTAGGAAAATCAACGTACTTATGCCAGCAGGGTTAATCTAATGGGTAAACAGTTCAGATTTTTAAATTAAGATGAAATACTTGGAGAAAAAAAAATTCCAGCAAGCCATCTGACACTAATTGGTAGCTACAACATGACAATGCCCACTGGAAACATGGAGGCGAGAGAGGCATAATTTGAAAAGACATGTCTGGTACTTGGTGAGAACAACCGATGTGCCACGTTGTTTCTACCACTCACCTGAACTGTGAGGCTCTTGTTCTGCCTCTATTTCTCTAAGTATCTAATGTTTCTTTTGGTGCTTGCCTCTGGAAAGGGAACCCATATTCCTTTCTTAGGTTTCATGAAGTCCAAACAGTAAAGTTAAACCCTTAAGAAGAGTTATAAGATTCCTCCAATGCTGATCTTTGAGGAGTCCAGTTCTCCCACTTCGGGGGGCATCAGAATCACACGGGGAGCTATTCAGAAATGCAAAGGCTGCCCGCCCCCTGCCCCAATATTGTACACCCAGGCACACTGCGACTATGTCTGTGTTTGGAATGACAGCTCTGCTGTGATTCCAATCCTCGTGCATACTTAAAAACCACCAGCTTTGATTCTTAATAGAAATCCAAACACATTAAAAAGAACACAGGTCTCAAGATAAAACAAAAAAATTAGTCGGTAAAATCCAAGTGAAGATCAATATTTCAGTTCCACAATCTTTAGGAGCAGAAATCACTTGGTCCATGGGTCTCTGTGTAGTGGGCATCAGAATTACCCCAGGGGAGATTTGTGAACAATGCACATTCGCACGTCTGTCTGCAAAAGTTCTGATCGAACCATCTGTGTTTTAATAAATCCCCCCTAACATGTACACACGCACAGACACACAATGACCTGGAAGCAGGTGAGCATGGGAACTCGCTTTGAAACATGTTGAACTCGGACCAACAATAACCCTCTTCCACTTTGCATAGGAGTATCCGCCTCCACCTCTGTGCTTACCTGTCCCCGGGAGAGGAAGCCTCCAGCTCCTCTAATGGGGCATCACCAACTCAGGGGAGAGGCTCTGGGACAGGAGAAACTCATGCCAAACTCACATCACTCCCTCCCCCCAGGAGCTGCAGTCACTGTCCTGAGAGCACCAAGAACGTCTTTAAAAGTCTGAGTAACTACACAGCCCCGGTGCCCTTAGATCTTTAAGCTCGAAGAACATACCTTCGACACTCCCCCTAATTCGAAGACAAGGAACCAGAAGCAAGAAAAGTCACATTATGATTCAACTGCAGAGCCAGGAGGGAGAAAAGGAAACCTCGGAAATTCTGCTTTTGAGTTGATGCTAGAACTGTTATTCAGTGTCCCAGCCAATAAAGCTGATCACAGAATTAGCTAAAACCAGAGAATCTGGCAAACTGTGAATGTCCACGTGCATTACTACTAATAAGTGAGTCTGTATCCAAAAATAAATTTCAGGAAAACATCTCTGTCCCATCCTAAGTGAGTATCTTCTATTTAATACAAACAGGGACCCAATAATGCCAGGTTCAGGTCCATTTTTCTCCCCTGAGCAAATTGTCCTCTAACATGCTAGCCCCAGACGTTTTCAAACTGTTGAAATAACACAGAAGGACAGGAGCGTTCTGATCAGTGATTCCTCCATTTTAGCTTTGTGTCTGAATTAGCAGCAGTTAGAGGAAATAAACCCATCTGAGAGGGGTCCTGAGTAGAGACAACTAAATAGTAAACAGAACACTTGAACACGATTTTGCATGTGTTCATGCTCCTTCATTTAAAAAAAAAAAAAAAAGAACCTATTTTATTGAAAATGTGATTTGGAAAGAAAGTGCAATTAGCTTTGCACAGGCCCTGCCGAGATGTTCCTGAACACACCAGACATATGTAAATATTTCGTGATATCAGTTCCAATTGAATAGACCTGTCAAGATATTTACAGGGCTTGACAGTACTTCTGTCTTTAATTAAATTTTTGTCCAGATATTCTAATGTAATTTAAATAGATTATTAGTTGTCAGGATCTAATATAAATTTTGTTTACGATTTAGTTACTTTAAGTACTCAGATTGAAGAAACTAATTTAACCCCACACGTGAGCAGCTTCAAGCGTCAAGACCACTAAAAAGCTTCCACTGCCCTTTGCACTCTTCCAATAGTCTTAAATTACTACAACTTTAACGGTAAATATCAAGGCACAAGATGGAGCCCCTCCCCCACTTGCTTAAAAGCAAACAGCTTGGGGCGGGTCATACGGAAAAACCCATCTATATGCATGTTCAAGTTCCAGATTCTTTCTTTCAGGCAGCCAGTTCTCCCAGTGGCTGGCTAGGGAGGAAATGTTTTTCTCACTTTCGATCCCATAAAATCACTACCAAACACCTGTTGTACACAAGGCAGGGCATGAATTAAAAACTGGTGTCGGGGGATTTCAAAAAGAAACGCAAGTCTCGCAGAGACATCCTCAAGCTAATTCGGTCAAGAGATTTTCACGACTGGGTAAAACAGTACGAGGAAAAGGATGCAGCTTCTGGCACAACCTTCTTGTGAATGGGAGCTGACTTCTAAATAAGGCCTGAAAAATGCCTTAGCCCCAGCTGACTGTAATTAATAAAGGTAATATATTAAAGAAACAAAGGACACTGTCAAATTGTCTTCCCTGACTGCCATGCGCTTTACCCCACTGTACTTCCCCTTTCCAGAATGCCAGCCTTGGCAGCCATGATCGCAAGAACATTATCTATGGGATGCAAAACCAAAGCACTTCTTGAAATCAAACGTTCCTCACAACATTTATTTTTAGGTTGGCAGCGCAAGCCAAATCTGCTTAATTTCCATTAACCACATCGTCACATGCACATCAAAATAAACTATGTGGGTCCCAGGGGGGGGAAAAAAAACAAGTGTCATGTATAAGACACCCCATATTTGGCCAGGTTTCCCTGTTTCAGGAATGTGTCTCATCTCGCGGCCCGCTGACGTTCTAGCTTCGGAACCTCTAACCTTAATTCAGCTAAGCACCAAGGAAGAGAAAGATTTTTAAAGATCAGTTTAAGATGGTTCCTCGGATGGCACACGTGTGGCACAGTGACTCACAGACCAGTGTAACGAGGCACAGGAAAGATCGTTTAGCAATCACACCAGCCCAACTCACTTGGCTCGCTGGCTTGATTTACAAACTCAGTGTTTGATCACCTGGTGGGATTACTACCATCAACTAAAGAAAAAAAAAAAAATCCCCTACAAACAGTAAAAGTCCACGTTGGCTGGTGTATAAAGTTCACCTGTCTATTCAGCAGATGACTCTCTTAAGGTTATTTTCTTTAGAAGACAAACCCCTACTTGCTGGAGACCTTTACATACTCTAGGTCCAAAAAACATACTTAAAAAAAAAAGAACAATACTGCTGGCTTAGCAAAAATGACATTTACTATGACGGAATTCTGTAAAAGGAGTATGACACCTAACAGGATAAGAAAGGAAAAGAAAAAGCCCTAAGCAAAAAAATTTATTTGAGAAACAAAAAGACCACCTGTGCAAATCTAGCTATGCTCTGGAAACCCCTTTTCAGCCACAGAGAACCAGCTCCTGCTCGGTGCCTTGAAGCTGCAATTAAATTGTAGTAATTTAAGATTATCGGGAGAGCAAAGGGCAGTAGGAGCTCTTTGGAGGGCTTGCCTCCCCACTTAGTGCTCTTCAGTCAGGGGTTAAATGAGTTTCTTTAATGTAAGTACCTTAAAGTAACTGAATCATAAACAAAATTTATACTATTTTCTGACAGCCTGCAATCTATTTAAATTTTATTAACGGGTACCTAAGATTATTTTTAAAAGACAGAATCCTTGCAATAACCTGTAAATATTCTTGGCATCCCCACCGAAAAGTAATCGGTACTTTATAACACCTAAATTGAACACACACACGTTTGCGGGATGCAGACTCTTTACAAGATAACATTTCAAAAGTGAGTTTGCATCTTAAGTAAAACCTGAAAACCAAATCAACAGCACAATAAGATTGGCTGCAGAGAGGATGCTGGGTTCAAAATAAGTTGTCACATCGGCTCTATACTCGCTTCTCTTCCTTTATGTTGGCATTGGACGTGGGGGGTATAAATATATTTGTTGAGGAAATATCACAATTCCTCTGTTAATTTAAACAACTGCTGAGAACAGACCTATCCTTCAGTAGAGCCTCCGAATGCAAAGGCCGGGGCTAGAGTCTTAAGAGAAGCAAGGAAGCAAGGAAAAACTTAGTAACAGAAAACCATGCCCAGGCTCAACATTAACCCAGTTAACTTTTGTTATTGTTGGTACAAATGATTTAACTAGAAAGTATTTACAGCTTTTTAAAAAACATTACATATTGCAGAAAATTGCCTAATAGCATCCATGTGTATGTTTAACTCACATTGTTTAATGATACAATAAAAGGTATATCCAATAAAAGCTACAGACTTTGAAACATGTTGGGCACTCTGGTTATGAAACTCTGACTTAGAAAAACACAAAGTGCTTACTATGTGATTGACATTTGTTCGTTACAAATGCAATCCTTCAATGACAATTATTTTTATTCTTCTCTGTGTTTAGTTGTCCTTTTTCCTACTTTGTTCTACTTAATTTGAAATGACATTTAATTTGGGGATAGTTTATAGCTTAAAAAAAAAAGTGTTACACAGTTTATACTCCAGCATTTAAATATAAACACAAAATCTTTCACAGGTCTCCAGCAATACAACCCCCTTAATTTGAGTCAGTTAATTTGAAAAGCTGATGCTTCTTTCATTATACTTTGATAAACCTGTGAAAACAAAATGCTAAAGTAATTACTGTTACTACTCCCTTTAAAAATGTAAAGCAGTTAAATTTTCCTAGACAACAAGCAAGGACAAGTTACAGAGAACTTGAATAGAAGTAGCAACGTGGTCATGCTGAATGTCAATCTAAAAAAAGAGGTTATGTCTAATCTGGAGAATGCTCCCTCTCGCCTTTTTAAATTCCAAGAGTGGGCTGACACAAAACTTCATCACCAGGGAATTTTTTTTTTTGATTTTTTTTTTTTTTTTTTTTGAGCTTCACATCAGATTTCAACCCTCACATACAAAACCTTGGCTTCCCTGACAAGGCAGATCTTCTAAACTTGATGTGAGAAAACGTTATCTAACTCTAGTGTAGGAGTCTAATGTTGGTAAAAAAGAATTCCACTGCACAGTTCTGGGTAGCAAGACAACCTCTAGAAGACTTACTATCCTTTTAACGCCCTTTTGGGTACATTCTCTTCACAAATAAGTCTGCATTATAAAAATAACTTGTTTAGCTACTCAGCATCTATAAGGAACTCAAATGCTGCCTGGAGAGGGGCTGAATATTTCCTTCCAAGCAAGCCTCTGCTTGCACCACAAAGATCAGCATTTGCAATGGTCCATTTCTGCATTAGTGAATATATAGCTTTGCTGCTTGATCGAATAGTCCAGGGTTCTCCGTGTAGAGCTCCTGACAACCACCCAGCAGCAGTTCTGTTTGATCTCTCCTGCTTCCTTAATTTGGGTTGTCAAGGTTCAGCAGTTGGAGGCTGTTTACTTTTCCAAAAAAAAAAAAAAAACTGATTTTTTTTCTCCCTCTCATACAATGACTAATCCAAAGACTAAGGGGGGGTGAAGTGGGGTGCAGCCAGTGACAAGATGTTAAACCTTTTTCCCCCCCTTTGCAGTGAGATTTTAGCTAACACCGTTTGAATGGTAACTAGTTGAGTTCCTTTTAATATTTTTAATACTCTTTAATTATGAGACCTTTCAAGCAGAGAAGTCAGAGATGGAAAAGACTCATTCCTGATCTCTGAAAACTGTGAGCCCAATTTTCTTTTCCTGGCCTTAAAGAGATGGGTATTTTCACTTTGCGAATCAAAACTCTAGTGGAATTCTCAAAAAGATTCAATAGATTTCTCTCTGGAACCAAAAATAATAGGAACTCCTGTGTCTCAATTATACAGGATAACCCTTGGTAGAAAACACCTGAACTCTTACCATTTCTCTTCAAATTCTAGTTAAGACATCTCTCCCTAAATTGATTCTCACTGTGGAAAAAACGAGGGGAAGGGAGATGAAAGGTAAAAAATTTGGAAATACTCTTCAATGTATTTTCAGCAGGAGAAAAAATCTCTTAACTATCCCTCAGGTTTTCTCAACTCAGCTAGTGTGCCAGCCCTAATCCTGAAGCCTACGGACGACCAAAGGTAAAGTGTAGACGGTTCCAATGTGTACACTCCTTTCAGGGGGAATAGAGAATGGCCCTCCAACATTCCTGTCCAAAGAGCAGTAACAAAAAGGGAAACCCGAACTTGGAAAATACCTGTGACCGGACATGAGAGCAACACCAGCCCCTCATAAATGGGCTGGAAAAGCTCAAATACAACCAAATGAAATGTTTAGATTAATTCCATTATTCTGCCCAAGCCTCACAGATGAGGGCTGGGGGGGGAGGGGGCGGGGCTCAGAGGAAGAAAATAAGTTTCATTTCGGGTTTTCTGGTCTAGCACAAGGAAAAGGAATTAAGACGAACGTGTAGGATGAGCCCAGACTAAATCAATACACTTTGTAATCAGCCCGGCAAGGGTATTTGGACACAATGACTTGGAAATAATTAACAGTTAAAAGGGGGGGGGTGAGACGGGGAGCGAGGGATGTCATCATATTTTATCAGAGCACTTTACACTCCATGCTAAACTTTGATCTCCAGATTTTCGGATTTCGGAAAGAAAAGAGGAAAAAAGGAGAAAGTCCAGTATTTCAAAGCACCTACCGGCTTAAGGATGGGCACATTTCCTGGCTCCGGCGCCAGATCGCTGCGCTCGCGCCGCCCATGCTGGGGCTTTGGGCGCAGAGACCCCCGGGTACAGCCCGAAGCTCTAGAGTGTCACCGGCCCTCGCGCCCCCGCCCGCGGCCGCCTCGACTTACCCGCGGAGTCCGGGGAGGGAGTGGGAGTGCCGCCTTCACGCCCGCGGAGGAGGCGCCGGCAGCACCATGGTCCCCGGCGCCGCAGCCGCTGCCCCTTGGCCCGCTTGCTCGCCGCGCGCTATCCTCTTCTTGCAAACTTTCGGATTCTGCGGTCGACAAGAAACCGGGGCGACCCTCAGCAAATCTTCCCGGTGCAGGTTGGGGGGAACTGAGTGGGGCGGGATAAATGAGTAGCCTGGGGGGCCAAGACCGAGAGGGCGGCGGGCTCGAAAGACCCGCGAGCGCGCGTGGAGGGAAGAGAGGATGTGGCCCAGGGATTCCCTGCAAGGATCCCGAGACCGGGAAATCGGCCTGAGCCTAAGTCTCAGCACCTTCCCCGGGATCTTACAAAGTTGCAACAACAAAAAAGGAGGGGGGGAGGAAAGGGGGAGGGGGTGGAATAGGGATACGATCGCAAGCGCAAGGTTTGGAGTTACAACTGTTTATTTAGTCCTTATTCTCACAGGGGGCGGGAGCTGCGCCGCAATCGGGGGCGGGGGGGGCGGGTTGCAGGCAGCGATTTCGAAGCAAACACTTGGGAGGGGGGCCTGAGACTTTGTTTCTGGGCGCGAAGCTCCCCGGCGCCCGCGTGTGTCACCGCCAGTCTCCGGGGACCAAGGCGGAGCTCACAACAGGTGGGGAGGGGGACTAGCCGAGGGCCAAAAAGAAGAAGGAATCAAAGTTTCCGAGCGCGGCCGTATCTGGGGAGGAGGGGGGCGGGAGGCGGAGGCGAGGGGAGGCGGAGGCAGCGAATGACCGCGACCCCGCGGCAACTGGCAAACTCCTCCGGCTCCCGGCGCCGCCACCGCGGTCCCCACCCGAAGCGCACACCCGGCGGCTCGCCGGCTGCCTCAGCTGAATCCTCTCTGCGGGGCAGGAATGGAGCACGGGGAGCCCGGGAGGAAGGCGGCGCGCAGCAGAGGAACGGAGAGCGGTCGGCCGCCGGGACAGGGCCGAAGGGTCTCGGCGACTCGCGCACGTCTCAGGACATATCAGGACTTGGGAAATCCCCCCTGTTCCCCAGGCTTAAGAGGGACGTACACCCAGAAAGTGCGTGTGGTGCAGCGGAGAGGAATCCGGGCGCGGCGACTCCCCGCAGCGCACCCTGCTCCCACTCCCACCCGCCGAGCTGGCCGCGGCGGCCTCGGATCCCTCGCGGGGAGGCTGGGTTCGCCGGGCCGAGCGCGCGAGGGGGTACGTGTCTAGCTGGAGGTGCGCGGGTGTGTGTGTGAGTTTTCTGGGCTCCGGGGTGCGGCAGAGGAGTGCCCCCGCCGCCGAGTTCGGGGCACGGCGTGCGTGGCACCGGAGACGTCCCCAGCCGCGGGGCCTAGGGCGCAGACGTTCTCAGTCATTCCGCTGAGGCCCGCGGAGCAGCTCCGGGGCACCGAGGGGGAAAACACTCGTGGAGAACGAAAGGAAAAAGTTTGCTCCAAGTCCAAACTTTGGGCTCCAAAGGAACCCGGCGCGCACCCCCTCCCGCCGCGGACCCGACCCCGGGCCCCGCGCCCGCCCGGCTTCTGGGCAGGCACCCCGACGCCGGACACCGAAAGTTGCGCCAGGCGGCCTGGGATTCTCGATTCCTCTCCCCGCTGCAACCGTGGAGAGCGCAGAGCGACGCGTGAAGGGGCCGAGGTGAAGGAGAGATCGCCTCCTCGCCGCTGCAGCCGCCGTAGCCCCCCCCCCATCCATTTGACTTATGGAAATGCACCCAAGAGTGCGGGCGCCGCCGGAGTCCCCTCCACCGCCCCCCGCGCCAGCCCGCAGCCCCCAGCCACCCGGGAGCCCGGGCCCCGACCCGGGGGAGAGAGAGGCTGCCTCTGGGGAGGGCTGGGGGAGATGCACGTGGAGCCGGGAGATGGGAAGAAGTTTTTTTTTTCCTTTTTTCTTTCTTTTTTTCTTTTTTTTTTTTTTTTTTTTTTTGGTGGTGTTGTTGTTTAAAGTGGTCGGAAACAAGGCAGGAGGCGGCTTGGGAAAAAGTGGAGCAGAAATGGAAAAATACAAACTCACCCGCTGCAAATGGTCTCTCGGTGCAAACTAAGGTGTTTTCGGGCCTTTCCCCGCGCGCGCCCACTCCCGCCCGCGCGCGCACCCCCGCGCACACACTCACTCGCGCACACACGCGCGCACACACACGCACTCCCGGGCGAGGGCCGGGCCGCCGCGAGTACAGCATGCAACCGCCACACAATAAATAACAATAGATTCCTCCGCTCCGGACTAGCTTTCCGGAGCCCAGCCAGCGCCAGCGGCGGCGGCAGAGGCGCGGACGTCGTCGGGCCTGGGGCGCTACCCCGCCCGCCCCCTGGGCTGCGGCCGGGGCCCCTTCTCCATCTTACGCACTCCTAAGCCACCCCCGGAGCGCGAACCGGCTCGTCCCCCTTCCCCGAGCCACTCGGGCGCTGGCACCCACCCCCCTCCCCCGGCCTCCCGGAACAAATAAATAAATAAGGCGCGCGAGAGGCCAACACGTCGCGGAGGGAGATGTTGTTATTTTTTGCTGTTGTGCGTCCCTGACGTCACATCCACCTGCTGGGTAAACAACAAGGCTCGCAGCAAAAAAAAAAAAAAAAGAAAGAAAAAAAAATCGCAGTTGCCAAGGGGGTGGGGCGAGGATTGGGGGCAAGGGGAACAGGGAGGTGGGAGTGAGGGGTGTCCAGGCTAGATGGGGACGAGGAGAAGGAGGCAGAGTCCCGCAGACCAGAGAGAGGAAGGCAACGCCAGAGCAGTCCCTGGCAGAAGAGGGATCAGGCAAGAAAGACCTGGAAAATGAGGGGCATGGGGGAGGGGGATTCCTCAGAAGATGGGGAAAGGGGCGCCCATTCAGACACCGGAAAGAAACGAGAGGGAGAGTGTTAACAACTAGGGACGAAGATGGGAATGCGATGGCTATTTGCTTGGTTTCTGAGCTAAAAATACAGAAGGAAGGGGAGAGGAAAGACAAGCATGTGAGTTTCCTCCAGTTAAAAGTGAAAGTGTTTTGCCATCAGTGACAGTTGAAGGAGGGGGAGGTAGGGTGGTGTTTTCAACCCCCTTTCTCCTTCTCTCCCGTCCTCCCTCGGTCTCTCCTCTTTCTTTCTGCACTTTGTCCAATGAAAGAAGGCGAGTTCGGGAGGTGAAAGTTCAACAGAAGGACAAACCCCTGTTTGCAAGAAATAGAAACCCGCCAGTGAGGGTTTTTTTTTCCCCCTGTATTTCTGAATCAGGAGAGTGTAATGTGGGACGCTTCCCCCCACTTCCTTGTCAGAGTCACTGCAGGAATGTGTAGTTAGATCCACTTTAGGCGAAAGTGGCTGCGTCGGGAGCTGTGTTCTTGCCATGGTTTCTCTTAGGAAAACGCCCAGGGGGCTAGCATGTCAATCAGTTGTTTAACACAAATTACCTGCTCTCCCAGAGATCAGTCACATGCAAAAAGCTTTGTCCAATTCTTTGAAAAGGTGACTTTTTTTTTTCTTTTTGCTGCTTTGAAGTTCGGTGGAATTTAGAAATTTGAAGGAGTGAATTAGGAGCCTGAATGAAATGTTTTGGAATATACATATACATGTATAAAACAAGAGACACACGCATTTCTTTCACTATTATCAATACAAATAGAGGAGGAAGAAGGCTTTCTGTTTCCAAGGTGTGACTTAGAAAGATATAGGGCTCTAGGGCTTGTAGTTGTGAACAGAAATAATTTTTTTTCAGACCCATCACCTCAACCTCCCAGCATTTCCAGTTACCGGCTAGGTGGTGTACCAGGGCAACTCTTTATGAGAATATATTGAAAGCCACTCCTGTGGATTCCTACGAAGTACTTGGAGAGAAGGAGACAACAACGGAAGGGGGTGGCGATGGGAGGGGGACACTAGTACTGTCCCCTTGGTCTTGAGACCAGAGCAGTTGTAGATAATCAATATCCTGGAATAGTTATTATAAATTCTTCTGGATCATGTCTTTATACAAATATTTTTAAACATTCATTTACAGAAGAATTCTAAATCTCAAGTTCAATAATAGCATAAGACGACCACTTTAAAATTCTGTTTTGCAAGTAAAAAAAAAAATTCACTCATGCTACTGAATAAAGCCAGAGACAGGGAGACTGCGCTAAGGTAATTACAACATAGTAGAATTCATGTAAATGCACGCTGTGTAAGATTCCAGGCTATCCAGGCAAAAGCATCCATCAGATCATTGAGACTAGGATCCACATAAAGAAAATGCATTTTACTTCCTGTAGCACCTCCTAGCTTCCTAGAGGCTAGGGTTGTGTTGTCTTTGATTCAAGAGGTTAATTAAGACATGACACACCTACTATGTTCTAGACCATACAGCAGGCACTGAGGGATGCAGAAAGAAAGAAAATTCCTGCCCCTGAGAAGCTCACTGGCTACAGCTGTCAGTAATAACATCTAATATTTATTGAATGCTTACCATGAACTAGACAATGATGTAGAAGCTTTATGGCAACTCAGTTAATACTCCCAACAACCCTTTGACATCGCTGGCAATTCCATATGCTGAATTCACATGGAATTAAATTGAAATCTACAAAGTAGCCAGTCTATGGGGTGCCAGGGGGTGGTTGTTTTTCATTTCTACAATGTTTAAGCCAGATATAACATGTTATGGTATATGTCGGGTTGCAGAATTATAACTCAGGGGAATAGCAATTTATTTCAACGTGACAAATTTATTCATCGTCTGTAAAGAACAATTCATGCTTTGATCTGGCTTTTCAGATCGAACAGTGAGTTTTAAAAAAATTATTAGTATTGCCATACTAAAAAGATCCTTAGATTGCCACTGATCTTATTCTGCATTTTAACTGCCTTAAATTCTACATTCACTTGAAAGCGGGGGGACCGAAATCAGATTGGCAACAAGTTTTGCAGACAAAAGGAAATCCTGGTTGTAAATCCCATGATATATTGTACCCAATTTTGTATATAATACTGTCTAATGTGCCGCCTTATTAAAGAATTCCATGTCCACTTGGTTTACATTAGAGGGAAACTTAACTACAGTTTAACATATAGTTCATTTTCAACACTGTCATGTTACATTCATAGGGAGCACATTTTCATTTCTTTATCAGTAATCAACTGGAAGTTTCTTTTTGTTAAATTAAAGCAAGAAGGGTTTTTAAATAAAGGGCATGGGGGTAGGACGCCACCTTTTGGTGGTAAAACAAATAGAAGTCCCTTTTTTAAACACATGCTCCTGACATAATTTCATTTTTAATTACACCAAGGCAAAGGTGCTTGTCCCCATTTCGTTATAGTTTAAGTAATAGGAAAAAACTTTAAATTCAAAATTAGCGAACTATAGTGAACTGCGGCCAAAATTGCCCCAAAGGTATCAGAACATTTGAGTGCCCTGTCACATACTATTAATTATATGTAACACCAACTTTGTTCTGCAAATACTGTGTCAATGAACATATGCACATCTTGGGGGGACAGAAAGTGGAGTGGACATTTGCCACTTAATGAGATACCTGAATCTCTCATAAGTTTAAACAGAAACTTTAAAATCGCTTAATTCAGTGTTTCTTTAACTACAGTTACCATCTTCCTAATTTTCACCATATCTACGTAACATAATAGTTCTTGAAAAATTAATATACTGCACTCACTGCAGTACAGTTATTATGGTAATTGTACTAAATATTTTCCTGTAAAGCACCCACTTTTATTTTTCTGTTACTACATTAAATGGGAAATCATATCACCTTCCATAAATTAAAAACAATCACAGTAAAAACAAAGTTACTGATTTCTCTTTGTTAGAAAGAAAGAGTGGCTGAAAAACTAAAATGAAAAACTTTTTTAGAAAGAGGGGCAAGTCCTGAAAAGTGTTAATGACGTGTATGTCAACAGAAAATTGTTTTCTCTGTGTTGTTTTTGTTGTTGTTGTTTGAACAACCAGAAGGATAGAAAATGATTGCAAAGGGAGTCTAGTTCTCAATATGTCATTCAATGTTATCTAATGCCATCCCAGTGGCAAGACTCCTACACTCTGAGAAACAGGCAAAACCAAGTATGTATATCAAATTACAGATTAGCAAGCTGAGGCCCAGGGAGGTTAAATTGTCCTCCAAGGCCAAATAATTAGTTAGTGGCTAGACAAGGATTAGAATTCAGGTGTCCTGACTCAGCACCATTATGTATTTCCATCTCACACTCTCCACTTCACCAAAGTGATGTACCACCCCTCCTCAGGAATTATTCGGCCTGCCTAGTGTCTCAGAAACAGCCAACCCACATATCCCTTTATAGACAGGAGAGAAGCTGAGGCCACAGAGGGTAAAGATCAAGGTCCGCCCCCTACTCACCCTCTCCTCTCCCCCAGGTGTGGCAGACATCCAGGTGTGGATAAAGACAGTGAAGAAAGGAGGAAAGGGTTAGCAGGAGAGAGGGGGAGAAGAGGAGAGTGGGGGGAAGGGAGAGGTTAGTAAAAGTGGTCAGAATTCTCTAAATGAAAGCTTCTATTCCTAAGTCTCCTTCCTAGAAGACAAAAATGGCTAATGAAAATCACGTGTTTCACAGTAAGTGGCAAGAGAAGCGTGTCCTCTGTGTTGTGATGTGACGATATGCCCACACCAGAAAACAACAGAGGCTCCCCTGTTGTAAAGTATGGTCAGTGCTCGGTAACCACTGGTTCTGCCTCCATGGATTCAACCCGCTGTTTAGGCTATTTGGTGGGTTGAATCCGCAGATGCAGAACCAGCAGATACGCGGGATGTACTCTAAGGGACTTGAGCATCCGCAAATTGTGGTATCCGAGGGAGCTCCCGGAACCAATCCCCTCGTATACTGAGGGACAGCTGTATACAGTATTATCAAGGACTCTGAGACAAACCACATTTGATAACTGAGAGGCCTGAAAAGCTAGTCAGGGAATGGTAAAAGAGCCCAGCTCTCAAAGGGTTTCCCCAACGCCAAAACTTGTTCAGAGGCTCAGCATTAAAACTAGAGACAATAATGCACTTTCTGATGTTTTAACCACGGGGGGCGGGGGGGCCTTAGTTACAGGGATTGCATTTCCTGTTTTCTTTTAAGGGCACAGCTCTATAAATGTAAATAAACATGGCCTGCACATGGTTTTATGTTTTTCTAACTTGGTGCCTGTGAAGGAGGTTGTTGATATGCACAATAAAGTATTTGGCCAAGTACCTCCACTCCAACAAGCTATTCTGGTCCCTAAACCCCTGAACATTCAGAGTGCAACATGTTCGTAATTTGGAGGTACTCAAAGGGCGTATGCGCAGCTCGATACTACCTGCCACAGGTACAAGAACAATCTACAGCCTTGCTATGCAACGTGAGATGTGCTGGCCTGAAGCATAGGCGCCACACCTGACAGGGTGTTTAAAAGGCAGAATCACAGCCCACTCCCTAGACCTACGGAACCAACAGCTGCATTTTAACAAAACTTCCAAGCTGTGTCTCACACACACTCAAATTTGAGATACACAGATCTGAAGTGCGCGTGGCCTCTTATGCAACAGGCACCATCTCAGTAACCTTTAATGCCTTCAACTACCTGACAGATAGTCCTGCAAGCTGTCCTCCATACCTGGTTCTCCAAGCTGGCGTCTTTTATAAACTTTGTTGGGTTCTTGTGTTTCAACCACTTGCAAAGTTAAGCCACTAAATCACCTATGTAAACCATGATTAATTCCTTTGACATGAATAGCAGGGTGACTTCTTCCGTTACCCCAAAGAGACTGTTAATTGCCCTCCAATTGTTTACTTTTGTATTGTTTTATGAGTGCTCAGAGAAAGATGGAACATATTCCCCACCAGGCCAGAAACAAATGCCAAGACAGCTTTGGGGAAGGCTGAACACATGCTGTGACTAAACCTTGTTAGTAGAAGGGCTTTGCTTTCTTGGTTTTGTTTTCTTTTTTATGCAAAGGATGACACCTCCCTAATTATAAGTGCTGCTGTTCAAAACCCAGAATGTCTTCCAAACCACTGAGGGGGCCACACCTCGAATGGCCCATGAGCCATCCTGGTTGGATTCTCTTTCCAGTTCTCTACAGTTTTTAAAAATACATCCAAGCACCACTAGATTTACATTAAGTATAATGAGAGGAAGGGAGACCTCATCCAAGTACGGTTGCTTCATGAATAAACATGAAGGAACCATAGGCAAACCTCACAGCTGATGGTTAATCTGTATCTGTGACGTTCTCAAAGACTGTAGACACCTCACCTTCCTAAGAACGTTACTTTTGTAACCCCCTTCCCCCCAAAATAATTAAAACTATTGTTTTTATACTATCCTAAGGCAGTATAATTCAGTCTCTGAGTAATTGTACCTGAATTCAAAATAAGATTTCACATGTAAAGCAAAGTTCTGATTATAATCTCTGAGAAGTGTCTTGGCTTATATTTAGAATCCACAAGTGCCAGCTCAGTGTTACAACAGGCATTGTTCTGTAGGGCTGGAGACAAACTGTGTTTGTATGAGAAGGGAAATGAGACAGGTCTACCCACCTTCAGGAACAGGGCGGCTGTGAGTTCCAAACTAGAGAAGATTTTCTGAAGGGACTGCAGGATACTAAACACGGGGATATGCTGACATTTCTGTTATGCTAAACTTGGGATTTGTTTGTTTTTTAGTAGTATCTATAAAATAGCTATCAAGCGAAGCTTACTCTTTCCCCCACCAAGGATGTTCATGAGCCACTGTTAAAATTAAAAAGCCTTAAAAAGATTTAAAATCTGATATCTGCAAGGTTAGTATGAATCCTATGGTAATGGATTGGAGTTGAAGGTTTCTATATGGACAGGGGCTCTACTGTATGTGGCTCTGGGCTGATGGGAGCAGAAAGAGTAGGAGAGGGTGGGTGCAGAAGAGACAAGACACCCCCAATTGAACTTTCTGCCCTGGTTTTCTTCATGACAGCAGAGGGAGAGTAATAATAATGGAGGATATATTTATATAAAAATATAAATTTATTATTATAAAAATATAAACACATATATTTACAGATAAATACAGAAATAAATCCATATGTTTGTATGCCTGAGTTAGTATAGATACGTATATTTCCCAGCTCTGTCCATTGAGAAAGGCTAGAAGTAGTGATACCCCAGTAGCAATGAGCACACCTGGTACTCAGATCTTGGTTTCTAAATACCTTTCTCCAATAACACAAATCAGAAATCTTTGCAGAACTAGTTAATGCTAGGGGTGGGGAGGGAAAAAACAAGATAAGCCTGGAGTATCTTGTGCCAGAAATTGCTATATGAAGTGCTTAAAAAAACCCAGATGTGGGGGAAAACAGACTCATTGAAAAGGCACAGGAGCCAATCTGAAAGAGCTCCCCAATGCCCAAAGTTGGGACATCGTGAGCAAGAAAAGAAATCACAATAGTATTGGATCATAACCCAAAGAAATAACAATAGTATTGGGTTATAACCCAAAGAAATCACAATAGTATTGGGTTATAAAAATATGCGTGAGTCCATACTGACATATACACACATTTACACACACATGTGTACATATATATATTCACATATACATGTGTGTAGACAGATATACATCTACACATATAAATATAGGGGGAAGTGACAACTCTTCTCTACAGAAGATGGGTGGGGCCCAGCAATTAGTGTTTTACGTTTTAACAGGTGATGCTAATACCACAACCTAGAGAACTCAACCAGGCAACTTAAATTATTGAAGTGGGTTGTGTGTCATTATGGAGGCTTGGGGACTGTGGCAGTTTGAGCACACAGGTCTCAACTGAAAGGGGCAGAGCCCGATCGCTGTCCCCCAGAAAGCAAGCTCAGGACAGAAAGAGCTTTTGAATTTTCAAGAGAGGCAAAAAAAAAAATCCAGATCTTTCCCCAAATAGTCATCAGTTTTAAAATTCTAGGTGAGCCAATCAAAGTACAGCCTCAGGGAACATCAAGGCCACAGGCAGCTCCTATGTGACTCCCATCTTTGGGAAAACTGAGCCACCAGGTCGGTTCAGGATGATAGGATTTGTTTCTTTCCTTTTTTTTTTTAAAGGAAAGTACTTTTTAAATTTTATTTTATTTTTATTTATTTATTTTTGGCTGCGTTGGGTCTTCATTGCTGTGTGTGGGCTTTCTCTAGCTGTGGCGAGCAGGGGCTACTCTTGGTTGCAGTGCACGGACTTCTCATTGCGGTGGCTTCTCTTGTTGCAGAGCATGGGCTCTAGGCGCGCAGGCTTCAGTAGTTGTGGTGTGTGGGCTCAGCAGTTGTGGCTCGCGGGCTCTAGAGCGCAGGCTCAATAGTTGCAGCACGTGGGCTTAGTTGCTCCGTGGCATGTGGGATCTTCCCGGACCAGGGCTCGAACCCGTGTCCCCTGCACTGGCAGGCGGATTCTTAACCACTGCGCCACGAGGGAAGTCCAGGGTTTGTTTCTTAAGTGAGCAGGGTGGAAACAACCAACAGAGATGAAGGGAAACTCAGAGAGTGCTTTTACGTATTCTTAAATTCCTTCCCAAGCATTAACTAGTCACTCCAAACATCCTGGTGAGGAAAGCTGGTTTGCATTCTGAATTGTTCCTCCATTTGTCAGCAGAAGTCACAATTCAAAATATCAAATAGTCAAACGTCATTATTTAGAAGGTGCTATATTTAGAAGGATTCTTTGTTCCTCCCCAGAAAACTGAGTTCAAACATTTTACTAGGATATTTTATTCAAGGAGTCTAGTGCCACGGTGACCTACTATAACCATTGTTATTACTCTCCCTCTGCTGTCATGAAGAAAGCCAGGGCAGAAAGTTCAATTGGCAGTGTCTTGTCTCTTCTGCACCCACCCTCTCCTACTCTTTCTGCTCCCATCAGCCCAGAGCGACATACATTAGGGCCCCTTCCTTAAGGAAGATGCCATCTAGCTCATGGAAGACACGTAGTAAATACAAACAAGGTGGTAAGATAAATACCATAAAAGTAGCTTAGGGCTTCCCTGGCAGCGCAGTGGTTGAGAGTCCGCCTGCCGATGCAGGGGACACAGGTTCGTGCCCCGGTCCAGGAAGATCCCACATGCCGTGGAGCGGCTGGGCCCGTGAGCCATGGCCGCTGAGCCTGCACGTCCGAAGCCTGTGCTCCACAACGGGAGAGGCCACAACAGTGAGAGGCCCGCGTACCGCAAAAAAAAAAAAAAAAAACTAGCTTAAAAAGCAGAGGAGTGAGCAGGGGCATCTGGAAAGACAACAGAGAAAAGAGTGGGTTACCCATGTGTCTCACTAGATAGTTGAGATTTCTATATATGGAGCCGGGAGAGCGGAATTGCCTTACAGGTAAAAATTCAGCAGCAGCAAAGGTGTGGAATCTGTAACACCCACAACAGTGGTTCTCAAACTGCAGTGCATGGAAATTATCTGGAGAGCTTAAAAAAGAAAAAAGAAAAAAAAAAAAATACTGAGACCGGTTCCCAGTCCCAGACATTGGGATTTAATTGACCTAGAGTACGATTTTGGCATGGGGAGTTTTAAGAGCTTCCCAGGTGACTCTAAGCAGCTATGTTTGGGAACCCTTGACCTGGGATGAGTCTGAAGACAGGAGTCACAGCCAGTCCTGCCAGCCTAAGGCATCTGGGGACCACAATTCACTTATAACACTGAACTTCCACTGTGGCCAGCGTCCTTATCTTAAAGGAAAGCAGTTGATTAAGCTAATTCCCCAAAAGGGGCTAAAATACTCTTCTTCACTGTGATCTTTAGACCTCATGCATCAGAATCACCTGGGGGTGATTAATACAAGGATTGAGGGAGGGGGAGGTTAATACAAGGGTTCCTGGAGCCCACTTCAAACCTGCTAAAGCAGAGTGTTGGTGAGGGACTGTGGAAACAGGCTTTTTTAGAAGCTCACCACCTGATTAATGATATGCGGGGAGGTTTCGAATCCCTCCATGGGGATTTCCAATGGTTACCTATCCTGGGACTGTTTCCATTTTAAAAGGGAACATTTAAAGAGGGCAAGATATAAAACAAAGGAACAAATTAGGACATATAGCCTTAAAAAGATTCCTAAAAGTCATGGAATTTAATTTCCACAGGTGAAAACAGTCATAGAATGGTCAGCTGAGATGCCTCAGAGCTCAGGAAGGTAAGGTCTTGCTTCCTGGCAAAGACCTGGGCATCAGTCATAGCTGGTTGTAAAATCCCAGCACCACGCCTACCAGCGTGTCACTTTGCGCAGGTTCCGGAGCAACCGACATGCACTCCTTAGCAGTAGGAATGGCACACATCTTAAAGGGTTGCTGAGGGTGGAACAAGAGAATACGTGCTTCACTTTGTATGACAGACTCTAGGACCTAGGGGCAGGACAGGAATAAAGACGCAGACATAGAGAATGGACTTGAGGACACGGGGAGGGGGAAGGGTAAACTGGGATGAAGTGAGAGAGTGGCATGGACATATATACACTATCAAATGTAAAACAGATGGCTAGTGGGAAGCAGCCGCATAGCACAGGAAGATCAGCTCGGTGCTTTGTGTCCACCTAGGGTGGGAGGGAGACGCAAGAGGGAGGAGATATGGGGATATATGTATACATACAGCTGATTCACTTTGTTATAAAGCAGCAACTAACACAACGTTGTAAGGCAATTATACTCCAATAAAGATGTTAAAAAAAAGAAAAAAGAATAGGTGCACAGCACTTAGCCCTGGGCTGGGCACAGTGTAGTAAAGGCTCAACAAAGCGTTTGGAGGTCAGCAGAGCTCGCTTCAAGACCCAGGAATCCTGACTTCTGTGGGGGGCCTCTCCAGGTTTCAACTGAAGGAATTCTAGGTCTTGGAGCTCTCACGTGGAGGAACATTTGAAGTCCGGATTTTCTCAGTGTCTTTCAAATCATTCCGCTTAGGCTGCCTAATCCACCCACGGCTGAAATCAGGTCTGCCTTCAATTCACTAAAAAATGGCCATCATTTTTTCAAGTCAGAATAGGAAAGCAACAACAGAAGAATCGCCTCCCCAGGCAGGGACATTCTCATGAAAATGAGCGGGGTTTCTCAACCTGGGCGCGATTGACTTTTGGGGCAGGGAACTGTCCTATGCATTGTAGGAAGTTTAGCAGTATCCCGGGCCTCTGCCTACTAGATGCCAGTGGAACCCATCACTCCCCAGTCAAGACAGCCCAAAATGTCCCCAGACTTGGCCCAATGTCCCCCTGGGAGGCAAAACTGCCCGCCCTGGGATGAGAATCGCTACTCCAGGTACCCTCAGGGCAGAAGGCAGGACTCCCTCTGGGTCACCAACATTCCTCTCCTTGCCACGGCTATTTATCCGAGAACTTCCCCCACAAGGAAAAGCAGACATCAGTCTTACTTCTCTGGGTAACTGAGTAACCAAATCATTTTCTTTTCAAAACAGAGGGGGCTCAAGAGGAGGCTGTTCGTAACTCAGAGAGAGCTCCGGGTACGCTCCACGGCCATGCTAAGTCACCACCGACCTCCTTCCAGTTTCTGACAAAGCTGTTGGCAGCAAACCTCGTCCCATCGTGATTAAGCGGACTTTAATTAATAGAGTCCACGACTCCATAAACAATGTCAGATGTGTGGTCAGCCTCCTAGCTCTCAGTCTAAAAACAAAACGTAGTAAAGGAAGCGACAACAGATAGAATCAGAACTCCAGGTTACCGCGTCTCATAAGATGATGCGTGGGGTTTAAATTAGGCAGAAGCTTCATCTGGATGTTCTAATTAAAATTCACCTTCTGGGAAGTCCAGGGGCATTTGCATCTCATGTGTAGGAAGCTACGGAATGAACCATTTTATTATGTGGAGGGGCCAGTGCCTGTCACTAAGTCCTCCTTCCCAGTACTAATTCATCCACTGTCTCCAGGGCTCCTGAACTCATGTAGCCCAGCTTGTGGTTTTAATGGTCAATATGTCTGAATGATTACTAGATTCATTGAACAGTTTGGAAAAACAAGTATTCATTTCCCAGACTTTGGCTAACCTCGGCATCCTGATAGTTTTACATCTAACGTGGCTCTAAGGATTCATTCTGACTTTGGAGGAACCTTCTTATGAGAAGCAGAAGTGGGCATCTGCCAGGGCCCCTCCGTCACACACATAAGCCTGATGTCAATTTCATTCAGTCAGTCACACAACAGATATTCACTGCTTGCTATACTGTGTACCAGGCACTACATGAAACATTGGGGAAGAGGAGTAAACAGAAGCTGAAAATGCTTGCCCTTGTGGAGCTTACATTCCAGTGACTTTCTCCATGAATGATGTATAATTTTTCAATTGAACATTTTTTTAGAAGAAACTAAAAGTGGTAGCTACCAATATAAACTGACCGAGTCAGCAAAGAGGATGTCTTCTGTTAGAGTTATTATTTAAACCATAAGAAAACGCCAAATAAAACTGTAGGTTTTGAAGCAGGGGGTAAAAATAGAGAAATCAACGAATAATAATGGTAAGATGGTCATTAAGAACCTACCACAAAGGAACCTGAAGGTTGATTTACCAACAGTGGGAAGATCGGGCCACTCTATATATGTATCTGGGGTCCCAGCTTAGCTTAGAAGAAGGATACATGTCCTGAAAAGAGTCAAAAAACCAAATGACACCGAAATTTTTGTTTGGGGGCGGGGAGAGAGAGAGAGAGAGAGAGAGAATGAATGAGAGAGTGAGAACTCATCCCTTAGTTCCACGTAAGCTGTAGCATTGCACTGGAAAGAGTTTGGGGCCCGGGGAGAAATGGCGGAGGGAAGATTGTGATTCGGGCGTATCTACAAGACTCCAATTGGCACAGCACAGCCAGTTCCTCCTCCAGGCAACAGAAAATAGCCTCCTCTGGATGCTTGTCTTAGGACACAGAACAGCAGAAGGTAGAAGAGGCCAATGAAATCTTTCATCCCTCCAGCAGGTGCCGGGGAAGCATGCATCTTATGCTCCAGGGGAACACACTGTGCATTTTCTGGGTCAGTATTCAGAAGTTCGAGTTCTGCAGAAGAGATGATAATGGTCTGTACAATTTATACTGTCATCCCCAAGGAAGCAGAAACGTGTGTGCTCCGTAAGAATCAGGCATGGCTGGCCTGCTGTGTGCCTGCTGGACCTCTGTGCTGGCTGGAAAGTCACATGTCTCTGAATGTTTGAAAGTATAGTACCCAGTTGTTTGTTTGTTGCTCTGCTCCCTATAAACAGTTTGGTCTCCTTCTGGGGAAAAGAAATCATGTGAGCAGAGCAAACACACACACACACACACACACACACACACACACACACACACACACACACACACACACACTCTCTCTCTCTCTCTCTCTCTCTCTCTCTCTCTCTCTCTCTCTCTCTCTCTCTCAAAAATGCTCTGCTCCAGGATCCAATAAAGCCAGACTTTTCTAGGGCAAAGAGAATGTTAAAGTGGAAGACCCTGGCTTCTCGCACAGTTCTATCTCATGATGAGCACAATGATATATTTTTAAAAATTAAAACAGCTCTTAGGGAAGTGTCCATGTTAAAACTAACTTTTCTGGTTTATCACGAAAGAAAATATAGTTGAGATCTCCATCCCGTCTCATGTCCTTACAAATTCTTCTCTCTGAAATTCACCTATGTCAGGATTGCTTTATTTAGGATAGTATTACTTTATGCCCATTTTATGTATTGATGGGTCAATTATTCCACGCCTTTTATGATGCGGTAGGAGCTGGAGCCTTCAACCTGCCTGGCATGATCTCCTTCCTCAAGCTCTTTGCACGGCTAGATCTTTCTAGCCTTTGGGTCTCAGTTGAAATGTCACCTCCTCAGAGAAACCTTCCCTGACCTCTTCCAGAGAGAACCCTCTCCCTCCTCCCAAAATTATTATGTACAATTCTGACTTGTTCCTTGATGTATTTACTCATGTACTATCTGTCTCCCTCCTTAGAAATGAGCTCCATGAAGACAGACATCTGTTTTGCGCATTACAAATTCCTCAGTGGCATCGAGTGGGCACTTAAATATTTGAATGAATGAATGACCAAACGAATCAATGATCAAGTGACAAGATCACCCTGTCATCGGAAGACCCCAGCTCTTTTGGCCTTTCCTTCCTCCACTGTAAAATAAAGATGACACCCAACTCAGAAATGAGAGATTCAGATAGAAATGAATTTTCCCTTTACAGGAACTCCAAAGACAAGAATGAGGATGTGCTGACCCAGAGCTCACAGACGCCCCGGAGAGAGCTGGGAGGGAGTCCCTTGAGGGGGAGCCACCCACCCTTGGGATCTCCACCCACCTGGGATTCCACCAGTGCCCAATCCTACATGTCAGACCTAACAAAGTAAAACCCTGGGTCTCTGGTGACCTTTAGGTCTCCTAGCTCGACATACATGTTTACATGTGTTCTTTTAGACTTAGTTTCCCCCAGATCCCAGAATCACCAAGACCTCTCAATTCTAAGAGCAGACACACGGGAATCTTTGAAAGTTATTTAAAATTGGAAACGTATGCCATCGTGAATAAAGCCAGGCAAATATCCTATTCAGGACTGAAATCCATGATGGAGAACTATAAAATAATGCAAATGAACACACACACACGCCTCAATTTATGCTTCAAATGAATGCAGCACACGTGAAAGTAGTCACCGTGAGGATCTGCACTTATTCCAACAATGATTCCATTCATCAAACCCCAGTTGGATTTCCCTTTTTGGAATTTCCATGAGAAAACAAGACATTGGTTAAAACATTGCCTCTTACGGTAAATTTTATCCATGTGGCTGTGTTTGATTTTTGAAAATGACCTAACAGAAATTCAGACCATGCCTTGGGGGGCAATCAAGCAGGTAATTCCTGGCTTTTTGCTGAAATAATGAAGCCTGGTTTTCTTGTCTGGTTCAGAAAGTAGCTTTAAGGGCGATAATCAAAAGTGAAATTCAAGTGAAGAGGTTTCAGTGGTAGCATCTTTGAAGCAGCGTGTAATTTCCTAGGGTTGGAAATCTTGAAGGACAACATTCTTTTGGATCTATAACATGTAATATGTTTATTTTAAATTCCATATGATTACTTACAGAACAACCTGAAACGGGAAGAGCAGCTTACAAATATGTAAAGCCTCCACTTCTAAACAGCTATGTGTGACATTAAGGGGCTGTGTGTTGCTATTCTGGTATCCAACATGAAAACTTCAAATGTAATTCCTGCTGCTCTTCAATCAGTCATAACGAAGATCAAATACATAGGAGCTAAACTGCTGTAAACATAATCGCTTGTTTTATAAAAGTCACAGGACTGCATAATTATAACTTTTTCTTCTTCTTAAAAGAAATAATGAATGCTCAAAGCAGAAAATTTGGAAAACACGAAGTATAAAGTAACAAACACCCATAATCCTATCATCTATAAATAATCAAGGTAAACACCTGGGTATATATCCTTCCAGATCTTTCTCTAGCATGTGTGTTTTTGTGTGTACTGTAGACAAGAAGCCTAGCACGGACATATTCTGCCACTTAGGAGCTTTGGGACCTTGGGTAAGGTAGTCTGTGCCTCTGTTCCATCATCTGTAAAATGGCAATAATAATGCTTGCCTTGTGCATCGTAACAATTAAATGACAGGAGGAACATTAAGTTCATAGCCTACCATCTAACACATAGTAGGTACTCAAATTAATTATACCCATACTATTATCATTATATAATTTAGAATATAGCCGTTATCACTGAAAAGTACCTTGTCAACATTTTCCTTGACATTACTTTCAATTCTATTGCAAAAAACATAATTAAAACTTGGAGCTAATTAATCTATCATTCAAAACTGTGCCCAGGTTGATAAATAGAAAAAGTTGTAGCCTGATACGAAGCCAAAGATGTCAAAGCCACTGGTAAAAATAAAAAAAAAAAAGAGTCCCTCGAGCTTAGTGTCAAAACCAACAGAATTAGCACCACTGACAATGGATTCAGGCACAAATATATTAACATCAAAAAAAAAAAAAACACACAACTATAGCCCCTATGGAAAACAGTATGGAGTTTCCTCAAAAAATTAAAAGAACTACTATAAAATCCAGCAATTCCACTTCTGGGTATACATCCAAAGGAAACAGAATCACTATCTCTGAGAGATATCTGCGCCCATATGTTCATTGCAGCATTATTTACAATAGCCAAGACATAGAAACAACTTTAGTGTCCATCAACAGAGGAATGAGTAAAGAAAATATAGTATACACACACACAGACACACAGGCAGACACACACAGTGGAATATTATTCAACCTAAAAAAGGAAAGAAATCCTGCTATTAGTGACAACATGGATGAATCTTGAGGGCATTATGCTAAGTGAACGAAGTCAAACCAACAAAGATAAACACTATCATCTCACTTATATGTGGGATCGAAAAGAAAACCAAACTCATAGAAACAGAGAACAGATGGGTGGTTTCCAGGGGTGGGAGAAATGGGTGAAGGTGGTCGAAGTGTACAAACTTCCAGTTATAAGATGAGTAAGTTCTAGGGAGGTAATACACAGCAGGGTGACCACAGTTAACAATACAGTATTGTATATTTTAAAGTAAGGAAGAGAGTAGATTTTGAAAGCTGTCACCACACACACACACACAAATTGTAACTATGTGAAGTGATAAGTGCGTTAGCTAATCTTTATATGGTAATCATTTTGCAATATATGCATACATAAAATCATTATATTGTATACCTTAAACTTACACAATGTTGTATGTCAATCATGTCAATAAAACTGGACAAAATATATACACACACTCACACACACAAAGTCTATAGGTGAACTTACGTCTAGTCCAGTGGTTCTTAACCAGGACAGTTTTGCCCCCAAGGGACATCTGTCAATGTCTAGAGACATCTGTCACAATTTAGGGGGCGGGGTTACTGGCATCTAGTGGGTAAAGGTCAGGGATGCTGAACATTATCCTGCAATGCACAGGATAGCCGCTATAACAAATAAGTATCTGGCCATTTAAATATCAGTAATGCTGAAGTTGAGAAACCCTGCCTAGTCCTAACTAGCTCTATAATCATAAACAAGTCACAGTCCCTAAGAATGGTAATGGTGATGACAGTTCACATTTATTGAGCACTGCTGCCAACCCAGTGCTAAATGCTTCATGGGAACTATTTTGGTTTAACCTTACCAAAAGTTCTATGATGTAGCCTCTATTATCATCCACACTATTGGCAAGGCAACAGGCTCATGAGGATGAAGAAGAACTTTGCCCCAAATCACACAGCCAGCAAGTGCTGTGGCTCACATCATTTCACTCTCGAGCCTTTGTCCTTAAACTCCAATGCTCTTCAGCCTTGCTTGGAACTTCCCCGTGTTGCCAGGTGTTTATAAAGGTATACTATGACCTGCTGATAGAGATTCCATCTCATATGCCAACTCCATTGGCATTTTAGCAGAAGTCCTGGGATACCATGTTGAAAGACCATGTGGCCATGGATGACTCAACAGAAAGAGAGCCATGATCGATTATTGATGTCTGTTATGGAAGTGAGAGGGAAGAGTAGGGGTATTCATGCCACATATTTGATATCTTGGGACTAGATGATATTATTTAAGATCTTCCCAAGAGTCAGTCACCTATGTTGCTATGTTTTCTACCCCTCCCCTGCCATGAACAGCCTTAATTCTTGGCCAAGGCCCATCTGCAGAGCTGTGTACATCAAAGAGAACTGAGGACTAAGTAGCCTATGGCAAGGGCCTTATTGAATACACAGTTTTCCCTGGTTGCAGGGAAACTGCTGAAAACTCTCAGGTCCTAGCCTACATAAGACAGAAAACATCAAAGTTCATGAAAATCACAGCACACCTCCACCCAGAGGCAAAGCCAAGAATAAACAACTTTGGGAGTTGGACTGATTTCATAAAATACTCTGAGTGACTGAAGTGAAAAACAGCAATGACTACACACTTTAGAGAGGCCAAATAATAACCTACTACATTTTTTTAAAAGTATGCAATGTTTAGCAAACTGAGATCACTGGGGGAAAAAAAAGAAGAGGAATCACACAAACTTTACTAAACAAAGTCATATACCAACAAATATCTAAACCACTGTAACCAAGATGAGGAATTGAAGTTCGTTTTTAGTTACAAAGAGTTGAAGGATGGGGTGGGAAATAAACAAAAATTCAAGAGTTAAATCATTAAGAAGATACTCTGAACTATTTTCCCACAAGTAATTTCTTTAAAAAAAAAAAAAAAAGGAAAGAAAGAAAAGCTATACTCTGTGTTAAAAAAAAAAAAAAAAAGCCAATGTCCTGCATTACTGTCCAAATAAAACCTCTCTGCAAGCGGTCAACCAAAAAACTGAAATTCCATTGTCATAACATTATTTCTGTGGGGTACCACTTCAGAATACCGTTATAAAAAAAACAGTGGGGTAATTAATTTAGGACTCTTTAAAGAAGAGGGAAAAAAATTAACCAAATAAAACCCACTCAGAAAGAAAGTACAAGAAAACCTGGATTTAAATCCTTGAAGTGTGTTGTTTCAAAGCCTTCCTGTTTACTAACAACAGCAACATACATGCGCGCGCACGCACACGCACACCACCCACATCAAGTTTTCCAGGAAGTTAGATATTTAAATAAAACAACATTTGGACTCCTTTAGTCAAAGGAATGTAATTTCTTCCTAAACTACCTGTATCACTGATGGATGAACTGGTGTAGTTTTTATTACAGGAGTGGAAAACTAATGCTGAAGGATCACATTTCTATCTGCCTAAAAGATTCTGAGACATATGGACATAAAACAATATCTAACACATAATTTTTTCTCATGAAACAAGCTAATTTTTTTAATCAAATCATCTTACAAGCAAAATAATCCATCTCTGTAACACAAAAGCAAATAAGTACTGAAAACTCTACTTCAGGTGAATTTTGCTAACGTCGAGCTTAAGGCAACTCGGCAAGAAATGACAACATATACTACATTATTTACAATCGCCACATCTTAGCTGTGTCTACAAGCACCAAAACATTGTGATGCAAAGTCAAAGTCAGTAATTGCTCAGATATTATGTCTACTCACCAACAGCTGGAATTTCCTCAACACTGGCTCTCTCGCTAAGCAGTTTTAGAATTTCCCTAAGAGGGTTTTTCCCACACTTACCTCTGTGGGCTCACACTCCCCTGTCCTTTGCGAGCTCCTTGCTACAATTTGATGTGCGCAGCCACACGTGGTAACTGACTTCTGTTGGGCTGTCCTTGGCCTCACATGTTGACTGCTAATGGTGTATGTGGATAGAACCAAATTCTTATCTCTAGGAATGTTCATTTTTTTCTTTTTTTTTAAAATTGAAGTCTAATTGATTTACAGTGTTGTATTAATTTCTGCTATACAGCAATGTGATTCAGTTATACATATTTTTTTTTAATATTCTTTTCCATTATGGTTTATCAAAGGATACTGAACATACTTCTCTGCGCTATACAGTAGGACCTTGATGTTTATCCATTCCATATATAATAGCTTACATCTGCTAACCTCAACCTCCCACTCTGGAAATGTTCTTAATTGCAAAATATTTTTTTTTTCCGTTCAAAGACTATGACTCTCCCATGAGGAAGAGCTAAGGAAGAAAAATCACCTGGGTATCCATACTCCTTCCTTTCCCTCCAAATGCTCCTCCCATCTTAACCTAGAGAAATGGCTTCACTTGTAAGTAAAGGCTGCTCCTCCCTCAAGTCCCATATCTTTCACAGCCAGAGTTAGAATTCTCCAAATTCCCTTCCACCTCTTCCCAAGCCTTCCTCAATAATTCATCCTTGTTTGGAGTCTCCACCCACAAGGAAGCCATCTCCCATCCTCCCAGGCCCAGGGAGTGACAGGACAGCTTGGTTATGACAGGCTGCATTCATAGTCACACTGCCCTGGGATCTAATACTGGGTCAGCCAATGATGACTTGTGTGACCTCAGGGAGGTTACTTCCTCCCTCCCCAATCTTTAGTTTCCACATCTGTAGACTGGATGCAACGATAGTACATTAGGCTGCTTGGAGTAATACCACATACTGGGTGGTTGAAGCAAAAGACATTTGTTTTCTCACAGTTTTGGAGGCCAAAAGTCCAAGATCAAGGTGCCAGCAGGGTTGGTTTCTGGTGAGACTCTCTTTCTGACTTGCAGATGGCCACCTTCTCACTGTATCCTCACATGGTCTTTCCACTACATGCGGTGAGAGGAGGATCTCTGCTTTCTCTTCCTCTTCGTATAAGGACACCAGCCCTATAAGACTAGGGCCCCACCCTTATGACCTCATTTTACCTTAATTACCTCCCGAAAGGGCCATATCTTCAAATACAGTCAAATTGGGGATTAGGACTTCAGTATAGGAATTTTAGGGGCACACAATTTAGTCTATAACCAAGAGTATCCTTGCCTCCTAGAGTTATTTAAGGAATGTGCTAGTTCGGATCCCCTGAGAAGCAGAGGCCAAGATGGTACCAGTGACTGACTGGGGAAACCACGTGTGAGGGAAACTGAGGGGCTAAAGGAGACCAAAAGAGCTGTCAGACTACAAGACAGGTCTGACTGACACTGTGGGGGGCAAAAGGGAAAGAAGGGACCTGGAGTAGGGAAAGTCTTAGATGATGGTACAGTTCTAAGGAAGTTTCAGCAAGGTCAATGAAAAGCCCTGGATCCAAAGTCATTTGTGTCTCATAGCAACGGGCCTGTATCAGTGTTCCTGCTGCACTGGGTCACTGGTTGGGAAAAGTCTGTGGGAAGTGCAGCACACACAGTGGACCAGACGGCAGGAGATGAGACGGTTATTCAATTACGCTTCCCTAGGTTGGGGATCTGACAGAAGCTTCTTCATGGCCACCACCAGGCTTAAATGCAATAACGCATAGGAAGCTCTCATCTGCACCTCAGAGAAAGAGCTCTATAAGGTAGTAGTGGTAAAGATGATGACAATGATGATATTACTCTCCCAGTTTTACTGAGGTTCTTGGAATGTGACGCACAGTTTTCATCCACTCATGTGCTTTCATCATGCTCTGAAGCTACAAATCCCTTACTGGCGAGCTAACCTAGCAGATCCTTGTTCTCCTGTACACAAATGACCTCTTCCGACACTTCTTCAAACACCTACAGGGCAATAACCTGTATGTCATCATCACCCAGAGAATAATGATAAGCCCTATCATCACCCCAGCTTAATCTCTGCAGAAATATACCAGCCCACTGATGGAGGAAGGGGGAACTGAGGCAGAGCCTGGCGGACTCCCTGAGTTGAGGGCACAGAGGTGGAAGTCCAGGAAGGTGAAGGTATTTAAGGTACTAGAGGAGAGAGCTATACGGAGAGCGTACTCCAGAGAAGGATTATTCAGCTGAGAACTGATCTTACAGGCATATGAAGAAATTACCCAAAACCTGGGGGAGAGAACCACTCAAAAGGATTAGAAGGAACAATTCCTAGAGCTCACAACCCAGCAGAAATAATGGGCGATTCCTGTTAGCCAGAGTGGAAAACCTCATAATTCACAGGGCGTCAAGTGGACTACTCAGAAGAGTCTTTCCTCGAGAATGGGGAAACAAGTAGCCCGAACTAAATGCTGATCTGTTCCCACCCAACAAAGATTAAAAGCAAGACCCATAAAGGATAAATTGTTTCCAATTAAGTTATACCTGTTTCAGAACAAAGCACAAGAATGTTTATAGGAATACAAAAATATCCAGCACCCAACAAGGTAAAATTCAAAATGTCGGGCTCCCCTGGTGGCGCAGTGGTTGAGAGCCCGCCTGCTGATGCAGGGGACACAGGTTCGTGCCTCGGTGTGGGAAGATCCCACATGCTGCGGAGCGGCTGCGCCTGTGAGCCATGGCCGCTGAGCCTGCGCGTCCGGAGCCTGGGCTCCGCAACAGGACACAACAGTGAGAGGCCCGCAAACCGCGAAAAAACAAAAAACAAAACAAAAAAATTCAAAATGACTGGTATCCTATCAGAAATTACCAGGTATGTAAAGAAGTAGGAAAATATGATCCATAATGAGGAGAAAAGTCAATCAAAACCAACCCAGAACTGATACAACAACTGATAATGTTTGGATCATCAGGCAAAGACATTAAAAGTTACTGTAACTGTGTCCCAAGGGCAATTAGAAAATATTTTGAATCGAATAAAAATAAAGTGCAACACATCAAAATGTGAAGGATACAGCTAAAGCAGTGCTTTAGCTGGAAATTTACAGCATGAAATGCTTTTTGGAAAGAAAGGCCTCAAATCAATAATTGAAGCCTCCAATTTAAGAAACAACAAAAATAAGAGCAAATAATCCCAAATCAAGCAGAAGAAATAAATGCAATAATTAATAAATTAAAAACAAAAATAATAGAAAAAATCAATGAAACAAAAAGCAGGTTCTTTGAAAAGATCAGTAAAATTGATAAACCACTGGCCAGACTGATTTAAAAAAAAAAAAAAATCAGAAAAAAGACACAAATTACCAACATCAAGAATAGAAGAGATGTCACTACAGACCCCACAGATATTTAAATGATAATAAGGAAAACTATGAACAACTGTATGCACATAAATTCAAAAACTTAGAAGTAGTGGACCAATTTCTTAAAAGCAACAAACTATCAAAATTTACCCAAGAAGGTAGAAATAAACTGAGTCATCTTATTTACTTTTAGAAATTGAATTCATGATTAAAAATCTCTCTTCCCTGAAAAAAAACAAACAAGCAAACAGACAAAAATCTCTTCCAGTCAGATTGTTTCAATAACAAATTCTACCAAACATTTACAGATGAAACGAAACTAATTCTAAACAATCTTTTCCAAAAAACAGAAGAGCATCTTTTCCAAAAATACTTCCCAACCCGTTATATGAGGCCATCATTACTCTAATACCAAAACCAAAAAAAGACAGTACACGTAAGAAAATTACAGACCAATATCTCTCAGGAATATAGCTGCAAAATTCTCAACAAAATATTCACAAATCAAATTCAGCAATGCATAATAAGAATTCTATATTGCAACCAAATGGGTTTATCTCAAGAATATAAGTCTGTTTAAGAGTCAAACAACAATCAATGTAATTTAGCATAACAAAGGTCTACAGAAGAAACCTACATGATTATATAATTGATGCAGGAATATTTGATAGAATTCAGTATTTATTCATGATAAAATAACAATGACAACAAATTAGTAATAGAATGGAACTTCATCAACCTGATAAAGGATATATTTAGTCTGGTAACAGACTGAATGTTTTCCCCCTAAGAATGGGAACAAGATGAAGATGTTTTACCACTCCTGTTCAACACCATATTAGAAGTGCTAAATACTGAAATAAAGCAAGAAGTAGAAATAAAAGACATCCAGATCAGAAGGTAAGAAATAAAGCTGTGCATATTCACAGATGATATGATCATAGAAAATCCCAAGAAATTAACAACAAACAAAAAAACCCTCTTAGAATAAGTGAGTTTGGTATGATCACAGGATTCAAGGTCAACGTACAAAAATCAATTGTATTTCTATAAACTGTTAATGAACAACTGGAATCCAAAAATTTTAATCCCATTTTACAATTATTCAAAAATACTCAGTTGTAAATCTAGTAAAACATGTATAGGATATATATGTGATAACCCCAAAATTCTGATCAAAGAAATCACAGAAAATGTAAGTAAAGAGACATACCATGTTGATGAATTGAAATACTAAATATTGTCAATATGTCAATTCTCCACAAATTGATCTATAAATGTAATACAATTCCAATCAAAATCCCAGCAGGATTTTTTTTAATAGACAGGTGATTCTAAAATTTACATAAAAAGGCAAAAGACTTAAATAGCAAAAGCAATTTTGAAAAATAGAATGAAGTTGGAAGACTCACTACTAGTTTTAAGACTTATTACAATACTACAACATTTGAGACAGTTTTGTATTGGCAGGGGGATACAGACACTGATCAGCAGAAGAGAATATAATCCAGAAATAGACATAGTTCATTTTTTTCCAATTCATTTTTGACAAAGGTAATTCACTGGAGAAAAGATAGTCTTTTCAACAACTGATGTTGGAAGAAACAGATGTATATATGTGGAAAAAGAAAAAAAAACTCAACTTAAACCTCACACCTTATACAAAAATTAATTTTAAATGGATCATAAGTCTAAATGTAAAATTATAAATTTAGAAAAACAGAGGAGAGAATCTTTGAGGCCTTGTGTTAGGTAGCATTCTTAGCTATGACACCAAAAACCCAAGCCATCTAAGAAAAATTGATAAATTGTCCTTGACCAAAATTTAAAACTTCTGCTATGCAAGATACATGAAAAGTAAAGCTACTACCTGGGAAAAAATATTTGGAAACCATATAGCCAATGAAAGACTAGTAGACAAAATATATAACGTCTCTGAAAAATCAACAGAAGGAACACAAATTTTAAATTTTAAAATGCAATCTTAAAGTGAACAAAAGATTTGAACAGGTACTTCACAAAGAAGATGTTTGGATGGCAAAAATAAGACCATGAATAGATGCTCAACATCACTGGCAATTAGAGAAATGCAAATTAAAACCACAATGAGATATCACTACACACCTATTAGAATGGGGAAAAAAACAGTACCAACTGCTGGCAAGAACATGGAGCAACTGGAACTCTCATGCATTGATGGTGGGAATGCAAAACGGTACAGCCACTGTGGAAAACAGTTCAGCAGTTTCTTATAAATTTGAAGATACACTTACTCAAATGACCCAGTGATTTCACTCCTGTTTATTTACCCTAGATAAATGAAAACTTATGTTCACATAAAGACCTGTGCAAAAATGTTTACAATTTAATGTCACTGAACTGTACACTTAGTGAAATTTTATTTTATTAAAAACGGTAAAATTTTATTATATGCATATTTTACCTCAACTTTTTTTTTTTTTTTTTTTTTTTTTTTTTTGTGGTACGCAGGCCTCTCACTGCTGTGGCCTCTCCCGTTGCGGAGCACAGGCTCTGGATGCGCAGGCTCAGCGGCCATGGCTCAGGGGCCCAACCGCTCCGCGGCATGTGGGATCCTCCCGGACCGGGGCACGAACCCGCGTCCCCCGCATCGGCAGGCGGACTCTCAACCACTGCGCCACCAGGGAAGCCCTCAACTTTTTAAAATAATGAGAAAAACTACATCTCAGCTGAGAGGAAAAATAAATATGCATGACAGCTCTATTCACAATTCCCTAAAAGTGAAACAATTCAAATGTCCTTCAAAAGTGAATGGCCAAACTACCTGTGGTACGTCCATCCCATACACTACTGCGCCACAATAAAAACAAACTATTGATGCACGTGATTGGGGTGAACCTTAAAGGCATTATGCTGAAAGAAGCCAACCTCAAAAGGTTACATAATATATGATTATTTTACGTGACATTTTGGAAAAGGCAAAATCACAAGGATGGTGAACAGGTCACTAGTTACCAAGGGTTAGGAGTCAGGGGGAACGTTTGACTACAGAGAGAAAATACAGGAGATTGCTGGGGGTGGTGCAACTGTCTGTATCCTGATTGTGGTGAAGGTGGCTACAGGAACGTCTACATGTGTTGAAACTCATGGAACGATATAACCCCCCAGAAGTCAAATGTATGGTTTATGACTATTGAAATGATAATTAGAAAAAAAATAAATGAAACCCATCACGTTCTTAACAGCTACGCCTACTGTCAAAGGAAAACTCTTAACAGCTACGCCTACTGTCAAAGGAAAACAAAAGCAATAGACAGCCCATTCCTCCATCCCTCCCTTCTGTAATGATTTATATAATGCAAATTGATAGCCAACTTTGAGTCCCTGTTCTTTCCTACCATCTCAGCATAGAAGCATCAAGTTCTGTTGATTTTAAAATCAGAAATGTCTTTTGAGGTTCTCTCCTTGCTAAATCCACTATGACTTCCGCAGTTCTATACTTTAAGAGATGTGGTCTGGATTATTTTTGCAGCTTCCTAAATGGTTTCTCTGCTCCCAATTTCAATTTGTCCACTGAATTGTCACTAGATCTGTGCATGTCAATCTTTTACTTAAAAAAATAAAATCCTCTAATGATTTGCCATCGTCTCCACGATACAGTCCAAACTCTGCTCCCATTTTCCTCCTACGGTGACCTCTTCACATCTCCACCAGTTAGACTTGCCCTTCCTCACTTCCCTGCCTTTTCTCCTGCTGTTCCCTCCTCTTAGCTTTCCTTTTTCATTCAAAAACATCCTTTACATCCTCTTATTCAACTGTCATCTTCCCTGATGCTCCCAGGCAGATTTTTTTCACTGCCCCCAGCCCCTCCCCCTAGTCCCCTGGCTCTTTTTCTATTTTTTTTCTGGGGGAAAATTCAGCATCTTGTGGCGCTGTTATGTTCCAGCCTGTTTCCCACAGTCAGCTGTTTGAAGACAAGAACTAGGTCTCGCCTATTTCCAATGCCAAATGTTGGCCTGGCACTTAGAAGGGCTGAAATCACATTGGTTGAAATAAAATTAGAATAAACTTAATAAAATATCAGGTTAACTTTCACTTTTCACTCCATGGTCCTGCTGTGCTATAGAAACAGCTTCAGTCATGAGTGTGTGTGTGTGTGTGTGTGTGTGTGTATTTTTTATTACCGGTTTGTTAAGAATACTTATTGGTGTTTACTCTGCACAAAGTACAGGTAGGGTGGGGGGTTAATAAAACAGTTTGTGGAAAAGGATGGACGGATACGTACATTTTGAAGGATGCTAATAATATTTAGGCAAGATTAATGCCTCCGAGATCTTGACTCCTTTTAATATTTATTCTAATACCATTTTTCCTCTTTAATAGAATATGAGAGTCATCCGGATTTCAATAATTCAGAAGATATTCCTGACTTGAACATGGGTTCATTCTCTAACCACATTTGCTGTCCGTCTGGAATAATTTCTGGCTTTCTGCTTTGGGCCTTCATTAGTTGTCCTTTCTTCTTTTTAATCAGTTCTTCTCACCCACAATTTTTCTTTCACTACATTATTAATTTGCCTTCTTTACAAACATTTCTTCAAGTATCAGAGATACGCTGTTTAATCCGGAAAGACTTTGTTTCTGATGTTGTCATTCACACTTGGAGAAAAATCATGCAAGTGTTATCCCTGAGAATCTAAAGGAAGCAATCCACTCCTGTTCCCCACACCTGTCGTCAGGTGTTCGGACAACATATTGCTGCAGGGATTTGGCAACACTTAAAAAATATTTGGAGACAAAATGACCTAATTTTTTAAGATGAAGCTTTTCAAGTAGTAAACTGCAGCCTTTAAGGAGATATTGTGATCTCAGGCTCCATTTTTTAAAATTGTATCATACTGAACAGTGGCCAGAGTTTTGTGATTATGTTCACCCAACAGTAAAATGTTTTGAGCCTGTCCGGATGTGTGGAGTTTTTACTTATTTATAAATTATAGATGTGTGTATACATACATACGAACTTTAACTACTTTACTAATGTACAAGTATATGTACAACTCTGCTGATTTGACATTAAACCATACATAAAAATGAATATTTTACAGAGATTAAATATGAGTAAGTTCTAATACTTTCTTTCTACACCTCAATGGTTTCTACCGTATATCCTGTAGGATGTGTACACCACGCTTTGGAGACCGTGCATACAGAGAAGGCACCCTTTAGCCCATCGCCGTAAGGCTATGTTGAGTTGTTTTAGGAGGGAGGTGCACAAGTTAGAGCAAGTTATGAAGAGAGTGGCGCTGGCCAGCACCAATGGATGCCCAGCTCACAGTTCCCCAGTTATCACAGGTACGCTATTCCTTGCTTCCAGCCTTCTGTTAACCAGTCCTCACATCCAGCCTGTAAGCGGAAGCCCGAGGCCCACACTGGGCTCATCATCTTATTTCAGGTTTCACTGGCCAAAGGGACTGGTCCAAGGATGCAAGTGGTTCTGGCTGAGCCATCTATAGAAGTCTCCCTGCCACTGCTTTCTGGCTGGAATATGGGCTCTTCCTTCCCTCTGGATAAAAACTCTAGGGGTGTAAGCTCAGAGTTACTGGCAAACATACTCCATGCTCCACGGAGAACGCCCATCCACAGTACTAGAAAGATCAAGGCCTTTATCACGGCTGGGTTACAGAAGCCCATGAATTCCTACTTTTGTCTAAAACTGGTATGAATTAAGGTTTCTGTTGCTTGCAACTTAAAAAAAAAGTTAATAAAAATCCGTGAGAAAGATACTGAAGGGATTCTAAATCATTCATTCATTCTAAAAATACTTATTGGCCTCCTATTATGTGTCAGTCACTGTTCCAGCTGCCAGAAATAGAGCAGTGAGTCATCCAAAAAAAAAAAAATCCCTGCAGTAATGAAGCTTATATTGTAGTAGGAGAGCCAGAGAATGAAGAAGACAAAGGAAAAATCTATATTATGATACAAAGTAATAAAGAGAAAAAAATACACTGGGAGGGGAACATAATATATTTGGCTGCAGTGGCCAAGGAAGGCCTCACTGAAGTAGTCAAGGGAACAAGCCATGATAATACCTGGGGAGGAACGTCCTAGGCAGAGGGAACAGCAAGTACAAAGGCCCTGAGGCTGGCCTGCTGTGTTAGAGGTACAGCCAAGAGACGAGTACAGCTGGAGCAGAAGGAACAAGAAAAATACAATAAACTAGTGAATCCAACAGAAAAGAACCAGACTCACAGAACTAGAGCACAAATTCGTGCTTACCAGTGGGGAGAGGGAAGGGGGGAGGGGCAATATAGGGTTAAGAGAATAAGGGTACCAACTATTAGGTATAAAATAAGCTACAAGGATATATTGTACAACATGGGGAATACAGCCAATATTTTATAATAACTATAAATGGAGTATAACCTTTAAAAATTGAGAATCACTACGTTGCACACCTGTAACTTATATAATATTGTACAGCAACTATACTTCAATTTAAAAAGTAATAGTAATAAAACAATAAATTAATTTTAAAAATAAAAAGTAAAAATAAAAAAATAAATAAAAATTTAAAAAGATAAAGAGGGCAGCCAAGGTAAGGCAGGTGACGGCCAGATCACATAGCACATCGTCGTGGGCTATTGGAAAAGCCTTTGGCTTCACTCTGAGTGACATGGAAGCTTCTGCAGGGTTTTGAGCAAATACATGACATTATCTAACAATTATCACAAATGCATTATATGAGAAATCTGAACAGAGCTGGGAATGTCTAGCTTACAATGCTCTCAGGAGGACCCAGTAGCGCTTCCGGTATCTGAAAAGGCTGTTTGTGCAGAACCATTCCCTGACCCGGAGGAGAAACATCTGGACGGGTAACACAAGAATGGAAGCTCCAGGGTGTCAGATTTCAGCTCAGTTGTGACTCACTGACTTCGGCTCTATCACTGACCACGCCCCCCCATCCTCTCAATTCATTCACCCTGAAATCCACAGCTGATGGGGCTCTAAGCACCAAAGACTTAGTACACCTGAAGATTTTGCCTTTCTGCTATCTCTCAAGGCAACTGCTGTCCCAAACAATTCACATTAGCCTTAAAAAGAACCCCAAATACAAACCAGCTCTTTGGGGCTGTTTCTGCCCAATTTTCAAGAGTGTTGGGCTGTGATGTCAGAAAGAGCCTGTCTTAAAGGTGCCTACCGTGCGAGCATAACCCCATCTAAATGACGTGACCACTTCATTCTAGTGAGAGCCTGCATGAGACGAGAGATCCCTCCTGTGCGTTCAGGGGAAAGCGCTGCTTAAACTTCTCTAGTCTCCAGAAGGAGACACATGTTCACTGAATACGTGTTTTGCCTACTGAATATTCAACATGACCCACATATGGTCCTTGAACTCATGGAATGTGAGAGCAGATAGGGACCTCTGTGTTTATCTCACGGGAGTGTAATACTGGCTGCACCACAATTGCCGACTCTGATGGATTGGTACTGACTGCCTTCAGGTCTCTGACAAAAAGCTGGTGGGATTTGCAAGGAAACCTGGTAAATGATAGGAGGTGAGCGGCACCAAGTACCCCCAATCCATACTACTATATCTAACCCAAACCCCGCCCCCCCACACACTACAGATCAGAAAACCAAAGCTTCTACCATCCCCACCGGTCGAGGGAAACCCTGACAAAGACCCAAGTTCACATGCACTGTAATTAACCTACACTGGTCCAAGATAGGTCCAGGTTCTGGCTCAAGTAACACTTCGGGCCAACTTTAGGAATGGGTGGCTACCAGTAGGGTTTCACATATTTGAAAGGCACCATCACCCTGGCCAAAGGGTCCTTAACCTCTGTCCAATCCCCAAATTCCACAACTATACACCCAATAAATTTCAAGTTTCTCCTCTGAATTAAAATGTTAATATACTTGGATGGAGGCAACAGGAAATGATTTAAGTCTTGTCTCTCTTAGTATGAATGATATTATTAGATCCCTTCCAGTAAAAAATCTTTCTTTAATGGTGTCATTTAAATTTAGAGAAAGATCATTAAAGAAAAACAGTTACACCCAAGGTGGGTGGATGATGATTAAGCAGTAAGGACACTAACCTATTAAAGAGGGAAGGAGGGAACATGAGGAAGAGGTTGGCTGGAGGCAATGCAAAACCACTCGGACACACTCTACACTTCTGCCTAGAGCCAGTCCTGTTCCCATCATTTCGGCGTCAAATGGCTAAATCATTTGCGTCTTCTAGTGGAAGCTATGCTAGTTGTAAATTATCTTTTACTGTCCAATAATGGACAAGTCATTGTACTTTTTTAAAAAATCAAGCATAAATTACAGCCAGGTTTTATCATTCTGCCTTTACTTTCCAAGACTGTTATGAAAACACCCTCTCGCCATCGATCAACACCTTTCTTTATCTTTTCCCATTGCAGTGGTGGTTGTAAATGGAGGTGTCCAGAGAAACCCGGCAGATGAGAGCAACGAGAAAAGAGGACCAGCCTCAAGAAGATCAAGGACAACAAACACTCTGCATCGGGAAGACAACAGAGAAGACTGAGGACTGTGGCATGCTGGACAGACCATGACCATTTCAAGGGAGCAGCTGCCCAACTCCATCTCATTATGAGATTGAGGGCCTAAACACCAGGACTTGCACTTTCTCAACAGAGTCAGAATCATCTAGCTTATTGCATGCAATATCCTGATTTTTAAATGCTGACATTGAACTTTTTGAAAAGCTGAACATGATGCAAGTTGATCATAGGCATCTTTGGCCAAGTTTGACTTATCGCAACCACTTTGCTATCTCTGCTTTAAGGCAGGACTCGACAAACAAGAGTCCTCGGGCTAAATCCAGCCCCTGCCCATTTTTGTAAATAAAGCTTTATTGGAACATAACCACTCTCACTCATGTGTGTACTGTCTCCTGCTGCTTTTATGCTAATAACAGCAGAGATGAGTTTAGCACGTTTGAAATCATATGGCCCACAATGTCTAAAAAATTTGCTACCTGGTCCTTTACAGAAAAAGTTTGCTGATCCCTTGCTTTAGGGTCTTGAAATTGATGGACCCTCCCAGGATCTCTGGTCTTTTCCAACAGATCAGTTGGCCACCTTTAAATCAACGAAGAAAGAAGGGCCTGAAACAACTTTCGCTGGCCTGTCTGTACCACATACAAACCACAAAATTGATTATTTTGCCATCAAAAACAGAATACTCAATTTGAATACTAAGCAAACCAAGAAACAGCAGAATCGTGGTTTTGGGAAGGTACTCCAAGCATCTGATGCAGAAACACCTATGCTAGAATCCCACCTCTGCCACCACTAGCTGGGAGGCATTAGGCTGAGTACTTGACTTATGCGCAGCTGTTGCATCATCTATAAGATGGCAATATTATTAAGTAAATAATGATACCTATTCTGCAGGTTTTATGCTGAGGTTTGAAAGTAATATATGTCAAGTATCTGGCACCTCACAGAAGCTCTATAATGATGAGGCCAGTAGTCCTAATGGTGGTAATAGTAACACTATCATGTATATTCCAAACTTTGCTGCCCAACACATTTTCTTTCTTAGATATTCTTTGATAAGGAACACGATTCTGGGACTCTTCATGTTTCAAAGGACGGATTAGGAGAAACATGGAAAATTCCTTCCTTTAAGACTCAGTTACTTATTTTAGGGGCTGGGGAGTGAGTCTCTTCAATGTAAGTGCTCAGGAAATGGGCAGAGTGAGTGTTTGGGCAGAAAGGGGCAGAGTAAATGTTGGTTGATTTGTTTTCATGAATGAGTATATGGTTGAAGGGATAAAAAATAATACAGAGTCAGAAAAAAATCTGAAGTTCCAGTGTAGTATTTTTCCTTTGCACTGTTTCTTAAAAAATTATCACCAAGTAGAATTCAGTTAGACAAATCTTGACTGTGAGGCCATCTGCAAGAAGACTGACCTTCTTCAACAGTCAATGCAATGAAATAAAGCTGTGGGGTGGGATTCAGTGGGTCAATGTTCTGGACTAAAAGAATCAGGAGACATAGTGACTTAATACAATGCACAGCTCTTGACTAGACTGCGGTTTGAACACATCAGCTATAAAACAACTTCTGGGGACATTTGAAAAATGTAAATATGAACTGGGTAGCAGATAATATAAGAGAATTAATTATTATTAATAATTTTAATATAATTATTAATTCTGTTAGCTTTGATAATAATATTGCAGTTATATCACTTGTAGAGATACATAATGAAATATTTAGGGTTACGGCGTGATAATGACTGTAAATTATTTTTAAACACTTTAACCAAAAATTTTAAAAGGGAACAAATAAACCAAGGGAAAGAAATGCACAAATGTGGTTAAAAGTTAACACTGTCAGATTTAGGTGATGGGTATATTAGTCTCTCTACATTTCTGATGTTATTTTGTAATTTTACATGATAATGTAATAAATCAATAAAAATTATCTCTTTCTGGAGTTCTTAAGGATGCTGGATTATATTAATTATATTTGGAAATTGTGTCTAGGGTTAGGTTGCCCTTTCATCTCTGAAGAGTACAAAAGTCATCTTTTCCATTGAACTCTAGGCATTTTAGTAATAAATAAGAAAAAAAAGTAGTATTACTAAAAGATTAGTTTCAGAGTATTAGTTTGTCATTGGTGCTGTAACAAATTCCACAAACTTGGTGGCTTAAAACAAGATGAACTGAAAAACTTACAGTTCTGTAGGTTACAGGTCCAACACAGCTTTTTCTAGGCTAAAATTGTGTCAACACTTGGAGGCTCTAGACGGAACCCCTCTCCTTGCTTCTAGAGGCCACCTGCATTCCGTGGCTCGTGGCCGTGACCGCCTTCCTCCACCTTCAAAGCCATCAAGCTCGAATTTTTGACCCTTTCCCTATCATCACACCTCTCTCTCATCTCACCTAGGAAAGATTCGCTGCTGGTAAGGACCCATGTGATTACACTGGGCCCACGGGGATAATCCAGGATCATCTCCCTAACCCCAAGCCTTAATCACACCTGCAAAGTCCTTTCTGCACACAAGTTTCAGGATTAGCATGTGGATGTATTTAGGAAAGGGCTTTCTTCTTCCTGTCACAAACACTATTAAAAATCATAATGCATGATACCACAGGTAGCAGGATTATGTAGATATTAAAAATAACTGCAGCAACAGGAGTAGCCCCCATTCCTTGAGCACGTACAATACGCCAAGCACGTGATAAGGGCTTTACATGCATTTCCCTGTAACCCTAACGAGGTTCACCAGATTCTGCAGATGAGGAAACTGCAGTTCTGGGAGGTTGTGATATTTGCCTAAGTGGGAGCTTGAATCCAGGCCAATCTGATCATAAACGTCAACTTCAATACCTCCCAACTATTTCCTGTCTCTGATGTCTTAAGCACCTTCCTACACCGCTTACACACCCAGCACTTTAATTGATGCCGCTTGCCTGCCGACTGGCCAAGCTGCAATTATCCATCTACTTCATTTCTTTCACTTCTTTCATTTTTTTTCTCATTTCTTTTTAAAAGAAAAAATTCCATTTCCTATTAGCTTTCTTCTGGAGAACGCCCTCTCGAATACTTAAGCAAATATCGTCACCAGTCTGGGACAAGTCATTTGCTTATGTAAACTGATCAGGACAGACGTCACATAAAACATTTGACTTAGAAATCATGTGGTTGTTGGACGAGACACTTTCAAAACTGGGGTTTTATCAGAAAATGTTGGTCGAGAGCATGTGTAGAAAGAAACCCACTGATAAAGAGCCAGTGCTTCCTGAGATAGGCTCACTGGGATTGCTGTCTTTGTGTTTTGTCAGGGAGGAGAGCAGAGACGTCTTGGTTGGTTATTTGTTTCAAGGAAATGAACAAGTGAGAATCATCCCTCACTCACCTAGAACCACCTCAGCATCTAGGAGATTTGATGCTTCTGGCCAAACTCCCTCCTTTCTTCCTCCAGGACAGCAAACTGAAGTTACATTAAGGTACCTTTTCATGCAGAGACTGTACATTACCCTAAAAACTATGAAACGAATTCTCACATGTGTGCCTTGATTTCAAAATGGCTTATAGCAACTATATTCCTTCTAGAGTTCTTCAAAATTTTACAGTTATTTTATTTATCTAACAAGCTCTCCATAGAGAGCTTGATTTAGCATGCATATTTCTTGTTAGAAAATCTTTTTTCTTGAATAGTCACGAGACTGAAATTTCAAGGTACTTCTATTTATCCATTACGGAAAATCTCTTTATGTAATCTCTCTAAAGTGCATTTCAACCAAAGTCGTCATATCACCAACTCTTTTTATAGACACAATCCTCCTAAAAATCACAGGCTGGGAGATGGGTCATTTGTAGATTGAGCCTGCTGTATTATTGATTAGTTTTCTCCTTCCTTCCTTTTCCAGCAACACGCAGACTTTGTCAAACCAAACTCAAGATAAGTCATGCGTGAACAGTTCATCAACTGGGGAAAATGGGAAAGACTTGAATGAAATAAATAGTTTCGTACCTCAAACACCATCATTTCACATGTACATTGTGTTCATCTCGTAAATGCCAAAGCCCTCTGGTTGGCCAACTGGCTCTGAAAAATTACAAAAAGTCTCCAATTCCTAAAGGCTGGTAAGCTCCTCTTAATTTTTTTTTTTTTTTTCGCTTTACGAAATAGGAATAGTATAAACACAAGATGGGAGTGCTTAACGCTTCTTTTAGCATATCTTTCTGGAGCTGAGAGGGCTGCCCAGGGCCTTCACACATAGCAGCCTCTTTGGTCTCCAACTCAGTTCTTCTCGAGACATTTTTAGGACCTCCTCCAGAGGCTCAGGCCCAAACAGATGTCCCTGTCGCCCCCACTTCAAACTGGTGTGGCGTGAAGAAACACAAGAGGGAAGGGGGGGAAATGCTTTGGTAACCATGTGTCACAGTATAGAAAGTGGTTCATATATTAAGGGAAAGTCAAAATGCAAAACCAGAAAATATGTAGCTAGTTCAAAAGCATCATGAAAAACAGCTTCTAGCAGCTTCTCAGCTGAACCAAGTAGGTGTGAACCTTAGAGAATCAGATTGATGATAACATGACACAGGGGTTGGGGTTTGACCGTGAAGACAAACTTGAACTCCCAAAGGCAAAGGTTCTCAGCCTCGACGGTACAAAAAAGCATAGCGGCTCATGCTTTGTTTAGGGGGATATACAATACTATATGTTGCACGTAGCATCCCTGGCCTCTGCCCCCTAGACACCCCTAGCACTGCATCCGTGGTAACCGAAAAAGTCTCCAGAGTTGTCAAGTGTCCCCTGGGAGCAAAATCACTGCCAGGTGAGAACTTCTGACTCCAGGTATGAATTTGGATTACAGACTGTCCCGACTTACGATGGTTGCACTTAACGATGTTTCACTCCGATGGTGCAGAAGTGATACTAGATTCAGTAGAAACTTAGAATTCTGAATTCTGATCTATTTTCCAGGCTAGCAATATTCTCTTGTGATGCTGGGCAGAGGCAGGGGCCGCAGGTCCTGGTCACTAGGGTAAACAACTGATATGATCAATCTGTACCCATACAACCATTCTGTTTTTCACTTTTGATACAGTAGACAATAAATTACATGATATTCAACACTTTATTATAAAATAGCTTTGTGTTAGATGCTTTTGTCCAACGGTAGGCTAGCGTAAGTGTTCTGAGCACATTTAAGGGAGGCTAGGCTAAGCTGTGATGTTCGGTAGGTGAAGAGTATTAAATGCATTTTCTTTTTTTTTTTTTATTATTAAATAGATTTTTTTTTTTTTTATTCTTTTTTGGCTGTGTTGGCTCTTCGTTGCTGTGCGCGGGCTTTCTCTAGTTGCGGTGAGCAGGGGCTACTCTTTGTTGCACTGCGCGGGCTTCTCATTGTGGTGGCTTCTCTTTGTTGTTGAGCACGGGGTCTATGTGCGTGGGCTTCAGTAGCTGTGGTTCGCGGGCTCTAGAGCGCAGTCTCAGTAGTTGTGGCGCACAGTCTTAGTTGCCCCGTGGCATGTGGGATCTTCCCGGACCAGGGCTCAAACCCGTGTCCCCTGCACTGGCAGGCGGATTTTAACCACTGTGCCACCAGGTGAGCCCCTTAAATGCATTTTCAACTCACAGTATTTTCAATTTGTGATGGGTTTATTGGGACATAACCCCACCAGAAGTCGAGGAAGATCTGCATATTTGATGTTGAAGTGATGATTCCATGACTTCTTGGGATCCTCCAGATGGGCTGGCTACGTTTTAGAAATTCAAATTTCAGGGTATTTACACACAGACAGTACCAAGAGGAATTAAGTGGCCCAGGCACATCACTTATATAGATCAGGAAATTGAGACCCAAGACAGGGGGACTGTCTAACCAAAGTACTCGATTTAATAGCAGCCTAGGTTTTGGTACTGTTTTTGTTTTTAATTATAGTTGATTTAACAATGTTGTGTTAATTTCTGCTATAGAGCAAAGTGATTCAGTTATACACATATATATTCTTTTCCATATTCTTTCCCATTATGGTTCATCACAGGATATTGAACATAGTTCCCTGTGCCATACAGTAGAACCTTATTGTTTACCCATCCTATATATAGTAGTTTGCATCTGCTAATCCCAAACTCCCAATCCTTCCCTTCCCAGCACCCCCAGGATTGGTTTTTAAGGAAAACTCCCCAGATGCATCTATAAGCGGCCAGGGTCAGGCTAGGGATGCATCTCTAGGGAGATGCACTTTAGACCAGACCCTCTGAAGAGCTGTGCGTCGTCCCAGAGCCTATGTGGATGACTTCTAGACTACTTTCGGGATCCATCTGTGATCAAGAAGGCCACCCCCTTTCCCTTCAAGTCCTGGCCCTCAAGGATAACTTGGGTCAAGCAAAGAAGCCCCGGCCTCCTCCCATCAGTGCCCCTGTCAAAAGAAGGCCTGGGTGTTCCTGGCCCTCAGCAGCAAACTGGCTGAAATACAGGATTTATTCATAAGTTGGGCAGATGTGTGTTTGCCGCAACTCTATTTGCATGAGAAAACATTCTGCATGGAAACCCAGGCATGCAAATTTCACCCTGATTTGGCAACTGCAGGCCTAACACTACAGAAGTGAATACATCAACTGCTTCCTCTGGCTCTCAGCTCCTAAACCCAGGGAGAAACCACAACTCCTACTTCCTGCAATCCACTTTCCGCTTCCCCAGCTCTACGTTCCCTCCTCCTGAGGCCTCCTCTTAGCAACTGCTAATCCCATTGTGGGCCCAGCCACCAGAGTACAGCAAGCAGCCCATATGGGATCCTGGAGGGTGCTTCTGCTCCTTGAGCCTTAGAGAACTGCCCCATCACCATACGTTCCCAAGGGTCCTTCTTCTGCCTGCTTCCTCACAGCTGTTGTCATGGACATGTGATGTTTTCGTCGGCCAGGCCAACGTTCCTCCTCCTTCTGGTAACAGCACCCTGGTTTTCTGCTTCCTAAGGAACCCCTCCTTCCTACTCTCCATCCTCGAGGTGCAGGTGGACTTGACTCCACCCCCAACCCCAGGTGTGGGATTCAGGGTTAGCTCAGCAGAGCCGTGCGACTCTGCCGCCTCAGAGATTGGTTCCAAGATGGGCAAATGAAGCTGCCTGGGCCGAGAGGCTGGATTCCAGGAGGACAGCGTTTTTGTTGAAAGAAATCGACTCCTGTAACGAATACTGCTGAGAGGACAGGGCTTGGGCTGGGCCGGGGGAGCCACCTAAGAAACCTACAGAGGAGAGAGAGAAGCCACGAGACGGAGCGTGACCCAGACCCCACGGGCTGGCTTGAGTTTCCAATCTGGCTCTGTCTTAAGCCACCAGCCTTATTCTGGACTCTTGACTTATTGTAACCAGTTAATCCCTTTACGTTTAAGGCAGTTTGGAGTAAGCTCTTATCCCTGTTAACTGAAGCGGTCCCAGCGGGTGTAGAAGACACGGGTCCTCTGATCATCAACAATTTGCCGTTCCCCAAATTCCCTGCACATCCAAACATCCTTTTCTTTGGGTTCCTAAAAAAGACGGCTAAAGATTTCCACAGCTTCTTGTCATCTATTAAATCCCAATCTCCTTAGCCTGACGTTTCAAGCTTGCAGTAACCCGGTGTGACTCACCTTGGTCAACCTTTCCCCAACCCCTCCCTGTTGGTGTCCTGCACCCCCCTCAGAATCCCCCCACCAGTCCCCTCGTGGCCCGTCCATCTGCCCTCTGTCCTGACCAGTCTTCCAGCCTCTGCTCAATGTCGCCCCTTCCATCAAGTCTTCAGTGATGCCGCCGGCTTAACGCCACGGCTCCCTCACCTGAACTCCTGCGGCTTGTTGCCTACACGCCTCTCTGCACAGGGAAAGTGTGACGCAGCATGCAGGCCCTCAGCAAGTGTTCGAGAACATGCTATCATTACCAGCACAGTCACAGGCAACTTGGTTCTCTGTGCCAAGTCCTTGGTCCAGCCGCTAAACGTTAAGTCTCTCGAGGGACCACATCCCATTCATCGTTATTTCCCTGTAGCGCTAAAAAGCTGTTGAATGAATACGATCATGTATGGATATTCTGCTATTGTTTTATTAAAAGTCGGATCTGTTTTTATACTGCCAGTATGGAAATCATGAGAAGAAGGCACAGAGTCAGTTATAAGGAACCAACTTGCCGGAGTCTGAAGATGAACTGAGAAGTGTGGGGAAAATGGGATGTAAATAAAGTGCAGAGATCAGGGGCCAGGCTTTGGCGCCAACGCAGCGTGGGTTTAGAGCCTGGCTTTGCCACTGTTGTGGGATCTTGGGCCAGTTTCTCAGCCTCCAAAATCTGTTACCTCATTGGTAAACTGGGGTTTCTAGAACACAGCTCACAGGGTGCCCAGGAGGTGTAAACATTCCAGCACATGCGAAGCATTTCGCTCGTTACATGACAAGTAGCATGTGTTCTGGAAACAGCAGCCAAAGGAAAATGTCTGCGATCCCACATCCTGTGCAAGATGATTCCCGCTCGACCTCCCCACGTCACCGGTCCTCCTAGTCCTGAGGGTTATATTCCAGGTGCTCATTTGTTTTCCATCTCTTCCTAGGTCTGGAAATGTCAGTCTTCCATCTTGGTATGCTATATTGCTCCCTTGTTTCTCCCTGAAAATTACTATTTAAAATTTTTTGTATCATCTCTTCACTTCCTTTACACCATGATGCCGACCCTGAGTACGCTGTCCCAGGACACCCAACGCTCCTCTTTTTATTCCGCACTTGCCGATCTCGGTCATTTTAAAAAAGGTTCCCAACTCTACAGGAGAAAGTTCAACGGGACAATCGTGACTATCTTTCTATGGTTCCTGCTGCCGAGTTGGTAATTCAAGAATATTTCTGTCCTTCCTTCTCTTGCGGATGGTCAGTCAACGATTATTTACCAAGTGTCCTCTAAGTACCAGGGGCTGTGTCGGGTGTGGGGATGTACAGTGAGCCAGAGAGATACGTGTTTCTGTCCTTGCCCTCTTCGCGTCTGCAACGTTTCTTTTCCGTAAATGGAAGGACAAACGAAGACTGGAACTTCACCAGCGCTCGTCTTCCTCTGCCATCTCCTTCTTTATTAAAATTGCAACACGAAGAAGAAAAACAACCACGCTTCCTCCATGAAGGAGCTCGGAATTACCTGCCCCAGTCACTGGGAGGTGAATACATTCACTGCTTTTTAATTATATTGGCCTTACTCTTTCATGAAAAAAATAAAAAACAGTCTCAACAGGGAGGCTGAGCAGAGCAAAGGACGCTAAACATAATTTATGCACCTTATTAAAAACAATTAGGGATTGTTTGATGAGGCAGATTCGGCTCCAGATGGCTAGGCTCCATAGAGCCACGGTTCCCATTTCTTCTCACCTTCCCCCAGCCTCTTCCCAAGTTCTGCATCCTCAGTTTTCTTAAAATACAAGGATGGGATTGTAAGGGATGCTGTTCCCACGTTCACTCCTTTGCTCTTCTCCGTCGTTTCTGCACTAATGTTGACTGGCTCTGGGCTTCTCCTCTGTCACCATCTTGGTCGCAGCGCTCAGGCTGCCAGACGTACCACTGACAGACACTTTATCAGCCTCTTCAGACTTCTACGTTTGCCTTGCTGGGGGAGCAAGTTTGCCTGCGGGGCCTTTGGGGTCCAAGCATGTATCAACTTGCTACTGCATTTTAGCCTTGAGGGGACCAGGAGGGATACAGAAGTCCACTGTGATGTAACATTGGCGGCCTTCCCTACGCTCACATCCTCCCTTCCCACCTCCTTCACCACGTTGCAACGATGCCCACAGATTGGAGGTTCTCCCAACGCTTCACATGCTGTTCTGCTCTGTGCCTTTGCTCACTCTGCGCCTTCTGCCTAGATCGCCCTTCTCCTACGTTTTCGCTCAGCTCATTACTACTCACCTTACAACTTTCAGCGAAGGCATCACCTCCCTGCCTCGCATTCCGTCCGACCTCTACACCTGGGCTGTGTTGATGGCCCCTTGTGTTGATTTAGATCATAATAATCTGCTCAAGGTTCTGTTTTCCTTAAGAAACCATGGGCTCCTTGAGGGCAAGGACTGAACTCTATTTATCGCCATCTTCCCGGCACTTGACACAATTCAAGGCACATAGTCTGGGGGCTCTCAATCTGAATTACCTACTAGAATCACTGGGTTCGTTTCTTAAAAATAAGTCTCCCAGGGCCATACCTCCTTGGGAGATGGTTTGGGGTAAAGCCCCATCATCTGTATTTTTTAGCAGCACCCCAAGTGGTGCTCACATCCAGCCAAGGTTGAGGACCATAAAAGTCATCACTCAGCACGAGTGTGTGAAATTGTGCTCCTCCAAGCTGGGAGAGAAAAGAGATTTCTGGATTTTCTACAACAGGTTTTTATCGGTCATTCCTGACTCTCAGAAATCTAGACATATGGATATATGAGGAGTAATTTAGTTTCCCATGTTGCTTAATTATTCTCTAAAAATAAAAAGGAAGAAATAGAAGTGACAACAAAATGGCAGAAGGTTTGTTACACCTAAACATCCACTGACAGAGGACGGATTAAAGATTTCGGTGTATCCACACACTGTAATCTTATACAGCCACCAAAAGGGCAATGCTCTAGCTACAGACATGGACCAATACCCAAGACATATTAAGTGAAAAAAGTAAGATACAAAGCAAAGTTTGGTGGCTGTTGTGGGTTGAAGTGTGTTCCCCCCAAAGATATACTGAAGTCTTTATCCCTGGCACCTTGGAATGTGACCTTATTTGCAGAAGATGAGGTCCTGGGAGATTTTGATTGACATGTATACACTAATATGTATAAAATAGATAACTAATAAGAACCTGCTATATAAAAAATAAATAAAATAAAATTCAAAAAAAAAACAAAAAGATGAGGTCCTACTGGATTAGGGTGGGCTCAAATCCAATGACTGGTGTCCTTATAAGAAGAGAGAAATTTGGGTACAGACACAGAAGGCCATGCAAAGATGGAAGCAAAGATTGGAGTGATGCAGCCACGGAAGCTAGAAGAGAGGCATGGAATAGATTCTCCCTCAGAACCTCCAGAAAGAACATATCCTACCAACAACTGGATTTTGGATTTCCCGTCTCCGGACTGTGAGAGAATAAATTCTGTGTTTCAAGTCAGCCAGTTTGCAGTGCTTTGTTACGGCAGCCCTAGAAAACTAATACAGTAGCCTATCATTTTGTGGAAATTACCCATCTGTCTGTCTGTCTATCTTTTAATACAGACACTCTATCTGAAGGAATACCCAAGAATCTGAGAACAAACGTGGCCTCTGGGAAAGAGAAGTGATGGCTACAAGCAAGGTGAGGAGCAAAGATTTATTTTTCACTGCATGGTCTTTTGTGCTTTTTGACTTTTGTACTACATTCACGTGCTGTTTATTTGAAAATCAATGATTTTACAATTATTGTGATTTTTTATTTTTTAACAGCTTGGGTCAGCTGCAGAAATGACCCAAGAAAGCTGCTGAACCTCTCGGAGCCTCAGACTTCACATCCAGAAAATGGGGATAACGACAATAACTACAGTTGACCCTTGAACAATGCGGGGGAATAGAGGCGCCAACCCACCCAGCAGTTGAAAGTCCACGTGTAACTTTACAGTTGACCCTCTGTATCTGCAGTTCCCCATCAAGGGATTCAACCAGCTTGGATCGTGTAGTGCTGTAGTACATCTTTATTGAAAAAAATCTGCATACAACTGGACCCATGCAGCTCAAACCCCTGTTGTTCAAGGGTCAACTGTACCTTACCCTCAGTGCGTGATGTGCCTGGAACAGCTCTTGGCAGAGAAAGGGTCTCAAGGCGTGATTGCCTTGGCTATTGTTTTTATGGCTAGTATGTGGTTAAAGTGCTTCAACAATAGTTAAAATCAAAAGAAGGAATCATGAGTGGGACCCTGGGGGGACCAGATGAGACTGTGGAGGCAGAACATAAAGCTTGCACCTAATCAAGTCCAGCATGTGCTACACAGACGAGACACTCCTCAGCAGGCTTCCTCAACGGCAGTCATGCTGCCTTCAGGGCTGGATAAGTCTATGTGTTGGGGCTGTGCTGCACACAGTAGGATCTTTAACAGCACTGTTGGTCCCCACCTACTCGGTGCCAGTAGTATGCCTCCCTCAGTTGTGGTCATCAAAAAAGCCTCCAACCCAGAAAAAACCATAATTCAAAAAGATACATGCACCCCAATGTTCATTGCAGCACTATTTGCAATAGCCAGGGCATGGAAGCAACCTAAATGTCCACTGACAGAGGAATGGATAAAGAAGATGTGGTACATATATACGATGGAGTATTACTCAGCCATAAAGAAGAACAAAATAATGCCATTTGCAGCAACATGGATGGACCTAGAGATTGTCATACTGAGTGAAGTATGTCAGACAGGGCAAGACAAATATCATATATCACTCATATGTGGAATCTAAAAACAGGGTACAAATGAATTTATTTACAAAACAGAAGTAAAGTCACGAATGTAGAAAACAAACTTATGGTTACCAGGGGTTGGGGGGAGGGATAATTTGGGAGATTGGGATGGACATATCCACGCTACTACATATAAAATAGATAACTAATAAGGACCTGCTGTGGAGCACAGGGAACTCTACTCAATACTCTGTAATGGCCTATAGGAGAAAAGAAGCTGAAAAAAGAAAAAAACAGTGGATATATGTATATGTATAACTGGTTCAGTTTGCTCTACACCTCAAACTAACACAACATTGTAAATCAACTGTATTCCAATAAAATTTTTTTTTAAAAAAGCCTCCAAACATTGCCTAATGTCCTCTGGTGTATAAAACTGACTCAAGTTGAGGACCACCAGCCTGCAGATCAGTGATTCCTAGTGTGTCACCCCCAGACCAGCAGCATCAACATCACCCCGGAGCCTCTTAAAAACGCATAATCTGGGCTTCCCTGGTGGCGCAGTGGTTGAGAGTCCGCCTGCCGATGCAGGGGACGCGGGTTCCTGCCGCGTTCCCGGAGGATCCCGCTTCCCGCGGAACGGCTGGGCCCGTGAGCCATGGCCACTGAGCCTGCGCGTCCGGAGCCTGTGCTCCGCAACGGGAGAGGCCACAGCAGAGAGAGGCCCGCATACCGCAAACAAAACAAAACAAAAAAACGCAGAATCTGGGCCCCATCTCAGACTTACCGCATCTGAACCTGTATTTTAACAAGATCCCCATGTCATTCTTATGCACGTTAAAATTTGATCAGTGTCTATCTACACCAGTAGCTCTCCCCTCCTAAACATAGGAACGCTTGCACCTTTGGTTAAAAACACACATTATCAGCTCCTACCAAAACTGCTGCATCGACTCTCCAGGAGAAAGGGCTGGGAATGGATAGTAAAATGATTCTTAGGATCAAGAAGATTGGGAAAACTCTACAGCATTTCTACGGAGAAACAAAATTTAGCAGTTACTTTCCAGAACTGTCTGGGGAGAAAGTGTCTTGGCTCAAGAACTTGTTCTCTGGATATTCAACAAATCCTCACTGAGCACAGGACAAGGGACAAGCCATTAGAAGAGACACATCTCCTTACCAGCAGAGAGCTGACAGCCCAACCATGCACTAAATGGCCCTTTCACTTCCTCATCCCCTGAGCAAATAAGATCTGCCTCTGCTTAAGCCAACTGAAGTCTGATTTCTAATCATTTGTCTCTAAGATGGTCTCAACACACTATCCTCTAAAGTCACAAGACTAATTTTCCTTCCTATGACCATGCTCAATGAAGCAACCTTCTAATCCTAATATGGCTTTCCATGAAGCTCTGCCCCCGGGGAGACAATACAGAGCTCACTGAGCATAAGCATGTGATGCTTTTTGTAGCTACAGAGAGTATTAAAAATGAATTGTATTCTGGTTTTATACATCAGTCTCTTGTGAGTTTGGTTCCTGTGAGTCAGTGTCCAGGTTTTAACACATCTGGGTATACTTAGCAAAATGAATATTCCAACCAGTCCCTGGAATGAAGTCATGCCACACCTACACTGCACTGTTTTAAGGCAGGACCTCTTTAAATAGCAAAAAGTGGTTAAACCCAGATGGTCTGTAGATCTCCTTCCTATGTGTGCAATAGAAAGGTGGATCTATCAGCCTTTTTTTTCCTTCTTACTAGACAAAGTTGGGATTCCGAAGTGAACAGCTGCACGGTGTTATCATCTTTCTACACATTCACACATAGCAATCTTAATGATACACCACGATGAATAATTTGGTGTTATTTAACTCTCTGTGCTCTAAGCCACGGACTGCATCAAACCCAACTCAGACAGCGAGCTTGCTCTTCAAATTTCGGTGGTGAAGTCATTCATAAATTAAAAAAACGGCTTCTTGTTTTGTATGAATCAATTCACAAGATAAATATTTAAACAAAATGTGGCTTCAATTGTGCTCTCTGATGGTAATTGCTGGCTCACACTCTGTTTCTGTATCAATGTGTTTTCTTTTATTTTTCCCCCCCACGCTGACTAATGAACAGAGCTGTCAGAAGCCCATTGCTCATGATCTAGCGAACAACACATTAGCAGTTTCACATAAATATAAAAGCCCACAAGGGAAATATACACGTAACACACAAATACTCAGTTGCTATGAACAGATAAAGAATCCTGGGCATAAATGCAATTAACCAAGTAGTTGACACTCTCTTAACATAGGAATCAGCCCTGCATCATCTCAACTGTCAATAAAAAATATATAATGCAAAGAACAAAACCCTTTCTGCATAGAACATATCCTATTTGGAACAGCCCACAAAATTCTGTACCTGAGGTTGCCGGGGGTAAGAAAAAGCTTATTTATGTAATTTGGGTATATTTACAATCCCTACATTGTACAAAACCGCATACTCTTGAATTTAAATCCCATTCAAAGCGGGAAGAATCCAGGATTTTTTACCTTTAAGACTCAAGATTCTTTTAAATGTCATTTCATTCATATCCTTCGTATCTCCATGGACTGTTCTGTTCCAATTTTACAGTTTATTCACTCCATGAAAACGTATCAAGTCATTACCATGTGCCTGGCATTGCTGGGGAAGATGGATTCCAGGAAGAAAACTTCCAGGCTCTGACAGGCATCAAAAGAACCAGAAAGGAGAGGTCACTGTCTCCCAAACCGCTGCGCTCACTAGGAGCACTGTAAACTCGCAAACCGCAATTCTCTAAGATAAATACTTAAATAAAATGTGTTTTCAATTGTCCTCTTTGATGATAATTACTGGCTCACCCCCTGTAATTGCATCAATGTGTCTTTATCTCCTTTCCTCATGCCGATTAACAAACTTAAGATTCAGAAGATACAGCATTGTGAATGTTAGTGATAAAAGACGAGATACAACTGTTCTAAATAAGTCACTGATTCTCCCTATTTCTCCTGATTCCTTCTCTGTCAACTCTTCAGCCATGTGGAGGGCGAGATAGGCAGAAGTTGCAAGGCCTCTCAAATTACACCCCTGACGCTGGCATGAAAAGACTGGAGTTCAAAGCTAACGTCCCCTGTGAGGTGGGTCTTCCCCTCATTGTCTGAAACCCCTATCTGGATTCTTCTGAGCAGCCAAGCCTTGGACCCAGATCCGTCTAATCCACTCACACCAGTGACCACGACCAAATCAACAGCATCCTTACTAGGGCTTGGAAAATTCAAGAGTGGAAGAAAAATCATGCTGCATAGCCCAGGAAAGAAGTCAGATGTGCGCTCCCTTGATTTCTTTTTTTTTCTGCCCCCTCTTATGTGGTAGATCAGAGTATCGCTCAGGAACACTCTTCCTATCCCCCGTCAGTTCCATGGATAGAGTAGGGACATCCTGATTTTGGGTTTGGCTCCGTGACTTGCTTTGGCCAAGAGAATATTAACAGGTATGACACGACCAAAGGCTCATAAAGCACTTGTGAGACTGGACATGTTCTCTTGTGCTTCTCTGCCCAGCCTAGTCGCCCAAGGACCCAAGAGGAGGAGAGGACCCACCCAGCCAGCTCCAGCCTCGGTCACCTAATCCCCAGCCACTCTGCAGACATGGGAGCTAAACAGATGCCCTTCTTTAAATGCCACCAACATTTTGTTATTACCTGTTACTTGGTAATAGCTAACAACAGAGCTGATCTGTGATGGTACCCATCCTGCATTCCCTGGCTCCTGCCCAAGAGGAAGACACATCCCTTCTACTCTGCAAGGCCTTTAAATTTTGAAATACAACAGAAAATATGTGTTTATTGGCTGAAGAGAAACCTCAGAATCCAAATTGTTGCTTTCAAGGATGCACGTGAGGGACTTGAATCCATCATTTCCCTCCTTTGCTTGTAGCTCCCACAACTGCTTCCTTCACTCTCACCTACATCTTGAATCGCTTCCGCTCAGCCTCTGGGGCAGCTTCTTCCCCCTACCTCTCCTCATCCCTCTTTCCATCCACTCCATAAATATCTGTCAGATGCTAGAAAGGCAGGAGGGAAAGAAGAGCACGGCAAGGTCATGAAGGACGCACGAAAAGATCACTTCGAGACAAATGAAATGATCAACGACGGCAAATATTGTCACGTGGCTCAGTAAAGGGTCACCTCGTCCGAGCCCATGGCTTGAGCATGCCCTCACCAGCCAGCAACCGTCAGACACTATGCAGCCACAACCTCTCCCCGAGCTTCTGCACCCATGTTTGCAGGTGCCCAGTGGCCATCACCTGGATATCCTGTAGGTGACGCCTGCTCAAATTCCCCAAGCCTGACTGATATCTGCCATCCAGATGTTCCCCTTTTGTGGGCTGGGTCTCTCTGATCAACACGTGCAGTAGGTGCTGGTGGTGTCCAGCTCTTATTTCCTTGGGTCTTATCTGGTGTGGCGCACCCTACGGGCTTCCCGCGGCCCACGGGCTGGCTGTGGGAGCTGAAGCCCGCTCTAACCCATGGACCAGAAGTGCCCCAGAGAATTAACTCCCCACAAGGTACAGCCCTCACCCAATGGCGGCACCCTCTCCAGGCATCACACAGAGGCACGTGTTGGGTTCTGACTTCCACAGTCGCCCAGCAGAAGCTCCAGTTACCGCAATGGCAACGCCCTTGATAACTGGCTGACGGCCCTAGCCTTACTCACTTTTCCACTACCTTGCCAGTGTTTCTCAGTATCACCTCCCAAGGAAACTATTTGTACAGGAATCCTCGCATGAGGGTCTGTTTATGGGGGTAGCCAGACTGAGGCAAAATGCCTCCCTATCCTAAGCTAGATCTTACACCCCCTCTTTTACACGTTTCAATGACGCTCCCCGCCCGCGCCCACCCAATACAACCTTATTCATTCATTCAAAAGTATTACCAGGAACCTAATACACCAGCTGCCAGGGATACAGCTGTGAACAAGACACTGAGGGCCCAGCCTTCAAGAGCTTAAGCTCCAACGGGGAAGAGGGACAAGAAGCGAGACAAATACATCAACATCATCACCTGCAGAGAGGAGTTTTATGAAAGAAAGAAATCGGGATGATGAGATAGAGAAATTGAGGAAAGCCATATTCTTTAAAGTGGGCAGGGAAGGAAGCGACACGGGAGCTGGAACCCGGAGAATAAGCCCAATACGTGAAGATGTGTGGGTGGAGGAAGGCTCTGCAGGCAGAGGGAACAGCACAGGCAGTGGCCTGGAGGGAGCTTGCCCATCCGAGGACAGGGAAGGAGGTCAGAGGAGGTGAAGGACAAGGGACCAAGAAGAGTGTATATACAATAAAGGGGGAGGGGTGAGCCAGGGCCAGACCACGGAAGGCCTTCTGCGTGGCCATTAGGACTTTGGATTTTATTCTAAGGACCACTGAAAGGATTTCAGAGAGGGTGTTACACAAAATTCCCTCTGACTGCTGTATGAGGATTATTTTGGAAGCGTGGAAGCCCAGAGGTTCTTGTAAGCTGACCTTGCCTTCCGTGCAGGGTTCATTCTGAGTCCCATCATGGCTTGTCCGTAATATCTTCAGGGTCTCCGACTCTCCCCTTAAAGGTGTGCAAGCTGTGGGCAAGCGCAACAAATATGATCTATGCCCTTGCAGAGCTCATAAGCTAATCCAGAGCCGGAAAAGTCAGCAGTCATGATGGCACAGGGCCTTGATGGTGGAGGGTACCACTGGTGCAGCAGAGAGATTGGGAACTCAGACCTAGACAGGGTCAGGAAAAAATGCATAGGCTGAGGCCTGAGTGGGGGAGTAGGAATTACCCAGATACAGAAGGCTAAGGGGGAAAGAGCATGGTGTACTTGGGGAACTGAAAAACTCAGTCTGGTCAAGGCACAGAGTATGAGAATGGACGTGGTGAGAGATGAGGCTTAAGTGGTCAATCAATGCTTAGTGATTGAGTGAGTGAATGAATGAATGGGTGATGAGAGACATAAGCCAAAATGAAAAAAATTCTAATCTAATGTTTCTAGTCCTTCAACATTGCCATTCAAGGACTTCCACTCTACCGCAGATGACAACTTGACAGATGAGTTAAACTGAACTCAGGAAACATTTATTGAGTATTTACTATAGGCCAAACATGTTAATTAAGCATTCGCAACAGATCTATAGAGCTGGCTTTTGGCCTGGAGAAAATCACAAAGGCAAGTGACGTCTGTATGACCATCTAAGACTGTGCTTTGACACTTAAATGACTATTCTCAAAAGTGAGGCATAAATGAAGTGGATTTGTAATGTGGGTTAGGCACAGAGATCTGTTTTCTAAACACAGTCTTAGTTCCTCTTAAAAAAAAAAAATATATATATATATATATACATATTTTAAAGTTCTGGAGTACGGGCCTTATCTTCAGCTTTGGTCAACAGAAAGAGGGAGATCCTATAAACAAGGTCCCACTGTACAGCACACGGAACTATATTTAATATCCTGTGATGAACCACAACGGAAAAGAATATGAAAAAGAATGTATATATATGTATAACTGAGTCACTTTGCTGTACAGGAGAAATCAGCACACAACATTGTAAATCAACTCTACTCCAATAAACTTTTTTTAAAAAGACGGAGCTCCTACACCCTACAAGGAGTTTCCACTTTCCACTGCAGATTCATTTCACTCTCTACAGCCTCGCTGTCCCATACTTTTATACTCTATACTTTCACCGTCCAGTATGGTAGCCACGAGCCATATGTGGTTACGGAGCCCTTGAAATGGGACTAGTCTGAATCGAGATGTGCTTGTAAGTGCAAAAGGCAAACACAACTTCCAAGATTTAGTATAAAAAAGAATACAATGTATCTCATTAGTTTTTTTATGTTGATTACACACTGAAATAACGCTATGCTGAGTATACTGGGTTAAATAAAATCTTATTAAAATTAATTTCACCTGTTACTTTTTACTTTTTAAAATGTAGCTAAAAGGAAATTTTAAATCATATATGGCTCACATTTGTGTCTCCTATTATAGAGTCGGTTCTAGTAGTTATATTGTTACATACACAGTACATATATTTACATACAATATAAGTATATATTATATATGTATCGTTCTTCTGTATATAACTTACACAAAGTAAGTTACACTTATGTGGAAAATGTGAATTTGTTCCAACGCGACTGATATGTTGAGAAGTGATTTCAGCATAACACAAATAAGGCGTCTACTTATGTCTGCAAGGAACACGAGGTGAATTCAGAAAACTGCCCCCAGCTGAACTGCGTGGCTTGGGAACACACAAAACGCTCACACATGCACAGACCTCAAACATCTCCCAGCTACTTCAGTTCACCACATGGATTACACATCACACGCACCCACATCTGGTACTACAACTTTCCATCCAATTTTAGATAACCCTCCTTCCACCACTTACCATAACTCACAGGCAGCCACCCACTGCTTGTGGACGCTACTTTCCCAAGCAAATGCCAGGTCTTTTCCAAGGTAAAATGCAATATGTAGTTTAGTACTCATGCAATCTTAATCAGTGAACGTATGCAAAACTGGGCTGTTTTTACTACGTTTTTTTTTTTTAATGGGTCACTGACAAACTTTTTAGTGTTATGCCCCTCACCCCACTTTCCCCACTTTCTCTCTAAGTCCTGCAGTTTTTATTGCAAGATTTTACATCTCATGGTATTTTTCAGTAACGTCTATGGCTGTATCTCTATTGGATGGGGCTGTGCTACAGAACCTCGGTTCCCAAAGCAAACACTAGCCTCTCAGTCCTACCCTTAAGACACCTGCTTCACAGGGTGCCGGATCTTCCTTTAAAGCAATCTTTAAAAAAAAAAAACAACGCAATATGATTCTAAGGTACTGTAGGGGCAAACGTCATAGAACCTATACGAACAAGGCTAATGATTACTTTCATAACATGACTGCTAACTTTGCTGTAAATGTGAAAACAACCGTTGTGCTTTTATGAACAGTGCCAGGGGAGTGAAATAAATAAGAAGTCTCGCTGCCTTGGGGAAAGCGTTTTTTTCTGCTTTGTCCAGGATAAGATGGACCGTGTGACTACATAAGAGAGCACTTCCTTAAAATCTCAGGGGCCACGATTACATGACGTCACTGGAAAAGTGCCGGTGACTGGGATTCCTGCTTCTGAGACATGACGCTTTACTTTTTTCTAAAGCCCGGCTTTATCCCGGCGCTGTCAGGATGGACCCTGGGGGCCTGACTGGAAAACCAGCATAGAATATGGACTCACTTAAACATAGACACTTCCTTAAAAGCTTTGGTTCGATGTGAATGTAAGTCATTTTGATTACTCAATTTCTATATTTATTAGGAATGATAAACCAAAGTACTTGAAAATAATTTCAGTGGTGATGAACTGCGGCAGTCGATCGATGGGGGACACGGCAGTCAATTACCCTCTCACTTTATTTTGGTCCTCGGCAATCAGTTGGGATCAATGCTCTCAGTCTCCATTGATAGCCAAGCGCAAATCACAAATAATTCTTTTAAGTGGGCTGTCACAGTGTGTAACCAGGTCCAACTGCTCCCTCCACGTGGGCGACTAGGATCCGGTGCGCGCTGTGGCGTTCCCAGCCCCGCCAGGTCAGCAGGAGTAGCTACGAGAGGCCAGCTCAGCCCGAGAGGACCCTCAGCCTCACAACTGCGTCTCGTTACAGCCCACTCTGGCCTCTTCAAAATGGAGCTGCCTGAAGTAAGCTCGAATCTGAAACTTGGTGAAATCAATGAATTGAGCAAAAAAGAATTACCGGGAAGGTAAATCATGCAACACTCAACAAGGATAAAGAAAGGAAGAACTATAACCCAGCAAGGATACCCATGCATTCTAAATGTGCTTTTCTAAAAAGGAGGTGGTGGGAAGGGAGCTTTTCCTGAAGATACGAACTCTGGAGAAAGGTTGACTTAACAGCCCCTACGTGTGTCATTTGGGGAGGCAGAAAGACCCCTGAACTCGAAGTGAGATTCTCCCAGTTTGGCCATTCAGAAGCTGGCTGACCTAGGGTAAAACGCAGCACCACGTGACCATCAGAGCGGTGAGTCCCAATTCATAAAATGAACAGGTTGGCTTAGGTTCCCAAACTGCTCCCTGGGGGAACTTTGCACCTCAGGGAAATGGGGAAAAGGTTTGCGGAGAGGAGGAAGGAAAGGGTTGAGGGGAAGGCCGAGAAGCTTCTCTCCACTCTGTTTACTTGTTTTGTGCGTTTGGTTCTACCTCAGAGTCTGTTTCAAGGAACAGCCTAATTAGCGTGTGAGAGTCTGAACTCTGGAGCCAGGCAGCTGGGTGTGTTTCCCAGCTTCCACTTTCTTGCTGGTTGACCTAGCCTCTCTGGGCTTCACAAATGACATCTGAACAGCACTTACTCTCGTGGACTGGTTATGAAGCCTAAATACATTAATATTTGTAGTGCACGCAGAACGGCGTCTGGCATGTGGCAAACTACATAGGGGTTTAAGTAAAGCAAGTTTTATGCTGCCTTTAAATTTTTTTTCAACTATAGCCCTAAACTAGGGGTCTCAAGACTTTCTAACCCAACATCCTCATCAGAAAAAAAAAATTCTGAACGTGCAATCCCCATGTTTATATACTTGTATACACACATGTACTATGGTTCTAATGTATTCTGTTTTAAGGTGTGCAAACAATTCTGGAATGAACATAAAGTTGGGATATAAATAGGGAGGGAAGTTAGACCTGTTGCCTCGATTCTCCTCCCCTGTCCTGAGCTCAGAGGGCTCAGCACTCAATGCTTGCCGCAGACCTCCAGCGAAAGCAGCTGGCGAGCCTGGTTGAGCGTAAGTAGACGGCTTTGCAAATGCACAGCAAAGGGACCCTTGTCAGTATCCATTTTCATTCAAGACGCGATGCTCTGAGTGTTCTCAAGCATGCGGTGAGCACCTACTGGGCGCCCTAGGGACAGGAAAAAACTACAAGATGACGTCTACGGTCCTAGACACAACTCAGGTCGTGAGAAGCTGAGACTAAAATGCTGGCCGCAAGCCTGCCACTCACGGATCCGTGACAGAGGGGTTGTGCTGGAGTGCAAGTGGTGTCGGGGAAAGAGAGAGTCTCAAGAAGACGGGCGTGGTCTTCTTCTACGTTAGCACGCTAAGACTCAAAGTAAAAGCTTGCCCTTCTCCCCTGCCCTGCTACCCATTGCGGCAATTCCAGGCCAGGAATCCAGGTCTTCGTGGCTCGTGTCCGAGGGCATTTCCTACAAGATCATGATCAACCATAGTTACAGAGCTACCCGTGTTCACTGACCAACCCCACGGCCAGCTTGGGGAGCGTGAACAGTCCAGACTTCATCTGAGATCAGAAAAGCCCTCTGAGAAGGCTGCCACAGCTCCAGAGGAGAGAAGAGACAATCAAGCAATTATTTAGAACGATCACATAGACATGGGACATTTCATTTATATCAGGATAAATGCCTAAGTCACTCTCCTCTACAGCTATGCTTAAGAGCTAATGTTTCAGGAAGTAGCCTCCAGAGCTGAGCATTTTTACGTTACTCTTGTAGAAATAATCTGGGCTGTCTGCTCAGCGCACAGCAACCGTCCTACCTGCCCTCCCCCTACACAGAGTGACCGTGGGCAGCCACCGTACGTTAGATGCCGAAGCTTCTCAAAGCTCAGGGTGCACACCAACGATCTGGGGATCCTGCAAACGTGGAGATGTGACAGGTCCGAGGTAGTCCAAGGGTCCACATCACTAACGCAGTGTTGTGATGACACCAACGTTGCTGATGTAGGGGCCGCACTTTGAGTGACAGGTTGTATATATCTCCACCCACTGACCATAGCTCACTGGACGTGGAGTAAACACCTCACCAAACTGAGCCAATCAGCTTCCATTCCAGACATTTCGCTTTGAGATAGAGATTCTCTTCCTTCTGGGATGATCTCTCAAATGTGGACAGATCTGAAAACTCAAAAGCTGTCGGATAGCCGTCTTCTGCTATGTGCATGGAGACAAATGAAAGACCAGGAGGCAGAGAAAAATTGAGCAAGTATGCAAAATGAGGGACACAGACAGGACACAGACTGCCTGGGTCCTGCAGCTTTTAATTCCTGGGTCCAGGTCCTATTGATACCTCTAGGAGTTCCCTGACTTGGGTTCCACAAGACACCCCTGCATCATTACAATAATTTTCTCTTTTTCACTTAAGCTTGTTGTAAGTTGCTTTCTGTTACTTGCAACCAAAGTACTATAGACTGTCAACAGCTACCAAGGGCAAGCACTGGGCATTTTAACCTAAGACTTTACCAAGAGCACATAGGAGGTGCTTGTAAGACAGCTGATGATGGAATGAATGAACATAATGCCCCAGGCATGGTGTTCTCTGCAACTTCCCTGTGCCCAGATTTGGAGAAACCCTTTTACTTCCTGTCTCGCTGTCAATCCTAGAAATCCAATTGTGAATACAGCACACTGACTGTCAATTTTTCTTTTTATGCCATCTATTCCCTCTGCACTCTGATTTCATTCTTCGTATCTGGCAAGGGAAAAAGGGACTCGGGGAAGGTGTATTTCCCCTTTAAATACCATGAAAGTTATGAATATATCTTTCCCAAACTGCCAAAATAATTGTTTCATTTACAGAACTGAAATCCTCTAGGGAGCGTCCCAGTGATGTTCTAAATTGCTAACATCAGATACGCAGAAAACAAATATGGAGCGGGCCATATGCTCCCGATCCTGGATTTAGCATCGCAGCTCAACAAAAACTCGCATTTCAATCACTTTCAGTCGGTTTTGGGTTATGAGTATGTGCAGGGTTGGGGCTGGAAAGAAGCCACCGGCCTGGAACCTTCTGCAGAGAAGGGCTCTGTCTGCACGGCCTGAGGCGCCTGCACAAGTTACCATTTTAGAGAGTTCACTTTAAATCGACACGTACAGGCTGCAGATCCCCAGTCAAAGGGGAAACCGGAGAAGGCAGTGGCTACGTGACCATGGAAGGAGAATCTGACAAATTTCTCCCTCTTCTTTTTTATTACTATTCAAAAAAGTCCTATTGTTTGGGGGGGGGGGGTTGGGGCACAGCCAGGCACTTCCCACTTCTCCAGGCTGCGTTATGAAAACGGCATGTAACGAGGGATAGGCAGGGATGATAACAACGGTGATGGGGTTAACATTTACAGACCACATTTTATGTTCTAGGTGTTACTCTCAGAACCTTACATATGTTAACCCATTTAATCTTTAAAATAATCCTGTGAGGTGGGTATCATTATTCTCCCCATTTTACAGATGAGGAAACGAAGGCTCTGAAAATTGGAGTAATTATACTAATGAGGTGTAGTGGAACAGCTCTTGCTTTTTCCTGCCAACAGCCATTCTCCTTCTTCTGCTCGTAGGTCTCAGTTTCCCTTTGGAGAACCACTATTCCCTTCTGCACGTTGTTTTGGTGGGACAAAGGAGACTACCTTAAACTCTAGGACCAAAAGATCCTATCTATTCAGTCATTGTTGGACTATGAACTACACAAGGGCAGGCACTGGTTTTATCCATCTCAAATCCTAGCCCAGGGCACAGGTTAGATGCTCAACAAATAGTTGAAGGACAAACAAAGGAACAAAGCATATGATGTGTAATATATTAACGTGATGTTTTCTACAACAGCTGTGTCCTGATTAGTCAAGCCTGGTTGTGCGTTTCCTCTAGACGGATCATGCTCTCCCGGGAATATGAATGGAATCATGCAGGAATAGAAGCTTTTGGAGCTGATTCATCCTGACCATGGTGCCTTAGAAGGGCTGCTACCTCTATCCTAGACCTGACCCTGTGCTTTTCAGGTCCCGCTTTCCCTTCAGTTCTCTGAGATTACCCCTAACCCACAAATAAATTCCCTTTTCGCTTAACTGCACCAGAGTTGGTTTGTATTGCCCACCAAATCACCGTGCATTCTAAGTGGCATGTTTGGACCATTCATGACACGGCTAGACCCAGAAGATTTAATTACAGGGACACAGATCAGTGCTGAAAGCTTAGGACCTAAGGTTAGGCAAAGCCACTGACATGGAGCATTCATTTATTCCACAGACATCATTCACCGAGTGCCTTTATGAGCTTGGAGCTATAATAAGTCTTTCCCCAGATTTTTCAAGATTCACAATACACAACAATTATCAAAGTATCATACCCACTTCGCAGATGAGAAAATTAAGGCTCAAGGAGATTAAGTAACTTGCCCAAGAACATCAGTAGAGGGAGTGGCATAATTAGGACTGAAAATTACATCTTCCTGAGACCAAAGCAATTGCTCCCACCATTGTAGCCCACAGTCTCCAATGGACTGGGGGCTTGGCTCACTGGCAGGGCTGAGAAATCCAGTTGCTAGAGCTTGGGCAAAAGGAAATAGAAAAAGTGAATGGAAGCTGAGTGTCATGTGGGTTAAACTAGTTCAAGGGATGCAGACAACCACCAAATACGTTATTATACACTCTGCATTATTCAGTAACTTTTTCAGTTAAACAGAAATTTCCTCATTTCAGGAGAAATATTGTTTGAGTCAATACAGGTTCAAAGGATTGGCTCAACTGTCCCAATTCCCCTAGCTTCCGTGCTCAAGTCCCTCATAGGGTGACAGACACATGCGACCTCTTCTGTCCTAAGGACAGCCCTCTCATGTTTTACACTCCGTATGAATCCATTCACAATCAACTTAAAACCCACTACCATTTGCGAAGACCAACCGAAAATATTTAAATCAAAGAGCAGTGTATGGGCTTCCCTGGTGGCGCAGTGGTTGAGAATCCGCCTGCCAATGCAGGGGACACGGGTTTGAGCACTGGTCTGGGAAGATCCCACATGCCGCAGAGCAACTAAGCCCGTGCGCCACAACTACTGAGCCTGCGCTCTAGAGCCCGCGAGCCACAACTAGTGAAGCCTGCGCACCTAGAGCCCGAGCTCCGCAGTAACAGAAGCCACCGCAATGAGAAACCCACGCACCACAATGAAGAGTAGCCCCCACTCGCCGCAACTAGAGAAAGCCCGCACGCAGCAACGAAGACCCAATGCAGCCAAAAAGAAATAAATTTAAAAATAAATTTTAAAAAAATTGTTAAGAAAGAAAAAGAGCAGTGTATGACATCACAGAGCCAAGTATCTTTTTTCTTCTCTTGATCCAGTGAACAGCAGATGTTTTTGCCCTTATGCACCCACTTCACCTTCTTTTGCTGCCCCTTTGAATAAGCCCTTCCTGATGCTTGGTCTACGTGGCTTAATTGTGCTGACCTTAATTCCTCCTCACTTCTTAGGTGCAAAATGGGCCTGTGATTCAGGTCTGCCAAACGAACGCCTTCCATCTCCCTGGATACAATATGGGTTCAAGGTTGGCCACTGAATGGTCTCATCTGAGTCCTGGGGCTTCTGCTGGACTCATGATATGAAGAAGCCCTCTTTCCCTTGGGAGTACCAGCCACAAGGATGAAAGAATCCTAGCGCTGCCTGAGAATAAAGCCAACGCCAGAGGAGGCAGAGCTGCTGAGAAACAGACAGAAGAAAGAAAAGTTCTTTCCATCACCTGCATGCAGCCATACCTCAGGTCTGTGCCTTGGACTTTGAAGCGAGAAAGTAAGACAGAATCTCCCTTTTGTTGAAACATCTCTGAATCTCCTAATCCAAAGAACCGAGAGGAACACCATCGACTCAACCATGTGTTTTGGAATACATTTATTTGCCCTGAGCTGCTCTTGTGTTCTCCCAAATCTTCATCAAATTGCCTAAAATTTACTATTTTTTTTTAATGTTACATTTTAGAAACTTCACGCCCTAAAATTCCTTTGCCCGGAAGTTAAAGGTTTTAACATAGCAAGAGTGAAAACGTAATTCATTCCCAAGCGGGAATTTATTTGATAACTCAATTCTCTGTAATAGCCCAACTAATGTACAAAGAATGACAGGAAAAAATAGGTATGTGCCCTGCAGATTATATAATATTTACTGAAAAACCACAAGTCCCAGGCTACTGGGGATAAGGCAGTAAACAAAACGCATTTGTTTGGCAGACCTGAATCTCAGGTCCATTTTGCACCTAAGGAGAGAGGAGGAATTAAGGTCAGAAAAAAAATTCCTGCCCTCATGGAACTTATATCCTGGTGGAAGAGGAAAAGAAAATCAACAGGACACATAGATAAACAAAGCAGGGCAAAGTGAGAGAAAATGGTGTAGGAGGTGATGCTATTTTAGACGATGGCCCGGAAAATCGCCGAGGAGGTGACATTTGAGCTGATACTGGTGCTAGCTGGAGAAGCATACTGTAGGCAGAGGGAACATCTAGTTAAGGACCCTGAGGCAGGGATGTGCTTCACATGTTCCAGGAACACCAAGGAGGCCAGCGTGGCTGGAACAAAGTGAGGGGCACAGTGACAGGAGATGAGTTCAGCAAGGTAGCCAGAGTCTAGACCATGTGGGTCCTTTTGGGGCCAGAAAGACTCTGAGTTTGACTGTGCTATGATGGGAAAGCAATGGTGCGAGTGGGCAGAAGAACAGCATGATTGAACATATATGTGAAAAGAATCACTCTAGTTATGTGTGGAGAATGAACTAAAGAAGGGCAAGAATGAAAGAGACTAGTTAAGAGGCCACTGAGGTCCAGGCAAAAGATGATGTGGATCAAGCAATTGAGGTGGGGATCATGAGAAGTGGATGCTAGATGTATTTTGAAGGTAGAGCCGCCGACCTGGTTTTAAGAATGGAGCCAATGCAGGATTCTAGGTGATCAACATGTGGACCGCTACTGAACGAGACTATGTCTTTTAAATTAACTGTCTTAATGAGTTTATTAGATAATCTCTTAATTTTAAAATAAAACATGCTGCTTATGCAAGAATAAGGCCTTTGATAAACCGTTGAGTGTTTAAAATATCTTTGCATCATAGAACAGAAATATATAAAAATGATATAGGTTGACTGTAAACAGGTGTTTTCACAGGTTTGACTTGTTTCTTTTCTTTTTTATTTATTTATTTATTTTTGGCTGTGTTGGGTCTTCGTTGCTGCGTGCGGGCTTTCTCTGGTTGTGGTGAGCGGGGACTACCCTTCGTTGCGGTGCGCGGGCTTCTCATTGTCGTGGCTTTCTCTTGTTGTGGAACACGGGCTCTAGGGGCGCAGGCTTCAGTAGTTGTGGCACGTGGGCTCAGTAGTTGTGGCTCACAGGCTCTAGAGCTCAGGCTCAGTAGTTGTGGCTCACGGGCTTAGCTGCTCCGCGGCCTGTGGGATCTTCCTGGACCAGGGATCGAACCTGTGTTCCTTGCATTGGTAGGCAGATTCTGAACCACTGTGCCACCAGGGAAGCCCTGACTTGTTTCTTGATAAAGTTATTAAGACATTAGAGAAAGGTATACTTAATACAAATTAATGGAATAAACAACTAAATGAGACTTAATAACTGGCATTTGATTTTAAATATTTAATTTGTTCCTATAAACCTTGTCAATACAAATAATAAATCAACAACAACAAGAAAAGAATGGAGCCAATGTTGGATGTGAGAAAAAGAAAATCAATGGTGATGACACCAAGTTTTTAACATGATCCTAAAAATGAGCAGAGGTGTCATTTTCCGCGATAAAGATGATGGCAGGAAGAACAGGTGTGGGGAGTGGAAACTGAGGTTAGCGTTGGATGTGTACTGTTCTTATTGCAGCAAAATATACAAACATAACATTTACCACTGCACTCATCTTTAAGCGTTCAATTTAGTCGTATGAAGTACATTCACAATGCTGTGGCCATCACCACTGTCCAGTTCCCAAACTTTCCCATCATTCCAAACACAAACTCTGTACCCATTCAACACTAACTCCCCATTTCTCCTCCCCCCAGGCCCTGGTCATCTCTGTTCTACCTCCTGTCTTTAGTGGACACGTAAGTGTAAGATGCCTACTGGACCTGCCGCTGAAGATACTGGAAGGTAGTCAGACACACTGATTCTGGGGTGGAAGGGAGAAAGGAGAGCTCGAGTCATAAATTGGGGAGCCATCAGCATATGGAGTAGTCAGCGCACAATTGCCATTTATTGAGCTAAATGTCTGACTTAGTTTCTCTCACTCCTGTGCAGCTCAGAAAATGAATATGGTGCCAGACAGAGTGCCTGGCATAAAGTAACCATTCAATAAATATTTGCTCACTTGAGCAACTAAACGCTTTGCCCTCCAGTTTGTGGGCACAACGATTCTTTGAACAAGAAATTTTAAAAGTACAAGCCTTTAAAATCAACACCTCTATTTCTTGGGGAAAAAAAAGAGTCTGAACAAATTTAAAAATACATTGGCACTGCTACTGCAGTTTTCAGAAATAACATTTGATTTTCTGATCTCTTTGGCTGATGACCGTGCCAGAACCCAGTACCACTTGACACCACGCTATGTTACATAAACAGACTGGGAGAGACACGACCAGATGTGGTGTGTCACAGCAAGGATCAATGAGCTTGAAAAGCAGAAGAGGTCCTGTCTAAAACCAGGCATTTGAAGTGTGTTTCAAAACCTCCAACCTCTATTCACATTACCCTGGTGATGTTTGAAGAAAAATGTGGTCGTGGAAAAAGGTAAAATTTTGGCTACCAAGATGGGATTCAGAGAGCAATTTATCTTCAGCCAACAAATGTCTTCTACATAGAATAATCTTCAAGCGCCGGATCTTGATAATCTCAGTCACGTGCAGGCATTTAAGAGCTGCTGTTCCTTAGGGTGCAGCAACCCTTGGGCATGTCAAGGCGTGTCATACATCCTCGGGGTGTGGAGGTCCTGGGATTTATCGTTACATAATAATGTTGGAATCATCTTCTCCAGCCACACTGCCGTAAGTGCAGAAATTCGAGGATATAAACTTGGTATGGGAAGATTTCAAAAGCCTCAGCTGTTGATTACATTCTCTTGACACTTACTTCCATCACCTGTATAATTAACCATCGCTTAGTCATCCACTGGTGCCATGGCTACAGCCCTGAAGTTAAATTGAAATGTTAGCGTAATCCAGGCTGCGAAACTCAACGCAGAGCAGTACAAGACAGGCAAGCGTTCACAGACCCCAGTGTCAGTGTTTCACTGGGAAGTGAAAACACATTGGTGTTTTCTCTCAGTCATCATACCTTCTCAATTTACAGTGGTTGTTTTGGTGGATGCTAAAGTATCTGAATATGGCATTAGAAATATGTGAAGAAACCAATTAGCTTCTGGAGGGCATATGAGAATTTCCAATTCCTTGAGTTGGAATCTGAACTTTGAAAGCTAGGATACGTTTGCCCACTTTGAAAAAAAAAGAGAACCTATCCAGTTTAGAAGGCTGGTTATCCAACTCCAGTTGTATGGGCAAAGATGAATTTACCTCCTCCGCCCAATTTTATCATTGGGTTTGGACCTTCCTGATGAGCTCAGAGGAGAAAGGAAGAAGTATTTCTCCACAACCTCTCTTTGGAGTAGAACAAGATACTCAGGATGGATTCCACAAAAGCTTTCTTAACCTAGTGCTATGTGGTGTCACTACACTCCGCCAGACATAAAACTTCCTTGGGGTACATGAGCCTTCATCTGTCCTCAGGGATGACAGAAACAAAGCATTTTCATTGTTATTGTATCATGAAGAGATTTAAGAACCAAAGAAATGCTTAAATTCCTGTGCCTGAGCGTTGACAAAATAAAGGACTTGCATTTCTAGTGAGAGCCAATGAAAAAAGCTAGCATGTCTCTCGCAATGCACCAAGAGCATTTTCTAACAAATTCCATTGCAAAACCTAGAGCCAGAAATCTTTCCCGAAAGAAATAAAAGTTCACTCGCCTTGGGGTTTTTGAATGAACCGTATATTTAATGTAAAACTCTATTTCAATAATGTGTCCTCGGGCTTCCCTGGTGGTGCAGTGGTTGAGAGTCCGCCTGACGATGCAGGGGACGCAGGTTCGTGCCCCGGTCCGGGAAGATCCCACATGCCGCGGAGCGGCTGGGCCCGTGAGCCATGGCCGCTGAGCCTGCGCTCCGCAACGGCACCTGAATTTGGATTCAAGATGGGGAAAAAAAATGACCATACTAGGGCTTCCCTGGTGGCGCAGTGGTTGAAAGTCTGCCTGCCGATGCAGGGGACACGGGTGCGTGCCCCAGTCCGGGAGGATCCCACATGCCGCAGAGCGGCTGGGCCCGTGAGCCACGTCTGGAGCCTGTGCTCCGCAACGGGAGAGGCCGCAACAGTGAGACGCCCGCGAGCCGCAAATAATAGTAATAATAATGTGTCCTATTTTAAACTATTTTTAAGTTAGTTATCATGGCCCTATTAGATGCTGATGATGACCATTATTAGCAGGAAATTTAAACTTGACTTTTCCTGCTGCCATGCCTCAGTGTATGTCATACTCTATTACTAATCTGTTGACTCTCAGCCATACAGGTTATTTTTATTTGGCCAAGTTGCACAGCCATTTAGCACTTGCTCAGGAAATAGTCAGTGCAATAAAAAGGGCTTTAAATATATTCAGAGGCCGCGAACTCCTCTTCTTCTATTTTACCACTGGGAGTACATATAAGCCACAAGATGTTGAAGGAAGTCTAAGTGAAGATGGTCAAACAATTTTCATTATGTGGCACAATGTATGAACTGGTCAAACTACAGCAACTGCACCTGAGTCTCTGGGCAGCGAGCAAGCCTTCAATTTAGATAAGGAAGCGCACATTTCCTTCCAGAGGAAAGAGAACGTTTCAAAATGTAGTCAGGTTTATCAAATTTATACAGGGTATAAATGGGACTCATGGTCAATCAGACTGAAAATCAGGTAGATTAGGGTTACTGATAGTCTTAACAGCTTAGAAATGAGAATCGACTTAATGTGGAGGAGCCATTGGACAATCGGGTGAAAACATGGTGGTTGTTGGGATTTAGGAACTATACTCTCCAATTTCACAGGACAGGCTGGTGGGTTAAGACCCCGAGAATAGGGACAGTAGTAATAAGAGTAAGAAAGGCTCTGACAGTGAGGATGAAAAAGAACCACAAGGGAGGTGGACCCTACTGGTTTCACTGACTGTTGGGATGGGAAGTGTGTTAGGTCACAGATGACTGATTTTAATTCACGAACAGGAGAATGGAGACGAGAAGCGGATCAGGATTAGACAGGAATGTGCGAGGCTCCATTCTGGAGAGGATGAGTGTGAGTAGCCTGTGGAATATCCAACTGGAAGCTGAGGTCTTGTCTCTGAAGAGAGAAGCCACACCTACAAGTCTAGATTGTGTAATGGCCGAGATGGTCGTTATGTCCAAAGAATAAAGTGGCTGTGAGTACAGGGAGGAAGGAAGCTGAAGCCAGAACCTGGTAGGACGAAGCCGGAGTATGGTGAGTGAAAAGACGGAGAAAAAAGGAGGAAACCCAAGGCATGTAATGACATAGACAACAGGGAAGAGGGACTTTCAAAAGGTGTAAACGATTCAAGTTAGTTCAAGAAAACACAGGAAAAGCTAAGTGCAGGGGGGGGCAGGGGATAAATTGGGAGATTGGGATTGACATATACACACTCGTATATATAAAATAGATAACTAATAAGGACCTACTGTAGAGCACAGGGAACTCTACTCAAGACTCTGTAATGGCCTATGTAGGAAAAGAATCTCAAAAAGAGTGGGTATATGTAAGTGCATAATTGATTCACTTTGCTGTACACCTGAAACTCACACAACATTGTATATCAACTATACAATTTTAAACTGTATCATACAGTTTTCTCTTTAACTCAACAAACAAACAAACAAAGAAAACAGAGGAAAAGCCCATAGGATTTGTTAATTAGGGAACTGGTTTATCTCTGTTGGGTCAGATTGAAAGTGGATGAGGATTCTGCAGAGCAAAGGAAACCACCAACGAAATGAAAAGACAACCTACTGAATGGAGACAATATATGCAAATCATTTACCTGTTAAGGGGCTAATATCCAACACATATAAAGAACTAATACAACTCAACAGCAAAAAAAACAACTCGATTAAAAAACAGGAAGATATAAGTAGACATTTTCCCAAAGAGGACGTACAGATGGCCAACAGCTTCATGAAACGATCTCAACATCACTAATCATCAGGGAAAAACAAATTAAAACTGCAAGGAGATACCATCTCACACCTGTTAGAATGCCTACTCTCAAAAAGACAAGAGATAACAAGCGTTGTCAAGGATGTGGAGAAAAGGCACCCTTGTGCCGTGTTGGTGGAAATGTAAATTGGTGCAGCCACTATGGAAAATAGTAGGGAGTTTCCTCCAAAAATTAAAAATAGACTACCAAAGGATCCAGCAATTCCACTTCTGGATTCTCAGCTGAAGAAAATAAAAACTTTAATTTGAAAAGATACATGCACCTCAGTGTTTACTGCAGCGTTACTTATGATAGCCAAGAGATGGAAACAGCGCAAGTCTCCATCAACAGGTGAATAAAGGAGATGTGGTACATATACAATGTAGATATAGATATAGATGTGGTACATATATACAATGCAATGTTACTCAGCCATAAAAAAGGAAGAAATCTTGCCATTTTCAGCAACATGGATGGACTTTGAGGGCATTATGCTACGTGAAATAAGTGAGACAGAGAAAGACAAATACCATATGATCTCACTCATATCTCGAATTAGAAAAAGGAGAAAAAGAAAAACAAGCTTATAGATACAGAGAACCGACTGGTGGTTGCCAGTAGCAGGGGATCAGGACTGAGCCAAACGGGGAAAGGGAGTCAAAAGGTATAAATTTCCAGTTACAAAATAAATAAATCATGGGGGTGTAATGTACAACATAGTGACTATAGTTAATAATACCGTATTGCATATTTGAAATGTTAAGAGAGTGTATCTTAAAAGTGATAAGAAAAAAATATTTTATAACTATGTATGGCGACAGATGGTAACTAGACTTACTGTAGTGATCATTTTGCAATATGCCCAAACATCGAATCGTGTTGTACACCTAAAACTAATATAATATTACATGTCAATTATACTTCAATTTAAAAAACGTGAATGAGGAGACGGGCCAATACACAGAGGCATAATCTGTGTGGCTCTTTGGAGAGACAGGCAAGTGTAGGAAAGGAGAAAACAGGGGTGCATACGGGCATCCTAGGACTGAGGCCCTCCACATCTCATTAGTGGGATAACAGGAATAATGCAAGGTCTAGGCTAAAGGGGGTCTTTCTATTATATCCAACGCACAGTTTAAATACACGGCCATGGGTGTCAAGGTTGACTAGGGAGGCCATCAAAGCCAGAGTGGAAATGACAGCGACCACAAGAAAGCAGGGAGAATCTGCTTGGGGGAAGGTGAGGATGATAAGGTGGGGTGTGTGTGTGTGTGTGTGTGTGTGTGTGTGTGTGTGTATGGGGGGCTTTGGTGTTTTTTTCTTCTTTTGGTATATAAATGGTTTTGAGTGCTAATGAAAACATCACAGGTGATATGCTTTGCACGGAATGTTTAAAAAATTGAATTATTTACTAAGATTTCAAAGTTGAGAGTATTTCAAATAATTTTTTTTCTGATTTATCTTGATGAGGACATGACCTGGGATATTCTCCCATGTGGCAGCAGACATCAGGAACTGCCTGGTTGTGGGCGCCTCCTCTGGACACTGCGGGTTTCTCCTTTGCCCTGATCCTCAGCATTCCCTGTTGTCCACCACCCAGTTCACAGGATCTTTCTGGTCTCCTTAAACACACGAGTTTGCAACCTCGTGGCTGGAGGTTCTAATTAGTCAGTAAGAAATAAAAAGTAGACAGTGATGGATATATAAGAAATTACGATTAGAGGCAACTTCAGAGCCAGGCCTCCAAGCCTGCCTTTCTACATAATCCACAGATTTTGAATGTAACTTCTACACCATATTTCTTCTAAAATATAAACACTTATACAATATAAAAACATTCCCTTATTCATAATTCAGAAATTCAAAGTTTTGTTTATTTTTCTAATTAACTCAATGTTGGCAAGACCTGACCTGATACTGGATCTCTATAGACGTTACTTGGACCATTAACCTGAACATTCACACATTTCACTGCAGAAATATTAAAGTACCAGTTACAGGGTACATGACGCATGGTCCATGCACCATCGTGCCTTTATAAAATCCCCCCGACTCTATATTCTGGCACTAAGAGTCTCAGGAAAGGGACTGGGATCCTTAAGTATCAACTTTCACACACCTATGAACAAAGATACAACTTTGTCCATTTGAGAAAAAAATGTCCCGGGGGTGTCTAAAACAGTATTTTCAAAATAACATTTATGAAGACAATTAGCAAGAGTTGGGAGGGGCAATTCAGTATTCTTAAGCAAGCAGGTAATCAGAGGAACAAAGCAGGTATGAGATTTCACAACAGGTTTCTGCCAACAGAAGCAGAGGACACCGGTGTATTAAGAAGCAAGTCTTTTCCCTTTGCTCCACCCCCAGACAGACCTCCACTTAATGTTCTCTGAGAAACAGACATCTTAATGCCACAGTGATTTTACAACGGGAGCTGAGAGGTTGCAATGGTCAAGTCTACTCAACAGAGTGAGATGGGTGATGACTCCACGTGTGTGCCATAGACTCTCTGGCATGGGGCTTACTTGCCAGAGACCAGCCAAGACTGTCTTCCCCCAAATGGAGGCTTAACCCACCAGAGAGAAAACCCATCGGTTTTTGCATCAGCTAGAAGTTGGGCTCTGTGGGCTTCCGAGGCCACGTTACCAGGCGTGGGCTTTCTAGGCTACAACATCCCCCGCGACGCATCTCTGATTGGTCTTTGACCAGTATTGTCAGTTGCCTGACATTCCCCCTGTTTTCTTCTACTGGAGTGATGGGGGTTAAAAATCATTAAGAAAAGGAGCCTGATGTTCTACATAAAGCCAGGCTCCCCAGTGACCTCTTCTTAGCCAAGCGTAGTCCGCTGTTTGCAGGGAGGCTAAGTGCTTCCAAAAGCCATCTCATGGCTCCAGCAGCATCCAGCACCTTCCCGAGTATACGGTATTGAACAGGGCCTGGATACCTGCTTGCTAAGCAGAGAAGAGCACGTACCTGCTTTTATGCCAAGCCAAAGAGAGTACCCACTTGGTATCACAATAGCTTAAGATCTCCAAGAAACTGATTTTTTTTTTTTTTTTTTTAAAGAGCTTTTCTATGAAGCCAGAGAACACACTGGTGAGACTGTTTTCCACTGCACCTGAAGCTATGGAGCCCCTACAAAGGAATCTGGATGACGTTTCTGCCCCTTTCGTCTATAATCTCTAAGGGATTGCCACTAAACCAGGGCCACTAGACCAGGGCCACTTTGGCAAAGGCAGCACTGACTGAGCCCCTCTCGAACAGAGCATGGCAAAAAAAAAAAAAAAAAGCAACCAACGATGCCTACTGCATCAGTATCCCAAAATACTTTTACTCCCCAGTGCTCATCTGTAAAAGGCAATGCTTGCTTTGTTAAAAAAACAGAACCAAAAAACACAAAACAACAAAACCGAGGGGATAAATGTGCTGGCACCGACGTTCAGACACCACAGCCAGGCCCTGTGGGGTTGGCCATTTTTCTGAGATTGCCTCTCTCCCCCTCCCGGGATGACAGGGAAGTCAGAAGAATGGGAAAATGGTTCAACAATCTTTTCATTCTGACCTCAGTTATTATATTCCTGAGACAGAACCCAGAGTGGAAAACACCTTCCCATTTTTTTTTTGTACCCGCAATTGCAGCCTGATTTCTCTTAGTATTTTTGAAATCTTTTCTTTCACGTTGTATTGGAATTCATTTTCTCTGAAAATGTAAAAGGGCTTGTCTGCATTGAATTCCTGGACAGCGTCTCCCTGATTAAAATCCAGTGTGAGTATAACATGCTTTTAGCACGTTTCCTAGTTAATGCAGCTCTTTGGGAATAATTCCCGTCTGCTCACCTGCAAATCTGGCGCTCGACTTTTCATTCTTTCAGTCCTTACACCATATAGCTGACTCTTCCCATAATTTATGTTACAGTGCCATCTTATGGTAGTTTATGACCACCATTTATGGATGGAAAAACTCTGGACTGCCTCTTCAGCGTTTTAAAGAAAGATATGGGGTGAAAAATCATCTTTAATTAATCACACCAGGTAAATGTATCATAAACGGAGGTCTGTAAATAAAAAGCTGTTTCATTGCGGTCTGCTAATGCTGAACACTGCAGAGAATAAGCGAGCAACCACACGAGCCTTAGAGCCCACTGATGAATTTCTTTTAAACGCATTTATGTTCTCATTCAGCGACTATTACTGCATAATCTGACATTAGGAAGCAGTTTTTTCCATGAAGGCCATGATGTATTTGGGAAGCATTTATCAGAGGAAGAGGCTGGTCTAAGTTAGTGATTTGCTGCCCAGAATTTTCAGCTCTGCATTCTCATGGTGCCTTATTTCTTCCCTCTCATCTTCAAAAAAAAAAAAAAAACAACAACCCACAAAAGTCTCTGGGCCCCTATCAGCAAGACACAAGGAAACCCAATCCCACTTTTAAGCCTGATCATTTGCAAATGTGTTTCAGACCCAGATTTAATTCGAGGAGAAGATTCCTGGGAGGAGCCTCCTTCTGGAAGTCTGCCTGCCAGTTTCTGGAGGCTTTAAGCTGTGTTTCCTCTGTCTTCTCCAGGTTTCTTTCCACCCACAAAGTGAATGTACATCGTGAATGGACCTGAACTGAACGCCTTCACCAGAAGTTGGCAGTTCTGTGGCTTCCACGGCCAGTCACTCTCAGGAGGGCACAAGGGAAAAGACGGTTTCAGTTCCAGGTTGGTTTGGTGGGAGGAGAGGGGGCTCTCCCATTCCAGGTGGGTTCATGGAATGGGATGGGGATGGGGGAGATCTGGGGTGGTAGGGAGGGTTTTACTAAAGTCATGTCCTATCCTCTTTAATGACAAGAAGTCTAAGACCTAACACAGTGATCCACCTCCAAGTCTCACACTCCAGAATCCTTTGTTCACATCCCATCTCCCTCCCAGACCGCCTCACTCATTTGCTCATCATTCCTATAGGATCCAGAGGAAACGTCTGAGCTGCTGGCGCCAGGCAGTTCTCCATCTCTGGATGCTTCTTTACTCTCCATACAGAGCACTCAGTGATTCATGAGGAAGGAGGCAAAATTAATATGCATTTCACCAGATCTAAAAGGAGAACTTTGTCAAAAAGGCATTTTTTTTTTTATTAAAGGCATTCAAACGTCCAATGTGTCTCGGGTTCTTCCTGCCCTGTCACAGTGGAACTGCTTTCCTTTTTAACTTCTCCATTTTCAGTAATTGTAGGGATCACAGTTTCAAATTAAACATCTCCAACACATCATGGCGGGTTTCGTGTGCTGGGTTTCCGCTCCCCTGATTCTCTAACCCCATCCCCCCTTCCACCCCCTCCCCTCCCCCAACTCTCTTTGGCTCATAAACTTACCTTTGCTGACCCTTCTGCCCTCTCCTGGCAGGGGGGGCTATTCTTGCTTCACTCCCTGCACTTGAAATGTTCTTCTCTCTTCAACTGTCATCCCCAAATCAGCAGGGATACGCCTGGTGCTCACATTTTCCCCATCTTTTGTTGAGTGTGTGTTTGTGTGACTCTTATTGTTTCCCCTTCCCGCCCTCCCCCCGCCCCCCAATCAGAAGAACATGATCAGAGACTCCAACACACTGAGCTCAGAGTCTAAACTGCCTGTACCCATTAGGAATTCTTAAAGTGCAGATGACGCTACAAAATGACTCTTTACAGATGCAAAAGCAACATCATGGGTTGCCTCACCCCGACCCCACCCCCCAACATGTATGGTTTTTTCATTGCTGTTCCAATTTAAATTTCTCAGTTTACCAGTCAAAAGAGATGCATTTTCTTATCTCCATCCTGCAAACTCCATCTGGGATCCCCCAAACAAGCTGCGGTCTTCTGCCTCTCTCACATGCAGGAATTAGAAGAAGTCTGCATAGGAGCAGGGACCAGGTCAGGCCTTCTGATCCTGAACCAGGAGTCTCGATGACTGCAAGCACGCAGGACAAGTGAACAGGGAAGATGGAATAAATGCCTTCCTCCAAGTGATTTATTTCCCCCATCCAGCCTGCTGATCTTGTGCTAATTACCTTGGGAAAGCCCAAGTTCCAGTCCTCAAAAAATCAGAAGCGAGGAGCATCTACTATCATTGCAATTATCCTACGACGTCCACGCATCACGAGATATTATTACCCTTCCAAGTTGTTGGCCTAGTGTCTCATGTGAACAGAGAACCAGATGGGAGTTTGGGGGGCTAAAATGGATACACCAATTATTTATAGATTCGGACTAAAAATCACGTGAACTGCCTTCTGTGGAGTTCCATCTTCTGAGAAAAGACTTGAAATAGACATAGTTGTGGAAAGTCTCAGAATCCTTCAGAATAATCCTAAACATGATATCGCAAGTAGGCAGTGGTGGAGAGAAGCCTAAAGACTTTTAGAAGCCCCTCAATGAAGAAGAACATAGTTTAAGAGCTATCTTTTGGAAAACTCTAGAATGAGACCCGGTGGTTCAACTTTATATCCAGTTGGTTTTAGTAGCATCGCCCCTAGTCACTTTTACCTCCTGGAAAAACCTTTAAAATTTGACTTGACTGCTTGCGTAGCTGGGTTTCACCAGCTTCTGAGTAGAAGGAAATTGTTCCTAGCACCTACACATGACAGGCATTCAATCAACATTTACTAAAGGGATGAAAGAATAAAAACAGACTCTCTTTTGTTAATACTAAGTATATGACTATGTCTTATTTGGGGAAGTTTCCTTAAATTCTCAATTTTATTTTTTGACTTCGACATATATTTAAGCAATCTTTTTTCCTTTTGAGGGAGGGAAGTGGAAGGGCAATATTTCTTGAAGGATTCCTTTGTGTTAGGTACCATACTAAATACTTTACCTACATTGCTTTATTTCAACCTTATAATGACCAACAATCTTTTGGACGTTACAACAGTGGAATTATAACCTGGCTGAGGTTAACCACCTTGCCTAGGTCACCCATCCAACCTACTCTGGAGCCCAAGTCCTGACTGCTCCCAACACAGCCTGTTCTGCTCTGATTCAGAATTGAGAAATGCTGCCTTCTATTATTACTCATAAATCTGAAAATCATGATGGAGGAAATTTTTGGAGAATTGCTAAGGACATTAAGATTTTTTAGGGATGCTTCCATTTTCATAGCCAAAAAACCATTTAAGGGAATCAGCAAAAGCTTTTGCTTTTGTTTATTTTTTTAAATGTCTTTAACAGTCTCCTGAAAGACAGGAACAGGCAGCCTAGGCTCAGCTCTCAAATCTCTCCAGGCTCTCCTCTCCATTAGAAGACTATTTTGGTCCACAAACTAGTGAAAAAGCTTCAAGGAGAGAAATTGAGAAATGTCCTTCTCTCTGGTGGTATCAATACTTGAGTTATGGTGTGATTGTAAAGCACCTGTCTGTACTGATTTACCTTTTATTGATATCCACTGAAACATACAGAGCATCACTAAACACGGGGGAAATAACTTTGATTACCATTTCCTCTTGACTTGGGAAAAAGTCCTCCTGCGTCAGCAACGCAAGATTCTGCCAACTCTATCAAACTCGCATGGAACCAAAACAAACTTTTCTATTTTCCAGTCAACTGTCATTCTCAGGGGAAAAAGAAGTCAGTTTCTCCCCTTAAAAGGGAACAACGGTACGCCAAGTCATCTCCCCGACCCCCGACGCCTAAGTGTTAACTGGTCCATGAATGACGATCTTGAGCAATGATCTACTTCTGGGCCCTCTTCACCACGTGGCTGGAATAATGTCAGTTGCAAGAAATATACTTCATAAAAATTACAAGAAAGCAAAAAACAACATCACAAGAAAGCTTTCAATGAGGTCTCAAAACTCACTTTGCGTGGGGGACATTTCCAAGTCAATCACATAAAATTAAAGAAACCCCTTTAATTTTATTTTAATGACACTCGCAAAGTTGCAAACGTGGAAACCTACCTTTCCACTTGGTTTTAAATCCCTTCGTTCCACAATTAATTTTCCAACTGTCACAGCATGGAATGTCGTGGGATTGTGTGTGTGTGTGTGTGTGTGTGTGTGTGTGTGTGTGTGTGTGTGCGTTCCCTGCGTATTCTTTGTACTTCCACCAAACGCTACCTTAGATCATCCTCGACAAGAGAGTAAAGGTTATCATTAGCATGTTGAATAATGGATGGCGTCCATTGTATTTTCTTGTTTAGGACAATAAATCATCCTGAAAACTTTTATTATGTTCTCTATAAAATACAAGCGCATCAGCACTTGTTATGTTTGCCTCTCCTGAGCTGGTTTGGCAGGGCGCCTTAGGCTGCAAAGAACAGCCAGGGGTTGCCAAGCAAGGGCTGACTTGGTTCTGTGCCCATTCCTCCAGGGGATGTAAACATCCTGCCCTGGAATACTTCACCAACCTGTAGCGAGCAAACTCCCGTGCACAGTGGTGCACCTGGCAGAGCTGGAAACCGTGCGTCACAGCACCGACCAGGCCCTGCTGGGTAACGGAGAGGTCAAAGGTGGAAGCCACATCTACCGACCCCAGCCAGCCCCAAACAGGAGGACAGCACTGGATTCCACGGAGAACCGGGCAGGAATCGAGTGCAGACAAAGGGCACGGGACACTAAGATTTACTGAGTACCCACCAACCACATGCCGGAGACTGTAGCAGACACTTTCACGTGCCTTATTTCATGTCCTATCGAGGAAGGCTGCTCAGTGGGTAAGGCCATGGGAGCCAGAGTGACACTCCCCTGGCCCACCACTCACTGGCTGTGTTGTCTTGGGCAACTTGCCTCATCTAATCCTCAGGATTCTCATTGGCAAAGTGGGGACGGACCAGTTAGATACTGACATCCTTTCATACCAGACCATCCAGAGCAGCGCCTTCAAATCCCAGAGCCCAAACCCTCCCACTGTCCTGGCGGCACCAGCCCCCCACAGGGAACCTCCCCATCCACTGTGGGCCACCCTGCAATCCAGGAACTAAAGAGACACACGGGCACAGCAGAGCCACTAGGGCCTCTCCAGTGATACAGGCTGGTTTGCTCTCATTGGTGGGTATCCGTGCCCATCAGTCATTAGATAGCTTTCCAGGGCTGTCCTAGGGAAAAGGGTGGAGTCTAGAGAACCTATCACATGACAAGCCACCCATCAACGATAACGACAGCTGTGCCTATTATACCGATGCGGAAAGCTAGGCTAAACAAGGTTCAGTAACGTGGGGAAAACCAAGGAACGAGGATACGCATCTAGGTGACTTGAACTCTCAGCTCCACATCTGTTGACCACGATGTATCAACTGAAGAATCCTAAGAGCCCCTTTAAAGATGGTATAAAAGAGCTTCCCTCCTAGAGAAAGCCATTGCTTCAGCTAGATTTCAAATGTCCATGCTCATTTTGAATGTCATCCTTGAGGATTTGATAAAAGGGAAGCCTGAATCCAGTTGTAATGACAATGTTTTAATTATATTATCAGACTTCTTACATGGAAACTGCTTTTTCCAGCCTGAATGGAACAGACTGATCTTAGCTGGGGAACCGAGTGTAACAAGCACACAGCTAGCCTTTTCAACCACGAGTGATGCGATGCTACTCTTATATTTGGGTACTCTGAGTGACTGGCTGAGTTGTTCTTCTGTGCTTCTCTGCGTTTTTGAGGATGGAGGGAGAAAATGCATTAAAAAGATTAAAATACCTAATTTTATACTGTCAATGAAGTGATTTTTTAAAAATTCTTATTGAGATAGAATACTGTCAGGATACATGAAAAACAGTTAACGGCTCACCAACTGCACATGTGATTTGCATAGAGTCATCACAGCGTAAATCTATACCCTGCTCTCAAGATACAGGCTTCTGATTCTACAGCCTGCTTATCTATCAGCTGTTATCACTTGAGTATGAAATAGTCACCTGGGGACAGGAGGGTGCTTCTACAGGAATAGCACTTAAGGCAGTGAAGTTTTATTAAGAGAAAGGAGAGATAGGAACATTACGGGGGGCGGGTGGGGGGAGGCCAGAGTGGAGATTATTCCAGAAGTAATGGAAGACTCTGCTGCTCAACATGGGATTCACGGACCAACAGCATGGACATCACCTGGGAGCCCGTCAGAGTCTGAGGCCCACCCCCGGTTCACGGATCAGAATCACTATTCTGATCAGATGCCCAGACACTTCGAGAAGCCCTGCTCTAGGGGGTCCAGTCTCTGCTCACAATGGGTGGAGAGGAGTGGGTACAGGAGTGGCGTGGAGCAGGGAATGGAGCTGTAAGAGATGGGAAAGTACCCAAGTGTTTGCCTACGAGGTTATCTTGTCTGCATCAACTGCAGGGGAAAAACCTCTGCTGTGGGAGGCTGAGCAGGCCGTCCCTGCGGCTGCACACAGCACGGTGGCCATCTGTGTATCAGGAGAAGAGGAACGCTGTGCAGGAGCGTGGACTTGTGCAGAGCCTAAGCACGACCAGGTGTTTGAGTGGGAAAGCCAGTCTCCAAGATCAAAGCCACGTCGACTGTAAAGAGAACAGCTTGCCCACCAAACCCAGGCCCTCCGAATGGAGAGAGGGCAACATCTGAACAGACCAGATGGCAGCAGCCAAGGGCTCTGCAGAGCCCAGAATAAACTTGCCACAACAGCTCGGTGGCATCAAAACCTCATTATCTGCCAGGCTTACCACTAAAGACAAACACAGGTTCTACGAGCAGGTGGGGAGAAGCCCCAGCGATCCGTGTGGTAAGTGGGCAGGAATTAATTACAGGGCAGACGCTGAAGCCCCCTTTTGCGGATGACAAGGGAATGTAGTTTTTGAAAAAAGCTGGGTGAGCACTTGGCACTAACCAGTCTGGGGTCACGCAAAGCGCCGTCCCTGTGGGCCTTTGAGATGGGCAGGCAAGTTATTTTTGTACAGAAGCCTGGGTAGTTCTGGCTCAGAAGCTTCCACCCCTTCGTGCCGGGACTTCAGATCCGGTGCCATGACCCTGTCACTCCACCAGCGACCCAGCGGCCTCTCAGGGACGCGGGCATTTCACCAACTTGTGAATTTTCCACAAGTATAAGTCGCTCTCCTCTTCACTGCCCCCAGGGAGATTTCCTTAAATACATTTAAATAGAATAATTATTATTTTACTTTCTTCTTCTGGATGGCAACTTTCCTACATGCCGCTCAAAGAACTATTCTGAAACGATCCAGTTACTCTTTGCAAAATTCCTGGGAAGAAGGTGGGTGGTAGTTTCTCTACATTTCTGGAGGAGAGGGGCGACATGGAGGGAGGCTGAAGGGGCAGGGGTGAGGGGGACGGGGCAGAAATGGAAGCCAGGCTCCCGAACCCCATTCTCCGGGACAGTGCTCTCAAGTTCAACGTTGTCAAAGTCACCGCTGCCTAGACCAGGGCCCTCAGCACCCAGCTTGTATTCAGATCCTGGTGGCAGCCCCCCGTAAGACACGTGGAAGTGTCTTTGTGCAAGTGAATGAGCCTCCTTGGGCCTCAGCATCCCTGTCTGTCTGCTGCCTCGCTGACACACCGTCTGCTTGGGGCGGGGCTCTAAGCTGGGACCCTCTTGCTGTACTGGGTAGCACAGCCTCTGGCGTCTACCCCCGCGGTGGGCTCTTGCATGTTTTACGTGTTGCAGTGTCAATGGTATTCTTTTGGGGCCGGGAATGGAGCAGAGGCTCTGAGATCGGCTTTGGGGATTAACAGCCTGGCTCAGCCCTTGACTCCAATTCTTCCTAAGTCTCAGGACCTGGGCAGGTCACTTAATCGCACTGAAGCTCTGTTTCGTCGTCTATAAAATGGGGATGGTGATGAGTCAATGAGATAGTGCAGACAAAGGGCCTGGCACTGTATAACACAGGGTTATACAGAGACGGGGTTAAGAGGAGGAGCCTGCTGGGGGACCGCCTGCATTTGAATCCTGGCTTACCACCTCGAGCCAACTGACCTCAGGCAGGCAGGTCACCTGACCTCACCGTATACGGAAGGTTCCTGTGAGGCCCAACCAATTCACAGATGTAACTGACAACAGATTTGGGCACAGAGCTCGAGAAATGTTATTAATCATACTGTGATTATTGTTTAATTTCTTTAATTTTATCTGGAGAGCCATGAAGACTGGCCTCCACCCCCAAAGAAAGAAGAGATGACTCCACAATTTGAGGGCGATGTGGAGGGGAGAACAGCTCAGTGTCAGGCCACTTTCCCCCAGTAATTAGAGTAAGAGTCTCTCAGCTGGACAGCGCTCCCTCTGCAATCAGAGGGACCGCGGGCTGCCACTCACTGGCAAAGTGATGCCAGGCAAGTCTTTCCATCTTCCTCTCAGTCAACTCATCACCAAAATAATGGTAATACGCTAACCACCTTGATTTGTTACAAAGGTGACCTGAGCTAATGTACACAAACGCCCTTTGTCAACTCTTACACGCTACATACATTGCAACGGTTATGAATTCAAAACACAGACTTTCAAAGCACACGCGGGTCTGAATTGTCATTCGAACAAGGGGAAACTAAACAAACACTTTCTATGCGTGCTTTTATTTTTCATTGCTTTGAATTAAAAAAAAAAAGTTTTCTTTAAAGCTCCTGTCTCAGGTAGGAGAAGAATGAAGACACTTTAATTTCCGCTGGTGCCAGCGCCCTGGATTTGGGCTTCACCCCCAGCTGCTCTCAAACCAAACCAAAACCAAACAAACAGTAGGGCCACCCACCCGGGAGACTCAAAGTAACTCTGGGTTTCTCTTTGCCGAGTTTCCTGTGGGTACTTCAAAGCCTGGAGACTTTGCAGATGTCTTGGTGGTGATTTCCCTTTAGCAAACACATGGGAAATACTCCAGTAAGAGAGAGACCAACTCCACGAGAGGAAATTTGGCGGCAGAAAGAGAGGGAAGCAGGCGTGCAAGCCGAGCTGACGAGCACAGTTGCCCAGATCCATTTCTAAGACATACGGCATGCGTTTGCAGCTGGGGTCTAATCCTTTCGCTCACCTCCAGCATTTACAGCAAGGAAGTGTTTCTAGCCTGTGAAGAGTCAAAACCCAACCTGACTAGAAAGAATTATATTCCCTACCTCACCTTTGGCAAGACCGTCCCTGAAAACTGCCACCCCCATGGGAAGAACAGTAGGCTCTTCTACTTGAGAAGGGGGAGGGGGCAGCCGGCAGAGGGTGGGTCCTATCAACCATCGTGTTATTTCCAAATTTCTGTTTCTTTGACATTTTTGATTCTCCTACCAAAGCCAAATTCCCTTAACATAGAGTCAGAGACATTTTTACTTTGAGCAGCTCTAACGCTTTAGCACAGAAAGTAAATCTTGACTTTCAGGAAAGTTCTTTGGTGGATTAAAATCTGCTTTTTGAATCAGGCAGCAGCTCATCCTTTGAAAACAAGAATTTATTACAAAATAACCTGGCCTATAAAACTAGACATGGACTGTTAAGAGTCTGTGCAGGCAGGGCCCCGGGGTTTGTTCCAACGGTGGGATGGTACGGGGCTGAGGGCACTCACTCCGTATCCAGCTCACTCTCCTTGGGCATCTATAGGAGCCCGTGCAAGGCAAGCGGCCTAGACCTGGGGTGATGACCACAGCTACAGGTCAGCACGAAACCCCCTCATCCACCGGGCAGCAAAGCCTCAGGACCAACCAGGTCTTCACCTGGGAGGTGCCCCATCGGCTGGCCTAGGGCTCACCCCTGGTTGTTTTACATTCCAAAGATCCTTTGAACACCTGCTGTGCGCCAGTTCTGTCACCCAGTATCAATACCCCCTTGTCCGCGGACCACCACCATGACTTCACTCCTGCATTAGGGATGGGTATGTGACTTAAGCCTGCCCTGTCACCGCATGGCTGTGCCCTGTCCACAGTCACTGTCTCAGGAATAAGAATGAGAACTAGTTAGAGTCAATGGTACACAACCTTGGAACTTACTAGGACTCCGGAGAGAGAAGGAGAAAAAAAAAATCTGTATTTTTGCACTTAAAACTGGGGGGATATAGGTTTAGACCTGGAAGATGAAGACAAAAGAAAACTAAGAACCAAGACAACAGGTCTCCGGATCAGACTCTGCCTAAAGCCATTCCTCCACAACTTTTCAGTTATGTCATTCATAATTTTTTTTTTTCTTTAAGACAGTCTCGGTTGGTTTTTCTGTCACTTGGAATCCAGTAGCCCTAATGCAATGGTGATTATGGTGACCCTCTCTCATTGTACCCTAATGTTTTAAACTACTGAAGTTAATTTGGTGTTTTGCTTAATTCTTACTTTTTTTTTTTTTGGTGGTACGCGGGCCTCTCACTGCTGTGGCCTCTCCCGTTGCAGAGCACAGGCTCCGGACGCGCAGGCTCAGCGGCCATGGCTCACGGGCCCAGCCACTCCGCGGCACGTGGGATTTTCCCGGACCGGGGCACGAACCCGCGTCCCCTGCATCGGCAGGCGGACTCCCAACCACTGCGCCACCAGGGAAGCCCCCTAATTCTTACTTTTAAAACATGTATTTTCCTCAGTGAAAAACTTCAGGCTTGGAATGGACAGAATTCAGAAAATAAAGGCAGAATAGACAACAGGGATGTGTGATTTAAACAACTACAAAATTATAGTCACCTAGAGAAAAGGAAACTGTGTGTGGAATATGGGGAGTGAGGTCCAGATCCTGCTCTGAGGCTCACTAGCTCTGTGACCTTGGACAAGGGACCGTTCTGCTCTAAGTTTCAGCACCCTCATCTGAAAGAAGGGAGTGTCACTAGATGGGACCCTGATTCAGGTCAGTGACTACTCTTGAATCATCAAAGGATGACCAGCATGGATTCAGGAAGCCCATTCATATCCAAAGGTAAACGGCAGCTTATCTTCCTTCCAACAAGGTCCACACCTGTGTCTGGCAGGTGCAGCTGAGAAAGGTTCCTCATTGTGCTTGAGCTCACAGAGGTGGGATTATGTAACCGACAACCCCGGAGGACCTAACGTACTGGATCTTGGAAATCTGCAATGGCAACCCTGGGAGAGGGTCTCCAACCTGCCTGAGTCCTACTGGGCGCAGGAGACCACACTTACCACCTAACCGACGGAGAGAGATGACTTTCCTGGGCTCACCTTCCACCACAGTGGAATCTCTCTAGAACGAACCCTCACCACGAGTTTCCAAGGCACAGCTGGTCTTCGTTGTCTCTTGATGACTCCCTCTAGCTAATTGGGAGGAATCTCGCAAGGATCTCAGGAAAACCACACTGGTTAGTTTATCAAGGTTGACGCTGGCGGGTTACACACGGGTAGTGAATTGGAAACCATCTGATGAGCTGAGTGCTTTGTTTACCTATTCGGCTAAAAATTAACCTTAGAATTTCTGCAGCTTTATAAAAATAGATACTTTTGGGCCTCCCTGGTGGCGCAGCGGTTGAGAGTCCGCCTACTGATGCAGGGGACACGGGTTCGTGCCCCGGTCCGGGAAGATCCCACATGCCGCAGAGCGGCTGGGCCCGTGAGCCATGGCCGCTGAGCCTGCGCGTCCGGAGCCTGTGCTCCGCAACGGGAGAGGCCGCGACAGTGAGAGGCCCGCGCACCGCAAAAACAAACAAACAAACAAACAAACAAAAAGATACTTTTGATCTATTTTGAACTTCATTCAATGAAGAAAGTATCCCTAAGAACTGGAGATAAAGAAGCCAGTCACTGTAACAGACTCTGAACGCAAATTGCTTTCAAAACCTGTGTTCTGTCCCAGGTAAACACATTTGGTCCTCCAACAGCTCAATCTAGGAACTCATTAGGTGTTTCTGTCTCCAAGACAAGATTTAAAATTTTGTAAAAAAAATGAAATATACAAAATGAAACAGATATGTGAAATGGCTACTGAGCTTTGTCAGAACAAGAGTATGTTATAACCAGGAGTCACTGATGCCTTTCCACAGGCAGAAGGCATCTTCTCAGCTCCCAAGGCACAAAGACACACACAAACATGCCGTCCTGGCAAAGTCCTCACACCACTGCAGCCTCTGCCACCTCACCTGAATGGCATTCCAGGGCTGATCTGTCTGGGGGCTCCATACGGGCAAAGAGACGTAACAACCCACTGAGGCAAACCAAACAAGAAGACCAAAGTAACTCCCATTTTCATCCTCTTAGAATCTGACACACTCTCCAACTCTAACCAACCGTCCAGCAGAAACCATTTACAGCGCACAACTCATGTCATGGGGACTAGAATTCAGCAACATAAACGCAAGGGGCACAAGCCATTCTTAAAGACGAGATACAACACTGACAAGAAAAAGAATTAAAGACCACAAACCTCCACGGAAGTTTCTGCAGGGCCCCAAATTTCTGCCTCCTGGTGTCAAGATGATGCGTATTTGTCGATCAGTGGGAGTGATGACTTAATTCCTAATTCGGGGGCCTTCCAAACCCTTGAAAGTGCAAGGGGGCTCTCGCAGGTTCTCTGTGCCTTCAAACCTCCCCTCCGGGAACGGAGTTAAGAGGTGGAGCTAGGCTTCCTTTAATGACGTTCTTAAACACGGGGAAGAGACAGGTGTTACTAATAACTTTCTTTCTTGTACCACCTGAGGTAAGGCGGTGCCTCTTCACCAGGCTCACCGCATTCCTTTGGCCCCTCCTTTTTCCTACTCAGTATCCCTTACTTTCTTTACACCTGCATTCTCCCCTCGCCCCAACCCTGGCCTGAAGCAGCCCAATTTTCTTGCATATCTTCAAATATTCATAAACACTGTTACTTCCTACTAATCATTCAGGAATAAAAAAGGTGATGGGGAGGCGGCCAGCTACTATTATTATTGTTCGCGTTTGCTTAAATGAGCATGTACTACTTTTATCCTAAAAACATGAATTTTCATAAAAATAAAGGGTTTCTGGACTCTACTTTAGAATGTGATTTTAAAACAATTAGCCAAATACCTAAAAACCAAAACAAAATAAAACCCCCAAACAAAACAAAAAACCCAGGCCTACCTTGACCAAAACACTGCAGTACCATGAGGCATTAACAGCAAAACCTACACAAGAACAACGCTTAACAGTTGGTAGTGGGCCTTCATGCATAATTTTCTCATTTACTCTTCCCACCCAATGATGGGGGCGTTCATCCTTCCTGTGACCCAGGTGAGGTGGAGTGTGGCAAGGCCCGGGAACGCCTGACAAACGAACACGCACACCAGGATGAACCGAGGGCCACGGGGGGCGGGGGGGGGGGGCGGCGGGGGGCGGTGTGTGCGGAGTTAAAGAGGCTCAGGTGTCTCCTAGATTCCGAGAGAGGAGGGCTCCGCTCAAGCGGGAAAGCTCGGAACAGGCTCGATGGGGGAGGGGGCCTGGGCTCACCCCCAGAGCACCAGAAAGGGGTGAGCAGGGAGGGGTGGGGGCGGAGGGTTTGGCAGCTTGGAGCCTGCATGTCAGAGAGCAGGGCTGAGGACGGCTCCAGCTCACGGGGGGCGGCAGAACCCTCAGTATAGTTTGCCCGTTGCTGGAATCTAAACGACAGCTTTAAATTATTAAGGGTCCTGGAATGCCACAGACGTTTTGAAACCTACCTGTCAGGGTCAGAAAGATACTTGGAGGAGGGATCTTCAAACCAAGTGTCAGCCGTGAGAGATGGACCCCTGTGACCCCACTTCCCTCCACCCACGTTTACCAGCCACCAGTCGTCGGGGGGCGGGAGGGGCTCTGGGCAAGCGGACCCTACAAAATTACGGAAGCGGACCCCACAGTGTGTAGTCGTGCGTGTTTTGCCTACATTATTAAAGGGGAAGAAAAAAACCTTCCGGGACTTCTTTCCAAAATTGTGATCTCAAGGTATGAACCATTCCTTTTGTGAAGGCGTTTTGGGAAAAGCGTAAAGCTGGCCCAGGACAGTTAGGGGACCATATTTCATGCACCAGCAATTCTTCTCAATTTAGAAGGCAGAGCCATCACAAGGATGCAAACTGTCCTCGGATGCCCCACAGAACCGGCAGATGACAGAGCTGCTAAGAGGGTTCTGCGCTGCAATCCTGTGCTCCCCGATTTAGCAGAAGGCTTCTCTCACTCTCTCCTTTGAGTGCGCTGTCGGCGCAGACCCACAGCAATTGCATTTGGAAGCCCATTCCTTCACCTTGTGCTAGGCCTGCCTTCACAGGTAAATCCCCTGCACTCGGGGAATTCCCTTTTTAGCCAGGTAGAAGTCAATTTCCTTATCCAAACTCAGGGCTATCTCTAACGCTTGCCAGATATCACAGAGCGATTTTTCTTTTTCTTTTTTTCTAACTTCATCTTCACAGCAGAAACATAAAAGGAGAGATCTATAAACATTTCAGATTCATAATATACTACTTCCTCTCAGTCCTTCTAAGCGGAAACTTTGCTCTTGAGTAAAGGTGAGCATCTACTAAGAAGTAATTTTCTCTGTCAGGAGGGCTCGCCATGCACTCAGTCGCAGCTGAAACGTGTTTTAATAAGGCCTTTCTCCTTTACAAGCCCGGCTTGCTTTCAGCCCCGTCCCACAGCCTCCAGCAGGAGGAAGATGCCTCTCAGATATCCTTTTGTTACTCTAATCAGAGCCAGAAGGGCTTTATTGACTTTCGGGCCTTGGGGAGTTGTCGTTCTTTTGTATCCATCTCCTACAAGAAACCAAGTTTGATTAATTTGTCATCAAGGAAAATGTGTGATCCGCTCAGAGCCAGGCCTTTGAAGTGGAAGGATGAACTTGGGCTTGCGGAAAGCCCGGGTCAGCGGGCAAAACAGCAGTGGTGCCCAATCGAACACGTTCTTCTCCGCAGAGCTGCCTGTTCTCATTTAAAACACTTAAAACACACACACACACACAGCCTTTTCCACGTAAACGTTCAGGGTTGGATTGCTCCCTGGCCAGGGTCTCCTTTTGTTTACTTTAATTTTGAAAATTGAGTCATCAGGGCTACAATGCAACACCCAGAGAACATTTAGCCATGCCACAAAGCGTGGGGCTGGAAGGATTTGACCTCCTGCCAATCTTAAAAGACCACTAAGAGTGGGAGAGCTGAGAGGGCTGAACTCGGTGTCAGCACGTGCTTCTGGAATGAATAATCGGAGGGGTCTCCAGCTGGGTCATGGGACAGATGCTCATTTATGATGCTCTGGTCTTGTTAACCTGCACTTAGTGGAGTTCCCAAACTGCTGAAAATGCATAAGGTAGCAGCTCCAAGATATTATTTAATCCTAGACTTAGTGTCATATTTCTTGTTCAGATGCTATATATGCTTTATAAGGAATTACAGGGCTTTTAAAAATGACAGAGTAAGCAATCTTTAGACATTCCACAGTGTAAGAATGCCCATACTTAACATGTTGGTGCACAGGCCGTTTTATGACGGTTACCCCTCAGGTAGAGACAGAAAGACAGAGTGAATTACTGAGCAAAAGTCAGGGGCTCGCTTGCCTTTGAAAGATGTTTGAAAAGCACCAACAAATTATAAACAGCCTTTGTGGTTACTGAATTCATTGTCAAAACTATTACCAGACAATTCTAAAACAATACTGAGATTAGTGAAAACACTCAGCTTTAGAAATCTAAGGATATTTTGATTAAAAAAACCACCTCTGCTTAGGGTAACATGCAAACATTCCTTCATTCAAACCTGCATTGAGACTGCAGTATGTGTAGGCATTTGGAACTCAGAGATGTTTAAGATCTACTTCCCGTCTTTCTTACCGTGGAGTAGTTCAGAAGTTCTATGGTATTTACCAATCCCCTGAATCGTAAGCTACACGAAGAAGGGATGATGTCTTGTTTATATGTGCCAGTGCCCGGCACATCTTAACTAGGATGCAATACTTACTTTAACTAAGATTCAATACATACTTGCTGAATGAGTCAGTATCCCATATAATCCTTATCTCAGCTATATTAATGCCTATCAACGTTCCTTTAAGGTACCCAGGATTCAAAGAATATGCCTATAACTCAGGCAATTCTTGGGAGCCTGCTACAGTCTTCGTCCAGTGTCATGTTTACGTGCCTGCAATCCATGTTGCACAACACGGGACTCATGCTTCAATACTAATTTGCTCGGCCTGGAAATATTTTCATCTACCAAACTTCCTTTTTTTTTTTTTTTGCGGTACGCGGGCCTCTCACTGCTGTGGCCTCTCCCGTGGCGGAGCACAGGCTCCGGACGCACAGGCTCAGCGGCCATGGCTCACGGGCCCAGCCGCTCCGCGGCACGTGGGATCTTCCCGGACCGGGGCACGAACCCGTGTCCCCTGCATCAGTAGGCGGACTCTCAACCACTGCGCCACCAGGGAAGCCCCCAAACTTCCTTCTTAATACATATTCCTGAGTAATGATGGCAGTCATGTCCTTAAAAAATAATTAACTGGAAGGTTCATTCAGGTTTTAAACTGGTTTGTGGCAAATGGACTCAGAAGCCAGGTACATAGAGCACAGGTGAAGCAGGTAGCTTTGTTTTCCCCAATATGGTGTGATGAGGCAGAAAGACCGGTAAACAAGCAGTTAGGAGACTAGCGGGTTTGGCCAGTGTTGCCACCAACAACTTGCAGGACTTCAAACAGCTGAAGCTGGGCCAATCCCTCACGAGGAAAGTGCCAGAGTTTCACTGGATCGGCTCATTCTCTTTACCGGACCTACCTCACGGATACAGTCAACCAGTGGAAGTACCATTTACTAACGCTTTGCATGAGCAAAGTACCGAGCTGGGTGCCTACGTATGCTGTTTGCCTTGAAGCAGCTCCACCTTCTTCCCTTCTAAAGATGAGGAAACCGGGGCTCAGAGAAGATGGGTGATTTGCTCAAGGCACAAGCGAACAGGATTTCCACGCAGTAACACAAATTTCAAACTAAGCTCCGTGCATGATGCCCAGTTTGCCTCCCTTCTGAAGGTTTGCACGCAAGGCCAAGTCGGGCATCCCAGAGAGGTTCAACCCAGACAGGATCCCACAGTCTGCCACCAAAACCTCCCAACCTTTTACCAGGATGCCTAACCTTCTGGTCATGGAATCAAATTCCGTCTTCTCTGCTCTTCTCCTTTGCAATCTCTGGTAGAAGCATTTGCAAACACAAATAGTTAAAGGTCACCAGTAAGAAGCAGAAGAGGGATTTTGCACAATCCATCTGTGCTGGGATAATCCAGAATTGGCCGTCAATGTGCTGAAGGGCCTACACTATACCAGGGACTCTTTTCCACCTGCCATCCACCACAGTCAAATGTGTTATTCTTGTACATTCTTTGGAGAAGAAGTGAGGCACGTGCATCCACAGACTGGGCACTCAGTCAGTGCCGCGGGGAAGCAGACTTCAAATACCAATTTTTTAATTCCCAGTTAAAACCTTGAGAAAATAAGCAAGTGGGTGGTGCGGCCTAGTTATAAACTGGTTTCAAGTCAACTCTGCCCTGTGGAAATGATGCAAAAAAGCAGAATAGAAAATGTCTTTTTTTCCACATAAGGTATGGAATGAAGGAAAGATCATTGATTTTAACAGCTGGAAGGTTTGGGGATCTGTCTGTAACTTTGCCACCAACTGTTTGTGTGACTTTAGACAGATTCTTTATATTCTCTGGGTCATTTTTTCATCTGTAAAAGGAAAAAAGGTGATCTAGGACAGCAATTTTTCCATCCGTTTCTTAAAGCTGTAGATCCTCTCCTTTAGAAGTAAACTCTTATATGGAATCTCAAAATCCTTGTGCTTCGGAATCTTCAACTTCCATCAAGGCAGCATAGCATTGGGAGAACGGGCTGGAGCCATTACCTTGGATATAACTTGGCTCTGAGACAGACTGACTGTGTGACCTCGGACACGTTATTCCACCTCTCTGAACCTCAGTTTGCACACACAGAAAGTGGGGACAACAATGAGAGGATCTACCTCCTAGAGCTTTGGAGAGAAGTACATTAATTATTCCACGTGCTTAGAGGGCATGGAACTCCATACACATTAGCTATTACTGTTAATAATATAGCTGTGACCAGAGCAGCAACCCCCAGCAGAAGCACATCAGAGCCTGTCCAGATGTTGACTTGGGGGGATAGCAACTGTTTATAGACGGTCACTCTGCACTTATCATTGAAAGGGCTCATAAATGATTTTTCTGACCTCAACTTTCATAAGTAGAGGAGCTTCTACAGAAAAAGATAAAAGTGAGGTTTATCACTCGAGTGATAAAACCAAAAGGAAATGCAAGGAAGTGCTTACTGTTAAGTTAGGATAAAGGTTATTTTAATGGGGAAGGTGGGGCTGTGACCAGGAGGGGAATCATGAACGGGGCTCCTGGGGTAGTGGGCACAGCTCCTGGGGTAGTGGGCACCAGTCCTCGACCTGGTTCTAAGAATCTTCCCCGTGTAACAATTCACTAAGCTACACGTTTGTTTTGGGTGGTTTTTCTATATCTTGGTTTTATTTTATAATAAAAAGGTCTTAAAAGTGTTGTTTCATAAAACAAAATCAATGAGCACGTAAATTACGCTTACTGGCTTCCAAAATGTTAACGTTTTGCCACGCAACGCACGTCAGTATGGATGTGCTATCGTTTTACTAGACTTTTAAAAATATATTTTACAATAGGAGCTTTGTTTGCAGTATCCCGAAGTATTTCTGTAGAACCAGCCACCTGGGGAACACTCTTTGAAAGCCAAGGGACTTCTGTTAAAATTTTATTTCTGAGTCCGTGATTTTTTTTTTTAAAGATACACTCTGAAAATCAAAGTCCTGCCCTTCAGAACTTGACTATCTTCACAAAACACCAATTATGTTTGCCTTAAAAGGGGGCATTATTGCTTTAGTATTGAACCTTCACTTCCTTCATTCTCCAGTAAGTCACAAAACCCAAAACTTTCCTAGGACCTGAAACCTCCTCTAGGTCTGTGCTCTCCAGAATTCTATGTGCACCGAAAACAAATGATTTAAGTTTCCCCAGTGAAAGAGGAAATCGGGGAGTAAAAACTTGTCCACATCTTTGAGGCTGGGTGGAGCACACGCACTAACCATACCATCTGTACAAACGGTACCAGAGTTCAGCGTGCTTATGACTGGAAAGGCTTATGATTTATGCTCGCTAGTTAAATATGCTTATGATTTAAACTTATTTTCTCTGGCAAGAAATACGCTAGTCAGCACCATGGCCGAGCCAGATGATGGGAAATAGATACATATTTCAATGATACACATTTTAAGGCTTGCTGAGCCTTGTAAGTGCTACTGTTTTCTTTTTATAACAAAAGACCTAACTTCCTGTAGAATTCCAGAGAGTTTTAAAAAATACATTCATTAGTGAAAGCAGTGAAAAGTTCTCTAACAGCGGTTACTACACTAAAAGAGTCACCGGTTGGCCTCGAAAAAACTGGATTTGAGGTGGGGAGGCAGAGCCTATGCTTATAAAACCACCAAGAACACATTCCAAAAGCGCACGGATAACCTCTAGGTGATAAAGGACACACCGAATACACGGCTGCAGTCATCAGACTCAAATGGGTGGAGGAGATATTAGGAAATCTTAGAGCCTTCACACTGTTATGCCCTGCTCCTCATTTAATTAATTAATTTCATTTAATTCACTGTGTTAAAATTAATTGAGCATCATATACACAATCCTGAACTGCTTGCTTTTACAGGGAGAGTTAGGAAGAGTCTACAGATGAATGGGAGAAATAAGAGTGCTGGCATTTTGCTTGTTTTTAAAGGCATATGTTAGCTAGAAAGCAAGAGTAAATCGACTTTATGTGGCTACCTAAGGGGCAACTGAATCTTACAGGCAAATTGGGGGACAAAAGAGAAACAAGCATGATTGGCTTACTCTAAAATGAAACCATTCTTAGTAACGGGTAAAGAAAAAGAATGAAAATAAAATGTGTTTTCTAAGACACCAACGTGAGCCCTATCACCAAATACATTCAAGAAGGGAGCAGAAGAGGGCTTCCCTGGTGGCGCAGTAGTTGAGAGTCTGCCTGCTGATGCGGGGGACACGGGTTCGTGCCTCGGTCCGGGGAGATCCCACATGCCGTGGAGCGGCTGGGCCCGTAAGCCGTGGCTACTGAGCCTGCGCGTCCGGAGCCTGTGCTCCGCAACGGGAGAGGCCTTGACAGTGAGAGGCCCGCGTACCGCAAAAAAAAAAAAAGACGGGAGTAGAAGAAACAGAAATAGCTGCTTCCTGCCGGAGGACACATGGCAACCTACTAGGTGTCAGACACCATGCTAGGAGCTTCACACGCATCCAAACAGGTGGACAGAAAGTTTCAGTAGGTGCCGGAATAAACAGGGTTTGACAATCACCACACATATACATACCTGGAACCTTATTAAGATGAAGCAGTGTGGTTTCTAACATTGCATGAAATTCTAAACCTGAGGGAGTAGAACGACATTTCTATACTATAGAACCCAGTTACAGCGTGAGAATCCACGGCAACAGATTAGGAAAGATCTCGACATAAAGCTCTACAGATTAATGAACACCTAAACAAACCCCACGAAGTTCTAACTTAAGAAAAGGAAGGAGCACCAATTCACAGCAATACAGTCCCGAATCAGAAAACGGCAAGAACTTTTGCATGAAAAGTCCAAACATGTGAACTAAACACATAAATCACTGTTTTTTCAAGTAAGAAAAGTACAGTCTAGTCTTACCTGATGGCTGCCAAAGGCTGGAATAAAAATTACTGACTTAGAGAAGCAACTTTCACATGTATCTGAACATCAAACACAACACACAATATAAAATCAAAAATAACTAGAACAGAAAACTTTTCAGTCTGACCTTAAAAATACTGAGCAAATCACGAGATGAAGCCAGATCAAAAGGAAGGGCATTACACCAGCTTGTAGCCATATGTGAAAGGGCCCCCAACGCACAGGGCACAGATGGTATACCACGGGGAGGAGGGGGCACAGGCAGATCCAAAACATCAGGCAAATAAACCGGCTTCAAGTTACACAGGTAACACGGTTCAAAAGAATGAATAACTGTGAATGCCAGTGATAAGATTTTACATTTGGGACAAAGGGTACTGGCGGTGCCAAGGTCAAGTGTGCCCACTAGTTTAAGCTCAGAAATCCTTTTGTGTAACAATGTCAATGAAACTGAAATCTCGGTGGGGGGACATGCAAACGGATGGTGACTTGTTATTACCCAATTACTGAGAAGATAGTTAAGACTTTTTGAAAAACCATACAGTGGCTGTCAGCCACATTACCTGATTGAGGGCTGAGAAATTTTTCTTTGGGGGGGTGGTGATTTAATGTATACTCACGAAGCTAACAGCTCTAACTGAAACTAGAAACACTGTAACTTAATTAAAATGCTCGAAGTCCTTTAATATTCCCCATTCATCACTTATGTAAACTGCTAAAATTAAAATTTTCACCTCCTAAACCTTCATCAAAAGTCGCTTGTTTGTAAAAAAAAAAAAAAGTTCTATAGAGAACTCAGAAATGCTACTATTTACTTCGTTTGTTTCTCTCATGCAAAGTTGCCAGGTTAATAAATCTCAAACACTTGTTCCCAGATAAAAGTTTCAGAAAAATTCTCTCACTTCAACCTAAGTTGAAACTGTCATAAAGAGATCGTGCGTTACATTAAGTGAGTTGATCACTTTTCTCAGGCAGCAATCAAAACAAAGCCATTTAAGACAGGTTTCTTCAACCTTGCGATTTCCGAAGGACACAAGAGCATAGAATATCCAAAAGGCTGTTGTATTGGATATTCTAGTAAGGTACATTCAACACACACATATACAATGGGACTCTCAATTTTAGTAGCAACGATGAACAAAATAATACTGACTTCACAATGACTTTTGCTTATCATTCACGTGGTTTAGGGAATACTTTGATTTTTTTGGATACTTCCACGTATCAAAGGATCCTTCCAATTTAGTAACAGCTTTGCTAAGCCACATCTAGGAGTGACAATTAATTTGAGTGGAAATTCACTCCCAGACTACTCTGATAGTCATTTGAACACTTTTGAGTTATTTTACATGCAATTTTATAGCTCTGTAACGTTCATTTAATCTCGTTCAATGATGCTGAACCCCAGATGCCATAAGACATTATGGAAAAGGAGTTACTGCACATATGGGGTACCTACTTTTTCTGAACATTAATTTCTTTTCTCTTAACAGGCTGAAATGGTATCTAGAAAAGAGAAAAGCCACCATTCTGTATTAAAGGTTTTATATTATGGACTTCCGGAGGTGGGCTACCTATTACTGCTTGTGGTCCTAGCCATAAAGTTCTTATTTACGAACATCACCTTCTCAAGTCTAAGTACTAATGGCTTTCTCCAGCCTTCAGAAGGTTGTTGGTATTGTACACACAAATCAGGTCACCTGAGAGAGCTTGCGGGGGTGGGGTGGGGTGGGGTGGGGGGTGCGGCGGTGGCTGTGAGGCTCTCCCCATTTGAAACATCAAGGGGTTGGATATAATCAGGGGTTTGCAAAGTGAGGGTCTGAAGACCATCCACATTAGAACCCCTGGGGCGCTTGCTAAAAAGGCAGGTATCTGAATCAGAAACTCTAGGTTCGGGGTCGAGAAAGGAAGCACCCCAGTAAATTCCTCTGCATGCTAAGGGATGAGAAGCCCTGGTAGATGATCTCAAAGGTCCCTTCCACTCTAAAATTCTAAGAGTCTGTGAGTTTTAGGAGTAGAGTTGTATCAGCCAGATCGATAAGACAGTGACTCGGAGCCTGAATGGGTTAACCTAAATAAGAAGTGCTGTTAGATTTCGATGCATATGTAAAAGCAGAAAACAAAAACAGAACAGTATCATCAGATGTGTGAGGCATCTATCTGGGCTTTTGTCCTCATGGGAGATGGAGAGGAAAAGCCCACTCTAACTGCTGCATAGGAGAAGAGACCCCAAGGGGGCTTTCACTGCACTTCCATTCCTATCCTTTTCCTGCTCACCTTCTGACCCCTCTCTGCTGTTGCAGCAGTTAGTTCTCCAGGCATTGACCATCGTGACTCACCAAACTCTTAAGTAACTTGTCATCGGTCTGAATATCCTCTTTTAAGAAATAAACTGTCTACAGGCAGTCCTCTACTTGCATTTGTAACGAGCGAAACGTGACAGAAACATCAATCTAGGAAAGGTGAACAGCAGACTTACATTTTTAAAGGGGACTTTCATATTTAAAAAGAAAAAAGAATCAAACTCTAACTTTACTTCTCCCTTTGGGCACAAGATTTGCCCACTTTGATGAAATATTTCTGGTATTTCCTATATGTTAGTTTATTTCATTCCTTCTCTTCCTAACTGCTTATAGGCTCAATGAGAGCCTAAGATTTGAGATTTTTTTTTAAAGCACATCCGGAGTGCTCTGTCTTTGACACATTTTTACTAGGTGTAGGAGAGCTAAACTTCTACTGGTAGTACCTCATCAAATTTTTATAAAACCACAAAGAGCAACAGGCAGTGGAACCTTAAAACGATTATACAAACAGAGCTGGATACACGATGCTGCTGAGGCAGAACCGCTGGCGGGAAAGCAGCGCCACCATGTGGTCGCTCCAAACGTTGTCAGCTTTGTGTAAATACAAAAGTTGGGATCCTCTCAGAGTTGGGCATCATGTAGCAAAATGCCCGCCTCCTGGGATAATAAGGTTACTTTCTAACACCACACCGTGACACTGCTTCGGTCACTGAGTGTGACAGGCAGAGAACGAGAGCTGCTTATAACAAGGGTATCTGATTATGTATCGGTGTATCGATGGCCAGGTTGGATCAGGTATTTAGTGCGTGATCGGGGTAACATGTTTTGGCGTTAGGGGGACAGACTTGGAGTGTTCCCTGTTTAAGGAAGCCTGGACTGCGGTGTAGCCTGCAGACTTCAATGCCCAGCTCTATCACGCTGGCTAGTCCCCTGTCCTTTCACAAAGGACAATCTCTCTGTGGGTAGATTATACACTATGTCTAGTGGGCCCAATTATGTTCAAAATTTCTTTCAAGTACAAAGCCTTGTGACTATATGTATGATCTAGACATCGGCTAAATTCAAGAAAGTGGAGAAGGTCAGAGTCAAGTTAAACTCAAAGTTTACCAGAATTGTGTTTTCCTTTCCATGTTTTTTCTCCATCAACTGTATCCCTCAATTTAACAGGCATGTCATATTAAATGGACGTGTCCTATGTAAACTACACCCTCACTTCAGAAATGCAGAAACATTGTGGGTGGGAGGAATATTAAAACGGAGTGAGCTGGCATTCAGAAAGCGCGTACAAAAGAGAACCGAAATACAGACAAGTTACTTTCAATGAGTACCATCTGTCCTTATTTAATAGGAATGACAAAGACCAGAGAGCAAGCTCTCTGGCTTCTGGATGGCTCTATGCAGAGAGTCCAGGCTACACGTGCAAAACTTCACTGAAAGACACCCGGATTCTACTGCAAGTACCCCCTTTACCCAGCAATGGCCGAGGGGGGGACGCCACCCTAACACTAAAGTCACGTGCCCCACAAAACATTTCCTTGTATCTCCAGAGTATTAGCTTCTTTAATCCAAAAAGGTAATGAGAGGTTTTTAAACTGATTACATCAGCTTAGTTCATACACTGTCTCTTAAGAACTAAATAGTCAATTAAAACAATTTCCAAAGCAAAATCTGACAAAATCCTCTCTTAGGGTAATTTAGATGATAGGTTTTTAACTTGGGCAAATTAAACCCTTCTCACAGCTGGTATTTTCCACAGGGTCAGAAAGAGTGGCACAAGTTCTCTGGGACAAAAAAACCTACTTTGTGTGTTAAACCATGTTTCGTGATCATAAACAATAGAAACTAGAAAACATTAATGGGAGCCTAACATGCCTATTCCTTTTATTTTTTTACTTCAAAAGCTACATACATGCAAAAGTTGAACATGTCATCACAATGCTTTAAATAAAGTTCAAAAATAAAAATACTTCAACATCCATTTACTTGTGGAAATATATATGACAATTATAATGAAGATAAGTCAATTATATCCTTTGTTCTACTCTATCAGAAAAGTACTTATATTATAAAAAAGAATTTAAATTCATGCCCAGAATATTTTTTTTAAATCCTTGATCAATAATTTAAAAACAAGTTGGATGTTAGTACAATGTTTAAAAAAATAAAAGTTCCAGGCTTTTGAAAAATGGGTCTGATATCCTTATACCTCATTTTGAAATCACTGGAGAAACTCAAGTTTAGAAACAAAGCATTAAAAAAAAAAAAAGAAAAGCCATGATCATTGTTATTATGGTTGATGTGGTTAGCGATGCAAGTGAAGGGCACGACTTTTGTAAAAAGATATTGTTTCAAATCCTTTAAAATGTTTGAATGGAGGATTTTATTTACAAACACAGGTTGCGGGCTGCAAGGAGCCCCACCTCTCTCTGCTGGTCAGTACTGCAAGAGGAATTAAAAGTCCTGGGTGCAATGAAGTTGGGATGCACCGCCCTTTTGTGAAAAGTATAAGCATGCCTTAGCTCCCCTGAGTCCAGAAAGAAAAGCCAGCAGGAGGAAGCGTCTCCAAATGGCCCTGCCTTTTTCAGGTAGACGCAGTAGGAGGCTTGGCAGAGTCGACGGAGGGAAATCAGAACATTCTGAGTGTTCCAGAGGGTGGTCATTTCCTTCTACTAAAACCGGTATTTATTTGGTAACGTAATACGATGTATCTCAACAATTCTAAAAATTAATGTGAACAGAATGCATTCAGAGTTCAACTTTGTGAATGTTCACATTCATCCTGGAAATGAGATTTAACTTCTGCTCCTAAATGAAAGAGGCAGGGGAAAGCTGCCCACACCGGAGAATGATTGATTATTGGAAACGACACACAATGTGAACGGTAAAAGGGGATCATTTAACAAAATGTGTCTGAATTCATTTGGAAAGCCCTAAGTGGGTACACACACCCAAAATTTAGAAGCAGCTTAATTCAAACACTTAAAATATCACCTCCTCTTTAGATCAGAAATTATAAGGTTTCCTATTGAGACAAACCCCTTGCTACCACTCCAAGCGCCTCCCTTTGAAAAGGCCAAATTGAAATTCTGGTTGGAAAGTATTTCCACCGAGGGTCCAAAGATCTACAGTTTGATTTATATCCTGATACTCAACTGTGGTTATAGTTTTCATGTTTGGCAACCCAACTATTCCTTTCCTTTCATCTCGGAAAAAAAAAAATTCTTAAAAAGGAAAAATAAAAGATGTGTGTGCTCTCAGTGAAAAATCAGATTAAGTAAGGTTTTTCTTTTCCCTGGGACAGAAAAAACAATGCCCAGTGCACAGTATGTAGGAATGTGTCACAACAAATAATCAAAAGACAGGTTTCACCCAGCTAGTATTCCTCCGAGGACAGTGTGGTTTTCAAAAGCAGTATTGTCACGATTATGCATATTCTCATTAACTAGGTACAGCAGAGCTACTTAAAGGGAAACCAATTTCTTGTGCCTCAATGAAAGGGGAGTATAGAAAACAATAATTAGACTGAATGAGGAGTTTAAAAGGGCAAAAAAAAAAAAAAAATGGAGTGAAAAGAACAGAGAATTCAGAAAGCAAAAAAAAAAGCAAGTAATGTGACGGTAAAAACCCACACAATCTCCCTCCACCCCACCTGCCACTTTGAATCCTAATTGCTCAATCTGCAAGGGCAGAAACCCACTCTAAATGGACCAGCATCGGGCTTCGGCAAGTCTTCTCTTCACTCTCCCTCCTGTTAAGACCGTTTCCAAAACCAATCAGCAAAGGACAAAGAATTCTTTACAGAGTGCAATTAGTGTTTTCCACGTCCACCTTCAAAAGCATGATGCTCTTCATGGGCTAAAGGACAGAAAAAAACAAAAAAGAAAAAAAGGAAAGAAAACTTTAAGCAAAGGATGGGGCAACCCTCCTCTAAGGCATCTCATTCAGTTTCCCCAAATGTTGGCAAGAACTCAAATACCTTTGTGTGCCAGTAACTGTTAGCTAAGGCGTGCATTTCCTGAGAAACGTAATAATGAAAATTAAAACAAGGAATAAACAAGCAATGGGCATGCTGCCTGTTCCTTCTTGCTGTGCCGGAGAGGATGAGTAATCCCAGCAAGCTGATGAAGAGGATACACTGGGCTGCCAGCAAATTCTGTAGGGAAATGCGCCCCGCAGAATGCAGTGCTGGGGAGGGGCCTCACAGAACCAAGACAGGGCCATTCACAAGCTTATCTTCAAAAATAAAACAAAACAAAAGTAAAACAGAACTGAGAACACCACCAGGAGGACAGCAATTCTCTTAGGTCCTCCCCTACCTTTAAACACCCTCTGGGGGAAATGAAGTTTCATTAAATGGATGGGTCTTTTATTTTTCCCAATCACGTTTTTTTTTTTTTTTTCTTTCTTCTTTTTTTCCAGCCCTACTGTCTGGCTTGCAAAATGACTAATTAAAATTAGGAACTTCAGAATAAAAAAATGATGCTGTGAAAAATATTTTCCAAAGACTTAAATTTTTATAAAGTGGAGGTGGGAATTGGGAGACCTGTGAAATATAAAATATTTCCTCCAAGGCGAAAGGCCCAGTTTGAAAATCCACTTCCTGGACTTGGTTAAAACATCATCATGAAGCAAGGGCAGATCCTCTTCTCTCAAATGGAAAAGTTACTGACTTGGGGCTGAAAAAGCCAAAGGCCACTCAGGATCCCCCATGCTTTGTCCATCCCCCCTCCCCCCTAGGAAGGATGTCCTAGGAGGGCAGACATGGGCTGGCCCATCTCACCTCCTAAGCCCCTCCTAAGTCTGTATTTTTAAGATGGACTAAATTCTTCAGACTAGTGTGTGGTAGGGGTGAGGCGGGGAACAGGACCATTTGCCCTTTAGGATCATCATGGTTATTCACCCAAACCTGCTCTTCACTTGGATAAAACATTGAGAGAAGCAGACTTTGCAGCTCCCGGGGTTACCGCAGGTTGGCCCAATTCCCAAGGGTGGCCAGGACTCCAAGCTGACTTAATTGAACATTTCTCACATGTAGAACTTAATAAATATTTCACTTTGTATGTTTTTTTTTTTCTTTTTAAGAAAGATTTTTAGGACAGACATCAAACAAAACATGGCCTGCTCTTCAATGAAGTATAGCATTGCTACTGGGTCAAGTGGGGGGTGGGGCACAGACCTCTTAGCGATGCTGGACCCCAAAAGATAAATCAAGAGAGAGGCACTGTCCATGGATTTTTATTACTTCTCAGTGGGAGGGACAGTTCGGGGCAGACATAGTTAAGACAGTGCAGTCCTGATGGGTCATGGAGATGGGAACAGAACATTCAGAATCGGGAGAGTTCTGGGGAACAGGGAAAAGTTCTGTGGGCCTTGGGTTAGCCTTGGTTGAAAGGGAATATAGAGAAGGTCAAAGCCAGGAGTCAGCAAACTTTTTTCTGGAAAGGGGCAGAGGATAAACATCTTAGGCTCTGTGGGTCACAGGGTCTCTGTCTCAACTATTAACCCTACCCTTGTTACGTTAAAGCAGCCACAGATGAGATATACCCAAACAGGCATTGCTAGGTACCAATACGCTTTATATATAAATACTGGAATTTGGATTTCATACAATGTTCATATGTTACAAAACGTAGTTCTTCTTTTGATTTTTTTCCAACCATTGAAAAATGTGAAAGCCATTCTTAGCTGCAGCCCATACAAAAACAGGTGGGAAGGGGGCAGATTTGGCTGGACAGTGTAGTTTGCCAAACTCTGCTCTAAACAATTCTCACATCAGAAGACATTTGTCATTCAGCTGCTCCGAAGAGCCCAACAGAATTTGGCGGGGGGAGGGGGTCTCCATTCATTTAAGTTTCTCAGTCAAGTAACCAAACTGTATCTAACCCACAGATAACTTATCAACAGCCTGACCCTCAGCCACCCGCCTGGAGGCCCTGCCCAAATTCATCAGGGCTCTTTCTATGCGGGAAAATCTCCCCTGTCACGTGGTTCCTGTAACAAGACTGAGGAAGAGCGTGGAGTTGGCCATTTCTGACCTAGTTCACCCTACCACCCTGCCTGTTCTTCACCTACCTACCTACCACCCTGCCTGTTCTTTATCAAGCTGTGAGTAACATTTCTGCCCAAAACCTCATTTTTCCAAATCAATTCTGCAGCACGTGGTGTATAACCCTACTGAGTAAAGGACTGCCTGCTTTATTTAAAATAAAGACAATTGCTTGTTTTTTCCAATTCCAATTTTTATTTGAATAATCTTTGAATTTTTAAATGTCAATTTATGCCCTTAAAATATGCATTTCTACTAAGACCCGCAGCCAGTTCTGCCTGACTCACGAATGTCACCGTGGCCTCCACATAAACGTAGACGCCCTAAAGGGCGCCTGATCTGGGGAGCTGCAATGTCCCCTCCTCTGTCTGGCTTTTTTCTCCCCCCACCCTCCCCCAACCCCAGCCATCACAACAACGAAGTGATGACTCATCCTTGCTTAGTCTTACCTCATTATTGCCACTGGCCTAAAAACTAGCCTAACCACTCAATGGCCCGATTATCTCTGTGGCCTAAACACTCCTATCATGTGTTGAGCCTGCTGCTACCCTACGTGTTAGAATTTTGAAGCAGAAGGGACCTTGGAGATCATTTAAGACCAACCTTCTCAATAGTCAGATGGGGAAGTGGAAGGAGGAGACACCGCGACTTGCTCGAGGTCACAGTGTTGAAGTGGGACAAAAGTCCAGACTGCCTGACTTGACCATTCCAAATCGCTTCTCTACTCTTTGGAGTCAAATGTGGAGAAGGTCCTAAGGAGGTAAAGAACGTGTTCGCCCCGTTCATAAATGGCGGCGAAACATACTTCCTTTTGGAGAGTTTCTGCTGGAGTGAGTCTCGTGGAGTACAAAAAAAAAAGACCCTCGGTGAACTTTCAATGAATATCTGGGCTGAAAATACAATTAATGCTCCCTATGGAGGCAAAACTGCATCTACAAATGTGCGACTTCCGCACGGCACAATCAATAAGCGCCTTCTGCAGTGCCATCCTCTGTCTCTTTTACTGAAACTTTCATTTAAAATTCAGACGCTAAGCATCTCCTGAGTATCTGCAGCAGCAGATCTGTCCCACTGCTTAAAATCTAAAGCACTGGGCCTGTGACTATATGAGTGCCTAGAGGGAGGCTTAGTCTTCATATCACAGTAAGACAATCACAAAGCAAAATCTGACTTTTTTTCTTCTCCTTTTTGACGAGGGGTTGGGAAAAGTGAAACGGTAATAGAGTATATTTCACCAATGCTAAGATGCACTCCCCACTCCGCCTCCCCACTGCACATATGAAGACCCCGGAATCAAGAACGTGCCATGGGTCAATTAGGAGCCTTGTATGTTTCTTTCTTAGTAAAATACTAAAATAATACTTATCATCAAGAGCATCTTAGAGTCAATGAAATACCGTGGTTTAAAAAAATTGGGTTACTGACTCTTGGAACAGTCTGGGGAATAGGAAATTCACCATATACGTGTAGGGCTGTCAATGTTTTGCTCTAACTCACTGTTAAAACTGTAACCCGCAGTTTGATCTACCAAACATTGGTTTAATAGCACTAAGCTGTTTTCATTATGAAAAAGATGACTTTTTCAAAAGAGCACACAAAAGCAATGAACATGAATCATGATGGAAACAATGGGTCCACACACCTATTCATACTGTTAACATTTCACCACTATGCGTGCATTCTCTTCTGTGTCACAGTCATCCGTAATGAGGACGTATTAGCATTTCAGTAGAACATTCAATCTTGCCTGTGCGCAGAACGAGTTCCTCCACGGATACAGATGTTATACATTATAAATCCCTGTTTATGAAGGGATGATTGAAAATCTACCTGCCAGCTCATATAATAACTTTTTTTGTTACTGTTGCTTCGAATAGAAGGTAATTTTTTCTGAGAATGACAAGTTTGAGATCAGGTTTGAATTTTTGAAATAAAAACAGTAAGTATCTCCTTTTCTGATCCGTGTGTTTAGGCGACAACTGAAATCTCACTTCAATTTCTGAGGCTACAGTTTTTTTAAAACACCCTTAAAATGTATTTTATTGAATTACTTATTGGATTATAGAATTTCAAGCGATTCTCCCTGCACCTCATTGGCAACACGGTTTCTGTCTTTAAAAGTATGATAGAATAAGCTAGAAAGTAGTAACTGGAAATGAAGCACTTACGTTTATAAAATACGGCTTTAAAAGATATGTGGGGCAGGAGTTCATAGATCTTTTCTAAAACGGTGGCTTCCCCCACTACGGCGGCATTTACATTCCAGACTTGGACGACGTCTTCCCGGTCCCGGACACTGACACTAACTCCTATTACTTCGTCATCTGAGCGGAAGGAAGGGGGAAGAAAGAAATGAGTGATAATTTCAAGTCCGCTGGGAGCCGGTTTTTTAGCACTTATCATTTTATCTGTAAGTTGTAGAGAAGATGATCAAGACAAGGTGGCACGAGAGAACCCGTGATGAATACTGTTTCTAAGGGGGATCGTTGGACAAAAAGCAAGTTAGTGGGCAAAAGCTGCAGCAGTCACATCACATTTATCCGGCGACTCAGGTAAACAGAATGTCCCGGCCAAACAAATTTTCCAGACAAGTGAGTTACCCTTCTTAACATGTTACCGAAGTTTTGGACTATTTCTTACTCTGTTTTGATAAGACTTCTTCAAGTTGCATAATGATCGGCCCCCCGAAAGCCAACTGAACTCACATGAACTTTTTCCTCGATGCTTGGCTGTCTTTGTGAAGAACAGCAAGTATTTCTCCCGACTTCCCGCCAACCATTCAGAGATCTCGGGGTGGTTAGTGCTCCAGGCCCCAACACTAACTGGACCCAGACTGTGTGTTCCGAGTTGCTCATTCTGCTTCTGCGGTTTTGCTTGTCTGCTCCTTTCCTATTAATCATCCCTGCTCTTGCCTGTTTCTCCCTAGCCATCCCCCTTCTGGTTTGGGCATTTTAACTGTAGGCTAGAGAATCAATGACCATCTGTTAGCTCTGTGTATAAAGTAAGTATCTTCTAAGTGTGGCCATGTCCTTAGAGCACTTCGGCAAATGGGCAGGAAAGCATTTATCTACTTTGATTAATGTAGGTCTTTTTTTTTTTTTTCTTAACTAAATTCTGGATTGGGGGCTGCTCTGTAGGCATTCGAGAATGGTGGCTGGATAAGTAGGATTGTGTACTGTCCTCTGGGGCCACTTTGTGTACAGTCATTTGCAGCAAAATGACAGGAGTAAAGACTTGACTCCTGGTATACATGTTTGCAGCATATTACTGAAGTAGGGTCACCCCTGTGCCCTTGCACACTCAGCATCAACGAGTGAAATGTGGAAGATGAGCATTATCAAAGTTAGGAAATTTTGCTTTAGTTAATATGTTTTGCCTAATTTTCCTTATTTACTATAAATCTGTACATCTCAATATTTCTGCTATCAGTTTTCCCGTGTGTCTTCTGGAGGTTAAAACGTTCCAGCACTTAGATACAATTTAAATGAGGACCTGTCCAATTACTAAAGGAGTTCATCTTCAGTAAAATAATTCCTTTCTTTCCTCCATCCTTCCCTTCTCTCCTTCATTCCCTTTTTCCCTCTCTCCCTTCTTTCCTTTGTAAATAAACTTGACTCTGGCTAAATGTGTATGACGTGACACTAAATAATTCCACGTATAGAAGTGTTTGGAAGCAGACAAAATCAGTCGAAGGTGTCAGAAGTTGGGCTTGTGGCCACCTCTGGGGGAAGGGAGGGTGTGGAGAGATTCTGGAGGCCAGTAACATTCTGTTCCTTGATCTGGGTGCCAGTTACAGGGATCTGTTTACTTTGAGAATATTAAGGTACACACATAACAGTTTGTGTCCTTTTCTGTATACATGTCACATTTAAACAAAAATTTCCAAAAGAGTAAACAGTACCTGATCACGGCTACCCACAGAAACTTATTATCCCCTCAAGAAATGTGTCTTATGTACGTGTTTCTTGTTTTCTCATTTATCTTCAAAGTATATTTGCTAGAGCTCAATGTTAAATTCTATGTGAACAAAAAATCATCAAGTGAAGAGGGAAGCTTTGGCATTCACCACTTTCAAGAACAGTCGTGAAGACACTAGCTCAGCCTTTCAGGAAAAGAGCAGCATTTTCCAGTCTTTTTGTTTTGCCCATTTCTACACTATTGGGCAGAGGGTACTGTAGCTTTACGGGTGCTGAAAATGCTGAACTGTCAATATTTCAGTCTCGTCTGGCTTTTGGTTCCTACGTGTAACCTCCTAGCACAGCACTTTCAGAAAGGGCATGGTAAAAAGGCTGCAGCCCGTATGCAAAAGGAGATCCATCAGCAAACATGTAATATTCATAAGCAGAATCAACCGGCAAAAACGCTGATGATTTTAGGGTACTGGCAGCACAAGACGTCAGAGCTAGGAGGAGCCACTGTTTGAAGATGGGGGAAGTGAGGACCAGAGAGATGAGCTGACCTGCTGTAGTGGTGGAGCTGGGTTAATTAAGAGCGAACAGTTAATACTTAATGGTGCTCTCGTTCCAAAGTCAAGCACGGAACAATAGGTCTTCTTTGCTCAATCCTGCCTATTTATTATTACTTAGACTATTTTCCCTGGTTCTGGAAACAGGAATAATTCATACAGAAAACTTCCTCTCCCGGGGATTTACTTGTTTATAATTATACCGAAGATGCATTTTTGACTACATATTGTAAAGTTGCTACCTACCCCCTATTTAAACGGAAGGGATCTGTACTTTTAAGATAATTTCATCTTAACCCAGGTTCTGTCTTCAGTGAATAAAAAGACGTGTAAGAATTAAGGAAAACAAAAGGAGAATGATTGAAACTGTTAGTGAGGTAAATCTGAAACCTGCTTGGCACCGGCTAGGCCTATAAGGGTTCCCAAAGACAGAACCAGTTAAGACGCCTGAGGGCAAATCAGTCAATACCAAAGAGTTAAAAAAAAATGAAAGCTGAACAGGAAAAATGTGATTCTAAATGTTACCTCAGAAGCATTCAGAAGGAACTACCCAAGAAGAAAAAACAAAACTTTAAACGAGCAATTCAATTTTCCTCTCTCAGTGGTTTCACGACAAAAACAAAGCGAAATAAAAATGGGCTAAGGGATTAACAGGTACCAACTATTAGGCATAAAATAAGCTACGGGGATGTGTCGCGCAGCCTGGGGAACAGAGTCAATATTTCGTAATGACTACAGATGGAGTGTAATCTTTGAAAATTGTGACTCTTTATGTTGTGTACCTGTAACGTATGGGTTTTGTCCATCAGCTATGCTTTAATTAAACAAACAAACAAAAAAAGCAAAATAAAAATGTATTCACAGGGCTCTCAGAAACGCACTCAGTATTTGAAAACTGAGTGAGTCTTCAAGTGAAGTCTTCAAAGTCAAGTCCTGAAGACTTTACATTTCAGCCCCAGCTGTCAGATCACAGACGCTAATGGCGATTCATCCCCACCTCCCCTTTATCTCTCACTCTGAGTAGAAGGGACCAAGAGAGGGACAGGAGGAAGGGGCGAGTAACTGAGAGGGGCAGAAAGGACTGTGCCGACCTAACTACAAACTTCAGGTGACAACTAAGCCACTGGGCTCTTCTGGAAGAACTGGAACTGGTGAAGGAAGCCCACCACCAGTGGTGTTAGGAGCCCAATGTCAAATTTCATTTTCTTCTGGAACATGTATAAGGCTGTATGTCAATTACCCTTCAATTAAAAAAAAACAGTTTTCCTTTTTTTCTGCCTATTTATTTTAGACAGATGGTCACGGACACTATGAAGATGAGCTATAAGTGCAAAAAAATATATAGGCGTATACACATATGTATATCCACGTAATATACACATATGTAAGTATACATATGCACATACACATGTAACATGAAAACGCCACGAGCACATGGGAAAAAGCTAAGTAACTTCATAGTTACAAAAGAAGCAACTCCAAAATATGTAAAAAAGGCGAACACACAGAAACAAGGCTCAGCAAGGAACAAGCAGAAGCCAAGCACGCGCGAGCGGGGACGCCAGAGCTGAGGGTCTCATTACCTGCGACGGCACAGTCTGTGAACTGTTCCCCGATAGTCGCTAACAACAACTCTTTCCAGACTGTGGACTGGTGTGGGAAAAGAACAAAAAGCAAAGCAAAAGAAAACCAAAGAAAAGGAACACATATACATTTTTAAACAATTATCTTCAGGAGCTACCCAAGTCACAGTTTCTTTAACCTCTCACGCCCTTTCCACGCCCGTATCTGGAGCCCGCAGGCATCGCTGAATCACAGGCGTAAACACCCACGTGGTGGCGTATGTTTGTACTGTTTTACACATCGCTTTGCACAGAGAGATACAAGGGATCCCAAGTCACAAACTCTGTGTCCACAAAACTGTGGGGTCCGAAGCTACAGAGCTAATCTCTAGTGCCACCTCTGATGAAGTTGAGAGCAACGTGGGGAAAATGCACTCAAACGACCTACACTTTTCCAATTTCTTTGCCTCTCACTGATTCAAAATGTATCAGCTGGTTATAAGTGAATGCTATTAGGACCATCCTTCTCTTCAAAACCCTTTCCTGCTTTTCCAGCAGTTTATAAGGTACTTCCAAGGTTACACAAGTGAAGAACACTTAAGGAAATTTCTGGTTTACTGACTACCAGAGACTTGCAGATCTCCATTCACTTGAAGGCATTTTGTTTCTGCTAAGTGACTGAACTGTGGTGTGTGTGCGCGTGCGTGTGCGCGCACATGTGCATTTCCCTGGAAGAATCAGTGCACGCTCTAGTCCACCTCTTCCCTACGAGAAAACCTGGAGCCTCTTCTGCTGAAGACCCCCTAATGCCATCCAATCAACAGTCAGCATCCACGCACAGGTAACTGGAGGTCTCCAAGTTCTTTCCAGTTCCTCTTCCTCAAAAAGTTCTTGGTTCCGTATCTCTTCCTTGTCTTGGTTCACAGGCCCTGAACTCCACCAGAACCAGGTTTGATTCCTGACAGCCGGCTTTGAGCTGTACCCTGGGCAGGCTTATTAGCCTCTCTGAGCAACAGTTTCCTTCAGTGAACAGGGAATAATAATAGGACCGACCTCCCAGGGCTGTTGTGACCATGAAATTAGTCAACAAATGTTGCGTTCGACGGGCTCAGCGCTGTGATTGCAACAACAGCACTGGAGATTTAAGATCCATTCCATAAACAGCTGCGTGTTTGCTCTGGACCAGGCGCCCACTAATGTATTAACTATAATGAGAGTACGTATTATCATGTTCTAATGAGCTGAAAGCAGCCTCACTGAATTTTTAACCAAGACCACAGCAGTCAACCATCATGGCTTTTCACTCTCAAGGAGGGTTTTCTTTTCTCTTTCCTAGACCCTCCGTCTGGTCTACCTGTCTCCCACCTACAAACCATCGCTTCTGTTTTTTATCTGTCTCATCTGCAGTCTCTTACGCTATTAGGAACAAAGATGAGGGTGTTGAGAGGAAGTTAGGGGGAGGGGATGTTCCCGCTCCTGTTGTGAATTCAGAGGAGGCTGACCCACCGGATTCCCACCGGTCAGCAACAAAGAGAGGGCTGAGCTGCTTGGGATGAGGGCACTTGTGCAGATGTGAAAGCGTTATTATTTGCGACTGAATGTGGTCAAGTGAGCTGACAAGGAGGGAGGACAAACTTGTCTTTCAGCTACCTTTCATCCAATGCTGACGTCATGATTGTTTCTACCAGAAGTCAATGTCTACTGCAAGTAAATAAAGAACATGGCAAGGAAAAGGTGTCCTTATGGAAATTCAAAACAACTTTCTCTCCTTTCAGGGGGGCAGGAAGAGCTTCACAGGCCTTGCTTGTTTTTTTGTTTGCTCCCCTGACGTTTTAAAAATTATGTATGCCAAATACTAGCCAAATCTCGTAGCTATGCATCTTAACGATAGTTTGCACCTTTAACAAACAAGTTGGGTCATATCTTTCGGTGTGTGCTCATCGGGAAACAATGCAAGGTCAAGCCTATGGGTCCCTGGAGATGTTTCAATCCTTTGAGCTCGTCCACGTGAAAGAAACCATGAAAAGGTGAGACTGGGGAGCATGTGTCCTTTCATCCATTTTCAAAGGCGGCTTAAGAATAGATTTGAATGCTCTTTTCAGTCGGTACAATGAATTAGAGCCCACTCCCGGGAAACCCAGGTTTCTGAGGCTTGACCACTGCCAACCAGCGGCCAAGCAGGCTGTGCCATTAACCAGGGTTTCATCAGCCCCAGCGGGAGACTGGACACAGCCTCGCATGAAACCCCAAAGGGCGGTGAGATGCAAGGCCTCCCACACATCCCCACTCTCTGTGCCAGGGTCATTCTCAGAAGTGCTTGTCGCCCCAGTGGGGAAGGGACGAGCCTTTGCTGGGAAGGATCCTGCTTCTCACTACGTAGACCCACTTCCACATGTCAGTCATGGCTGTGGAGGACATGACAGCCCTAATCAGCTTTTCTGTAAAGTTTATAGGCATGTAGCTGTTCAGAACTATATGATACAGTCACACTCTTACACCATTTCTACAGAGACTCACAATGCATTTTCAAGGTGACAGTGTGAGGCAGAAAACCCCCAAGGTCAGAATAGAACTTCTCACCCCCAGTCCCATTCTGAGTCTACCAGGCGGACTGTCTAGAACGCACAAGAGGTTCATCATAAGCTGTCAACAACCCCGAACTTAGCTTCTAGAAAAGGATGAGAGCGAACCTACCGTGCTGTCCTTGGGAACTTTCATCTTCCATACGCCACCCTTTGCATTACTCTCCTCTTCCCTGGATCAAAGACCAATGTTCACAGTTACACTCATGGATTAAGTAGCTCTACATACATCTAGTTCAACAATGGATGACATTAAAAACAATAAACAACGGAGCATTCTGCAATAAACTCTCCCCGGTTCGTTTTACTAGAAACAGAAGCAGATGAAAGAAAAAGGAAGGGGATGGAGATGGGGAGGGAAGAAGGTGGGATTCAGTGGCCAAAAGGGTAGGGAAGGTGATGGGATACCAGGTTCTCATCCTCAAGGAGCTGGTGAGGAGAGGTTCCCTAGACCCCCTGGGGTGGACAAACTAATACAAGTGCTTCACATGTGAGAAGGCCTTTACATTTCAATGTCATGCTCTTGACATCGCCTCATCTGATTCGCATTTCAGTCTTGTGTCATAAGCCTAATAGGGGACTCAGCCCCGGTAGAGGACATCTGCTGTCTCCCTGTGTAGTAACTGCTCCCTCTTCGGGCAAGAGCACCCCAATTTCCCTTTAAGGAGCTACTTGTCCCCTACTCTTATGCCAGACCCTTTCTGATATGGCTGATTCCATATCCTAGCTTTAAAGGTGGGCTTATGACCCAGACACTTATGACTTCGTAGTCTTTATGATTGGCCAGGGATGGAAAGGCAACCCACGCTGGGCCGATGAGAGCCTGCCCTGGCATGTTACTGGAGCTGGTGAATGCTGACACTGACAAACTTGTAGGGCTTAAGACTGGAGCTTATAAAAGCCATTTTGTCACAAATGGGAAAACCTGCCTGAAAATTAAGCCAAGGCAGAGAAAAGCAAAGCAAGTCTGACGGAGAGTGTCAGATTCCTAAGAAGAATTGAGCACCCAGATCTGCCTGAAATCAGCCCTACCGGTAGACTGTTTAGTTACAGAAGCCAAAAGATTCCTTTTTGTTGTTTTTTTTTTGGCTCAGTTTACGTTTCTGCCATTTGCTACCAAAGAGCTAAGATATATTCCCATTTTATTAATGAGTAAATGGCTTAGATCAGTTGAGGGACATGATGCAAGGATTTACTACTAGTTGGGACTCCAGCCTAGGCAAACTGACTTACTGTCCTCCACCCTCAACACTACTCCAGCTATTAAAGAAGAAAGACACCTTCCCCTCAACCCTGGGCCGTGATCAGTATCATACACTTTCTATGTGGTCCACATGAGGTATGTCTGAGGTTATATGATCTTTGTTCATATAATAGATGTGGGTACCACATCTGTTCCCTCATCTCCCCTCCAGCCTATAAGCTTTTTCACTCCACTGTCCAGGTCATTATTGAACAAGTGAAAGAACAAACCCAAATGATGCCACACCCCGATACAAAGACCTGCACGGCACCTTCAGCGAGCTAATGAGGACCTATGTATTGTGAGACTGCAATGGGGTCCTCTGTGGGCGGATGCTGAGACACCTGCTCATCACTCTGGAGCACAAGGGGAAAGGGGTCGAGGGAAGGGGTCTATTTCAAAATTAAATCATGGCTAAAATGACTTTGCGACACCACCAGGAGAAAATTACTTTGGCATTCCAATTTGGCATGAAGTTATTTTATTAAGTTCACAACCATTTCCCTCCCACCTTAACCTCAAACTATACAGAAGACACTTACCAAAGTGGCCGCCTCTCTCCTCTCATTAAATGATAACTACATCTCAAAGGCAGGCTAGTCACAGGAGGAATATTATTGTACACACTCCAGAATATCTTTAAAAGAAAAACACTTTGTTTAATACACCCAGTATTGACTTACTGTGCTTATAAAATTAATGCATTAAAGCTTATAAAATTCATGCATTAAAGAAAAAAAAATCAGATCTCATTAAGTCCTACCCATTCAAACTAGATTTTTCTTAGTATTCTTCCTAATTTTCTGCTAGAAAATGTAACATAACATTAAAGAATTTCTTTTCTGAAGTCAGGCTAAGTTGTATGCTTCAGGAAGCTATGGTTTAGCAAACATTCCTATGCAGTGTGTCTCCACATAAAACAGGGTAAGGATCTTGCTAATGATTTTTCTGACAGGTATATGGCATCTAATAAAAACCTGTAGTGCTGAATACGTGTACTGAACCATATTTCCTCATGACACTAACTCTGTCTTCTTTCTAAGCCTAGAAAGAATCTGTTACACTTTGGATTGGGGGATGGGGTATAGAGGAGGCAAAGAGGAATCACCTCATGTGCTCTGTCCCCCTTCCTTTCCTCTCCCAGGAGGAAAAGGAAATAGCTCAGCTGCCAAAGCCACAAGTTGCCCAAGATGCACAGTGTTAGGAATTCCATGATTGTGTGTTCTCCAAACTCATATAGTGAAACCCAAGCCCCCAATAGGATGGAATTAGGAGGTGGGGTCTTCGGGCATAATTAGGCCATAAGGATGGAACCCCCCCGCCCAGTGATGGGATTAGTGTCCCAATAAGAAAAGGAAGAGAGTTAGCCCTCTCTGTCCACCATGTGTGGATATAATGAGAAGACGCCTATCTGCCTATAAGCCCAGGAAGACTGCCTTCACCAGGACTTGACCATTCTGGCACCCCTGATCTTGAACTTGCAGCCTGCAGAACTGTGAGACATCAATGTTTGTTGCTGAAGCCACCCAGTCTATGGTATTCTGTTACAACAGCTGGAACTAAGACACAGGGTGGCTGGTAGTCAGAAACAGATTACATAAAAATAGTAGAGTAATAGTAACAATGAGAGTAACAGCAGCAACAGTAATAGGGCCAGGATTTGGTCTCTTTTTTTTTTTTTTTTTGTGGTACGCGGGCCTCTCACTGTTGTGACCCGTTGTGGAGCACAGGCTCCGGACGCGCAGACTCAGCAGCCGTGGCTCACGGGCCCAGCCGCTCCGCAGCATGTGGGATCTTCCCAGACCGGGGCACGAACCCGCGTCCCCTGCATCGGCAGGCGGACTCTCAACCATCGCGCCACCAGGGAAGCCCTGGTCTCTGACTTTTACATGTTTATGTAATTTATCTTAATGACAACCTAACTAAGAGGTACAATTATTATTCTTGTTTTATAGATAAGGAAACTGAGGCACACAGACTAATCCTCCCAAGCATCACTGTGTGCTATGACCACGAGGATTAGGACAAGAAGTGAGTTTTTACAAAGAAGAAAACCCTTCCCAGCTTGTTTGGAACGGTACCAGGAATCTCTACGCTACCAACTCTATGCACAGAATTACTATACAAATGAAAAATATCACTCTGTGTGGTGAAGTAAGTCAAGGGTGGTTGTCTGGGTCTCCTAGTAGATCTGAGGAGAACAGAACAAGCAATAGGACAATTAGAAACATGAATCCAAGGGCATCATGAACAGAGTGGCATAGGTGGAATGAAATTTTATCGATGTCGAATGAGAATCCTTATGGGTTGTTTGAGCCCACGTTGCATAAAAACTGGAGCCAAATTAACTGCAAGGCCAGCAACAGGGAATGATAAGATGAAACTGAAGGCAGAAAAAAAACCAAAAACCACCTGACAATAGATTTATTAAGAATACCTTATAAGAACCTGCCACATAGTACGGGGAACTCTACTCAATACTCTGTAATGGCCTACACGGGAAAAGAATCTTAAAAAAAAAAAAGTGGATATAAAAAACAAAAGTGGATATATGTATAACTGATTCACTTTGCTGTACACCTGAAACTAACACTTTGTAAATCAACTATACTCCAATAAAAGTTATTTAAAAAAAGGATATGAGGAGAAAAAAATTTTTTAAATGCTAGGAAAAAAAAAAATAAACAAACAAAAAGAATACCTGGGGTCCCTTATACTAAAACGGTGCTAATGTAGGAAGTAACTGAAAATAGCTCTGTAGTAACAGTAGATGCTCAGACATCTGTCTTTGTGGAGATACCCGCCTTATAAATGGTTTGCTATCAGTGCAAATAATAAGATTACTCCAATATTTCAGTTATAGCCTGTGGTATGGGTGTGAATAGGCAGAGTTGGAATCTGAGGCCAGGCAGTTGGATTCCAAAGCCTGTACCTTTAACCACTAAGCTATTTCCTCTGCAGATATTACTACATATTTTAGGCACATCTTTCTCCAGTCCTAGAAGCCATGGACCAGGTCACGAGGTCATGGACGAGGTCACAGAGTGAGGTGCACCTGTTGAAGATGTTTTCCCACCAGCACGTGCCCTTCATCACACTGACTATGCCACTGCCTTAGCTCTAGCCTAGGACTTCTGCAATGATGTGGCAATGACCTGTGCAGAATTTATGGACACACTTATGCTAGAATATACATCCCTGCTTCCACCAAGAGGACTCTGATGCCAGCAAACTTCAAGTCTCCTAAAAGGCCAGAGCACCTGCCCTCACACCCTTGCCAAAGTTCTCAAATCCTAACTTTTCACCCAGTGTTTGAAGCACCTTGGAAAACACAACAAAATGCTTCTCCCGTTCCAAAGGTGAGAACATCACACTAAGGATCGTGCTACAGTGTGTGGCTTTAGAAGCTTCTCTTGAAAACACAGACAACTGATTTTGTTAGTCTTGGCAAATGCGAGAGGAGGAGATTACAGCCCAAGAAGATACAGTGAGAGACTTCACCCTGACCTAATGTACTCATTCAAGTGCATATCTGCACGTTTCTGCATGAACACAAAATGAGAGTGAAATATGCGGTGACCTCATGGAAAAGACCCCCATTAAAGTCCGTGGCACTAAGTCGGTCTGTTTCCATATTGCAAACCTCACGCAGTGTGTAGAATACTCGTCAAGCATGTATGATGGCAAAAGAGCTGAAGGAAGGAACCCGGCATCACACAGCTCCTTAGACCTTCTTCCTCCCCTGTGGAAGCGAAAGTGCTGTTTCACTGGAAACTTGATAATTCTTGGTCATATTCTCTGTAACATACTTTTATGTTTGTTAAATCATCTAAATTTTACTACAGATAGAACCTTGCAAATAGATTTCAAAAGCCCTTAGACTTATAATTAATTCTAAGTGGTGTGCAAACAGTAGATTGCAGTAAAGCTAAGCACAATGTTTATTAATAATAATGAAGTGTTTTTTTCAAAAGCCTTAATGACAACCCGAGGAGAGGGAGGGAAGTCAGGCATCACTTATTCAGTCAACATGTGTGGACACCAAGGAGGGCAGGGCGCGGTGGTGAGTCCCAGGTGTGCTTAGATTCACTAGACAATGGTGTCCACTTAACAAATCCCCAACCTACTAGTCCTGACTGAAGCAATTATGCTCCTCCCAACAGTCCTTTGCCAAATAGATAATCAATCATTACCAGGAAAACTGGCAAATTTCCTCATTTTTTACTAAATGCTTTGAAGGAAAAAAAAAAAGAATATACTTGAAAATACTTGAGAAGAAAAGATGCCATGTGGTGACAGACAACATGGTGTTAAAAAAAAAAAAGAAAAAAGAAAGAAAGAAAGAAAAGAAAAACATGCAGCAAATACACCTCCAAAAAACCCAACAAATCCAGCATTTCTTCCGCAGGTCACAGCATATAAATCTTTGAAAGTATTTTTGAAATTTTAAACAAACATTTTCATTCCTTAGGTATTTCTAATTGGCTGGGGCTTGCATCCCACCAAGTAAATCAATGGTTTATGGGAAGGGCAGAGCCCAGAAGAAAGGCAACTGAAGAGCTTAATGGACGTTTTAAAATTCACAGCAGATACAACAGGCTGAAAGCAAAGTGTTTCTGACCTGGGAGAGCCAGGTAGTGGAGAGAGAAATGGGTTTTGCTTTGCATTCCAAAGGTCTTAAAGTGAGAACCAAAGTTTGGAGGACTGATAGGGGAGTGGGCAATTTCTCACCACGCAGTTAAGTCAATGAATGAAAAACAAAGTCTGAGTCAGGGAGCTAAGTGGGGTTCACACATTGAGAGAACAGGAGAGAAGCTGGGGGAAACAGCAGATCAGTGTGTATTTGGCTTCCTGGGTAAGGCCCATAGGTATATGTTTATTGATGTTAATATTTTTCAGTGCACAGGGCTTTCACTTTGGTGAAAACCCAAAGACGTGATTGGACTCAGAAGCTTATACACCATTTTAACAAAGGATGATAAATTGTGGAGAGTGACCAGACAAAGGAAAGAGGGTCTGGGGCCCCTAGAGGTGGTATATGGTGTGACTGTGCTGAGGAAATACAGCTTAGTATTTGCTTAGTAGGTTTGTTATGCAGACTCAAGGGGTAAGAAAAAGGGATACCTTTACAAATGTAAACTTATGTCACCTTTAAAAGGGTAATTTATGCCCTGACTTCAGGCAGATAGAGGAGGTCAGAGAGCTCCTCCTGGCTCTGCTGTTTTTCAACTGCCTTCAGTTCAAAGTAATTCTTAAGCTCAAGTGCCGTTTTTGGGGTGGCATATTCTGATCCCCCTTGAGAGACCAAGTTTTACATCTGAAGTGACTGAATCACTTTCACTTCACAAGATTTAATCTCCCACCGCACCTGCACAGCGGCTTCCGCTGCCAACACGCCAGCAGACGGGATCCAGGTACTCGGACTTCAGTTCTGTTTCTGCACAACTGGGCTGTGACTACGATGATGATCCCATCACGTACCCCATGAATAAATTAAATGACAGCTACATAATCCTGTTCTTCTCGATACTAACCTTCACTGAACAGAACTATGAAGTAGACCTGCCTGCAGGGCTTTCCCTCTCTTTTTTCAGGAGGGAGTTTCTCTCTTTCTTCCCTCGACCCTGTCCCTTCACCCAAATGGTTCACTGCAGGTCATTCTATTGCAGGATGCCACCCACCGTGGGCTGCCCTGCTGTGGTCCAGGGCAGTGACGACCTTGAATCAATCTTTCTATCATTCTCCATTATCGGTCCTGACCTATAAAACCTCTCCTCCCAAAAGGGACAGCCCTCCTTTCCCAATGATTTGCAAAGCAATCTGCTGCCCTACCTTAATGACCTGCAAGAGCACAGGAGCTCCACAACCTTCTGATAAGGGATGATGCCTTGATATCACCCGCCATACACAAGTATAGAAGGAAGATTCTCTTCATTTTAAGAGACTGTATCTATATTTCTCTGAAGACCTTCTGTTTATGATAAATGATGCTGGATAGCCATTTACAGAAGAAATATGAAGCCTCTGCCTTCCGTAAATGTAAGTAGAAAGTCGGTCAATTTATGGGACCACTGCATGGGACACAGAGCAACAGGACACAGTGTGGCAAAAGCTTGAACGTGATACCTGAGGTGGGTTAGAATGCCACACAGGAATGAGTTGTCAGGGCTGGAATTTTGGTCTTGTGGTAGCAAGGGAGGATCCCCTGCAAATCGTTACCTGGCCGGTAACTCCCTTCTGCCACAGGTAAAATCAGGCTTGGTCAGAAGCTGTGTTCTATTCCGCGCTGCATGCATTTAGGACATAAAAACACAGAAGAAATGTGGAAAACTTTGAAATGTTTACAAAAGAGTAAAAGGAATCAGTAAGTGCCTGGAAAACACATCTAGATGAAACATGGAATCTTCCAAGAAAGGCAGGTAAGTAGGGAACAAATTTAACTCCAACCAGAGGGCATTACTGGTGGCTGTGATGAGACTGTCCTCAGCAGGGGTCAGTGGGCCGGCTGGAGACACAGGCCTCCCTCACTCTTCAGTCAGGGTGGACCAAAAGCAAGAGGATGGACCTAGAAAAGGAGGGAGTTCCGGTCCCAGAGCACAGCGCGACTGGCTGTTTCTGCCACTTTTCGGGCCACTTACCTCCCAGCCTCAGCCCCTCCAGCTAATAAATGGGGATAACAATTCCTCTGCCACCCCCACCAGCATCTCTGATTTGCTGAGGGCCTCAAAGTACAAAAAGACATATTATTCAATATGTCCTTATGGAAAACAATCATTAATACCACATGATAACTACACTGCATCTAAACACAGATGAGGGAAAAACAGACACGATCAGGGACGTAATTTTTTAGTGCTGACGGAGCGAGAGTTCAAGAATCCACATATAACCACAAAATGAAAAGACAGTGGGGCAAAGGCATATCCTCAAATGACTTTAAAATCAGCACGCAGGCTAGTTCTCAAATACTAAGGACTGTTCACAGATATTAAGGACACAGCCTGAAATCCCCAAACTCATCGACAAGTTAAATACATTTTCCTAAGTAGAGGTATTCACAGTGGTATAATCTGGGGAATAACTGCTTGAAATAAATCATCTAGAAGTAGTGGTACACAGTTTTGTGATTTAAACCATGATTGAGGAAATGTACAAGAAGATGTTCCAGTAGAAGTAGGCAAGTAACGGCAGACGCATTCATTATTATTCTCCAGCACTTACTGGGTGCTTTTTACGTCCTTGTGCCATTTCACTCTCACAGCCTCACGATGCAGTTGGTATCACAATTACTCCCATCTTAGAGATGAGCAAACAGAACACAGAAGTTAAGCAACTTGCCTGAGCTACTAAGTAGCAGATGTGAGACACCAACCCAGGCGGTGTGACCACCCTACACCCAGGCCCACATCCTCCCCAGTCAACCGATGAAGCTGAAGTGTGGAATGCAACCTTCTGTAAAAGCTGCCAACAGCTGAGGGCTTACTAAGTACCAAGCGCTGCTAAGGACTATGCGATCTCATTTAACCCTCGCTCAACCCTAGGGAGGAGGAACTGCTACTATCTGTTTTACAGATGAAGAAACGGAGGAGGACAGACTCATCGGAGATACGACAGAACTTCCTGACCCCTTGGGGCAGTGTTTCATCATCACCCCCCTATGTTGAAGGAGCCCTTTTCCTACTCACTCTCTTGTGAAACTTTAATACCACCAAGAGACTGTATATCTATTTACGTACCGTATGCCTATCTGTGCTTTCTACATAAAAACAGCATGATTCTTTTTGGCCACACCAAGAATCAATTTTTGCCGCCATTGAGAATGTGTGGTTACAGCTTAACAGATCATTATGTGAGCAGTCTGCTGTGACAGAAAAGTGGTTCATTTATTAATTTCTCATTCATGCATTTGATCCTTCAGTATTTATGGAGTGAAAGGAACCAGGCACAATACAGTACTCCATTTATATGAGGTTCAATAAAAGACAAAGCCAATGCACGGTGACAGAAATGTGAATAGTGGTTGCTTCCGGTAAGGGACTGGTAGGAAAAGGGCATGAAGAAAACCTTCCTGACAGGATGGAATTTTAAAATCTTGATCGGGTGATAGTTACACGTTTGTGTATCTTTGTCAAAATTTATCAAACTTCTACACTTAAGGAGACCTGCATTTACTGAAAAAATTATATCCCAATGAAGTTTTTAAGAAGGCATTTCCTAGTATGTGCCGGCCTGGGTACTTTAAATTGGTCCCTGAAGACCCTATGTCACTTGCTGCCAGATACCAAGGCTCAACCAATGCTCTGTTGTCATCACACAGGGGCAGGGAAACAAACTAATCCCTCGGTGTAACTTTACCAACGTCTTCCTGGAAACCCAGGCACAGTTGTGATGTGGATCCAATGTCACAATAGCATGGGAAAAGTCTAATGAGGACCTCAAAAAAAAAAAAAAATCAGTGGGCTCTAAGAACTTCTACATGAGGACAGGCTTTAGAATCAAGTGCTCTGAGGTTTACACAGCAATGCTGGGAAGAGGTAAAAAGGTCCATAATGTCACCACGGGGAGAAGTGAAGGGGACCCATTCCTGGACTCTGAGAGCATCTGTCCCTCTGGACGGTGGCCCACGTGCTGTCTTGTGACACTGCTTGTACTTGGCACTGACTGCTTATTTACAACAGCACTGTTATTCTGCTCTCCACACGCTTAGGTCATTTTCTCAAATAGTTCAGAGACAGCCTGTGGTAGGGACCGCGTCTTTACACCCGGCTTAGGGCCCTCTGTGGCCACACGAGGCACTTTACAATCAGATTCCTGGGGCTGCATAACCATGAGTACTAAATTTCCTGAACCAGATACTGGGAGAAGTGTCTGAACGAAGATCTCTGCGCAACTCCTGTGCAAGTGAGAGGCTGCCGAAGAGACACCGATCTGTTGGAATTTCTAACACATTAAAAGACTCAAGGGCAGAACACACAATTTAAAACTGGCCCTTCTGGAAAATTCAGGACACACAGTCAATGCAAGTATGAAGCAGCCTTAACAGGCTTATCGAGTGTACAACGACGGAGGGGAGAACTTGGTAGAATTTGCTTTGGAAGAAAACAGTAATGTGATCAACTAAATAAACCAGGTTTTGTTTTGTTTTGTTTTGTTTTTTTAACGTTCATCCTAAGAGTTGGGTAGAGAAAGAACTAAGAGATCTAAGAGCTTACATTTGCTGACAACCTACCATGTATCAGGTCTCCTGCTAAGCCTGATAAAGACATCATCTCGTTCGGTCCTCAGACCCACCCATGGAGGCAGGTGCTACCATCACACCAGTCTTACACAAATTAAAGGGCTGATCCCTGCCCAGCTTAGGATGATGGAATTTGAACGTGGAGCAGGACATGGGTCCGAGAACGTGGAGCAGGACATGGGTCCGAGACCTTCCACTTTCAGGCTCAACACTATCCTGCCCTGTGACTTTCAGTAAGCTTGCAGGTGGTACCAGGGCTTCTCACCGATGGCAAACAGAGCCCAGAGAGGGAGCGGCCAAGCTGGTGCTTAAATGAGGACACACAGTGATATCGTCAAAACCACACCAGAGTCACGAGGGTCTGGGAGACGATAAGGTTCCACACGTCACCAAGAGAAGAGCAGGCCACTCGGGCGTGTGCTCAGCTGGCCTTTGGGGTAGATGTGGCTGAGGGCTGCTCTGCCAGAGTGGGCATGTGAGCTGAGGTCAGGGCACAGCCCCGGGTGGGCGCTGCCAGCACAGCACAGGTCTCAGGTTGGATGATTAACCGTCCCACGAACAGCAGGTTTCTTGATCTTACCTGTACCGTTTGTACTGTGTAGATTTTCTTCAGATTTGACGCGCACTCAGCTGCTGTGGCACCAGGGAGGGATCTAAGCAAACAGAAGCAAAAGAGCAAAGAAACAAGGAAAATGTTTCAGTGTTCGTGAAACATTTCACAGTGTAATGTAAGTCTGCAGGTCTTCACACAAGTCAGGTCTGAAACCACAGAAGCGGACACTGCTGGGATGCTAGTTAGAATTTAAAACGGGAAACTCCTACTTTGTCAAGTCAGGTGCTCGCGTCTCCTAAAAATAAGCATATTTATCCTGTGGAAGTTTAACAGGAAAACTGGAAATGTAAGAAAGACACTGGAAACCTTAAAATCACATTTTAAAAAATATAAAAATAACCATGTGATAGCCAAGCCTTTTGGGCCTAGGACCCTGGATAGGAAACTGGGCATGTTGTATAGATGACAATGACAATGCAGGGTCTTGACCTGGTTATATGTCTGAAAAATTTGTTACTTCCTTGGTGGTAAATATTCAAGAACTCTTGGGTGACCTTTTGCCAACTTTAAGAAAACATGATTACTAAAAGTCACCCTTCGCCTCACTTGAATTTGCACGTGTTTCCAAATCACCTGCCTTGAGAAAATACTTTCAGTTATTTTCTCGGGCTGATTTAATTAGCTCTGCTGAACTCTGCGGTCAGAGTATATTAATCTTTAGTTTGCCATATGTTCCACTAGATGGCAACATACTACCAGCTCATTCACCAGAAGCGCCATCCACTGAGAATGGCTTCACCCAGCACCATGTCCTGGGTTTGGGGGTAACAGGACGTGGTGTCTTCAATCTGCAGAAGTGAGGCCTCCCCATCCTTGCTACCTTTCCTTTCTCCCTATACTGAATTAGCAGGTCTTGCTCAGGAAGGTTGGGGTCCAGCTACCTCAGGCCTCAGGTTGAAAAACTCAAGTAATGCTTGACAGCCCCACGTCTGGCTGTAAGGACTAAGAGGCTGGCGGTGAGCGGCAAGCACCAGCTCACAGCTGACCCACCAGGGCCTGGAATCTGTAAAAGGAATGCTCTCTACCAGCCACTGACCCTCCGAGACACAGTCCCCAGGGGACCTCAAGATGGTGAGCTTCCTGGCAAGAGATGTGCACAAAACTGAGCCAGCTCAGAGGTGGAGGGGATGGCAGCGCAGAGGGCTAGGCCCAGGTGTGGGGCAAGCGTCAGACACCAGGGGCAGAGCTCTGCAGACTACAGTCCCGGAATTATGGACCTGGGTGTTGAACCTGATATAAAAAACCCATTTCTGAACACCGCTCCCTAGCCTGGAGGTCACAAGGAGGCGTAATTACGGACTAGTGTGGAGGCAAACAAGGGACCCTGTCGAGCAGGTGGAGTCTGATAAATCAATCTTCCCCAAAGCACCAGGTTTACAACTCTTTTCTAGTTATTATGAGTGTGCCGGACGTTGTCTGACAAACGCAAACCCACAATAACCACCAGGACCGCATTCTGCCGCCAGACCCGAAGCCTCAAGTAGCTACGATGCAGAACGTGATGAAGAGCGAGGCGCTGGGTCAGCACCTGCGACGGTGGCGTCTGACCCACGATGCATCCGTCGCTCTCTCTGGACTGCCCCGGGAACTACAGTATTGACTTACATAAATACTAATTTGCTATTTGATACAGGTTTTATGCTGTCTGGGGGGTTTAAATTACAAAAGGATTGGGGAAAAAAACTAAACAAAAAAACCCCAAACCTTAACCTTTTCTGAGTAGGTTTTCACATGAACAGTCTATTGCCTTTATGTGAAAATCTACTGGCATTTATTCTAATACCGACTTTTCTTCCTTTGAAGAGGTTAGCTGACTCTCCACCAAATATGCCCAGAAGATATACCGCTGGCTGCCCAAAGCATATAGCAGAATACAGACAGGGTTCTTTCCCTAATGGGGTTGGGGGACAGGGTGGTATAAGGATCCAAAGGTAGGAAATGTCCGTTGCACTTTTTCATTTTTAAAACTGTGTATTTTGAATTTTTACTAATTGTTTTTTTTGCGGTACGCGGGCCTCTCACTGTTGTGGCCTCTCCCGTTGCGGAGCACAGGCTCCGGACGCATAGGCTCAGCGGCCATGGCTCACGGGCCCAGCCGGTCCGCGGCATGTGGGATCCCCCCAGACCGGGGCACAAACCCACGTCCCCCGCACCGGCAGGCGGACTCTCAACCACTGTGCCACCATGGAAGCCCGAATTTTTACTAATTTTTAAGGCTACCATTCAATTTATGACGGTTTAGCATGAGTATAATTTGTGTTCACCTCATACAACATGTCAATTTAAGCAAATAAAACATGAGAATACCACTATTTCACCCAGAAAAAAATATCACTGATAAACCTTTGCTTTATATGCCTCTTTTTAAATGCCTCTGTCTCCACGTTCTGGTCTTTTACTCATATTCTAGTGCAGCAGACAATTATACAAAGTCATTTAGGTCTGTTCAGTTTCACTGCTCTAGGTTTCTGAAGAAACCTCTGTAGTCTCCAGAGTCCAAGAAGGGTTCTAGCATGAAACAAGGAGGCAGCGCTTCGTAGGACAACATTGCCAGGGGCTGACGTGCATCGACTGAATTCTTGCTTGTGTGCTCAGCAAGTCACCTTCATCACAGCACTGAATCCTCGCAAGCCTGCGTATTCAGATGTCATTATTACTTCTTACCATTTTACAGCCAAGCAGCCCAGTGCCTAAAGAGGTTTGATAAGGTGTGGCCTCAGGACACAAAAACCTGATTTGCAGACAGGTGACCTGAGACTTCCTGCTCTTTACCCCTCACTGCTAAACTGTCCAGTCAAGCCATATACACACTTTTTAAAAAAAATAAATTTATTTATTTATTCATTTATTTTTGGCTGCGTTGGGTCTTTGTTGCTGCACGCAGGCTTTCTCTAGTTGCGGCGAGCAGGGAGTTACTCTTCATTGCAGTGTGTGGGCTTCTCATTGCGGTGGCTTCTCTTGTTGCACAGCGCAGGCTCTAGGCGCACAGGCTTCAGTAGTTGTGGCTTGCTGGCTCTAGAGCGCAGGCTCAGTAGTTGTGACGCACGGGCTTAGTTGCTCTGCGGCATGTGGGATCTTCCCGGACCAGGGCTCGAACCCATGTCCCTTGCGTTGGCAGGCGGATTCTTAACCACTGCGCCACCAGGGAAGCCCCTACACACTTACATTTTTTAATGGAGTTTTATAATTGACTCTTGGTGTGTTCTCATCAAGGCGGCCGTTTTTGCTGAATCCTACTTTTAATACAAGATTGTGTCCACGTTCTGTTCTTCGAATAGTCTTTCCATCAGATCAAGGCAGAGAAGGTCCTCACTAAAACCAACAGGATCACGCTCAACAATAGTTCTATTCTGCTTAACATCTTAGGATGCTGATGTATTGGTGTTTGAAAGGAAATGTGTCAGATTCTATGGAAAATGACTTGCCTAATTTCTTTTTTTTTTTAACATCTTTATTGGAGTATAATTGCTTTACAGTGTTGTGTTAGTTTCTGCTGCATAACAAAGTAAATCAGCTATACATATACATATGTCCCCATATCTCCTCCCTCTTGCATCTCCCTCCCTCCCACCCTCCTTAGCCCACTCCTCTAGGTGGTCGCAAAGCACCAAGGTGATCTCCCTGTGCCATGAGTTGCCTCATTTCTTAATGAAGGAGGTTGGATTCTCTAATTTTCAAGGTTCCTTCCAGATGCTGGACAGTTTTATGTATATCCAGGTGTCAAAATAAGAAAAATACTGTCGGAACTTCTGACAGTAGTGAATCGTTGGCTGGCTTGGCCAGCGCAAGGAAAGCCATTCTCCTGCAAGCCAAATGTGATCCAGACAGTCACTAGAAAACACTAAAAAGCCTATACCTCGTGCCTGAACCGCAGCCATCCTTAGCAAACAGAACTGGGCCATATCCACAAAATCGATTTTAAAAGGGAAAACAAGCCGAGATTCGTAAGTGATCTGCCTTGTAAACAGGTCAGTCTGTACTGGACTTGCTGATTCAACAGCGAACTGTACCATCTACAGTTACTGTTTCTTAAAGTAGCAGTGTGGGCAGCTGCTGGCAAAGCTGCAGCCCCGGGAAGCAGGTGGCCGGCAACCCTCTCTTCCCTGTTCCTCTAACAGATACTTGCAGCAACTGGGAGGGAAGTGTGTGCAGTGGATTTCAAGGAAAGAGACTTTTTTTTTTTTTTTTTTACTGGTATCATACATACAGTACATTCTCACATCTTTAAAAAAAAATCTTTTGACTTCCTTCATGTTACACACCCAAACCTCCCAACGGAACCCTAACCAAACCTCTCTCTGCAGACCAAGGGTGCTCATCTAGGTAGAGGTGATGGGGCCTCTGAGGAGAAGACATCTGGCAATATCCAGAGACATTTCTGGTTATCACCACTTGAGGGGTGCTGCTGGCATCGAGTGGGCAGAAGCCAGGGCTGGACAGGATAGCACCCGCAACAGAGGGTGATCAGGTCCAAAATGGCAAGAGTCCATGCTGAGACACCCTGCCGTATACGTGCAACAAACAGCCTAAGAAGACCTATCGTCTATTTAACCACCAAAGATCCATCGCACACCTCTTTTAGCTGACGAGGAGACAGCAGTGTTCATTCGAGACGAAGCCCTTGTCCTCATGAAGCGTATGCTCTAGAACTGGCACCCCTGCCTCTCTGAATTTCCCAGATTCCTGAAGGCAAAGAAACAATGTTTAGGTTCCTCTTTGTTGGCCTGGGAGGCAGGAAGTGTGAGAGAAAGTTGAGGGAGGAATATACGAGTAATATAACATTGAATGTGTCCACTCCTGGAAGGCTATACGGCCAAAGCTGTGGACAATCACAGAACCAAGGAATCAGGACCTACTTTCACATTCTTTGAATACTATGTCACCCTCTCACAGGACACAGCTGGAGCTGGGAACACAGCAGTGGAACAAGAAACGCCTCCTGGTGGATCAGGTTGAGGAGTTTGAATTGTTCCACTAGGAGTTTCCCCTCTGATTTAATGATAGTAATATAGTAATGGCTTCCTTCTACTGAGCACGTACTATATGAGAGGGGTTTGCATATAGATCTCTAATCCTTACAGCAAGCTTGCCAGGTTGGTATCATTATCTCCATTTACAGACTAGGAACCAAACTCAGTGAGCGTGTTTTTGAGGAGCAGATCTGGGTTCTTTCCTTGGTCTCTCTGGCTCTGATGCCCACGATCTTCCTCTTGGATGAGGACGCTTCTCAGTAAAACACCAAGCAGTCACTGTGAGCATGGGTGGTCACAGGTAGCACATCTTCCGCCAAATCCCCCTCTCAGCGCTTCTTAGGTTATCTACTCCATCCTTGGGCCCACCCACTGCCCTTGCCACTCACTCTCTCCTCCACCACCACCACCCATTGAGCCACACTGCCTGGGGCGGGCAGGGGCTGGGGGGGAGAAGCAGAGACGCGGGACAGGGTTAGACGCCACCAGAACCCTTGGCAATAACGATACCCCAAAACGTGATACAAGGAACACAATTCGGGAAGAACGCATTTACAGGTCATCATTTTCTGAGGCTGGACATGAGAGGAAGATAATTTACCAAACAAAAGCCAAGCTGGGCTGTGGCAGGAAGGCAGGAGAGCAGAGGGCTTGAGAGGATGGTCTTTGAAATCGACAGAACTGAGTTCCAGCTCTGCCAGCCACCCACTGTGTGACAAGCCTGACTCTCCTGACCCTCGCTTCCCCTTTCTGAGAATGGTCTCTATCCCTACTTAGACTGCAAGAGCTAAGGCGCATAAAGTATTTACACAGCAACTGGCATCTAACAAGCAACAGTGGCTGTCGTCACCAGCGGCAGCAGCAAGAGCACAAGAGGAACAGAGGGGGAAGCCATCACAACTAAGAGACACCAAGCACATTTTCTAATCTGTGGGACCCAGGGCAAAAATCCCAAGAAGTCTGTGAGAGTGACACAGAGCTGAGAAACCCCTGGGTCCATCCTCAGGAAAGAAAGCCCATCCGGCGCCAGTCTCTCTGGGCTTAAGGCCACAGCTTCCAGGAGCTGCTTCCACTTGGACCTGGCGAATCCAGAAGCTGTTATGGTTAAGGCAGGAGTGGGGAGGGATCCTCCGAGGTCTGCCAAGTAGATGATTAGTGTAAGATGTCAGGGGAACTCTTAATGTTACAAAATCCCCAAGTTCAGCTTTATAGTGCCCCTGTGTGTCTTCAACTTAATCACGGAATTAGAGCAAATGCATCTTAAGATTCTCTATGCAAAACTGGTTAAAATCCCTTTTCATTTGGGGAATTACGAGAAGGCAGGAAGTTCAGTAAGTTGGACCAACTATTCAACTTAAACGGTTTCCTGGCACGCAACCACCATTTGCATGCAATAATTCAATGTGTTGTTTACAAATCATCTTTATCTATTCATTAAAGCAGGTTCCTGAGAATCTTGCCAAGACAGAACTCATTTAGCTCAATTTGAGTCTGAGACGCTTCAAAGCATTTTTATCCTCTCTCTTATTCAAGAGATACTTACTGTGCTCCCAGTAGGTGAAAAGATCACACAGCGTGTGCTACATGCATGCATCGTTAATCAAACACCGTGAGGTAAATAACGGTTGCAACCCCACTCTGCAGATAAGCAAACTAAGTCTCAGGGTGGCGACTTGCCCAAAGGCTCACAGTTGGCTAACAGGAGAGTTGGTACTTGAACCAAGGGTCCCTGGCAGCCTGGCTCTTTGTCAGGAGCCTGAACTAACCACTTCCAGCAGGACGCCCTACCCTGCTTGGTGCTGCGGACACAACGCGGCCCCAAATACATTCTCAGCTCGCCTGCACCTTGCAACCCTCAACCCTGACTTCCCAGCAGTCCAAACGTGCCTTCTCCATTAAACCTCACCTGGGTGCTGCAGGCTAAGCTCAGGAATAAAATTCCTGGGGACAGACGCCTTTGTCGGTACCTCAGAAATTATCTTAACCATTCCTTAGCAGACCACAGCAACACTTACCAGGGACCTGGATTTCTGGAGATGCTTCCTACAAAGGAAAGAAGCTGAAAAGGTTTCCCCAAACCCTGCCCACATCCCTGCCACTTATATTCCACCAACCAGCAGCATTACCTGGGAGCTTGTTAGAGCTGCAGCGTCTCCAGGCCGCGCCTGACACCTGCTGAATCCCAGGTGATTTGTCTATACATTAAAGTTTGAGGTTTGTTGATTTATATCATGTAAAGCAAATCACCATAAGAAATGGGAAATAAGAGCTAATGGAATATAGACAGCATCATCAGAAAAATGTAAAAAAAATCATCATTTTCACAGATGCATTTTTTTCATCACCCAAAGAGATGATTAGACGGGGTTATCATTAAATGTGCAGGACAATCCTATAAAGGCACTTGAACATGGGTTTTAGGCGGGGCTCTCTTTTTCTCTGCCAATTTGGCTTAATTACCTCCTGTGACACTGGCCCCTAGTTTCCTTATTTGAGAAATTCAATGGCAGGTCCAGATGACCTCTCAAGTCCTGCCCAGCTCCCATATTTGAGGATATGAAATACGGGAGAACTGTGTCCCATTCACTGTTCATATGCACGGGGAAGCAGTGTTCACTGGGGTGAGGGATGCCAGTGCTTTTTGGGGTCACACAGTCCTTACTCCAAATCCCGTTTCTGTTCTATGTTAGCTGTGTGACCTCAGGCAAGTTACCTGTCCGCGCCTCAGCTGTCCCATGTGTAAAATGTTGCTGGTGCGGCCTACTTCAGTACTGTGAGGATTCTGTGGGTAATTATGTACAGCTCCAGTCTAGTGCCCGGTGCACTGAAGTAAACAGCTGTGAACACTAATAGGTTAAAGTGAAAAAAAAAATGTTTAAAACGTTACATATGTTACAGGATAGCCAAGTTATGGATAGACATGTCCAGGGCACATGCACACAATAAACGTTTGGTGAAAAAACGAATGATGACTTCACCTTATATGAGAGATCAGTTCATTTCAGCCAAGAGAATAATCTAAACGGGGAAAATTTTAAAGCCAGGGATACGTCTCCTAAAAGCCCGTCGTCTTCTTGAATTTACTAACATCAGGCTCAGCTGCCACAGAGAAAATCTGCACAAGCCCAGATACTGGACGAAGGGGGTGCCTTGTATATCAGTCACTCCATTAAAGATGATTTCATTTTAATCACTTCTAAATAGATCTGCGGCTTGTGGCTACACCAGCTTCCTGTTTGAGAAAGGCTCACCTGCAAAAACGGGCCAGGGCCTATTCATAACGTTTAATAGTGCGTCTATTGAAACTGTCTAAATGCTTTATTTTTGCAGGTTTATTTGATTTTGAATTTTTTCCCTTCTCTTGTCTATTGTCACTCCTGGCCTGTGAGCTCCTTGCCGGTAGCAACTGGGACTCTTTTCATCTCGATATCTAATTAATCCTTTAGTACACGGAGGCTGGGTGAAAGAGAAGTGTTAACAGTGTTCCAGAGCTGACAACGGAACTAAGAAGGGCCAGGTCACTGAAGTCTTGCCAGCTGTCTTAGGTTTGGAAATAAGGAAATGGCCTCTGTAATCCTGAAAGCAGGAAAATGTATTTTCGAGAAGCTAGTGCCAGGTAAGGACTAGGAAGCTTTCTGAGTGAGGACGTTTAGGACCTTAGGCCTGTCTGTAGGAGGCAGCTACTGACCCACAGTTGGACAGGCTGTGATCCCCTAGGTCAGGGCCTTTCCCTGCCTGAAGTAGCCAGAACCCCTTTGCCTCTTACAAAAAATAAAATCCTGGCCATTAAGAGAGCTTGTGGGTTCAGAAAGGCAAGAATGGGGAAAAAGGATAGGAAAAGTCGAAACTCCAGCCACTTTCTCCCTGTCACTTACGGCCTTCCATGCAGCCCTCTGCCCTCACCTAGACCCAGCAGGTCGCTCTGAGATGAACAAGGATGACTTGCGGATCCTCTTTGTCAAGCCTGGTCCCACCCTGCCTCCATGAGACGCGTTCTTATGGAGACACCATTGGAACACACTTGAACGTACTCCACCCTGGAAGGCGGGTCCCTCTAGAATTCAGTACCTGGCTGAACTCTTCACTGATGCCACTGAAGCAGATGGTGTGTAACCTCCTGGGAGGCCCAGGCCCATGTTGTCATCTTTGCACTCTCAGCACCTACAACAGTGACTGGCAACTAATATGTTCCGTTAATCTCACCAACAAGCAGAGCAGTAACTGAGAAGTTTTGGCACCTGAGGCATTTGTTACAAATGCACATTGTACCCCAGAGATCTGATGGAGCAGGTCTGGGGCAGGGACAGGAGCCTGTATTTTTTAACGCTGACTGGGCGGAGCTAAGTCCTGATGGGGTGGGGTCGGTGGGCGATGTAGTGAGGGCCCACCTTTGCGATTCAAAACACGAGAGCACAAACACTCACTAGGTACCTCCTCTGCACACCAAGGCGCACTCCGGGAGCAGACACGAGGCAGTTACGTGTCTCGTGGTCATGAGCGAGGGAGGAGGAATTAACGATCCTTAATACAAATACAGGCTATAAAGACGCGGTAGGACCACAAAGGAGGTGGGCTTAATCATGCCTGGGCCAAGCGCTTTGAAGGACAATTATAGACGTGGCAACTCAAGAAGGCCTCGAAGGATGTGTGGCAGCTTTTCAGGTAGACGAAGGGGAGGAGGGCAACCCGAGCAGAAGGAACTTCACAAGACAAATCTCAGAGGCTGGCAAGTCCATGGTTTATCCAACAGAAGGGCCAGGCATTTGCTGCTGTTACCAGAGAGAATGGGCCAACTGAGCGGCATAATGGAGTTGGGGAGGCACAGGTGATGAAGCTGAAAAGGAGGGGGGTTTCAGATTAAAAAGAGCAATACAGAAGTTTCTACCACAAAAGTCAGTCAGAGCTGCTGGTAAAGGTAGGGGTGCAGACCCACAATTCCACCTGGCTGGAGCACACAACCCCACAACAGAGGCACCCTTAGGTGGTGAGAGACAGAGTCAAAAGAATGCACTGCCGTGGCAGAGGAGAGGGGCAGGGGAGTTTCGGAACGACGAGACCAGGCGTAGTGTAGAAGGCTAAGCTGTGAGCCCAGGTCGGGGAGGCCTGGGGAGAGACAAGCTTGGGAGCAGGACGCTAGAGAGTGTGACAGGAGCTGGAGGGGCCCAGGATGTGCAGAGGGAGGGACACGGAGAGGACGGGACGGCTTAGCCTTGGAGCAACGTCAAGTACAGAGCTGGACGGGGAAGGGTACGTGAGACAGAAGGGGACTCCAGGTAGGATGGTGGTGGTGTTGACCGTAACAGGGTAGGTGATGTGTGTCCAGAACTCAGGAGAGGGGTCAGGGCTAGGATGCAGATTTGCAACTGATAATTAGAGTAAAATCAGCCGCCACAGAAGGGAAAGTCACTGTGGGTAGAATTCAAGAGCCCCCTAAATATTTAGTGTGGGCTGAGCTGTCCTAGGCTCTGATCTAGGAGCTGAGGACAGAGTGGCGGGGAAAAGAACCCTGGGAAGTGTACATTCTGGTGAGAGAAGACAGACGAACAGTGCTAACCCTACAGAGACAACAAAGCAGGAGCAGGGCCTCGGGGAATGTGTCAGGAGATGCGGGTCATTTTCTATCAATGGTCAGGGAAGGTCTCGCTGAGACGATGACATTCAAGCAGAGACTGGAAGTAAGGGAAGCGCAGACCTAGCAGATGACTGAGGGAAGAGCATCCCAGGAGGAAGGACCCCCAGTGGCAAAGGCCCATGCTTAGGATGATGGAGAAAGAGCAAGGGGTCCAGCAAGCCAGAAGGGCATGTGCAGTAGGGAGAGTGACAGAGAGACAGCAGGAGAAAGGTGTACCAGGCGGGGGCAGGACATGCTGCAGAGTCTCACGGGCCACGATAAGCACTCTGGCTTTTGCTCGCAGAGGACCCGGGAGCAGAGAAGTGACATGTTTGAACTGTGGTATTTCAAGGGACCGCTCTGGCTGCTGTGATGGGAATGAACTGTATGGGGCAAGAGCAGAAGCAGGGAGAGCAGTTAGGATGCTCTTGCCTTCATCCAGGTGACAGATGTGGTGTGGTCCAGGGTCTGGGATGCAGGTGGTGAGAATACATTGGATGCTAGATGCATTTTGAGCATAGAATCAATAGCATTTGTTGTTAACGGATGTACCAGGAGGAAGAAGGATGGGGAAGGGGATAGAAAAGGGGGGGGAGGTAAGGAGGAAGAGGAAGAGAATCACAGATGACTCCAAGATTTGGGGGGGGGCGATGAACAACTGGAAGGATGGGGTGGCTGTAAACTGCTCTGGTCTGAGATGACACAGACGAAGGAGACAAGGTGGGGAGGGCAGCCGAGGAAGTGGTTTGGCACGTGTTGAGTAAGGATGTGTATTAGACATCCACATGGAGACGGAGAGGAGGAGCTGGATGCGTGAGTGCAAGGTTTTGGGAATCACCAGTGTACAGACGCAGCTGAAAGCCTTGTGACTGGATGAGATCACTGGTGTGTCTGGGAACAAGAGAAGAGGCCTGAGCACTGAGCCCATGGATAAAACTTAAGAGGACAGGGGAGGGTCATCATGAGATGAAAACAAAGCAGTCAGAGGCACACAAACAAGAGTGGCCTCCAAGAATCAAGACAGGTCCGAGTTTTACAGAGCCAGAAAAGGGAGGAAAACTCTTCCTCCTACACCCCCCGCCAAAATTATCCCCCAAATGTTTGAATCCTTAGCCATAAAGTCTAATTAAAAAACAAAACAACAAATAAAGACTTACTGGAGTTTACTACTGAAACTGCAAATAACTCTACTGGGGGGACTCTCAAATTCATCCATGACGGAAATAAATTAGGATGCTGGCTTCCTCACACTGAATTCAGACAAGTTGCTCTGGGGAACCACTGATGGGTGAACGGGTGGTAATTAGGGAGCACTGGATAATAATTTTAGTAGTTAGCATTTACACGTATTCTATGCTAGGACACTTGTTGGTATTTTACATTCATAGCGCTCATGTAGCCCTAAGAATATCCTATGATTATTTATTCCCATTTCACAAACCATGCAAGTGAGGCCTAGTGAGGCTAGAACATTTGTTCACCGTCACAGAGTAGGCTGGAAGGTAGGACAGGCCAAGAGGCAGGTGCCAAAGACTTTCAAGTAGCAGGAGACCTTTGGATGGTGTGGTTCTCAAGACTGACGTCATCGGCGGCAGACAGCAGCTACCTGAGGTGAAGGCTGCCCTTGGAGGGCTCTCCTGAGAGCCTTACCACCCTCTCTACAATCTTGTTTCTCTGGGGGGGAAAAAAGATACAGGGGAACCTCTAGAACACAATGTGCTCACAACTCCGAGGGAAAGAGGGGCACCCTGCATCTCCAGAGAAGTGGAGAAGTTCAATAGCAGCTATGGGATGACGGATCAGGCAAAATGAATTCATACGTGCAATGCTGGAGCTAAATATTATTTCTAAATTAATACAGCCACTTCTGTTGAAGATTTGGACATGGTGGCAGTAACATGTTTCATTTGATTACTGGCTTTCAGAGAACAAAAATGTGCAAACACACAGTAGGAAGGCTATAGTCTGTCTTCACTGGAGTTACCGTGGTTTTAACTTAAAAGATATTAGATATTCTTTAAAAGTTGTGTTAAGATATATTTACAACACAGGGAATAGAGTCAAGATTTTATAATAACTATAAATGGAGTATAACCTTTAAAAATTATGAATCACTATATTGTACACTGTGTAACTTACATAATATTGTACATCAACTATGATTCCAAAAAAAAAGATACCAGATAGTCTTTAAAAGTTGTGTTGCTATATAGTATTAGTATCTTAGACCATTCTTAAAAATGTTGTGCCTGTAAGGAGACTAATTTTTGACCTGTTTATAAACACATTCTGTTGATACTGTTTCCAGCAGCCCACCAGTATCCAATGGTCCAGAGGTCCAGATTTAACACCTTGAAAACAGATACCAGGTAATAGCAATTACAACACACCTTTGAAAACAAAGACACACATGATTTCATTCTGCTACAATTTGCCAAAACCATTCTTGTTTTGACACTAAAACGCTCTTAGCATCTCATAACGAAAGTGAAAATATTAAAAATAAAAAAAACCCAACAGACTCACTGTATCTTACCCACCCCCAACTTCTCTGTGCCCCCAGAAAAGACAATGACTCCAAGTGTCAGTTCTTGTAGATGGGTGCTAATTCCAACAGGAAGAAAGGAATGAGCTTGTCTCCCTAAGAAAAGATGAATATCACTTTTTAAAATTCTTGCAGGTATTTTACACAAGGCTTTTAAAAACCAGATTTGCGGGCTTCCCTGGTGGCGCAGTGGTTGAGAGTCCGCCTGCCGATGCAGGGAACACAGGTTCGTGCCCCGGTCCAGGAGGATCCCACATGCCGCGGAGCGGCTGGGCCCGTGCGCCATGGCCGCTGAGCCTGTGCGTCCGGAGCCTGTGCTCCGCAACGGCAGAGGCCACAACAGTGAGAAGCCCGTGTAAGGCAAAAAAAAAAAAAAAACACAAAAAACCAAAAAAAACCCCCAAAACAAACAAACAAAAAACAGATTTGCATCTACTGAGTAAATTTCACAGCAAACGGACACACCCATGCCTCCCTAACAATTAACCATTGAGTTACAGTGTCATCAAAAGTTCCATAAGCTCTTGGGACAACCTTGAAGTGTCATCCTTGGGCACCGGCTGGGTGACAGATACTACGAAGGGACTTTGCAATTCATCCATTTATTCATCTGTCAAAAATTTCTTGCACTCCTACTAGGTGCCAAACACAAGTTCCTGCTCACTGGCCCATAACAGAGAGGGAAATGTTGAGGGATTGAGACAGATGGAAAAATAAACAGTTTCCTACACAGCACAACTCAGTAGCATTATGAACTTTATGAAGAAAAACAGGGAGGACATGAGTGAAGGGAGGGAGGAGGGCTGCTAACTTAGATGCGGCAGTCATGTAGGCATTTCTGAGAAGGTACCTGAGCTGTCCCCTGAGAAAGCTATAATTGGCCCCACTTTACCAACAAGGTGAGGCATGGCTCACCACTGAATCCCCAGCGCCTAGCAGGCGTGTGGGTCCACAGTAAGTGCTCAAGAAACAGCCGCCCAGTGGATGAGAAAGAATTCAAAGGCTGCATCGGTGGACGGGGGTAGGCGCCCGCTGTGCCACAGTAATACCACCTCCGCACAGTTCCCAGGGGGCTGGTCGACTTTCCCGAGCGCTGTCACGGCGAGGGTCGTGTCCCGAGTTCCCCAAGAGCCCCGTGGGGGTGACCAGGACAGCATCACTCGCTTCACTTTACAGCGAGGACCGATCACCCCCGCCAGGCCCAGCATCTCCCACTGCCCAGCCAGGATACCCGCCCGCCGGCGTTTCTTCTACGGAAGGAAAGAAAGAGGAAAAGTGCTGCCGAAACTTTGGCGACTGCGTGTTTTCTCTCCCGGCCGTGAGGCGAGGCCGCCCGACAGCCGCTCGCGTCGGCCCAAAACCCTCGGCTTCCGAGCCGGCTCTGCGCGAGCTCGCGCGGCGGGGCCGGCGCCCGGGGCCCGGGGCTGGGGGCCGGGCCGCCCGAGCTCACCCGGCGCGGGGCGGGGGAGGTGGGCCCCGAGACAAAGCGGCGGCGCAGGCCCGGCGGGCGCACGGCGGCGGTGGCGAGCCCCGCGACCCACTCACCTGTCGAGCCAGAAGGTCCAGGGCGAGTGCAGCGGGATCCCACCCGGCTCGGGCCGCAGCTCCGAGAGCTGCTGCAGGCCCAGCGGCGGCGCGGTGGCGGTGGCGGCGGCGGCGGCGGCGCGGGGCCCCGGCGGTGCCCGGGCCCCGGAGGGGGGCGCGGCGGCCGGGGGCAACGCCATGTTCTCCGCCCCGCCTGCGAGACCGGCGGACGCACGGACCGCGGGGCGAGCAGCGGCTGAGTCACCCAGGCCCCCGCCCGCCCCGCCGCGGCCGCCCCGCCCCGCCCCGCGCGCGCCCCGCCCTGGCCCGGCCCTTCGCCCGCCCGGCCTTGGAGCCGCGCCGCCGGGCCGCCCGGGGCCGCCGAACAAAAGCACTGCCCACGCGAGTGGGGGGCCGATTCGGCGCAGGCACCGACCCAGCGTGCGGGGACTGACGGACTCGCGGGTCTGGGGGAGGGCAGAGCAGCGGCGGGGACGGATTCCAGGCTACAGGGGTGGGAGGAACAGAGGAAGGGTCAAGCGGTGGGTTCTGCAGCCAGACAGGCGGTGAGCAAGACGTATGGGTGGGCTACAGAAAGATGGAGGGATGGAGGGATGGATGGTCCAGTGGATGGAGTCTCAGACCCACATGGTGGGAGGGGAGGAGGGGTGGACAGACATACCAGCAGTCTGAAGGATGGGTGGGAAAGCTGGCAGATGGTAGGAGGAGGGGTGGAGGGATGGAAGGGCAGATGGAAGCACAGTTGGATGTGAGAGACAGATGCCCGGGGAACCGCTGGCCAAATGAATAGAGACTGGAGTGCCCAAGAGTGCAGAAAGAAATGGTCAGACAGACAGAACCAGGACCACTGACCGGGGGATGAAGTTGTTACAGGTCAGTTTTGCATGTTTCCTAACTCAGCTGATTTGAAGGGGCCACCAGGTGCCCAGAGTGTGACCAACTTTAAATGAGGGTGCCCCAAATCAGCCCAAGGTCTCCACACTTGCCCCAAAGCACCCACAAGGAAGGAGGAGGAAACTGAGCATCAGGAACCCAGCCCTCCGCGGAGGAAGCCCCTATGGCCATTAAGATTCCCGAGCCTCCTAGCACCGCCCCTTGGCAAGTGTCTATCATTCTCTCTTTCAAAAGAAAAGGAGACGCATGAGGGCATGTGAACACACATGTCATAACTGGCGTGGACATGGACACCCTCCTTAAGCTTGAATTTCTGGATAGTGCCTCTCTGGCCTTTACCAGCTGTGGATGTAGAGTTCTGTCTCCTCAAAGATTTTCTCCGTGGCCTAGCATACATTCCGCTCATAACCTGAGCAACTCTGGGATGGACTAGAAGAGGAGCTACAAAACTAGATGGGTTCGGGGGTTTCACAGGCATTGTAAACACCTGTTATGAGTCCCAGGGTAGGTGCCTTCCCTAAAAGGTATTCAAGTTCTGCTAAAATGACCACAATGAAAACAAAACCGCTGCTTTGCTATCCCTGCTTCGAACATAATTTTTATACGACGTATGATGCTGCAAGCAGTGACATGTTTAAAAGCCCTTGCACCTCTGAGATACAAGGGGCGCTTTCGGTTAGATGCATTTTTGGGGTTGGTTAATTTCTCCTTTTATTTTTTCCAGAAAATGCATATATGGCAGTGTTTAAGCTATTCTGAGCACTTTATCCTTATTAACTCATTTAATCCTCACAAAATCCAATGAGGAAGATACTATTATTAGCACATTTAATAGATGAGAAGTGGAGAAGTTAAATTAACCCCAAGGTCACCCAGTTAGTGAGAGAGCCAGGATTGGAACATACGTATTCAGGCTCCAGAGTCTAGGCTTGTAACTGCCAGTCTCTACTGCCTCTCTAGCTGGAAAACTAACAGGTCCACATAGTAAAAATAAGAAAATGAATAGTAAGTCTCCTTCCCTCCCAAGGCTATCAGTCTTCTTGCCCAGAGGAAACCACTGTTAACAGTTGCCTTCCGGAAAAATGCAAGTATGCCTGTAAAGGCATATATCTACAAATATAAATTGTATACCTACTACCTATATCTTTTATAAAGAAATAGAAGCATTTTATACCACTGCCGCACCTCCTTATCTTAACTGACATTATACATTTGAAGACTTTCATATCAAAACATATAAATCTACTTCTTTTTAAGGACTGCAAAGTAATCCATTCTAAAGAAGTAATGTAATTTAATTCACTAGCGCTCAAGATTTATTTGGTTTGCAGTCATTTTCTTTGATAAATAATGCTACCATAAGCATTTTTATATTTAATGTCTTTCCTCAACTGCACAAGTTTATTTCAGAATAAGTTTGGAGAAGAAGAATTTTTGCCTGTGTCTAAAATTGCTAAATTACATTGCTAAATTACCATGCAAATGGTTACATGCATTTATATATAATTGATTTATAAATAATGGCTGATTCTGAAATTTTATATTTACTTAGTGACATCTTTAATCTTTATATAAAATTCTAAGGCATTGGTAGAAAGGGAGTTTTTGCTTTCTATTGATTAGAACTAGTCAAACTGTCAAGTTTAGCTTCTCCCTTATGTTCTGTGACAATACTCTCAGCAAGAAAGGAATATTTTAAAAGTTTTATCTGCAGTTTCTAAAAGACAGTATGCACCACCTGATAAATTACTTTCAGAATTTAGAACTAGGAACAGTCACGCAATTTGTCTTCATTGAATATCAATTATGTACCTCCCTCTCTTTTTGCTTTGGCTTCCAGGATGCTCGAAATTACAGCTGCTGTTCCATCACAACATCAATATTAACCAATGAAAAAGCATCCCTATTTTTATGTTAATATATTCCTATTTTATGTTAATGATCCAGTTGCACGTGTGCATCTTATACCGTGAACCCCTCAAATCTATTTTGGAAGCAGGTGATATACAAAAAATATAAAATTTAAATCACCTTAAGATTAATAAAAGAAGTCAGGCAACATGACTACGGTGAGAAGCAAGGAGGGAACAATGGGCATTACTTTCGTTCCCTTCCTGTCTGAAATGTGTAAGAGACTTAACTCTTGTTATCACTCTTCAGAATCACCCTTAGAAGATAATAAATGAGGAAAATTCCCCTCATCTTTCCCACTTTGCAACTGGGCAGCAGGAATTCCAATAATTTCAGGGTAGAAAGGGAACTTGGAGATTACCTACGCACACCCATCATATTACAAATGGAGAAACTGAGGCCCAGAGAGGTGAGGTGACTTACCCGAGGCCACAGCTCTAGGAAATAACACAGGCAGGACTAGAACGTGGGTAGCTTGAGATCCAGGCCAATGTGCTCTCCCACTGCGTAACACGCAACTCAGACAGCTTGGGGCGGCAGGAGGGAGGAAGAGAAGGTGACCCCACAGCCCCTAGCAATGAAAGCAACAAAAAAGACTTGAGGCACTCATAAATAATTAAGCAGTGAGCTGCAGCAGCTACTCCCCTCCCTTCCAGCATCCAGTCACCAAGGCAACTTGGGCAGGGTGCCTGCTGGTTGCCTAGTAACAGTGTGGTCTGCTCCCCTGACATGCTCCCTAGGCATCAAAAAGGATTTGAGAGCCGGAAAGAGCCTTAGACAGGGACCACTACTCCAACACCTTCATTTTCCAAATGGGTAAATAGAGGCCCAGAGAAGCCGAGTAACCTGCCCAAGGTCACACAGCTACTCAGAGGCACAGCCAGTCTCCATTTCTAGTTGCTTTCCATTGCACTATGGCTGCCTCAGGGACATTGCAGATGGAGGAGAGGAGATCTCTCCACAGTTCCTAGAACAAGAAAGTAAGATGGAGAGAGCAAGCAAGAAAGAGACGGAGACCTTCAGCTTTCATATGCAATTAACAGGAGCTGGTAATCCCATCGGCCAGACTTTCATCATCACCATGGCAACATGGGTGAGGTGGGTACTGGTTGCCTAGTAACAAGTGGTCCTCTGTCTTCCACTCACATCTGGCTCCCTGGGAGTCACAGGAACAGTTGAATGTTGGAGCTGGAAGGGAAGGCAGGGATCCGAACTCAGTCTCCTCCTTTGACTGAGGTTCAGGGCCACTGTACAAGGTGACACAGCCACAGAGCTAGCTAGTGACAGGGACTCGTTGGATAGCCAGCCTTTCCTGAATTCACTCTGTTTACTGCTGTCACAGCACTGTGGAAAGGGAAGCTTCACTCAGTAAAGACAAAACGTGGCAGGGGAATGGCAAGTGGTCCCCAGGAGGTATTTCTACTGCTCGTCTAAACGGTGGCAATTCTGCACACGAGGCCTGGCACACAAGGGGCACTCCGCACAGTATGAAACACAGGGTCTCTAAAGTCAGAACATCTGAGTCAAAAGCCAGTTCTCCCCAAACCTGGAAAGCTTCTTATCCCTCTGCACCTCTGTCTCCACATCTAAGAAATGGGTATCCTGATAGTCCCTACCTCTCGAGATGTCATTAGGATTAAATGAGAAAACGTACACATCAAGCGCCTGGTATACAGTAAAGATGCAGTAAATATTAAGCAGTCATTTATTCCACTTTCAGTAAATATTTGTGGCATGTCTGCTATGTAAATGCCACTGTTCTAGGGTCTTGAGATTCATTAGCGAGCAATACAGACAAAAGAAATCCCTATTTCAGGAAGCACACTTTGCAGTGGAATGAATATTTGATATACACACACACACACACACAATACATATATCTATTTGTTTGTTGAATGGGTGGAGAAACTCATTGGCAATATGCTATGTTTATGTTACTGGGCTCCTTCTCTAAGACTGAAAAGTTTCCTGTTTACAGGGTGTGATGCTATAAATATGCAGGCCTGTCTTGTATGTGGAAACTCTCGACGTTTTCCTTTCTTTTAAAAGCTCGGAGGAAAAAGGAAGGCAGTGGCCACTAGATGGCAGACCTGTCTCCCCAGATACTGGGCCTGGAGGCACAGGCCAGGGGCACAGACTGTGACAGACACTTCCAGCAAAGGCAAGGGCTGCGGTTGGTCCGTCCCAGGGCAAGGCTAGGAGGAGTGGGGGAGACTAGAAACGCCTCTGGGACACTGGGGGTGTAAGGGGAGACTGTACTGTGGTGTGAGAGTGATTGCTTTAGTGAGACTGAATCCTGCCTTCACCAAGACCTTGCCCCAGGTAAGCTGTGTGACCCGGGGAAGTTTTATTCACCTTGCTGAGCTCCAGATTTCTCCTGTGGAACAAAGAGGTAATAACAAGAGCTCCCTCTTGTTGCTGCTTTGAGGCATGCATGAGAAAACATGTCTAAGGCACCCTGCAAGCTGTACATCGAAAAAGCTCAAGCAATGTTACAGAATCTAAAAGACCCCTGAAGGTCTGGTTCAGGGTTGCAAGTGGAAGAGAGAGGGCTAAGGGAAAGAGCACTTATTAAAGCCCTTGTGATGAGGAGACGGCGGTCCTCCCAGTCACTGGGCTTGGAAATTGTGGCACTGAGGTTCGGTTGTCCCACCTTCCACCTCCCTGCCCACCCATCAGCCCCAGAGTCCTTGTCCTGTCTTCCTGCCCTTGCACTGCTCTTCCTCTTTATTCCCAGGGGTGGCACCCGCCCCCGGGCCTCACCTGCTGAGGTCCAGCCAAGCACATTAGTCTCCCTGCTTCCGGCACCAGCCTCCCTCCCACCCGCTGTGGGACAGCAGCCTGAGCAATTGTCCCCAAACGCCCGTTTGAGCATGTCTGAAGTTTTCCACTGGCTTCTTACAGCTCTTGGGAGAAAGCTCAGACTCCTTCCGGTGGGCACCAGGGCTCACCACCTTCTGGATCCTTCCTGCCTTTCCAAGTCCGTGGCAGCGTTGAGGCATCGGCCCCTGTTGGTTCCTCTCCTGAACCTCCAGCCCCTCCGTTCTGCACAGCTGTCCCTTCTCCCATGCAGGCCTCCCGGGCAGCCTCTTCCCCAGCCTCCCCCTCTACAGCAAGTCGCCTCCACCCCTGATCCTTTCCTTCCCAGCATGTGTCCCAGCCGCACTGACCTAGCACATCCCACACCAGAACATCCGGTCCCAGAGGGCCAGGCCCCTGTTCTGCTCTGCTGTGTGCCCACGGCCGGCCATATATATGACACATCGCCAGGAGCTGTTCAGTAAATGAACTGGGTATACAACAGCTACTGCTTGAAAGGAACAGTCTGTGCATTCATCTCCCAGTTTCTAGACTTTCTCCCCGGTCAGTGTATCCTCTCTGGGGATAGCACATTAGTTTTCCTAAAAAGCAACTCCTACTGTTGGGCATTTAATTTGTTACCAAGGTTTGTGTCCACTATGTGCCCTCTCCTCCCTGCAATAAATATACTCTGCAAACCACGGACTCCTTATCGAAGACTAGTCATTAATGCTCCCCCAGGCCCATCAATCAGCCAGAGAGGTGAGGATGACTCAGATGAGAAACGGGACCTGAAGAGGAAGGCCAGCAGGCTTCCACATGGTCTTTGGAAGTTTTTAAAGGAGAGGAAAAGATGCACAGTAGAGAGGCAAGGTGAGCTGCCCACACTTAACAGCTGGGTAATTTTGGAAAACTGAGTCAAGCTCTCTGCATCTCCTTTTTTCTCACTTGAACAGTGAGTGCCCCGCTAGTCCCTGCCTCGCGGTGCTGCCTGGAGGCGAGGGTCTGCGTGAGCCCTTAAAGTGCCCCGCGAGTGCTGGGCACTGTTTCCTGATGCCCGTTCCTGGCGGGGAGAGCCGCACACTTCCTGTGCTTGTTTGAACACAGGTGTTCTCCTTTGCACTCTGGAGAGTTAGAGAAGAATGTGTAGAGCAACCGACTGTCCTGGTTTGCCTGGGACTGGGGCACGGAAAGTCCTGGAAAACCCCTCCTTGGTCCTCGGCAAACCGGGGCGGTTGGTCTTGCTAGGGGCACGTCCACGGAGCACGGGCTGTTGCACGTGGCTTGCCACGTCCATCATGGAGGCCTCCAGTCCCCAGAGCGGCTGAAAATTGCTGGCATAGTGGGAGTGTATTGCTGGTAGAGTGACCAGCAACCAGCTGGTCACTTCTTCATGGCTAAGAAGCTCACTGCTTTACGGATAAGATTTCGTTTTGAGCTGTCAATTATGGCTCAGATATCACTAAGGGGAGCATTCTGCAAGCCAGTATTCTGAGGAAGGGCATCGTGCTTTCTATAGCTTTATGTTTAAACTTAAATAATCACATCATTCTATGGCTTAAGAAATCCTGATATAGAAAATATCAACTTCCTCAGCAAACTATTAGGAAGTGATGAGCCATGTTACGCAATGACCACCTGTACCTTATTTTCCATATTAGCCTAAGTTCCTTGAGGGTGGGAAGCCTACCTTTGTGGTCTCCACAGAACAGATGGCTCGTGTAGCGTATACTCAATAAATATCGGGATGATGAATCCCTGTGTGATTAAAACATTCATGAAATGTTTTATAAGTCATGTATTTCTTAAGAGCTGAGTAGTCTAAAATTTGAGAAGCTATTATCAACTGATGGGTGATTAGAAAAGGAAAATAAGCAATTTTTGAAATGAAACCACATTACTTGTTTTCTAAAAAACCCCAAAAACCTGTAATCACATAAAATTCTTAGAACAATAACTGCTGTGTGCAAAGTGCTACATTAGGAATCACGAAGATGCTTTCAAACAGCATTTTAGGCCAATGAAACCTTACACGGTCAATCTCTTACCATCAGCAGGAACTGCATGCTCCCAATAAAGAAAGATATTGTCAGTTTTTTACTTCTTTCCTGTTGATTTTCATTTGTTACATATTCTGTAGATAATGTTAATTTGCACGTTACGGTATTTCTTTAACAGTTTCTTGGTTTTTATGGTAAGATGGTGTCTTTTTCTGGCAAGTGAAGGATATGCACATATTACTTACACAAAGTGTGTTACAAAATGTGGTCCCTAGTGGGAGTTATGAGCAACATGGTAGCCCACAGATCACCTTGCATGTGTCATAAATATTTACTATGTTGACAATGATCTTGGAGATAATTAAGAATCATTTTTGTCCTTTCAAAACCTTCTAGATCCCTCAGAACTAAACTCTGAATTATCCTAACTTTGAGTTGATGCTCTATCATTCCTAAATACCCAAGGGTCATCTTTTATATTGTATGAAACATAATCTTGTCAAGAAAATACAGTATCATTTCTTTCATATGTTGCAAAAGCATAGTCAATGATGCAAATAATCTCCTATCTTTCATTCTGAGGGAAAACCATTAATTAGACCATACTCTTCGCAAGAATCGAAATTTAGCAGTAAGAGGGCACAAACCGTCCATAAAGGCAAGACATATATTAGCAGTAAGGAAACAAGCCTAATGAGTATAATGTCCAGATGGAAATGAATAACTGAATCATTCTCTGTCCAATCAAATAGCATCTTAATAAGTTGTTGCATCATCTCTGTTGATTTAATTTAACTGGAAGATAGGAGAAAATGAGTATGACCTGCAAAAATATCTTCATTTCCCATGCTCATTAACATTTGCCCTGTGCATCCCCTCCTTTTATTCTGAAGGTGAAGTTACCTCCAAAATGGTCTTTAGGTTTCTTTCCCTCAGAAGCAGCCCATGTCAAAAAAAAAAAAAAAAATAGCCCCAAACTGGAATGAAATTATTGAAATTAAAAGAAATGGAACCCCAGTGTAAACACTTCTCTTGCAGGCAAGCTGGTAAGTACAAGTTGTCATGGAAACAGGATGTATTCAAATTATACTAGGAATGACGTTCTTCATCTAACTAGGTGTTCATCTCCTCTAAATGGGGAGAAATTGTTGTAGCTGAAATCCATTATATTTCTTTCAAATCTGCCTTAAAAACAATCACTCCCTTTATTTTATATAGAACTACAAAGACACAGAGCCTCACTCTCATAAAAGGGAGAATTAAAACTACTTGCAAAAGAACTGGGGCCTAAATAAAAGGCATAAAATGAAAATGAATCCCATGATATAAATCTACTGACGCACAGTGAAGGGGTGAAGGATGGAAATCAGACAATATAATACCACCTTCATTAACAATAGGACATATTTTTCTTCTATAGCATTAGTGACTATGTTTTACAGAATGATCTAGGCCAGTTCTCTGGAAGTTGGGGTGATTTGTTAACAGGTGTACTGTCACTGCTGCTGATTACAGCACAGGCCCTTGTTAACTGACATGCATGTAAGAAAGACACAGAAGAAAGGCAAGGCTGTGATGAGCAGTCATTTCCCACTACTTACTAAGGCAATCATCAAGAAACACATGGTACAAGCTAATTTTGTGGGGAAAGATTCACAGCATGGAAGGCCCATGAAGTCACAATACATCTAAGAGGTAGCTGGAAATTCTTTTTGATCAAGATGTTCCTTTGGGAACATCCTGTAATATTTTTCAGGTGAAGATAATTTCTCTACCTCCTTCCAAAAGATGAAAAAAAAGATTTTTCAGGTTTTGCAGGCTGCAATGCTGAGGTCTCAACAAAGCCTTTGTCCAAGCACTTAAGACAATGATCATTCAAATTAAAATGCCAACAGTTCCAAAATATACAAAGAACTCTTAAAACTCAACAATAAGAAAATGAACAACCTGATTTAAAAATGGGCAAAGACCTGAACAGACAACTTACCAAAGAAGATATACAGATGGCAAATGAGCATATGAAAATATGCTCAACATCACGTGTCATTAGGGAATTACGAATCAAAACAACAAGATGTGAGTACACACTGATTAGAATGGCCAAAATCCAAAACACTGACAACACCAAATGCTGATGAAGACTTGGAGCAACAGGAACTCTCTTTCATGGCTGGTGGTAATGCAAATGGTACAGCCATTTTGGAAGACAGTGGCGATTTCTTACAAACCTAAACATACTCTTACCATACGATCCAGCCATCGTATTATTTGATATTTAGCCAAAGTACTGTAGTTGAAAATATGTTCACACAAAAATCTGCAGATAAATGTTTATAGCAACTTGATTCATAATTGCCAAAACCTGGAAGCACCCAAGATGTCCTTCAGCAGGTGAATGGATAAATAAACTATGGCACAACGATTAACTGGAATATTATTCAAGGATAAAAAGAAATGAACTATCAAGCCATGAAAAGACATGAGGAAGCTTAAGTGCATATTACTAAGTGACAGAAGTCAATCTGAAAAGGCTACGTACTATATGATTCTGACTATATGACACTCTGGAAAACGGAAAAACATGGAGACGGTAAAAGGATCAGTATTTGCCAGGAGTTAGCGGGGAGGGAGGGAGGAATAGACAAAGAAAAGAGGGCAGTGAAACTACTCTGTACGGTACTCTAATCGCAGATACATGTCCTTATACATTTGCCCAAACCCAGTGAATGTACAGCACCAAGACTGAATCCTAATGTAAACGACAGACTTTGGATGACAATGATGTGTCAATGTAGGTTCATGGATTGTAACAAATGGACCTCTCTGGGTGGGATTTTGACAGTAGGGGAGGAAGTGCATATGTAGGGGTAATAGGAGTAACGGAAGTCTCTGTACCTTCTGCTCAATTTTACTGTCAACCTAAAGCTGCACTAAAAAATACAGACTACTTAAAAAAAAATACCAACAGCAATAATAGCTACAATTTCACGACTGCTTAACTATGTTCCACATTTACTTATCTCAGCTATTCCACATATCAACCCTATGAGGCAGATACAATTATCATCCCCGTTTTACACACTGGAGGCTCAAAATGGTTAAAGAACATTCCCACAATTACACAGCAAGACGTACAGAGTTGAAACCCAAGTCAGTCTGGTTCCAAGCCTGTGCTCCTAACATGTACAAACTCTTCTCTTGAGGACAAGTTTCCCCTCCCTGAAGACGTCTCTCTGTCATATGAAAAATGAGCTCGGCCTTTGACTTAGGGAAGGATTCGAATTATGCTCCCAAATGCTAAAAACAGAACACTGTGGAAAAAGTGTACAAAGACTATAGATGCTTATTAAATAAACAATACAGGACTAGTAAACATCAGAGTTCAACTACAAACTAACAGCTGTTTTAGCACTGGCTGTAAATTTGGTCGAACCATCTGCTTCCAGAGAGGGACTGTTTAAGAGATATAAACCAACAGATCCAAGAATCTCAATGAACTCCAAACACCAAAAACATGAAGAAAATCACACCAAAGCAGAGCATAATCCAATTGTTCGATACCAGGAAAAAGATACGCTATGAACAGAGAAACAAAAATAAGGATTAGAGAAGAGTTTTCATGGGAAATAATACAAGCAAGAGGATAGTGGAGCAATCTCTTCAAAGTGCTGAAATTTAAAAAATGTCATCTTAGAATTCTGTGTCCAGTAACACATCTTTTCAGAGACAATGGAGAAGAAATATGCTTCCAGCGAGATGGAGTAGAAATGCTTTCCTCAGTTTTTCTCACAGAGTACAGTGAAAACTCCTAAACATTATATACGAAACAAACAGAAGGTTTAAAGAGGGTGGCACACCAGCTAGGGACCTTGGGACCCAAGGAATGACATGATGGTGAGTTCCTTGGGATTTTTTTTCTTCTTTTTTTTTTTTTTTTTTTTTTGGCCACGTATATCCCAGATTTGGAGCTGGAAAAGCTGACAACCTGGAAATGACGATGGGTACAGACAAGAAAAGCCCCAACAAAAGCCTTTCTCCCTAACCAAAGGACACGGAAAGGAGTAGCCAAGCAAGATAAAAACTTTTAGACAAGAACTACTCTACACCAACCAAACACCATGGGAAAGACTGTGACCCTACCTCTACCCAAGCCAGCAAGGCCAGGAGGGGAGCTTAGGCTTCTACCTTCACCAGGCAGAGTGGATCCAACAAACAAACAATGACACGAGCAAAACCCCCGTGATCCTACAATACCCTATATACAAAAAACTCACTTCAAATACAACATGGTTAAATGGAAAGGAGAAGGATGGAAAAAGATATACCATGTAAATATGAATCTAAAACAAAGAAGTAAGAGCGGCTCTCCTAATATCAGATAAAATAGATTTCAGAGCAAAGTTTACTAGAGACAAACGACGTTACCTAAGGATGAAAGGATCAACCCACCAGGAAGACATAATGACTCCAAATACGTGTGCACCAAACAAAAGAGCCTCAAAATACACAAAGCAGACCCTGAAAGAGCGGACAGGAGAAAGACCATCCACAATTATAGTTGAAGACTTAAACACTCCACTCTCAGCAATTGATAGAACTATGAGACAGAACATCAGCACGGGTAAAGAAGAAATGAACAACAAAATCAGTCAACAATACCTCACTGAGATAGACCGCACTTTAGCAGAATACACATTTTTTTCAAATGCTCTAGAATGTTCACTAATATAGATTACATCCTGGACATAAAACAAACCTTAACAACAACAAATAAAAGAGCAGAAAGGCAACAGGACAGAAGCAGGTTAAAAGTAAAAAGGATAGAAAGTCTATTTTTCTTTCTGCAGGTAATACACAAAAACTTTCAATTTAACAAATATTTACTGACCACCTCCCATGAACCAAGACTATATGAGAAAAACTGTTAAGAAAATAAAAGAACTTCAAGAATTCATTCGAAACCACACACCCATGTACACACGTAAACACACACATACAAGCAGACATCCTGAAGTCCCAGGCATAGCCTGTTAAGCAAAATTAGACATTACATTGATCCTTAGCTTGATTTTATGAGCATATCCTACCATGAAATAATTTTTTAAATAAAAAAATAAGAGTAGATAAAAGATATACTGTGCCACTTCTAATCAAAAGAAAACTGGAGTGGCTATATTATTATCACACTAATTAAATTTCAGAGCAAAGAATATTACCAGGTCAATTAATAATATAAAGGAGTTACTTCATCAAGAGGACACAGCAATTCTAAACATGTTGCTCCTGATGATAACAGAACTCTAAAATACATGAAGAAAAAACCGTTAGAAGTGCTAAGAGAAATATGAAAATCCATAATTATAGTCTGAGATTTCAACACCCCTCTCTCAATAACTGATAGAACAAGTAGACGGAAAATCACTAAGAGTATAAAATATTTCAACAACATTATCGACTGACTTGGCTGGACATTTATAGAACATTCTATTTAACAACCACACAATACACATTCTTTTCAAGTACACAAGGAGCATTTAAGTAAGACAGACCATATTCTGGGCCATAAAACAAATCACAATAAATTTAATAGAATTCAAGTCACATGCGTATGTTCTCTGATACAATGGAATTAAATTAAAAATTAATAACAGCAATATCCCTGGGAATCTCCAAATATATATAGGTTAATAACACACGTCTATATAACCCATGGTTCAAAAAAGCAATCAAAAGGGAAATTAGAAAGTATTTTCAAATGAATAAGTATGAAAACACATACATCAAATTTGTGGGAGGCTGCTAAAATAGTACTGAGGGAAAATTTTATAATAAGAATACTTAGAATAGTGGTCTCAAATCAATGAACTCAGCTTCATGTTAAGAAACTGGAAAGAGAAAACTGGACTCAAATTAAGTAAAAGAAAGGAAATAATAAAGATCAGAGTAGAAACCAATAAAGTGGAAAACAGAAAAACAACAGAGAAAATTAATGAAACCAAAATATAGTTCTTTGAGATTAAAAAAAATTGACAAACCTCTAGTTAGACTGTTCAGGAAAAAATTGAGAAGAAACAAACTACCAAAATCAGGAATGAGATAGATGATATCAAGCAGACTCTACAGATAGCAAGGGAATTCTAAAGAAAACAAAGGGCTGATTAATAAGTCTCTGAAAATGAATTAACACTGGAGATGGAAAAATTCCTTGAAAGACACAAACTACCAAAGTTTACTCAAGAAATAGATACTAACTTGAATAGCCATATATCTATAAAAGAAATGTAATACGTAGTTAAATACCTTCCCACAGAGGAAATTCAAGGCTCAAATGGCTTCACTCGTGAATTCTACCAAATATTTAAGGAAAAAATAATACCAACTACATAAATTCTTTTTCTACACAAACTACAAACACACACACACAAAAAAAAACTGGAAAGGAGAGAATACTTTCCAACTCATTCTATTAGGCCAGCCCCACTCTGAAGCAAAAAACAGACAAACCAGTACAAGAGGAGAAAATTAGAAACCAATAACCTTCATGAATATAGATGCAAAAATCTCAAACAAAATCTTAGCAAGTAGAATATAAGAAAACATAAAAAGGATAATACATCATGACTAACTAGAGGTTCTCACAGGAATGCACATTAGTTTAACACTTGGGAGTCAATTAATATAATTCGTCATTTAACAAAGTGAAATAGTAAATCATCTCAAAAGATGCAGAAAAAGCATTTGCCAATCCAACATTCATTCCTGATTAAAAAAAAAAAACTCTCAGGGAAGTACAGATAGAAGGGAACTTCCTCATCTACAGGTATCTACAAAAACCCACAGCTAATATCATGCTTAATGGTGAAAAACTGAATGCTTTTCCTCTAATATGGGGGAAGAGACTAATGAGGTCCATTCTCATCACTTCTATTTAACATTGTACTTATTGCCAGTGCAATAAGGCAAGAAAAAGAAATAAAAAGCATTGGAAAAGAAAAAGTAAAACTGTCCTTATTCACAGACAACACAATCATCTATGTACAAAACCTCATGGAATTTACCCCAAAAAGCTACTAGAATTAATAAGTGAGTTTAATAAAATCTCAGGATACAAGATCAATACAAAACTCAATAATATGTTTATATACTAGGATTGAAGAATGAGAAATGGAAGTTTTAAAAAATACCATTTATAATAGTATCAAAAATATGAAATACTTATGGATAAATGTGATGAAAGATGTGTAAAAACTGTACACTGATAACTACAAAATATTGCTGAAAGAAATTAAAGACCTAAATAAATGGAGAAATATACCTTGATCACGTATAGGAAGATGGAGTATTGTTAAGATTTCAATTCTCCCCAAATTGATCTATACACAATCCCAATTAAAATCCCAACAGGCTTTTTTGTAGAATTTGACAAACTGATTCTAAGATCTATATATAAATGCTAATAACTCAGAATAGCCAAAACATTCTGAAAAAGAAGAACAAATTTGGAGAAATAACACTCCCTGATTTTAAAAGCTTATTGAAAAGCCACAAAAATCAATACAGTGTAGTATTGCCCTCAAGATAGATGTAGATAAACTGAACAGAATAGCGAGTCCAGAAACAAACACACATATATATGAACAATAGATTTTTGACAAAAATGCAAAGGCAATTGTGTGAACAATAGTAGTTTTTCAAGAGAGGGATGGAACAATTGGCTATCCATATGCAAAAAAAAAAGAACTTCAATCCATACCTCCCATACCTCATACCGTTTATAAGACTTAGCTTAATATGAAACATAAAATTTTAAGAAAATAAAACCTCTAGAAGAAAATCTTTGTGACCCTGACTTCGGCAAAGATGTCTTAGATATGACAGCAAAATCAGATTCATAAAATAATTCGAAATGATAAACTGGACTTGGTGAAAATCAAAATCTTGTGCTTGTCAAAAGACACTATTAAAAGAATAAAAAGAGAAGCCACAGACCAAGAGAAAATATTTGTGAATCATATATCTGAAAAAGAACTTGACTCCAGAATATATTCTTAAAACTTTCAAAACTCAATAATAAAAATATATACAAATGGTATCATGAAAAAAGGGCAAAAAATTGAACAGATTTATCGGCAAAGAAGATACAGAGATGGCAGATAAGCACATGAGAAGATGCTCAACATCATTAGCCATTATTTCCAACCTAGGAGAACTCTATTCCCAGCCAAACTATCAATCAAGTATGAAGGTAAAAAAAGTGCGGTTTCAGATATGTAAAATCTTACTGAGATATATACACCACATAAAAATAAATGAAAAAAGGGCTTCCCTGGTGGTGCAGTGGTTGAGAATCTGCCTGCCAATGCGGGGGACACGGGTTCAAGCCCTGGTCTGGGAGGATCCCACATGCCACGGAGCAGCTGGGCCCGTGAGCCACAGCTACTGAGCCTGTGCGTCTGGAGCCTGTGCTCCGCAACAAGAGAGGCCACGACAGTGAGAGGCCCGCGCGCCGCGATGAAGAGTGGCCCCCGCTCGCCGCAACTGGAGAAAGCCCTCGCACAGCAACAAAGACGCAACACAGCCAAAAAATAAATAAATTTATAAATAAAGAAATGAAAAAAGAAAGAAAGAGAAGGAAAGAAGAAGAAAAAGATGTGGGCTACAGGAAACAGGAGCTCTGACATAGGAAGGTAGTGAAGAGACAAACATGACGTTGAAGGGAAGTGCCAGGGCAACAGTCGTGCAGACGGCTGTTCAGATCAGATTGAAGAGAATGAAGGTTCCAGGAGAGATGTCTCCAAGGACAAAAATACAACCACCTGATTGGATGATGAGTTTGGCTGTAGTGAGTGAAACTATATGGTTCTGTCAAAAAGTTTGAGTGGGGGTTTCCCTGGTGGCGCAGTGGTTGAGAGTCCGCCTGCCGATGCAGGGGACACGGGTTCGTGCCCCGGTCCGGTAAGATCCCACATGCCGCGGAGCGGCTGCGCCCGTGAGCCATGGCCGCTCAGCCTGCGCATCCGGAGCCTGTTGCTCTGCAACAGGAGAGGCCACAACAATGAGAGGCCCGCCTACCGCAAAAAAAAAAAAAATTGAGTGGGTTACAGGCACACATTACTTTACAGGGAGGAAAAACCACAATCATTAGCTCTAAGGAAAACAAAAAAGGTGTACAATTCACAAAATGTAGTTATCATGTATGATTCAGCTGTGAACTACACTACACAGGATGGAATTTTACAATTCCACAGCTCACTGATGCCAAGTTGACTCTAACTAACTTGTATTCATTAGAGTTCTATGCCTGTTAGGAGAGTGGCAGAAGGGTGGCAGCAGGGGGTGGGGTGGCTCTGAGAAATGCAGCTGTTAACTCATAATGTCTGTGACACTGAAATCAGACCTTCCTAAAATCACACGGAAGTCTAAGGAGAAATGTGCCAAATTTTTATGTGGCTTGTTTCACCATCAAGATCGGTCTGCCTTGTCTCCGAGGTAAGCCCCTTTTATTTTTGCAGATACTCTCCCTAACAGTGGTAAGAATTCTGGCCAGTGAAAGATTCTATACTTCATCTAAATCAAAACCCAGTGCAAAGCTTGGGGCGGGCGGAGGAAGAATTTATGTGTGTGGATGCGAATGTGTATAGAGGGTGGGTATTTTAAAGAGTTAAACATTCATTTTTCATTACAAGAAAGTTATTGGATAACTGGTAAAACAGAAAATCAAGGAAGAGTAGGTACATCCCTAAAGGTGTGTCTTATGGGCCTCAGTACCATAGCTTAGACCATTAGATAAGGATGTACTCCAAAAATCTGTATCTTAAAAATTATAGTCTCTATAATTCTCTAGAATAGAAAATAACAACAATCAATGCACGATTTGATTTTTGAGTAAATAAGAGAGGAGGGGGAGGAGAGGATTATAGAAGTAGTAGCTCTGATATCTACTAATTATATCATGATTCCACACACAGGAAGAGGACGTTTAAGCAACAGGTTTGATCCTATCATCTTTGGCACTCACAGTAGCACCCTTGTCCTGATAGTTGCATTCCACCTTTCGAAAGCAAAATTTAGGATCACAACATGATTTAACCCTAGAGGGAGTTGAAGCGGCTATTAAACATCATATAATAGAAAAGAGAGGGGCCACATCAAAGGCTTTTTTCTCACTTGCAGCCATGGCTATAACTCTTTGAAAAAAATATACTACCAAAATATCAAAAATGAGATTTTAAGTGGTGACAAGTGTATATTTTTGTTTCTTCTAAATGTTAGAAGTGTTCATTTTCAAACAATTAAAATACCGCCTATAGCATAATGGTTTTTCTCAATTCTGTACCAAGTAATACAACCTTCAGTTTAGTATTTATTTATAAGATGTTGATAGGTTTTTTTTCCCCTCAATTATGTATTAGTCAACGCAGCCCTGTACGTGTACTTATTAAGAATTCAGGCTTTCAGGCCAGGTAGACCAGACTTTAACCTTGCTTTACCACTATAGACTATGTAATTAACTGCTGTAATTAACATAAGACTCAAGGTTCCTCATCTGTAAAATGGGGGTACAGGGTTTTGTAGAAGTAAACTAGACCGTGTATGCAAAACACCTTGGCGCACTAATGGATCTAAAAAAAAAAAAACATCTTTCCCAATGGGCAGACACTGTACTGTAAAGCTAGTGACTGAATAAGAGTTTCTTAATCCCTCCTCCCAAGTTCATTTCGGCATCAAAGCATGTAAATACGGAAGCAAACCAAAGACACAACCCTTGTACACATAACCTTATGGCAAGACATACTGATTTCTGTGACCAACCCCAGGGAAGGGCCCGAGAGTTCACACCTTAAAGGCTTACATTCACTCAGGAAGCAATGAGGAGTCCATGTCACATTCTAGGCCGGCAGCACTCTTTTGATAAGGATACTTCCTAAGGTTAAAGAGGTGACCTGACTTTAATATGAAATATGGGGTTTTTTTCACAATTATGTTACTTGCTTAGGACATCCAGAGTTGTGCAACTATCACTACCTAATTTTAGAACAACTTCATCACCCCCAAAACAAATGCTCCAATACTCATTTGCAGTCACTCTTCAATCCCCTCTACCTCAAGTCCCTGGCAACTACCAATGTGCTTTCTGTCTCCACAGATGTGCCAACTCTGGCCATTTTATAGAAATGCAAGTGTACAATACATGGTCTTTTGCATTTGACTTCTTTCACTTAGCATGTTTTCAAGGTTCGTCCATGTTGCAGCATATGTCAGTACTTCATTCCCTTTTATGAGTGTGTAATATTCTACTACGTGGAGAATTCACATTTTGTTTATCCACTCATCCACTGACAATTGGATTACTCCCCCCTTGGCTAGTATGAGAAATGCTGCTATAAACACCTGTGTCTAAATTTTATGTGGACATGTTTTTATTTCTCTTGGGTATATACCTAGGAGTGGTATACACTGCTGGGTCATAGGTAACTCTATGTTTAACTTATGACAAATTTCCTAACTATTTTCCAAAACAGCTGCATCGTTTTATATTTATACACCAGCATTGTATGAGGTTCTAATTTCTCCACATCATCGTCAACACTTGCTATTTTTTTGATAACAGCCATCCCACTAGGTGTGAAGTGGTATCTCACTATGGCTTTGATTTGCATCTTTTTAATGATTAACGATGGTAAGCATCTTCCCATGTATTTATTGGCCATTTGTATATCTTTTTGAAGAAATGCCTATTCAAATCCTTTGCCCAATTTTAAACTGGACTGTTTGGCTTTTTACTGTTGATTCATAGGCATTCTTTATATATTCTAGACACAATTCCCTCATCAGACATATAACTTGAAAATACCTTCTCGCATTCTGTAGGTTGTCTTTTCACTTTCTTGAAGGTGTTCTTTGAAGTGCAAACTTTAAAAATTTAATAAAATCCAATTTATCTATCTTTTCCATTTTTTGCTCATCCTTTTGGTGTCATATCTAAGAAACTATTGCCTAATCTAAAGTTATGAAAATTCACTCCTATGTTTTCTTCTAAGTTTTACAGTTTTAGCCCTTACATTTATGTCTAGGATACACTTTGAGTTAATTTTTGTACATTGTATTTGTGAGGTAAGGGTCCAACTTCATTTTTTTGCACATGGAGAAAACTGTTAAAAGAGTTTTCACTAAAATGAATGAATGACATAAAATGAATGAATGACATATTCAGTCATTCATTCAACAAACATATACAGCAAGGACAATATTTTGAGATATGACCTGATCATTTTTCTTCCTGTTTTTCCCTTTCCTTCCCCACACTGAAGCAGATAGCAGGGTCCAGGCTTCCTCGCCAAGGAGAGGTTTACGGAAGGTAGCTTCCTGACTTTTGTTCTCCCAAACACCTACATTCTGGGACCACCGATTCCCAGGAGAACTGACCAATTACACTATCCAGAAGAACAGAAAGAACAGTATTCCCCAATGCTGGAGTAGACAGGGAGTCCCCAGAGACGAAGGCAGAAGGGAGGAGCGAGAGGGTACTGAGACAGGGGATCTGCACTGGGTTTCCCAGACATACAGCTGAGAGACACCTAATACGATATATATTCTCAGCCCCTATTCTCACACCCCAAGTCTGGCATGAGACAGCTAAGAATCACCAAACCACAATGGCTTATAAGGACAGAAAAAACATGGCTACAACTGACCAAACATTACTGACCTCCCATACACACACATACACTACCCTGAATGACTGTGTGCCGGGCCATCTGGGCACTAGCCTGGAATTACGGCACATCCCAAAGAAGCAAAGTTCCATGATGAAACCCCAGAAGCACCAAGTTTACATGTTTTTCTTCACCATCAATGCAAAATGGCAACTCAGTCAGAAATTAAGTTTCTACGAAGCAGTTATATTTCTGGCACTCTTGATTTTATAGACTGACATTCACACCTGCCACACAAATATTGAGACATATACACATATATGTGTGTGTGTGTGTGTGTGTCCCCGTGTGTGTGTCTGTGTGTGTGTATGGCATCCTCCTAGGCTAGGTTGAGAATATAAAAGTCAATCAAGCCATGGTTAGCCAAGGCATTTATAGTCTAGTAAGAGCAAAAAATGTATTTACCATTTATTACACACCACCTGGGCGCACACCTTGCGTTACACTCTTTTTTTGTAAATGGATCGAATTTAATGGAATCTTCCTCGCAAAAGGCCTTTGAGGCTCAGAATTTCAGAGGAGGTAAAGGACTTGGCTAAGGATACATGTTAGTAATTGATGGGACTCGGATATGAACTGAGATATATTTAACTTCAAGTCCATTTGCAGTCCTGAAGTTACGACTCCCTCCCATGGAGAGGCCAATCTAAGTAATATCCTTTGATAACTCAGCATCCATTGGACATAAATTTTGTTTTCTAAGAGTTGGGATGAGACTAAGTCAAACCAACCCCCTCTAACTTGATGCTCAACATGCCCATTGGCAGATGACTAGCCAGAAGCCTGAGGCTGGACAGGAGACATCAGCCAAACTGTCTCCCGTGATGATGGGGACCATGGCCTTGATTGAATCTGTCAAGGTCTGTCAACCAGTCTTCCAAACAGCAGACTTCCATTACCATTTACATCACCTACATGTGCAGCAAAGAAGTAACAGAACTAATTTGGGGTGGAAACCCCAACTTTTCTATCTATGTGCAAAAGGAAGCAATTTTTCTTAGAGGGAAGAATCCCACCGAGCTGTTATGCTTTGAGATGCTAGCACTCAAATTGGTGCCTAAGAAACTATTTTAAATTCTTCAGTGAAGCTCCCTAGAAAAAATAAAGGGAAAATAAGTTGATTCTGGCAATGAAATGTTAATAGTTTTTCCTTAAGTATTAATCTTCTGAACAAATGGTGACAATGAAAGAAGCAGGCATATAACTGCTGTGAGAGCCGTGATTTATATATTTTCTATTGCTGCTTCTGCTATTTGATCCTGAGAAGATGACTAAACCAAATCCCAAAGAGAAGCGTACTGAGTCATGGAGAGAAGTAGAAACCTTAGAGAAACCTAAATCATAAGGAACTAATGTCTCTCCTTATGGGTCTTTTTATGCAGAATAAATCTCTCCCCATTCGGGATTGTATAACCATTTACCTTTCATTTTCTCATATACAAAGTGAACCTCAGAGGTGAGGACCCTCTGAAATCATTTGGTCCAATTTCTCCTTTTGTAAACGGGAATATTTGAGATTCCAAGAGGTTAAGCGAAATGTCAAGTGATCATTAGAACAAATAATATGAAGATTTCATCTAACTGGTAACGGTACTGACCTAGGAGTGAGAAGACCTAGATTCTACTGCCCACTCAGCCATGTATGAGTTCACAGAATGAAAGCACTGGATGAGATGCTTTTGAAAATCTCTCCCCTCTTTGAAGCGGCTTTAATTCTGTGAACATCAGTAGTGTTTGGTTCTTTGTTTTTACAAAGGTAGCACCTTTTTTTGCAGTTATGGTGAAGGCGCAATACGTATGGTGGTTGTGAGCGTGGGCTCTAGAGTCAGACTTTCTGCCTTGCAATCCCAGCTCTCACACTTACTTTTGGTGAAAGCCTGAACAAATTAACCTCTCTGCCTCATCTGCAAAATGGAAATTATAACAGTACCCACCCCATAAGGCCCTTAGAATGATGAAACGAGATAACACATGTCAAGTATTCAGCACACCGCCTGGCACATAGCAAGTGCTCAGCGAACACAGGCTGCCCTTAACAGTGTCATAAAGGAACCAGAGTTGGTATCTCTGTGTGAGTTAAAAGAAGGCATCCCTTCCTCTGGGCAGAAGCAGCCCAAGTGCTAAGGTCCACATCAAGGCTGGAACTCACTGTCTGTGGCTATGTGCCTGGCTCTAAAATATCAAAGTAAGAAATCACTCCCCAATATCCTTTGCTGATAGTGGTACCCAATGAATATGTGTCTGTTATCATGTAGGCCTTCTAGAAAACTCTTCAGAGGAGGCCCACTTAGATGGCAAGGACGCTTTTGCTCTTCTTTTCTTTTCCTTCTTTCTGCCTGGAATGCCGAGGAAATGGCTGGGGTGTCAGCAGCCTACTGATCACGAGGAAAGGGCTAAAAGATTTTCAGAGACTCAGACTTACAGCCAATAATTCCACGCCATTAACCTCCAGACTTCTTGTTTTATGAAGAAAAGAAACTCATGTACATTTTTGAGCTACCATTATCAAAATGCAATTCCTGACCAAAACACTCTCCAAAATCTAGTTCTCTTTTCTGTCAACAAATATCTGTAGACTTGCCTGGTCAGCCACTTGTCCCTGGCCACTTAGGGGTCCTAAGTCAGGCCCTCATTGGCCATCACTTAGATTTTTACAAAATGTCCAAATACCCTCAAGGTCCTTGCTAGTCCAAGTGTGGTCTGTAGACCAGAGGCATTAGTGTCACCTAAGAAATTACTAGAAAGGCATCATCTCCAGCCCCATCCAGACCTACTGAATCAGGATCCCCAGTGATTTCTGGGCACGTTAAAGGCTAAGGCTCTGGACTAGCCTTCCAGACTCTGCTCTGTCATTCCTCTTAAACACTACTGTCAAAATAATCTTCCTGACGCACATCAGTCGTTTTCTAATCACAGCACTTTCCTCAAAAACCTCCAAGGGCTCCTGACTGCCTATAGACTAAAGTTTAGACTCCTCAGTCTGACAAGGCTTTCTGTGATCTTGTGTCATCCTAAAAATGCCCATCACAGTGCCTGCCATGCCAATAAATAATATTCTGCATAAAACAAAGCAAAACATGAGTGTACCTGAGAAAGAACATATTTTTAAATTCTGGCTTCTCCATCCTAGGCATGGGGATACAGGGTTAGGAAAAACCAGACACAGTCGCTTGCCTTCCTGGAGCTTAGAGATCAGCTGAACCGACAGGATCTTCAAAAGCAATAAAAATACATAATACCAAATATTAAGTGCTAAGAAGGAAATGAATGGGCAATGGTACAGAGTAAGCTAAACTGGTCAGAAGAGTGGCCCAGAGGATGGGGAGCCCGTTGAGGGGCTGGTCCAGGCAGAGGGAACGGCCTACGCAAAGCCTGGAGAGAATCTGGTGCAGCTGAGGATCAGAACAGGGGCTGCCCTTTCGGGCTTCCCAGAAGACTGACACCCTGGGAGGAAGGTGGCATGGGATTCACCTTCCAAATCAAGGGAAAATGCTGAATTTCTTTTCCCTGACGTATGCCTTCACTGGGACCACGAATGGGGCAGAGAGCAGGGTATGCTTCAGGGTCGCTGGTGAGTCCAGCCGTGGAAATCAGACCGAGTGAAATTTGAATCTCAGCTCTACCACTTACCGGCTCTCAACTCCCTTGACCTCCAAGCCTCTGCTTCCTCAGATATAAAGCGGGTTTAAGCATAGAACCAACTTTGTATTTCTGTGACCGCTGAGGGCGTAAAGCTCCCCAGAACACTGCCGCCCACATCCGTGCTGACCTGAATACTAGAGGTTACAAGGCTGTGATCACGACGATGACTGTGAATTACTATGAGCTTGCGGGCAGAGGGCTCATCCCAGATCCTCCGGTCCCACACCCCGCCCCCACGCCCCGAGGCCTCCCGACTCTGCCATCCCAGGCAACCTCCCCCCCGCGCACGGCCACCTCAGTGACCCCAGGGCGGGCGCCGGGCACCGCCGCCGGACCCCCGTTACCTGGGGCCAAACGCGACCTGCCGCCACCTCGCGTCCTGGGCCCTGCCTCCCTCCCGGCCGCCTCCCGGCCCCGCAGCTGCTGCGGCGGCGCCCCCAGCCCAGCCCGGCCCGGGCGGCGCGGGAAGCCTCGGCGGGGCTGGCGGCGGCGGCCACGCGGCGCGCTCCGGCGGAGGGGAGGGGGCTCCGCGGCAGCGGCGGCGGCAGCGGCAGCGGCGGCGGCTGGCCCGGCGGGGGGCAGAGCCCAGAGGCGCAGCGGCGGCGGCGGCGGCGGCGGCGGAGGAAGAGGAGGAGGAGGAGGATGCAGGGGCTGCGGGCGGTGGCGCGGCCCGGTCCGCAGTGAAGCCCGCGGCGCCCGAGGCGCAGGGAGTGGCCGTCGCCTCCTGCGCGCACCATTCCTGAGATGGCGGCGACGCGGCGGCAGCTCGGGGAGCCGAGGAGGGGTTACCCAGGCGCGGGCTGAGCCCCGCCGGCCCGGGAGCTCGCCAGAGACCCGCGCGCTTGGTTGAGTTCCGGCCGGCCGGCAGGCCTGCGGAGCGGCGAGGCCGGGGTCGGCCCCGGAGCGGAGCGCGGCGCCCGGCCCGGGGAGGCCGCGATGGCGAACGCGAGCGAGCCGGGCGGCGGCGGCGGCGGCGGCGAGGCGGCCGCCCTGGGCCTCAAGCTGGCCACGCTCAGCCTGCTGCTGTGCGTTAGCCTCGCGGGCAACGTGCTGTTCGCGCTGCTGATCGTGCGGGAGCGCAGCCTGCACCGCGCCCCGTACTACCTGCTGCTCGACCTGTGCCTGGCCGACGGGCTGCGCGCGCTCGCCTGCCTCCCGGCCGTCATGCTGGCGGCGCGGCGGGCAGCGGCCGCCGCGGGGGCGCCGCCGGGTGCGCTGGGCTGCAAGCTGCTCGCCTTCCTGGCCGCGCTCTTCTGCTTCCACGCCGCCTTCCTGCTGCTCGGCGTGGGCGTCACCCGCTACCTGGCCATAGCGCACCACCGCTTCTACGCCGAGCGCCTGGCCGGCTGGCCGTGCGCCGCCATGCTGGTGTGCGCCGCCTGGGCGCTGGCGCTGGCCGCGGCCTTCCCGCCCGTGCTGGACGGCGGCGGCGGCGGCGACGAGGAGGACGCGCCGTGCGCCCTGGAGCAGCGGCCCGACGGCGCCCCCGGCGCGCTGGGCTTCCTGCTGCTGCTGGCCGTGGTGGTGGGCGCCACGCACCTCGTCTACCTCCGCCTGCTCTTCTTCATCCACGATCGCCGCAAGATGCGGCCCGCGCGCCTCGTGCCCGCCGTCAGCCACGACTGGACCTTCCACGGCCCCGGTGCCACCGGCCAGGCGGCCGCCAACTGGACGGCGGGCTTCGGCCGCGGGCCCACGCCGCCCGCGCTCGTGGGCATCCGGCCGGCCGGGCCCGGCCGTGGCGCGCGCCGCCTCCTCGTGCTCGAGGAGTTCAAGACAGAGAAGAGGCTGTGCAAGATGTTCTATGCCATCACGCTGCTCTTCCTGTTCCTCTGGGGGCCCTACGTCGTGGCCAGTTACATGCGGATCTTGGTGCGGCCCGGCGCTGTCCCCCAGGCCTACCTGACGGCCTCCGTGTGGCTGACCTTCGCGCAGGCCGGCATCAACCCCGTCGTGTGCTTCCTGTTCAACAGAGAGCTCAGGGACTGCTTCCGAGCCCAGTTCCCCTGTTGCCAGAGCCCCCAGGCCACCCAGGCCACCCTCCCCTGCGACTTGAAAGGCATCGGTTTATAAGTGGCTCTCCCTTCACCTGCACCGCAACCCGGCTTCTCCCTTTGGCTTGGACAGTGACGTCTTTTCTCCCCCTTCTGCCCCCTTTTTAATTTTCTGAGCTGCCTTCAAAACGGCTCTCGAAGTGCATCATCACTAGGATTGTACAGACTCCTTTTGGGGGGAGGGTTTCGAAGTCCCAGCCCCACCCCAGCTCCTTGCGATTGTTCTCCTAAATATATTTTCATCCTGACAGCAGGCCCTGGAGTCTTTGTACTGGCACTGATGTCTTTTATTCCATGAGTTACTCTTTTTTTTTTTTTTCAATAAAGGCTAAACTAATCTTTTTCATGCAACCTTTCCTAAAGACCATGGCCAGTTTTCTACAGAAGCTATTTTTGACAACCTCAAGTGGCATTACATTTTGCATTGAGGTAGAGGAACCCAGGGGGACTTCACAAGTTTGATTTCTTGAGGGTCTTCTGTTGGCAGCAGGAGAAAGAGGGAAAGTTGTCTCAAGTTCCCTCTGAATTGCCATCGGTGGGGTCAGTTGGACTGCTGTGGTTCTTTGAAGGCGTTGAGAATTTTGTTCAGTATTGATATTGAAGTTAAAGAGCAGAAATGGGAACGAGTAGCAAGGCAGTCATTTTTAATCAGTAACAACACAAGATTTGTTTCCTACCTTGCTTTATACTACTAGGAAATGCCCGTCAGCGACAACTGCTCTTTGTATCATACCAATCTTGAGTGGAAACATTTCTGTAAAACTGTACCTTTCAAAAGAGTAAAAAGTGTTTTGGTTAGTAATGGTGTGGAGAAAATACAGTATTGCATGTTTTTGTATGTACTGATTGTGGTTCACGGATTGGGAGGGCTCAGAGACAAGCAGAGTGCTAAATCAAAACTGTTTAGGTATTTTTTGCCAATAAAAATTAAAATAATTTTAGGGGAACAGTTTGTGCTTTGAAGAGCCCAGTTTTATTCTGTCTTATGAAAGTAATTGCCACTTTGAAAATTGTTATTCTCTTGTTCATGGTATAAATGGATGGAATATAATGATACTCTTCTATGAGACAAAGCATTTCCTTAAAATGTTTGCTAGGTTAAGCTGTGCTGTTCTCCTGATGGTTATTTTAAATTAATAATGAGAACTATAATTTTAAGTACTATTTCTTTGTTAGACACGTTGTAACCTTAAGTTGAAAGACTAAATTCTGCAAGTACTGTATTTTTTCGCTTATAATGCTACATTTTTATTAACGTATCTTCCGTTTTGAGGATTTATATCTGTATTTCTCTTTGCATTATATAAATATACCAGTATTTTCATTCTGGAGTGGGTTTTTGTTCCTGTTGTTGTTTGAGACTGTGACAGGTGGTAATATGCGTCTAAGTAAGGTACTCATGTTTTTATTATCCTTTTAGTGCATGCTGTTTCGCTGACCATAATTTCTAAGACATTTGGAGGCTTGTTAACTTAAAATGCAAGATAAAAAATCTGCAGATCTTCTCTTCAAGGGAAGAAGCAGTATATGTATATACTGCTTCAAAACTTTTTTATGAACATAGAAAACATGAATGTAAGCAAAGTAACCACTTTGATAAAATAATAATTAAAGTGGGTACAGTAAATATATTGAAATTTGAGTTGCGCATAATATAAACTATTAAATATTCGGTCCAAGATGGATAAGTCATAATAAGAGGGTGTGGCCAATTTATTGCAGGAGAATGGTCAGCATTATTTTATTTTGTCCGTAAATGTCAATCAGTCTATGCAGACAGTCTCCTATTTGGAAAGTATGAGTAACTATCAGCCTGTTTCTCCCCAGATCATACGACCGGGTAGACATTAATTATCCAAGGGCCACTCATCAGAAATCTTAGCTTATCTAAAGACAAGCCAAGGAAGTAAATCTCTCCTCATCCAACATCCCCCCACCAGCCACAAGTGATCCAGGTTCAAAAAACAGAAGTCACTAAGCCTATGTGATGGTCAGAATTTGTAGCACCTGCCATGGCATAGGAACTAGGCTGTCAGGGCTAACTCCTGTATTTTGTTTTGCTTTGTTCTGACTGGATGGGAGATTTCTAATGAGAATTCAAGTGACAAGTAATGAGAAATGACGGCCAACTGTAAAGGAAAAAGAAGAACCAAGAGATGCAGAGGAACTAGCTGTCCAAAGGAATACTGTGCAGGAGCAAAACTCCCCTTGCACCTCAACAGCTACTTTCATCACTGAATTTATTAGCCTGTACTTTGATTGTTAATTATATTAATAAAGAATCATCAAGAGAAGGTTACTTGTATTTCAGAATACTCTACTTCTTGTACCAGGACAGGAACAATGTATTTGGGGAAAACTTCCATTAAAATAGCTCATTTTCTGTCATTGACAAGTTAATTTAGCATAACTCCTCCGCCACTCCTCCCCAGGTGAAATTAATGGGTTATGTCTATACTTGAAGCAAAAGAAAATAGATTGCTTGTCTATAAATCTGTGCATGTCCTGGCATGGAATGATTGGGTCAAAAATGAGCATCTTTAGGTCTTTTGACACCATATGTCAAATCGCTTTGCAGAAAGACTTATATCTAATTTTAGATTTCCACCTGACCATGTTCACTTTTTACAAATTGAAATATCTCAAAGTGGGGAGGCGAATCACAAGTCAATAACCATGATGATGAAGAATAACCTCCATACGCACCATTCAGCCTTGCCAGACCTTGTCAGTCCTGCCATATTGGTTTCTACCTTTCCTTTTTTCTTTCCTTTTCCTTTCTTCCCTTTTTCCTCTTCTTTCTTCCCTTCCTCCCTCTCTTATTCCTTCTCTCCCTCCTTTCCTCCTCTATTTTCTTCCTTCCCTCTCTCTTTCTTCCTTTCTTTCTCCCTCTTTTTGAAAGAAAGAAAATACAACACAATCATTTCTGCCAAGGCTTTGGGCTCGCCATCAGCCATCTACAGTTTCAAACGCCCTGCCCCTAAGAGGTACCAGGGTCCCAGGTCCTGGGGCTGAGTCAGGATGGATCATTGGGTTGGCAAGATTGGTTCTACCCTTCACTGTCTTTCCATGACCCATACGAGTGCAAAATTCTGGTTTGCCACAGAAGGCCTTTTATGGTCCGGCCCCTCCACCACCCTGGCCTCATCTTCCCCTTATATTTCCACCTCTCCCTCCTCTGGTTACCTTTGTATAAGCTCTCCCTGGAAAGCCCGTCCCCCTCCTCTGCCTGGGGACTCCCTCACCACCTCCTCTAGAGCAGAGGCAACATTCACAATATGTAATAACTGGGATGACACGGGCATAACTAACCTGTACAGCTGTACCCCTGGGTCTTAGCTGAATATCAGGTTTGTGCTGGACTCAGATCCAAGACTTCTGGAAGGCCTTCTTGGCCCAGTCACCCCTCTGCTGGGCTCGCACGGTGCACACCTGGGCTCCTGGCTCCCGCGCTGGTCTCACATCCTCCCACTCCCTACTCAGGCTCTGTGCTCCAGCCACTGCAAGTCACTGGCAGTGCCCTGAACAGACCATACTGGGTCACACCAACATGCCTTTTCTGCGTTGTTTCTTGCGTCCAAAGTCCTTACTTCCTCTTTTCCCAACTCAACCGCTGTTAAGCTTTCAAACATACAGGCTGAACTCTTAGACATAAAGGGTGAACTAACCTCTACAGAGAAGGGGAGATTGTCCCCATGCAGGTCCTGAAAAATTTCCAAGTCTCCAAACACAGTCATTAGATCTGAGTGCCACGGTGGGCTGAGTAGCAGGCTTACTGGCATTTCAAGTTGTCCGTGAACTGAGATGGCTGAGGTTGTAAAATGCAGTGGACTCAAAACACTGTTCTCCATTCACCTGGTAGACGGGCCACTCTGTGTGACCCTCCAAGACCACTGGACTTCAAGACCCCCTCTGTGAGGGGCAAAGGAGGTAATGGGAAACTGTCTCCACCCATCCATATTCTAGACCCATATCATTATCCTTTGCATTGTTTATTAGCTGTTTCTCGAGTAAACAAAATTAAAAGCAAACTTGATCTGAGTCCACGGGGTTCTTTAGGCTTTTTCTCCAACGTGGACAAGACTTTTGGGATCTACCTCAGCCTAAGAACAGAGCCCTCTTCCCCTCCCTTTTCCTTCCTTTTGGGATATTTTTGATGAGGCTGTAATGCTTGGAGCCACAGCAGCCATCTTGCAACCATGAGAAGAGATACTGTCAACATGGTGAAAATAGCAGACCAGAAAGATAAAAAGAGCAGACATCTGTTTTAACATTGTTGATCTACTTACCCAAACATGCAACCTCATATCTCTAGATTTTAGATTTCTGGTCTTGAAATAAAAACTGCTATTGCTTCAGGCACTGATATTCAGAAAGCCTGTTATTTGAAGCAACAATTAACTGCAACAATAGTTAAAACAATTCCATCCTCTCCACTCCCTTGACAGATATGCCTGATATGCTGGAACTGTAGTCACAAATTTTTTTAAATTAGGCTTATTTAATTCAATTCACATTTCCAGTTATCAGATCATTCAGCCGGCTGTTAACTGTCAGATTAACCTGGCTCTGGAAAAAAATAATAAAATAGATTTGACTTGATTTCTTAGATTGAAATAAATCGAGAAGATTTTTAAAAATAACTATTACAAGGCTGGTTCTATTTAATTGCACTTTATAAAAACTGTTACCATGATCAGTGTATTTTTAAGCTTTTAGTATGACAAATTTAGTTATAGATATCTGGAAAACCACCTGAATGAATCCATCTAATCCACAGGTATTTTTTTTTTAATAAGTTTAATTTTATTGTTTTACAAGAATGACTGAAGCAGCCAGGATTCTTTTTGTTTTTCTTTTCTTTTTTTTTTTTTAACATCTTTATTGGAGTATAATTGCTTTACAGTGGTGTGTTAGTTTCTGCTTTATAACAAAGTGAATCAGTTATACATATACATATGTTCCCATATCTCTTCCCTTTTGTGTCTCCCTCCCTCCCACCCTCCCTATCCCACCCCTCTAGGTGGTCACAAAGGTATTTAAGTGAATAAGAAGCCAGTTTCTGTGTTGGGAAGTGCAGGGGAACACAGAGGATAAGAAAGGTCCAGTTCTCTTGCTGATGAGTTAGCAAGGTAATTGGAGAAACCTGGCCAATGTGCCCCAAACCATAAATCAAGGCAGAACATGAGATACGCCAGAAGAGGGATCGAGGAAAAGAGCTCCGGATAATGAGGAGAACGGACCTCACAGCTGATTGCCCGGAAAGGGCCCTTAGGCAGACTCTCTCTGGTTGCCCTACTGAGGAAAGCAGGAAAAACCAGAAGACGGAACAAAAAATTGTCCAGTTTCCACCTTCCCCATCTTTCTGATTCCCACATTCTCCTCACTCTGGGGTCCATTTTCAAAATAAGTGTTTCTAAGGGAAATAAAACCACATAATTCTCTCTTCAAAGTTTTCTGTTCCAACTCTATGCGAATGCTCAAGTGCCAGTAAGGGATGTGGTCGTTTGAATGGAGAAAGTTTGTTACCTAAAATCTTTTTGCAGGGAGAGCCAGCAAGTCAGATTAGAAATGTCAGAACCGAACAGAAATCAAACAGGTAGCTCTCCAGGAGACCACTCTCCTCTCTTTCCAAAGGAAGGAGGAGTAGTAGGCTCACCCTAGAGAAAAAGGTATTTCGAGCTTTTGCTCAAGGGAAAAGGAGAAGAAAAGTCTTAGTAAGTATTCGATTCACCCTATATACTGGTTGCAGGCATTTAAGATAAATAAACAGCTTGAAATTTATATCTGAAAGCCTGAAGACTCAAAGTCACTTCAAATTACACAGAGAAAACATGCACAAATGTTTTAAGCTGCAACGTCAAGGCATAAATGCAACTGTCTTATTTCTCAGTAACATTAAGGAGACAAGTAAATTAAAGCTATTTTACCACTTAGCTTCTAGGAGGAATAATTTAGTCATTTACAAATTAAGTTTTAAGTGGCCAGCCTATTCTGGGTAGAGAAGATGTAAACTGGTAGGAAAGTGTACATTTAAAAACATCACTCGAGATATTTTTATTACCTGAGTTATGCCAGTCTGCGTAGCTTTCTGGGATGAAAATCTTGCTTTCTGCCAGGATGTGATATCTGAGAAGCACACACTGTTTTTCGGTTAGAACCTGTGTTGGAACCTGGAGGGCGCAATAAATGGTTTCACTTTCTTGAAGATACGTAGATGTGCTGTAAGTTTGAAAGGCTTTGAAAAATTATTAAAGTTGCAACGCTGACTTAATACATGCCTTATTAAAATATTCTCTAGAGATCATAAAATTTAAAATGCATGAGGGGATGAAACTTGTCCTCGCCTTTTTCATTTAACATATTTATTCCCCCCCCCCACCCCGTTATATTTTCCCCCATAGTCCCTGAGTCCTGACCAATTTGCATTGCAATGTGCTTAGCAGAAGAAAAAGAGAACATGTTAAAAAAAAAAAAAAAGGAAGAACAGATAGGAAAGAACCCCTGTCACAGGTATTCATTCCGGAGAGTGACATACTAAAGAGTTTAACCGTATAGTGTGTAATTCTTTTAACCCACAGTCACGATCCAGTTCATTTGCATATCTATCTTGAGGAATTATGGGATACCAAAGCTATTTCTAGAATTTGATTTGCATAATTGTTCTAATCCTTTATGAGTAGGGTGACATGTGGTCTGACAGAAGATTTTTTTTTAATTTGTAAGTTACTTTATAAGTTTTATAAAGATATTAGAATTCAACACCTTTAGATATATATTTAATACCTGCTTCTATTAAAAGGAACACAATTATACAAAGGCGTGATTAGTCTTCTGCTAACGGCATGTTACTTTACTTTTTGCTAGTTGGAAAAACAGCTTCGTTCACTGAAAGTCTGTCTTTTGAAGTTTATTCTTTTTTTTCTAGTACCTCTTGGTGAGATTAAAATTCATTTAAACGTCATAAGAAAATGTGCGGTTGTAATGAGCCTCAGTGACTCTGTCTCCCAAATTTCTTAATCCGTGGGTAGATGACATATTTGAGTTTGAAACAGTAGCATCAAGAAATACATTTAGGGGCTTCCCTGGTAGTGCAGTGGTTGGGAATCCGCCTGCCAAGGCAGGGGACACAGGTTTGATCCCTGGTCCGGGAAGATCCCGCATGCCGCGGAGCAATTAAGCCCGTGCGCCACAGCTACTGAGCCTGCGCTCTAGAGCCCGCGAGCCACAGTTACTGAGCCCTCATGCCACACCTACTGAGCCCGTGCGCCACAACTACTGAAGCCCACGTGCCTGGAGCCCGTGCTCCGCAACAAGAGAAGCCACTGCACCGCGCACCGCAACGAAGAGTAGCCGCCGATCTCCACAACTAGAGAAAGCCCACGCGCAGCAACAAAGACCCAACGCAGCCAAAATAAATTAAAAAAAAATACATTTACACATTTTCCTAGTGTATGGAACAGGAATGCTCTTGTGACCAAAGAATGTGAATTTAACCATTTCTGATTTGAAGATTCTTCTTCCATTTGGCTATCAGTTTCTCATTATGATATTTTTTCAGGATTGCAATAAACATGAAAACTCCATTCTGGATGTTTAAGCACTGACCACACTCCAGCCTCACACTCTCCTCTCCGTTCTTCCCCACCCCAGCAGGTAGGAATTCTCACCCAGCCCTGCCTCCTGACCATAATAAAAGCTAAAACGAACCGAACTGCCTCGCTGTTGCCACTTTGGGCTGACGTGCACCTGCTCTGTTCTCACCAGAAAATCCCACGACGTGAGTCATCAATGTTGTCACGTCTTTCCAGTGTGTGTGGCAGCATCTGTCCCAATATCCAAACCAATTTGGGGGGTTGGGGGTTGAGTCCACCTTCTGCAGGGCAACCACTCACTGTGCAAGAACACCAGAACAAACTTTTTAAGATCACAGAAAGAGGTATTAACCAAATGATGCACTTCTGAAAAAATGATGCCGTTCATATTGATTAGGGGAGAAGCGGAAGTGTTTGAACAGAGCCCTCGAATCGGAGTGGCTGAACTGCTTCTCTGGGCTGCTGGGTGACTGCTTCAGGAAGTCGTTCAGTGACCCACTGGTGGGTTAGCCCTACCTTCACTCTCTGGGTCCAAAGGAGCCAGATTCACTGCTGCATCTCCCGGCTGGAGAGGAAGGGGAGTGCAATTTACTTTTAAGGCAGTGAGGCATATCACTTCTGCCCACGCTCCATTGCTAAGTCACATCTGGCTAAGGGTTGCTGGTAAATGCAGTCTCTAGATGTCCAGATGAGTGACCCGGTACCCAGGTAAAACCTCTTGGGGGAGGGGCAAGGGGAGGGAGAGAAAGAAGGGAGAAAGGAGGGAGGAGGGGGGAGGGAGGAAAGAGAGAAAAGAGAGGGACGGGGGAGGGGCGGGGGGAGAGAGAGAATTTGAGAATGGATGAATGAATTGTGGAAGACAATTGGAGTCTACCAGCCATAATTTCCATTCTGGGATTTTCCCCCTCCCTAACCGAATCCAGGAGAATTAACAGGGAATATTTAACATCAGTTGTCCAACGGACTAACGATAGCAGACAACATTTAACTCCCCGAACCCAATCACAATACATAGTTAGCAATATTACTGTGAAAATTTCTTACTTTGAGCAGCAAATATTTTCTTTTAAAATTTTATACAAGAGTAAATATTCATTCATATATGCACATCCTGGGTCTGAAAATATTTTGCTCCTCCATTTTGAACTCCAACTTGAGATTTCAAAAATATATCTTAAGAGGAAATGTTTAGGAGGACAGGCTGATCAGTGAAAGGGCCTTGGCAACATCTAAGCAGAGAGCCATCATAAAAGAAGGATTGATGTTACTACCAACACACAAGGCTGTGCCTGTCCATCTCACAGTGGACCCTATGGAGAAGGGATGAAACTGATCTGATTCGAGACAAGACAGGAGAGGTGAAGGTTTGAGGGTGGGGCGGGAGGTGGGTAGAGGTGAAACAAGACTGGCATGGAGATAATTATTGATAAAAAGCTGCATGATGGAGATAGAGGCTTCCTCATACAATTTGGTTTAGATTTGTTGATGTTTAAAAATTTCCATAAGAAGTTACTGTTTTGCTTGTTTGCTTTGAAGAATGAACCACACACACTCATGCCAGCCTCAGTACTGTCTCTAGGGAACAGGCCTGTTCCCAGTCATGTGAGAAAACACCACTTGTGAAAACCATTAAAATGGTGCCTGACTTTATAATCTTGTGAAAAATGAAGTGAGAAAAGAGTCGGGTGAGATTTCTGATAACAGAACCAATGCTGAGTAGAGTCTGTTTATGTGTTTCACCTATCACTGGTCTGGTTTGGTAAAACAAAAGACACAGGGATATGCTGGGAAGGATGAAGGTTTTCAGTTAGATAACCGGGTTTGTAAGGGCACAGTTTTGGCACACACTTTTCTACAGTTAAAAAAAATGCTGCTCTTAAAAAAAGGCTCAAGTCAGACATGACAGTTTTTATCAAAATCAATGTTTGCCAAGAAATCCAAAGGTCCATTTGAGTTTGGTCAGTAGCTGCTGGCATAAGGTCTATTTCTACCTTAGACAGGACGGAATCCATTCACAATATTTATATCAGACTAGATAGTTGACTTAAGTTTTCTTGCATAAATTCTCACTTTACCTTACTTTTAGAAATTCTGGCCTACGAAGTTCCAGCTTCAGTGAGAGACTGTCCCAGGGACTGGAAGAAACAGCACCACCATCTTTATAGCCCAAGACTTTGTGTGCTTTGCACAGAATTATTTTAAAGGCTCTCCATGAAGCATGATCACAAGGTTTTTGAAACAATGGTTTGATAGGTGCTAACTTTGGTAACAAGTTAAAAAATAATAACCAAATAGAAGGGTACACTCCTCAGTAAAAATAATAACGATGGAGAGAGGTAACAAATGACAAAGTTCTGTGTTTCTTTGGATCGTAGTGAGTCAGTAGGTACAGTTCTAAGTTTTCTACACAAGCTTGACATTGGTTCTCTTGGCTGTGTACATGCAGTCTAAGTTTTTAGGTAGCGATTTAAAATATTAAGTTGATATATATAAAAGCAAAATTTTATAAAAGTTATAAGTCTTTTAACCTGGGGGGAAACGGACGATGGACCCAATCAAATTTTCACCACTTATGAAAAAGGACATGTTGAACGTTATAGAAAAAGAGCATTGAGCAAAAATTACCCATAATTCCACTTGAAGTCTATTTTTCTTATCCAACAAACTGACTAAGGAATGTTTCTTGAACCCAAACTAAACTGAACCTAAATTAATCCTTCTAGGACCAAGTATGGTACTTAGTACAGCAAAATCCCATACACTTATGGGACACATTACTCCAGAGGTAAAGTTACACATAATGTGCATTTGTAAGCCCTGGATGAATAAATAATTACAAAATGGACAATTTTTTTTTGCAACTGTTAGTGGGTTAGCACAGCCACTTTAGTCAGTTAAACACATTCCAGAAGTTGTTTATTTGCAACGTTGAATCCATTTACAACACTTGGTGGGTTTTTCAAGGCCAGGCTACACTGGCATCGCTGTACGGCCAGCACCTAGCACCCTGCCTAACCACGCATGATCGACACCCTGTTACTATTTGCTGAATCTAGACAGTGAAGTCCTGTGAGTCCATTCCTGATCACAGTCAGTTTTGCACGTCATAATTTTCCTTCATGCTCCAAAACCTCACTGATTTAACACATTATTTTTATACTACCTTAAAACTCATGCAAACAGAACCTTCCAGTACATAAAATGAAAACTTACACACTGTTAGTGCTATATTACCGACTTCGGAGTCTTTACCCATTTTAGAACGTGGGCTATATAGAAATCCGCTTGTAATACGAACTGACAGCTGTGACAAAAATAAGCATATGATATTAAAAATAAATCAAATGATATATAGTACCATCATTATTCTGATACAGAATTTTTACACAGCAATATTGATACAGGTACAAATGACGGGATGTCAGGCAATCCATTACAACAGACCTTTGGGTTACAAATAAAGTTTAAATGACAACTTAATACCGATTTAAAAATGATAACTAGTGTTATACCAGATTAAAATCAATACTTCCTCTTCAAGTGACATTTTCTAGAACATCTCTAACTAGGAGACTTTCGTTAAAAAAAAAAAAAGCAACTTTATAAAAAGGAAAAGAAATAAATGTAATATTATACTGGAAAAGTCTTTTAAAAAAATCCCAAATCTAGGAATCTGGACTAAATTAATTTGACTTCCATTCTTTTTGTCCTCATACTAGTCAAACTGCAGACCTGAAACCCACTTGCATAAGCAGGTTCAGTTAAAGTTCAGAAGCACCCCTGCCTCCACTCCATATAAGAGAAGTTTGGGGGGTCTAGTTCAACTACACATTCTTTTCACTGTTTAAGTATCAGGCAAAAAGCTTGATTCTCATCAGTGATTCTGCCAGGAAGCTCAAGGATGTGGATCCCCACTTTAAAATGCTAGAGGCTCAGAGGGAAATGCCAAACAATAAAATGAGAGTCTTAAAACTCACTGAGGAGTGAGGGAAAGAGACCAAGGTGTGTGTGTGTGTGTGTGTGTGTGTGCGCGCGCGCGCGCACGCGCGCGCGTATGCGTGCATGTGTGCACACACAGTGGGGCAGGGGGTGTTTTAAGAAAAAGAAAGTTTCTGTACCAAAATATCAAATTCCTATTCTCCACACTTCTGTGAAAATGGACAAGTTATTGGCATTAAAAAAAAGCCAAACCGAAACACAAACAGGGAAATGAATGAAAACTGGCTCCATAATGCCTTGCACTTTACATTTCTATTCAAAACATAAATCCGCTTTCGATTAAAAAAAAAAGAAAAGTAACACATCACTTAAAAATCAAAGAGAAGGGCTTCCCTGGTGGCGCAATGGTTGAGAGTCCGCCTGCCGATGCAGGGGACACGGGTTCGTGCCCCGGTCCGGGAGGATCCCACATGCCGCGGAGCAGCTGGGCCCGTGAGCCATGGCCGCTGAGCCTGCGCGTCCGGAGCCTGTGCTCCGCAAAGGGAGAGGCCACAACAGTGAGAGGCCCGCGTACCGCAAAAAAAAAAAAAAAAAAAATCAAAGAGGAAAACGTTACTTGGAAAGTTGAGGAAGCAATAGCATTTCTTTCTGGCATATTAATTGTTTGGCACAATCACAGGTAAACAGACTTTACGGACATCGTGTGGCTGTTCACATTTAAAGTTTCTCCTCTAAAGTGGTTACTTTCGGGCTAAACAAGTATATCGGTTAAACGAAGTCCGTGAACAGGCTAAGCCGGGCAGGCATGGACACGTGTGATGCATTCTCCGTCCAAAAAATGGAACCTAAAATAAAAAAGAAAACTGAGTCAGAGCAGGAAATGTTAAAAAAACAAAAACTTTGTTGAGAAATCTCGTTGAATAATAATAGCTAGTGTTTACTGAGTATTAACTATTCATCAAACAACAGGCTCAGCATTTTTTTTTATGTATTATCCTTTTCCATCCTTACGACCACTCTGTGAAGATGGCAAATACTTTAATTTACCCATTTTACAGACAAGAGACTGAGGCACAGAGAGATTAGGAGCTTGCCCAAGGTCACATATCCAGAACTTGAAGCTTGGCTGGCAGGGGGAGCTGAGGGACCAAGTTTTTAAGCAGCAAGCTACACTGCCTTCTACTTGTTCTCATTTTAATTCTTTTTAGAGCGTCCTGTGACTGCAGCTCCTTGAGAAGAACATAACATTATGGGCACAACCACATGTATACAGTGAGCAAATAAAAATTCACTGATAATGAGAAATATATAAATTCATACATTTGTGCAAATATGTGAGGGAGTTCCCTGGTGGTCTAGTGGTTAGGATTTGGTGCTTTCACTGCTGTGGCCTGGGTTCAATCCCCGCTCAGGGAACTGAGATTCCGCAAGCCGCACAGCGCGGCCCCACCCCCCCAAAAAAATCTATAAAACCCCCCCCAGAAACCATTCCTCCCCCCTACCACCAAAAAAAAAAAGATGTGAGACGAAGTCAAAATTCTGGGTGGGGCAAGGGGATAATAAGAGTAAAATTAGGGAAGGAGGCAAGCTCGATTTGCAGAAATACAATAAAGCAAACCTGGGCTTAGGGAGAACCAGCAGTGAAAGGTCAGCTTCATTCCAAGAGCTGTTCAATTGCTATTTCTAAGAGCCCTGCTCATCATGTCTTGGGTGAAGCCGGGTTGAGGAGGGTCAACCAGCAACTGGGGTGGTGGTTCTCTGTGCCACGGCAAGTGGAGGACCCTCAAAACACGTATGCTTTCTAGAGGCAAAGAGCAAAAACCATTCTTCCCCCTGTAGGGGTGGTGCTCTCTTGAGAACCTGCGTGCTTTTCAAGTGATAGGGAGAAAGTTTAACCCCAGGCCTGGAGGCAATGGATATTCAATGAAATGGGATGACAAATTACCCGATCCAGGGTAATACGAGAGAGGCCAGCTCTTACACACTCACGCCTCCGGGATCCTTCTACAGTTTCCGCAAGGCACGGAAATGCATCCTTCCCGCCTCCCAACTCTTCGGTATCACTCTAGCGTATTTCCTATTCTTTCCACCAAAAGAGGCCGCCCCACACCAGTAATCTGTCCTTAGGGGAAAACTGAGATGCATCTTCCAGATGCCCTCTGAATCATTTCTTTATACATCAAACAGAAGGCTGTCTGCAGACAGTGGCAGAACCATTCTAACCTTATTGTTAGGGTGCACTGATTGGATGGACCCAATTCTATGGGTGTCCAACAACGGTCAAGGCTGATTACTCTGGGCGTTATCTTTGGGTGCTCCCATGCTCGTGTTCTTCTTACCTCCTTTTTCCTTTTTCTTCTCTTCCTCTTTCTTCTTTCCTGCCTTCCATTTCCAAAATGGTTCTGGAAGGGCCAGGGAGATGGTTGAGATCATAAATACACAGGGAAGAAAGGGAAGCAGTAGGACGGCAGGGGAGGTATGAGGTGGACAGGCAGAGCCATTCCAGTTCCGCTGTCTTTTTGCAAGAGCATTATTTTCAAGGCTCTAACGACAGCGTCTACTCGGGGGCACCTTGGCCATCGGCTCCATGCAGACGCGTGCTAGAATGGTTCTGTCACTGTGTGTGTCGAAAGGCCCACGGATAGCTGGCTCATGTGTTGCCCCCGAGACTATGTCAGAGGAGGTGGAGGCAGCAGGAATGGCCTGGACAATTACAAGTGGATGGTATGAGATGCCATAACTCATGACCTTTATGATCCTTTCGTGACCCTGAGATCTGAGAGATTCCTTTCACCGAGCCCCAAACGACTACACGAACCAATGGTTCTCAATTTGGGGTGATTCTGCCCCCAGCCCCCCAGGGGACATCTGGTAACGTCCAGAGACATTTTTGTGTGTCACAAATGAGGGGAGGGGGCAGCACTACCGGCCCCCAGTGGCTACAGGCCAAGGATGTTGCTAAACATCCCATAACTCAGGGGACAGTATCCGCAGCAAAGAATTATCTGGTATAAAAAAATGCCAAAAAAATGTCAACGGTGCTGAGGTTGAGAAAAATGAACACAGACAGCGATATCCAAGGAGCCTGGAACGAGTGAGCTCTAATTGTAATAAGGGTGTCAAACTGTATCCGTGGAGAACGCCAAGCATGTGTCTTTTATTCATTCATTCAACAGGCATTTACTGAGTGTCACCAACATATCAGACCCTACTTTAGGTGCTGCAGATACAGTGACGAACCAAACAGGAAAGGCCTCTGCCCTTCATGGAACTTAAATTTTAATGACAGATACCCAGTAAGATAGTTTCAGGTACTCAGAAGAAGTGTCCTCTTGGTTTCAGTGTGGTGCTCTGTGCATCTCGACACCATGGTCACTCTTTGGCTTGTCACGTAGGTCGTCCTCAGCAAAAGTAGCAGAAAAAAGAAATTAACGCTGGCGGCCTGCCACGGGCCGGGCCACATCAGGGCATCATGTATGAATGTCACACCAAAGCGGGAGCCAGATTTCTGCCTCGCTTTGACACAAGCCAAGTGGCCTCCTCTTGAGGTGAATTAACGCACCTGACTGAGGTCAGCCAGCTAGAAAAGGAACGTGTCACAGTCAAACCCAGCTCCATCTTCTTCCAGATACCACCAGGCCCAGACTCCAGGCTCTGGGAAGAAAGGGACTCTTGTCTCTGAGGACACAGCACTCTGCTTGGTACACAGGCATTTAACAAATATTTTCTCGAGTGTGTCCTAACTCCTGTGCCCACCACAAGCTGTGACCTCCCTGAAGGTAAAGGGGTGACCTTCTCAGGTCCTGGAGCTCCCCCTTCACCCCGAGACCCCCTGCCTGGCACTGATCAATGCCACCAAACTCGGAAGCCAAAGGCTCTCGCTTACGTAGGGTCCCTCCAGGGCCTAGGAGGGGCCCTGGCAACGTGCTCACTAGGTCGTGTGCTTTTGTGAAACCTTCAAAAATATCTTTGTGTTATTCTTTTTCTTACTGAGAGCACCAAGATTGTGGAAGCGTCAACCTAGATCTGCTCCAACTGAACTTAACATAATGATTAGATTGTCCTGCAGGTCCCTTTATACCTGAATGCCCTTTTCTTATTTTTATGCTTTTTCAAGATCCAGTCTGTGTTTCTCCCTCCTTCCTCTGAGCCCTTCTTCACTGGACCAGCCTGTAGCAGTTTCCTCCTCCATCTATGAGCTCTTAACCACACAGACCACGACTTCTGACACGATACACCCCACAGATAACTTGCCCGTTTCTTGACTGGTCCATTCACAGCTACTTCTACATTCACTGTATGACAAACCTAATAGGTGTCTGACAGTCACACATGCATGAGAAAGTGTTCATGGAAGATGCATCTTCAGATGTACAAAGAGAGCCAAGGAGCTCGTCACTCAGTACCAACTTGATGGTTTACTTTACAATCAACTATACACTCAAGCCAATGTTTCTATTAGTCTAGGTTTCCAACCAGCCAATTCTAGAAGTTACCGAGGCAGAACCTTCAGCACTCTTGAGAAGGCATGATTCCCAATACATTCGCAGCACTTTTAAAGAGAAAGCAGTCCTGATACGAAACAGAAGTATTATTCGTGCTGTCTCTCGAAACAGAGTCAATTGTGTAAAAGAAGGAAACATAATGGGACACGTGCAGAAAAGCCTAGTCACGTGACATAAAGAGTACTGGCCCTATTATAATTTTAATCTTAATAAAATCAGGCTTGCTACAACTTTTTCAATAGAAGTACACAGCTTAAAAAAATTCAAATGGTATAACAGTGCATAAAATAAAAATGACAAGTCCCACAGCTTCTGGTTTTAATAGCTACGCAGAGTGCCACCGTATCTTAATTTGGTAAAGTTCTAAATTGTTTCTTCTAATTTTTTTGGAGTAGGTATATACTCACATGACCCTAAATCATGCAGTATGTTATCTGCTCCCATCCTGTGAGTAGAGGGTTAACCTGGGGCCTGGGTTGATGGAGGCCGACCTGACATGGACCTGGGCCTCCCACTGCAGTGTGTCCCCAGAGAAAGTAAAGAAAAGCAGGGGATGGTGGGTCAGCCTCACTGGTTGGGTGAAACTGCACTTGAGTTGGGGGAGCCTTGAGCCTCTGGAACTAGGGGGATCATAAAAGATTTGCAAGAAATGAGTGGCAGTTTCTATGAGTCAAGAGGACACCCCCGACACACACACACCCTGGCAATCACGTATGGCAGCCACAGCACCTGTGTGGACGAGAGGGCAAAAGGAGCTGTGCGCTCAGGGAGCTGATGAGTTCCCAAGGAGGCGAAGATGCTGTACTTCCTACGTTGTGTCCTGTAAGGCTAAGTAAATGAAGTATTAGACAGGTGTGCTCAACCGGGGTGATTCCAGCCGCCTCCAACACCCCCGTCCTCCCTGCCCAGGGAACACGTGGCAATGTCTGGAAGCACTTTTGGTGGGCACAACTGGGACGGGGTGCTACTGTCATCTAGGGGGGTAGAGGCCAGAGCTGCTGCTAATAAACATCCTACAATGCACAGGGCGGCTCCTACAACAAAGAGTCATCCAGTCTAAAATGTCAAAAGAGCCCAGGTTGAGAAACCCCGTATTAACCTAAAGCGTATTCATGTCCTGTGAGTCTCTCTGCCAATCTGAACCTGTAATCACGGGCATGAAGCTGTCCTGAGAGAGCAAATGCAGACAGTGACTCTTGACATCTGTGACAGCAAATGAGCATACTTTGTTTCTTCCACCCATCTTTCGCTAAAGTTTGCACTTATATTAGTTATATTTTAGTCAGTATTAAAAAAAAATTTATACTCTATTCGGAAATTATAATGTTTCACCATAAGTTGGTTCTGAAATAGAAACAGCTAATAACTTTTTAATTCTTCCTTTTTTTTTTTTTTTAACATGAACAAGACCCAGGTTTTAATCAGAATTTTTTTGCTTCAGGAAAGGAAAATGTATTAGTCAAGGTTTAAAGTGCAGCTCAAAAATAAAAATAGAAAATCAAAATGAGGGCTAAAAATGTTAACATAAAAAATGGAATGAAATTTAAAAACAAGATTAATTGTTTGAAGGAAACATAGTTGTTAAACTTTTTTGATAAAATAATAAGCAATAAGAATAAAAGTACTAGTCACATAATTCTAAACTTCCAAAGCCAATGGGTAATCAGAATGGGATGGACATGGCTAATCTTTATAAACTCTAGAAGTGTGGGTATTAATAGAAACGAATGTTTCTTAAACAGCAAAGTATTCCCAGTAGACATACGATTTAGTAATGCATTCTTAATTGTTAAAAATCAATACATGTTAAAACTATTATTTGCCTAAAAATGTGTTTAGAAAACAGGCATCCTATTCTTTTTAAGTAGACATATTTTATTCTATTTTTGAATTATCAAATATGAAGTTAAAAACTTTACAATTACAAAACCGTAGCCTAGCAGTGACTGTAGACTCTACAAGTTAATTGATACATCTGAGAAACAAAACAGTAAAATGAACTCAGGGGCCACCAGTTTCTACTTAAAGGTCTCAGTTTCATTCATCAAATACTGTTCACTTTATCAAAATAAACAAACATCTGTGGCTAATGTCAAGACCAAACCAGAATGGAAAGTTTAAAATTTGAGTAGGTGTAGTCCTCACCTATTCACAGCCCGTGTTTTTAAAGCACCAATACCTGGGACCACAGTCAGAGTTAATCCACTTTATTTTTTAACCAAAGAAAAAGAAAACAGGGAGGTAAAAGTAATAAACACATCGCATTAAAAAGAATTTTCTATCTACGTTTTTACCATCTACTAATGAGCTCTAAAACTTCAGAGTGGAGTTTCACCAGGATATGTTTATTAAAAAATGTTTGTTCTTGAGTTGTTTTGAATAGAATATAATTGAAAGATACTCTGGAAGAACTAGATTTTCACCGGGATAAATTTCGCCCAAGACAAGTAACAACTCTGGGACTAGAACTCGGTCATTGAAATGACCTATGAAAATGTGTTTTCAAGACAGAAAAATAACCAATATGAAAAGCTGTAACATAGAGGTCTAGAAACACATTTCAAGTGGGCATCTGAGAAGGGGGTAAGTTCAGATCTGACATTAAAATCTTATTTTTTCAGTACTTCAGTTCTTTTATCACTTAATTCTATTAGGAAAACCCTACTCGGTTATTACAGACTTCGTTATTAAGTGTGATAAAAACACAGCACAGAGATGTCCCTGGGTTTACGGCAGGAGAACGACTTTGTTTCCTTTCAGAACTGACCTTGCACTAAACCTCAACTAGAAACTAGACGAACCCGGGGAGGCAGAATCTGGTTCTCTTGTCAAAATATCTCAGGTTTGGAAAACTCATCGGAACTACAGGATGAGACAGGGGCCAACTCTGGACCACTGTCCCTCATCTCAGTGAGCATCTTCCCCACACAAACCAGTTCGGGTTAACTGCACTGAAAAACATGTTCAAATTAAACACGACGGCAGCTTTCACGGAAGCAGAAGAATATAGTGGTTAAGACCACACAGACAATGGAGCATCAGACAGAAGTGAAATCCACAGCCTGCCCTCTGACCTATCACCTTGGGACCTCAGCCACTCACTGAGCCCCTCTGCGGCCGAACGTTGTTGCATGGAAAATAGGACAAAAGTAAATCTTTCTTCGCAGGCTTCCTGTGAATATTACCGTGAGAAACACATCCACAACACTTAGTATCCAGTGTCTGGTACACCACTGCATCCAACGAGCAGCAACTAGTACTGTGATTCATACAAAAATAGTCGCCCAGAATGTGTCACTCTTCACTCGCTTTAGCAAACTGGCCCCAAGATTCTCGTACCTGGGGCACACGTGAGGTTATACTAACACTGTACGAAGACAACGTAAGTCTTAAAGGAGGGTGAGTTAAGAGTCAACTTTTCAGCAACAGCGACTCCAATGGACAAAAGATGACTCTCGTTGGATAAGGCAGATGATAAAAACTGAGATCAAGGTCAAAGGCGGCTGGGGCTTCACCATCCCTCCCCACCTGGGGTGTGGAGGGGTGGAGTCTGGCACAGAGCCAAACAACTAATGGTTTAAAACATTTCCTGTCTCAAAATGGCCAAGAATAAAAGGTGCATATCATGCTTACAAACGACAAGACCGGCTCACAGGGAGGAAAGGTCTAAACACAACAGGAAGTATTTCTCAAGGAAACCACAGGAGAGCCCAATGCCGTCTTCAGATGGGTCCAATCAACCAGGGGCCCCACTACAGCGCACAGAGCGAAACCCAAGCCAATATACATCCTTCCTTATTTCATTCCAAGAGAGTCAAAATATTAGCTGTTATCTGTAACTCTGGAGGACGGGAAAGATGTTTGGCACTACTACAGTTTTAAACCCTAAGCCGCATGTGGGGGGAAAAAAAAAAAAAAGAAGCAGAAGGTGGAATCTAGCTTGCTTTGAAAACATTCAACCTATTTTAAGACGAGAGGATACCACGTGTAGAGAGAACACTGCAGGCGACTGAACTCGCCGCCAACGAGCCACCAGGCCTGGGACTTGTCCTTCAGCACGCACCCCTGCCCCTGCACCCCACGTAACTGTTGGGTAAATGAAGACGTACCACTAGAAGAGCAAGGCGCCTGCAACCTGGCATCCCTGGGGTATCTGGCTGTACTCATACTGTATTTCAAACGTTTTGAATCTGAAGGGCAATGATTCTCCAGGCTCCACAAACTTCTCTGCTCTCTCCTGCCTGCCACCCACCCCCTTCCAGATGTCTCGTACAGCTGCCCGACCCCTGCAGTCAAGAGAGCCTGCAACCCCTGGGGACACAACCTCTAAAGCCCTGTCCAGTCCTGCCATTGGTCCTGCCACTTCTTGGCAATCACTTTTCAAAAGTGGTGTTCAGGGCATTGTGATATTGATCTGTTAGATAATAAACTGGCACGTTAAATATCATGAACCTCCACGGTTGTGAACAAGGCATCCTGTGGAGAGAGTCAAAATAGAGGACTTTCAAGTGAAGATACAAGAGTGACTGCATCATGGATGATTTTCTGCAAAAACCAAAACACAAACTTATTTACTTCTGCCTTTTCGGCAGGTCTGATGTTAAACATCTTTTCAAGAGCGTGCATACTCTGATTTCTGCAAAGAAGCATAAACTATATATATATCTATATATCTATATATATAGATATATATATATATCTCCTGAAGTTTTTTAAGCAAATTTAACTGTTTGAAATTATTTTCATGAAATGCTTCTAATGCCACGAGAAGCATGATATGTAAATGATTAATAGAATAAGGATGGTAAAGGATACAATTCTCTCAAATGGAAAGGGAAAGGAGTGAGGAAGTGGTTTTCCACTTCAGCTTCTGATTCCCAACTTCTAGCACGTTACCCTGGGTTTCATGTCACACAGGCCTTGCTCAGAGTTGAGTTACTGCAATGTAAGAGAAGCACCAAGAACACAAATATATATACTAACTTTACGAGTCAGCGGATGGCAGCTGTCTCCCACTTTGCCCATCGGTGTGCAAATCCGTATGCTCTTAACCCAGATACTAACAGCACAGCACATGCCTCCACCACACTGGGGGTCCTTGTCGCAGGCCTGAAATGTAATAAGCAAACACATAAATACAGATAACAGGAATGACTCAGGCTAAGGGGATCTAAAATTAGCAGCAAAAAAAAAAAATGCCCTTTTAATATCCAACCGCTATGATTTTAAGAATCTTACATATAAAAAAAGAAGTGTTATCTTCATTTGCTTGAAGATATTTACAACAAAATCTGACCAGAAGTGACTTTCCCACTTGGGTTAAAAAAAAAAAAAAAATCACCTAAATAATGGCCCACACATTATGAAAATCTTAAACCACAAGATTTTTAAAAAACAAAATGAGCTCTTTTTTTCTTGCGCTTTATGGATGAACCGGCTCTGAATTTGAAGAACGTGTCTATATTAGTCTTTTACCATACATGGCCATTGGGAACTCCATAAATCGAATCACAAGATTTTATAACTATTAACTGCAGAATACATTGGGCCCAATTTTAAAAAGGGATTTAAATGGTCTCTAAATCTGGCATGAAATACTCCAGACCCATAAAGGCACTGATGTCGATTTTTGAAATACTACTCATTTTCTCTTTCAAATATTTGCATTTTGGTTCACGAGATTTGATGTTTCTCACACCACTGACTTGATTTTCACCACTTCCTTTTGAAAGAAAGAAATCTCACAGGTTGAGAATGGACAGACCAAGACTTTTTGCCTTATATTACTCTTTTCTGGGTGAGTAACCTGCAAAAAGGAAATTATTGGCTTCGGATATACATATGTGTACATTACAAAATTACCTGAACTATCCTATAAGATCCATCAGATTTAGAAATGCAAGCGACAGATGCAATTATCAACAGTGATTACTCAAGACTGTTGTTCCTGATATAAAAACTTGTAAATACATATAATCAAAGAATTAACTATGGAAGAATTTCCATACTTGACTAAGTAGAAGTAAATAATGAAGTCTAAACTTATTTGCATGAAAATAGATCTGAAGAACTATTCTTCTCTCCTAAACCAACCATAAATAGGATGCTTTGTCTGAATGGTGTGCAGTAATGTTTTGCTAGTGATAAGGTAAAAGCAACCTGTACTATATACGTAAGAAGCTAAAAAGTGTATAATTTAGACACAAATTTTAAATGTAGATTTCATGGAAACAACTAAAACACTTCTTCAGAGTTCTTGGTTTTGGGGACAGCTATAACTTCTCAAAATGGAAATATATGGGCACACTCTTATTCACTATTTTTTCGTTAAAAGTGATCAGCTATCTTGCTTTAGAGTTGGTTTTCTTTCCTCCATAAGAATTTTTTCTCGAGCTATTTAAAACAAATATCTGGATTTAAACTACAATTTTCATCTTGGGGTATTTGAACATTTATAGGAAAATATATAAACATTCCCACTTTTCCAATTTTTATTTGAATGCCAGAAATCACACATATGTAGCCATTTTACATTCCATAAATGAGACGTTCAATACTCGATCTTTTCCAATACTGCCTTAACAAATTTATGTGGCCATATAAATCAATCTAAAAATAACTACATATACTACCCCCCCCCAAAAGTAAATATTTAAGGTGGAGGTTTCAGGCAATATTTTACTTCAACAGATGCTCAAGAGCAGGAATTCTGAAGCCCCACTAGCTCTTTTAATAAGACAATCAAAATTCAGCCAAAATCTCTTAAAATTCAACCAATCACTTGGACGTTTAACAGCCTAGAGATGACATATCTAGATAAGTTATTGAGTTTTTTATTTGACTCCAGATGGTTCCTGTCATGGAAACATAACTACATTTCTTTATTGCCATGTTGTTTTAGAGAAATTTTTTAAATTCTTTTTTTTTTTGGTAGCACTGATTTAAAACAAGAAGAAAAACAGCACACATAATTATATAATAAGCCCAGTCTAAACCTTAACAGATAAACATTCAATGTGATAAAATTTCATTTTGTAACACAAAAAGCTTCAGTTCTCAGACACACAAAGAATTGCATAGGTTTATATATTTTTAATTAGACAGCTGTTTCCTAATGCCCTTCATATTTAACCCACTGCTGATCTGTTCAAATAGTGTTGTCTTGTGAATGGAACAAAAAGATACTTATATCACAAAGGAATCTGGGACTCAGAGGATTAGGAGAAATTTAAAATGAGCCAGCAGGGGAAGAGGGGGGAAAAAAACTCATCAGGTTTCAATTCTCATGTATTCGAAAGACCTGTAAAAACTCTTTTTCAACCACAGGGACTGACAAAGCTATTCAAATACATTTGTAAAAATCTCTACAAACTATTCTAATAAATATCACAATGCTTATAATTAAGCATCTCTTGGCTGTCACCCAAATATCTATTGGCTGTAACCACATACTGTTCTAGTATGAGGACTTTCAATGTGCTATAAGCCTATTAACCAACATGGAGACAATAGAGCTTAATTTTCTCAAGACGATGACATTTCCCTTAAATTTAAATGTTATTTCATTATCTACGTATCATCATTTCAAACACAGAAGTTTTATTTAAACCCTATTGTGTGCACTTAGCTATCTGAAATAATTTAATGGAGGTGTAAAATAAGTTAAGACTTAGAAGAGTAAAGCATTTAACAATCAGGAAATCGTAGCGATTTTGCATTGTTGACGTAGACTAGACATTTTTATCTTGTGCTGTAAACTCATCCTTCGGATCCACACAAAGAAAACTGTTGGTGGACGCAGAAGAGACCTGAACTAGTTCCTGCTTGTACAAATGATGAAGACATCTCTCTAAACTGCAACATCTACATGGCAACCTACTCCAGAATTAAACCAGAGCGCTGGAGGTGCTTTACCAATAACTGGAAGTGGAAAACTTCTACAGGGAGAACCTCGGGACGCTGGAAAAACAAAAACAAACAAACCAAAAAACCTGGAACCCAGAAGGCAGCGTCCACATTGCTTTTCAAAGTGCACGTATGTCCTCAGACCAAGTTATTTCCAAGGGTTTTTGCGGAGGATGCCTCGGGGAGCAAACTCCTTGACTACAGAATTCAGGCTCCCGGGATTTGGGGGTACTGGTCTTGCCCCTCTGCATTTCAGGACACTAAAATTTTAAGGATAGAGGCTGGAACGTCTGGGGAAAGTGCTTGAGAAAACCGCGAAAGGAAACTTCTTTCAGCTTAAGAGAAAAACAGACCAAACACGAGGAGAGAGGGGGAAGCAAGCGGGAGAAGGTGGTGATGAAGGTGATGAGGTGAGACTGTGGTCACTTTTTCTTACAGGGAGCGCCCGATGTCCCGGCCGTCCGCGGCTTTGGGAGCAGGGTACTTTTCCAAGTGCGCCAAAGGGCGACTGGAGCAGGAGTCCCCACCCGGGATGACCCTCCCGGTGGCCCCCGCCTCCCCGTTGCGGTCGCCACCCCGCCCCCCACCCGGTGCCTCTAGGGCGCGCGCGACCCGGGCGGACAGGTGCACCGGGGGCCGCTTACCCCGGTGATGACGGCGGCGTCCCCCGCGGGGGGCTTGAGCAGCAGCGGCGGCAGCAGCAGCAGGAGCAGCAGCGGGGCGCAGCGCGGGCTACTCATGGCGCCCTCGGGCCTGGGCGGCGGTTGGGGGGCCGTTGGGGGCGCGCGGGTTGGATCGCGGAGCGGCTGGCTGGCGGGCCGGCGTCTCACGCGAGCCTGCCGGCGGCTATAAACACAAGCTCCGCAGTGACTCACACCGCCACCCGGGCAGCCGCACGCGCGGGGGCCACGGCGCGGGCACACCTCCCGCGCCCACCCGGCCCGGCCCGGCCCGGCCCGCGTCCTCACCGCGCACGTGCTGCCGCGGGCCCCCGCGCCCCCGCCCCGGGCGCCACGCAGGCAGCGCCCGCCGCAGCCTTCCGCACGCGCCCGCATGGCTTTTGTGGTCGGGGACACCCTCCTCTGCTGTCCTGGTTTCCCCAGTCCCACGTGCTCAGCGCCGCAAACTTGCAGCTCATTTGCTCTCCAGATGTTTAAGGAGCGCCTACTACGTGCTAGGCGCTGTGGACACGGGGGGGGGGGAGCAAGGGAGGTGATAAGAACCGCTCAATTCGTTCATTTTTGTATGTCACCTACTGACCCTGGGTCCGTCCTTAGGGTCCAATAATCGAACAGAAAAAGACATCAAACAAACGCCCTGGGAACTTGGAAGACGGGGGTGGGGGGGGGAGAACAAAGGGAGGGCAAAATTATCCCACATCCCTGACGACACTGAGGGGGTCTGTGCTTCCAGCTGTGGGAGTCCAATTTCTTTCTTTCATTTCAAATGCTGTTCCTTTCTGCTCACATCTGTTCCCGACCCTCTGCTCTCTGATTTTCCTCGCATGCATTTTCTCTCTTTAACATCGCGCCAGCTTCAGGCAGAGCAATTCAGAATGATGCCAAAGCGGAATGAGATCGCCAGGCTTCGGATGCCAGCCTGAGGCCCCTTAAGCTCTGGGTAGGCAGCTCTCTCTTTTACTTCCTAGCCCAAGATAATCACCCTTCAGTCTTTGTAAGATGCGATACGGCGGTACTGGGATTCGTTCATTTGTGTCAACATGACTTGAGTGCCTACTGGGTTCTAGGCCACCTACGAGAGGACCAGTGACAGATTTGCCTTCCACCTGTGACCTCGAGCCTAGCTCCAAGAATCTCAGACTGTTCTTCCTCAACGAAATTGATTTCAAGAAATCCTAGGTGTGACCATACCAAACTTGCTGCCACCGAAGTTTTGGGAAGCCCAACTTTCTTCCTGAAACCTCAGCTTTCCCTGGTCTCAAAAGGACCACAAACTGTTGAAAAGCAGATGCGTCTTCCAGCCTCTGTAATAAATGCAGTGAGGAGAGTGGGGACAAAGTTACTTTCAGACTGTGGGGCTCCCCCATGGCAAAGCATTCAGACTAAACGTGGAAAAACAAAACAAAAAAAACCAGGCAATTATCCTAATGAAAACAGCTGAGTATTTGGAAAACTAGATCTTTGACTGATTTTAGAAAGCTTTTTCATGCGTGTTTTTATGCTTGAGAAACGTCTTGAAAGAGAAAGCAAAAAAGCATCAAACTTTTTTTTTATGTTTTAAAAAATTGTTAAAATTGGATCCACGGTAAAATAAGTGGGAACAGTAGCAAGTGACAGATTGGTGGAAAGTTTCCTTTTCCAGTCTCCATGCCAACGCTAGCATTGGAATGCTGCCGGGTAAACGTAAAAACCAGTCAACAAGGATTTTAACATTCCTACAACTTTTTTTTAATGGTCTATTTCATATTTGTTACTACTGAACGCCAGCTTGGGTATTCCCTGCTTCTCCAAGCATAGAAAACCAGATACGTATTCATAGGAAAATCAGTTTTCAAAAGTAGATGTCTTCATACACTGCTGTTTGGAAAACAATCCTCATAAGGCTGTTTTGAAACAAGGTTGGAAACACTTAACAATAGGGTTGGTTTGGTTTCATATTGATTCTTTTGATCCTGCTGTTTCTTTTAATTGTTTTAATGCTTTAGAGGAGAAATGAAGGCCTCTGATAGGACAGATCTTTGCATCCATGGCCAAGTTAGAAAATCGAAGTCTGAAAGGTAGTTCCATCTTAGAAAGATGAAAGGCTGAGTTTAATTAGTTCATAAATATCAGCTAGGAAGGCCATTACCAAACTAGAAATTGATGAGTAGTTTAACTATTCTGTTCTCTTCCTTACTGTTAATTGTACCACATGTCAATGCAGCCGTGGGATAACTATAGAAGGAGAAGCCAACTGTGTGTAGTTCGGAGTGTAGCCTCCCGTGTTCTAGCAGACCATCAAGGCTCAGCTGAATTGAAGGGGCAGTACAGGAAAGTCCACAGATGCCAGGTTTGTGAATCAGACTGACCTGGACTGGAATTCTCAGTGACGAGTGGACAAGTTGCTTAACTCTTTTAAAGCCTCTGTTTTCTTAGTTATAAAATGGATAAAAAAATACCAACCTCAAGGTATACAACCTCCATGGGGTTTAAAGATGATAATACCTTAAAGTGCTTAGCACAGTCCTTAAAACATACCGGGAGCCCTGTTAAGCACTGCCTCTTACTAAGTCTCTTCCTTGGGTGTCCTCTGATAATGTCAGCCAACACTGATAGTCTTTTCTATCTCGCCCCAGACTAGATGATACACTCGCTGGGCTAAGGATCCTTGCGTCTAATTTAGCACACACTCCTCTTGGCACACAGGCATTTGGCAGGCCCTCGGGAACTGGTGACCACTGAGAGTATATCCTATGGACGACAGTCTGGAGACGGGTTACAAGAAAGAGATATACAGTGTGGACACATTTAATTTACATGAGTCAATTAAATTTACTCATCAAAAAGCTAGAAGGATACATGCTTTACCTGGGGCAGTTGATTCAGCCTGCCACTCTACTCGGGGGACATGTGACTGAAATGAGGCAAACTAGGAGATACAAACCTCTGGTTACAGTCACTCTGGGACTCAGGCTGACCAAGCCTCCATCTCAAGATGTGCTTCATGATTGCCAGCGTAGGGTGGTGTCATGGGTTAAATTATGTCCCCACCGGAAGCTGTTTTCAAGTTCTTACTCCACGGTACCTGTAAATATGACCCTATTTGGAAGTAGGGTCTTTGCAGATGTAATCAATTTAAGACGAGGTCCTACCGAATTAGGGTGGGCCTAAATCCAATGACTGGTGTCTTTATAAGAGAAACAAGAGGGATACTTGGACACAAAGATACACAAACAGAAGGCCAAGTGAAGATGGAGGCAGAGACTGGAGCGATGCATCTACAAGGCAAGGGAGCCCCAGGGATTGCCAACAGCCACCAGAACGTGGAAGAGGCAAGGAAAGCTTCTTCCCTAGAGCCTTCTGAAGAAGCAGAAGAAGCACGGCCTTGTCGACACCTTGATTTTGGACTTTTAGCCTCCCAAACCGTGAGAGATTAAGTTTTTGTTGTTTTAAGCCCCCCAGTGGTGGTAAGTTCTCATGGCAGCCACAGGAAACTAATCCAGGTGCATGGAGCTGGAGGGTTGCACACCAGCTCTCAAATGCCTCTGCCTGGAATTGACACCTATCACTTCTGCTCACGTTTTAATGGACAAGGAGAAGTCCAAGGACTTAGTCTGTCTTCAAGGTGACAGACAATGCAAGTCTGTAATACACTCTGGTTTCTGAGGAGAACCAGAAGTCTGGTGGGCAGCACCATATTTTACAGGAAAGGAATCCTTCATGGCTTGGACTCCTTAATGAGCACGTAATAGGGAAGAACCTTTGAATTCTATGACAAGTTAATCACTAAAGGGATGTTGCCTATAAGCTTCAATTATCCATGACGGCCCATATCTGGGAACCCTGCCTTCCAGGTAATGAGCAGTAAGCTGAAATACCTTTGTTTAGCTCTCAGGGAACATCCTGACCAGGCCCACCCACGAATGACTGCAGGGAGGAAGAAATTAACACATCCCCTCCCAGAGGCTGACCGGGACCAGGAAATGTTTGACTTTACTCCCTCCCCTTTTAGTATAAAAGAAGCCTGAATTCTAACTCAGGCAAGAGGGTTCTTCGGGATACAAGTCCACCATGTTCCCGGTGTGCTGGCTTTCTGAATAAAGTCACTATTCCTTGCCCTAACAACGCATCTCTTGATTTACTGACCTGTTGTGCGGCGAGCAGTACAACTTTGGACTTGGTAATAAGCATAATGAACTTTGAAGGATACTAGTAATTATTATAAATGATAATGTATTATTTCCTTTGTGTTTTTTCCAGTTCAGTATTCCCTATACTAGAATTATACAAAGACTCTGAAAAAAAGTAAACGTAAAAACTATTTTCTTTTAGGCGGGTGGTAAACTGAAATTCATTTATTCAACAGACATCTACTGAGTACTTACGATACGCAGATATTGTGTAAGGCACTGGAGGTACAGTGGTGAGCAAAGCATGTGAATCCAGCGCCCTGGGATTTTATAGTCTAGTGGGAAGAAGGACATGAATCAAATAATCATACAATTATGTAATTACAGGAAACATGTAGAGCACTAGGAGAGAGCATATGGGGAGACCTGGAGGTTTCCTTAAGCTAATGGTGTCAAAGCTGAGATCTGAAGCTTGAACAGGATTTAACTGAGATAAACGCGGGCAGCGGGAATGCGCGGTGGCTGGCATCATTCCAGGCTGGGGAATTGCTTACTGGAGACTGGAAAGAGCATCCGTGTTCAAGGAGCTGAAGAGAGGCCAGTGTTGCCCAAAGAACGAGTCTAAAGGGAAGTCTGGTACAAATGTGAAGCCAGAGCAGTGGCAGGGACCCAATACACAGCCTTTTGTAGGCCACGCTGAGGATCTTAGTCTGAATATGGCTGGGGAAGAGAGAAAACCTAAGGATGGACCAGGCGTGACGCAAGTAGCTTTTGGAAAGGAGACTCTTTTCCAGCACCAAACTCCTCGTGCCCCTACCCCGAAGCTCTTTGGGTGAAGGCAACTCCAACCTTCTGAGGATGACCTTGGGGCCACCGTTGACCTTCTCTTTCTCCCACAACCCCTGTCCAATCCATCTGGAATCCGACCACTTTTCCTTTTGTCAGGGCCACCCTTCTTCCTTTTTTCTTTTTGGCGGTACGCGGGCCTCTCACTGTTGTGGCCTCTCCTGACACGCAGGCTCAGCGGCCATGGCTCACAGGCCCAGCCGCTCCGCGACATGTGGGATCTTCCCGGACCGGGGCACGAACCCGTGTCCCCTGCATCGGCAGGCGGACTCTCAACCACTGCGCCACCAGGGAAGCCCAGGGCCACCCTTCTTGTTTGGAGCCATCATCATCTCCAGCCTGGATGACTAGCATCGCCTCCTTACTGGCCCCCTGGCCTCACCCTTTCACCCTTGCCCTCTACACCCTATCATCCCTCCAGCTGCCTCAGCTCTTCCACTCCAGCCATACCAGCCTCCTGGAGGCTCCAAAACACACAGGCAGGCCCCCACACTGCGAACTTTGCTCTGAAACCTCTCTTTGTCAGGACTGCTCTTCCCCACAATGATAGGAACATGACTGAACCCCTCCCTCCCTCCCCCCTGACCTCAGAGGCTTCTCCCAACCACCCTGATAAACGTGCAACTGCCCCAGCTCTCCAGATGCCCCTCACTCTACTCCTTTTCACATTTTGCTTTCTCCTCTAGCACTTAGCACCTTCTGGTGCTGTTATTTACTTATATGTTATATTTACTGTCTTGCTCCACCCGCCTCACACATTACCGGAATAGAAGCTCCACAAAATTGGGGATTTAAAAAAAATATCTTTTGTTCACCAATTTAAGTCCAGTGCCTGGAAGAGTGGCTGGCACATGGCAGGCACTCGATAAACATTTGGTGAACAAATTACTGAAAATGTGGAGAAGAGATTGGATGGATGGATGGGTGGGTGGGCGGGTAGATGGATGGACGGATGAATGGATGGGTGGATGAAGATGCGTCTGATGGGAGGCTACTGCAGTGGTCCAAGGGGCTTCTGCTACTGTTACTGGCAGTAAAGAGGGAGAGAAGTGAACTGATTCACTCAAGCAGTGAACAGGCAGAGCCTACTATTGATCGAGATAAACAGTGGAAAAGGAAAGGTCAAGATTCATCACCAGGATTCATCTTGAATACCTGATCAACAACAGGTACGCTGGGGTGCAGGAAATTACCTGGATGTGGGGAAGGGCAGCCAGACAGGCCTGGGGTGCAGAGAAGAGGCTGGGCTGGAGATAAAATTCTGGCCAGATATATTCCCTTGAAATTATTTTTTATTTGTCCACTTCATACAATATAGCCAGGGGTTGGCAAACTGTGATCTACTACCTGTTTTTGTAAATAATGTTTTATTGGAACACAGCTACACCACGATTTTGTGTTGTCTGTGACTGCTTTTAGACTACAAGGGAAGAGTGGAGTGCTTTTGAGAGGAAGATTGTATGGCCCACAAAGCTAAAAACATTTATTATCTGGTCCTTTATAGATTCTGCTGACTCCTGCTTTAGGTGATAAAGAAGAGGAGTCTGGAGTTTCTCTACTGATCTTCAGGGCAAATTTATTTCTTTTTCTTTTATTTTAGGGCAAATTCATTACCACCATATTTTCCTGGGCTTGTTATGGGCTGTACTTTTGATGATCTCTCTGTTTTTTCAGTTTAATTCATCTGCTTCCTGAGTTTGGGAATTTTCCCCAAGTGCTACCTTCCTGATGGACACCTGCCATGTTCACCTTGTTAGATGTAATTTCATCTTAGTTGCCTGTTACAAAGTAGGTGCTCAATATATATTTGTCGGTAGAATTTGAGGTAGAAGGGCAATAAATGTGTGTTTGGTCTGCCATCTTGAACTGGGAGCCTGAAACCTTTTCTCACGTATATAAACGAAGAGCTCTTTCATTACTCTTGTACGTGAAGTTCTACTTTTAAAAGTGATTCCAACTTGCTTGACAACTTACTTTTTTTGTGTATCATCTTCGTATGACTTCTAATTATCACAGCATAATAGGTGGGCCTGATAATTTAATAGCTCGGCCCCATTTTTCTTTGTGTAAATGATTTTCATTGAGATGTATTCAAAAAAAGTAAAATAGGTATTCTGCTTGTTTTTTCACCCTTCATCCTTTATCATTGTGCTATTACACAGTGGCTTTTCTTGTTAATAAACCCATAATATCCGTCTGAAATATCTTTTAAAAATAATAACCATGCTTTAAATGTGACATAAGAAAAATGGAATTGCTTTTACAATTCTAAGTAGACATCTATTTTAATCTATTTCAATGCTGATGATTTCTCTTTATTTTTAAATCACTATGCTTCAATTGGAAAGCCAATTGTCTACGGAGGCACTAAAATTATTTGGTCTATTCAAGTGATAATGTACAATAAAGTTTACCTATTTTTAAATAGTTGAAATATTAATCCAGGAGAAAGAGTTTTCTTAAAACAATTAGTATAGAATACATTTGAAATAATATGAGGGGTCAGGATGATCATTTGCTTCTAAAAGATTTAGGTTTTATTCATTATAATGCCGAATGTCTTTAAAATTCGTTTTTAGCTTGAAGAGGGGCCTAAGGCTAAAGCTTATATATCATGTATTTCATCAAAAGGGAGGGATCGTTACGCACATCTGTAGCGTATTTGGTAACTTTCCAGAGTGAAAGAGAAAGTCTCATATAGTAAAGCGTTTTTTTAAAGATAAAAGACAGGGCTAGGTCATGACTTCTTTATTATTCTAGATCAACATTTATTCATTATCCCACACTAAATTTCATTTAGCAATTTGTTTTTCTCCCCTAAATGTGAATCATATTTATTTTTCTTCTGACAGAAAGGATGTGAAATAATAAGGCATCTGGGTAGAGGAATTTTTTTTTGAATTTTAGTTTTTATACAGCAGTTTCTTATTACTTATCTATTTTATACATATTGGTGTGTACATGTCAATCCCAATCTCCTAATTTATACCCCCCCTTCCCTCCTTGGTGTCCATAGGTTTTTTCTCTACATCTGTGTCTCAACTTCTGCCCTGCAAACTAGTTCATCTGTACCATTTTTTAGGTTCCACATACATGCGTTAATATATGGTATTTGTTTTTCTCTTTCTGACTTACTTCACTCTGTATGACAGTCTCTAGATCCATCCACGTCTCAACAAATGACCCAATTTCCTTCCTTTTTATCGCTGAGTAATATTCCATTGTATATATGTACCACATCTTCTTTATGCATTCAGCTGTTGATGGGCATTTAGGTTGCTTCTATGACCTGGCTATTGTAAATAGTGCTGCATTGAACATTGGGGGTGCATGTGTCTTTTTGAATTATGGTTTTCTCTGGGTATATGCCCAGTAGTGGGATTGCTGGATCATATGGTAATTATATTTTTAGTTTTTTAAGGAACCTCCATACTGTCCTGCGTAGTGGCTGTATCAATTTACATTCCCACCAACAGTGCAAGAGGGTTCCCTTTTCTCCACACCCTCTCCAGCATTTGCTGTTTGTAGATTTTCTGATGATGTCCATTCTAGCTGGCGTGAGGTGATACCTCATTGTAGTTTTGATTTGCATTTCTCTAATAATTAGTGATGTTGAGCAGCTTTTCATGTGCTTCTTGGCCACCTGTATGTCTTCTTTGGAGAAATGTCTATTTAGGTCTTCTGGCCATTATTTGATTAGGTTGTTTGTTTTTTTAATATTGAGCTGCATGAGCTGTTTATATATTTTGGAGATTAATCCTTTGTCTGTTGATTCGTTTGCAAATATTTTCTCCCATTCTGAGGGTTGTCTTTTTGTCTTGTTTATAGTTTCCTTTGCTAGGCAAAACCTTTTAACTTTCATTAGGTCCCATTTATTTATTTTTGTTTTTATTTCTATTTCACTAGAAGGTGGGTCAAAAAAGATCTTGCTTTGACTTATGTCAAAGAGTGTTCTTCCTATGCTTTCCTCTAAGAGTTTTATAGTGTCTCGTCTTACATTTAGGTCTTTAATCCATTTTGAGTTTATTTTTGTGTATGGTGTTAGGGAGTATTCTAATTTCATTCTTTTACATGTAACTGTCCAGTTCTCCCAGCACCACTTATTAAAGAGACTGTCTTTTCTCCATTGTATATCCTTGTCTCCTTTGTCATAGATTAGTTGATGACAGGTGTGTGGGTTTATCTCTGGGCTTTCTAACCTGTTCCATTGATCTATATTTCTGTTTTTCTGTGAGTACCATATTGTCTTGATTACTGTAGTTTTGTAGAATAGTCTGAAGTCGGGGAGTCTGATTCCTCCAGCTCCACTTTCTCTCAAGATTGTTTGGCTATTCAGGGTCTTTTATGTCTGCATACAAATTTTAAGATTTTTTGTTCTCATTCTGTAAAAAATGGCATTGGTAATTTGATAGGGATTGCACTGAATTTGTAGATTTCTTTGGGTAGTGTAGTCATTTTCACAATACTGATTCTTCCAATCCAAGAACATGGTATATCTCTCCATCTGTTTGTGTCATCTTTGATTTCTTTCATCAGTGTCTTATAGTTTTCTGAGTACAGGTCTTTTACCTCCTTAGGTAGGTTTCTTCCTGGATATTTTATTCTTTTCTTGCAGTGGTGAATGGAATTGTTTCCTTAATTTCTCTTTCTGATCTTTCATTGTTAGTGTATAAGAATGCCAGAGATTTCTGTGCATTAATTTTATATCCTGCAACTTTGCCAAATTCATTGATTAGCTCTAGTAGTTTTCTGGTAGCATCTTTAGGATTATCTATGTATAGTATCATGTCATCTGCAAACAGTGACAGTTTTACTTCTTCTTTTCCAATTTGTATTCCTTTTATTTCTTTTTCTTCTCTTATTGCCGTGGCCAGGACTTCCAAAACTATGTCGAATAATAGTGGCAAGAGCGGACACCCTTGTCTTGTTCCTGATCTTAGAGGAAATGCTTTCATTTTTTCACCATTGAGAATGATGTTTGCTGGGGGTTTGTCATATATGGCCTTTATTATGTTGAGGTAGGTTCCCTCTAGGCCCACTTTCTAGAGAGTTTTTATCATAAATTGGCGTTGAATGTTGTCAAAAGATTTTTCTGTATCTATTGAGATGATCATATGGTATTTATTCTTCAGTTTGTTAATATGGTGTTTCACATCAATTGATTTGTGTATATTGAAGAACGCTTGCATCCCTGGGATAAATCCCACTTGATCATGGTGTATGATCCTTTTAATGTGCTGTTGGATTCTGTTTCCTAGTATTTTATTGAGGATTTTTGCATCTATATTCATCAGTGATATTGGTCTGTAATTTTCTTTTTTTGTAGTATCTTTGTCTGGTTTTGGTATCAGGGTGATGGTGACCTCATAGAATGAGTTTGGGAGTGTTCCTTCCTCTGCAATTTTTTGACAGTTTTGAGAAGGATGGGTGTTAGCTCCTCTCTAAATGTTTGACAGAATTCACCTGTGAAGCCATCTGGTCCTGGACTTTTGTTTGTTGGAAGATGTTTAATCACAGTTTCAGTTTCAGTGCCTGTCATTGGTCTGTTCATATTTTCTCTTTCTTCCTGGTTCAGTCTTGGAAGGTTATACCTTTCTAAGAATTTGTCCATTTCTTCCAGGTTGTCCATTTTATTGGCATAGAGTTGCTGGTAGTAGTCTCTTAGGATGCTTTGTATTTCTGTGGTGTCCATTGTAACTTCTCCTTTTTCATTTCTAATTTTATTGATTTGAGTCCTCTCCCTCTTTTTTTTGATGAGTCTGGCTAAAGTTTTATCAATTTCATTTATCTTCTCAAAGAACCAGCTTTTAGTTTTATTGATCTTTGCTATTGTTTTCTGTTTCTGTTTCATTTATTTCTGCTCTGATCTTTATGATTTCTTTCCTTCTACTAACTTTGCATTTTGTTTGTTCTTCGTTCTCTAGTTCCTTTAGGTGTAAGGTTACATTGTTTATTTGAGATTTTTCTTGTTTCTTGAGGTAGGCTTGTATAGCTATAAACTTCCCTCTTAGAACTGCTTTTGCTGCATCCCATAGGTTTTGGATCATTGTGTTTTTGTTGTCATTTGTCTCTAGATATTTTTTGATTTCCTCTTTGATTTCTTCAGTGATCTCTTGGTTATTTAGTGACATATTGTTTAGCCTCCATGTGTTTGTGTTTTTTACATTTTTTCCCCTGTAATTTATTTCTAATCTCATAACATTGTGGTCAGAAAAGATCCTTGATATGATTCCAATTTTCTTAAATTTACCGAGGGTCACAAAATTGATTTGTGACCCAAGATGTGATCTATCCTGGAGAATGTTCTGTGTGCACTTGAAAAGAAAGTGTAATCTGCTGGGTTTGGATGGAATGTCCTATAAATATCAATTAAATCTATCTATTTATTGTGTCATTTAAAGCTTGTATTTCCTTATTAATTTTCTGTCTGGATGATCTGTCCACTGGTGTAAGTGAGATGTCCCCCACTATTATTGTGTTACTGCTGATTTCCTCTTTTATAGCTGTTAGCTTTTGCCTTATGTATTGAGGTACACCTATGTTGGCTGCATATATATTTATAATTGTTACATCTTATTCTTGAACTGATCTCTTGATCATTATGTAGTGTCCTTCCTTGTCTCTTGTAGTATTCTTTATTTTAAAGTCTATTTTATCTGATATGAATATTGCTACTCCAGCTTTCTTTTGATTTCCATTTGCATGGAATATCTTTTTCCATCTCCTCACTTTCAGTCTGTATGTGCCCCTAGGTCTGAAGTGGGCCTCTTGTAGACAGCATATATATGGGTCTTATTTTTGTATCCATTCAGCAAGCCTGTGTCTTTTAGTTGGACATTTAATCCATTCACATTTAAGGTAATTATCGATACGTATGTTCCTATTACCATTTTCTTAACTGTTTTGGGGTTTTATTTGTAGGTCCTTTTCTTCTCTTGTGTTTCCCACTTAGAGAAGTTCCTTTAGCATTTGTTGTAGAGCTGGTTTGGTGGTGCTGGATTCTCTTAGCTTTTGCTTGTCTTCAAAGCTTTTGATTTTTCCATCAAATCTGAATGAGATCCTTGCTGTGTAGAGTAATCTTTGTTGTAGATTCTGCCCTTTCATTGCTTTAAATATATCATGCCACTCCCTTCTGGCTTGTAGAGTTTCTGCTGAGAAATCAGCTGTTAACCTTATGGGAGTTCCCTTGTGTGTTATTTGTTATTTTTCCCTCGTTGCTTTTAATAATTTTTCTTTGTCTTTAATTTTTGTCAATTTGATTACTATGTGTTTCGGAATGTTTCTCCTTGGGTTTATCCTGCCTGGGACTCTCTGTGCTTCCTGGACTTGGGTGGCTATTTCCTTTCCCATATTAGGGAAGTTTTCAACTATAATCTCTTCAAATATTTTTTGGGGTCCTTTCTCTCTCTCTTCTCCTTCTGGGACTTCGATAATGTGAATGTTGTTGCATTTAATGTTGTCCCAGAAGTCTCTTAGGCTGCCTTCATTTCTTTTCATTCTTTTTTCTTTACTCTGTTCTGTGGCAGTGATTTCTACCATTCTGTCTTCCAGGTCATTTATCCGTTCTTCTGCCTCAGTTATTCTGCTATTGATTCCATCTAGTGTATTTTTCATTTCAGTTATGGGATTGTTCATCTCTGTTAGTTTGTTCTTTAATTCTTCTAGGTGTTTGTTCTTTAATTTTTCTAGGTCTTTGTGAAACATTTCTTGCATATTCTTGATCTTTGCCTCCATTCTTTTTTCCAGGGTCCTGGATCATCTTCACTACCCTTATTCTGAATTCTTTTTCTGGAAGGTTGCCTATCTCCACTTCATTTCATTGCTTTCCTGGGGTTTTATCTTGTTCCTTCATCTGGTACATAGTCCTCTGCCTTTTCATTTTGTCTATCTTTCTGTGAATGTGGTTTTCATTCCACAGGGTGAAGGACTGTAGTTCTTCTTATTTCTGCTGTCTGTCCTCTGCTAGATGAGGCTATCTAAGAGGCTTGTGCAAGCTCCCTGATGGGAGGGACTGGTGGTGGGTAGAGCTGGGTGTTGCTCTGGTGGACAGAGCGCAGTAAAACTTTAATCCAGTTGTCTGCTGATGGGTGGGGCTGGGTTCTCTCCCTGTTGGTTATTTGGCCTGAGGCGACCCAGCACTGGGCCCTAGAGGATCTTGGTGGGGCTAATGGTGGACTCCAGGGGGGCTCATGCCAAGGAGTACTTCCCAGAACTTCTGCTGCCAGTGTCCCTATCCCCGCGGTGAGCCACAGCCACTCCCTGCCTCTGCAGGAGACCCTCCAACACCAGCAGGTAGGTCTGGTTCAGTCTCCTATGGGGTCACTGCTCCTCCCCGCGGGTCCTGATGCACACACTACTTTGTGTGTGCCCCCCAAGAGTGGAGTCTCTGTTTCCCCCAGTCCTGTCGAAGTCCTGCAGTCAAATCCCACTAGCCTTCAAAGTCTGATTCTCTGGGAATTCCTCCTCCCGTTGCCGGACCCCCAGGTTGGGAAGCCTGACGTGGAGCTCAGAACCTTCACTCCAGTGGGTGGACTTCTGTGGTATAAGTGTTCTTCAGTTTGTGAGTTACCCACCTAGCAGTTACAGGATTTGATTTTATTGTGATTGCGCCCCTCCTACAATCTCATTGTGGCTTCTCCTTTGTCTTTGGATGTGGAGTTTCTTTTCTGGTGAGTTCCAGTGTCTTCCTGTCGATGACTGTTCAGCAGTTAGTTGTGATTCCGGTGCTCTTGCAAGAGGGAGCACACGTCCTTCTACTCTGCCATCCTGAACCAATCTTAGGTAGAGGAATGTTAGGCAAAAACCAGTTTAACAGAGTCTTCATTCCTAAACGTAAAGCCAGCTCTCTCTATGCTTTGCATATGGATGGCACTCAGTAATTCTCAATACATCTTCTATAATAGCCGCAGTTACCCTATGGGGCAGCTATCACAATCCCCATTTTACAGACAAGGGAAGTGAGATTAGGAGACAATAATTATGTTACACAGAATCACAGTAACTTCTAAGTAGTAGAGCTGGGTTTCAACCCAAGTTGGTTTGATGCCCAAAACTTCAATATTATAGCTTCCCTTCCCATTTATGTGCTTTACTTAAATATTGCCATAAAAAATTTAGGTACCAATAACCAGAAGAAGCAATCACTATGCTATGAATTTTCCTCAAACTCATCTTAAGACTTCTTCTTTCTCAACTAAGAGATCAAGACTTAAAAACAAAATGGCAGAAAATAGGTACAATTCTGGACTTTGTGTTTAGGGGGAATTTTTCCAGAGAGTTCCCTAAAAAACAGATTCAGAAGAGCTATTATTATTTTTTTTTATAAAGGAAAGAGGCAATCAACATTTCTTCTCTGCAGTTTCATTTGTCAGAGTTCGAAGACAAGACTGGTACCTCTGGTCTCACAGGTAGCCTATCAAAGGCATCCTGCTTGTATTTTTAGGCAGAAAGATCAGCAGAGTGAGCTTAAGGTTGGAGGCTCAGGGCTCTAACACAGCATTTGCCTGTGAGTGTTCCTTCTTAGAAAAATACAGAGCTTTATGATCAAATGATTTTGGACACTTCTTAAGGGTCCACAATTCATACCAACACATTAAAGGCCCTGAGAAGTCTTGCAAGAAGACACCAGCCCAACATGGTGCGACAGAGCATTTCCAAAACAGGTGGGGTAGAGCCCTTTCCCACACATCAGAGACAAAATTTTAGGCAAATCTAAATCCCCTATCTTGACCACATGCCAGCCTTAACAAAAAATCCACTAACTTTAGAATAAGTGTTTTGAATATGTAGACAGTCTTAGATGAGCTCATCAATCAAATACAAGGAATGTTCAGATACTCTGATTCATCTAACTTGCTTTACAGAAGAGAAAACTGAGAATCCAAAAGATTTCATCTCATAGGAAAAAGGAGACAGAGCTAGGAGTAGGGCATGCTTCTCTTGCTTCCTAGTTCATGGTGCTTTGTTTTGTTTTATTTTGTTTTTTGACTACACATGAGGTATGGGTACCCATCTACAAACCAGTTATAAACATATTTTCCAAATACAGGAGACTATGTTGTAGATATTCCTGCCCTGTATGTTGAGTCATGGCAGTCGTGGGTACTATCGTTCCTACAGTAAGAGAGATGGCCAGCAAATTGTGCATTCATGTTAAAGCACCCTGGTTCTCTATCCACTGGTGTCATTTGCCTTTCACCCACTTTGGCAGAGTTTGGGTTTGCTAAATGTATACATAAGTATCATCAACATTTGGTCCATGAATTTGCAAAAAGGATAGCATAGGCTGGTGGGGGGAGGGTGTTTGTTGGAAAATTAGTTTTGGTGGGATAAACTCTCACCTGGAGAATCCTAGGCGGTAAATTGGTAACTCATTTGTTTACTTCTAAAATGTTTTTGAGTTGATAGATGCAATTCACCATAACAAAAGTATTTCCAAGCCATAGCCAATGATCCATAGTAATGGCGCCTTTATGATCTCATTACAGCAATCTCCCCCCCATTTTCTCCTGGGTTGGGCTGTTTAACAGACCGCCCTCATAACAGGTGGAGATGGAGGGAGGAGCAGACAGGGAGTGTGGTCAGAGGAGTTATGGGTGATTCAAAGTATTTTCCTTGTATAGTGGGTGGGGCTCCAGAACCCCGCCTTGTCTGAGGGGCTCACAGTCCTCAAAGCTGATGAAAAACCCCAAATTTTATCCCAGCACCAAGTGCTTCCAGCTGTTATTTAAATTAATTAATGGCCAGTCTGATTTGTACATTGATCTCCGATACACTGTTTGTGTAAAAGAGTAGATTTCAATTTTTTTTTTCTAGTGGAACAGTCAAGTTTTGATCAGAATCCTGTCAGATGAAATTCTTCCTGATTTCCTTTCTTTTATATGCAGAGAGGGCAGTGGGAACTGTGAAGGGAAAGCAGAGGGAATTTTATTCACCAGAGACCCTGCTATATGCCTACAGGGAGAAAAGTGCAGTGAGAACCAGCAACCACTGCATGTTGCTACCAGATGGTTCTTTGTGGAGCCACAGTTTCACCACTACCATGTTCAAAGCCCTAAACTGTTTCCGAAAAGAAGAGCTCATCTCTTTAAGTCCACACTCCTCTGAAAAGCATGGAAGATTCCCTGTGATTTGAACCCAGCCTTCCTGTTCAGTAGTCTCACCTTTGAATTCTAAGCAAGCAGGTTTCTTTCCTGGAGTCACACAAGCCAGGAGCATCCCTCAGCATCCCTGCTTCCGCCTTCACTCCCGCAGGGTGGTCCCTCTCCTGTCTTGCTACTTATTCACTCTTCAGGGTCAAAGCTGTGCATGGTCTCCCTTACAAAGGACGGCAGTCAACATTTAACTGTCTCTTCTAAAATCTGAAAGCATGTGGCGTGTAGCCCCTGACCACTTGAGAGACACGTCTACATCTGAATGTAGGGCTCCTTCACCTGCTCTCTTTTACTTCATGGCTCTGAGCCTCAGCTTCCTCATCTGTAAAATGGGGATAATCATGGCTCCCTCCTCAGAGACTTGCTATGAGAATTAAATGAAATAAGGAGTACATGTGATCCATCAACTGCATCACTGTAAGAGTTCAATAAATGTAAGCTATAGGCATCCTTATACCTACCTAATAGGTAGGAAATGACTGGCAGGTAATAACAAGAAGAACTGAAAGTATGAAGTGAGACCATGTAAAGTGTTTAGCAGATTGCGTGGCATACAGTACGTCCCCAATCGTTGTTTGTTAGCTATTATATTACAAAGATGATAATGATGCTAATGTCATAGAGTAAGAAAAACAGGAAGTGACTTATCTAAATATCTATGTGCCTAGCACAGTGCCTGGCATATATGAGTCTTTGCAAATGTCAGCTATTACCATTGCATATCCTTCCGTATTTTTATCTACCTATTTACTAAATTTGTTTGTAATTTTTCTGTTTTCCTCTAGTGTTAGGCCTCTACTGTTTTTTTTTTTAACTTTTGAATGTATGTCCCAATTATAATGAGTCATGGTATATCAACTGATGACCTTGTTAAGTCAGAGTCTGACATGTACAACTCCCTGCAGTACACTTTATATTTTGAATGCTACTATTTACTTTTATTAAATATCATCATACATTTATTAAAAGTCGGGGCAAACTTTGGGTTTAGTAATGTGCTGTCAAAATTTGGGGGCTCTAGTCAACAGCTCCCCTTTTCCCCTCCTGAGGCAGGGCAGATTTAACAGATACTGAATCGACTCAGAGATGTAGGCTGTGAAAGGTAAAAAGGCTTCCGGTCTGACCTTTAAGGCCTGCTTGCTAAAGTTTTTCAACATTGCTTTGTATTTAAAGAGTGTTTGCTCTGCAGTCAGACTTGATGAAGTCCAGTCCCAGCTCTACCATTTCCGACCTGACTAGGCTTGGGAAAGATAGTGAAGTTCTCAGAGCTTCAGTCCTCTTATCAATAAAATGAAGCTAATAATAATAATACTCGCAGTAGAGCGTGGTTACGAGAAATAAACAGTATGCCTGATGCACTGTAAGGATCCAATAAAACATTTGCTATTATCAGAAGAAAAGGGTAATATGCCAGCCTCAGTGTCCTGGTCTTGACAATGGACTCTGATTATTTAAGACGCTATTGTTGGGGGAAGTGGGTGAAGGGTAGTAGGGAACCCTTTGCATTATTTTTGCAATGTCTTCTGAGTCTAAAATTATTTCAAAACAAGGTGTTAAAAGAAAAAAGAAAGAAAGAAAGGGAGGGAGGGAGGGAGGGAGGAAGGGAGGAAGGAAGGAAGGAAGGAAGGAAGGAAGGAAGGAAGGAAGGAAAAAAGAAAAGGAACAGCCCAGAGTTCAGTTCAGCAATGTTGACCATCATCACTCCTGAGGGCGCCTGGCCACAGAATGTGCCTGCCTGTCTCCAGTGACAGGCAGGTCTCCCTTAAGCTTGGCAAAGAGCACATTCAGACCACACAAGCCACTGCCCTGCTCACTCTGGATCCCTGCAGCCCTCTGCTTAAACAGGGGAGGAAAGGCTCTGGGAGCCAGAGGGCCTGAGCGCTGGTCCTTGGGCACTGAGGGTTTATATCCTACATCAACAGATTGGCCTTCTAACTTCATGACCCACACCAAGGAGACCTGGTTATCACAAGTGCCCTGCTCCCTCTCTGGAGGTGCAGATAGGTCAGGCTCTGAGTCTACAAGGTTCAGGGAGACCTTGGACGATCATCACTGAATCAAGGTGAGGTCAACTTCTGACCTCTTTTGGGAGACAGCCAGGAAGCCTTCCCCCCAAAATGCCTCCCCTCCTAGTTCTGCAAATGGAGGGTTTGGGGCTTTTCCAGTTCTGGTTTTAATCACTCCCGATACAGCACTGTGCAGTCCAATAGAGCTTTCCCCAGTGATGGAAATATTCCATATCCATGCAGTCCAGGACAGTACGACCAGTCACGTATGCTTACAGAGCACTTGAAATGTGGCTGGTGCAACTGAGGAATGAAATTTCAATTTAACTTAAATAGCCACATGTGGCTAGTGACTACTGCATTGTATGATACAGACACAAATTAAAATTTTTCTACACTGCTGTGAAGATGTTTGAAACATAAATCTGGACAAGAATTCAAAAAACGTACCAATATCTCTACCCATATCCTTTTTGAGCAAAATGTCTTAAGCTACGAGAGCCTGATGGTAGGAGGAAGATACACAGCCCACAAATACCATGGATGACCCACTTCTATGGAAGATTGTCTGTCAGGAAAAGATATGAACCAGCTCTGATAAAAGTGATAATAGCAAATATTAAAATAAGCACTTACTAGATGCCAGAAATTGTGCTAAGTGTTTAGTACGTATTACCTTCTATAATCCTCCCAACATCCCCAAACAGTTATTATTAGACCAACATCTAACATCTCGAGCGCTTCTCATGTGTCACGCGTGATTCTAAAGCCTTACTTGCTTTGTCTCATTTAATCCTCCCAACCCTGTGAGCTAAGGAGTAATATAACCCCACTTGTAAGCCCTGTGGCTTTGTGCAAGTTTCTTAACTTCAGAAAAATGGAAACATAGAATCTAAACATAAAAGTATAAAATATATATGTACATTAAAAAATACTAATAAACCAAGGGCCTGTGTGGCCATCATTCAGCTTCAACATTTGAACACCGCACGTACTTCTGAAGCCCCTGTGTGTCCCTCCCCAAATACACACCCTGATTTTTTTGTTAACCACTTCCTAGCTTGTGTTTTGTAGTTCTGCCAGTGATGTACAGACCCCTAAACAAACACGGGCTCTTCTTCCGCTTCATTTCACAAGCATCTCTGGGTCCTTATTCTGTACCAGGTTCTACAGAACTTGACTTCTGAATTCCTCAGGAAGCTTTAAGTTGCAAGTACTAATGAAACCCCATTCATGCTGGTTTAAGCAAAGAGAAAGATTTTATGTACTCTAGAAAGTGGAAGGACCAGGGGTGGGTCCAGGCTGGTCTTCATCATGTTTTGGGTTGAGTTGGTCTCCTCTGTCGGGCTCTCTTGAATGAGGTAGCCCCTGCAGCTCCAGGCTGACACCGTCTCTGTTTCTCATTTACTGAAAGCAGGGGCTAAACCTTCCTCTCCAATAATTCCAACAGAGATCCCAGGATTGAGTCTCGGTGGACCATTTTGGGTTAGGTGTTCATCTCTGAACCCATCACTATAGCCACAGGGACGGACTGCACTGTTGGACAGGGTTGTGATATGGGGGTGGTGGGGTGATGATGGTACACATGTGAGGGTAGTCCCACCAGACCACTTGAACTTAAGGTGAGAAACAGGTGGTTCTCCTAAGGAAGATAAAGGTGATCGTAACAAAGGAAGAGAGGATGGATATGCACAGGTAAAGGCAAGAGATGGGTGCCCCACTTCTGAGCCAAGAAGGATACTTTGTACACATCTCAGCTACTGATGAGCTATACACACCTTCCCAAGACACAGGAAGCAACGTAACTGCTCCCGTGAGAACCTTCTCGACCGCTTGGGAAAACAGACGCTATCTCCAAAATTATTCTGTTTCTAAAGGAAGACATTACCGAAGTCCTTACCTTTGGCTTTTCATTTTTATAGACCATACTCTTTGACTCTAAAAATGTACTTTATACGTTTAAATTGGATAGTATGTCTCTAACTTCCTACTTGATGACTACATATATTCTCTGTATACCAGAATGAGGTAAATGAAAAAGAAATTGGTGGGTGCTATTTCAGAGACGGATGGTACAGAGATCAGCAGAAAAAGCTAGAAACAAACACAAAGCAACCCATGATTACTCATAATAAAGATAACCACCAAACAATGAGGCTTTATGGGGCTAAAATTATGAAATATTTATAGACTAGTTCATTTTGTTTGCCACTGCAAACTAGTTTTCATTTTTCACATTTCTCTCTTTGTTTCTCTTAGAAGCCATGGAAATAGCCCCTTCCATTTCTTTCTTCTCTGCAAATGGATTCACCTCAGCATGCGCTGACCTTTTCTTGACATATTCCCTTTGACTGTGGCCAGTTGCAAAAGAGTGCAAAGAACCTGATCATGAATGCTTCCAGAGGATAACGATGTCCAGCCTGACCTTGAATCAGTGATGGCACAATCACTCTGTAGAATTTTAAAATACACACATCAACGACGATGCTTCTACCTTAGAATGATTATATTCCTCAACAAGACTTTTGGAAAGAAAAACAGTATGCTTCATTCTATAGACATATTTACCTAAAACTTGCAAGCAAATCCCACTTTTGTAAACTGAATCACTGGTTAAGGTCCAGGGTAACTTAGAAATTTTTTCAGTGAATCATGGAATACTTCTAATTTTAAAAGAGAAAAATACTTCTGAGCTATTTTGCACAAGCTTACTACGTAAGATATCTTACATGACTTATCTTACATAAGTTTCTCCATTTGTAGATGTGGAAACTGAGATATACAGGGAGAAATGACTTACCTAAAGTACCCTTAGAGCGAGTTTCTTCTGTGATTTGTACATACATATGTACACATATACGTGAGTGTGTATATATACATGTGTGTATATCTGTATAGTGTACATATGTATGTATATATTGATATGTATGTACGTATGTATGTGTGTGTGTGTGCGTGTGTGTATGTAATTGCAGATTTTGTTTTCAATGTTTACTTAAAAGAAGGTCGGTCTACAGGACCAAAAGAAGATCATTTTCTTCACCACTCTCTTGTAGTTTGGATATAATTTATCATTAATTATAAACTTGGTAGATAATTAAGGTAAAACTTATAGATTTAAAAATGGCTTTTTGAATGAAAAAGGTCATATCACCAGCGCTTTGCAACCGGGGTCGATTTTGCCCCACAGGAGATATTTAGCAATGTCTGGAGATATTTTTGTTGTCAGAACTTGGGGGAGAGGGTACACCTGGCCTCTAGTTGGTAGAGGTCAGGGATGCTGGTAAACGTCTAACAACAGGATTTCCTGTTGTAAGACTTCCTGTTGTAAGGACTTCCTGTGGTGGCGCAGTGGTTGAGAATGCACCTGCCAATGCAGGGGACACGGGTTTGAGCCCTGGTCCGGGAAGATCCCACAGGCCACGGAGCAACTAAGCCCGTGCACCACAACTACTGAGCCTGCGCTCTAGAGCCCGCAAGCCACAACTACTGAAGCCCGTGAGCCTACAGCCCGTGCTCCGCAACAAGAGAAGCCACCGCCATGAGAAGCGCGTGCCCCGCAACGAAGAGTAGCCCCTGCTCGCTGCAGCTAGAGAAAGCCCGCACGCAGCAACGAAGACCCACCGCAGCCAAAAATAAATAAATAAATTTATATACATATAAAAAAAAGTCCTACAACACACAAGACAGCCCCCGCAGCAAAGAATGATCCAGCCCCAAATGTGAATAATGCCGAGGTTGAGAAACCCTGATTTAAATGAACCCATTACTGCAGGTAAAGACTTCCGCAAAGATAACAAACCCTGTTCTTTTACTTATTTTGTTGGCGCCGTGTCCAAGCGTCATAGGAGCCCTGTATCTGTTTGAGAAGACTTTTGACCCCCTTTTGTACTTATTCTCTGTTTCTTCCTTCCTGTGAAATTGAACTTCACCTTCCTGAGGTCAACTCTCCGCCAAGGCTTGAAAGCTGCTTAGGACTAAATTCAGCTGCACATAAAAGAAAAATCCAGCTTCCTCTGGCTTCACCAATGGGGGTCTTGTTCTCCTCACTTAAAAGAAGATGGCTGTCCAGGGCTGGTGGGCTGGATCCATGATGCCATCCGCGATGGGGGCTTCCTCCTCCGTTCCACTCAGTTACCCTTAGCACTGCGGTCCTCATGCATGTCCCCGCCTGGTGGCAGGATGGCTTCTCCGCCAACAGCCCAGGGGAGGGGCGGGGAGTGCCAAGGGTAAAGACTGCCTACAGGTTGAGAATGTCTGCCTCTGGTGACCAGCCCAACTAGGTACTCATCCGTCAGTCTCTAATATAGCACTCTGTTCATTTCCTATGCAGCACTTATCACGTTTGACAACAATTTTTATCTGGTTTCTTGCTCTCGGTCTGTCTCTGCCCCCTACTCGACGATACACTTTGTAAGGAGAAGGTAGCCGCCTTGCTGAGGCTCTGCCCACCCACCCTGGCATCACTTGTACCGTTTCTGTGCTCTCCGCCCTTTGCTGTGAACGGTGAAGCTGCTCTCAGGCTCCTGGAAGGGATTTCTTCTACCTGTGCAGGGAGCCAGGAGTGCCAGAGTATTTCCTTCCGGTGGGGTGACCTGGGGCCAATGACCTGGTAACACAGGACTATGAAAGCCTAGCTCCCTTACCTTGAGTCAGGAAAAACTCAGAGGTGTCCTTTATACTCCAGAGCACCGTGCAGGGGCAGGTTGAGGCTGGGGCTTTGCCTGAGAGTACCACCTGGCTTGCCTCCTTCCTTTGATTGCTCTAGTCCCACACATCCCTCCCTTCTTCACTCCTCTCTCCTGGGAACACTGCCTTAAGAAGTCATTTCCACAAGACTTTTGGTCTCAGAGTCCCCTTCTGGGGAACAAACCATGTTGTTTTTATTCACCTGGCACCTAGAACAGTGCCTGACATACAGTGGGTACTTGACAACCTCTGCAGGACTGGTTAAAAAAATACAGCATTAAACTTGATCAAGCCACCAGTCCTAGAGAAAAGACACATTTGAATTCAGTCAAGTTCATATGAGTCAGTAACAATTAGTAACTCATCTCTGTGGAGGTTTGATTCCGTGGAGTGAAACAAATTTAAAATAATGACCAAAGTTGGTTATCACAATTCTTACTTAAATTTGAGGGCATGGATCAATATACTATGAGAAAGACGAAGTTTTTAAAATGTGTAACATTCTTCCATTAGTTTAAGTTCCCATTCAGAAGTCTGGAAGTCTCACCCTACCAAGAGGCCACAAAACTCTCCTTTTTGTAAGCAGGCTGGCTGTACTCGTATCACAGAGCAAAGCTCCAGGGAAGGATGACTGAAGTTACTACACGTCAGAGCTGGGGGTCAGGGAAGAAGGATGAATCCCTACGGGGCGCCTTCATTTCCTGTGCAGAGCTCTCAGGGCCTCAGGGCTCATGGAGTCTGCTCACGTACATAAGCCCTGGTGTGGGTGGACTCACCCCTGGCCTGCTGGCTGCCCTTCATCGTTCTGGGTACTTGTCCGTGGTGATGCTGCTTCAGGCCATGTTGCCTGGCTCCTGAACCAAATCTCCTTGAAGCCACAGAAAGCCCTCCCTCAGAAGCACAGGCTTAAAAGAAGGGAGCCCAGCACTGGCTAAGTACTGTGTCTGAATTTCAGTTAATCTCTTACCTCACACTTATATTATTTCCCCTTAGGGCCAAGTAAATGTTTTCCTGCCACAAGCCATTCCTGGCTTTGGAATTGAACTCCCTACATTCAAATCCCAGCTCTGCCACATTCAAGCTCTGTGATTCAGGGCAATTCACTCAATCCTTTTTGGTTGCACTTTCCGGTTTATACACTGTGGGGCATTTGAAGGCCAGGTCTTGGTCTTTTTTGACCATTACTATATCCCCAGTGACTAGACAGTGCCTCGATTACAGCTAGTGTTCAATATTTGCTGATTAAATGAGTGAGGGTGTTGGTGAAGGTTGAAAGAAACCGTGAATGTAAAGAACTTAACATAGGGTCTGGCGCAAAATAATCTCTCAAGAAATTATAGTTACATATATATATACTTTCACTTCTTTTTTTTACATCTGGAAACTTAATTTCTAAGCACAATGCAACATGTTAGAATTAATTCTCTTGATTAATAGGGCATCTCTGTATTTTCTGATAGCAGTAGTACATGTGGTAAACATAGATGGTTGTCCAATTAGCCTCTATTCCCTCTTATGTTTCTTCCTAACAGAAGCCACATTCTGGTCAAGTATTCACCATCCTACACATCCCCTGACTTAGGGGAATGTAACCCAAGACTAGGCTCTGAGAGTGAATCCTGAGCCATTTGAGCCAATCACATGCCGTCTGTCCCGGTATCTTTGAACTACTGATGGTTCCACCCCTTCCTCTAATGTCAAATAATATATTTCCTTATTGTTTAAGTCATTTAGGATGGACTTCTTGCTACCCTGAAGCCAGAAACATCCTACCTAATGGACTACAAAATTATTTAGGAGGTGATACTAAAAATGCCTTCTTCAAATAATAATGGTAACAGTGGCAACGATTACTCACCACTGTGTGTCAAACCTTGTACCAATACCTTTAATTATTCTACTTATTTATTCTTCTTAACAATCTTATGAGGTAGAAAGTATTATTAACCTCGTTTTTCAGATGAGGAAACCGATGTCCAGGCACATGTCAAAGTTACACACACACACAACACTCCAAAACGGGTCAATGGGAGAGCTGGGATTTAAACACAGACAGTCTGGCTCTGGAGCCAAAATTATGCCGAGCCATAAAACCTAACCATTAAACTATATAGTATTTACTGCTATGAAGGTTCACAATGAAGAGGAAAAAACCAGAATGGAACATGCCTCCGTTTTAAAAATATATATATATATATATATATATATATATATATATATATACTAAATCTTTCTTAGGAAATTTTTGAACACTAGCACAATTTTATTGCTGGTGTACCCTGTTTCATAAAATCATCCCTTTTGGAAAACATGTATTCATTTACTCAATCACTCATCAAATATTTATTGGACCCTTATGTGTCAGCCATGTGCCCGGTGCTGGAGATACAAGAGTGAATAACTTCCTGTCTAGTGGGAAAGACAGACAAACAGCAATCCCCATGCTGCGTGACAAGCACTTTCACAGGGGAGAACACAGTGCCTGCCCCATGGGAGAATGTAAATGTGGAGCCAGTGTATAATGACTGGACGGCCAGACGAGAGGAGTCTGCAAAGAAAGCTGAGAAAGCGTGATCAGAGACGTCCCCAGGGCAGGAGAGCTTTCTAAGGAAAGGCGGAACAGTGTCAGAGGCTGCAGAGCAGTCAACTCAGAAAATGAGCATGAAGTGTTCAATGGATTTAAAAACAAGGTTTTTGGTGTCCCTGTGGAGAGCCATGTCCATGAAGCAGGTTTGCTTTGGGGTGTGTAGAAGCAACCTGTGGGTAAACCACCAATCTCTTGTGCAGGGGTTACTTACAATTCAGAAAGTCACTGTGATTAGTGATGAGGCAAAGATAAAGAAATTATAGGGCAAAGGAGAGTTCCAGTGGGTTTTACTCTGCTTTACGTTTCTTTACAGGATCTTGTGCAAACTTGAAATGATGTAATTTGTGGGCTTATTTGTCCTCTGTCTCCCCTCCAGAATGGACGCACCAAGAAGGCTGAAACTTTGTCTTGTTCGTTCCCGCGTTTTCAGAGCTTGGCACAAAGTTGCCATCAAAAAATATTGGTTGAATAAAGGGTTGAAAGAATCTGATGAAAATACGTAAAGGAAAATAAAATAGAAATAGTACATTGAGCTGTAGGGACATGAGTCCAGACTACTTACGAAATAATTATAGATGAGGGTTCAAATAAGAAGCAAGTTGTGAGGATGAGTATAAGACACCTCCCAGACTTGTAATTTAAATGGAAATCGACAGTGCTCAGAGACTGTGACGCACTTCAAAAAGACTTTTCTAATCTACAGCTCTCCTATAGACTTTTATGAAGAAATTTTATTACCAATTAGATCCTACACTGCAAAGTAATCAGCTTAGGGAAAAAAAAATAAATGTATGTGTGCGTTTGTGTGTATGTATGGGTACATATATTTTTTCTTCATGATTTTAATCAAGTAAGAGAGAGAAGTATGTCTAACTTTGAAGCGTGTATATCAGAAGCTTGCATTTTTACTGAAGGTACTATCATATATAATATACAACATCTATGCCAAAGACATGTTTGGCTTCATTGTAGGAAGAAAGACCTACTTTCTACCAAATCATTTTTAGGGGAGGTAAACACTTAAATGGCACTCCCAAGAAAAGCACTTTCCTTTGCCTAATTTGCTTTTATCTCTGCTTTCTACTGCTTTCTTTATGTTAGATGTTTTAGCAGAAATCAATTAATTATACAATCATTTTAAATGAAATATTTCATAATTTTACCAGGCCCAGTTCTACCAGTGACTCGGTGTGGTAGATATGCATTCAATTTAGAGATTGAATCCTGGTTTCCAAACCCTGTGATTACAGTGATAAGGATGGAGTGCGGAGAAGTGGGATAAAGAATGTCTTTCAAATATTATGGACATTATTCTTCATGACTACACAGGAAATTAAGAAGGAAAGAGTTCCACTTAAAATATCTTTACAGTATAAGTAAAAAGCAGAACTCATAAAGTCAGAATGATTTGGGGAAATTCATTTGTCCTTGAATAGATTTTACAAGTGTGAAATGGCTGGTAATATTCCAGATTGCCCTAGCTGGCTAATTAGTCTGTTCAGGGTACCTTATGTTGAAGAACAAATATACCCTCAAATCTCAATGGCTTTCAATCAGAAAAGCTAATTCTCATTATACACCTATCTCAGAACAGGCTTTAGAGAATTCTGTCTCCAGGATGGCAGAGTAGGTTCCTGATTGACCGCTCTTCCCACAGATAACAAGGCTGAAGCCTGAACAAGATACATAAAAAAGCAACTACGTGGAGAGTGACCAAAGCAGGCAGATTTCGAAAGGAGTCAAAATTTGGAAGAGGCACCATCAGAGCACGAGTCTCCCCTTTTTATGGCTTCATCCGACAACAGGCTGCAGTCACAGCACTGGTGGGCTAAATTTAACTTCACTAGAAAATCTGCTGTCTTTCTGGCCTGAAGAACCAAAGGTTCTGGTGCTGGAGAGTGAGGAGGGAATCCCAGAAAAGAGAGAGCCAGAGCAAAGGAGCCTCAAATTCTCTGCATTAACTTTGCCCAAGTCTCTGAGCTCTGAACAATGTATGCATGGGGCAGACTCAGAATAGCTTGGAGGACGGCTAAGAGCAGAAAACTGAAATCTGAGCTTCTGTCCTTCACCGGCAACACAGAGTTCAGAGTCTGAGTCTGTCCAAGTTCACCGCCTGCTAAAACAAAATCATCAACACTCTTTGTAAGAATATGAGAGAACCAAGAGCTTCCACAACATAACCAGAAAGAAGGCATGAAAGAGAAAAAGAGGAACAGAAGGCAGAGGGGAAAACAGAAAAAATAATAAGATGCCGTAACTAAATGAAATCGTGTGGATAACTACATTAAATATTAATGGATAAACAGTCCCTTCAGATGGCAGAGATGATCACATCTGGTTCTGGCTTGTCACTCTGTAACCTAAGCTACAGGAAGACATTTCTAAAATGCAGCTTCTATGAGGGCAGAAAGAAAAGAGCAATGGGGAAAGTACATGATGACTCAGAGATTCTGCTCAGAAGTAACAGCCATCATTTTCACTAGCATTTTCTTGGATAAGGCAAGCCACAGGACCACACTTGGCTTCAACAGGGCAGGAAACTGTAATTCACTCACACAGAGGGGAAGCTGATATGTTAAAATAAATAATAAAATCTACTCATGAAGACATGTTTACTATTATGAAAGAGTAAGTATCTTAGGGTCAATGACTCCTACATAATGGAAATGTTCTTAGAAAATATAAACTCTCCTGACAAATCCATCCAATATTATCTATGTGACCACAGATAACTCAGTAGCCAACCTTCTGCTTGATCTATACCCCTTTCTCAGAGATGCTTTCTCTTGCTAAGTGGACTATACAAAGCCAGTAATTATAGACAGAGAGAAGTTTTTGCAATTTTGGTATAAAATTTTGTACTATAAAAATTGATTCTGGGCTTCCCTGGTGGCGCAGTGGTTGACAGGCCGCCTGCCGATGCAGGGGCCGCAGGTTCGTGCCCCGGTCCGGGAAGATCTCACACGCCGCGGAGCGGCTGGTCCTGTGAACCATGGCCGCTGGGCCTGCGCGTCCGGAGCCTGTGCTCCGCAATGGGAGAGGCCACAACAGTGAGAGGCCCGCGTACCGCAAAAAAAAAAAAAAAAAAAAAAATTGATTCTGACGTAGCCATATGTCATTTATAGTTATTTGATATTGCCTTTTTCTCTTCAAACATGAAAGGATATAATCCAGTACATATTTTATGTATACAGGTACCTTTCATGGACTAATTTATCTTCATATCTTATTCCTGATAGGAAATCCACATCACATAGCCTTAGTTCCTTGATTTACCTTTAAAAATTGCATAAGCACATCTCCACTAATTTTATTTTGCAAACTTGTCTTTTTATATAGTGAAATATCTAAATATAAGTTCAGAGCCTCATATATTTTAAGAATTTTTGCCTTCTTTTGCCACATAATTTAGAACTATGCCGTATAATCTTATCTCATACAATTCAAAACAGTAATACAAGATACATAGACAAAGGCTCTCCTGCGGTTTTAAACACCATTTAGCAAGTTTTATAGTTGAAGGGTTTGCAGACATAACTACCACTTTCTTATTATGGTGAGTATATGAATATTTTTTATAAACCAAAGATGCTTCTATAGCCAGGCACAGCCTGAACCTTTCAAAAGACAATTTGAAGTCCCTTGCTGTTAATCCTGTCCTAGTATTTTAGGGAAGCGGTACAGTAAGTTCTCAATTCTTTAGACTCACAGACAGAAATGTACAGCAAAGAAAGTACCTCAGTCATTCCTAGTTGGCTTTGGTTTTCATTTTTATACTTAGAAAGTGCTGTGAAATTAAAAAAAAATTTTATTACATTATCAAGTATACTATATTCATTTACTTTCATATTTTATGTCACTGGGGACTAGATAAGTGTACCAGATAGCAACATTTTTTTTTTAATATCTATCTATTTATTTATTTATTTGGCTACGCTGTGTCTCAGTTGTGGCATGTGGGATCTTTCAGTTGTGACATGTGGGATCTAGTTCCCTGACCAGGGATTAAACCCAGGTCCCCTACATTGGGAGCACAGACTCTTAAACACTGGACCACCAGAGAAGTCCTCCAACATTTTCTTTAGATCATGTTATCATCACCTAAATTATGCTTAGAAATAAAAAGACACTAACAACACTTCTTAGCATGGCCTTTTTTATAATGTGTTAGCCTGCAGTCTTGGACTATCAGTTGAAAATTATAGCACAGGACAACACAGTAGATCAGTTGATAAATGAACCTGACCATCTTTTGCAAAGTTAAAAGCACCATATCAATTTAAAGTGTTATTGCCAATAATTAAGGAGACCAAAATCACCAGCTGAGGCTAAATTCAATCTGTTACCCAGTGGAACAGATTGTAAAAATATTCCCTCACAGATCTTTTGAACTCTGAAGTTTCTTTTTAGAAACAGCTTTGCACATAAAAGGAAATTGTTTGTGAATGCCAGCTAATTTGGTTTTGCCTGATGGTACTAGCACTGGTTTAAATGTCCTTGGTGAACCCTCTGATAAGCTTCATTCAATAATCAGAGTTACTTACTGGAGAGGCCTGATTGGACTTGCTAAATCCATAATGTGCTCCACTGATGTGGAGGGGAGGTGTTGAAAGTTCATTATCAAATACCCAATCCCCTGTCTAACTCAAACAAGGTATTTCTTCCCCTCGAAAACCACAGTTGGTCTTCTTAAAACCTTGTGTCATTTCACTTAAGATGCTAACATTCCTCCCCTCTGCTAGGCAGCCCTCGTAATAAGGGGATTTGATGGTCTCCATGTTCTTTGAGGTCTACTTGGCTTCTATGGTATCGTGAATGCCTTCGCTAAAGCACTTCCGCAGTTCAATTCTGGCAAGAATTACAATTAGTGACGGGCAAAATTCATTTTGCATTTATTATTGGGCATTTAGTGCCTCTCAATAGCTTCAAAAGTATTCTAAAACAGCCATGTAATTATTCCTGTCACCCAGCCTTGTGGGCAGGCTGAAGACAAATCACTCCACCCAGAACCAGCTGTCCTAACCTTTTAATCCTAAATTAAACTCTGATGGCATTTACTTGAGGAGAGGAGTTGGGGAGGGCAACGAATTCTGCCTCAGTCACAGATTCGCTGGGATGACCTTGGGCAAGACACTTCCCTCTTCTTAGGCTGTTTTCTTGCTTGTAGAATGGGGGTCATACGGCTTTTATGAAGAATTAAGTGAGATCATATCTGAAGTGTTGAATAATATGTAGGAAGGGCTTAATAAATGGTAGCTAACATTATCCCATGGTGTAGTAGCCAGGGTCTCCAGAGAAACAGAGCCAACGGAATATATGTATATGTTGTATGTATATGTATGTATATATTGTGTATGTACGTTGATTGTGAGATTGATCTTAAGGAATTGGCTTACATGATGGCGGAAGCTGGCAAATCCAAAATCGGTGGGGTAGAATGGCAGGCTGGAGATCCAGGGAAGAGCTGCAGTTAGAGACCAAAGGCAATCCGCTGGCAGAATTCCTCCTCCCGGGGGGAGGTCAGTCTTTCTCTACTGAGGCTTTTAAATGATTGGGTGACACTCATCCACACTGTGAATAACCTGCTTTACTCAAGGTCTATTGAGTAAAATCAACAAATCAAGGTTTATTGATTTAAATGTTAATTTCATCAAAAACACCTTCACACCTAGAATAATGTTGGACCAAATAATCTGGGCACCAGGGCTTAGCCAAGTTGACACATAAAATGGGCCACCACACCCAGTAATGAGAATATGGTGCCTTGTGGATGTCACTTTGGTAAGTATTTTAAGTATATTAATTTAGTTACTCCTTCACCACAATCCTTTGAGGTGGGTACTGTTATAATATCCATTGTACAAATGAGAATGCCTGAACAGAGAGAGGCTGTGTAACCTGCCCAAGGTCAAAGAGCCAGGAATTTGAGCTCTTAATGGCTGGGCTAGACTGTCAGCCACATGAGAACAGAGCCACATGGGTGTGGCACCTGCCATATCTAGCACAATCTATATGAATATTTGTTCAACAGATACCCAAATGGCTCATTCATCTACCCTCTTGGATTCCTTTAGGCAATGGGATATTTTCTCTGAATTGATTAGCTATTTTGCTTGGTTTTGTCTCGTGGATGAAAGCTTAAAATGACATATTCTTTCATGCCTGAGATAATCCCCAGCAATTAGTGACAATGTGCTGAGTAAATGAATTTAAATGTGCAGAGTAAGTGAACTCATACATACATAGAGGCTTTAAGGAGACCGTGTAAGTTTCCAAGTGGACTTGTGTGTGCCAAGGGAATGGCCCAGGTACAGAGAAAATCTGGAATTACTGAAAAATATTTACTCATCACTATAAAATTTTTGCCCAAGCATTCCTAATATATGTATATCTATTTATAAATGACGCTGCACGCTATTGCATTGATGGATAAAGACATTATAACCATCACAAAGAATGAACTTTAAACGAGTGATATAACAAATAAATGTTAATGAAATTCTACCTTTTATTTTCCTTCTCACATCACAGTGGCTTGTCTTGTATACTCCCCACTTTGGTTTTCACTGACTTAAGAATCGCAGGTAACTGGAAATTTATCCATCTGCACAACTTAGTAAGAAAAGAGTTGGCTCTCGCCACCAGCCTCATGTATCCAATATGATAATGGGGCTTGGCAGAAGAAAATAGTGAGGATTAAATGAGATAATACGTGAAAGCCCTTGACACAGCGCGTGGCACTTGTTTTGGTCACGAGAGACGCAGTATTGCATATATATTAAGAGTACAGACTTTAGAGGCAGGCACCTGGGTGCAAATCTCAGTTCTACCATGTACTAGCTGTAACTGAATTGATGGAATTGTTACGTGGATTAAATGAATTAAAACAAACAAACAAACAAGTAACATCGTGGCATGTAGTAAGCACTATATAAACGTTACGGGGCTTGATCACAAGGGCCCAGTCAACATTAAGTGTTAATTATAAAAGCCAATGTAATGACGTATGCTGAGGTCATTATGCCTCCACCCCATTCCTCTGTCCACCCAAAATGTGATACAATAAATATTCAGAATGATGACTTTGAAATACTGCCCCAGGATTACATTCATCTGCATACCCATCGCAATTTTTACCACATCTGAGTACCATCTGTACTGTTATTTACTCAATATGTCTTTTTTTAAAAAACAAATTTATTTATTTATTGGCTGCATTGGGTCTTTGTTGCTGCATATGGGCTTTCTCTAGATGCGGGGAGCTGGGGCTACTCTTCGTTGTGGTGCGCGGGCTTCTCATTGTCGTGTCTTCTCTTGTTGCGGAACACGGGCTCTAGGCGCCCGGGCTTCAGTAGTTGTGGCTTGCGGGCTTCGCTGTTCTGTGGCATGTGGGATCTTCCCGGACCAGGGCTCGAACCCGTGTCCCCTGCATTGGCGGGCGGATTCTTAACCACTGTGCCATCAGGGAAGTCCCAATATTTGTCTTTAAATCTAGTTGGGCCTAACACCCAGAACTACTTCATTATTTCTGAGAGCAGTAATATTAGTGAAATCATGCATTTGCTATGCTAGTAATATTTGTTTTCCTAAAAATAAATGACAATAAACACATAACCACTAAACCAGTCCTCTCACCATAAGAAATACTGCATTACACAATCCTTAAATTATGAATGCTTCAATTATATGTTCATTTATTATTTGATGTCATTAAGTAGAGTGAATACGTTAGATATTAAACCATGTTTCCTTCAGAACACCCTAGTTCTCAAGAAGTTTAGCAAATTGAGATTCTAATCTTCTTGTTTTTTTTGGTATTTACTTGTCATTTTCTTTGGATGAGAAGAATTTCAGTTTCATTCTTCTTCTTTGGGTCACTTCATAATGATTACATTTTCCTTTAAATAAATAAGACCCATAAAAACTTTGATGATTGTTACCATAGGGATTATAAAAGTACCAAGTTACATTCAATTAACCAGATTTCCCCATGCATGCATATGAGAGACAGATTAAAACAAGAGGTAAGTCTAATATTAAAAAAGAAATTCAGCAATATTGAAATCAAAACTATCTCTATCAAAAGTGTGGAATCTCTACCTTGAACCTGACCATAAATAATGTCCTAGGCAAATGCATGTTACAGTGAATCAGACCCTTTGATCTTTCTGCTGTTTGCCGTCATTTTTTACTCTGGAAATAGACTCTTCTTATCTAAATCAGAATCCCAAGCAGATTTCTTTTAAACACTTTGAACCAAACTGCTAACCTCTTGAAAACCTATTAGATAATCAGATGCTTTTGATTTAAAATGGAAAAGATATCTGCTTGAAAATAATATAAATGCTTGTGCAAATTAATTTCTCTAATCTATATTCAAGGGTCCCATCTTAGCCTTCAACTCTATCATCTTTATTACAGATGTTAAAGTCATTATTACTATACCTATTAGGGAAAAAGTCATGTGAGCCAGATTCATGCTTTCCATTGGTCTTGCTCTCAATCTACGGGACAAGATGGAAAGTGATCTCTTTTAAGAAAACATTGGATTAAATGGGGTATTACTTAATGAAACACACTGATACAGGTTAGGATTTCTCAGTCTTGGCACTACTGACATTTGGGCCTGGGTAAGTCTTTGCTGTGGGGCTGTCTGTGCATATGGGATGTTTAGCAGCATCCCTGGTCTCCATCCACTAGATGCTAGTAGCGCCTTCCCCGAGCTGTGACGAGCAAAAATGTCTCCAGACGTTGCCAAATGTACCCTAGGGGCAATCCCTCCCCGCAGAAATGAAAACCACGAACAGGTCAACAAGAAGGCCTTGCCGTTGCTCTTCTGAATTGTCACTGCTGTGTTTGGGGGAAAAAGTTGATTTCTTTACATGAGATTTTTGTGTGTGTGGCTGTATTATAAAATCCAAACTATAAATAACAGGAGTGAGAAGATTGCACATTTATTACCCAAAGCCATATAAATTCAATAATAAATAATGGCTCTCTAAAACATGAGAAGCCTTTTTCAAAGTCATTAGTTCTAATCATAAATGAATTTCACGGCATTTCTTTAAATTTTGCACCTCTGTAATGAACTCTGATAAATTCATGGAACTGGATGTTAAATAAAGAGATAGAAAGGTCTAATTTGCTGCTTCATTAAGCCAGCTGATTCCAAGACATTGCGCATATTGCTTTGAATTTCATATTTCTGAGCAGTGGAGACAACGGTTGTATCCATCTTTAATGTAGTGTGGCAGACAATTAGGAGCTCAAATGGATTAAATCTCATTTCATCAGAGATACACACAGTGATTATTATTTTATTGCCAAATACCGTCAGCATTACATTTCTTCAAGAGCTACTGTGATACCTGACTCGCATGCTTACATTGCATTAAACACTGTGTGGTAACAACAACAATTTGGGCCGTTTTTCTTATAGGGCATTATTCTGTGCTTTATTCCGTGTATTCACCCAACACTAGATTTTGTTTGTTTGTTTGTTTAATTTAATTAATTAATTAATTTATTGGCTGCATTGGGTCTTTGTAGCTGCGTGAGGGCTTCTCTAGTTGCGGCGAGTGGGAGCTACTCTTCGTTGCAGTGCACGGGCTTCTCATAGTGGTGGCTTCTCTTGTTGTGGAGCACAGGCTCTAGGCCCGCGGGCTTCAGTAGTTGTGGCATATGGGCTCAGTAGTTGTGGCGCACAGGCTTAGCTGCTCTGCGGCGTGTGGGATCCTCACGGACCAGGGCTTGAACCCATGTCCCCTGCATTGGCAGGCGGATTCTTAACCACTGCGCCACCAGGGAAGTCCCCCAACACTAGTTTGAAGGGGATAAAGTGTTACACACCCTTGATTAAACTTTTACACACACTTGATTTCCAAGATACAGCTGGAGCATTGAGGGTACAGCACTGGATTAAAAAACATGTGCTCTAGTCCTCAGGCTGCCCCTTTCAACCTAGGTGACCTTGGGAAGGTCACTTTACCTAAAATAGAACTAGAAGAAAGGTAATTTTCTTTCATTGTTTTAAATATTCTTTGTCAGATTTTTCAAATTCTAAAAATAGTGCTCTTTGAAAGAAATGAAATTATACAACAAAACAATTATTCACCCCTACATCTCCTTGACCACCCTATAGCCCACCCCTCTTCAAATAACTAATATTAACCATTTCGTATATATCTGTCTTTATTTTTCCACCAGCCTCCTGTGAACACCTGCAAGTAATTTTACCCCAATACATTGTACTTTCTTTTTAAATTAAAAAATGGGATTATATTAAACAAATTTTTCTTCAACTGTTTTTTGTAACTTTAGACCTAAGCCACTGTTTAGATTTAAAATAGCTGCATAATATTTTATAGTATAGATAGTATAGGCACAAATGTTTGTTCAACCATTTCCCTCCAGATTGACCCCACCTTATTTCCAGTCCAAACCATGATGCAATCAATGTCACTGCACATACAGCAGCGAGGCTAGATTCCTTCCTGCAACTGGAAATGGAAAACAGGATGTTTCACCCAGATTGACTAACTCCTTTGCGGCCCAGTTTCCACAATTGCACGTTGAGAATCACAACGTCTGTCCTCCTTCCTTCAGACATCCAAATAAGGATGGGCTGAGCCAGCATACGCAAATGATGTGGTTCTAGAATCAGGAGGACCCTTGAGAGAAAGCCCGCTCAAGCCAGGCTGCAGCCTTTCAAAGGCACCGGGTTTTGTCTGCAAGATCTGATGTGAAATTTGTAAGCTTGTCAAAAGCTCCCCAACTCTAGAGCATTTTTATCAGTAGGTATCACCCCTTTTTCAGTAGGTAATTCACTGTTACAGGGATTGGCATTTAATTTACAAAGTATCATAGCAAGTACTATTGCAATGTAGTGCCTGAGTTCTGAGAGCTGGGGTAGACAAGATGTGTGTGCGCGCGTGTGTGCGCGTGTGCGTGTGCGTGTGCATGTGTGTGTGTGCATGAGACAGAGAGAAAGGAATCATGCATTCAGTAAACTCACTTAGCATGGAGTGAAAGGCATCCAGTAACATGTTTACAACAGTGCAGGCCTTGGAAACTGCTCATATGTTGAAGGGATATGCCATACATTTAACGTTTAACCTGGTAGCATAATTATTTTTAATTATTCTACGAAAATATCTCATAATGTGCAGTGTAACATCTCTCTCCTGGAAATAAAAGGTCTTAGAAATACATTCATATTTATATCATATTTGTTCCTCAAACTATGCTTGTATTTATGAAGCAGGAAAGTGTCGACGGACAGTGACTGTTTCACTCTTATCTGAGCGGCTGCAGAAGTGCACATGACATTCTAGTTCAAGGACTTGGGTCTAGACCAAAGGTTTTTAAACTGTGGTCTGTGATCCACTGGGTTATGAAGTAAAGTTAGAGATCAAGATTGGCATTTTTAAAATTAAACATAATAGAATGGAAAACATCAGATTTATAGTAATAATAATTATTGTTTCATAAATATAGGTGTGTACGTGCACACGTGCATGTGAACTGATCTCAGCGTTGAATGTTTTTCTCACTGTGGTCGCTATCAAAGACATTTGAAAGTCCCTATTCTAGTGACACTTTGCTCATGAGAGCCACGGCCATCACCACCTTGCTGTCTAGTGCAGCTGCCTCTGTCTGTGTAAAGATGCGACTGGAGGAGATTTCTTCCCTCTTCTCCTTTTCTTCTCCTCAACATCTTTTCTTGGAAAGTGCTTTTTGATGGGACAGGGTAAAGACACAAGAAGCTGATACTAAACCTCAGGAGGCAGTCATTGTTAGTGAGTTAAAAGTTTGTTTGCTTGGAGGAGGCTTTGCTCTGAAGAATTGTTTTTTTTTCTTCGTAGTACGCGGGCCTCTCACTGCAGTGGCCTCTCCCGTTGCGGAGCACAGGCTCCAGACGCACAGGCTCAGCGGCCATGGCCCACGGGCCCAGCCGCTCCGCGGCATGTGGGATCTTCCCAGACCGGGGCACGAACCCGTGTCCCCTGCATCGGCAGGCGGACTCCCAACCACTGTGCCACCAGGGAAGCCCTGCTCTGAAGAATTGGACCTGAAAGACCTCATCCTGGTTATCCAAGATGGAGCAGGAACCCTGGGATTCCTTTTGTTGTTATGTGAAACAAAAATTAAAGCAGCAAGGAAGATGTCCAGGTAATTACAAATCAAAGTTCACTGCTCCCTTCCTTCTGTTAATTTAATGATGAACCAGACACAGGAAGTTGGGGTTCTTGGTGACCAATGGCAGTAGCCTCAAGTAAAAGTGGCCAGTTAATTAGTGTAGACGGAGGGTCAGGTCGTCTCCTGCATTCACACTCCGGCTGGATTCAGAGCATCTCCTTCCATGAACTCTGGTTGGCATTGCCACCCCTCTGGCCCTCACCCTCACACTCTCTGCCTCACTGGGTTCTTTGATTCTCTTGCTCATTTTCCGAAGCCAGGCCTCAGATCTTGTCACTCCAAGGATCTCAAGGCCCCTCTTGCTGGACTATTGTCGTCGTCAACCCAGGAGCCAACACGGTGATTTTCTGCTGCCAATTCACCCAGCCCGCTGTGGCCACGCCATTCCACTGATTTGCTGCTTCTCCCTGTGTGGACATAAGATTCCCTTTCTCTTCTTTTCCTTTGGCAGAAAAGGAAAGAAAGCTACCCCAAAGCACCTAGTAACACTCTTCTGAGCAACCTCTGTAGGCTGAAAGGGTCACAGTCTTTCTATTGAGCTATCATGGGTTTCTCCAAACCCTGCCGTGCTATATGGGTGGGTGAGAGGCACAGACAAGCACCCCAAAGGTGGTACCCCTCACTACCCCTGCCTGATGGGGGAGGGGCATGATCAGCCCCCAATTATTCCAAGAGCATCCCCTCTGTTTGCCTTCTTCTGACTCTGGACTGTGCGCTGAGGCTCCTGTTCTGACATCCTGACCTTCCACCGATGGGAGACTGTTCTCTCCTCCGGGGCGGGGCCTGATCCCAGGCTCCGGCAGCAAATGCACGTTGTCAGGGACGTTGGCTGTGCCTGGCCCAGGTGGAGACCACCGGGTTATAGACCTTATTGTCACCGAATCCATTGCTCACAAAGCGGGAAGCGTTTTGACCATCAAGGTCGGTGCTTATAGATACCGAATTCCCTTCCCTAACACGGAAAATGTAAGTACTGTCCTGCCCTCAGAAAGGCCTTTCTTTGTAAAACCCCACTAACCTGCTGCTTTCACATTCTCAGACCAATCAGGTCAGCGATGGTCAGTCTCCCAGGAGGCAGCTGGTATATATGGAATCCTGGCTCTAGTGAATGGGATTTTGTAGGGGTACTGGTGAAGGTTAAAAAAATAAACAAAAATTAAGCTCTTGGGCTTCCCTGGTGGCGCAGTGGTTCAGAGTCCGCCGGCCGATGCAGAAGACACGGGTTCGTGCCCCGGTCCGGGAAGATCCCACATGCCACGGAGCGGCTGGGCCCGTGAGCCACGACCGCTGAGCCTGCGCGTGCGGAGCCTGTGCTCCGCAACGGGAGAGGCCACAACAGTGAGAGGCCGGCGTACCGCAAAAAATAAAAATAAAAAAAATAAGCTCTTGTGGCTTTCGCACAATCTGCAGAGCAGAAATTCACATGCCCTTTTCTTTTGTATTCAATTGCTACACTACAACTAAGGTTACAGTTCATCATAAATGGTCAGACGAGTTTTATATCTTCCTCTCTCTCTCCCATGACCATTATGCTTGCAGACAGAAAGACATTTCCTCCCCCGGGGCAGCTAAACGGCGCTGGGGTGAAGAATCCCTCAATAACCACTGAACTGACTGAACACTGATTACTAATTAAAATAATTTTTTGCATTTTAATGTTTGATTTTTCTAATCTTCATTCTTTATAAACATTTTTTTCTAACATACAGGAAAATATCTACCTACCTCCTCCATGTAATAACTCTTAATGTTTTCCTCTATTTGCTTCAGATGAATTTTTTCCCAAAGAAATAAAAATTACAGATTCAATAGAAGTTTCTTTTACACTCTTCTCCCTCCTTCCTCAGAGGTACAATGAAGCAGATACTCTGATTTGCTTTTTGGGTTTTTTAAAATCTTTTACTACATCCTGTGTGACAGTAAGCAATATAAAGTATCTTCTAAAACTTTATTACAGAACATTTTAAACATAAAGAAAATTAGGGGGAATGGTAGGAACTCTGGGTTTTTTTAACATCTGAGTAAATGGTATCATTTTCCATAAATCCTCTTGCAGTTTGGTTTTACATGCCTCATCTTGTTTCTGAGGGGGATCCAGGTTGATAGATGGAGATCTATTTCATGCATTTTAACGGCTCTGGAAAATCCCATTCTAGGAACAGCTACAACTTACTTCTCATCCCTCTGATGGTGGAATTTTACGTGACTTTCCATTTTTCCGACAAGGCTGCAGTGAGGACCCTTGTACACATTTCCTTGCATGCATGAAGGTTCCTTGAGAAGTGGAATACAGGATCGAACCATAGGCATACTTTGAATCTTACTAGGTTTTGCCCAATTGTTCTCCAAATGGTTACACCAGATTTCACTCAACACAAAGAGCCTATGATTGTATTTCCCCACATCTTCACCAATACTTGTCATTGTCTGAATTACACATTTTACCCATCTTAATGGCTGTGACATTTCTGTGGTTTTAAGTTGCATTTCTTGGACACTAGTGGGGTTGAACATTTTTTCAGGATTCCTCTGTGTCTGAAGATGTCATTGGCTATATTCAGATTGGGGTGTTTATCTGCTTCCTGTGGATTTGTTTGACTGGAATCTAATCAAGAATAAGCACTTTGTTCAGGCACGAGGCTAGGGGCTGGGAATACAAAACAAATGAGGCACGGTCTCCATCCTGGAAGACTTCTCAGTTTCATGGGGAAGAACAACGCATGTGTGAACACACATCATACAATAAAAACAAAGTCTGAGGGCCATGGGACCACAGAAGGGGAGTTACAGTATTCAAGAGACTTTCAGTTGAAAATGGTAGAAACCCAACTGAAACAAATTTATTCAAAGAGATTTCTTGACTCATGTCAACTGAACGTACAGTATGGCCGGATCCGGGGCTTGTACAGAACCTTCTGGAGTTTCTCTTTTTCCATTCTCCTCTCCTCTTTATTTCTCTTTGTGTGTTAGACTGATTCTTTGTATGCAGAGGCTCTCTTTAAGTGGCAGTGTTGGGAAGTTGTGAGGGGGGCTGGTTGGAAGATGACAGCTGAATTGTTGAGAGAGAGAGAGAGAGAGAGAAAGTAACCTGTCTTATCCCAGTTTGGAAAATTCATGGAAATGACGCCCCCTGGAATAATAACAAGCATTACGAGTGGCCCGACATAGTGATAGTATAATCCTTCTTGAGGAAGAACAGAGTAATGGGAGTGTGTCTGTGTGTGGGTGCGGCACTATAGTTGCCAGCCTTACCACAATGACATGGAAAAGACAGGAGTTTCTCATCAGAAGAATACTGAGCAGACAGAAACAAGAGCTATATCAATATATAACAGAAGGGCACTAGAAGAAGCCTATAAGAGGTGTACATTTTTGGCCCCCTTTAGAGCCCACTGAGATACAGATGCAAAAACACTGGGTTTGGAACCAGGAGATTATGGTAACAATGCCCATGTTGACACTTACCAGCTGTGTGATTAACTAATCGCTAACCACCCTGAACCCATTTCTTTATCTGTAAAATGAGGATAGTTATGTCAACTTTCTAGGGCTATGGTGATGATAAATACTATAGCCATCCACATATTTTCAGTGGATGTCTTCAAGTTGCCCCTCAAAACGGGACATTGCCAGCTGACTTCACTTTGTTACACAGAGATCTTGGTGGTGCTGGAGTTACAAGTCTTTATTCTCCTGCATTAAATATTTAATCGCTTGTGCTAAGAATGAAACTGAATGAAAATACTCTCAAAATACAATGTATATTTAATTGTTATTTCATTCTTGATACATTTCCGTTGATGCCTTTTGTAGTGATAGTTAATCTTTTTAATAAATATTCATCTTCTTTTGAGAGCAAAAGTGGATTCATTGGTTTCCAACTACATTTTAAACAGGGCATATTTTTAGGCACCAGTGATTTTTAAAAGTCTCTCTTTGAGCTCCTGGAAACTTGTTATTTTCAACTGGAATTAGAGAACATTCTGACATATTTCAGACAATTTCCCCGAAGAAGGACAACAAGGACGCAAACAAATGTATTTCACTAAGGAAAAATACAAATGGGAAAGGGCTTTTTGAACAACAGGTAATGATATTTCAAGGACGATGCAGAACTATTCATTTCCGATATTCTCATTACCATTTCTAGCAACAGGCATATACGTCTCTCAATTTCTGTGTAGTTCTGTTAACCTCTCTACACAATATTCAATTTTCTTGCAACAATTCAGCTGATTTATTATTTCCCTCTTGCCTTTTAACTGCTAAAGATGCAATGTAACCCCATAAATTCGTTTCAGTCTCTCAGTTTGCATACCCAAGGTCGTTAATACCCCCCATATATCCTTTGCTTACATCACGCCTTTAAATGTGCCCTTTCTTGCCCAATGAGTTGTTACCTAATTACATGGTGCCAGTAACAATATCATCTTATTTTTATAGTTTTATGATTAAGTATATAAAAATGAACTGAATTCAAGAAAATGTTAGAGGATATTTGCAAAATATAAGAGATTGCTACCATCGTTTATCACATATAAGTGATAAAGTATGTACATATTTAAAATTGAATTCTTAGTAGATAGATTAAAAATGTGTTCTGGAAAAATCGTTATATTAATGTGTGACCTGATGATTACGTATACATGGAGTATATCTTCTTTACAGGAGGGTTAAAATAATTGTGAAAGATTTATTTTTGCTACCACGAACCCCCCCAATTATAACCAAAAGTTTTCTATTGAACATTTACACCTAAAAGTATAGTGCTTGAGAAAGGAGAACAAATTTTTTAATGGGAACAACTCCCATACCATACAATTCTCAACCTGATTACAACTCAAAGTGTACCAGGGAGAAGTTAGGGTGACAGCTGTGTTCCAGTGTGCCAGGGACTGAAGGGTTACTGGGATGTGGGACTTCTGGTGCTAAAACTGGGAAAATCCCAGCAAAGTGGGATGAACGGGTTCCCCCACGAGGAGTCTGGCCTCAGTTCTTTATCCCTATCCCTCAGCATCCCCATTTTTGCCATGATCTCACTGTGGACAATAACACTTCCTTGTCCCTTGACTTGGGGCTTGGCCAAGTGACTTGTTTTGGCAAAAATATATGGGTCTAAATAATAGGTTTGAGGGCTCTTGTGTGTTTTTGGTTTCTCTCTTGCATCTCTGCCACACAAATGCTCTGCACTTGGCCCTGACTAGCCCACTAGCCCAAGGAGGGTCAGAGACAGGTGGAACACGGCCACGCCAGCTGACACACAGACCTGCAGTGAGAAGCAGCTTTGCCCAGATGAGCCCAGCTGAGATCAGAAGAACCCTAGCCAAACCACAGATGTATGAGTAGAAAATGCTTACTGTTATAACGTCACTGAGATTTTGTGCTTATCCACCACACAGAATTATTGCAACAAAAGCTAACTGATACAGGTGGTTAACAAGTACTCATTTAATAAATATTTATCAAGGTGTTACCATGTGCTAGGTCCAGGGCATGCAATGACAAGCAAGATGAACAGAACTGTTATTCTCATGGAACGTATAAGCTATTGCAGTGGTCCCTGAGACCGTTTCGGGAAGGTCTGCAAAGTCAAAATTATCTTCATAATAATACTAAAACGTTACTCGTCTTCTCCCCATACTTATTGTGCTGACATTTACACCAATGATACAGACAATGGAGAGTGTAACTTCTGATAACCTGATACAAATCCAGGCGGGGATGCTGAACTGCAGGAGAAGTCATTGTATTCACCACCCCTCATGCACTTTCAGTTACAAACATGTCAGTCTGGCTTATGAATGTCCTTGATGAAGTAGTAAAAATTACAGATTTGATTCAATCTCCACCCTTGAGGTTAAACTTTTCAATCATCTGTATGACACAACGAGATATGCCCCTAAAGCACGTCTGCTTATAATGGAATAGTCAATATTTGATTGAAAACTGGTTACTCCTTCGTTGGAAAAGTCAAATCCCTACCTCGCAACACACTCAAAACTATCTTCCACTCAGATTAAAAATGTAAATACAAAAAAAGAACAGAACACTACTAGAAGGAAATACACAAGGACACATGTTTTTACAACACTGGTCGCTGATTTAGGAGACTTCCTTCTCAGCACTGCAGAAAGGCCAGAAAGCACAAGGGACTTCGGCGGTTTCCTTTACATACTTCACTGTTGTTTTAATTTCTCTGAGGTTATTTTTATAATAAAAATAATTAAATTAGCCCCACTAAATAAACAAAACAAGTCTCTGCTGGCATTCTTCACCAATTGCAACACAGGATTCATTGATGTCATATGAAGAACAAGCAAGTTTTAAACACAATTATTACACAACCGATCCCAGTTTAACGGTAAATCTCATCAGAAAACAAGTCTAAACAATCCAAGACTCTTCACACCATTTGTCATCCAAAGTCAGCATTGGATCCCCGCAAGAGTGATGGCCCATTATGTAAATTATGTAATCTCCCTAGACATTCCAGAGGGTGAGGGACTTTAAAAAGTTCATGACAGCTTACTAAAACCAAAATCAGAGAGGGTAAACACAATCTTCAGATGTTCCGGTTGGAACAGTCAATTGTTAACAGCTTCCCTTAATCTTTTTCAGGCCTAAAGCATCTTCTTCCTGGGATACGGTGCCAAACCCTATGGCCTCAAATTAATTCTTATTAAAGAGCCATGCCTTGTAGTGAGGTGGATGGACCTAGAGACTGTCATACAGAGTGAAGAAAGAGAAAAACAAATACCGTATGCTAACGCATATATATGGAATCTAAAAAAAAAAAAAAGGCTCTGAAAAACCTAGGGGAAGGACAAGAATAAAAATGCAGACACAGAGAATGGACTTGAGGACACGGGGACGGGGAAGGGTATGCTGGGACGAAGTGAGAGAGTGGCATGGACATATATACACTACCAAATGTAAAACAGATGGCTAGTGGGAAGCAGCCGCATAGCACAGGGAGATCAGCTTGGTGCTTTGTGACCACCTAAAGGGGTGGGATAGGGAGGGTGGGAGGGAGGGAGACGCAAGAGGGAGGAGACATGGGGATATATGTATACGTATAGCTGACTCACTTCGTTATACAGCAAAACTAACACACCATTGTAAAGCAATTATACTCCAATAAAGATGTTTAAAATAAAATAAAGAGCCATGTCAAGATTGCTTTTTAAGTGGCAGCCCACAGAAACGGGAAGGATGTGAGTCAGACTGTAGGTTTTCACAAGGTCTCTGTTAGCACATACCATGCCCTTACAGGAATTAGAAAAAGACATCCCTCCTCTGGGTGGATAACAAATTGGAAAAAGACACATTAGAAAAAGGATCCTCCTCTGGGTGGATGCAGTGAAGCATCAGCTGGATTTCCACAGCCCCTAGTTCCCATAGCTGAAAGCCGTTGGGAGGGTACAGCCTGGCCAGCTGTGTGCTATAGCCCCACGTCTTCACAACATAAGCTCTGCTTCTTGCTGTCTGGCCACAGAATTAAACTTTAATGAAGCAATAATAGGGAGTATGCATTCATGCTGTAAAATTCCTCCTTGAACTATTTGTGACACAAAGCTTATTTGGACATTCTAGTATTTGAGACACAAGGATAAAGGTATATAACCTTAAACTAAATTAAATCTTAAAGCTCTATCTTTTATTATGTTATAGCAGTGATCAACAAACAAAAGTCCATAAGCCACAGCAGCCAGGTTTTGTAAATAAACTTTTACTGGAGTAAACCCACACTTATTTATGTACGGTCTATGGATGCTTTCATTCTACAACTACAGAGTAGCTGTAATAGTCACCATACAGCTCACAAAGCTTCAAATATTTACTACCTGGTCCTTGAGAGGAAAAGTTTGCCAACCTCTGTATTAGATCACCAAATAGCGCTGTCTCCATCATACTATGTCAGCCTTTTGCCTAAATGTCCTTAATGAACTGCAATTTATTTATTTATTTGTTTTTTTAAACATCTTCATTGGAGTATAATTGCTTTACAATGGTGTGTTAGTTTCTGCTTTATAACAAAGTGAATCAGCTATACATATACACTGCAATTTAATGCTAATCCCACTGCATATAAAGATGAACTATATAATCAACAGTCATGTCCATCAGATCCTCTCTATATAAAACACCTTTTAAAATGATGATATTTTCCAATTTCAAATGCAGTTCAACCTCAAAGTTTCCATGAAACTAATTGGATTTCTATAAAACCAAAGATTAAGGAAGGCAGTAGCCATTAGGTTACTGAGCATCTCTTAGTAAAGAACTCCGGTCACAAATTCCTCCATAAAATCATGAAAGGGAAAACAGAAGCAGACTCACAGACATAGAGAACAGACTTGTGGTTGCCAAGGGGGTTGGGAGGTGGAGAGGGAAGGAAAGGGAGTTTGGGATTAGTAGATACAAACTATTATATATGGAATGGATAAACAACAAAGTCCTACTATATCGCACAGGGAATTATATTCAATATCATGTGATAAACCATAATGGAAAAAAATATGAGAAAGAATGTATATATATGTATAACTGAATCGCTTTCCTGTACAGTAGAAATTAACGTTGTAAATCAAGTATACTTCAATAAAATAAATTTTAAAAAATCTTGGAAGGGAAAAATTTGTCTTTGCAAATGAGCTCATTCACTGCCTTTGTTAAGACAGAAAGCATTATGTAATTCAACTCCTTTTACCTGGCTGCTAGGACACTCACAGCTAAATTCAAGACTCATCTAAAGTAATTTGTCACTCCAATGTAACATATGCTAAACTATCTTTGCTCTGTTTTCTTTTTTAACTGTTTTGTTTTTATATCATGTTATATTGCCTTTATTCCTTTTTTGAAAGGAGGAAGTTTTATAAATCTTCTATTATCAAATCATCTTGGTCCAGTGTTCCTCCCACCAACAACAATTTCGTGTAGGGCAAGTACATGGGTTTCATGCCAACCAGATCACGGTTCAAACCTTAGCTCTGCCCCTTACTAGCACCATGCCCTTGAACAACTTATTTAACATCTTTGAGCCTCAGTTTCTTCACGTGTAAAATGAAACAGTAATACCTATCTTGCAACGTTGCCAGGACAATTAGAAAGAATATATGTAAAGTACCAATGAACTCTGCTTATACCATGTGTTCCTACTGTTACAGATTAAACTACAGGCCCCAAAATGGCATCACTTGTGCTAAAGCCCATGATACCAAACCTAGATTAAATACCTGACCTAACTTCAGTTTTCACCTTCCCCAGGAGTGTAATTTTTTATTTAAATTTTTTTAATTTTAATTTTTCATTTTATAATTACATTTTATTGAAATATAGTTGATGTATAGTATTATGTTAGTTTCAGGTGTACCACTTAATGACTTGACATTTGCATATGTTATGAAATGATCACCATGGCAAGTCTAGCAACCATCTGTCCCCATAAAAGTTATTACAGATTATTTAGTTGCGAGGAGGAACCAAGATGGCAGAGTAGAAGTATGTCTCTCACTCCCTCTTGCGAGAACACCAGAATCACAACTAGCTGCTGGACAGTCATCGACAGGAAGACACTGGAACTCACCAGAAAAGATATCCCACATCCAAAGACAAAGGAGAAGCCACAATGAGACAGTAGGAGGGGCACAATCACAGCAAAATCAAATCCCATAACTGTTGGGTGGGTGACTCACAGACTGGAGAACACTTATACCACAGAAGTCCACCCACTGGAGTGAAGGTTCTGAGCCCCATGTCAGGCTTCCCAACTTGGGGGTCCGGCAATGGGAGGAGGAATTCCTAGAGAATCAGACTTTGAAGTCTAGTGGGAAGTGACTGCAGGACTTCGACAGCACTGGGGGAAACAGAGACTCCACTCTTGGAGGGCACACACAAAGTAGTGTGCGCATCAGGACCCAGGGGAAGGAGCAGCGACCCCAGGGGAGACTGAACCAGACCTACCTGCTAGTGTTGGAGGGTCTCCTGCAGAGGTGGGGGGTGGCTGTGGCTCACCGTGGGGACAACACTGGCAGCAGAAGTCCTGGGAAGTACTCCTTGGCGTGAGCCCTCCCAGAGTCTGCCATTAGCCTCACCAAAGAGCCCAGGTAGGCTCCAGTGTTGGGTTGCCTCAGGCCAAACAACCAACAGGGAGGGAACCCAGCCCCACCCATCAACAGTCAAGTGGAATAAGTTTTACTGAGCTCGGCCCACCAGAGCAACAGTCAGCTCTACCCACCACCAGTCCCTCCCATCAAGCCTCTTAGATAGCCTCATCCACCAGAGGACAGACAGCAGAAGCAAAAAGAACTACAATCCTGCAGACTGTGGAACAAAAACCACATTCACAGAAAGATAGACAAGATGAAAAGGCACAAGGCTATATACCAGATGAAGGAACAAGATAAAACCCCAGAAAAACAACTAAATGAAGTGGAGATAGGCAACCTTCCAGAAAAAGAATCCAGAATAATGATAGTGAAGATGATCCAGGACCTCGGAAAAAGAATGGAGGCAAAGATGGAGAAGGTACAAGAAATGTTTAACAAAGACCTAGAAGAATTAAAGAACAAACAAACAGAGATGAACAATACAATAACTGAAATGAAAACTACACTAGAAGGAATCAATAGCAGAATAACTGAGGCAGAAGAATGGATAAGTGACCTGGAAGACAGAATGGTGGAATTCACTGCTGAGGAACAGAATAAAGAAAAAAGAATGAAAAGAAATGAAGATAGCCTAAGAGACCTCTGGGACAACATTAAACGCAACAACATTCGCATTATAGGGGTCCCAGAAGGAGAAGAGAAAGAGAAAGGACCAGAGAAAATATTTGAGATTATAGTTGAAAACTTCCCTAACATGGGAAAGGAAATAGCCACCCAATTCCAGGCAGCGTGGCAAGTCCCATACAGGATAAACCCAAGGAGAAATACGCCGAGACACATAGTAATCAAACTGGCAAAAATTAAAGACAAAGAAAAATTATTAAAAGCAGCTAGGGAAAAATGACAAATAACATACAAGGGAACTCCCATAAGGTTAACAGCTGATTTCTCAGCAGAAACTCTACAAGCCAGAAAGGAGTGGCATGATATACTTAAAGTGATGAAAGGGAAGAACCTACAACCAAGATTACTCTTGGTTGCAAGGATCTCATTCAGATTCGATGGAGAAAAAAAAGCTTTACAGACAAGCAAAAGCTAAGAGAATTCAGCACCACCAAACCAACTCTACAACAAATGCTAAAGGAACTTATCTAAATGGGAAACACAAGAGAAGAAAAGGTCCTTCAAAAACAAACCCAAAACAATTAAGAAAATGGTCATAGGAACATACATATCGATAATTACCTTAAACGTGAATGGATTAAATGCTCCAATCAAAAGACACAGGCTTGCTGAATGGATACAAAAACAAGACCCATATATATGCTGCCTACAAGAGACCCACTTCAGACCTAGGGACACATACAGACTGAAAGTGAGGGGATGGAAAAAGATATTCCATGCAAATGGAAATCAAAAGAAAGCTGGAGTAGCTATACTCATATCAGATAAAATAGACTTTAAAATAAAGAATATTACAAGAGACAAGGAAGGACACTACAGAATGATCAAGGGATCAATCCAAGAAGAAGATATAACAATTATAAATATACATGCACCCAACATAGGAGCACCTCAATACATAAGGCAACTGCTAACAGCTATAAAAGAGGAAATCGATAGTAACACAAAAAGAGTGGGGGACTTTAACACCTCAGTTACACCAATGGACAGATCATCCAGACAGAAAATTAATAAGGATACACAAGCTTTAAATGACACAATACAGCAGATAGATTTAATTGATATTTATAGGACATTCCATCCAAAAACAGCAGACTACACTTTCTTCTCAAGTGTGCACGGAACATTCTCCAGGACAGATCACATCTTGGGTCACAAATCAAGCCTCAGTAAATATAAGAAAATGGAAATCATATCAAGCATCTTTTCTGACCACAACGCTATGAGATTAGAGATAATTACAGGGAAAAAAACCGTAAAAAATACAAACACATGGAGGCTAAACAATACGTTACTAAATAACCAAGAGATCACTGAAGAAATCAAAGAGGAAATCAAAAAATACCTAGAGACAAATGACAATGAAAACACGATGATGCAAAACCTATGGGATGCAGCAAAAGCAGTTCTAAGAGGGAAGTTTATAGCTATACAAGCCTACCTCAAGAAACAAGAAAAATCTCAAGTAAACAATCTAATCTTACACCTAAAGGAACTAGAGAAAGAAGAACAAACAAAACCCAAAGTTAGCAGAAGGGAAGAAATCATAAAGATCAGAGCAGAAATAAATGAAACAAAGAAAACAATAGCAAAGATCAATAAAACTAAAAGCTAGTTCTTTGAGAAGATAAACAAAACTGATAAACCATTAGCCAAACTCATCAAGAAAAGAGGGAGAGGCCTCAAATCAATAAAATGAGAACCGAAAAAGGAGAAGTTACAACGGACACCGCAAAAATACAAAGCATCCTAAAAGACTACTACAAGCAACTCTATGCCAATAAAATGGACGACCTGGAAGAAATGGACAAATTCTTAGAAAGGTATAACCTTCCAAGCCTGAACCAGGAAGAAACAGAAAGTATGAACAGACCAATCACAAGTAATGAAAATGAAACTGTGATTAAAAATCTTCCAACAAACAAAAGTCCAGGACCAGATGGCTTCACAGGTGAATTCTATCAAACATTTAGAGAAGAGCTAACACCCATCCTTCTCAAACTCTTCCAAAAAACTGCAGAGGAAGGAACACTCCCAAAGTCATTCTATGAGGCCACCATCACCCTGATACCAAAACCAGACAAAGATACTACAAAAAAAGAAAATTACAGACCAATATCACTGATGAATGTAGATGTAAAAATCATCAACAAAATACTAGCAAACAGAATCTAACAACACATTAAAAGGATCATACACCATGATCAAGTGGGATTTATCCCAGGGATGCAAGGATTCTTCACTATACGCAAATCAATCAATGTGATACACCATATTAACAAATTAAAGAATAAAAACCATATGATCATCTCAATAGATGCAGAAAAAGCTTTTGACAAAATTCAACACTGATTTATGAGAAAAACTATCCAGAAAGTGGGCCTAGAGGGAACCTACCTCAACATAATAAAGGCCATATATGACAAACCCCCAGCAAACATCATTCTCAATGGTGAAAAACTGAAAGCATTTCCTCTAAGATTAGGAACGAGACGAGGATGTCCACTCTCACCACTACTACTCAACATAGATTTGGAAGTCCTAGCCACAGCAATCAGAGAAGAAAAAGAAATAAAAGGAAGACAAATTGGAAAAGAAGAAGTAAAACTGTCACTGTTTGCAGATGACATGATACTATACTTGGAGATCCTAAAAATGCCACCAAAAAACTACTAGAGCTAATCAATGAATTTGGTAAAGCTGCAGGATACAAAATTAATGCACAGAAATCTCTTGCATTCCTATAAACTAACGATGAAAAATCTGAAAGACAAATTATGGAAACACTCCCATTTACCATTGCAACAAAAAAATAAAATACCTAGGAATAAACCTACCTTGGGAGACAAAAGACCTGTATGCAGAAAACTATAAGACACTGATGAAATAAATTAAAGATGATACCAACAGGATATACCATGTTCTTGGACTGGAAGAATCAATATTGTGAAAATGACTATACTACCCAAAGCAATCTACAGATTCAATGCAATCCCTATCAAATTACCAATGGCATTTTTTACCGAGCTTGAACAAATCATCTTAAAATTTGTATGGAGACATAAAAGACCCCGAATAGCCAAAGCAGTCTTGAAGGAAAAAAACGGAGCTGAATCAGACTCCCTGACTTCAGACTATACTACAAAGCTACAGTAATCAAGACAATATGGTACTGGCACAAAAACAGAAACATAGATCAATGGAACAAGATAGAAAGCCCAGAGATAAACCCATGCACCTACGGTCAACTAATCTATGACAAAGGAGGCAAAGATATAAAATGGAGAGAAAACAGTCTCTTCAATAAGTGGTGCTGGGAAAACTGGACAGCTACATGTAAAAGAATGAAATTAGAACACTCCCTAACACCATACACAAAAACAAACTCAAAATGGATTCGAGACCTAAATGTAAGACCAGATACTATAAAACTCTTAGAGGAAAACATAGGAATAACACTCTTTGACATAAATCACAGCAAGATCTTTTTTGATCCACCTCCTAGAGTAATGGAAATAAAAACAAAAATAAACAAATGGGACCTAATGAAACTTAAAAGCTTTTGCACAGCAAAGGAAACCATAAACAAGAAGAAAAGACAACCCTCAGAATGGGAGAAAACATTTGCAAATGAATCAACGGACAAAGGATTAATCTCCAAAATATATAAACAGCTCATGCAGCTCAATATTAAAAACACAAACAACCCAATCCAAAAATGGGCAGAAGACCTAAATAGACATTTCTCCAAAGAAGATATACAGATAGCCAAGAAGCACATGAAAAGCTGCTCAACATCACTAATTATTAGAGAAATGCAAATCAAAACTACAATGAGGTATCACCTCACGCCAGCTAGAATGGGCATCATCAGAAAATCTACAAACAACAAATGCTGGAGAGGGTGTGGAGAAAAGGGAATCCTCTTGCACTGTTGGTGGGAATGTAAACTGATACAGCCACTATGGAGAACAGTATGGAGGTTCCTTAAAAAACTAAAAATAGAATTACCATACGACCCAGCAATCCCACTACTGGGCATATACCCAGAGAAAACCATAATTCAAAAAGACACATGCACCCCAGTGTTCATTGCAGCACTATTTACAATAGCCAGATCATGGAAGCAACCTAAATGCCCATCGACAGACGAATGGATGAAGAAGTGGTGGTACATATATACAATGGAATATTACTCAGCCATAAAAAGGAATGAAATCGAGTCATTTGTTGAGACGTGGATGGACCTAGAGACTGTCATACAGAGTGAAGTACGTCAGAAAGAGAAAAGCAAATATTGTATATTAATGCATGTATGTGGAACCTAGAAAAATAGTACAGATGAACCGGTTTGCAGGGCAGAAGTTGAGACACACATGTAGAGAACATATGGACACCAAGGGGGGAAAATCGTGGTGGTGGGGGATGGTGGTGTGCTGAATTGGGTGATTGGGACTGACATGTATACACTGATGTATGTAAAACTGATGACTAATAAGAACCTGCAGTATAAACAAACAAACAAACTAACAAACAACTAATACTAAACTTTCTTTGGGTTATTTGTATGGAAATATGTTAAAATAAATGTTTCAGACGTTACATGAAATTTCTAAAAATCTTATATGTTCTGGTATAATGTTATGTCATAATTCTAGTTATTAGTTTAAAACGTATACCTCAAAAATAACTAAATTTCGGGCTTCCCTGGTGGCGCAGTGGTTGGGAGTCCGCCTGCCGATGCGGGGGACACGGGTTCGTGCCCCGGTCCGGGAGGATCCCGCGTGCCGCGGAGCGGCTGGGCCCGTGGGCCATGTGCGCTGGGCCTGCGCGTCTGGAGCCTGTGCTCCGCGGCGGGAGAGGCCACGGCGGTGAGAGGCCCGTGTACCGCAAAAAAAAAAAAAAAAAAAAGTTAAAAAAAAAAAAAAAGAAACTAAATTTCCTTGTCAATTGCATTATTATGAACTTTCATCAAATCTTTAACCGTGGTCATTTTTAAGTGTTTTTTTATTTACAGACAGTTCTGGTTGTACTCTGATGCTTTTGCAAAAATTTTCCTATAAAAGGGTTTCATCTTCAAGGAATTCATGGAAAAGACTCTGACAAGTACAGGTTTCTGGTAACTGACTATATTGCTGGACTGAATGAATAAGCATTTTCAGAACTCTAATGGAAACCTGATGAACTCATAAAAGTGCTAACAAAAGATCAAGATGAAAGAAAATTAATTACATGGGACTGAGTGAACTGATGAGGATGATTATAATTTTTGTGACTTTCTGTTTGAATAAAAAAAAAAATCCCACAAGGACTGAGAGGGAAAAAATATACAAATCAATTTTCACTGCAAAGTAAAGGAGCTGTTACAGTGGAGGATTCCTGGACTGAATGTCAATATTATGACATCGTATGAGTGTGTTTCGCGTTTGGTAATTGCAACATTGTTGCTTTTGTTGTGGTCATCCATTTACAACGCTTGGTGTCAGTCTATTTATCTCTTGTGAAAATAAAACACAATGTGTGTGTATGAAAAATAAAGTTATTACAATATTATTGACCATACCCCTTATGCTGTATATTACATCCCTGTGACTTACTTATTTCATAACTGGAGGTTTGTACCTCTTCATCCCCTCACTTATTTCACCCATCTTCTCACCATCTTCAAATCTGGCAACCACCCATCTGTTCTCTGTATCTATGAGTCTGTTTTGTTTCATTTGTTTGTTTGCCTGATTGCTTGGTTTTTAGATTCCACATATAAGTGAGATCACATGGTATTTGTCTTTCTCTGTCTGACTCATTTCACTTAGCACAGTGCCCTTTAAACTATCCACATTGTCGCAAACATCAAAGGAAAGATCTTTTGCACATGAAGGAAACTATCAACAAAATGAAAAGGTCACCTACTGAATGGGAGAAGATATTTGCAAACGATATATCTGACAAGGGGTTTACACCCAAAGTATACAAAGAACTCATACAGCTCAATATCAAAAAAACAAAACAAAACAAAAAAACAACCTGATGAAAAAATGGGCAGAGGACCTGAATAGATATTCTTCCAAAGAGGACACACTGATATCCAACAGACACATGCAAAGATGCTCAACATCACTAATCGTCAGCGAAATGCAAATGCAGCGAAAAAAACACAATGAGATACCACCTCACACACATCAGAATGGCCATCACCAAAGAGGACAAATAACAAGTTGGTGAGGATGTGGAGAAAAGGGAACCCTTTAGCAAAGTTGGTGGGAATGTAAATTGGTGCAGCCACTATGGAGAACAGGAGGATAAAGGGATACAATCTTAAATGAAGGTTACTAAAAAAATTAAAAGTACAACTGCCATATGATCCAGAATTTTAACTTCTGGATATTTACCTGAAGAAAACGAAAACACTAATTTGAAAAGATGTTTGCACTCCAATGTCGATTGCAGCGTTATTTACAATAGTCAAGGTATCAAAGCAACCTAACAGTCCATCAGTAGACATACAGATAAAGAAGATATGGTATGGGCTTCCCTGGTGGCGCAATGGTTGAGAGTCTGCCTGCCGATACAGGGGACACGGGTTCGTGCCCCGGTCCGGGAAGATCCCACATGCCGCGGAGCGGCTGGGCCCGTGAGCCATGGCTGCTGAGCCTGCGCGTCCGGAGCCTGTGCTCTGCAACGGGAGAGGTCACAACAGTGAGAGGCCCGCGTACCGCAAAAAAAAAAAAAGAAAAAGAAAGATATGGTATATACGTGTGTGTGTGTATGCGTGTGTGTGTGTGTGTGTGTGTGTGTGTGTGTGTAATGGAATATTACTCAGCCATTAAAAAAATGAAACCTAGCAATGTAATTTTAATTGTCCAGTCTGGAATTTTCTGGTGAGCACCAATGAGTTAATCTGTCACGTGGGCTCTCTCCATCCCCCCAAGGAAGAAGAGGTAATCAGTATTATGGACCCTCACCCTTCCCCTGAAAGGTGACCTGGCCTGAAACAATCCTTCTCTTTTGTAATAGCTTCCTTGTCCCACCCTCCTTCTGCTTATAAAAACCTTCTATTTTGTACAACCCCTCTAGAGCATCCTTACATTTATTAGATGGGATGTTACCTGATTCATGAATCATTAATAAAACCAATTAGATCTTCAAATTTACTTGGCTGAATTTTGTTTTTTTTAACGCTACCCAATATGCTTATAATATTTAACATTTATTAATTTTAATTTAAAACATCTAAATAGAACTTGAGATAGTTTTAAAATGGGATCACGTAGCCATTTGATGACTTTAGCATAATGTGCCAGGAGAACTTTCACACAGTGTCTTGGACAATAAAAAAACATTATTTTGTCATACCCAAATTTTATTAAAAGAATAGTATTATTCCTGCTTAACAACCAATAATATTTGTAATTTTCTTTGCAAATGTGTTCTAGAGGTAGCTTTGTTATCTGTCAGATAATCAGGATCACGAGAGGAGTTCTTAAAATTCTTTTCTCTGCATAATCATGTTTATGATCCTAATTTGATATTTGGCAAATGGAATAAACTGATAATTCACTCAAAACATTTTTTCCATATAACATTTAATAATTCATCTTTGAAATGGCATTGTTTATACCATTATAGCCTCAATTTACAACAGACTCTTCAAATTACATGGAGGCCAAATCAAAATATATCGGATACAAATCATGACGAAAATAACAACTATTATTCTGACAAGAATTTAGATAGGACTTAACTGAGAAATGAACAGAACAACACATTCATTAACTATATGGAGCTTATTACTTCTTATCCTAAAAACAACACAGAATTAAAATCAAAGATTAGTACAGACAGAAAAAAAATGGGAAAAATATGAAAGAAAACCAGAGCACATTTATTCCATTCAAACATCAGCTTTATTTGATTGCAAAGAGCTATGGAATAAATCAACCCGTCTAAAGTTATGTAACCCGAAAGGAAAATTTTTCTTTTCAGATGATCACAAATGGACCCCACGGAAGGAGAGGTTGTGTTTGACTAGTATTCGCTGCTCATCAATTTTAAATGTATAAGCACATGAAACGTTAACATATAGACAGTTGGCTTCTTCTAGCCAGATCTGTGAGTAAGTCCTCAGACGAGAATGCAGTCCTGCTTGGATGGTGTCTTGCAGAGAGCGCAGGATGCAGAGTCCCACGTGACCAACCCCCAACCTTTGCCTGGAGACCGACTAGCTCTCTCCCCCTCCCAAGAAGATCTGGGGCCTCTCCTTTTTCCCTGTTTCTTGCCTTGGAATAAAACTTGGAGCTTCTTCCTGAGGTTGCAGAAGTGCTCTCCAGGCCAGGCCCAGCTCCTGAGATAGGACTGCCAGATTAAATGCAGGTCACCCAGTTACATTTGAATTTTAGAGCAACACCAACTAATTTTTTTTAGTGTAAGTATGTCCCACGAAAGATCTGGGATAAAATTATGCTAAAAAATTATTCATTGTTAATCTAAAATTCAAAGTTAATCGGGTATCTTGCGTTTTATGTACAAAACCTGGACACCCTTGCTGGAGGGGACACTTTGTGTTTTTTTTTTGGCGGTATGCGGGCCTCTCACTGTTGTGGCCTCTCCCGTTGCGGAGCACAGGCTCCGGACGCACAGGCTCAGCGGCCACGGCTCACGGGCCTAGCCGCTCCGCGGCATGTGGGATCTTCCTGGACCGGGGCACGAACCCGTGTCCCCTGCATCGGCAGGCTGACTCTCAACCACTGCACCACCAGGGAAGCCCCAGAGGGGACACTTTTAGATGACAACATTATCATTCTGGCAGCTGTGAGGCAATCGAAAACTAGTCCTACAGCAAAACCCAAAGACTGAAATCAACATGAAATAGAACTTCCAGAGTGTAAGGAATGTCCTCCAGTATCAATACAAACATTCAGCAAAGGTCGGTCTGAGGTCTTTTATATTAAAAATGAGAAAAACTTGGCCCAGTTGGTTGCTTGGGGGAGGGAAGAGGGGTAAGAAAAATTCAAACTAATCTACTTTTCAGTTTCTGAAACTGTAAAACCTTTATGTAACTATCACAATATAGCAAAGCTAATTATTAACTCTATCTCATTCGCTGTATCCCATGTGTCACATTCCTACCATCTTCAGATGATTGCCAAAGAGCATTTCCTGTTTTTGTGGATTAGCAAACTTCCTTTTGCCTCATCCTTTGAAGCCAGTCCCCCAGAGGCTTTCTGCTGGTCGAGTGGCTATGATGACTTGATCAGAGGTATTATTTTGAGTGCTGGGTGTGTAAAATGCTTTACATACAAAACTCTATGGGAACCCTCTTACACGGCTGGTGGGAATATAAATTGGTGAAACCACTATGGAGAACAGTATGGAGTTTCCTTAAAAAACTAAAAACAGAGCTACCACATGATCCAGCAATCCTACTCCTGGGCATATATCCAGAAAAGACAAAAAGTAATTCAAAAAGATACAAGTACCCCAGTGTTCACAGCAGCACTATTTACAATAGCCAAGATACAGAAACAACCTAAATGTCTATTGACACATGAAAGGATAAAGAAGATGTGGTACATATACAATGGAATATTACTCAGCCATAAAAAAGAATGAAATAATGCTATTTGCAGCAACATGGATGGACCTAGAGATTATCATGCTAAGTGAAGTCAGTCAGACAGAGAAAGACAGACAAATATATGATATTTATATGTGGAATTTAAAAAAATGATACAAATGAACTCATTTACAAAACATAAATAGATTCACAGACATGGAAAACAAATATGTGGTTACCAAAGGGGAAAGATGGGAGGGATAAATTAGAAATGTGGGATTAACAGATACATACTACTCACAACACTGTAAAGCAATTATACTCCAGTAAAGATGTAAAAATAAAGATACACACTACTATATATAGATAAACAACAAGAACCTATTGTATAGTACAGGGAACTATATTCAATATCTTGTAATAACCTATAATGGAAAAGAATCTGAAAAAGAATATATATACGTACACACACACATACATATACACACAACTGAATCACTTTGCTCTACACTGGAAACATTGTAAATCAACTATACATCAATTAAAAAAAATAAAACAACTCTGTGAGGTGGGTACTGATATTTCCATCTCACAAATGAGAAAACAAAGACCCAGAGGCTATCAGCTTGGCCTTGGTGGGTGGTGTGGCTATGAAGGTAGGACTGGTCTTTAAATCCTGAGAGGAATTCTAGCCCTATGGTCCTCTATGCTACCTCCTTCTTCTCTGAGGCCCTGTAGAGCAATCTGCACGTGCCCAAATTCTGCCCATCATTTGCAGAAGGCCACGAGGTGAAAGTGAGACCTCCAAGGGGAGAGTGAAAATTCAGGGGAAGAATTACTAGGAGTCAGGTGCATCCTGCTTTCTCCACTCCCCTTCTTTGTTTGTTCTTTCCATCAGTCCTTATTTTATTTATTTTTTATTTTTTTGTGGTACGCGGGCCTCTCACTGTTGTGGCCTCTCCCGTTGCGGAGCACAGGCTCCGGACGCGCAGGCTCAGCGGCCATGGCTCACGGGCCCAGCCGCTCCGCGGCAATGTGGGATCTTCCCGGACCGGGGCACGAACCCGTGTCCCCTGCATCGGCAGGCGGACTCTCAACCACTGCACCACCAGGGAAGCCCCTTATTCATTTTTAAATGAGCTGTAACCCATGCTGAGTACCTCTGCGGGTGCTACTGATCAACTGTAATTATCATCTTTGGTAAAGTAAGGAGAAACAGGAATACTTTTCCTTTAAGTTTTATTGCTATACGTTTTCTTTTAGATAAAGTCAGATGGACTGTGCACGTAGGAGCCCCTCAAATACAGGCCATGGCTTCAAGGTGAATCTGTAGAGCACTGTTTGCCCTTAGATTTCAGACAAATGAAAAGCCGCTTGAAATGAGGAAGGGTTTTAGAAAGAATGTCGGTAGAGCAGAGGCAAACATCCATCTTTGGATTCCTCGGCGAACATTTTCAGGCACCGGCTCAGATGATCTTTAATGATGGTAACAGTTAACATTTATTAACTGCCAACTAAATGCCGAGTACTTTGCGTCCATTGTCTTTTTAAATTCTTATCCCAAACCATTGTGCTACCCTCATTTTACAGATGGGGAAACTGAGGTTGAGAGAGTGAAAGTTCCTTGTCCAAGATCTTACAGCTGATAGAGGCAGAATTCAAATCCATGTCTGATGGTTCAAGAGCACACGTCCAAACACTGCTTCTATCCAACTGCATGTGCCAAAATAAGTAGGGTTGGAGGGATGCGACACAGCCATCAGCTTGGCTAAGGGATGTCTTCCTGAGCGCCGTATGACCGAGTGCGGGTCGGTTCTTGCCTCTCCATGCTCCAGAAAGGTTCTGACCAGAAAATATTCAAGGACCAAAGAGGTCAATTCTATCTTTGAGAAAGAAGGGAATTCTCTTCTCACTTCTGAAAGATCTGTAGACGTACATTCGCTCATCCTCCCTAGTATGGGCTGAACTGGGTCCCCCGCCAACCTCAATTCATATGTTGAAACCCTAATCCTCTTAAAGAAAAAAATGATTCATGATACTTGTTCAAGGCGGTGAGGGCAACTTTATGCAACGAGGGGTTTGCAGTGGGGGAAAGAGATCAGCCCCGAAATAAATACAACAAGGACAAGTGGAGATTTATAGACAAGGAAGAGGGTAGGGAGGTGAGGGCAGGGGTGTGTGGAGGAGTGTCAGCAGATAGAAGATTACTAAAAGGCTATGGGGATTTTTGGTAGACCCACTCAACAGGAATCTTGCCAAAGACAGGACCGGTGCTAAGGTAGCCAGGGTTGGTGATGAGGAAACTGATCAGCTATCCAGGGTGAGAGATTTTTGTTAAATTGACCCAGCAGGATTCTTGCTAAAATTATACTAAGTAGGCCAAGGACAAAACCCAGGGTCGGGCTTCCCTGGTGGCGCAGTGGTTGAGAGTCCGCCTGCCAATGCAGGGGACACAGGTTCGTGCCCAAGTCCGGGAAGGTCCCACATGCCGCAGAGCAGCTAGGCCCGTGAGCCATGGCCACTGAGCCTGCGCGTCCGGAGCCTGTGCTCTGCAACAGAAGAGGCCACGGCAGTAAGAGGCCCGTGTACCGCAAAAAAAACCCAAAAAACAAAAAACCCAGGGTCAGGGCTTTGAGAGCTTAGAGCAGCCTGACTAAAGTTTGGTTAAGGAGTCATTGTCAATGACCAATACCTCAGAATATGAGTGTATTTGGAGATTGGGCCTTTAAAGAGGTAATTAAAATTAAATGAGGTCATTATGAATGGGCCCTCATCCACACGACTGTTTTTGGAGACAGAACCTTCAAAGAGGTGATTAAGTTAAAATGAGGCCCTTAGGGTGGACCCTAACGCAATCTGACTGATATCCTTATAAGAAGAGGAAATTTGGACTTGCAAAGAGACACCAGGGATGCACGTGCACAAAGAAAAGATCATGTGAGGACATAGCGAGAAGGTGGCCATCTACAAGCCAAAGAGAGAGGCCTCAGAATGAAAGCAACCCTGCTCTCACCTTGATCCTGAACTTCCTGCTTTCAGAACTGTGAGAAATAAATTTCTCTTGTTGAAGCCACTTAGTCTGTGATATTTTGTTATGGCAGTGAAAACGAGCATGCCCCTGTGGGGTCCTCTCGGGTAAAAAACCCCTCTGTGTCCCCCATTCCTTTGTGTAGAAAAAGGCTTTAGTCTCCCAGGCCTGCCTTGAGGTCAAAGGGCAGATTCAAGCAGTTACTACTGATAATTAGGGAAGAGAGGAAATGCAGAAACAAAGGAAAACTAGTCAAGAAACAATAGTGCAGTGAAAAAGCAGAGTCCTAATTCCTCCTCAAGGGATATACCTAACAATCTGTTGCATAACTTCAAGTTTTTCTGTAGGAACCAAGACCCCCACCCACGTAGAGGATGGTGACTGCGTGTTGAGCACAAGCATTTAGACCCCAGACTGGCTGAAACCAGAAGGTTGATGATTGAGATCCTGAAACATCACCCTGTTACTTCACCACCAACCAATCAGAAGAAAGTCCTGCATCCTTCAGCCCTTACCCCAATGTTGCCTTTAAAAAACCTTCCCTGAAAGCTACTGGAGGGTTCTGGTCTTTGGAGCATGAGCTGCCCATTCTCCTTGCTCGGCCCTTGCAAGAAACCTTCTCTGCTCCAAACTCTGATGCTTTGTTTCGTTTGGCTTTACTGTGTATCGGGCACACGAACTTGGGTTCAACAGCAGCCCTAGCAAAGGAATACACCCTCTGAAGGTCAATCTTAATGAGCATCTTTAAGTAGAAGAGAGAATAATTGCTTAAGAAAAAAAACACTGCAAAATATTCTGTTTTTAGATGTAATCACTTAGATCTAAAAGACCTTTAAAAATAATAAGAATGAACTCCATTTGACCAAGTTTTTTCAGAGTGGTGTCTGCCACTGAGCCCCTGATCCTGTTGCTTTTGGGGGTTATTAAGTCCTTCATCTAATGAGACCTTTCCCTATTGCTGGGCCAGGTGAACCACAAGAAAGACAAATCTATATCATAAACCCATTGAACTATATTATATAAATAGCTTTCGGGAAAAAGAACAAAACACACCCTCTTATTTCCAAATGATTGCTTCAGGATCATTTCCTTCATAAACTGTCATCAAATATCCAACCACGAAACGAAACTATTAAATTACATTAATTTCTAATTAAATTCAAACTAGAGAAACACAGGAAGTCAAGTGCTCTGGGTTGTAATCTTGGATTCATCATTAATTGTAGAAGTAACTAGTAACTAGTAACGAGATGAGTCACATTTCTTCTCTGTGTCAATTCCAAATCTAGACAATAAGACTACTAATGCATTTCCTAACTAATATTTGGTAAGTGATTAAAGTGATGAAAATAGTTGTGAAATATTGGAAGAAAAATGGGCTGGGCAAGTATAAGGCAATATCCTATGTAGCATTTTTCTTACTGGCTTAGTTAATTTCTATAAAAAATAAACTTTGGAAATAAATTCATCTAGACGTATCCTCAAGAGAATCTTATAAAATATATACTAACTAGAGGTGGTCTTTTTTTTAACCTATTACATTAAATAAATTAAATTAATTAATTAAATAAATAAATTATTACATTAAATAACCTATTACATTAAATAAATTACTATATTTATATAGTAATATGTGAACATATTACTATATAAATTAATGACCAAAACATTACACAAACCCAGAAGTTTTTCATATACTGCTTGGGCCGCTGGTCCACAGTTTTCTCAAACGTGTAAACTCTCTTCCAAATTTCAGAGTGGCTACACTGAAAACTTTCTATGTTAAAGACTACCAAGGCAAACTTTGTCACTCTTACTCATAACAACACCCTTCCCACCACGTTAAGCTTGTCTTCCCATAGCCCCGACAGTGTCTGAGCTTCCATGTTCTCTGTAAGAAACTCAGCCTCTTGTGGAATTCAGTGATCACGTGCATGGAAACTGTACCCAAAATTACATGCCAAATTTTGACCTTGTTGAAGCTTTGAAACAAAGTGTCTGTCTGTGTGTCCGTGTGCGTGTGCTTGTGTGTGTGTGTTTCACCTTCTGCCCTGCACTCATACTGTCTTAGGTTTTGTTCCCTGAGACAAGAATGTGAGGTGAAGTAGTTCATCCAGGAGATGGTTTCAGGAAGTGGGGGAACCAGGAAGTGAGATGGAGGAGGGAAGGAAGCTGATAAAAGGTATGTCATCAAGCAGGTGAGAAACGCGGGCAACTGTGGCTCATCCCCTCTGGGGACCTCTGGGGGGGCAGTGTAGAGCACACCCCAAAAGCTGGAGCATTCATCCACAATCTCCCACCAGGTAGCAGTTCATCAATGCCATCAGCATGAGCCTTATTTTCTGTTCTTTCTCCTTCAGCCTTCTCATCCATTCTCTCACCAAAGCCGATGAGTTCTTATCCCTCTACTGTGTCTCAGCTACACACGTCCTTCCCCCCCCACCACATCCACAATCATGAGTCCAATGGGCAGAGCTCTGTGAATCCTCCGTGCTGGCAGCCCTGTCTCCAGTCCACCCTGGCCCCATCTTGGCTGTGTACTACCATTCAAACGCCACTGACAGAAGGTTATTTCTCTCTTTTGGTCAGGTGGTGCACTGCTGTATGTTATATTAAAGCCAAAAGATTTGGCCCAATCTTTCCTTTTTACCCAAACTTAACCCCAGATACGTAAACCTGCTTGATGCTTTTTGTGGCATCTGTACCATCTTGCTGGCCCCTGGCCCCTTCTGGCCATACCATGCCATTCTCCCTGGGTTCTCTCCAAGTCAGCCATATTTGCCTTCTATGAGTTCTTGAATTTGTCAAGTCCCTTCCACCTCAGGGCTTTTGCACGTGCTGTTCCCCTCCTTTGTCTGTAATATTTCTCTCTGTTCTTCGCTTTCCAACTCCTCTTCCTCCCTCAGTTGGAATGGCATTTAGTTCAGCCCTTTCTAACTGATTTCCCCTTACCCAGCCTCCATTCCCTGTACCCTGACAGGTCAAGTGCCCTGTTACATATTCTTCTAGCCTGTTTTTCTCCTTCATACCACTTCTCATGACTGCAGGTAATTTATTGATTAATTGCATTAACTGATTAATTCCATTTTAAATTTCTGCTTCTCCCCGCTGACTGTAAGTTAATGAGTGACTATACTACTCACCTGTGTATCCTTAACACCTAACATGATGCTTAGCATACTGCCAGCGCTCAATACATATAAAAGAATGAATATACACAACTTACACTCTCCAGCTCTGAAGGCTTTGATTTCTCCTCCCATGATGGCTTCCATCGTCTTCATTTAGATGAAATACTTTGTAAACAACTGTGCTCAACAAACATTGTGGCTGGATCCCCGGACAAGCAATTCGAGAGGGCTCTGTGTAAATATAAAGAGCAAAATGCTACAAAATCATTATCATTCTTTGTCTATAATCAAAACATCACATTGTGTGTCATTTGCGAATTATATGTAATGAAACAGTAAGATTTTCAGGGATTTGATAACAATGCTGGCAGTAGGAGACTATAGAAAATAAAATGATTCTGTGAACTTGGTTTTTTTTTTAAATTACTGCTAGATCTTTTCTTTTTTTACATTTATTTCTTTATTTTTCTTTATTTTTCGCTGCTTTGGGTCTTCATTGCATTGTGCGGGCTGCTCATTGCAGTGGCTTCTCTTGTTGTGGAGCATTGACTCTAGGCGTGCGGGCATCAGTAGTTGTGGCTCACGGGCCCTAGAGCTCAGGCTCAGTAGTTGTGGCGCACGGGCTTAGTTGCTCCGCAGCATGTGGGATCTTCCCGGACCAGGGCTCGAACCTGTGTCCCCTGCATTGGCAGGTGGATTCCTAAGGGAAGTCCCATCTGTGAACTTGTTAAAGGCTTGTGGTTACTCGCAAATTTAAGGGGAAATGCATGCAGCGCTAACAGAAGTCAGACAGTGACTTAATGCTTTGGAAATTTATGGGACAGGTGTGACAGCCTATTGTGTCTCAGAATAAGGAATTTCAGCAAAGCCATAAAGTATACAGATGAGAAGAGAATTTGATTTCACTTAATTTTATTTGATAGAACTTAACACTTGAACAAGTGCTGTCGCTACACAATAGGAGCTTAAAAATTCTCCTTTCTCCCTAATGGGGCCCAAAGAGAAATGTATCCATTTGTTCCATCATAAATGTTCAACTTCAGATTTGGGGGATAATAAAAGCTCTGGCCTTGCTATTTAATTATTTAGTTGACTGCTAGAAAGATTTATCTACCCAATGGGCTTATAACTCAGAAATGTTAATACATGTGTATTTAAAAAGATAGTCATGCAATTCCAAGACAAACTAGTGTCAATCTAGATTTTTATTATGACTTTGGCAATTATATAAAAAGCTGTAAAAAATCTGGCAAATTCGCTTTTTACTTGGTATTCTCAAATACGCTTTCTGAGACAAACACTATGTTCTTGGAACTTCTACACTGAACACTGAGAGTGAATCATTGCAAAAAGGGTGACAATGAGACACTTATAAAGATATTTTTCTACTCGGCGATTATGTTTTTAAGAAGAGTTTAATGTATATTTCATAGTAGACCTACTTTAAAATATGTACACATCACTAAAGGGAAAACCTCAATAAAAGCAAGCACTGTATTATCAATTTCTGGTAAAACTTTAAAATGTCATTAATTATAGATGGAGCACTTTTCCTGCAATATATTCCTGTTTGTTTGACACCTGGCAGGGCCAGCACCAATTTATTCACTTTCTCTGTTACACGACATTCAGTCCCTGGGGCCATTATTTCTGAGGGAAACTGAGCAATATAACTAGAAGCCTACATAAATGATTCAAACTAGAACACTCTAGAACATGCCACTCAATGGGAGAGGCTGATCGTCTAATCCAACTTGATGGCTGAAGCTGCTGTGGTGTCAGAAGGAAGGGATCCATTTACCAGATCCTTCAGATTACCTAAGTTCTTTCTGCAGCTGCAGAGCCCTGTCATCTTCCCTTGTCTGCAGGAAGTATTTGCAATACTTTATCGTGATGAAGCGTTTCCTGAAAACACACACACGCACACGCACGCGCACACACACACACAGTATAATGGCTGCTTATCTTTGGCACCGCCCACTCAGTAGCGACTTTCTCTTGTATCTTTAATAACCCCTTTATTATTTTAGAGGCAGCACATTTACATTTATAAAAAATTACAAAACACAGACAATCAAGCAAACGAAACTTCACCTTCCTGTCACCCAGAATCACCACGTCTTACCTTTCTGTGCATATGCTTCTGGACCTTTATATGTTTGCATGTATATTTGTATCTATATATACACACACATCTATGCGTATTTTTCTTTCCCAGGAGGAGATTATATTCTACATACTGTTCTAACACTTAGCCTTTTTTGGTCAACGAATCTTGACCTTTCCGCTTCAGTACATTCTCTATGTCACGGAAGAGCCAAACCATATTCAAATTTCCCCACTTAAGCTAAAACAATTCTTACAACTGTTTAGTCCTATCCAGGAATCCTAGGAAGAAAGCTCTCTGGCTGCTACAGCCCTTATTTCTCTTCTGTCTGTCAGGATCCCCTTTTCATGACACTGGCTTTTTGAAGACATCGGGCCAGTTTTCCTGTGGAATGTCTCCCCTTCTAGATTTCTCTGATTGCTTCCTTGTTGTACCATGGAGCCGACTCCTATACCCCTCTATCTCCTACAGAATGCAAGTTAGATCTAAAGGACGGCTGGATTCATATTTTGTCTAGAAAACACCATAGGGGATTCTGTATCTAGAACTGCACTGTCCAATGTGGTAGCTTCCAGCCATATACGTAGTCATTTACGCTTTAGCTTCAATTAATTAAAACTGAAAATTAAGTTCCTCAGTTGCACTGCCCTTTGAACAGTGCAGATATGGAAAACTTCCGTCATTGTGGAAAGTTCTACCAGACTTGCTAGCTAGAGACTGAGTCTCTTTCTTCACTGCTTGAGTCTGGGCTTGGGTCAATCAGATACTAGTAAACGTGATGCAAACAGAGGCTTGGAGATTGTTTGCGTACCAGTGGTTGCACCCTTTGGCTGCTGAACCCTTGAGACTGCCATGTAGAGAAGCTTGGACTGTTCTACTGCAGAATAAGTTACCCCACGGACAGCGACCAGAGCTCTTCCAGCTGAGGTCCCAGAGATGTGAATAAAGCCATCCTAGGCCTTCTTGAGAGACAGTACAGAGGGAGACCTCAGCCATCCAGCCATCCCTGTCAACTGCCTGACATATGAGTGAGGCCACCTGAGACCCACCGGCCCCAAGTGAGCCATCAGCTGAATACAGAGACCAGTAGAGCTGCTCCAGACATAAGAACCAACAAGCTGACTCATAGAGTAATGAAGAATAATACATGATTATTATTTTTAGCCACTAGATTTTTAAATTTTTTTAGCCACTCACCTAATATATAAATCTTGCCTAAATCCATAATTTCATTAGGTTTTGTAAAATTATGTTTTCAACTTCTATCATTCCTTCTGCATTTATTAACTGGCGTTCTTTTGTAAAGTACAGCTTCTCTTCATCAATTGGGCTAATTGTTTATTCTGTCATACAATTTCTCCTGGAAAGGCAGGATGAATATTTAGTTTTTTCCTTTAATTATCAATTAAAAAGTAAGGAGTTGTTTAATGGCTATCTCATACTATGCTTTTCTGGCTTTCTCGTTTTTGAGTGCCTTTATGAAGTCATGAGTTTTATATATTAAACACATTTTATCTGTATCTATAATCAGTATTCTTTCTGATGCCCCAATTGTCCCAACTTTGGCCACTGGGAGCCCTTTCAGACCACCTTCTATGTCATTTTGATACAAGTCTATTAACCTTAGAAAGCTTCCTTTCCTTCTGTCAGAATAAGCTATCTCAAGTTCATCCTGCATCTTCCCTGCCCCAGACCATATCTCTTAAGAGTCCTGGGGATGTACTGACGTGCACAATCTGGGTGACAATCGATCCTGAGGTGACAATGCTTGCACCATTCCATTTATAGAGATGTGATTTGAGCGTACACGTCCTCTTCCCTTTCTCCAACCCCTACTTTTGTTCTTTGTTCTCAAATCTGCTCACAGCACTTCTCACTCAAGATGCAACCCTCTTCTGCGTTCGACCATCTGGCGGATTTGCAGCTTATAACACGTTTCAGAATCTCCCTTCCTTCCTGTTGCACCAGTGTTGATTTCATACCAGTTTTGCTACCTCTTGGTTTGGGGTTTTCTCTGCCTCTTAGTATTGCCGAAGATGTTGTAAATGAGTTTTGATTTTTGTTATCCCTGATGCTCTCCTTGCTTTTCAGAAAATGAAGTAGAAAGATTACAAACTGGGCTGCCTTCAATCCCTATACTCCATCCTCAATCCAAACAAGGGTTGGGCAAGTGATCCAGGTCAGGTTCATCAGAAGGTTCATCTTCCTGATTATGGTTTTGGGTCAGGAAAGGACACTGACCCAACTCTATCTAATCAAAAGCCATCTGGGACTTATGCTGGAATGATTGGGCTAGAGGAGCTGAATGAATAAAAGCCTGGAATTGCTAGAAGCTGCTGGCTCTCTCATGGAGAGAATCTGTCTGAGACTGACGCCATCATGGAGGAGAGCATTGAAAGGTAGAAAGAGACAGACATCTGAGGGCCTCATTTGGGCTCCTGGGTCCAGCCTTACCTGGAACCAGACCAAACCTAGGTTTTTTCACTTACATATTTTTAGAAGGTCCTTTTAAAGAAATAAAACAATGAAGATGAAGTGGTTATGCTAGTGAGTGGCACACAAGAAGTCCCAATATATGCTATCATTATTATTTTTGAAAACTTATCTAAGTTAGGTTTCTACCATTTGCAAGTGCAATATTAACAACAAAAAAATAATACCAAAGATTTTTGAGAACTGTGCTAGGCACTTTACATATTACTTCACTAAATCCTCACTTCAGGCCTTGAGATAAGTATCCTTACTCCCATTTTAAAGACTTGAAAAGGAGCTAAGGCTTCAATGAGCCTAAGTAAGCTGGTCAGAGCTAGTGAGTGGTAGTGCTGGAATTTCAACCTTAGCAGTTTGAGTCTAGAATCCAAGCTCCAAACGGCTTAAAAATTCTTGGCGATTTAAATATAATTAAAAGTAATAGGCACTTAATCGAAAGCAGCCGGAAGATCACCTGTAACATTGTGCTTAGTCAAGAAATATGTCTGTGTATTTGGAATCTACGCTTTGTTAACGGCTCATGAACTTAGAAGCTGTGCTCATATTCTCCCAATAACGCACCATAATGACTTCACACCAGATTTTATAATCGAATGCTCAATTTCACTTTGCAGAATTCTTCGTGTTAATTTCTTTGAAAACTGCCAGTTGAAATAATTAGCAGAGTAGCTGAACGATTGAACCTATGAGATAAGGAAAACCAGATTTCCAGGAAAGTGCCTTGTTGGTTGAGGGGGAATTCTGTTCATCTTTCTCTCGCTCCCGACGCAATGAAATTTCCCCTCCCAGACAAATATATAAACAGCATGTTTCAAAATATGCACTCTTTACCATTTAATTAAAATGATTCCATTAAAGTGTTATAAACTGAATTCAATTACTACCCATTTTTCTTTTTCAATATGCTTAATAATAAGTAAGTTTAACCAAAGTGATGTTATTGTTATAGATTCATTTTCACCCCATTCCTTCACAGCACCTTTGTCATGATCATCTCATTAACAGGCACTAATGCTTTTCTACATCCTTGCTAAAGAAAGAAAAAGGAAAGAAAATGAAAATACTCTATCCCATCAACATCTAATTGGAACTTCTCTGGGGAAAGGCATTTTAAAACCAAGTATAAATATGTTGCTTTGATAATGATAATTCTCTTTAGTTTATAGCCAGCCTGCATATGGGAAATTAGTCATGGAGACACCAAAACAGCAGAAAGATTCTAATTTACTTCTGTACATTTTCAGTCAGTACGCAATAATACTATGGGTTAGGTGCAATTTTTACCCATTTTACAAATAAGGAATCACAGGCTTAGAGAGGTTAAGTAAGCTGACAAGTACACAGGAAATGAAAGGATATAAACCTGGATGAGGCCAACATTTACCCTTGTAACTTCTAATTTTTTCTCTTTTAATAAGAATTCACTGAAAATTTGGGAATTATAGAAATACTCCACAGAGGAGAATTCACATCTGCTCCAAGAGTAGTTACTTCCAGTGTCTGTAGTCCTGAACTCATTCTGAAGATGAGTTAAGTGGTTAAGAACTTATCTTAAATGCTTCCCAGGAGACCATCTATAAGTCAGGGATCAACTGAGGCCCCCCACCAAGGAATCAACGTCTCCCTGAAGGGGGAGAAAAGTTTTCCCTAGCTGAGTATAGTTCCCGGGGTACCTGTGAGGTCCCGAGGGTGACCAACAGCGGTAACATCCATTTGCTTAAAGGGAAGCCCAGCACCTCACTACCTCACCCAACGTACAGTATGGTTCCACCCAAATGGCCAGGACTCGACCATTACAGTGAACCAGCCCCAGCTCCCCAGCTGGGCTGCTCACTCTGTATGTGAAGCCATCACTCGGTGGGGAGCTCTCTACCACGCCCGATCTAGTCTTTCTTCTAACCTGATGTGAAGGAAATCTGCCTTGGTCAACACTCACAATCTCTATAAGAAACATGTAAATAGCTCTGGTAAATTTTTCAGATGTAGGATAGCTTCTGTCTAGCTTTCAGAGAAAGAAATTTTCTCACCCCGTTCTGACACACTCTCACTTTATAGGACTAAACAGAACACAGACTGGCTGCAATGTCTGCCTGTGGGTGACTTCCCAGATTTAGATATTGACTCACAAGTCTCAACTAGCACTGCCCACCAGAGGGGATCTCCTATAACAAAGGCTGACTTTGCTCCCAAGATAATCTCTACCCTAGAGAGCAAACATTTTGACATCTTAAAAGTGACAGTTTTTTTTTTAAGTTAAGCTTATTATGTATTTACTTATTTTTGGCTGTATTGGCTCTTCAGTTGCCACGCGCGGGCTTTCTCTAGTTGTGGCGAGTGGGAGCTACTCTTCGTTGCGGTGTGCGGGTTTCTCATCGCGGTGGCTTCTCTTGTTGCGGAGCACGGGCTCTAGGCACGTGGGATTCAGTAGGTGTGGCACGCGGGCTCAGTAGCTGTGGCTCGCGGGCTCTAGAGTGCAGGCTCAGTAGTTGTGGTGCACGGGCTTAGTTGCTCTGCGGCACGTGGGATCTTCCCGGACCAGGGCTCGAACCCGTGTCCCCTGCATTGGCAGGCGGATTCCTAACCACTGCGCCACCAGGGAAGTCCCAAACTGACAGTTTTTAACTTAAAAAAAAAAAGTTTAACCTCTGCCTCTGCCAGCTCTTAGAACTCCATTCCATATGGAACACACAGCCACACAGATGCTTGGTGTCAGGCAAGGCAAAGTGGCAAAGCCCCAAAGGCTGTGACTGCCACATATGGACCATCTTATACAAATGCAAAGTTAATTCCAAATACTTCGTGATTTCATGCTGGGGTTCATGAGCACCTTAGGTGGCAATGAATCCAGTTTTCACCCAGGGTAGGGTATAAGAGAGACCTACATGGAGACCCACATGGCTTCCACTTTCCAGAAGTGGTCAGCAGTCCCATGGCTGAAAGTAGTCCCCCTGATCTTCTGTGGCACTTGTCTGAAATCCCAAGGTCACTGCCACCTTCCACCTCATCTTAGTTTGGAGGTAGTATATAGTAAGACTACAGGGAGCAGACTTAGCGTGGACCTACTCCATCATACTTCAGCCCAGGAGAGCAATGAAGGTAGTCTTGGGAGGAAGCATTCCACCAATGACTAGCCAAGCAGCATCCAGGAGGGGCCCACAGAGTACGAGGCACCAGGTTGAGGGCCGGGAAAGAGAGCTGAGATACAGAATTCTTGCTTCTGAGAGCTCACAGCCTGCTGGAGAAATGAAGGGGGAATCTTGGTTGTGGGGTAAGCAGGGCGGATGTTTATGATGTTATGACTTGGAAGTGTGGCAAGACTCCCCTTGCCTAACAGCCCCTCCTTATCTGACTATGGGGCTTGGAACCTCTCAGACTCTGGGGCTGGATCAAGCTGTATCTGAAGCAGTCCTTGGCCCCTTAAAGCCCAGCAATTTGATTCTTAAGTGAAAACAGTCACTTCTCACTCTATTTTCAGGTTAATCCTGAATGAAAGGCAGGATCCCTTAAAACCAACCACCGATGGTTCAAAATTCATTCTTTTTTTTAGTTAAAAAAGGGTCTGGACATTGAGAAGAGCGTGGACCCCAAGGCAGATACAACCTACACATTTTGGGGGCCCCAGTCTTGTGGGCAACACAGATAGTTAAACCAGTGACTGCAGCGCAGTGTGTTGACGACTATTTGGAGAGACTACACACAGCTCGGGAAGTGCACAGCAGGGGGACTGAACCTAATGTGGGGGTAGATCTGAGCTGAGACCCGAAGGATGAATAAAGGCCCTCAGGGAAGAGGGGGGCTCCATGTCACAATGGCTAGAATGGTGGGATCTAGGATCTGCCTAGGGTTCAAATCCTAGGCAAGTCGATTAACCCGTCTCAGCCTCAGTTTCCACATTTTAAAAATGGGAATAGGAATAATAATTCTTACCTCGTAAGTAACTGTCCTCAGAGGTAAAGATTAAGTAGGATATATATAAAGTTCACTAGCAGAGTAACTGACACATAAGAAGGCTTCATAAGGAGAATAATTTTTAATGATGGGAGTAAGAAATATTTCTCAACGTTAAAGAAATGGCAAATGTCACAGCCTAGAGCTAAAGGAGAGCAAAAATGAAGCTGAGGGGGGCTTCCCTGGTGGCGCAGTGGTTGAGAGTCCGCCTGCTGATGCAGGGGACACGGGTTCGTGCCCCGGTCCGGGAGGATCCCACATGCCGCGGAGCGGCTGGGCCCGTGAGCCATGGCCGCTGAGCCTGCGCGCCGGAGCCTGTGCTCCGCAACAGGAGAGCCCACAGCAGTGAGAGACCCGCGTATCGCAAAAAAAAAAAAAGAAGAAGCTGAGGAATTGGTAAGAAATTTATTAGAGCTAGATCTGCCTAAGAAGTAGAGTGTCCAGAATTCCTTTTGGGTAAGCAGCGACCAGAGGGATCACCGATACCACTAGTCCAACCCGGATAGGGGGCCTTTCTATTGACCTCTGAGATTCTGACTCATATGAAGGTGTCCACCTCATGACTGGCCTCCCTCTGAGACTTCCCTCTCAGTCACTGGTCACAAGTTCTTACTGTCGTGTCTTGGTAGCCCAGTTCTCTCTGAGGCTTGTTGTGTGTTAGAAGTCATTTGGTTGCAAGTGACAGAAATACACACACACACACACACACACACGCGCGCGCGCGCGCGCGAGGGGAGGACATTACTGGCTCACATAACTGAGAGATCTAGGCACAGTGATGGCTGGATGCAGGTCTTCAAACATGGTTGCTGGTAATCTTTCTCCATTCTCATTGTTCCGCTTTCCTTTATCCTGGCTTCATTCCAAGCCATTATCTTCTCTATGGTAACAAGCGAATTGTTGAACTAATCAGTAAAGTCCATGGGTAGAAAACACTCATTGGCCAGGACTAAGTCATATGCCCACCCCTGGAGCCAAAGGTCAAGGTCAGCTCCATCCAAATCCTAGGGGAGAGATGGTTCCTGGACCCGTCCTTTGCCTATTGGCTCTCAGATTTCTGCTCTGCATCGCAGAGAAGGCCATCTCCTTGGTGTCTTTGCCTGCTGGTTCCCAGGTAGATTCTGCCAATTGGAGGCACTGACAGAAGATTAAAGGACAGGAAGTAAAAGAGGCCCAAGTATTTATCCTTCTCTCACTCTGCTTCAGGGGGTCTCAAGGACAGTAGCTGTGTCTCTCTGGGGCCCCTCCTTTTACGGTCCCAGCTCCTGCAGCTCAGACCCACCATATCTGTAGCTCACACCACATGGCCCTGGACTCCAGCAACACCGCCCTCCTCCCTTTTCTCCTTAAGCGTCATAGAGACTGCCTGCTGTTCTAACCACTGGGAAGCCCCACCATGTGACCCCCCATGTGACCCCTCACCCTTCGGTACTAGGTGGAGATGCCCTCACATTGTGTTTGGGGTTTTCCTCCCAGTACCTGACAGCTGTAGAGCACAGCCTGACTAACTCCAGTAAACCCTGAGTTATACAAGAGGATTAAAGTTCTCTCTGTAGAAACCAACTGTGGCACAAAACAATCACCCTGATCGCAAGAAACATGGCAGAGAATTCTCTGCGAAGGGCACGAACACTGCGCCAGACCCCCGCTTAGCATTCCAGTGAGTGGAATCCAAACGAAATGAGGAAATAATCATGGGGCTACGACGCTGCCTAATTAAAGCTAAATTTAGCCAACTCTGGTTTTTCAGAGCTGTCGTGAAATCCATTTCAATTCAGACAATAATCGTGGCAAACCAGGATAATGAGGAAAGGGATTTAATTAGAAAGGTGGAGTGGCATCAATATAATAATTAAGATAAAAAACACCACACATCTACACGAGGCCCAAACGAAACGGGCAGCTCTGGGTTGACATTTTCAGTGATTTCACTGTGTGGCTTTGTGGCTTTCTAACTTAAAAAAAAAAAGGGGGCTTCCCTGGTGGCACAGTGGTTGGGAGTCTGCCTGCCGATGCAGGGGACACGGGTTCGTGCCCCGGTCCGGGAAGATCCCACATGCCGTGGAGCGGCTGAGCCCGTGAGCCACGGCCGCTGAGCCTGTGCTCCGCAACGGGAGAGGCCACAACAGTGAGGGGCCCGCGTACCACAAATAAAAAAAAAAAAAAAAGAAAGAAAGCAAGTGATATTGTGATTCTTTCACCATTTCCAGGGGCACCCAGTAAACCTGGTGCCTCATGGCAACATGGTCGGGGGGGGGATGGTGGAGGACCTCCTCCAGGTGCTGGAGGTCTTTAATCACAAGGCAGAGCAGATGCCAGCTCTGTCCTTCGTGACAACTCCATCGCCGGCCCTGGAGTGACACCACAGACCTGGCTCCAAATCAGATTGCAGGGAAAGGGCAGTGAGGCTCCTCCGGAGCTGGAAGGCTGCACCAAGTAGGGGCTTTGGACTCGGGCTGCCTTTCCGCTACGAGGCTTTGCTTTCTCTTCAATTAATATATGTCACTGAGAAATAATCGGGAAATGTCTGTGAAGCTTCCAGTCTCATGAAATGGAAACAGAGGGGAATGGAGGTGATGGGGGAGGAAGAGGTTGATAAAGGAAATACTCTTTACAGCCAAGATTCCAACACACGCACACACGTGCACACATACACGTAATAAGAAGGCTTCAGCTGTTTTATGCCTTTTTCCAGCCCTTACAGGCAGGAAAAGGACATAAAAATCTAAAGACTGATTATGTGGCTACTGACCTGCCATCTCATTCCAGAGACAACTTAGTGAGCAAGCCATTCAATTTCTCTTAGAATTCCCCAATATTCAATTTGTTATCTCATAGGTATCAGGCACTTTAATTGTCTTATTTTATCAGCGGTGCCAATACTAAGAACTAGGTATCATTATCCCCAATCTACAGATTAAGAAACCAAGACTCCGAGAAGCTGAGTAAGTTGCCCCCATGTCACAGAACAGTAAGTGCACGTTTGGGATTCAGTCTCTCAACTGTCAGACTACAGTGCAACACTACCTCCTAGCTCCTGCACGCAGCTAAGGGCCAAAATGTCTCCATGTGCTACACGGCCTGATTATGAGATACCCATTGTGAAGATTTTTAAAATATGGCTTTAAAAATGCAAACAACAGATCTTCCTTGACTTATGATGGCATTACATCTCGATAAACCCATCCTAAGTTGAAAATATCTTAAGTCGAAGATGCATTTAATACACTTAATTTACCAAACACCATAGCTTAGCCTTGTCTACCTTAAACGTGCTCAGAAGGGTCACACGAACCTGCAGGTGGGCAAAACCTTCTAACACAAAACCTGTTCTACAATACAGGGTTGAATATCTCATGTAGTTTATCGAACACGGTACTGAAAGTGAAAAACATAACGACTGCCTCGGTACAGCATGGTTGTAAGTACTTGGGTTGTTTGCCCTGCTGATCACGTGGCTGACTGGGAGCTGCGGCCCCCGCCTCTGCCCAGAATCACCAGACAGTATTGTACCACATACCTCTAGCCCAGGGAAAGATCAAAATTCAGAATTCAAAATTCAAAGTATGGTTTCAACCAAATGCACGTCACTTTCACACCATCGTCACGTTGAAAAATCCTAAGTCAAACCATTGTAAGTCAGGGACCATCTGTATTAAGATTCAGCTTTAAAGACAAAATCCAAGTAATGGACAAAAGAGACTTTCTCAACCAGCCCTGAGTCTTATGATAGTTACTCTAAAAGTAGCATAAATAGAATGTTCTCTTGGAGGGTAATAATGCCACACACTACGTGAACCCAAGGTTTTTTTTTTTTTAATACACCCAGGAATTAGATCCACTGAGAAAATAAATTAGCATATATATGTATATTTATAATCAACTTTATATGAAGGTAAGAATATTCACAGTCTTTGCCTTTGTCTGACCTCCAAAGAGAATCTGCTCTGCTAATTCTGACACCCTCTTCCCCCTTTCTGCCCAGGTTCTATGGCATTGATTCTCAAAGTGTGGGCCAGAGAGAAAGACTGTATGGACAGAAGAGGTGTGAGAAATGCATCAAATAATATATCTCTCTCACCATACCTTTATGAGTCAATCTGACAGTCAAGTAGTTTAAAGGGCTATCTACCAAAAAATAATGCAGCCCAGGAAAGATATTACTAAATACCAGAGGGACAAAATGATTTTATCCCTTCAGTGCTGTGGTCAATGCTATTTTCTAAGACTGGTTGTAACAATCTCTCCCTTCCTACTCGTAGTATGACTCTGGCACTCCCCTCACTGATACAGATGGGTTCAAATTTCCTCCTGTTGAGTTTGGGCAGGCTTGTGATCACCGTGAAGGTGACTTCCAAGGCTTGGCCATAAAAGGCAATACAGTTTCTACCTGTTTGACTTGGAGCACTTGTTCCTGGAACCCAGCCACCATGCTGTGAGGAAGCCCAAGCAGCCACATGAAGAGGCCAAGTGTAGATGTACTAGTCAGCAATTTCCCTGAAGTCTCTGCAAATGTCAGCACTGACTGTCAGATAAGCAAGTGAGTGAGCCTTCAGATGATGCCACACCCCACCCACAGAGTCACCTCCCACCTTCGAGTCTTCCCAGCTCGGTTCCAAACATTATGGTGTAGAGACAAGCTGACCCCTCTGTGCTCCCTTTCAAATTCCTGACCCATAAAATCATAAGCGTAATAAAATGGTTGCTATGTTATGCTATAAGTTTGTGGAAATTTGCTACACAGTAATAGCAAGGAGAATAAACACCCTTTCTCCCTTTCTTCCTTCCTTCTCATCTTTTAAGACACAAGTACTGTCTTCTTTGTGACTCTAGCCCTGTGCACTAATAACAGTTTATATCCACCTCTATTAAAGCAAGTATCATTTTAATCCACCAGTGATTACACTTCTGCCTGCCTGCCATCAGCTTGTGGGCTTTCCAAGGACGGGGACTTTTGCTTATTGATTTCCATTCCCCCAAAGCATTTGCTGTGTGAATGAATAAATGAATGAATGAATGAAATCACCTAGAAACCATCACACTTTCGACCTCAATCTCATCTTCCCAAACACAGAGAAAACTTGATAAGTTTTTTTTTTTTTTTTTTTTTTTTTGCGGTACGCGGGCCTCTCACTGTTGTGGCCTCTCCCGTTGCGGAGCACAGGCTCCGGACGCGCAGGCTCAGCGGCCATGGCTCACGGACCCAGCCGCTCTGTGGCATGTGGGATCTTCCCGGACCGGGGCACGAACTCGCATCCCCTGCATCGGCAGGCGGACTCTCAACCACTGTGCCACCAGGGAAGCCCAAACTTGATAAGTTTTAAAGCTACTGTGTTTGTGAAGACTCATTACTTATGAATCGATACACATGCAATCAATACACCTTCTTACTCTGTGTAAAGAGGCTAAGCTGAAAATCTAGGAATTGAACACAAGAATATTCACAGGTCTGGTGGCAGATGCTGGCTGTGCCCCTCCCATGTCCCTGTGAATTGCTGGGGTCTCCCAAGCACATCCCTACTATGTCCTGTTACAGGTACCTACAACTTCCCCTAAAGGCTTGCTCTCAGCTCCCAAGCAGCACAGGCCAGAAGTGCTGGGGAATTAAAACCATAGAAACAGCCCTTAGCAATGATGGATGTGAGGTGGAGGATGAATGTCCCCCACTTCCTCACTTCTTGGCTGGCTAATTCTGGGGCTCTTTCTACACCTGTCCACCAGAACACCCCAGCAGGAATGAGCCCAAGGGGCTCTATATGGAAAACTTCTCAAGAACTCACCCGTCTTTTCCCACTTTTATTCCCCCAATCTCTTGCTAATACTCTTGGGATAACCTTTGAAATAAGCCATTGGTACTCAAATTCTCTACCCAGGGTCTGCTTCTGGGAAAAACTCAAAATGAGCGGTACCCTAAAAACACAGAACAGATACTACTGACAAAAACAGTAACAAGGAGAGGATACAGATGGATAAAATTCACCCCGCGAGTTACAATTCCTTCCAATGGGTTTTGACAAATGACTCCAATACAAATTGCCAGGGCTGTTGATTAAAGATAATCAACTCAAGATTCAGGCCACAATAAAGTATAATAGACAAAGGGTCCATTTATACGTTAGTGAGGACACTTTTGGCTGCAAGGGACAGAAAACTAACACAGAGTGGCTTGAGAAAAATAGAAATTAACGGGTTTGTGTAACTGAAGTCCTACAAGAAGCAGAAGGTCTCCAGGCAGTGGTGGACCCATATCAATGTTATCAAAAATCTGTTTACCTCCGTTGTTCAGCTATGCTTTTCTCTTGTTACTATTCAGTAAGCTCTTTGAAAGCAATGGGAAGATGCACCTTCAGATTTACATCCCCCTCACGTAGTTAACGTCAGCAGAAAGAGACATGCTCTTTCCCAAGATTTCCATGCAAAATCTTGGACTTGGCTTTTGTTCCTGAAGTGACAACTACAGTCAGGGAATACAGAATATGCACACTGTACAGCCTGGAAGTGCATCAGCCATGGTTCCCTGAAGGAACTTCAGGGTTAGAAGGACAAGGGATATTACCCAGAGGAGCCCAACAGATACCCATGACAACATTAAAACAGAACTGTTATTTCAAGCCAAAACAGACAAGCCAAAACAAAGACACTGAAACTTTCAGTTACTCAAGGAGTAAACACTCCACCTTTTGGGAAAGCCAGTTTCTCTAGCTTTCTTCTCTTCTCTTCTCTCCACAGGGGCTCACCTGTGAATTACTCATTCCTGGAGCTGGCTCTAAACAACATACACAGCCTTTAGAACTGAGTACCGAATAGACTATGCCCAACTTCCTGGCAGGGCCCTGGGTGGTGAAGATCCGGAACAGATCTAAACAGCACCACACAGGATTTGAAAACTGAACTGACCCTGAAACCACAGACCACAGAAAGCTGGTTAGAAATTGAGCACTGAACCCACCTTGGGCTAATTAACCACTAAAACAAAAATATCAATGTTCTCCACAGGATTTCAGTAAGACTCAGAGTCTCATAATGTAATATTTAAAATGTCCAGGATAGAAATCAAAATTATTCAGCACGTGAAGAACCAGGGAAATCTCAGCTCACATAGGAAAAGATGCCAACGCTGAGATAACACAGATATTGCAATTACCTGACAAAGGCTTTACAGCAGCTATTAAAGAAATACTCCAATAAGAAATCTGGAAGCCTCTTGACATAAATGGAAAAATAGAAAGTCTCAGCAAAGGAAAAGAAGATATAAAGAATCAAATAAACATTTCAGAACAGAAAAAAATACAATAACCAAAATGAAAAACTCACTGGATGGGCTCATCAGCAGAATGGAGATGAAAGAGGAAAGAGTCAGTGAACTTGAAGAGGAAAGAGTCAGTGAACTTGAAGATAGATTAATAGGAAGAACACAACCTGAGCAACACAGAAAAGGAAGAGTAAAAGATCCTTCAAGATCTGGGAGACAATACCAGAAGGTTTAACATTTCTATCTTGGAGTTTGAGAAGGGGTAGAGAAAAGCACAGAAAACATATTTGAAGAGGTAACAATTTGAGAACCTCCCAAATTTGGCAAAAGGCATAAACCTGAAGAGTCAAGAAGCTTAGCAAGTCCCAGATAATAAAAACCTAAAGAGGGCTTCCCTGGTGGCGCAGTGGTTGAGAGTCCGCCTGCAGATGTAGGGGACGCGGGTTCGTGCCCCGGTCCGGGAAGATCCCACATGCCACGGAGCGGCTGGGCCCGTGAGCCATGGCCACTGAGCCTGTGCGTCCGGAGCCTGTGCTCCGCAACGGGAGAGGCCACAACAGTGAGAAGCCTGCGTACCGCAAAAAAAAAAAAAACTAAAGAAGTCCATGTCCAATAACATAATAATAAAACTGCTGAAAACTAAAGAAAAAGACAAAAAATCTTGAAAGCACCTAGGAACAATCGACACATTATTTACAGGAGGACAACAACTGAAGAAACTGCAGATTTCTCATGAGAAACCACAAAGTCTGATATGAAGTATAGCCATACACTTAAAGTGTAGGAAGAAAACAGTGTCAAGCCAGAATTCTAGTCTAATGAAAATATCCTTCAGGAATGAGTTGAAGTAAGGACATTCTCAGGTGAAGGAAAATTAAGAGAATTACCAGCAGACCTGCTCTAAAAGAATTTCCAAAGATGTTCTCCAGGCAGAGGGAAATGATACCAGAAGGAAACTCAGAATGTCAAGTATGAGGAAAGAGAAACCAAAGTGGCAAATTTCTAAGTAAATATAATAGGCTACTCTTCTCCTACTGAGGTTTTTAAAATATGATTGATGGTTGAAAGCAAAAATTGGAACACCGTCTGGAGTTTTCACTGTCGATGTACAAAAAAACCTGGTACATCTACTGGTAAGGTTTCAATATTCAACCTGAAATGCTAAAATATTTAAAAGTGAAATATTATGTAAATTGTAATCCCTACAGCAATTGCTAAAAATACTATATAAAGAGATCTAGACACAAAAACAGAATATATACATACAAAGTATGCTCTCAGACCACAATGGAGTTAAATTAGAAATCAATAACAGAGAAGTAGCTGAAAAATCTCAGAAGAACAGAATAGGTAAATAAAAATGGGAATACTAAAAAATATGTTCAAATAACCCCCCAGAAAGGTAGGAAAGGGGAAACAGGAATGAAAATAGAGGAAACAAACAGAAAGCAAATAAAATAGTTGACTAAATTCAAGCATATCAAAAACTGCATTAAAATGTACATGATTCAAACACACCAATTTTCAAAGATAGAGATTATCAGAATGGATTAAAAAACATGACCCAACTGTATGCTGCTTATATGAACCTCATCTTAAATACAGTGATACAAGTAGGTTAAAGTAAAAAAGATGAAAAAGATATACCATGTAAAAACTAAAGAAAAGTAACCTTGAGCGGGTACAGTAATGCCAGATAAAGTACACATCGAAGCAAAGGAAATTACCAAGGATAAAAAGGGATATTACATACGGTAAAAAGATTAATACAACAAGAAGAAATAACAATGATAAATGTGTATACATCTAACATAGAGTTTTAAAAACACATAAAGCAAAAACTGAGAGAACTAAAAACAGATAAATCCAAAATTATAGCTTGAAAATTCAACACTCTTCTCTCAGTAATTGATAGACTAGTAGACAGAAAAAAAGAATATAAAAGACTAAACAATATCATCGGAAAACTGGATTTAATGCCCCAAATTGGAAACATCCAAATGTTCTTCAACGGGTGAACAAACAAACAAACTGGGTTCCATCCATACAATGGAATTACGCTCAACACTAAGAAATGGACTGTGGATACAGGCGACAGCTTGGATGAATCTCAAAGGTATTATTAGGCTGAGTGAAAGGAGCCAGTCACGAAAGGTGATACACTGTTTGAATCCACTTATGGGACTTTCCAGGAAAGACCAAACCTTGGGGGTAGAAAATAGATCTGTGGTTGCCGGAGATTAGGGTTGAAGGAGAGGTATTCTGATGTATTCTGGTATTGGATGGTATTGGATGTATTCTGATGGTAGCTGTGGTTTACATGAATCTATACAAGGGTCAAAGTTCACTGAAATGTACAGCTATGCAAAAGGTCAGTTTTACTGTGTTCATTTAAAAAGTAAAATTTTAAGAAATTCTGAAAACGAGTTAAAATGTTTTCAATGAGCCAACCCAACATAATAAGAAGAAGCCAGTTATTCAGATGTACTGTTTTGTAGGTAAAGATGACAAGGAGGAAAAAAAAAAAAACCACCTAAAAAAGAAAAGTAAGTTTTGACTTGAGCAGTGATTCTCAAAGTTAAGTCTCTATAAGAATCATCTGGAGGATTTGTCAACATTGTTTATTCTGGACCTTGCCTCGTCCCCATCTCTGAGAAATACTTGGCTGGACCAGAAAAGGTACGAGTCTCGAAGTTACCTCTGCCTGCTTTAAAACGTCAGATGAAGAGCAAACTGGACTTGCTCTAGTAACTCAGAACAGATGTTTCTGGATTCAGTTAAGTAATTAGGACAAAATTTTCCTTCCGAGAGTTTACATTTGCAGTGCTTAGGCTTGTAAATTGAGACACATAAACCCTCCTCCTACCATCAGAACTAAAGCTTTTTTCCCTCTTCTTAGATTGAAGTCATTCACATGAGATTCTCTCGAGTTTTCCTATACAGTCACCAAAGAGCCTGAGCCTTAAAAAATGATCCCTCCATGAAATGACTTCCTGCAAGTTTTTGGTGGAACATGAAGACTTTTGTTTGTTTGCCTGTTTTTGGCAGGGAGAGGAGATGCAAATGCATAAAAGCAACCAAACGGGGCGTTTGGGATTCTGGGAAATAAAGTCAAAAACACAACTAAAAAGGTCTCTCTCTCTTTCCTCTAGTTGTAGTTGTAGTTTGATGTTAGCTTAACTTTAAAAAGTTTGTTTTGAAAAGTCATTGTGAAGGGCCCTATCTAATTTTTCATAACGTTTTTAAAAAGAGAAAAGAATAAAAGTGAAAAGTGAAATAAACTCCTAACTTGCTTATATGTGGTTCCAGTATCTCCAGAACATGTGAAGTACCCTCCATTTGGGAATGATGCAGATGAAGGTGCTATCTCACTTGTCACCATTTTACAAGAGTGGGACGTGAAGAGGAGCTGGGTGTTCTAATCCCAGTGGCATCAGTTTCACGAGGGCTTCAAGGGCGTACGACCTGACAGCTCCACACATCAAAACAGCGGCTGTGGGGCTTCCCTGGTGGCGCAGTGGTTGAGAATCTGCCTGCTAATGCAGGGGACACGGGTTCGAGCCCTGGTCTGGGAAGATCCCACATGCCGCGGAGCAACTAGGCCCGTGAGCCACAACTACTGAGCCTGCGCGTCTGAAGCCTGTGCTCCGCAACAAGAGAGGCCGCGATAGTGAGAGGCCCGCACACAGTGATGAAGAGTGTCCCCCGCTTGCCACAACTAGAGAAAGCCCTCACACAGAAACGAAGACCCAACACAGCCAAAATAAATAAATTAATTAATAAACTCCTACCCCAACATCTTCTTTAAAAAAATAAAAACAAAAAACAAAAAACAGTGGCTGCTTTCCCCAGCCCATGTGCCCAAGCCGAGGCCAAGAATTTTGAACCACAAGGTACAGGTTGACCTTCCAGGGCAGTGGGCCCATTCCCCCTCCCCAAGGAGGTGACTTGGGGATTTCAAATGACCAGAGTTGCCTCAGCATCACACCTTGGGTGGGAAGAAAAGATCCTCTGTTTTCATTCTTTCAGCAGTGGAAGTGGAAGATCCTCTGTTTTCATTCCCTCAGCAAGGGAGCTAGATACAGACAGGAAGGGAGGAATCGCAGGCCTGTTCTCTCTCAGCCGGCAACCTAGAGAACAGGTCCAGGCCAGCAAGACTGTTACTGAAAGTGATGCTCAAAAGTACAAAACAGGAATGGCCACTTTGGAAGGCAAAGTTTGGTAGTTTCTTACAAAACTCGCCACACGATCTAGCAATTGCATTCCTTGGTATTTACCCAAGAAGCTGATAAGTTATGTCCACACAAAAGCATGCACACAAATGTTTACACCAGCTTTATTCACAATTGCCAAAACTCTGAAGCAACCAAAGCGCCCTTCAATAGGTGAATGGATAAACAAATTGTGGTATATCCATTCAACAGAATATTATTCAGTGACAAAAGTAATGAACTCTCAAGCGTTGAGAAGACATAGGGGAGCCTTAAATGCTTACTGCTAAGGAAAGAAGCCAACCTGAAAAGGCTACATACTCTGTGATTCCAACTATAGAACATTCTGGAAAAGACAAAACTATGGAGACAGAAAAAAGATGAGTGATTACCAGGGGTTCAGGGAGTCGGGGGAGGTGGGGGAGGGATGAGTAGATAGAGCATAGAGGATTTTTTAGGGCAGTAAAACTATTCTGTATGATTCCATAATGTTGGATACACGTCCTAGAACACAAGACACCAAGAGAGAACTCTAATGGAAACTATGGACTTTTGATAGGTTTTGATAGGTTTATCAATAAACTATGGATAGGTTAATAATAACCTGTCAATATCGGCCCATCCATGGTAACAACTGCATCACACTAACGCAAGATATTAATAATAGGGGAAAATGGAGGAGGGGGCAGGGGTGTGAGAGACTATGTGGGAACTCTCAGTACTTTCTGCTCAATTGTTCTGTAAACCTAAAACTGCTCAAAAAACTAAGTTTAGTAATAATAATAATATTTTAAAACATACAAATCATGTGTCATGGGCCTCTTACCGTGGCCAGAGCCCTGCACTCTCCTTGAACTCCCAGGGCCCCCTTGCAACATTTTGTTGACTTGGTTTATTTCCCTAATGGTTTGTAGCCCTGAATTTCCTGAGCTCCAAGGGACCCTAGCGGCCAGAGGTGTTCATTCCTATGTGTTGTCTGACTCTGCCACCTTCGGAACCACCAGGGGTAATATAAAAGCTGCCTGTGTCAAGAATCTTTCCAGCTTCCCTCACAGGTTTACCTGCAATACTTTGAGTCTTCGTCTCTCTGAGCGACAGCTTCCTCATACCTAACACCGGGGTGATGATAGAATCCATCTTTCCAGCTGTTCTCAAGCAACCCCTATTTACCAAGTCCCTACTCTGTTCAAGGCACTGTCCTAGGCACTGGAGATACTACCATGAAGAAAAGAGACAAAAATTCCTGCTCACATGGGCTTCTTCTAGTGAATGGATTCAGGGAGACAACTCATGGAGGTACTAAGCATAGTTTAGGTCCTTAGCAGGTGCTCAGTAAATACTAGTCATTGCAGGGGTGAAACCCACTGTGTCCACTGGGACAAGAGCTGTAATTCAGGGCTTTGAGTTTTTGCAAACGCCCTCAACGCCCTCCTCAGGTGGGCAGGCTGCAGAGCCTTGGCACTCCAGCAGATGGCAGCAGTGGCAGACACATCCCACGGTGGCCTGAGCGCATGGACCAGGGGAGGAGAGATGGACTGATGGATGTGAGGCTCAGACTCTTATCCTCTGGATCACAGTGAAAGCCTGTTCTTTCTGAGGAGTGTCTCTGAAAACAGAGCCCCTTATCTTATCGCATCATCTCTTGCTCTGTCCTTTCAAATGCAGCCACTTAACCCCCTTCTAGCCCTGCAAGACAAACCTGAGGTTTCAGCTGCTGCATTTTAGAGCTGGAAGAGACTTGAGAATTCATGGGCTCAGACGTTTGCAAAGTCAAAAGTCTCCCGGGCTGGGCGGTAGCACACACCTTCCAAAGCCCTTCCTGGCTTCCAGAGATTAGCGGCACACTCACCCCAACGTCTGGGACAAGCCAACTATCCTGACTTTGACATGATACCACCTGCTTTTCAAAGCACAGTGCTGCCCCAAGAACTTGTCTGCTACCTGGATTTGGCCTCCAGGTGGTGACCCCTGACAGTTCACGGTAGCGACTTCCACATAAATTCCAAGTCCTCCCCAGCGCCCAGAGAGGAGGAGGAACTTGCCCAGGGCTGCCCCAGAGAGCTGAGCACAGCCCAGAGCTGAACAGAGCTCCTACCTGCTGGCTCTGCCTGTGCACCCACTGACCTGAAGTATGTGTGTGTGTCTGTGAGTGTGTGTGTGTGTGAAGAAAAGCAAAGTGGTTAAAATGCTACGTGTAGCCCGAGATCACTGTGACTGGTATTACTCCTCCTTTATGGATAATAACACCCCCGGCAAGAGCAGAGAACATCGATGGGCATTTACTATATGCCAGGCCCTGGGCTCAGCCCCTTCTATGGATTAACTCACTTACCCCTCACAATCACCTGCCCAGGCAAGTATACTCATCAGCCCCATTTCACACAAGGGCTCTGAGCAATTTGCTCAGCATCACTGAGCCGTCAGAGGCAGAACCTCAATCCTTCCTTTGCTTTGAGAAGGAAGGTGATCAAGAGAGGGCTCTTGTCTTGTCCAGGGGCCACCCCAGGGGAGGCTGGAGAGAAAGCCCCCCTTAGATGGCAAGGAGCCAGGCTGCAAGCCTGCCAGGGTTTAGGGAGGTTGCTTTCTCCCCACCCGGCCTGCTGCCAGCCTTCCACCTGTCTGCATGCTCAGGAGGAAGGTGACATAATGACACTGAAAGAGACACAGGCCTAGACCAGTAGCACTGTGGGAAGCGGGGTCAGAGACCGGCTCTGGCCTCCTGGGAGACACCGATCCGAGTGAACTGTGGGGACTCCACTGAGGTTGGGGGGTCTCTAGGGCAGCTGCACAGCCAACTAGGAGAGGGGTGGATGCCTGTCAGCTCTGCCAGGCCCCTCTCGGAACAGAGTGTGGACTCAGAGCCAGAGGGAAAGGGCGGCCAGAGCTCCTCCCCTTCCTGTCGAGCTCCGAGTCGACTAAAAAAGTATTCACAACCTAAAAGTTCAGAGTTATGTTTTATTTGGCAGGAGTTTTTAGAACTTCAAGCCTGGGAGGCAGCATCTCAAGAAACCCTGAGAGAACTGCTCCAAGGAGGCGAGGGGGAAGCTAGGATATATAGGAGTTTTGCAACAAAGGGCAAGTCATCTGAACGTCAAAAGACTATGTTAATTAAAGAAAACTAGAAATCTCAAGTTAAGGAATTTAGGGCTTTTCTATGTATGGGAAGATGCAAGAGTCTGGGCTCGCTGAAATCATTCCTTTGACATGCACCTCAGCTGTCTGGGGCCTGTATCCTGTGTTTTCACATCCTGAGTTTCTTCAGAGCTCACTGGAGGGAGCGGCTGCAGTCTGATGGCTGCTAGATGGCAGGTATTCTTTCCTTCCTGAGTTCCCTCAGGGCTCACCAGCTCACCATTGGTGGTGGCTGCAACTGCCGATGACTGTGACATTCTCTGTTTACTGAGATGGCAGGAAATATTCCATTTCTCGTCTGCTTATGCTTCTTTGAACGTCCTCGTCTCACAGTAACTCCCTTCCGCCTCTCCTGACTCACACTCACACACACACTAAATGGTCAGGGCTTTCCTGGTGTTTTCCACCTTGCCAGAGTGCTCAGAGCCGTCATGCTGTGTCTGGGCTCTCCTCGGCATTTACGAGTCTATGTCTCCAGTTAACCACCCCAAGCCTCAGTTTTCCCATCTGTAAAATGGGAGATAATGACAGAGTACGGCTTGAAGAGTATGGCTCTTGTAAACTTTAGCAACCACAGTACAGCGCGTGACATGCGGTTCACACTCAGTGAATGGTATTAGTTACGGTCATGCTTCCTCAGGACAGAGCCTCATGCCTGGCGCTTCCCATTCCCCCCAAACAACAGCAACAGCAACAGCAACAGAAATCCTTTAGTTCTGCACCCTGGGTGGGCTTTTTCAAAGACTCAACAACCAATCAAGAAGATGAATTCACAAAAAAGTTGAAATGGAAAAGAGTGGTTTAATGTGTTTCCCCCTCCCGGGTAAGAGTTGCATTTTAACAGAATGTTTCAACACCTTGAGTTGAAAGAGTGATGAATGGAGGGGGTTTCAAGTAGAAATCAGGCGGCTGGTGTAAATGTACAGCAAAGGAGTACTGTGGTCCTGATCCTAAGGGAAACTGCGAAAGAGACTATGACACATTGTGATCTGGAATCCCTCACTGCTCTCCCGTACCTTTTATATAAACGCACACACCAAATACCTAGAGACATCTCAAGTCAGAGCTGTGCTTTCTTACGCTATACCTTTATCTCCTAAGGTATAAAATGACATGATAATAATAATATCAATAGTAGCTATGTCTTGGACTTCCCTGGTGGCACAGTGGTTAAGAATCCACCTGCCAATGCAGAGGACACGGGTTCAAGCCCTGGTCCGGGAAGATCCCACATGCCGCGGAGCAACTAAGCCCGTGCGCCACGACTACTGAGCCTGCGTGCCACAGCTACTGAAGCCCGCAGGCCTAGAGCCCGTGCTCCGCAACAAGAGAAGCCACCACAGTGAGAAGCCCGTGCACCACAACGAAGAGTAGCCCCCGTTCACCACAACTACAGAAAGCCCACCTACAGCAACGAAGACCCAATGCAGCCAAAAATAAAATTAATTAATTAATTCAAAAAACAAAAGACCAAAAATCAAAACATAGTATCCATGTCTTAGGGTTATTATTGTGAGGATTAAGTGAGTTAATACATGTAAAACTCTTCAATAGTGACCAACATTCAGGAAGCGCTCTACAATGGTGAACTGTATGAATTGCCAGGTTGGCCTTAATTCTCAGCTCCTGCAAGCGTGCCGTATTACTAAATGTTATTCCTTCTACTCAAACTTGCGTTTGAAGGTACGCACACCGCATCTCCTGAAATCTTGCACAGGCCTCTCAAACGTCATTCCCATTTGCTTTCAGGGAGAACCATACCTAATCTGTATCCTATAGTTTAGCATAAAGCAGCTTGATATACTGGAAAGGACACAGGGACAGAAGATGATTCAGTGCTCACTAATCTTGGACAAAGTCAGATCTCTCTGAAACAGAAAACATTCACAGAGTCCTTTAAGGATCAGATGGCATTATGGATGTGAAAGATTTTAGGTAGAAAGCTATTATTACTACCCCTACCAAGTGGAGTCCTGGGAAGTGGGGTCATGGATTCTATGACCACTGAACTAATTTTCTCCCTCCTCCAGCCCTCAGACTCAACACCTGACCTGCATTTGTCTGCCCAGGCTGCTATAACAGAATACCATAGATTGGGTGGCTGAAGCAATGGAAATTTATTTCTTATACTTCCGGAGGCTGTGATGTCCAGGATCAAGGTCCTGGTAAGGGACGTTTCATTCCGAGGCTTCTTCTCTTGACTTGTACTCAGCCATCAGCTTGCCGTGTGCTTAAGTGACCTCCTCTTCAAGTGTGTACAGAACGAGTGAACTTTCTGGTGTCTTTTCTGAGAAGGGCACTAATTCCATCATGATAGACCCACCCTCATGACATCATCTATACCTAATTACTTCCCAAAGTCTTATCCCCAAATACCATCACATTGGGGGGTTAGGGCTTCAGTGTATTAATTTTGTGGGAACACATACATTGAGTTTATAACATCACCCATCAGTAAATGCCGGTGGGGTGACTGGGCTGCTGGCTTCCGTGCTACCTAAAGCTGGCCCATGGAGAAGTTTTGGCTTAAGGTTCAGAACAAGGAAGGGCTGACTGACACTTTTCTTGTTAAAAAGGAAGATTACAAGCCTTATTCTTGCTCTATTGTACCTGACCATGGTATACAGCAGTATGGCAACAAGGTCTCTAAATGGGAGCAAAGTATCTCGCAGCAAACCATGTCTTTGCTTCATTTGGTAGAGTTATCTAACATCTCTGCACCCCAGTTTTTTCATCTGTAAAATGGGGATAATAAAATTACATATCTCACAGGGTGTTGGAAGCGTCAGATGTGATGACGCTTGTTAATTGTTTAACAGAGTACCTGCCACGATACATGGTGAGAAAACGGCAGTTTTGAATCTAGAACAGTTTTTAAAGAAGGAAGAATATTAAACTTTTTGCTACAGAACTGAGGCTCAGAAGAGCTTAATTTGTGTTTGGATCTGAGTTCTTGGGCAAGACACTTAGCTTCTCAGTTTCCCTACTTAGAAAATAACCCAACCAGAATTTCCTAACATGTGTCTACAAAGTATTCATCCTTTTGGATATCCCATGAAAAGGGTGTTGTATCCCATGAAGTCTTGGGCAAACCTCCATCCTCTCTGCCTCTAAGAGTCCCAACAGAGGTGTACTGGAGCTGGCCTGGGCTAGCTGATGGTTAAATTTTCAGGAATTCTGTGAGCCAGTTATGCATTCAGTGACGTCATGGTGGTAGCGTCACATCAGTCAGAGCAGGAGTATTTATACTCCAGAAATTGGCAAATGCTCAAAATCAGGGCTGTATTTTTTTCCTCAGAGAACTTGTTGTTAAACATGTATCAGCACACATTGGTCCTAATACCTAAGAGCTTATTAAAGTCTCCAAGAAGTCCAGCAATCAACTCATTTACCTGGGTGTTTCCCAAACATTTTAGACCAATGGACTACTTCATTGACAGGGTTCAGAAAACTTTTTGGAAACCTAGCACTAGATGATTCTGTGGCCCTTTTAGTCTACCATTTTCCCATTAGAAGATGCAGCCACTGAGTTCCTCAGTCGGAAGGGACTCCTCGTTGCCTGAAGGTTGAGTTCAGTGCTCTTTTCACCGCACTTATTGACAAAGAATTATCCTTTCACAATTCCACGAGATTTCCAGACTCATCCCCTTGCAAATGAAGGTTTTCTTGCATTCTTCACATTGATGGAATGTATCACCTGCCACAGGTCTTTATACACAATGGTCCTGCTGTCTAAACTCTATCCTCCTCCTAGTTAATGCCTCTTCACTCTTGAGATCTCACCTCAGGTATCAGTTTGGGGGTGGTGGTGGGCAGGTAGAGCTCAGCCTTCAGTCAGATGAGATTCTGCTGATCCCTCCGACACTTGCATAAAACCCTGCTCCTGGTCTTCACGGCACTTATCTTGTGGTAGCTGAGACATGTCCAAAAAGTCTCTGAAGCTCTTCCTATCAAATTGACTTCCCCACCTTTTGAATCTGGGCTGGCCTTGTACCAGGCTCTGACCCAGAGAACATGGAGGCCTTATTCCCCTGGAATGCAGCCCTGAGACCTCTGTGCTAGTCCGCTTAGAACAGACAGAGAAGCACTGCAGTAATGCTGGTCTCTAATATGAAAAATCAGATTTTGAAGGGAAAAACAGCCTTTGAAGCCAGATTATCCCTGTGAGAGAAGATTTCCCAGATTCTCACATTCCCCCCCTTCAGTCCAAAAGCATCTGACCCTAGAGGGCACAGATTTTAGTTTTTTCTCATGACAGCTCTTTGTTATGGACAGGATTATGGGACGTTTCCACACTTCAGCACAGACAGTGCGATACCCTGTGTTGGCTTAAGCCACGTGCTAGGGAAGACTGCTGCCAAAATGAGGAAGTTATACACCAGGGGCACTCAGCTTGCTTTACGTCACAAAGGCCCGATTCCAGGCACTGACAATCCTTAAGTGGAAGAGTCTTTGATAATTAATAAAAAGAACATGAGAAATGTATTTTCGTTGGTAAAATTAGTGGTGTTAAATTAACGTATTAGATACGATAAATGGGTTCTCATTAAGTCAATCAGTGGTATGCAAGATACGTGGCTAGGCCAGCGCCTGGAGAGACAGTCGTCTGTCCTTAGGTGAATACGGTATAAAGTCCAGTGAGCCCTTTAGTGTGTACACTTAGGATGATACCAGAGGCTTGGTCTCTTGATGCTATCTCTAGATTAGCATCACACCTGCTTCATGTGAACCTTCCAAGAAAGGTGAGGTTAAAAGGGCAGAGACTGACGACTCATCCAGCTTGCAAAAAATTTTTGTATAAACACTTTCAGGCCTCCTTGTTAATAAATACTTAAATAATATGTCTAATGTGTATGGCAAAACTGGGTTATGTTGGAGACTTGGTTACATTATAACCTGTCTTTCAAATGCATGAGGTGGTCCCTTTCACTTGCCCGGGTTTTCTGCTTTGAAACTCTTTCCAGATCATGGTGCAGGGAGGGAAAACTGAAGCAGAGAACGTCAATTTCACCAAGCAGATTGGAGTTAGTGCTGATAACATGGCCAGAACTGACAGGGCAGAGTTGTAGAGAGATGGAAATAATACAAAGGAGCTTCAGAAATCTGTACAAGGATCTCCTAGAATCTTTGGGTGAATACCAAGTGGCCTGTGTGCAGGACAAGCATCCTTGAGAGAAGGCAAAGAACAAATACTGCGTACCTATGAGTTGAATTGACATTCTGGAGCTTGAACAGAACTGAGAGATAGTTTTTTAAGTGTAAGTGGAGAAATCACTTTGAAAATTCTGGGCACTCAGTTGACACACAAGAAAGACCATGCATCAGGGGAAGGGTTACTATCATTCAGAATTAAGAATATACTAGACCGTCCCTAACAAATATTAAAAACAAGAGTCAGGGGCTTCCCTGGTGGCACAGTGGTTGAGAGTCCGCCTGCCGATGCAGGGGACGCAGGTTCGTGCCCCGGTCCGGGAAGATCCCACATGCCGCGGAGTGGCTGGGCCCGTGAGCCACGGCCGCTGGGCCTGCGCGTCCGGAGCCTGTGCTCCGCAACGGGAGAGGCCACAACAGTGAGAGGCCCGCGTACCGCAAAAAAAAACAAAAACAAGAGTCAAAGGATCAAGCTGACCCCTAAGGAAGTTAACTGCCTTCTAGACAAAATGCAACGTTATTTAAAGGAAGACCACAAAATCCAGACATTCAACACTGTATCATCCACAATGTCTAGCACATGATAAAATATTATTAGACACATGAAGAAGCAGGAAAATGTGAAGGAAGAAAAATCAGTCAATAACCGAAATAGGCTAGAAAAGATAGAGGTGATGGAATCAGGAGACAAGACTTCTAAAAACCACGATTATAAATGCAGTCAAGGATATTAAAGGAAAATATAAACATTATGAGGGAATAGGTAGTGAGTCTTAATACAGAAATAGAAACTATAAAAAAGAACTAAAATAATACCTAAAAACTGAAAAATACAGTATTCAACATGAAAAATTCACTGGATGGCATTAACAGATGAGACACTATGGAAGAAAAACATCCGGAAACTCAAAGAAACTAATAAAACGGAAGCATATGGAGAAAGAAGCTGAAAAAGTAACTGAACGGAGCTTTAATGACCTGTAGGATGATACCAAGTCTAACATTTATTTCTTGGTTCCTGAAGGAGAAGATAGTGACAGATGGGCAGAAAAAGTATTTTAAGAAATGTAAGGCAAAACCTTTACAAATTAGATGAAAGATATAAACTCATAGATTCAAGAAGCTCAACAAATATCAGGTGGGATAAACAAAAAGAAATACACACTAAGGCGTATCATGAGAAATTTGCTGTAAAACAATGAGGAAAATAAAATTTTAGAAGCACTCAAAGAAAGAAGACAATTTATATATGGAAAAACAGTCATACAAATTATGGCTGACTCGTCAAAAAAAAACAAAAAAACAAAAAACCCAATGTGGGCCAAAATATTGGAATGGCATCTTTAAAGTACTGAAAGAAAACAATCTAACCAGAATTCTATGTCCAGTGAAAATATCCTTCAAAACTGGAGAAACAAACTCATTATCAGACTAACAGAGCTAACAAAATTCATCACCAGCAGGACTTCACAAGACATATTAACAGAAGTTCTTTAAGAGAAGAAAAATAACAAATGAAAATCTAAATCTACACAAAGAAATCAGGAACATTTTAAATGATAAATACCATTAAATACACCTTCGGCCTTCATTTCTAACTTCTTTAAAACATAACTGACCAGCAAAAAGAACAAAATAGCACAGATGTTATAACACATGTGTACGCAGAATGTATGACAACAGCACAAAGGTTAGGAGGGGGAAACAGACATATAATGTTGTGACGTTTTTACACGGTATGAGAAGTGGTATAATGTTATTTGAAGCTGAACTGTGATAAGTCAACAATGCAGATTTTAAACCCTGGAGCTACTGCTGAAAGAAACTATTTGTTGAATGAATGGAAGATTTATTCTAGGTATTAAAGACCTACCTTTTATGGGACTATTGACTGAATTAGATGTGACATTGGTCTTCTCCCGAACACTTTGCTTCAGTGGGATAAGACACTGGGAAATTTTCACAAGGGCAGAGGAGGGAGGAATGGGAAGCAGAACAGGGTGAATTTTCTGCTTCACTGTACCTAATACAATGCTCCAATTGTTAGAATGTCATGTTAGATTCAACCAGACAGTACTGTAAATTCCAAGAGAAATAAAATATTCCAGGAAAGTCTTCCAGCCAAGACCTGAGCTGGCCTCCTGTGGTGACATTTCATTAAGAAATATTCCAACTTACAGTTTATGAAAGGATTAGAATTGACAAAGTGTCTTCCCTGCTAATATAAATACTTGAAAGAAAATTAAGATTTTTTAGAATATGACTTGTCCTTCACTTTCAGTGTCTGTGTGAGGAAACACCTCATATTTTCTCTTCTGACTTATGTCTTGATATTTATTTGCATGTTTTATAAGTGCCGTGCAGGAGATTAGGAGAATCACATTTTGGGTGCTAGATACTAATATTGCTGGGCCAATGGAAAGGAAGCTTTCTTGGTTGTAGAAAAGACACAATTTGTTACTTGAAGTTTCTAGTCATGGTGTAACACCCAAAGGGTATATATAATCAAAGAACTGATGGATTTCCACAAAGCATTATCTACTCCTCTTTTTCACTGGAAGATAGTGTAGCTGGGTCACAGAGAGGACTAGAAATGGGAGTGGATCCCCAGTAGAATGGCTTTGAAGGGCATGGAGTTGAGTGACACCCACCCTCTCCCTTATTCCTTGGGGTTTCTCTGCCCTTTTCTCTAGTGTTCTGAATAGAACTCCATGGTGTGGTGTTTGCAATCAGTGTAATAGTATGTGCGATTACAATAATCATTTTGCATGCATGTAGCTCTTTTCTTCCAAAAAAACTCAAGGGCAATGTTGAAAGAAAAATATGACTTCCAGAACCTTGGTTAGCTTGTAAGTCAGGATTCCTTAACTTGGGGTTTGAACTCAACCTTGGCTTTGAGGGCATTGGTGAGTTGCCTGAAATGGCTTGGGGAACAAACATACATGCATTTTCCCAAGAAGAGGGACCTTAGGATTATTGTGTGTTTGTGCACGGGGAGATGGGAGAGTAAGGTCCAAAGCAAGAGTAAAATCCATTGTTGTAAAAGAGGCATTTCTCTTTCAAAAATTTAGAAGCAACAAAAAATATTTAATCACTGAATCGGATCATTGCACCACTGAAGCTAAGAGTGAGAAGAAAAATGAACATATTGAGTGTATATTTTCTCAGTCTCCCAGTCTACGGGATAAATATTATGCACCTCTTTTACAGAAAGGATTTCAGCTTGGAGAATGCATGTGCTTTTCTGAAAGCAAACAGCTTTAAAAGTTCAAAAGAGGATTCGAACCAAAATATTTCAGTCACCAAAGTCCTATTTTTTTCCGCTTCCTTTTCCTGCTATCGCAGATAAACAGTCCATGCTCCAGCGTAAACCAGTCCCTCCATAGGCACACTGGGTTCCATCTCCTCTCCCCTATTCGAGGACATTTTTCCAGCAACCCTCCCCTCTATCTCCTGCACCAGAGGTGGGTAATCCAGCTGGCCGCTGTTTCGCTATGGACCATAAGGTAAGAATGGTTTTTACATTTTTTTAATCGTTGGGGACCAAAACTTAAAAAAAAAAAAAGAATATCTGTGATGTGTGAAAATATGAGATATGAAATTCAAATTTCAGTGCCTGTAAACACTTGACTGTCACAGCAAGTCAAACTGCTATGCAAATTTCTCAGTGTTTACTCTCAGCTCCTTTCATATGTCGTGGCACTGGTTTCTGCACCACGCGGGGGAGCTCTGCCATGGACTGAGGATCCTGCAGTGTAAGGAATGGTGCCCACTTGGAGGCAGGAACCCCTGGAGATCATGCTCTAGGGAGCTTGGACTCTGGGGTCACCGCTGGATGACTCCAAGCCCACATCCAGGGCCTGTGCAGGCCTCTTCCCCAGATCCACCCTGGCCGGCATGTGAGCCTCTAGGCCACAAAGGGCACCTGTTTGTGGTAAGCTGTGGTAGGAAGAGAAGCAGACAGAGCCATGGGCCTGGGCCTCTTCTACAGCTGTAGAATTCTGAGTAGTCTGGAAAGTCTTTTGGTCAAGATGAAAGTAAATTTTAAGGTAGAAAGATAAAACCTTGCTTCGTTAATAGATTATAAGCTTCATTTATAACTTTGAAGTATTTGGATGTATGGTATGTAGGCCTCCATCTGCACCCTTGCCTCGGGTCCCATAAATTCTAGGGGCAGGTGAATCTGCGTGATTCTTCTCGAGGCTTAGCTCAGCTCTCACCTTTTGCCTCAGTTTCTTAGGGTGGCCATAACAAAGTACAACAACCTGGGTGGCTGAGAACAATACAGATGTATTGTCTCACAGCTCTGGAGGCCAGAAGTCCGAAATCAAGGTGTTGGTAGGGCCAGGCTCCCTCTGAAGATGCTAGGAAGGTATCTGTTCCAGATCTGTCTCTTAGGTTCTGGTAGCCTCGGGCATCCCTTGGCTTGTAGATAGCCATCTTCTCCCTGTGTCTCTCTTCATCTGATCTTCCTTCTGTGTGATGTCTCTGTGCCCAAATTTCTCCTTTTTTATAAGGACACCAGTCATATTGGATTAAACCTCACCCTAATGATTTCATTTTAACTAGATGACCTCTGTGAAGGTCAAAGTCTGAGGTACTGGTGACTAGGATGTCCACATATCTCTCTTGGGTGTGAGGGTGGCAGAATTCAACCAAAAGTGCCTTCCTAGCAAGAAGTCCCCAGAGGCCTCTCTTCGGTGCTATATCTTGCCCCCTTACCAGCTCTCACACCCTCAGACTCTCTCACCATGATTTGCTTTATCTGTCTTCCATTGATTATCACCGTCTAACATGGTTTATAGTTAATTTATGCATTCAATTTATTGTGCATTGAACGTCTCTTCCTATAGAATATGAGCTCCCTGAGGGCAGCGATCTGTCTAGAACAGCACTGGGCTCATAAGAGGTGCTCACTAAACATGTGTGGGCTGAATGATTTGATCCACACTGTCTTCAAGGGGAAGAAAAATGGGCCTTCCTTGCAATAGCAGAAAAAGAGAAAAAAAAACCCAGATGGCCATCAATATTATAAGACATCAATATGTCTTATAATAATAAGACACATAAGCTGTAGTATATCTATACCACTAGCTCTCAACCTTGACTGTACCCTAAAAACATCTGGCAAGCTTTTAAGAAGATTTATGGTGATTCTCAACTGAGAAACAACAGAATCCTTATTGCCAGGTATGGAGTCTGTAATATGTGCATCAGTATTGTTTTCCAAAAAAAAAAATTCAGGGTTGAGAAACACTGACCTATGCCATGAACTCTGCTACCTTTAAATAGAGTTGAGATATATGTTGTACCAACATATATAGATCCAGGTACAACGTGAGACATTTTAAGGAAGCGTACAGTGGTGGGCAGCCTCAAAAATGGCCCCCCGTGACCTCCACCTCCTGACAGTGTCTCCCCCTCAAAAAGAACCTCTTCCCCTTGGATTTACGGACTTGCTTAATGAATAGACTATGGGAGGAAGTGATGAGATATCATTTCTGAGATTAGGTTACAAAAGACTGGGCTTCCATCTTGGGTGCTCGCTTCATTCTCTCTTGGATTTCTCGCCCTGGGGGAATCCAGCACCCATGTCATGAGGCAGCCCCGTGAGGAAGCCTTGGTAGCAGAGGAATGGCGCCTGCCAACAACCACGTGAGTGGGCTTGAATGTCGGTCTGCTGTCCAAGTCTGGCCCTCAGATAAACCCAACCTGACTGCCAACAAGCTTGACTGCGACTTAATGAGACACTCTGAGCCACAAATACCCAGCTAAGCTTCTCCCCATCTTCCTGACCCAGAAACTGGGAGATAATAACGCTTGTTGTTTTAACTAAGTTTGCGGTAATTGGTTGCGTAAAGAGATAAATAATAGACACAGCAATCTACATATTTTCAATGTTTCCACATATATGCATAGAAAGACACAGAAAAGCATATAAAAGGTGCAGACAAAACTAATGGTGGTAACCTCAGGGGTGGTGTGGGTCTGTTTTTTTTGTTTTTTTTTTTATAAGAACTGGTCAAAGCTGGTCAAAAACTAGCTTTACCTGGACAGTTCCACTTTTATTTACTGGGAGAATACACGCATGGATTGGTGGTCTAATTAAAACCATAAGAAAAGATGTTGTGAGCTGTGGTTGGGAGAGGCAGCTTTCGGTTGCTGGGCATTGCAGCTGAGAATGAGTGTTTGTGGTGTTTCCAGAATGATGTGAAGAGGCTTCCACTTGTTCCCCTTCCCCTGGTGAAACATTTATGAGTGAGTTGTATTTCTGGTTCACGGCCAGTTCCGTCATCATGCTCCATGCCACAGTTCAGAGCCCTCTGGGAAAAGTGGGTTGAGGAAAGAAGGAGAGGTCAAATGAATGGAGAGAAAAAGCGCTCTCAGGGACTGAGAATACGCCTGCAGAAGTGGCCCTGAGACTTCAAGAGTTTGTGTGGGGCTTCCCTGGTGGCACACTGGTTGAGAGTCCGCCTGCCGATGCAAGGGACACGGGTTCGTGCCCCGGTCCGGGAAGATCCCACATGCCGCGGAGCGGTTGGGCCCGTGAGCCACGGCCGCTGAGCCTGCGCGTCCGGAGCCTGTGCTCCGCAACGGGAGAGGCCGCAACAGTGAGAGGCCCGCGTACCGCAAAAAGAAACAGTGAGAGGCCCGCATACCGCGTGTGATTTCTTCTATCATTTCAGTTTCGACAACTCACACAAATAAATAAGCAGCCACACTTCCTAGAATTCCCGGATGCCAGTCGGGAAGGGCAACCACTTTAACTATGATGCAGCGAGGGGCGTTCCTTACTCGGCTGACCGGGAAGAGCCGGAAGTCCATGAGAAAATGCCAGTTTCTGGTTACCAACAAGACAATGTCATCACGCCGGCAAGCGTTCACACTGTGCATCAGGGCGTGTGCGCCGCACATAACTCTCACGACACAACATCATGAGGCGGACACTCGCCTGCCCATCCCAAATGAGAGGTAGGTCTTTCTAACTACTCAACCAGAAATATGCCATTTTGGGTCCCTGCCAATACCTGGAAGCCAAAAAAAGCAACAGTCCAGCTAGCAGGGTGCCTCAGGCAGAGGGTTTCGTGAACAGGAGCTCTCTTTGATTAAGGGAAAAGAAAAAGAGAGTCTAGCACGTGCCAATGGGAGAAGAGCAATAAAACGTAAAACACAGCTATGCTCTTGCCAACAGCAGCGGGCCATCACTGGGCGCCCACTGGTACCAGTGCTGTGACGGCTCTGGGTACAACAGCCAGGCTTGTGTCTTGGCCAACCCACAGTGGCCCAGGGCCAAGGAGCGAAGGCAGGGGGCCTGGCTCTCCATCTCTCCCTTGCTCAGTGGGGCTCAACACACGCCCAGTCCTCCTGGCCTCCTCCCTTTCCCAGGCCTGCCCAACCCAGGCATCACCCTCGACTTAGAACCCACCTCCTTGTAATCCCGCACGGCAACACTGGCCAGTTCTGTCCCCCTTTCTGCAGGGACCAGCTGTCAATGTGCAACGAAAAGAGCTTTGGGGTCAGGTGGTCCTACACCCAAATCACACCTGGGCCACTTGCCAAGCTCTGAGACTTTAGGCAAGTCATTTCACGTCACGGGGCATCAGTTTTGCCCTCTGCCAGCTGGGGACAATGCAAGATGGCACTAAGGGGTGTGATATAAGAAAAACCTCACAGGCAGGACTCAATGAGGTTTGGGTTTCCTGACTCTAAGGATTTCATGACTAATCAAAACATGCTTTTCCTCCCCTAAAACATTTGCATTTTAAAAAGAGTTCATGAGAGATCTTTATAGGTTAGGTATTTGCAGGCAGTAGATAAGGATTAACTTGGTGGAAACTGGAAGGTAGATGGGATCATATGGGAAGAAGGGGACCCTCTGGAGGCCTTCACACTTCATGGCTGGTGTGCAGACTGTGGATAAGCCTTTTCAGAATCATCCAGAGAGCCCAGTGGGGCAGGGAAGAAAGCTGACCTGTGTTCCAACACCTGCAGGGACTTTGATGCAGAGTATGTCTAGAATGTCCCCTACGCTTCCCAGACATAAGACAGGTCCTGCTGAGGGGATTTCTGTTTGAACCGGTTTTTCCTGCATGAATCCACTTGGCAAAACAAAAACAAAAGTGATTTCCCAAAAGTTTTTCACACATGTAAAGCATTTCTTGATGTCAGCCCAGCTCTTGCAAAGCCAGTTTCTCACACCCCAAGTAACCTTTCGAGCCACATGCCTCATTTTGAATGGAGAGGATGAGAAACAGTTTCAGAGAATTTTCCTATGTATCATGCCTCCAAAAATAGCCCTTTATTTCCTTCTTATCCAGTGACGAAAAAGGTTACCAGCAGTCTAAAAGCAAAGGGTTGAGAAACTCACACTTTAGAAATGAGGATGCGTGTATGGAAGAAAAAGAAACTCTCTGCTTCTGACTGTCTTCTCTCCTCTCTCCGGTATTTCAGTGAGTTCTCTGAAGTCAGGCTCCCGTTTTCTGGGCCCGTCTTGTCTAGTGTCTGGGGCACTGTTCTCCACTGTGGCTGAAACACCCTGTCACCACGAGCCTGTGCTGATGGGGAGACGTTTGGTTTGGTGCAGGGGAATTCTGGGGTTCCTGATTCATTTATGTAGTTTCCTCTTTTTTTTTTTTTCCTGAGGAAGTCCAGAAAGAGGAATGGGCAGCTGTTGCCAAGTCCTATGGACGCCTGAGTTTGAACTCTCCTGAAAGATGTCACAGTGTCTATCTGACAGCCTGTAGGAGGGCTGCTCTGAGGGGTGAAGCAGTTAGAACTCCTTGAGTAAGGAGCCGAACCCTAACTCAAACTGCTGTCAGCAAAGAGAGATGGCGCTGGCTCGGGCAGCAGGGAGGGACCCGGTGACAGGCACCCACATCTAAGGCAGGCATGCCACAGGGAGGACTCACGAGTTAGAGCTGGTGCGCCCTGTCCCCTCTCTCTCCCTGCCTGCCTCTGCTTTCTGCATTCTCTCAGGCTGCTGTTTCACAAGGCCTCCTCCACGCAGTGGGAAGACGGCACCGCTGCTCCCGGCTGACACAGCTGCCCCTTGTCGTCTCTACCTCACAGCATCGTCATTTATCTCAGGGGAGGATGCTGACTGGGCCTGCAAGTTGCTGCCACTACTCCTTGGACCAATCACCTTTGCTGGCTGGATGAGGTACCAGGATGGGCCAGGCCTGACTCATATGCCCACCTCTGGCCCAGGCAGTTGTGCTGAATTCCAGAAGGGCATTGCCAATACTTGCTGGACAGGAAAGAAGCAAAAGCTATGAGTAGTCCACTTGCAGGGGCAGGAGAGCTTGCCCAGAGCCGAGGGAACCTGCCGCGGGGCGCAGCAGAGGCAGCAGCGAAGCAGATGCAGTAAATTTGCTTCTACAACTGTGCTGGGTTTGGGGGAGATTTCTTCACAGAAATGCCCGTGACATGGTTGCCACGGACGGCTTGAAGGGGACCGAAAAAAGAGAGCAAGCTGGGAGACCTGTGATGAGTCCCATGGGCTATTCTTAATGGGGAAAATACAGAAACATTTTAAATATCCAACAACGGAGCAATGGTTAAGTAAATTATAACACCTCCTCATAATAGACCATCATCAAGAAGTTTTTATGACAGAGAGTAAAATGGCTACATGATAAGGTTAAAGGTGAGAGGCAGGACACAGAAATCTATATGCTATGTGGGCTTAACCATGTACCGCCATCCCTCTGAAAAATGATAAACAGAAAAATATGCCTACTCACCATGGTAGTGTTTGGGCTGTAGGATTATGTGCCCTTCACCTCCTTATCGCTATACCTTTTTGTCTTTGTTTATTTCACTTTCTCCCTTTTATAGCGAGCCTGTCTTCCTTTGGTAATGAGAAACAAAAAATAACTGTAATAATATCCTCGAATTGAGCTCTAGAGGTTTGAGAATAACTAGAGGAGATTTTAACAATTCCTGGAATCCCAGGAGACCGACTCCTGAGAGCCGGTGTGGGGAGACAGAAGAGACAGGCAAAAAGGAGAGAATCCCGAGAAACTAACATCCTTTTCTTTCTCTTGAAAGCAGTATTTTCTGAGTAGCTTTACAAAGATTATCTCCTTTAAATGTTTCCAATAACTCTAAGATGTCAGTACAATTGTCCACCCCATCTTTCAGATGCGGAAACAGAGGTTCTGGGAGGTTAGCTGACTTGTCCAGATCACACAGCCAGCAGAGGGGAAGAGCTGGGCTTGGAACCTTGCTCTCTTCACGGCACTGCAGCAGAAGGAAGTGTGGGTGGGGGAAGGAGAAAGAATGACAGTTTCCCCCCAGTAAACATTCCCAGAGAAGGGTCTCACCCAAGGCAGAAAAACACCACACTCACGCAGAATTTATTTTAGATTAGAGAGACACCTGTAAGAGCGTGGCATCAGTTTATGGTTTTCAAAGATGAGACCACTGAGGCCCAGAGAGGGTAAGTGACATGCCCAAGGTCACACAGCAAGTGTGTACTGTTGCCAAAGGTAGTCAAGGCTTGTCATTAGCAGTGCAGGGCTCTTTGGGGGCCATCGCGTGGCAGTGCGTCATCTGTTATAAAAAGAAGCAGGCACCTCAGTATGAAGGGAGCATCTGTGCCTGTCTCCTAGAAACACGCATCCCTGAGACGGATCTAGAGCTACGAGGGATGGATGGACTTCTTGATACAGGGCTGGAAAATCTGTTATGTTTAATTACTGTTCAAAAACCATATGTAACTTAAAGGCATTTTTTTGGAAAAGGTAAGGAAGAGCCTTTACATGTTTCTTCATACCCATATATTTTTTCAGTGTATTTTGTTTCTGTTGCACTCGGCCTTAGGTTGCCAAGGAGACCGTTATCAGCAGAACTAAGTTGCTGGTGAATAATTAATTGTCTGTCCCCAGCTGAGGCTCAGAAAGAGAACTTCTCAGAGGGTCTCTGTAGGGTTCGGGCAGAATCGGCCTCTGTCTACGGCCAAGACAGGAATGAGGGGCCAGCGTGATGGCCACAGAAGAGGTGGGGGAGCGAGATGCAGGCTCCCCCACCCCCCCCCAACGGCAGTCTCAGCAGCGGTCACTGCCATGGCCACCCACGGCCCTACACCTGACCAACGCAGGGGACCTTGCAGGCCACCCATGGCCACCGTTGGCATTTTCTTGTTTGAGAGATTTCCTAGCACCGAGGTCTTGAGGTGGCCCGTAGCAGGCCAGAAGTGCCAAAAAAACTATTGGGAGCAGCCCTCGACCAGTGAGTGATGGAGGGACACAGGCTGCTCTCCACGGGCACCCCGTGTCCCAGGGGGATTCAGCTCCGCTGACCCACGTGCTTGCTTGCTAACACACACTTTATCGGCTTCCTTCCTTTCCCAGGCTTACTCCTTGGCTCGCCAATCAGTGTTTCCTGAAAACATCTCCCAAATCAACTCCTTGCATTCAGATTGTTGCCTCAAGTCTGCTCCTGGGCCAACAGGCACTGAGAAGATCACAGCGTGGGCAAGACCCCTTTGGGACGCAGGACCTAGGAGCAGTGTTTCCCACCTGCTGTTCTGTTCTGCCTTCGCGTGTCAAAGAATAACCTGTAACATGCGATTTCTCCAGCTCCTCCTTTCTTTTTTTAGATTAGCCTAAACCCAAATGATTGCATGCTCTCAATGACAATTTCTCTCCAGTAAACACAAAAGGAGTTGAGGGGCTCCGAAACCTTGGTGAGTGTGTGAACCAGCTAAAGAGTGCTTGATCTATAACTCGGCGTTTATGTTCCCAGAGAAGGTTATGATCCAAGACAGGAAAACACCACAGTCACGCAGAATTTGTTTTAAATTACAGGACCCTTGTAAGAGCGTGGCATCATTTTATTGCTCAAGTAGCTGCAACTAAGCGTCAGCCCAGGTCTGCCTGGCTTCTCCAGCTACATGTGCTCCTAACCTTCCAGTACTTTCTGTCTGGACCTTTCCAATTCAACTTCCTCAGGTCGAAAGAGTTGCAAATCCCAGCTGAGATGTATAGTCAGACACCTATTCGGCGCATTAAACAATTCGGAACATCTTTCAGGTGAGGTGTTCAGCTAATATTCTTGATTATGCAGAAGAGAACTTTGGGTTATAAGCACCTCTGCCCCTTTGTTACGCAAAGGGACCGGATCTTAAGGTTCCTAGAAAGCACCGAGTCCTCTGGAACCTTCAGTGGTTCAGAGAAGCAGAAACCACCCTCCACCTTTCCTCAAACATACAGACTGCCCACTTTACCTCTGAGCTCTTACTCAATTCTACTCCACAGAATACAGTGTTAGAACTTAAACCTCTGTTCTTCTCCAGTTCATCTCAAAATCCGCTAATGAACTAACCATCTGAAAGTTTTCTCCATTGTCACAAAAAGTTGCGTATCTTAAACACTTAATAATACAGTGATGCTACAACTGCATTCAGGTAGCGGCAACTTTCTTTGCCAGCATCTAAAAATGTGCCAACTTTTCTGGGTTGTTAAAATGAAGACTCTTCCCTCTGCCCACCCCCCTAAAAGTTTCTAACACATGAATTGTCTTGCCAAGCACTGTTGAGAATTACACAGCAGCGAACCATCTATTTCCCACAGACAGCATTGTTTACTTCTGCAGCGAGGGAAGAAGAAGCACTTTGGTGTTTTTTTGTTTTTTCCAGCTGGCTGGCTACTTCATACAAAATCACCAAGGTTAGACAAACATAACAGGGAGAGAATGTGTTTATCACTACAAGCAATGCAACTTCTGGGTGTATGGGCAGAACGCGGGAAAAGGTAAGAGCGCAGGCAGACAGACCCAAGTTCAAGTTCTAGCCCTTCTCCTCCTCAGCTGGGAGACCTCGGGCAGGTTGCTGTACATCTCTGAGCTTCGGTTTCCTCACAGAGTTATTGTGGGGATGAAGAGGAGACAATATATAGGAAGTGCTAAGCTCAGTGCCTGGGCACAGTGCCTAGGCTGGTCAATTAATTATATCTCCTTTCTTCTTCTCCAAGTAAAGGAAGCACCTCCCTAAACAAGGAGGCAGGAAGGGTGTTGTGGACATGTGCTTTTGCCTGCCCATCACTCTTTCCTCCTCCTTCCAAGGACCGCATTCTTTTTTCCCCAGTGATAACCTTTTACATGTGTTGGGTGAGTTCTACTGCCTTCTTTTCTCTTCAGCCACCAAGGTGGGAATGAGTCTTAGCCTTTGCTGAACCTCCCACCCTGCCCGAACTACAATGATAGGTACAGGAATGGATACATGAGTCAAAATGTCTCTATTCTGAGTCCTCCCTGGAACTTTCTTCCGGTTGGAGATACCATAATAGATTCGTTCAGTGATAAATTTGTACGGGTGAGGACTTTATGCATATGGTGGCTGCCTTTCCTGCTGCATCAGAGTTTGCTCAGAAAAGTAGAACCTGTAGAACACGCACATCATGGCGGATCTGTTACAGTGATTTGGCCTTTTGTCATTGTAAGGGTGGTTAAATAGTCTACAGGAGGGTGTTCTTTCTGTGTTGAGTGCAGGAAGCTGAGGTCTGCAGGGCAGGCTGTTGAGAAGGGAAGAAGGACAGGAAGCAGGGGAAGCAAAGATAAACTGAATTCTGCGAGGATCGGCAGGAATTCATGTGGTGAGACTAGAATACACACTGGTCTCACCCCACCTCCAAGCGACCCACTTCAATGATGGAAGTAAGCTGGAGGAGAAGCTGGTATCCTTCATCGAGCTAAACAAGCACTTGGCCCAGGAGTAAGAACAGAAGGTGAAGGAAGATCCAGCAGAGGTTGGAGATGTTGTATAAGCCCAACCCCACAAGGTGAGTGAACAGGTAAGGAACAGCATGAGCAAGCCATGGCAGTGCCTCATAACCCGCACTGGCCTTCCAAGCATAAAAAGAAATACGAATGCTGCTCTAGTTCCACATCCAAATCTCATATAAAAAGTCTATGTGGTTCATACTAACCAGGAACTATGCAGAGAAGTGAATTCTGGGAAATGTAGTTCTAGCTTAGCTAAGCCGACAGAACAAATTTACTACACCAGCTGTACGATGAGAACCATTTAAGAAACGGGGAGAGAGGAAAAGCCCTGATGATACCATTTGAGCATCTGGATCCAGCCAGTCCTGAAGCTATAACTATCCCTAGAATTTCCAGTTGTGTGAACCACTTAGCTTATGCTGGTTTAAATTGTGTGTCTGTCTCTGAAAAGAAAGTGGCCTGACCAATATAAGTATCTAGTTCAGCTTCCAACAGTAATTTGGTTCAGGAGTTGTAACAGAATTCCACTGAAGACCCTAACTTTGTCATGGCAATTAGGAACAAACTAAAACCTCTTGGATAAGAGGGAATGACTAGTATAGAGCATTTTCACTTTTGATGGGTAAAGAATTTGCTAAGAACTGGCAAAAATTTGCTAAGAACTGGCAAAAATTTGCTAAGAACTGGCAATAAAACATGATTAATGTCTGCTATTAACATACTACCAAGTGGCAGGTGTAATCTTTGTAGGAGGTAGGCTGACACATGTGGGAAGCCAAAGGGACGCCCAGACAGAACCGCATAGGCGGGGAACCCCCATATTTCAAACTTTCATTCTTGGTTTTGCAGGTCAAAAGACTTCATCTCATCGGCTTTGGAAGGGGGGGTCTGACCTCCTTACCATTCCCTCAAGAGACTGATAAATAAACCAGCGTAAATTAATTTACAAAGAGGGGATATATTTTTCCAGCAACTGGAATCTTCGCGCCCCTCACCAAAGACACATCTTTCCCAGAGATAGTTCACCTGGGATATCGAATGAAGATTCAGAATGCTTTTTTGAAGAACATGGGACAGTCGGAGGGAGATTTTACCCAGGCTCTGAGCAAGCCTGGTAAACCCTTATTCTCCAAAAGTGGACAAAGTACTTGTGAAGGTCATGACATTTGGAGTCTTCTTTTCTTAGATGGTTGTTTGGATCATGTTCCATTCTCAAAATACTCTGTAAGTTTTGTGACTCTATTACCATATCACCTTATTGTCCCGGTTATGGATAACTTCTTAGAATATCACCTACACAGACTTTCAACTTCACCACTAAGAACAGGCTTTAAAAAAATTAGGTTTTGAAAAAAAATTATTTCCTTCTCCTTTTTCTAAATGAAAACTTTTCCCTATTCACAACACTTCTGACACCAAATGTGCACGTCTTCTGCACCAAACACTTCTCCAGTTCTCTGTAGACACCAATGAGGTGTCCAGTAATTCAATCCAATGCTGACCCTGACGACCCGGAGTTAGCCCAAACCCACAGGATTAGGGCTCAGCCCCATAAGACAGCCCCCAGCTTCAGACACCAATAGCAGGTAGCGGGCTGTCAGGTCACCCATGCTACTACTGTCCGACCTGGCTACAAATCAAGGATTCTCATGACCCCTCCACAGGTTCAAAAATTTGCTATAGTGGCTCACAGAACTCAGGGAAATACTTATATGGTTTATTTTAAAGGATATAAATGAACAGCCAGATAAAGAGGTACATTGGGTGAGACTGCAAGGGTTTCGATCAGAGGAGTGTTTTGTTCCCATGGAGATGTGGTGCATACCTTCTTGGCATGCGAATGTGTTCGCCAACCTGGAAGCCCTCTGAGCCCCCTAATTTGGGGATTTTTATGGAGGCTTCATCATGTAGTCACGATAGATTATGAACTCAATCTCTAGCCCCTTTCCATTTCCTGGAAGATGGAGTATATGGTCTGAAAGTACTAACCTTCTTATCATGGCTTAGTCTTTCTGGTGACCAGCCTCCACCTGGGAGCCCACCAAGAGTCAGCTCATTAGAAAAAAGAGGTTCCTATCACCAGGAAATTCCAAGGCGTTTAGGAGCTCCATGTCAAGAACCAAGGGAAAAATATATTTCTTATCGTATCACAACATCGTACTTTCCAAGCTTTTTAGGTACCAGGCAGTGTGCACCAACAAATGGAGGACAAACACACGGATAAGATATAGTCATTCCCTCAAAGTGCGCAAAGAATCACCCTCCTCGTTCTAGATACCATTTTTCTAATCATGCTACCAAAAATGCCATTACTATTGGGAAAGCCACCTCCCACTACATGTTGAGCCTATGACCTGCCAAAGTCCTATATATTTTTCTTCTTCCTCAGTATGTATTAGAGCCAACTGCTCCCCTACGCCACCCCAGTTCATTCCTTCAGTGGATGCTTTAAATTGTCTTAAACTTATCTTCTTCCAATTTCAAAACTAGTAAATGCAGCATACAGAATCGTTAGGACACCATGCCCCCGCCAACTTTTTAAAACTACTTTTATTCTCAGGTAGTTACTTTCTCAAGCCTGGGAGGCCCCTTGTCCACTAACTGCACTAAGAGTGGATGGATGGGATGGACCTCACACCCATCACCACTCTTGGTCTCTGGTCCTACTGCCCTGGTACAAGCCGCCTTCATCTCTTACCAGGCAGCCCAGTTGCTTTGTGTCCTGTCTTGTTACTTCTAGTTTCATGTATCCCCTTCACAGCAGCCAGAGTGTCACTTAAAATGTCAATCAGATCACCGCCCTCCCTTGCTTAAATCCCGCCAATTATGCTTCAGGGAAGCTAGAATACAACCCAACACCTCTCAGGGTCTACAAGGTGTTGTTTCCCTCTTCACTTCCTCATTCTTTACATTCCAGCCTCTTGGGGCTTCTCTCTGACCCTCAAGCATGCCCAGCTGGTCCCCCTTCAGGTTCTCAGCACAGGGAATGCTCCGCCCTCTCCTGGCTGGCTCCTTCTGACTTGGGCCTCACATCACAGGTCACCACTCCCGAGAAGCTCTCGCCATCTACCTCCCTCGGGAGGTCTCTCCCTACCTTTCCACCACTTGTTTATACCCCCTTTTCTTTTTTTTTTTTTGCAGTACGCGGGGCCTCTCACTGTTGTCGCCTCTCCCGTTGCGGAGAACAGGCTCCAGACGCACAGGCTCAGCGTCCATGGTTCACGGGCCCAGCTGCTCCACAGCATGTGGGATCTTCCCAGACCGGGGCACGAACCTGTGTCCCCTGCATTGGCAGGCAGACTCTCAACCACTGCGCCACCAGAGAAGCCCTATACCCCCTTTTCTACTTTATTTTTCATCACTGCACTTATCAATATCTGAAAATATATTGCATGTTTCTGAGTTTACTGACCTCCGACTCCACAAGCATGTACATTCCCTAAGGGTGCGTTGTTGAGAGACCCCACAGCAGAGTGGTTCTAGTAGTTTCCTTCATATCTAGCAGTGGGAAACGGGCCCCAGGTGCTTCAACCATCCTTCGTCCATTTCCTTTAGCCCTGCCCTCATCTTTGTAAATGGTGTCTTCTTCATTAAACTCTCCTTCATGACCCCGGCAAACGGGCCATCCCTTCCCTCCCAGGTGCTTAACTCAGGTTTTAACTTGACTTTCGGGACAATGGAAGAGGCAAGTGTCCCGATGAGAGATGCTGGATTATCAAGGGCTAGTCCTCTGCCCTTTGGTCCAAGCGTCAGGACAGTTACCTCCCTCCTGATCCCTGAAGGCTCTTTCATTTCCTTCCAGTGATTGGCATCATGGAGACACAGGAATTATGCATTAATGGATCTCTAAAACTTAAGCACTGAATCAAGCCCTTTATTTATAGCTCGTTTTATAAATGTGAATTAAAGTGGGCCAGTCTTATGACACACTCCAATTTATTATCCCCACTTGATGGCCTGGATAGTTAAATACTTCAGTGAATAAACTTAGAATTCATTAAGTCTCATTTTGTCATATTTCATGTATTTGCAATCCACTCTCTTCCCTGGCAGTTTTCAAACAAGGAAATTAAGCCTGGCTCTGAAATTTATGGATGTAGTCTTCTAATATTCCTTTAATTAGAAACTCCTATGCAGCTTCCTAAGCAAGCCACCCATGGAGATAACTTATGGGACTGGGGCTCCTTATTGTATGACGACTTCCTAATTCCATTTTTTTCCCTTAAGCTCTCATTAGCTCTGAAACACCCTGTAGGTAATGTTCTGTAGAAGCACAGGCAGGAGGGCTAACTTTTCACCTTCAGGTGGGCATTAAGCAAGTTTGGTAATAGTTTATTGGTTTAGTTTTCACTGTTGAATATTAGTGGAGTGGAATTGAGCCACATAGCCCCTGGTCAAGGGGGAGCTTTCTGAGAGCGTTTAAAGACCACAGTTAATTGTATTTGGGGAGAGGGAGTCTACCTGCCCCGTTTATGTTTCTAGTTGCAAAGATCTACCTAAACCTATTCTGTCACCACTTGTGCTGGATACAGCTGCCATTTTGGATATCGTGTTAACTACTTGTGGGAGAGGGGAGAGCGGAGAGGGGGGAGCAGAGAGGAGGAGAGCATATGGCACGTATCCAGGTGTGGCATTTCAGCACAGCTTGGATGGCCCAAGTAGCTCTGTTAAGTGTGCCTAAAATCAGATAATACTCCAGGACTCTGGGTTCAGCTGCTTATGGTGGGAACTGTGCAAGAGGACTAGGGAGTTAGAGGTATCTAAGAGTTTTAGAGCTAAACACGTTTGGCCTGAAACTTAATGAAGAGCATTAGAAGGAGTCAAGTCAGTCAACAAAATATTTATTCAGCTCCTATTACGTGTGCTCCTACTTCTAGATGCTGGAGATAGAGCCCTGACCGGGCAGCTAATGCTTAGCACAGTGCTTATAATGGGCCAGGTATGCTTCTCAGTGTTTTATATATATGGACTCCACTTAATCCCCATAGTCCCCTGTAAAGTAGGTTCGAATACTATCCCAATCTAAAGATGAAGAAACTGAGGCTCTGAGAAGTTAATGTGCCCAAGGTCATACAGGCAGTAAAGGGGAGAAAAAGAGATTTGACTTCCAACAGTATGACTCCAGAATCCATGCTCCTAACCATTGACTTTCTTGAGATTCTCCAGAGAAACAGAACCAACAGGATGTGTGTATACATATAGAGACAGATTGCTTTTAAGGAATTGGTCCATGTGGTTGTGGAGGTACAATTGTGACACCTGCAGGGTAGTCCAGCAGGCTAGAAATACATGGAAGAGTTGTGGTTCATGTCCAAAAGTAGTCTGCTGGCAGAATTCCTTCTTGCTTGGGAGAGGCCCATCTTTGTTCTATTAAAGCCTTCAATTGACTGGACGAGGCTCACCCACATTATAGAGGGCAAACCGTTTTATTCAAAGTCTATCAATTTAAATGTTAATCTCATCCAAAAACCACTTTCAAAGAAACATCCTGAATAATGTTTGACCAAATATCTGGGCACCGTGGCCCAGCCAAGTTGACACATAAAATTAACCATCACGGGGCTTCCCTGGTGGCGCAGTGGTTGAGAGTCCGCCTGCCGGTGCAGGGGACACGGGTTTGTGCCCCGGTCCGGGAAGATCCCACATGCCACGGAGCAGCTAGGCCCGTGAGCCACGGCCTCTGAGCCTGTGTGTCCGGAGCCTGTGCTCTGCAACGGGAAAGGCCACAACAGTGAGAGGCCCGCATACCGCAAAAGGAAAAAAAAAAAAAAATTAACCATCACAACCATTTCTATGGGCTAAACTAAGTCCTCCCAAAAAGATACATTGAAGTAGAGAAGTTATTCTAGTAACTCAGAATGTGATCTTATTTGGATGTAGGGTCATTGCACATGTATTAGTTAAAAAGACGTCATACTGAAGAGGGGTGGGCTCTTAAACCAATATGACTGGTGTCCTTATAAAAAAGAGGGAGAGACACATAGGGAAAACGGCCATGTGAAGACACAGAAACACAGGGAGAAGGCCATGTGAAGACAGAGGCAGAGATTGGAGTTATGCTGCCACAAGCCAAGGAATGTCTGAGGTTATGAGAAGCAGAAGAGGCAAGGAAGGATCCCCCAACACCTTGATTTCAGACTTCCAGCCTCCAGAACTGTGAGAAGATAGATTTCTGTTGTTCTAAGCCACCCGGTTTGTGGTATTTTGTTATGACAGCCCCAAGAAACCAATACAACCCCATGCTTTGGCGTTTCTCAACAACCCCATCCTTAGGGAGTCTATATTCTTGGAGAGAGGAGGGCAGATAATAATCATGAGACCCACATTAGGCTCTTAAGAGTCATAAAAGACTCCTTCAGTGGTAAGTTTGTGCAGGTGAGCCTTTATGCATATGGTGGTCACCTTTTCTGCTCTATCAACCAGGGTTTGCTCTGAAAAGCAGAACCTTTAGAAGATATATATTATCAGGGATTTGTTATAGGGATTTGACCTTTTGCAACTGGCAGAGCTGGATCAACAGTCTGTGTGAGGCTGCTTTTCTGTGTCTCGTACAGGAACCTAAAGTCTGCAGGGTAGGTTGCTGAGAAGGAAAGATGGCTGTGAAGTGCGAGAAGCAAGGATAAACTGAAATCTGCAAGGTGAATGTCATGGCAGAGGTCACACATGGAGGTGACGGCAGACTAGACTCAAGGTTACCAGACTTCCTATTGAGGGTCTTTCCTATTACTCCATCATATCTTTTACAGAAGCCTAGAATTTATTTTCTTCCAAAAGAAACCCTGAAGGCTTCACCAGATCTTTAGGAACTAAAAAGCATCAACTGCTCAGTGAACTCTAGTTAAAGTGATTCTTTTACAGAAAGACATAGAGCCAAATGCGTTCACTAGTTATTTTAGAATTTGGGGACTGGGGTTGGTCAAAAAATTTCTTCTACTCTATGTTTCCCAAATTTTCTATAATTATCAATTAAAATGAAACATAAGACAATCATTCTTCAGAAGAAAAAAGAAAAATCTTGATGCACCTCTGAACCACGTATCCTTCTCAAGGAGGATCAATGTGCATTTGCTGGCTGGCTGGTCCTGGCTGGCATTCAAAAAAAGTATAAAGCCAGTGGTTTTAGAATTTGAGGAAGTTCTGAATTCCTGGTTTAGAATTACACGTCCTAATTTTGGCCCCGATCTCTACTTCCTTTATCCCCACCACTCAACCTCAGCTTTGTGTAAGGATATGGCAGGCTTAGGGCTAGATAATTCCTAGCCTAGGAAGCACAGCAGTCCTTAGATCCAAAATTAGGTTGGTTTAGCATTAGGGTAACCATGTTGTTGGCTTCTGAGTCAATCATCTACTGGTACTAGTAAATACATTACTAAGTAATACACTCTATGGTTCCCTACCTTTCCACATCCTTCCCTGACTTAATCAACCCAATTTATTCCTCCAGAACCTGTGTTCTTTCTGATTTGGTCATTCATTCAATCAGTATTTATGAGTTCCTCCCATGTGCCAGATACTGTGACAGGCAATGGGGATGCAAAGATGAAAAAGACATGATCCTGTGCAGCTACTATGTAAAACAGTACGGAGGTTTCTTTAAAAAAAAACTAAAACCAGAACTACCATATGATGTATCAATTGCACTCCTGGGTATATATCTGGAAAATATGAAAACTAATTCGAAAAGATACATGCACCCCAATGCTCGTAGCAGCACTATTTACAATAGCCAAGACACGGAAGCAACCCAAGTGCCCATCAACAGACAACTGGATTAAGGAGATGTGGTGTATCTTTACAAGAGAATATTACTCAGCCATAAAAAAAGAATGAAACACTGCCATTTGCAGCAACGTGGATGGACCTGGAGAATACTATGCTTAGTGAAATAAGTCAATATCACTTATATATGAAATCTAAAAAAATAATATAAATGAATGTATATGCAAAACAGAAACAGACTCACAGATATAGAAAACAAACTTGTGATCATCAAAAGAGAAGAGGGAAAGGGGGAAGGGACAAATTAGGGCTATGGCATCAACAGATACAACCTACTATATAGAGAACAGATAAGCAATAAGGATATACTGCATAGCACAGGGAATTATACCCATCATCTTATAATAACCTACAATGGAACATAATCTGCAAAAATACTGGATCACTATGATGTACACCTGAAACTAACACAATATTGAAATTCAATTGTACTTTGACCAAAAAAAGACATGACTCTGGCCCTTGATGGATTCATAGATTCATTATCAACTACTCTATAACACAGTCGATGCTTTAAATAGTAGTAAAGCACAGTGGCTAAGAGTCTAGGCTTGGCAGTCAGAATGTCCGGGTTCAAATCCTGGCTTTACTTCTTACTGGTCATGTGACTTTCATGAATTTTTCTAGACCCCATCTGTAAACGACAGACAATGATGATGACAGCAAGAAAACAGCTAACATTTATCATGTCCTTACCGGGTGTTCGGCCCTGGGCTCTTCCATGTGGATTACCTCCTTGAATCCTCACCAGATCCCTAAGAAGCAGTCATTTTTATCAACCCCATTAGACATCAGGTTTAGGAGGTTAACTTACTTACTAGGAAAGGGGAGTGGTGGGAAGGGACTGCTGAGGACCTCTTTGTGCTGCACCTTAGTGGCCCTGGGCCCACCTGACTATGCCCACTGCCGCGGCACCCACCTGATCCTCTGAGCTCCGGAAGGCACGCTGAGAGCTTATGCGAACTCCAAAACGTGACGGCCAGGGTGTATAAATTAAACGCGTGCCTCCGCCTGGGAGAATGACAGGCTCCCTGTGATGACTGCCCTGTGAAAAATGTTAGCCTTCAAAAGGCTTTCTCCCTTCCTATTCTGTTAGCACTCACATAGAGGTCTATTAGCGGTGCTCCCAGCCTGTCAGGGATGCTGGCAAGGCCATGCAAAGAACCCACTCCCCGAGAAGAGCTGGCTGTGTTTTTAGCTCCAGGCTGCTGGCACGTGCCACCTGCCCAGGTACCCAGTCACAGGATTTATTGTGCTCTGGTGTGTTGGCTCCCATAACTGCCCTGGGATCTCACACTGACAGACATATGTTTCGTGGAGAAAAATATAGGCCACTACACAATGGGGAAGAAGAGAGCGAACACAGGGAAGAGGGAGGGGAGGGGAGAGGAGAGGAGGGGAGGGGAGGAAGAGCAGATCAGAAGGCAAAGGCTGTAAAAGATTCTACTCCATCCCTGAGCCTTTAAAAGTAGGAACCACTGAGCTAGGGGCTTCCGTGGTGGCGCAGTGGTTGGGGGTCCGCCTGCCGATGCAGGGGACGCGGGTTCGCGTCCCGGTCCTGGAGGATCCCACGTGCCGCGGAGCGCCTGGGCCCGTGAGACATGGCCGCTGAGCCTGCGCGTCCAGAACCTGTGCTCCGCAACGGGAGAGGCCACAACAGTGAGAGGCCCGTGTACCGAAAAAAAAAAAAAAAAAGTAGGAACCGCTGAGCTGATCTAGAGTTTATGACCCAGAGTTTCGGGGTGGCTATCTCCTCTGCGGTCAAAGGAGGGCAGTGAGCTTGCAGACACAGCTCACTCCTGCAAGGGCTGTGATGGGAGCAAAAGGAAGTTGAGCTGGTAGGGCAGGAAAAAACCAGAATTCCACACAAGGCTGAGCCCACCCTTTCCCACCTTTGGCTACAGAAACAATTGCTACAGGGCAGTATCTCAGGAAAAGATGCTCCAGGTCCATGGGAGCACTGCTATGCAAGTATGGGCTGCTGGCTGGAGCACGTCTGAGAATCTTTGGGTACCAGTTGGTGATAACGTAAGTACAGAAATGAGAAAACATGATTAGAAACTTTTAGCGTGATCTAACGCTGTGGAGATATCCCAGCAAATGATTGCTTACTTGTCTCACTGGTCGTGGCATAGACCAGTTTGGGTGTTGAACTTGAACTTGTGGGGCGAAAGGCCCATGGCCTGAGCTGTCAATTACTCATGCACAGTCACATAACGTCCTGGGCAGTGGGTTTGACAAGCACTCTTGAGGAGGTTATTAATATACCTCTATGGTCACTAGGTTACTGTGCCCTTATGAGCGTCAGTTTCCCCGTTTGTAAACTGGTGATAAATTACCTATGTCCTAAGGACTTTGGGAAGATGAAATGAGATGTGGTATGTCAAGGGGTTAGCGTGGTAGCTGACAAAGGCTGTGCACTCAGTACAAGTGAGCTCTTGTTACTCAGTCATGGTGAACAGACAGAGCTTTCAATTTGGCTTGGAACAAGGTGTCTCTGCACCACAGATATCCAGGGAAGCGAGCCCAGTCTCGAAGACTTGACCTAGAGCAAGCCAAGGATACCTCCAAGTGCAAGACAGAGGGGCTGGTCACCGGCCAGGGGATGAAGATGGTAAAGCTCATTCCCTTGACCGGGAACAAGCAAATCGATGGTGAACGAAAGCCTCGGGTCCTCTAGTGCTCTAAAAGCCGATAATAAAATTTAAAATCAATGGCGAAGCTGACAGCAAACCGATGGCGGGGCCAGAGACCAGGCATGAAGTGTCTCCATGCTGGGAGCAGGCAGACCGCCTGGGCGCAATCCTAGGAACAGCACGCGGAGCATCCAGGTGAAGGCGTCTGGGTGCCTGGGTTTGGCAGAGATCCGGCCTCCTGGGCTGCTGCCGCCCCATGGATGCAAGAGGCACATGTGGGGAATGAGGCTGTCCAAGAGTAACACCTGGCCCCCCAGTACCGTCCTGTTGTATTCATTCAGCTTTTGGAGGAGTACAGCCAGAGCCTGGGAAATCCGATTTTACAGCATTGATTTCAGCAGCATTAAAAAAAAAAAAGGACAATGTTGTCTAGCACATTGTTATGGGCTGAATGTGTGCCTCTCAAATTCATAGGCTGAAACCCCGATCCCTAACGTGATAGTGTTAGGAGCTGGGGGCTTTGGGAGGTAACTGAGTTATGAGGTAGGTCATGAGGGTGGGAGCCTCATGACGGGATTAGGGTCTTATAAAAAGAGGAAGAGACTAGAGCCTTCTCTCTGCCTTGTGAGGACACAGCAGGAAGGTGGCTGTCTGCAAACCATGAAGAGAGCTTTCACCAGGAAGTGCAGCAACCAGCAACTTGATCTTGGACCTCCGACCCTCCAGAACTATGAGAAATAAATGTTTGCCATTTAAGCCACCCAGTCTCTTGACATTTTGTTACAGCATCCTGAACCGACCAAGACACACAGACAATCACAGTATTTCTCAGGTGAGGGGCAATATAGATGCATCTACCTGCGCAAGCATTTCTTGACCCCCCTCGATGTTCTAAGGACTAGAGCGAAATAGGACAGTTGAGAAAGTAAAGAGTTCAAGACTGGCAGGGGAGAGAGACAGGTTAGCAAACACTTAGCACCCAGCTTACCAGGTACAACAATGGCTTTATGAGGCCAGAGGAGAGTGTAGGGAACACTACCTGGGGGCAAAGGTGGGGTGGGCAGGGAGATGATGCTGAAGAGATGACAATACCTTTCCTGCCTACCCGTTCTAAGGACGTGGTGGAACTCTGGGTGGCTGCTGTCATGATGTGTGATGAAGGGGAAAGTGGGCCAATCAGACTATCTTAGGAATTCTAGTAGTAAGTGTAAGTGCAGGAATAAAACCTATAATGGGCTGAAGAAAGGAAGAGGATAGAAGAGAGGCTCAGAGTGAAGGAGAAAGGCTGAGAGAGAGAGACAGCGAGACACAGAGAGAGACAGAGAAAGGGAGAACAAACGAGCGCGAGGGAGGGAAGGAGGGAGGGAGAGAACGACCTAACTTAATTTTGAAAACTTTAGACCCAGTCCTATAGTTCTGCTGCCCTGTGGCATGGCTATATTTCACTTCTAGCTTTGGAATATGTTTCCGTAAGTTAGAATGGGTAACTTTTACTAGAAGTAGTCTCTATTCTCAACAACCCAAAGAGCCCTAACGGAACTCTAGCAGTGATCTGGGAGAGCAACACTGACTCACAGAAATACAACTGCACGGGGACTTCCCTGGTGGCGCAGTGGTTAAGAATCCGCCTGCCAATGCAGGGGACACAGGTTCGAGCCCTGGTCCGGGAAGATCCCACATGCCGCGGAGCAACTAAGCCCGTGCGCCACAACTACTGGGCCCACGCGCACAACTACTTAAGTCTGCACACCTAGAGCCCGCGCACCGCAACAAGAGAAGCCACCAGAATGAGAAGCCTGCGCACCGCAACGAAGAGTAGCCCTCGCTGGAAGCAACTAGAGAAAGCCCGTGCACGGCAACGAAAACCCAACACGGTGAAAAATAAATAAACAAATTTATTTAAAAAAAAAAGAAATACAACTGCACGGTCTCAGCCAAACATAAAAAGAGAAATTAAACGCTGCTGCTGACGTCACCCTTCTGCGCATGCGCCCTGGCCTGAGTGCTTGGCGGGAGCCGTGACCCTGCCTGTCCCTCCGTGGGTCAGTGAAGTCCGCTGAGTGTGAGCACCTCACTGAGCTGAGTGCACGCGTTGTGTTCATTATACGTTTTGGAATAAGAAGAAGAGAGGGAAAAGGAGAGAGTATTTAGCAAGCAAAGGAACGAGCACCTTCTTTACTGTGAAGGCTCATCATTTATATGAACTGAGGTGCTTGGTGAATTAAAGCCACATGTGAGTTAAGTGTGTTGATTTCATGACCTAACTTTAGAGTGAAAACACTCAGATTCCGCCTTTGGTTTGAAGAACTGAAGCCAGTAATTAACTCTTAAGTCTTACACTAACAAACAGCTTCCTTTACAAGCTAAGTGTCAACTGAACCTCGATTCATGAAGTCACCAATTAGTCTTCTTGGCTTCATGTTCAGTCCAGAGCCATCAGATTAATAAATATGTTACATCAGCCGTCTCCAGCCTTTTTGGCACCACAGACGGGTTTCGTGGAAGACAATTTTTCCATGGGTGCGGTGCAGGGGTGGTCAGGCGGTAATGTGAGCGATGCAGAGGGCAGATGAAGCTTCGCTCCCGCGTCGGCCGCTTCCCTCCTGCTGTGCGGCCAGGTTCCTAACAGGCCGTGGACCAGCACCGGTCCATGGCCCAGGGGTTGGGGAACGCTGTGTTACATCATCTCCCTACACTGCCTCTTTGCCAAAGATAAACGGCACAAGAGCAGATTAAAACTAAAACCCAAGACAGGATACCTGTCTGAAATCAGAGGGGTCTTAGAGTTTCCAAATGAATGAGTCCACTGGAATTAACAACTTTTTCTCTAAGCTCTGTAGGGAGAGGGGACAGCCAGATGGCCCAATGCATCCCTTTGTCCGTTTTAAACTCGCTAAATGAAAACCACGTGAAATGCTGCTTAGTGAGCCAGACGATGTCCAGGATTTAACAGCTGGAAGAGGTGTGAGCTCAGCCCTAGCGTAGACAATCTTCTCCCTAGTGTAAATACTCGGGTTGAGCGCCTGCAGAGGCTTTGCTCAGACAGATGCACACGGCGGCCCCGACCAAGGCTGAGAACGGACTCAGCCTGTGAGAAAGGACTCTGGAAACTCCGCCCTCCGCAGAGAAAAGCTAAGCAACATACACGTTTATCTCAAAGTTAAAGATTTAAATCAAGTCTAACTCTGAATTATTCTCCTCTGTGAAATTAGCAGTTAAGCAATACATGTTCATTTTCGTGCTAAAGGGGTTCCAGAATACGCCACGTCACAATATGCCATTTTGGCATAAAGGTTACTTTGAGCTGAAGGCAACTGAGAGGTAACAGATGCAGGAAGAGGATTTCTCCGCATTCCCCTTACCTGCCTAAAAGCAGGGCAGAGATTTCCCTTTGTGAAGGTGCCTCCCCAGTGCCAAAAAGGGAAGAACAAATGGTCACCAGAGACTAGGAGTTGACACTGAGCTGAGTTGGCATCAACAGACCTTACCAAAATAACTCTCCTAGGGAAAACTAACGGAAGACATTTTGCAGTCACCGGCCCACAATTTATCATCCTTTGAAACCTGAACCTCTTTCCTTTGATACAATGGTATATGAGCCCCGAGACTCTAATCACGTTTTTCAGTTTCACCTCTTTTCTGTGAACTCCTGTGCACATAAACATTAATAAAAATTATATGCCTTTTCTCGTGTTAATCTGCCTTTTGTTAGTTTAATTCACAGGCCCCCAGGTATTAAACATAAGAGGGTGGAAGAAAACTTTTTCCTTCCTGACAATGTTGCAGTGCTAACCTCAAAACTTAAGGGATACTTACTTAAAGGGATAAATGTAAAAGGAATCCCTACCCACCAAGGATTGTAAAAGCAAGAATGTAGTAAAGAAAATATCAGTATGCTCATAAGGATGACAAATATTTTTAAAGACCAATAATAACAAATAATGGCATAGATGTGGCACAATGGCACTTTTCAACCTCTTGATGAGCACATACATTTGGTGAAGACTTTTTTGGAAGGCAATTTGGTGGGCTCCATCGAAAATGAAACCATACAAACTTTTGATCTAGCAGTTTTATTTCTAGGAATTTAAGGCATCCTTGCATACATGCACAAAGTCAGCAGGTGAGAATTTTTGTTTCAGCATTGCTTTTAATTGTAACACACTGAAAATCACTCACTATCCAGCAATGGAGAAGTGGCTACAAGGAGTGAGCAGAAAGAAGGAGGTAAACCTCCATCCATATACCAACATGGGAAGATTTCCAGGACAATGAAGGTGTTTAAATAGTAAGTCACTGAAGTAGACAAAGATTTCTTAAATAGATCACACTAAGCACAGTCCATTAAAAAAAAAAAGATTGATAAATTGAACTTCATTACAATTAACAACTTATGTTCATCAAAAATACAATATTAAAAGAACCCACAAGTCCATCAAATGATGAGTGAATCAACAAATGTTTTATATCCATACAATGGACTATTATTCAGCAATAAAAAAATGAATGAGGGACTTCCCTGGTGGCACAGTGGTTAAGAATCTGCCTGCCAACGCAGGGGACATGGGTTCTAGCCCTGGTCCGGGAAGGTCCCACATGCCGAGGAGCAACTAAACCCGTGCACCACAACTACTGAGCCTGAGCTCTAGAGCCTGCATGCTGCGACTACTGAAGCCTGTGCGCCTAGAGCCCATGCTCCGCAACAAGAGAAGCCACTGCAATGAGAAGCCCGCGCACCGCAACGAAGACTAGCCCTTGCTCGCCACAACTAGAGAAAGCCCGCGCGCAGCAACGAAGACCCAACGCAGCCAAAAAAAAAGTTAATTAAGAAAGAAAAGAATGAAATTCTGATACATGCTACAACATGGATGAACCTTGAAAACATATGCTAAGTAAAAGAAGCCTGTCACAAAAGGTCACATATTGTATGATTCCATTTATATGAAATGCCCAGTACAGGCAAATCTATTAAGACAAAATTAGATCAGTGGTTGCTAGGGCCTAGTGGGAGGGATGAAGAGGGAGTAATAGATATGGGATTTCCTCTTGGGGTAGTGAAAATATTCTGGAATTAAATAGTGGTGATGGTTGCAAAACTTTGTGAATACGGTGAAAACCACTGAATTGTATACTTTAAATACATGAATTTTACGGTACATGAATTGTATCTTAATTTTGAAAATTGCCTTAAAATAAACAACATCAAGAGAGTCAAAAGGCAAACCCCAGACTGTGAGAAAATAGTTAAAATATTTAGACCTGACAAAGGATTCATATCAAGAATATATAAAGGGCTCATACCAACCAAAAAGAAAAGACAACCCGATTTAGAACAATTAGCAAAAGACTTTAACAGGCACTTCCCAAAAGTGTTTACAGAAATGGCCAAACCTTATTAAAAAATGCTAAACATCTTTAGTCATCAGGGAAATGCAAACTGTAAGCACAGTGAGATAACACCACCCACAGCCCAGAATGCCAACCAATTAATAGCAAGTGCTGGTAAGGCTGTAAGCAACTGGTGCTCCCATACTCTGCCGGTAGGAATGTAAACTGGTGCGGTCACTTTGAAAATCTGTTTACGTTATCTTCCAAGGCCAAACATACATCTACCTATGACCCAGCAATTTCTTTCCTAGATATACGCCTATCAGAAACGAGTGCTTATGTCCACTCAGTGACGTGCTCAAGGATGTTCACAGCAGATTTATAAGACCCCAATGTAAACAGAATAATTGTCTTTCCACTGGCAATGAATAAACAATGAAATACAGTAGAGTACTACTTAGCAATAAAATTGAAAAAAACTAAGGAGACAAACAACATGGATAAACCTCCCAAACAATTAAGTGAAAGAAGTCACTCACTACAGAGTACATACTAAATCGTTCCATTTATTAGAAGTTTAAGAAAGGGCAAATTGCTCAATGGTGACAGATGTCAGAAGAGTGGCTACTTTTATAGAAAAGGAGGGATTAGAAAGGGGCATTAGGAAGCCTTCTAAGGTACTGCAGATATTCCATATCTCAATCTGGGTGATGGTCACAGGGTATATACATATGTTAAAAAAAATCATCAAGTTGTATGAAAAGCAAGTGATAAAAAATTTATGTAGATCCTTATCAAAATCGCTCCTGTCTTTTTTTTTTTTTTTTGCAGAAAATGACAAGCTGATCCTAATATTCATATGGGAAATGAAAGGCGCTCAGAATAGACAAAACACCTTTGAAAAAGAAAAGTAAAGGTGGAGAATGCACACTCACCAATCTCAAAACTTATTACAAAGTTACAGTAATCAAGACAGTTCGGTACTGGCATAAGAAAGACATACAGACCAATGGAATAGAATAGAGGGTCCAAAAATAAACCCTTACATTTACGGTCAATTCATTTTTAACAAAGGTGCCAAGATAATCACAGGGGAAAAGAAAAGTCTCAATAACAAATAGTATTGGGACAACTAGATAACTGCATGAGAAAGAATGGAGTTGGACTTTTTCATTACAATATACACAAAAATTGACCATGAAGGGATTACAGACCTAAATGTAAGCACCAAAGCTACAAAACTCTTAGAAGAAAGTTTTGGAGGAAACCTTCATGACCTAGCCTTAGGCAAAGCCTCCTTAGATATGACAGCAAAAGCATAAATGACAAAAGAAAAAAGATGAAGTGGACTCCACCAAAATTAAGAACTTTTGTGCTTCAAAGGACACCACCAAGTAAATAAAAAGGTAATTCACAAAACTGAAGAAAATATTTGCTATCTAATAAGAGACTTTAATCCCGAATATGTAAGGAATCCTTACAACTCAATAATAAAAAGACAACCCAGCGTAAAAATGGACAAAGGATCCAAAGAAAATATGTAAATGGCTAATAAGCACATGAAAGGAAGCTCAATATCACTGACCATTAGGAAAATGCAAATCTAAACCACAACGAGATACCACTTCATACCCCTTAAGATGACTATAATCAAAAAGATAGACAGTAACAAATGTTGACTAGGACGTGGAATATCCTCATAAGATTTTTCTTTAAAAAAAGGATGGTACATGATTATATTTCAAGAAGCCTGTTAAAATATATAAAAGTATGATTTTACATACATATAAACAACCCATCTATAAATATGTAGATAGATATGCATGAATTTGGGTATATATTCCTAGAAGAAAGCTTGGGAAGATACATCCAGAGCTCGTAAGCTGTTTCTTCTGGGAGTGAAGGGGTCTTCGGCCATGCTGGTTTGTTTGCTTCTGCACTGTTTCATTATTATTCAGTAAGGATGTTATCCCGTATTACTTGTATAATAAAACAAAGTTTTGGTGCAAAAACTTGCCAACAGGCAGTGTACAAGGAATTGTCTGCAGGTGGCATGGATATCCAGAGGAGGGAGTCATCATCACGGTGTGACAAAATGAAGGCAGAAAGTTCGTGGAAAGGTTCTCTGATTTGGAGCTGGGAGTTTGGATGTGACGTGCCTGGGCAAGGAGATGATGTGGAAATTCTGAGAATGGCATTATGCCAAGTCCAGTATTGCCTAGGTTTCGGTTCTTAAAAGTATATTCATTAAGGAACACGTATTTATGTTGAATCTATTCCTTTGAGAAAACTATAGTCAGACGTCAGTATCAGAGAAGATTTATTTTACAAAGAAAAAAAGAAGGAAGGAAAAAAAGGAAGCAAGGAGGAAAGGTGGGAAAGGAAGGAAGGGAGGAGGAGGGAGGGAGGGAGGGAGAGAAAAAAAACAAAGCCAAAAGGTGAAACCCCAGTGCCATTTTAAGCAACCAGACCTGTTAAGAAGTAAAGTGCTGAAAGTTCTCGAATACCCTGGATTCTATGCAATTCAGTTCTTTCCCCTGAGAGAAAGCCTCAGAGCAGCCTTAATAGTACAGCTGAACCTTGAACAAGGAGACAGTTAAGGGCGCTGGCCTTTCACAGTCGAAAATCCAAGTATAATTTACAGTCAACCTTCCATAACCACGGTGCCTCATCTGTGGATTCAACCGACCGCGGACCATGTACTACTGTAGTATTTACTATTGAAAAAAATTCACAAGTAAGCGGACCATGTTGTTCAAGGGTCAACTGTATTGTCTTTTCCTTGATAATTCTGCTCTCTGCCTCACTGTTCAGTCAGACTTCATCATCAGATAAAAGCATCTTTCAGAACATTCTGCAGCCTGGAACTGTGGCATCCTCTACAAAGAGCTGCTGGATAAAGATGGTAGCACATGTTTGACTTCACGATCTGGGTCATCCTTAGCTTGATCTTTGGGGTGGTTCAGGGTAAAGTTTCTAGTTAGCTTGGCCTTCCAACAGCTCATGAAAAGTCCGGCTTTGCCTCCAAGGTGTGTGCAGGCAGGAAAAGAGCTGACCAAGTCGGCTGTGCATATACACTTGGTCAAACCGTAGAAGGTATAACTCAAGTCATAAGAATTCCTGTCTGTGGTTACTGGCAATTTTTGATCACTTTATTTGTCCTGGGGCAGGAGTGAAATGCAATTACAAATTCACAGAGCACTTGTGTAGAGGAATAGGATTGTGATTATCCCGTCAAGTACCCTGTTTTAAAGCGGGAAAACAATGATAAAAAGAGAGTAAGGCCAGAAGGACCTTCAGGATGGCAGAGGAATAAGACGTGGAGATCACCTTCCTGCCCACAAATACATCAAAACCACATCTACATGTGGAACAACTCCTACAGAACACCTACTGAACACTGTCAGAAGACCTCAGACTTCCCAAAAGGGTCTTGGTGCTCTGGCCGGGTGTCAGGCCTGAGCCTCGGAGGTGGGAGAGCTGAGTTCAGCACACTGGACCATCAGAGACCTCCAGGTCCCAAGTAATATCAATCAGCGAGTGCTCTCCCAGAGATCTCCGTCTGAACGCTAAGACCCAGCTCCACTCAACAACCAGCAAACTCTACTGCTGGACACCCCATGCCAAACAACTAACAAGACAGGAACACAATCCCACCCGTTAGCAGAGAGGCTGCCTAAAATCATACTAAGTTCAAAGACACCCCAAAACACACGACCAGACACGGTCTTGCCCACCAGAAAGACAAGATCCAGCCCCACCCACCAGAACACAGGCACCAGTCCCCTCCATCAGGAAGCCTACACAACCCACTGAACCAACCTTACCCACTGGGGGCAGACACCAAAAACAACGGGAACTACGAACCTGCAGCCTGCAAAAAGGAGACCCCAAACACAGTAAGTTAAGCAAAATGAGAAGACAGAAATACACAGCAGATGAAGGAGCAAGGTAAAAACCCACCAGACCTAACAAATGAAGAGGAAATAGGCAGTCTACCTGAAAAAGATCTCAGAGTAATGATAGTAAAGATGATCCAAAATCTTGGAAATAGAATGGAGAAAACACAAGAAACGTCTAACAAGGACCTAGAAGAACTAAAGAGCAAACAAACAATGATGAACAACACAATAAATGAAATTAACAATCCTCTAGAAGGAATCAATAGCAGAAGAACTGAGGCAGAAGAACGGAAAAGTGACCTCGAAGAAAAAAAAGTGGAAATAACTACCTCAGAGCAGAATAAAGAAAAAAGAATGAAAAGAATTGAGGACAGTCTCAGAGACCTCTGGGACAACATTAAACACACAAACATTCGAATTATAGGGGTCCTAAAAGAAGAAGAGAAAAAGAAAGGGACTGAGAATCTATTTGAAGAGATTATATTTGAAAACTTCCCTAATATGGGAAAGGAAATAGTCAATCAAGTCCAAGAAACGCAGAGAGTCCCATATGGTATAAATCCAAGGAGAAACATGTCAAGACACATATTAATCAAACTATCAAAAATTAAATACAAAGAAAAAATATTAAAGGCAGCAAGGGAAAAGCAACAAATAACATACAAGGGAATCCCCATAAGGTTAACAGCTGATCTTTCAGCAGAAACTCTGCAAGCCACAGGGGAGTGGCGGAACCTATTTAAAGTGATGAAAGGGAAAAATCTACAACCAAGATTACTCTACCCAGCAAGGATCTCATTCAGATTGGACAGAGAAATTAAAACCTCTACAGACAAGTAAAAGCTAAGAGAATTCAGCACCACCAAACCAGCTTTACAACAAATGCTAAAGGAACTTCTCTAGGTAGGAAACACAAGAGAAGGAAAAGACTTACAATAACAAACCCAAAACAATTAAGAAAATGGTAATAGGAACATATATATCGATAATTACCTTAAATGTAAATGGATTAAATGCTCCAACCAAAAGACATAGACTGGCTGAATGGATACAAAAACAAGACCCCTATATATGCTGTCTACAAGAGACCCACTTCAGACCTAGGGACACATACAGACTGAAAGTGAGGGGATGGAAAAAGATATTCCATGCAAATGGAAATCAAAAGAAAGCTGCAGTAGCAATTCTCATATCAGACAAAATAGACTTTAAAATAAAGACTATTACAAGAGACAAAGAAGGGCACTACATAATGATCAAGGGATCAATCCAAGAAGAAGATATAACAATTGTAAATATTTATGCACTCAACATAGGAGCACCTCAATACATAAGGAAAATGCTAACAGCCATAAAAGGGGAAATCGACAGTAACACAATCACAGTAGGGGACTTTAACACTGCATTTTCACCAATGGACAGATCATCCAAAATGAAAATAAATAATGAAACACAAGCTTTAAATGACACATTAGACCAGACGGACTTAATTGATATTTATAGGATATTCCATCCAAAAACCACAGAATGCACTTTCTTCTCAAGTGCTCATGGGACATTCTCCAGGAGAGATCATATCTTGGGTCACAAATAAAGCTTTGGTAAATTTAAGAAAACTGAAATTGTGTCAAGTATCTTTTCCAACCACAACACTATGAGACTAGATATCAATTATCGGAAAAAAACACTGTAAAAAATACAAACACAAGGAGGCTAAACAATACACTACTAAATAACCAACAGATCACTAAAGAAATCAAAGAGGCAATCAAAAAAATACCTAGAAACAAATGACAGTGAAAACACAACGGCCCAAAACCTATGGGATGCAGCAGAAGCAGTTCTAAGAGGGAAGTTTATAGCAATACAATCCTACCTCAAAAAACAAGAAACATCTCAAATAAACAACCTAACCTTACACCTAAAGCAATTAGAGAAAGAACAAAAAAACCCCAAAGTTAGCAGAAGGAAAGAAATCATAAAGATCAGATCAGAAATAAATGACAAAGAAATGAAGTAAAAGATAGCAAAGATGAATAAAAGTAAAAGCTGGTTCTTTGAGAAGATAAACAAAACTGATAAACCTTTAGCCAGACTCATCAAGAAAAAAAGGGAGAAGACTCAAGTCAACAGAATTAGAAAAGAAAAAGGAGAAGTAACAACTGACACTGCAGAAATACAAAAGATCATGAGAGATTACTACAAGCAACGATATGCCAATAAAATGGACAACCTGGAAGAAATGGACAAATTCTTTGAAAAGCACAACCTTCCGAGACTGAACCAGGAAGAAACAGAAAATATAAACAGACCAATCACAAGCACTGAAATTGAAACCGGGATTAAAAATCTTCCAACAAACAAAAGCCCAGGACCAAATGGCTTCACAGGCGAATTCTATCAAACATTTAGGGAAGAGCTAACATGTATCCTTCTCAAACTCTTCCAAAATATAGCAGAGGGAGGAACACTCCCAAACTCATTCCACGAGGCCACCATTACCCTGATACCAAAACCAGACAAAGATGTCACAAAAAAAGAAAACTACAGGCCAATCTCACTGATGAACCTAGATGCAAAAATCCTCAACAAAATACTAGCAAACAGAAACCAGCAGCACATTAAAAGGATCCTACACCATGATCAAGTGGGCTTTATCCCAGGAATGCAAGGATTCTTCAATATATGCAAGTGAATCTATGTGATACACCATATTAACAAACTGAAGGATAAAAACCATATGATAATGTCAATAGATGGAGGAAAAGCTTTTGACAAAATTCAACACCGATTTATGATAAAAACTATCCAGAAAGTAGGCACAGAGGGAACTTACCTCAACATAATAAAGGCCATATGTAACAAACCCACAGCCAACGTCATTCTCAACGGTGAAAAACTGAAACCATTTCCTCTAAGATCAGGAACAAGACAAGATTGCCCACTCTCACCACTATTATTCAACATAGTTTTGGAAGTTTTAGCCCCAGCAATCAGAGGAGAAAAAGAAATAAAAGAAATCCAAATCATAAAAGAAGAAGTAAAACTGTCACTGTTTGCAGATGACATGATACTCTACATAGAGAATCCTAAAGATGCTACCAGAAAACTACTAGAGCTAATCAATGAATTCGGTAAAGTAGCAGGATATAAAATTAATGCACAGAAATCTCTTGCATTCCTATACAGTAATGATGAAAAATCTGGAAGAGAAATTAAGGAAACACTCTCGTTTACCATTGCAACAAAAAGAATAAAATGCCTAGGTATAAACCTACCCAACGAGACAAAAGACCTGTATGCAGAAAAATGTAAGACACTGATGAAAGAAATTAAAGATGATACAAGCAGATGGAGAGATATACCATGTTCTTGGATTGGAAGATTCAACATTGTGAAAATGACTATATCACCCAAAGCAATCTACAGATTCAGTGCAATCCCTATGAAACTACCAATGGCATTTTTCGCAGAACTAGAACACAAAACTGCACAATTTGTATGGAAACACAAAAGACCCCGAATAGCCAAAGCAATCTTGAGAAAGAAAAACAGAGTTCGAGGAATCAGGTTCCCTGACTTGAGACTGTACTACAAAGCTACAGTAATCAAGTCAGTATGGTACTGGCACAAAGAGAGAAATATAGATCAATGGAACAGGATAGAAAGCCCAGAGGTAAACCCACGCACATATGGTCACCTTATCTTCGATAAAGGAGGCCAGGCCAGAATATACAAAGGAGAAAAGACAGCCTCTTCAATAAGTGATGCTGGGAAAATGGGACAGCTACATGTGAAAGAACGAAATTAGAATACTTCCTAACACCATACACAAAAATAAACTCAAAATCGATTAAAGACCCAAAGGTAAGGCCAGACACTCTAAAACTCTCAGAAGAAAACATAGGCAGAACACTCTATGACATGAATCACAGCAAGATGCTTTTTGACCCACCTCCTAAAGAAATGGAAGTAAAAACAAAAATAAACAAATGGGGCCTAATGAAACTTAAACGCTTTTGCACACCAAAGGAAACCATAAACAAGATGAAAGGACAACCCTCAGAATGGGAGAAAATATTTGCAAACGAAGCAACCAACAAAGGATTAATCTCTAAAATATACAAGCAGCTCATGCAGCTCAATATCAAAAAAACAAACAACCCAATCCAAAAATGGGCAGAAGACCTAAACAGACATTTCTCCAAAGAAGATATACAGATTGCCATGAAACACATGAAAGGTTACTCAACATCACTAATCATTAGAGAAATGCAAATCAAAACCACAATGAGGGCTTCCCTGGTGGTGCAGTGGTTGAGAGTCTGCCTGCCAATGCAGGGGACACGGGTTCGTGCCCTGGTCCGGGAAGATCCCACATGCCGCGGAGCGGCTGGTCCCGTGAGCCATGGCCGCTGAGCCTGCGTGTCTGGAGCCTGTGCTCCGCAACGGGAGAGGCCACAACAGTGAGAGGCCGTGTACCACAAAAAAAAAAAAAAAACCCCAAAAACCCCAAAACTACAATGAGGTAACACCTCACACCGGCCAGGATGGCCATCATCAAAAAATCTACAAACAATAAATGCTGGAGAGGGTGTGGAGAAAAGGGAACTCTCTTGCACTGTTGGTGGGAATGTAAATTGATACAGCCACTATGGAGAACAGTATGGAGTTTCCTAAAAATAGAACTACCATACGACCCAGCAATCCCACTAATAGGCATATACCCTGAGAAAACCGTAATTCAAAAAGAGTCATGTACCAAAATGTTCATTGCAGCACTGTTTGCAATAGCCAGGACATGGAAGCAACCTAAGTGTCCATCGACAGATGAATGGATAAAGAAGATGTGGCACATATATACAATGGAATATTACTCAGCCATGAAAAGAAACGAAATTGAGTTATTTTTAGTGAGATGGATGGACCTAGAGTTGGTCATACAGAGTGAAGTAAGTCAGAAAGAGAAAAATAAATACCGTATGCTACCACATATATATGGAATCTAAAAAAAAAAAAAAAAAAAAGGTTCTGAAGAACCTAAGGGCAGGACAGGAATAAAGACGCAGATGTAGAGGATGGACTTGAGGACACGGGGATGGGGAAGGGTAAGCTGGGACGAAGTGAGAGAGTGGCATGGACATATATACACTACCAAATGTAAAATAGATAGCTAGTGGGAAGCAGCCACATAGCACAGGGAGATCAGCTCAGTGCTTTGTGACCACCTACAGCGGTGGGATAGGGAGGGAGATGCAAGAGGGAGGGGATATGGAGATATATGTATACGTATAGCTGATTCACTTTGTTATAAAGCAGAAACTAACACACCATTGTAAAGCAATTATATTCCAATAAAGATGTTTAAAAAAAAACAAAAAACGGAGACAGTCAGGCCAGTGGTACCAAAACATTTTTTAAAAACTTGGTCTGCCTCCCAGTATGGACTTGCTGGAGTCACAATATTGTCTAAACTAATTGCCGGGACCCCAAAGTCTGCCAAGCTAGGAATTCAGCCAGTATGACTGTCCATCCCTTTCAGTTTAAAATTAAATTAAATCTTTGGCTGTTTGCCTGAATTAATCGTTCAATTTGCAAAAAACCAATCAAACCTATGTTGTAAGTGGTTCCAGCTGTGGGGTGTGTATTTTTTTCAGCAGCAGAGGAAAATTACCTAAGCATTTCATAAACAAAACTGAGAGATGCTTTGGTTTTCTTTGAGAGACGAAGGCATTTCTCACTGGTTGTTGTCCTTGAACCTGGATTATATTTCTTCTTCCTTGGAACCCAGCCGTTGACATTGATGCAGACCACATAAACAGGTCACCTTCGACTGCAAGGACATTTCTGCCAACCGCGAATATATTTTAAGGGCCTTTGATCAAAGGTGAAGAAAACAAGCTAACTACTCAATGTCACACCCACTGCTCAGGTTTTCCCCTGGAGGGTGGCCACAGGCAGCCACGGTCTGTCACTCTAAACATACCTTTATTGCCTCAGGCATTTGATGAGCTCAAATTAAGTCAACCTGATTGCTAAAATTCATTTTTTCACTTCTTGGCTATTGTCATTTTCCCCTTCCATGTAAATTAATACAAAAGAAATTCCAGCTCACATTCTTTTCAAGTTGTTAATATGAGATACGTCTCAACTTTTATGACTGAAGTTCTTCCCATCATATCTGTATGAATAATGCTACAACTTAAAATGAATATTGGGAGTTATTTGAGTGAGAAATGCTATCCTTCATAAATATAGCCTGAACAAGATTGTTAAACCACCAGTTAATCTTTATATTCAAGGCAAATGAAAGGAAAAGACTTGCCAATAAATTATTTTCTCCATCGCCAGAAGCAAAGTGTGTACAATAAAGCACATATTCCCCAAATGGCAAGAATAAATCTATTTCATTTTTTTTCTTGTATACTGTGCTTATCAACCTAGGGCCTTATTTGACAAGCACTTTATTCTAGCATTATAAACAGTCCAAAGATGAATACAATTCTTCTTGTTCATGATTAATATATTTGGGAAATCAACTAACTGAATCATTTAGGCAAATCATTACAGTATATTCATGGAAAGAACAAATTTTCACCCTCTGAACTGAATTATAAACAGTCTTCACTGTCTTTACCCTAAATAACTACAGGGACTTTTACCTCAAACTTATTCCTAACAAGAGAAAATTGCACAATGAAATGTGTTTCTCTTTTTAATCCCTGAAGGCAGAAGATACAAAATATACATTTGGGATGCTAACAGGACATGGAAAATCTATCAATGAACCCCTGGGAAATAGTACAGGCCTCTGGGCCCAAGACTGCTGGAGTCCTGGGGGTGTGCATGCATGTGTGGGTGTTACGGGTTGACCAATTAATAAATAATGTCTATACTGGGCATACAGCTGAGCTCCCATTTATCACACGTGGGGTCAGGGGCTAGGTTTGACTCCAGATCTTTACTAGTTGTGAAGGAAGGATTTGTTAAGCAAATTATCAGTATAAAAAAGGAAACCAGAATACCTGCATCGAAGAACAAGCTGGAGCCTGGGCCCAATAAGCCAGCAAACATGCCAAATATAGACCTTGAACTTCTAGGTCGGAGCTGTGGGTCACAGGCATAGGAATAGCAAACATTTGTACAGCACTTTACAGTTGCAAAGAGTTTCCTCCTAAGGAATCTTACTGGATTTAGATCCCCATGTCAACCTCGGGAAAAAAGATTTTTTTTTTTTTTTTTTGTTTTTTTTTTTTTGGGTACGCGGGCCTCTTACTGCCGTGGCCTCTCCCGTTGCGGAGCACAGGCTCCGGACGTGCAGGCTCAGCGGCCATAGGCTCACGGGCCCAGCCGCTCCGCGGCATGTGGGATCTTCCCGGACCGGGGCACGAACCCGTGTCCCCTGCATCGGCAGGTGGACTCTCAACCACTGCGCCACCAGGGAAACCCAAGGGAAAAAAGATTTTAAAATAAGAATTATATTACTTTACAGATGAGGAAACAACCAATACACAATGGACCTAAGATGGGAACCCACATCTTTGAACCCCAAGTCTACTCTACCAGATTTTGTTCCTAAACAGTCAACAGCAGGTCAACCATCCTCTCTGAGTGTGTCTCCATTGGTAAAACGGGAATAAAGGCATCTTAAAACAGGGTTGCCATGGAGATCTGATGAGATAAGTTATAGGTATCAGTGAAGATGCTTTGGGCTGTAAAGTCAAAGACAAATCCAATTTACCATGGCTTTAAAATAAAGCAATTTATTGGATCCTGGACCTGCAAAGTCCACAGTGGGGGGGATTTCAGGATTGAGCTGATCTAGATGTAGGTGGGGAGACAGGGCAGGGCTTCGTTTCTCAGGGATTCTCTTGGCTCTGCCTTCCTCTGGGTGTTGGCCTCGTGCCCAGGCTGGCTGCCTTCACTGTAGAGAGATGACACCGTGCAGGTCCTGGGCTTCCTGGTTTCTATTCCACGTGTGGGAAACAAGATGGCTTCCTTTTTCCTACCCATCCTGCTGCGTCTTGAGCTTCAGTCTGATTGGATGACCAGCCCCACCCCTACAAGTAACTGGCGTGGAACATGGCAAGGAATGTGGCTGCTACACCCTGTGAGAGCAGAGGAGCAGATGCTCTGGAGGCAGCCAGAACGGCAACCGAAGTATGTGGAAAACACAGTACAGGCGTGAAGCACAGCACCGAGCCCTTTGAAAGCGCTCAGGAATCCCGGCATTCGATGTTCTCTTGTGTCATCCTTTTCCATGCGTAAAGGGGGTTCTTTGGTCAGCACCACTCAGGAGCTTCCCTCAGTTACTAAACATTGATTATCACAGCAGGTAACATTTTCTGAGCACTTACTGTATGCCTGGCACTGCGCTAAGCACTTTGTATTACATCGATTAATCCCTGCTTTGGCCATGGAGGTAGGAAACATCCTAGTTCCTATTTTGCAGATGAGGAAGCCAAGGTACAGAGAAGCCAACTAATTGCCCAACATCACACAGACAGTCAACTGCTGCTAGCCCATGATCTTCTGACTTTGAGAACTCATTCCTAAATAAAGCACAATCTGGTCTTTTGAAAGAGCAGTAACATGATATTTCTCTAAAAGGATTTTATAATTTATACTTTTTATTTTTCCCCCTTGGCCAGTTTAGACTATTACACCGTGTCACCCCATGTCATATCATTAGTGTTGTACTTCCAAATGATCTATTCCGGGGGGACACAGTCTTGAGAATTACATCAAATAATAATAATTAGGAGGAGGGGGGAGGGGGAGGTGGTGGAGGAGAAAGTGGTTACCTGCTGATGAGATGAGTTTGGAAGACACCACATACCTCTAAAGCAGTTAGGCCTTGTCATCTGACCTCTGGTTACCCAAACTCAGAGGCTGTGTAGCTATGAAGAGGGAAGGCTCCCATGTCGAGGCTGGACTTGACCTTTGGCTATTTCCCACCCCATCTCTTCCCTCATCGGCTATACTCCCCTCCTTTATTGCCTTCATGTCTCTGCTCAAAACAACCGCTCATCAAGGAGGGAAGTCCTATCTCCTCTCTGTATAAGATAGTACTGCCTTCCATCCCCTATACTCCATTAGTCTTCTGTGGGGGGTTTTGGGGGGGTTTTTTGTACAGGATTTAACACCATCTACCATATTACCTATCTTTGTTGATTGACTGATTATCTCTGTGTTCCCTCACTAGGATGCAAACACTTTGGCAGAAGGACTTAGGTCTTTTGTTCACTGCTATGTCTCCAGCACCTAGAACAGTGCCTGGCATAGGCTCTGTGCTTAATAATGTAGATCAAATGAATAAATAAGTATATACTATAGTATCCTGCTTCTTAGCCATTCACAATGCCCAGATACCACAGGCTCTGAGAATCTTGCTTAAGTTGTTCAAAATCAGTATTGCCCAAATATGACAGCTTAAACACTTTTCGTTAAAAAAACCCAAAAGACACAAAACAAAACAAAAACCCACTAACATTCCGAAGAACTAAAGTTTGCTGGAAATCACTTTGGGAAACACTGAACTATTATCTTCCCATCTTATAGGCAAAGAAACTGAGCCTCTGAGGTGTCCAAGGGCACATCCAGGTCACACAGTGAGTCACTGACCCTCAGGACCAAGCCTGGCCCTCCATCCTCTGCCCTGGATACACGGGCTTCATCACCTCCCTGTACTGTATTGACTGAGGATCTTTGGGGCTAATTTTACCAGACACAACAATCAATAAAACCATCAGTGAGTATTAATGGGCCATCCATTCTGTGCCTAGCCATCGGCACCTGCATTATGACGCTGAAAGCTCGATGATACTTTTACAGGAGATACAATTTTTCAAGAGCTGCTGATTGATTCCTTGAAGACTCACATTCACCAGTAGATACATTTTCCCAGACAGTCTTGGCTTCATTGATCTTTGTTGTGTGCCAATCCTGTTCTTGCCATTTTATTATTATTATTTTTTATACTTCACTTCCTGCTTTCACTTCCTTAGGTTTTTTGTTTGTTTGTTTTGAGTTGTATCACGGTTACTGACCCAATGGGACACAACCCTCTTTGTGGGCCAAAGAAGATGCTCTACAGCCTCTATGGGAAAAAAATTAAGTTGCTGTGTGGAGAGGGTTGGTGAGAATGTCAGGCGATGTGGGACCCTCACAGCCCAGTCACTGGGTCTTCTTTGGAAGGGAGTCACCTCCCTGACACTATTTTCTCACCACCTCCTCGCCCCAACTGGCCTGTGTCCCCTCTCCTCCTCTGAAGCTGCTCTTGTCAAGGACACAGTGTCCTCCTTGACACCCAACCCCTCCTCAGGCCTCATCTTACTAGGCAGTCTGGAAGCTTCAGACACAACTGGCCACTCTCTCCTCTTGGACACACATGCTATTCTTCACACCCACAAAACCATGCTGCCTGGGATTTCCTTCTCCTGTACTGACTGTCCCTCCTCAAGTTCCCGTGGCTAGCCCCTACCCCCTCTATATTCTCATTTCTAAACTGGGGAGTCCCTAAGGCTTGCTCCAGACCCTTTCCTTTCCTCAATCCATAGCCTTTCTCCAGATAATATTACCTGGACCAATGGCTCTAAATAGCATCCCTCCCCACCCCATGGCTCTACCACTACTGCCACCAAAAAAAAAAAGGAAGAAAGAAAAGAAAAGTCTCCAGGATTATACAACCAAATGGTGACTTGCCTTTTATTAGTTATGCGACCTTGAACACATATTTAACCTGTCTGTGCTGCAGTTTCCTCAAATTTGAAAAGAAGCGAGAAGCACTGATTTCATAGGCCTCTAGTGAGGATGAAATGACTTTAATACAGTGAAGCCACCAGATCCATGGGTTCTGCATTCACAGATTCAACCAAGGGTGGATGGAAAATACTTGAAAAGAAAATTCCCGGCAGTTCCAAAAAGCAAAACTTGAATTTGCCACGCACAGGAAATTATTTAGATATCATTTACATGGTATTTGGTATTATAAGTAATTTAGAGATGATTTAAAGGGAGGATGTGCATAGGTTATATGCAAAGGCTACACCTTATTATATAAAGGACTTGAGCATCTGTGGATTTTGGTACCCGTGGGGCTCCTGGAACCAATCGCCCACAGACACCGAGGGACGACTGTATATGGAAAGCGCCTACACTGTAAGCGTAAAGCAAGGGTCGCCAATTGTAGTCACTTCATCTCTCCCCCAGAGTATCTAACAGATATGCACAAAATAGAATTAAAGATTTCCCCACCCCACATCCCCCTCCAGAGTCTTTTCTCCATTATCTTAAAATCAACCAACTGAAAATCTAAGATGATTCAAAAGGTTCAAAAGCCACCACTTGTGAATAAAGTGCTCAGGGGGGATGGGGAGAGCATTTGCCCTTCACCCCCATCCCCGACCCCAGTGCATCCAGCAGGGTTCCTGCCCCTCCCAGGGCTCCAGTGGGGGACCAGGCAGAGATGCCCACAGCTCACTGAATCTACACCCCCAGTTCCCCTAACTCAGAAAAGCCAAACTCCCCACACCCCTCAGATGTTCCCCACTGAGCTGGTCCAGCCCTTTGCCAACTACAGCCTAGCTCTCCACCTCTGAAGGATTTTTTGTTTGTTTGTTTTGCTTTTTAACCCAGCCCCTGGAACAAGGGAAACTTGAGGTTCCATGTCACAAAAACACGCTTGTCCTCTTCAAAGAAGGAGAGGGATAAAATAGCGTATTCTTTGGGGATAGGCCAATAGGAAAATAGGTAGGTTGATTTCTCGGTTAATTTTCAGATTTTCTTGCCAAGAAAGAAGATTCAATGATTAAGGCCTCAAGAAGAAAGCCGGTTTGAGGAGGATGGATCAGGCAGGGCTCTTGGAGGCCTTGGATGTCCTTGTGGGCATAGAACTCACTTGCCACCTCCCACGGTGGAGAAGAAAAGTCTAGAGGGTGTGGCCAGGACAGCGGGCTCTGAGAGCAGTCTCCGTCCGCCAGGACTTGAAGACCCTAAAGCCCTCTCTGGGAGAGCAGAAGCAGAGTCTAAAAGCCTGTGAGAGCCACCAGTTACATATGACATGTTTCCTTCTTAAGCACTCCTGGCTGGCGAGGTTCAAGTGTGTCTGAATGGACTGGATGGGGTTACAGCCAAGTGGACCCATGCTCCCCTGCCTTTCACCCCCCAGGACAGCCCCAGGCAGACCTCCGGCAGTGGCCGCAGTTTGTTCTCCACCCTCACACTGCAGCCTCCCACTCTGATCTCCACGCCTTCCATGGTCCCCTCAACCTCTCAGAGTCTCCCTTCCCAGCACCCCTGCAGAGCCTGTTCTCCCAGATGGTGACACAGCTCTGGAAGTTCCTGACTACGATCACGCCCCTTCCAACATGTACCGAGATGTCTATTGGAGATCACAGCGAGGGGGTCACCGTGCTAAGTGTCGTAGGCTGGCATTTCTGCACACACTTTTCATACTCTTTAAGGTGCTCAGATCTGGAGCTCTGCTTTCCAAGCCCAGATTCCAGCTCTGCACACTGGAATCACCCGGAGAGTTTTAAGAAGTCCTGCTGCGATTTAACTAGTCCGAGGCGAGGCCAAGGCACTGGGACTGTAAAGAGATTCCAGGTGATTCTAACGAGCAGGAAAGTGTGAACCCCTGCTGTAGAGCTGGGATTGACGAGCAGCTTCAATGTAAGGCGAGCACACGAAGAGACAGGAATTCCAGGGGCACTTCGGAGGGCCCTCTCCCAGCCCGGGTGAACGGCGAGGTCAGGGTCAAGGAAGGCAACCTCTGGACGTTTTTTAAGGATGAGTAGGAATAGGTCGAGTAACCCAGAAGAGAAAAGGGCTGGGGAGGGGTGGGGTGAGGACTTCAGAAGAAGGAAGAAGGAAAAAAGGTGGGAGGGAGTTGAGAGGTTTGGAAATGACACTGGAATATTAAATTTCAGAGGTTCTTTCTGGTGAGCTAAAGAGGTGATTAGAGACGAAAGCATGTAGGACCTTGTAGGATTTTAATATGAAGGCAATAGAACTATAGGTGGGTGGAGCGAGATGTGAATTTAGGGAGCCATCTCAGGGGGCTGTGTGAAGGACGGATTGACAGGTGGGTAGGGAGCCGGGCTATGGAGGATCTACTAACGTATTTATTAATAAATCCTCTGTTACCTTGATCTCCTCTGCCAATACCCAACAACAAGAAGAACAGGTGTCATTTACCCAGGTCATTGCCTGGGATACAGACAGAGCTAATTCCTTGACATGCACCATCTTTCAAAAAAAAAAAATCCTCACACCGTCCCTGTGAGGTTGTTATTATTATCCCCATTTTACAGATGAACAACCCAAGTTAAATAACTCGCCTGAGCATCTCACAGCTAGTTAAGTGGCGGAGCCAAGACGCCGACTCAGCAGAGACAGCATCCCTGGCCGTGAAGTGTCTGCCCCTCCCTGCTTCTGACTACATCCTCAGGATTGCTAGCATCACTAATCGCTCATTAGCTTGCATTTTAATGGGGGCCTTCTGGTACCTTAAAGTAAAGCAATCACTTTTCCTAATTGATCCAGATGTCTGATGCCTTAATGGCACAATCTAAGGGTATAAAACCAACTTCCTCCTTGTAAATCATTTTGACCTGCTCAGCAAATGCAGAGGCTTCTAGTCACAGACACATGCCTCACTTCTGAACTGAAGGCAGATCACCAGGTGAGGACGGAAGGCCTCAAGCTGGTTTCCTGCAACTGCTCGTCACAGGAGAGGGAGTTATTAAAAATGCAGATTCCCTAGGCTCCACCAGGCTCCAGGATCCCTAGCTGCGACGTCTGGAATCCACACTGTATAAGCTCCCCCTAACCATCAGCCTGGAGCAGGCAGCTGGCTCAGTCCCTGCTTCTGCAGGAGGGGGACTCCTGAAATAACTGTTGCTACGTGTCCTTCTGCACAGCATATGAAAGGGAAAGGGTCCTGTGTGCACAGGTCTGAAGTACGAGATCTCTTGCAGAACTGCAGGTCTTGGCATAAAGCCTTCCTGTCTCCCAAGTCAGCTACTGTTCATCAGCTCAAGTAACCAGTGGCGGCCCAGGGAGAAGTGATGGGAGAAAGCAAAGCTGCTGATGAAGAACTAAGAGGACGAATAACCAACAAAGTTCTACTCTATAGCACAGAGAACTATATTCAATATCCTACGATAAACCATAATGGAAAAGAATATGAAAAAAAAGAATGTGTATATATACATAACTGAATCACTTTGCTGTACAGCAGAAATTAACACAGCATTGTAAATCAACTATACTTCAATAAAAAAATATTAGAACTGAAAAAAAAAAAAAGAACTAAGGATGGGGGAAGGTAACAGCCAGGTGGGCTTTTAATTGATAGGTGATCCTTTCTCCTTCCACCAAAATGCTCTCTACAGCTCGAGTCCTGCCTCATTTCCCTGCTCAAGTGCCCACATGCAAAAATCTGTATCTACGTACATCTCTTTACTGGTAAGTGCATGGTGGGGCAGCTGGGTGACCAGTGACGCCTCTGAAGGTTATGCTGTAGCAGCCTGGTCACTGAAGGATTTGCTTTGAAAACTAGAATAATATAAATCATCTGCCTCAGTGGAAAGTTCTTTCATGTAGAAGCCAACATGGAAATCGGTGCCTGGAACCAACCCACCAAATACCCAGTCAGATGCCCCAGGTGACTGTCTTTAAGAAAACCAGGTGCTTTGATCCCCAGCCAACTTCTGCGGCTCTAAGTTTGTGTGGAATTTTGCTGGACAAGCTCTTCATTCAGGATTGGAATTTAGTACAGTGAGGATGAAACAGTTTCTTAAAACTCACTGAGACTGAAGTCCCAAGAATAAGGGCAGAGGTGCAGCTTTGTCCCAGCGACAGGCAGTAACCTGCGCACACGCACAGGCACTTAGGTGCACTACTGGGTTCAGACGTCCCATCTTGCCAACCCGCTGCCTTTCCAACTGGCCAGATTCCACAGCTTGCCTCTTTCTGGGAGAGGGCCCAAGGAGTGGTTCATGGATGTTTTTGATCTTAAACCTGAAAAAGTCAATCAAATGTTCAAAGACTAAAACACGTAATTACAAGTTTGGTCTACGGTAAGACTCAGGAAAGGGATATGACTCCCTATGATAAGTATTGGGAGAGATTTCTTTTGAGACTTGAGAGAGGGCATGCTCCCGGGCTCGGGTAGAATAATCACGTGTCTTTTTGGTCCTACGGTCGGCCATCCTATCCCCAGAGGAAAGAAGATACGCACTTGAGTAGACTCTTTGGTTCAGCATCCAACTGATTTTTCTGCCGATCTATTGGTATAGATACCTCTAGGTGCACAAGCCACGTCCTAGATGTTCTAAAGCAGTTTCCATGGCAATGTCACCTCACTGAGGACCAGGTTCTAATTTACCAGCCCACAGTCCAGGCAAGATTTCCTGCCACCAGGTGGAGACTGACTCAAAATCTATAAACTGGAATATTCTTTGCATAGGCAAGAGGAAGATTATTTGAGTTGGAAAGACCCCTCCAAAGTGAGCTATGCTAGTGATTTCCAAACCTAACTGATGAGAGACACTAATGGGGCATTTAGAATATACAGATGCCTGCTAGTGGATGATATTAGGGAGTTATTGTTTTGCTGAGTATGACAGTGGTGTTTGAGATGCATAGTGATTTGCTTGAGAATATTCAGGCATAAATAAAAAGAGGGGTTGGTATCTATCAGGCAGGGTCTCCACAGGAAATACAGTAAGTCCCGTACATATGAACGAGCTCTGTTCCGACAGCGTGTTCGTAAATCCAATTTGTTCGTAAATCCAACAGTGCTAGCCTAGGCAACCACGTAACACAGTTGGCTACGTGGTACCGTACCGTAATAATACATAAAAAACAAACACAAAAAATAAAGAAAACATTTTTAATCTTACACTACAGTACCTTGAAAATTATCGTAGTACAGTACAACAGCTGGCACACAGGGGCTGGCATCGAGTGAACAGTCAAGAAAAGTTTCTGACTGGAGGAGGGAGAGGAGGTGGGAGATGGTAGAGCTGAAGGGTCGTCAGCAATAGGAGACAGAGGGCGAGCTGGAATTTCACTCACGCCTGACGCTGATGGAACGCATGTTCACATCTTTGAAAGTGTGCAACTTGAAGGTTCGTATATAGGGGACTTACTGTAGTGGCACATGCAAGGAAGGTCATTGGGGAGCATTTACTGTTGATAAGGATGTGGGCAAGGTCTAGGGAAATCACTAAGGGATGGAGCAAGCAATGACAGGAAAACTTCCTGGCTCGAAGGGGCAAAGGACAGGAATGCTTAAGGACCTGTAGACAGAGGTACGGGGTGAGAGAATGCTGGCTGCCATGAGCTGTAACTGGAGGAGAGGAACACAGTCATTGTCAACCTGCCAGGAGGCAGCCAGGAAAATGCACAGGCCAATCTTGCTGTCCTCTGACTTTCTTGTCCCTGCTAGAACATACTGGGAGCCAAAGGGCAAGGGAACCCTGTGAACACAGCTGTTGAATTCACCCTTTCTGAAGCCTGGAGGGGCGAATGGAGCAGATCTTGCATCCGAGAGAGGAAACAAAAACACGAGAAAATGCTGTAGGTGGTGGGGAGTGGCGGGGGGAGGGTCACTGTCCTCCTTACTCTTGACTATTTGGATATTTTCATTACTAAGTTTAAACAACACAGATTCCCAAGCATGGCTCCAGATCTATCAAACCAGAGTCCTTAGGGAATGCAGCCCAGGGATCTGTGTTTTTAAAAAAGATCCCTGTGTTTTTCACCTCTCATGGAATCCACAGTCCTCATGAAATCTACAATCAGCCTCGAAATCTGCAACTGACTGTTATCTTTCACCTACAACCACTGAGTTGGAGTGAGCTTGTGAGATGACATCTCCTGGGCTGGCCCCTGGGAGAAGACAGACATTTCTAATTTTTTTTTTAAGGTTGTCACCCTTCAGCTAAGAATGTTATTGCTTGTTGAACTTAAGACCAGAGATTTCAGAATCACAAGGACTTAGGCTGGGCCCTGTGTGTAAATGTTGCCTGAATGACCTTGAACGAGTCACCTACCTCCTCTGAACTTGTGGTCCTTGGCTGTAGACTGGGAAATGCCAATATATCCATCCATCATGGTTTACAAGAATGAAAGGAAAAAGCGTTTCCAAAGACACTTGATACACTCTCAAGTATTTATACATATAAATTATGATTATTAATAACATTAATGCCATTGGCCTTGTGGAAGCAGATGCTAGTTGTTCGCCATGCCGTTAACTTCATATAATTAATGGATCTGTCCTGGGTAGCCACAAGCCTTCCTCATTAACCCCTATTGATTTATCACCCATAAAGGTAGGAAAACTCTCTTTGAGCCTATTGATTTTATAGCTTCTATGACCCAATGAAATATGGGTTCCATAAGTTCAGTGTGTCCTGCATCTAGTAGATTTCAGCTGCTAAAACAATCTCTAAGTGCAGCCCCCTAGTTAGAGCAAATTTTCCTGCAGTGGGGCTTCCCTGGTGGCGCAGTGGTTGAGAGTCCGCCTGCCGATGCAGGGGACGCGGGTTCGTGCCCCGGTCCAGGAAGATCCCACATGCCGCGGAGTGGCTAGGCCCGTGAGCCATGGCCACTGAGCCTGCACGTCCGGAGCCTGTGCTCTGCAACGGGAGAGGCCCCAACAGTGAGAGGCCTGCGTAACGCAAAAAAAAAAAAAAAAAATTTTCCTGCAGTGTTCTTGCTTGTACACAGGGGCTATATACAATCCCTTATCTAAAACTCTTGTGCCAGTTGTATGGTAGGATTTTGAATTTTTTGATGTTAGAAATACTATATTACATATATACCATCTAATATTTAACACCTGTCATCAAAGCCATTAATATTTCTACATAGAAACACGTAAATATTCACACCAAGTGTGCTAAACAGACCATTAATCACCTCATACCAGATGAGGTCAACTCAGGAAGTTTACGTCAGGTTCAAGTCTGGCCCTCAAATGAGTTACCAAAAGGAAAAAAAAAAAGTTCAGTTTCCAGAGTTTTCTGGACTTCGGAAAGTCAGATACAGGACTGCAGACTTGAATTTTACTATTTCACAGGGTGCAGGAGGAGTAGAGTAGGTACCTGCCTACGGTGATAAAACTAGGCATGATCCCAACAGACAGAAGTTCAAGTGCATAAAAAGGAGTTTCCTCTTTAAGAAACTATGCAATTATGCCTGCTGCGTTCCAGCATGCCGATGCCGGAACTGATGATGCCGGAACTGATGTTCGAGACCTCAGCTCGTGTAGTGTCATCCCCTGACGGAACACGTTTCCATGACCCCCCAGCAGTCAGCTCCTTAGGCCGATACGCAAGGCCTTTGATGATCTGACGCCTGCCCAGCCTTAAGTGTCATCTCCTGACTTGCCTCCGGGAATAAGCCTTATTGGAAGATCCTCCACACTGGACACTTCCAGCCTTTGTCCCAACTCTGCCTGCAATGCCCTTGGCCTCCCGTTTATCCTACTGAAACTATACTTAACCCTCAAGAGTCGTTTCTGCTGTTAACCCTTCCCTGACACCCATACTTGCCTGCACACAGCTGGGTACATGGATCTTAAGTTCTAACCCAGGATGAGGCTGCCCTCCTGTAAAACGAGACTCCACCAGCACAATGATGCCACACTTCTGGATCACCAGCGCCTGGCACCATGTACAACATACATGCTCAAAACACATGTATTTGATCGGGCAACCCCATTCCCGGCTGAAAACATTTTAGAAGCTCCAGGATGCTAGGATAAAGGCCTAAATCTTTAACAAGGCCCTACATCATGAGGCCTCTGCCTACCTCTCCTTTTCTAGCTCCCAGAACTTGATCCTCCCATTTGTGGTCCAAATACAATAGCCCTTGTTTGGTTTATGGGGAGTCCCACATTCCCTCCCCCTTTCACCTGGTTAATGCCCCCTAATCCTGCATCTCTCAACGTCAGCATCACTTTCTCATAGAACGATGTTTCTTCGCTTCATAGCTCACGTGGTAGAGACAGCTGGCTGCCCGCCCAATATCCTTTCTGCCTTTTTCCTTGGTTCCAGAATTGTGATTTTATTTTGGGGTGACAATGACTCCAACTAAAAGTCTGTATTTTCCAGCCTTTCGGGATGTGTGGCCATGTGACTGGGTTCTGATGGAGGATATGTAAACAGAACTTGGTTGTTTGATACTTCAAGGAAAGCTCTTTAAAGGGTTATGTCCTTTTGTTCTTCATCCTTCCTGGAATGTGAACCTGACGGCTGGAGCTTCTGCAGCCAGCTTGGACCATGAGATGCTATGGTGAGGGTTGTAGACCAGAAGGACAGAAAGGGGCTGTGTCCCTGATGACTATAGAGAGACTATGCCCGGCACCTCTGGATTTTATTTATGGGAGAAAAAAACAAACCTGTTAATGTGTTTAAACCACTGTGAATTTTTTTAAAGGGAAAAATCCTTAGTATCTTACCTTACAGATATTTCCCTATGTAAACCTATAATCAAACTTTTATTTCAGGAATTATTTGATTGATGTCTTTCCCCCACGTTAGATTATAACAGCCTACAGGGCAGGTGAAATGTGGATTTCTGCTTCCTGCTATATGGCCAGTGTATAGTAGGTACAGAAAAATGAACTGAACAATCCCCTCTCATTTTATATCAGTTCTAGAAGCTTGCCACCCAGGTCCTTCTTTTTAGATCACCAAGCTTAGCAGTATGCACTGTACATATAAATGATGAATCTTAGATATTTCAGCTAAAGAAAAAGATTCTTACAAATAAAGATTCTTTGGTGGACTCCTCTTGCTTCCCTGGTGTTCAAGAAACTTGCAATGTATACAGTCCCATTTCTCCATCATCAAGCTCCTCTCTCACCATTATCCTCTCATTCTTTATGCTCCAGCCAGGCTGAACCACCTATAATTTCATAAAGATGACACGCTCTTTCCTGCCTCCTGGTCTGTGTATATGCTGTTCCTCTACTTGGAACTCATTTTGCTGAGCTAATGTCTACCCATCCGTGGGGTCTCTGCTTTGATGTCATCTTCTCCAGGAAGCCTATTAGTTTCCTTTAAACTCAGGTCAAGCCCTTCTTCATGGTGCTCCCAAGGTCTTCCCTCACCTCCCATCACAGCATTTACAACCCTGTATTATTTCCTGTATTCCTTATATTATGGGTTGAATTGTTTCCCCCAAAATATATGTTCAAGTTCTAACCCCTAATACTTGTAAATGGACCTCATTTGGAAATAGGGTCTTTGTAGATACAATCAAGTTAAGAAGAGGTCAGACGAGACTAGGCTTCTTAATCCAATATGACTGATGTCTCTTTAAGAAGAGGAGGAGACACAGAGACAGACACACACAAAGAAGAATGCCAAGTGAAGACACAGATGCACAGAGGTGAGATGGCCGTGGGACCATGGGGACAGAGACTGGAGTCTCACAGCTGCAAGCCAAGGAGCACGAAGGATTGCTGGAAACAACCCAAAGCTAACTGAGAGGCTCTTGCGGACACGCTGATTGTGGATCTTTGTCTCCAGAACTGTGAGGGTACACATTTCTGTTCTTTTAAGCCACCCAGTTTTTGGTACTTTGTTGTGGCGGCCCTAGGAGAGACTTAATACAAAAGGACAATGACCAGAGTATTATATTCAAGTAGAACTCTAACCCACAACCTGAAGCAACCAGTCCAGGAAGCCAACCTACCATCACAGGAACTAATCCAGAAGGTTTGACTGTCAGCTGTAGCAAATAGTCCAGGAAGCTAAAAATAACTCGTGTAACAAATGACCCCAAATGACCAGGACCTGATTAATAAGTGGCAGCGTCCCTAATTTGTGCCCCTGCTTCCAACTTAGAAAAACAAACCAGAGAAAGTCAAATACGTACCCTAACCGATCACGTAGGATGCCCTGTTTCTAATGAACCCATCAATAGCTTGCCTATGCCACTAGCCTCCAATCAGGACATGTGTGAAGGCTTCTCTTTTTTCCACTAGAAAGCTGTCCTTCTCCTCTACCCATCTTTGAGTCTCTGCAAGTGATGGGGGCTGACTCCTTTTCTAGATCACACTCTGCTTGTTCCCATTTCAGCAGTCTTCACTAATTTCTACACCTGGGAAATGAATACACCCAGCATCTTCCAGTGAAGGCTTATCCTGGCAGTGCTCTGGTTCCTTCTCTTCCATACCCTTTTCTGACTTCATTTCTGATAGTTTTTTTTGTTTGTCCGTTTGGGGTTTTTTTGCGGTACGCGGGCCTCTCACTCTTGTGGCCTCTCCCGTTGCGGAGCACAGGTTCCGGACGCGCAGGCTCAGCGGCCGTGGCTCACGGGCCTAGCCGCTCCGCAGCATGTGGGATCCTCCCGGACCAGGGCACGAACACGCGTGCCCTGCATCGGCAGGCGGACCCCCAACCGCTGTGCCACCAGGGAAGCCCCTCTGGTAGTTTTTAGAGAGGTGCATTTATTTTTAATATATTTTCTGACTAAAACATCTCACTTCCGCCGTCATACACCAACACCTAGCTTAATGGCTGGTATGCAGCCAGCGCTCAGTGAATAACATGTTTAATGGAAATGATGGTTCTCTTTGACCTGCCTGGTTCAATGTCACCTGGCTGGAGCCTTGTACTTCACGAGGAACGTGGTTGTACAGAACAGGCATGGCCTCGTGGTTATTTAATACCCTAATAAAGGGGCTTTCACACTACATAAGGTGACGGAGTGGATGGTTTAATCACAGCTGGTCAATATTTATGAGGCCAGAGACCCAGCTGTGCCGTATGACTTATTTACAAGCTGGTGCTGGAACCCATAAGTCTCCTTGTGAGGTCCACCTGTTCTGAGGTACCGTAAGAGCAGGCCGCCAAAGCAAGCGAGGAAGAACCTGTTCTCATCCCAGCAACTCAAACAATTGATGCCCTCCTGCTGTCTTCCTGCAGAAGGATGAGTTTCCCTTTGAATAAAAAGGTCGGCCATCAAAATAGAGGAAGAAAAAAAAAAAACGGAAAAATCAGCCAGGTACCACATTCCCTAGGGCACTGGTTTTGCATCTTAGCTATGCATCAGAATCACCTGGGGGTGCCTGTCAAAATAAAAGGACCTGGAGCCTCACTCACCCCTACCGAGTACAATCCTTGGAAATGGGATTGGCCCTTTGGGCTTTTAACCCCCCCTAGGGGGTGCTAAAAGGGTGCCTGGAACCAGTCTGCAGGTTAGCAGATTGAGACTGAGAACCTTCGCTCCTAAGGGCCTTGGAATCCTGAGCAAAAATGCCACATGCGTGTGTGGACATCCTGACCGCTCGTGGGGATTCGGATCTTGAAATGAGGTGTCGCGGGTCTATCCGAGAGGCAGCATCGGGTAGTGAAAGGGTGCAGGCTTCCGTGTCTAAGAGCTGCCCTGCCTGGCCCTGCAGCCTCCCAGCTGTGCGGCTTCAGGTTTGTCACTTGTAGTCTCTGAGCCTGTATCCTTACGGGGAAGATGAAGATAATAAAGATGAAGGTTATCTGGAGGATTAATGAACTCAACAGAACAACAACCAAAACACATAGCAAGCTCCTACCTGTTCTGGGCAACTTGATGGAAAGCAGAGATAAAGTGGTGATTAAGAAGACTCAACCCTTGCCCTTGCAGAGGTTAGGTTTAGTCAAAGGGACAGACGTTAAATAATTCCACAAATGACTTGGCCATTCCATTTGCCATGAACTCCGCGAAGGAAAAGCATAAAATAACACCACAGGGTGACACTGATGAGTGCGGGTGAGCTAGTGGAGGGTCTGTGAAGACTTGACTGAGGATATGACATTGAGATCTGAAGATGAAGAGGGAAACCTGGCCAAAAAGGGGGTCAAGGGCTAAAAGGGGCTTCCCAGGCAGAAGGGGCATAATGTTCAAAAGCCCTAAGGCAGGACTGAACTTGGCACGGTCAGGAAACTAAAAGAGTTTCTAAAAAACTCCTCGCAAGTTGTGAAGTACTTCACAAACTTGAAACAGAAAAGGAGCCAGATGTAAATGGGAAAGGCTGAAGAATTTGCTTATTGTTGTAGACAGTTCTTGAAATTCTGGCCAATTCATCTACATCCTTCTCTGAGAACTGGCTTCCTTCAGTCTCAGGAGAAGGAAGATCCTGTGGTCACAGTGGACCTATGCAAGCCCACCGCTGACTAGACCAGGAGTGAACATTGCCTGGCTTCGTGCCATTCAAATATTTCTCTCTCTTTGAACCAAGAAACAGAGATGAGAAAGTTGGAAGTTTAGTTACTTTAACAGCAAATGTTAAGATTCTGTAGACTTCTGTCCTGAGAGGTGCCTGCTTCCCACCTCCTCATAAGTCTGGTGGTCTCATATTGCCTTACAAGCAGCCAATGTTCGCAGGATATCATCATTTGTAACTGAACAATTTCGAGACCCCTCCACCTCCACCCACAGAGCCTGACAAGGAAATGCTTGTGAACTAGGAAATGCTTGGCATTCGCTGTATTAAATCCCCCCAAAGGCTGGGCTTTTCTCCTCCCTATCATTTCCGTTTCTGACTCCCTTGCAGAATGACTTCCTGTGAATGGTTTTGTTCTCGTGGCTCTGGAGGTAATTCACATCAGATGGTGGCTGTTAGGTTTGACAGGATGCTGTGGAACTGTGCACTTGGATTCCTGAAGCTCTGCTGACAGTGTCCTGACCTGCTGGAATGTGCCCCAGGGAACACGGCTTGACACAACTGCCTTCCACACCTTAGCTGATATGAAATGCAACATGCACAGCCAGGTTATAAATCAGCACCAGGACACCGCTTCCCTCCTGGTACCCCACCCAGGAAGGTGATGCGTTTGCTGACCCCTGGGAAGAAGTGGGGATCTCCTGGGAGATGGGTGGATGGGATTCAATATACACGGAGCAGCTCCTCTGCACCAGACACTGTATTTGGGTTTTTGGGGGGTTTTTTTCAGTTGACTCTACTGTCACCTTGTGAAGTAAATTTTTTTCCCATTTTATAGTAATGAAACTGAAACTCTGAGAGGTTTAGAAGTGTACCCCTTTATAAGTGCGGTAGCTCAAATTACAAGCCACATACGTTCTGTCACCTCTCAGTAGCCCAGGGACTCACCATTTAAATCAAAGCTACAGGGAGGTAAGGTTTGGCCTCGGAATCACTGCAATGACAGGCCAAGGGTCCACATGATAATGGACTTCTGGGGCCATGATGGAAATGAGAAGGGGAATGTTTCTACCCAGACCCTAGAGGAACTTAAGGGCAGACTTCTGCTGTGGATTTTCAGAGGATAGTTAAAAAGAAAAAAAAAATCTATATCTTTCTGGCCTTGGAAATCTCAATTCCCCACTTTTCAAGGGTACATTGGTTTCCTTGCATTCCTCTGGAAAGGACAGTCGTACAATTATCAAGAATCCCAGACTGTTCCCACCTTGCTCCTTCCTAGCTCTGTGACCTTGAGCAAGTTACTCAGCCTCTCTGAGCCTTAATTTCCACCCTTCTGAAAGTGTGCTAATGATGACACCTACTTCAGGAACTTTTTAGGAGGGTTATTACCCTCATTTTGGAAGTGAGGGATATGAGCTCAGAGACATTTGTTCTTTCCACAAACATCTGTTGAGAATGACGTGATGGAAGGGCCAAGGAGATGCATGTAAAGCAGAGTTGTAATGATTATCAACGGACATCATGCCTTTTAAAATGGTTGAGAAACACTGTCCTGATGAAACCATGTACAAGCTCCCGTGTCCCTGTCCGTTGAAGTATAAGGCTTTTGCTTTAGTCTCCGAGGCCTCCCGGGCTGACTCAAGAGTTAACCATCAGGAAATGTGAAGATGTAGAAACAAAGAATAACTGTTGGGCTGGGAAACTGGTAACAATTTAGACTACAAATCCGCCACATTGCAGAATCACCAAGCTCCCAGTTCCCAGAAAGATATAGAGAAAGGCCTGACCCACATTCCTAAGTTGTTTTTACAGGAAGTTGACCCTCACCAGACGAAAACTGCTGAGGACAAGAATACAGACCCTAGACTGGTTGAAACCAGAAGTATGACGATGCTTGAAACTTCACCTTGATGCCAACCAGTCTGAGAATTTTGCACAAGCTGATCATGCGCCCTGCAGCGCCCTCCCTCACACTGCCTTTAGAACCCCTTCCCTGAAAGGGACTGGGGAGTTCGGGTCTTCTGAGCATGAGCTGTCCATTCTCCTTGCTTGGTGCCCTGCAATAAACACTGTACTTTCCTTCACTACAAACTGGTGTCAGTAGATTGACTTTACCGCGCGTGGGCGAGCAGACTCGGGTTTGGTTTGGGAATGCTAATGATTCAAGATAAAACAGAGAAAGTGGAGAAAAGTCTGGAGCGCTGAGTTTCAGGGACCTCAGTGTCTGCCTCCAAGAACCAGGATATACAGATCCTCTCTAGTTCCCGGTCTTTTAGGAGTCTTCTGAGAGCCCGGATGAAGCTGCTTCATCGCTGGACAACAGGTAGGGATGTTCAAGAAACACTAATGGGATTATTTAGAGAGTCAGCGTTCTGGCAGGGGAAAAAAAAAACCTCAATAGGGGTGAATAGAGAGACTTTTGTGAAAGTACAATTTACAAAGGGAGGTTTAAGACAAGCCAGAAAAGAACAGTGAAGCACATCCCAGCTAACAGCGGAGGGAGGCTACTTCCCTTCACGCATACCCAGGAGTGAACAGGGAGTGCAAGGAGGAATTACATGAACTAACGAGAGCTGTAGCTCCAAGAGAGAAGGCTGATAGGAGATGCGGCCTGGGATAAAGGAACAGAGGCACTGCCCTTGGCTAGGGACAGAGGGAGCTGAGAAGAGGAAGCACCCCAACCTCTCTAGGCTCCCCCACTCCACCATTCTCCTACTGGAGCTTCCCATGGGCTGAACCAAATAGAAGCTAGATGGTAATGGAGCCCATTGTAGCAGTCCACGGAGGTCCAGAACAGAGTGGACAAAGTTGCAGAGTACCCAGCACACCTACCTACAAAGAAGGGGGCATTCTTCCCACTGGAGGGAAGAAAAACCCCAAGAAGCCCTTAGCCAGTTGAGAGAGGGAAATGGCTCCACTGACAAGGGTGATCTAGCGCTCCCTAATGAGCATACATCAAGGTGAGGTTTTGATTTGGAGTCTCTCTGCAAATTTGCCTGTTCAATACCGAAAGGTCAGTTCCAAAAGGCAAGACATTAATCAACTCTCCAAATCAATAAAGGGTCAGTGATGGGACTGCCAACTGAAATTCTAAAAGGGTTCAGGCATGGAACACTAATCTCCTTGAAGCACATGGAAGGTTACTGAGTGGACACGATGATGTGCTACCCAGGCCTCCCTTCAGGAACGAACAATCTACTCCCACAACTGCTGGTAGCCCAATGCAGGAGTTGCACAGTCACCTTCCAGATGTGGGTATATCCAGTGACTGATCAATGTAAAGTCCTCCCCCTGCTCACCCCAACTAAGGTCAACTTTGAATGGCCAGCCCAGCTCTGGCATGCCCTTTGGGGTTGGCTTAAACCGTCACTGGGATGCACTGTAGCCCAACTTCTCCCTCTGCCCAATCCTGTTTCCTTCTCTTTTCCTCAGGTATTGACACCAAGACCACTCCCTAATAGACATCTGGCACATCCTGCATCTCAGCGCCTACTTTCTGGTACTCAACCTGCCACAGTTGTTAGAAGATCCCTTATTAGCAATCCTTATAGACAAAACTACAGTCGAGAGTTTACAAGCAGTAATAATAACAGACATCTGTGATACTTCAGACTCTACCTAACGCTCATATGTTCATTAATCTTCTCAGCAATCTGGAAAGGTTGGCAGATACTTGGAGAATAGCCTTGTCTGTTTTATTATCTCACAAACATAAGAAGCCCGGCGTGAATGGGGATTAGGAAAATCCTCTTGCAGGCAATAATTGTAAGATTTAGGATAATGATTGCTAAGCTATTTCGTGGAACGTGGGCGCTTGATCAGATATTAATAGGTCTTCAGTTTTTAAAACTGGGAGTAATGTGCAGTTATACATTTTTGGAAAATACTGGCTTAAAATTCTTAACTACAGGACATACCTGAGCCTTTAATATGCTAATGTGCATTGTTAACCTTCAAGAAGAGGTTTCATGTGCAGTGTTTCTCAAACTTATTTGACTGTAAAACACCTATTACTGTGTCTCCAGGCACTAGGGGCCTGTGGAAGATGGTACTGGAGAAGCTAACTTAGATGACAGGTCAATTAGACAGATACATCTTCCACTGCCACTACCCTTTCTACACACTTCTTTCCATTTTTAAGAAAAAGGCAAAGGCACTCCTGGGGAGGCTCTGGGAGTGGCATTAGGAGGAGGTGATGGACAGGAAGACTGTGTTCCTCTGCCCCTCACTGGCAGGGAGAGCCATGGCAGAGACGTGGTATCTCTGAGAGACTGTTCCTGAATGAGGGAGGGGAGGCCTGAGCTCAGCTGGGGGAAGCGGGTGGGCAGGAGGACAGGGGGCTTGAGGGCTGAGGGCTCTGGGGAGAGGAAGATGCAATGTTTGGGGCTTTTTCCAAAGCCAGGTGTTTTTGTTTTTGTTTTTTCTTCAGAGCCTCTGGCTTTCTGGTCAACCCCGCTGAGGCTGCCAAAGGCACTGATGCTTTCAAAAGAGCAAATGAGAAGGAGAAAAATGAGCCCAGGCAGTTCTGTTCCAGCTGACTGATGTAGCAACTGCTCATCACTACTCTCCAGGGCTTTGGGCTGCTCCAGCTCACAACCCTCTAAGATGGGAAGAATCCCTGGCTGACACTCAGAGGCAGCAGCTCTACTCTCCAGGCTAACTCCATCCCTTTGGCCCTGGAAACATGAAGCCAGAGTTCAAGGACAAGCCTGACTATCTGATACTAGGGAGTAAAACACAAACCAACACTGAATAATATACCCCTGCCTCATATCTACTTGGTGAATTCTCAATAATTTACATGAATGGAGAGATCACAAATGTGGCTCATCCCAAACAGCAGATAACTGCAAAGTCTTATTAGGTGTGGGGTCTGTTTGCATTGGAAAATTAGAATCTCTGATGCTGAGGAGTTTGACTTGTGTGAGGCTCAACGGTGTCACGGTTCAGAGAGCTAGCTTGGGAGCCGGCACTGCCACTTCCTAGCTGTCTTCTGGGTCCTTCCAGGAGCAGACCCTGAGACAAGGATCTGAATGCAAGTAGTTAATTTGGGAGGTGACCAAGACTACTGCTGGAGAGTAGGGAGTGAAACAGGGAAAGAAAGGTGGCAGATAAAAGCTGTATTACCAATCAATTTCCACTATGGACAACTGAGGCTCCATCCCATTAAGGAATCTGGGAGACTCTGTAAAACAGGACTAAGGGCGATCCTACCTATGAGGTAAAGGAAGCTGGGGGTTTAATTCTCTACGTCCTATGTGTAGTAGCTGATGAGGGCTGCCCATGGAAGCATTAACTTCTGGCAATTCTGACCTGTCCCATGTCGGGGTGGAGAGAAAACTTTCAGATGGAGAGTTGCAGGTACTTGCAGAAGGACATAGCAAGGACTGAGGGCGTATGGACGGGACACCAACCAAACTGGTATTTAGCAATGTGGATTACGCAAGTGAGAAAACTTCCTACGCCTCAGTTCCTTCACTTGCGAAATGACTGACATCCACCATTAGGCTATTGTGTGATGACATGAAATAATGCTGTAGCATACAAATGGAGCTTTTTAGTGGTCTGTTACCATATAACAAACCACCCCAAAACTTAATGACTTAAAACTACAACGATCATTTATTCTATTCTACAGTTTGTGGGGACAATTCAGATGGATCACAGTTGGGACAGCTTATCTCTGTTTCACAATGTCTGGGGCCTCAGAAGGCTTAATCTGGGAGCTAGGATCTTTTGAAAACTTGACCAGGGCTCAAGCATCCATTTCCAAGAAGGCTCACACACATGGCTGGCAAGTTGGTGCCGGCTGTAGGTGGAAGCCCTCAGTTCCTCTGCACATGGGTCTTTCCAGAGGACTGCGTGAGTGTCCTCACAACATGGTGGCTGGCTCCCCCAGAGCAAGCTATCCAAGAGGCCACGACACAAGCTGCCCTCCACAGTCACACATTGTCCCTCCTGTGCTATGCTCTTGGTCCCATGGGGCAGCTCTGGTTCATCATGTGAAGGGACTACCCCAGGCTACGGGTACCAGGAAGCAAGGACACGGCGGGGGTGGGGGTGGGGGCTATCTTGGAGACTGGCCACCAAACAAAGCAACAAGCACATAGTAAGAGCTCAGTCATGTGAGCTACTATTTCCATTCTAAGAACAAAAGAAAGAAAACGCCTGGGTAAAGACCTGACTCTGGAGAGGCAGGGAACCAAGAATCAATTTTCCCACCTGGTGTTTGCCCTGCTCGTCTCCGCCCAGCCACTTCTCCCTGGGGGTAAAAGCTTATCCTCTGCCTGATGAAAGGGCTCATCATTAACCTTCCCTGGAGCCAGGCAGGTGGCACTTGGCTGCCAGCAAGCATCTCAGCAGGCAGAGTAAACAGAGGGTGTAGAGATATCCATAACACTGTAATTAAGCAAAGAAAGGTGCTAACTACAAATCTGGAGCTCCAAACGTCCTCCAAGGGGTCGTCAGCGCTGTGTAGAATCTGTTAATTGGCAATACCTTTGAAAGGAAGGTGTGCCAGAGAGAAGCCGGTGTCATCATAGATCACCTGCAGGCAACCTCGGGCTGACTGTACATCCAAGCTCATTTGTTTTAAGCTGAAAGCTCTGAGCCAAAGAGTCCAGCCTGGTACTGAATTAATGATGAGCACGAACGAGGTTTAGCATCGCTTCCCCCACAGAGAGGCAGGCATTTAATGAATCTTTCACGGCTCGCTCTTGGTGCCCTTTTTTTGTGCCAGAGACTCAGACCACGGAAACTTCGAAAGCAAGTGCGCCTCATCACTGGCATAAGTGCTGTGAGGGATGAGGTGGGGTGGAGGGTGGGACGCCTTCTGAGGGTCTGCCCCGTTCACAACCATCTCCCCTTAGCAGCCACACCCCCTTAGTTCAGCGCTGCTATGGAACACGTGGAAACGCGTGGCCCCTCCCACGCTCTCAGTGATTGGTCTGCCTCTGGGGCTTGACTCTTGTTGGGCCCATCAAAGTCCCTTCGCTGAGAATTTTGAAGTGGGACCCAGTGAAAGAGAGTCATTCTCTTGGGGTGCCTGGATCTTTAAGGTACACTCCTGGCAGCTGTTAGCAGGGCACCTTTCACAGTGAAGCAGGAGAGAATCTTCTGGAGAGAGAAGGAAAGAATGAAGCAGAGATGCAGAGGCAGGGATGAGAGGTAGAGAGACAGACAGTCCAGACTTTTAAAGGTCAGTCAGTGCTGGTTCCTTCCTGAGACCCATGTGTGTTTTCACCTCCGAGTTCTCAGAGATACCCCTATACCCTTATAAATTCACATTTTCTGCCTAAACTAGTATGAGCTGGCTTTTCTGTTACTTTCATAATCAACTAACCAGTTTGAGAAGTTGTGACATCTTGATTTAAAAAAAAATAGTTAACTGTAGTAATAATCTCTCTCTCTCTCTCTCTCTCTCACACACACACACACACACACACACACACACACACAATGATTGGGTCGTGGAGCACTGCACCAGGAAAGAATGTACAGGCCCTGCTCTGAAGGGCTGACCTGGAGCTGGCCCATCTGGTGCCTGGGGGTAGGCAGGTCACACTCCATGAAAGAAATGAGCCAGAAGAGAGGGCCCCTCTGAAGGGACACCGGCTATTCAGCTCTGCGTGATTCGTGGCATCAGGCTTTGTGGGGTCACTGTGGCGGGATTTTTCTGATTTTACAAGAAAAGACGGAAGTTCAGATTTTTATGTAAAATGGATCCATTTAAAACTGTTGCAAATTTTAAACATGTTAAAAACATTCTGAGCGCCAAACAGAACATAGCTGTGGGCGCTGCCCACACTGCAGCCCTCCAGCTTGAGGCCAGTGTTCTGGGCCCCTAGGGCAGATGGAGTTAGACAGTGTGTCCGGTGGCGTGCCTGGGGTCAAGCAGGAGGAGGCGTGGCCTCACCCAGGGAGACTGATGAAGGATGGTGGCTCTGATCAAGCTGGGGCGGTCCTATGCAGCAACCCAGAAGGGGCTGCTACTCTGAAGGGGATGCCAGGGAGGTTGGACACCAGACATGATAGTCTTGATTGTATCGTCAAGGGTCCCACGTGGCCGAGGCTGTCATAGGTGGAGAAGACTATTGGGAGGGGCGTTTCTGTGAAAACGCCCACCCAGAAAAGCAGTGTGATCAGTGATGGAGAACCTGAACTTGACAGTGGGGTCATGAAGCAGAAAAAGTGATGGTAACAGTAGGGAACCTGGTGAATCAAGGAACATTCCCTGTCCATTCCCTAAAGACAGGGGGAACCTGAGATTCTTATACACAGTATGGGGATGAGTCCCAGTGATGTCTGATAAGGGACATCCAGCCCACCAGGCAGGTGGGGGACTGAGCCAGTTTTAAGTTGATCAGAGAAACATGAAGAAATGTGACATTTCTTAACCTGAGAATTGTGGTACAGATTCATATTGGTTACCCTTGCAACCAGAAGGTCCTGATAAACATACTGCACTCCTGCAATCCCACTCCTGGGCATATATCTGGAGAAAACTCTAATTTGAAAAGATACACACACCCCAATGTTCATAGCAGCACTATTTATAATAGCCAAGACATGGAAGCAACCTAAATGTCTATTGATAGGTGAATGGATAAAGATGTGGTACATATATACAATGGAATATTACTCAGCCATAACAAAGAATGAAATAATGCCATTTGCAGCAACATGGATGGACAAAGAAATTATCATACTGAATGAGGTCAGTCAGACAAAGACAAATATCATATGATATCACTTATATGTGGAATCTAAAGAAAATGATACAAATGAACTTATTTACAAGACAGAAATAGATTCACAGACATAGAAAACAAACTATGGTTACCAAAGGGGGAAGGTGGGGAGGGATACACTGGGAATGTGGGATTAACAGATATATACTACTATATATAAAACAGGCAAACAACAAGGACCTACTGTATAGCACAGGGAACTATACTCAGTATCTTGTAATAACCTATAATGGAAAAGAATCTGAAAAAGAGCATATATTCACGTATATGTATATATATATATGTACGTATATATTTGTGTGTGTGTATGTATATGTGTGTGTGTGTATGAAACTGAATCACTTCTGAAAATTAATGATTCTCACCAAAAAAAACACACACAAAAAACCCCAAAAAAACCTGAATCACTTTGCTGTACACTTGAAACTAACATAATATTGTAAATTAAGGATACTTCAATTAAAAGAAAAAGACACTGCACAAAAAGCTTCCCATTGGGGCTGTCCCAGTCAGGGTTCCACTCTAGGTATTTACAACAGAGGCAATTTACTATGAGGACTTGAACCACAGGAGATGGAAGAGGATGAGAAGGCAATCAGGGCTTAGTGAGGCAACCCCAGAGATGAGCTGGAGCAGGAAGCCCTCAGAGGCTGGAGGGACAACAGGCGGAGAGGGATCGATGGGGCCCAGGTACTGGGATCACCTAACGGAAGTTGGAATCACGGCAGGTCTGCTGGTGAGAGCTGAAGCCATGGAGGGAGCGGGGAGAGATGCAAAAAGATGTCACCAGAGCAGAAAGTAGCGATAAATACCCTGGCTTTCCCTTCCTTCTGCTCTCCATTACCCCACCAGCACCTCCAAATAACTTTCGGGTGGAAATCAGCCAAAACAGGAGCCTGAGAAACACAGTCTTCCGAGTGGCAGCCTCCCTGAGATACAGAATTGAACAGGAAAAGGGTAAGAGGTGGACTGAGACAAATAGTGTGAAGATGGGCAGAAGTACCACAGAACAGAGAACACAGAACATTCCCAAAGCACAGATGTGCAATGCCCGACTTCTACTTCCAGAGCTCGGTCCTTATCCCTAGCTGTTCCCCAATCTTAACTACCGTTTACAGGTTCTTAGCCAGGAGACGGCCAGACGGCAGTGCTAACGACGGGAAGGTGAGAAAAGGAGAGCCCCTTATGGCCACTCCAGAATCGTCACTTGGAGATAGGAACTATCTTTGGAGACGTACACTACTGACCTCATTTAAAGTAAGGTTTTTTTCTCCATTTCACAGACAGGCAAATTGAGGACAGTCATGAGTGACACTGAAGCATGCAATCTGGGACACCAAACCACAGAATTTACTCACTGGGAAGATGAGCTCCTTGGATTTCTTGGCAATTTGCTTTCTTCAAGACCTAAACTGATTTCCAAATGCTTTTTATTTCGGCAGTTAGGGGCCTAACCAGTTTATCTAATCTTATCACCCATATTTATATCATGACAAAGGACAAGGCCGTTAGTATCAGAGGTATAATGTATGGCCAGAGGCTGGTTAGAGTTTGTAAAACCAGTCATACAAACAAACATACATCATGCATTCCCTCCTTACTTTCCCCTCCCCACCTCCCCACACTCTCCCACAGAGCCTGCCTGAAACATTAGATGGATAGTGGTTGATGGTTTTAATTACAGGATGTCTTTCATGGCTATTGGCCTCTCTGAGTTCTTAGAGCTGAAGAACACTGATGGTTGTTCGTGTCATCGGTTGTGGTCGGAGTCCCTGGGGAACTGTGATGTATTGGTTTTGTGGCCTTTGCTTCAAATTCCTCCTGTAAACAGAGGTCTGGGTTAATTGCATATGGTGGAGCTGGAAGTGGGATTGGGATTAATTTCAGGCCACTTTATTTCTAACCACTCCCCCGACACGCATCAGCTCTCTTATTTGGGCTGATCCTACTGTTACTTCTAAACTATCATGCCGATCCTTCTTTCTCACTCTTGTCCAGGCCATGCCTTCAACTTGGCCTCCCCTTCCCATTTTTCTTCAGAAATCTTACTCTTCGAAGCTCAGTCAGCATCCACGTCCTCCATGGAACTTTCTCAAGTGAACCTCATGACACCACAGCACAAATGCAGCTCGCACTTACAGTACACGATCATCCTCATCATTGACAAGAGATCTTTATTATATTCATGTTTATATAAAATGCTTAGTGCCAGGCATAGAGGTGTCAAAGTGATATAAACCATAGTCCCTACCTGTCATGTGTTTACAATCTATTCAAGGAAACAGAACATGCACTCATTTATTCTGTAAGCGCTGAGTAGTTACTAAGTGTAGGTATATAGCAAGCAGGCCCTAAGAAGAGATATTCATAAATACACACACATAGACATTAAACATTAAGCAACAGCACAAATGCTAAGTGACAAGTTAGAGCATCATCCAGCAACACAGTACAGTTGTTAAAAAATGAGGGAGAGGGCTTCCCTGGTGGCGCAGTGGTAAAGAGTCCGCCTGCCGATGCAGGGGACACGGGTTCGTGCCCCGGTCCGGGAAGATCCCACATGCCGCAGAGCGGTGGGCCCATGGGCCGTGGCCGCTGGGCCTGTGCGTCCGGAGCCTGTGCTCTGCAACGGGAGAGGCCACAACAGTGAGAGGCCCGTGTACCACAAAAAAAAAAAAAAAAAAAAAAAAAAGAGGGAGAGCAGCCTACCACTTAGAACTGTGTGACCTTGGGTGAGACCCTTAACTAGGGCTGCAATGGACATTTGCGCAGGTTTTGTCCTATCGTTTACACCTGATCTGGAGGGTGTGTGGGGACTGAAATGGGTCCACGTCCTGCTTACCAAGCTGCGCTCTCTGGCTCTGGGGCTCCAGCAGTCCAGAGGAAGGCAGGCCCTTTTGTAATTCACCTGCGGAGTGAGTGCCATTTTGAAACCTATCCCCCAAGATGAGGCTCCTTTTTCTAATTCACACAAGGTACCATAGAGCCCATGGAGGCCCCCACTTAACCTCTCTGAGCCTCGGTTTCCTTATTTACAAAATGGGGCTAATAGCGCCTACTTCCAAACTTGCTGGGAGGATTAAAGGAGATAACCTATGTGATTTATCCTGAGTCTTTAATTGCAAAAGAAAGAAAGTCAAATTAAACTGCCAAAATATTAAATTAAAAAATGTTTTAAATGTTTGGTATACGTTGTTAGGAAGGACACAGAAGAAGCCTCAGAAAGAGAAGGAAAATTACAGGGTGAGGGTGTTTGACTAGAAATGGGGTTTATCAGTCAGGGTTCAGGAAACTGAACCAGGTATCTCAGGCAGAAAAGAATTGAAAACAGGCATTAGGAGCATACACTATGAATGGGAGGGCTGGAGGAGCAGATGTCAGCGGGCACAACTGGGCTATAGGTTTCAAGGGGATTACCGAGACTGTGCTCTAGGGTTCAGGAAGCCTCGCAAATGCCTCCCTGCTGCCACCACAACTGCCACTCGTGCCCCATGAAGCTGAAGACCAGACTCAGGGCATTCACTACGTAAGTAAACAATATAAATGAAAGCACTTTAATGGTGGAAGTCTCTACAGAGGGAAGATACTGTTATCATGAGGCCTCCTTTCCTGGGCAGATCTGTAGGAAATGTCTACCCTTGGGAGGTCATGGGAATTCTCCGACCCCTCAGCTGCCGGAAGCAGCCTTTTGCAGGAGGCTCAAGGGTAAGGCAGTGACATGGAGATCACACCTGCATTCTTACCTGAAGCCCTCTCCAGGGAGTGGAAGAATGTCACCTCATCCCCAGCCAGCTTGACCAGGGCTCTCCACACCTTCCTTGGAGTCACCCCAAAGCCTACAGGGGCACTAGAGGCAAAGCCAGTGACTAATGAAGGGGACGAAAGGATGACGTGGGAGCCCTGGCTGCTGGTGGGGCAGGAACCAGCAGTGAAGGACAATGTGAAGAGCTCGGGCAGGACAATCAGACTGAATCTAGGTCAAGCCCCTGCTGCACTGTGTTATAGCGGCTTGACCTTAAGCAACTTATTTAAAACCTCAGTGAACTCCGCTGTAAAATGGGGGTGACAGTAACGAAAGCAGCCTCACTGAGGCTGCTGTGAGTCTGCAGTGAGATCAGGTCAGGGGCAAGCCAGCAAGAAGCACATCCATGGGCTAGGGTACCTGCAACACAGTAAATGCTCTCTGTATGTTGGTGGTGATTACGAGATCCCTTGTAGAGAACTCAGCCCTGCTCTAGAGTAGTGGTGAGTGCCCAGCATACCTAGATCACAGTGGCATGGTTCCCCAGCCAGCCACCTACAGAGATGGTCTGGCCACAGCCTAACCTGGAAGGGCTATTTGGGTGGACAATAAAGGCTAAGCCGCCTGTTTCTGTTTTGTTTTGTTTCTGGCTGCGCCGCGCGGCACGTGGGATCTTAGTTCCCCGACCAGGGGATCGAACCCGTGCCCCCTGCAGTGGAAGCGCAGAGTCCTAACCAGTGGACCACCAGAGAATTCCCTAACCCACCTGTTATACTGTGAGAGGCAGAGAGAGACAGAGACAGACAGACAGAAAAAGAGACAGAAACAGACAAACCCAGGCCATCTCTTTCCTACTGGCACTTACAACCTAACCTCTGATGAGCATCTCTCAGACGGTCTGGCTGCTAAATCACCACCACGGCAGTAACTGAAACAGAAAATCACGCTCGGCAGAACAACCTAGCAACATCACCATTAGCGTCTGCGGTTTTTCACTGCGAACTGGGGAGATACTATACCTCTTTATGTGTTCATGGGCGCAGTCAGATATATATCTTTACCAATATTTCAACAGGGACTGGGCCCTTCCCGCTCTTTCCTTTCACAGGTGATATGTGGGGCTGTTCATTCAGGGAGCCCAAGAGGAACCGTACACTCTTCCACGTTATCTGAGGCTGCCCAGCTCCGTGGCTAATGCAAGAATTTCATTTGCTTCCCTCCTCCCCCCCTCCTTCCTCTGCCATCTTTGAGTATGCATTTGTACAGGGGAGACAGAAATGGAACACATAATCACACAAATCCGTAACTAAAATCAAATTGAGCAAACCATGCCTCCAGGGGAATCGGCTATCTTTAGAGAGGAAAAGGGAGATGGATTTGAGGAAACGTTGAGAACGAGGTGAAGAGGGGTGGGTATAAGAAAGGAAGAGAAAAATGTTCTAGCGAAGAGGAACAGTAGGTGCAAAGGCCCTGAGGCATGAGGGAGCTTAGCATGTCTGATGAGCCAAAAGGAAGCTGGTGTGAGTGGAGGGCAGAGGGCAAGGGGAGGGGAGGGCAGCAGAGGAGCGAGGCTGGTGGAGTGGCAGAGTGTGACTCACATATCTTAAAAGCAATGGGGAGATTTTCCTGCACACTATGTTAGAACCCTCATAATGCCAGGGTCTGACTGTGTGGCTTCCTTGCCCCATAATTTCTGCTGCTCTCCGTTACCCGTTACAGTGGTTTTCAAGGTGAGGGAATTATGGAAATGCAGGGGATGTGTTTGGTTGTCACAGCGATAGAGAAGTGTTACTGGCATTTGCTGGAGTAGGGGCGGGGTGACGAGGTGCCAGACATCCTATCATATGAAGAATTATTCCACATAATGGATTGTTACACTGCCTATCACACAATTTTTGAGGGGACTTCATGTGGGTGAAAAACCAGTTTTGAGTTATCTGAGCTGTCGTGGTTCTAACACATATCTGCAAACGTATTGCCACTCCTCCCTTCAAAGCACGGAGCCTAATTCCCCTTCCTTTGAATGTGGGCCAGACTCAGTGACTTTCTTCTACAGAAAAGAATGTGGGAGAAGGGATGCTGTGTGACTTCTGAGGTGGGTTACTAAAAGCACAGCTTCTGTCTTTCCCTCTGTCCCTTGGATCACTCACTGGGGGGAAGCCAGCTGCCATGTTGTGATAACACTCAAGCAGCCCTGTGTGTGGAAGTGTGCACAGGGAGGAACTGAGGCCTCCTGCCAACAGCCAGCGCCAGCTTGCCGGCCTTGTGGGTGAGACACCTAGGAAGTGGCCCTTGCAGTCCCAGTCAAGCCTCCAGATGATTTTAGACCTCAGCCTTCAAGTCTGCCAGCTGAGGCCCCAGACAATATGGAGGAGAGACAAGTTGGCCCCTCTATGCCCTGTCTGAATTCCTGGCCCTGAGAAACTATGAGAGATAATAAATGATTATTACTGTTTTCAGCCATTAAGTATTGGTAATAATGTCACGTAGCAGGAGATAATACATGAGTCAATAACTTAACTCCACCTACACACCAGCAAAAAAATGTTTTGCACAGTTTTAACATATATTAAGGTTTCTAGGAATGCAACGAATGTGTAACTCAGGAGATAGTTGTACTTTGCTTTGCTTGAACCTTTATCCAAAGTTGTTCTCCACTTGAAAATTAACGTCACCAACAGCAAGACCCCTCAAGGTATCTGAGTCACCAAAGGAGACACCTTAATAGTCTATGTTTGCAGATGCTGCATCCACAGTGATTCCTTATAAATTTGAATATTCAGCTGAATATTGTCTTTCATCCAAACTTCCCTGTAAGGTGCAACCATCTGACTTCTTCATTTACATATTGAAATGTATGATATTGTAAATAGCATTTCTTTAATCTCTCCTTTATATTAGAGTTAGGCTGTTATACTTATTTTTTGAAAATTATGTGAGTAAGGTTATGTTTAAAAAGTGAATTTCATCTCAGGGCGATAAAGGGACATCACAAAATAACTGTTAAGAAAAAGAAGGTGAGACTTTTCGGACAACTGCTAGAGAATAGTTTAATGACTTAAGAAATTAAGATCAGTTGTTCTCTGACCCTTGATACCCTTGGCAACCTTCCAGCATTACTTCCTGCTATTTCATTACCTGAGCCCCTTTCTCTAGTCAAAACGAGCCTTCTCCCTGTTCTCCAAACAGATGCACTCTTCTGTGTTCCCTTGTGCTGTTTCCTTATCCCGAATTCCCTCTTTCCCCACGTGTATTTTAAAATCTTACTTCTCCCTGACGTATACGTTCATTCAACAGACAATGACAATGCACCTTTACTGGCCAGACCTGTGAGTGCATTGGGGCTCGGCGATGAACGACACGGGTGCCCGAGGTTTGCCCTGAGCCTTCAGCAGAACTTGTGCAATTACAGGAACGTGATGAGGGGAAAGGCTGGATGCCCACACTGAGTTAGCATCGAGGGGAATTCATGTAGGTTAAAAAAAAAAAGTCCTCTCTGAGTCCTCCATGCTGTAGTGGTTTTAAAACACATAGAACAGAGTGGTCCCCACCCAGTCCTGCAGGGAGTGACAGGCAGGCTGGGATTCCACGCTGTGCCCAAGCCCTTCCTCTTTCCACCTGACCCGCTCCCTGGTTTGGAATCTTTGCTCTGTGTACAGTTGCCTGCTTTCTACAAACTGGATTGTACGGGCTGTCCTACTGGGCATGCCGCCACCCCTTCGCCCTTAAAGCTTCTGTCCTGGGGAGGCCTGGAAAACTCTAGAACTGGATCTGCTTTCTTTCTGGCAGCCGCCATGTGCTAAAGCTGGTGGCTGGAGACAGAACACAGAGTCCGTGGGATGTGCACCCTCAAGAAGACCGGGGAATAAGTACTGCAGGGAGCAGAGCAGCCCCTGCCTGGGTCCCAGCCCTCCCCTGCAGCCCAGCTGGTCCCGACAGCTTGACAGGGTCCTGGCTGCCCTACGCAACCACCCTGGCTGATTTACGCACCCCTGCTCTCATTGCTTATTTACTCCATCTGCATTCCTCCCTTACTGACCAGACTGTGAAAGTACAATGCCCGAGAATACACACAAGTCGCAGGATAAATCTTTCAGGGATGCACCCCCCCCAAAACACGCTCCAAGTCAAAGCAGCCTGGAGAAGACACTGCTGAATTTTCAAAACAAAATCGCAAGAAAGTGGGTTTTCTCACAGAAGAAACCAGCAAAGGGAAAGTCCTTGCCTTTCCCACCCTGCCCTCCCACAGTTCTTTCCAAGTGGCCTGGGATTTGGAGGGGAGCCAGAGTGAATGGCAGCTTCTTGCCACTGGAGGGCACTCTGGAACCCTGAGACCAGGAGGGATCTGATTTGTTGGGCCTTTTTACCGGAAACGCGATCCCAGTTAGCATTAGCAGACCATCTGGAAATCCATCCTCGAAACGGCAGCGATGACAAATGGGTTTTAGAAATGAGGGCTCGGGGCGAGGTAGGGCAGAGGGCAGAGGGCGGAAGCGAACCAAAAGGCTTTAAGTTGTACTGCAGGTGGAAAAGAGCGAGCCTGACTTTGCTTGCCAATGCTCAGAAGAAAAAGGGTTTGGTTCACTCAGTGGTTCTCAACTTGGGGTTATTTTTGTTTCTGCTTGCAGGAACATTCAGCGGTGTCTGGAGACATATTTGATTGTCACAACCGGGGTGGTGGGGCTGGTGGTGTCACTTGCATCTGTGAGTAGAGGCCAGGAATTCTGCTCACTACAATCATCCCATAACGCACAGAACACCCACCCACACACCCACACACCCCACTCCACGCAAAGAATTCTCTAGTGCAAAATGCCCATGTTGAGGACCCCCGAGTTAACCCAGTAGTGATTTTCAGCGCTGCCTGCTCAGTGGATAGGAGGCCCACATTCCAGTTTTGTCCACAGCTTCTATTCCATACACAACTGAACTGTCCCCCAGCAACGGGTCTGGTTTTGCAGATGCTGTCATGGTTCACAGAAGGAAAATCAGCGCCGGATCTTCACTGCAACCCCTTTCTTCCCCTGTGCTATGATGGGTTTCCCCAGTAGTGGACTCTGAGACAAGGATTGGAGCATAAGTAGTTGATCTGGAAAGGAAGCCCAGGAAACACTCCTAGGGGAGTGGGAGAGAGACAGGGAACGGTGTGTGCTCAAGTAAGTTACCATGGTCGTCAATGAGACTATGATCCTGCTGGGGAGTCTGGACCCAGGTATAGAACACACACTTCAGAGTTACTCCGACGGAAGAGGTGACAGGCCGGACATCTGTCCTCCCACGCTCATCAGTCACCTGCTGAGGGATGCTGGATGGGAAGATGCTGGGCACTCGTTCTCTGGAACTGCAGGCTGCCTTGTTCGCAGAGGGGCTCCAGCTGCAGAGCTGAGCATGTGCTGGCCAGCGGGCTACAGGGCCAGACAGCACCCACTACCCCCTCACCCCACAGGCCCGAGGATGTCAGAAGTCCTATGCATGGTCGTTCATGCTCTATTTGAGGACCACAGCTCCCTTTCTGATTGTGAAGGGATGTACCACGGTCCCTTAATGGAGGACAAGTAGATATCGGCAGTGCCTCAGCCAGAGCTCCAGTTTCTTGGTCCCTCAGATGCCACTGCAGCATTAGCCAGCAGCAGGCCCAGTCAAAGGGTCCGGGGAGCAGAGCAAGACTCACCCAGAAGCTAAGGAAATGTCAGCCTCCGGGGCTCCTTGGGTTCACGGGGCCCTGTGAGGTCCTGGGAGTTGATGGGGCGCTACAGGGCTCTAAGTCAGTGTCAGCCCACCCTTAATGTGCACCTTGTGAAAGGTAGATTCGGATTCAATGGGTCTAAAGGAGAGGCTGGCGATGCTGCATTTCTATCAGGCTCCCGGGTGATGCCCTTGATGCTGGTCCACTGAACTCAGAGTGGAGTGGAGGCCAGGTTGTAACCAGTAAGCATTTGTACGTAAACACTTCCATGTAAGCATTCCTGGGAAATTGCCTAATAAGATCTCAGAAGAAGGGGTCTGCAGCTCCAAGACTCCTTTTTACATTCTATATAAACGTTCACACCTAGCTTTCTAATTTTTTTTTTTCTTAAAGGACCCTCCTTCCACCACCCACTGATAAGCCTCAGGTCTCATGAAACTTGGATCTTCCTTGTCTGAGAGCATTTGAGAGAGCTAAGATCTAGCTTGGACAGTCTGGGTCCCATGCATTTTGATTTGGATAGCAGGAGTTGTGGAACTTTCTGCTTCCATTTCCTGCTCCATGATCTCAGACAGCTTTCAAAGTTAGAGGCACAGTAAAGCAAAGGAGGAGATAACCGAGGAAAGGCATCCTGTAGATTAGCTGACAGGTGGTGTGAAACCTGGAACTCAGGCAGTGTTTTTCACGAGCTACTTCAAAACTCTGTATGTTGTGTGAAATCAAATTCACATTTTATGGCAACACAAGGAAAAATTAAACATAAAAATTTCCTCTGCCCTTTGGCCTCCTCTCTCCCCTTTACTGTGCACTGTAGATCTGCATTATATATCAACAAAACCTTCCCACCGGCAGAAATGCCAGCTCACCCATAAAAAGCAACATTCTCCAAGCATCAACAAGACAAATCCTTAAAAGATAACATTCCTTCTTGATCTTGTAGAAGGCCACAATTACCCATGACCCACTACTTGCTAGACTGGATAAACTGTCAATAATATGTCATTTAATGTACAGCCCTCTGTCACAAAAACTTACATAATTGTGCTGTGACCTCTAATGGGGGGAACAGTTCTCGGAGCTCTCTGACAGTCTATTCCCGGGCTATAATCCTCAGTTTGGCTCGAATACGATTTTCCATTTATTTCTTAGATGGACTGATTAATTATTTTGTCAACATAGGAAACTGATTGTAAAGCAAATACATTTTGTCCAGGGGAGGTGCAATTGATCCCCACCTACCTTTGGAACACAACAGTATCGCATCTATTAGCAAGCCCATTCTGGCGTTTCTGACTACCTATATATGTGTCTGCTTTTTTTCATTCTTCTTTGAGGTTGTTGAAATAACTGATTTGTTTTCCATTGCTTAACAAGTTAAATAAAATCTTGGACCTGTGTTCCCTTTATGTGTATGAGCATAATTTTACCTTTCAAGAGGTGGAAATATTTCCCTTTAACATGGTCCCCCTGCATGTACTCCCACCCCATCCATCCCAGTCCTGCAACCGACTGACCAGTCTCTCCCTTTGGGAGTCCTGACAACAGTGGAAGAGGCAACGGCTCCCAACTCCTTCTCCCCTTGGGAGCTAACGTTAGATCTCTAAGAGTACCGAGGCTTTGCTATGTCCCAGGACTCCCTGCTATGCCTAGGACTCCTATGTAGGAGAAGCAGTACAGTCCAGAGTCAAAGGCACAGGCTTTGGAGCCCAAATACCTGCTTTGCGTCCAGGGCTACCACTTCCTGGCTGTGTGATTCTGGACAGTTTACCCGATGTCTCTGAGACCTGGTTTCATCTGCCCTCTGGGCACTATTCATAGAAGCTGTACTGAAAAAGTCGTAAGGATTAAATCTGTGCACATCTGTGAAATGCTCAGCACAGGCCTGGAATGAAATGCATGCCTGTTTGGCCACTCCTGTTGAGATGACATTCAATATTTTTTTGTCACGATGAGATATGTTTTCCACTTTCTGCCCTCATTCACTCTCTGCAAGTCTCCCCGCTGCTCTGTGGCCCAGGAAGCTGACCCCCTTGTCCTCTGACTTCTGGTTGGCTGCTACCAATCCAACCCCCCTTCCCCTCTCTGGAGTTGTCTTGGGTGGGCAGGATCCATCGAAGAGCACAGCTCCTGCCAGGCTGCCATTGCCACCTCCAGGTCCTATAACTGCCCTTCCCCCGTCCCTTCAGGGCTTCAGCGTGGTCCTAGCCCCGTGTTCCTAGTCCTGCATGGCTGCGTATCCACGGCAGGGTATGTCCCTACACCCGCCCACTCCTTTGTAAATATTATAGTTCCTTTACTAAACACTCCTCCAATTACCCACACCAAGAATGCCATCTGTGTCCTGTCGCGACCCTGACACAGTGATTGCTATTTTTAATACTCACTCTTATGCGTTCATTTCTATTCCTAAGTGAGTGATGCTCCTCTGAGCCTCGCGGAAACAGAGTCGGAACCTTTGCACCTGTTTCACCTTAGCAGCGAGTCCTTCGCGGGCATGAAACCAACATCCCACCCTGGAAGGTAACATTCCTGTTCACGGCTGACCAAAACATACACAACGTCCACGGAATGATGTAAATTATGATGCTTTTTTTTCTTCCCTCAGGCACCCTGCCTCAGGTGTCCAGGAGTCCCTCCTCTGGTGTCCCGCCGGCTTCTCTCCCTCCCCTGCCCATTGCCCTTGTTTTCCTCAACTCCCACCTCCCCCGTGTCCTGGCTCCATCTCGGAGCAAGGACAGTGGGCCCCTCTGGTGGGTCATCTGAGAGAGCTCTAAGTCCAGCACTTGCTACAGAAAGGAGCATCTTCAACTCGTACATGCCTCTCTCTTGTGAGCTGCCTAACACCCATGTGTTATGAGGCAGATATGACCGGTTCACTGAACAGTCTGCATTCTGTAAGGTTACAAATGACCGTTATATCTTCTCCAACTGCTGCTTTCAAGTGTGCTCTGTCTAATCTCTCTTAATGAAACAAATTCCCTACCTCTACTCGTTTTCAGGTTTCAAAAGTCCAGTCCTGGGCTTCCCTGGTGGCGCAGTGGTTGAGAGTCCACCTGCCGATGCAGGGGACACGGGTTCGTGCCCCGGTCCGGGAAGATCCCACATGCCGTGGAGCGGCTGGGCCCGTGAGCCATGGCCGCTGAGCCTGCGCTTCTGGAGCCTGTGCTCCGCAACGGGAGAGGCCACAACAGTGAGAGGCCCGCGTACCGCCAAAAAAAAAAAAAGTCCAGGCTCGTTTCAAGTTTTGATCGCCCATCCCAGTGAACTCTCATCTCCCAGCCCCCAGAAAATGCCTGGCTTTGACCCTTGGGGTCTTGGAGGGAAGGGGAGTGGTCCGTCCTTCAGCTCCTTCCCCTGCATCTCTCAGCCTCCCTCCTCTCCCGTGTTAAGGGTTGAGAGGCAGGCTGGGGAAGAAGAGATAAATGTTTCTGAACTGGTACTGTTCTTCCTATTTGAGGCTCTCCCGGCTTCTCTGGCAATACCTTCTGCTGGGCTGGCAGCCAGCACAGGCTTTCTCCTGGGGCAGATAACTAAGTTGTACCGGAAGCCCTGAGAGAGGGGCCTCCCACCCTCATTTCCCTGTCCTGAACCATACCTTCTGGCTAGACATCTGCCAGACGCCTCCGGGGTAGATAAAGATGGTTGCAGAGTCTTTGCCTCAACTTCCAGCAGATGAGGAATCTCTTTCCTCTCCCCTTGAACCTGGGCTGGCAGAATGCAGCAGAAGGGACACTCTGGGAGTTCTCGGCCTAAGTCATAAGAAACCTTGCAGCTGCCACCAGGATCTCTTGGAACGTTCCCTGGGAAACCCGAGCCACCACGACAGAAGTCTGACTATTCTGAGATCGCTGTGCTGGCAGAGTGACTTGCAGGCACTCTGATCAATAGTCCCTGCTGAGCCCAGCCTTCCAGCCATCCCAACAAGTCAACAGCCCAGCCCATCCACCAGCTGCATACAACCAAGGACCTCAGGCGAAGCCACACAGGACAGAGGAATTCTCAGCACAGCCCTGCCCGAATTCCTGACTCACAAACTCAAACTCATGACACATAACAAATGGCTGTTTTTTTAGCCATTGCACTTTGGGGTGGCTTGTTACACAGGAGTAAGTAACCAGAGCGACCCCACAGCTCCTGTCCTTGGTGCTGGAGTAATCCCTTGGGTGGGTTAGTTGCAAGATGGTCCAGATCAAGCCACATCTCTTGGTGTCTACACAACGCACAGCTGCTCTGGGGTTTTCTTTCTCTTCCCATCTCTCTCTGATTCTTCTCCCCCTGCCCAATTCTGGGGTGACTCTTGTTTTGTTTTTTTTGTTGTTTTTGTGTTACGCGGGCCTCTCACTGTTGTGGCCTCTCGCGTTGCAGAGCACAGGCTCCAGACGCGCAGGCTCAGCGGCCATGGCTCACGGGCCCGGCCACTCCGCGGCATGTGGGATCTTCCCGGACCGGGGCACGAACCCGTGTCCCCTGCATCGGCAGGTGGACTCCCAACCATTGCGCCACCAGGGAAGCCCGCCCTTTTGTAATATGACCTTAGTGAGTTGACTGCAGAACATTTACAGATAAAAGGATTATCCCTTCTACCACACATGGCTCTCAGAGTTCTTACCTGGGCCCAACCAGGACCAAAGATAAGACAGAAGAAAGGCAATGACAGAGGTACTGCTGCTCCGAGGTGTCTTTCACATGCATATGTAGGAATGGGAAGAGATATTTGATCACTATAGTTCCAGTTTAGTGGTTTGTGAGAAGTGGGCACCCCCAGAAGCCCTGCAACAAGCATAGGAGAGGTTCTGAGACCAAGACTGATGGGTGAGCAACTTTAATTACCCCAGAACTGTGTTAATGGCCCTTGGGATATCTTATAGCTATTCTGACACTTGGGAACATGGCATTTTCCCATTAAAATGCCAATTATCCTTGAGTACTTCTGCAAATCCATCAGCTGGAGGCTGCCGGGTTGTCAAGTGATGCCGTTTGATGGTTTGAAGCAAACCTATAAGATCAAGGGCATTTTATCTGGTAGTTCATGACTGTTCAGAGTGCTGTCCCACCCCTGCCTGCCCCTCCCCCTAACAAAACAGGCACCCACACATGTGCGCGCGCACACACGCATGCACACACACACACACACGCACGCACACACACGCACGCACACAGTCCACTAAGCAGAAAGTTCAGAATCTCTGTTTCCAAGTAGCTAAGGAAGAGGAAGTGTTCAGGAGCTGGGAATCAGCAAGAAAATCAAGATCTGGATAAGAGCGCCCAAATGGCGCTTTTCTTCATCTGGATAATTGAAAGCACGAGCTCAACAGAAAACATATCTCATTGGGGAAATCAGCTGATTGACCTCATCTGACTGCCAGGAGACAGCATCGGCCTGCAAAATACCCACTTCACTACGTGGCTTCTCTGCTGGCGATTAGTTACAGCTGAAGGGCTTGCTAAAGCTGGAGTGTGAAGCCTCAACTGGATGCGCTCTCCCAGAACACCTCTGCCTTGTTCTGCATGGCCTTGGGTTTGGCTTGTCCAGATTCTTGCTTCTGGAAGACGTGCTCATTGAGGGGTCGTGCTCGAGTACATGGAGTTCTTCGGGAAGGTGGTCATAGATCTGTTTGGTCCTTAACTTCTTGGAACTATGTTTAAACTCAATCATAAATCTAAACGATTATGTAGTAGAAGACCAAGCTTTTTATTTTGTTTTCTTTTTATCAGTTCTATTACAGGATAGCAGTATGGAAATATGTCGAAAAGCGTCGACTCTGGATGCAGACGCTGAACTTCAAACTTCACCTCTACCACTTATCAGCCATATGAACTTGGACAAGTTATTTAGCCTCTTTGGACCTCAGTTTCCTCATCTGTAAAATGGGGATAATAGTCATACTGACCTCTCATGGTTGTGAAGTCATATCCGTTAATACCTAAAAAGGCCTTAGGGCAGTATCTGACCCGCTGTTAATGCTCTAATAGGGAGAGTATTATTGGTTGGGTGTCTAAACAGTATCAAAAATGTAGCTGTTTTAAAAGAAAAATTTTAAACGTTCTTCCATTTCAAAGGCTATGCCATTTTTATAACTGAAGGAGAGTTTGCTGTAGCAGGTCATGTGACGGCTGACCCCGTCTGCAAAGAGCTGGTGGTCATGCCCCCGTAGCAGCTGTTGTCGGTGCCACCCCAGGTCCGCATTACCAGGCCAGAGTGCCCGTCACCCAGCTGTTACAGCGCAGCCAACACATTGAATCTTTGGACCTTTTTCATCTTGCCAAACCGAGGCGTTATACCCATTAGACAACAACTCCTCATTTTCCCTCACCCCAGTCCCTAGAAACCACGATTCTACTATCCGTCACTATGAATTTGACTACTCAGAGTACCTCCTATAAATGGAATCACACAGTACGTGTTTTTTGTACGTCTGCCTTATTTCACTTACCATGATGCCTTCCAAATTCATCCAAGTTTTGATGAACTTCCTTTTTAAGGCTGAAAAATATTCCATTGTATGTATACACCACATTTTGCTTATTCATTCACCCATCCATGGACACTTGGGTAGCTTCCACCTTTTGGCTGTGGTGAATGATGCTGTGTGAACATAGGTGTGCAAAGAGATGACTGTTTTAAGCCGCTAAGTGTTGGGGTGACGTGTTACATAATAATCGATAACTCGAGTGTGGCACGGGTGTGATATACCAACCGAGCCTGCTTGCTGCTGGGCAGGAGTGTCATCTGTGGTACAGTCCAAGCTCCAGGGCTCCCCACGGGATCATGCGCAGGTCCGACTTCTGAAACCACATCTGCCTGCGCACTGCCTGCCTTATCCTGCTTCCCTCCCTCCCAGGTTTCTTCTGAGAGCGCTCCTTCCATGTATCACTGGCTCCAAACTCCCCACCTTAGGCTCCGCTTCAAGGGCACTGAGCTAAGAGAGCTGATGCCATGTTTCCAGGATGGAGTGAGTCACCAGTGATGGCTGCAGGGGTATCACCGTGATCTCAAGGCCTTGCACACAACGTCATGGTTCTTGATCATTTAAATACTTTGGTGGGTGTATTAGAGTTCTCCAGAGAATCAGAATTGGATCACATGATTTAAAAGGCTAGTAAGTCCCATAATCTGCCTTCTGCAAGCTACAGACACAGGAAACTCAGTAGTGTAGTTCCTGTCTGGGTTCGAAGGCCTGACAGCCAAGAGCATTAATGGTATAAGTCCCAGTTTGAGGCCAGGAAGAGATGGCTGTCTCAGCTCAAATAGTCAGGTGGAAAGAGAATTCTCCCTCCCTCCACCTTTTTGTTCTACTCAAGCCCTCAACAGATTGGATGAGGGCCTCCCTGGGGAGGTCCATCTGCTTTACTCAATTTACCAGTTCAAATGCTAATCTCATGCGGAAACGCCCCCACCAACACTCCCAGAGCAATGTTTCATCAAATATGGGCGCCCATCACCCAGTCAAGTTAACATAAAATTAACCATCACAGTGGGTATTAACTCACTTAAGATGGTAAGTAGCAACTGTGCAGTTACATTGAAGCTAAAATAGTCTTCTCCTGACCCCGGTGTTCTTTTGGAATTAAAATCCTTCAACTCTGGAAAGAGTGTTAAGCCAGAGCAAGCCCAGCAAAAGTGCCTCGACTGCATCTGCAGCGTCTCGCACTTGACAAAGCGTCTCAGTGTGCATTCTCTCTGTGTGTCCTGCAGTCATGCTGGGAGGTGTGCAGGGAAGAGTCACCTTGTTTAACAGATGAGGAACAGAGAGGTTAAGTGGATGGATCAAATAGATGGCAGAGCTAGAATGAGTACAAAGTAAGTGTTTCAATGCCTTCTGCAGGCTCCCTGCTTCTACTCTGGCCCCCTGCAATGCACGCCCCACATGGTAGACCCAGCGACACTTCACAGTGCAAATAGGGCTATATCGCTCTTCCGGAGACCTCACCATGGGTCCTTATGGCACTTAGAATAGAAAGCAAACTCCCTGTCATGATGGGGAGGCCCAGCCTCATGCTAGGCTGCTCTTTCCCAGGGCTTGTCCATGAAGCTCTGGCCACTCTGACCCTCAGGAAGGGTCCCGCACACATCAAGCCCCTCAGGGCCTCTTGCTGTCACCCTCGCCTGCAACACTCGGCTTTGGCTCTTCGAGTTGCTGCCTTTTAAAATATGTCCACAAATTCTTCTATACTCCTCTCTTCAACAGGTGGAGCCTAATGCTTCTCCTTCTGAATGTGCTCTGGACTCAGTGACCTACTTGTGATAAACCGAATATAGCAGATGTGACGGTGTGTGATAAGACTAGACCATAAAGGACATTGCAGCTTTCTCCTTATTCTCTCTCTGGATCACTCACTCTGGGGGCAGCCAGCGGCCATGACATGAGGATGCTCAAGCATCCCTAATGAGAGGCCCACGCAATGAGGGACTAAGGTCGCCTGTCAACAACCAACGTGGTCTTCCAACAGCCACAGGAGTGAGTGGGATGGTGTGATGGCTTTGCAGTGTGTCAACTTGACCCGGTTGAACGATAGAATCCCCCTTGTTGTATGTTTCCAGGTAGGGTCGGCCACAGGGGAAATTCTCTGAGACTTGGAGGGTAGAAGGTGGGCAGCAGCAACTCTGCACCACGCATGCTTTGTCGTTGGTCTGCTGACTCACCCTGTTAATGTGATGCAGGGGCTACGCCAGGTGTGTGTGTTTAGATGTGGCTCAAAAGGTCATGGCTTCTGCAGGAAGTCCTCATCATCAAGGATGAAGACAAGTTTTAGTCTGTCCTTGTGGGTTTCTAGCTTGTGCTCGCGGGGTTTCAGCCTGCTTTTGGTCTTTGCACCTTGACTGCTACTCTCTGGATTTTAGGCTCTGGTATCAGACGTGAGGAGAGCCTGCTAACCAGCCCCCAACACTCCCTGATAGATCTCTCCCCTGCTGGCTCTGCTTGTCTGGTGGAGCTCTGTCAGGTAAACTGCACCATCTTGGAAACTGTTCTGCCAACCCCAGACAAGCCTTCGGATGACTGCAACCCCACCCAACATCTCAACTAAAACCTCTTGAGAAACTGAGCCCGAACCGCCCAACTAAACCACTCCCAAATTCCTGACCCAAAGAAACTGTGGGATGATAAGTAAATGTTTATTATTTTAAGCACCCATTTGGGGGTAAGTTTTAATGCAGTAATAGATGAATTAAACACCCCATCATAGATGCCCTCCTGGATCACACTCCTATGATGCTGCTTTAGTTTTTCTTTCAGCACTCTGTTTATTTCTTTCAAAACACTGATCACAACGTGCAATTATTTTGTGGATTTATATGCTTGTTTGCTTTTTATCTGGCTTTCTCACTAGAATGTCAACCTCATCAGGGCATGCACCTTCTCTTTCTTGTCCACCTATATCCCCAGTACCTAGTTAGTCTAACTCCACTTCTTGCTAGCCGTGAGGCTTTGGGAAAATGGCTCTCAGGGCCTCAGTCTCTTTAGGGACAATGATAATTGTACCTACCTTGTTGGATTGTTGTGAGTCTAAAATGAATGAATGCTTACAAAGTGTTTCAAATATTACCTTACACATGGTAAGTATTCAGGAAGTGTACACTGCTAGTATTTTAATATTATGGTAGAAACTCAATAACTGTCTACTGAGGGACTAAACGAAGGAATTTATTGATCTCTTTGACCCATAATCTTAAGCATCCAAGACACACTGAGAAAGTCCCAAAGGCCTCTAGACAGCTAAAACGGACGTCCCAAAGGCTAGTAGCAAAGCCCATCTAATTAACTTACAGGCAAGCTCTTAGGCCATTACTCAGAACCTAATTACTTAATAGTCTTAGCAGATGTTTATTAGTCACCTAACATATGCAAAGCATTGTGCTGGGGGAAGGGGACAGAGAGACACAAGGTGAATTAAACTCATTACCTTCTCTCAAAAGACCATGCTGGGGGGCTTCCCTGGTGGCACAGTGGTTGAGAGTCCGCCTGCCGATGCAGGGGACGCGGGTTCGTGCCCCGGTCTGGGAAGATCCCACATGCCGCGGAGCGGCTGGGCCCGTGAGCCATGGCCGCTAAGCCTGAGCATCCGGAGGCTGTGCTCCGCAACGGGAGAGGCCACAACAGTGAGAGGCCCGCGTACCGCAAAAAAAAAAAAAAAAGACCATGCTATCTAGCGGGGGAAATAGATACAAGAGCCAACAATCACACAACTACAAGACAGTGAGCAAGGTGAGTGGGGGTGGAAGAGAGCAAGGTTGACTATCAAGGTGGCCAGTCTCAATTAGCCACAATTAGAACAAGCACAACAAGCTTAATTATCTGGTTTCCTAGTCCATAATGGATTAGAAACAGCATATTAGAAGAGGAAAAAGGAGGGGTTATTGCTACAGGCAGGTAATGGCAAAAAACTGGTAACTAACAGGAATAAAGAGTCATAATTTTAAAAACACTGAAAGCAGAAATTAGATAAGTGAAGCACACTGGTTTAAGTCGATTTAGTGTAGGGGTAACTGCTGCATAAGAGATGAGAGGCAGTATAGCACCGTAGTTAAGAGATGGATTCTGGAGCCAGACTGCCTGGGTTGGAACTGCAGCTCTGTTACTTCCTGTCACTTGGACAAGCTGCTCAGCCTTTCTGTGACTCACTTTCCTTGTCTATAAAATGAGGATAATAAGGTTGAGCTACTTGGTAAGGTTGTTGTAAGAATTAAATGAGTTAATATTTGTAAAGTCCTTAAGAACAGTTCTTGGCACAGCAATTCTGAGAGCCTCTATCAGTCAGGATTGGCTGGGTTTGCTGCGGTAACAAACAGTCCCCCAAATCTCAGTGACTTAAAATAATGAAGACTTATTTTTCACTCATACTCATGTCCATCATCGATAGGCAGGAGATTCTACTCTGCATCATGACTATCTTCATTCTAGGACCCAGGCTCACGGAGTAGCCACCAGCTGTTACAATGTCTATTGCCATAGCAAAGGGAAATGAGCACCTTCCTGGATGGCTCACTGACAACTAATTGTTCATGCCGGAAGTGACATGCTTTCTGGCTCACAGCTCATTGGCCAGCACCAGTCACAAGACCCCACCCTTCCACGTGCCCACAATGGGGATGACCTGAATGTTTGTCTAACAGCATGAATCATTACCAAAGGGTCTGTCTGTACTAAGACATCTCATAGTCACGGCTAGGTCACAGAATTTAAAAACTGTATGAACCCCAGAGCTTGTTTTGAGAAAATGAAATCAAGATGCACAGGGAGTCCATGTTTCTCAGTATCCCTGGATTTGGTGGCTTGAGGGAGGGAGTGGTATGAAGTGAGACTAGTTGTTCATTATGGGACTCTTGTGTGCATTGGAGAACCCCTGATGTCTGCTCTCTAAGTGCCAGCAGTGCCCTTCCTCCAAGTCACTGTGACAATCAATAACGCCCTAATCTATTTCCTCATACTCCTGTGAGGTGGAGGGGAGCTATGCTCCTCCTTGCTTAAGAACCACTGGCAAATGTTTAACTTTACAGTGTTGGTTAGAGGCAGAACTGGTACCCAAACCCAGCTCCCCTCTCCTCAGTGAGTAATCAGAATCTTGTCCATTATAGTTTGTTATTGAGAATCAGAGATCAGTGGCTACCTGTTCCTTGACAGTACGAGTTGGGCCAGTGACTGAGCGACGATTTGCCCCTTAGGAAACCTTGATCATTTTTGCCCTTAGATTCCAAGAGACATCTGGTACCTGTTCCATAAATTCTCCGTTTTGCTTAAGCTAGTCTGAGTAGGCTTTTGTCACTTGCTACCAAATTATTTCTGCCTAGGACACATACTTCCTGGAAACATTTCTTTCAAATATGATTAAAAATTTCAAATGTGTTGCTTGTGAGGATAAGCTTCATTTAGTTGAACAATTTACTTTTGGGGAGCCCTTCTTTTTTCTACTCAGTGGATCAATGAACTACTATGTGTGGTTATTTATGCAAAACCAGTCAGGGGTGTGTGATGCGTATGCTGATAAGGAATAGCCTGGAAAGAGCCTCAGGAGGATTTCAAGAGGGAGCGGGGCTGAGGGTCAGCTGTGGGATTAGTGTCTCCGTGTCCCACACCCAAATGAGCACATAAAACAGAGATAGTGCATCTCCCTGTGACAGGATGAGTCATTTAACGACTTTCCCTTCTGCTAATGGATAGCCAGCCTCTCTTTCAAGCTCCAGAGAAAAACTGACATGATTCATAAAACAGAAAAATAAGATGATATTAAACCTAATACAAGCGTTCAAACCAAATTTATAAGATATTTTGAAAGTCAAAGATCTGGCTGAAGCATTATAATAATCCAGTATATGGACGAGGACTCCTGCAAAGGTTTATTTGATCCCCATGGATGATAAGCAATTATCCAAACAGCTCTCCTCTGTCCCTGCGGTGTGTCAGCTCACTCACTTTGGATCTCACAGAAAGGAGATGGAGGTCACTACATGTTCAGTCACTAATCTCGCCAACACTCCATAGCTATGGGCACTGCACACTTCGGGGAGGTAGAGGTGATCAAAATTAAAACTTGAAAGAAGCTTATGATTCTTTGTGCCAAAAAAAAAAAAGCATTACATTCAATGACCACTGTTTCAGGTAAAACTAAAACACTTAAAAGTTATTTGATAATAATGATAATGACATATAAAATGGAGTATGTGTTTATTTGGAGTTGGGGGCTGAGATGAAACTCTGTGACTTATTTCAAACTGTTTGTTCTCATAAAAACCCCAGGGAATGCTCACGTGCATCACACAGATGAACAAACTAGAGCCCCAGGGATGGCCTTCCTCGTCCTAGGTCCCACAGCTGACAGGGATGGAACCAGCGTACCCTTCTGTATATTGTAACGGCGTTTTGCGTCGAAGTGAAACATGTAAGAAAGCAGCCTGGGGAACTAGTGTACCTGGGTTCAGAGTCAGGCTCTGTAAGTTACTAGCTGAGTGATCTTGACTTTGTTGATTAGAACTCCTGGTGTCCGCATTTCCTATCCTGAAGAATGGCTTAAAAAATGGTACCAAATAATGAACAGTATAAAGAGCTTATAAGAGGGTCTAGTGCTGAGTAAATGCTCAAAAAAATCCAGAGTCCATTCTTTCCTACAGAAATGGTATATCGGGCACCTCGTATGGATTTTGAACTCACAGGGGCAGACCATCACTTTGTGGTATGACCACTGTTAAAGAAAAAAATTATTCTGACACTTGTTAAAGGTGCTAAAAAAGACTTCATTCAGGGAGACTACTACACCGGGGCTTTGCAGTAGGGGAGAGAGGTTGGGTTCCACTCTGAGTACAACAAGAAAAAGTGAGGATTTATAGCCAAGGAGTAGGGTGAAGGATGTCATCGGATGGAAAATTACTTAGAGGGCAGGGACATTCTTTGCTAAACTGACCTAATAGGATTCTTGCTGAGAGCAGGCGAGAGTGACCACATATCACCTGGTGGGTGGTAGGGGATGAGGGATTCTACCTAAATTGACTTAGCAGGATTCCTGGTAAACTTCGGCTTTCGGGGACATGCCCAAGGCCAGGGCCTACTTGAAAAATACGCTCAGAAGAGCCTGGCTAGAGTTTGGTCAAAGATCATCTTTGTCACCACCCACTGGCGCATGACCTGACAGTGCTTGCGCTTGACCACACAGCTCTCCTTTCCCCTCTCACCCCAGAGCATCCCTGTTGCTGCTGAGATGTGACATGCTCCTGCACCCCAACATATGCAATACCCCTGGAAGTGTGTATGGGGGTGTTGGAGCACCCTCTGGAGCAACCCTTTGCTGAGTGAGAGACAGGATCTCAAAGATAAATTCTTCTCCCATCCCCTTGACCAGCACCCTGACTTGAGATGTTCCCTTGGTCTCTCTGAAGACAGTGACCAGACAGAGAGCAACTGGTTGCTCTTTGTGCCAACTTGATTCGCACCTTCCCTATCCGCTGTCATTTGTTCCCATTCTCATTCCCCCTTCCCCTCTCTCCAGCGTCCCTGGGATTGCACTTCCCAATAAAATATTAGCATATAATTATTTGCCTCAGGCTCTGTTTTCTGGAGAATCTGGGCTAAGACAGCTAGCATCATATTTCCCACAGGAGACTGGGGTTGGAAGAATAATATGTTTGAAGACCTTGTTCAATAGAAACTTAGGTGAAGCAGAATTAAGTTAGGATTGATAGGCAGACCATGCTTGAGGCTGGCTCTGTTTAAGAAGCCTTTCGAATATAGCCCCTCTCTTGGGCTCTAATATTCAGAAGGTTGGGAATGTAGAGTCCCTGTCCTCAGGAGTCTGACTTCTAGGTAGCCTAACACACCATGAATGGCCACAGGATGATGCAGGCTCTGTCTCCACGGTAACCACCCGTCTATGCCAATGGGCTGTCTTGATGGCCACAAAGGATGATCTCCTCTGTGGTCGTCCTCTCTTTCATTCTCCTTGCTCTCTTAATCCCTCTGAATCGCTCAATACCTCCCCACTTTGTCCTAGCTTGCTGTGAACCAGGACCCAGAAAGGGAAGGGGTTATGTACACACACGCTGTGATACTGTGATACAATAAGATATACGTATTCTGGTCTTCATTCCTGGCTCCTGGCCAGAGCTCCTCAAACCTTTGTAATTTCCTAAGCAATAAAGATGCTACGACCATCTTTTGTTCTGATATTTGATCTCTGACTCCACTTCGTGACCCAGCACTCCTAAATCCCTTGGAGTTTCCTGAGTGCATCTTTTGTTTTCACAAGGCCATTCTTGATGGGCTCTTGGATAGCTTCCGGATGGGGGCTGGTCACCAGAAACTCCAAGCCAGGCTTAGAGCCTTGGAACTTTCAGCTCCATCCCCTATCCTCTGGGGAGGGGAGCAGGCTGGAAATGGAAGTTAATAATCGGTCATGCCTACGTGATGAAGCCTCCATAAAAATCCCTAAAGTACAGTGTTTGGAGAGCTTCTGGGTTGGTGAACATTCCACATGCTCAGAGGGTGGTGCAACCCCAGTTCCACGGGGACAGAAGCTTGGACTCTTCTAGCCCTTGCCCTGTCTGCCTCTTCATCTGCATCCTTTATCATCGCCTTTATTTATAACAAATTGGTAAACATAAGTGTTTCTTTGAGTTCTCTGAGCCATTATAGCAACTTACTGAACGTCAGAAAGGGGTCGTGGAACCTCTGATTTGAAGCCAAGTCGGATGGAAACAGGGGTACCCTGGGGACCTACCCCTTGCAATTGGCATTAGAGGCAGAAGACAGCCTTGTGGGACGCAGCCCTTCAGCTATGGGATTTGATGCCAACTCCAAGGGGATAGTGTCCGAATTGAATGGAACCATAAGACGCCAGATGATGCTGCAGAATTAGGTGGTGTGAGGAAAAACCCACACATCTGATGTCAGAATTATTCAGCACGCAGAATGGAGATTTTCTTTGCACCCCCGATCTGATGCGCATGTATGTAATTATATTCCAGGACTCATTTAAACTATGAAGTATCAAAATGCGTGCACCACTTCATGTCTTTTGCCAGATTCTCTGGGGTTTCAAAGTCCATTCAGATGGTATCTACAGTGTCGGTGCTGTGCTTCCCCTATGCCTGGCACGTACTAAACATTTCACAGAAGTGTTTCATTTTGAATCAAAACCTTGTGAAATAATTATTACCCTCAATTTACAAAGGAAGAAAATGAGGTTCTGAGAGATAAGGAACTTGCCAGAATCTCACAGTTAGCTGAATCAGGCTTTGGATCCAGGACTCTGCAACTTTGTAAAGCCCACAGTCTCAGGCACTGAGCCCGCCCACATCCTGTTGGTTCTTACCGTCCATTCATGCCTGTGGTGTCTTCTGTGAGCACTTGTGATTCTGCCTAAGGGACTTCTCTCCCAGCACAAAGCTTGGGCTGTACCAAGGAGCTGATACGCCTAAGAGCAGCCGTCAGCTAATGATGACTTAGAGTTGGAGGAAAAATACCCAGCTCCTCGCCCCTTGCGTGGCTTAACTCTGAGGCGTGTTCTACACAGTTTTCTCAAAGCCCCAGCAGGACTGAGACCCAGTTGGCCACAGCGATAGGATGCTCAGCAACGCACGGGATGGTTTCCTTTCTTCCCTGTCTCATTTGCCCATTCCCCCTCGTGGGAACATCTCCCAAAGAAACAACTTGTCCTTAAATCCTTCTCTAAGAGTCTGTTCGGGGAGTAGTATGTGTGTACGTGTGTGTAAGACAGCCCCTGTGGGAGAAGTGGTTCCTTATTCCAGAAGAATTTATAATATTCTTAAAGAGAAAACACACACACACACACACAAAGAGAGAGAAAAAATACTAAGCCTATTTGCTGAAGGTAGAACTGTGCTGAACTGTGTATGAAAGTGTCAGGGAGGAAAAACATTTACTCTACCCTCTTAGCTTTTGTCCTTGGGGGCTTGCAAATTAAACTGACAACAGATAGATTAGCAAGGAAAAAGACAGACTTAATCGCGGACAGACAGAAACTCACAGAAAAATGTGACTCCAGGCGGTGTGGTTAGAATTCGAGGCTTACATACCATCTTAATAGGGAAAGAGGAGGCAGTGCAGGGCACTGACTGGAGAACAAAAGACTGCAGAAAGGCAAATGGGCCACTAGGAGAATAGATGGGAGATAGGATCATTTTGTGACAATGTCTTTTCGAGGTGGTGTGGAAACTTCTATCCCCAGTGATAAGAGTCAATCTCCTCTGGTAGCTCCTGGGGAGGGGATTTATGACAACTTTTGTGTATTTGGGGGAGAATCTGCTTTTAGGCAATAAGAAAATTCAGGAACTCAAATGCCTTCTGCTCAAAATAATTTTTATATCACAGTGGTGTATTCTGGACTTCACACGGTACGATGAGCGCTGATGGTACAAAGCTCAGGCAGCCACATCTTACTATGCCTGAACTTTTATTGGATGATCTCAGATTCTCTCTCTTCTGCCATCAGCTAGGAGGGTACAAACAGAACCAAATCTGGGCCTCTGAACTGTTCCTTTCCTCCTCTCAGGTTCTTCCATGAAAATCATAATCTTCCAGCACACAAAGCTGGCTTTGCGCGAAAGTAGAGTTTATTGCAGCATGGGGGGGCTGGCGGGCACTGACGTTTTACCAGTGAGATTACCTCAGAAGTTGCAGCTTCAAGTCCTTCAGTCATCTTAGCTCAGGGTGAAAAGCCTTCAATCACCAGCTGCTAATACAGCTGAGAGCGCAGGTCTGAAGGCAGGAAACAGTATATTTTGGGAATGATCTGTCATTTCATCATGTTTATTCTTCTGAGGTCTTTCTCACATGAGCTCCCAAAATACCCTTCAGGACTCGCATCAAAATGATACTGACACCACAGGTTCACGTGCCTGACTCAGGTTATACAAGGTACCTCCCCTCCCCAACTCCCAGCCCACACTGGGATGATCAACACACAAATAAATGGTCTCCTGGCTTCAACCTCATTTTCAATTTGGGGGGAAAAACAAAGAGTTTATATAGTGGGTTAAATGGTGGCCCCCCAGAAAAATGTCCACCCTGAACCTGTGTATGTGACTCTCTTTGGAGAAAGGGTCCCTGCAGATATAATTCAGTGCGGAGCTCAAAATGAGATAATCCTGGATTTTCTGGGTGAGCCCTAAATTGAAGGACAATAGTTTTTAAAAGATGGAAGAGAAGAAGACAGAAGAGGAGGTCATGTGAAAATGGGAGGAGACTGGAGTGATGTGGCCACAACCCAAGCGATGGCAGGATCTACCGGAAGCTGGGAGAGACAAGAAACGGAATCCCTCGCAGGGAGTGCTGCCCTGCTGGCACATTGATCTCAAACTTCTGGCTGCCAGGCAGTGAGTTAATAAATTTCTGTTGTTTTAAGTCACCCCTTTTGTGGTCATTGGGTATGGCAGCCACAAGAAACAAATACAAGTTGCTAAAAAACTTCTGGCCCTACAGGTGAGGGCTCTAACCAGTTCAGCTTCATAATGATACTTTAAACTAAGGATTAACATAGCCCCATTTCATAGACAAGGAAACAGAAAGAGTTTAAGCGACCTTCCCAAGTACACTTAGCAAGGAAACGGCAGAACTTGGCTTCAAATCCAGGACATCTGATCCCAGGGCTCGCTGCTTTAATGACTGTGTTCTCCTGTCTCTTCAAGTGGAATTACAGGCAGGATCTGCAACACACCTCCCCCCATGTAGCATTAGCTGGGACATGGTTCTTCCCTGCCCTCCCTCGACAAGCAGGATGAGCTAGTTGGACTCCAGCTCAGCAGGGTGTGAAGCAGAGAGTCACAGGGTGGTTGGTTCATTCCTGGCAGTGGAGTGGTGGTGTCCCAGAGAGACGTTTCCTGTTAAATTCCATTGTGCATCTTCCTGTTGACTGAAATATTGGAACTGCCTTGGTTTCTGCCCATTTTCTAATATCCAGTCTTCCAGTCCCCCTCCAGTCCTTCCAGATTCCTTTTTCATTGAAGCGAGTCAGAGTTCATTTCTGTTGTTTGAAATCAAGAATCTGACTGATTCTGGGGAGAAGTGGGTACCTGGTGAAAACCAGGTAAAGGAGATACCTCAGTGCAATGGCAGCTCGCCCCGTGCCTACTTGGAGGTTAGACTGAGCACTTTGACAAATGCCTCTGCCCCAAATAAATCCATTTTGCGATGTACGAGGAGACAATGTAGATGTTGCTGAGGGTCTCAAGGAAAGTGGGAAAGAACATTTATAGCATAGACGGAACTCTATAAGACTCCTGGGAAAGCCCCTCTGTCTTCCCCTAGGTTTCTCTTAAGGAGTTGGCTGTCCCATCTCCCCTGAGCCCCCAACATTCTGTACAGTTCCGCTCTGGCCCTCAGCTCACACTCCCCACTCGACAGACAAGGGCCCTGAATCTAGCCTTTTAAAAAGCAGTTCAATGAACATGTGTTGTTTCCTAACATCCTTAGATATTCAAGCTGTGTAGGCCCCAGTTTATGGGCCTCCCCATATGTACTCAGCTTCACGATTCTAAACGTCATTCTTCAGGCAACCCGAGCCAAAACATCTCCCAATAAAAAGATATTTCCTGGGTGGCTGGCCATTCGCTGTACTGGAGAAAATAAAACCTTCCTCTCCATATTCTATCCCTGAAGGGCCCACACCCACATGCCAGGCCCGCTGATCAACCACGCAGCAGCCCCAGTCTCCCCTGGACAAAGAGCAAATCTTTCGCACGGTCTCTATCATACCTGCTCCGGGGTCCAGGACTGACCTGACCCATTGAGGCTCTGGCCCCTCCCACTATTTCCGGGCCCAGGAGAAGCAGCACATTTTGGGGAGTGGAATTTGACTTCCTCAGCAGCTACTTGCATGGGATAACACAACCCAGAAACACAGTAAGTCAACGCACCACAGGGCTATCACTGATAAAATGACAGACGCGGGTGTCAAGGAGCCAGCAGTCAAACTCCTGTCCACTGTCCTCCTGATGGACTACTTTGAGGCCCAAGGATCCAATATCACCTCTCTGCAGTGCCCCGTGTGACCAACCTGTTAGGTCTCACTGTGAACCTGCTGCTGGTTCAGCAATTTGCAGTTTTCCCCCTCACTCTTGTGACCTGGGATTGCATCCCCCAATAAGTACTGTCAGGTAAGCATGGTCTCAGGCTCTATTTTCTATGGACCACAGACTAAAATACCTCCTAAGAAAAATAGGTCTCTCTTGGGTACCCGGGCAGATTTTGTTCTGAAAAAAATAATAACTTTACCACATTATTATACCAAGGAAGGAGTCCATATCTGTATGCCTGAAACCTTGAAGAACTCCGGCAAAATGTGACGATGCAAGAGAAGATTCAAAGACTGGCTTGACCCAAGTGCAAAGAAACAATTAACTTGGAAAGGAAGGCAAAGAGTCTGCAAGAATGAAGTACGATCATGACCACCATTCTCGTTGTTGTCGTCGCCACCATCATCATTATTATCACTATCACCATCATCACCATCATCATCACCATCACCAGGACCACTATCCCCATCATCATCATCATCACCATCAGCATCCTCATCACCATCACCATGACCACCATCCCCATCATCATCATCATCATCATCATCATCACCATCACCATCACCATCCTCATCACCATCACCAGGACCACTATCCCCATCATCATCATCATCACCATCACCATCATCATCACCATCACCAGGACCACTATCCCCATCATCATCATTATCATCACCATCATCATCACCGTCACCATGACCACGACTATCCCCATCAACATCATGGCTAACACTTTCTCAGAGCTTACCCTGTACTAAGCACTCTTCTGAGCACCATGTGTCTGGGTTCATTTAATCTTCATGACATACCCAGAAGGCCAGTATTATTATTATTCCCAGCTAATAGAAGAAGAAACTGAGGTTTCGAACTGTTAGTGAATTACCCAAAATCACACAAGTCGGGAGTGGCAGAGTTGGGACTTGAAGCCAGGCACTTAGCATCAGAGCCCAGCCTGCTAACGTTACCACATCACATTCTCTTTCCCCTTCATCTGCGTATCAGTGATTTAGACATGAATGAACACGACCTCTGAAAGAACCCAACCTGACTCCCCATAATTCATAAAGAGAGACTATTCACCATAAGAATAAGGAAGCAAGCAAACAGAAATTAATACTTGTGGCAGTGGAGAGAGGACCAATCCGAAAAAATAAGCAAATGTCTTCTTATGAAAAATAAACATGTGAAAACTAGGTAATTTTCTATTAGTATTTTGAACAGGACTCAAGGGCACATCATATCTATGAAATGAGGGCAGATACTCATGAAGAAAAAACATAATTCAGTATCTGATAAAGACTGAATGGAGATGAAAATTACTGGTATCGCATTAAAAAAACAATATGTCAAAGATATTTCAATAAAGCTGTTACACACACACACACAATAGAAGCAGTGTCTTTCCTGGGTTACTACAGAAAACCAAGAACAGATAAACATGCTTAAGAACTTCTTTAAACATTCTGCAGAAAAGATTAAAATCGTAGAATGATGGGGAAAAGAAGAGAACTAAAAATAATAAATCCATAAAATCCAACACACATGTAATAGAACACCTAGATGGAAAGAACAGATCAGACTGTCTGGAAGTCATGAAGACCTGAATTATGGTCGTATCTCTACACCAAGACTCGCCTGCAGCAGAATGGACACTGTCCTACACAATGGGGTAGGATACCAGTCAGGCTGGTGCCTTGTAAAGAATGAGTCTCAAGGTTGCACCTCTTAAAACTGACCTCTAACCTGGCAAAGGGTGTAACTGAGGTCAATCCCGCAGTGGGAGTCTGTGCACTTTCATTCTCTATTCCACTGTAGAATCAATTTATTGATCCTCTGGGAGGTCATCAGACCTCCCAGAATACTCTGTTCCTGCTCTCGAAGAAGTTCCAATCTATTGAGGGACTTGATATACTCCTAAGATACCTGAAATCCCGTATAAGGAAGATGGTCCTCACACACCTTGGAATACCCTTTTCTTGCTTCTCTCTATACTTGCTTGTCTTTCTGCAAACTGACAGCTAAAAAGACTCATTTCCCCACCTCCAAGTCTCCCTCAATGGCGTCAGTGCTAAATCTCTTAGATATTGTTCTGAACAAGCCAGCTTATTTTAAATATGGTTATTTGAAAATATTAGTTTATGGCTTGTTTACAATTATACTTAAACCTATAAAGAAAATGGCCTTGGGATCAGTCAGACCTGGGTTTGAGTCCTGGCTCTGTGTGACCTTTATTAAGTGACTCAACCTCTCTGAAAGGTAGGTTTCCTCATCTGGATAATGGAAATAGTAATACAGCAGCACAGTACTTCAACTTTACTGTGAGCACCCTGTTAGAATGTGGCTGTTCTTTAGTAGGGGGGTGGTGCCTGAGAGTCTGCATTTCTGACAACTCCCAGGTCCTGCTACTGCTACTCTGAAGGACAGGGTTGGCAATCTATGGTCTTTACCCCAATTTTGTTCAGCCCACAGCTAAGGGTGTTTTTCATATTTTTAAAGTGTCCTCAAACAAAAAAAGAAGAAAATGTGACAGAGACATATGCGGCGTGCAAAGCCAGATAGTAAAATATCTACTATCTGGTTCTTTACAGAAAAAGTGTGCTGGCTCCTTCTGCTGTAGACGCTGTTTCTGGTGCTGCCCCATCCCTTGTACCCTTGGCCCACCTGAGTTAACCAGCAGCTGCAGGTAAAGGATATTCCCAGCATTCTGACATCTTCTCACCTCAAGTACCTGGGCTCCCCCTTCTCTGCCTGAAGGCCTTTGTAGGCACCATGACAGCTTGATCAGGGCCCGATCACCTAACTGGAGGAGGATTAATGCCCAGGGGTGACCATAACAAATAGAGGAGTGGGTCCGACAAATGTTTCAGAGTCCCTGTGGGTGGATTCCCAGAACACTCCCATGCGATTGAGTTCCTGTGGTCAACAGCAGGGACCTGTTCTTACAGCATCCTTCATTGGTTTTATCCCTTCTTTATCTCACTTCTGATTTGCTGGAGCCAGCTTGTACTGGTTTATGAAAGCCAAGGGCGTATCTCCTCCGAACTCTGTGTTTAGTGATGTCATCATGGCGACCTGAAATTGGCCCTGGTGGCATATTTACACCATGGAGATCACCCAGTGCTACAAATCAGGTGGTGGTTGTTTTTGTTGGAGAGCTGGTTGTTACACATTTACCAGCGCACCACTTCCTCACATGTTCTTCCTGGCACTTCTGCCCGATTAAATGCCTGCCCCCACGCCCTGGTCTCAGGTCAACTTTAAGTAGAACTCAAACTAAGAGAAGTACCTACCTACTTCAGCATTTTGGCAGAAGAGAAAAACACATGGGATCACATTTGAGAATCACAAGACGACCTGGTACATGATAGTCAATAAATGTCAGTTCCTTGCTCTCTCCTCCCATTCCCTTAGCAAAGGGGAGACCCTCCAGTGTTTCCCGGGGCACCTGCAGTGCAAGCTTTCTGTATCAATGTCATTGTCGGCTCCAGCTCACAGGGCCATCTGGTCACTCTCCTGGAGGTTCTGGAATGACTTCCTTGGCATGTGTCCACACACACACGACCACACACAATGGGCAAAAGGAGACGGGATGAAACTTTAATCGGCGTCGGGAAGGAAGCTTATCCATTGCAACCACATGAAACTGAAAACGTGTGGGCAAGGCTAGCATGACGGCACTGGAGTGTTCTGCCAATTCCGACTCACACGATGGAAACAATGCCCCTTTGTGCAGAGTTAGGTATGTACACCAGGGCTGGGAGGCTGGCGGCTCTTTCAGGTGCTGTGCTCTGTGGTTAGGACTCAGAGCAAGAAAAGAAAAGATGAGACCCAGAGAGGCACAAAGGAGAGAGAAAGAAAATGTAAGGTCAGAAAAGGGGTGGCTCAGAAGAAAGTGCTAGGTACCACCCAATATCCGTTTCCCCTTCCTGGTTAGTAACAGACCCAATTTTGAGTACAGCAGAAAGATCACATTACCAAACTTCCCGTGCAGTTGGGTGTGGCCTTCATTCTGGTCAATGAACTAAAGAGTGGAAGTTTTAAGTGGGGCTTTCAGGAGGGTCCCTTAAAGGATGCTGACTCATCTGAGGCTGTTTTGCTCTCCCCTGCTTTTTCCTGGAATTTGGATGTGACAGCTGGAGCTCCAGCAGCCATTCTGGATGGTGAGTTGACCGAGAGGATGGAAGCCAGTGCTGAGGATGATGGAGCAGAAAGATAGAAAAGATCTGGGTTCCTGATGACAAGGTTGCTAGCCCCGGATTGCTACCTCAAGATCTCTCTGCGTAAGAGAAAAACTGATTTCTTTCTTGTTTTTGCCACTGATGTTCTGAGGCTTTTCTTGTTATATGCAACTAACCTAAACCAAACTAATCCAGGAGGTGAAAGTGATAAAAAAGCAGGTGACAGAAATAGGAAAGTAGAAGGAGAAGACGAAGACAAGACGTATGGAGTATGAGTCTCAGACTGCAAAACCAGAAACATACTTTTCTTTGTTCCAGATTAACAACTTAAATGTTATCGGGAGCTCCTGTCCCACATGGTGACAGAAATTTAATTTCTGTCGCTTCACAGCCTGCCCCTTCTTGGTACGGAATTGCCTCTACGTTTCCCAGGATGAGGTCTGTGTGTAGAACGAGATGCTGTCCTCTCTCCAACTCCACCCCAGCATCTGCTGACATGCCCCGTTCCATCTAGTCTCGGGTGGAGTGTCCTGCTGACCACTCTGTGTCCTCCCCCGGGACTGCCAGCCCCCTGTGCTCCAGCTGTGCCCCTTCCCCAAATTACTCAGGCCCATGGCACTCTTTGGGCCCTTGCCACATACCTGGATTCTCCCCAGAATGAGGTACAATCCCCTTTTCAAATCTCCTAAATCAATGCCGTCTCCTCACTGCTCTCTGGGGGGTGGTCAGGAACGCCAACCATCTGAGCCTCTCTCTCTTCCCCTCTGGTTCTCACACATCCAGGCTGTAGGAACTTTTTAAGGGGCAGGGGTACAAAAAACACAAGACAACCTCTCTCTTACTTTATATTACTCTAACTTTTAAAAACTGTATGGCTTTTGAAACACGAAATTATCAGAATTACCTGCCTTGTCCTCCACATAAGCTTTCCCGGAGACAAAAAAAGCAGGTGGCCCCGCTGTCCAAAGTGGGGGAATGGTGGGCAGTCTTAGGAAATACTACAGAGCGGTAGCATCAGTTTCTGTCTCAAAATATCCTACCACCTAGAGAAAAGGGGGAAGAGAGGCCTGGAGGAGAGCCGGACAGCCTGAGAGTCACAGGTGCAGGAGGTCTGTGTGGGGAACGAGAGTGGGATGCAGTTAAGAGCCCAGGGTGGTGCTGTCAGTAACGAGCCCCAGATCCGGGAGCCCTACAGGTCTGCTCTATTTTCCCTCAACGCCTAAACCCACAGCTGAGACCTCATCACTCTACACAGGAGGAGGCTGATCCCAAGCCCCGCTTGCAGCAGCGGGGAAAGGAGCACATTTCCAAGGATGCCCAGAGAATGAAGGGGGTCTGGGTGCCTTGAACAAGGAGGGGGTCATGGCCAGGTGTCCGAGACCCTCTACCCAGGCGGAGGGACCCTCCTGGCGAAATGTGGCCCGCTCAGAAGAGTAGCACTCCTTTATGGGTGGAATAACTTTGTCTCAACACTCAAGAGTCAAGGAAGAAAGCATCTGGCCAGCATCAAACTGAGTGATGTCTGCCCACTTCGGGAATCATCAACTGCTGCTGAAACAACTGGGTAAAAGTTTGCTGAACAAGAGCCAGTCACATAATCTCAAATGCCGGTATTCACGTGCTCTGAGTCTCTTCCCACAGAAAGTGCATTACATATAAAGAGGAAAATGGTCATTTAAGGTGGAGAAACCTTGCAGACTCCCCCTTAATCAAAGCTAGCAAACTTGGGCTTCCCTGGTGGCGCCGTGGTTGGGAGTCCGCCTGCCGATGCAGGGGACGTGGGTTCGAGCCCCGGTCCGGGAGGATCCCACATGCTGCGGAGCGGCTGGGCCCGTGAGCCATGGCCACTGAGCCTGCGCGTCCGGAGCCTGTGCTCTGCAACGGGAGAGGACACAACACTGACAGGCCTGCGTACTGGAAAAAAAAAAAAGCTAGCAAACTTAATGTCACCAGCTATGAGACAGATTGACCTTGTGTACCTTCCGATAGCAGGCACCGAGAAAAACACATCACTTCTGTGACATTTGTTCCAAAAATGTACAACCTGAATCTAATCATAAGGAAACATCAGACAAAGCCAAACTGAGGGACTTTCTACAACATAACGGGCCTGTTCTCCTGAGAAATGTCAGGGTCATGAAAGTTATGAGAACACTGAGGAACTCTTGCCAGATGAAGGGGAATGAAGGCATGGCAACCAGAAGCAATGTGGGACCCTGGATTTGATCCGAGACCAGACAGGAAAGGAGGTTTATAAAGGACAATATTGAGGCGATAAGTACATGTGAAAGGAGGTCAGATGGGATGGTGGCCTGTGTCTCAATGTCAATTTTCTGATTTGGGAAATTGTATCATCTTTTAACAAAGAGATTGTTCTTAGGAAATAAACACAAATATTTAGGGGTAATGGAACATTCTTTCTCTCCCTCCCCTCCTCTTCCTCTCTCCCTTCTCTTCCCCTCCCCGCTTCCCCTCCTCCTCCCTTCTCATTCCCTCCCTCCCTCTCTCCTCCCCCATCTCGCCCCCTCCCCCTTTCCCTTCTCCCCATTCTTCCCCCATCTCCCTTCCTCCCTCCCTCTCCTCCCCTGCTTCGTCCCCCTCCTCACCGCCTCTCTGAAGCAAATGTGGTAAAATCCAGCAATGGGGAATCTGGGTGAAGGATATATATATATATATATATATATATATATATATATATATATATATATATATATATATATATATATATATATATATATATAAATATGTATTATTCCTACAGGGTTCCTATAAATCTGAAGTTGTTTCAAAATAAAATGTTACCATCCCACCCCCAAAAGATTGGAGGAGCAAGTGGACGGCAAAGGGAGGAGCCCTAAGCGCCCCCTACAGGCCAATGGCCAGACCTGAAAGGGGCCTGGAAGGGCCTGAGATCTGATCCCCTCCCACACGTCTAAAGCCCTGAGATGCCGGAGATGGGCAGACACTTAGGTTTGCTGAACCCTCAGCCCACGCCTTAGCCCTGCGCCCCCTGTCTCCTTGCCTCTGATCCCAACCCTGCCACTTGGTAGCTCAGAGAACATGGGCTACTTACTCTTTTCTAGCCTCCCCTTTTCTCATCTGGCAAATCAAAGACTAGGAGGACCTCACGGGAAGGAAACTAGATAAAGTGTGTGCACAGGACTGGCTCGCTGTCAGCCGTTACTACTAGTGTTGTTGTTATTATTTGACTCACTGACTCACTGGCCTGGATTTACAAAGAAGGAAATGGACTTAAGTAGCTGTTAGAATGCTTCCAGCTTCCAGAGAAACAAAACACAGGACAGGGGAAAGCTGGGTTTTTTTGTTTGTTTTTTCAAGTAAAGAAAAGATATAATCTCCTGAAACAGGAAGTCTGGTTGTGAGATAGCTCCCCAGGGGCAGGGGTTCATCAGATGGCTTGATGATGTCATCAGGATGCAGGTTTTTTCCCACTAGCTGCTCTGCCAGCCTCCACCCAGCCTTGGACTGTGTCCACTCAGCATCCCAAGATCACTTTCACAGTTTAAGCATAGTATGCAAACAAAAGACAAGACAGGAGAAGAAAGGGGCTCTGTTTTGTCTCATTCTTTAAGCATGAGAAAGAAATTCCTAGAGTCCCATCAGATGTCCCCTCATATCTAGTTGTTCAGAATAAATTTACATGCCAAATGCTGAATCCATCTTTTCAGAGGGGTATCGAATTAGCATGTATATAAGTAAGAATTACACTTGGCCGAAAGAAATGTGAAAGCTCATATAACTGTGGCTACATTAGACAGAAGTTGACTTTCACATCTGGAAGCCTGGCTACTCTGCCCAGAACTCTCTGGCACCTCCAGCTTCAGGAACCCAGGCTTGTCCTCATCTTACACTTCTCAGTGCATGTTTCCACTCCAAGTTGCTGCACAGCCCAAGATGGTTGCATCAGCTCCAGTCCTCTAGTCCTCATTCCAGCATGGAGGAACGGAACAAGAGAGCAGAAAGACAAAATCCCTTTCTACAAAGGACACTTCTAGAAACTGTACACAACGCATCTGCTCAATCCCACTAGGCAAAACTCAGTCACGTGGCCTTACTTAGCTGTGAATGAGCTAAGAAAAGTCTTTACTCTGCACTGCTATGGGCCCACCTAAACAGTGGGATTTCTACTACTACAGAAAAGGATGGGGTAGGGGAATCCTCTACGGATACTGCCACCAACAGTTTATGCCACACTATGACTCCAGCACAGCACCGAGGAGGACCCGGCCCCCTGAAGCGATGGCCGCCTCGTACCTGTACAAAATCACGGTGCTGCAAACAGGGCAAGGTGGCGAATGGGCGCTGGTGGGGCAACAGCAGGTTCCTGAGACTAGTAAATGCCCATCGATCTTTACCAGGTTATCCATCAAGAGAAATGAGCAAGCCCAGTTTTAAAAAGAGAGAAGGGATTCCTTTTGGCCTTTTCAATGTACCACAGCTTCCTCCCACCTTCTCCCTCTCCTTTCTCCTCTAGAATAAAGTCTATGAAACATGCCACAGGTGCTCTCCTTGCTCATGAGTCAGCTGCATGGCTCTTGTGTTCCGTGAGTGCTTGAATCACTTGGGAGACTCGGAGCACAGAACATTCCATCTCCACCGCAGCCACTTGGGGGAGGAGGTGCTATTATCCTGAAAATCATTTGTATTGTACTCATCCACCCGCCTTTGCCAAAATGATTCATTTTTAATCCTCACCATCATTGTTCCAAGAATGCATGTGTGTGGGAAGGGGATTCTTTACCTCTCCCAACGCTTGACAACTGTAGATCTGTTGACATGATTTCTAGAACTCAGAATGAACCAAATTACTGGGATAATAGGTGAGATTCCATGATGACAAGACATCTGGAGGAGAGGGACACAACTGACTCAGCCATCCAGATGTGTTACCTGTATATTTAAGTATGTTTTATCACAGTGTTTCATGAAGGATTCTCCAAAATTAGACATCTGCTGTTCCATCTTTACAGAAGACAGTTATGATTTTTCCTCTGTCCAACATCCAATTCCTCAAATTTTGGTGACAGAATCCATATTTCCCTTCGGAAAACAGCCCTCCTGAGGCCTCAGTCTGTGCAGAGACTAACAACATTTGTCATTAGGGAATACGTGTTACGCAGGCTGGTAATTGGAGCACTGTATTCCCTTGTCCACTGCGACTGGTTCATAAATGGCAGGATGACCAAAGCCATCCAATGTAGCCCATTACCAGACTTTTCTCAGAACAGCAGCACAGACAGAGGCTCTGTTTTCTGCTTGACTTGGGCTTGGGAGGATGCAAGTCTAGAGTTGCTGGGTGCCCTGATATGAAGAGAGGATACGTCAAAGTAGGGGGGTTTACTAGTCTTAGTGACTTGCTGGCTTCTAGTACAACCACCATTTCCCAAACATTTGCCATGTTCGCAAAACCCTGATTTTGTACAGAGGGAAGTAGAGACAAGAGGTGTAGGAAGCTCTAGTCCTCACGGCATGTGTTGAGACGCTGGGTCCACCATACTTGAAGAGAACCCACTGGAATTTTCGATTACGTAAATGAACGAACTCTTTTGCTTAAGCCAGTTGTACTTGGGTTGCTGTTACTCGCAACCACAAAAAAAATGCTGATTAATACAGCCATCTCAGTCACTGACCTCCTCCTAGATTTGACATCTGGACACAGTCTGTTCTTCCTGAAGTGCTTTTTTCTCCTAACCTTGAGTATTCTGTGCTGAACTTAACCATGGGCATTCTCCAAGTCTTGGGCTTTGGTCTTCTCATTTGATCTTCCTACAATTCCCTCTGAATGGACCCATCTCTTTTCAGTACTTCAAATTTTACTTCTAAGCTGTTAAGTACCAAATGGTAGTGGCTGTACTTTTTAAAAGTTGTGAGTAGATATCCACTCAGTAAGACAAATGGATGCCGAAAACAAAGAATGCCTCAATGCATGAAATTCAGTGTTTCAAACCCATGAGACTTATGATAAGATAACTTGACACCTGGATCTGATGAAATACAAATGCATCACAGCACTGCACGGCGTTAAAAAATTTATTCTGACACTTGCTAAAAGGGCAAGGAAAACTTTACTCAGGACTGTTGCCACAGATGTCAAAACTACTGCAGTAGGGGAGAAATGAGGGCGGGGGTGTCAGTGGATGGAAAATTACTAAGAGGAGACATCAAGAGTAGGGGGATTTTTGCTAAACTGACTTGATAGGGTTCTTGCTGAAGGCATGCCGAGGTGATCAGATATCCATGGTTTCTCTCTCTAAGCTGACTTACTAGCTTTCTTGCTGAAACTGGACTCGGCAGCTCAAACGCAGGGCCCACAGACAAGGTCTAGTCGAAAAGAGGGCTCCGAAGAGCCTAACTCAAGTTTTCTCAAGGAGAGAGCCTTTGGCACTGGTATACCAGACCACGTGTGAACGGGGAGTCCTCAGAAAGGTGAATGAACGTAGTGGGAATTACTTCTACCGAACCGTTCCAGCTGTTCATTTCTCGTTTATTACATTGCTTGTAACTCCAGCTTCATTTTACCCTCTTATTCTTCTACCGAGCCACTGGACCACGTATTCCCCCGGCCTTCCCATCCCTTGGCCCTTTCCCACCCGAGGCCTGTGCATGTGCAGCTCTCTCGGCCTGGAACTCTGTCTCAGTTATTTCATTCCTGATCATCCTTTGGGTCTCTCCTTCCATGTGAATTGGTTTCCTGGGGGTAAGCGAAGAAGGGGCTTCCCTGACACCTCTGCCTAGAGCACATCTCACAGTCACATCACTGGGGAGCATCAGATCAACTCTCCATCATCCTACTCATCACAGCTGCAATTTGCATTATTTGTGTGAATATTTGAATAACGTGTCTCTTCCGTTACACTGTAGATTCCAGAAGGGCAGAGATGGGGCCTGTTTTTGTTCACCCTTGAATCTCAGTGCCTGACAGAGACTTTGGCCCACATCAGACACCTCATATATATTTACAGAATCAACTAGAACTGAGGGGAGAAAGGAGGTGGACGGAAGGGGGTGGAATGGCCACTGCCCATAACCGACTGCCTGGACCATCTCTGAATCCCCCGATTCAGACAGAAGGGCGAAGAAAGAATTGATGTCACTGAACTGCTCAGAAAGACTTCCTGAGAGCTGGGCCCAGGCAGCGCTGTCTTAGGCCCCGGTGACTCCCCGAATGCAGACCCAGTGACAGCCTCGGCCGGTCCCACTGGGAGACCTGGAGCTGGAATGGCACTCCAGAATCGCCCAGCACTGGGCCAGGAAGGTCAGGCCCTCGGACCCCCGTGTCTGTCAGTCCCTGGATGCAGGCTGTACCAGGAAGGGGCATGACCTTGGCAAGACGGCACTGCCAGTGGCTGGGTAGCTAGTCCTTCTCTGAATGAGATCTGGGAGGTGTATATCACAGTGGCCCCGTGTAAGGTGATCTCTTGTGCCTCCAGGTTCTGAAATCTGCCCCCTCACTGCCTCACCCTTTAGAGGTGCAGAGGTGAGAGGTGTAGAGGTGAGAGGTGTAGAGGTGATGGCAACCCCTCAGTTATCAGCTCAGCCATTCCTCACCCCCATGCTGCACCACACCTGTTGCGTCCCTCCCGCCCACAGCTTTACAAAAAGGCCCCTGATTAAACTCTCCTCCAGCTTCCACTTTGGGGGTGCCCTCTGCTTCCTGCTGCAGCCTCCCCCTCTGATGTGACCCTAGGCTCCCCTGAGCAGAGGGTGGGGAAGGTCACACAACCAATGTGGACAAGGGGCATCTTTATTCAGGCCTATGGGGTCAAGGCTACTGCAACAGGGGAGAGAGATCAGCCTCAGCTCCACTCCAAATGCAGTGAGACTTCCGGGGATTTACAGCCCAGGAGCAGAGTCAACAAGACATTTACACTGGGGAGTTCCACTCACGAGTGAGACCGGCAATGCACACCTCCCCAGCTTCCGTTGTGCCAGGAAAGTTCATCATCCTGGAATGATGTCACCCTCTGTCTCACCCAAGGAATGCTCACCCCTCCTTTAAGGTCCATCCAGGTCCTGCCTTTAGGAAAAACTCTGACTGTGAATCTCACTTTCCATAACTGACCTTACCTTCCTATGGACTCCCGTAGGATTTATTGCCTAAACTTCTGGAAGAGATTTATCTTATCTTTTCTCTGTATTATAAGTTTATTATTCAACCCTTGCTCTGCTTCCTATTTCTTCATGGGTGCGCATATCACAGCCTCAGCTAGAATGCAGCGTGAAGGCACAGCTGTGTATCTACCCTTCACCGTTCCTAGCACGGTGCCTCGCACATGTGCTCATTCTGATGAGCAAATTAATGCATGAACGAGTATAAAATTTGGAAGCTAAAACGTCTCTCTGGATAACTCGCTGCCTTTTCTACCCCTCAATCTTTTGGCTCTTTTGAACTCAGTTCTACTTGGAAGCCAGAAACAATTTAGCATTCACCATCAATATATGCCTTGCTCTAACCGTGAATCTGTCCCCTGTGTAGGAAATGATACATGGTACTTCTCTCTTGCATTCTAACTCAGAGGGCCTGTAACATGAGCTGGAAATATGAGGCAATTAACTGTATAATTCAGACAAAATCGCCTGGAAATGTACTTCGTGAGTAGGTACACAGCCCCGTTATGGAGGACTTGAAAAATACATTCGTGATAGATATGGAACCATTTATTAGTGGAAGCGCGGGATGTGCCCGGCACATTTCTAATCTGTTAAAGTCAGCATCTTACAGGGAAGCAGGCTTGATGACACAATCTCCTGTGCTGCCACCACTGGGGACAGAATCGGGGAGTGAGATAAGAGGGCTCTGGTTTGTGCAGGGATGGTTTGTACTTTCCCTGCTGGTTAGGGTTCTGGGGTGGCTAGTGACAGACACTGAGTCACGGAATCCGGCCAAAGTAAGGAAAAATAAAGAATTGATCAGAAGTTATGGTATAGCCCTCGAGATTGAAGGGAGACCCAGAAAAGGGGGCTGTGGGAAAAAACTAGAAGCAGGGAAGCCCTAGGTTTCTGTGTAACAGGAACTCACAGGAGGACATTTTCACATGGGCATCCCAATGGGACCTACTGTCCTCCCTCCTCCAGCAGGTGCCACCGTCAGGATGAATCAGCTCCAGCTGCTTTCTCCCTATGTTGCTTCCCCACTGCCGTGGGCCTGACAATGGGCTTCTACCGTATATGGATTTGCATTTGATTTTGACGGATCGTTTCAGTACTCACTCATTCATTTAACGAGTATTTCCTGAAGACTCTACAAACCTTGTGACAGGAGTTATGGAAGACTCCAGAGTAAACTCATTATAGGTTCTACCCTTTAAGGGAGATATAGGAGGATAAGTGTTCAAATACTTATAAGATGGGACAAAAAGCTTTGCATCCAACAGGAGCTCTTCAGGACAAGGGAGAGAAACCAGTCTCAAATAATACTCGAGAAGGAGGAGAGGTACTGGTCCATATATAAAGGGAAGTCCAGGGACAGGGCTAGCTGAGACATGGCTAGATGCGGAGGCCAGACAGTGGGGTCAGGACTCAGTCCCTCTCCCTCTCTGCTCTGCTTGATCTGTGCTGGCTCTGTTCTCAGGGAAGGTCTCTGCAGCAGATCCTATGGGTACCCTGCGCACAGCTCCCCCACACTTAGCGTTCCCGTGTACACACCGATGGTGCCCCGTGGCAGCGCCTGTGATGCTCAGCCTGGGGGCTTTCTCTGGCCACGGGAACTGGTTCAGGCTGCGGCAGGCAGGCAAACGTGCCAGGGAGTCAACAGCCGCAGGAGCAGCTGTCAGCCAATGAAGGACAGAGTTAATAGATTCAAAAATGGTGGGTTCTTTGGGTGGGACAACTCTGGGGCATACTTTTCTCCGGATGTTTCCAACAGGGCTAAGCTCCAAGTGCTCAGAGTAGCAACCTGCTCACAAATGCTCTCCACTTTGGCTTTCCTGTCTCACTTCCTTACTCTCCTACCCGTGCCTTCTGGGATCACCTCTGAAATCAACCTCATGCACATACACCTTGGCCTCAGAGTCTTCCCCTTGAGGACCCCAGCCTAAGATACCCTGGCTATATGGTGGCAAGATGGCTGCAAACAGTTACAGGCTTGCACGCTTGCTAGTGTCTGACCCAGTGGAGAAAGAACTTTCTTCCAAACACTTGCATTTAAAATCCTACGCCTGATTCTCATGGTACAGGATTGGTCACATTTCCATCCCTGGCTTGAAATATACCCATTGGCCGGGTCTGGCCACCTACACACCGTGAAGCTGAGAAGCTAGAGCTAATTCCACTCAATCCTCATGGTCTGGGGGAGGAAGAGGGATGGTTTCCTTATGAATAATCATGATGCTACTACCGGGTCAGTGCTGAAGGGATCGTTAGCAGGTCAGATCACTAAGAGTCCATTGGCATGTGGGCCCTCAAACAGGGACAAACACAGTTCAGAGAAACATGACATAGGTTCTAAACTTAGTGGGGAGAGTTGCAGGAGATTAAGGCTGAAGGAAACTGATATATCATCTTCTGAGTTTCCCAAACTGGCTCCACCCCTTGATAAGCTGCTTCTTCTTAATAACCCTGTGTTTTGTGTATTGAAATACCATGTCATCTAAACAAAACAGCATGCATTCAGGAGTAATTAATTCATCCTCACATTTTAAAAATTAATAAACGGCATTATTGAGTTCATGTTCTTAATAATAGGAAAACATGTCACTTTCAATGGTTCTTGGAAATATTAAAAAGGGTTTCTACTCCTTTCTGTCATTTTTAGTCCCTAGGAGCTGGAAGACCCCTTCATTTGGTGGCTGAGGTTTTCCTGCCTTTATGGAATTCCAAAAGGAGAATGGATAGCAGATCAGTCCATTTCATTTATATTAAATAGTCTTCACTGCTTGGTGAATTACCCTTCAGGTCACATTTTGCAAGAAAATCCCCATGCTTCGTTATCATAGCATTTATGTAGTAGAAGGGATCTTTGGGAGATTATGTAACTCAACTTCTAGCTAAAAAACTTGACATGAAGTGATGAACCCAGGTTCTAACCTTCATCCATGAGCCCAGACTATTGAGCACATTTATGTGTGAAGCTGAGCTCCGGAATCTCAAGGAAATAATGGAGAAGGTCTCTACCAACTCAGGGAGGCAAACAAAAATTGTTTTTTTTAAATTGCTGGTTTCTCCTGCAATATCTAAAGAGCTGGAAAGTTGGCCCTTTCATCCTTACAAGGAAGAGTCTAAACAAAATGAAAGTAAGCAATTCTAAGATCCACTGGAGAACTGAGATCACAAGGCAAATTGCTTGGAAAACTGGAGAGACAGACAGGTGGATACAGAGAATCACAGCTTCCTGAGAGCAGAAAGCCCTGGACTGGAGCCAATACAGGTAGGAACACCTTATACTACAAATGATGAGGTGCTGGAGGCTCAGCATGGACTAGCTTGAGAGTTAGAAATTCCAATGGGCTCCCCACACGCGTGTGAGTTTTATCTCCAAGAGGTTCTCACAGGGAAAGTAGGAGAAAACTCCCCCATTCTTCCGGCAGGGAAAAGGGAAAAGGAACCATCGGGAAAAACCGACAGTGCTAAGTGCTATGGAGGAAATAAAATAAATGCTGAAGGAGTCCTGAATGAGGAATCAGACTGAGGGAGCGGCGGAAACAAAGGCTGTGGGTGTAAAAGCACTCTGCCTGTCCTAGGAGCGGAGAGGACGCCAGCGGCTGGAACGAGGTGCGGGACAGATGATGGAGTTAATGTGGCCGTAGGAAGGCAGGGTCAGATCACTCGAGGGCATGGAAAGGTGTTTGGTCCTCATTATTCCAACAAGCTGCATTCTTTTTATAGAAGCTTAATAGCAGATGAGCCGGTACATGAGTCCAGGCCTCTCCGCTTTCAATGTAGCGTCTGCATCCTACTGCCCTAACACAGAAATGACTCATTCTAGCACGTACGGTCTGGGGAAAATATATTCAGAAGCAGGCCAGCTTTGCAGCAGCCTCAAACCATGGTATCTTCTACAAGGGCAGAGAAGTAGTGAGACAACCTCGCACAGTGTGTAGCCTGGGCAGAGACTAACTATAGGCAGACCTCGTTTCATTGCACTTTGCAGATAGTGCATTTTTTACAAGTTGAAGGTTGGTGGCAACCCTGTGTCGTTCAAGTCTATCAGTGCCATTTTTCCAACAGCATTTACTCACTTTGTGTCTCTGGGTTATATTTTGGTAATTCTCACAGTATTTCAAACTTGTCATTATTATTATACTTGTTACGGGGATCTGTGATCATTCATGTGACTACTGCAAAAAGATTACAGCTCACTGAAGGCTCAGGTGCTGGTTAGTGTTTTTTTTTGGCAATAAAGCATCTTAAATTAAGATATGTACATTCCTTTTTAGACAAAATGCTATTGCACACTTAATATACTACATTATAGAATGAATGTAACTTTTATATGCGTTGGGAAACCAAAAATTGGTGTGATTCGCTTGATTGTGATATTTGTCATATTGTGGTGGTCTGGAACCAAACCCGCAGTATCCCTGAGGTCTGCCTGTATATTCAAATTCTGGGTCTGACGCTGACCAGAGTTGTGGTCTGGGACAGGTTACTCTACTTTTCTGGGTCCCTGTTTCCTCTTCTAGGAAAAGGAGATAATAAAATACCTCTAGATAGGGTTGTTGAGACCATTACATTAAATGAGATAAAGATTGATTTTTGCCCAAACCTGTTCAATCCCTAGTTTTCCATCTCCAAAAGTGGTACCACCTCCCATCTAGGGTAGTGGCTTAAGACAAAAACTGAGAGTCATCCCTGATTTTTTTCCTTTCCTTGGATCACAGATCCATCAACAAGCCCAGATGATTCTGTTTCTGAAATCCATCCTGAATGTGCGCACTTAGGTTTCTCTTAGTTGCCATCATCTTAGATGAAGACACTACCCTATCTTCCCTGGTTTACCGCCCTGGCACCCTCCCTGGGCTCCCCGCCTTCTTCCTCTTGCTTCCTACAATCCATTCTTCACAAAAGAGACATTCATCATCGCTCAATGTAATTTGATTACATGTTAATCCTTAGAGTAAACCCGTCCAATAGCTTCGCAGGGCATTTAGGATAAAACCCACAGTCCATGCCTCTCTGATCTTGCCCCAGCCTGTTTCTCCAGCCCCACACCTCTCTCCGCCATGCCCAGAGAGATGGAGAAGCGCAGGATATTCTATTCTCAGCCTTCTGTAACAGCCCAGCCATGGATTTACATGGTAGAGTGAACTTGCCCGTCCCTGGACTAGGGGCTTGGAAATTAGCTTTGGCCAGTGGCATGTGAGTGGTTATGATGGGGGCAGAGCCCTGAAATCTTGGGTGCAGTACGGCGCAGGCTTTTATGCTTCCATGATCCGCCAAGACAACGCGCCCCAGGTAACCGCTTGTCCAAGGAGAGAGAGGGAAGACGTGCAGCACATCTGAGTCCAACCTATGGTCTGGAGCCACGCCCGGGTTAGCAGTGGCCAGAAGCAGAGCCAGCCCAGAAGGCCCCAGGACCGTGGCAACAAAAATTCGTGCCCGCTGTTATAAGCCACGAGTTTTGCGGCGGCACTGTACCATTACTGCAGCGAGAGCCAATTAATACACTCAGGCCCTCGCTTTTCCTTTTGTCACCTGCAATCCTCTTGCTGTTCCCTCTGTGCGAAGCTATTCTCTTCGTCTGGAACAGACTTTCTCAACCTGGCACTACTGACATTCGGAGCTGGGTATTTGCTATGGGGGCTGGCCTGTGCATTGTAGGATGTTGAGCAGTATCCCTAACCTGTACCCACTAGATGCCTGGAGCTACCCCTGCTGGTCCCCAGCTGTGACAGCCAAAAATGTCTTCAGACATTGCCTAATGGCCCTGGGGACAGAATCACCCCTGGTTGGAAACCGCTGGTTCTAGAACACATGCCCCAACATCGTCCCAGACACACAGCTGCTTCTAATCACTTAGGTCCCGCCTCTGACATCCACACACCTGATCATCCATCATCTTACTCATTTCTCTCTGCACTTGTTTTTCCACCTCTCCCTCTTGCCACCACCAGGGAACCTGGCACAGGACAGGCACCCCGGAAGCCTATTCTAACTCATGAAAGGTTGGAAAAACACCCTGTCAACTGTGTGGACCGTAGAGCATTATACAAATTAATTATCAAAATGCCAAAAGATACAAAAGTCATGGGAAGCAGATCTGCAGAGGTTAGCAGCTGGGAAGTTTATGATGCTATCGTTTCCCCTTCTGCCGCTGCTGCCCTCTGAGTTTTGGACAGAACTCTGGAGCCTGAGCTTGGTTTGACTAAGAAAGAAAGAAAGAACCCTCACTGGTCTTAGGATATCTTTAGAATGGATTTAAACAGTATAATAGTTCCGTGGATGTGATTTAATGTGTTTCTCCCGAACAGCTGTGCCCCCCACAGATAACTCTGGCTCTGTTTGCACATGTAACCCTCAAAGAGCCACAAGTTAATAGATGGGGGGAGGCATGTCAGAGCAGATGAAGAGCAATGCCAACCTGTTTCTTCATAACTAATTATGCACAAAATTTATCGTCACCCACCACACATCCTCTTCCTTAACAACAGTTGACAAGCCAGTTTTCCCACTGGTGTCCTTCCACCACCGTGAGATTTTTTTCTCAAATAAAGACATCATCTAAACACAGAAGCAGCAACATCAAAGGGTATGGTGGGGTTTCAGTGGTTTAACAGGCAGACAAGGGGAGGCACGTGGGACTGACTCCCGGTGCCCAAATCAACCTTTGATCTGCAAGCTGGTGAGAGAAGAAATGGCCCTCGCTGTTCTGTGGGATGGCAGCAAATGGGATTTGGGGGCTGGGGAGAGGGGGCAGAGACAAAGATGGATGGTTGACAGGGTCTTCCTGGAGCCCAGAAATGACGATCTGTTTTGACTCAATCTAATAAGACCTGATACCCCACGGTAGATTCTCAGAGCTTTACAACTCCCCTTGGAAGTTTTTCCAAATGCCTGACTTAAATTCCTTGTGTTTTGGTGTAAGCCTATTTCATCTCAATCTTTCTTTTCTGGAAGCTGTGGAGAGTTGCTCTCCGTGATGATCCAACTCCCACTGACACTGAAAAGCCATAAACAGCTCTACCTTGCCCCCTCCCCTGCAGGGGGGTTTGCAGTTTCTGCTGAGACCCTCCTTTTTTACGGACCACCCTGTCTGCCTCTCTGCCCACCCAGTAGCCATCGTTCTGCTGAGTTATCCTTCCCAGGACCAACTGGCTTCAGCTCAGCCAATCAGATCCTGTCCCCTTAGAACCAAGCCATACAGAAGGCAGCTGAGTCACATCGCCGAAAAGTGCTAAAGAAGGAATCACAAACGGGGGAGACAGAGCCAGCTGGCAGACATTTTCTTTGGCCTGCACAGCTTTTTTCTTTTTAAATTGGAAACTTTACCAAAAAAACCCCCAAAAAACCACCACCACCACCAAAACAAAACAAAAAAACCCAGACTTTTTGTTTCTCGTAGAATATTGGACGATCTGCCTACATTGAGTCTCTGTTCCTAGAAGGCACGCCATCAGCTGGAGCTGAGTAGCGCCCCCTTTAGATGGGGCATCTGCTCTCCAGTTGCCCAAATCCCTATCCTACCATGTATTATGACTGCCTTCATTTATCCTACCTCCTAGGGCTTGGAAGCATTATAGTTTGAGATTCCTGCTCTAGAAGGAAAAAGCTCAAATACCAGTTGCAGCAGCTCTGGCATCTGCTCTGCTACAGCCATCATCCTATTGATGGAGTCCATGAGATAGCCTGTATCTGTTATGAGCTGAATTATGTCCCCTTCAAACTCGTGTGCTGACGTCCCAATACCCCAGAATGTACTTAGAGACAGGGTCTTTAAAGAGGTTATGAAGGTTAAATGAGGTCATGAGAGTGGGTCCTAATCCAACATGACTGAGTCCTTAAAAGAACAGGATGAAACACCAGGGATGCACATGCACAGAGGAAAGGCCATATGAGGACACAGCAAGAAGGCGGCCACCCGCAAGCCAAGGAGAGAGGCCTCAGAAGAAACCAGCCCTGCTGACACCTTGATTTTGGACTTAACAGTCTCCGGAACTATGGGACAGTAAATTTCTGTTGATTAAGCCACCCAGCCTGGGGTACTGTGTTATGGCAGCCCTAGCAAACTAAGACAATATTCCATCAGTGACTACTCTCCTCCAAGTAACTCTTTCTATTACTTGCAAACAAAGAGTCCCAATGAATAACTATGCTCTCTCCAGGTTTTCTTCATGTTGCCCAGGCCCCTTTCTGGAACTTGTAGTTCCGTTTTAATATCATAAGCTCCACATGTGAAGGTTTGTAAACTAAGGTAAAGGAATCAGTCTTGGGGAAACCAGAGATGGAAAGTCAGAAATGGAGGCAAATATTCATGCCCTCCTCAGGGATGGGTTGACACATCTGAATATTATGACTGAACAAATACTAATATCCACAACTTTGGAAAATATGGATATCTTTTCCAAATGTCTGAAAGAGCTCAAAATGGGATCTAGTTCTTGCTTTCTCAACGGGGACCACATCACAGCCAAGGTGGAGAAAATTGAGTCTTGGGTGTAAAACCCTTCCTCTTTCTATGTGTAAGTTGCAGATATACATATGGCACACAAACAGACACACATTTGTGGTTTTAAAATTTCATGGGAGGCTGATCAGGAAAAAATGCCTAAAAAGGCTTTTTGGAGGGGATGGTAAAAATGGTGAGAAAGCCTAACCTATTTGTTTGGCATACTGTTAATCCTTTCTTAGAGGGCATTGCGCTGTGGGGCCCATTTGCTTTCAGGGCCTTTACATAGTGAATGTGGGCAATTTTAGGGATTCCCAGGTAGAAAAGAGATATTTCTACTCACTGTGTAAATCAAACATAGACAAAACCATTTACTTTTGCTGATTAAAGGATAAGGTTAGAAAGAAGGATCTGCAGAGGGTACGGTATGTCAGACAGTTGAATGCCTACCCTCCTCTCTTTTCCTTGCTGGCAAAGTTACCTCCCCAAAAGGAGGCCGAAATCTGGAAAGTTGTTTTCCCAGCCTCCCTCACACCTAGAGCATTAAGTATATGACCCAGTCCCTAGGGATGGGGACTTTTGGGAAAGGGGCTCCAACAATCTCAAGAGAAGAAGACCCCTGTCTCTCCTTCAGCTGGATACAGTCTTGTCCCGTGTTGCCTGGCACTGCAGCAGCTATTTTGTGGACATGAGGCCGTGAGGCTAAGGAGCTAAGGACAGTGAAAAGGAAGGAGCCGGAGACAGGGTCATGGATAACACTGATTGCTGAGGAGGAAAATGACAAAAGGGCAATGAATAAAATCAACTACATTTTATATTAGAAACAAAGCTAAACTGGGGAACGAGTGATCAAATACTATAGAAAACAGACTAAGTAGAAGTAAGAAGTCCTCCATCTTAGTCCTGGTTCTAGTACCAGCCAGATGAATGACTTTGCACAAGTTTTCTAGCTTCCTTAAGCTTTGGGGGGAACGTTTATCTTGCTTTCTTCAGATGGTTTGTAGACCTGGATATGCTGGAACTGCAATTCCCAGAATCCCCTTCCCCATGTATAAAAATTTTTTCATGAAGTTTGGGAGGCAGAAGTGAAGCAGCAGCCTTTAACCCCTGAAGGTCATTATGCTTGATGCAGTGAAGGCCAGATGGGGAGGTAGGTACAGCAGTTCCAGCTTAATCTCCACCTTCTCCCACCCCACTTCTGGCTCTTCTTCCTGACTGCCAGCCCAGCTCACCAACACAGACCCCAGGCCCCCCACCAGATGCTGGTACATGCCATCCCAGGCTCTCCTTTGCTGAGCCACCATGGCAGCGGGATGTGCCTGCCCTCCCGTATTCGCTTGCAAGCTCCTACTCTCTACCAACACCAGCGCTTGAGGAGGAGAGGTTGGTGGATTGGTTGCTGACTTTACTCTGACCTTCCAACTCCCTCTTATGGATCCTTAACTTCTCCCACAGTTGTTTAGGGTCTTCTTCTTAAAATAAATCCCTTATTCCACAATATTCACAGTGTTTCTGCTTTCCTGATTAAACTCCAAGAGATACATGAATCAAATGAAATAATGGACCTGAAGCAATTAGCACAGCACAGGCACATGGAAAGAACTTAATAAATCGTCATCATCATTGTTTTCACTGCTATTAATACAACAGTACTTAGAGATCCTGCTTTCTAATTCCCTACTATGCAGAAGACTAAACTAAGACTCTGCCATGTTACATGATTTCCCTGGAGTCATACAGCTCCATCATGACACAGCCAGCACCAGAACCCAGGGCTTCTGATTCCTAATCCTACGCTTTTTCACAGACTTTGGCCTGCTGTCCAAACTAACCTAGCATTCTGGTTATCACCTAATAGTTAGGATGCCATTGGTTGCAAATAATATAAAACCCAACTCAAAGTGGCCTAAACAATATGGAGGGTTTCTTGGCTCACGTAACCAAAACGTAGAGAGAGAGGGCTAACCTCACACATACTATCATTATGCCAGCAGGCTAAACCCTGCTTTTTGCGGTTCTCTCATCTCTCCTTTCCTGTCCCTGTCATGGCTCTCCTCCTGGAAGAGAAATGGAAGAGAAATGGCTACCGCAGTGCCAGGCCTTTGACTTCCAAACCACAGTTGTCCTGAGAAAGACAGTCTTTTTAAGCCAAGGTCCTGAGATTCAGTATGATTGGACCGGTTTAGGTCACATGTCCGCCTTCACCCAATCTCTGTGGGGGACTGGGGGTGGGATGCAATGATGGGCTTAACCTTGGTCAAGGGCTACCAACCTAGAACTGGCAGGTACAGACATGGGGGTGGGGAGGGTTAGCTTCCCTAGAGCTACATGGCCCCCTAAATGCAAACTGGGAGTGGGGCTTGGGAAATAGGAAATGAATGCTGGGGAAGCAAGATTTGCTGTGTGGTTATTACATTTCTTGCTTAGAATCTTTTTTTGTTTGTTTGTTTTGTTTTGTTACATGGGCCTCTCACTGTTGTGGCCTCTCCCGCTGAGGAGCACAGGCTCCGGACGCGCAGGCTCAGCAGCCATGGCTCATGGGCCCAGCCACTCCGTGGCATGTGGGCTTATTGGCTCTCTGGATGAAGCCAGGTGCGCACCATTTCCAAAAGGAATGTGCAGTCGTAGGTGATGTATTTTAAAATAGTGGTCATGTAAGTAGATATTTATGGTCACTTAGTTTAATGTAAAACACCCATCAACCTCACGTCCACCAGTCATGTGGTTGGCAGGGGCATTAGGGCTGCCTATCGGATTTAATTAGTCCAAGAAAACAAGTGCACTTGACCTACTCTTGGGTTATATCCCACAAAATGGAAGAATAAGGAATCTGCCAGGACATAATAATGCTGTTCTTCTTGGTGGTACAGACCACACAGAAAAGCATGAAATTTGTCCTTTACCTTGAAAACGGATTCTTTGTTGCTTTTATTTTTATGACTAATTTGACATATAAATAACAAATGAGATCCACCAGTCTTAGGTTTTCAGTTTAACGAGGTTTGATACCTAAAACAAGACACAGGACATTTTCATCGCACCAGAAAGTGCCCTCGCGTCCCTTCCAAGTCTGTTTCCATCCCCACAACCACTATCTGATTTCCATCCCCACAACCACTATCTGATTTCTATCGCCATGGGTTAGATATTTGTCTCTTCGTGGATTCACGTAAATGGAATGAGATAGTATGTGTCTGGCTTCTTCACTTATGTTTTCAGATCCATTCACACGGCTGTGTGTAGCAGTCGTGTATTTATTTTATCACTGAGTAGTATTCCATTGTCTGACTCTATCATAATTGTGTTCATCTATTTTCCTGCAGCGTACATTTAAGTCATTTCCAATTTTTGGCTATTAGGAAAATAATGCTGTAAGCATTCTTCTATAATTCTTTTTGTACAGTATTTTCACAGCTCTTGAGTAAGTCTCTAAGAGCAGAATTGTTGGGTCACAGGGTAGACATATGCTTAATTTGTCAGAAACTGCTGACAGTCCTCTAAGGTGGCTGCTCCGTGTTAAACTCCTACAAGCAGCCTGAGTCTTGGAACTTGATCCCCATTTCTGACACACCTGGTGATGACATCTTTGGATCCCAAAGGTCCATTTCTTCCCAGGTGAGAAGGGGAGTGTTGCATGTGGGAACCAGAAAGGGGTCTGATGGTTCTCTGATCCATTCTCACCAACTTCTGTTTTGCTCTCTATCACAGGGGGCTGACCCTGCAGGCTGCTTCAGAGGCCCCTTGGCTCAAGGCTCCTGGTTGGGTGTGGCCACTGGGAGGTGCTGGGGTTGGGTGTGGCCAATGGGAGGTGCTAGGTTGGGTGTGGCCAATGAGAGGTGCTGACTTGGGTGTGGCCAATGAGAGGTGCTGGCTTGGGTGTGGCCAATGGGAGGTGCTGGCTTGGGTGTGGCCAACAGGAGCTACTGTGAGTTTGGAAGGCAGGAGGAAGGGAAAGGTAGAATCCTTATCCTCCTCCTGTCTCTGGTGGCCTCTCTCACATGGACCGTATGTCTATCTTGGCACCGGCTTCCACGGGACAGACCTGCCATAGCTCCAGCCTCCAGTGGGTGACTCCAGCCCTGGACCTAGGTACCACCACCTGTTCCCTTTGTCTCTCTAGGCTCGTCATAGTTGTCATCCAGCCCTTGCAAATCCCTGGGTCGCTCTCAGCTCCCTGTTTCTTGCTTCTCAAGCCCCTTCCTTCATCTGTGTAATCAGTTCCTTGCCTTATACTCCCTTTGTTCACATACTGAGAGGGGGTTCTGTTTTCCTGGTTGGACCTGGTTGGATACACACAGCATCAAGGATTAACAGAGATGATTTTGGGGCCAAATCACATCCGAGGCCTGCCAGGCTGATTTATTGTCAAATCCTAAAACTGAAAAAATAGGACAACCTTCTTCAGAAACACCATCTGGTACCACGATATTCCCCTAATGTCTAGCCTAAATCCCTGCTGTGACAAAGTGTACATCTGATAACCAGACACAACCAAGTCAGTTGGCCTCAGGAGTGAATACAAGCATTGGTATTAGCGGGTCCAGGGGCCATGCCTTAGTACTGGCGTGAGCTGTAGTTACGATGGTGGGAGAAGAAAAGAGTGAGCCTGGGAGGAAAAGGGATATTTCTAAGCGGCAACCATAATTGATGGATTGACCCAAATTCTAGGTTGTCAGGCCACAGACTTGGCTTTCAAGGGAAGCAGTCATTTCTGCAGCTCCTCTGCTTCTTTCATTGGGCCTTAAAATAGCACCTGCCACATAGGAGATAATAAATATTTGTATCACTGCAGTTGTTCACGCATTCATTCATTTGCTGAATACCTACGAAGTACGTGGATGATTCAGGAGTCTTGACTGCAAGGGACAGAAAGCCAAATCGAAGTGACATAAGCAAGAACAGCACTAGAGTAACCCACATGGTTGAAGGGTTCAAGTTTGTAATAGCTTCAGGCGTGTCTAGATCCGGGTGCTCAAATGATGCATTAGGAGTTGCTATCTCACCATTTCTCAGCTCTGCTTTGTACTGTGTTGGCTTCCCTGCAGACCAACTCTTCCAAGGAAGGCAGTAAGAAGGCTCCGCTGATATTCTATCAGAACAATAACCATACAGGAAAGAAAGAGCAAGTCTTTTAAAATATTTTTCATGAAAATGTGGGGCTCATCGCTCACCAAGTCTGATTGCCCTGGCTTGGGTCTCCTGCCTCCCGTTAGCCACAGTAGGAATCAGGGCACCTTGATTCAAACTCCCACAGGACTGTCTGTAATGGGGGATGGATGGTTCCTCAAAGGAAACAAAGATGCTCTTGTCAGAAGGACAACTGGAGGCTGGACAGGCAGAAATCACAAACGGCCACTATGGGGACATCTGTGTGATAGCAACTGTGAGCCAGGGTAACAGCAGGAACATGCCACCCTCTCCCCGTCCTCATGGTGCTTGCACTCTAGCAAGGAAGCTGGGTGGGGGACAAGCAGTTAGAATCGAAGACATGAACGCTACCAGGATGGCAGTACAGGCTGCAAAAGGAGCAGTCTCCTTCACATGTGATTTCATAGGCTGTCATTTGGATATGCAAATGTCCTCAGATTCGGCCAGTCTGGAAGCTAGTAAACTGGCTCTGTGTCCACAGCGAACACTCAGAGTTGCAGTGATGTCTTCCAGAAAGCTTTGCTGGAGCTACAGTCTGTAACAGATTGTGCAGTTTACGCGAGATGCCAGGAGTCTCTGGGAAAATGGATGGTGAAAAACTTGGTCCCATGGTGGGAGTAGGGGTGGCGGGAAATGGCAAGGAATGCACCTTGGTCATCTTCCAACTTTCAACCAAGTTGGAAGACGTGAAAGCTGTTTTTTCTAATTAACTTTTTTATGTTCAGATAATTGGTTTCATATGAAATTGTAAGATGTAATAATAGAGAGGGAGATCCCCTGTATGCTTTTCTGCAATGGAACATTTTACAAAACCCTAGTGGAATATCACAACCAGGCTCTTGACATTGATGCCGTCCCAGTGTTTATTGCAATTGCCCCAGTTTTTCTTGGACTCATTTGTATGTGTCTCTGTGTATTCAATTCTATGCAATTTTATCACACACGTAGGTTAGCATATCCACCACCAAAGCTGAGTAAAGAATAATTCCATCCCCACAAAGATCCATCCAGTGGCTTTTTTATAGCCCCACCCACTTTCCTCCAAACTAACTCATTCTCCCTCCTCCCTAACCCCTGGCAACCACTAACCTGTTCTCCACTTCTATAATTTTGTCATTTCAATAGTGTGATGCTCCATTTGGACTGGTCTTTTCCCTCAGTGTAATTCTCTGCGGATTCATCCAATTGTTGCCCGTATCGATAGTTAGTTTCTTCTTATAACTGAGTAGCATTCAGTGGTATGGATGGACCAGTTTGTGAACTGTTTACTCGGTGAAGGGCATCAGGGTTGTTTCCAGGTTTTGGCTACTATGAATACAGCTATTATGAACGTTTGTATCTAGGTTTTTGTGTGAACCTACGTTTTCACTTCTCTGGGACAGATGCCCTGAAACCTGTATGTAATTTGTACTTTAGCTCATCCATGGCTATACCTTCATTGATATGACCTCCTCTCTGTTGGCCCTCCCTAATGTTAAATTACTGCCCCTGGTATTCATAAAGCATCTTCAACCATTCAGAGCAAGCTACGTTGTTCACGTCATTATATCTTCACAACATTCTCAGTGAAGGAATATTTTTTCCCCCCTGTGGTCACATTACACTTGGCTTCTATCATTTAGTTCAAGTCTATTACTCCTTCTGAGCAGGGCTTAATCTCCTTATCTGAATGTTGCTCTCTGCCGAGTGACACTATGCCTTCTGTGCTTCGTGTAGTGCCTCACATAGAGTTCTGGGAAGGCTATCCCCTGATGCCTTCGTTCATGCATTCAATACTTGCTCATTGAGCACTTACTTTGTGCCAAGAGCCAGGAAGACTTAGTGGTAAACCAAGTAGTGGTAAACCAAGGAGACAGACACAGTCGTGCCTTCAGGGGGCTTATAGGCAGTGAGGCAAAAAAGACCAGAGAAAAAACAAGTGAGCAATTAAACAAACAAGACAGATACAGGTTATAATGAAGGCTCGGGTGGAAATTACATGGAGATACGTTAGTCAGTGACAGGAGGGAGGTGCGCTGTGCTGCTTTAGGTGGTCTGGGAAGGCTACTCTGAGGGTATGACGTCTCATCTAAGGAAGTTCTGCCTTGAGACTTGACGCACCACCATCTCCCTTTCAGCGCTTGTAACAGACGCCTTAAACCAATCAATATACAGCTGCAGAATCCTTCTCAACACTGTTCTCCCCGCAGCTGCTCCTAAGGAACTGGATCTAGTGTATAAGATAAAGCTTTTTTGCTTCCTTGATATATAGTAGTTTCTTAATGAACACTGGGGCAGAATGAACAAACCATCCTCTAGGAAGAAAGGGCAGATATTGTGGAACTCACTGGATCAATACAGAAACAAATCCAAGGGAAACCTTGAACTTGCTTACGGTCTCAGCATCAGCTAGGGCAGAATAAGGATGAGAATGCAGCTGTCCATACAGCCGCTATGGAGAACAGTATGAAGGTTCCTTACAAAACAAAAAATAGACTGCCATATGATCCAGCAATCCCACTACTGGGCATATACCCTGAGAAAAGCATAATTCAAAAAGACACATGTACCCCAGTGTTCACTACAGCGCTATTTACAATAGCCAGGACATGGAAGCAACCTAAGTGTCCATCGACAGATGAATGGACAGCTGCATTCTCATCCTTATTCTGCAGGGGGGAAAGGGAGGGTGGGATGAAGTGGGAGATTAGGTCTGACATAAATACACTACTATGTGTAAAATAGATAACTAGTGGGAACCTGCTGTGTAGCACAGGGAGCTCAGCTTCCTGCTCTGTGATGACCTAGATGGGTGGGATGGGCGGGGCGGGGGAGGGAGGTCTAAGAGGGAGGGGATATCTGTATACATATAGCTGGTTCACTTCATTGTATAGCAGAAACTAACACAATATTGTAAAGCAATTATACTCCAATTAAAAAAAAAGAAAGAATGCAGCTGTCACAGGCACTAGGGTAACTGTGCCATTCTCAAACCTAGGTTGCAACAAAATGACATGACTTACTGGATAAAATGCAGATTCCTGGGCCTTGCCCCAGACATTTTGCTTTGGTAGGTTTTCAGTGGGACTTAGGAGGCTGTATATGCAACACACATCCCAAGTGATACATGGACCAAACTCTGAGTCACTGGTCTGACTGTGGGCCACCAAATCTGCCTTGTTCCATAACTAACAAATGGTCCTTCCCACGGCTGCATCTACTTCACACACTTATTCCCATTTAAGGCCCAGGTCCCCGGATGCTCAGTATCGCTGAAAACTCTAGGCAGGAAAGTGAAGTTTGGACCTAGCGCCATGCGATGTGTCTCCTGCCTCCTTTTCCATCCTTACCCTGCACCACCCTGCCCCTTAACTGTATTTCCTCCAGCCTCCTGGCCTCTTTCCAGTCTATGGAATAAAACTACCCAAACAAACACCTGCTGCTCCTGCATCTGGGACCCCCTCCTTCCCTCTCTTCACCCACTGAGCTCCTACATACTGTCCAGATCCTGGAGACTATCACTTACTTGGAGAAGACTTTTCTTTTTCTCCTGGCAGGAGCTCCACTAGGCCATAGAATTAATTTCGTGCAATTTAGGGAATGGCAACCCCTTTCTTAAGACATGTTGGATGACGTCTTCCAGAAAACTACCACGGCAGATATCCAAATCTACAATGTCTATGTTGTGGCCAGCTCGTTGTAGAGTTGTGCAGTGTACAGCCTGCCCAACCATACACGAGAGTCCTGATACCTATCTTGGTCAAATTCCCATCTCACTACTTCTCACTGCATTAAGAACTTCCCCTTGGTAGCAGTGATCGCAGCTGTCATCACAAATTACAAGGTTGATTAATATCTCTTTACTCTACCAGGGTGCCAATAAAGAACCTGTCTGGTTTTGTTCACGTCTGGATCTCGAGAACCTAGGATTATCCTTGGCTCACAATAGACATTTAGTTAATGTCTGAGCAGCTTTCACTCCTACACAGCTCTTAAGTCTGTCTAAAAGAGCTGTTTCCCCTCATGTCTCTCCTGACCTACAATGTTTCCCCCAGCATCCCCGACACGCCTGTTATAACACATACCACACAGTACTGCCATCGCCTGGTTACCTGTCTCTATTCAACCCACCCATTCGCTAACACACCAATAAACTCGAAGCACTTTCCAAGCAAGAGCCATGCCTGTTTTGTTCATCTTTTGTCTCCCTGGGACTTGCCTGTTACCCACCCCTGGTAGTTAGGAAGTATGTGCTGAATGCAGGGGAGGAGGAGATTCTGCCCGTGTGCCCTGAGGCTGGGAGATGAGAAGGATGAAGGCTCGGCCTGGGGGCTTCTTGCCAGGAGACCCTCACTCTAAGCAGGCCGGCTCCCAGCATGCCCCACAGGGCAGAGGCCACTGTGGTGTCAGCACTGACTATAAACACAAGCCACTTCTCACTCAAATCCCATTGGCTGATAAGAGGACGAATTTAGGGCATTATCTTTCAAAGAATACCTTTATTCAGTCCCTGCCAATTTTCTACAATGAGTCCCCTAACAAAGCCTTGAGACCCAGAAGCCCGAGGCAAACAGGTGCCCCAGAATGGATCCAAAGTGCAATCCTGGGCAGCCCTTGAACCCACGTTCCCAGCCTCACGGTCAGATGCCTGCAGAATTATAAGACCCACAAATCTTTTGTCTGGAAAATTATCTTCTTGTAACACTGGAAGCTGTTACCATGGAAATAAAATAGCCTATTAGCCCAAATCTACCAAAACACGGGAGAGGCCCGGCTGCATTTCCGAGGCCCTTCATTAATAAGGAGAAAAGCAGATTAACCTTTAAGAGAATTGACAAGAATGGCCATGACTTGCTACATTATGATTTTCATGTTGAGTTTATCTGGGCTAGTATCTCAGCCTGGAGCAGCCATGCAGGGCGGGGAAGGAATAAAGACAAGATTCAGTGTGAAGATTCAGACGCCTGCCTGGTCTGGTCTCTAGATCTTGGCCACCCTAGATGGCTTCTGGCCCGTGGATTCCCCGAGAAGGGTCCCCCTAGACCAGTCCACTGGAGGGAGGGCAGTTTTCCTGTCCCGTGTTGAGCAGCTGCTGAGAGAAGCAGGGAACTGCAGAGGGCTCCTAGCCCACAGCCAAGAGGCCAAACAGAAGCCAGAGACAGACGGAGCTGAACCCAGCCGAGCCTCCTCTCCCCATGGGTGCCCAGGGCTGAATCCCAGCCGTGCAGGCTGCTGGGAAGGTCCTGCAGCACGGACTCTGCCTCCCCCTGTGACCGAGCACAGAGCCCTCGGGTGCCCAGCAGCCCCAGGCATCCCAGGGCCCAGCACACGGTAGAGACCTGCTCCCTGTGCAGTTCGCTGCTCCCACACCTGGCCGGCAAGAGCTGTCAGCATCTTAACCACAGGCAGGTGGGAAGCGCCAGTGTCTTGACAGGTGTCAAGAGGGACTCGCTTTATCCTCGGGAAACTGACAACAGCCGAAAAGAAACTTGGGTTGCTTGACAACAGCTCACAGACTTCTGGGGATTTTTCATTCTGTTTTTGGTTCCAAATTAAAGGAAGAAAGGAGGGGAGAGGGCCCCTGTGAGCATCAGCCCTCATTATTAAAGGCTTTGCCGCCTGAGGGACAGCGTTACATCCCCCTTGGGTGTCTTTCCTTGCCTCTGGTTACTGACACCAGGAAATAACAAGGCACCTGTTAATGTCAGCAATGGCCTGTGGACGGAGACACGAGGTGTGAGAAAGGAGAGGTCACCTCTTCATCCCCATTCGTGGTATGAGCTAATCAGGAATGTTCTCTCTGAATGACTATGGCTCGTCAGCCTAGGCTAACTAATTTTTTGTTTTGGGGGTTTTTTTGAATTTTATTTACGTTTTTATACAGCAGGTACTTATTAGTTATCCATTCTGTACACATTAGTGTATACATGACAATCCCAATCGCCCAATTCATCACACCACCACCCACACCCCCCGCTCGCCAGCCTAGGCTAAGTGCTATAACAAGTAAGTCCTGGATTTCAGTGGCTTCAGACAACAGTGGGTTAACGTCTCACACGTGTCTGGGTCACACAGCTTTGAGAAGCGTGATCCTTTCCATCCGGTGGCTCCACTGTTTCCTAGGGCTTTGAGATGCCTCATTGGATCCTAGCATCTGGCTGGGAGTTGAGGGGAAAGAGGGTGGAGGACCTGGGAGTGAGGCGGGGATGGTTCATAGGGGCCAGCCTCTTTCTCTCACTCTGTTGACCAGGACAAGACACAGGCCCTGCCTCTAGAGATAAGAGGGGTGATAAATGTGGTCTCACAAAGTGCCAAGGCAGGAGAGGAGACCTCAGGTATCGGGGAGCAGCACAGCTGAGAATAACTGATGCTTACTACTCTGTATTCACTACAGAGATTTTGAATGTAAGAGTGATGAGAGGCATAGCTATTGTGCAGTTCAACATTGCCCAAGGGGTATACTGAGGGATTCAAGTCCTGCAATGTGCTTCTCAGAAACTGGTCTCCTTAAACAGATATGTTTGGGAAACAATGAAAAAGACATATTCCTCCTGGGCATTCACACCAGACAGTAACATATGAAGGGCTCTGATAGGTCCTGCATTTAAAAAACAAAATCATAATTTAAAACATATCCCACATATATTTGACTAGAGACCCTCCAATGTGGGGGGATGAAAATCTAGTAACGTTTCCTGGAGTCAGTGTTCTAAGGGGTATAATTTGAGAAAACAGACATACTCCAATCCTGTTTTGTTTTTCTTTTTTGACCAAAAAAACAGAAAAACCCAAAACCAAAAAAAAAAAAAAAAAAGAAAAAAACATCACTTGAAGCTCAGAATGAGGACTTGACATACCCAAGATCAAACAGCTTGTGAGGAAGTTACAGGCCCGCACCAGATCCTACATAGTGTACACATTTCCCTAAACCTCTCAAATAGGGTCAGTACCCCCAGGAGCATGACATTAGCAAGTATATGCTAAGTTATAGCATAAACACCGCACGTTCAGGGTGGAGGGGGCAATGTTCTTCATTCATTTAGCAAATAAGTGAATAAACTGTGCCTCATTTTTCTCACCTGTAAAATGGGGACAATAAGAATGACAAGCAGGTGGCGAAATGCTTTAGATGGGATGGGAAAGCTCTCTGAGAAGGTCATGTGTGAGCTCAGACCAGAAAAATGAGAGGGTCATACTACAGCAAAACAAAAGAAGAGCCCACAATGGGTGTCAGCAGATAGGGTAGGGAGTCCCTGGAGAAAGAGAACCAGGCACGGCTTTCTTGACATAAGAGAAGCCATTTGTGGCCTAAGTCATTCTGTGATCTTAATGGTCTTAAGGGAAGTGAGGGAATGGGGGAACAAAGGAAAAGCAGTCAAGAAACAATAGTTGGGCAATAAAACAATCTTCAAGGGACATACATAATGTGATACATATCTTTGAGTTCTGCGGGAACTAAGGCCCTCACCCAGGTGGAGGATGGAATGATGGTGTTGACCTGCTCTAACCCTAATGGCTTCAATCGACTAAAGCTTGGACTCTATCAACCTTTGCCCCTATTCTATGCTGAATTCTCCTCTGCTAAGACCCCTTCCTCAATATGCATATACCCGTAGCTTAAACTTCTCCAGTTTTGCTCTTCGGGGAGAAACTGCTTCTGGAAGAATCCCCAGTATTCTCCTTACTTGCTGCAAGTAATAGCTCCTTCTTTCTCCCGATCTTTGGCTTGGTTGTGTCTTTTGGCTCAACACCCACCAAGAAGTGAACTCAGTTTTCGGGTACCATGGGCATGGCACACAGTAGGTGCTCAGTAAATCTTAGCTAAATGAATGAACAAATAAAGTAATGTATTGTGGATTAGGGTATAATGCAATGAAGATTCTTACAACCATTTCGATTCGTGGGTTTTCCCAACACCACCAGACAATTCTCTGTTGTCCTACAATTCAACTCAACTCTGACACTACCTGGAGAGAGCGTCAGATCCCATAGGTTAAGGATTCAGTCCCACACAACTGCCCCCCCCGCCCCCCACTTCAGACGTCAATCACAAGTCCAAGCTGTCATCTGTGCTTCTGACCAAGTAGCTAAAGACGAGACGTTCCAACCATCCTCTACTTCTACAATTAGAGATTCCAATGACCTCCTCCTTGGGCTCCATTAATTTGCTAAAGGGGCTCACATAACTCAGAGAAACATTTTGGAAAGGTTCCGTAGGGCAAGGCACGCAGGAAAGGGCGCAGAGCTTCCAGGCTCGCTGATTATGCCACCCTCCCAGCACCTCCATGTGTTCATCAACCCAGAAACTCTCCAAATCCAGTCCGTCACGGGTTTTTATGGTGCCTTCATTACACAGACATATGCTTGATTAAGTCACTGGCCACTGGTGATTGAATTCAACCTCCAGCCCCTCTCCCCTCCCTGGAAGTGGCGGGTGGAAAGCCTCAAAGTTCCAACCCTCTAATCACTTGCTTGACTCCACTGGCAATCACCTCCTCACCCACCCATTCTTAGGCACCTCCCAAAGTCACCTAACTAACCTAAAAATAGACAGCTTTGTAGCTCTCAGCACAGGAAGCTCCAAGAGTTTTAGGAGCTCTGTGATAGGAAAAGGGACGAAAACCAAATGTATATTTCTTTTTCTTTTTTTTTGGCGGTACGCGGGCCTCTCACTGTTGTGGCCTCTCCCGTTGCGGAGCACAGGCCCCGGACACGCAGGCTCAGCGGCCATGGCTCACGGGCCCAGCCGCTCCGCGGCATGTGGGATCTTCCCGGACCGGAACATGAACCCACGACCCCTGCATCGGCAGGCGGACTCTCAACCACTGCGCCACCAGGGAAGCCCCCAAATGTATATTTCTTAATATAAAATACAATATCACAGTAATATTCTTCAATTTTCAGATAAAACACTTCAAAGAAATGTCACCTTTGCACCCTCAAAACACAGCATATGTTTTCTCTTTCTACTGCTCTCTGCTGATGGGGTTAATTCAGGAAGAATGTTCAAGATGCCTGGGCACTATTGACATTTGGTGGGACGACTTGTCCTTGCATCGAAGGATGTCCAGCAGCATCTCTGGCCTCTATCCACTGGATGCGAGCAGTATTCTGCACGCCCCCCTCGTCCTATTTGTGACAACCAAAAATGTCCCCTGGGGGGCAAAGTCACCTTCAGGGAAGAACCGCTGCTGGGTATAATCAAGCTCTTTCATTGTAAAGACGGGAAATGTGGACCATAACATCATCAAGCCTTTTCTTTTCTCCCTCCTCACCTCCGTGGGCTCCCCAACCAATACGTGTGGGAAAGGCACGCATTCAGCACAGAACCAGCCTTCCAATCAGAGCAGGCCTCTATGAACTGTTTCTGTACTTCGGTCTCCTCTTTCCCATGCCCCAGAAAAGTCCAAGTTAATCTCCAGCCATCCCATTACAACCTCTCAAGACAAGGAAGGAAAGTTTCCTGATTTTGCATTCCAGGAGCAGTGCAACCTGAACCCTTTGTGTTTTTGACATTCTGTTTCTGAACTCCGTGCTGGGCTGAGAGCAGGGAATAAACACTTCTTTGAAAGCCCTGTGCATTCCTCTGAAAATCAGCCAGACAGGCTCTGAAGAAGAAAGCAGGGGTCCAGGGACTTGCTGGTAGAATGTACCAGACTGGTCACTGGAGGTAGAAAGAGACAGAGCAACAGGGCAAGCTATGTGCGGGGCCCAACATGTGGCTCCTCACTTACTGGGTGTCTCTGTCTAGAACAGAGGCTTGAACTGAGGCTTAGTCTCCTCACTTGTAAAAGGAGAGAGGTACTGTTACTACTCCCAGTGGCTACTGTTTCTGCACTGCCCTGAGCACTGCATCCTAATCATTCTTGTCCAAATGACACAGAGTCATGGTGAGAGGTACATCACATAGATTTACAGGCTTTGTCAACTGTAAAGTGCTTTAAAAATCCAAGGTCCAATGAGAATTGCCACCTGCTTCAGATATTTATACCTGTAAGTGAGCAAAGCTCCAGGACACGAAAGAGCAGAGCAGGTAAGAACCCAAGTTTCAGAGGCAACCAGCCCTGACATCAAATCCCAAATGGGCCACACTAGCTGTGTGACACTGGGCCTCTTACTCAACCTTTCTGGGCTCTTAGTGTTCTCATCTGAAAAGTGGAGCCAAACAGGATTTTAAACAGAATTTAATCTCATCCTCATTTAAAGCACTTAGCACAGGGCCTGCCGCGTGGTGAGTCTAGACCATGATCGCAGAGAACCTTTCTGTATATTGCTCCATCCCAGAGGGATCTTTAGGGAGTAGAGCAGAAAGATGGGGTGCAGAGGGAATGGAGTCGGAGGGATGGGGGAGCCTCAGTCTGTGAGCGGAGGGGAAAAAGGCCCAGGTCACAGCAGTGATTCTGGCATATTCTGACTCAGGAGGAAAGGAATAATAAGACCGGGGCTTTGCGTATGCTACGTCAAGCCAGAGCAAGTGGGAGAATCTTGCCAGCCACTCTTCGCAAACTCCGCATCTGGCTCTGCTACCAGGATGGGCTACTTGCCCACGTTACCCCATTTGTGCCCTGCCTGGGGGAGGCTGAGGCTAATCCTTAGAGTTTTTCTTGTGTTAAGTCAGCCCCCACCCCTGCAAACACGCACAAACACACACCGGCTACGGGGATCTCAACCTTAGCCCAGCCCGGCTTCCTGGCATGTTGCCCACCCACTAGAAAAGGCCAGTAGGACAAAGTCAGATGGTGGGTGTACTTCTGAGAAGGGCCTTCAAGCCTATGACAGTACAAGAACAGGGACATTCATTCTGGCAGACACCGGCGCTCTGAATCAGGCCTCCTCTGGCTTGGCGTTTCTGGGTGGGTCTTTCCTGAACCTTCCATCTGTAATGTGATTGGGGCTACTCTTTGCTAGGTTTCTGATTCTTCCTCTTAATTTGGATTTCCCTGGTGGTCCTCTCTGGCATGGACCCCTTGCCCTAGAAGCAGACCCTGAGGCAAAGATTTATGGGGGAGGAAGCACTAGGGTGAGGGGGTGGGACAGTGAGCAGGGGAGGGGAAAGGAGCCCATAGGGGACATTAGCAAGCAAGTTCCTGTTGGAGCTCATTCTTTGGGGTAACCCTGGGAGATGGTGGAGGTCATGCCTCGAGTTCTCCCACCCCAGTGTGCAGGGCTGGATGTGGTCTATCTATCCATATTGGTGGAGGATGTGTCTTAGTCTGTTTGGGCTGCTATTATCAAAGACACCATAGAATGGGTGGTTGATAAACAACAGAAAATTGTTTCTCATGGTTTTGGAGGCTGGGAAATCCAAGATCAAGGTACTAGAAGATTCGGTATCTGGTGAGAGCCCACTTCCTGGGCCACAGACAGAGGTTTTTCACTGTGTCCTCCCGTGGCGGAAGGGACCAGGGAGGTCTGCAGGGTCTCTTTCATAAGGGCACTAATCTCATTCATGAGGGCTGCACCCTCATGGCCTAATCACCTCTCAGAGGCCCTCACCTCCTGAAACCATCACCTTGGGAGTTAGGATTCCAACATATGAATTTTAAGGGGACACAAACATTCGGTCCATAACAGACTCCCTCCAAAGCCTTCACTCGCTGTCCTACCCAGAATCTCTGTCCTAAAAGGAGAACGCACAGAAGCAGAGTCCCAGCAGCATGCAGTAGCCGCCTTCACAGGTGGACATGAGTGCCAACAGCATCTGGTGGGACCCCAATGCTGCATGCCCCCTTCCCCCCAAAATTCCTGACCCTCTGGGCCCTAGACAGAAGCCCAGCATTGGCTGTGTGGGGGAAGGGAGAAGTCAGGGATCCCGACCTTCACCTCAGCCTCTCAGAGGGGCAGCCATGTTGAAACTGTTGAAATATGGATGAACTCTAAAAAATATATACGTGGCATCTGTTAAGGAAACTGGAAAACATCAGTCACAGTTCTGTTTTCTCAGTGCCTCTCTAACCATGGCAAATTTTTCATCAGGAGAGAAAATTAAAACAAAGTAAAACCATGAGCACTCTCTCCTGGGAGAGGCCCAGGACTCATTTCTCTGTCTGTTCCCAGCCAGCCCCTTCAATGCTAATATTAAAGGTTTTTTAAAGCCTTATTTATTTACTTTGTTTGTTTGTTTCCGTATTAGAGGGTCCCCTCCTGCTTTCCTGAGACCGGTAGGATGGGTCGGGGAAGGAGATGGACACTCCCGCTCTGTGTTCTCCGTGGATGATCTCTCCCTGCTGATAGAAAGCGATGTCCCCAGACCGTCTTGGGAGGGTCTTGATTCTCTCCCACCCGGACACTAAGGATCGCTCCCTGTATTTCCTTGGGCAGATGCCTAATTCCTTTGAGCCTTGGATCTTCATCTTTAAAGTGCTGGTATTCAAAGGACCCACCTCTTGGGGTGATTGTGAGGAGTCAGTGAGAAAACATAGGCCCACCTGCTGCACAGTGCATGCAGAGCTCTGTCTTCGGCGGTTAAGGGGTGGGCTGCACCCCCCTACTCTTTTCCTTCTTCCAATTTTAGTCCTATGAGTGTCACTCAGTGCTGGTAATCGATTCTCCTAATAGGTCTGTTAAATCTTTGTGCAAATAAAACCCTGGTGGCCTGTCTGTGATTCCCCTGGCACCCTGGAGTCAAAAGGGGTACCCTACAGGAAGCCTGGCCACATTTTTCCAGGAATCAAGAGAGGGGAGATAATTCTCAGTCAAGTGCAACTGCCCTTTGAGGTCTGGCTTTATCCCCACAATGATCCCGAAGATCCCACCATTGGGGAGTCAGTGTGAAGAGGAGCGTGTAGGAAGGAAAGGCAGATTAATTCCAACAGAGAAGGTCACTGCGTAGACCACATCTACACTGTTCTCTTTCTTCCTGATGCCACACTCGGAGGAACGTTGGCACATGGATATGTGTTTAAAATGTATAGATGCGTTCCTGGGTTGTATAGGGAGTGACGTGAAGGCAGAATGTGTGCAGAGAAAGGCAGGGGGGATGCCAGGTGAGGAAACAACTTAAATTCCGAAGGCCTCTAATGCAAGCGGCTCAGTAAATACTGGTGAAATCAAACTAATGAGAATATTAAACCACAAGGCTGTGCACACTGGATCAGACCATGTGGCTGTGCATAATCGTATTTTAGCAGCAGGTAACAGCCCAAGATCTTTGGAACGTTAAGCCCAAAATGGAGGGAGAAATTCCCTCCCTTTAGGAGCTACTGATATCTCAAACCACAGGGCTCACAAAGATTGGCAGGTGGGAAATTACCCCGTCTCTTCCAGCCCTCCCAGTGCCAGCCAGCATCTGGTGTCCTGCTCCTAGGACTTCAGTTTTCCTGTCTAGAGCAGCTGTCTCATGGGACCGGGAATTTAGCAGGCTCCTGTTCATTCGTAATTCTATTTGCTTTGGCCAAGACATCAGAACAGAGGTGTTAGATGTGGTCCCTGTTTGAATGTGGCTCACATGGGAGACTGATTAGGGAATCTGAGCTGTTTGTGCTCATGAATATTCAGGGCAGAGAGAAAAAACAAACAGGGTTTGTGGGGCATGTAACTGAAGACAAATAAATACTTCAGCAGAGTAACAGGAATGCAGCCCAGAGATGGTGACTGCCACTTGACCAAGCGGACTGCCATGGATGCCCTAGTGACATGGTATCTGGGGGATCGAGGGCAGGGTTGTCTCTCTTGTTTGCTGTGGTAGTCCCAGCGCACAGTGTAGGGCTGGCACCTAGTGAGCAGTCAGTAGAGATTTGCTGAATAAACAAAAGAAAGGACCAAAGGTGAGAAGCCCCCAATCCCTTTCCTGTACATGTTTTGCCATAAACAAGATTTTAATACTTTTTAAAGTTAAGTGCTATGGTAAGCAGAGATCTAAACATGGCCCTGCCCCCAAGACTCCCGTTCCCTGTTACTCAATCAAACAGGAATCTGGGCACTGCCCTGAAAGGATTTTACAGATGGAATTAAAGTTCTAAGTCAGTGGGCCTAATTAAGGAGCTTATCCTGATGGGCCCAACCCAATCAAGTGAGTCCTTTAAAAGCTGAGAGTTTTCCCTGGCAGTAGCAGAAGGGAAGCAGGAGAGATTCAAAGCACAAGAAGGATTCGACAGGCTGTTGTTCACCTTGAAGATGGACTGGGTCATGTTCAAGGGCCAAGAACAGCCTCCAGAGGCTGAGAAAACCCTGAGTCTATAGCCAGCAGGGAAAGGGGCACCCAGCCGTATGCCCACAAGGAACCAAATTCTGCCAACAACGTGAATGAGCTTGGAAGCTGATTCCTCCCTGGAGCCTTGAGATAAGAGCCCAGCCTGTATGACACTTTAATTTTGGTTTTGCAAGACCCTAAGCAAAGAGCCCGATTAAGTCCATGCCAATTTGTGACCTATACAACTGTGAACTAATAAACGGGTGCTGTTTTAAGCCCCTAAGTTTGCAGTAATTTGCTACACAGCAACAGAAAACTAATACCAGTATGAACATAAAGAATCTAGCAATTTCTTTTCTGGCCAGCCATACAGCATGGTGGTTACGGACATGAATTTCAACTTGGAGCCACACTGCCTAGGTTAAAATCCCAGCTCTGCCACTTCCCCAGCAGAAAGAACTAGAGCAAGTTTTTCAATCTCCCTGGGCCTCGGTTTCTTCATCTGTGGAACGGGGGTGATAATAGTATCTTCTTCATAACTCCAGAGTGAGAACCAAATAACATAAAATATCTAAAATGCTAAGAGCAGTGCCTGGCACATTGTACATATTTTATCAATCCTGTTTTTACTACTATTTTTAAAAAATAAAGATTTCTAGAATCTCCCCCAAAAGCCCAGGACCTGGGAAAGCTGGGCCACAAGACCCACATGGCACCCACCAGCCGAAACTGCCCCCTTTACTCTACGACTCCTGGTCTTCTCGGATGCAGTCCTCTTGGCTCCTCTACACTTGCCGCCCAGCCCCTGTAGGCATCTGGATTTGCATCTCTGACCTGAGATTGATTAGCTGGAGAGTACTGCACAACCTCAATTCTGACCTTCACTTATGAAAGCAAGCCAAGATCCTCATTCATTAGCTGAGCGGATACAGTCTTCTCCTAAGTCCTACTTAATTTTTCTTTGGAAGCATTTAGAGGGCTGGCTGGAGTTTGGCTTGAAAGGAAACGTGCAAGGACTCTTGTGGGCCTTTGAACTGAAGATCCCAACGGATGCAGGAGAAGTGGCTCAGAAGTGCTCTTGAGCATCTAATCCATTTGTGGCTGTCACTGCCTCCCCGATTTATAAAATAAAGGACAACACGAAGCCTGAGAAAGATGCCATCCGTCCCTCTGGTGGCCCCAAAGTCCAAGCCCACTAGACACTGAATTGTGAGTGCTGGCTGCTCAAGGGCCCTCATACGTCTCTCTTCTGTTGTCCTTCGCCCTGGATCCTTGCCAAGAAGCGGGAGGACAATGCCACTTCAAGCCCGAAGCCATCTCCCTGTCTCAGCTCCAATTAGCCCAGAGCGTTTGGGAAGCTGTGTGTGAGAGCAGCAGGGCATGCAAAGTGCTCTCCAGCTGGTGGGCAGATGGGCAGGAAGAGGGCCAGCATTTGTTTTTAATCTAAAGAAGAGCCTAGGGTAGGGAACTCAGGCAGCTCCCATCCTGTCTCTGAAGGGTAATCTCTGGGGGCCATGAGAAAATGCTTCACTGCAACAGTACCTCAGTTTCCCTCCTTAGACCCTATGACGTCCCCAGGCTGGGCAAACAGACAGTTGACAACATTTCTTCACCGTCTGATTTTCAGCCCCATCTGGAGCAAAAGCAGAGGAGTAGACCAGTTGGCTACACACATCTCTCTCTCTTTCTCACACTTGTTCCTAGAACTCAACTCTGTGTGAGATACAAGAATGTTGTGAAATATTAGAATTGTCTAATATCCTATTAGACGATGTGCCTATTCTTCCCTGCTCATCCCTCTTACGACTTTTCTTTGCTTTTTTTCCCAGAGAGCCTTGTTACTCGAAGTGACCTTCTTGGGCCTTAACTACTGGCATTGCCTTCGATGTTTGTTAGAAAGGTCATCTCAGACGTGCCACAGACCTACTGAATCAGAAACTGCAGGTGAACAAGATCCCCAGGGGATTGATATGGCACGTTCAAGTTGGAGACGTGATCCCTTTCTCCCTAGCCCAGACAGCTGGACTGAGACACCCACTGCTTTGGGAAGAAGCAATCACTATGGAATCAGAAAATAAAGCAAGAAGTGGGAATGCAAATTCCTGACTACTGAGTTAAAAACAACCACTAGTTTAAATTCAAGGCAGAAATATTTGCATGCATACTTAGAGAACACATTTTTTCCCCCAGTGCCAGATAAATTAAAAGATTCCACCCCTGGAGGAAAGGAGGAGAAGAGAGACCATGGAGACAGCAGCTAAGTGAGATCAGGAAACTTTGGGTCTCTGGGACCCATGCCATCCATTCCAGTGCCAGGGAGCCACATGGCAGCCCAGTCAGTTGCCGTTCTCCTGGCCTTCGGCTGGGGAACACTCATGGACATTTTGCCAGCCAATCGTACAGGAGGAAGATAGCTCTTCTTTGACCAGAGAATTTGCCTCAGTCTCCATCTGATTACCTATGACCCTTGGTGAGCCCCAGTCCCCTGAGAATGGAGTAGGGGTCCTAGGTACATAAGAGGTAATGTGACCTGGAAGAGAAGCTCCACTAGGACCAAGACGGCACTAGCAGATCCCATTCTCAATCCCTCACCAAGTCAGGGACATCCAACCAACCCACCCTACACTTTCGATTTGGTTTCTTTCTGCAGGGCCCATCATGGAAGAGGAGGCTCTGAAGTTTCCAACTTCATCCTTCAAGGGAAGAAGTAGAAACAATGAAGTGGACTTATAGCATAATAGACTGTCAGAGCTGGGAATGACCTCAGCGTTCACAAGATATAGCCATCTCTTCCTTCCATCTATTCATCTATCCATCTATCCAACCACCCATCCATCCATCTATCCAACCACCCATCCATCCATCCATCCATCCACCCACCCACCCATCCATCCATCCATCCTTTCATTAATTTGACAAACATTTGTTGAGTGTCTCCCACAAGTCAGGGATCATGCTAGGCACTAGGGATCCAACACTAGGCAAAACCACACCCAGACTTTATTCTCAGGGAGCTGACCTTCTAGTAAAGAGAATGTCACTAAACACATAAGAGAATCCACTGGATGTGGTTCATTCAAGGTCATGCAGATGGCGACAGAGTGTGAGTTCTCTCAGGGAGTTTAGAGTAGAGCTTCTTACGAAAACAGGAACTGAAATCAGCTTTGGAGAAGGGATAGATAAGGCTAGACAGAAGCCATGTTACTGCCTTCCAGCTTCTCTTGGCAGACTGGGCCCAGGTTGAATCTGTGATAGGAGCAACGCTTGCCAGCACATAAGCCTGGGTGACGCTAAGCTCATCCACTTTCTTATTTATGTCAGTAGAACCCTGCCCATTGGTTTGTTTCCTTCAGCCGCTCACCAGGTGCTGTGAGGAAAGGAAACAGAGGATCCCGGGGCTTTGGAAAAGTGTGAAGGATTGCTTCTCCAAGAGATAAATGGGGAAAAGAATGCTTCTCTTCCGAAGTCACTTTGCGAGCGATAGCTAATGGTTTTTAAGGTTTTACTTTACATCAAGCACCAAGCTAAACCCAACTTGCATCGTCTCCTTTAATCTTTGCAAAACTTTATCATTTTTCCCATTTTACAGATGCAGACACTGAGGCTTAGACAGGTTAAAGGACTTGCCCAAGGTCACAGAACTAGTGAGAGGTAGAGGTGGGATCTGACTCCCAGGCTCTGCCTGGGACAGGAAACATGATGTCTAATTACTCCGTGACAGCCATCTCATCCAGGGCTGGCTTCGAGGGCATTGAAGTGCAGTCACTTGAAAGGCAGTCACACAGGTCCCACACTCAGAGGGGCACTGCCCTTGGTGGGCTAATGCTCTCCAGTCACCATCTTGAAGGTGCTGATAACTGTACGTGATTTAGGGTTTAGTGTGTCAGTTCTGATGGGACCGTGGGGCGTGTGCAGTCCTGCCTACTGCTACCTCTCCACCTCTCTGTCTCCCCAGGATGGGTCCTCTGTTGCCTACTCCTGCACCCTGTGATATCCCGGACCCTGCTCGCCCTTCACCTCCCCACCACTGCCCAGCGGCTGCAGCCACCCCAGCGGCTGCAGCCACCCCAGCACCTGGCCCCCGGGCCCCATCCAGCAATCCACGCTGCTCTTGCCCCGGACAGAGGCTAAGGGGTCAGCAGGAGAACGTAAGCAGATGGAGGTGGGTCCCCGGAGAAAGAGAAGCAGGCATGGCTTTCTTGACAGAAGAGAAGCCATTTCTGGCCTAAGCCATTTTGTGACCTAAGCCTGGCCACAGTGCTCGTCCTTGAGCAGGTGTCAGTTCTTAATGATTTTAAGGGAACAAAAGAATGTAGAAACCTTGCCTGTGAGAGAAATAACAATAGCAAAGGTAACACATCGGTTGCAAAGCCTGCCTGTTCTGTTTCAACGGTAAAGATGAGCCCAAAGCGCTCAACCACCAGATCAACTGGAACCTAAGGTGAGATGATGTTGGCCTTTTCTGACCCTCATGACTTCAGTCAACTAAAGCTTGGACTCTGTGTACCGCCCAAGCCCCTGCGTGAATATGCATGTCCCCTTAGGTTAAAACTTCCCCAATTTTGCTATTTGGGGAGGCCCTGCTTTGGGAGAGATCCCTGGGAGGCTCCTTACTTGCTGCAAGTAATAAACCCTTCCTTCTCCTGCTCTTTGGCTTGGCTGTGTCTTTTGGTTCGACATCCACCAAGAGGTGAACTCAGTTTCTGGGTAACAGGGAGAGTCAAGATTGGGTGGCATCTGGGGGCAGGGCAAGATGCAGCAGTCCAGGGCATGTCTGATAGGCAGCTTGGCAGGGCCCAGTCTCTTACCCCCCAACAATGGACAATGGATGTGTCCCAGCATGCAGTTGCCTGTCCCCTGTAGGTTGGGGACTGACTTCTTTGTCCCTGGCTGGGGCATAGATGGCAGGTCTGGTGGCTGCTGGAAGGGGGATCCTGGGATGGAGGGGAGGGGAATGTGGGTGAATGCTTACATGTGCTGAGTGACACATCCCAGGCACCCGTGATGGTCTGCATGACCAGGTGCGTATCACCCTGCCCAAGGAAGTGGGACATTAAATAGGAAATAGAAACACTGGGGAAGAGAGTCAGAGAGAGATACAAAGACAGAGACAGACCACGGAAGAATGAAAAAAGTTTCCTATATTAGTACCTTCAATAGCACCTTTTTCTTGAATTTTGAACAAGGGGCCCTGCATTTTCATGTTGTACCAGACCTCACAGGTAACACAGAGCAGACTTTCCTGGTGACTGGGCATTAAGAGGAGCCCCTGCCATTTAAACCTCAGTGCTCCAGTTTGGAACATTCTCATGGGTTCAATCTACACGCGTTCCATCTGTCTTGCTTCTTAGAGTGCATTCCTTATTATTGTACTTAGTTTTTAATGTTCACATTCACGTGCTTGCCATGCTGAACCCGTCACACAGAATGTCTCATTCATCCCCACGATGGCCCTAGTAGGTCCATGCTGTTACTATGCCCATTTTTCATATGAGGAGACTGAGGCTTGAGAAGTTAAAGAATTAGCCCAATGACTATGAAGATCTTTCTGCTGCCTCTTTGCAGATCTGGCTTTGCCTACACTCCCCACTTGATAAACAGCCTTTCTTCTCATATCCTTCTAGCTTCGCGGAAGCTAAGATTCATGGATTTTCAAGCGTCCTTCTTAATGTGTTTCTGAGGCGCCCGGGATCTGCCCTGGACAAGCTTCCGAAAGAGGAGTTACTGGGAACACGTAAAAGCAACTGTCTGAGGAATAGATGGCTTGGGCGAGACATTTCAAATACCGCCTCCCCCCGCCTCTGACAAGCAGTGACTTATGCCCAAACTGCCCGGTTATTTACCACGGGAAGTCTGTGGCAGGTCTGCACACTGGGGACTTTCTTCTGTGGGTCTTTCATTGCCAAGAGACACCCTGAGAATGTGGAGGTTACAAGCCTCATCACCCAGAGCCAGCTTGCAGAGGGAGAGCTGAATAGAGCTCTCTTTGGAAGGCCAAGCCAGGATTACAGTAATTGCAGGCCGGCTGCCGGCTCTCTGGCGACAGTACCCGGTGGAGGCTGCCAGCTGGCCCTGCTAATTACCTGTCGCCCAGGATGAGGAGGAAAACTTGCGAAAGGACTGAAGAGGCCCAGACTGAAGGCACTGGAGCGTGGCAGGCTGGCCTCTCCGGGATCCAGGCCGCCCAGTCGGCCCCATGGCAATAGCTCTGCTGTTGTGGAGAATGACTTGGCATGTTTCTGCCTGGTTCCTTCCCAAACGGCTCCCTTTTGCGGGCCTGCCTGTCTCCCCTTCAGAGCAATGAGCCTCTCTAGTTGCAGATTTTCTCCAGGGCACCTCAGGAATTGCTGAGGACGGATTCTTAGGCAGCAGCACAGAGACAGGGGAAGATAGAGGCCCTTTCTAGACCAGCGATGGCCAACAGAAATTGAATGTAAGCCGCAAATGTAACTCAACATTTGCTAGCAGCCACATGTTAAAAAAAAAGTAAAAAGAAACAGGTGGAATTAAATTTAATGATATACTGTATTTAACATAGCAGATCCCAAACATTATCATTTAAACACATAACTAGTATTATTTAAAGTACTGAACCATTTTACATTCTTTCCTTTGTACCTAAAATCCAGTGTGATTGTTATATGCACAGCACATCCCAATCAGGATGACGTGTCAACAGCCACATGGGGCTCGCTGCACCATACTGGAGAGCACAGCTCCAGATGAGTGACAGAAAACGTAACTCAAAGCAGGCTATTGGCCGTCCTTGACCACACTTGGGTTTTGCACTCTCACTTCCAGTCCTTCTTTTCTCCTGGGCTTGACATTTGCTCTCCAAGCCTTAGCTCCTTGTTACTCCACACATGGGCTGCATGATGTCAGCAGCATGACATCACCCGGAAGCTTGTGAGAAACGCAGAATCTCAGGCTGAAGCCCTGACTCACTGGATCAGAATCTGCATTTCAGCAAGTTTCCCAAATAATTTGTACGCAGAGTGAAGTTTAAGAGGTACTGCCCTAGGACCCCCTCTCTTTCCCTGCCCTTCCTGATGGCATTCGACTTTCACTTTAATCTTGGGCTCCCTTGCTGCCTGGATTCCCTTGTCCAACTACTGAACCTTGGGCCGTTGCCCAGTGTAAATGACACCTGCATTCTCTGCTACTGTGCCAGGCTGAAGAAAGCCAAGAGAGTGGAAATTTAACAACAGCAACAAATGAAACAAAACTTGGCCACCATTTATTGAGCACTTACTATAAGCCAGCCTCCACGTTCAGCACTTCTCATGCATAAACTCACTGAATCCTCATCCACTTTAGGAGCCTGATGTATTACTACACCCATCTTACAGATAAAATTCAGAGACGACTGTCCACACACAGCCCATTTCTGGTGGAGTGAGAATTAAACCCTGGGTCTACCTGATTGGAAAGCCCATGCTCTATGGCCATGCTCTAAGTCAAACTGTTTTAGTGGATGTGTGTGTGTGTGCTGGTAGAGAGCACTTACTTCCTCCCACAGACAGGACTAGAGTGCACACAGTCTATTTGAGAAGGATGGAAACACCACAGGCAAGTGGGGATCAAGAGAGGGAAGGGACAGCCGTCAGTAAAGGGTAGATTTTCAAGCCAGCTACCCCTGCGGGTGCCTAGAGCTGAGTCCCATTGAAGAAACTCGAGGAGCTAGTGTAGAGCACATGCCTCTGAGCTACCCCGGCCCAGGGGTAGGGGAGCTGGGATTTTATACAGCAAGTCCTATCAGGAATTAGTTGAGGGCTGCTCACAGAGGGTTCCAACAGCAAGAGAAAGCTCCCACGCAAAGAAACAGAGGTGCTGGCGGCCAGAAGTCAAGTCAGGGAAGGGAAGGGGGTGTCTAGGTGAGGCCTGGCATTGTCTGCCATGGTAGACTAGACCCATGGACTCCTCAGCATTACGGAGTCAAGTGGGAATGAACTACCTCTTACCCTTTGACCTAGCTTTTAAATTCTTTTAAAAGTCATTTCTGGTGCTCATTTTAAACCAGGTAGCACTCGTATTAAAAAGCTGGAATGGACTGAGTCACAGGCAGTTTACCCCATCCGGTAACTTGGTCCAGACCCTGACACACTGGTGCCTTCAGATGGACCCCTGGAAATGCACGGCTCCTAATACCTCTCTGTTGGTTGCTATTGGCTGGTTGGGAGGCACAGCAGTAACGTCAGGCTCGAGGAGAATGCTGGGATCCTGTCCCTCTCCTATCCTGTATTTCCCAGCTTGACAGGCCAAGCCCGGCTGGGCAGACACACGCTCCAGCCCAAACACCCCAACTTCAATCAGTTTCTTTGTATCTCTGTTTTGGGGCAGACACAACTTTAGGGGGAAATAATCTACCCCAGGGAGAAGGGGGGTGGAAAAAGTTTCTATCATTTCCCTATGTACCTATCCACCTATCTAACTATTTACACATACCCACCATATATATATATATACACACACATGTATTTATAGATATATACACATATATATTATATATTTTACATATGGTTTTGGAAGGGACATAATGGGGGCAAGGTCACAGACAGGAGAAACATGTGCCTTGGCAGGTAGAGAGAAGCCCAGCGGGAGGAGAAGGTATGAAAGTTTAGACCTCATTTTGCCAAAATCAACCTAGATGGGTCTGTGTTGGGGTCAGCTTTTTCTCGAGAATATTTCTATTAATATCACCCTGTGAAAATACTCCATGCCTATGACATTTCAACTTTTTCAGACTGCTATGCATTCAGAGGAAGTGGGAAAGGGGAGGAGTGGGGGGAGAGAAGAGGGAGAGAGAAAGAGGGAAAAGGAGTGGGAGGGAAAGACGAGAGAAACAGAAGGTAAAATTGAACTGAAGACTGAACAGAAAATTTGCTGCACTCCTTTAAAAGGGGATGAGGCAGGGTTTCAACATACGACTTTGTGGGGGAGCAGGGGGCAGATAATTCAACCCATAACACCTAGGAAGAGGATACTGGATTATTCCTGGGCAGGTCTAATCAGATGCGATGAGACCAGGTCGGAGGCTGCAGCAGTAAATCAGGGGAGAGATGAAGATGGCCTAGAGTTTGGATGGTATCGGTACTGATCGGGAGCAATGGATGGATTCCAGATAAAAAAATGTCTGCTAGAACTGGATATATCTGCAGTGGATTGCAAGTAGTCAACAAAGGAAAAGAGGAACCAGGGATGACTCTGAGATGTGTAGCCTGAGCATCCGGACAGGGAGGATTCACCCACCTGGGCTCTCCTACGTTGTGTATGGCTACACTTGGAGCCTTGGCTCTTCCAGCAGGAACCCAAGAGAGCCCCAAACCGAGAAGCCAACCCCAAAGATCCAGAGCCAGGATCCCCACTGGATACACCTTCTTCCTCCCAACAACAGACACCAGCTCTGAATAGACAGAGTCTTATGAGTTTGCGTCCCCCCGAAAAAGTTATACTTAAGTCCTAACTCCCAGAACCTCAGAATGTGACTGATTTAGAAACGGGTTCTTTGCAGAAGTAACCAAATGGATTATTAGGGTGGACCTAATCCAGTATGGCAGATATCCTTGTAAAAAGGGGACATTTGCACACAGAGACAGACATACACAGAGGGAAGACGACATGCTGACGCACGGGGAGAATGCCATGTGAGGACAGGACTGCAGGCATGCATCCACAAGCCAAGGAACGCCCGAGGCTACCGAAGTCCCTTCCCTAGCAACTTCAGAGGGAGCCTGGCCCTGCTAACACCTCGATTTCAAACCTTCAGCCTCCAGAGCTGTGAGAAAACACATTTCTGTTGTTTTCAGCCACGCAATTTGTGACACAGATCTAGCAACCTCCTATAGAAATAACCAGGAGCAGCTCTCAGTCAAAGTCTGAGTAGATCAATAACCCAGGTCTCTTGCTTCCCTTAGTTCGGGAAACTCAGAGGTGTGGGTTCTATACATTTTCCCAGAGTTTCCCCAGTGGCATTAAGCTCCAGTCCTCCAGAGAGTAAGTGGCTTGATAACTCATTCCTTTTGCCTGCCTCCCCTTCCCATCTCACTTCTCCACTGCCTAGCAGTGTTTCCGGGATCTTCCAAATGAACAACTTGCACACAGATCTTCGTCCCAGCTCTACTTCTAGGAGGGCCCAGACTTTGGGAAAAGTCGCCCATGGGCAGTCAATGTCTGGTGTCCCAGCTGTATACCCTCTGATCAGGTAAGCTGGCAGCCACTTGAGAAGACCATCCTCCACCAAGCTTGGCTCTAGAATATTCCTGCACAACTTTTCATGGGATGCAACGGTGCATAAAATGGCTCATCCATGTAAGGAAGTTAAAGAAAACAAAACACCCTCTTGTTTTACCCTCCATGTTCCCTTCTCTCTGCTCCCAAGCAGTGGACTACACAGAGGTGCAGGAGGGAAAACTTGCCAATTACTGCCTTAATAGTTAAGGAATACTTGAAAACAGGAAAGCAGCAAAGCAACAATCTTTGTGATGTTCAGACTTTCTGAAGCCAGGTCACACTGTCCTCGTAATAAGTTACAGAAGACAGAAGGATAGATAAGTTATAGGCCATATACAATTTAACTACCAGTGGGGTAAGATTGGAGGGATGGATAGAGCTGGAAGAATAACATCATGAAGATCTTAGGGAGTAAAATTTCTCTAGCACACATGCACAGACACACACGACACAACTGTGTTAGTTAAAACACGTCTACAGGGCTTCCCTGGTGGCGCAGTGGTTGAGAGTCCGCCTGCCGATGCAGGGGACACGGGTTCGTGCCCCGGTCTGGGAAGATCCCACATGCCACAGAGCAGCTGGGCCCGTGAGCCATGGCCGCTGAGCCTGCGCGTCCGGAGCCTGTGCTCCGCAACGGGAGAGGCCACGACAGTGAGAGGCCCACGTACAGCCAAAAAAAAAAAAAAAAAGTCTACAAATTTTGACACTCTTCCCTTGAAAGCTAGAACCTAATTCCCCTCCCCCTGATTGTGGGGCTGGACTTAGTGACTCAGTTTTAACAAATAGATATGGTGGGATTGATGATGTATGACTTCCAAGACTAAGTCGTGAAAGGCATTACGGCCTCCTCGTTTCTCTCTAGGGTCACTCATGCTCGGGGGAGCCAGCTGCCCTGTTAAGAGGACACATCGAAACAGTCAATGGAGAGGCCCACAGGGTGAGGGACTGAGGCCTCCAACCAACAGCCATGTTCTCTCCCAGCCCCAGCCAAACCTTCAGATGAAGACAGCCGCAGTGGACATCCTGACCATAGCTATGAGACCCTGGGCCAAAACCCAGCTAAGTCACTCCCAATTCCTGACCCACAGAAATCGTGAGATAGTAAATGTTTGTTGTTTTAAGCCACCGAATTTCAGGGGTAATGTGTCACATGGCAACAGATAACAAACACAACTACATACCGTTTGATGGTTAGTGGGGGTGGGGAGATAGAACAGGAAAGACTCATCATCAGGATCTTGAGAGAGTGAAACGGCTCTAGTACACGATACACAGCAGAGATCAACATCTCCTGCCTATACTGTCTCCCAAATCCAGGTACCACACTGGGACAGCTGACAATTAAGAGAATTCTCATGGAACCTGAATGTTTGGGCTGAACAACACTTCAGAGTTGAAATCCTCATTAAAAAAAAAATAGATAACGAAACCCAGGTCTAGAGAGATTAGGTGATTTTCACAAAGTTATTGTTATCAATTTTGGAGGAATCCTGGTCTGACTTGGAGGCAACAGGCAAGTTGTGAGAAGCTATAGATACCAGGAATCTCTACCGGGTTCAGGTAGTAGTTTTTCCTGCCACAGTATTGAGAATTCACAAATCTATTTACGATTTCTAGGAGACAAAGCTGCCTGTGGAATTCTAATACAGGATCAACATGTAAAACTGATTTGTTTTTTGTTTAATGAAATTTGTTAGAATCTTTCCTTAAACCATGAATCCCCAAACACAGATAGAGAGTAGATGTTGACTGATACTCAGCTATCTCTTGCGAACAATTGGCTTGCCATGTGACAATTCCAGTCTTCAGAGGAAGGTTACTGAATGCAAAGACTGGTTGAAGAAAAAGCTCTAAACTTTTCTAAAGCCCCACAGTGGCTGCCCATCTATTGAGCATTTTCTTTAGCTCTTAAAAAGATTCCTTTTCAGAAACAGTAAGAATTTTACTTCATGGAGCCCTAATAATTTCAGTTTGGGAAAGTCCCATGCCTTAAATGACCCACAGCAATTTTTCTGAGTAGGCGAACAGGTTTAGAACCAAACAGATACCCAGAAATTCTTCAGGAAAAAGCCTTTTTTAAGAGCTTACTCTTTTCTCTACCTATCAACATCTTTTTACAAATAGTCCTAGAGTTTTATAAACTTTATAGTCATCTTCTTCCACCCAACCAGATACTGCTCTCCCCTTGATGATCACTCCACCCACAGCTGCACTGACTTCTTTTGGGTTCCAAAAACAAGAGAGGTTCTTCCCTACCCCAGGGCCTTTGCACCTGCTGTTTTTTTCATCTGGAATGTTTTGATCTCCCCGTTCTTATAATGCAGTTCAGTGTTCAGTGTCTCAAAGTTCACGTCTCAAGTCAAGTGTCCCCACCTCACAGAAGACTTCCCTGCTGGCTGTGGACACCCCCTCCCCTTGCTATCTGTAATGGTCAGTTTTCTGTGTCAACTGGAGTAGGCTGTATTCCCCAGTTATTCAATAAAACACTAATCTGGGTGTGGATGGGAATATATTTGGTAGATGTGATTAGAGTCTATGATCAGTTTACTTTAAGTAAGAAAGATTATCTTCCATAATCTGGGTGGGCCTGATCCAATCAGTTGAAGGCCTACAAAGGAGAGGCGAGGTTTCCCTGAAGAAGAAGAAGAAATTCTACCTGTGGACAGCAGCTTCAGCTTGTGCCCAAGAGTTCCAGCCCGCCTTTCCTGATGGCCTGCCCTATGGATTTTGGACTTACCTATCCAGCCCCTGTAATTGTTTAAGCCAATTCCTTGCAATAAATCTCTAAATACAGGTAACCTACTGGTTCTCTTCCTCTGGCAGAACCCTGAATGATACACCATCCCAGTCACTCCATTTATTTCCCTAGCACTAGTGGTGCCTGACTTAAAAAACAAAAGTATAGAATACAATTTTGGGAAATACATCCACTAAAAAAAAAGTGTTTTTTTAATCCAAAATTTAAATTTCACTGGACCTCCTATATTTGACCTGGCAATCCTACTTGTCACAATTTGAATTTACCTTGTTCATGGATTTGCTCACTTACTTATGGTCTGTCTCCCCCATCTAGTCTGGAAGCTCCATGAAGGCAGGGACCTGGCAGGTAGTTTGTGGCTGCATCTCCAGTCCCTGAAACAGAGCCTGGCATAGAGTGGGTATCTAATAAATATTTATGGAGCGAATGAAGAAACAAACGAACTTATATCAGCTGCATATTCATGCTTTCTGCTTTGAGAGCCCTCAAATCATCCTTCACACACACAAATCAGATTTCTGTTCACGAGCAGTTGAACGGATGGTCCAAGTGATGAGAGCATGGGGTCTTCTCGTCCGTCCATGGCTCCATTTTCCACATCGCTTAGTGTGTTAATGAGTGACTGTTAGTGTGATTATTTGACTATTTTAAGAGTTCTTAGCTCTGATTATTTAGGGAAAATGAGTAGAAAGTGGGAAAACAAAAGTGCTGATAGCAGTGATAAGAGGCTTGTCTCATAAACTTAGTATAATCACAAGGATGACGGAAACCACAAGGCATGCCAAATACGGCAAATCTTCAGGCCTGAACAGAAGCCTAGAGAACTCGGGCTGCTTGGCTGTGCAATTATGAAAGGGAAGAAAACAGAGCAATCATCAGAACATGTGTGGAATCCCAGAGCTCCGTCACAGAGGACTGGCTGAAAGTTGAATGAGAAACTCTTTTTTAAAGCATCTCGAGGCAGAAACTGCTTTTAGCATGTGAATCTACTGTTTGGTTTGGGGCGTTGGCCTTTTGTTCTGCCCACAATTTAAGCGTCAGCTCAAGTGCCACTTCTCTGTAGACTTTCTACAGGTCTCTCAGCCTCACCCTCAAGAAGCATTCTCTCTGTCTCTTCCCTGCGTTCCCAGGAGTGTGGGGTTTGCACCCATTTGAAGCACACGTTCTCACTTCCACTTCGAGTTTAGTCATCTGCTTATAATTCCATCTCCTCCTCTAGGCAGCAAATTGCTTGGAAGCAGGAAACATTTTACACCTTCTACCACACACACACAAACACCCCAAACAGAGCCATGTGTACAGGGGGCTCAGTTCTACTGTGGAAACTAATCTGGACTTGAAGTTGAAGGGCCTGGGTTCTAATCCCAGCTCTGCCCTTTGCAACCCATGTGCCCTTTGACAAGCCACTGCATTCCTTTCTGAGGCACAGTTTCCTCATCTGTCAAATGGGGACACGGATACACACTGAGGGGTCTTCATGATATAGGTCTCAGCACGAACAGTGACCAGAAATGTTGCTTAAGTGAGTGTCCGTGTTAGCCCAAAACGTTCTCAAGAGTTGGAAGAGAATACAAAGCTCAAGTTTATATTTAGGCAAGAATATCTCTGGATTCTGGTGGGATGGGCCTATCAACCAACGCTGCTCTCATCCCCCACCAAGTGGGATTGAAATGATCTGTTCTGGAAAGAATTCTAGTTCCCTTTCCCCAGCTACAGTGCCTGAAATATCCACCATTACAGTCCCTTCTTTGGGTCAAAGCATCCTGACTCTTGACTCCAGGCTGAAATCGATGGGCCTCCAGACAGGATAGGTAGGTAAAGTGAGGGAGAAGAAGAAGGAATGGATTTGGGAACTGCAGATAAAGACTTCTGTCCCAGCTCTGTTAGATACCACCTATGTGATCTCTTACCCCTGCTGTAATTCAGCCTCTCTTGGCCTGTATTCTCATTTAGGAACCATGCATGATAACCACGCCCCCCCTTCACGGGATTGCTAGGGCGTGGCTTCTCAACCTCAGCACTACTCATCTTCCAGTTCTGTAATTCTTTACTGTAAGGGGCTGTCCTGTGCACTGCAGAATGTTTAGCAGCATCCCTGGCCTCCACCTACTAGGTGCCAGGAGCTCCCTCTACCAGCTGTGACAACCAAAAATATATCTAGATATTCCCTGGGGGGAAAAATCATTGATAGTTAAGAATCACTGCAGTAAGGATCAAATTCAATAATTTCTATGTGAGCCCATAAATTTGAGAGCTCAATGTAAGTGTTAGTTGTAATTATTTTTCCCTGATTCCAGGTAAAATGAAATTACCCTCTTTTGTGATTCATTAGCACTTAAAAATAATAACAGCTAAGAATAACTGAATACTTGTTATGCTGTGGGATCTGCTATTGTCTCACTCGGAACATGAGAAAATTAAAGCTCTGAGTACATACACGGCATGTCCAAGATTATAGGAGTGTAGAGTAGAGGCAAGATCTGAACCCATGATAAACCCATGCTTTCAACCTGTATTAGTTATCTGTAGCTGTGTAACAAATTATCACAATTTAGCCACTTAAAATAGCACACAACTGTCAACTGACAGTTTCTGTGGGTAAGGAGCCTGAAAATGGCTTAGTGGGGTTCTCTGTAAGATTGCAGTCAAGGTTTTGGCCATGACAAGGGTCTCAACTGAATGCTCAACGGGGAAGAGATCCACTTTCAAACTCACATGGATGATGGCAGGACCCAGTTCTTGGAAGGCTGTCAAACAGAGAGCCTCAGTTCCCTGCTTGTTATCAGCTGGAGGCCACCCTCAGTTCCCTGCCACATGGGCCTCACTGTAGCATTGCTCACAATGTGGAACTTGCTTTGGCAAAGCCAGCAAAGGAGACAGTCAACAGTTAGTAAGGTGGATGTTATGATCTTATGTCAGGTAATCATGGGAGGACATATCATCACCTTTGTTCTATTCTACTGGTTAGAAGCAAGCTGCTAGGCCAACGCACATCCAAGGAGGAGGGATTACAGACGTACATAAATACTAGGACGCAGGGATCACCAAGGCCATTTTGGACTCAGCCTGCCGCTCTGCGCTTAGCCAGTGCGTCACCAATTGGTAAGACTGTTTGGGTTGCTAGCCCAAGTGCTGTTTTGTGTTTGTTTGTTTGTTCGTTTGTTTTGCTTTGAATGTTATCTTAGTCTGCTCAGGCTGCTGTAACAGGATGCCATAGACTTGGTGGCTTAAACAACAGGCATAGATTTCTCACAGTTCTGAAGGCTGGACATTCTAAGATCAAGGTGCCAGGTGATTCAGTTCTGGTGACAGAACTGCATTGCAGATGGCTGCCTTCTCACTATGTCCTCACGTAGCAGAGAGAGAGACAGACGTACAGAGAGAAAGGACTTTCTAGTGTCTTTTTTTTATAAGGAAAATAATCCCATCCTCCCATCCTCGGCATTCCACCCTCATGACATCACCTAAATGATATTATCTCCCAAAGACCATCTCCAAATACCATCACATTAGGGGGTAGGGCTTCAACATATGAATTTTGACAGGACAAATTCACTCCATGGTATAGATGAAGCTGTGTATTTAGTGAAAGAAGAGGACTGATGGTTTTTAGAGAGAGGGATGATGATTCTTCCGGAGTGGGTATCTGTTTTATATACCTCTCCTTAAGTTTAAACCAAGGTTTGGCATTTGGTAAGTCTCCGAAACTGTAGGCACAGTGAATGAAAAACATATTCATAGGGGGCTTCCCTGGTGGCACAGTGGTTAAGAATCCCCAGGTTCGAGCCCTGGTCCTGGAAGATCCCACATGCCACGGAGCAACTAAGCCCGTGCGCCACAACTACTGAACCTGTGCTCTAGTGCCTGCAAGCCACAACTACTGAGCCCATGTGCCACAACTACTGAAGCCCATGTGCCTAGAACCCGTGCTCCACAACAAGAGAAGCCACCGCAATGAGAAGCCCGCGCACCACAACGAAGAGTAGCTCCCACTCACTGCAACTAGAGAAAGCCCGCGTGCAGCAACGAAGACCCAACACAGCCAAAAATAAATAAATAAAATAAATTCATTAAAAAATTTTCAAAAAAAAAACATATTCACAGGAGCAGAGAAAAAGTTCCAAGAAATTGGGACTCAGGTAAAGTTTAATGAGGATTGGTGAGGCACTCTAAAATGAGGAAAACAGAAGTCTGCCTGAGTAGGGCAATATGTCACAGAAACAGGCACCACGGAGTTCAAAAGACTAGAGTACTGAGTCAGACTCTCCAAGCAGTGTTTTTCACTTGGAAGGGGGATAATAATAATACTCATCTCAAAGAGTTGTCATGAGGGATGAAAAAGGCAATCCATGAAGGCCCCTTACAAAGTGTATGGCTAGACAGGGTTGAGAAAATCTGTATTCGTTTTCTTTGTTGCTATAATAAACTACCACAAACTTAGTGGGCTTAAAACAATACAAATTTATTATTTTATAGCTCTGGAGGTCAAAACACTAGGCTAAGGGCAGGCCTGCATTCCTTCTGGAGGCCCTGGGGGAAATTTGTTTCCTTGCTGTTTCCACCTGTATTAAACACCACCTGGGGCTTCCCTGGTGGCGCAGTGGTTGAGAGTCCGCCTGCTGATGCAGGGGACACGGGTTCGTGCCCCGGTCCGGGAGGATCCCACGTGCCGCGGAGCGGCTGGGCCCATGAGCCATGGCCACTGAGCCTGCGCGTCCGGAGCCTGTGCTCTGCAACGGGAGAGGCCACAACAGTGAGAGGCCTGCGTACCGCAAAAAAAAAAAAAAAAAGACCACCTGTATTCCTTGGCATGTAGTCCCTTCCTCCATTTTTAAACCCATCAGTATAGCAACCTCCCTCATGTCAGATTCCATCCTTAAATCATCTCTCTCTGATTCTGATGCTCCTGCGTCCCTCTTATAAGGACCCTTGTAATTATACTGGTCTCACCAGAATCAAGTCCCCATCTCAAGATCCCTAACTTAATCACATCTGCAAAGTCCCTTTTACCATGTAAGGCAACATACTCACAAGTTCTGAGTGGATATCTTTATCATTCAACATACAGCAATCCACTCTCTGTCCCCAAAGATTCACGTCTATCTCACATGTGCTGACCCCATTCCAACGTCCCCCAAACTCTCCACCTGTCACTACATCAACTCAAGTCCAAAACCTCATCAGCTCAAAAGTCTCAAATCTCATCACCCACACTATCTAAAGGAGGTATGGGTGAGGCTGTTGATATGATCCATTCAGGGCTACAACTTCTCTCTGTATACAGACCTGTGAAACTAGCAAACAGATAGTTTTGTCCCTAATGGGACAGACCCCATCAGGATAACAGTTATAGACATTCTCATTCTAAAAAGGGAGGAAAAAGAAAGGTAAAAAAGGTCACTGGTCCCAAACAATTTCTAAATCCAACCAGGCAAACTCCATTAGCTATCAAGGCCTGACTCCCAGCTCTGTTCTGGGCCCATGGCTCTGCTCTGGGCAGAAAAAGTCATCCTTCCTTTTTCATGAGGGGTAGCACTTGTTGGCAGCTGTGTAGTTTCATCAGCCTGTCTCCTGTCTGTAGAATTTGGGGAGTCTGACAGCCTTCTTTCATTGTGTTCTCTCTGTCACTTTCAGTCCAAGCTGGCAGTGTTTCAGGTGAGATAACATTCTCAAAAGTCTTGCAGATCTCCTGTGTATATCACAGGGATTTATTCCATTTGGCCCTCAGGCTAAATCCAGCCCGTTATTTATTTTTTTTTTTGGTATATAAAGTTTCATTGGAGCACAGGTAGCCCTGTTTGTTTATGTACCATTGATGACTGCTTTCAGGATACAGCAACCGACCGGAGGACTTGCATCAGAGACAGCATGCCTGCAAAGCTGAAACTATTTACTGTGGCCCTTTACAGAACAAAGTTTGCTGACCACTGGCACAGAGTAGAAAATAAGCAGAAGCTAAAAAAAAAAAAAAAACACAGGCTTGGGTGGGTTACAAAAGGAGCACCACATGGGGGTAGTAAATGTTTCAGAGGTTTTCGTGGGAGGGGTGAGGAGGAAAGCAAGAAGAGGTAGGGAATGAAGGAAGGAGAGGTGATAGACTTGGAAAGTAAACTCGATCTTCTTGGCATGTTGCCTGCGAAGCCTGGGGCCAGGGCAATGAAGCTGTGAAATTACAATGAAGGAGAACAGTCCACCAAAAGAAAGCAAGGCCAGAAATCCGAAGTGGGTCCAAATGAGACAAGAAGACTCACGCTGAGAGTCATGCAACAAGTCCCTTAATTTGTAGGAACCATGTTGCTTCCTCGTCATCGTTCCCCTGAAAAGAATTCTGCTGTGCACACAAGTCACACGGCATTTGCTAAGTTCTATGGGCCAGTGTCAGGCTCCCAGCAAGCCTTTTCCCCTTTGCTTTTTTCTCAGTGGAAATGAGAACACGCTGAGGGTGAGGTTCGCGTGTGGGTTTGGAACTTACGCAAAAACACAGGCTGATGAGCCTCATTTACATTGTGATCGCTCCTTCCGTCCCTGCGCCTAAATCATGTCAGGGGATGGTGCCTGTCGCAGGTCCGTGGTTACGGGCTCTAAGTGTTCTTTGGCCTAAACAAAGCCGGAATAATAAGAAGCAAAGACCCACGCAGGGTCCTAGACATGAATAGAAACTGATGTCCCTTTCAAAAACAGCTCCCTTTGTAAACAGGAGGAAATAAAGCATTCAGAAAAGGCTTTGAAACCAGGCTGGAGGCTGGCTATTGGAGCGGAACCGGTTTGGGATTTGGGGTTTGGGGTTTGGGTGGGGATGGCGTGTCAGATGTTGTAGTGATTCCCTAAACACACACAGACTGTTTCAATATCAGATGTGACTATGCTGCCCCTCGCCCCACTCCCACAGCTCCCCAGCTGTGTCTCTTCCCCAAACAGCCGAGCCAAGAACCCCGGGCAAACCGTGCTGACAGACGTTCTGGAGTTAGCAGGCGATGGATTCTATTTCAGGAAGTCAGACCAAATAGAAATCATCCCACTTGAAAAGCCCCGCTGGGCAAGAAGAACAGCAAGTACCCACCTCACACTAAACAGACCAACCGCCAAGTTTCAGCCCTTCCTACGTGCTGTTGATGGCGGTCACCGCCTTGAAGCCTCGAGTTGATTCAATGGCATAAAATTGTCTGGTAAATGGGGCTGAGAGGATTTTTTTCCCCACACGTCACAAGGCATTTTGATGTGCTGATTATTTACAGCAGCCCCCAAGAAGTAAAGGCGTCCAAAAGTGACTGTGATTTCAAATACTATGGAACCCAGTTATCTGCGGCTCATTAATACTGAGCCTCGCGTGATCACCAGATTTTTTTTTTTTTTTTTTTTGCGGTACGTGGGCCTCTCACTGCTGTGGCCTCTTCCATTGCGGAGCACAGGCTCCGGATGCGCAGGCTCAGCGGCCTTGGCTCACGGGCCCAGCCGCTCCGCGGCATGTGGGATCCTCCCGGACCTGGGCACGAACCCGCGTCCCCTGCATCGGCAGGCGGACTCTCAACCACTGCGCCACCAGGGAAGCCCCACCAGATATTTTTTGAGGACCGCCCAGCCCCACCCCCTACTCAAGCCCTCTGAACCTGCTTTGATACAAACTCTGGGGCTCGTGGTGGTGGGTGTCTCATCTTACTCAGGGAGTTGGGTTCTACATTTTCACAAAGATGAAAAGGATGTACAATCAAAATGGCTCTTGGAAAATCCCTTCTGATGCCCATGAACCCAGCGAGATGTGCAGAGGAAGTCACTCTCATGTGCCCGCTGGGTGGGGTGGGTGGAGGGAGCAGCTGCACCCTTGAAGTTGTGCTTCCCTTTTCTGGCTGTTTGGGCAGAGGGCGTGGAGGTGAGTTCACTTTAGTCAAATGTGTAGGTTATGTAACTTCACCCTGATCAGCTCCCCCGGGAGGGTTAGCGCCTCCTACAAATGCCAGGTCCTAGCGGGCTTTGTGGAGGAAAATTTCCCGACCACCGGGAACCATCATGGTTTTCACTACCTGATAGCATAGACTGTGCCTTATCTCATCCACAAAAACACGACCAGCTTCTTCTATCACTTTTCCTTCCTTTTCTTCTCCTAAACAGACTGACTCAGGCTTTTGAAGAATGGTTAAGCCTTTTCTCCCTCTCTCTCTCTTTAGCTTTTCCAAACTGAATGTGAATGCTCGATGTTTCCTCTAAGGACGATACCCTGAAATTGCAGACATCTCCAGGGAGCTCCTCCCAGCACTGATGGAGGCATTTGAGTATGGGATTAGCAATTTCCCCAGGCACCAGTCGATTTCTAGAAGTTAGAAGGTTACAGGTGGATAAATGGACTTGACTGTTCAGATTCTTTTAGTTAAAATTGCCAGAAACCTGCTCCAAGCTTAAGTAAAGAGGGGAAGTTTTTTTTGACTCATGCAAATGAAAATCTTCAGGCAGTATTGGCCTTTGGATTCTACAAATGATAAGGATCTCTCTCTGTCTGCATCCCTTCCTCTCCAAAACTCAGCCTCTCCTTTCTCTTTGGGTTGGGCTCATTCCCTCCTGTGACAAGAGGGCTTCATCCATGTCTGGGGGGTGGATGAGCTGCACTCTTCACTTATATTATCACATCTTGGCATCTTCAGAGGAAAAAGAGTTCTCTCTTCTGACAGCCAGAGATGAATCCCAGAGGAGGACTCGGATAGGCTGTGCTGAGTCACATGACTCCTCAGCCCAATGACGGGGCCTGCAGGGACAGGACACTGTGATTGGCCAGACCTCGATCCCATGCCCGCCCCTGAGGCCAGAAGGGAGGACTAAGGAGACTGCCAGCCTGACAATTACCATATGAAATTGTACGGTGACAAGGAATTTCCCAAAGAAAGATGACGGGACAGAGCAGGTACAAATATAAAGGAGGAGGGACCGCTAAGTGGAAGAAACAACAAATGTTCACATCGGGGTCCTAAGAAAAATGACATGGAAGACAAACTGTCTCACTCCTACCATCCTGGACTCAACCCAACAACTTAATGAACCTGCAGGTTCAGGTGATTTTACCAGCATTGTTTATGATATAGCTTTGCAACTCGTCTGGTTCATTTTAGCCATTGGCCCCAAACAGTCATCCCTGAACAGAAATCCACAACCTGGAGAAGGCCGGAAAATTGATTCACTAATTCCAATATCCACTCAGTTTGTAAGTCGGCGGGAAAGTTGATTCACTAATTCCAATATCCACTCACTTTGTAAGTCAAGGTTTTGCAAGTTTTCTAATTACAATGGTTTACCCTGGAAAGAAACACAGAAACCCAACACCATAAATTGCTTTCCGTTCATGTAGCAATTTCTTCTGGCAGTTCCACATACCATCTACATTATCCACCGTCTACCACGGTGTGGCCTGAACATTCTCAGAGTGAGCAGTCTGCTGCCCATCCCAGCACTGAGTCATCAGCTGAAGGTTGCGCCAGTCTTTCTTCTCTCTTCTCCTCCCTCCCCGGAAGTGTAACCCCTGAACCAGCAACATCTGCATCACCTGGGAATATATTTGAAATGCAAATTCTTGGACTCCATCCCAGACCTACTGAAGCCAAAAGCGGGGGTTGGGGGGCTGGGGGGGGTGGGGGGGCAGCAGCAACCTGTGTTTTAACACGCTCTCCAGGTGACTCTGAGGCTCAAGGTTGCTGAACCCTGACGTATATAACACTGTATTGTCATACTGATCTCAGAATGCTCCACATGTGTGCTTCTGCTTCTTGCTTTCTGCTCACAAGCTCTCCATTGTCTACATAATAAATTATACACTCAGCTTAGTCATTCAAGGACCTGAGGAAACTCATCTCCCAAACTTACTATGTATTTATTGTTATAAATCTCATTTATTACTTACTTACTTATCATGGACCCAGGACTACACAAGGTTGCCAACGTACGTTGCGGATTAGTCTACTCAGGCTGCCATAACAAATACCATAGACTAGGTGGCTTACCCAAATGAAATTTATTTCTCATGGTTCTGGAGGTTGGAAGTCCAAGATCAAGGTGGGGACTACTTCAGTTTCGAGTGAGACTTCTCTTCCTGGCTTACAGACCACCACCTTCTCCCCGTATCCTCACATGGTGGAGAGAGGAATCTTTGTCTCTTTGTCTTCTTACGAAACCACCAATCCCATCATGGGGGCCCTACCTTGACGACCTCATCTAACCTGAATTATCTCCCAAAGGTGCCACCTCCAAACACCATCACAGTGGGGGTCGGGGGTAGGGCTTCGATGCATGAACTTGGCGGGGACACAGTTCGGTCCATAGCACATTGAATACTGGGATAATGATTACTGAGCCCACTGACTGTTGAGGAAACTGAGGCTTATGGAAGCGAGGAAAGCAGTCCAGGAGCACAGTTAGTAGGAGGTGGTGCCCACGTCCAGTCCTGCTGTGATGCTCCGTCCCCCACAGCCCTGCCTCCTGGAGACTGTCCTCTCCTTTATCCACAGCCGCCAGTTTTCCAGACGCATCTCATGTCCTCCCTCCTCGACACCTGGCTCACACCACTCCCCACCTGGATCACCTCCTCAGTTCCGCCTGTTTGCTTAAATGCACTGAGTCCCAGAAAACAAATCCATCTTCCCCTCCTTCCCTAACCACAAGGGGTTTCTTTTTCTTGGGCAGTGATTGTCTCCATTCCTTTCCTCTTCCATTATTCTCAGACTCCTTTGTTCCGCTCGTTTCTCTCCCCTTACACTGGTCGCTGCACAAACCCCCAGTGTTCCTCACTTGCTTTGCTTCCCGAAGCTCAAGGAAGATACCCACAGATCATTATTTATCACAAAGATTATTAGTGTTTCTAAACATTTTGGAAATGTCTGCTGCATTCTAACTATTATAGGCTTCCCCAGAAATCCAGCGTCCTGTCTGGAAAGCAATGATGACCCAAAGTAAGTACATTGAAACTCAAAGGCGGAAGTTTATTTAGCCAATAGTTTTGAAATCTTTTCTTTTTTCTTCCCACTGGAGTCTTAGGGATAGCAGAATTGAAACAAGCACTGATAGGAAAGGGTAAATTAGAAGGAGTAATGACCGACACCCTGACACTACCAGCAGTTCTAACGTGTGATAACAGAGTAATATACGAAGCAGGGATTCTCAAACTCCAGCACGCATCACAACCAGCGGGAGGGCTTGTTAATAACAGGTTGCTGTGGCCCCTAGTCCTCCTTTCCCAGCCAGGAAGACCAGGATGGGGCCTGAGAATTTGCATCCCTAATAAGTTTCCAGGTGAGGTTGATGCCGCTGGTCCAGGGACTACACTTTGAGAACCACTGATCTAACAGTCTTCCTTACTGTTGGAGATTTAGAGGTGAATGAGCATACATCATTCAGAAGCTTTGGGTACAAGTAACAGAAAACCCACCTAAAGGTAGTTTAGGCAATAAGGTGTTACAAGAAGTCTAGACGTAGGAGTTTCCGTGGGTAGACCATCAACTGATTGACTTGATCAAGAATCAGGCTCTTGGGGCTTCCCTGGTGGCGCAGTGGTTGAGAGTCCGCCTGCCGATGCAGGGGAGGCGGGTCCGTGCCCTGGTCCGGGAAGATCCCACACGCCGCGGAGCGGCTGGGCCCGTGAGCCATGGCCGCTGAGCCTGCGCGTCCGGAGCCTGTGCTCCGCAACGGGAGAGGCCGTAACAGTGAGAGGTCCGCGTACCGCAAAAAAAAAAAAAAAAAAGAATCAGGCTCTTGCCATCTTTCTGCCTCACCATTCACCATCCTCATCATGTTGACTTTGTTGCTTCTTCATTGCTCTAAGCTGGCGGCCACAGGGCCTGGTGTCAAGTGTGAACCCTGTAACGTCTGCCTGAAGAAGAGGAGGTGCGGATTTCTTCTATGTGCCTCTTTTTATCCGAGAGGAACATTTCTCCCAGAGGCCCCCCGCTGATACCCTGTTAAATCCCATTGGCCGTAACAGTCACATGCTTAAGAGTTGCTGGCAAGGGTAGTGGAATCACCGTGATTATTCAAGACCAAGCAAAGTTCCCCTCCTAACGTGGGGAGTGCACTCTTGAATTTAGCCAGGGCTGTGCCGGCTACGAGGAAGGTGGAGAAAGGTCCCTAGGGGAGGCCAACAGTGTCAGCCATAATCACGCACTCCTTCTCTCTGGGTGCCGTCAGTGGAGAAAACTGACACAATCAGGCAGGTGGGAACCGAAGCATCGGTCAGGGCTCCCTGGAACTCTGCACTGGAGGATGTCTGTAGTGGATCTCTGTACTTTTTCTCCCCAGTGTCTGACTCCCTTCTAGCCCTAACAGGACCCCATTTTCCCTCTGGGAAGCCACTTCACCTCCATTTGGGGCAGTCTTGGTGAGTCAGTTAAGCAAGGTGTGTTGACCTCACCCGGCCTTCTCCATCATCCAAGCTTGACCAACCCCAGTCTCCCTCCTGGGGATTTTCACCTTGAGTAAAGTGATACAAGAGCAGAAAACATTTGGGGTGAGGAGGTGTCCTCCCCTCTCTGGAGATAGGGAATAGGTATCCCCTCTCCCCTTACACTACTCCTCCTACTATCATCTTTTAGTGACATATGCCAGTGTTCTGTTGGATACTTTACATGCACAATCTCAACTAATCCTGGTGACAACCCCATGGGGTGAGTAGCATTGCTCCCATTTTACAGATGAAAAAACTGAAAGTCTGAGAGGTTCAGAGCTAGTAATTGGTAGAGTTTACACCTCTCAGATTACAAAGCCCTGTCTTTCTTGCTAGCCCACCTTTTCAAGAGAAACAGGACTCCCCCTGGACGGCACAATGAAATGACTGAAGGTCTTTTATCATCTTCTTCTCTCTCCATATACCTAGTAGTCTCAGTGTCCACACTGCTGTCTAATCTAGGCATGTGGGCAGTATTTCACGATCCTCCCAAATGGGCATCAGTTATTTCTGCCTTTTGGTAGTCTTTTCCCCTTCTTCTGATATCAACTCAGCTTTTCTGTGGTTCAGGAGTTAACTCAGCGCCACTTCCCCACTCCTCCTCAAGGGATGCTGTGATGTTGTGAGTTATAAAAAGAAATATATATTTGGTCCTCATCCCATTTCTGGCACAGAGCTCTAGATAAAACCACTGGAATTTCCTAAGCAAGGAAAGCTATAAAGGTGTCTTTTGTTATGTTAATGATGTGACTTTTGGAGAGCACCTAAGGATGGCCGCTGGTTGGCTGGTTGCCGGGAGAAGCAACCATGTGATCAGAAGGCTGGAATTTTCAATACCCTCCCCTAATCCCACCCTCCAGGGAAGGGAGGGGTTAGAGATGGAGTTCAATTTCCAGTGGCCCATGATTTAATCAATCATGTCTATGTAATGAAGTCTCCATAAAAACCCAAAAGGATAGGATTTAAGGAGCTTATGGGTCTGCTGAACACGTGGAGATCTGCAGAGTGGCTCACTTGTAGAGAGCATGGAATCTCCGTGCCCTTTCTCCATACTTTGCACTATGCATCTCTTCCATCTGGCTGTTCCTGAGTTACACCCTTTTATAATAAACTGGTAACCTAGGAAGCAAACAGTTTCTCTGAGTTCTGTAAGCCACACCAGCAAATTAATCAAACCGGAGGAGGGGGTCATTGGGATCTCCAATCTGTAGCAGGTCGGGCAGAAGCACAGGTGACAACCTGAAACTGTAGGGACAATCTTGTAAGAATGAGCCCTTAACCTGTGGAATCTGATGCTATCTCCAGGTAGACAGCGTTAGAATTGAGTTGAATTGTAGAACATTCAGCTGGTGTTGGACAAATGCTTGGTAGTGTGGGAAAAAAAGCCCACGTGTTGGAACTGGTCCCAGAACCACAGACGCGCATATGTCCAAGGATGCACCAATGTGGGTACTTTCTAGGGCTTTTCCGCTAGAACTAAGAAGATTGAAGCACCTTTCCTTGTAGGGTGGGTGGTGGGCGGCAGACAGCTTAGCTGATAGTAGGATGTGAATGGCACTCATAGAGATGCTAATGGAAATCTGCTTAGAGACAATCTATTGAATACATATAATATGGAGGGGAAAGCCCAGATGATAGTATTTGAACCTCTGGATCTAGCCATACGTAAGCCTACACTCCTGGGCTTCGTTTTTTGCTTAAGTCAGCTTAAATTGTGTTCCAGTGCTTGTGGCCAAAAAACCTTTTAGTCAGTGTTTCTCAACCCTTTTTTTTTTATTATCATCCCCCTAAGCAGACTTTCTAGATAATTTTCTCCTACTGCCTGGTTCCCTCACCATGAAATTTTAGTACATAGATATACTCTCTGTTTATGTACTATATGTATATCTGTGCTTTATACATAAAAAAAGATTGTTTTCACGCGTTCCAAGAGCAAATCGTTGCCTCTCTGCTGAGACTGCATGGTCTTGACAAATTAAGACGCGGCCCTCAGATCCTCGCCTCCTGGTATCTGTGCCTTCCCACGTTTGATTAGGACTGGCCTGTGTGGACAACAGAAGATGGTGGAAGTGATGGTGTGTGATTTTCAATTTGTAATCATTTAATTTGTTAATTTGCTTCTTTTTTTTTTTTCTTTCTAACAGCTTCTCTAGACTCTAACATGAAAACAGAGACGACACAGAAGCGTCTCCAGAGGCAGACACTTGGTAGGATTCTCAATGAAGAGTTATGAATAAATGAATACATGAACACTTTGAGTCTTCATTTCACTAGTAGCTGTGTGACCTTGGCAAGATCACTCAACCTCTCTGGGCTGTATTCCCTTTAAAGGGGATGGTGAAACTTGCTCTGACTTCTTCCTCAGGTAATCATGAGGACCAATTTCATAAAACAAGCACGAAACACCTCAAAATGCAAAGTATTACTATGTGACAACATCAACTGAGACAGCTACAATTGTGCAAAGATTTAAACAGTGCGCCGTGGCACAGGGTGCTATGTAGTCGGATACATTCTGTTGCTGCATTCCCTCCTTCTGCTTTTTTGCCCTTTTCACCCACTTCTTCCCCACGGTAATTCGGGAGGAGAGCACCCAAAGGAATGTGTGAGCAAACAAATGGTCGGCTTGCTGGGCACTGCCCCTAACCTCCTGTCAGCTGGCACAGCATCCGTCTAAACGGAGAGCAGCTTTCTCCCAGGAAAATTCACATCACTCTCCACTGCTGGAGCACCCCGCCATCATCATACTGTTCAGCTCTCGCTGCACTACGCATCCCGCTGTCAGCGACCCAACGGTCTACATGGAGAAACATCACTGGCCCTTCCCCCAAAGAGGAAGGATTTCGCTAAAGGGACTGAATTGCCCCCTGCAAAGAAAACACGCCTCAAAGAAAAACAAACTAAGCCCCCAGCCACGTCACACTGTAACCCGGCTATCAGTTAGCTGACAGAATGCCTGCTTTTCACATTTGTACCTGGAGTCAGAAATCAGTCACATCTGGTTGCCGAGTACTTTTCCACATCGTGAGGATCAGGGCCTGTGTTCCTGCTGCCTTGACAGCGACAGGCACGGGAGGGTGGGGATCGGGGCTAGCCGTCCCGCATTCTGTTCTACACTTCACATCGATCTTGCTTCTCACATTTCTCCTCTCTCCCCTTTCATCTGTTCCCCATCCCCACAAACTGCACTTAGCCAGGGCTTGGGAAGATAAGGCTATGTTCTTGATTTACTTAAAATGAACAGAAACGAAATCGCCTAGATTTACTGGTTTCCCCCACTATCTGAAAGTAGAGCAAACCTTTCATAAGCCGAAATGGTTGTAAAGAAGCAATTACCTCAGGACACATCTTGCTAAAGGATGCGCAAAGTCAGTCAAGATAAAGCACAGATGCTCACGGACATAGTTCAAAGCTATGGTGGCTTGATGCTGAGATGCTGAGCGTGCTTCCTGGGAAGGAACTGGGGGATATCCATCACGCTGCCTCTATGACAGCTCAATGCAAACCAAGGCGGAATGCTATTTTGACAGTCTTTTTTGGTTAAAGCAGAAGTTCTCTTCGGATTTCTTTCAGTTACCAAAAACAGGTACTAATGTAGGTCTTTTGTAAAAGTAGTATGAAACGAGCTTTTGAAAAGCGCGGTATACCTGTGTCCCCTCTCATGCAGTGTTGAATATATCTCCATTTTGTCCCTTCCAAGGGGATAGCATTGTCTATCTGTATGCCTACGGCATCCAAAGGAAAAAGACTGTGACTGATTACCGCCTCTTTCCAGAATGTTCTAGAGCACTGCAGTCCAACAGAACTTTCTGCAATGATCCAAAAGATCTTTCTCTGTGCTGTTCAATATGGTGGCCACTAGCTACACACGGCAAATGAGCACCTGAAATGTGGCCGGTGTGTCTGAGGAGCTGAATTGTTAACTTCATTTTAATCTAAATAGCCACACGTGGTTAGTGGCCAAAGTATCAGACAGTGTGATTCTAGAACCCTGCCTTTCAAACCTTAACGCAGACAGGAATCAACCTTGTGAAAATGCAGATTCTGATTCAACAGGTCTGGGGCGGGGCCTGAGGGTCTGCGTTTCTAACAGCCTCCCGGGGATGCTGACTGTGCTGGTCCCTGGTCCACTCTGTGAGCAATGAGGGGCTGTGATCCTCAAACTTGACTGCTTCTTGGGCTCCCCTGGGGAGCTTTAAAATTTACTGATGCCTGGGTCGGACCTCTGGAGATTCTGACATAATTGGTCAGGGTGCGGCCTGGTCACGGAGACATTTAAAAGCCTCCCCTGGGGATTCTAGTGGCCAGCCAAGGTTGGAGACGCCACACTGCACTGCAAATGACCTACTTAATGCTTTTTAAAATAACCATCACCCCAGAGAACAGAGCGCTAGCTTCAGAATCACCTCTGAAGGTATCTTCTTGGTACAGGGCCAAACCTTTAGGGACTTTGGACTGATTCTGCCCATCCAGACTAGAAATGGTGGAAACACGTTTTTGACAGTCAATCCAACCAGGGTGGGTGTGGCTGCAGAGAGCCAAGTGGGGTGGCGAGCGCAGAGCTGGGAGATCCGTGAGAATCCCCCCAGGAGATAACCAGCCTGTATCTGCCTGCTCCTGCCTGGCCCCCAGTGGGGATTCTATGCCACTCCAAGTCCCCACAGGTGCTGGCCTATCCTACCCTTCCTACTAAAGACTGAAGGACACAGGGGTTAAGGCCACAGGCTCTGCAGTCAGAGTTCTGCAGTTTAATTCTAATTCTGACGTTCATTAAGTCTGTGATTTGAACAAGTTCCCTCAACTACCTGGGCCTCGATTTCCTCATCTATAAAATGGCAATAAGTATAGTATCTTCCTCCCAGAGTTGTACAAAGCTTGCTATGGTTCCCAGCATTTCTGAGCTGCTCTAAGTTTTGGTTGTTATTATTACTTCATAACATCTCTCTCCCATCCCCTGTCCTGGGCTTGAATTTCACCGAACACCTTCTAGCTCTTAAAGCCCATCATGCTCTCATTCACCACAGGGCTTTTGCACATGCCAGTGTTTCCTGCATGGAATTATTTGCTTCTCCTTTAGGCCTAGGTAATGCCTTCTGATCTTTCTTAGATCAGCCTGACTCTCACTTCCCCTGAGAAGCCTTGTGTCTAGTCTTTCTCAGCTCCATGCTTATTAGTACTTGGTTTGCTTCATTCATTTAATAAACATTGTTTGAGCACCTACTATGTACTCATGTACTGTTCTCAGGTCTGAAAATACTGCAGAGAACAAAAAAGACTTTAAAAAAAAAAGAAGAAAATCCTTATTCTCATAAAGCTTACATTCTGGGATAGATGGGCCCCAAAAAAAGGCAACAAAAGAGAGAGAAGGGATATGGGTGGCCATAGACGTCCTCCATGAAGAGTGATGATTGCAAAAAAAAAAAAAAAAAAAAATGGAGAAAGTATGGAGCAAGCCATGTAAATAGCTAAGGGAAAAGCATTCCGGGCAGAGGGAACAGCAAATGCCAAGGAAAAATTGCAATGTCACATTTCTGTGAATCACCAATTAATCTCTAACGCTCAACACAGATTATAAACCCCATGGCGTGGGGTGGGAATCACACGTTTTTGTTCTCAGCACCCAGCTCCTTGACATGCAGTGGGCACTCACTTAATATGTGTTGACTGAATGCACTCGAGGGGTTTTCCAGAGGTTCTGGAGAATGTGTACATTGAAGGCTGGGGGTGGAAAAGTAGCTGTGTGTTCCCTGAAAAATCTGCTGCCAGCCTCACTACCTCTCACCTGTTGAAAATAACTGTCGGGAGAAAAAGCTCTTGAAATGGAGCATTATTCCTTCCTTTCTCACATTTCCTATAACTGATCTTGCTTCTGCCCAGCCAGAGGGATCCATCACCCTGGAGAGGACTAGAGGCAGGAACGCAGAGAGCGAAAAAGAGCTGATGTTATGATTTTAATTCCCAAAATAGGCACTTGAAGCCCATTTCCAAGAATTCAATAGTCATGAAAGGCAATGCTTCTGACGTACAAAACTGGTGTTTGCGAAAAGAAAACATTTAATAGCTTTATAGAAAGGTTTTTTTTTTTTCCTTCCTCCAAATCAAAAGGCAAAGCTGTGAAGGAGGAGGACATAAATTTATCTACGAGAAATAGATTCAAAAGCAAGCTGTAGGGGGACCGAGAGTGGCTGGGAGGGAGGACGGATGGAAGGGCTGGAGAAGGTGGGGTCAATGGGGAAGGTAAGGCTTTCGGCATCAGGGGTGGCGTGGCCCACTGTGTCTACCAGGATGCCCTCAGAGCACTCAATCAAAGGCCCTTTGGCCAGGAGACAATTATCAGAGGTGTGAATGGGATGAAAAGAGCCAGTACGGAAAGCAGAGACACCCAGAGAATAGCAACACCAGGATCCTCGGGCTGAAGGAGCAGGGGGCAGTGTTTCTGATCCCAGGGAGAGATGGTACCCAAGAAGAGCTGCCTGAAGCCAGAGCTACTGCCTGAGCCCCGCTGCGGAAGCAGGAAGGAGCAGGGCAGAAACTACCCCATCTTCCTCTCCTCCCACCCTCCCGGCTCCTGCTGGTACCTCTGCTTGGCCCGAGTACCTACTGTCTACAGGTGCTTTGGGGTGCCCCGCACCACGTCCCCGGGCTCTCTGCTGAGTGCAGCCACGGTGAAGCGCCTCATAAGCTCAGAGTCCGGCTGATGGCATCCCTCCTTCGGTGCACCCACTTTCTGTTCAGGGCATCTCCGAAGGTGGGGAACCCTCTCAGCCAGTGTGTAAGTGAAGCCCAGGAATGGGGGCAGTTCGAGCCCTCACAGGCAGTTCTGGGAGCTGATGGGCAGAGGCCACCCAATGGACCATTCCCAGGGGGCAACTATGACCCTTCTCAGAGGTCCCAGCAGGGTCTCTGGCTTTGACAACACACTCTTATATTGACTTTCCCTCCTTCCTGGCCCCCTTACTCCAGAGCTCTGCCACTGGTTGGGTTCTCTGGAAGTGGACCCCGAGACGGAATGTGGGGTGTTGGGCTTTATTAGGGAACCAACACCTATGAAAGGAAGTGGGTGGAAGCAGGCTTGGACAGAAGGATAAGCTAAGATATGATACAGGACTGACAAAGCCTTGCGCTGCCTAGGAGGAGCTTGGAACAAGTCCTGGGTGTCCCCTGTGGAGCTGAATGGTCAACCTTGCTCAGGCTCCGGATGTGGGTACACAGGAGGATGCCAGTAGCCCCAGGAAGGGCAGGCATGACCTCAGATGACACGATGGGGCTCTCTCTGCAGCTGGGGCAGATCCTGAAGGTGCTGACAGCAGGGCAATCAGTCCTTCCTTGAAGGGGGATCTGAATGGGCATCTCCATGTCCACCACAACCTTCGAGAAACCAGCAGCGCTCCAGTCCTGACCTGAGGCTCTGCTTCTGGGGAAGCCCAAACAAAGACAGTGCGTGAGGCACTGCCAGGGTCAGGTTCCCAGGGCACTCAGTCAGGGGTGCGGCGGGGAGGAGAGGAGAGAAGGGCAGAGACTAGCATGTCCCACCCACAGGTGTGGCTCACAGCTAGTCTGGGAAGCCGTGGACAGGCCCAGTGAGCCTCCGACTGCCCTCCTCTTGAACTGAGTTCTTCCACTCAAACACTGCCGTCCTGTGTCAAGACAAACCTGTGTGGACACTCAGAAGACCCTGGGAGGGGCAGTCTTCCTGCCCTTCCTCAAAAGGAGCAAAACAGAACCTTCAGAGATCACCTTTTAACTGCCACCTGAGTAAGTGAAATCTACTTTCCTTTGGGGATGGTTCAATTTTAATCTTTTACAATATTACATAAAGAAAGTATCGTTTAGTGAGAGCTTCCTATGACTTCTGGCACCACCCCTTGCATTTATGATGATTACTTCATTTAACAGATGAGGAAAATGTGACTCAGAGAGGTTAAGTAACCTACCCAAAGTCACACAGCCAAAAAATGACAGAGCCAAGATTAAGAGGCGTACTGACTGAAGCAAACTCCATGTGTTTGACATTGTAAGGCACAGTCCCAGTGAGTTCTCTGTACACACATTCCCCCCATCACATGCCCTGGGGCACAGCAGTAGGCTGGGCTGGTGGGTGGGTTTTCCCGTTCGTCTGGGATGCCCAAATCAAGCCGGACTTCCAGCAGCTTCTCACGTACTACCTGCCCATCTTCAAACACACTGTTAACAACCCTTGCCTTGTTCCTCACTGCTTTTCCTTCCCTTGCCTCCTGTAATTTCTCTCCGTATCCTTTATGATGAGCCATTGAATAGAGGGTGATTTACAGCCTCTGCTCTCATCTGCCTAAGGTTTCAAAGACGTATAGAAGAATTAAACCGGATGGAGCACTTCAGGAACCTGTCTCTAGCTTCAGCCCCTCTCTTTACCCAGTGACGCATCACGCTGCGTTCTATGGCTTTATAACTGGCACCTTAATCTGCCGTCAAACTGACTCTGGAAGCGCCCTCGCCAGTCGCCTTGGCTACTGGTCTGCCCGCTGACCCGTGGCATCAGTGTAGTGCCCATCCTGAGATTGGTGAGGGTCCTAGGAGGGAGGGTTTCCTGTCTTGTGGGGTCACACACTCAAATGCTGATGAGGACCTGAAAGGTAATGGAGGTGGGTGACACTGGTTGGAGGGGACCCTGGTGACCCGTATAAAAGAGCAGCCTCAGCTCAGCTCCCCCGATTGTTTACTTGCGGGGATTTGGGCCCAGATCTTTCCATGTCTCAACACAAGCCAGGAATGCAGAATTTTATGTATCATCTCCCCCTTTTAAAAATGTCAGCATCTATTTTAAAACATTTTTTAAACACCGGGCAGGCCAAATAAAACATGTCAGCTGGCAGCTTTGGTCCCGACTGTGAACTCCGTCTCAGAGAGACCCAGAGACTCCCGCTGTGTCCTTCCTGGCCCCAGAGATTCCCTACAGCTCTGCTCAGCATGGATAAGAAAATAAGAAATCGGTCACTCCACTATCCAATTAGCAGCCGCTGCACATTCCTTTCCTCTCCCTGCTGGAGGAAAAGAAAACAAACAGGAAAATCCAGGCTTGTTTTGATTTGGATCAAACTGGGGATGTTACCACCTATTTGGGGCGCTCTGGGGCTTGCCTTCTGGAGACCAGCGCCGGCCCCTGCCTCAGCCCGAGCTCCTTTTACATCTGGGTCCTGAGCGCCAAACCACAGCTGCCACAAGCCAGGGATACTTCCCCAGCAGGCCCTGCAGGGAAAGGGGCCCTGCGCAGGGGTTGGAAACCAGTGAGACTGAGCCTGGGGGCGTGGCCGGGCTCAGGGGTGCGTTGTCATGGTGACCTGCAACTTCCAGAACCACTGCTCCAGTTGGAGACCACTTCTATGGGGCAACTTCCAGAACCACTGCTCCAGTTGGAGACCACTTCTATGGGGCTGGGCGGTGGGCAGGGTGGGGGAGAGGTTCTTTCTCCTGTAGAGTCTTGTCAACATCACGGCTACCTATTCCCCTAAAGTCCTGCAAAGGTGCCATTCTCGAGAGGCACTACAGAATGGGAACGCTGGAGGCAAACTTCCTGCGTTTCGACTTCAGCCGTCCGCGCAGTACCTGAGTGAGCCTGGGCAGGATGCTTAACCTCCCTGCACCTCTGTTTTCTTATCTGTAAAATGGAGATAACAGTCGAACTGACCTTGAAGTTGAGGATTCGATGAACTTACGTAGTGCATCTCTACTAGCGCCTGGCACGTAATAAATACTATGTATAAGGTATAATAATCTATTATATAACACATTATATATTGTTATTACATTTTTTGGAGAATCTGCTATCCCCTTTGCTCTAGAAATGGAGAGTCATTAATCTATTGGGTCTCCCATAAGATAGGGATAAACTCGCTGCAGAATGCCAGACCTTCCACCTTTGCTAACACTCCCTCCTTTCCATCTCCTCTGTTGAAATTCCACCCAACGTTCACAACCCACCCCTGATACCCCTTCCTCCTCCACACCAGAGATAATCTTTCCCCTCCGCTCAGCTCACTTCCTACTTTACTGGCACATACAGGCAGACCTCAGAGATACTGCAGGTTTAGTTCCAGACCACAGAGATTAAGCGAATATTGCAGTAACTCACACGAATTTTTGGTTTCCCAGTACGTATAAAAGCTATGTTTACACTATCCTGTAGTCTATTAAGTGTACAATTAACATCTAAAAAAATGCACATACCTTAATTAAAAAATACTTCATTGCAAAAAAAAAAAAAAAGCTCACTATCCTCTGACAACCCAGGGTTGACACAAACCTTCAATTTGTTAAACACAAAACAAAAACAAAAACCGCAGTATCTGCGAAGCACAATAAAGCAAAGTGCAAGAAAACGAGGTCTGCCTGTAGAGAAACGTGCTTATCACAGTTTCCTTGGACCACAGCTGCCTGTGACTATGTCTTATCTCCCTGGAGACAGTGACCTCATCTTCTTTATATCTACCATAGCACCGAGTCTTCAATATAATAGGTGTTAAGTCAATATTTGCTAAAGATATGTTAACTTAGTAAAGGTGTTAGATTCCCTGAAATAACCTGGGAGATTCAGCCAGAGGAAGTCTAAGGCTTGAGAGCAAAGAGATCTCAGATTAGATGAAGACTCAGCCAAAGAAATTTTAGGAGCTATCAATTGGTTTTCTTTTTTTAAGTAGCATTTACTGAATGCCTGCTGTATACCAGATGCTGTTCTTAGCGATTTACACAGACTATTTCTGGAACCTTCCCAACTCTCTTGTGAGATTTGTTCCACTTTTATCATCTCATTCTTCCCGGTGAAGGATGCTGAGGTTCCAGTGACAGGAGTGATGTGCCCCGGCACCTACGGCTGCTCCACAGCAGAGCAGGGATGTGAACCGGGAAGCTTCGTTCCTACGGAAGCAGACCCTGAGCCAAACATCTGCGTGCAACTAGTCCATTTGGGAGGTGGTCCCAGAGAGCTCTGGTAGGGAATGGGGAAGAGAAACAGAAAAAAGGGAGACCAGCAGAGTAAGGAGGTTACCTGTGTGCGTAAATGAGCCTTTGGTGGAGGCTGCTCTTGGGCACCCCCCAACCCCTGCACGTCCAGCCTGGCCTGTGCGTGGGCTCAGCGTACTCTTGTGGCCAGAGAAAGCCCCAGAGAGGTGTGTGTGTCCAGCAGTGGTGAGTGTCACGGAACTGACACCCTTGACACCAGGATGGGCTGATTCCAGAGTGGTTCCTCTTCCCACCAGGCTCAGGTCAGCTCTGCCTACACTGCCTGATGCTCTTGCTGGGGCAGGAGACCCCTCCTTGAGGGGTACTTCAACCCATTTTGAGTGATGAGTTCTACCATCTTGGTGTCCTACTTCAGACTTCTTGAAACATACACACACACATCACAAACATAAATCTGTAGAAGGAAAGATTTCCACTTTGGGAGAGGAAAGCAAAGCTTGAAGGGGTTTGAGAACCTAGGTGAGCATCGCGTGGATAGCTCACGACAGAGCAGTGGCCAGATGTTAGCCCTTCACACCCACAGAATAAGAAATGAGTTTTATTTTTATTTGTACGTTTATTGGGGTGAAAACAGTTGGCCTGTTGACCTGCCTGATGAATAGTAGAAATGAGCTCTCATTGGTGAAGTTAAGTGAAATTTTGGTGAAATTCAAGACTCAGGGACTGGCTGAGATCTTTTAGAGATGCGCCACACAGATGTAAAAGTATAGAGACTTTCCTACTTGTATGGTGGCTCTCATGGTACCATGGGCACAGAGAAGCATTGGGCTCATTTCACGTCTTCTCCTGCCTTTCCGGGAAGCCGTCTGGCAGTTCGCATGGGCCCGAAGTGAAGAATGCAGGTTTGGGAAACATACAGGTCTGGTTTGGCTGGCTGTGAGGACCTCAAAGGGAATTATTAAATCACTCTGAGGTGGGTTTTTTCACTAATAAAAAGGATATAAACAATAGTATGTACCCCTTAGGGGTGCTGTGGACATTAAATAAGTACATTTGTGCAGCAGCTGGCATGGTGCCCAGCTGCAAACGGACGGGAGACGATGTGGTTGAGGGACCGCTCCCAGGTTCTCGCACAGGATATACATACGGAGCCGCCACTGAAGAAGTGTGAGATGCTGACGGTCAGCCCTGCCCTGCACAAGTTTGTTTACAAGTTCTAAAGGGGCTCTTGATCACACCTAAGAAGGTTTATCAACTTTTAAATTATAAACAAGTGAGCAGCAAAACAATTCATGGGACCGATTTTGCTGCCACCACTCCTTGGCATGAAAGGTATCATTCATGGGAGCATGTAGTGACTTCTGCCTAGTGATTTTTCTCAGGGTAAAGTCTAAAGACCTCCGCATACCTTATTCATGCAACATGAGGTCCATCTCTAAAAGATTTAAGATTCACTACACACGATCCATGTATGGTGACTCCCTTTCACTGCATCAGACGGAGCACATTTCTAATATTTACGTGGCTGGTCAAAGGTCAATATTTACACACACACAACACACACATTTCTGACATTATGGAAGCTAATTAGCAAAGCTCTGGTTGTTACTCAAGAGGTGGGAAACCAAAGAACTTGTAGCAGCTCCCCTAGAATGGGCCTCTCTGGCCTCCCCTGGACCACGCACCCTTGACTGGGCTGCTCTCTGCAATACTGGGCTAGATTCGGCAAACTCATAATATTGCATTAGATAAGCTGAAGGATTTTAAAGAAAATTGGAGACATCGTAAACCTGGAATATAGTTAGCACGCAGTAACTGATAGCAACTGGTAGCCTTTAGTATTTGTACCGGGACAGGGCACATCTCTACCTCTACTTGACCTTTTGGTCAGCTCGGACCCTCCAGCATGACCTCGTTTCAAAAGGAAAAGGTCAAATTGGTGAAAAACTAAGAAGCTGTATCACCCACCCAACTGGCATTTGCGAAGGCTAAGATCAAGGAGGTTTGCATTTCCTAAGCAGCCTGGTTAGGAATAAGGAGGCGGGGCGGGGTTCGGGGGTGCTGTACTCGGCTCCCAGCGTCCCAGCACTGAGGCCCCCCTGGCTGCCGGGAGAGCTGCCCGCAGACAGTCCTCAGCTGTCAATGTCCTAAAGGGATTGTCCGGGCTGAAGAAGAGAGATGCCTCCTTAGCAAGGCCTCACCCACTTGCAAGGGGGGCTGCATCCAATGACAGACTGACACGGGGGTGTAAAGTCCTGACCCTGCACTCCCGCCCCAGCTCAGATGACTCTAAGGCTGCTCCCAGCAGAGAAGTCCGCGGCGAGTTGGCTGAGGCCTCCCTTACGACTGCACTGCAGCCCCACTTCTCCCTCTGCCCAATTCACTTCCTTCCCCTCCCTTCCCTTCCACAGATGTTGCCTCCTTCTCATCAAGATCCATCTCAAAGCCTGCTTCCTGGGGAACCGAACGTGCAGAAGGAAAACAGGGGAACATCCAGCTGCGGCACAACTCATGCCGATCAGAAGTCAATCTCGGGCCCATGGAGGGTCAGGGATCCTGACGGTCTTCATGGCAATGCCAGGAAAAGCCTGAAGCCAGGCCCACAAGGATCAGCGCACAGATGGAGGGCTTTCCACATTTCCAAGCTTCTTCCAGTTAATAGCTGGGGGACTGCAGACTCAAACCTCAAGCCAGCTTGCCCCCGGAGCCTCTCCCTTGTCAGATTTCTTTTCAAGTGTCTCTCAAGAAACTAGTGCACAGGCACAAATGAATGGGACTTCATTGTCAGTGGATCTTGATGCTAGGAGGAAAGGGGGGCACTGTAGAGCCTTGCAGACCACTGGCTCCAGCCTGCGACTGTCAGATGAGGGGACCAAGGCCTCGAAAGGGGTGGAGGCAAGTCCAAGGTCTAAATGGTGCTGGAGTTGGGACAGAACTCCAGATCTCCGAGCTCCATCCTGAATTTCTAATTTACCCAATTCCACTGTGAGGGAGGCAGACAGAGGAGAGTGGAGAAAAGGGAGAGGGGTAGAGCCGAGACTTTCACTCCAAATCCCAGTGGCCTGGGCCAAAGGCCTCCTCAATACTAATAACAATGGCAACTTTTACTGAGCACCCACTAAGTGGCAGGAGTCCTATTAAGCACTGTGGCTCATTTAAGCCATTATCTCATTGAAGTCTCACAACAACCCAATAAAGGTGGGTATTATTATTATTATACCTACCTTATAGGACAGGAATCAGACTCAGAGAGGTGAAGTCATTTTCTCAGAGATATCTGGCTTAAGGGCGGCTGAGTCTGGCCTGAACACCAGCTCAATTTCACTTTAGCGTTCCCTCTCTTCCTTGGTGTAATTTATAGTCCCCTGGTCTCTTCCCAGATCCTTGGAGACTTTAGTTTCTTTCCTTGGTTTTTTACTCCTCCTCTCCCTTTCAAACTACAAGAGGGAAGTTATCCATCCTGTAAGTGCATGCTTAGGACCACGGCAGCCTGGAAGTATGGGAAGCATTCGAGATCGGAGGTTCCTGAGTTCAAACCCTAACTCTGTCACTCGCTAGCTCTGTCCCCTGTCGGAGCCTCTAGCTCCACGTTGGTGAAATGATAAATAGAAAACCCATGATTATAAACCCTTCTATCTTGCCAGAGCAAAACGCTTGGCCCTTTATTAGAGGTCCTGTAGGTCCTTCTGTTCCAATAAGTCCTCACCCATGGAGTTAGGAGCAAGGACGATCTCAGGGCAAATAATGACTGGAACAGGAGGCACAGTGAAGAAGGAGGCAAACAGCTGATATTCAACATATTCAACCTACCAGTGGCCAGTGGCCTTGGTACTCAGTCTCCCCCTCTGCGCAATGGGAATGAAGGCAGCAGAATACTTCTCCTAGGGCTGTTGTGAGCCTTGAATGAAAATAACGCCTGCGACGTGCCGAGCCCAGTGCCTCGTACGTCACAAATGATCAACAAATGGTACTATTATTATTGTCATCTCGGGGCCAGTGGCTTACAAGTCCTGAGAGTCACTCTTGGACCATGCCAAGAAGCAAAAACACCAGCTATAAGCCAGACTAGTGGTTCTCAAACATCAGTGGGCACAAGAGTCACTTGCAGGCAGAGCCAGGTTCATGGGTGCACGTCCTGTGCAGTCACACAGGACCCCATGCTTAGAAGACTCTAGGTGTGGTTCAATGCTGCGCTGTCACCGTCTCGAAATTCTAGATAATTTCTGAAGAAGGGCCCTGTGTTTTCATTTGGCACTGGGCCCCATGAATTTCACAGGCCAGCCTTGTCTGGAAAACTTATTAAAACACAGATAACTGGGGCCACCTCAAGGATTTCTGATTCAGTAGATTTGGGAGGTAGTCCACCACACCCCGCCAATCTGCATTTCTGACAAGGTCCCAGATCGTGCTGGTGCTACTGGTCTCTGGATCACGTTTTGAGAACTACTGATTGAGACAGTGGCTATGAACCCCGATTATATATTAGAATTGCCAGGAAAGTACCTGGGCTCCACCGTCACCTGACTAAATGGAATTGTTATGAGTGCATTCCTAGCTTCAGTATTTTTGAAAGGCTCACCAGGTAATTCTAATGTACACCCAGGAGTGAGGACCACTGGGTTAGAGCAGAGAATCCCGAACTTCCCTCAGGAGAAGAAACCCCTGTAGGCATGAGTCACCCACATGAACACCCAGGTCCCATCCTAAACCCAGTGCTGTGCACAATGTCTAGAGAAGGGTCAAGGAGGCTGCATGTTCAATAAGCACTTGAGATGATTCTTAGCCTGGGACAATGTGGGCAAACCTGTTTAGAGCAGCATTTCTCAATCTTTAATGAGCACAGGAAACACTTGGGAACTTGTTACGCAGCAGATTCTGATTTAGTCGACCTGGGATGGGCCCAAGAATTTCTATTTCTCCCCTGCTCCCTGGGAATACCACTGCTGCTGGTCCAGAGACCACACTTGGGGTAACCCAGGTCTAGGCTAAAGAAACAGGAAGGTAATGGGGTGGCTTAAAATTTGGTGAAGCAACCTCCAATTGTCCAGGACAAGAAGAAGATGGGGAAAAGGTGACGCATCCCAGCTTCAGTTGGTGCAGAAAGTCTTTACTTGATAAACCACATGTGAGAGATCATTCTCAAAGTGGGGTCTAAAAAGCCACCCCAGGACGCTCTGCTCTTTCTACAGATGAGGGCTACAGTGAGTCAGGGTTTAAGAACCACCCAGAGGAGTTCTTCAGTTCAACCCATCAGAACCTGGGCCAGTTCTCCTCTCTAAGCCTCCATCCTCTCAGGGGCAAGGTTGCCAACATGCCCATTAATCTATTTCATGGCTGCTTCTGGACATCAGAACACGAAAAGGCCTTCTGATAGCAAAATTCCATACCAACTACAGTTCCTGTTATTTCTGTACAGTGACATGACAGGTTCCTAGATAGTATCTTCTCGACTTTCCAACATCTTCCCGGGGAAACGGACCAAGATGTGGCATACTTCCTGCCCTGGAAGGCCTCTCCTCTCAATCCATTCTCACATCTTTACTGAGCTCCCCAGGAACTTATCAGCTTGTGGGACTGAAAATACAGCCAGGAAAGAGGCAGTGAGGATGAATGGTGAGTGGACAGTACAGAGACCAGGTTCTTAAGAGAACTCTCCAGGATATGGAAACTGAGAAGGGTTACCCAGGAGTGGCTGAAGAGGAGAGCGTCCAGGTGAAGGGTATGAGCACCATGGACAGGTAAACTGTATGTAAGGGTCAGCAAAGATGCAGGCTGGTAGGGAAGTGGTGTTGGAACAGATCATCTCAGGTTCTCTTAGAGCTACAAGGCCCCTAAACCAGCCTACCCCTGTAGGGAAACTGAGGCTCCGAATGAAGAAACGTGTTGATTAAGCATATTTCAGCTACAGGTAACAGACAGAACTGTCCCAAGGAAGGCTGCAGCACAGCCTCAGCTGGGGATGATTTTGTGGTAACTGAAATGACAAGCGCCTAGCCCACCTGTACGCAGAACAGTCACCAGCAAACCTCCCTTGCCAGAGCGCTGCCATAAATTAATCTTTAATTTCCACCGCTGGGGCTGTGGCGCGGCTAATCACGACCACTAATTGCTATCACAAGCTTCTCCCTTCGCTGTTTTATGTTTCCATATTAGCCTGTTCAGTATGCTTTGTGTCTGTTTATTTTATAGCCGGAAATACTTTTAATAGCCTAGTGAATTGAAAATGGACTTCACTACCATCTGACTTCACTGGAGTTTTACAACCATTCAATTAATGGTATCAGTAATCTTCCTGCATAATTAGAGAGTTAGTAGCTTTCTCAGGCACTGCTGTTAATGAAACTAGTACTCGGCATCCACCTAATCGTATTTTGGGGGGCTCCAAATGGGAAACTCACAAGCTTGGGGGCTGCCAGGATGGAATGCCACGATGAGCTGGCTGTAAATACCGCCTGCAAATATATGGTTTATTATGGTGATAATGGGCAATTCTAGTTTACATAAATCTGAGCATTCCTGCTGACAGAGGAGAAATGGTTTTCCTCAGTTGCTAGGAAATAGAGTTAGTTCCTGGGTCTCACACGCTTCACTGACTTCTCCTGGCAGCTGACGGATTCTCTATGTGAGGGGATCACAGCCGTTAGCCACCCCAGTGCGAAGGTGGGGAGTATCAAATCCAATTCCCCTGACGTGCACACCCAAGTGGGTCTACTCCACACAAGACGATGCCGGGGAGATAGAGCTGCGTGTAAAAGGTAAGCAAAAGCTGAAGCTAGACCATGCGGCAAGGATGATCTGAAGGCTGATTTTTAATGTCTGAAAACAATCCCAATTTCATATGCCCAAGGATTTCTGCCAACTGTCATACTCTGAAAGGAGACAGATTGTTTAAGCGTATGAGAAACTGGCAATGGGGAACACATCACGCAAGTGGTCCTATTTCCATATCGACAGCAATTCAATCCCCCAAATAGACTGCAGTATTTAATAAAAATTTAAGCTCCTTTAGAAAAATAAAGAAGTGTTCCCTGTTAGAAACAGTTCAACAACTCAAATAATTTCCTGTAATTGAGAAATCTCATAACGCAGGCACGTTTGGGGGGACTTCAGTATCTTACCCAACTAGATTCCTGACAATTTCCTGAATGTCCAGACAGTGGATTACAGACACTGACAAACACTGTAATTCCACTTTTAAAATCTGCATAACCGTCAGCTTTCCAAAACTTCTGAATTCTGACAGAAATTGAAATGCGATTGAGTCATAGGTTCTTGAGATATCAAGAGGCCCTCACTGGAGATTTGAAAAACAGGGTCTTGTGGCAACAGGGAAAAGCAAAAAGATCTATTTGAGCTCAAGCCGAGAGATGGTTTAACCAGCTTTAATCAGGAGTGCAGTTTTGTAGAAGAAGGAGAATGAGACCTGAACTATGACATTGCCACTGTCCACTACCAGCTGTGTGACCGTAGGCAACTTGCTTAACCTCTCTGTTTCCTCCCTCATAAAATGGGGATAGTAATATTTCTTCATAGAATTATTGTGAGGATTGAAGGATATAATGTAATGTAAAGCACTTGCCGCAGGGTAGGTCTGCGGTAAATAACAGCATTTTCTCCTTCTTTTCTCATCCCTGAAAATGTCCTAAGCAGATTCCACTCCTCCCGCATTCAGTTCAACAGATGGCAAATTCTGCAAAAGACCCCGAAATAAAGCCTTATTCTCAAGGCATTTTCCATCTACTGGACTTTTTATGTCCCCAAAAACGTCTTCACTGGGGGAGGAGAGTTCTTCTCTCAAATCTGCCTGAGTCTATGAAACTTCTATCACGTGGACCTCCTTAACACATCCTCTGAAAGGATACATACGATGCGACTAAAGTAAACATACAAGCAGAGAAGATTCAGGGGTTGAGGAGACTTAGAAGAAAGTGATTTAAATTGTGAGCAGTTTGCCGGCATCTATCTAGTTCTCGCAAAATAAGAATCATACTGGTGGGCACGACTGTTTCTATCACTGGAAGACGGTTCCCTAACAGTTAAGGAAAAAAGGACTCTGCCATCCACAGAACAACAAAACATCCCGCTCATTTGTAAGAAACTAAAAGGGGGACAGGGATGTCCTAGTGGGGAGGGAGTGGCCTGGGAGGTAGCCTGGAGAGGTGGGTGGGAACCAGAGTGTAAAGGGATTTGTAAATCACCTGAAAGGGGTTTGGCTTTATCCTCAGTGGAATGGACAAGCATTAAGGGCTGTGAGGTGTGTGATTCACATGGTCAGAAGAGGTGAGAACATGACAGAGTGGAATGCAAGGACTAAGTTGGGCAAAGGGACCAGACTGAAGACTGTGCACAGGACAGAGACGTGCCAGTGTCTCTTTCATAAGGTGCCTGCTGTGTGGGGTAGAGGTGGCAGCTGAAGGCACCCCGACGAGGGCCGATGGCTTAGGACTGGGAGTGAGTAGCCTGGAAAACCCTGATGGGTACTTGGCTGCATCAAGCTAAACTGAGGAATGAGGCTGTATACGTGTAATTTATGCACCTCCTTGAACCCTGAGCTTACAAATAAATTTAGCTCCTGGCCAACAGCCTGAGCACATGTGCTGGGCTGGAGGGCTGCCACGGAGGACAACCGGAGTGGAAATTGAGAACAGATGACATCCTGCATGATCGCTCGTTGGAGAAAAGCCACCACCCACCACCAGCACTATCACCTTTGCTCTCCATCTCCAGATCCAGCCCGCTCGACCCTGGGGAGCTGAGAGCAGGCAGAGCTTGGTTTCCGAAACTCTCAAGTTACTCTGTCTTCTTCCAAGTTCACATTGACAAAATGTGTGAACTTGGGCAAATTAATCTCTGAAGCTTTCGTTTCCTCACTGTAAAATGGAAATGATAGAACTATCTACCTTATAAGGATTAAATAGCCTAATATATATATAAAACACTTAGAATATAGCCTGACACTTAGGAAGCACTTGTTCACAGTTAGCTGCTATTATTATTACTATCACAGTGACCTAATAAAGGCAGACCTCAGAGACACTGCAGGTTCGGTTCCAGACCACCACAATAAAGCAAATGTCGCAATAAAGCAAGTCACACGAATTTTTTGCTTTCCCAGTGCATACAAAAGTTATGTTTACACTATATGGTAGTCCACTCAGTGTGCAATAGCATTATGTGTAAAAAATGTACATATCATAAAAGACTCTATTGCTAAAAAATATGAAGCACGGGGCTTCCCTGGTGGCGCAGTGGTTGAGAGTCCGCCTGCCGATGCAGGGGACACGGGTTCGTGCCCCGGTCTGGGAAGATCCCACATGCCGCGGAGCGGCTGGGCCCGTGAGCCATGGCCGCTGGGCCTGCGCGTCCAGAGCCGGTGCTCCGCAACGGGAGAGGCCACGGCGGTGAGAGGCCCGCATACCGCAAAAAAAAACAAAAACAAAAAACGAACCATAATCTGAGCCTTCATAGAGCCATAATCTTTTCACAATAGTAACATCAAAGACCACAGATCACGGTAACAGATATAATAATAATGCAAAGTTTGAAACACTGTAAGAATTACCAATACGTGACACAGAGACACAAAGTGAGAAAATGCAGCTGGAAAAAATGGCATACACTTGCTTGACACAAGGTTGCCACAAACCACAATCTGTAAAAAAAAAAAGAAAAAAAAAAAGCAATATCTGTGAAGCACCATAAAGCAAAGTGCAATAAAATGAGGTCTCCTGTACAGCATTTGGACACGTTCATTCTACGATTATCCAGGGTGAGGGATAAATTAGGAGGCTGGGATTAACATATACACACTACTATATATAAAATACATAATCAACAAGGACCTACCATATAGCACAGGGAACTAACTGTACTCAATATTTTGTAATAACCTCTAAGGGAAAAGAATCTGAAAAAGAATATACATATATATACATGTATGTATTCCTGAATCACTGTGCTGTACACCTGAAGCTAATATATTGTAAATCAACTATACTTCAGTAAAAACAAACAAAACCCCATCATTCAGTGCACACCTTCTGTGGGTTAGATGAGAGGGATACAAAGGTAAACAACCACAAGCTCTGTAATCCAAGAGGTCCTCAATCTTTACATTTTAAACTGGAGCTTTAAATAATTCAATATTTACATTTTAAACTGGAGCTTTGAAGAATTCAATATCCCAAGATGGCGGAGAAATTTGAGAATTTCCTTGGTAAAGCCATAGTGTGTTGTGTATCAGGAAACTTTTAGACAGGCAATTGTTGCTTTTTTGTCCCCTGAATGCCATGAATTTCACTTTATCCTCCCAGCAACCCAAAGAAGTAAGGACTATTACTGCTGCCCCTGTTTTATAGTCCGAAAAAAAAAGAATGTCGTTCTTAGTTACATAACTAATAGTTACACAACTAATCAGGACAGAGGTGGGATTTGAACCGCTTATCCAACTACAGAGCTCAATCTCCAAACGACCATGTGTTATATGGTCTCTTAGAGTAATAAGATGCAGATGCCTAGGCAAGTAGAAGCTGGTATAAATTGCAGCAAGACTAGTTAAGGAAGGCATTTTTGAGAGTAAGGATTAAGACAAATGGGAGTAGGTCAGCCAGGGAAAATGGTGACACTCTCCATAAATTTAACATATTCTGTTTGGAGGCAAGAAGTCAATTAAATAATTTCTCAACATGCAGTACTGATTGCACACCCACTGGACACAAGCTATCCTGCTTCTCCAGACCCTGGAGCTGGGATGATACTTACTACCGACCTTCGATTAGTCCTGGAAACCCTACAGCACAAGGAAACCTTCTCACCAAACACCAAAGGAATGAAATGCTCTCCCCTCCACCTCCCTGGGCAACTCTGACCGCTGGGCAGCTGCTTTCACAGGCCAACGATTAGACTGGTAGTGAAGCAAGGTGATTAAAAGCTTAGACCCTAGGGGTGCCGGTTGGCTGCACTTGGGAGCAGTACCGTCTTGCCCCAGGGGATGTTTGGAAATTTGTGGAGGTTGTTCTGGTTGCCCCAGGGACTGGGAGGCCCCACTGGCATTTAGTGGGCAGGGAGCAGGGTTACTAAACACCCTGAAATACACGTGACAGTCTCGCCCGGAGAACTGTCCCATCCCAAATACCCTTAGCAACTCTGTTAAGACACCAATGGCAGACATTTCTGGGTTCCAAACCCTCCGTAGCCACTACCCATGGCCACGTGGCTGTGTTGAGCAGGCAGAGCTGTGCTCTGGTTGTAGAGGTGGGGATGCTGACACACAGCCACCTGCTCCCAGACTTATTTTCCAGTTAGAGTGAAATCAACTTTCCCTGTGGCTTCATCTGCTCAGGCTGCCATAACAAAATACTACAGGTTGAGACGCTTAAACAAAAGATGATTTTCTCATAGTTCTAGAAGCTAGAAAGTCCAAGATCAAGGTTCTGGCTGATTCGGTTCCTGGTGAGGTCTCTCTTCCTATCTTGTGGATGGCTGTCATCTCTCTGTGTGCTTATGTGACCTCTTCTTTGTGCAAGTGCAGAGGGAGGGCAAGCAAGCCCTGTGTCTTCTTATAAGGGCACTCATCCTATCACGAGGACCCCACCCTCATGTCCTTTTCTAAACCTAGTTACCTCCCAAAGGCTGTGTCTCCAAATACCATCACACTGAGGGTTACAGCTTCAACATATAAATTGGGGACAGGAGCAAAATTCAGTCCAGCCATCATAGAGAGGTACTTCTTTTCTTTTTTTTTAATACAAATTTATTTATTTTTGGCCATGCTGGGTCTTCGTTGCTGCGCGCGGGCTTTCTCTAGTTGCGGCACACGGCGGGCTTCTCGGGCTTCTCCTTGTTGTGGAGCACGGCTCTAGAGCGCAAGCTCAGTAGTTGTGGCACACGGGATTAGTTGTTCCTCTGCAGCATGTGGGATCTTCCCGGACCAGGGCTCGAACCTGTGTCCCCTGCATTGGCAGGCAGATTCTCAACCACTGCGCCACCAGGGAAGCCCGAGAGGTACTTCTTACCCTACTGTTAGGGATTCATATACATACATTTTTTAAAGTATATATTGTGTTAGTCCAGGTCCTCTGAGGAGTAGATGGCAAAATGGGATTAAATATGCAGGCTTTTATTACGGAAAACACTCATGCGGGGCGGGGGGGGGGGAGGAGGTGGGATAGGGAAGGAGGTGGGAAAGGCTGGGAGAGCCATTAGACCACAATGCCAGTCTGACCCCGAGTGAAGAACAGAGGGATGCAGGGTAGAAAAAAGCATCCCGGAACGTGTGCTAAGGAAATTTCAGCAGGGCTTACTGCCACAGCATCTCTTAGAAATGGGTCTACCCCAGTGTCCCTGCTTGGTCACTGGCTAGAAGCAGCCTGTGGGAAGCGTGGCTCTGGTGCAAATGTAAGGATAGAGCTTGGAATTCAGGAGTTGGGAATCACTGGCCAGTTACCATCCCTATTTCCAGAGGGCACGCTCATGGCCACTATATACATTATTAAAGAATTCCCCCACACTGAGAGAATGAAGATGCTTTGCCGCATCTTTCTGAGGCTCAGACACTAAGAAAGCCTGTCTGGGGCTCAAATAAGAGCACATCCATGAAATCCAGACGTACAAAAAAAAAAAAAATGCGCAACAAGAGCCAGTGGGATTCAGGATCCAGGCACCATGGAAATGTATGGCATTAATGTTCCTGTAACAGGGGATTCTGCTCTGTGGAGGAAAGGCAGGCTGTGAGAAAAGCCCTCTTTGGATGCGAGGGCTCCCCCCATCCCCTGCAAGTGACAAAGCTGAGCACACTCTAAGTACGGCAAGAACCCCAATCCCTTATGTTTTTGTTTTGTTTTAACTAGCACTTCTTGGACTGGTGTACATTTGGAAGTAAATCTGATTAGTTTAATCTCAGCACAATTAAAAGTGACTAAATGCTCATATTCTGGAAGCCATTTCCAAAATCCCTGCAGCCTCTTTGTGCGTTCCCTAAGAAAGAAAGTTGCCATCATTTGCTAAAGGTAAGTAGGGGCTATTAAAGAAAGGACACAAATGAACCTATCTCTGAAACAGAAACAGAATCACAGATGTAGAGAACAGACCGGTGGTCGCCAAGGGGGAGGGGGTTGGGGGAGGGATGGACCGGGAGGTTGGGGATCACAGATGTGGGCTTTTACACATGGAATGGATAAGCAGCAAGGTCCTACTGTATGGCACAGGGAACTATGTTCAATATCCTATGATAAACCATAATGGAAAAGAATATATATAAAAAAGGAATGTATAAATATTGATATATATATATATATCTGAATCCCTTTGCTATATAGCAGTTAATTAACACAGCACTGTAAATCAACTATACTTCAATAAAAAAAAATTGAAAAGATAATGAAAAAAAGAAAGGAGGGCTTTGGAATTGTTCCATTAGGAAGTTGGTGCTGCCTGCTTACAGAGCACGTCTCATCCCCAAACCTGCCGGGGCGTCCCCATAACTGCTAGAGTCTAGACCAGGGCTTGGCAAACTACAGCCCCTGGACCAAATACAGATGCTGCCTGGTTTTATAAGTAAAGTTTTATTGGAACACAACCACACCCACTTGTTAATTCTTGTCTGTGGCTGTTTTCACTCGACAACAGCGGAGTGGAACAGCTGGAACAGGGGCTGTGTGATAAACACAAAGCTTCAAATGCATCCTATCTGGTTCTTTAAGAATAAGTTTGCTGACGCTGGTCTAGATTATTTCCAAAAGGCAACTGGAGGGGAAAGAGAGAATACAGGCGAGACTGGGAGGAGAAAACAGTATATACTTGAAAGATTACTTAGCCTCCACAGCAATCCAATGAGGTTGGCATGAAACATGAGCAAACAGGCAGAGAGAGCTTGGATGACGTGCTCAAGGTCATACAGCCAGTAAATCATGGAGCTGGGATTTGAACTCAGGTCTGACTCCAAAGTCCAAGCTTTTCAACGTTTTCCCACTTGTAGAAGCCATGTGTCACCAAGGGGCAACCTCAATATGACTTCGCACCCCAGTCAAAGAAAAGTACTCTTTAATATGGAAGTTCTCTGAAGACTATGTTGATTTTGAATGAAGGCACCTTTAGCCTAAGAAAAGCCATGTGCTTGCTGTACAAACAAGGCTCTCAGACGAGTCCATCAGTGCTGCAATCTGGTCACATCCACACCATGGGGAAATGGTGGAAAGGCAACTACTCAAGACTGTGTCCCCTGTAACAGGACCATTTGTAAAAAAAAAAAAAACATGAAAAAGTGAGTAAAGTTTGCCTTAAAGGGCCCTGTCTTTCCTTTCAAAGGTTCCCATGAATGACTTCACATTCCTGGGCCTCAGGTGCCTCACCTTTAAAATGGGGATAATTAAAGCCCCTCGGGTTGTTCTGTTCTGAAGATCAAACGAGATAATCAACATAAAGCCTTGCTCACTTTCTGGGACATAGTAGGTATTCAATAAAGGTTACCTCCTTCGGTTCTGAGCTGCCCCAGGCAATGCCTGCCTGGACTTGCTTTTTATCAGAAAGTTCCCAAATTTAGTCTATTATCCCCTGAAGTCAGACTTACTGGTCTCGTGCTCCATTCCTTCCAGTCTTCGATCTGCTTTAAACAAATTATTTCTAGGGGGAGGGGGTGCGGGGAGGTAAATGAATATATAGTTATTGTTTCTGAAGGCACTGAGTAAGACATACGTGCCTCAAAGTTCCACTAGTGCCTCAAATTCAAAACGTGCCAAAGATTATTCATACTCCTCTCCCTCAACCTGTTCCCCTCCAACTCCCCCACCCTCGCCTTGTACAAGTGCCTAGTGATACCGCCACTGGCCTGGGCTTGAACCTGGCCGTGGCCCTTGGCCCCGGCCTCTCGCTGGTGCACTGCGTTCACCCCTCCCCAAGCCCTGCCACTGCTCTGCCTCTGCCCCTGTTCCCATCACTAGGACTCTCCTGGTCCATTTCCTAAGTAGTCTCCTGCCTCCAATGTCCTCCGCTCTTCAAGTGACCCGACCCAGAGCTGTCGGAACCAAGCCTGGCGGGCTCAGTGCCAGCACAAAACCTCCTGTGGCCCTCCAGGGTCAAAGTCCACACACTTGGGCTTAGCCCCCAGGGTTACCGTGACTGGTGCAGCTCACCTGGCCACTCTTAATTCCATTACCCTGACTATGGTCAAGGGCAGCCTTTAAATATTTGATGGCCAGCCACAGATGCTGACTGACATTAACCCTTTCGTTTCTGGCTTAGGGGAAGGTCTGGTGGAGCACTGACTCCCCACCTACCAACAGGGCACATTTTCACACTGGATGACTATTTGACCTCCCTGTGGCCAGACAGCTTTCACCATTCTCCTAACATACCCTTTACATTTCTCTCTGCTCCTTCATGGACCATCTTAATTGCTACGTTCCCCACACAATGCCATATGGCAGTCACCTTTCTCTGTTTTTCTGAATTTCCATAGCATTTCCCTAACATGCCTCTGATGGGACACAGCATTTTCTCCTCACTTTATAGGTACCGGCATACATGTGCTATATCCCCCGCTAAGATGGTTTGCAGACTTCACTCAGCTTGCAGAAACTTGCTAAACCCAAAAGTTCTTTTTTTTTTTTTTTTTCAGTGAGAGATTTCAGATTTCAAAACTCTGTCTTTCTGGCTTCTCGTGGAGCAGGGGCGAGCCGGGCCATACAGGGCTTGTCTACTATAGTAGCTATGATCGGCTGGACCCGTGCAGCGGCCACGCCTGCGAGGGGATGGAACTCTCTGTTTCTTCTCAATGCCCACCTGGCCTACTTCACTCCTGTTCATTTCCTGCCTGGTCCCCGTCAGCATGTGAGTTTGCAGCCCTGCTGTACCTGTAACAATTTTAAGAGCGGAAAGAATCCCTTTTAATTTTCATATCGTGTAAGGGTTAAAAGCACGGACTTAGGACCCAATCCACTTAGGGTCCTGCTTAAGGCTGACTCTCACTAGCTGTGTGACTTTCAGCAAGTTATTTAACCTCTCTGGGATTCGGTTTCCTCTTCTGTACAATGTGAATAATAATACTGTACTACCTGCTCTGTGGGATCCTTGTGATGATTAAATGAGTTAATACATAGAAAGGACTTAAAACAGTGCCCAGTATATAGGAAGCAATCCAGGGTCAGCTTTACATATGAGTAATAGTTGCAACAGAGGGGATAAAACATTCCTCACAGGACCTAGCACACTTAGTAGGTATATAAGCATACTGGGATAATAAATGAAGAAATGAAGTAATATTCACAACAGCCTTGCAGAAACTCTGGGCTAACCCAGATGAAGGCCTGATATAATGGAATGCCCATCAACGTGGGTAGCTTGGATGAAATATTTGAGGAGCTACTGAAATTAAAGGGATCCTTCAATTCTGGCCTGTGAAAAGACACCTATACACATATTCAAGAAAAACACAAGTCATTTGGTTGCACGTTGCAGATTATACACTAATAACCCAAGTAGCAAATAACGTATCAATAGGATTGTCTGAATTCCAACCACTGGCTCTGCTCTATACAATTTCTATCCAGAGGTGCTCAGGGTCAATATGGCAGAAGGAAAGGGGATGGCTTAGAGTCTTGGCGTGGAAGTGCATCTACAGAAAAGCTCATTTCCTCAGATTGTAAATCCATTTGGAGTGGCTGGAGGAGGGTTAGTTGATGGAAATTATGGGAGAATTAAAATTTCCTCCCTTCACTGAAACTCTTGCAGGTACAACTTTCAGTCTACATCAGTGATCATATACTTGTCGAAGGCACTAAATAGTAATGAAAATAATACCTACATTCAAATATAGAGAAAGCAGACATCCAGCTTCTAGAAACATCCAGGTCTCTGCAATGTCTCTTAAAGTAAGATGTAATGGAGTATACAAGGGTGTTCTTGGCCCTATCCCTGACACCGTGGTTAGGGATTCTGATTAAAAAGTGATTTGTATCCCAATGGTGGATTCTTTATGGATGAGGTGTGGCTAAGCTCAAACCAGAGGAGGGGTACTCAATAAAAGAAACTTTATCGTCCTTACATAAGTCCAACAGCTGGAAGAGATTTTATACCCTTTCTCATTAAGGTAGATGCTTTTTGCTTTTTTTTTTTTTACTGGAATTCCTTCAGGAATGACTTCAGGGAGAATGATGTCAGTGGATCATCATCCCTGGGCCAAAAGTCCTTCCTTCCAACAACGAGACCCCAGCACTCCACCTAGAACAGATCAGCAAGAACTGGGGGCCTCTGTCCACAGGCTACAAGACAACCCTGACACAGAGGAAAGGTGAGCTGTGATGATTTTGAAAGCTGAAGTCTGCCATAGTCTGAAATTCGTGTGATAACAAATTCTCAGCCCTGAATTTGGAAGATCTCCAAGGAAATTTCTCTCCAGAGTGTCAAAGCATGCCAAGAGAGATTACAACGTCTGGGACCACAGCTGAACATTTGAAGGTGATGATTGTTTAGGCAAGTGATTTGGGGAAAACAAAGTCAAGCAGAGTGGGGGGAGGGGGGGACTGATGGGGCAGAGAGAACCACCAGTAAAAGCTGAGCATGCGAATCATAACTGGCCAGGGGCCAAGTCCAAGTACCTGACAGTGAAGTAAAAGAAAATGGGCAGAGAGGGCAGGAGACCTGAGTTCTGGTCTCAGCTCTGCCACCTCTCTTCTACGTGACCTCCATGAGATGCTTCTATCGACCTTGTTTTCTTCCTCTCTAGTACGGGAGGGTAGAGATTAGGTTAGCAGGTAACTCTTAAAAGCCTTCAGGGACCAGGCTGGGAATGTGGATGTGTGGAGGAGCTTAGGTGAGGCAATAAGGAAGGCAGGGAATGGTGGTGACTGTGGCTAATCAGAGTGCACGCTCCTGGCTAAAGGCTTTCATGTGCCTTGTTCTTAGAGCACTGTTCTAGCTAACACACCTCTGATCCGGTGTGGCCTGCCGACTATTATCTTTAGACTCGTGCATTGGATGATGACCACGCTCTGCTCTAATTCTCTGGGTGTCTGAAATCCTAAAATGGGTCCAATAATAGACACATACACTCTTGGCTCAAATACAAAGGAAATGGAATTGTGGACTATTTGGATTAAGAACTTGGGCTTTGGGCTTCCCTGGTGGCGCAATAGTTAAGAATCCGCCTGCCAATGCAAGGGACACAGGTTCGAGCCCTGGTCCGGGAGGATCCCACATGCTGCGGAGCAACTAAGCCCGTGCGCCACAACTACTAAGCCTGCGCTCTAGAGCCCATGAGCCACAACTACTGAGCCCGCGTGCCACAACTACTGAAGCCCACGTGCCTACAGCCCATGCTCTACAACAAGAGAAACCACTGCAATGAGAAGCCCATGCACCGCAACAAAGAGTAGGCCCCCACTCGCCCCAACTAGAGAAAGCTCGCACACAGCAACGAAGACCCAACACAGCCAAAAATAAGTTAAAAAAAAAAAAAAAAAGAACTTGGGCTTTGCAGTGAACTAGGATTGAGTCCCTAGCTCGGTCACTAATGAGTGGTCCATGCTTCCTTGCTTGTACTTCCGAAATTCAGCAAAATTGAAAATCAAAAGGTTTTCTGTAGGTTTGTGGAAAATTCATTTGGTGGCAAAACTGACCTGAACTATTCAGAGATATTATTTATACCAAGGGTCAGCAATTTTTTTTTCCTGTAAAGGGTCAGATAGTATTTTAGGCTTTGCAGGTCACAACTACTCAACTCTGCCCTTGTAGCATGAAAGCTGCCATAACAAATAGGCGTGACTGCATTCCAATAAAACCTGATATACAAAACAACAGGTGGATGTGGCCCACCTGCAGTTTGCTAACCACCGCTGTATACAATTTAGCATGAATATTCATACATTTTGCTACAGAAATATTAATGATTCTGATTATGGGTGCTCTCCTGGACACCTGTGCCGTTATGATAGACTGAAAAATAGCCTCCAAAGATGTGTATGTCCTAATCTCTGAATTTTGCAAATGTGACCTGATATGGCAAAATGGGCTCTGCAGATCTGATTAAGTTCAGGAACTTGCGATGGGGGGAGGCGACCCTGCATTATCGGGGTGGGTTCAGTGTCATCCCATGGGTCCATACAGGAGGGAAGCAGAAGGGTCAGAGCCACAGGAGATGTGATGGTGGTAGCAGAGGTCAAAGGGAGAGAGGGAGACTTGGAGATGCTGTGCTACCGGCTTGGAGACAGAGGAAGGTGCACAAGCCAATGAATGCCGGTGGCCTGGAGCGCTGGGAAAGCCAAGGAAGCAGATGCTCCTCCTCGCCTCCAGAATGAACACATCCCTGCAACACCTGGCCTGTAGGCCTCTGACCTCTAGAACGGTAACATAATAAATGTGTTGTTTCAAGCCATTGCATCGGTGGTTGTTACAGTGGTGACAGAAACTAATATAGAGATACAGCATAATATATGGTGTGGGCACGCAGTTTCCTCTCTAACATAGAAAATGTATGAATATAAAACTCTTGTCCTAAGAGTGCCAGACAGTGGCTTGTGGATTTGTAGTGGTAGGATCTATACAATCTCAGGTGAAATCTCAGGTTCCCCGTGCATAAGATGGGTATAAAATCGCATCTTCCCTCAAGATCATTATGAAGGACACGGGGAATCTCCTCCTAGATCCCCCTTCAAGGAAGGCCTTGATGTCCAAACTGCTGGAAGTGCTGTTGGTGGTCGACCGAAAAGCCCTCAGCCCCAAAGGGACTACCTCACCAGCAAAAGCACTTGAGGGCGGGGGCATATCTATGTCTGCACAAGGTGCGGGTTCTAAAGGCCTGGCCGCTTCCAAAAGGCTGAGAATCAGATTTTCCAACTGTCAGCAAACATTTCGCTCTAAATCTCTGAAACTGGGCAATCAATGTGGGTACTGCGAAATGATATGCTGAAGTCGTAACACATACCTAGTCTTCCAATATCTGGGTGGAGCTGAGGATTATAACACGTTTTAAATGAAATGTAGCTCACTAATTAATTATGTAAGTTCAAAACGTAAGTATTAAACCACTACGCTATTCTGCTGTGATGATGGTCAAGCCTCACCATGTCCGTGACATTCAGCAGGAAAATAAACTATTTTCAGAGACTGTTTTTCCCCACCGCCAGCACCAAGTAAAGCGGTAAAAATAGCTCAGTAGCCCGGTCTACACCTGATGAAAATGATCCGCATTATTGCTGAGGATTCTCAGATCCAAGGAGCCTTTCTTCACCCCTTCCTGATCAGCTAATAAAAAGTTTGTAAATCGGTGACCTTGACAAGTGCTGGAGTATGAGTGGGAGCAACAGAAAGCATGTGAGAGAAAGAATGAAAAAGGCCTAGACAGGCAGGTCACGCTTAAATATCAAGTCATTCCTCCCAAGTCTTTGGTCTTTAATAAGAGGATGGCAGATGTACAATTTGACTGTTGACCTTTGAAACCGAGAGCAAGCTTTCATAGACAGCATCTCACCTCTTATCCAACAGAGGGAAAGGCTTCTGTGCTCCAGAAAATGGAATTTTTGTCTGCCAAATTAGACCAGCCAGAGACCGCTTATCTTTAAACCAGTGGTTCTATAAACTGTAGTTCCCACTTAATGCTGTCACAGATCTTTGTAGCCTCACATTTCTTTTTCAAAGCCTTCTTGAATATCTTGCACATAAAGATGACCTTTAGACTCCATTTAGCAAGTTCTTAAATCTATCCCATCCCGCTGGGATGTGGGTTGGAAAAGTGTGAACTTTACTATTAATTTCAGCAAGATCCGTCATCTCAGTTAAGCTTCTTTGTTAAGGGCAACAGAACCCAGCTCTGCCAACCTAAGTGAAGAGGAACTTATTGAAAGGATGTCAAGGGCTCGTGGACTTGGTAGGAGACTTGCATGACTTATAGGGATTTGTGATGGAGAGGAACCAAGGAATTTTCACAATGCCAAGGAAGCAGGGAGGAGAGCTACGGTCTGGAACCTGGAATAATCTGGTCCAAATGCCTCTAAGTCCAGAAGAGACTTCTAAGCTCTTACACTGCTTAAGACGCGGAGTGTGCAGAGAAAGTGCTCGGGGAAGTCAGCTGAGAGGTTTATCCTCTCTCTCCCACCTCTCCCCATCCCTTTGCACCAACTGGAGTGGAGAGAGCAAGGATATGACTTTCCCAGTGGAAAGTGGTCACCAGGAATTGCCCTCTACAGAAGCTGCTATGAACATGCACCTCCACCCTTTTGGCCTAACCCAGAAGTTACCTACAGGTTCACCTGTATACAGAACTACTCCTCTCCCTGGCTACTGGACCACCATCAATCAAGGCAGGACAGGACTTGGAAGATCAACAACCCAACCTCCTTGCCCCTCAGAAAGAAATTCTGAAGAGTATTCCTTCTCAGAAGGTCAGTGTGACTGAGGCCAGGTGCACACGGTGATAAGCTCAGCTTTAAAGCCATGGAGGGATATCAGCTTCCTCCTTTCCAGGTCTCACGTCCACATTGTCTCAGTGCTTCCAGGAATGTTCTCCCAATTAAACCACTTACACTCAAGTTCCTGTCTCAAGGTCTGCTTTAAGGGAACCTTAAAACGAAGACATAACCAGTCTTTCTGCATAAGGGGAAAATCAAATCTCTAATAGACACTTGAATTGCTATGAGGTAAAAGGAATTGATGATGGGCAACCATAGATGACAAATAGTCACCACATCCGTTAACAATAATAGCCAAAAAAATGTTTTTAAGATTATAAAAAGGGAAAAATATTACAGGAGATGTTCCCTGTTAGAAGCTTTACTTCAGCAACGATGAGTTGAGTGAGATTCTCAAGTCTCATCATGTCTTTTAGAAGTACACTTGTAATAGTTGTTATCCACTGCTAGGTAAAATATTACCCCAAACCTTAGTGGTTTCAAACAATAAGTATTTACTATATCATGGTTTCTATGAGTCAGGAATTTGGGAGCAGCTTAGTTGAATGGTTCTGGTTTGGGGTCTCTCAAGAGGTTGCCATCAAGATGTTAACAGGGGCTGCTGTCATCTGAAGGCTGGAGCAGGGTCTCCAAGATGACTCGGTCACTTGGCTATTGACAAGAGGCCTCAGTTCCTCACCACATGCACCTCCCTACAGGACTGCTTGAGTATTCTCAGAACATGGCAGCTGGATGCCCCACATGAGTGATCAGAAAAGAGCAACATGATGGAGGTTGCCATGTCTTCTATGACCTAGCTTCAGAAGGTACATTATTCATTGCTGTAGAATCCAACTGGTTGTAATGATACAATCAGCCCTATCAAAGTAGAAGAGGTCTATACAAGCATGTGAATATTAGGAGGTAGAAAAGGCTGTGGGCTATTTCAGAAGCTGCCTATATAGGACCACTTTCCTCTAAAGCAGTCAATGAATTTTGAAGTCTTTATGAAACTGACCGATAGATAAACAATTCTATAGAGGAGCAGAGTCAGGGACTCCCATCCCACACCCAAGTGGTCCACAACTAGATGCCTGAAGGTAACTGTTTAACACAAAGCCAAACTGTTTTGTGAAAATAAGGACCTCAGTACAGTTCATTTCCCTTGCACTTATGATTCTGGCCTGGAGTCTGAGGATAACCAGATCACCAGGGTTGGAACCAAAACGGGACTCGTGCTGGAGAGTCTTGTGTTTGGATAGCCCATCTCTCCCCTGCCAATTCTTCCCCCTCCTCCTCCATGGGGATCAGATCCTAAACTCCAGCATGAAATAAACAAAAGAGAAAAAAATTCCTTTGTAAGTCCACCAGAACCTAGTAAAAACAGAGCCATATGCTGCAGAACCCAATCCGGAAATTCCAGCTTAACATAAAAAATATAAAATACCATCCTCAATGTGCCAAGCTTTTATAAGGAAGATGAGTGAGTCTGCCAACCCAAATAAGAGGAAAGGCCAAATGAGTTAGAGCGCCAAGCAGATTTCAGAACCACCCCTCCCCTCCCTAATCCTAAATCCAACGTAAGGAAGGCCTGTGGATAACGGCCTGGGAGACTGTCTTTTACCACATTCCTTTTACTCACCAAGAGCCCAGGGTTCGGGTGTGTGTGTGTGTGTGTGTGTGTGTGTGTGTGTGTGTGTGTGTGTGTGTGTGTGTGTGTGTGTGTGTGTGTGTGTGTGTGTGTGTGTGTCTGTGTGTGTCTGTGTGTGTGTGTGTGTGTGTGTGTGTGTGTGTGTCTGTGTGTGTGTGTGTCATAGATTATAATGACCCAGAGCTCAAAGGGAGATTAACATCATTACCTGAGAATCAGCCCCAAAAAACAGATTCAACCTAGAGCATTTCCCTCCATGAGAAATGGAAATTACAGAGATATTCGGAAAAGCATAAATTCATGCAGTAGCAATATCGTATGCACTGATTGAAATAATGGGTCATTTCATTGCAAATCTGTGACATAAATACACTGATTCAAATGACAAAATGCCAGGCATACACAGCGTAACAAAGCTCTTTCACAGAAATGTCTACTGTGTGCTCTCTGGGTCCCTAACTCAGTAACTGGCACTGCAACCACGTGGTTGCTCAAGCCAGAAAACTGGGAGGCACCCTTGACCTTCCTCATTCACAGGCTCATGCTCCACTTCTAATTCAGTATCAAGGCTGCTACATCCTATACCTTTCTCAATTTTTTCCATACCTCTCCATCTCCACCATCCTACTCAGGTCTTTTGTGCCTGGAGGGCTGCAGTCATCTCCACACTGTTTTCCCTGGTCCTATGCTTGTCATGCCTCTCCCCCAGAGTAGTTAGCATTAGTTTCTGCTTTAAGAGACAAACTACAAATAAAAGTGTAGGAAGGTGTGGAGATTAGCAATCTGAGGTTGGTATAGCACCATGCCTCAAATTACCAGAGACCCAGCCTTCTTCGTTCTTGTGTTCTACTGTGCAGTTTCTGTTACGAGGTCACCTCACGGTTCAAATAGCTGCTGGAGCTCCAGCCATTACATCTGCATTGAAGCTAGCAGGAATGAGGAAAGGGTTGAAAAAGATCATGCCCTCTCCTTTAAAGGACACTTCCCAGAACTGTACATACAAACCTTGACACTGCCTTGTCTATAACTCAGTCACGTAAACCATATCTGGTGGCAAGGGAGACTGGGAAATTTAGTCTTTATTCCAGTCATGGGCCCAATACAAATCAGAGCTGCTATTACTAAGGAAGAAGAATAGAGTAGAAATTACGAAGAGAATAGAGCACAATGGCAATTTCCTATCAGGGACTTGATTCTCCCCTTACATACAGCCTGGTTAAGATGTCTTAGTCTGGGTTCCCCTAAAGCAGAACTTAAGACAGTCTCTGCTCTTCTGCTTCCATAATCACCTCAGCTAGCACACGCTCTTTATATGTCCTATGAAGACATGCTCATGGAGGCCCCCTAGGCCATGGTGAGGAGTTTAGTTTGACTGCACAACAGGAAGCACCATGGAATTTTAAGCCTAAGAGTGGCATGATCAAATCTGTGGTTTTCACAGGTCACCTTGGTCATTCTGTAGCACAGCATGCAATAAGGTGAGCACAAAGCAGGGAGACCACATAGGAGGAAACTGCAGTACCTCAAGGGACCCTGATGGCATCTAGATAAAGGTGGTAGAAATACAGATGCTGAGATGTGGTTGAACTCAAGTCATATTGTGGGGATAGAGCCAACCGTACTTTCTGATAAACTGGATGTGGGTGTGATAAGATGACAAGTGCTCAGAAAGGCCCCAGGATTTGGGAGGGACTGGCTGGGGGAGGCACAAATCAGTGGAGGGAAAAATCCTAAGTCCTTTTCTGGATGAGTCAGCAGTGCCCAGCAGGCATCCAAATGGAGCTGTCAGGTAGGCAGGTGATTCATGAGTCTGGTGTACAAGGGTCGGGCTGGGGCTAGAAATATATTTTTAGGATTCTTGAGCAGCACATGATGGCATTTAAAACCATGGGACTGGGTGAGATCACCTATGGAAAGTACAGATGAAAGAGGAGGAGGGGAGGGGGGAAGAGGGAAGGGAGGAGGGGCTATGGACAAGGCTTCCAGGCACTCCAACACATATCAATGCTGAAACCAAGCACATGGATCCCGGGAAAACTCAGTGCTCTCATCTGTAAAATGGGAACATGTCTGGGAAAGTACATGGGACACCACGCAGAGCTTTATAAATGGAAGAACACAGTCCTTATTTCTGCCTCAAAAGGTAAATAATTTGAAACAATCAATTACCTTTATTCAGTCAATGGAAATGCTTTATAACCATCTGTTATAAAATTAAGTTGTGGGACCTCCCTGGTGGTCCAGTGGTTAAGACTTTGCCTTCCAATGCAGGGGGTGCGGGTTCGATCCCTGGTTGGGGAGCTAAGATCCCACACGCCTTGTGGCCAAAAAAAAAGCCAAAACAAAAAACAGAAGCAACACTGTAATAACTTCAATAAAAACTTAAAAAAAAATTAAGTTGTGGTTTGGTTGTGCTTAACATAACTCTGTTTTGTCCTTGCATTGTTTTTTCACATTGGTTTATGCATTTAGGCATAGTCCATGAAACATCATATAAATGTAAAAATTCTTATTAAAAGTGTTCATAAAACTTCCTTCATAGTTCTCTTGTTTTATGTAACAAATGACATCCCTACCCACTCCAGGGAAAAGGATTTGGAAGATAAACATCTTAAAGAAGGGAAGAAAATTGTATTTTTTTTTACATTGAACACTAGACACCACATTTAAAAAAATTTTTCCTGCATATCATGATGAAAAAACAATAAAAAGGAAAATGACTAACATTTCTTGAGCATCTACCACATATAAATCACTGTCATGATTATTGTATACATTAGCTCATTTGATTTTTCCAACTCTTGTACGATGTAGATTTTAGTAAATGCATGTCACAGTGGGAGAAACTGAGGCCCGGAGAGCTTGGGTAACTTGTCAAGCTGGACAGTGGCAGAGCTGGTTTGTAAACCTGGATTAAGTTGGCCCTGAAGCCCACACACTTAACCTTTCAGTCTACTGTTTCATAATTGTGATCTATGTTACTTCCGCACTATGCTGGTTTCCTATTGCTGCTGTAACAAAAACCACCACAAACTTAGGGACTTAACACAACACTAATTTATTATCTTACAGTTCTGCAGGTCAGAGGTTCAAAAATGGGTCTTGTGGGCTAAAATTAAAGTGTCAGCAGGGCTGTGTTCTTTCCGGAGGCTCTAGGGGAGAATCCATCCCTTGCCTTTTCCTGCTTCTAGAGTCTGTCCACACTCCTTGGCGTGTGGTCCCATCCAGCAATTAAATCACTCTGGCCTCTGCTTCCATCATCACGTCTCCTTCCCTGACTCTGACCCTCCTGCCCCCCTCTTACAAGGACTCTTGCAATTACATTGTGTGCCCACAGGAATAATCCAGGATAATCTCTCCATCTCAAGAGCCTTCGTTTAATCACACCAGCAAAATCCCTTCACCATGTAAGGTAACATATCTACGGGTTCCAGGGATTTGATGGGGACACGTTTGGGCGTCATTATTCTGTCTACCCCACCACCTAACTGTACTTTCATATTCCCATCTTGCCATGTGAAGAGGAAATTGTGATGAAGCATTTTGAGGTCTTTGCTTAGTGTCAGGTCCCCTTTCTGGGCCTTTGCCCCCCTGGATCTGTTCGGATTTTGGACACAGGAACCTGGGCCGCATGTCTTGCAGGAGCCTAGTCTCCGACCAGGGATCAAACCCAGGCTCCGGCAGTGAAAGCACCGAGTCCTAACCGCTGGACCACCAGGGAATTCCCTGACTCTGATTTTTAAACCACCACCTCCTTCATCCCCAATAAAACGACCCAGCCAGCTCCTCACCGGCCCTGAACAGACCCTGCCCTTTCACACCTCACTGCCTTTGCACACACACCTCCCCCTTAAATGCCCCTGGGCTTCTTGGCTGGATGAGAACTGACTTATCTTTGAAGATAGGCCATGTATCACATTCTTCAAGAAACCTAGATTGAATCCTCTCGTCTGGATTAATGGGACTGTCTTCTGGGTTCCCAAAAACTGTGTTTATAACCATTTACAGGCAGGGATCCTTCAGCTGCAAATGTCTAAGCCCAACTTAAACTAAGGGGATTTGGGGAACTTTACCAACTCATGGATCTGACATTAGGAGTGGGATGAGCTTCAAGCACAGCTGGATCCAGGGTCTTAGACAAATACTGTCGGTTTCATTAGTTTCCTCCGTCCGTCTCTCTACATCTCCCCACCTCTTAGTTCTGTCCTTTTCTGCAGGTCCTCTTCTATGCAGCTTGGAACAATGACTGCCATCTATACACAATCTCAGGGGAAAACAGCCCCCCCCCCCCCCCCCCCGCTCTCAGCACACAAATGTCCCTCCCGGGGAGGCATCACTGTCTTGGCTTCTGCCCTGCCCATCACTAGGGAGATTAAAGTTCTCCTTCACCGGCCACCCTAGGTCACAGGCCCGACCCAGCACTGAGGAGGCAGGGCGCTTCAGGCCAGCTTCAGGAGGACCCACAGCATGGGGGAGGGGATGCCCAAAGAAACATGCTCAACAGACCAAAATCACACGTGCCACAGCCCTCTGCAGCCTGGGGGTCCTGCTCCCACCTCGTGTTTTCCTTTACCTGTTTACACCATTAGCTGTCACTAAGTATCTCTGATTCTGTTACTGAACACATACTTTTCATTCATTCATTGAACAGATATTGACCAAATGCCTACAGTGGGCCCGACGCTGGGCTGGGCACTTAGTCAGACCCTTATTCCTCACAACCGCCCTGCAGGCTGGGTGCACTCATCACCCCAACACCAAAGATGGAGGAAGTGAGGCTCAGAGACGCCATGTGACACACAGCTGGGGTAAATTAAAGGCAGAATTCGAAGCAACGGCCATTTGACTTGAAAGACTAGCGTCTTCCCGCTCCCCTGGGGGAGCTCAGTTCCGCCAGAGATTCAGTCTCGTTCACCTTTGCTCCAAGCCCAGCATCTAGCCCGTGGCCAGGCACCTAGCAGGGGCTCAGTAAACGTTAGGCAAACGTGGGAGTGAGTAAATGAAGGGCTGTCACTCCTCCAAGACGCTATGCTCCTCTTCTGAGATGTTGAAAAAGGAGTTGGAGCCGACATTGTGGGACCACCCCCCTCCGCCGCCCCGGCCCCAAGAGCAACTTAGAGTGACGAGTGATGGAGGGGAGAAGAGGGCATAATGGCTGTGTCTCGATTTCGCTGAGATCCTCTCACTTATTCTGGGGAACGTAGTGGTAAGGACTGAGTTATGCCCCCCTTATTCATTTGTTGAAATCCCAGCCCCCAGTACCTGAGAATGTGGCCGTATTTGGAGATGGGGTCTTTACAGAGGCAAGAGGCAGTCCAGTCAAAATGAGGTCATGAGAGTGGGCTTAATCCATATGACTGGTGTCCTTATACAAAGGGGAAATGTGGACACAGAGATACCTTTAGACGGAAGAAGATGGAAAGAGACATGGGGAGAAGATGGCCATCTATAAGCCAAGGGGAGAGGTTTGGGCCAGATCATCCCTCAAAGCCAACCCTGTAGATATCTTGATCTTGAACTTCCAGCCTTCAAACCGTGAGACAATCAACTTCTGCTGATTAAGACAACCACTCTGTGCTACAGGAAACTCTGTACATAGACTATGAGTGTGTGCCTATACACACACACACACACACACATTTTTTCATTAAAAAGAAAAAGCCCCTAGTGAAACAATGAAACAGTAATGGACACTTAGCAAGTAAATCAAATTTCATTTATAGTCATCACACCCTCCCCCAACATCATTAGAATAAATGGGCCCCATTTAAAGGAAATAGAAGGAAAAAAAAACCCCAAAACTTTCTCATCTCCCAGCTTCTACATAAAAGTTTCACTCAGGGGAAACCACCATATGAAATCCAATTTTATTTGGGTTTTACTTGGAAACAGCCTCACCGGAATGCAGCAGTGGAGCAAGAAAGAGAGAAAGATGGCCTGGAACCCATTTGTGTGCAGCTGTCCCACAGGGAGCCTAGGCAGCAAGCCAGGAGCTGCAGAGGCAGAGAAAGCCCACGAGGGCCACCAGCCACCCCAGTTTGCCCGGGATGAGGGTTTTCCGGGATGTGGCACTTTCAGTGCTAAAACTGGGCCGGTCCCGGGCAAATGGGATGGTTGGGCTCCTTCCAGTCCTTTGCAGGACTGGCAGCTTCTGGAAAGAGGCTCTGGAGTCAGCTGGCCTGTGCTGGGACCCCGAGGCCCTGCTTCACGGCAGGGCAAACTATCCAACGTGTCTGAGCCTCTCTTTCCTTACCTGTAAGGTGGAGATGGTAATAGTTGCCTCAGAGAGGTAGTGAGAGACAAGGCAGTAGCCTCTAGCTGCACCCATGGTGAGCAGCTGTGTCTGAGCTCTCGCCCACCTGCAGGGCCCACGCCGCTCTCATGCAAAGCCAAGCATCCTTCTCCTTTAGGCTCCAGGGCTTTGCATGCTGCACGAACTTGCTTGGCCAGGACTGAAACACAGGCCAGAATGGCAGAGGACTCAATGGCCCTGGATGCAACCTTCCACCAACCAAGTTCAAAAGCAGTGGATGAGAGCTCTAACCTCCTTGCCTTTCAGGGGCTATGTTTTGGAGGTGTTTCTGTGCTTCTCAGAGGCCCCACTGCAATATGGCTCTGGGGCTTACAGCAGCACACTTGAGAAACCCCCTTATCCTGGCTTGATCTCCTTCTCCATGTCACTCTCCCCACATCCCATCCTCACCCCTGCTTCTGGAGATCACCTCTCAAAGAAATCCCCTGCACCCAAATCCTTGCCTCAGGCTCTGCTTTCAGCGGACCCCATACTTAGAAAGATAAAAAAAAAAAATCACAAGAAGGCTTAGCAAATGCAAGTAGGCATTAAAAAATACCCATAGATATTATTATTCATCTGGGGTCTAGAGCTGAGGAGGGCTGGGAAATCTTGCTTCTAAGGTGAGCCATCTCAGGGACCTGGCTGGTTTCCAAAGGGTTGGATATTCTTTCAGTGACAGACCTAAAAACGGACTGAGTCCTCCTGCAGACTGCTGTCACTTGGGTAAGCCACAATGTGTTCGAAATGGAGATGCCTGGTAGAGCTTGAGGTACTTCATCAGGTCAGATGAGAAATCTTTCCCCTTCAAAACGTATAGAACTGTTAAGTGTGTAAAACTACAAACCTTCCCCTGTAGGTTTTTACATCCTCCATGTAAGGCTGGGGGAAGGAAACAAAGAAGTCTACACAACAGCCAGACACAAGGGTGTGCTACTTCCAGTGGACAGAAGGATTTTTATTGTACCTTTCCGATGTTCATTTAGCTTTTTATACAAATGGCTATAGGCAAGCGACCTTAGAAGAGAAAACGTTTTTGAGATTTGCAATGAGAAAAGCCTTTTGACATTAACTAAAGACTGAAGTACACAGGTTGGAAATGGTTCCAGGGTGTTTGGAAACCTTGCTATACTAGCTCCAGAATCAGACGGGATTCAAAAGGAATGACACAATGGTTTTCCACAAATGGCCATTTAAATATAAACCATTTACCAGAAGTACTTCCGCCCACCATTTCTCCAGATGCAGACTCAAGAGTATTTTAAATTCAAGCGCTTCAACTGTGGCTTGATTCGTATTAGCTGTTAAAAGATGGTGAGCACTGCCTAGGCTCTCTGGCCAGCAACGAAGAGCCATCTCGAAGGGGGGTTGCCAAGGACTTGAGGGGTCAGAGACCAAGGGGGTTCACCTCCTATGAACAGATGGAGGAAGAACTTTTTAAAAGCCCGGGGACCGGGACCCTTAAAACAGTACTTCTCAAACTTTCATGTACATTTGAATACTCTGGGGAAGCTTTCAAAAAATGCAGATTCTGATCCAAGTGGTCTGGGTTAGGGCCTGGGAGTCTGCATTTCTAACAGCCTCCCAAGGTGATGCTGATGGCTGCCTGACCGCACTTGGAGTAGTAAAACTTTCAAGACAAGGGGCTGTATAACTGACTCCCTGTAGTCAAGATGTCTGGGCCAGAAGTTTGGTTCCCCTGCTGGAAGCTTGTTAAAGTTGTCAAATCACCACTCAAGGTCTGTGTGAGACAGCCATCAGGGAGGGGTTGGAGGCGGGCGGAGGGGGGAGGGAGGAAGAGAGAGAGAAGAGAGAGAGAAAGAGAGAGAGAGAGAGAGGGGGAGAGAGAGAGAGAGAGAGGGAAAGACCATATGTAACTCTTTCTCCTTCAGTGAAATCAGAGAACAGAGCTAATTTCTCCTGCTACTATTATGATTTCCCTACTGAGAGATGCTTTCATAAAATACATTCTTAGTGACCATTTCCTAAGTAAACTGTCAGCACCCAGCCCCTGTTAGCAAGAGAACCAGGAAGTGTTAGTCCTGGAAGGACCCCTAGAGAGCAATTTATCCAATTCCCCCCCAATTTCCCCCAAGTATAGGGTCTAGAAAGCACGCTTCAGGGGAATCAGACTACTGAGGAAAACCTTTCAAATGAAACCATTATGAGAGGAGCCTCAGCCTACCCATCTTGGGGTATAAATATGGATCGTTTTTACTTTCGCAATTGCTGCTACTGCCAGTGCTGTGGACACCCATCCCCGGCTGGCCCTGCTGCCCCAAGTGGTAAAGGATTCCTTAAATGACTTTGAACCTCATTCGGTAACTCTGCCATCACTTCTGATCATTAACGCAGCCTCACTTTGCATCGTAAGGCTTAGCCCTACTCACTGTCAACCTTGATCTGGCATTTGACAGGGGCACTAAGAGTGGTCTCGGGGAGGGCGGTCTGCGTGTGGCCAGGGAGGCTGTCCTCCCTTTCACACAGCCTGTGGGTGATGGGGAGTGAGGAGGAAACAGGCTCCCTTTCCCGTCCCAGCCTGGCGGAGGTTGTGGTCCTTTACTTCGTTGTTGTTTCTGGGTTCTCTGTAGGGCAATTCCGAAAGCTCATTCTTGGGGAAGCGTCTTGGTGGACGTTTTAAAACATGCCCACAGGTTCTGTAGTTTATATTTTCCACTTAAATGTAGGCCAGTCTGAGTGACTTATTTCTCATGACCAGAGTGCTGCAGAAATAGTGCCATGTAACTTCTGGCCTAGGGTAGAAAAGGGATCCGAATTCCAGCTGGCTCTGTCTCGGGGACACTGGTCCTGGGACCCATTACTATGCTGTGAGGAAGGTCTGCAGCTGCCGGAAAGGTCACGTGCAGGTGGACCAGCTGACAGCCCCCGTGAAGGCCCCAGCCAGCAACCAGGGCCCACAGGCAGACGAGTCAGCCCGGGACCCCCTCAGCAGATGCCTGCCCTGGCCTTGGAGCCCCCCTTGCTGAGAATGAGTGGATCAAAGATGAGCTGTCATTGCTGAGAACTGCACAAACCATAGATTCATGAACAAAATAAATCCTGTGGTTCTGTTAAGCTCCCCAGTGCTGTCTACACAACACTAGAAAACCACAGCAATACTCTTTGGAAGGCCCAGTGGAGATCTCCCTGCTACGCAGACGCCGGCACAGGTGGCGATCCAGCCCAGGCTCAATTTCCTCCTTCGCCCACCCCAGGTTCTGCTTTGGTCCATCTGCTTCATGGCTTCTTGCTGTGAGATCCTTGCACCCAGAGGGTGAGCCTCCTGGTGGGAGCAGCCCAGCTACCTTCACCCGTATCACTGGTCGATAGGGCTTACAACATTTGGGCTGCTATAACAAAGTCCCATAGACTCGGTGACGTACAAACAACAGAAATTTATTTCTCACAGTTCTGGAGCCTCGAGGTCCAAGATCAGGGTGTCAGCATGGTCCAGTGATGACCCTCTTCCAGGTCACAGACATCTTATGGTACCCTCACAAGGCGGAAGGGGCGAGGGAGCTCTTGGAGTCTCTTTTAAAAGAATATTAATCTCATTCATGAAGGCTCTGCCCTCATGACCTAATCACCTCCCAGAGGCCCCACCTCTTAATACCATCATCACCTTGGGGGTAGAACTTCAACATATGAATTTGGGGGAGACACAAACATTCAGGCCAGAGCACCACAGGAGACTGACATATCCTTGCGGGGTGCAGAGCTGGGCCCGCAGGCTACCCCATCTTTTTCCTAACAGTCACTGTCTCTCGTCTGCCACCTTCTTCCTGCCCCTTTCTTCACACCCAGAAGCTCCTGGGCTGGAACCTGACAACTTCCGGCTAAAGAGACCATCAACAGTCCCCGACTATTTCCACCCCATTGATCTTATAAGAGGTGGAGGGAACAAAAGGTAAGGTGGTTGCTGTTCCCCACTCTTCGGTCCCAAAAGGTTTCTATCTTCTTCACTCTGCTTTTCTATTCATGGGTAGGAATGGTAGAGCGCTGCTGAGAGTGGGGATTCTGCCAAAATGTCACTACCTACGAGCCCCGCAGGGAAGCAGCCGGTCCCAGTAGTTGATGGTTTCAGAATCTGGACTGAGGCAGACTAAACACCATGGCTGCCACGTACCGCTGTGCACGCTGGGCACTGCACAGCTCTAGGGCAGAGCTCTACAAACTTTCACTGAAGCTAACAGACTGGTAAATATATTAAGCTGTGCAGACCACGTGGACTCCGTCTCAGATACTCAACTCTGCTGTTATAGTACGAAAGTAGCAGCAAACAGTAAGTAAATGAATGGGTAGAGCTATGTTTCAATAAAACTCTATTTATTAAAACCGATAACAGTGAGCCGATTTGGCCCAAGGCCACAGTTTGCCCTCCTTCCCTCTAGGGGATTCTGTTCACAAAACTCAACAGGCACAGCCCTAAGCTGGGGCCTTGCTTAGCACCGTCTGCTCTTTGGGTCTCAATTCTAGGATAACAGGAACCATCCCAATGAGGGCTTAACACCATCCTGGTGGAGCGGTTTTCAAGGAGACAGCAGAATTGTCTGTGACGAGTCTGGAATCTTCCCTTCCCCTTAGGGAAATTTCTTGGGCGCTTTCCTCTTTAATTCATTGAAAAGAAGCCTTCTGGGCACCCACTGTGTGTCAGGCATTGTGCCTGGGGCTGGGAATGTAACGGACTACAGGTAGACACAGCCCTGGTCTTTAAGGAACTTGCAGAACTGTGGGGAAGACAGACTTTGAACAGGTCATTATAAGTGGGATGAGTCTGATGTAAAGGGAAGCTTGGAACAACGGGAGCTCACACAGGGGAAGGCAAGGCCATCTCACGGGTCAGGAGGAAGCTGAAGTCTAAAGGATGAGGAATTAACCAGGCAGAGCTGGGGGCCAAGTGTCGCAGGCAGAGGGACCAGCATGTGCAAAGTGGGTGGACGGCATGTGTGAGGGAAGGAGAACCTGCGGTCCTCTTAATCCACGGCCGTGTCTCTCCCAGTCTATCTTCTTCTATTTTTATTTTAAGAATATATTTCTATTGTTGGCTCTCTCTCTCTCTCTCTCTCTCTATACATATATATATATATATATATATATATTTTTTTTTTATTTATGGCTGTGTTGGGTCTTCGTTTCTGTGCTAGGGCTTTCTCTAGTTGTGGCAAGCGGGGGCCACTCTTCATCGCGGTGCGCAGGCCTCTCAGTATCCCAGCTTCTCTTGTTGCGGAGCACAGGCTCCGGACGCGCAGGCTCAGTAATTGTGGCTCACGGGCCCAGTTGCTCCGCAGCATGTGGGATCTTCCCAGACCAGGGCTCGAACCTGTGTCCCCTGCACTGGCAGGCAGATTCTCAACCACTGCACCACCAGGGAAGCCCCCCGGTCTATCTTTGACCTGCTGTAGACGATCAAGACCAAGATCGTAACCTAGGATCTCTCACCTAGCCTTCATATCTGTACTACTTGGTCACATGGCTTTACAATGGTGGAACTATTTGCTAATTGGAAAGTCAAGGGATTTCCAACAAAATCTGAGTCTTTGGCTTCCCGAAAAAGTCCTGGCTGGACCTGACTCCCACAGAGTGATAACTAGCTTAGAGCCACTGGCAGCTGCCCCCTTAGGTGGGACGCTTGCTCCCCATTTTGTCCCAGTCCCCACCACTCCCAATTGCCTCATACCAGGTCAGACGCACTCATTTATATTATCTGCTGACTGATGCAGACATTTGAGTTTGTGATTATCTGACCCAGGCAAGTCTCATGCCACAAAGAGATGTTTATTCAAGACAGTGAGAAAGGAATCGTTTATGGTGACCCCGCTCTCCAAAAACAAATGGGCACCGTGATGGAGATTAATCCAATCCCCATCGCCCAATCTGCTGAATTCCCCAGGTTACACCGAGAGAGGAAATCTCTTGGCAGACTCCTTGCAGAAGCCCTGCTGGGGTTTGAGGACAGCAAAGAAAAGCTCTGGAGAGAGGGGCTGAGCTGGAGATAGGCTCCAAAGGATGCCTTTTCCCCCCAAGTCAGATCAGGGCTCTTCCTCTCCAGAAGATCAAGGTGGTGGTTGGAGGCTTGTCTCCAGGGAGGAGTTTTTCAAAGTCAGTGCCAAAGAAGGATTCAAGATCTAAACCATGCTGATAAGAGTTTAAGGAATGACAGAAACATGAGTTGTTTTAGGTCCACTGCCCCACAGGTGGACCCCGAGTGGACGGACTGATCAGAGGCGTGCCTGCTCCCGGAATAACCTGTAAGGGGGCTTAACAGATGGAGAATCAGGCAAGAGTGTGAACTTGTAAGCTGGGACAAATCTCCCAGGGGCAGCTCTGGGCTGGTCCTGCAGGGGTGCTCTGGGCTCTAACATAGCCTCGAGCTGCCCCAACTAGGACGACATACTGGTCCCTGGTCCAGGGTTACCCTGGGGGAAATAAACTGCAAGGCATTTTCGGCTCTGCTTGCGGACACGTTAGGCCCTGTAGCTGGAGGGCAGTCCTCTACAGAAGAGCCACAGGTACCATTAGAAGTGAAAGCTCACTGAAAGCAGGGGTGGGTCAGAAGCAGGAATCGGGGATCTAGATGGAGCCTGCCATCATCTGCTACTTGCACTTCGAAATGATTTACAGAGTGAAAAATGTTTCTTGTCTACAGAACTTTTCAGTGCCTTTAGTGTGGAAAAGGATATAATATATAGCAATTCCTGAACCCATGTGACTATGAGACTCCTTTTCTGGAATTTCTATATGTCCCAGTTGGGGGAAATACCACTCTTAGGCACTTGCATGGTGGGAAAAGGAAGGCAGGAAAGGGTTACTCTTGGCCTCAACTGAACGCTGTCCTAAAGTCTTTGGAAAACCCAGGGAAGCCAGGAGCATTCCCTACCCACCACGACCTCTCGGCCGCATCCTGGACGCTGAGTGTCGGGTGCCCACAGAACTGACACCGCAAGTCCAGGCCTACAGAGTCAGACTCCTCCAGGGCCCCCTGAGGGCCTTCCAAAGGCCTGAAGGCCCCTTCCAAGGGTGGCCCTTTCAAACTTCTTCCCATTCTTAGAGACCACGACATCCTTCCCTGACTTCTAGAGTCAACATTCTTGACCAACCTTTCACATGGACGTCAAGTCAACTATCCACCTCCATTTCTCACTACCCCACAAGATTCTCTCTCCAGAACTAATGACACTTGTAAACTAAATTTGTTACAGCAGGTAGTGACTTGGCTCTCCTGTTTAGCTCCTGCAGTGTTCCTAATTTTTCATGCGACTGGGTTTGCATCAGTCAGACCAGGCTGGGAGCTCTCACTGGTGTATCGAGTGCAGTTATTCAGACCAGCAAAGGAACTGGGGAGGGTGAGCCAGTAAGGACCCAGGTGTGAACAGCCCTTTCCTTTTGAACCATAACGTGGGCCATCCCTCCCATGCCTGCCCCTGGATAGGGGCGCTCTCTCTTAATTGTTGGTGTCTAGGGCTGAGCCGTATTTCTCCTTGCTTATGTGAGACAGTAAATGGCATTCAAGAAATAACCCTGAGTCTTAAAGCCACTCCAGATGAAATGCTGCTCTGGCAGGAGGGCGACTTCTGGATAAGTCCGTCCATTACATTTACTGAGGTCCTTCTGTGTGCCGGCCACTGAGGTTGGAGTGAGGCCAGCATTTCTGTTGTCAGCTCACTCCTGCCGTTTGAGTTCTACCTCTAACTGTTACTGGGTGTGGACCTGGGGCAAGGCAGTCGAGCCTGAGCCTCAGACCCCTGACCTGTAAAATGGGTGCAATAAATAAATAGCTTTTACATCAAGGTGACTTATGATGAAACATGCACTTAAGGCACTTAGTACCGTGTCTGAACCATACTGAGTGTTCAACAGATGTCTCTCTATATACGATGATAATAATAAAAGTCTGCAGACACTGGAATTCAGCCTTCACCCAACTTTACAGTTGTCCTACAATGGATGCCAGGAAAAATTCTCCCGGGAACCCTTTCTTTTCCCTCCTGTTCGCTTGCCCTCCTCATCTCCTTCCCCCTCTTATTCCCTTCCAGTCTCTCCCTGTTTATGGTGTTTTCATAAACGCCCTGTGCAGCACCCTTAAAACACAGATCCTCCATGCCAACCTCGAAATCCTGGGCTATAGAGGGGCTCTGGGATCTGTATTTGTAACCGACCGCCTCATATAACTGTGTTGTGGGCAGTACAGGAACTGCCATGTGCTTGTAACTATGTAACAAGAGCTTGGGGCATGGGGGAGGGCTGGTTTGTAGCATGTGCTACAAATACTCCTACCGTGGCCAACGTCAGCCATCCACGTGCTGACCAGCTGAATGCAGAGCTGAGGAAGATGTTCAGGAGAACAGCACTAGACAATACTGCAGATACGAGGGGTACGCAACCCCCACAACAGGGGGAATAGCCACAAGAAGTAAACTAATCAGGAAGTGATGAGTAGTGAGTATTTATTGCCTTGGTTTTTAACGTAACTTATTTCGTTGTACATTTATATCGTTTAATATTTAATGTTTGTGTTTGACAACTGGCTTGCAAAGTCCTTGAAAATTTAACAATCAGTTCTTGCAAGTGGGTATAAGCCAGTCCAGCAGAGTGATACAGGGACCAGAGGTGAAGAACCCTGCCTACGAGATTTGGAGGAATATTCTAATCCTGCTCTCCCTAACAAAATGTGCACATTTGCAAATTTTTCCCAAAATTCTTGCAGAATTTAAAGACATCTCAAAGCCTAGCATGGATTTTAGAGGGATCCCTGTTCCCCCCGCAATTCGTCCTGGGCTCTCAGAGCATCCCAAGGGCCGGTGGGAGGAGGGAGGGAAGGATCAACATTGTTCGGGAAAAGGAATTTCACAGCCCTGCCGCTTTTCCCGTCCTCAGCCTCTGCCACCCTTGCCTCATGCCTCAAAGTGATGAAGGGTGCCGCCACCACCGGCTTCGAGAAGCTCTACGTCCCTGTCAGCTTCAAGCTCTTAACCTCCCTCTGGAGCTACTGGGGCTCACCCGAGTGGTCCTATCTTATCAGACGCTGGTGACAGCCACAGCGAGTCAAGAGAGGAAACAGAGGTGTCTTATCTCCTGTGCCTGCATCCGGTGGGAAGGCGAGCTGTTTTCCCTTGGCAGAGGGCACAGACTCGTGTCACCACGCTTCGTTGGGAACAAGAGAGATCAATTAACCGCCCTCAGCAGACTTGAAGCCTTAGAGTGTCACGGGCAGACAGGAGCACAGGAGCTAAGAGAAGCAAACGGGACCCGATGCTCCACGCTTTAGAACCATTAGCACGCTAAATCCGGGGAAGGTGGATGCAACGATCATCCTCGTCGTACAGAAGAGGAACCAGAGGCTCAAAAATTTAACTGGCCTAGGACAGCACACACGACGGTACAGCCAGGAGGCAAAGGCAGGTCTGTCTGACTCCAGAACCAGGCTCTTCACGTTTCTGCTATTGTCCTGACGTTTAATCCTCACAACAGCTGTTGCCCCCGTTTTACGGATGAGGAAGCTGGATAATCACTTCACCACTCAGAGCCTCAGGAGAGGCAGCCAGGACTCTGTAAGCCTCTCTCCAACCTTAATGACTCCCCAGCGAGGGGTTTGCTGCCTTTAAAAGACTGCATTTCTGGGAGGGCGGAAAGAATAGGAGGAGGAAGGGAGAGACACGGGCAAGATCGGGGCTGGAGAATCATCTGCGTAGAAGAGCAGCGAAGGCGTGAGCAGCAGCCTGCACGCTTGGCGGCCAGGCTCTTGCTTACTTCCTGGTTGGGGGAAAATCTGAGGGGGAGGGAAGAGAGCAGAGCAATAATAACTCCCAGGCACTGGGGCGAAGTTCACTGGATTTCTAGAGATGAGGTCATGAGAGCTGCTCCCCTTTGTTCTCATGGCAGGGAGGCCAACACCCCTCCCAATCCCCAGCTCCAGTTTCACTAGGAATTGGGGGGTGGGAGAGAATGTCAAACAGATGGGTGATGGTAGCTGCAGTTACCATCGCGGTCCTCCATTATTCAGACGCTTACCCAGTGGTAACCATGGCAACCGGTCCTGGGATCAGTCATTGAAGAAGATGTTTATCCCACCCAGTGGGCAGGGCTGAGAGATACCAGGCCACACCAGGCCTTCCCCACAGGGAGACGATTCCAGGCCCACAGCTGCCTTGCACATGTGGGTCTCCACCTCTCCATTCCAGGCTTCCTTCTATCCAATGTCTGTTCTAACACGTGGACAAAACTCGGGTAAGTCACCTAATTGTCCTGAGCCACGGACTGCTCATCTGTTCGCAGCAAGCATTCGGTCACCATCATCGCCATCATCCTAATCACCATCACTGCGGAATGGGCAGTGAGACTCATGAAGAAATGTGTCACACAGATCTGGCGTGGAATCCCCGTCACTGGACCATCTTCTCTGGGTCTCAGTTGTCTCACCTGTACAATGTGAGCCCACAGCACTGTCACGGTTGTCGTGATATCTGAACCACTGAGTATGTCTTAGCTTGGATTTCCCTGAGATCAGAGTCTGACACAGGATCTGGGTACAGGTAATTTATTTGGGAGGTGATCCCGGAAGCACAAGTCGGGGGACTGAGAAAGTGATGGGACACAGAAGGGGGAGTGCCAATAGTGAGCCGGTGACCACTGAGCACACCTGGGAGAAGCGTGGAGACCATGCCTTCGAATCGTCCCACAGAGGGATGGGGAAGTTGGGGTATTTACCTGACAACTGCCACCCCACTGGATGGAGAGGCCTCGGGCAGAGAGATGCCAGTTTCAGGTGGGAGACACAGGTGAATGCAGACGTGGGCAAGAGGGGATGGGGGACGGATCAAGAGCTACAACAGAAAGCCCCCAGACTATGCTGGCACACAGTACGTGCTCAAGCAATACATGTGTCTGGCCCTTCCCACAAAGCAGTGATCTGTTCCCACGCTGACTTCTGCTCACACGTAGATCTTTTTACTTTCTAGAAGCCTCTCCTATTTCCATGACGTTAGCCTGGTGCAGAGAGCCTGGACATTGGCCTCTTTGGCCTAAGTCCGTCTGGGTATGAGGACCAGCTCTGCATCTTTTATGAGCCGTGAGGCCTTGGGCAGGTGTTCGATGCCTCTCGGCTTTTATCTGCTCATCTGTAAAAGGGGACAATAACGGGACTCACCTCATTGGGTAACGGGATGAGAAATAAATAAGATAATGTGCGAGGGATTGGCAAAATGTTTCTGTAAAGGGCCAAATAGTAAATATTTTAGGCTCTGCACACCGTTTGGTCTCTGCTGCAACTATTCAACTCTGCCCCTGCACCATGATGGCAGCTGTGACAATATGTAAACAAATGGGTGTGGCTGGATTCCAATAATACTTCATTCACCAAAACAGGAAGTGGCCAGATTTGGCCAGGCCTCCATAGTTTGCTGTCCCCTGACATGAAGCACAGAACACAGTGCCTGGCATGTAGTAGGTCCTCAATAGGAGGGAGCTGTAACTGTTGCCACAGTTTAGAGGGAACTGAAGCCAACAGCTCACCACAGCCTAGGTAAGTTTCAACATCACCCTCTTCCTTGTCGCTTATCAGCCGTTGAAAGCCTGGATCCCCTTGCTACTCAGTGTGGTCCACACACCAGCAACATCACCACACCTTGGCATTGGTTAGAAATGCAGACTCTCAACTATGAAGAATAGTATGCAGGATCCTTAAAAAACTAAAAGTAGAGTTACCATGTGATCCAGGGATCCCACTCCTGGGCACACATCCAGACAAAACTCTAATTCGAAATGATACGTGCACCCCAGTGTTCATTGTAGCACTATTTACAACAGCCAAGACATGAAAGCAACCTAAATTCCATTGACAGATAAATGGATAAAGAAGATGTGGTGTATGTATACGTATACACACACACACACACACACACACACACACACACACACACACACAATGGTATATTACTCAGCCATAAAAAAGAATGAAATAATGCCATTTGCAGCAACATGGATGGACCAAGAGATTATCATACTAAGTGAAGTAAGCCAGACAGAGAAAAACAAGTATCATATGATATCACTTATATGTGGAATCTAAAAAAATGATGCAAATGAACTTATTTACAAAACAGAAATAGACCAACAGACATAGAAAACAAACTTACGGTTATCAAAGGGGAAGGGGGAGTATATAAATTAGGAGTTTAGGATTAACAGATACACACTATTATCTATGAAATAGATAACCAACAAGAACCTACTGTATAGAACAGGGAACTATACTCATTATGTTGTAATAACCTATAAGGGAAAAGAATCTGAAAAAGAATATATATAACTGAATCACTTTGCTGTACACCTGAAACTAACACAACATTGTAAACCAGCTATACTTCAATTAAAAAAAAAAATGAAAGAAATGTAGACACTCAGTCTTCATCCCAGACCAACCAAGTCAGAATCTGCATTTGACAGGATCCCAGTTGCTACCAGTGCACATTACAGCCGAAGAGCCGCTGTCGTCATCAATCACCAGCCTGCCCTGCCCATCCACCCAAGGCCTGCTCTGTCCCAGCCTCAGAGCCAGTTCCCCCGGCTGGCTCACCACCCACACCCTGTTCTCACTTTTAATCCAGGTCACCTTTTTTTTTTTTAACCTCCACCCCAGGCACAGTCACCAGCCACAGTCCCACACCCCCATGGCCAGCAGATTCCCGACATGTGGTCCCCTGGATTCTGTCCACAGAGATGTCTGCAGTGCTTTTGCTCAGCCAGGTCCCCTGTCTCTTTATTCTCCTCTCTCCTCCCCTCTCGGCGCTCCCTCTGCCCCAGGCTCTTCCATGAAGAGATCTTCTAACTGAAGTGTCCTGCCAGGGCACTGGCCAGCATTGCACTACCCTGTACTGTCGCCACTTGCCACCAGTGGTGACTGAACCTTTGGAATGTACTCCTCGAAACTGAGATGTGCTTGATGTGCGAAATATACACTGGGTTTCGAAAGACTTAGTAGACAAAAGAGAACATACAATATCCCATTAATCCTGCTACCTGTTGCAATGATATTTCAGATATATTCGGTAAGGAAAGTATTTTTTAAATTAATTTCACCTGTTTCTTTTTTCTTTTTTAATGGAGCTACCAGCAAATTTTAGTGACTGATGTGACTTGCTTTATAGTGGATACCACCGGTCTGGTGGGAAGGGGAGAGATTCAGAATGCAGGTACCAGGGGACAACTGCCTATTTTCTGCTAAAGAGAAAGTTATTCTGACACTTGTTAAAAATGGTAAGGAAGGGTTTGTTCAAGACGACTGCAAACCGGGAGAGCAATAGGGGAGAGAGATTGGGCTCACGTGGAGTACACCTAGCACTAGCTCAGATCTACAGTCAATGAACAGAGTGAAGGGGTTTGTGGGTGGAAAATTATTAAGAGGAGACATTAACTACAGGAATGATTCTTGGTAAACAGACCACACAGGATTCCTGCTAAAGGCAGGTCGAGGACTTAATGAAGTTGGAACTTGATCAGATATTAAGGGTGATCAGCTATCAAGGTGGGCCGGGGGATTCTCTCTAAATGGACTCAGCAGGATTCATTGCCAAGACTGGGCTGGACAGACTCAAGAAGTCTGGTCAAGGAGAGAGTCTGTCAGTTCAAATCCCAGCCCTGTCACTGTGCAGCTGTGTGGCCTTGTTGAAACTGGAGAACTTCTCTGTGCCTCGTCTAGCAAATGGTGATCTTGCAAGTATGCACTTCTAGGGTTGCTGTGAGGGTTACATGAGATGATGTGTTAAGCTCTTAGCACTTTGCCTGGCATGTAATAAGCTCTCAAATTAGAACTTCGATTACTGTCCTTTCCTCCATGACCTAACGCACAGCAGACCACAGATGTTTGCAAGGGCTGGTTCTGAGACCTCCAGGAATCCTGGATTGTGAGCGCTGGAAGTGATGACACTGATTCCTGGCTCTGCCCTGAGTCACATGCCTTCCAAAGAGTCTTCAGCACCCTGTCCCATTCTCTTCCCACAAGCTGATGGTCATTTCCACATTCTCTGAAATTCTCTTCCCAACCACATGGCCATTTTCACCAGGAAACGAAACTTCTCCCGTACCATGAGGTCCACAAAACTAGGATGCCGGCGGTCATCTCCGGCCCTGCCCCAGCGAAGAGACACCCCCTCGCTGTAAACAGCCCAGAGACATGCACTGTTCAAATTTGTGCCTCATCAAAATGACAAACGGCCAGGGGTCACAGATCTTTGGATCTTACAGAGTTAATTTGCATATGCCAAGGTATAGTGGACTTAAACCGTTCTCTTTCTTTCTTCCTCCCTCCCTCCCTTTCTCTTTTTTTCCTCTCCCTTTCTCTCTTTCTCTCCCCCCTCCCTCTCCACACCCTCCATCCAATTTGAAAACCTTGGAAACCCCAGTGTGAGCAGATTACAAGGAAACATTTGTCATGAGCAGACACTGCAGGCCAGGACCAGTGGCCAAAGCTGGGCCATTAAACATTCGTCACTGTTGGGACGGCCAGCCTAAATCTCCAGGGAGATTTAGAATTCTCCAGAGAGAAAAGAAATCCATTTCTTGGCCAGCAATCTAGCCCATCCTATTAGAGAGGCCTTAAAAACACATCAAAACAAAGGCAGCTGAGTACGACACCCAGGCTCTCCTGGGTAAAGTCAGCTCCATTTATTGGACCCAGATGGAAATTTTGTTCAAAGGTCAGGCTCTTATCTTGGGGGAAAGGTTTCTCTGAGAGATCCTGTGCCCAGAAGGGACCTCAAGTAAACCAAAAATGGCGAAGAATTATGCCTTCTCGCCTCTGCCCCACCTCTCTAAACTTCCCCTTCCTTGCAGCTAGAACAGTCAGACAGGTTGTTCCCTGATTATAATGCAGAAGAGAATCACCCAGAATGTCTGCTTAGAAAATGTAGGTTCCAGGGTCCTACTCCCGGGTTTAGAACGCTGAAATAGCACCCAGGGAATCTTTGTTTGAATAAAAAATTACCCAGAGGAGGTAGTAATTCTAGCAGACCTTCCTCCTTGGCCCCTGCAAAGCAGTAGAAATGCAGGTGCCTGGGGCTTGGCATCTGGCGGGGACACCCTCCTCTCTGTGCATTCCCGGGGGGTGGGGAGGGAGGTCTGAAGTCTGCAGAGAGAGTTCCTCCCCCAGCAAATGCCTGCTCAGGCCAGCGAAAAAGACAGTCTGAGTTTGCAGTTGTTTCTGGTATAAGGGCAAGAAATTTGTCTTGATCACACTTCACGAAACCGTTTTCTGCTGTTGTGACTTGCTTTACCATTGTCATTGACTGTGGTGACCTGAATGGATCTGGCCCCATCCCTGCTGCTCCCACCCATTAACCTTTCCCAAGATCAGCCCTCCCAGGTCCCTATCCCCTTGGCCAGCAGGTCTGCACCCCGGTTGCTCGGGGAATCACCTGCAGGTTTTTGTTTTAATGCCAATGCCCCGGCGCCATCCCAAACCAGGAAGTCAGAATCTCCAGGGAGGAGTGCAGCCCAGCAGCGGTGTCCTTTCCCCACTCCCTGGGTGATTCTAATATTTCGTATTCGGGGTTGATAATGTTTGTAGGTGGCTTCCTGCCGCGCCTGCACACTGGACTTTCCAGGGGAGCTTTGAAAACCCTGATGGCGCCCGAGTCCCACTCCAGAGAGCCTAAATTAATTGGTTTAGTGTTCTTGTCAGGCAGTGGGGTGTTTTAAGAATCTCACTCAGCTGACAACACTGACTAGGCCTTTCTGTGAGGGAAGTTCCAGCACAAACTCCTGCTGCAGCCATTATTAACTCGAGTCACATCTTCAGGCTCCTTTGGCGGGGCAGGAGTGAAGGTTTGGCCCCCAGACTCCATGATGCCAGAGGACAAGGCGGTCCTGCACTCAGTGGGGTCTCCACACACGTTGGTTGACAAATGGGACTTTGCTCAGCCTCACTGCAAACCCTGTAGCTCAGTGGTTTGCAATCTTTAATGCAGTGCTACTCAAAGTGTGGTCCCCCTGGGCTTCCCTGGTGGTGCAGCGGTTGAGAATCTGCCTGCCAATGCAGGGGACACGGGTTCGGGCCCTGGTCTGGGAGGATCCCACATGCCGCGGAGCACTGGGCCCGTGAGCCACAACTACTGAGCCTGCGCGTCTGGAGTCTGTGCTCCGCAACAAGAGAGGCCGCGATAGTGAGAGGCCCGCATACCGCGATGAAGAGTGGCCCCCGCTTGCCGCAACTAGAGAAAGCCCTCGCACAGAAACGAAGACCCAACACAGCCAAAAAAATAATAAATAAATTAAAAAAAAAAAAAAAAAGGTGTGTTCCCCGGACCAGCAGCAGTCACAGCAGCACCTGGGGAACTTGTTAGAAATACAAGGCTGCAGTTCCCACCGCAGACCTACTGAATCAGGGGTGGCTGCTGAGGGGAGGTCCCGTTCTCTGTGTTCAGCGAGCTCTCTGGGTGATTCTGATGCACGTTCAAGCTTGGGAACCACCACTTTGGCGTGCACAGGAATCTCTCACGAAGCTGTATTAAAATGCAAGATTCCAACACTCACTCTCCAAACGTTGAATCCTGGAGGTCTGGAGTTCAGGACCCAGGAATCCACGTGATTCGCCAGTACTCTGGAATAAAAATGGCTCCAGGACTCAACTTTGAGAAACCCTGTAGAAGCCGATTACCCACAGGGCCCTGCACTCCATCTGGTGACACTTCCCACAGGTCCACAAGGACTCCTGTCTTCTCTCCCAGGCTCAAGCTCCCCCTCAAAAGCTTCTAGAATCTTAAGCCCTCGCCACTTCCAGACCTGCCCTAGAAAATGGGCTGAACCAATCCACGGGCAGGGACGGGCAGAACCAGCGGGCCGGCAGCAGGGGGGCGTCTGTTGTGGCTTTTGGGACCCGTGTGTGTATGAGGAGCTTTTCCACAGGTTCCAGAAGGATGAAAACATCCAATTACTCCCAGACGTTGCTGGGCTGGATGTATTTATTTGTAATAATACTCCCAGGCACACACTTCCAGATGGACAGTCCCGAGGAGAATGATTTGTTTCCTCCCATCTTCCTCCACCACGCATTTTACGATTGCAGAGGGTCATGCTTGCCATGTGTTTCCCTCTCATCTGTAAGTGTTTTTCCACGGGCTCGGCTCTTGGCAGCTCCCTTATTTACCGAGGAGAGAGCTCGCCGTCAGGACTGGCTTCCTCCCAGCCTCCTCCGGAGCTCAGTGCTGGCAGCCGGCTAGAAGCACGGCCTCTGTCGCTGGCTCCAACTTCCAGGGCGTTATGCCCCTTGTGCTGGATTTCTGTTGTCTTGGAGGGGGCTCGCCTTTTCATTTGTTTCTCGGGCAGCCATGCTAATAAATGAGACACAGCTGAAGAGCTGTCTGGGCAACAATAGCTGCTCGGCCAATTTGTCTGGAGCACCTTTGTTATGAATCCTCTGAGCCCATTAACCCCTGAACCTGGGAGATGGTATCTCCCCAGGGATGAATTACCTTTATTTCCAGACATGTGTTTGCTCATTTAGCTCCCTATTCATAAAAGCAGCCCTATTTCAGCACTGTTTTCCAGAAAGGGAGGGGCAGAGCCTCCGCACTCAACAGGAAGGACACGCAGTTCAGGAGCAGCTGGCCAGTGCCTGAGAGTGACAGCTGACACTTACGGAGCAGTTGCTACATGTCAGGCAGAATGCCAAAGTGCTTTTTCATATGTTGTCGTTTAATCCTCACCTCAGTCCTGGGTGCAACCCTGAGCCCCATTTTTCAGAGGGGTGCGTGTAAAGCCCAGAGAGGTTAGCTACCTGCCCACTAGCACTCAGCCTCTAGTGGTAGAGCTGGGATTCGAACCCAGGCACCTGCTTAATTTAAACCTGCTCTCTCACCATCTGGCAGAGCTTCTACCCTTGATCTTTCTCACGTGCGATGGGGACAGGGGGAGGCATTTGGAGCACAGAAGCAAGAGTTCATTGGTCTCCAATGATCACTAGCAATGGCTTCACTCTCGGAAAAAAAAACATGTATTGACAAAAGTGCCACATTTGACTATTTTTAATTTGAATGCTTATTTTAATCCAGAAATTTAATTTTAGTTGTACATTGTTTTATCATGTGGGCAAAGGGATGGAAAATTTTGGTTAATATTTCACAGCTCTGTCACCATTCAACCTGAATTGAGCTGTACCCATATATGCTCTTGAACGTGGTAGGATGTGAGCAGGGCTCCTGCCAGCTTTGGGTGGTTCGTGCTCTGAAAATCTTAGAAGATGGAAGTGATTCATCTCCTAAAATTAGACTTCTGATTGTTAGGAGTTGTGTTAGTCTCATATAACAAAATTAAAATACCATAGTTTAAAATATAGTTTATTCTCTTACCCAAGTGTTTATTCTTTAACACAGTGTTCTCAACCTTAACACATCAAAATCACCAGAGGAGCTTTAAAAAAAATCATGATGCCTAGGCTTCACCCTAAAAGACCAATTACATCAGCATCTCTGGGGATGACATCCAAGCACCAGTATTTTTCAAAGCTCCCCAGGTTATTCTAATGGGCTGCAGTTGGGAACCAGTGCTCCAACATAAGGCAAACTCTAACATTATTCCAGTGATGATAGAGTGTCTCCACAAAGTCAACCCTGGTCCTTTCCCTCATTCTACACTTCTATTCCTAGGCCATTGGCCTAGACTTATTCTCAAGTCTACCACATGGTCCAAAGTAGCTGCTGAAGCTCTAGCCATCATATCTGCATTCCAGTTTTGAGGAAGGGAGAAGGAAGGGAAGGACCAAGTGATGTAATGCTTAGTAGCAATCAACTGAATTATGTCCTCTCAAATTCATACATTGATGTGTTCATCTCCAGTGTGACTGTATTTGGATATAAGGCTTTTAGGAGGTAATTAAGGTTAAATGAGAGCATAAGGGTGGGGTCCTAATCTGAGAGGATTGCTGTCCTCAGAAAAAGAGGAAAAGTGCAAGAGCAAGAGTGAGAGAGAGATCTCTTTGTCTACATGTGAAGACACAGTGAGAAGGCAGAAGGCTGCAAGCCAGGAAGAGTTGCCACCAGAACACAGAGTCAGCTGGCTCCTTGTACTTGGACTTCCAGCCTCTAGAACTGTAAGGATATAAATTTCTGTGGTTTAACCCATCCAGTCCTATGGTATTTTGCTACAGCAGCTGGAGCAGACTAAGACACTAGGTGAGTCAGCACCCTTTCACCACCCTTCCCAGAAGTTCCATCAGTGCCTCCGTTTATCTGTCATTAGCCAGGACACAGTCACACGGCCACCCCTAACTGCAAGAGAGGCTGGCGAATGTAAGCTTTTTGCTGGCTGCAATGCCACCTCAAATAAAATTGAGGCCCTATGACCAAGGAAGAAAGGATATTTGGCGGCAACTAGCAGTCTCTTGCCCCAGCATCCTAGTGAAAAGGGGAGTAGGTGGAAGGGGTGGGAAGGAGAGGTCCTAAGAGAGAAAATTTTGAGAAACAAGGAAATGAAGCTTGAGTAAATTTGTATCATACGTCAAGAAACACCAGGAGCAGAAGAAAGGATTCCTGAATCCGAGCTTCCAGAGGATCAAGCATCCCCACCGCCCCTGCACAGCATCACAGGCTGTCGGTAAAGAGGCCTCCGTGTAGAGGCCAGCTGGAGAAGAGCAGCCCTGCTCCCAACCTGGTCTTAGGATGACACATAAGTTTGCACAGGGGGCCCTGGACAAGCCCAAGGACTCAGACAAGTAGCTTTTTTCTTTTTTTTTTTTTTTTTTCCTGTCTTTCTCACATGCACGGAGGGAGCTATTGGGCAAGCCTTTTCTGGGCAGCGTAAGAAGGGCTTGGCAAAAGCTGGGAAAATCAAAGGTGAACAGACAGCAGAAGAGGCATTGCCTGGAAATACAGATCAGTAGCCTCTCTTCATTCCCTCATACTGGAGCTGATATTAGTGCTGAACCGACAAACGAGGTCCCTGCTCTCATGGAGCACCCACGTCAGCTTGGGAAGACAAACAGTAAACAAATCAACAAATAAGACAGTTTCAAATGGGGTGATGAGGACGGAGCCTGCAGCATTAGACAGACGTCAGAAGGATTCTCTTTGGGGAGGAGGTACTGAGTCAGGAGCTGAATGATGAAAAGGAAGCAGCCGTGGGAGACTAGAGGAAGAATGTTCCAGCCAAAGAGTGAAGGGAGCAGAGGAGAAAGGAAACCAGTGAAATACTGCAGGCAAGGATAGGGACAGGAGGCAAGGTCAGAGAGAAGGCAGGAGCCAGGTCATGCAGGGCGAAGGGAGGGTAGGGAAATGGAAAACTACCAGACCATTTTAAACCAGGAAGAGATGTCATCTGAGTACTTTTTTAAAGATCACCTTGGGGGCTTCCCTGGCGGCGCAGTGGTTGAGAGTCCGCCTGCCAATGCAGGGGACACGGGTTCGTGCCCCGGTCCGGGAAGATCCCACATGCCAAGGAGCGGCTGGGCCCGTGAGCCATGGCCGCTGAGCCTGTGCGTCCGGAGCCTGTGCTCCGCAACGGGAGAGGCCACAACAGTGAGAGGCCCGTGTACCACAAAATAAAAAAAAAAGATCACCTTGGCCGCCGGGTGAATCGTGCATGGTCGAGGTGGCCAGAGTGGAAGGAGAGAGGCCAGTGTGGAGGCTTTGCATTGGTCCAGACAAGACATAGTGGGGGCTGAGATCTGAATAGGGGTCAACAAACTATGGCCTGCTGGCTGCTGATTTTGTGAGTAAAGTTTTATTGGAATACAGACATACTCATGTTTACGTATTGTCTATGGCAACTTTTGCGCCCAAGGCAAGTTGAATCATTGTAACAGGACAGTATAGACCACAAGGCTGAAGATATTTACTATCTGGCCCATTACAGGAAAAGTTTGCCAACCCCCAGACTAGAGGGGAGACAGGGATTCATTTTGGATAGGGAGAGACTGGGATCCATTTTAGAGATAGAGCCAGCAGGATTTATTGGCTCTGGGGGGAAAGGAAAAATGTCATTCAAGTTCTAGGCTTTTAGCTTGAGGATCTCGGTGGACGGTGATACCATTTACTGAGATGAGCAGATCATCTCTGGGATGGAAAAACCACGAAGTCTTCTGGGCGTGCTATTCTGGGATCCTAATAGCACACTGACGAGAAGAGCAGAGAACATTTTCCTGCAAATAAGTCCATTTGGATTCTCATGCCATTCAGAGAACTCAGTGGCTATTTTGAAAATGCTCCATTAGGTACTCAACCTTCCCATGTGGACGAATGTGGTCAATGGGAGAGTCAACAACCAGAGGGACAGATATTCAGTGGTACTTACATGGAGCCCCGCCCTTCTCAGGATGATCAAGGTGGGAGGGACACATAATGAACACTAGCTTCGAATTTGGCCGGAAAAGCCAAGCAATGAATCAGGTGGTGTTACTACCCCTTTGATAACTAGTAGAATTTGTACCAGCATTAAATTTATGTACCTACTTAAAAGGTACAAGTTGAGGGACTTCGGGCTTTTTTTTTTTTTTTTTTTATCCCCAAAGCAGTCTCCTTCTCTGAGCTGAATACTGTTGTCTCAGACCCCTACATAATCACTCACTTCTCTGGGTGACATGATATGATGTCCCTGGTTAACACATGAATGTTGTCATTCAACCTTCCAGATACTACCATACGCTCTTTTAACCAAGTTGGAAGCCTCAGAATTCGTCTCCTTTCTGTCTCTGTCTCAGCTCTTTGAAATGTCTCCCAAATCATCCGCCCTCATCCTTCTAGCCTCGACCGAAGTAATGGCTGCCTAACTGGTCACCCGCCACAGGTGGTCCTCACGCGGCTTCTGGGGTGACTGTCCCTGGACACACATCTCATTGTAATAGACAAGGACAGTTCTGTCTGCCAAGAACAGCAGCTGCCTTCTCCGGGGGTGAAGCCCCTCCGCCCCCAGCATATGGGCTGTGGTACGCCTGCTGCTGCTTGTCCTTGGACCTCAGTCACAAGCGGGCAGATGACCTGGTGTGGGCTAATCAGAGAACTCCCCCCACCTCGGCCCAGAGATTCAGTTAACACCTGTGACACCAAGAGGAGAAAGCTTACAGTTTTCCCAAAAGATCAACATGTCAGTCTACTGAGCTGACAGCTGGGAGAGAAACAGGCGTTATCCAAGCAAACAGAGAAAGGAAAGTGGAGGCAAGCAGAGGACACAGCTGGTGCAAAGGGCCGGTGGTGGGAGGCAGCAGGCAAGACGCCAGGCACGGAGAGGTGGGTGCCACTGGAGGGGAGGGAGGAGGGCTGGGAGGAGTGGGTCGGCCACAGCAGCAAACCCACGGTCCTGTATTGTTCTGCACGCCAGGCACCGGTTCACATACACTCACCCGTTCAAATCTACAGCAACTAACCGGGTAGATATTATTAGCATCTTAATTTCACTTATGAGGAAGTAAGACAAAAAAGACCTGGAGACCTATAGCCCTACCCCCGCCCACGCCATGATACTGGGCAGTGGGGCTGGGGAACGGTTAAAAGCTGGTTTGGGCAAAAGAGCTCATTGCCAATCCCACTTTTGCCCACCAGGGTGGTGGCTGATGTCCTCTCGCCTGGGATGGTCCCAGTCAAGGTGAACCTCAGATACTTATTGCCACCTCCTCTGTAGAACCAAGTAAGCTTGGTCTTGAGTTCAAGATCAGTACGGCTGGGAGGGCAAGAGCATCACCCATCCACCGACAGAGCTCAAATGTCAGGGCACTGAAGCACACAGGTCATCGGGTTCTCAGAATCACTGCGTGAGTCTCAGCCCCACGGCCGCTCTGCCCACTCCCCGCAAGCCCCCACCCCACCCCCTGTGGAACAGGTTCCTGGATTTGTTGCCCATCCCTTCTGCCGCTTTTCCACGTGGCTGGATTTATTTTCAAAACAATTTACGGTCACATTAAATATTAAAGGCATTTTGCAGGTGGTGTTTACTGTTTGAAAAGTGAACAAATGTATGTTGTGCTGTATAAAATGGCAAAAACCAATTTGGAGCACGTGATGGCTTGGGCTGGATGATAGCGCCAGACATGACAGCTACTTCCATATTTTAATGAGGCAGCATCTTCAGGGTGGCTACGTGATTGGGCAGGAGGGTCACGCGGGCGCCCGCTGAGCGCTCGAGCCGTGCATGGAAAGGCCTCTGCTAGCCTCAGCATTGCCTGAGTAGATATTTGCAAAGGCCAGGGTCTAAGGTCACATGAAGCCTGGGGCTGCACGGTGGCCTATCTTATTATAATGCCTCTTTTATGATGAGGCCTTCACCGTGTACCCAGCTCTGCAACAAGTGCTCCATATTAACTCTATGACATACTCATTCATTCCTTTTACAGATGTTTATGGAGTGAGTACCCACCCTGTGCCAGGCATTGGGCAGATAGAGAGACCCAATTCCTGCCCTCTTGGTGCTTACACACTGATAGGGAGGATAACAAGAAGCAAATAAGCAGACACAGAAATAAGATAATGATGGAATGAAATATATAATGTGTAGAAGCATGGAGTTACAGGGGCTGGAATGGGCGTGGGGAGGAAAAGCCTCTCTGAGGAGGTGACATTAAACTGAAGCCTGAAAGATAACAAGGGTCAGCCACAGGGAGAGCCAAGGAATAGGCATCCCAAGCAGAAGGAACAGGATGTGCAAAGGCCCTGAGGCAGAAAAGAGCTTGTCTGGAAACTGACAGAAGGCCAGCGTCACCCTAGAGAGATGAGAGCAGAGGAAGGGGGATAGGTAATAGTATAATCCGTATTTTACATACAAGGAATCCACAGCTTAGAGGGGTTAACCTTTCCACATGAAGTCACACAGCCAGTAAATGCAGAGTTCCTGATTTGGTAGGTCTGGGGTGAAGCCTGTGTATCTGTATTCCTAACAAGCTCCTGGGTGATGCTGATGCTGTGGGTCTGTGGACTATGCTGCTTGACACCGAGGCTGATGGAGATGGTTTGCGTGTGTTGTAAGAATGGGAACAGAAGCTAGAAGCGATGACATCCCGAGCACCAATTCTGTGCCAGGCACTGATATTTGTGCTTAGATACATAGTATGTGTTGTATTTTCAGAGCCACCCTTTGAAGTAGGTATTATTATTATCTCCATAGCTCTATTTCTACAGCTGGGGAAATTGGGGCTATGAGGGGTCAAGCAACTTGCCTAAGTTCCCACAGCTGGCTTGTGGCCAGACAGGAATTTGAACCCAGCGCTCAGGCTCCTGGGTCTGCCATCCTGCTCTTCTGAGAAAAGCATTTCTTGTGTTTACATCTCTGGTACCATTCAATCAAGACACCTATCAACTTACTGATTAACCTTGCAGTCTGGTGACCTCCCCCCGCCCTGAGGCACTGAGTTCCTGAGCCCCGCACCACACTGAGGATTCCTGTTTCCTTTCCTGCTCTCCTTTCCCGATTAGTTCAGCAAATATTCAAAGGAGTGTGTATTCCCGGAGCGCCCTCAGACTGATGGGGGCTGTCAAAGGCATCCGGAGAGAGCCTGTCTGAATGTCTACTGGGTGCATTTCTTACAAGGTCCCTTGTGTTTACCGATCTCACACCCTTGGTGGGGGGCAGTCAGCGCCCTCCCCGTATCTGATGTTGATGGAACACCTGTGACGGGCCAGGTGCTGAGCTAAAGACTCTTCAGACCCTCACAAATGTGCCACAAGGGAGGCATCATTATCAGTCCCATTTAGAGAAACTGAGGTGCTGAGAGGCAAAGAAAATGGCTCTAGGCCTCACAGCTGGCAAGGAGTGGTACCAGGGTCTGATCCCAAGGGTGGCCTGGATGCAAGGCCTCATGTTCTGCACAAGCTCTCTGCCTCTATTGAGATTACCTGTAATGAGAGGCTCAGAGGGCCCCAGCCCAGGGCCACAAGGCTGGTGTAAGAAGGATCTAGACCACAGGCTCAGTCGCAGCGATGGGATACCCAGATTCCTACGGAAGGAACAAGCCACTCAACTCTTCCAAGTCCTCCCCAACCCGTCGTTTGACAGATGGGAAAACTAAGGCCCCGAGATGGGAAGTAATTCATTTCTTTATACTACATTAACCCAGGCTTCTTCAACCTTGGCACTACTGACATTTTGGGTGGATAATCTTTTGCCGTGGGGGGCTGTCCTGTGCATTGTAGGTTGTTTAGCAGCGTCCCTGGGCTCTACCTATTAGATGCCAGTAGCACATTCCATGCCCAACACTATTTTCAGACTTTACCACCTGTCTCCTGGGTGCGTATATGTGCTGGGGGTACAAATGTGCCCTGGCTGAAAACCCCTGTGATCACCAGGTCAGACCACTTGCTTGCTTTAAAACGTCTCAAGTTGCCCATAGTTTTTCTGAATAAAATCCAAACTCTTTTGCTGGGTCCACCAAACCTTCAGTGACACGGCCCTGAGGAAAATGTGGCTCTCGCCAGTCCCCTTCCCAATCCAGTCACAGCTGCCAAGTACTGAGCACTTCCTATGTGTCAGGCACTGTTCAAGGTCAAGCCCTTCAGAGTGTTCCCATCCTGGTCACAGCTCAGAAAAGTGAGGTTTCAAGAGCCTAAGACACATGTCCAGGGCCACTCAGCACCTGGCAGGTCTCTGACTTAAAATCCTGGCGTCCTGCCCCTGCCCTGAGCCTTCTGCTTTATGTTTTGGCGAGTACAGAATACAGATGACCTCCTTCTCAAATGAGCCCTGCTTGGCTCTCACCAGCGCTCTCTCTCTGGAGTGTGCTTCTCCCACTGCCCCTCCCTGGGGATGAAGCATCCTCCCGACTTCTCCTAACCCGCTGACTCCTGCCCCAGTGCTCAGAGTGAGCAGGGACTCTGTCCTATCCTAGTGTCTGCCTCACACCAGGGCTCAGACAGTGTTTCTTAACTTACAAGCATCAGGCCTGGCCTCACCTCTCCCGGAAGAGCTGTCTCAATCAGGGATCATTTACTTGGCAAAAACAAACTCACTTGAGCTAACTTAAATAGAGGGAAAGCAATTATGAGGAGTTAGGTTATCTCGTGGGCGCCAAGGGCAAGAATTCCCCAAGGGCACGGGAGCTCCCAGGGCCTCTTGTAGCAGAGCACGCATCCCACTGATGAGGGTTCCACCATCAGGACCTAATCACCCCCCAAGATTCCACCTCCTACTATCATCACCGGGAGGGGTAGGTTTCAGCATATGAATCTGGGGGCAGAACATGCGGGCTGCTCCAACACGGCAAACCCAGCCCAAGCCTACGCACCTTAGAGGTTTAAGTCCACGGAGCTGCTGGAGTCCAGTCAGAGCCTAACACCAGGTAACCTGGCCAACAGCCTATGGATAAGGAGGCAGAACTCAAGGACCACGAATCCCTCAGCAGGAGCGCCAGGGACAGGAGGAAGTGGGCTGGGAGGAGGGAAGGAATTATCGACGAAGGAATCGAAGGGCAGGGCATTTGTGGTGGAGAGAATGATCAGACAGAAGAAAGGCCTGGTGTCTCTCAGACTGTCCTGGGGGTCTCTCTTGGGTTGGGGACATATCTTCTCTCCAAGGAGTGGCCTTGTCTCTCTTCTTGCTGGCAGAGCTGCCATGCCTGAGTGAGGCCCACCCCGGGAGGCCGCCACCCTTCCCCATGCCCACGCGTGACGGCAATCAGTGGGGCTGCTGTTCAACTCCCTAAGTGTCTTCAAGTCTCAGGGAAGAGATGGAGGTGCAGACAGGGTGCAACTGGGCTCCAACAGCCATCGGCCGGGTCCTCTGGAGTTACATTCTCAACCTCTGCTCCCTCCCGTTCTGGCCACTGGCTTCCAATGAACAGCAGCAGCTGGTGGGGTGCAATGATGGTGCGGGGCAACCAGACAGAGCAGGTTCCAGGTAGCTAAGACCCAGCCAGAGCTGAACGCTGTCACTGAAACAGGGTTCTTCCTCTCCTTCTGGAGGAGACGGAACGTGAGGGTCTGATGGCTTCCAGACACCCTAGGTCACGGGTCTGGTATGGTGCCTGTATGGTACAAACAGGGCTTGCATCTTCCACCCAGAGAAGGGCATCCTCCCAACCCCCTTCCAGAACCATCGCAGACGGCACACAGCTGGCTGGAAGCGAGCAGTATCCTCTATCTTCTTCCTCCCCTTCCGGGCCCTGCTGAGCCCAGAGGGTCTAATTAGATTCAGCAGGTTGCCATTTGGGGCCTGCAGTTGGGCAATAAATCTTGTGACTCACCATAATTGCAGGTGTAGTGCACCTGCACCAGACACCCTTGGAAAGCTTATTAAGATGCAGATTCTGGGCCCTACCCTTGACCTTTGGAATCAGAATTGCTGGAGTGGTGGGGCCTGGAGCTCTCCTCGCCCAGCCCCCAATGCCACCAGTGATCCTGTTCTACTCCAAAGCGTAAGAATCAACAATCAATGGGCGCTGTGGTTAAAAGCTCGGTGTCTAACCTCAGAGCCTGGCTCTGTCCTTAGCTGGCCGTGAGACTAAATTAGCTTCCACTCTTGGCCTCAGTTCTCTCACCTGTAAAATGGGCATAAATGCAGCAAGCACTCTCTAATGATAACTGTCATGCTCCGATTCTTGGGAGAGGGGAGAGAGGGAGCGAGGAGATGAAAGCTATGAAGGCTGAAGAATAAAACCCAGCCTAGACTTGGGCAGTTAGAGGAATGGGGGGTCAGGGAAGAATTATGCCTGTGCAGAGAACAGCAAAGATGAGCCATCATGCAGGGGAAAGCCTGGAGGAGGCAACATCCTGCAGCATCCCTGCAGTGAAACAGCATGGGATGTAGGGACTTCCGATGGAAGGGGAAGGCCAGAGCCAAAAATGGTCAAGGACAAGAGAGAAAGGTAGGCAGGAGCCTGGTGGATCAAGCAGTGGGGCCTTGATCCCGAGACTGCAGGAGAGCCACTGCAGGATGTTACACACTGCAGGTGTGCATGTTACATTTCCAGACTGCCCCACCCTTAGACGTGGGCGCCCAAGGTCCTTGCTCAGGGCACCCTTCACCATGTCCCACGCTGGGCCTCCCCTGGCCCCTTCTGATGGGTCGAGAGGTCTGTGAGGCCAAAGGATACACCACATTGGCACCTGTGCCCCTTCTAGACTTTAGGTACCTGAACTCGGAATTTCCTGCTCCCAAGACCCCCAAGCCCACCGCTAGGTCTGTGCAAGCCTCTGTCTCTGGTCCCTCCTCTTCCAGCGAGGCTGCTGTGGGCTTTGTCCACAGCCCTGCGACAGAGCCCTAGTCCGAGAAGTGGCTGAGCGTGTACAGGAGGGGAGGGCAGCACTTGGACTTGTGGACCATTGGGGTCCATGCTCTTTGGAGCTGGCAGTGGGAACATGGCAGGCCTGGGCCTCCATGTATACTCTCTCCTAGGCCCAAGCAGTATCAGGGGCAGGACTGTTCCAGACTTGCTCCTTGGCTGCAGTGAGGGGACTGGATAAGGCCTACAGACCAGATGGCAGCTGCTACCAAAATCCCGGCGAAAACAAAGTGCCTTCTGTCTAAGCTGTGTGGGGCCGCGGGGAGAGAGGCCACTGACTCGAGGGCTATCAGGTGGTTTCATACTGTTCCCTGGCTTGCCTTTAACTACTCATGGGAACACACCCGCCCTTCCATGGGGAAGAAGAGAAGGTCACTGGAAACTAGAAGGGGTTGGATGCAGAAACAATGGCCGTATCCAGACTACATGAAAAAAAAAAAAGGTAAAAATTTAAAAACATCATTGACTCACCAAAGCTAAAATAGTGTCACCTCATTTGGAAAAGGGGCCGGCTGAACCCTAGTGGGTTCACACTGACCTGTGGCATATGGTAAATGATGGTGGGGAAGAGAGAGAAGTTATGGGAAGGAAGCTTTGAGCTGCTGTGATATTAAGGCTGTGTGGAAATCCCATGGCCTTCTCTTTGCCCCAGTCAGACCTGAACTGTCAAAGGCAGCCAAGTGGGGCGCCCAGTTACCTGGGGTGTCCTGGGAGCCTGCTTTTGCAGGTGAAGGGGACACAGACCACACTTCTGCTCAACCCCTCCAGGCCCTATAGGCCCAGAGGAGATGCTTTGACAAGGGAGGTCACGGTCAATGACCATGACTCATCCCTAGAGAGAGATTTTCCCTTAGCTTGACAGCAGCAGGGAGAAAAGTGTGGACCTGTTGACTCTGTTGGAAACTTCCAGCAAGAAAAACCACCTTGGCTGGTGGAGTGATCATCCTCATAAAGGGTGATATTACCTAGCATGAGCTCTGTATCAGACACATTTCAGGTACTAACTACTCAGTTAATCCTCACAAGATCCTCCCAAGATACAATTAAAATTATTTCTCTTTTGCCAAGGAAGAACTGACAGATGAAATGGTTAAGTAACTTTCCCAAGGTCACGGCAGGAAAGGCTGGAACTTGGATTATGAATTCAGGAAGTCTGCCCCAGAGGCTACTCCAAGGACCTGGGGATCCTCGCACTGCTGAGTCTTCATCCTCCTGGACCTTCCCCACAGCTCTTTCATGGAAGAGATGATCAAGTCGAAAACACCTTCCAACTATGGAAACCTAGGCTCTCACAGCCCCCTGAAGGAGGAAGGGAGATGTGGCAGTTTCTCAGACGGATAAACAAGACCTGAGACCAGAATGGAAGTCTCTTTACTAATTTTTGTAGAATGGAAATATCTTCTGTTTTATGGGGTTTTTTTTTTTTTGGTTTTTTTTTTTTTTTTTGCGTTATGCAGGCCTCTCACTGTTGTGGCCTCTCCCGTTGCGGAGCACAGGCTCCGGACACGCAGGCTCAGCGGCCATGGCTCACGGGCCTAGCCGTTCTGCGGCATGTGAGATCTTCCTGGACTGGGGCACGAACCCGTGTCCCCTGCATCAGCAGGCGGATTCTCAACCACTGCGCCACCAGGGAAGCCCTGTTTTATGTTTTTGGATGATGGATGTAAAAACTGCAACAAATACAAAAGTAAAAATCTATCACCCCTTCCAAAGTCCTTCATGTCATGGCCTCTTCCTCAAAATAAATGCTTCAATAGTCTGGTGTGCAGTCTTCCATGCCAGCATTTCTTCAGCTGTAATTTGCAGACCCTGACGGTCTTGAGACCTGTTCCAAGAGTCCTCGTGTCAAAGCTATTTTTATCATAGTACTAGCACACGATTTGCCTTTTCCACTGTGTTATTGGCATTGATGGTGCACAAGTGATGGGAGCTAAAATGAGCACCTGAGCACTAATCAAGGCAGTAACACCAGTGTGTACCAGTAGTCATCGGTACTGGTATCATCTTCACACACTGGCAGTCAAGTGAAACTGGATTTTCTACAGATTGTCTTTTTTTTTTTTTAACATCTTTATTGGAGTATAATTGCTTTACAATGGTGTGTTAGTTTCTGCTTTATAACAAAGTGAATTAGTTATACATATACCGCCATATCTCCTCCCTCTTGAGTCTCCCTCCCACCCTCCATATCCCAACCCTCTAGGTGGTCCCAAAGCACCAAGCTGATCTCCCCGTGCTATGTGGCTGCTTCCCACTAGCTATCTATTTTACATTTGGTACTGTATATATGTCCATGCCACTCTCTCACTTCGTCCCAGCTTACCCTTCCCCCTCCCCGTGTCCTCAAGTCCATTCTCTAGTAAGTCTGCGTCTTTATTCCTGCCCTGCCCCTAGGTTCTTCAGAACCATTTTTTTTTTTTAGATTCCATATGTATGTGTCAGCATACGGTATTTGTTTTTCTCTTTCTCACTTACTTCACTGACAGACTGTCCTTGATGAAGCATTGCAGATGATTAACTTTATTAAATCTCTCCCCTTGAGAAAACTTTTTTTTTCAATATTCTTTGTGATGGAATGGGAAGTATGCACAAAGCACCTCTTCTGCATACTGATGTATCATGGTCAGCTCAAGGAGAAGCATGTGTGTGATATTTGAGCTGCCAGCTGAACTAGCCACATTTTTCATGGAACACCAGCCTCCAGAACTGTGAGAAACACATTTCTGTGGTTTATAAGCCACCTGGTCTATGGTCCTGTGTTATAGCAGCCTGAACGGACTAAGACAATACATCAACGTGTAAGGAGTTTATTATTGTTATTTACATAAACAAATAAATATATTTTAAACTCACATTTAGAAAAATGTCTTTGGAATTCTATAGTTTTTAAGGGTATAAAGAGTTCGGAGACCAGAGTTTGAGAACATCTATTCAAACTATTTGATGCATAAACCCACTTTTTCACTTAACAAGTATTAAGGAAATCCTTTCATGTCAAATACAATATCCAATAATATAAATAATGACTATCTTTTATAAAGTGCTTAGAATGCGCTCAGAGATGGTGGTGCTAAGTAGTTTGCATATATCAACTCATTTCTTCTACTTTTCACAAAAGAACTTGTGTGAGGTAGGTACTATTTCCCCTATTCTACACATGAAGACACAGGCACAAAGAGGCTAAGCTCCTTTCCCAAGGATCCACAGCTCACTAGGTGATGCAGCACGTTTTGCACCGAGGCGCTCTGACTGTAGAGTCTGCAGGCTTCACAGTAGTCAAAGGTATGAAAGCCCCAAGATTTCTGTGAGCACATGCACAATAAGTAGTTATACATGACTAGAATAATCTACAGGGCTCTGGCTAGGAGTAATTACAACATGATTTGGAGTAGGTGATTTATACCCCATAAATCATTAATTGCTGTTAGTAACCTGCGGTTGTGGTGTACCTGTTGCATTTTTGCAAGTGGCCCTCTGGTACTGGATAAAACTCAAAGACAAGAAAGGACTAGCCTCTGGCCTGCAAACTACTTCAAGACCCTCAATGAAAGCCAGGGATTATCCTGTCAAACTGAGTCATGCCTTTCCTAACCCCACCCCTACGCCTAAATCCAGCATCTGTCTGGGAAAAGCCTCTCCCAGGATCCTGTACTTTTCCTTATGCCGTTTATCCCAATCTGTAATGATCTATGTCTAGTCTGGATTGCTCACACGCCCTGCCCCCAGACCACATGCTCCATGAGCTTAGGGACACCGGCTGTCGGCACTCATCCTCTGTCCTCTGAACCTGGGACAGTGCCTGGCACACAGGAGCTGCTCAGAGACATGAGAGCTCTGTACCCAGACCCTCGGATCCCTTTACTGGTTTCAGGCACACCAGCTCCAGATGTCCTCTGGCCCCTGCCAACCCACACCTGTGCCTCTTCCTTGGGGCTCCTGGAACCAGCTTTGCCTGTACCAGTGGGAAGCCAGAAGTGCCTGAACATGTATGTCCTCCTGGAGACAAGCCTTAACCAATGATGAATGGGTGAAGGTAGCAAGTTAAAAAACTCCAGTCCTGCCCGCCCCCATCAAGACACCTGAGTGTACTCCACTCTTTCCAGAGCTCCCCAAACACGACTGAGTCAAACGCAGCCTCAACGAGACTTGGCGTGACAGTAAACCCTAGCCAGCCGCCTTCCCCTTCCCATCACACTTCCTGCCATCCTACCAGCTTCCCCTGCGACACTTCCTCATAAATCACACAAATCCTTACCTCCGAGTCTTTCTGGGGAGCTCAGTGTTCGATAGATTGGACTGCACCTCAATCCCCTCTACACCCCTCCTGCCTCTACAGCACTTCAGATTTGTTGAATGAATGAAGACCATTGTCTCATTTATAATCATAGAGCTATGGGCAAGATTTAAGGGGTGGGATGCTTAGAAAAGAAGCTATTCCAACAATATTCTCTGGAAACCTTAATAATCGAGAACTCTGAAGACGTGCAATCGACATACTGGAGTTGGTTCAAACCAGCTTGTGTGAGCCCATGGTTAAATATTCAAGCATTTTGTAAACATCGTTAAACTCTTGGTAGCTCGAAATTGACCATGGGGAGAGTATTTACACCACAAAAATTGACAGATGCTACAAATCAGGGCTAGTCACCCTACCTCCACCCCTCCTCACCCCACTGCCTTCACCCCACCCCCCAGAACCGGCTTCCCACCACACTACTGGGAATAGCATTTCAGGGTCAAAAAAAAAAAAAAAAAAAAAAAAACCTATACAACAAAGAAAATACAGTGCGGTAGTGTAGTGGTTAACACTCTGGGTTCTAAAGTCAGAGGGACCCGGATTCAACTGTATTGTCACTTACTGAGTCTATGACCTTGGGCAAGTTCACTTCTGTGTCTGTATTTCCTCATCTGTAAAACAAATGGTGTTATCCATTTGCCTCTTGACATAATGAATGTGAGAAGTGCTTAGCTCAGTCTCTGGCATATAGAAATAGCTCAACAAATGTTAGCTATTGTTAAGTTAGAAGAACCAAGAAACACAGAAACTCCTAGAGCACAGTCTTGCAGAGTACCATCATGGTATCCCCATGCCAGCAGACTTCACCTCAATGGTTTGCTCTTCGGGTGCCAGCCCACCCTATCAGGTCACCTTGACCCAAAGCTGTGGTGCTTTCTGAACCCTTGAGATTAATTGCTGGTCTCAGCTCCATGCGCATCACATAAAAACCCAACTCCAGATGTTGACTCGTTCCATGGAGAGCTCAAAGAGGAAATGAGCACTGGCACTTGGCCTCTGTGGCTCCCTTCAAGAAAAGACAACTGGGGCTTCCCTGGTGGCTCAGTGGTTGGGAATCCGCCTGCCAATGCAAGGCACACGGGTTTGGGCCCTGGTCCGTAAGGATCTCACATGCCGTGAAGCAACTAAGCCCGTGCGTCACAACTACTGAGCCTGTGCTCTAGAGCCCATGAACAACAACTACTGAGCCCACGTGCCACAACTACTGAAGCCCACGCGCCTAGAACCTGTGTTCTCTGCAACAAGAGAAGCCACCGCAATGAGAAGCCCGCGCACCGCAACGAAGAGTAGACCCCGCTCGCCCCAACTAGAGAAAGCCCGCATGTAGCAACAAAAACCCAACGCAGCCAAAAGTAAATAAATGAATGAATAAATAAATAAATAAGTAAATTTATTTTTTAAAAAGAAAAGAAAAGACAACCATTCAAGGCAGATTTGTTAGCAGGCAGCTGTGCCCAGGTAGCAGAAATCACACCGTCCCTGAGACCAAGACCCAGGCCCCTGAGGCATTACAGTGACACAAAATCATCCCATCAGATACGGCAATTATTTAGACATGCGATACATATCCTGAGTCGAATGCAAAGGGTTACACAAAACTTCAGCAACTCTAGGATGGTGTAGCTGGAGCTACCAGTACCCTGCCCATATCTCTTTGGAACCAGCTTTCCTATACTCAATGGGTTCGTCACTTGTAACTCGGGCCACAGGAACATGCCCCTGGGAGAGCCCTGAGCCAACGACTGAGGGGAGTTAGTGGCTACATCGCTAGCTTCCTCACCCCTCCTGTAAGACAACTCTGAGGCCTGCTCCATAGCGCCTCCTAGAGGTTACCAGCGGGACTGAGCCCACAGTTGCCCACAGCAGTGACTGCTCTTTGACGCACCATCCCTTCCCTTCTCTTCCTCACTTCTTCACTTTCTTACCAGTGCTTCCTGGGTTCACCTCCCAAATAAAGTACTGGCACTCACTGCTTTATCATGGGGTCAGCCTCTGGGGGGAATTCAAGCAAAGACAAACGGATGCCAATCATTCAACAGCTACTATGTACCAGACAGTATTTGGTGCTTTCCTCTGTGGACTGGCGATATACAGAGGGTGGGATCAGATTAGCGAAAGACAGGGAGTTGAGCTGAGTGAAGAACGGCAAAGCAGGCCGGGATTTCAGATGAAGAATTATTCCCCTCTGCTCTCCCTCCAGCCTTCTTGGGTTGTGACACGCAGTACATTTATCAAACTTGTAAATGTTGACTGTAAGCATTTTACCAAGACCCCAAGTTATGGGCTTGCTGGAGGAACCCTGGAGAAAATAGAGGAGATGTTTAATTTGGAGCTTCCAGACTGACCTTTCTCAGTAGTCATAATAAAACACAGCATTGATTAAGCTCTTCCTCTTCATCAGATACTGTGATCAAAAGGATGGTCACATTCAGTGGCCACAACAACACTATGTGGTAGGTATTGTTATATTTCATTTTATGGATGAAGAAACTGAAGCTCAGAGAGGTTAAGTCATTTATCTAAAGACAATCAGCACAACTAAGTGGTACAGCCAAGGACTGGAACTCAGAGCCCACGCTCCTGACACGGCTACCAACGTGCCAGGCAGTGAAGGAGGATGAAGGTCGACAGATCAGATTCTTCGCCCTCTCCTACCCCCTGGACTACAGGGTCATTGCTTAGTCACCCTGAGGAAGAGCATTTCTCAGATTTGTTCTGTTTTCAAGAAGGTGCTGACACTCGTTGTGGAATATCACAACCCCCTCTCCTCCTTTCTCTACGCTTCTGCCTTTGAGACACTCCCACGCACTCATTACAGGTAGAGGTAAGGGGGGAATGGAAGCCACTGTGACACGACAAAGGAAACACAGCACTGCCAGTTGCCAAGGACCTGAAAACAAGTCATTGTGTTTTTGTTTTCCATGGAAGAAAACTAAAGGTTGTGTGACAGTCAGTCTGAACATTGGCTGTGAAATGAATTCTTTGGCCAAAAGTCTCAGTCAAGACAGAAACGTTATTTTGTTCGCACTGGCGTGAGCTAACATCTCCCAAAGAAAACACTGCTCTGGATCCATGAAGTCTTCAAATGAAAGAGAAGTTCATTCTGTCCTCCAGTTTCTACTCCTCCCCAAGCGACTTTGGTCTCCCTGCCCACTGCCCTGCAAAGACCTGTCAGAACCCGCCTGGCTCCATCTTTCCACGGGTGTCAGCAGTTAGCACGACACTGAGCTACCTAAACATAAAGGGTCCGTGATGCCTAATGAACTAAGAAGCCCACTTGCACAGGGGCTGGCTGCATGCACCTGCAGCACACCAACTCCTGGAGGAGCTGGGATCAGAGAGCTCTTGGCACCGGCCCAGCTCTCAGGGGGAGAGGGGCCGGGATGGCTTGGTTTCCACAAGCCGGCTCTGATGACTTGCCATTTGGCTGTGGGCTCTTGGTACACCAAGCGGAGCCCGGCCAGGTCAGCCTGACCCCAGGTTGTCACCCCAGAGGACTGTGAAAGAGCACGTGCGGTTAACTACCCACAGGGAACCAGGCCTGGAAGACCAAAGTGTCGGGTGCTAGGGCTTTTGTGGGCCTGCTCTGGAACCAGTCCTTCTGGCCTCAAGGTTACTGTGGTTTCTGAGAAGATGGTACTGGTCCTGGGCCTTCGAGTCCTCATATACATTTGTCCGCCTTCAGCTTTTCCGCTCTGTGTGCAGGGGTGAGTGAGCATGGGGGACAGGAGAAGACAGAGGGGGCGAAGCTGCCCCCTGCCGGTGGAGTTTCTGGGGCTCTGACACCAGCGGTGGTAGCTGGGATTGGCCAAGGGATGCATGAGTGAGAGGCTGGAGGGCTGGAAGAGGGGAGAGGCCAGGGCATCTCCCTAACGTTCCACCTCAAGGGGCCAGAATCCAACAGGGCCAGGATTAACACGAGGGGAATGAGGCCAAGTTGTGCAAATACAAGGTCAGATCCCAATTTTATTGAAAATTTCGATACTTTGTTCATTAAGAACTGTTGGCATTAACTTTGATATTTTAAAAACACTTCATAGAAATATTATCTGTGTTGATTACTGAGTTTTTTGTCAACCCTGTAGAATCTGTGCACAAAGCAAGTATCTTTGCCTTAGTTCCAGCCTTGCCTTCCCCTACATGTGGCATCTTCACATGCACAGAAGAATAATAGATCCAAAGGGTCTGACTCTACTTGATGTTCTATAAGCTGCTTTTGTGTACTCGACATTATGTGGCTGAACATAGTTCTACCTTATCCTTTGCTTGAAAGCACGTGTTAAAAAATATTCTACCACCCTTTCTTGTGGGTCTAGCAGGCTCTGCCAGTGTTCCACCCATGTCCCTAACATTTCCGTGTGCTCCAGCCAAATGCCACTGTTGGCACCTGCATCTCTGAGTTGGAAGTCTGGTTCCAGAACCACAGAATGCTACGCTGTCTATGAATGCAGCAGGGGCAAGTGCCGGAGAATTAACACCTGCCAGGAGCAGCTCTCGGACAATTACTGGGGGAGTTGGTGTATCAATACCCCAGCTCCCTCACCCATTGGATGAGGCAACTCTAAGGAGTGCTCTCTACCTTGGGTTCCAGAGCTTTCCCTACGGAAATAAGCTCCAGATGCTGACAGTGGTACTAGGCTTAATAACACATTTTCTACTGGCTGCCTGCTCCTCTCCTTCTCTGTACCATTTCTCCATCGCCTTCCAGGGTTGTGCACACTGCCTTCCCCCACCAACACACACACACTGACCTCAAAAAATAATTACACTCAAATCTTTGTCTCTGCTTCTGCTAAAATGGACATTCAGATTATTTCAAATTTTTCACTATTTACTTATTCACCACCTTTATAGGTTCTAGCATATTAATATGCTCTTTGCGGGGCCATGGTCCAAACTAAACAAGGATAACAGAAGTAGACCTTTGGTAAAGTGGAGAAAAGAAAGAGACTCAATTAGCATGATAGCATCTCAGAGGGATATCATATAAAGTTATCATTTTCACCATGGGCTGTGGCATTAAAAATGTTGAGATGCACTGTGCCTGCCTATCAGACTGTGCATTAACTTCTATAATTTCACTGACTGGCACATAGTAGATTATCAACCAATAGTTGATAATATCAAATATTATCAAGGTTAGCAAGGTGAATTGGGGGCTGCTCTGGAGACATAAAACGGGACCCAGTCTTTGGAGATGAAAACATGCTCTAGTTCTAAATGGCAGTAGGAGAAGAATCCAAAGGACCTTCTTGAAGTGGGAGTCAGGCTTCAATACTTCCCTTGGGAAGACTTCTGTACCTGTGTACGATGGCAGGAGCTTTTCCACCAAGTGGGGTGAGAGATTGGTCCTCCACCAGTTTCATCCTCTCACTCTCTCTGTTCTGGCTACAAAGGGCCAAACGCCATGAATCAGCTCTAGACCCAACACTCAGGGCAACACTCAGGCAATGAAAGCAGAATTTTGACAAAAACTGAACACCTCCACTATTTCAATGGATATCAGTTGACTCTAGAAGCATTTTTCTAAGATGATGAGGGAAATCTAGTTCTTCCAAGAAGTGACGAGGAAAGACTAACTTTTGCTGATATGGCCTCATGGGAGTCCTGGCTTATGAACACATAACCCCCTCTCCCCCATTCCCACCCCGCCACCAACCCCAACAGAGGTTGAAATTTTGACATTGGCCTTAAGCAGCTCCTCCCAGATAATAACCCACCTGATCACTCCTAAGCCATCCACTCTCTCTTCCCTTGACTACTCCGCACACGCAAGGTTCCTGTTTTGCCTTGGAGAAGAGGCTCTCCCCCTCCAGGATCACCAACCCTGCTGAGAGCTTGCATAGCAAGAGCCAACAGGCCGTTTGGGAAGAACCAGCCTCCCACTGTCCTGGTGAAAGTTTCGTACGCTCGGCTTGGCTGTTCTTCTCTTCATTGGTCAGGATGTTTACCTTCACAACAGTCCACCCTTAAATCTTTTCCTGCAAGGAGTCCACCCTGGAAGTGAGAGTCTGAACCGGCCTCCCACTAAACCACCATCATAGATCGTACACTAAGAACAGTCCTTCCACCTGGATTCCCCAGGGTCTGAGGAGGAAGGACAGGATTTATGTCACATGAAGGCTTAGTCCCAGCAGCCCGGCTCCTCTCTCTTACCAAAAAGGCACCTTTTGAGCTTCCCATCAATCATCCACCCATCTTCACCGCATCACCTGGTAGGATAACTACATAGAACTGAACAGGTTGGTAGAAGGTAGAAGGACTTCCTACATAATGTCTTGATGGCCTCCTGCATCCAAGGATGCTAGAGGCCAAGTCCAACTGCTCAAACACATGTAAGGTCTCTGCTTAGGTCCCAGTCGTTCGTATTCCATTCACTAAAGCAAGCCACAAGGCCAAGCCTCAAGTCAATGGGAAGTATCCTCATGCCTACAAGGGGCAGGGAGGTGAGTGAATATTTGCTCACTTATAACACAATCTGTCACACAACCCCTCCAGCCTCATCCTGAGCTCTCTACCCCTGATTTCCTTCAGCCATACTGCATGTAACGTATCTCCCGCCTCAGGGCCTTTGCACATGATGTTCTTCTGCCTGGAAGCCTCTATTTTCTTCCCAATCCTCTATTACTCCTTCTGATTCTCCAGATTTAGGTTTCCCTCTTACTTCTCAGAGAAGCCTGCACTAATACCCAGACCATGTTGGTGTCCCTGGTCAAGCCTGTGCTCTGTACCAGGCACTACCCTTAGTCACTGTCCTAATACTAGGAGAACACCTCATTACTAACACTCTGACATAGTTTCCCATCTCCATGCTTTTGCTCTTACTTCCCCCCCTCTACCAGAGATCTCCTCCTGTCTTATCTTTATCCATCTGGTTTCTTCCTGTAATTCACAGCTCAGCCTAAACCTCACTTTCCCTGAACACCCAATTTTAAGCAGCCAATTACAGCAGCATAACACTTAACAACTGACATGTTTTCTTAGTCACTGCATCCTTATACTCACATGTATGCCCCAGGGCACACAGTATAGAAAACACTTTAGGGTTACCCCAGCAGAGGGGAAAGGGAGCCAGGGCGTTTATCCACCAACTCCCACCAGGCATTGGCTGAGGGCTACTAGGGACTTGCGGGGGGCGATGACACCCTGGAGCTTCTGGACTATCCTATACCAGGGGCTGAACTGGCCTGGGCAGCCAGAGAAAGCCCTCAGGCAATGATGGCTGAAGGAAACCATGCAGGTGCTTGAGGCAGATGTACGCAGGGCACCGTCAAGGCCTGTGACAGTCTCACGGAATGAATGAACTGAAATCCAGGTAGAGGTGCTGACAGAGGCCAGCAGGATGGGACAGTCAAGGGGCAAGGGGCAAAAGACAGAAGAAATGCCGATACGTGCTTTTATGGCTGAGTCTGAAGCGGCTTGGGGGGGGGTCTTAGGAGGGAGGGTCCTTCCTAATAGCCATCACTCAGCCAGGGGTCAGCCGAGAGTTCAGGTTGAGGGCCACCAGTAGCTGCTGGGCAATGTGCTCCTGGTTTCTCTAATAGCCAAAGCAGAAACAGAGTGTGTTGCTGCCTTTAAAACGGCTTAGAACATTCCGGAAAGAGACCCAAATTCAATAGTGGGAAAACAGAAGGAGAGGAAGTGGATGCAGAGCCTGGAGGGAAGCTAGGAATCCTGCATCCTCTTCCCAAGCCCTCAAGGATGTGTGGACATGTCTGGGCAAGTCCTTCCTCCTATTGCAGCTGCCTTTGAATTCCAGGCTGGGGATAATCCAGGCCCTTTACTCATCCCCGGGTCTTGTTTGGGGCTATTCTACCACCTCTCAACGCCTACAACTAAGAAAGAAAAAAAAAAAAAACAACACAAGAAAACTCAAAGCAGCCAGCCTCTCTGATTTGTGAGCAGCTCAGACCAAGGCTGGTGGTTGAGCTAGTTTATAATCGAGGCTGACCTGCCCTGGCCCTGCCCTGGGGACCAGTGACAGTTGGAAGCTGGGCCAGGGCCTCACACCTCCCACCACCTCTATTTCCGTGGTCCTCTCCACTATGCTGCATCTCCCCTCTGTCTTCAACCAGCGAGTGTGCTAAATCCAGACTGATGCTCCTAACACTGCTTTACCCCAGGCACTGCCATGTCAGCTGAGGGTGCCGGTGGCCCTCCTCCCCTTGGGGCCACACACAGCAGTGCAGTTAAGGACCCAGGCTCCAGGGCCAGATGGCCTGGGTTCAGGTCCTGGCCATGCCATCGGCTGGGTACACCCCAGCCAGTCCCAGTTCTCCTGCGCCCTCCTCAGTGACAGCTTCCCCCTGTACTGAGGTGGGCCTGCTGTCCACCTCCTTCATCTGGCTCTCAGTGAGGACACAGAAAGCTGTCCCACTCGTGGAGGCAAAGCTGTTCTCTCCAGTGAGGTCCCTTCCTGGAAGAATTTCCAAAGGCAATTCTGACTATTAGCAATTTTTGTTTTAGGCACAACTCTACAACCTTCCCCTCTGTGTATCAAGTCAATTTTTAGATCAGGGGCACCTGCTCAGAATTACTGGGGAAGGCGGGCGGAGCTACTAAAATGCCTGTCTTTAGTCCCCACCCCACATGAAGACTCTCCTTCGCTTCTCCCTGTGGGAGAGCTGTATGAATGAACCCCTTTCACAACAGGCAAGACTGAGGCACAGAGAGGTTAAGAGACGAGCCCAAAGTGCTGTAGTTAAATAGTAACGGAGCATGTCTTCAAATGCTGCAGCCAGTACCCTGGTGACACGCTCGCCCCGTGGCTCCCAGCTGCTGAAATCACAGCCAGCCTGCTGCATGGTGGCCCAGCTCAAACGTGGGGATCCTTTGGGCAGGGTGACTTTTGTCTCCCCTCTGGTCAAGCACAGGAGAGAGCTCCCTAAACAGTTCTGACAAAGCTACCCTTCAAAGCCAGCCTCTCTCACTGGAAGAAACTCAGATTTCAGAAACCATGTTCCCATGGCTCACCATTCCCCTCTGTTTCTCAATTCTTTGGCATTTTGTTTGCAGGGGAACCTCGCTCAAACTCTTCGCATGTTCATTCGACGCAAATTTAACGAGCACCTTCTACGCGCCAGGCGCTGGAACTAAGCATTATGAACAAGACAAAGGCTCTGCCTTCATGAAGCTTCTATTCAAAAAACAAAAAGGATCAATGTCAAGGGGCCATAAGTGCTAATAAATAACATCAGGCAGGGAAGAACGATAGAACATGAGGGTGGAGAGGTGTCACTTACTTTAAAAGAGAAAGAACGGATACAAAACATAACCCCAATGCCAGCATCATACTTAAACCATTCAATAAGAATTTCTTAACACACTCTAACAGTCCACCCATTTTCATATCCCTCCACTGTCTGACATATTTTGCTGGCTTGCCTGGTAGGAACCTAATTTAGATTCTGATTCAAACAAATCTTTTAGTCTATAATTCCCCATCCATTAGTCCTGTCTTTGTTTTTGTTTCTTACACATTTCTGTTGAAATGAGGTCATTTGTCCTATGGAATTTCACACGGTCTGGATTTTGCTGATTGTACCCCTGTGTTGACATTTAACCTGTTGGGAGGTGCCTTTTTTTTTTTTTTACAGTATGCAGGCCTCTCACTGCTGTGGCCTCTCCCGTTGCGGAGCACAGGCTCCGGACGCACAGGCTCAGCGGCCATGGCTCACGGGCCCAGCCGCTCCACGGCATGTGGGATCTTCCCAGAGCAGGACACGAACCCACGTCCCCTGCATCGGCAGGCGGACTCTCAACCACTGTGCCACCAGGGAAGGCCGGGAGGTGCCTTTTTAAGTAGGGTGTGAATGTGACATTTGAGCAGAGACCTGAGTGAACGAAGCCAGCGAGTGAGTTCTGCAGCAACCTGAGGGTAAGAGGGTCCAGCTCGGCTTCCATTTCTGCTTAGCTTAACTGCACCCAGTCTCAGCATCTGAAACCCCATTCTTTTTTCATATAAGTGCCCTTCCTGCTGTGACAAGTAACCCAGCGGCCTTCATCAATCTGCAGTGAAATATCTGTGGATAAAAGCACTTGGCCTTTAAAACGAGAAACAACCCAAATATCCATCAACAGAATGAATCGAAACAGAGCACCATATTCATACAGTGGAATACGACTCAGCAGTGAAAAGCGAGCAGACTGCTGATTCGAGCAGGATACACGGGGTTCAATCTCAAAGTCTTCACGCTGAGTGAATGAAGCCAGGCACAAAACAGCACACATGATACAATGCCATTTATGAAGTTCAAGAATAGGCAAAACTCGGGCTTCCCTGGTGGCGCAGTGGTTGAGAGTCCACCTGCCGATGCAGGGGACACGGGTTCGTGCCCCGGTCTGGGAAGATCCCACATGCCGCGGAGCGGCTGGGCCCGTGAGCCACGGCCACTGAGCCTGTGCGTCCGGAGCCTGTGCTCCGCAACGGGAGAGGCCACACACAGCAGTGAGAGGCCCACGTACCGCAAAAAAAAAAAAAAAGAATAGGCAAAACTAATCTATGACGATAGAAATCAGAACGGTACTTTCTTTGGGGGTGATGACTGAGAAGGGGCATGAGGGAACTTTCTGGAATGATGGGAACATTCCCTGTTTTGATCTGGGTGGTGGATGCATGGTAATAACTCATCACTTTCACTTAGGATGTATGTAAATTCCTGCATGTAAATTATACTTTAAAAAAGTAAAACTTAAAAAGCAGGTGAACTGTGGCTTCTGGCGGACACAGGCCCTAGTTAACAGTTTATTAACCTTTATCAATTCTCCTAACTACTCAGGACCTCAGTTTCTTCAGCTTCAAATGGGACTAATACAACCCACTTCACTGGTATTGCCTGCAAAGCAGCACCGAATCTGGCACTGAGGAAGCCCTGAAAACAACGAGCTGTTATTCCTTAATATCATTCTAATACCCCTCCCCCAATCCCTGGCCAGCTCAGGATGACACCGCAAACCAGCAGACTCCGCCTTCATCTCCATTCCACGCCACACCTCTCTATCAGGCTCAGGCAAAGACTTAGATTTACAACGTGTTCGTTGATGCTCTGCACATGACCTCTCACTGCTGTGCTTTTAACACGTTGCTTTTATTTGATCTAATTGCAGCCACATCGAGGCTCATCACAACATTTTGCGGGAAGCTTGAAGAAGCTGATGGGTCCCCCTTACGTGTTGGGCAGCATGCCTGCCAGCGCCTGCCAGGTCTCCTGGAGCCTGGAGACAAGGGAGTTTACTGAAAAATATCCTTCTCATCTGGAATCTTTTCTCTGAGGACAGTCTTGACAACGCTGTTGCCAAACATTTGCAACCATTCATTAATTTATCAAGAAATCACAGCTTCTTGGGAAGTGTCATCGCAAAACTGACTTCTTCCTGTCCCTCTCCTTTCTTTGCTTTTGATTCTTGAAGTTTTTGTTGAAGCAAAAGGTTATTTGTCCTGGATCCGCGGTATGGATTTTACTGCCCCCATCTCTGCTCGGCTGAGTTCCCACTTTCCTTTAGGGTAACAGCTCCCTTGGTGGCATCTTGGTCCAGTTCCGGAACTTTTCAGTTACTTTTGGTTACCAGAAAAGTTCATTCCAAGGTATAAGACTTAGTATTTTTGTTCAAAATTTTTAAAATTTTGTAAATGTATTGAAGTATAAAAGACATATAGAAAAGTACACAGATCCCAAATGAACAGCTCAATGAATTTGCATAAAATGGACACATCTGTGTAAACTCCACTCAGATCAAGAAACGAAAGAAGACCAAAATCTTAGAAACCTCTCTGTGCTCCTTTCCTATAACTGCTACTCCACACAAGGTAGCCACTGTCTTGACTTCCGACACCACACATTTGTTTTGCTGCGCTTGGAATTTCACGTGAATGGAATCCAACAGTGTGTATATTCATGCATCAGGCTTCACCCACTTAACAATTTGTTTACGTTGCTGCATGTTTTTATAGTTTGTTCACTCTCATTGCCATGTGATATTCCACTATATGGTTCTGCTACATTTTATTTTTCTACTCTACTCATTCTTGATTTTAAAAAAATCCACTCTCAAGCACAATTCAGAGATTCAGTGCAGGCCGGCACTGTGGCCCCCAGCTTCTTAAGCTGGGAATGGGGAGAGGAGAGGGAGTCTTCTTTTTTTTAAAAAAAATTATTTATTTATTTATGGCTGTGTTGGCTCTTCATTTCTGTGCGAGGCTTTCTCCAGTTGCGACAAGTGGGGGCCACTCCTCATCGCGATGCGCAGGCCTCTCACTATCGCGGCCTTTCTTGTTGTGGAGCACAGGCTCCAGACACGCAGGCTCAGTAATTATGGCTCACGGGGCTAGTTGCTCCACGGTATGTGGGATCTTCCCAGACCAGGGCTCGAACCCATGTCCCCTGCATTGGCAGGCAGATTCTCAACCACTGCGCCACCAGGGAAGCCCGGGAGTCTTCTTTTAAGACCACCTCACTCTCATTTACAAAATAGCATTAAAAAATACTTAGGAATAAATTTAACCAAGGAGGTGAAAGATCTCTACACTGCCCGCTATAAAACACTGAATGAAGAAACTGAAGGTGACTCAAATAAATGGAATGATATCCCTGTTCACGGACTGAAAGAATCAGTACTGTTAAAATGTCCATACTACTCAAAGTTTTCTGTAGATTTAATGCAATCCCTGTAAGATTCCAACGATAGATATATATAGATAGATAGATATAGATTTTTTTTACAGAAATAGAGAAAACGATCCTTAAATTTGCATGGAACCACAAGAGAGTTGGAATAGCCAAAGCAATCCTGAGAAAGAAGAACAAAGCTGGAGGCATCACACTTCCTGGTTTCAAACTATATTACAAAGCTATTGTAATCAAAATAGTATGGTACTGACATAAAAAGAGACAAATAGATCAATGGAACGGAATCAAGAGCCCAAGCATAAACTCATGTATTTATGGTCAGCTAATATTTGACAAGGGAGCCAAGAATACTCAGTGGAGAAAAGACAGTCTCCACTAAATGGTGTTGGGAAAATCAGATATTTACACACAAAAGAATGAAACTAGACCCCTTAAACCACTCACAAAAATTAACTTAAAATGGATTAAAGATTTAATGTAAGACCTGAAACTATAAAACTCCTAGAAGAAAGCATAGAAAAAAGCTTCCTGACATGGGTCTTGTCAGTGGTTTTTTTGTATGACACCTAAAGCACAAGCAAAATAAATAAATAAACAAGTGGGAGGCACATCAAACTAAAAGCTTCTGCACAGCAAAAGAAACCATCAACAAAATGAAACGGCCATCTACACAATGGGAGAAAATATCTGCAAACCACAGATCTGATAAACGGTTATTACACAAAATATATAAAGAACTCATACGACTCAACAGCAAAAATACAAGTAATCCAATTTTAAAATGGGCAATATAGATGGACCTTGAGGGCATTACGCTGAGAAATAAGTCAGACAAATACAGTGTGATCTCATTTATATGTGAAATCTAAATCTAAATCTATAACTGAATCACTCTGATATACAACTGACACTAACACAATATTGTAAATCAACTATACTTCAATTTTTAAAAAAAAAAAACGCACAGAAACAGAGATCAGATTTATGGTTGCCAGAAGCAGGGGATGGGGAATGGGGCTGGGGAATTGGGTGAAAGTGGTCAAACTTCCAGTTGTAAGATATGTTAAGTCCTGGGGATGTAATATACAACACCATGTCTATAGCTAACAATACTGTTTTGTATATCTGAAAGTGGCTAAGAGAGTCGATCTTAAAAGTTCTCATCACAAGGACAGAAAATTTTGTAACTATGTGAAATGATGGATGTTAACTAATTGAGCTGATCATTTTCACAGTACATACATACATCATTATGTAATACACATTTGGCTTATATGATGTCTTATTTCAATTATATCTCAATAATACTGGAAAGAAAAACAAAAGACCTCATCCCCACCCTCTTGGCTGTGGGCTTCTTCAGAGTTGAAGCCTGAGACAGGGAGTCTCCTTACCTGAGTATCCACGTGTCAGTGCTGGCAAAGTGTCCCTGGCACTGCTGGTTCCCGGTGGCTCCGTGTGAGGCTGACCAACCTTGCTGCCATGGTGAGCACCACAAAGGTGGCTGTGTTGAGCTTTCCCCAGTCCCTCTCCAATGAGGAGACTTCTCCCAGACGGGTAGCCATGTCTCCTTTTCGCACCAATAGCAATTCGAGTTGACAATGACTTTTCCATGTTGGACATCCCATTGTGTGACCCAGTGGCCTCCTGGGCAAGCCCTACAGCTCCTTCTCAAACTCTGACCCCCATGGTTTTTCACGCAGAGCTGCAGAAAGTGCTGGGGTGTGCACCTTCCAACTGCAGTGAAGAACGGAGCTTGTCCTGGAGTTGCCCCATCTTTTTCCAACCTCAATACACCACGGTCCCTACAATCCCTGCTGTCACGGGCCATCTCTAGACCGGAGGCAGGCGCAAGGCTCCTTGTTCAAGCTCACCCCACAACTTCTGAGCTCTTCCAAAAACTCTCAGCACAGTCTTCTCCACCGGCTCCACCAGGACTGCCTGTTAGCTCTGGCAGTTCAGCAAGCAAGCAACTAACCAACCAACCGGGGAACACGAGGCCACGCTCTGCTCTGCTAATGATCACAAATGGAGTAGAAGTCATGGCGCCCGGTGGATCCCTTCAGCTGTTACTATTTTAGTACACACAAGCCTGACTCCCAATTACCAGCACCTGAATACCTTTGCCTGCAGGCTTTCTCTGACAATTGGACCCCACCCTGCCCAAGTATGCAGCAGGCTGAAATTGCCAGGGAATTAACACCCTCCAGGATCAGCCTCTAATCAATGGCTCTCCAGGGCTGGAGAATAAATACCCTGCTTATTACGTGGACTATCTCTGAGGGCACGATTTCTACTGATATCTCACTTTACAACACACCATTTTAGGGGCTGCCTTCCCTTCTCTGACTCACTTCCCCCTCCCCCTCCCATTGTTTCCCTACAAATAAACTACTTGCAATAACATTCTTTTTCCAGGGTCTGCTTCGAGGCAAACTCAAACTAAGACACCCATGATTCTCTTGGAATCCCCCTCGCTTGGCTTCAGAAAGGTGAACGGTCCCTAGGTCTCCCTAGTGAGGATAGAATAGCTTTTAAAGAAAGGGGAGGAGGAAGAGAAGAAAAAAAGGAGTGGGTTTCCCCCACATACAGTCTTTTGTTACTTCTTTCCAAGGCTGGTCCTAACATCCAGGCTTGCAGGCTTCTCTCAGCCACCAAGGATTTACATTCTCATTTTTCTTCATCTTCCACCAGGGATCACTCAGCAGGGCTTAGAATATTCTTGCCTGCTCTTTTCCCAGTCCCGGATGGCTGCCTCCCAAAAACAGAACAGCTCTTGGCACCCAAAAAAAGCAAGGGGCTACAAATCGCTCCACTAATGGTCTCCAATGGGATTTCAGAGACAAACTCCCATTGTAAGATTTCTGGGTCAGAAACTTCTGCCAAATTCCCAAATATTCCTCCTGTTGTCAAGCGGGAGAGACCAAGGCTCCAAAATACTCAGGTTTCAGGTTCGTATCTGCCTCCACCAGGTCCTCTTGGAGACGGAGAGGCTCACTGATTTGGCCCAATTTCAACATGGTCTGATTTGCAGTGGCTGGGCCTACAGCGTTAGGTAGAACCCTCCCCTCTATTCCTTTTTTTAAAATATAAATTTATTATTTATTTAGTTAGTTTTGGCTGCGTAGGGTCTTCGTTGCTGCGTGTGGGCTTTCTCTAGTTGTGGCAAGCGAGGGCTACTCTTCGTTGTGGTGTGCAGGCTTCTCATTGCAGTGGCTTCTCTTGCTGCGGAGCATGGGCTCTAGGCACGTGGGCTTCAGTAGTTGCACCAGGTAGGCTCAGTACTTTTGGCTCGCAGGCTCTAGAGCACAAGCTCAGTAGTTGTGGCGCACGGGCTTAGTTGCTCCACGGCATATGGAATCTTCCCATGCCAGGGCTCGAACCTGTGTCCCCTGCATTGGCAGGCGGATTCTTAACCACTGTGCCACCAGGGAAATCCCCCCTCCCCTCTATTCTTGACAGAGGGTCTAAGGTTGGGCCTCTGGGATTCCAGGATCCCCCGAATACTGCTGGCAAAATTGTCTGTGCATTTGTTCATCTGCATTATTCTGAGTAGGTTCAGAGCTTCCCAAAACTTCTCAAAGAGGCCTAGTACCCTCTATCTTTAGTAGGAGAGCGGAATTTTTGAAAAATAAGTAACTTGGGCTTTCCTGGTGACGCAGTCGTTGAGAGTCCGCCTGCCGATGCAGGGGACACGGGTTCGTGCCCTGGTCTGGGAAGATCCCACGTGCCGCAGAGCAGCTGGGCCCGTGAGCCATGGCCGCTGAGCCTGCGCGTCCGGAGCCTGTGTTCCGCAACGGGAGAGGCCACAACAGTGAGAGGCCTGCGTACCGCAAAAAAGAAAAAAAAAGAAAAATAAGTAACTTTTCTGGGCTCCAGTGATCCCACATCAAATTCACCAAGAACATGTAACCCAATTATGTCCAATTGGCCTTGGGGCTGGGTTCTAGGCCATGACGCACCCCAAACAGCACAAACTCAACTGCAGAAAACCTGGAGAAATAATGTAAGGGTCTTCCAAGAGGACATGAAGGGATAGTAAAGACTGAGTCGCACTACGTCACATGTGCTAACTTTCCTCTGTAGACATTTCTTTCCCCAAATTCTCACTCACAGAGGCAGCTGCTCCCCCCAAATCCCCTTTTCCTGCCTCTTCCTCAAGACCCTCTCTTATGCCCCTTTCTTTCACCTCTTCCACCCCTTTCTCCCAAGCAGCTTAGAGGCTTTTCTGATGTAAATCTACTTGGCCTCTCTCAGCTGCTCACCATTATCCTCTCAACTCATTAACAGGGCAGCTCAACAAGGGGCTGAGGAGGGACTTACACGTGGTTCACCATGGTTGCAGACCCCGAATTGCAATTCTCTGCTGATCCCAAAGAAACCCATCTTTGCTGGAGAAATATCTGGCCCTCTATTTGCTTTAGGTCAACACCTATCAGGAAGGGAGTTGCGGGACCTCCCTGGCAGTCCAGTGGTAAAGAATCTGTCTTACAATGCAGGTGACGTGGGTTCTATCCCTGGTCAGGGAACTAAGATCCCACATGCAGTGGGGCAACTAAGCCTGCGCACCACAACTACGGCGCTCGCGCACCTCAACGAGAAAGACTGCGTGCTGCAAACTACAGAGCCCGTGCGCCCTGGAGCCTGCATGCCACAACTAGAGAGAGAAGCCCGCACGCTGCAATGAAGAGCCCACGGGCCTCAACCAAGAGTCCGTGTGCCGCAACTAAGATCCGACACAGCCAAAAAACATTTTTTTAATAAATAATAAATAAATCTTTAAAATAAAAGGTTCAGGGCTTCCACCACAGAGGCCACAGGTTCGATCCCTGGTCGGGGAGCTAAGATCCTACGTGCCAGGGGGTGCCCCGTGCCCCAACAAACATCCCGTGTGCTGACACAGCCAAAAGCAAAAATGAATAATAATTTTTTTAAAGCCTATTTTTAAAAAACATGTTACTTTTTAAAAAAAGAAGTTTCTAGAAGGTAGTGGAGGCAAGTTATACACAAATAGTTCTTTTCCTGTTGTACACTCCCTGGGTAGTTAGAAATGAAATTGAAGAACTGGTTCCCTTTAAAACGTAAACTGTACTATGAAAAATAACATGAGGCAGAGCTGTTTGAACTATAACAGAAAGATATCTAAGATATAACAAGCAGGGAGACTAGGGTGAGGCCAGCCTAGGGCCTACCTGCAGGGCCCTGAGAGTAATGTTTAAGAGTGAGATGCCTGGGGTGCAAAATATAAGGAGGCGCTCACCCCCGGGGTTGTACACGTGCTGGTCCTGCACCAGCGTGCACCTAGGGGGGAGCGCCTCCTTAAATTTTGCACCCTAGCTGTCTCACTCAACTCACCCTCATCCTGGCCCAGATAGTCAATGCAAACAAATAAAGCAGAATCATCCCACACACACTATTATACTCTCACGTGTAAACAGTCCACATGTGCGTCAAATATATAGAAAGATCCGGTGGGGATGGCACCGAAACAGTCACGTGGTTCATCCCCAGGAGTAGGATTGGAGGGTTCATCCTTCCCTCCTAACTTGACCCATTTCTGCGCTGTTTGAAGTTTCAAAATAACAATCTCTTAGGGCTTTAGTAATTTTAGACAATCCAGAAAAATAAAGAGAATAATAAACCGTATTACATGTTAAAGGGCCTGCAAAAAAAAACATTAAAAGAAAACAGATTGTCAGGGGTTTCTTCTTGTGGTCAGATGCAAATGGTGAAAATTGAGACATGTATGGAGGATTCTTTCCCCCTGATTTCAAAGCACTCTCTCTTGGGTTGTTTCCCTCCGAGAACGAAGGCAGCACGGCCACCCACCTCTGATTCATCCAATCTGAGGTTTGCTTTTGCAGCAGGTTTAAGTCAGCATTCCCCTGGGACGCGCAGCGAAGGGCAGGATGGTTGTTTTCCCTTTCTTTCCCCTAAAACGGGGTTTCGTAAAGATAACAATCAATCCTGCTCTGCATGGAAGGTCAGAGAGGGGATGGGCCGAAGGAGCCAGAGTGACCGAACTTCAAATGTCCGGCCAGTTGATACACCTAGCAAGGCTTTGAGCCATTAGTGAAGAAGCCCACAGATTCGACTTGTTTTTTTTCCAGACTCTAAACTTTCTCATCAGTCAAATTTTTCCACCTGTCTTATCCAGCTTTTTCAGGGAAACATTTTTTAAAAATCGACTTGACTCTTAAGCAGAGCAGAAAAGTGTAATAACTTCCCTCTCTTCCTGCCTGGCATAATCTGCATTTCCCTAGTACCTGACTTATCCTGTCTGAAATGAGTTCTCCATCTTCTGCACCATTTCCATCATTCTTCGGCCCAGACAGGCAGGAGACAGACCAACCCTGTTGCCCAAGAGGTGGTTATCAAGACCCCGGGGAGCTGTGAGCCTGCTGGCCACACCCCAGACACCCCAGAGCAGTGATTCTCAGCTAGGGGTAACTTGTCTCCCAGGGGATGTCTGGAGACATTTTTGGATGTCACATCTTAGGGGGAACTATTGGCATCTGGTGAATGTAGGCCAGGGATGATGTTAAACATCCCATAATGCACAGGACAGTTCCCCACAACCCAGAATAATCGGGGCCCAAATATCCACAGTGCTGAGGTTGAGAAACCCTGTCCTAGAGCCTTGCTGCTCAAAGGATGGTCCATGGACCGGCAACATCGATATCCCTTGGGAGCTTATTAGAAAAGCAGAATCTCAGGTCCCACACATACCCCAGGTTGAAATACAGCAGAAGGTGTGTCTCACGTCAGGATAGGCTAGTGTAAGGGTTAGCAAACTCTTCCTGTAAAGGGACAGATAGTAAATATTGTGGGTTTTGAGGGCCTGACAGTCTCTGATGCAACTACTCAACGGTAACTACTCACCTATGTGTTTGCAGTGTGGAATCAGTCCCCCTAGAAGTGCCACCCACCTCTGTCACATTTTATTTGCCAAAGCAAGTCACGTGGCCCCGCCTAGTTTCAAGAGGGAGGGATCTGTGCCCTGAAGGATGGCAATTCCTGATGCCTACCCAGATCCATCCTCCCCAGAAGTCCCAGCCCTGTGCCCGTGTATGATGCCATCAAGGGTTTGAAGAGACTTGGGCAGAGTTACATCCCAGGTCTGGCCTGGAACATTTCGTGAGGAACTCATACGCTCCTCACGCCCTACTAAGGAATAACAGCACAAACCTTCCTAGACCCGAATGCCTGCTTTGTCCCAGGCGTGCACATACATACCTCAGACCCCATTAACATACCTCATACCTTAACATACCTCATACCTTAACATACCTCATACCTTTCCACCCTCAAAAGAGTTTCAGGAGGTGGATGCCTTTCCTTTCTTTCTTTTCTTCTTTTTCTTTTTTGGCTATTCCACGCAGCATGTGAAACTTCCCCAACCAAGGATCAAACTCGTGCCCCCTGCAGTGGAAGCACAGAGTCTTAACCACTGGACCACCAGGGAAGTCCCTGCCTTTTCCAGATGAAGAGGCAGAGAGAGAACGTGATTTACCCAAGGCCACAGGCTGGTAGCTGGTAGAGTTAGGACTCAAACTCAGGTCTAATCTCAAAGCCTATATATTTTAACATCCTCATGACCAGATATTTTCTGAACACTTACTAGGTACCAGGCATTGTATATACTTTTTCGTGTTTTTAATCCTCACAATAACCCTATGAAGTAGGTATCAGTAGCTCCATTTAAATGATAAAGAGGAGGGGCCAAGAAGTTAAGCAATGTGTCCAAGGTCATACATTCACTGATAGAACCAAAATTCTAACCCAGATCTATTGACTTCTAGTAACTTCCAGTACTACGACATCTGACATCCGTTTCATAACTGAGGTCCTAGGGCACTGACGGTGCCCTGCTCATATCACTTGGGCCTTATCACTTTATGGTCATCAGCTGACTTGAAGCTATCAGGACCTGCATCTCTTTGCCTGAGGCCTTTCTCAGAAGCCACACAGGGATGCTGCTCTGTCTGTGCTCATGAAAGGTCACCAAAGTCAGGAAATCACCACCTCAGGACCAGCACCCAACCCCACCCAGCTCTCAACCAAAGACTATTGGAGCAGATATACAAATACCCCAGCTCCTTTGCCTCCTGGGTTCAGTGACTCTGGGCCACGTGTCCCCAGTGGATAAAGCGCCCGTCACCCCAGCAGCTGCTGACTTGACCATGCATCCTTTATTGGCTGCCATCTCAGGTTGTCAGCTTCAACAAATAAAAATTAGAGGACCCCTCCCCAGTTAAATCTGAATTTCAGATAAAACTGATTTATTTTTTAGTATAAGTATGTCCCCAGGCAATATTTGGGACATACCCTAAAAAAAAATTGTTATCTAAAAAATATTACATAGGACATGCTTATATTTTTAAAATTACTCGTTGGTTATCTGAAATTCACATTTTATTGGGGTCCTGCACTTTACCCAACAACCCTGCTGCCGTCCTTTCCTGTGTCATATGCCCCCTTCCCCACCTGTGCTGCCCATACAAATGGCTGCCACTTGCATCTTGGTCTCAGAGTCTGTGCCGGGGGACCTCGAACTAAGATGGAGGGTGACATAACGGGAAGTAAAGCACGTCTGCCCACGGCAGAGATTTTACTGATGCTTTAAGGTCCATCTGGGCTCCTTGGGAGCCAGGACAATGGAGCCTTCAGCCAACCTCCACGATCACCATTTTAAATACAGCTTATACAGTTGACCCTTGAACAACACGGATTTGAACTGCACAGGTCTACTTATATGCAGATTCTTTTCAGTTGTAAATACTACAGCATTACGAGGCCCTCCAAGATGCAGAACCACGGATACGGATGGAGGAAACACCAATAGGGAGGGCCTAGGAAAAATGACAGGCGGATTTTCCACTTTGCAGACGACTGGCACTCCTCACCCTCACACTGTTCAAGGTCAACTGTATAGAGAAGAGAAACCTATCCTCCTACATCACCAATGCAGTCACAGCTTGGGGCTTCCTGTGGGAAGTAGCCCTTTTTCCCCTCCGTGTATGTTCCTCCCCTAAGCACTGACAGATGCAGACATTTCTGACACATTGTATCTGGGATTCCCTCCACTGTGTTCAGCACTGATCAATCAGACAGATAAATATTCAGGATTACACGGGCCAGATTCTGTTGCCACTGAATGGCCACCCTACTCTCCACCTTCCTTGCTAACATACCTGATTTTATATACCTCCTTCAGAGCAGCTTCATCCTTCAGGAGAAGCCCAAGCTATCCCCAGAGTGTGTCAAAGGCAATCCTGGTATCTCCACTGCCGTTACCAATAAATGGTTTAGAAATGGATATGAGATGCGGTGCTGGCCAGGGGGATGTGAAGAGGCATGTGGGAAACATGTCTTTGCTCAGGAAAAGAGACGTGTAGCAGATGCCGGGTGCACCACCCAGACCCCCCTTCAGGACAGAAGCTCTCACTCCTGCACCTTCCAAGAGGTCTGTGGCCAAGGTTAAGCCCAAATCCAGTGACTGGTCCATGTAGAAGCACATAGGTCCAGCCTCTTGCCTCAACTTGGGAAACTGAGGATCCAACCAGCTCCAGGGTGCCCTGTGGGGTCACCTGAGGCCTCTGCTGCAACTGCATCTCAGCTCAATTCCTCTTGCTGGCCAGTCCTGTCTGTCACTCCCCATCAGGTCCTGTTCCTGAGAGCAATCATCCGTCACCTCCCTGCATGCAAATTTCCACTTTAGGAACTGCGCCAAGTCAATGTGGGAGAAGCAGGTTCCCTTCTCACTAGAAGATGCTGCTTTCTGCACAGGGAACTACAGAGCCCCGAGGGAACCAACTAAGAAGATAAGTCAACAATCTCAGGATGACAGAGCAAAAAGATGATAAGAACCTGCATCTTTAATGTTGTCAGTGGAGCCACTAAATTAAGCCACTCTGCAACTGTCCTACTTCCAGACAATAAACATTCCTTGTCAATCCAGTTAATAACACTGTATTATATTTTTGAAAGATGCTAAGAGAGTAGACCTTAAAAGTTCTCATCATAAGAAAAAAAATTATAACTATCTGTGGTGATGGATTGTAACTAAACTTACTCTGGTAGTCATTTCACAATATACACATATATCAAATCATTACGTTATACACCTAAAACTAACACAGTGTTATGTGTCAATCACGTCTCAAGTAAAAATGAATAAAAATAGAATATTCCTTGCTGATAAAGCCTCTTTTAGTTTGGTTTATATTACTTGCAGCCAAAATCATTTGAAATCATATACAGCATAGGAATAGTACGCAAAAGGAAATACTCCAAGACAGAGAAGAAATGCTTCTGAGAACAGCATGGGTTCCAGAAGTCCAGCACTTAGGTGACCAGCCAGGACACTCCTCCAATTTCAGGTGAAGTTCCCTATCCTAACCACACTGTGACTTCCTCTCTTCTTTTCATGCCACTGTTACCCAGCAAAGCCAGAGACTAAGAAGTAGTGGGCGTTTGTGTGCACAATTCTGAGAAACAAGGAAGCTGCAGACAGTCCCTTACCACCTTGCAATTCACGCACCAGCCACGCCTCTATTTCGCTTTCCTTCTTTTTCTTGTTGTTTAGAAAAAAGGAGCAGAGAAGCATGTCAGGCCAGGAAAGGCTAACTCATCCCAAGTGATGTCTACCTTGTAAATACAATGAAATACTACAGGATGCTCAAAAAATATTTATACGGTTTTGCTCCCTTGTGATAAAACGAACTACTCAGCTACATCCCCAGCCAGGAGACGTGTCAGTGACTCTCTCCTGAAAGTCACAGGTACCTTTGGCACATGAGCTGTTGTCACTGAGCTAAAGATCAGAGAAGCTGAACATTAGGGAGCTGTTATGGTATGCATGTTTGTGTCACCCCCAAATTCATATGGTGAAGCCTGAATTCCCAAGGTGATGGCTTTTGGAGGCTGGACCTCTGGGAGGTAATCAAATCATGAGGGTGGAACCCTCATAATGAGATTGATGCCCTTCAAGGAAGAGACTTGACAGAACTTGCTTTAATCTCTCTCTCTCTCTCTCTTTTCTACCTCTGTCTCTATCTTTACCTCACATCCATGTGAGGACAAGCAAGAATGCAGTTGTCTATAAGCCAGGAAGTGGGCCCTTACCAGACATCAGACTACTAGCATCTTAATCCTGGACTTCCCAGCCTCCAAAACCATGAGAAATAAACGTTTATTTATTTATTTTTGAGGTGATTTTTTTTAAAAAAATAAATTTATTTATTTATTTTTGGCCGCTTTGGGTCTTCGTTGCTGTGCGCAGGCTTTCTCCAGTTGCGGCGAGCGGCGGCTACTCTTCGTTGCGGTGCATGGGCTTCTCATTGCAGTGGCTTCTCTTGTTGCGGAGCACCGTCTCTAGGCGTGCGGTCTTCAGTACTTGTGGCACGCGGGCTCAGTAGTTGTGGCTCACGGGCTCTAGAGCGCAGGGTCAGTAGTTGTGGCGCACGGGCCTAGTTGCTCCGCAGCATGTGGGATCTTCCTGGACCAGGGCTCGAACCCGTGTCCCCTGCATTGGCAGGCGGATTCTTAACCACTGCACCACCAGGGAAGCCCGAATGTTTAGTGTTTAAGCCACCCCGTCTATGCTATTTTTGTTGTAGCAGCCCAAAGTAAGACAACAACCAAACATGCAACTCAAGCCTGTAGCTTCTCCAGTCTGAGTCTTTTTTTTTCACCACTTATATAGAAGATTAAGATCAAGCCTCTGGAATCAAACAGCCTAGGGTTAAGTCCTAGACCTTGGATAAGTTATTTAACTCTTCTCAACTTATTTCAACATCTATAAAATGGGAAAACTAATAGTAACAGTGAGCTTAGGCTAAATCCTGATGCAGTAACAAACAACCCCCAAATCGCAGTGGATTGCAACAATCAGAGTTTATGGCTTCCTAGACTCACATGTCCATCGTGGGCTGGCTGTGGCTTGCCTTTGAGGGATCTTTATTCTGTGATGCAGGCAGGCAGTCTGCATTTGGGGACACTGCCAACCTCGTGGCAGAGGAAAAGAGACCCTGGCAGAAATACATAATGACTGTGAAAGCTTCTGCTTAGAAGTCATGCTACACAGCCCCAAACTTGTCACACAGCCAAGACTGAAGCAATACGGTGGAAAGTAAAATCCTCCCATGGGGAGGATGGGCCAATGTTTTGAATAATAATATAATCTACCAAACAAAAAGACACAACAGTTACAGGAATCGAAGGCTAGGGGCACATTTAAGTATTCGAAAAGCTAGCTATCATAAATATTAGGGCCACCATTTCAAGTTCTAAGTTACTTAGGCCAAGGAACTTTTTACAAAGCGGCCCTCCTATTCAGTACTCACTTAGATTAAGCCTCTGAAAGCCCTAACTCTGTTTAGAGAGTATATGGATTATTAGGTACTATGAATCAGTGACCAAGTAAATAAAATTGATTCAACTATAAAACGGGACTAGAAATAATGTCTACCTCCTAGTGATGCTAGGAAGATGAAATAAGATAATCCACACAATGGTCCATGAAAGATGGCTGCAAACTCTTGGTGAATTTTCCCAGTGAAAGTGGAGTCTAATTCCCTTCACCTTCAATCAGCTGGTTTTCATGATCAAGAGAATGTGGCAGAAGTTTCAGGACTTCCAAAGCTAGGTCATAAGGAGCCTTGCAGCTTCTGCCCAGCCCTCCTAGAACACTTGTTCTTGGAGCACTGAGCTGCCACATAAGGGGTAAAGGGCTCCAGCTGGAACCCAGTCTTCTAGCTGTCTGGCCCAAGTGCCAGAGATTTGAGTAAAGCCACCTCGAAGCCATGCAGAACATAAGACTGGCCCGGCTGAGCCCTGCCTAAATCCGTGGCCCACAAAATCATAAGATGATCAAATGGTTGTTTGAGCCACTAAATTTTAGCACAGTTTGCTATTCGGCAATAGATAACCAGGACACATGCAAGCCTGTAGCAGTGTGTCTGACTCACAGTTGATTCAGAAAATATTCTACTGTAATTAGATCATAGCTAAACTCCCAACTCATCTTCTCCTTTCAGTTTGGAAGCCTGTGACTTAGAACTGAGAAAAGGAGGTAAAGAAGCATCTTGAGTCAAATGTTTCAGGAGCAGTTTCCTCAGCTTCCCCTAAATGTAAAGAAAAGAGGAGGAATATCCCTAAGGTCCATAAAAGGAGCCTTAAACATGTAAGACTCCTAACTTGAGGAATATCAGAAATCTCGTGGTTTCCCTTAGGTATGCTTGTGTCTAAACCCTTAAAGGAAGTAAAAATTCAACATTTTTAATTCCCTTAAAACTTCAGGTAAAATTGCCGCACTGATATGATGCCCCATGTTGACCTGGTGAGGACACATGCCCTTTCACACCCACCACACTCCTTCAGGACACTGTATACCTCATTTGGAGAAGCAATGATCTAGATTCTAGAGTTGGAAAATTCCCCTATTCAAGAATAAATAAGCAAATATGTCTGGGCTGGTGCCAACCCTTTTGTTGTTGATTTGTTTGTTCTTTTTTTTTTTGGCCGTGCTGTGTGGCATACAGGATCTTAGTTTTTTCCCTGACCAGGGATCGAACCCATGCCCCCTGCACTGGAAGCATGGAGTCCTAACCATTGGACCACCAGGGAATCCCTGTTTGTTCTCTTGACATGGGGAATTGGCCATTTGAGATGGAGATTGAGACAGCAATGCCATGAGTTCAGCAAATACCACCTCCTTTTCTACTTGGGGACACAGCTACACCATATTTCCCAGTGTCCCCTGCAGAGAGATAGGATCATATGACAGATCTGGTCCATGGAATGTAGGCAGCAGTGATGGACACCCCTTCCTGGCCTGGGCCCTAGCAGACTTCCTATGTGACCTTCCAAGACCCTAGGGGATGAAAAACCCAAGGGTGGAGGGGGCCTGGCTCCCTGAATGACTGAGTAGAGCAGACTCAACCCACTGGCCAGCTCCACCAGCACTGGACTATGGCCTCAGCGAGAAATAAGCCTTTGGTTTGTTACACCATGAGGTTGAGGGGTATTTGTTGCAGGAGTGAGCCTTTCTTAACTAACACAAAGGTATGGGGTAGGGAGCGTGTTGTGCTCTTCTCCCATCTCCACAACGAGCAAACCACAGTCAGAAGGCCGTTGTCAGAGAATTTAGCAACAGCAGTTAAACTGTGTCACAACTCCCAGAAGAAAGGAAAGAGCCTCAGAGTGCTGGCCCTGCCCTCCCTGGGCTCCTAAGGGTACGAAGCAAGAATCTTCTATTCTCTCTTTCTCTCTGCAGGGGAACAGCAGGCATATATCTAGCACATCACTTTCTGCTGGCTCCACTGACAAGAAGATGAAATTCTATCACTCATCCGACAGGATACCTCACAAGTGACTAGTTTAATCCCTGAGGCCTCTTTAGAAGGAGAATCCTCTCCTTTCTCGGCAATTCCTCCCTTTCCTCAGCCTTGTTTCCATGAAGCAAGAGAGTCAGTCGTACTCAGATCAGCTCAGCAGGGAACAGATATTCTTGGAGTGATTCTTCCCCAATTTGGTGGACTGAATTGAATAGCTATTTATCAGAGTTCAAAATGGTGCCTTTTGCATAACACGGCCTTGGGACTATACCCTGGAAATCACTCCGTCCAGTATGCAGCAAAGGGATGTTCTTGTGTTGAGAGGGACAGGGTGTACCAGGACCTGGGCAGGACCAGGCAAGATGAAGAGCTTTGGCAGAGGAAGAAATTAGCATCTGCTACCGATTTCTTCAGCTTTGGGGACTTGGATGTCCTTGGCCACCTTTCCCTAGAAACTGGAATCCCAGAGGTTAATGTAGTAAGTGACTTGGAAAGGAGCCCAAACCTAGAGATCACATAGAGCTAGGTTTGACTGCCAGCTCCAGCACGGACTACAAGCTGTGTGACCTAGGGATATAACTCAACCTCTCTGAGATCCTGCTTTTACACCTGGAAAATGGGGACTGATGAAACCTATCTCATAGAGTCCTTAAGAAGGGTGAATGAAATAGTGAGTAAAATGCCTGTCATCACAGTCGCCCTTCCCCTCGATCCCTCTTCAATATCTGGAACCACACGTTTTGGGATCTTCAAAGTCACTACTCCCTTTAAATCCTCAAAATTGACCTCACTATCTTACTGCTCCTCACTGGCCATTGTATGACATTTGCAATGGAAAGAAGCTAGGAAAACAAGCTTGAGACTTCAGAGTAGAAGCCACTGTAGACCTGGTAGCTGGAGCTACCTAGTATCTTAGGGGTTAGCAGCCCCATTTAACACTTAAAAGAGCCCCTGTATAACACCCAATCCCCCAACCACCCCAATCTCTACCCTGCACTAGCGCAACAGGAGGAAATCAGAGGCTGGCTAGCAGACCATACCATATCCTCCTGTCATATCTCAAACGCATGGCCAGGTTGCAAATAGATAGCACGTGCCCCTCTACTGTCTAGTCCTACACCTGTGGCAGACGTCACAAATCAATCACAGCACTCTTCCCCACTGATCCCAGACAAGTCAGCAGAATCTTTCCCCACAGAGTACCCCAGCAGACACCACCAACCAATCAAAAACATCATGCAAGTAGGAATCTCTTTATCAAACCATAAACATCTGCCCTCCAGAGTGGCTGAGCCATGGAGGGTGAACAGGAAGCCAGAGAGACACAGTAAGGAGGAAACCACGATGGATCGCTGAGCTGCCAAGTGCTCACAAGAACCCATTCATAAGTGCTAAGAAAATCCGGATGAAACCATGCAATTAGTCATGGAATCCAGGTCTGAAGGGCTCTTTCCAAAGCACAATTTCTGCACTTTCTCTGTATTGCTTGCTGGGCATTGACTTCCCTGTGGCAAGGACGTTTTCTCCAGAGAATGAGCAAAGCATAAAGAGAGGGGGGTCATTTTCACACAGGTCCAGGCATCGTTAGCCAAGCTGTTAACTAACCACAGGTGTCAGCAAGGGCAGTTAACCAGAGCTCATCCCACCTACAGGACTGTTAACAAGACAGTGACATATAGCCCAGGGTGTTAAATCTTCCATGGCAGGAATCCTTGTCTTTGGTGAATGGCCGTGAATCAACCAAACAGGATATGCCGGGATGTTTAAGACGGCCGTATATTTATTTATGAGTGAATGACCAGGTCAGTATTTCTGCCAGTTACCTTTATGGTTTTTATAAGATTTGGATAATGCTTATTTATCGCCCATACCATTTCCCATTCACAACGGAGCTTTGTGGGACATTTAGAGACGTTTCTAATGTTTTCTGCTGGTCTCTCTGGCATGAATAAAAGGATCTGTTTTCTTAGGGTTTCTCCAAGGAACTCATGCGAAGCTAATTTGGATGATAAAATGGTATCATTTCAAACATCTTCATGAACGGATTATATTATTTGAACCTTTTCAGGGGAAGAGATTAATCATGTGGTTTGCATCACCAACCTTATAATTTTAATAACAAGGCTGGTCACTTGAAGAGCCAAAATACATCTTTTACAATGAAATATGCTACATTAGGAAAATATCTTGTGTTTCTGTTGGACTGTGCTGATGTCATTGGCAATCCAAGGGGTGAATTTGTTTCCAGAATGGGCAATATCTACCCAAGATGAAACTCTATCGTTTACTGCTACTGTGAACTACAATATTAATAGCTTCCATTTACTGAAAGTTTATTTTGATCAGACTGTATGCACAGTGTCTCAAGCCAGAGGGTAAGAACCCATATCCCGTATTATGCAGATGAAGACACTGAGGCTTCAATGAACACTGTGGTACATGTCATGGAAGCAACCTGAGTGTCCATCGACAGACGAATGGATAAAGAAGATGTGGCACATATATACAATGGAATATTACTCAGCCATAAAAAGAAACAAAATTGAGTTATTTGTAGTGAGGTGGATGGACCTAGAGCCTGTCATACAGAGTGACGTAAGTCAGAAAGAGAAAAACAAGTACCATATGCTAACACATATATATGGAATCTAAGAAAAAAATGGTTCTGATGAACCTAGGGGCAGGACGTGAATGAAGACGCAGATGTAAAGAATGGACTTGAGGACACGGGGAGGGGGAAGGGTAAGCTGGGACGAAGTGAGAGAGTGGCATGGACATATATACACTACCAAATGTAAAATAGATAGCTAGTGGGAAACAGCCGCATAGCACAGGGAGATCGGCTCCGTGCTTTATGACCACCTAGAGGGGTAGGATAGGGAGGGTGGGAGGGAGACGCAAGAGGGAGGGGATATGTGGATATACGTATACATATAGCTGATTCACTTTGTTGTACGGCAGAAACTAACACAACACTGTAAAGCAGTTATACTCCAATGAAGATGTAAAAAAAAAAAAAAAGAAAGAAAAAGAAACTGAGGCTCCACATTGGTAACTAACATCCCTCAAGGCCCGCAGCTAGTACTGAAAGAAGCAGGACTCACAGACACATTGGTCCAATGCCCAGGCTCGTCCCTCTCCAGCTCTGCTCTGCTGTCCTTGTGGCCTCTGCCTTCAGATACCCTCCTCCCCCAAGTTACTTTACATGGCCAAATCCATGAGAAAAAAAAAATCAAACTGGCTGCCACACACCATGGAGACATAATGAAAAGCTAATTGACTGCAACTCTTATGTTCCAGCCCACACTTGCGGTGGCCAGGGGAAGTCATCTCAGCCATGCAAACGGCGACCCACTGGTTTGAAGCGGTGCCAGGGGCCGGGCTGTCCAGCTCAGAGGAGCCGGGCGCAGACCCTCACCTCCTGCCTGCCCTTGGCCAAGTGCGCTCATGTCCCCCATGTCTCTCACGTCCGGTTCTCTACCAAACAGCTTCAGGACAGCATCTCTGCCACCATCACCATCATCACAAACCACACTGGCAGCCTTATAACCGCTCACTCTATGGCACATTGGATGTGCCGGGCAAGGAGTGCTATTTATATATAATATGGGGCTCTATATCAGATGTGCCTGTTCTCATTTTATTCTCCCCACCTCTGGAAGTAAGGAGAGTATTCCACCCATCTGACACGCGAGGAAACTGAGGTTTCACTTGGGTCTGTCTAAAGTCACACAACAAGAAGGTAGAAAAGCTGGGGACAGGACTTCTCCGGTGGTCCAGTGGTAAAGACTCCGTGCTTCCACTGCAGGGGGCACGGGTTCAATCCCTGGTCGGGGACCTAAAATCCCACAAGCCTTGGGATGGAGCCAAAAAAGAACAAACCAGAAAAGCTGGGGACTGGGATCCAGGCTGCTACCTCAGAGCCCAGGCATTTACCCTCGTATGGTAGAGGCTGAGAACCCTTCTCCAAAAAGACAAAGTGACACCCTCCTAGCACGAACCCATAGGTGGTCTCGGCGCTGGGATGATAACCGGGGCTCTCTCCTCATTCTAGAACTTTCTCCACCATGCCACACTGCCCCAACCTCTCTCCCTTTTTATTCCCCAGCAACTGGGCACAGACTGTTGGCGTGCCCTATATCAGGAACTGTGCTATATGCTGACAGGAAACAGCAACAACAAAACAAAAATAAATGGAAAGAAGTCATGATTCCTGTTCTCAGCAACCCCAGAGTCAGACTGCCCTTTGTTAGACTCCTGGCTTTGCTGTCAACTAGCTCTGCAAACTTGGACAGATCACTTGACTTAATCTGGGCCTCAGTTTCTCTATTTGCAGAATGGGATAATGTTAGTACTTTCTTTGGGAAGTTACTGTGAGGATTAAAAAGATGACTAATGCAAGTTTAAATGGGGTAAGGTCTGTACAATGCCTGCTATATTCTCTGGATATTTTTAAGCTCTTAGCAAATGATGGAAGCTATTTTATTTTCACCAGCACATTAAAATATACATATAATTCTACCCACAAGTTGACATCCAAGTGCCAATCTAGAATTATAAAGAGGAGTTCTAGGGACTTCCCTGGCGGTCCAGTGAAGACTCTGCGCTTCCACTGCAGTGGGTGCAGGTTTGATCCCTGGTCAGGGAACTAAGATCCCACATGCCACATGTCAAAAAAAAAGAGGAGTTCTTAAGGAAGAAACTGAGGTGTGAAATAGAATTGTCTGGGGGGGTCTCCTAGAGGAAATATGGATTAGTTTGGTTCTTGAAATTTGGATACATAAAGTTCAGATGATGAGTAATAATAAAAAACATGTAACTCACAATTTCCTGTGTAATCAGGGTCTCGACATCAGGCCCTGTATTCCTTACAACCCTAGCTGTCTACATATCCACATTTAATACATGTGAAGGGAGTGAAGCTCAGAGAGGTGAAATGACTTGCCCCAGGCCACACAGCCACAAAGCAGTTGAACCAAGAGTCAATCCACATTTGTCTGACTCTCTGGCCTATTCTTTCCTTCTCATAAAAGTCACTGGGGATTGCCCAGAGGGCGGTGGAGTGAGAAAAGCTACCCATGGAGAGTAGAGAGTTCTTCCTGATGGATGGTGGCCATGACTGTGGACAAAATTCAGGAGGTGTATAAACTTGGATGGGAATAAAAATTACACCGTCCTTTTCATTAACATTTACCTGGAGTTGAACATCGCCTTCCATTTTGAATCTAGGCAATGATCAGCAACGTTATCAGCCGCACCTGTGGCTGTTTCCCCACTAGGTCTGTGGGCCAACACCCCAGAGTGGTAAAGTATGTAATCTGCCTCCGAAGCCAGACTTCTCTCTGCTCTGCTCCACTGCACGTTTCTATCAGTAAATGTACCATTCTGTGTCTTAAGTGATTGCTCATTTGATCAACTCTTTGCCTAGAATGGAACACCCCTGAGGCCAGAAAGCCTCTCTTGTTCATCTATGAGTAATGAATCTTAGCATTTGATCCAGAACGTGGCACAGAAAGGGCCTTAATAAATGCTTGTTGCCCACTGGGGGGCAGCCTTCCACAATGGCTCCCAGGGACCCTGCTTCCCGCTATTCATGCCCTTGTGTAATCTCCACCCCTGGAGTGTGGGCCCAGGGACTTGATTCTAACACACAGAACACGGAAAATGTGATGGATGTCACTTCTGAGAAGTGTTAAAGGGCAGTGGCTATTGTCTGGCACACTCTGGCTCTTATCACACACCTGCCCTGATGGAGAGGACCACCTGGCAAGGAATGGAGGGCAGCCTCTGATCATCAGCCGATGATGAAATGAGGCTCTCAGTCCAAGAACCCACAAGGGATCCTACAGAAACCACTGAGGGACTTGGAGGTGGATCCTGCCCCATTTGAGCTTTTGGATGAGACCACAGACCCTGTGCCGACACCTTTATTACAGTCAGAGACACAGAGCTGGAGGTTCCAGCTAAGACATGCTCAGATTGCCAACCCCCAGAAACTAAGACATAATAAATGAGTGTCATTTTTAGGGTGCTAAATGTTTTTGGGGGGCAGTTTGATACACAAGAATAGATAACCAATACACTGCCTGTCATAATAAAGGAGAAAGAGGAGAAAAGGTGGGAGAGAAAGTGAAAAGGGGCAGAGCCCTCTGTCACCATCTCTCCTCTGGCCATAATCTGGGGGTCACTCCTTGACACCACAACCCCATACTCTTTATTCTTGCTTGTCCCCTGCAACACCCGTAACTGTAGCACGACCTTGCCCGTGCCAGTGCCTGCCTTAGGGACTATTTGAACTTTCCTGCCGTGGTCACGTCATGCTCCACGACTCATTCCAAAACTTTACTGTAACCAAACGCCTCGCTTCATCAGGAAAGAGGCCAAAATTGGTTAGCCTTCTTTTAACGTTCTTGTAATAACTCCAAGCTTATCCAGTGAATTGCACAAGCCCATTTTGTTAATTTAACATTCACTTGACTCCCAAAGAATTTCCAGAAATCTTGACAGTGGGGATGCATCTGGCTCATCAAAATCACACAGACACGGTCAATTGGCTCCACCAGCTGCCCTCACCCAAGCTCTCAAGCGCCCACACCATCCACCTGCTGGGAATGTGCATTTCCCGTCAGCCACATCCATCCGTGCCTGGCTTTTGCATGGTTCTACTTTAAACTCATGAACCCTAAAGTTACTGTCAGAGGCTCCTGCCTGGCTTCCAACAGGCTTTTGATTGGAGTGGAAGTGCCAGCTAAGAGCCTCCCCAGAAAGCACCCTCAGAGCACCCCCTTCTCTGGCCCACCCAGGTCTTCTCCCCATCGCACGCAGCACTCACTCTCTGAGATGAAGCGGCTTCATTTGTGTTGCCTTACTTCCTCCACTCCCATTTCATGGGAAGACATACTGTGGATTTAATAATAGCTCTTCATTTGTGAAAAATTCTGTCATATGGAATGTACACATTGACTTCTTTATAATATCGAATTTACTGGGTGTAGTGTACATACGACATGCATTAAAATGCACCCATTCTACTGCCTGCTAATGCAGGGGACACGGGTTCGAGCCCTGATCTGGGAGGATCCCACATGCCGCAGAGCAACTAGGCCCGTGAGCCACAACTACTGAGCCTGCACATCTGGAGCCTGTGCTCCGCGACAAGAGAGGCCGCGATAGTGAGAGGCCCGCGCACCGTGATGAAGAGGGGCCCCCGCTTGCCACAACTAGAGAAAGCCCTCACACAGAAACGAAGACCCAACACAGCAAAAATAAATAAATTAATAAAAACTCCTACCCCCAACATCTTCCAAAAAAAAAAAAAAAGCCCCCATTCTAATTATGCATTTCAATGAGTTTGACTAAATTTTACCCCTGTGTAATTATGACCACAGTGAAGACAGGGAAACTTCCCATTATCCCTGAAAGTTCCCTTGTGTCTCTAATCCCAAATAATTCCCCGTACTTCTTTCCCTGGGCAACCACTGGTCTGTTTTCTGTCATTATAGATTAGAGCTGTGTCGTGTAGAGTTTCATATATGTAGAATGCCATAACAGGTCTCCTTTTGTGTCTGGTTTCTTTTACTCAGCATAATGAGTCTGAGATTCATCTGCAGAGTCAAAGCAAATGTATCCAGCATGACAGTTGTTCATCCCTTTTTAGTGCTGAATAGTATTCCTGTCTACTTGCTTTCCTATGCTTTTTTTTTTTGCATTTTTCAACCTTATTAAAGAATAATTGACATGGACTAAACTGTACCAAAGTATACAATTTGATTAGTTGTAATACATGCATATATCCATGATACACACATATTTTACAAATAAGAACTTTTAAAAACATAGTGCAGCTCAGAATGGTGAAATAATTCCTTTGCTCGAGTCTTCTCTGGGAACCTGAAGTGAATATTTGCCTCACATTTGATTAACTAGAGAATCTTTGATGACCTTTTCAAAAAAGAAAAATCTGTTCTAAAGGTGATTTGCTGCCTCTGATGAAAAACCTTTTAAAAGCAGAACTTTTACTGAAAATAAAACAAACAACAACAACAAAAAAACCAACAACAAAAAATAATGCTTAATGGGCATCTCACTACTTTCAATATTGCTATGACAGGCATCTCAGCTATAGTGACATGAACTCAATTCAAACTGGATCAGGAAAAAAAAAGTGAGGACAGAGAGGGATTTGTTGGCTAACATAAATGACAAGCCCAGGGGCTTCAGGCATAGCTGTATCCAGGAGTTCACATCATGCTGACTCAGTCTATTGTCTTCTTTTTCTCTCTCTCTCAGCCCTGCCTACCTCCCTGTTAGCTTCATTCTCAGTCTAACTCTCCCCACTCATTGGCCTGCTGCAGTTCCAGATTACTTTTCTCGAACCACACATGAAAATAAACCACTTGGGTATTTGCATTGGAAAAAAATTAATGCAGGGAACTGGTTATAGAGGTGAGGGAATTGCTTAGAAGACAACCAGGGGTATTGACTAATCCAGAGAATAGCCACATTAGGAAGGCACTACCTTTCATATCAGAGAGAAAAAGAAAGCAGGACGATGTACCTGGAGCCTAGAGGCTGGGTACCAGTCTGGTGGGGGCTAGAGCCAGAGAGGAGCTGAGTTGCTGCTGGAGACACTGCCCAAGACAGGGAGGGAGAGGGAGAACTACTCTGGCCTCTCCCTACTTTCACCCTCAGTCTACCCCAGGGCCTTCCACTGGCCCAACCCAGCTGGAAGCCAGCCGGCCAGGGTGCTGGGGAAATGCAGTCTGTAGGGGCCGGCCCCCTGGAATACAGACAAGAGTGGAGGGAAAGTAAGGAAGTAGGAGACAAGCTCTGAGGGCAAAAGGCCCAGCACAAACCTTGTGGAAAGCGAGCTTCCTAATAGCTCCAACAGAAGCCTCAGAAAGGCGTCTGATGTGTCTGGGTGTGGGTGTCAGGCCCCACCCCTCGTGGAGGTGAGGCGGTGGGGTGGAGGTTGGGGGCGTCAGCAGCACAGACACTAAGTCACTAAGTGAAGCAGGACGGCCTCCAAAGCAAAGACAAGGTACTCTCACCCTATGTGGATGCAGGGGTGGCAAACCCAGACGTCCACCACGTGCTGCTCCACGGGGAGGGGTACCCAGGGCTGCACAATTGCCAACGGCCCAACTTGGGTTATTTCCACACAGCAGAATTGCAGGTTTGCTATGATGCCAAACTACAGCCAAGGTTGGGACCTTGCTGATACATTCCCGGTCCCTGGGAAGGTAGGAAAGGGGAAAAAAAAATCAAGAAGCACTACTTCTGCCCCTTCTAATGAGGCTCCCTCATTCCCAAGCCTGGGTTTTGAGGCACAAGACCCAGGGCCTGGGTGGGAAGAATGGCTGACGAACCCAAACCCAGGAAATGCAAAAACGAAACGGCTAAATGGTCTTCAGTGGCATTCTGCCTTTTAAAGGAGACACTTTGCAACCCAAATGTGGAGGCCAAAGGATTTCCTACAAGTCTTTTATGATCTCTATAAATTTCAAGAGAGAGAATTGGTGAGGAACTGGGCTCTGTCACTGTCAGGCCGCTGATTGAACGTGCCTTTAATGGAGTCTCCAGCAGCCATAAAAATGCATGAAAACAGCCTTCTGGACACAGGCAAGTCTGATGGATGGAGCGGTGACACCCAGTAAAAGCCAAATGATCTGGGCTTGTCCTCATGCCTGTGAAAAAGAATACATCTTGGTCTCTTAGGATAGAACTTGCACTTGAAGAAACAGTAAGCATTCTACGTGAAATTTCTCCCGGGGGGAATTGACACACACATACACACAATCAAAACTAAACATTGCACGGGGAAGGCTGTTATATAACATCGTATTCCGCAGGAGTTAAAAACTTGCGCAGTCCAGTGGAAGTCCAGGGGGAAGAGCCCCCCCTCCCAAATTTGTATCCACCCAGGATCTCAGAATGTGACTTTATTTGGAAATAGGGTGTTTGCAGATGTCATTTTACACAACATTTTAAAGTCTCGGTTTGCCAAATTGAGGATGTTAATAATGATGCCTACCGATGAAATGAGCAGAGGATGTAGAACACATATTATCATATAATAAATGCACAATAAATGCTACCTATTGTTACTACTTAGGAGAGATGGAGGGAAGGAAGGGAGGGGAATTATTAAAATCTGGCTAATACTCATTGTAACCCTGAAATCACAGAGCTGCATCCTAAGGGACTGCGGGAGGGAGATCTTCCTTAGCAGGTACGTCGCCTTCCTTCTCCATAACCCATCAATTACAGTGTTTCAGAGGCCCCTTAACTGAAATCTCCTAGAAGAGGGAGAAACGTCTCTCTTTGAGTGCAGATGCTTGTGAGGTTCTGCCCTGAGGAAGGAGAACGCCCAGCTTGCCCTAACCCGCTCTGTCCCAGTCAGATGGTCGCCTGATGGTGCAAGCCAGCCAGGAAGTTTAGGAGCCCAATTCAACACTCAGATAAGAAAATGCACTGAAGCCCTTTATTCCTGACACGGGCATATGGTACAAATCAAGTGGCATGCACTAAATTATTAGAATACTCATTTATTTTGGAATGTGTAAGAAGTAAGTAGAACAAAGCACGTACCATTTTCAAAAGAACTCATTCCCTCTGCTGGGGGCAAAATACCTCTTGTGGGAAGGTATTCATTGAAAATAAATTATCTTCCGGGGAAAGCACATGCTTTCCTAAAGGAGAACGTTGTTCTCTATAGATGTTCTAATTCAAGGGGTGTCTGTTGTGCATGTACACATATATGTTGTATTAAATGCCAAGTTGGAAAATTATTAACCATACTTACTAAAAATTGAAAAGGCATATGTACCCAAAATAACAGTAAGTAAGAATTATTTTCTCACACATAAATATGAGAAATCCAAGGCCATATACTTCAGAGTTACTATGGGGACTCCACGGTGCTTTCAGACATGCATGCTCCTGTCTTCCTGCCTCACTAAACTCAGAGCGAGTAGCTTTTATCCTCAGAGCCACTTTATGGCCCAAGATGGCTGTTGGAGCCCCAGCTACCACATGTGTGTTCCAGGCCAGCAATGGATGAAGGAGGGAAAGACAAAGGAGTCCACCTCCCAGGTGCATCAACTTTTTTCACAGTCCTCCCCAAAGTCCTATACCACATTTCCATAGTCACAAACACCCCCTAACTGTAAGCAAAACTGGAATGTTGTCTTTTTGTTTGGTGTATTACCACCTCAAATAGAACTGAGGTTCTGTTACACTTTGGGGGATTCCTATTCTACACATCACACTTTGGGAAACCATGGATGCTTCCCTCTGGAGCAGGAGTCGTCTTATCGGCACTACTGACATTTTAGAAGGGATAATTCTTTTTTTTTTTTTTTGTGGTACGTGGGCCTCTCACTATTGTGGCCTCTCCTGTCGCGGAGCACAGGCTCTGGACGCGCAGGCTCAGCGGCCATGGCTCAGGGGCCCAGCCGCTCCGCGGCATGTGGGATCTTCCCAGACCGGGGCACGAACCCGTGTCCCCTGCATCGGCAGGCGGACTCTCAACCACTGCGCCACCGGGGAAGCCCAGAAGGGATAATTCTTAATTGTGGGCTGTGCTGTGCATTGCAGGAGCAGCATTCCTGGTCTCCACGCAGTAACAATTCCTTCCCTATCCTGTTGTGACGATTAAAAATGTCCCCAGACATCATCAGTTGTCTCCAGGGGCAAAACTCTCCTCAAGTGAGAACGTCCCCATTTATTTATTTACTTACACAAGTTCATGGATTCTTAGGTTATTCCATGTGTTACACTTGTTTACTATTTAACATTCAAATGATCCCAGATTTGGCCAGTGGGAACCCTGTCAACCTGGCTCCTACGTTCTTCGGACGTGTCCCTATCAGTCTTTGAGCACTTGATTTCAGAACTTTCCATCTGGAAAAGTTCTGGAATTAAGAAAATATACAGTGACTATTGAAGAGACCACTCTGTCTTAGGATATGAATACTGAGTCCATTCTTGCAGCCTGTTTTAACAACACTGTTATTTGTTAAAAGGGACAATGTTACTGGTGAGGACTCACTTCAAAAATTGAAATGGCAATAAGAGTTGCTATTTCTATGAGAACTAAGTTAAAATCTTACGCAAACTTATGGAAAGTGTTCATAAATGAAATCTGCTTTAAAAACGTTGTGGAGTTAGGTGTAGACAAGATAACCGCATTATTTTAAACAGAACTGAATCCCTCCTCCCAACTCCACGTTTGCGCACTGTTTCAGGAAAACATCCACTGTTGAAAGTCAAGTTTAGCACTTTTATAGGTTGTAAAAATCCAGAGGGGATCGTCTTACCAATGCCATTCACTAAAATTTTCCTCACTGAAATCAGATCAGTGTTAAACTGTAAAACCCCTCCCACGCAGTGTCAGCCCCAATGTATTTCAGCCTGAAGAGAGATCTGAGCCTGGAATGTCTTACTGTTCCAGAAAATAAGGAAGTGATCAAAGACTGATGGGGACATGTCCAGAGAACCCAGGAGCCAGGCTGACAGAGTTCCCACTGGCCAAATCCCAGATGATTTGAGCGCTAAACAGTCAACACGTGTAACACATAGAATATACCAAGAATCCATGAACTTGTGTAAGTTACTAAACAAGTGAGCAGAAGGGGAAGCTCTCCCTTATCATAATAAAAAAAAACAACAAAAAAACAAAAAACTAATAATAACGTCAGAGGGATGATAAAATTAGAAACTGACCATTTGGCAAACATTGTAATAGTAACTGTTTCCATCAAGAATCGTCATCAGATGCTGAAACCAGTGGGTTAAAGTTGGAGGAGGAACAATATTTACAAAGTCCCAAAAGTCTCTTATCACAATATAATGAATTACAAAAGGAAAAATGGAACTTTCCAGTGGAGAAACCTGGCAGAGAGCATCATAACCAAGTGATCAAGGTCAACACCACCACTAACAGGCAATGCCAAGGGCGTCTGGATCTGATGTGGTGGGGAGGACATGGGATCATTTCAGTGGTATCCCTGACGAAGGTGTATAACCTGAGCACCTTCACAAGGAGACATCAGACAAACTCAAACTGAGGGATACTTTATAAAATGACTACCCTGTGTACCTCAAAAATGTCCGTGTCATGAAATACTCAAATACCAAATACCAAATACCATGTTCTGGCTTAAAGAAAAGCAAAGACGTGAGAACTGAATGCAGCACATGTTCGTTTATTTTAAAGGACAGTATTGAGACAACTGACAAAATCTGAATAAGGTCTGTGGATTAGAAAATGGATTCTATCAGTGTTAATTGCCTAATTTTAATCATATATTGTGATTATAAAAGAGAGTGTCTTTGTTTTCATGTTTTCAGAAAATACATACCGAAGTCACAGGGAATCAAGTTTGCAACTTACTCTCAAAGGTTTGGGGATGGATATATATGTGCATATGTGTGTATGTACATATTATATAATTATATATGTGTGTGTACACACACACACACACACATACACACAGTGGGAGAGCCGGAAGTGAGAGTCATGACTGTGATAATATGTTAAAGTTTGGGCTGGGAAGTCTGGGTGAAGTGTATAACGAAATTCTTTGTACTCTTCTTGCAACTTTTTGGTAAGTCTGAAAGTATGTCAATATTAAAAGTTAAAGAAAGCTGTAAAGTTCAGGACTCTCCCCACCTACCCCACCCCCAGATTGAGTTCTCCTTTCTGATTTATCCCCTTCCCCTTCCACCATGCAAAGATCTTCCAGTCTCCTCTCTCAAGGAGCTCTGAGCACTTACTCAACAGGTTTTGTCTGAATGTCTTGCTACTAATAGGTTCCTGGATACCGCCCCCAGAAACTCTGACTCAGGACATCCAGAGGAACGGTTTTCTGCTATGCCTGAGTCCCACCCCCAGAGGTTCTGATTTGACTGGCCTGGAGTGCACTCTGGGCCTCAGAACTTTTTTTCAGTTCCCTAGATGATTCTAATGAGTAGCCAAGGATGAACGTGAATATGAGTGACCTGAGGATTTATTAAAATGCAGATTCTGATTCACCAGGTCTAGGGGAGCCAGTGTTGGAACGTCTGCATTTCTGACAGTCTCGCTGAGGACGCTACACGGACCACACCTTGAGTAACAACAGTCTCATCTAGAGTAGATTCCAAGTGTTCTTTGCCAACAGACCCTTACCATCTTAAGTTCTGACAACTTCAAGAAGGCAGACACGCCATCTGGCTTATTCTCTATGGCTGTCTAACGCTGGGTGTTCCATTAATAGTCACTGAATACGTACATCAATGAATGAATGAAAGTTTCCCTGATACCATGCTAATCTCCACTGGTACCTCCCAACTACTTAATATATTTAAAGTCGTCATATTTTGCATTAGAATTGCCTCCATCAGATTTCGAGAAATCAATGGCTTTTGAAACTAAAAACCACTTAGGGGTGAGAAGAGTTGGCAAGATCTCCCTCGCCTTCAGGAATCGCCTGGTGCAGGTGCAAACGCCTATGGCAGTGTCCGAGTCAGCTGCTCGCTTTCTTCTCCCCTTCTCAAATCATTTTTCGGATTAGCATATTTCTAAGTGCATATAATTTTCACATCAAAGAGTGTAATCTTTTGCAGAAGTGGAGGAGAGAATTATTTATCCGCTGAAGTATCTCAAGCAGCAGTTTCGACAGCATGACATACAAATTACACAGAAGACAGACATTTAGGAAAATTTGGTGGCAGAATTTGTATTACTTAAGTAGATGTGGAGAAAATTCACCCACTGAAAGTAACAAATACATATTTGGAGGGCTAAAAGCAGGCTCCCAGTTGAGTGATGAGAGACCAGTCTGAGCTGGTTGCCCGCTTCCTGGCTCACTGAATGGGGAGAGAGTCCATGGCGGGTCTTTCTTCCTGGGGGCAGGGGCCCTAGAAGCACGGGATTCACCAGCCCTGCCTGCGTCCCACACATACCAGCATTCAGCTCCCAATGGCTGCAGCCACCTCAAATCCCTCTGAGAGGAGACCCCGTTTCGAAAAACAGTCTGGCCTGGGGCAAAAGGCACATAAAGAACACAATCCATCAGTTCTCTTGTGCACCCGGCCAGGCTCTGAACGCATGCCTTGTTCTAAAAACCAAGTTCCGCAGCCCCTGCCCTTTGCCCCAATTATCCTATGGCTGGATAAGCCCCTTCCTTCCCCTGGTCCAGGAACCCTCTCCTGGGAACCTGAGTAGAACCTCCACAGAGGAGCCCTTGATTCCATAAACAAAGACACACAGACACCAAATACAGGTACGCACCTAATGCACACACCTGTACACACACACATCCCCAATACATACACATACTTAATACATGCACACACCTATGCATAAACACACATCCCTAATACATACACACTCCTAATACACAGACACCTAACACACACATTCACAACCCTAACACACACACACACACCCATACATACACACATAATACCTAAAAGACCTTCCACACACAAAGAATACACACCTGTACACACACACCTGTACACACACACATATCTAATACACACACACCCAATAGATACACACACCTATGCATAAACACACATCCCTAACACACACCCCTAATGCATACACACTCCTAATACATACACTCCTAACACACACACTGCCCTAACACACACACACACATATACATACATATACCTCACACACACACACACTTTTTTAGTTACATAGAGAGGAGGTTTGTGTCTCTGCCCCTAGACAATCTATCAGTCAGGTCTCCCAGATTTTTTGGTCCCTTTCAGATATAAAACACTTAAATTCCTAAATATTTTTCAAGTCCAGTACAGAACACTGAAATGCAGTCAGAAAAAATGGTCTTTTCAATGGATGCTGGTAGGTCAACTGGCTATTTCTATGAGTGAAAAATGTGTCTTACCCATCCCTTAATTCCCATTGGATGACAGTCCTAAATATGAAAGGTAAAGCAGTGGAGCTTTAGAAGACACAGTAGGAGAATTTCTTTGGAATCTTGGAGAAGGCACAGAATTCTTCAATAGGACTTAAATAGGGGCTAAGATAAAAATGGCCAGTAGCACTATTCCTAACAGTCCCATTGTGGAAACTACCCAAATGCCCATCCACAAGTAGAAAAGATAATTATGGTGTATTCTCCCATCAAAATGCACTACAGACATGAGAATGACCCTCTATAACTGCACACACACAGAAATAAGACAGTCTCACAAACATAAAGTTGTGTGAAAGAAACAAGACACAGAAGAAGAGAGATTCTGTGATTTCATTTACATTAAGCATAAATACAAGCAAACCTAACCTCTGCTGTTGTGGTTTGGAGTGGCAGTGACTCTCGAGCACTGTCAGTCTGGGAGCAGAGGGGCTCCTCAGATGCTGGCGTGTTCTGTTTCTCCCTCAGAGTGCTGGGCACACGGGTGTGTTTATTTTATGCAAATTCATCAGGTTGCACACTTGAAATATGTGTGATTTTCTGTGCCTACACTAGATTTCAATAAAAAGCTTTCTTAAGTACTATTCAAGTAAAACAACAACTGACATTGGCACAGTGCTTGGGTTGGGTTTGAATAGGTGGTTTGTAAACATTTTTATTTTTGTCATTTAATAAGAAAGAAAAAGCACATACACACAGTCCGAACACAGAGATTCAAACAGCTCAAAAGAGACTCATCAGTGTAAGCCTTTCTCCCACCCCAGACCCACCGTCCTCTTCTTCAGAAGAGCCACTGAGTATATTTCATGTGTATCCTTCCAGAAATTGTATATGCATATACAGGGTCGTGCAGATGTAGTGTAAACCTCCATCCATGCATTTTTTAACACACATGCATAGAATAAACAGAGTCTCCTGCACCCTTCTTTTTCCCCTTAACAATATCTTGGAGATAGGACCATGTTAATACAATACATAAAGACCCACCTCTGTCTTTAGCATTCCCTCATAGATATTCTGTATTCCAGGAGATGGCAAGTTATGGGCAGCATGCCAAATTCGCCCCACCACTCGTGTTTGCAAATAAAGTTTTACTGGAACTCAGCCACCCCCATTCATTTACACATGGTCTGTGGCTGCTTTCAGGCTTCCACAGCAGAGCTGAGAAATGGGACAGAAACTGTATGTATGAGTTTCCAATTGCTGCTGTAACACATTACCAGAAACTTAGTGGTTTAAAACAACTCACATTTATTCTCTTATAGTTCTGGAAGTCAGAAATCTAAAATGGGTCTCACTGGATGAAAAATCAAGGGGTCTGCAGGGCTGCATTCCTCTTTGGAGGCTTGAAGGGAGAATCTGTTTCCTTGCCTTTTCCAGCTTCTAGAGGCTGCTCGTGTTCCTTGCCTTGGGCCTCCTTTCCATCTCCCAAGCCAGCAATGGCTGGTCATGCCTTCCTCACGTTATATTAGTCTGACACTACATGCTTGAGCTGTGGGTTTGGTTAACTGTCAAAGTCAGCTCCAGCTGCTGTAACAAAAATACCATAGACTGAGGGATTTAAACAACAGAAATTCATTTTCCTCACAGGTGTGGAGGCTGGAAGTCCAAGATCAAGGTGTCAGAGGTTTGGTTTCTCCTGAGGCCTCTCCCTTTGGTTTGCAGACGGCCTCCTTACCCCTGTGTCCTCACATGGCCTTTCCTCTGGGCATGCACAACCCTAAGTGTCTCTCTGTGTTGGATTGGCTCATTTTAACTTAATAGCGTCTCAAAAGGCCCTATCTCCAAATATAGGCACATTCTAAGGTACTGGCGATTAGGGCTTCAACACATGAATCTGGGGGGAGACACAATTCAGCCCATAAAGCTCCCCACCACCTTGCTCAGTTGTCATGATTGTACGTGCTCATACAGGGCGAATTCCACGATGGGGAAGAAGGCACTTGGGCATAGAAGCAGAGCAATGCAGGTGCTGGAGGTGGGGAGTTACAGGCAGGACCAAAATTCTCCCAATGGAGAATTCTGCCCACCATGATTCACCAATCATGGTGGACAGAGGGCAGACAGGAGAACATTAACAGCACCTTCTGCATCTTCCCTGACCATTGCATCTAATCCAGCACCTCTCGTCACTTTCTGGCTCTCCACCTTGCTTTTTTTCTTATCTCTTATTACATCCTGACGTGTTATTCTTATTGAGATATAAATCACATACCATAAAATTCACCCATTTAAAGTGTGCAATTCAGGAGGCTTTAATATATTCACAAGGCTGTGCAACCATCACCACTATCTAATTCCAGGTCATTTCCATCACACCAGAAAGAAGCCTGTGCCCATTAGCAGTTACTGACACACTACACTTTTATTTTCTCAATTACTATCCCCCTTGCCACTACAACATAAGCTTCTTCAAAGCAGAGACTTTGATTTGTCCACTGGTCTTTCTCCAACCCCTAAGAAAGGGCCTGATAATTTGCAGTAACTCAAGTCAATATTTAATTTGATTTAATATAGGAACCAGAAACTTACTTGAGATTTTGAGTCAAGAAAGAAGATGAGAAACCCAGTACATAATGGGTTTATTACACGCAACGTGAACCTTGTGCTGACAACACAGAGGGATCCTCTGCGGCTGGCCTTCAGTCTCCAACCCAGAAAGAAATGAGTCTCCTCTTAGGGTGCTGGCCCCACAAACTGGGTTAGGAGGCTTTAAGACTTATGGGCCTGCAGTTGAAAAGTTTTCTTTTGCTGTGAGTTACACGGGCTGTGACTGAATTCCTTTCTTGTGTCTTGGTGAATTTTAACACTTCTAAACTTTAGGGTGAGTTGATGAGATGATGGCTGCTTGGCTTAGATGTGAGAAAGCACAGGCTCTGCTCGCAGCCTGGCCATTTTAGGGTGCTTTTGAAACCAAGCAGGGCCTTGTGGGGTCCTCACAGGCACAAAAGCCTTTCTGTGCCCCCAGTTCTTGTTTGCAGGCCTTCCTTGAGTTCCAAAGAGCAGATTCAAGCAGTTACTTATTAGGGAAGAGAGGGAAAGCGGAAACAAAGGAAAAGCAGGCAAGGAACAACAGTGCAGCAATAACGCAGAGTCCTAGTTCCTCCTCACAGGGTGGACATAACCATCTGATACAGATCTGAGTTCTTCTACAGGAACCAAGGCCGCCACCTAGGTGGAGGATGGTAACTTCAGGCTGAGCACAAGCATGTGGACCCCAGACTGGTTGGAACCAGAAGGCTGATGACTGAGATTCTTGGAACACCACTCTGTTATCTCCCCACCAACCAATCAGAAGAAAGTCATACATCCTGTAGCCCTTACCCTAAAATTTGCCTTTAAAAACTCTTCCCAGAAGCCCATCGGTTAGTTCAGGTCTTTTGAGCAGGGGCTGCCCATACTCCTTGCTTGGCCTTTGCAACAAACCTTTCCCTGCTCCAAACTCCAAGGTTTCAGTTTGGCCAGCTTCACTGGGCACACAAATTTGGGTTCGACAACAGCATGATCTCAAAGCAACTTAAGTCCCCTCCCTAAGCCTCAGTGTTCCCATCTGTAAAATGGGGTGGGGGAGAGGAGATAACAGTTCCCATCTTATGGTATCGTTGTGATGGTGAAACGAACAAAAGCACATCATTCATGCTTGACATGTATGAAGTGCTCCTTGGCCATTAGCTGTGAGCACTGAATGAGGCAAGGTTTGTAGCACCCAGGATGGGACACAAGATCTCCTCTCTGCGAGACATTCTGTAGAGTCACTACATTCTGGCTATCTGGCCAGGAAAACTAAATGTTATGTCAATACCTTATCTGTTCAAAAGAATATTTATAAAGATTGATAAATATGTTATCTCTGTGTCCTTGGGCAAATCACTTCTCTGAACTTTAGTTTTCTTATCCGTTAAATGAAAACAATCTATACAATGAGTGACCATAAAAGCAACAACACAGGTAAAGTGCCTGGGACACTGTGGGGTTTAATAAATGATAGTTATTGATTTCATCTTTATTCCAAGTTTCACGTCTTCATCTCTTAGACCTTGGGGCCCAGAACTGTTCAGGGAATCAGAACTTTTCAGATTTTAGAAAGGGGCATATACAGTGTACTCTATGATATTCCTAGTGGGTCCAGGGCAGGAGCTGATAATCAAACACACCAATACTTCTGCCGTGGGACGTGTGAAAATTTACAGAAGTGCGATCAACCGCATGGATTAACCAACAGCATCAGTCAATAAAGGTCAGGTTTAGCCAAATGATCACAGATCAGTGCAGGTTTCAACATGAAATGAGCAGTGAAAAAACTTTCAGTTTTCAGAACTTTTCAGACTTGCAAAGAAGGGATAGTGAATTTATACTTTAGAGACCAAAATCTTTTGTTTCTCACTCTCCCCCCACCAAAAGAGGCCATGGAAACAAACGTCTTTATTTCCCAAAGCGTGATAGGCTTAACTATTTAAAAAAGAGAAGAAAAATTATGACAGTATGCCAATGAGAATGATAAATGCAAAAGAAGGAGGGAAAAAAAGGTCCAAAATTGAAACTAATTTTAGTAACAGCAATGGATTAAAAGAAAAAAATTCCTCGCTTACAAATTCAAAAACAAAAGCTGTCACAGTGACGTGTCTTCCCAAATTTGGTTGAAACATCCCTCCTGGTTTTAGAGAGGTCTTCTCTTGAGCTGTCGCCAAGAACACATTCCCATGGCCAAATTCAAGACTCAAAATTGTGAATGCAAATGCAAACACAGAGCAGCGGTTCCAGTAACCGCCAGAGTGTGACTCTGGTGGTCCAGACACCTTCTGGGCAACAGAATCAGCTCATCCGGTAAGGTGCCCTCCCTCGTGAGGCCACGTTTAATCAGGCCCAGAAAACGTTTCAATTGCCAAAAGTATATAAATGCTACCCATGTCATTGATTTGTTCTGAGTTCCTTGTCAAAATAATTCATGGGCATCCAAAGCACAAAGACAGTTTCCCTCCACTGGAGTTGAGCATCCAGAGAGGAAAGGATGCTGAGGTGTACCAGCAGCTGCCAGACAGGCCACCTCTGCAATCCCGCGCAGATAACAGGTGTCACGGAAGATGCCGTTCCTGCTTACGACTCCACGCAGCTGAATTCTGCCATATAAATTATTAAAGAACGTGCAGAACATTACACAGTTCATGTACTTAATGATTATAGTTCACAGTCTAGGTCAGATATAATTAGATGTTACATTAAAATAGCTTCACAGAGCCATTTATTCTGATTTAATTACTTGAAATGATAGCATAATGAGCCATGCTTTCAAGTAAAAAGGTACTCTTTTAAATGGGCTCATTTCAAGTTAATACGAAGAAAATTAATCATATAACTGAATGGAGGAAGACAAGTCCACGTCTTAAGCGACACTGTTTCCGTGTCACAAAGGTTATTTCCCTTTGATGACATGCTGCAAGTGACAGGGAATGAGACTTTTTTTTTTCTTGTGGGAATGAAGATTCTCATTTTTACCATTCCCTCGAAATCTTACTCCCTTCTACATGAGCCTAGCCACAGGCAACGAGAACTTTCGATGCCAGCCCTGAGACACAAACATCCCAACGAGAGCATTTCCGTGAATCCTGGGAGTTAGGAACACGGCCCACATCTGTTTTGCAGGTGGCATTAGCATCCGATCAGAAGCCGCCTGAGGCACAGCGGTTACATGCACACACTCTGCAATCAGACAGGGACAGGGTTCAAGGCCAGTTTTACCACTTACACCTATGAGACTGTTCACAGCTTCTCTGGCTTGTCTGGGCGTCTGTTTTCTCATCTTGAAACTGGAGTTAAAATAGCACCTATCTCATAGGGTCATTTTGAAAATCAAATGAGATTCAGCATGCAAAGCACTTAGCATGGTACCTAGCATGGAGAAGCTGATAATAACTCTTAGCTCTTGTTATTAAAAATAGAGATAACGAATATCTTGCTGACTGCTAATCCCCACCCTGCACGTACCCCTCAAAGGTTTTAGATGCCTGCTGCATTCTTCCAGGACAAATTATAAAAGACTTGAAAGAAAAAAAAGGGACCTCCCTTAACCCAATTGCTTCCTTCTGTTTTGAATCATTATAAATGATAAGAGATCTTCATATAAACTTTTGAGAGTAGTATCAGTTCACTCAAAAAAAAAAAAAATCCTACATGGTTTTAAAAACATATGGCAATGTTTATCTGCTGTTTTTCTGTCCTGAGTCTAGCTCTGTAGTGAAAATATTCAATGCTGGGCTCAGGGGAAATGGGGAAAAAATTTTTTAAATCAGAAGTCTTCCCATGAATACCTTCTTCAGACAGCTGTAAATACTACTTGGGGGGCATGCGGTATTTATTTGAATCCTGGGACACTTAGCAAAGGTGATGACAGAAAACACTGGCTTACGGATACAGGGGGCTGTGACAGCCAAGATAATGTGTCAAACTTGGCCTTGCATGAGCAAACAACATCCAAGAGAGAGCTGACACAATCTCCCAACACATAACATTCTGGACGAGGAGCCATGGGGTTTTGAGAGCATGGGCTGTCACGGGAATTGCTTGTGTTCAAAACGAGCTTTACTCCCTTAGGGAGGGGAACCTCGGGCCATGCTGAGTCAAACAGGAGAGTGGTAGAGGGGGTATCTTACTTTGGGTTCCTCCAAAAGCTGACCCTAAAGCAAACATTTAGGCACATGGAGTTTATCTGGGATGCATGATGGTCAGTTTTATGTGCCAACATGACTAGGCTACAGTCCCTGCTTATTCGATGAAACACTAACCTAGCTGTTGCTGTGAAGGTATTTTGTAGAAGGGATTAACATCTACAATCCGTTGATTTAAATAAAGGAAATTGTCCTCCATCATCTGGTGGGCTCCACCTAATCAACTGAAAGGCCTAAAGAGCAGAACTGAGATTTCCCTGAGGAAGAAAAAATACTACCAGTAACTACAGTGCCAACTTCTGCCCAAGAGTTTACAGCCTATCCCTCCTGATGACCTGGCTTAAGGACTGTGAATACACCACAGTCCTAGCCAGCAACCACAATCAAATAAGCCAATTCCTGTCAATAAATCTCTTAAAATATATAGGAAGAATTTTAATTTCTTTAATGAGTTTTTTCAATTTTCGGAGTTATTTCCTTAGTGGTTGCTCTTGAAGTTACTACATAGTTTTTAATTTATCAAATTCAACTTCAGCTTGATACTAACTTAATTCCAGTGAGATACAGAAAGGTTATTCATATATAGCTCCATTCTCCTTTTTCCTTTTTTGGGTTATTGTGTATATATTACATCCATATATGTTAGAAATGCATAACTATGCATTGTTATAATTATTTTTATAATTTCTATAATTTTATAATTTTATTCCTTTTTATGTCTTTTAAAGAAGCTAAGAGAAGAATGGAGAGCAAATAGACATTTATAGTTTTTGTTATATTAGTCTTCCTTTTTTATCATTTCTGGTTCCCTTCATTTGTTCCTGTGGACTTGGATCACCATCTGGAATCATTTCCTTAGTCCAATACAGCTTTGCTCTAACCTGCCTCTTTTGAGCTATTATTGGAAAATATATCACATTTCTACATCTTACAGGCCCAACAATATATAATATACATATTGTTTTATACAATTACTTTTTAAACTAAGAGAAAAAAGGAGAAGAAACTTGCATTTATACTGTCTCTTATAATTAGCTAACTTTATTAGTAGTTTCATTTTGTGTGTGTGTGTGCATTCAAATTATTATCTTGAGTTACCTGCTTTCATCTGAAGAACTTCCTTTAGTGTTTGTAAAGTGGGTCTGTTAGCAACTAATTTCTCAATTTTTGTTTGTCTGGCAATGTCTTTATTTTGCCTTTATTTTTGGAAGACAGCTTTGCTGGATAAAGAATTCTAGGTTGACTGTTTTTGCTTTGAGCACTTTGAATGTTACCCCACTGCCTCTGGCATCCATTGCTTCTGACGAAAAGTTAGCTGTTTATCTTGTTGGGGTTCCCTAATCAGTGATGAGTCATTTTTCTCTTGCTACTTTCAAGATTTTCTCCTTATTTTTGGCTTTCATCATTTTTACTGTCATGTGTCTGTGGATCTCTTTGAATTTATCCTACTATGAGTTTATTGAGTTTCCTGAATGTATAAAGTTTTCTTCACATTTGGGAAGTTTCAAACATTATTTCTTTGAAAAAAACCTTTTTTTGTTCCTTTCATTTCTCTCATTTTGGTATTCCCATTACACATATGTTTGTGCATTTAATAGTGTCTCAAATTTCTTGAGGCTCTGTTCATCTTTATCACAACCTTTTTTTTCCCTTCCGTTCTTTGCTTTGCATAATCTCTATTAATCCATCTTCAAATTCACTAATTCTTCTGTCACTTCAAACCTACAGATGAGCCTTTCTAGTAAAATTTTTATTTCAATTATTGTACTTCTCAAATCCAGAATTTCCATTTTGTCCTTCTTTATAATTTCTATCTCTTAACTGATAGTCTATTTGATGTGACATGTCATCATACCTTTCTTTACTTCTTTAATCATGATTTCCTTTAGTTCTCTGAATAGATTTTAATAGCTACTTTAAAGTTTTGTTAAATCTAACATCCAGTCACTCACAGGCAGTGTTTTTGCCGTTTCTTCCCCTGGTATATGAGCCATACTTTCCTGTTTCTCTGCATGTCTTGTATTTTTTGTTGGAAACTGGACACTTTAGATTATATGCTGCAGCAGCTCTGGCTCTTAGTCCACTCTCCTCTGGGGTTTGTTACTGTTATCTGTTCATTTACTTGTTTAGTGACTGGCTGGATTATCTTAGCTAAGTCTATTTCACCCTGTACTGTAAAATCTCTAATGTTTCTCCTCAGGGATTACAGCTTGGGGTACGCCCACGGTCACCCTGGGATGCCAAGAGTTTTGGCAGACTCTCTTTAAGTGTCTCTTTCCCTGACCACACCCCGATGGTAAGGGCCTAGTGGCACTTAACAATTAATATTGCTGACTGATTGCTCTGTTGTTTTCAACAATGCCCTGGGGCATAAATTACTTCATGGATTGATCCAATCACATTCCATTTCCTTTGAAGGAATAATTGCGGGGTCACTGTTTGAGATTTTTTTCGGACCCCATGAGGTCTCTTACCAGCTCTTTCCGTTTCTCTGCCAACACACTAGCTGCCTGCAGTTTCACCTGTGCCTCTAATGAATCTATCAATCTATCAAATTGTCTTTCACCACCATCTCTCACTATTTTTGAGAGGGCCCTTCGACTTAAACTTTTCCACTTTGCTGCAAATGAAATCAGTTCCTTTAAAAAGATATTTGGAGCTCTTTATTCTATGTCACACATTGTCCCGCCAGGAACAATCCCTAAGCCGAGGATCTGGTGCGTGGGGCGATGACAATGCTTCTCTTTGAGCCAGAATTCAGTGGAAGGAGGGCCAGCAATCCTAAGTCACCCTGTCTTGTCTCTGTCTGTATGGAACCCCAACCTCATGAGCCAGATTAAGGGCTAGGGCCCCAGGAGTCTCAGTGGTGCTATGTCCAGTGTAGAGCCTCCATTCTTTGAGCAGTGTTTGGGCAGAAGAAGTGAGCTCCCACTGTTACGTGGAAAACTGGGTCTGCCTCTTGGTGAGTGTCAAGTCAAAAGACACAACCAGCCAAGGATCAGGAAAATGAAGGATTAATTATTACTTGCAGCAAGTAAGCAGAACACTGGGGATCCTTCCCAAAGAGGTGTCTGCCCAAACAGTAAAACTGGGGGAAACTTTAAGCTATGGGTACACGCATACTGACAAAGGGGTGTGTGGAGGGGGTGTGTCCACAGAGTTCAAGCTTTAGTTGACTGAAGTCACGAGGGTCAGAAAAGGTCAACATCATCCTCCCTTAGGTTCCAGTTGATCTGGTCATTGAGCACTTCAGGCTCATCTTTACCACTGAAACAGAACAGGGGGTCTTTACAACTGATATATTATCTTTGCAATTGTTACTTCTCTTGCCTGTTGCATTCTTTTGTTCCCTTAAGATCATTAATTACTGAGAACGGTTCAAGGACGAGCACTGTGGCCAGGCTTAGGTCACAGAATGGCTTAGGCCAGAAATGGCTTCTCTTCTGTCCAGAAAATAATACCTGGTTCTCTTTCTCAGGGGACCCCCTCCTCTATCTGCTTACACCACCTCTTGGCCTCACTTGCCCAAAATTTTGCCCAGCAACAGACAGCGAGAGGCATGCTGCAAGATGCTGACACGAGGAAGCTGTGTTCTTGGCTTTATCAGTGTGGAAGCAGGTCTGAGATGAGAGGGAGCAGGTCATGATTCAGACACCACAGACGCTCACCGAATTCAAGTTCTTACTGGATATTAGATTTTCTTCATTTGCTCTGTGCCCTTAGGATCGTTTCCAGAGATGAATTTTTTTTTTTACTTTTATGGTTTTTACAAGTTTCACTGGTGATGGGTCAGCAGAGGCTCTCACACTGTTATACCAGAAGTCAAATCCAGCTGAGAATTTAAATATTAATTTGACTCATAATCTTCCTGGAAGAGCGACAAGGGGATGTATTCTGAGACTTACCTGAAAGTACATTGCATATCCTGTTTCCACTGACTCAGCAATTTCAGGCAAATGATTCTACCTCTTTGTGTCTTTGTTTCTCATCTGTTGTGATGAGAAAAGCCGATCGCTACATGACAGAGCTGCTGTGAGAAACTGAAATAACCTATCCAAAGTGCTGCACACAAAATAGGTTTGTAGGAAAGTGAAGTGGTTTTTATTATCATGGGAGTGGGCCCAGAGAGGCAACGGGCCCATAGAAGAGATGGATCTCAGGGTCTGGAATACCTAAGAGTGGCTTCAACACGCAGATGTTCTTTGATCACAAATCAACCCTCTCTTGGGATGTCGGGATCCCCTATTCTCCTACGCCTCACTTTCTCTCTCCCTCTCTCTCTCTCTCTCACACACACACACACACACAGAATGTACAATTCATTCAAGCAGAAAGAGAAAAACAACAGCTGACAAATTTTTCTCTTTAAGAATCTAGTTCATCAATTATCACACGTTCATGGGGAAACCCTCCAATACTCCAGGGAAACTTGCAAAGCAGAAAATGACAACGTTTGAGCTATATTCATAGCTTATCAACAGAGTGGGAAATTTGGAGTGGAAAGGGCCTCCAAACCAGTGCTAACATGACTGGGACCTTTCAGCAGTGGTTCTCCAACTGTGGGGAACTTCATTGAAAATGCTGATTCCTGGTCTCCTCACCTTCTTTCTTTGGAAATTCTGATTCTAGATCTCTGGGTGAGACTCTGGAACTCACATTATTAACAGTCCCCAAGGGATTCTGATTCAAGTGATCTTGCTACTTTGAGAATCAACCCTCCATTGGAAGCTGACTCAAGCATCTATAGTACCTTCCAGGATTTTTCTGACTCCAAATATACAAAAGACTCATACACTGGGTCCTCCCTGAGATGCCTGTAGGAACTCTTACGTAGCTTCAGTTCTTAATTCAAGCCCTCTCTCTCAGGAAAGTCTGACGGCAGCCCAGGATCCCTGTGCACAACCAGAATTCCTGCACATCTTCCTTCTAGCGAAAGAAGTAAGCAGACCATTCCTGAGCCTGTTTTCAAATCCACCTCCCACTGTCCCCCAGCTCTGCTTCACATATTAAACGAGCTGACTCTCGCAGCTGCACTTCCCAAGTTCCTTGGTCATCTGACTTCTAACTGAGCTGTTTTACCCAATTGGAAATACTGGCGTTATTTCCCCATCTCCAGCCTATCCTTCCAGCAGCAACATCTGCACGCTCCAGCTCCCGTTGGACAGACCCACCAGGGATGACCCTAGCCACTGGGATCCTGTAACCCCAGCTCCTCCCTTTGTCTCCACAGCCTAAGGGTGGTGGAGGCTCACCCCCTCCCTTGTCTTCTTAGCTCCTCCAATTCCCTGCATTCAATGCCCTTCACTGCAAATAGTTGAGGGGGTTTCTGTCTTTCTGCTTAGACCCTGATTAACACAGCAGGTCTGGCAAATATGGGTGAGGGTTACAGTGGGGAGGGGAAGGTATACTTTGCAAAGACCAAGGAAGAGGAGGGGACAAGCAGAGACCTTCACACTGAAGAACCTTCACTGGTCAACCCCCTGCCTCCCACCTGCAAAGAAAAAAAAAAAAAAAGTGGGGAAGGGGTGTGATAACAAGGGGGCTGGAACCAAAGGAAACAAGCAAGTCGGTTCAGAGCGGACCCATTCCACTGGCCCCTTTACCACAGGCCAAGCTTTCTCAATTTCAGCTCTACTGGTATCTGTGGTTGGCTAATTCTTTATTATGCGGGATCTCCCGTGCATTACAGGTTTCTGAGCAGCATCCCTGCTCTGTTCCCACCAGAGGCCAGTAACGACGCCCCCTCCCCCGAGTTGTGACAGGCCAAAAGGCCTCCAGACGTTGCCCACTGGCAAATGATCTACTCTGCCCGCAGTTCAGAAATTGACCTTCACTCTGTGGCAGAGTTCATGGGCCCCAAAGCCATTTTTCTGGTGCATTAGCTTGGGTGAAGCCAGAGAAGTCAGCCTAGATGAGGAATAAGTAGTTACTGCCACCGGCTCTAAAAAAAGAAGCCACAGCTAGGCCAAGCGCTCAGAGCCGTCACGAGGAAACATGGCGCCCCGGCAAGTCTCCCTGCCACACGCTCTTCATCCACTGTTTCTCTTCCCCCATCAATCCAGGTGAAATGGGGTACAAGCGAAAGAGCAGCCTGGTCCCAGAGACAGAAGAGCGGGAGGGGAAGCAGGAATAGCTTTCCATTTTGCCTAAATGTCACCAGGCTGCCAGGAGCACTGCCTCTTTGCTCCAGAGCCTCAAGTCTTTTGGGTACAAGGAGGCTACGGAGACAAACAGACCTGGATTTCAAACCCAGATCTGTACTTGACACCTGTGTAACATTAGTCAAGTTACTTAATCCCTCTGGCCTCAGTTTCCCTATCCGTCAAATGGGAATCACAACTCCTTCCTCACTGGTGTTTTCTAGGAATTAAGGGAACGCTTGTCAAGTGCTGAAATCAGGCACTCACGAGATTAGAAGTTGGGGAACTATGGCCCACAGTCACATCTGGCTCACCTGAGGTTGCCAGATTAGGAAATAAAATATTTTATCTGGCAACCCTACCTGCTGGCCACATGCTTTCGTAAACGAAGTTTTATTGGACACAGCCTTGCCTGTCTGTTCGCTGTTCGAGGCAGGGCAGAGTAGTTGTGAGGGAACACACGGCCTGCATGGGTCGTGGCTGTTCACACCAGCGGGTGTCACCCTGCTGCCTGTCACATGGTGCCAATGCAGGGCAGTCAAAAGAGTGATTATGACCAGGGCTCTGCAAGCACTTACACTTCCTGGGTTTAAATCCTGGTTCCAACATGGAGTGCTGGGCAAGTGCCTTAGCCTCTCAGTGCCTCAGTTTCTACCTTTTGAAAGTGTTTTGACATTGGAGCTATCACAGGAAACTAGGCTACACTCATGTTGATTAGTTGTTCTGGGCTTATTCAGAAAGCTGAGCATCCTTCTGATAGGGTCCTTGTGAAGTTTCAACAGAATAATGCAAGTGAAGGGCAAGAGCACAGTGCTGGCAACATGGGAAGTACTTAAGACAGCTTCATCATTACTACGAAAGTTTGAAAGTTCGAGAGCTACTAATTTTATTACTACCATTACTTCATCTACTACTACTACCACCACCACCGCTGCTAATACTTCACTGAACTATTGGAGGACTTAATGAGATATGGGTGGGAAAGGTCCGGCCATAGTAAATGCTCAATAAACACCATATTTGCTTCCTTGCCCTCTACCCATTTTCCTGGGTCCCTGCCCATTGGCCCAGAGCAGGGTCTTGAGCACTGGCCAGACCTGGCAGCTCTGCTCAAAGAAGAGTGAAACCCAGGAGGATCTCCTGCTCCCAAGCTAGCTCTGACCTCTGGTGGCCCTTCTCTCCCCAGGGACTTCTTGTCCCTTCCTCTGCACAGAAACCCGAGGAGGGAAAGAGCTCTTCATTGCTCTATCTTGGTCCCCTTCCTGGGATTTGGCTGAGAACCTTGGGCCTCTGAGGGCCTGACACAGCTCCATAGAAGGCAAGTGTGGTAATGATCCCATAAACAGGGAGGGCTTTATTTCACTTTCCCTTAGTTCCCCTCCTTTTAAAGAGTGCCTACTGGAAACACCTCCTTCAGCTGAAGTAGTCAGGAAGCTTCGGGAAGGAGGAATTATTTGAGCCATGACAACAAGGACCAACGCTGTAAACCAGCGCTGGCCAAAAGACACGTATTGTGAAATACACAGGCACACCTTGTTTTATGGTGTTTTGCTCTATCGCGCTTCAGAAATACGGTGTTTTTTTACTAATGGAAGGTTTATGACAACCCTGCATTGTCAGAGGATGATTAGCATATTTTAGCAATGAAGTATTTTTTAATTAAGATATATACATTGGCTTCTTAGACATAATGCTTTTGCACACTAATAGACTATAGTATAGTGTAAACATAACTGTTAAATGCACTGGGAAACCAACATATTCATGAGACTCACTGTACTGTGATATTCACTGTATTGTGGTGGTCTGGCACCAAACCTGCAGTATCTCCAAGGGACGCGTGTAATGTGAGCCACTTCTCTAACTTTTTTTTTTTTTTTTTTTTTGCGGTATGCGGGCCTCTCACTGTTGCGGCCTCTCCTGTTGCGGAGCACAGGCTCTGGACGCGCAGGCTCAGCAGCTATGGCTCACGGGCCCAGCCGCTCCGCGGCATTTGGGACCTTCCCGGACCAGGGCACGAACCCGCATCCCCTGCATCGGCAGGCAGACTCTCAACCACTGCACCACCAGGGAAGCCCTCTAACTTTTTTAAACTTAAAATATTTTTACCAGCCACACAGAAAAGGGTAAAAAAGAACAAACTAAATTAATTTTAATCATATATCTTATTTGACTTCTACATAATTCAAAGTACTGAATTATGGATGGCCAAAAAGTACATGAAAAGATGGCCAAAAAGCACATGAAAAGATGCTCAACATCACTGATTATTAGAGAAATGCAAATCAAAACTACAATGACATATCACCTCACACTGGTCAGAATGGCCATCATCAAAAAATCTACAAACAGTAAATGCTGGAGAGGGTGTGGAGAAAAGGGAACCTTCCTACACTGTTGGCAGGAATGTATAGTGGTATAGCCACTATGGAGAACAGTATGAAGGTTCCTTAAAAAACTAAAAATAGAGCTATCACATGATGCAGCAGTCCCACTCCTGGGCATATAAATAGAGAAAACCATAATTCGAAAAGATACATGTACCCCAGTGTTCACTGCAGCACTATCTGCAATAGTGGACATGGAAGCAACCTAAATGTCCATCAACGGAGGAATAGATAAAGAAGATGTGGTACATATATACAATGGAATATTACTCAGCCATAAAAAAGAACAAAATAATGCCATTTGCAGTGACATGGATGGATCTAGAGATTGTCATACTGAATGAAGTAAGTCAGACAGAGAAAGACAAGTATCATATGATATCACTTATTTGTGGAATGGTACAAATGAACTTATTTGCAGCACAGAAATGGAGTCACAGATGTGGAGAACAAACTTGTTACCAGGGGAGAGGCAGGGTGGGGAGGGATAGATTGGGAATGACATACACACTACTATACATAAAACAGGTAACTAATAAGGACCTACTGCATAGCACGAGGAACTCTACTCAATACTCTGTAATAACCTACATGGGGAATCTAAAAAACAATGGATGTATATGTGTAGCTGATTCACTTTGCTGTATAGTAGAAACAGATACAACACTGTAAATCAACTATACTCCAATAAAAACGTTTAAAATAACAATAATAATGATAAAAATTTACTAATTTGATGTTTTACCATCTTTTCTTCACACTATGTCTTTACACCTCCAGCACACCTCAGTGCTTATTGAAGCGCCCAATGGTCGCAGGTGGTTAGGGACTGCGGTGTTAGGGGGTGAAGCTGTAAGTCCTCACCCCTCAGATTCATGGACCAGCGGCGCTTGCAGCACCTGGGACCTCATAAAACATGCAGAATCTCCAGTCCTGCCTGGACTTCCTGAATCAGAATCTACATCTGAGCAAGTTCCGCAAGTGATTTCATGTTAGAAGATGAGAAGCGCAGTTCTAAGCCCTTATGTCTCCCTCACTCCATACTCCCAATCAGTCACCCAGTCCTTTGAGTTCAACTTTAAAATATCACCTAGATCCATTCCACTTGCTCCATGGCTCCTACCATCTCCCTGATATAAACAGCCACTCTCTCTGGGTTCTGGGTTAAATTGTATCCCCACAAAGATGTTGAAGGCCTAAACCCCAATATCTGTGAATGAGACCTTATTTGCAAGTAGGGTCTTTGCAGATGATCAAGTTAGGATGAGATCACTAGGGTGGGTCCTAATCCAGTACGACCCATGCCATTTATAACATATCCTTACATAGGGGATGTCTGGACATAGAGACAGATGCTCACAGGAGGAACACTGTGTAAAGATGAAGACAGAGATCAGGGTGGTGCAGCCAACAGCCATCAGAGATCACCAGCAAACCACCAGACGCCAGGTGAGAGGCACGGCAAAGACTCTTCCTCACAGCCCTCAGAAGGAATCAGCCCTGTAGACACCTTGATTTTGGATTTTTAGCCCCCAGAACAATAGAATAAATTTTTATCCATTCTGTGGTACAGCAGGTTTAGCAAATTAATAAATGCCCAAATCCTAACAGCAGTCAGCACCTCTTCCCTCTTCCACTCGTGCCATCCCTCACCCCGAAACCCTGACCTATGAAGAATGCTCCAGTCACAACCAGAGAGACTTTCTTAAAATGAACATGGGAGCAGATCACTGCCCCAGCCTTGCCCCTTCTGTCACTCCACGTTCCATTTCTGAACAACACACAGTTCTTAAGACACCACACACACACAGTCTTTCCATTCCTCAACAAGCTAAACTCTTTCCCTCCTCTGGGCTTCGACACATGCTGTTCCTTTCCCAGAAACAATGATCCCTCCACTCCCCCCCTTGGCTGTCTCTACTCAACTTTCAGGTCTCACTTCCTTTGCTGGTTTCCCCGAATGAATAAGGCCCCTGTTATTCTCTCTCTTAACACCCTGTCTTGTCCTTAACAGAGTCCAGCACTGGGCCATGAGCAGACTGTTACGTGTCCATATCAACCTATAGAATGTGAGTGTTTGAAAACTTCTTCTGCAGTTTGACACGGCTGTGACAGTGAAGCAAGCAACCAGTAGACTCAACTCATTAAACAGGCTTTGGATGGGCTCAAGCATTGCCCAAGTCACACGGTACAAACTACACACCAATCATGCACACACAGGAGGACCATGTATTGGTCAGTGATGAACAACAAACGGAAAATGACAGGTCCTTTACAGATACTAGAGAAGGACAGCTTTATAGACACCACCGCTAATCATTCTACTTCAATCAACCTGTCCTTCCACAGATTCTCAATTTCAAGATGGTGACAACTATGCGTTCTGCTCACTCTGACCAAGACCTATCACTGCCCAACACAGAAAAGAAGTGTGATAAATACTGGACATATAAGTGAATGGGTTGGATTATGATGGGGGGAGTGGGGAGACCATTCTAGGGGGACAGAGGGCCTAAGGCCAACATCTGAAGGTGAGAAACCACTGGCAAACCAAAGACTGCCTGCAGTATTTTTAAAGCTTGATGACTTCACATTAAGGAATTCCTCAAATCTTATTATGAGGCCCAACCAGACGGTTGGAGAATTCCAGAGGAATGGACAGATTCTTCTGGTCCTGGACTGCATTCTGTTTTCACAATTGTTTCTGGCAGAAGCCTAAAGAAAAACGCAAACCAGATGTACAAAGACATATTTTCTTTGTCAGGGAAAAAAGAAAACGTTGCTTATCCTGCTCTGACACTGCTGCCCCTCCAATGCAGGCCAGATTCCCAGCCTTTACCTTGAACAGCTTGAAGAGACTCCAGAACCTTCTCCAGCCTCATGTGCTTGGGGGTAAATGGGAGGCCAGTACTGTAGTGGCCCCTGTCCTCTTCCTTGAGCTCTCAAAGCTGGAGGAGCAGATGCAAATGTGATTTCTGCTTGTCCCCATAGAAGAGCGGGCACGGGGGCTGCATAATGAACTCGGACCTTAATTGAACTAAATAAGGAGAAAGCTTGTGCAAGCAATATGGGCAGGCTGCAGGGAATTCATCTTTCCTTTGGATTCTCCAGAAGACACCGTCTCCTGCTGGGGCCTCACTGGTTCTCCTCTGGGCCTCAGACACCCTGTCCCAACTGCTGGCGACCTCGACCCAGGAGAGTCAGCTTTTGTCAAAAACAAAGAAGCAAGCCAAATGCGCCGTCTGCAGTCCTGTCAAACCCTGAGGGGTTCCCAGTCCTCAAAGGACCTCCTGGCTGATCAGACTGCCCCCACCAGAGCTGCCACCACCCTCCCAGACCTGTCAAAATGCATCCGTCTTACAGGCCACTTCCAGAACATTTGACAACCTTGTCCACAAGCATGTGAGAAAGGATGTTATGGGGAGAACGTGCTTCTCAAAGAGTGGTCCCTGGACCAGCAACGTCAGCATCACCTGGGTCATTAGAAGGATTGCGGGTTCTCAGGCCCCACCCCAGACCTCCCATATCCCACGCTCTGCAGGTGGGTCCAGAGAGCTACCTTAACAAGCCCTCTGCGTGATTCTTACAAGCACCCGAGTTTAAGGACCACTGTGCTACTGACTATCCATCCCTAGAGTCTCCTACTGAAATCCCTAAGGGGCCAGGCAGGTGATCTAAATGAGGAAACTAGAGTGTGTCTGCCCACCTAAGGGAAGAGCGGCCAGCCAGCTTGAACCATGGAAGCCAGGTAGAAGGTGGGCCCGATTTTGCCAGATCTTTTCATTTTTCAAGAGTGGCTGGAAATGTGGATTAAAAAAAAAAAACCTCCCTATTTTTAAACATTGGCTTCATTTTTTTCTAGACACAGTGCAGGCCTAGCCATCTCCATTAATAACAACTTCATCCTTCCAGTTCCATGGACCAAAAGTTAGCCTCGATTCAACTCTCTTTCTCACTCCCCACCTCCTATCTTCCAGGACCATCTGTTGGCTTCATCTTCAAAAGGCATCCAGCTACTCCTCCCCGCCTCCACTTGTTTACAGCGCTGGACCACTCCACCAGCATCCCTCCCAGGCGAAATGCAAAGCCTCACCCCGGCCGCCCAGCTTTCACCCTTGGCCCCTGCACTTGAGTTTCAACAAAGCGGCCAGAGCCGTCCTTTACAAATGAAAGACAGATCACGTGCCACCTCTGCTCCTACCTGCTAGTAGATGCTCATTCCAGTCAAGGTGAAAGCCAAGCTACTCCAGGACTCTACAGTCACCTCCCCCAGCATCACACTCCTCTCCCTGGCTCACCCCATCCAGCTGTGTTAAACTCCTTGCTGTTCCCCTTTAAGCTCATAACATACTATCTATGTATATATTTACCTGACTGTCTGTCTCCATCTGCTAGAATTTAAGCTCCACAGAGGCAGGAATTTCTGTCTGATTGACTGATTGATCCCTAGCACCTTGAACAGTACCTGGCACGTGGTAGGTTTTCAGTAAATAAGTGTTGAATAAATAAATGAATGAATACAAACTAGAGATGGCGCCCAAGCAGTTCTGCATTTATAGTTCAAGAGGAATTTCTTGCAGATTTCCTCCAAGCTCAAATTTTGCCCCTACTCATAGGAATTTCAATCCTGCTGCTGGCTGGTCATGGGCAACTTAAATATAGAAAGCATTTCTGGGGCCCTTGAATCAAGAGCTACCTCCCTTTCCTGCCTATATATAGCCCCAGCCCTAAGCACATCTAGATGAGCACTCACGGCTTCACAGAGCTTTTTCATTCTGGAAAGAGGCTCCCCTAAAGCCTGCACAGAAACTGCTCTCTAAGCCAATGTTTCCCAAAACATTCTTTGCAACACTGGTCCTATGCGATACTTCAAGAAAAATAAGCTCTGGAAACACACACACCCTCTCTCTTCTCCTTGGAGCTCACAATGCATGTTAGCATTTTAAAGGCTTCAAGAGGTCTGGTAGTGAATTGTTTATCTCTTTACTAGCTCTCATGTTTCTCAAATTCGTTGGCCCACTCAATCCCTTCCCTCGTGAAACCCCTATTAACACTCCAGGACACTAATGTTCTGGGCAAGCAGTTTCAATTTTTTCATCCTCTTGTGGGGCAGTGTAGGGGAGCTCTAACACAGTATATTCTATGCATTTTTCCAACAGGATACATATCATGAACTTACTGAGATACAGAGACGTCCTCATTCCCACACTTTCAAGCATGTCTGAAACATGCTGGTTTGAACAACATGTTTCTCTCTGTACTTCTCTCTGTACTTCTCTCTCCAGCCACTTGGCTACCCACCACCCCCCTTACCTGTATCAGCTAGGGCTGTCACCATTACAAGTGACAGGGAAAAGTGACTCAGGCTTAAACAAACAGAAAGGGAAATTATTGGTTCATAGAGCTGGAAAGTTTAAAGGTAGGTTTAGCTTCAGGTAGAGCTGGATCAAGGATCAAACCATACTTTGGGACTCAATTTCTAGCCATCTTCCAGTTGAGCCTTCCACTCCAGACTCTCCCCTCATGGTGACAATATGGTTACCATGGTATCAACCTCAACTCCACTCAGGTTCAAATCCAGCTAGATAGAGCCAAAACCTTTTCTGATAGCTCCCTCAAAAATTTTTAGCTCTACTCTGATTCAACCTGCTTAGGACATGCGACCATCCTTGACCTGTGGCCAGAAGGACAGGATACACTGATTGGCTTAGGCTCAGGCCCTATATTCCACTCCTGGAGCTAAGCTTAGACTCTATAAACAATACAAATTGAGAACTGGTGATGAGTAGATTCTCCCCGCCTCACCACTCCTCCCCAAATCAGGCATTATTGCTGGAAGCAGGAGGAATGAATGGACGCTGAGAAGGTAATGCTCAAATGTGTACCACTCACCCTTCTGCACATACATCCAAACACTGCGCCTCCCCCAGGAAGTGCTTCCAGATCCCCAAGCCAGAACGAAGCATGCCTCTTGAGGAACTGACATATACATGCTAACCTGCAGAACATAGTAGGAAGTTTTCAAGTGCACAGGAGAAAGCAGTAGGCAGTAGGAGTACAAAAGATCTAGAGTCAAATAGACTTGAATTCATGGTCTGAATGTATGACCTTGAATGAGTTACTTAACCTCCCTGAGTTTTGGTGTCCTCATCTATAAGGATTTGAGATTTTCAGCAATTCCCACTCATGGTGGGAAATGTGGATGATAAAGAGCAACTCCCAAGCCAGCCGTCATCCGGGTCCCTGTGGCTGGATCTTGCCCATCACCCGCCTCCAGACCCTACAGTGCTCACATCGGCCTCAGATCACATGGTCATCTCTGCCCCAAACTTCTCCAGAGACAACTGCTCCCTGGCAGCTCGGGGCACATGTCCCCCTCATAGCACTCTGTGCAAGGGGAGCTGTTCCTTGCAGTCTAGCCTACTGCCCCGCCCATTACAATGGAAGTCAGCTCCTGTGTTCTCAATCCATGCTCCCCCCGCCAGGATAAGATGCGAGACCAGAAGCAGAATATTTCCAGCAGCTGCCAGGACTCACACAAACCACGCTAGTTCTGGGATAAAACAAAAGTAAATACTAGTATTCAGCTTCATGCCATACAAAAGCCCTACTGACTTGAGATTAGAATGGAAGAAAGGATGCCAGGCACCAAGGCTGCAGCTTATTTTTCCCATTAGGAGACAACCAATCATACAGAGGAGAGCAGCAAAGCTCATTCTCCTCGTGCCAGAGATAAACCATGGGGACGTGGAGGGGAGACGGCGACAGAGAAAGGAAATGTGACGGAAAACAAGGAGCAGTGTTACCGGCCATGTGGCTCCTGCTTCACAGGAGGGGCTCGGGGAACAGTGCTCCAGGAGACTGTGGCAACCCCTGAGTTGTAGCTTCAGAGCACTGAGGAAGTGGACACACTCCAGAATTCTCCTCATGGGGGCTTAGAGATACATCCATTCATTTATTTTTTCCTTCCCTAGTCAAATCTGTACTAAGCACATAACGTGTGAGAGCACTGAGCACAGGCAAAACCAAACTCCCCTGGCCCCGCCCTTGCTGAACTCAAGGCAGACGGAAAAGCAGGTGATAAACAAGTCAACGCTTCCAATAAATACGTAGCTGCAAACTGTAATCCCCACTAAAAGGAAACGCACCAAATCAATAAGAAAGAGTAAGAGGTGAGCTTGCTCGGGGCGTGAGGGAAGGGCCCTCCAAGAAGGTGTCTTTCAACACAAGCAGGGACAATTAAACAGGAAGCCCTTCGGATACGGAAGCAACAAAGACCCATGTTCAAGGGCGAGAAAGAAGCCAACAGGGCTGTTGCTTACTTACTTAATGTGTGATGGGGAGAAATGAGCAAAGGTGGGGTTGGAGGGGGAGGGAGGGGCCAGATCACGTAGGGACACCTGGGTCCTGATAGAGTTCAGATTTTAGCCAGAGGGATTTTAGCCTCTTTTCGAAATCACCGCCCTCCACTACTATCCTATTCATGGCAGCTGCATAATATTTGAGAAATGTAATTTGCATGTCACATCACATATCTGGGTACCAGACAGCAGCCACAAGAGTCCGGGGGCTTTACAGGAACTCCCCCAGCTCTCAGGGGGCTGTAGCCCACAAACCAGGAAACCCCGACTTGGGACATATCCCGAGACACCCAAGGGACCTCAAATAATCTCTGCCGAGGGAGGAACAAAGTCACAGAGGCAAAACCAGGTTATGAGAAGCTTCCAGGAACAGCCACTGCACAGCTCTCTCCCACTTCCAAGTCCTCACCCAGCCCAACTCGAAGCCTCAAATATCAACATCACCCGGGAGCTTGTCAGAAATGCCAACTGCGTTGGTTTCCTCTTGCTGCTGTAACAAATCACCGCAAGCTAAGTAGCTCAAAACAACACAAAGCTATTACCTTCTGGGGGTCAGGAGTCTGAAGCAGGTCTCACTGGGTGAAAATCCAGCTGCTGGGCGGTGGTACTCCTTCTGCGGCTCCTGGGAAGAAGCCATCCCCTTACACTCCGCACCTTCTGGAAGCCACCCACATTCCTTGGGTCGTGGCTGCGTGCCTCTGTTTTCAAGGCCTGAAGCAGCAGATTGATTCCTTCTGACGTTGCCTCACTCTCACCTCCGCTTCTGCCCCGCCCCCTTCACATTTAAAGGCCCCTGTGATTTCACTGGGGCCCCGCCTGGATCAACCAGCGTACCCTTCCTGTCGCCAGGTCGGCCGATGAGCAGCCTTAATTCCGCCCACAACCTTAATTCTCCTCTGCCACGTCACCCGCACAGGCTCCTGGGATTCGGACGTGAACGTCTTTGAGCGACCGTTACTCTGCCTACCCCACAGACTTCTGGGGCTACTCCACACTGACCAATCAGAATCGGTATTTTAACAAGCTCCGCAGGCGGCGCACGCGCACATGCAAGCACCAGCAGCCCTCGCCTTGCGGCCCAGCGTGGCAGCCCTCTCTCAGGCCAGGCTCAGGACCGCCAGGCGAGCGCGTTCCATCAGGCCGAGAGGACCCCTCCTGAAGCCCGCTTTTCGCAGCTCAGTCGCCACAACTAAGCCCTTCGTGGGGCATGGGGTCTGCGTGTCCAGAAACCTGGACTGGGAGTCAGCCTCTCGTAGATGCTTTGAAGGTTTGGAAATGTCCCCCAAGGGTGAGAAAATGGGATTCACACCTGAGGGTGAGACTTGCACGCCTCTCGGCTGAAGAACCGTTTGCTCTTCGGCTCCAGCTCCAAGCATGGCTGGTCCTGGGAAAAGGTCAGCAAAGCGTGGGGAAAACTGTGAATCACTACAGCCAGTTGGCGCCTCTGGCTCCCAGAGCTGGGGGCGGGGCCTCGTAGGTGCCACAGATGAGGTAACTGAGGCTCAGGGAGGTTGGGACTTGCTCAAGGGGACGAGGGCGAGCAGTGGAGCAGCTCGGAGAACAGGCAGCGGGGCCGGCGGGGTCAGGTGTCACTCACTCACACACACACACACACACACACACTCACACACACCCGTCTCTAATTGGCTGTTGCTTGGGGGCTATGCCTCAACGGAGGGCCGCCCGCTCACAGGAAGGAAAGAGCAGGGCTTAAGATCGCCACACCGCTGGATCCATCTGTTCTGAGGGAAAGCTGATGCTGACCGCCTGGACACAGCCTGATCTGGCCAGTTCCTTGGGCAGCCAGCCAACCCTGGAATTTTCCAGGCAGGCAGTTCAGCCATGGAAGGGAAGCCATCCAGGCATCACTAACCTGGGCCCCAGCCCGAGGAGGAAGACCGTGCCTTCCTGGGCACGCTGAGCCAGGGCATTTCCTTCCTGGAGGAGACCCATCACAGCCCCAGCACGTGTCCATAACCAGCAACCAGGGCAGCGCGTGCTGCTGGGGCCCCGGACAAGTACCAGGAACTGGAAACTTCTTGGGAGCGCCCACCCCCAAGGCAGAGCCTTTGCTCTGCCATGTCCCAGAGCACCCCCAGCAGCTGACATTTGAAAGCTTCCCTCCTCACCCCAGCGATGCTCAGCTTCCCCGTGCTGCTGAAAAACATCTGGCTGGCTTGGCACCTAAGTGGGGTAAAAATAGCATGCCATCTTGTGAGCGGGCACCATGCCATCTCAGCAGATGGGCACCAGCGCTGCAGCCAAAAGACCGCTGAGCGGAATGGAAGGCATTTGCAAAGGGCAGGATTCACAGCTGGGGGGGTCACAGGGCTGACTGCCAGGCCCCTAGGGGAGAGGGACCAGAAGGTAAAACAAGAAGGCCAGAGAGAGGGGACAGGAGCCCCCAGCCCCCACCCTCCAGAGGCGGGACATGGCCGGGGAAGAGAGAAAACGCACTTGGACGCTAGAAGGCAGCAGGGCACGATGGTGAAGGTCTGGTGTTGAAGCCAGATGGACCCATGTTTGAATCCTTCCTCTACCTTCACTAGCTGTGTGACCCAGAGCCAGCGTTTAACCTCTCTGAGCCTCAGTGTAAAACCCACATTGCAGGGCTCTGGCAAGGCTACTCAATCATTCTTCATTCAGTAAGCGTCCTGTTGAGCGCCCACCACGTGCCAGGCACTGTGCTTGGGGTGGGGTATGGCGGTGAGCAGGTAGCGTTGAGGTGTCTTTCCAGTGTGGGTGACCAACATTTATCAAAAAGTGACACAAAGAAAAGCAAAATGTCAGCTGCGATAAGTGCCTCAAGGAGAAGGTTTGCGGTGCAATTAGAGCCTCTGATGGAGGGGTGCAGAGCACAGGAGAGTCGAGGCAGATGCCCCCAAGGAAGGGACAGTGAATATCTAAAGGACGCCTGGGGAGTTAAATGGGGGGAAGTGAGAGAAGGGACATTAAGCTCTTAGCACAGTGCCTGGGACCTGTTAAATATTGCTAAGTGGAATGATTATTAATGAAGGTCACTGAAAATAGAATTGTACTAATAGCAATCTCTTCCATCCAGGGTGAGAGTGCCGGGCTTCGGCCAGAGCGGTCGCGCAGGAAGAGAGAGGCTGACCTCTTGTCTCTACTCGGAGGAGAGCCAGAGGCCAGCGGACTTTAAAAATAAAAATCCATAAAAATATCTTAGGCCTCCAGCGAGGCCATTTGGAGTCTCCAAACACCGCAGAGTTCAAGCAACAAAGCTCCGGGGAGCCTCCTCTCCTGAGAGCTTTGGGCCGTTTGGCTGGGGTCTAAACCGGGTTCCAAGCTCAGCCTTCTCCCCTTTTGCAGCCTGAGCCAAAGCCAGGAAGCCTGCCTGCGCGAGCCTTTGATGGCCTGGCCGGCCGGCGCGGAGCCCCTCACTGCCCCCGAGGACGGCGGGCCCCAGCTGGAGAGCATTCACCCTCACCCCCGGGGCACAGTCGGCTTGCAGGGTGAGCGGGATGCAGATTTCGTCATGTGAGTACATTCTGCAAAAGTGCTGCCTTTTGAAGAATGTAAAGATGCTGGGAAAGCAGTGTGAGGTGCCCCGTGAAACATCTGTCGCCAGACAGTGCGATACGCTCTGCTCAGCTAGTCAAAGGCGGCCCCTTTCTCATGGGCCGGAGCCCCTACCTGGCAACATGCAAAGCCCACCGGGTTGGCCCCGAGCTACCGTGACATCAGGTACTTCGTACGCACATCGGCCTCAGAGGGATGAGGCTTGGGCAAGTGCCAAGGAGTTTGGTATGGGAGCCCTCTGGTGCCCCGCCCCACATCCTCCCTGGGTCCTTCCCGGCCACCCGTGCCTCCAGCTGCTGCTGCAGCAATCACCTGGGCCCAGGTGGACCTGACCACACCTGACCTCACTCCTCCACTTTCCACCTCGGGGATTCCCAGCTGCCTCTTTGTGCGGGAAACCCGCTCAGCTGTTCAGCTGTTCAGCAGACCTGGAAGCGCAAGCACGCCAACGCGCCGGGGGCAGCCCTGACCAATGACAGGCAGCAGCCGGGCAATGACTACTTCCCTCTTCTGCCCTTCAGCTAGACAGTTCTGGGGGCTATTTCTAAATGACTCCTCAGGGGGTCCTCAGCAGCCCATGGTCCACGGTGGTGGCTGCCTTGCTTTCCCTCATTCCCTGTCACCCACTCCCTGGGATCAATCCCCAAATTAAACTACCTGCATGCAAACCTTCAATCTCTAGCTCTTCTTTCTTGGCGGAACCCAAGCCAAGACAGCTGCTCTCCTGCCCTCTCCCCGCCAGCTGTCAGGGGCGGTGGGGCTTTCAGTGGCACGTGTGGCAGTCCTCTGGCCAAAAACAAGACAGTTTCTGCTCCCTCCTCCCCCCAGCCGGAACCCAGACAGCTGGATGGAATGAACATCTCTGTCACGCAGGAAGGGCTCTTAGCCAATGCCTTTCAAACGGGTTAACAGTGGAGCTCTTCTGCAAACAAAATCCCATGCACATAGTGGGCCTTTGGTCCTTTTTCTTAAAGAACTTGGCTTACCTCTTGGAAAATGCCTTGTGCCAATTTGTGAGGTCTTGGTTGGAAAGACTCTTAAGTGACCCCTGCCCACTTTGGAATTCCAGGAGGTGACGTCTTTCCTTCCTGTCTCAGGGGCAAGCTCACTCAACTGAATGCCTTCTTCCTGGAGTTGATCTGGAACAAGAAATCTAAGGCAGGGGCACTGGTTGGGAGGTGGGCTTCATGATGGTGGTAAACCCACCGAGGCAGCCTTTCAGAACTCTCTCAGTATCCTTCCCCTGACCCCAAGCCTGGTCCTCCGGCCTCTTATTGAATCTTTCAATAACTGTCCCTCCTTTTAATACATTTTCTTTCTCTTTGGCTAGGAGAGTCAGTTTTCTGATGCTTGCAGTCAATAATGCTTACAGATACTCACCAAATTCCAATATTTAAAGTGGATAAAAGTGGAGATTCTCCGTTGAAATGGAGGAGGGTGGGCAAGGGCGCCTCCCTCCCACACCTGCTCACGGTGACTTCTTTGTTTTCTCCAAAGGGCCACTGGAGCCTGAAAGAGCTCTATTTCAAAACCCTCCATCTCATCCCATCCTTTTGGTACAAATGAGGAAAGCGAGGGAAGAGAAGTTCACTGACTTGCCAGGGTCCTGGTGCTGCTTAGGGATGGTTGGAAACTCAGTCCCCCTTTCCCCCAGGGCAACAGCCTTCCTACCACCGCATTGTGGTGGGCTCTCTACAATCTGAGAGACAAGTGGACAGCAGAATTAAGCTAAGGACCCGTGTAAAGATCAAGTGCATGACAGGGTCTTTCCTACACTTCTCCAAGGCCACAGTCAACAGCCACGCAGGACAGTGGTGGAAGGCTCCTTCAGGGCAGCAGGCTTGGTCCTCACCTCTGTTCTTCCTGTATGTTGATGAGAGCTGGTCCCTAATGACAGACATGCATTGCAAAGCACTGTGCCAGCCTTTCCCAGGGCACAGCTCCCTGAATCCTCGTCCTACAAGATCCTCGACAACAAATGAGTCCTGTGATCCAATACCTCATTTCCTAGAGGCCTCTGATGCACGTTCTTATTTTTTCACTTATTAATATGAAATGAGAGGTTGAGTAATGAAGTAGTTACGAGCATACACTTGGAAGTCTGACAAACTGGGTGTGATTATCAGCTCTGTCCCTTCCTAGCTGTGTGACCTGGGCCAAGTTACTTGAGCCTCAGCTTTCCCATCCATGAACTGGGAATGAAGTAAGAGATGTTAGGTGAGGTTCTGCAAGAAGCAGATGCCAAGATGAGATGTGTATGAGGGAAACAGCTGTGAGAGAGTGTGGGGAGAAGCCAGAGGCGGCTGGAAATGCTGTGAAACCTCCGTGCAGACTGAACGCCTACACAAAAAAAAAAAAAAGAAAAAAGAGAGGAAAGGAAGAAAAAGTCTTAGATTGCAGTGCCATTCTAAGAAAGTTTTGGCAAAGCTTTCAGGAGTTCTTGAGTCCAAGTCAACCATCAGGAATCGTGCGTCTCCCAGGAAGGGGCCTGCCTCTTATCCGCCACATGCTGGGTCACTGGCTGGGAACAGCCCATGGGAAGGGAGGTCTCTGCCCAAGATGGAAGTGGATTCAGAGCCCAGAAGCAGGGGCCCTCGGTCAATCCCACCCCCTGCAGTAAGAGAAGCACATTCTCAGGCCCTTCTGAGCTCCATAGCAACCTCAAAAGGTAGGATTAAGTGTGTCAGTTTACATGAAAGGTCTTAAAATAGTACCTGGCATATAGTGAGAACTCAGTATGTGTTGCCTTAAAACAAATAAACAGGGTTATGAAATCAGGTTGCTTCCTCATATCCATTTGTACAACCGATGTGATGTTAGCCTTTTTGGTTCTGAATCCTAGAGAGCTGTTATTAAACTGCTGATCCATCTTACAGTCGGCACATACTGGAATCCAAGAAATACATTCAGAAAGTTTTGCAAACTGTACACCCCCTCGGAGACTTGCAAATGGCACACTAAGGATTTTGAAAAGTTCTGCAGTACTACAGCCCTATTTTACTTTGTTCAATTCTCTTTCCCAAACTTCTTCGCCCAGAGATCTGGGGTTTGCATGCACTTCCAAGAAATTCCTTTGCTCTTTAGTTAGAGAAATTGGTTTCTGTTGCTTGCACTCAAATCCCAGTTGAGACAGATACGAACTCAAAATATCAAAGAGGTGAGAGTGGAAGTGCCCTGGATAAACCAGAGATGAGAAGGGACTAGAATTCCATGGAATACATTTTGGCAAATGCTGTGCTTTGCAAATGCTGATGGCTGCTGTTTCAGGAGGTTCTCGGGAATGAGGAAGCGGGAGTGTGTCCTGCTGCAAACAGGCCATCCCACCCCTCCCTGCAACTTTCCCCACAAGGTCCCTGGAGGATGCAACTGGAAAAGCCTCCGTCTAAGCCAGTCCCTCAGGTTCGCTCGACCAGCCTCACTCACTCAGCAGAGAACCTTCTCCCTCCTGGCTCCAGAGAGGTATAAGAGCACCACGAGGGACTTCCCTGGTGGTCCAGCGATTAAGACTCCGCACTTCAAATACAGGGGGCGAGGGTTCGATCCCTGGTCAGGGAACTAGGGTCCCACATGCCACGTGGTGTGGCCAAAAAATAAATAAATAAACCAAAAAATTGTAAAAGACACTAAGGAGCTCTAAAGATAAAGAAAATAAAAACAAAAGCACCATGGATAAGAGTCTCTGGGCCCTGTGATCAGAGGCTGACGGCCATGAACCAGTTCAACAGGAACATTTTCCTCATTCCTTGTTTACCGTTGGTTTACTGTCTGCCCTGTGCCAGGTACCACGCTTACAAGTGGGGATTCGGAGATGTCAGAGGCGGCCTTCAGGGCTGGGTGGGACACCTTTTACGTGGTGTCTCAGATTCTCACCATCCACCTTTTTGTCCTGTCCAGACACCTGGACACCTGAAGCGAGAGGGCCTCGCTTTAGCTGCACTGGGGGGGGGGGGGGTCTGCTTTCTGTGGGGCTTCACTGTGGCGTCTGTCACAGGGCCCCAGGCACACGTTTAAATGCAACCCCCAGGAGCAACCTCAGCTAACACAGGAACAAACACTCCCCTGTGTTGTGTCCTGAGTGCACCGTGCTGAGGTGCTCTCTACTGCCCCCAGAGGTCACATCCCCACAGCAGGGGCCTCTCCACGCGTTCCGGCCCACCTGGCTTCCCTGCTTGACTCCCCACGAGCCCCCCACCCCCTTTCCCAAGAATCACTTCGTCAAAATAAACCATCTTCACACAAGCTCTTATCCTCTGCCTTTTTAGGGGAACCCAAAGTACGACTTTTTTTTTTTTTAATAACAATAGTGCTTTGCATTTGTAGCAATTAAAATAGCATGGACTTCTGTGAATTCACTTGACCCTCAGAGCAGCCGAGAATGATATACAAGCCAGACAGCAACCTCATTTTAGAGAAGAGAAAAACTGGAGCTCAGAGAGGTCAGCTAACTTTCCAAACGTCACACAGTTAGGAAAACAGTGAGTATCAGGGCTCCCCCATCTCAGCCTGAGCTGCTGTCACCGGAGGCATCAGTTCAGGGCCTGGGGCCTCAACCCAGACCCAAAGGTGGACCTTTCAAATTCCCTTGGGCTGAGTTTTGAAGAATACTTATGAATTGGCTGGATGAAAAATGGGATGGTCAGAGGGTGGGGACAGAACTTCTGACAGAGGAAATAGCAGAAGCAGAAACCCAGAAGCTGGAGGCATTCATCACGGTTTCTTCTGGAAACCGTAGGAAACATGGTTTGGCAGAAACATAGCGTCAAGGAGGCACGTGGGGCATTGGTGAGAAGTAAAACAAAAGCTCACACAGGGCCTGTGGACTAAGCGGCTTCATTACTGGCCGAGAAACACTAGGAGGGCATGGAGGGCACAGTGCAGACAGGAGGTGGCGCTTGCCCGAGACAACTTCAGGTTTACGGGCTCTGCCCGAAGTCACCTGGCTGAAATGCAGAGCCTCGCCACCTGGCAGCCAGGGTGGGCTTGTTTCCCCAAGGGCTCAGGACTCCAGTCCTGAGGGACAGCCCATTACACTGTTCTTGACCGTCTAAAAGAACTCGTTCTTTTTTTCTTGGGAAGAGGCGCATCTTGGATCTCTAATGACTAACTCATTAAGACTAGAAAATGAGGGGCTAGAAAGGAAAGCAGGGCCCTTAGGTAAAGTCAGAATCAGCAATCCGTGAACAGGGTACCACAACCCCCTCGGCATCATCTCCAAGCTGTGGTCACTTCTGTAGAGAAAGGCTGAGAGCAGCTCTCTGCTCAGCCAGTTCAATTACTGACAACCTCAGTAATTGGTTGTCTGGTCTACACGAGGTATAGAGAACCATGTTTAATGAGTAATCTTCCCCACACAGACTGCCTAGCAGAAGAAGTCTCTCAACAGGCAGGCTCCACCTTCCTTGCTGGTGGAAGCGTAAACAGGTGGGAACTCTCAAGAGAGAAATTTGGTGGTAGGCATGAGAACCTTAATAATGCTCAGAACTTTTATTGCTGCAATTCCCTTTCTAGGAATTTGTCCTAAGGAAACAGTCAGACAGATACAGAGGGATGCTTGTTCCAGCCTCGTTTATATTAGGAGAAAATTAAAATCAACCTTAATGTCCAGCAATTGAGGCTGGAGTAAATTATAGGCATCGTCCCCTCAATAGAAAATGATGCAGCCTTTAAACAAGTAGGAAGTATGTGTAGACTGATTGCAAAAACAGCCACAGTTGTTCTCCTTTATACGTCCCTTGGCAACATGACTCTCCAGCAACTCTCATCAAGGGATGGGATCTGTTTTGTACCCTCCTGGCCACCACGCAACTCACTCTGGTAGACAGAATACAAAGTGACAGTGCACCTGTTCTGAGCTTAGGTTTTAGGAGACCTTCAGCTCTCCTCCCCTCTCTCTCTTTCTCCCTCTCTCTCTCATTCTCGGCCTCCCTCCCTTCCCCTCTCTCTCTGTTGGGCAAGCAGCCATCATGGGACCTATGGAAGCACGTGCATCCTTTGGCAACTGGTCAGCCCACCAGTATACCTGGTGGGAAGGGAACAGGGCCTTTGCCTGCAGCATGAGAAGGGTGCATGCAGCCCATCATCCTGCTTTGGCAATCACAAGGGACCCATAGCACTGGGACACTGGAGACGCTGATCTTGCTGCGTTTCTTCCGTCTGTGAGTAAAGCATTGTTCCAACCAGTTCCTTGTGTGTTGAGTCCTCCTCGGCAACTCCTAAACTCTAGAAGACGCAGGGAACCATGTCTGCAGGCTCCTACTTCTGGCAGTTGACTTGTTACGATCTTTGCCATCCTCCACAGTGTGGGAATCCTCACCTGGGACTGGTAGCTGCATCTCCCCGCTTCATGCTCTCTTTCCATCTCTCGCTCTCAGAATCCTGCCACTGCCATGCGCACGTGCCCAGGCTAGCCTGTTGGAGCGTGAGAGACCACGTGGTGGGGGGAGAGCCTAGCTGTCTCAGCTGAAGCCATCCTAGACCAGCCTCTAAGCAGGTGACCCTCAAACACAGGAAGGAGTCTGACCAAGATCAGGAAGGCCACCTGCCAGCCACAGCTGATGGCAGACACATCAGCAAGCCCAGTCAAGCCCTGAAGAACCATCCAGGTGACCTGAGGACTTGTAAGCAACAGTAAGTACTTATTCTTTAAATCCAGCCGTCCTTAAAGTGAGGTCCAGGGCATGGGTACTTCAAGGGGGTCTCTGAGGTCCTATGAGAGGGTCTACAAGGTCAAAACTCTTTTTGCAATACCAGGAAGATATCTGCCCTTTCACTCTCGTTCTCTTGTGAGTATACAGAGGACTTTTCCAGAGGCTCCATGACGTGTGACGATGTCATCGCTTTGACAGCAAGTGGGATATAAGCTTGTGTATTCTTGATTTCAAAATGTTCTCGGTTTTAATTTCCAATACAGTAAGTATTGATCGATATAGCTGACATAAACAAAAGCTCTTTGAGGTCTTTAATGATTTCAAACATGTAAAAAGGTCCTGAGACCAAAAGACTTTGAGAACCACTGTGTTAAACCACTGGGCTTGGGGTTAAGTTGTTACACAGCAGCAGGTATCTGACACAGCGTAGATGCATGTGACTGACCAGGAAAGAGGTTTATACTATAGCGCCTTTTTCACGCAGTTGTAAGATACCGCACAAGTCGCGCTTTTGTTTTGTACACAGTTATATTCCTATCCAAAATATTAACAGTCATCATTTCTGCAGGATGGGATGATGGGTCACTGGGGTAGAGTTTTTCCCTCTTTTTTATACGTACCTATGCTTCCTAACGTTTTGCAAGCAATTTCATGCTTATAAAAGAAAACATAGCTTTAAAACAAAGAAAAGAGTCTTCAGAAAGAAAAGAGAGCATCCTCTCTTTCTCTGTTGCCATGATCACGCCTACGGGAAGGTTTTGGTGGGAGGGCACCAGAGAGATTAAGTGGTCGTTCTCTGTATGCCTTCTCACGCCCACCTGGGGAGATTCAACCAAGAACCTGGAGTTTCCACTGCCTCGACTTCCGGGGGCAGTTGAATCAGATTTCTCTCATTGCCCTCTCTTCCAATAAGAAATGCCCAGCGGGAGGACCCCTCTTGAGACGCCCCCAAAAGAGAAGTGAGCACGAGCCATTTCATGTTCCTGCGCTCAGAGCCCCTAGAAGCTGACTGCATGCCAGCAGCGGTTGCCTAGGGAACACCAGTGACATCAAGGAGACAGGAGGACACAATAAATAACTTCAGCAACTATTTGCGTTTGGCAGATGTAGCCGGGGGCCGGGCCCTGCGTGCCTCCCTGTGGAAAAGCCAGGGGAACCCCAGAAAGAAGGGGAGCCAGCCAGCAGAGGCAGGAATAGGGAGGCTGGCATATGAGGGAGGCAGGGGAGTTCTGAACTCCTTTATAGTCCGTCCCCCAAAGCCTGCGGGAGCCAGAGATCAGGAGCCGCCTGCGTGATCTAGAAGGGGTCCCAAGGCTTTGTGCTTTCTGGGTGGTTTGACCACAGGCCAGGAAACCCCAGAGAGGGGCAGCCTCTTCTAGGGACTGACCCCTCCCACACACAGCCCTGCAGCCCCCAGGGTCCTGGTTCTCCCCCCACCGCCCTGGAAGGCAAGTGAGAGGATGGGCTGTGAGGCCGCGGGCTCTGCTTTGCTGAGGCGCTTAATTGGCATCCTTTTCACCCGACAGGTGAAAAGTCAGGGCGGGCGAGGGGACGTCAGCTCTCTTGTCAAGCTGGCTCCCTCTCTGATCTGTCTCCTCTCATTAGGGCTGAGCCAGTCCCAAGGAGCCCCAAAGAAAAGGAGGCAAATGAGCCAGGCGCTCCCGCCGCGGCCTGGAAATTGCAGCTGCTGTGACTGAGCCGTGCAGGGCACCTAGACCCCGGGGCGTCCCACTCTCTGGGTGGGATGGAGACACAGACCCAGAAGACGGGCCAAGAGGGGCCCAGCCCGAGCCTGGCTTGTCTCACTGCCCCCCTTGCAAAAGTTCCAGTCAGATCGGATTCTATCAGAAATGACTGGCTCCTTTATTCTCCCCTTAGTTTGCACCTCCTCTCCCCCCACTCCCCGGCTCAACCACATCTGTAGGCTCCACTGAAACAGAGCCAACATACACAAAACAAAGCACACCCCGGCAGGGCAGCCGGTGAGGGTGCGGACGTGCCACCCATCTGGGCTGGCCACAGGCCTACCTCCTGCTGGTAAAGCCCCTGCGTGGAGTAAGTAACCGATCTGGGGTTGCACGGGCCCTGGTGAGCGAAAAGAACCACGTACCCAGGCAGGGTAAGCGGACAGGAAGAGAAAAGGACTTGCCCACCGAGCAGTAAAACGTGTGCAGACTGAAGGACCCTCTTGAGCAGGATGGCAGGGGGTTGGCAATGTCCCACAGCGGGGCTGCCAGCATCCGTCTTCCACACGGTTTCCCAGTCTGAATGGCTTCTGGACGCTTCCGCTTCTAAGCATGTATGCATCAAGAGAGTCCACTTAAAACCAGGCAGGATTTTTTTGTTTTAACTGAGCATGCTCAGGGCTGGCAAAAGCAGAAGAGAAATAGGCATGCTAGCAGATTGCTTGGGAGGATGACAAGGGGCTGACATGCTGGAGGCCAGGTTGGGCTCCAGAACTGCTTGTATGTGTCCGTGAACGAGCCACAGGGACCGTGGTGCTGGCGAGGCTGGGATTCTGTAACCTCAGCTGTGCTCTTGGCAGTGAACCTGGGTTCTGATCGCTGGTGCTGGTGAGCCTGAAAATCCACCACCTTCCACAGCCTCAAATCTCTACCGACACCAGCTCCTGGCGGCCGGCAATTCCCATCATCATGGGAGAGAAATGAATGGAATGCCCTTGGCGCTACTGTCACACAGCAAGGTGGCTTACGTCTCCAAAGCGTTAGAGCTTAGCGACAGCTCCTCTTCAGGTGACATCTACGGCTCCTTTCTCCCAGAAAACACACATGCCACCACGAGTTAGGGTAGGTGCTGATACCCATTATACAGGATCCGGGACCCCTCCTCCCTCTGATGTTACGCTCTGTGAGACAGCTGGGGTACCATGCTGGACTCCATCCCCTATGACAAGGGGCCCTGAAACTGGACCACCATCCAAGCTGTCTAAATTTATGAGTCCTATTGGTACTGTATGTCCAAACTCAAAGGTGGACGAGTCAGGAGGACTACATTTCCCCGAGGTTGCAAAGAGACAGCCAGGAAAAGAGTTCTCATCTAATTCTGCTCACCTGGTCATTCAAATTCTGGTTCCTACTCAGCCAGAACACCACAGCATGAGCCTAGAAGATGACTGGATGACGCAGACAGATATCACTAATACATCCTTCTGGGGGGTAAGGTTAAACTGAGCCTCCGCCCATTGCCTATCTGTTTACATGACGAGGCACTTTATGGTCTCCCAATCAACTCTGCATCTGTTATTTCATGGGTACAGCAACTGGCTGGCAAAAATGACCCAAACTGTTTCCCTCCCTGTACTCGCACCTCTTTGCAACGTGACTCTGCAAGCACTCCCACGGAGAGGTAGAGTCTGTTTCTCCACCCCCTGACTCCGGGCTAGCCTCTGACTTGCTTTGACCAAAAGAATAGAGCAGCGGTGACTATGTTGCTGGTCTAGGTCAAGGGCTCAAGAGGCCATGTGCGCTTTGGCTTTCTCTCTTGGACTCCAGACGTCAGCAGGGCCAGGTCTTGGAAGATGGCAGACCAGTGGAGAGAGACAAACTATCTCAGCTGGGCCAGCCTAGAACCGCCAGCCCCCAGCTGACCTGGCAGCTAACCTCAGGCGCATGAGTAAGTCCAGGCAAAACTGAAGAGCCGCCTAGCTGAACCCCGCCCAAACCACTGGGTGCTCCAAGCCACTCAGTTGTGGAGGTTCTTTTCATGCAGGAAGAGCTGATCCTATGAGCTCCCAAACAGAGCAGGGTAAGTGTCATTGTAGCCAGTTTAGGAGTCAGAAAATGCTGGCACGGGACTGGGTGTTTCATCCCAGGCCCCAGTGCCAGATACTAACAGATTCAGAACCCGAAGCCAAGTGTCCCACTGGCCTGTTTTCTCATTTGCGTTTCCTCCAGAGTAGCAGATACTTGAGAAGCTTCTAGATAGCAGCCCTTAGAGATCCCTCCCGAGAGCGACCGCTGCATTTTCTTGAGGACCTGCCCTATTTCATCTGCAGCTGCCCTACCCCACACCCTGCCCTGTTTCCACCTTTCAGTGCAGCAAGGCCACGCACCAACCATCAGTTCCCTAACAGCAAGCCAGCCGGCAGTGCCAGCTCATTCAATTTGCAGGGCTCGAGAGGCTCCCATGCCAGCCGGCATCCCTCCCTTCTGCAAGCAGCAAAGGCAGCAGCCCCAGGAACGAGAGAAAACACTGCTTTTCAACCATACTGAATGGGATCAGCGGGTGGGCCCGTCTACTTGTCGGCATCAGTTGGAGATCAAAGCAAACACAAGAGGGAACAGACCCAGAAGGGAGGGCGAGGAGAGAAAAGCCCCCCTCAACACACTCCAAACCCAGCCAGGGCTTCTAAAGGGGTAGATGTGGGAGTAATCCTGACCGAAACGCCACCCCTCCCCAAGGAGCCCAGAGGGAAAAGGGTGACAAGGAAATAGGACGGTGTGTTTGGGGTTGGGGAGCGGGGTGGAGGCGGAAGAGGAAGCAACAGAAAATACAAAGGAAGGAAGGAAGGAGGGCAATTGGAGGAAGCAACTCCACCCTCTTACAGCTTCAAAGAGGGCCTTTCTCTGTCCCTGGGCCTTCAGGGACACAACAGGAGGGCAGGGGGCCCAAGGAGGAGACAGCTGCACGCAGGTCCTGGCTGCATGCACGGCACCGGCTGCCAGCTGGAGGGGAAACGGGCTCGCCTAGCTACAGAAGGCAGAGGGTTGGGTACTTTTTTCTCTTCTCTGCAGAGTTGGAGAAAACAGAGTCGTAAACCTAGCCAGGCCCAATTTCCTCCCGCAAGGCAAATTCTTCCCTGTGCTTGGGAAACACACCTGGCTAGAATTCTCAAGCCCTTCCCAGTGGATGGTCCCCGGGGAAAATAAAACGTTTGGCTGAAGCAAAACACTCTGATGGTAAAAATCCTCCGAGGGAGACAGATAAGCTCTCAATGGCGGCTCCATCTGCTGCGAGCAGGTAGAAGTCACAGTGATGGCCATGGCCAAGAAGATGACGGGAATAATAATGGCTGCCATTAAATGAGCACGTACTAAGTGCCAGGCGTTATTTTATGGCCTCCTCACAACTCGAGGGGGTCGGCAGCGGAGACTAGTGCCCCCACCTCCACCCTTACGTACAGCACGCTCTGGCTGACATCATGTGCCAACCCCTGCGTCATTCTGCTGAAGGCTTCCTCCTACTCGAGCCGGCTGTGCCCACTCACCAGCACGCCAGAAGTGCCACAGAAAGAACCCCCCACCCCCAGAGCAACCTCAGCCAATGAGGGATGGAGCTGGTGGATCCATACCCCAGCTTCTCTGCTCTTTGAGCGGGAGAACTGTGTCGTCTTCATCGGTTCCCAGTTGGGCTTCATCCCAACAGGATGAAGCTCTGGTCACCCAGCATAGTCGTTTGCTTGATAACGGATGTGGTATGGGCTGCCTTCCTTCCCTGTCTCACCCCTGCCTCCTGCCTCTTAGTGTCTCCTGGGGTCATTTTCCCAATAAACTACTTGTGCTAGAATGCTTGTCCCAAGGTCAGCTTCTTGGGGAACCCAACCTAAGAGAGTTACAGCACCATTTTACAGGTGAGAAAACCGAGGTCCAAAGGGTTTAAGAACTCATCCTCTTCTGCCCGACTCAGAGTGCTCTCAATGACTATTCTCTACTTACAATTACTATGACTTTTCTGAATTCTCTGGGTGCCAAGTATACCTTAGTTCAGGCCAGACAAATCCCAGAGGATGCACCCCCACTGAGAGGTGCTTGCAGCATGTGGATCTGGGGTGCCCTGAAGAAGCTGGATTTCTCCCTACCCGATTAAGAAGGCAGTCTTTGGCATCAGGAGACCTGAGTTTTCCTTCTGAAGATGCCACTCAGCTCTGTGGCCTTGAGCAAGTCCCTTAATCTCTCTGAGCCTCCTCGGCAAATGGAAGCTACAGCAACTACCAGGTGAGGTGAAAATTCAGAGCAGTGGCCACCCAGTAGGTGCCCTGGACCCTGCACTCCTGTGAGAAAGAGGACAGCGGTGTGGGAGGGGCAGGGCCAACCAGGGGAACCTGGGTTACCCTGCCGTGTGCCGGCCTCGAGCCCTGGGACAAGCTGTTTAGCCTCTTGTGCCTCCCTTCCCACCTGGGTCAAGTCTGGGTCTGTGAAATCAGACCCTGAAGGGGAAGCACTTGGTGGGGCCCGGATTCCTTCCTTTCTTGTCATTCTTAAGGTTTGTTTCTAACTAGGTTGCTCTGAGCCCCCAGGGACATTTAAATAGAGTTAGAAATTTTTAAAACCACTCTGATTCTAGAGCACTCCATGCAGCTCCCAGTGCTCAATTAACATTGTAAATTGTGCCAGGGAGCCAGCCCAGGAGGGTCTCCAGAGATGAGCAGCTTCTACAAAGTGCCTCCCAAGCCCGGAGGCCAGTCATAGCTGGAGGCACAGCCGTGGGCCACCGGCCAAAAACCTGGAGACCACTTCTTAGAGAGAAGACACAGATCAAAGAGCCCTTGAGGTTTAAGGGGAACTTTAGGATCCCTGAGCAGAAGGTCTCCACTGGGGGAGCACAGCTCCCTGGAAGGCCCCAGAACCTTCACTGATGGACCAGCGGGCTGGAGACCTCCAGATCCACCGGCCATGTTTGTCCACCCTGCTCTGTGTCCTGGGAGCCTGCCCTGGACAGAGTGTATCCACAGGCTCCTTTGCCCTCTGGCTTCCTGTTAGCACTGGTAGGACACTGGAGGGTGGAAGGAGAGACAGACCTGTGCTGGGTTACTGCAGGTTAGCAGCATCCCTCTGCCCCAGGTCACACCCCTGTCAGGAAGCTTCTTCCATCTGGCCCCTCTGTCCCAGCTTCAGGTCGTGGCTTACTCCCTTGCCCTTTTAGCCTAAGGGTTTTGAGCTCCAGGCTAGTAGCTCTGGGGCACTGACCAATCTCTTATGGTTTCCCTAAACCCTCTGGAGACCTTTGTAAATCGTCCTTTTATTAAAATCTCCTCAAAACCCTGTTTGAATATATCGTCAATTTCCTGCTGAGACCCAGACACAGCCACCAAATTCAAAGCATCCTGTAAAGTTTTCTGTTGCCAGAACTAAGTTTATATGCTGTTAGTATGATATGCATCAGTCTCAATGCCGAGCTGAGCAGGTTATATGGTGCATCTGCTAAAATGCCATTTGGCTGCAAACAACAGAAAACCAAACTCACACTGGCATAAACAGAGAGGGGACTACTTGCTCACATAACAGAAGGTCTAGAGGTGGGTAGTTGATGACAGATTTTAATGAGTTTGGGGCCATCCTCTGTTATCTTCTTGGCCTTTCTCTCGTGAACACAAAATGGCTGCTTCAGCTCCAGACATCTCATCCATGCTCAAGTCAAAAATAAACTGGCCATAGGAAAAAGAGATAGCATCACTCACTTCTACACAGGAAAGAGAAAGATTTCCCAGAGGCCCTGTCCAGCAGATTCTCAGAGACTAGAACTGTAGCTAACCGCCCTAGCTGCAAGGGAAGCAGGGAAAGGAATTATCCAGGTTTCTATCCTCCACTCAGGAAGGCAGCGAGGGAAAGGAGGTTGCAAACTGAGTGAGGGTAACTATTCAGCAGGGTCTTCCAGGTGCACCAGAGAATCACACAGGCACAGAGAGGAATGAACAACAGAGCTCAGGGTCAAGCCAGCCACTGCCACCTCCCACTTCCTGTGTTTACTGGAGCAAGTGAGACTTTTGCAGGTCAAGGGAACAAATGACCCTATTCAGGCATCAACCCTGTCCCTTCACGTATGCTGCCAAAAACCTAGTATTTTGAAAGTCCAAGAGGCCTACAAAAAAGTTACAGTGGGCTTCCCTGGTGGCGCAGTGGTTGAGAGTCCGCCTGCCGATGCAGGGGACACGGGTTCGTGCCCCGGTCCGGGAAGACCCACATGCCGTGGAGCGGCTGGGCCCGTGAGCCATGGCCGCTGAGCCTGCGCGTCCGGAGCCTGTGCTCCGCAACGGGAGAGGCCGCGGCAGTGAGAGGCCCGCGTACCGCAAAAAAAAAAAAAAAAAAAAAGTTACAGTAATTCATGTTTTCCCAGTGCTCAGAGCCGAATTCCAGGCTTGCCCCATAGCTGTATGGCACAGAAGTTTGGGGCGAAGGGTAAAAGCCCCTAAAGGGCAGAAGCCAGTTTGAAAGACTGAAAACAGGATCCAAATTCGGATCCCACCCTCCTAGCTCCCCACTCCCTCCCCTAGAATTCTCCTGTCTTTTCAGCCTCCAAATGTATCTTGTATTGTAAGAAACATCATTCTTCTTCCAAAATGTTTCCCCCACCTCTGCCTTCCCTTCCAACTCTGCTTGAATATCTATGTATAGGACCATGGGGCCATCCCATCACAGTAAAATGATACCAGATCAGTTCTTATTTTCTTCTTTGTGTTCATCTGTCTCTTCTCGTTTTCTTGACAATGAACATGGATGGTATGTAATCGTTTTTTTCAGTTAGGTTTTTTTTTTTCCCCACCACACCAGGCATAAACATCAGACAGGAAATGAAAATACCACCCTAGCAAATTATACCTTTGCCTCCATTCTGCCCCTCCAAGGGGGACTGAAAAATACCCCCAAACGGGCATACGCGGCTGCCAATCATTTTTTGCGTCAGACTCAAAAGCCTTTCAAATGAGTCGTTCAATCTGGTGGACCTCAACCTGCCCCTGTGAGCTTTCTGCACAGTCTGGGGAGAGAAAAGTTAATTCCACACTGCTTGTGAGGTTTATCAAACATACCAAACTTTCCTTAAACAGTTTCAGAGACGGCCAAGCGATGGAGCAACCCCGCAAAGCGCTTTCCCACTTAATTTCGGAGCCTATGTGTATTTTGATGGAAATATAATCCATATGTTGGCTTCATTTCTATATCCTCGTCTACCCGGTTCTCAGAGCTAGCTGATTGATGTCCAAAGGCCCTCAGAGACTTTTGCAAGAATTTTTTTTCCTCAAAAAGAGGAAGCTGTCTTCGCTGGCAACAGCAAGAGTTTGCCTGCCAGTGTCTGAGAGTGACTCACAGCACAGAAGCCAAAGGTCTGGAGAAGCAGATGAAAGACCAGGTGGCAACATTCTCCGGGAAGGAGGCTCATGGCGGCTTTCCATACCCAATATTTATTAAGCACCTACTATTTACAGGTTGTGGTGTTGGGGGCAGGGAGTGGGAAGGTATAAAAATGGCTCGTCTGTGGATTCTCTTCCACAGGAGCTACCGCTTATATACTGAGGCCAGCAACCTCGATCTGCGAAAGGCCAGATAGTAAATAGCGTGCCTTTCAGGCCAGAAGGCCTGTGTGGCGATTCCACAACTGTGCCACTGCAGCCTGAGAACAATCACAGACAACAGGTGAATGAGTGAGGGGGGCTGTAGCCCAATAAAACGGGATTCACAAAAACAGGGGTGGGACCGATTTGGCCCCCAGTCTAGGTGAAGCCACGTGACATTGTTGACATTTGGCCATCCTGACCTCCACAAACAGCAGTTTCATGTGGTTCCACGTAATGGTTGGAGAGATGAAATAAACACAGATGACTGTGAAATGAAGAAGAAAGTATAAAAGGCCATCATCGTGGCAGAGCTGACTTCATTTCTTTAACGGTTCTTCCAAAACCATCTCTGAGGGAGCTGACGATTCCAGCCAGGTGACCTCAAATGCAACTCTCTTCACGCTGCCTGGCGCCCAACATGCACTAAGGCAACCGGATGGAGCATGAAGCCACTCCCTAACTGATTTGTGCAGGAAGATTTCTGTTTGTGCAAAGCATCCCTCCAAATTGTGGTTCTGGGAACCACCCTGTGGAAATAGTTCACTTTGTGTTTCTAAGAAGGCCAGTCTCCCCTCACGACAGATTTCATTGCTAGTGCCCCAGTGACTCTCATGTGACGCTAAGAATAAGGTGAGTGGAATAAGGTGGGTAAGAAGAAGATTCTGCTGTCAGCCTGACATCTGTCCTGGACCCCAAGGGAGAGTTTTAACTGGGGCCGGTCCCTGAAGCAGCACTGATTAGATAACTGCCACTTCCCTGCTTTAAAGGATGTAATTTGATACCCAGACTTGAACCTTTCTGGGAAAAGTCATGTAATGACATTATGACATCTTGTGGCCACTTTGAGGAACCCACACTATTCCCGCTGGGTTTCGATCCTGAAGGAGAAGAGCCCCATTGAAAGGCCACCACCCAAAGGAGCCCCAGGAGGACGACTCCCCCTTCCCCGCCCCTCACTGGCCAACTGGGGACATTTCTACCATTATTGTCTTGCTACTCAAAGTGGTGTCCTCGGGCCAGCAGGGGCAACAGCAGTGCAGAGTCTCCGGCCACCCCAGTGCAAGAGTCAGAACTGGAGTTTAATAAGAGCCCGGGGGACTGGTGTACGTGGTGACGTCTGAGGAGCATCACTTTAGTCTACACTTCTTTGTGGGTAAACGCCAAGCTTTGCTTCTTTTTTCAGTAATGGGAAGAAAAAGGCAAGTATCAGAGGCCAGCGAACAAAATGTGAAGCCAGACAGGCCACTGGGTAGTTCCAAGGACTTCCAAGGGCCCTCGGATAAGGTCAATAATTTTACTTAGTTGTTTTCCTAGTATTTACTGGATATTCTTGCCAGACCCGATACGAAGCATGCCACAGGCACTATCTCACTTAATTCTCACCAACTTTGAGGCAGAAACTATTATGAGCCCATTTTATAGACGAGGAGACTAAGGCTATGCAGAGAGGTCGACTTCCAGCTAATAAGCGGATGTTGATCTCTGCTCAGGCCCCAGAACTCATTAGGGTTAGGATGAAGGAAGAACAAAGCTATAAACAGGGAAGAAGAAAGCAAACAGGAGAGGGAACAACTGCAAAAGGGAAATGTCAGCACAGTTTAGGAAGATGGAGAACAGACAGACGAGTGACAAGAGATCTGGGTCTCAGCTTCCTTCTCTCTGCTAAATGCCTGCAATGAGAAGCAGAGAGGACGCACTGCAGAATCTTGGAAGTTCAAGAGGCACCAGGTACCTGTGGAGACAGGTGAGTGGGATGGCGCTGAAGCAGGAGGGTGGGTTGAAAGTTAGTGCAAGCTCCGACGCCCCCCAGCTCCCTTCCCCAGGCCACAGTGCCAGGCAGGTGGCAGCTCTGCAGCTGCGGATGGGAAACTAACTATCAGGACAGGCTACGCCAGGGACTCTAGCTTGGGGCCACCAGCCCCTGCCAATGGTAGGAATGAGGAACTATACTAAAAACAGGTAGAATTAATGTCCATCCACTGAAGAGTGAGGCTCAGAACCTTTCACCCAACTCAGCCCCAGAATACCTACTGTCCAGCATCCCACCGCCACCTCCAACACACGTGTGCATGCACACACCAATCGTCAGAGGGTTCTTATCCAAGGATGTTGACTGAGCCAAAAGGCAAGACCAAGAGAATTTGATATTTGGGGTCCTTAGAAAAAAATGTCCACCCCACTGGTTTTCCAGACAGCTGCACACCCTAGACATTTCAACAGTACTTCTACTTTGACAGAGAGAAACCAAAAAGATGCAAAGGGAAAAATTCAGACTTAGAGAATGCAAGGAATTGAAGAACGTTCTTGAAAACACCCTAAGAAAGAAAATGTATCCTTTAAACAAGAACAGGATACTCTCAAAAGTTAATAGAAAATGACAAAGAGTATCTGGAAATTGAAAACAGGATAGCAGAAGGGTTCGGTAACCAAAGTGAGATAGCTGACGTGGTCATGATTTCTAGCCTTTGTTTCTTTGCTTCTTCTCTCCTCCAGTTTAACGAATGCTCCACACAGGCCTCCTTTTAACACTGTCACCAGTAGTCCACTTACACAGCCCTAGGAGAATGCTATGGGCTGAACTGTGTCCTCCTCAAATTCAATTGTTGAAGCCCTAACCCCAGAACCTCAGGATGTGACTGTATTTGGAGTTAGGGTCTTTGAATCAGTAATTAAGTTAAAATAAGGCCCTTAGGATGGGCCCTAATCTAACATTACTGGTGTCCTTATAAGAAGAGGAAATTGGAACACACACAGAGACACCAGGGATGCTCATGCCCAGAGGAAAGGCCGTGTGAGGACACCACAAGATGGCGGCCATCTACAAGGCAAAGGAAGAGGTCTCAGGAGAAACCACACCTGCCAACACCTTGGTCTCGGACTCCCAGGCTCCAGAACTGTGAGAAATAAATTTCCACTGTTTAAGTCACCCAGTCTGGGGTATTTTGTTATTGTAGCTCTAGCAAGCTAATACAGAGGGCCGCATTATTTAATTAAAGATTGACTTGCTTGTTCCAAGAGAAAAAACAGAAAAGCTAAAACACAGAACTGAGCCCTGAAAAAGTAAATCTTTTCCCAGAGAACAGAACTGTGTGGGCATGACCGAGGCATAAACGGTCTTGATGGTTTCCTCCATCTTCCCAAGAACCGAGGATGAAAGCAAAGGACCCCTTTGGGCAAAGAAGAAGCAAAGACTTCTGGTACAGCAGCCACAGACCAACATGGTGCCAGGGTGACCAACTGGCTAAGGCCCAGGCCCAGGGACGAGCACATCCAGGCCTAGACTCCCTCTGCCTTCACGTGTTCAGCACCCCTACCCCACCCCCAGCCTCACCCCTGCTAAGCCCCAGGCTCTTTCCCACCTGGGAGTCTGTTGCCTGGAACCTTCTGTAGCCAGAAGTAGCTAATCTAATCAACTTACAAGGTGTTTCCCATACTGCTTGATCGTAACTCTCATCTGGGGCAAGTATTAAATAGACAGCATTCCTAGACCTTCCCTTGGAGATTCCGATTCGGTAGGTTACATTTGGAACGTGTTGCCCAGAACATTCCAGTGAAGGCACATTTGGAAAACATTAGACTAACGCCGGGTTAGGAGGATGGCATCTCTTCTGGATCCACGGCCCTTTGAAATCCACGAGGTGGCCCTTGGAGTCCCCCTCTCTAAGTGATCCTGACGTGAAGTGACCTCTGCCAGAGAAGAGCCGTTCAGATGAGGGGCAGCTCAGATGCACGGTGGCTTCCCCGGGTCGGGCTGAGCCACCCTCAGTGGGGATGGAGAGATGCGCTTTCCAGAGATGCTATCTTCAGCTCAATGAAAAGAACTTGCTGATCATCAGAGCTGCTGTCCAACAGTGGAATGGGTCACAGAAAAGAGGGGTTCTGTGGAATTCAAGCCGGAGCTCTGTAAAGGGAGATGGTTCCTTCTGCCTGGCACAGAGGGGCCTGGTGGATGCCTCCCAGAAGAACAGGAGGATTGTGTAGAGTCTCGCTACTCAGATGTGGCCCCTGGTCCAGAAGCATGCCTATCGTCTAGGAACTTTTAAAAACCTCTCTAATCAGACCCCATCCTCCAAAATTCCAGTATCCCTCATCCAAGGTCAAGTCTTGGCATTAATACTTTGGGAATCTCCCCAGTTTATTCTCCTGTGAAGCAGATACTGAGAGCCACAGAGTCAGGGACCCAGAGGGTTCCATTCAGCTCTGTGTGAACCACACTCCGGCTGGGCCAGTGGGGGATGGACTTGCTGGAAGAGGGAAGAAACATACATCACAAGCTCCAGTCTCTTTTTCACCTGCTTTTCTGCATGCTTCAGCAGGACTCTGTCTCCCAGCTGCCTCCAAAAGCAATGACTCAGAGAAGTGATGTGACCTGCCCAAGGTTACCCCTCCAATGATGCAGGACAAACAGGACTTGGAATTCCTGCTCCAGTGCTCTTACGGCCTCCTGGGCCACTAAGGCCAGGCTGCGAAGTAGAGAAAGAGGAAGAAGACAAGTCCCCACCCCTAGAGATAGCCTGGCAGCTCAATCAAACCAAAAATCAAAATATCGCAGAAGCAGAAATAATAATAAACTTTTCCTGAGTATTTACTCATACACACTGGCCACTGTATTTTCTTTACTTCCATCATATTCCTTCATCTCTGGAATGATGGGTCCCCTGCGGACTGTTAGGCGCTATTATTCACCCCCATTTTACTCAGAAGGAAACTGAGGCTCAGAGTAGTACGGTCGCTCATCCGAGGTAGCACAGCCAGTCAGTGGTAGAGCTGCGACTCCAACCCAGGTGGGCAACTCCTTGAGAGCCCAAATTCTTAGCCTCTGTGCTCCACCGCCTGCCCCCAAATGTAAGTGTGGGGCTGGGGTCTCTGTGGAGGCCGTCAAATTTAGGGGGAAGATGACTTCGAGTTTGACCACGGAGGTCAAAGACTAGTACCTACGTGGGGCAAAGGTGAGGCTGGAAAGCTGAGGACATGTGTCCAGGCTGAGCCTGAACTAGGAGTGAGGACAAAAGGATGGGCTGGTGGCACCCTTGGCAGATGGGGGAGGAAGGTTTCACTCTGAAGCCCTAGAGAAAATGAACGTGAAGGGCGGAGGATGGGAGCGATGTGTTCCCTTTAGACGTGAGTGGACTCTGAGCTCCTACAAGAGGGTGGGGAGGACCCAAGGGGCTGAGGCAATCTAAGACCCTGGGAGACATGGGGCCACCTGTGCCTGGCACACGCCCAGGGCTTCCCATGTGTTCTTTGGTTTATTATTACCCCACTCCGCTCTTCAGACTTTAAAGGGGACCCAGGCTTTGAAGGAAACAGGGCTCAGAGAGATCATGTACTTGTCCAAGGCCACTTAGCTGAGAGACTGAGCCACGGTGCAGACCCAAGTTGGCCTCACACGTGGAGGAAATGAGACTTCCTGCTAAAAATGTCGGACAAAACACGTGCTTTTCTCTGCTCTTCCCTGTGAATCCCTAACAGGAGAGTAAAGGAATTTTTTTTTCAGTCATAAAGAAGCCAGGCAGGAAAAAGAAAACAGGAGACAAGAACAAGCAAGAGATGTCGAAATAAATAAACGGGGTAGGGGTGAAAAGCAGGTGGATGAGAGCTAAGTGACGTATCAGAGCTGAGAGAGCTCCAGCCAAGCCCAAGGGAAAACGATAGGAAGCCAGGGGATCTGTGTCCCCAGGACCCCAGAAAATATCAAGAACGGAGGCACGACATAGCCCTGAAAGCAAGGGGCTGGTGGAAACATTCTTTAAAAAGAGAGTTTAGATCTCCAGGTTTCTTCCTAACCTCAGACATGGAGATGACTAACCAATTCAGTGGAAGAAAAGAGGCTTACTCTCTAGCCAGGTGCGGGCGAATAGGCTCCAGACTGGAGCTTTGGGGCACCATGGAATGCCAGATTCAAAACAGGGGGATGAGGCGAAACCCAACACGTTGAACAACGAGGCTCTCCCCAGCCAGGCTGAAGCCTACGGGACCCACCATCCCTGTTTGCCTGAGACTGAGGGGCTTCCCAGGGTGACGGACTTCCAGTCCTGGATCACCCAGGATGACCTGTCACCCTTCTTAGACCCCTCTGAGACCACAAGATTCCTTTCTGGGAAAAGGGACCAGCCCAGGAGAAAGACCTGCGGGCTGAGAGGGAGGAAGGAAATGGCCTCAAGATATGGCAAGGCCCCCATCCTGTCATGAAACCAGGGGCCCCCAGGTCCTGTCCCGACTCAGACCTTGCACCCAGCACGCCACAGGACGAGCTCGCTGGCGGAGGCTCAGCGGCTGCAGTGGTGCCACCTGGGTGCGGCTAAGCTGCCCGCCCACACCAGGCAACCAGAGAAGGTTGCAGAGGCTGCAACCAGGTACCTGGAACAGAGCTTCAGTCATGTGAAACCCCCCAGGGACACCCAGAAATACCTGGGGGAGACTTTGCGGTGGCAGTTATCACTCTGTGAGCATTTGTGCTACTGAGGGACTGAGGGGGTTACATGGCAGCACTAGTCACAGAAGCCAGAGGATGGAAAGCACCAAAATGCCATCCCCAGATGAACCAATACACTGAGGTCTAGCCATACAATGTACCATCATTCAGTCACAAAAAGGAATGAAGACTGACACACGCTGCAACACGGAAGAACTCCCAAAACATTGTGCTGAGGGAAAGAAGCTAGAACCAAAAGGTCACACACCGTGTGATTCCATTCATACGAAACACCCAGGAAAATCCATATTGTTAGGAAGCAGATGAGTGGTTACCAGGGGTTGGGGGATGGGAAAATGGGGCATGACTGCTTAATGGCTATTTACCTTTAGGGTGATGGGAATGTTCTGGAACTAGAGAGAGGTGATGGTTGCACAACACTGTGCATGCACTCGATGCCAAGGAACTGTATACTTTAAAATAGTTCATTTTCGATTATGTGAATTTCATCCCAATGTCTATTATGTGCATTTCACCTCAATTAAATAAAAGAAGAAAGATCAATCTGGCGAGAACGGAAAGGCCCGATCAACATGCTCATCTAACCCAAGCTAAGCCCAACAAGCATTGCTCAGACTCCAAGAGCTGTTCAAAGTTATCCCACCAGGCCCCACTCTCAGGAAGCCCCAGACAAGCCAGGGAGACAGCAGGCTTGCTTCCAGGAAGGGGGTGGCTGAACTGAGCCCCGAGACACTCCCCTCCTCTAGAGCTGCAATTAACAAGTAAGCCCGGAAATAAAAGAGGAAACACACACAACGCAGCTCTGATCAGTTTCCTCTCCTCCCGGCCCCCCCCCCGCCCCCCCCCCCCCCGTCACACCCCCAGCAGGCCCACAGGGTCCCAGACACACACACACACCCCCTCCTGGTGAGCCCCGCAGGTCTCTGCGGGGCACGAAGACCTGCTGCTTTCCGGAATGTTCTCATGAGAAACTGTCGATAATCAGGCACCACAGACCACGCTTTGTGTGACTCGGGTTAGGTTTGTTTAAGAAACACAATTAGAAAGGAAAGGCACACTTTTTTTTTTCCTTGTTAAGACCTGGGGAAATTGTTCCTATTCAAGCTGGGTCTCTGGAGGCCTTGCTCTCCTCTGAAGGAGCATAAATACCCCGCATTCCAGCTGCAGGCCACAAACCCACCAGGAGCCTGTTACAGACCCGGGGAGGAATGCACAGCCCCCAGCAGCTACGAGGGCCCGGCACAGCCGTGTCTGCTCCACACACAGTTCTCAGGAACTTGAAAACTCCCCCATCACCTCCTGTGCTGCAGCAATCTTACTTATTTATTTATTTATTTATTTATTTATTTATTTATTTATTTATTTTGGTGGCAACATGCTTTTTCTTTTTCCTCCAGGAATTTTACGTTTGAAGCCTCAAAAAACAAGGCAGACTGGGCTTCCCTGGTGGCGCAGTGGTTGAGAGTCCGCCTGCCGATGCAGGGGACACGGGTTCCTGCCCCGGTCCGGGAGGATCCCACATGCCGCGGAGCTGCTGGGCCCATGAGCTATGGCCGCTGAGCCTGCGCATCCAGAGCCTGTGCTTCGCAACGGGAGAGGCCACAGCAGTGAGAGGCCTGCGTACCGCAAAAAAAAATACAAGGCAGGCTGACAAATGGAGCTTTTCTGGTTGGGGAAGAGACAGGGGACCCTGGTGTCTGACCTCCCTGATCTCGTTAGCATCCACCCTCAGGGACCTCTGAAGACACCCCAGGGTTCCCCAGAGCACAGTTTGTTAACCGCTGATCTATTTCCAAAAAGTTAAGATCACGACTCTCACACAAACAGAAAATGCGCACGTGGCAAAGATTCCTCTAACCTATTAATGGGGGAACCAGCCGAATGGGAAAGCCAGCTCAAAGGCTCATGGGAGGGACCAAAGTCAGTAAAGGACAGAGAGAATGCTGAAAAAAGATTGCCAAGCTAGACACGGAGATGATGGATGTCCTACAGGTCAATAAAATCGTTTTCTTTGGGGGTATCTTTTATACTGGACAGAAATCACTTTCATGACCACTGGACCAAAATCATTTGCAAGTTATCAATCTCCCACAAATTAGCATCACACTTTCCAGAGCCTGAGCCCGAATCAGTAGTAAACAGTAAATCAAATAACACTACGTTCCCCTAGAGCAGAGGTCAGCAAACCTTCTCTATAAAGGGGCAGGCAGTAAATAATTTTCAGCTTTCTGGGCCATCTGGTCTCTGTTGCAACTACTGGACGCTGCCTGTTGTAAAGGCAGCAGTCACAATCCCTAACCGAATGGGCGTGGCTGTGTTCCAGTAGACCGTCATATACAAAAGCAGGCGGCAGTCAGATTTGGCCTGAGCCCTAAAGACTTAGATAACCTTTGGGCGGGCGTCTCAGCTGGTGGTCGGGTATGGCATGCACAGGACGCACCGTCATCCTTTTGCCTCATTTCCAAGTTTGGGATGCTTTTTCTTAACTTTTTCTTACGGATGTGGAAATTAGAGAGGGAAAGCAACTTGGCCAAGGGGACGCAGCCCAAGCTGGTTTCAAGTCCCAAGTCTCCCATTTCCTGGTTCTTTAGAAGCAGAAACGACACCCATCTCTCCCACCTGGAAGGCAGGCAGGGTCAAGATGGAAACAGTCAAGTCTCCAGGCAGACAGCTCCTCTCACTTTCCCCAAAGGACCAGGCCAGAGGGAATTCCATTCTCTGCCTCTGCGTCTCCAAGGGGGACCCTTGATGGAATGAAGACTCTGCTCTCTTCACCGAAAGCAGATGTTCTAAGACAGAAAAGCACGAACCCTCTGCAGATCTCTGTTCTTTCTCGGGACAGGATCCACCCTTTAAACACAAGTCAAACAGGAAACATCTCTGCCACAACAATGACCCTGAGAGAGCAGTTCATTGTCAGGGTCTCTGGCAAAGTGCTGAGGGAAAAAGTGAGGAAATGATTTGACATTCAGTCTTGGAAGTATTTTCTCGTTCAACAGAGAATAGAAGGACTTTGTTTCTTTTTCCTTCCAAAATCGGTGCCCCCCCCCCCCCCCGCCAAATCTACCACAAATGTTTCTCACTGCACTACAATGATGCAGAGAGATTTTTAATGGAATGCTGTCCCGTGAGCACCCAGCCAAGGCCATTTAAGCAAGTAACTCACGGTCCAAGAGGAAAGAGGAGTGAGTGGGGAAAGGGACAAACGGGGCTGCTGTGAAATGGTGCATAAGTAAGAGCGTGAGGAGATGAACTTGTTGCTTCAGCACCCGGCCATTCTCACATCGTGATCTCCAAACTCTAGTTCTATCCATTGTACCCAGCACATGCTACGCGCTTTTCACCCATATAGCCCGTGCCGCCTCCCTGAGTTCAGAAACCTGGCACGTGACAAAGGTTACACAGTGTATCTAAGGTCACAGATCTGAGGAGGAGAATGGGGGCGGGGGGAGTTAGAAGTGAGAGAAAGGAAAGAAGGAAGGAGGGAAGGCGGGAAGGAAGGAGGGGACCCATGTCCATAAGAAGGATGGGGCTCATTTCTTTAAAACCATGGTTCACTCCCGGGAGCTGCATACCAAGCAAAAGCCTTGTATTCACTCAAGGAACGTGACAGGAATCCAGGATAGAGCCTGGATGAACTTCCCCAGCTCTGCGGCATCCTGGGTCTCCCTGCACGGAATTCTCAGCAGAGGTGCTGGGAGCAGCGAGGTAGAGGATGGAGAGAGAAGGACGAATGGGAGGGAATGGAGGGGTGATGAGGATAAGAAGCGGGGTGCTGCCCAGAGAAGGGCCCACCAGAAACCCGAGGCCCGAGCCCGGGCTGTGGCAGCAGGACCCGTCCTCTAGGCTGCAGGGCCGGCCTGGAGGCAGCGGGCTTCACCTGCTGGCCAGGCCTGGGACACGCAGCAGGGAGGGACCGTGGCACAGCAGAGGGCCCTTGGCGCCTAAGCCACCAACCTGGGGCCATTCCTCAGATGTCACCCGTGCCAGAGAGGGACAAAAGGGCAGCTGGGCGGAGGGGGGAGGGCAGCGGGAAGCAGAGAATGCTGAAGATGGGAAAGGGGGGCCACAGGGAGAAGAGGAAGGGGAGATGAAAGCAAAGAAGGAAAAAGGGAGGAAGGGAAGAGGCCAAACGGGGGGGTGGGGGGGTAAGAAAGGGGAAAGAAGATGCGGAGAGCAGGGAAGGAAGAGGTCCTTGTGAATTCAGCAGAAGCCTAGGAGTCTTCCCGGGTCCCTCCTGACTTCTCCCCGGCCTGTCGCCTCCCAGCTCTAAGGGGGACGAAAGTCCACTCATGTCGCACAGCAGTGGCTCCACCAGGGCACCCTGTCCCTCGGGATGGGTCGGTCAGAGCCACTCCATGCAGGAGTGGCCAAGAGAATGGGCAGTCAGGAAACTGGGGCTCCCCTGGAGCTGGGGTTCCAGCCCCCAACGTCCACTCACTGGGTAATCAGTTGTGGCAAGGCCGCCCCTCTCTCAGCCCCAGGGTCCTCACTTGGAAGGTCGGGGAGCTGACTCAATGATCCGCTGGCTCTCTCTCGGTCTGTGCTTCTGGAATCAGAATCCAGTTTCTCTAGCACCCTGTGCCATAAATTCTATCCCAAGCCTCATTTCACAGATGAAGAGAGGAGGCTTAGGACCTCAGTAACTTGCCTGAGGCCACTCAGCCAGGAGCTGGCAGAACTGGGCAGTGAACCCAGCCTGGACAACCTTGAAGCTCACCTCGTTTCCTGAACCACCGCGCCGTAAAGCCTCTCTAACCTGACAGCGTGCTGCAGAGCTATCTGATTCCCCTGCTACGGTCACAGAACTCAGAACATCCTCTCGACACCGGGCTGCCCAGGATCAAGGTGACACGCACAGCTTCCCTGCCAGCCGTGGCGGCAGTGACCCCGTTCTGGCCATAGGGATGTGTGGGGAGTGATAGGTCCGCCACAGGTCAGGCTCTTGCAAGGAAGGGGCACGCTCCCTTCCCCTTCCCTGCTTCCTGCCGCACACCGTGGGGCTGGAGATAAACCATCCTGGCCAGGAAGCAAGGAGGCGGGCATCTAGGGCACAAAATGTAAGCAGGCACCCACTGTTAGGGGTGCACAGCCCAGACAGGAAGGAATGTCTCACTCAGTTCTGCTTCCTGGGCATCTCACTTACCTCACCCTGGCCCTGGCCCTGTGTCTTGGACCCTGTGGATGAGAAACCCTTGCTCACATCACAGAGCAGAGCCAGCTTCTCTATTAATATACCCCTAATGGGGGGGCAGAGGTGGAGGTCAGGGGGTGGTCCTCGTGGAGAGGAACCAGAAGGGCTACCTCGGTGGGCATGTCTGACGTGGTCTCCAGCCACCTTCTCAGAAGGAGCTGAGGCCCTGCTCTCCCCAAACACACTCCCGACCCCCAAATCCATTCTCTAAGCTACAGCTGGAACAATCTCTCCAAAACAAGATGTTTCCCCAGTGTTCTCAGAATAACACACGAGAATAACAAGCAGAAGAGCATCTCTCATTGGCCCACAAAGTCCTGCCACCTCCCGGCCCTTCCTTCCTCCACGGCCCTCTCTCACGCCACTCTCTGTGGTTGTACCTCGGGGCTTTCCTTACTTTTTTGCAGACCCCCATTATGGCATATGGGGTGGCGGTGCCTGGAATATCCTTCCCCACCCCTCTCTCTTTGCCTCTTTGTTTCCCATCTTTCAGGTCTTAGCTGAAGTGTCACGTCCTTGGGGACACTTGTCTGATGTCCTGACACGTCAGCGCCTCTCCTATGCATGCCCATAGCACCCTGCACCTTCCCTTCATAGCACCCCTCACAGCTGTAGCTGTCCCTCAGAATGTGCAATTAAATCACGTCATGTCCCCTGGAGACTGTGGACACACCAACACCATTTCTAGCTCACTCACCTCACCATCGCCCAGGTCTAGCATGGCATCTGGCCTCTGGTGATGCTCAATAAGTACGTCAAGAGTAAGTGACAGAGGCTCTGGGGCTGTGCAAGATCCCAGGCACCGGTTGCATGACTCACATGGCAAAATCCATATCAGTGTGGGCCTTCCAGGAAATGGGTCCTCACCCAAGTAACACCCTCTGACTCCATCTGGTTTGTTTCTCACAATACTGGTTCCAAGGAAGTCATAGGAACGCTTCAGAACTTTCCTTGACCTTTCCTTTGTTCCAAGTCCACGGCTTATGAACTACCTATCTGCCATGGGCAAGCCACACCAAGCCTCTGAACCTCAGTTCCACCACATGCAAAGTGAGAAAATTCAATGGGATCTGCCTAATCTACTTTTTAAGACTATCGTGACAATGTGATCAAGATAATGTGAAGGAACATGTGGTGAATTAAAGTCCTTTGTCACTGCCCCCTTGAGAAATGGGGTCAGTTTTCTTCATCCCCTGAGTCTGGGCTGGGCCTGTGCCTGCTTTCATCAATACAATATGGAAGAAGTGACAATATGCCAGTTCCAGGTCTAACCTTTAAGAGAACCAGCAGCTTCCACTTCCTCCCCTTTGAAACCCAGTCTCCATGCTATGAGGAAGCCCAAGCAGCTTCGTGGAGAGGCCCACAGGAAGGAGAACTGAAACTAGCTGGAGCCCCAGCTGGGCTTGCAGTTGATAGCCAGAAACAGTCTGTCTGCTGTGTGAGTGAACTTCCTTGGAAGAGCCTTTTGCTCAGTTGAGCTGCCCCATCAAGCCCTGCCAAAATTGCAAAACTGTGAGCAAAGTTTTAAAAAACTACTGTTACTATACTACAAAGCTGCAGTCATTAAAACAGCATGGTATCAGCACAAAAACAAACACACAGATCACTGGAAGAGGACAGAAAGCCCAGAAATAAACCCATGCACCTATGGTCAATCTATGACAAAGGAGGCAAGAATATACAATGGAGAAAAAGTCTTCAATAAGTGGTGCTGGGAAAACTGGACGGCTACATGTAAACAAATGAAATTAGAACACTCCCTAACACCATACACAAAAATAAACTCAAAGTGGATTAAGGACCTAAATGTAAGACCAGATACTAAAGATATAAAACTCCTAGAGGAAAACACAGGCAGAACACTCTATGACATAAATCAAAGCCATATATTTTTGGATCTGTCTCCTAAAGTAAAGGAAACAAAAGTTAAAAAACAAAAAAACAAATTGGACCTAATTAAACTTAAAAGCTTTTTTGCACAGCAGAGGAAACCATGGACAAAATGAAAGGACAACCTACTGAATGGGAGAAAATATTTGCAAATGATATGACCAACAAGGGGTTAATAATCCAACATCTATAAATAGCTCATACAACTCAACATTAAAAAAACCAAACCACCCGATTTAAAAAAGGGCAGAAGAACTGAATAGACGTTTTTCAAAGAAGAAATGCAGATGGCCAACAGACACATGATAAGATACTCAACATCACTAATCATCAGAAAAATGCAAATCAAAACCACAATGAGATATCACCATACACCACTCAGAATGGCCGTCATGAAAAAGAACACAAATAATAAACATTGGCCAGGATGTGGAGAAAACGGAACCCTCTGCACTGTTGGTGGGAATGTAAATTGGTGCAGCCACTGTAGAAAACATTACAGAGGTTTCTCAAAAAACTAAAAATAGATACCATATGACCCAGCAATTCCACTTCTGGGTACATATCCAAAAAAATCAAAAGAAATAATTCAGAAAGATACATGCACCCAATGTTCATAGCACCACTATTTACAACATCCAAGACATGGAAACAACCTAAACGTCCATCAACAGATGAATGGATAAAGAAGCTGTGGTATACAAGTATACAATGAAATCCTACTCAACCACAAATTTTGCCATTTGCAGCAACATGGATGAACTTGGAGGGCATTATGCTAAGTGAAATAAGTCAGACAGAGAAAGATAAAAACTGTGAGATATCACTTATACGTGGAATCTGAAAAATACAACAAACTAGTGAATATAACAAAAAAGAAGCAAACTCACAGACATAGAGAACAAACTAGTGGTTATTAGTGGGGCGGGGGCAATATAGGGGTGGGGGAGTGGGAGATACAAACTATGGGGTGTAAGATAGGTTCATGGTTGTATTGTACAACACGGGGAATAGAGCCAATATTTTGTAATAACTATAAATGGAAAGTAACTTTTAAAAGTTGTATAAAAATTAAAAAGAATTTTTTTTAACTACTGCTGTTGTTTTATATCACTGAATCCTTGGAAAGGAGGAAGAAAAGGGGATTATTACCCAGCAATAAGTAACCAAAGCAACATCTTTGGACTAGTTAATTTCTCAATACTTACATTTATTTCCAACTCAGGGCAGTAGTGCTCCCTTAGGGGTGTTCTGGAAATTGGCGGGGTGGGGGCCATATTTTTGTTGTCACAATGACTGGGGGTGGAGGAGATCTTACTATTGGCATCTAATGCCCATGGGCCCAGGGATATTAACTGTATTAAATAGCCAATAATGCCTGAGGTAGTCACCCACACCTAACTGCCCCCACGTGAAATAACAACAGTGTTCCCACTGAAAAACAGTAAGGGCCTGAATAGAAAAGTGGCTTAAAGATAAAGATGAAATAAAAATGTAGGGACTTAATATAAACTGCTTTCTCAGCAGGGAAAAATAGGATCCATCTTGATGCCAACTTTAATCACCGGAGAGGCTGCTGGAGAGTTAGTTACTGAGAATGCCTTGGAGGATCAGCAAGGACTGGGTGCTGCCATCAACTAGTGATGTCTGTCACTGGCAAGGGAAGGGAGAGTGATGGAGTGATGGCCTTGAAGTAGGGTAGTACATAATTTAGCAACCAAACTGGAACACTTTGAGGAGTAAAAGGGGTCACTGTTCGTGAGTACACCAGGGGCAACAGGCGTAAACTAGGACTGCCCCAATAAAACCAGGACATACGGTCACTCCACTTCTATGCCAAGGATGTCATGTCTGGAACATCCTGATATGTAGCTCAGAGGTAAGCAAAATAGGGGTTGTCTGGACCTACAAGCCCCTGAGATCCTGAACATTAATTTTCCTTTTAGGTACTCTGTTTCAGAATGTGGTTAGGTATGAAGAATTGTTCTAAAGAATGCATTAAAAATTAATTAAAAGAGTTTCCGCTAATATTTAATCTTACCAGCCATGTACTCTGAGTGATGTATTCCCAGTCAGCGTGTCAGGTCCTGAATAATTAAAAGAGAAGGGGAGGGTGATTCAACCCCTCGAAGAGGCTTTCTGGAGTTTTAGATGCAGCACAGAACCTGGGACAGTATCACCCCAGGAAAAGTTCCACATTGAACAGCAGGGTCCAGTCCCATCAAGACCCCTAACACTGGCATTCATCAAAAGGGTAGCCTCAGGGAGACAGAGATAGATTTGGCTCCGCAGAGCCATCAGCCCCTGAGCTGTCCCAGCCTCGTCTTCTTCCTCCCAGGAGGAAGGAGGGGGAGTCAGTAGTGAGTTATGGAAACCTTCCCGGGGCTCCTCTACATGCTGAGAGCTTCCATATTTCCTCACCTCTAAGACACATGCTTCTTCATTTTGTAACATTTCAGAAATCAAAAGGTGACTTAAAATCGATGGGAGGATATAAGGTAGTATTTCTTAGGAGATGTTCCAGTGAGACAGTTCAGAGCAAGGCTCTGGAGTCACACTCCAGGCTCTGCCGTTTCCCAACCCTCCGGCCCCAGGCAAATCACACCCCCTCTGTTGCCTCATCTGGAAATTGAAGCTATTCGATAACAAATGAAAGAGAGCTTGAGTGTAGCACCTGGCAGATAGTAAGCTCTCAACATAGGTTAGCTATTATTTCTTTCTGTTTACCTTCTGCATGGTGTCGTTAAATTGCCGATGTGTCTAAAAGTTGACAGCATCTTCAGTGTGTTTGCTGTGCTGTCACCTTCAGAAAGAGTTCAAAAGCAATGACTTTTGAGCTCACTCTATGGCGACCCCCAGAGTATTGATTGTGTCCCACGTTTGGTGTATCAGGTAGGGGAGATTCGTATTTGACAGCAGGACTTTGTTGAACATCATTTCTATTTAGCCAAATGTAGGAACCATGAAGAATCTCTAAGAACAACCCCCTCCTAACTTCCAACCCTCCTCCTTCCCTCATTTGATGCACTAAACCCAGGACCAAGGCTTCCTTTTTATTTAGCAGTGGCACAGTGCAAAGGGGGGCAAAAAGAGGGAGTGTAATCTCCATCTGGGCTTTTGTACCAAAGTAAGATAGGAGGTCTCCACCCATCATGGCCCATGAAGGATGTCATAGGTCTGATGGTTCCAAGGGAAGGTGAAAAATACAAGTGTTGCTGTTGGTGGGAATATAAATTGGTGCAGCCACTATGGAGAACAGTATGGAGGTTCCTTAAAAAACTAAAAATAGACTTGGCATATGATCCAGCAATCCCTCTCCTGGGCATATATCCAGACAAAACTATAACTCGAAAGACACATGCACCCCTATGTTCATAGCAGCACTATTTACAATAGCCAAGACGTGGAAACAACCTAAATGTCCACTGACAGATGAATGGATAAAGAAGACCTGGTACATGTATACAATGAAATATTACTCAGCCATAAAAAGGAAAGAAATAATGCCATTTGCAGCAACATAGATTGCCCTAGAGATTATCAAACTAAGCAAAGTAAGTCAGAAACAGAAAGACAAATACCATATATCACTTATATGTGGAATCTAAAATATGACCCAAATGGACATATCTACAAAACAGAAACAGACTCACAGATGTAGAGAACAGACTTCTGGTTGCCAAGGGGGAAGGGGAGGGAAGGAATGAGAGTTTGGGATTAGCAGATGCAAACTACTATATGTAGAATGGATAAACGACAAGGTCCTACTGTAGAGCACAGGGAAGTATATTCAATATCCTGCCTCCACTGTTCCTGGAGGGCAGACTTCCCAGGCCACCATGCTGGCCGGAAGTCAGGTTCCCTTCGTGGGGCTGCTTCCTTTGGCACCCAGTTCTGAATACTTGGCTCCCACAGATGCACTGAATTTGCAGGACCTTGCAGATAACACTCCAGAAAGCAAGGGACTCTAGCAATTTGTGTCTTCTTCCTTAAGGCAGGATTGAAAAGGGGGAAAAGGATCCAAAATGTAGGGAGAGGGGTCCTGGGTGACGGGCAGCCACAAATGACCACGTCTGTTTCACGCTACTCTGTCCCTTGGGATTTGGGTAAACGTGGCATAGACCCCCGTAGCCCAGCCTGTGTGGTTCACCTCCCAACAATTTCGGCCGATTGCCCAGCTCACCTCTCCCCTCCTGAGCCTACTGTGTCAGCTCACAGAGTCTGAACACCCACGCACCCTGGCCCCATCACTCTTTACACAAGAAATTCTGTTACATGCGTGGATTTTGTGGTTTACTAATTTTCAGGAGGACTTGAAGAGTCCCTGGGGGGATCATGGTGCCCACACCTCAGGCCCCCGTCATCTTATTCATTGCCTCTGCCTCCTTCCAAGAGCCCAGCCTCCCAACCCAGGACCCCTACCTCAGGTGGAATAGCCAGGGAGTAACAGCTCCATCTTCCCTATTATTTTGTGAGAGCAGTCCCACCAGACTGTCTCACTTCCCCAGGCCTGCGCCCAGCAATTCTGATTAATACTATTCTCTCCCTCTTCATGGTCATCAACGTCATCATCTTCTTCCTGAGATACTGGACCTGTCTTGGTGGGCCGTCATGGTCTTCAAAGTTTCCCATGTGGTTGAGGACTAGCTACTGGTCCATTTAGCTCAAAGGTGCCAACATCTGACCTTCCACCTGTGACCAGGAGGAGAAAGCAGCTGCTACTGGAGTGTCATTCCAGGACTGTCTTTATGTTGGGTGTCCCCAGAGCAGGCCTGAGATGAGGCTTTGGACACAAGTGGTCTATTGAGGAGCTGATGCCAAGAAGCACCAAAAGGAAAGTAGGCAAGGGAGAGAAGATGGGAAGATAAGTAAAGGGTGCGTTACTGGGTTACCCCCGTGGGCAGTGGGAGCTCCATCCCACTGGTCACCTCTGTGACACTGTGTAGCACTTGCCTCAGAACTGTCCCACCCAGGGTTGAGGAAGCCGGGGTGTTTATCCGCCAACTCCCAGCCCCCACTGGCTACGGGCTGCTCCCAGGGGCATTCATTCTTGGGCACTTGCAGCCTGCTCTGTGCCCAGCTGCGCTGGATGGCTTCTGCGCTCAGAGAAAGCCTGCAGGCAAAGAGCCGCCAGTGCTGGAGATGAGAGCCTCGCTGGGTGACCAAACTGCAGGTGACCACCAGGGTAGCGTGGGGAAGCTGGGCAGGCGCCGGTGGCATCTGCTATGAGGAGCCGCTGTATTTTTTTTTTTTTTTAAAAGACAGTCCCAGTCTTTATTTATTTACTTTTGGCCACACCGGCATGTGGGATCTGAGTTTCCCAACCAGAGGTAAAACCCACGGCCCCTGCACTACAAGCGCAGAACCTTGACCGCTGGACCACCAGCAAAGTCCCGAGGAGTCACTCTTATGTGTTTCTGTCACCACCCCCAAAACCCAGGTGGCTTAAACTAATGGCAATTTATTCTCTCATAATTCTGGAAGCTAGAAGTCTGAAACCAAGGTGTCAGCTGAGCCAGGCTCCCTCTGAGGGCTCTAGGGAAGAATCTTTCCTTGTTTCTCGCAGCTTCTGGAAGCTCCCGCAGCTCTTGGCGTTCCTTGGCTCCTGGCGGCATAATCCTACCTCTGTCTTCCCATGGTTGTCTTCTCTGTGTCTTTGCTCTGTATGTCTGTCTCTGTGTCCACACTTCCCCCTCTGATAAAAACACGTTATACTGGATTAAGGGCCCACCTACTCCATAGGACCTCAGCTAATTATATCTGCAAAGACCCTGTTTGCAAATTCAGTCACATTCCGAGGCACCGGATAAGGACTTCAACGCATCCTTTGGGGGGCATACAACTCAGCCCAGGGCAGGCACCTTCTACGTGTAATATCCTCTCATCCCGGCAGCAGCCTGCAAGGTAGGTGTGATGATCCCAGTGTCACAGATGAGGAAATTGAGGTTCTGAGGGGTGACAAGGGCCACCCAAGGACACCCAGCCGGGAGACTGCAGAGCTAGAAGCTGCCCTCGGTTCCACGTCAGGCTGGTCTCTCATGGGCTTGCCTCTCAACAGCAGTGTCCCTTGTCACTGACACTAGTCTCAACTCAGACTATACAAGTCCTACCGTGAGGAATAATTAGGGCAACAGGTGAAAGGTACTCAGTTGAGGGCCAGGAACGAAGCAAGTGCACAGTGACTGCTGGCTCCTCTTACGTCATCACAGAAACACGTAATCCTCCTGAACGTTAACCATCCACGCTTGAGCCTCCATATAAAACGCGATTTCCAGGCCACAACCAGGATCCCTTTTGCCTTTTGCTTCTTGTCACAGCTGCTCCCAGTGAGCCCAGGCAGGGACCTGACGGGCTGGAGGGTCAGGTGGCCCCTGCGGCCGCTCCCCCGGAGCCCCGCCTGCTGTCGAACGCCCCTGCCGCAGGAGACCATGCGAGATCAACACAGCAGCTCTTAATCTCCTGCCCTGCTGGCGGCTTTATCTCAGCCCCTCCTCCCAGGCCGCTGGGGGCTGGAGAGGAGGTGGGCCGATGAAGACAAGCTGCTGACAAGCCCTCCCAGCCCCTGCGAAGTGGGGCAGCCGCCAGCATACTTGCCCCAAGCCCAGCGAGGCCTCTGGAGGAACGCAGGGCCTCCCGGCAGGGCACCCACTCCAGGCAGCCCACAGAGGCGCTGTGATGAAAACCCTCAGAGCACACGGCTGGGGGCCGGGCGGACAGTTTCATCTGCAACCGTGATTGCACATTTCAAGGGCAGCAGCTGGTGACACGAGACACCCTGGACTCATAACTCATGCATTTCCCCTCCTCCTATTGAAACAATGTGGCGGGGGAGAGGGAGGGGGGAATGAGGGCGAACCGCCGGTCTGAACAGGTAGTTATTTCTCTGCCTGGGGCTCAGCCTGGCTGAGAACCAACATTTCAAACGTGGAAGGTGAAGGCCAGGTACTGTTGCGTAGGTGGCAGCCAGCTCAGAGTTCCTAAGAGTGACTTCCAAGACTGGCCTTCCCTGCCTGCATTCTGTGTGGTCTTTTCAGTCCTGGACAGGATTGTCTTGCAACAGTTAAAAACCAGAGAGAGGGCGCGGACCACAGCTGTGTGGCTGGGCGCAGCCCAGCATCACCACCCGTGCTCAGGATGATGCCCGTGGTATCCACCCCGCCCCCCGCTCCGGGCCCGGTGTGAAGCCCAGGATTGGGTGAGGAAAGCCTGCTCCCTTCCCTCAAGCAGCTGCCAGTCCCAGGAAGAGGCGACATCAGGGGAGGAGAATCGAGCAGCAGCGCACACAGATTACCACAGGAGAACTCAAGCAGCGGTCCTACCCCGGCCCGGCAGTCGCGGAAGCTCCCTGAAGAAAGGGACATCCAAGAGAAAATGTGAAGGATGAACAGGAGCGCGCAGGGAGAACCGAAAGTACAAAAACAGCTTGGCACATTCTGGAATATTCTGGAACATGAAGCTGAAGGGGCAGGGTGGGGGCGGGGCGGAACGGAAGGGTTAGAATTAAAGCAGCAAATAAGGTTTAAAGAATTAACCGGAGCTTTCAGCTTCTAAATTTATAAAGACGTGCCAGTAGCCACAAAGAGTCATGAGTGTATTTTACCCGATAAAGTACTTGGTGCTTTCTTTCACGCTCTCACCGTTCATTCGTGTAAATAAATGTGTCCTGAACACCAAGCGTGTAGCAGGTCCTGGGCTAGATACTGGTGATTCGAAGGTAGTCCAGATGCAGTCTTGCCCTCAAGGAACTCCAAGAGCTAAGGTTAACCGCACACTCACTCACGAGCCCCAGGCGCTCCATGGGTTCTATCCCATTCACACCTCTCAAGACTCTGCCTCTAGAGTCGGGGGTGGAGTCGGGGGGGATGGAAACTTCGGGAAGCACTTGCCCTCCACAGTCACCCAGGTCCCTATATCAAAAGGAGCAGGGGGCGGCGCTCAGCATTAATGCACCAGACGGTTGTGGGTTTTGTGAGGTGACGGAAATGCATGGGGTGGGAGTGGGGCAAGATGGAGCGGGAAATGGACAGAGGGAGAGACAGACACTGAGACAGAGGGACAGACAGAGAAACGGAGATAAGAATAGAAAGAGATGGAAAGATGGAGAGAGTCAGACATGGAGCGACAGAAAGAGAAGGAAGGAGGTTGAGAAGGGGAGAGAGAGAGGCAGAGACAGGCAGAGAGACCAAGAGGGAGGAAGTAGGAGCAGGGCACAGCATCATCACAGAAACAGACAGAAAGAAACAGAGTGAGAATGAGAGACTGCAGACTGGGAGGGACAGAGGCTGGGAGGATAAAGCCTGCAACTGAGGGTCATTCCTAAGAAACCCAGTCCCTTCGGCCGAGGTCGGGCATGGCCAGCCCTCCAGGTGCCCCTAAGGCCCAGCTGAGTCAGGGCCATGCCACTGGGAGAGGCTCAGAGGGGACTGGCTGCCAGGAGAAGTGGAAGGAGGACATTTCTACCGAGGCTCCCCACCCCTCCCCTGAGGTTCCCACCCAATTCCTCCCCTCCTAACCCCGCCCCCCAGGCCCACAGGCCAGGCAGGGACAGGCTGGTGTGCCTGAGGAGTTAAAGTCACCGAGCATCCTCCAGGGCTGCCACCTGCAACTGGCATCCTGCACGGTCCAGCCAAGGAAGCAGGCCAAGAAGTTTGGCCAAAGAAGCAGGCTCCAAAGCCACTCTGTTTGGATCGCACGGGATGTGTGAGGCACTCAGCTCCACAGCCACTGTGTATGGCGGGCTGTATGTGTGCTCTCCTGGTCTAACGGCCATAAAGGTTAAGGTGACTAAATGCTCCCTAGGTGCCAGGCACTGCATCCTCATAGTAAGGCAGGCAGTAGTAGCAGCCTCTATTACAGATATGGAAACCGAGGACCAGAGAGGTTAGGAACCTGTCCAAGGTCACACAGCCAGCACACTCTTAATTATTAGGTTCGCTGTTACTATGCCAGGCATTTTTCATTCATTATCACAGAAACCCCTGAAGTATCAGGACCCCTGTTTTTAGATTAAGAAAACAAGGTCAAAGAAGTGCAGCATCAGGGCTACAGAGCTGGAGAGGGGACACGGCATGAGAACCCTGGCACACTCCACTCCGAAGTTGGGAATCCCTTCCCTACACACCGCCAGCTCTAGGACACACACCTTTTCCACTGGAACCTCAGCATCCAGGACCCAGCAGAAAAGCGGGTTGGACGTTGTGATGGAAACACATCATGCTGTTACCGGCAGGGTAACCCCTCTCCACAGCCCTCCTGCAACCAGAGATCTGCCTTCAGCCTTTTCCTCTTTTCTGAGGGTCCTTAACCTAGGGTCATGGAACTCCAAAAGTCCATGGATAGAATTCACAGGGCCAGCAGATTCAGGTGGAAAAAAATTAGATCATTATTTTCATTGACCTCTAACCAAAATTCTGCCCTTGCCTCTACTGTAACATATAGGCAAGAACCCACCATAGGATTAGCAGTGCCTACAACTTTGTCACCACTATGAATCACAGGTACTTTTATTTATTTATTTATTTTTGCAGTACGCGGGCCTCTCACGGTTGTGGCCTCTCCTTGCAGAGCACAGGCTCCGGACGCGCAGGCTCAGCGGCCATGGCTCAGGGGCCCAGCCACTCCGCGGCATGTGGGATCTTCCCAAACCGGGGCACAAACCCGTGTCCCCTGTATTAGCAGGCAGACTCTCAACCACTGCACCACCAGTGAAGCCCCACAGGTACTTTTATATCACAGGACAGTTGTTGCAGACATCTTAAACTATTATGTAGCTCACCACTACTCTGAACTTCCAACAGTTACTAAACTCACTGCTAGATCTTTGTTATTTAATACGTTAATAAAGCACATATATTTTAATCATAACTTTTTTTCTTCTTAATACCTTGAAAATTGTATTTCCAAACAATTGCTTTCCTTAGTCCTATCGCATAAAATGAAAACACGTTTCCGAGAAGGGTCCAGGGGTTTCCGTAGATGCCAAGGGATCAACAACACACAAAAGATATAGAATATCTGGTCCATTCCCTTCTCACTCAGGTGCAGAGAGATGGTCTTTGCTTCCGACCAGCCCCATGGAATCCTTGGAGTCAAGGCCAAGGGTCCGAGCCCATTGGCTCCCAGGTGCAAAAGCTGAAGGTCTGCTGAATGTCTGAGGCACGTCAGCTGGAACCAGGCAGCACACATTCCCCCGCATCCCCTCCTAGAGCCCAGCAGAGCACATGTTCAGTGTTGGACGGCAGGAATCCTCACCAGCAGTGGGTTTGCAGCCAGCCACTCAGAAGCATTCAAAGCAGAGCCTTCTTACAGTCAAATTAATTTAGGAGGCAAGAAAGTGGAAGGCACTGGTTCTCTACCTTGGCTGCCCAGAGGAATGGCCCATGGGAATCTAAAAGTACTGATGCCTGGGTCTCCCCCAAGAGATTCTGAGTTGATTTGGGGTGATACCTGGGCACTGAGATTTTTTAAACTCCCTGGATGATTCCAACGGGTAGCCAAGGCTTAGAATCTCTGGTGCACTGAAGACAGCAAACCCCCAGACTAGCGCTGAGGGCACCCGAGGTCCAGTTCTGTGTCTTGGGCATATGGGGACCTGACTCAGTTTCCTCATTTATAAACATTATGGGTGGGGAGAGGGGATCAATGCTTATGAAGCACCCACCACATGCCAGACACGCTACGGAAGTTATTTCCTTTATTCCCCTCACAATTTTCTGAGGGTGGTGGCATTACCCCATGCCTGAAGCGACCCAGCAAAGTGACAGCTAAGTGATGGAGCAGAAACCCTAGCCTACCTGCTATACCATTCTCTTAAATCAGGTTCCCCAACTTGCCAAACCTCGTTAAAGGTTTAAAGATGTTGTAAAAATGCATATTCTGATTCCATCCATCAGGGGAAGGTCCCAAGATTCTACATTTCCAACAGCCTCCCAAATTATGCCAGTGCTGCTAAACCAGTAGCTTGCTTTCAGTAGCAAATGGTTAGCAGGTCTTTGTGGTCACACTGGTTGTGATTGGTGAGTGCCTGTGCCAGGCTGGTTGGTTAACTACTTAGGCTATTTCCCCTGTCTGAAGACAGCACCCTGGATGCTACCCCTTGCCCTGCTCAGCCACGTGGCCTGCGTGAGATTGACATCACCCCCGCTCCAGCCTGTGGCAATCAGCACGTCGCATCCCTCAGCCAGGCGAGATGGTCCAGGGATGGGCACCTGGCTCATTCCAAGCAAATGGGACACCAAGAGTTTGAGAGTAGAAGTTCGTCTATCTTCCACGGGAGCTCCCAGAGGGGAAGTTCTTTCTTCCCCAGGCTGAGGATTCAAAGGACGTAGCTGCTGCAGCTGTTTCCTTCCACGAGGGGAGAGTCCAGAGCAGTGGACTGTAAACCCAGTGGCATGGAGCCTAAGAATGAAGGCAGGCAGAGCAGAGAGAAACCAGGTCCTTGGGCAAAACGGCTGGATTAAGCCTTGCCTGAAACCCACATCTGGGCTCTAAATTCACAAAGGCCATTCAATCCTCTTATTGTGTCAAAACAAGTTGAGTTGGGTTCTGTGTCTCTTAACATCAATAGTCCTGACACAAGCTCTAGCATCAGCAAGACTAGAGCTTGGATCTCTCAGCTCAGCTACTCACTAGCTGTGTGGTCTCCGGCAAGCCATTTGGCCTCCCTGAGCCTCAGTTTCCTCATCTACAAAATGGCACTAGTAATGCCTATGTCAGGGTTGTTGCGAGGGTCAGGAGAAACCATGAATGCCCAAAGCCTGGCATCTATGACATAAATGATATTATTATCAAAACTCATTATTCGTCCCATTCTGGCAGGCCTTCCTTCTAAAAACTGTACATGTCAGCAGTTGTTTCTAGCTGTTGGCAAAAAAAAAAAAAGGAAGCAAATTAACTTAAAAGATTGGGGCGGGGGGTGGGGGCGCGGCGGGAGGCGGGTGCTGCCTCAAGGGTTATGAGTAACATTGAGAAAGAAGAAAAAAGAGGTTGAATTCTCTCAGTAACCAGGACAGATGAGAAAGCTTGTCCTGGCGAAGAATGCAAGGCTTGCCCGGGCCACAACTGAGTTGGTCATAATGCGCTCAGACCTTGGCTCCGTCTAGCAGGGCTTATGGAAGCCACGATCTGCTTCTCTGGATATTTGACGGTCTGATTGGCTCAGCCTTCCTAATTGTGTTGTATTGACAAATACATTTGTTTGGAACAAGCAAATGTATTGCAGGCAGGAAACAGACCAACTCCAAGAATTTATTTTGCTTTTTGGCACTGCTGCACTAAGCTTGGCATTCATTATGCGCCCATGTAAAACAGTCTCGGGGAGAGCTGGCCTGAGCTATCTTTTTTCTTTTAATAAATTTATTTATTTTATTTTTGGCTGTGTTGGGTCTTCGTTTCTGTGCGAGGGCTTTCTCTAGTTGCGGCGAGCGGGGGCCGCTCTTCATCGCGGTGTGCGGGCCTCTCGCTATCGAGGCCTCTCCTGTCGCGGAGCATAGGCTCCAGACGCTCAGGCTCAGTAGTTGTGGCTCACGGGCCCAGTTGCTCCGCGGCATGTGGGATCCTCCCAGACCAGGGCTTGAACCCGCGTCCCCTACACTGGCAGGCGGATTCTCAACCACTGCACCACCAGGGAAGCCCCGATCTTTTTAATTATATTTACTTTTTCAGCTGCATTTCAGATCATGAACAGACTTGGTGGTGCTAAACAGGCCTCATTGGGTGAAACCTCCTGCCTCCCTCAGAAACACGTTGCACGGATGAAATGTTCAAAGACATCAGAAAAACCTAGGACACTGCCATGGGCCATCATCACTAATGGATGAGAGATGGGGTTAAGTCAGTCAGATCCCTGCTCTGAGCCCAGAAAAGTCCACAGAAACCAAATCCTGGTCACCAGATTGAAACTGAAATCAGGTTTAAGCAGAGAGATGGAGAGACGAACGGCAGGCAATTGGCATGGATCACGTGAGGATGACCATGACCCATTCCACTGTACCCCTCACCACAGTGGCACCTGGCGGCCATACTGGAACCATGCGGCCCTTCTACCTGATTGGATAAGGAATAAGGACCTGACCTCAGAAGAGCCAATCAGAGTTCCCTCTGGGGTTACTAGGAGAGAGAGTAACAGCAGAGGGACACACTGACTCGCCACATGGCAGGAGCTGTAACAAGAGAACTGGAAGGTGTAGGCAGCCATCTTGGATGGCATGTGGACAAAGGTGCAGCAAAAGACAAAGGAAAGGAACCAAATGATCACAGGGAGGTACAGAGAAGAGACAAAGGGCAAGATCTTTACGTAGGTCTCCGGGTCCTGCCCCGGGTTCTAGGCGCTGAGGCACTCTGCCTCTTAAAATCCATCTCTCCTTTTCGTTCCAGCAAAGTCAAGCTGTTCTCCCACTTACATCCATACAAGGGCAAACTATGCAACCAACCAAACAATGCTGGGGAAGAATATTTATTAACAGGAAAAATGTACACAAGAACATTGTTGAGCGCAGACAGTGTGTTTCTTTCCTCCCTTCAACAGCTATTTATTGGGCACTTCCTACATGTCAGATGTTACGTATACACTGGGGAGTAAGGTCATGGCCTCTGCCCCTGTCAAGTTTACAGTCTGGTTACCAAATGTCAGGTAAGATCTCACTTTAGTAGAAAGAGAGGTATAATATAATTGGCTTGCGATGGGTTTCACACCTGGGAAAACAAATGCAGGGCACTATAACAACTGCAAAACTAATGCTGCTCCAGGTACCGCCTGTGGACCTCCAGCCTGGGCATCACCTATGAGCTTGTGAGAAATGCAGATTCTCCGCCCCTGCCCAGATCTACTGGCCATAGGGTCCAGCAATCTGGTTTAGCAAGCCTTCCAGATGATTCTGACGCACTTCCAAGTTTCAGAACCACTTGCCTAAAACACAATAGCTCAAAGCCCTGCTTTCCAAATCAATAAGAATTTCCAGCTTTTCCCAGGGTTTCCCTTCCCAAATGCTGCATTTTCAAAACCACCCAGGGATGTATGTGTGAGTCAACAATTAATTGTAACAACCAGTTATGTACAAAGTTACATATATTAATTAATTTGATCCCCACAATAACTCTATTAAGATAGGTACTATGTATCTCCCACTTCACAGGTGAAAAAACTGAGGAACAGAGAGGTTAAGCCACTTGCCCAAAGTCACACAGCTAATAAGTAGTAGAGATGGGATTTAAACCCAAGCAGTCTCGCTCCAGAATCTGCACTCCTAACCACTAAGTTAAACTACTTGGCAAATGAGTCCTGAGCATCTTTGCCACCTGGTGGAGGTGGGGAATCCGGTCTTTGGGACTGCACCCTGCAGCTGCTGCTGGTTCCGTGCCTTGGTCTACCCCTCCCTGAGCTGATCATGCTGGGACCTCACATCTGGGGAGACCTCATTGGCCCTTCAGATCAGGGTGTGATGGCTCCCGCAGTTGAGATGGGCCCTACAACAGTGCTGCCCGAGCTTCAGAGAGTGAGAGCCTCTAAGTGTCACGTACTCCCCTGCCCCATGGGGTCCCCACTCAGCTAGGGTGGGCTCTAGTACTCGCCTCAAACCACGCTCGGAAGAACCCTCGCCTCCAGCTCTCTGGGCCTGAGTGCTAAGTCTTGGCTCTATCCAGGCTCTCCCTTCCCTTATAAGGAAATCTAGAATCTAGAATCCTGTGGTCCTCTCTGACTATCTAGCCTTGATGAAAGCCAGCCAAGCCCAGAAGGTAAGGAGGTTCTACCTTTGAATCCCAAGGTGAAGGCCGGAATCCTAGATTCTTCTCTTCTAGGGAAGTGCTTGGTTCCTGTTGGGGGAAATATTATTAATTTAAAAAGATAAGGGGGTATGTGTGGCCCAGCTCAACCTCCAGGATCAACAACGCTCCAAAAGCAAATAGAAACACGGGCTGGGAAGTGGCCTCCTGACTCCGCCCACCAATCACCCTCCCAAGCCCAGGCCAGTGTGCCCAGTCACACCCTCAGAGGAGCGAGGATGGGCACCACCGATCATTATCCGGAAAGGACCAGCTCAAGTTGTTCAAAAATTAAACTATTTCCAGTCTGGTTGATAAAAGTTGCTGCCTTAACTCCACGCATCACATGCCACCCCACCTGTCCTGGCCCCAGACCCAGGGCCCTAGACCATCCCCGTAATCCAGCAGCTCGAGGGTTAATGCCTGGCCCAGCAGGGGTCCCACCCCGCCCACCCCAAGGCTAAAGCCATCATCTACTCTGATGGACTAGTGTCCACGCTGCCCATGTCTGGAAAGACAAACACCAATTTGCTGAAATAGTGCTTTCCTCTAAGCATTAGGATGACAGGTAGTTCTGCTGATTCACGTTTTTCAACCTTTCTCCAATAAGCATGGTTTCCTCATGTAATCAAGATTACTTTTTTAAAATGTTAAAGATAACGGCAGGTTTTCAATTTCCTGAGGTGGAATAGAGGGCCCATTTTTCACTCCTGCCTTCACCCCCACCATGAGTGCTGGCAGGCCCCCATCACAACACAGCAAGCAGGAGGATCAAGGGTGGTGTCAAGAGCCTCCTGAACATGGCCTTGAATATCTGCAGAAGGAAGGCCCACGCCCTGGGTCTCAGCAAAGAAGCATTGTACTTCTCTGGCCATGAGCCCACCTTGTGCCCCTGGTCAGCATGACTAACCATCTAATTCTGCAGAAATGGGAACTCATTGAGTGATCTGGCTTCCTCCAAAGAGCAGCCCATTCATTTCCTGAAGTGACTGGTCCACTGGGAAGTGGGCCAGGATGAACCTTTGAAATACTCAATGGCAAGAGAAGGAGAAGGAAGGGAAAGCACAATAGAACAGCCAGGGACTAGGAAAGGGATGAAAGAGTTCATGTCCTGGTCAAGAGCAAAGATTAGATCAAAGCTAGCAGATACATGACACACACACCACTACACTCATCTGCTGCCCAGGGCAGACATTGCCAATCAATCACAGCACTTTCTCCTCACCGAGACGCAGCCTCAGAAGCCTTCTCAGTGCAGGTCCAGGCAACCTTCTCATCAACCGCAAGTATCACTAGAGCAGAATCTCATTTGCTATCCCTGGAGTGCTTGCTGCTGATGCTAACCCTCCAGACGAGTCCACGGGGACATCTTGGGTTCAGGGATCATCCGTTTCCCCTGGATCTGTAGCCTGTACTGAACGGTGTCGGGAGGTTTGTTGTTGTTGATTCCCTCCAACTCATGGAGATGTCACTCTTTCTAGCATCAGGGAAACTCCCAACTGGGTGTGACTCTACCCTCTGCCAGACGGAACATGAGAGGTCATCTCCCCATCAACCTCTCTTGAGTCACGGAGCCCTTTCTTCAAATCAAAACTTAGAGGGCCAAATTACAAAACAAATCACGGCGGAACTCCTGTGCCTGAAGAGAAGGTGACAGTCCCAGGCCACAGCCAACCAACACCTCCTCAGCCACTGCCGTGGCCACAGAAAGACTTCCTGAAACTCCAAGGCTCGGAGGGACAGTGGAAGGTCACTGATCTTATCCAAGTGCCGTGCTTTATAGACGGCGAGTCTGACGCCCAGAGAGAAGTGACCCATCCAAACTCACTCAGCCAGCGAGTGCCGGACAAGAACCCAGGAATCTCCTGGCTCTTGATCCAAACACCCAACCCAGTGTCAAATGTTCGGTGCCTTCCTTCCTTGAATGACACAGGCTCTGTGAGCTACTGCAGCTGCTCCTTTGCTTCCAGTCCTGTTTGTCTGCCTTTACCTCCCAGGTCTAGATTTGCAGCCCAAACCTCCCCCTCACCTTCCGATTCATGAAACTGCCTCGTGCAAACCGCCACTGTGAGATTCGCAAGGATCCCAAACTCATCATCCAACCTTTCCTCTTCCCAAAGAGTTCCCCACCCAGTGTCGCGCTCCCTGCCAGCCCCACCAGCCCCTGCGATTGCTCAAGCCGTGAAGCTGGGGTCCTCCTGGATCCCTCCTGCCCCGAAGAAGCAGTCCCCACGGCCACTCGCCTTGATCCTGACCTTGACCTCCATGCATTTCCCTCCATCCCCACTGCCATTTCCTTATTTTAAGCCACTATAGGTTCCCGCCTGGATTTTGGCAACAGCCCCTTAACCGATCGCTCCATCTCCAGGTTTCCCCACTCCGTTATTCAGGATGCAGCCAACATAATCTTTCTAAGAGACAAATGTGAGAGAGCCACTCTCTGGCTTATAATTCTTCAAAGGTTTCCCACTGATCTTTGAACAGTGTCCAACCCCCTTAGAGTAGTGTATCATACCGTTTGTAATCTGACCCAATTACCTCCCCACTGCCATCGCTTGCTAGACTCCTGCAAGGTGGAACTACAGCCGTCCCTCCCTATGAGTGGAAAGATTGGTTCCAGGACCCCATGGATACCAAAATCCACGGATGCTCAAGTCCCTTATATAAAACGGTAAATACAGTTACCCCCCTGTATCAGTGGGTTCTACGTCCCTGGATTGGATCGCACTCATCACCCCAAAGAACCTTTGCTTAGCATCCTGTCTGCCACCCACACTAAATTCTAAACCCCTGAGGTCAGGAATTCTGTCTTGCTCCACACTGGAGCATCACCCTATGGAACGTAATAGGTGCTCAATAAATTGTCAATGAATTGATAGTGAATTGATCCCATGACATATCTGTTCTTGATTAACCTCATTGGGGCAGGAAGTTAACACCCTCATCTACTCACGGGGCACTATTATTTAATGTAGAATAGAAGATGAGAAAGAAAAAAAAAAGACAAAAAAAGAAAAGAAAAAGGACAAAGAAAAAACTGAGAGCAGGCCCTGCTATGAAGGGAATGGCGCTCAGGGCCAGGCCTTGAGCAACGTGCTCTGTACACAGATGCGGGCTCCCTGTGCATCCCAGAGGGTGCAAAGAGTTTTCCAATCTCGTGTATTTTAATTTTGTCTACAGTCTCTTTCCATGTACAAAGAGGATCTAATTCCCAAAATTCATCTCAGTATTGTTCTCGAAGAGCACACATCTCTTCTCTCAGCTGATACTGCAGTTTTATTTATGGTACCACCCTAATTGTTCATACTGTGCCTTGAGGACAGAAGCGCCTTAGTCACGGCAGTGTCCCCAGAGCTTAACACGGTATCCGGCACATAGTAGGCCCTCAGTAAATACTGGGTGGGTGGATGGATGGATGGGAAGTAAGGAGTGAGGGAGCGGGAGAGAAAGACAGGGAGGGGAGGGAGATGAGAGGGCAGAAAGGGAGAGGGGAGGGGAATGGGAAAGACGGCTGAACCAGGGAAGGAAAGTGACATCACTAAAGAAAATGTGCTCCGTACATGTTGGGGGCTGGCCGCTCTCTGGACTGCGGTCCCTGGCACAAGCGTGGCTCAGCCCAGCAGCTGCTGGCCACTGGCTCCCAGCCTGAGTGACACACCTGCCTGGCAGGGCCCGGCTGTGCTTGGCAAGTCAGTAGCCCAATCCTTCAGCGCTGCAGGGCAAATCTGAGCCAGGAGCCACCTCAAAGACTCGGATACATCACACTCTGCCTCGGGGCCTCCCTTAGCCCTCCAAAGCCAGGGGCGGGATCAGCCCTTGACAAGCTGCCATGTTAGGGATGTTAGGGAACGTCTGGTCAGCCTGGAGAGCAAGGTGGCCTCTGTCCTCTTGATCTAAAATAACAGCCCTTCCTTTCTTCTGCCTTGTTTCTCTTCCCAGCACTCATCATTGCCGCTCTATTCATTGGAGGCAAAAGGAGGTGATGAAAGCATTCGCACTACAGCCAGACAGCTTGGGTTCAAATCCCAGCGCTGCCCCTTCCTGGCTGGGCAACCTTGGGCAAGTTTCTTAACTGCTCTGTGCGGTTCGGTTTTCCCATGTGAGACGGTGACGTAACACCTGCCCCACAAAGTTAGTTACCGTGAGGGTTAGAGGAGATGGGGAACATTGAGGGCACCCAACAGCAGCTGGCACGTAGTAAGGGGCTCACCTGGTGTTAGCGGTCATTATTATTATTACCATCTCCCAGGCCAGAATGAGCTCTGGGAGGAGAACTGTGCGCTCTTTCCCGGCCACTCCCAGAGCCTACAACAGAGCATGGTGTAGGCACTCGGTTTGACAGCTGGCAAAAGAAAAGCCTAGAGAGGTCTAGCAACTTACCCAAGGTCACACAGCAAATTGGAGGCAGAGTTTCTTCTACCTCTACTGCTCCACACGCCTTCTCTGGGAGGTCAGCTGGGGAGCAGCCGTGGGCACCTGGGTGCAAAGGCCAGAGCTGTGCACCCAGTACGGTAACCACCAGCGACGCGCGAGACCTGACAATGCGATACCAGTGCAGTTAATGAGCTGAATTGTTCCTCTTATTTAATTTTAATTTACATTTAAACTGAAAAAGATACTTGTTCAGTTGTTGGAACACTTTTCTCTGGGTCTGAAACAACTGAGGTAGGTGCATCTACTCTTTGAACGATTCATTCTGTGAAATCTAAATACAGATCAAGTATTCCCATGAAAACTTAGCATCCGATTTGAGCTGCGCTGTAAGCGTAAAATGCACACCACGTTTGCAAGGCTTCCCAGGCGTGAAAGAACGTAAAATATCTTGTTCATAATTGTGCCTATTGGTTCTATGTTGAAAAGATCACATTTGGAATACTTTGGGTTAAACAGAAGGTGCTATTAAAATTCCATCTGTTTCTTTTTATTTTTTTTAACATGGCTACTAGAAAACTGAAAATTATCTACGTGGCTCACGTTATACTTCCACCGGACAGTGCTGGGCTAGGGGAACAAAGATGGGGTGAAGAGGAAGGTGGCTTGCTGGCTGCAGGGCTGCCCGCCACGACTCCAGGATGACTCCAGGACCAAGGGCCGTGATGCTGGGCTCCGAGCTCGGCTGGGCCACTTGGGAGGCCCGAGCTGGGCTGGCTCCCTGCTCCCGGCACTCACAGGCTTCCCTGACAGGGCACGGGAAGCAGCTCTGGGGATTAACGTTAATTCTTTCCCTGGAGGGCAGATGGGGAGAAGGTTAAGTACCGAGTGACTGCAGCTGCCCAATTAAGCCCCCGAGAGGGATGAGGGCGGAGGAGGAGGCTGGAGAATGTTCTTAGGGATTCCCAGGGAGACAGGAAACAGCAAGGGCTTGACCTCCTTTATCTCATTTCCCCTTCACCCATCAGTCAGCCGTTTCCCCCCAGGCTCAGCAGGGATGGTTCACTTTCCCAAGACCACACAGCAGGTTCAGGCCTGACCCCGACTCGACTCCCTTGTCCCAGTCTCCACTCCAAGCTCTTTAAACAGCAGCCCCGGATTCAAAAACAGTTGCCTGCTTTGCCGTTGCTCGGGGAAGACACTGGAGGCAACGGGACGGTGCAGATAGTGAGGGATTCAGCCAAGACTGACCACGGACACGGACCCACCAGGCACCCTGGGCCACTGCTTCCCTACATCACCTCACCGAATTCTCACGACTCTCCTGTGCTGTCAGTATTGTCACCACTGTCCCCATTTAAGAGATAAGGATGTTGAGACTCAGAGAGGTTCAGCAGGGTGCCCAGGGGCACCCAGGTAGACAGTAGGGAAGCCAGGGGATCTGTACACCAGGTGACCCGGTCTGACCTAAGCCCTGAGCTTAACCACCATGTTGTGTTACCTCTTGTCCCAGGCGTCTTCCCCCCAGTGTCAGACTTGCCAGCAGGGAGGCCGAGGTGGTGGGATGGCTGCCTGCGTGGAGCCTTCCTCTGGCTGTCAGATTCCCTGACCTGGAGGTGAGGGAGGAAGGATGTCATGATCCCCCAGCTGACTCTTACTTGCCCCAGCTTAGATGCCTCCTCCTCCAGGAAGCCCTCGCTGACTCCCCACCACTTCCCTTCCAGCCTAGTTACCTGCCCACCCTCCCCGCTCCCTCTGCTCTCCTGAGCTCTATATGCATCCACATAAAAACAACCAATATACGGCATCTCAATTTACCCTTGTGACAGTTTTCTGTGTCTACTTAATGAGGACCTGGGATGCCCAGATTAAACATTATTTCTGGGTACCCCTGTGAGGGTGTTTTCAGAAGAGATGAGCATTTAAATCAGTGGACTGTAAAGCAGATGGCCCTCCCCAATGTGGGAGGGCCTCATTCAATTCCTTGAAGGCTTGAAAAGAACTAAAAGGCAGAGGAAGAGGGAATTTGCTCTCTTGGCCTGACCGCGCAGCTGAGACAATGATCTTCCTGGTCCTTCGCTGGGACTTACTCCGCTGGGCCCCACCCCCCGCCCCCAGTTCTTAGAACCACTGGCTTTCTTGGGTCTCCAGCACACAGATGGCAAATTGTAGGACTTCTCAGCCTCCATAATCACACGAGCCAATTCCTTATAATAGATCATATGTACATCTATGTCCTATTAGCTCTGCTTGTCTAAAGAACGCTGGCTAATCCAACCCTCATAACCATCCCATTAAGAAGGTACCAGTATTACTTCTATTTGACGGTTGAGGAAAAAGAGGCACAGAAAATACCAAATTAATTGTTCATGGTCACAGAGCTCATAAGCAGTCACAAGCCAGACATTTCCAGCCACAGTGCCCACTCCCAAAGCCACACGATTCCTACTTCCTACACAACATCCTGTCAGATTACCAGTTTTCCTCTGGGTTTTCACAAACTACACGAATGTTCACAGCGGCGTTATTCATAAGCCAAAACAACGCCATGTCCACCAACCAACGGATGGATAAATGAAACGTGGATAAATGAGCCCATGTTCCCAGCTAGGTGACTGCAGCACGTTATGTAATCTTTGGGGACCTCAGTTTCTCAACCGTAAAATGGGATGATAATAGCATCTCCCCCCAAGGAGACTTCACTGAGTGAATATTCATGAAGCGCTCAAAATAGTGCCGGGCACACGGGCAGGTCCATAAGAGTTTGGTAACGTATATAAATAAGAAGGTCCTCAACCAGGGGATTCTCACCCACCTGGGGAGGGAGGCCAGCCAGTCGAGATCCGCTCTTCTCGGCTCTGAAAAGCTCTTACCCTTCGCCAGTCTCCATCCAAATAATTGCTCCCGAGGCTTCAGTACAAATGGGCTGTAAATCAGAGGCCCAGGGCTCCTGTTACCCGCAGCTGGCTGTGCAGTCCCTCCACAAGGTAATGGGAAGCAGATGCGGCCCGCTCCTCTGGCCTCCGGAGGCCTGTGTACCTGAGCTGCTCACGGCCCAGCAGGAGGGGCAAGAATTTCCACGAGCCCTTAAAGCGAGGGTTGCCAAAGAGAACGGCCTCCTAGGGCTTCCAGATGTTCAGCAGCTTGTTTCAAGCAGGAGGTGGGGAGCTCCTGGGGGTCCCTGCAGGCTGAGACAGGAAGGCAGGGTCCTGAATAGCACTGGGTTCGTTCCAAAGGGCTGACCAGCAGGCAAAGGTGTGGGAGCCAAGAGGTGGCAAGCTGTAAGGGACCAGCGCCGGCTTTGCAGGTGTGAGGACCGGTTTAAAATTCCCCGCTTCTCACTTTCTCAGCCTGCGCTCTAAAGCCAAGGATGCCACCTTTCCAGACCGCTGTGTTCTCACCTGTGAAATGGGTGTGATGTTACCAAAGTCCAAGACATTTGAAGGGTGGGAAGTCATTTAAGTGAAGTCCCCAGTACAGTGTCTAGCACATAGTGAGACAGGCTGGGACCTGGGACCCTTTGCTGCAGGGCTGCGATGCTTGCACCTGGACACACCTCTCCTCCAGCAACAGAATACAAAGAAACTATATGGGACTAAAAATAACTGCGTGCACGGACAACTGGGGCAAATTCTGGACAAAAGATACAAAGAGACCAAAAAACCCAACTGCCACTTTTGAAGAGCCTGGAACAAAAGCAGGGCATCGGGAGCAAAAGCAGGGCGCTGCTCACATGCCCCCTGCACACACCACCACCTAAGCCACGCCCCCATCCCACCCTCGAAGACCCCTGGCCACACCCCTACCCTCACCCCACTGCAAGGAAGCAGCTCGCAACCCCCTCGGGGCACAAGCAACTGTTGCTTGTTCCCACTCCCCCCTGCCACAGCAGGGGCCCCAATAACGCCTTGCCTGAATTTCTTGTCTGGCCTCTGATCAATTTCTCTTGATTAAAGAGGCCGAGAACCCTGGTCGGTAACACTAGTAGATGCTCAAAGAAATAAAAACAATTTATTATAAGGGAGCTAAGCCCTGAAACTTGTTGCTCCATAAACCTTTATCTCCCTGACCCTGAGCACGGGTGTCAGGACAGGAGGAAGCACAGGACACGCTTAGGAGGCTTTCTTTCCAAGCGTCCCAAGGCCAAGACTTTGAGAAGGTCCAGAAAATTCCTTAGCAGTTTTGCAGCTGTAAATCCCTAGGTAGTTTGGCTTTAGGTAAGTTTGAATTTATTTCATTATCACAGTGATTCCCAATGGAGGGAGAGACTAAGGGCTCAGATGGTGTCACCAGGAGCTACCTCCTCTTTAGCCTCCTCTGATAGGTGGACAGATTTAGCAAATAAAAATACAGAATGCCAGGAAACCCTTCGACACTGTTGGTGGGAATATAAATTGGTGCAGCTACTATGGAAAACAGTGTGGAGATTCGTCAAAAAACCAAAAGCAGAACTACGATAGGATCCAGCAATCCCACTCCTGAGTATATAGACGAAAAAAAAATGAAAACACTAATCTGAAAAGACACATGCACCCCAATGTCCACAGCAGTACTATTTACAATAACCAAGATGTGGAAGCAACCCAAATGCCCATCGACAGACGAATGGATAAAGAAGATGTGGTGTGTATATATATACAATATATAAACAAGAATGCAATTCTGCCATTTGTAGCAACATGGATGGACCTAGAGAATATTATGCTTAGTGAAATATCAGACGGAAAAATAAAAATACTATATGATATCACTTACATGTGGAATCTAAAAAATAATACAAGTGAACATATACACACAATAGACTCACAGACGTAGAAAACAAACTTATGGTTACCACAGGGGAGAGGGAAGGAGGGAGGAACAAATTAGGGGTATGGGTTTAAGAGATACAAACTCCTATAAAGAGAATAGATAAGCAACAAAAATATATTGTATAGCACAGGGAATTATAGCCATTATCATGTAATAACTTTTAATATTGTATAATCTGTAAAAATACTGAATCACTATGCTGTACACCTGAAACTAATATTGTAAATCAACTATCCTTCAATAAAAAAATACAGAATGTCAGTTTAATTTGAATTTAAGATAAACAAGAATTACTTTTGTAGTATGTCCCAAATATTTAGTGGGACATACTTTAAAATAACTTTTTTATTCACTGTTTATCTGAAATTCGAATTTAACCAGCCTCCTGTATTTCATCTGGCAGCCCCTTAGGCTGAGCTCCCCGGGGTAGCCATAGGGCAGCAAACCTCTCAGAGCTTCTCACTGGCTCAGACTTCGTCATCCCAAAACAATCACTGCAGCCTAAGAAAAGTTATCCACTGGTGCTATCACTCTGAGTCTGGGGTCAGTTCATCCCAAGCTCCTAGGAGGAGGGTGGTTCCCTGAAAGCAAAGTCCAGGAGTTATGAACACAACACATTCAGAAGTAGAGGTGGAATGGAAAAAAACAGAAGCTGTTGTGAGCAAACGCAGAGGGGGGAATTCCTGAGCTGGAGGCGGAAAAGTGGGGCCCCCAGGGGGCGGGGTCACCAAAGCAGGTGGGGTGCCAAGAGACAAAAGTGAATCCCTTAGGGCCAGAAAAACCCCCATGTTGTGCCTGACTCTGTGGCGGCATCTTCGGGTGAAGCCCACCTCCAGGAAGTCCTTCCCCAATTACTTGTCTTCTCTGAGCCTCAGTTTCCTCATCAGCAAAATGGGTTAACAGTTAAGACTCCTTTGCGGTTGTTGTGAGGATTACCTGAGGTTCAGTCGACCCTTGATTTGGGACCCCATTAGTTCTTACATCATGTTCACAAATTCAGTGGGCATCTCTCAAAACTTCTTTTTTTTTCCTTTTGCGGTACGCGGGCCTCTCACTGTTGTGGCCTCTCCCGTTGCGGAGCACAGGCTCCGGACACGCAGGCTCAGCGGCCATGGCTCACGGTCCCAGCCGCTTTGCGGCATGTGGGATCTTCCCGAACCGGGGCACGCACCCGTGTCCCCTGCATCGGCAGGTGGACTCTCAACCACCGCGCCACCAGGGAAGCCCCAAACTTCATTTCTTAAGGATAGATTTTCACAAACTGGGCTTCCAGTCTTAGAGATCTATTCATTCCTTGAAAATAGCAAAATGAATGACGACTGCTGGATAATTCTTTGCTGTGGGGGCCATTCTCTGCAGTGTGGGACGTTTAGAGGCATCCCTGGCCTCTACCCACTAGGAGCCAGTAGCAGATCCACCCGCCTCCCGCCCCGCCCAGCTGTGACAACAAAAACGTCCCCGGACAAATGTCCCCAGAGGAAGGGGGAGGGTAAAGTCCCTGTGAATCGCTGTGATAAGGAAATAAAATACAAATATATATGCTCATATAAACAGGTTTTAAACTGTTGGATCAAATGTATATTGTAAACCCTATATTATACGTGTCCCATCGGAAACACTTCTCTACATGGGTTGAGTCCGCTGTCGTCTCTGAAAATCAAGTCCACGTAAATTGGAGTGAAGATACCACTTCTGGAAGTAAGCAAGCCTAAATATTCTTCCTGCCCCCAGGGACTTCCAGACTGCACTGGAAATGAGAATCATCGTCTCAAAAATGTTGACTTGTCAAGTTAATTGAATGGGGAAGGCCAGGCACGGGGCAACGCCCAAGCCTCTCTTTAGCTTCCATTTCAGCACACGCCAAAGGGCTGATGGGAACAACACCGGATTTGTGTATAGTGTCCGAGTCTTACAGTCCTGCTCTGCCTTTTACTATTCTTTTTAAGTCATGGAAATCAGGGACAGAGCCAAGCTTCCATCAGCCGTGGTGGGTGGGAGGGAGGGAATAGGGGCACCTGCAGGTGAAGGACAGGAGACAGCAAAATTCAGCTTAACGCTGTCCGAGGACTTGCGCTGAAACCTGGGCTTCCGCGCACTAGCTGTGTTCTTGAGGTACTGCCTCATCTCTCCGACAGGTCTGGCTCCGTGGGCCCGGGTGTTGCGCAGTCACACAGGGCCCCAAGCTCAGAAGGGCCTCACGCTTGGTTCAATGCTCTGATGTCAACATCTTGAAAATTCTTAGTCATCTCTGAAAAAGGACAACACATTTTCATTCTGCACTGGGCCCCGTAGACCATGTGGCCCCAGCCTGCTCTCTGAACTCAGTGTTTGCATCTGTAAGCCGGCAGTAAGGACTCCCTCCCTCCGTAGGTCCCGCTGTCAGGATCACAGACTGGTCCGGCTGCTGACAATTCAGGACACTGCCAGTCCCCGCCTGGCCATCCCGGGAGCTCAAGGAACAGTGGCTGCAGTCATTTTCAAGACCTATCTCAGAAGGAAGTCTTTAACTACAGGCCTGAGACCATGACTCGAAGCTTCCGGAACCTTTGAAATTCTCACTGTTTATTATTTTTGTGACTCCCATCTGTTTCCTGCAGCGATGAGCTCTTTAAATAAAAAGGCTTGTGCTCTTGTGAGGGGTTGGGGAGTAGGGCCAGGCAGGGCCATTGGGAGACTCCACCCCTTGGGCGGCCTGGCTGGGGAGGAGAGGCCCCGGGGGAGAACCGTCAAGCTGAGGAAATAGACTACGTCCCCAGAGCTTCTGCAAGGGAGGAAGGAAGGGGGGCTTCTGTCTTACCTTTGCACCCCGTTAAGGTTTCAAAGAGGAACAGAAAAGGTGGAGTTAGAGCTGGTCCTCATGAACCCCCAGCCCATCTTATTCCTCCTTCCCATGCTGTAAGCTAAGGAGCTTCTCAGAGCCCTGGGGTGCGCCCTGCCCCACCTCAGCAGGTACATCTTGGCAAGTCCACTTGGGGTTGGGGGCTGGGAGAGATCAGCGGCTCTGTCTCTTCCATCTCTATCACCCCTGCAGGTGCCCAGGACCCCAGCCACCTGTACGGTTTAAAGCCCCTGTGCGTTGATGGTGCATGATGACCACGAGAAGAGACTGCACAGTCGGGAGGTCCCGACTGAGCTCCCCTGGGCATCCCTGCCTGAGGACCCAAGTGCTCTCTCCCAGGGGGCCAGGCAGTATCTGGAAGGCGAGTCCTCTCTTGCCCACATGGCCCCAGGTCCACCTTCCTTTATCATATCCCCTCCATCTCTCTCCCTTCCCCCTCCCAGGGGAATCCTTTCCATCACCAGGTTGAGAATTTTCCCTCTTCCCCAACCCTTCTCCCACATCTATTATTTATGCCTGTCACTCCCTCGTGTCCCCCTGAGGCCTAAGCTTTTGAAACTCCAAAGCCAAGAGCTGACACTCTTTGACCTCAGAGTTTCTGCTGAGTCATTCCCTCCCCGAGGCAATAAGTACAAAGGGCACCGCTGGCAGCATGAAAGAGGCGGCAAGGTAGAAACACCAGGGGCAAAGAACACATTGCATCCCACCCCGTGCTATGATGATGTCTACCTGTTTTCCGAAAAGTAGAGCTATGCCTGTGGGTACGTGTCACATAGGAAATCCATCGCTCAGGTGACAAGATGCTGGAGGAGGGAGTGGTAGTCCTGCTGAGAGAAAGCCCCACAGCCCAGCACTGCCTGCATTAGTACTGTTACCGAGCAGGGCCCTGTGGGGCTCCTGGGCACAAAGACTTTCTGTGTCTCCCTTTTCTTTGATTACAGGAAACAGCCTTCATTCAGCCTCCATGACCTTCCCTGAGTTCCACTGGGCAGGTTCAAGCAGTAGTTGATTAGGGAAGGGAAGGGAGGGGTTGCGAGACCAGGGAGAAACAAACAGTCAGGAGCAGCCTTGCCACAAGGTCCTGTTTCCCTATCAATGGATACACACAACAATATGTTTGAGCTATTTTGCAGATACTGAAACCCCCTCCAGGTGGGAGAAGTTAACGATTAGTGAAGGTACGCTCCACACAAGCGTGTAGATCCCAGATCCCTGGACCTCAAGGTTGATGATGCTGACTCCTACTCACCTCACCACCAACCCATCAGAAAACCGGCCAAGAGCTGATCACATCCTCTTTGAACCATTACTAGAAAACCTCTCACTCACTTCTCCAAGTGGGGACACATACTTTTTCGAGGCAGGAGCCCGCTGTGTCCCACTTGGCCTGGCAAAGTAATAAAGCTTTCCTTTTCTACTTCACCCAAAACTCTGTCTCCAAGATTGGATTCGGCACCGGTGTACAGAGAAGAAGCTGAGCTTTCAGCATCAGTACCAGCGTCTTGAGGTGGAGACTAAGCAGGGCTTCTCAGCCCCCTGCCCCTTTCCTTCTCCCCTCGGAGGCCTTCATCCTTAGGAAAGTCACTTTATCTGAGACAATGTGGTGGTCACGGAGTCCGTGATGGGGACCGTGGGAATGGATAGGGCTCTAAAGCTCAGTCAACAAGGAAGCCCACTTACGGGGAAGTTAGATGTGCTTCAAACCCGAGCTTCTGAATGGGAACATTATTTACTCAGTGAATCTTAATAACTCCATCAATGACCACACAAACTTTTTGGAAACATCCTCACCCACTTGGGGAAGACTCCCAGTCAGGGGATGAGGGGAACTCTTCTCTTTTCCCCTTGGTGAGCGGGACCAGCCACCGACAGTTCACCGTGGGCTACAGTCTTGGCGACAGCAACGCTGCCATCGCCAGCACCAGAACAGTCCCGAGAATGAAGAAGCTTGTTCAGGGCCTAAGCTGGAAAATAAAGCGCCTCATCCTAATTTGGAAGACATTTCCACGCATAGCTTTGCTAAAAGACACCTCCTTTAGGCGTTCCATGCCCAATCAACTCCTTTCAATCAGTGCGTTTTCAAGTTCAGGGCTGGAATGGGTCTCTGGAGGTCTGTGAGGCCTGGAGGATGGGAAGGAACCAGGGGCAGTGAGAGGAAGTGTGGAGCTGCCATCGCAGAGCCCACTGGGACCCTTGTGTAGTGTTGGTCCTCCGTACAAGACCAAGCCACAGAATTTCTCTGCTGAATTTGTCCCAAAGTTAGTAGCGCTTCTTGTGCTCCTCGCAAGTTCCCGCACGGTACTGAGGGAAAGCCCCACCACAAAACAGTCAGCTGATCTTGGGCACATTTTATAAGCCCCCGAGTCTATCTCCCCAGCCATAAAATGGGAATAATTACACTAATCCTCCCTCCTAATACAGTGAGTCCCTCCTATCAGCTCATCAGCTATCTGCGGACAAGACCATGTCTTATTTATTTTCCACAGGGCCCAGTAGAGGTGTCCGTGTTGTTCAAGAAGAACAACAATGATAAAAGTACCCTCTGTTGAGGGCCTACTATGTTCCTGAACTTGGCAAATCACTGGGCTTATATTATCTCATTGAATCCTTACAACAAACTTCAGTATGGTATGGTTATCATTCCCATTGTACAGATGAAGAGACTGAGGTTCAGAGAGAAGTATAACCTATTTGATTTTTAATACAGGCACACCTCATTTCACTGCACTTTGCTTTAGGGTGCTTCACAGATACTGGGTTTTTTTTACAAACTGAAGGGTTGTGGTAACCCTGCATCAAGCAAGTCTATCAGCGCGATTTTTCCAACAGCATTTGCTCACTTTGTGTCTCTGCGTCATATTTTGGTAATTCTAGCAATATTTCAAACCCTCCATCAGTGAAAAGATTACAACTTGGTGAAGGTTCAGATTATGGTTAATATTTTTTAGCAATAAATTATTTTAAAATTAAGGTAACTATTTTTTTGACAATGCTATTATTGCACACTTAACAGACTATAATGTAGTGTAAACATCACTTTTATATGCAATGGAAAATCAAAAACTTTGTGTGGCTCACTTTCTTGTGATATTCACTTTCCTGCGGTGGTTTGGAACTGAACCCGCCTATCTTCGAGGTCTGCATGTACTTGATCCTCGCTCATCTGCTTTTCCTTCTTTCCCCTCCCCAATCCTTCCCCTTTAGTAAAAAAAAAAAAAAAAAAAAAATACAGCCTGGTATATGAAAGGATGTTCCGTAAATGTAAATACAAATAAATTTTGTCCAAAGCATCTGCAGCTCCCTCTCCTCCCCCAGGATCATTGGCCATTTACCTGTTCAGGAAACAATATTACAAGTCTCCTCTGCACAGGCTGAGGATAAAATAATGAGCAAAAATAATTATTATCCAGCCCTTACAGTCTAGGAATATAGTCAAACCTGCTGGGCATCTTTGTAAGCAAAAGGTGCTCTCTACCTTACCTCCAACCCCCTGCCCAGAGTTTATTCATTCATTCTTTAACATGTACAGTTTTTTGAACTAAGATTGGATTAGGCTGCAAGTAACAGGAAACCCAAGTATCATTGGCTGCCTGAAACTATAGAGTGAAGAGGTTTTTTTTCTCTTACGTGACGTTATGTCTAGTAGTAAATTTTTTTTTATGAATTTATTTATTTTATTTATTTATTTTTGGCTGCATTGGGTCTTTGTTGCTGCGCATGGGCTTTCTCTAGTTGTGGCAACTGGGGGCTACTCTTCATTGTGACGCGTGGGCTTCTCATTGCAGTGGCTTCTTGTTGAAGAGCACAGGCTCTACGTGCACAGGCTTCAGTAGTTGTGGCTTGCAGGCTCTAGAGCGCAGGCTCATTAGTTGTGGCACACGGGCTTAGTTGCTCTGCAGCATGTGGGATCTTCCTGGACCAGGGCTCGAACCTGTGTCCCCTGCATTGGCAGGCAGATTCTTAACCACTGTGCCACCAGGGAAGCCTGGTAAATTGTTTTCTAATTAAAAGCTGTAGGAACAGTGAGAAATCTTGATGGTTCTGTTGGTCTTTTCCTCGTGGACATACTATGGCTGCCACAGCTCCAACCATTAAAACTATATTCTAAGCAAGAGGAAAGTGGGAAGGTCATAAGCAAAAGAGCCCTTAGCTGAGTCAGGCTACCTTTTGTGGGGCTTTTCAGGACGTTCTTTGCAACAACTTACACTTCTATAAAAGACACTGTTGGTGCCTGCCCCTCCCAAGTCCCCTGGACACTCGCCAGTTAAGCCACAGAAACCACTTCTACAAATATTTTCCTTTGGCCCCAGTAGCTTGCTCAGGTCACCACATAGAGCAGACCCAATGTGCCAGAGTTAATGGGGCCCAGGAACAGCCGCAACCAATGACAGACAGCAGCTGGTGGGCAAATACTCCAGCTTTCTCGCCCTCAGAGGCTCCCAGTGGGACAGAGCCCCAGCTGCCCCCAGCAGTACCTTGCTCACTCACAGAGTCTGCATTTGGCTCCTCCTCTTTGTCTCATTTCTCCAATGCCATACAAATCCTTCCTGGATTTCTCTTCCAAATAAACTGCTGGCTCTTGAATCTTTGCCTTAAAGAGTCTGCTTCTGAGAACGCAACCTCAGACAGCCTGGTTGGTCTGTGGTCACAGCATCACGTGGCCACTCTGGCTGCCAGAGCCTGGAAGGTGTTATCCTTTAGATGAATACATTAGTGCTCCCATCGACAATCAGGTGAGAAGAGGTAACATCTTGGATGAGATTGCCTCTAGCAATTTCTACCACGCCTAGATCAGGTAACCTCTAGATCGGATCCAGAATTTCCCACGTTTGTGCCAAGGGCTCTCCCAGAACCGTGTCACACCCAGCATCATGGTGGGCACAGGGTTCCAGTGGAGGCTAGGACAGCCTCTGCCCTCAAGGGGACTTACAGTCTCAAGGGGGAATCAGACAGCCAAATAGCAACCATAACGCAGAGGTGAGGGCAACAGGGCAGAAACGGGTGCTGACTTTTGGCAGCGCTAGTTCTGAGCGAGGCTCTGTCCTAAGAGCTTTACACGCGTGAAAACGTTTAATCCTCCCAGGAGCCTCAGAGGCAAGGACTATTTTTACTCCTTTCTTTCTGCAGATGAAGAAACTAAGAATCAAGGAGGTTGAATAATTGCCCAAGAACACCAGACTGGTACGTGTCAGAGTTCCAACTCAAAACTCAGTTTGCCTGACTGTTGGAGGAGGTGATAGCTCAGCTACGCATGGATGGATTCACAGACAGACAGGTGGAGAAGAGGGCAAGACAGTTCCAGGCAGAGAACAGCACGTGCAAAGGCCAGGAGGCTTGAGATGCTCAGGAAGGATGCCCAAGCCTCAACTGACCCACCCACGCAGAAAGGGAGCCACAGCTGGAGAGGCGCTGCTCTGGCCTCCAGAGCTGCGACCTGGAGCTATTCTCACCCACCCACCCTGCCCCACCCACCAGGACACTGCCCAACCATTCCTTCTGGCTCACTAGCTCACTGGCTTGCCGTCTCCTGCACACACACACCGCTCCTACCTTCTGACTCCACACTGACCTGCCAGCCTCACCACGTCACCCTATCATCTCTAGCTCAGGTCCAGAACTCCCCATGTTTGCACCAAATCTTCCAAGCATCACTTTGAGAATTAGAGTCAGGTGTTCAAATCCCAGCTCTGGGATAGCTATGGGACAATCACACAGGCAGTCTGATCCTCAGTTTTGTCACCTGTAAAACGGGAATTAAAATACCTACCTTGGGCTTCCCTGGTGGCACAGTGGTTCAGAGTCCGCCTGCCGATGCAGGGGACGCGGGATTGTGCCCCGGTCCGGGAAGATCCCACATGCCGCGAAGCGGCTGGGCCCGTGAGCCATGGCCGCTGAGCCTGCGCGTCCGGAGCCTGTGCTCTGCAACGGGAGAGGCCACAACAGTGAGAGGCCCACGTACAGCAAAAAAAAAAACAAACAAACAAAAAAACCTACCTCACAGAGCTGTAGTGAGGACCAAATGAGATTGTATCTGTAAGTTCATAGCACAGTGTTTACACGTGGCAGTCTTATTTTGTTACTATTACCATCACCAAAAGCGCTACCTTAGCAGATCCATCCATATGTTGGATACGCCTAATATTGCAAAGCACGTTCTCACCTGGTCTCTTTTGCTCCTGCAATTCCGCTCACCTGGAATACCTTCTCTTGCCCTGACTAGTCAAGCCATTCCCTCACTGAGGCCTGGGAATCTTTCCCCTCCAGGTATTTCTCCTCTGGCTCAGTGGGTCTCAAACTTGGCTGCAGAGTAGAATCTCTGGGTAGCTTTTAAAAATCCCCCTGTGAGGGGGGTGAGGGGAAGAATGAAGGGAAGGGATAGTTAGGGAGTTTGGGATTAACATGTACACACTGCTATATTTTAAAAGGTTAACCAACAAGGACCCACTGTAGAGCACAGTAGCACCCTGCTCAATGTTATGTGGCAGCCTGGACGGGAGGGGAGTCTGAGGGAGAATGGGTACATGTATATGTATGGCTGAGTCACTTTGCTGTGCACCTGAAACCATCACAACATTGTTCATCGGCTATACTCCAATATAAAATAAAAAGTTAGAAAAAAACAATCCCCCTGCATTATGGCTTATGCTAAGTGAAATAAGGGCATTATGCTAAGTGAAATAAGTTGGATGGAGAAAGACAAATACTGCGTGATTTCACTCATACACGGAATATAAAAAAAATAAAACAAATGAACAAACCAAACCAAAAGCACAGACACAGAGAACTGAGTAGTGGTTCCCAGAAGGGAAGGGGCCAGGGGGAGGGTGGATGGATGAAGGGGCCCAACAGTATGGTGACAGATGGAAACTAAATGTTTGGTGGTGAGCGGGCTGTACACATGAAATTTTTATAATGTTATAAACCTATGTTACCTCAATAAAAGATAAATTTTTAAAAATCCCCACCCCTAGGCCCCCAAGGGACAGACTGCTTCAGAACTGAGTGGATGGGGCCAGGACATCACTAGGTCAGCAAGCTCCCGCAGGTGATTTTGATTTGCAGGTAGGCTGGAGAACTGGGACGCTGGCCTCTCTCTTCTACGGAAGCCCTGCACTTTGACCCAAACCTACCGAGGGACTTGCGTTACTCGATAGCTGGCTTGTGTGTCTTTTTGTCTCGTCGAAGCAAAACCAAGTTCCGGTGAGGAAGCACCACGAAGAATCCCTCACGGGTCCCTGCAGGCCAAGTGCTGACTCTCCTTTCCACACAGTCAAGACGCTGGGCCGGGAGGTCGGTGGACACACAGGGGGTCATTTATCTCTGTCTCTCTCCTCCTCCCCTCGGCCCTTCCTGCTCAGCGGCGGCCGTCACTCGCATCCCCCAGGAGCTGGCCTCTGCCCTGTCCACATGGTGCTCTCGGTGGGGACTCCTCAAAGCACATCCAGAGGGCCTGCCCTGCCCTCCAGGCAGCCTGCCCCTGACACGGGTGAGGCAGAGGGCCCCTGGGCTGGCGGGAGCACGGCCAGCCCGCCCCTGTCCGGCCACTCCCAGCCCCTGCAGCCGCCCCAGGGCCTCCTCCGCTGCCAGCGCGTCCTCGGGGGAGGCCTGCAGGGAAGAGAAACGTGCAGACTGCTGCAGAAAACGCTCTCCCAAATGGCCCTGGAAGCACCTCTCACTCCGCAGACTCTTCTCCCCGTGAAATCCCGCCCCTGCACCGTCAAGGTGGCGTTCGCATCCGTCCCCCCGACTTTTGTTTCTGTCTCCACCAATAAGCACATCGGCAGTGACTCAGAGGCCAAATCATAAAGGTGATTCAGCTTCCCCCTGGTTCCGTGTCTTGGGACCGTTGTTCCGAGTGCCAGTCGCCCCTCGATGAGGAAATAGGGGGCCCTAGAGAGGCCACGTGCAGATGTTCTGGCTGGCCGTCCCGGCCCAGGCCTCAGCTGACAGCCAGACAGACCGTAGACACGGGGGTGAAAGAACCTCAGGAGAATGCCAGCCCCGGCCGCCACTGACTGGACGGCAGGAGAGACCCGCGGGAGGACTGCTGCGCTGACCTCACCGGTCCCAGAGCCATGAAAGGTAATAACAATGAGGTGATTGTCGGGACTTCCCTGGTGGCCCAGTGGTTAGGACTCCGCGCTTCCACCGCGTGGGCCACAGGTTCGATCCCTGGTCAGGGAACTAAGATCCCACATGCTGTGCTGCACATCCAAGAAAAAAATAAGAGAGAGAGACGACTGTTGTTTCACACTATGCAGTTTAGGTAGCTTTTTACAGCAACAGAAAACTGATACACTGGTGCCGAAAGCAGGCTCGAGGCCTTGGGGTAGGGAATTCTGAGGTCGCCAGGACCTAGAGGCTGGTCTCGAAGAGAGGGTGTGAGCTCTGGGTGGGCAGAGCCCTCGGTCCAGCAAACCCTCCTCTTCTTCATGGGCGGGGGGACAGCGGAAGGTGACCCTCTGAAGTGTGGAGCCAGCGGGGGCCCTGACTATCTGGATTGAAGGGTGCCACTGTCCCCAGGCATCCAGCCCGAAAGTGGCCCAGGGGTGGCCATCCAGACCGTGGGCCTTGAGCTGAATTCTCAGTCCTGAGCCCTGCGTGGAGGAAGCTGAGGGCTGGGCAGACAGACTGGGCTCTGCGGTGGGAGCAGAGCGATTGCCCCAAGCCATGTTTGACTTGGCTCCCACCGTGCTTTTTTAAGAGAAGGAATGTGCTGCCAACGTTTAAAAATTGGAAAACTTCAAATAAAAACCTGTAGACGTATAAATATATATTTTCCCCCTGATTCTAGAAACAAGCATGCCAAGATTTTCTCTTGAAAATCAGACACGCTGACCCCAATGGGTCCACATTTCTTTGTGGCAACAACTCTCTAGAGCTGAGGATTCCACAGGGGTTTCCTCTCCACTGTGCTCCAGTCCCAACCACTCCCCATTGCCCTACACTTACCAGGCTTCACTCATTAACCTTCCCGTTCCCTGTAGACACTGAGCCTTAGAATCGCCAAGGCTCATATGCTCAGCTGGCCACCCAGGTCCACCACTTCCTAGCTGCGTGACCTCGGACAAGCTACTCACTTTTCTCTGCCTCTGTCTTCTAGCTTGTAAAACTATGACACACCTGCCTTGAAGAACCAGGGTGAGAACTAAAATGGAAATGCATGGGAAAGACTTATCCCAGCATCGGACATATAGTAAGAACTTTGTAAGTAATTGCTATTCTGATCACTGTAGTTATTTTTATTTGAGGCCTTGGACCTAATTCCCTGTCCACCATCTCCCATGGCTCCCACTCAGCCCACACAAGTAGTCCCCAACACCCCCGCTCTGCAATTCCATCCGCTGGGCCCAGGAGAGCCATGGGGACGGGAGGCAGCCTGAGCTTCAGCCTTGCCTTCAAAAGTAAATATTAGTGTTGACCCAGCCTGGAGGTGCTGGATGCAGGAGAGCGAGCGTGCAGGAGCCCAGACAGCACGTCTGCCAGGAGCTGCCGGGCACAGGGACCGCCCCTTATCCCCAGCCCCAGCCTGCAGCGCTCCAGGTTGCTTCCAGGAGATCAGGGCCGGGGAGAACTCAGTTGGCAACATGTGTACCCTCGCCCAGGGTCAACCCCACCAGGCCTGGGGTCTCTGACCGCAGGGGAGCAAGAGATGATGCTGGGGTCCAGGACTCTGACTTCGACATCCATCACCCCAAAGTAGGCAGTGGAAGACCAAAGGCTTCCCTTGAGAGGGGCAAGTCCAGGAGGGAGGCGACTGGCTTCTGCAGCTGAAGCTGAGCGATCAGCTTTGCTTCAGCTGCCATGATCTGGTTATTTTAGGCAAAAGCTAGCAAACCCCAAACCACGGGCTTTGGATCGGACTGCTGCCTGAAACCGGAGCCCCGCCCTGGCTACTTAACGCTGTTGAGTGGGGGCAGGGAGGATAACTGTCATACCCGGGACTTTAAGAGGCTCGGGGACTAAGGTGCGGCTGTGTTCTCCTATCTTCCCATCATCAGCTGACCTCAGCACGTTTCCCGAGGACCAGGCCATCTAGGGATACGGCAGTTACAAGGGTGGGCGGCCTTGGGGTCACTCAGGGCCGGGTTTGCATCTGTTCTGCTATTCAGCTGTGTGATCTTGGGCAAGGTTGTTAACTTCTCTGGCCGTCAGTTTATGCATCTGTCAAAGGGTGAGAATGGTACCTACCCCATAGGGCTGTTTGGAGGAATGAATGAGACACTCCCCATTCCCACAGCAGAGGGATGAGTATATCTGGCCCGGAGGTGAGTGCTGTGATACCGACCGGGCAGGGCTTCATGCCTGGCACCTCCTAAGTCGCTGGCCAGCCCGTGGGCCATCAGCCCTGTGCCCACATTGATTTAATCTGTGGCTGCCTTCTCGCCATCACAGCTGCTGCGTCACGTATGTACAAGGGAATATAAGGCAGCAGTTGGAAAAGGAACAAGGCCTTCCTCCATGACCTGATGTGGAAAGATGGAGCACCCCCCTCTGGATGGGCTGGCGGACAACCAGGATGGTTGGGGGGTAGGGTTTTCCTGGCTCATCTATTCCTTCCCTGTTTGTGGGCAGGTACTGCAGGTAGATGCCCAGATGCCCATAACCTCGGCTGGGCATGGAGACCCTGATGGCTGCAACCCCCTACACGAAGCCACCGCCGCCCCCGGCCCCCCAGCCTTCTCGCTCCCCGCCCCAACTCCAGCTACAGCATCCACGACAAATAACCCTGGACACGCCGAGTCTCTGCTGGGGAAAAACTAGTTCTCCAATCCATTCGCTACCAAGCCAGGTGAGTGCTCCAAGTCGACAGAATTGTCAGCTCTGAGCTAACAGTGAGAGGTGGACGGAGAGGTGAGTGGGGACAGCCCGCAAACACATCTATCTCCCAGCTCCAAGATTCCATCTGGGCTTGCCCCCAGCAAAAGATGACTTCGCTGCGGAAGTGTTCATGGGCCCTTGTGGTGGAGTCAGTTTTCTTACCCTTGGCCTTTGCCAAGCACTTGACGGAGGGAGCGGAGGAAGCCCCGGCAGCAGACCCCTGGCTGCAGCCCTGAGCATCTTCCTCCCCAAGGAAGCTTTCCTTTGATCCTGCCCAACATGCCCGCTGGAGGACCAGGGGGATAAAAGAGTCTGAAAAATGCAGTTCTTTTGTGAAAAGATTGGCTGTCTGGGGGGCTGAATGGAAAACAGTCAACTTCAATCCAATGAGAAATTCTTCTTTCCCCAGGCGTTCTATCTGATGAGTTTGCTCAGCCCATCTTGAGGCCCCGGCAGCCCTCAAGGGACTGGAACTGCTTGTGCAGGGGCTGCGGCTCCTGGTGGGAAAAGGCGCCCAAGCTGATGAAACTGCAAGGCTCCCAGTCCACGACCTGCGGCGTCGGACAGGCCAGGTGGTGCCCACAGTTGCACAGCCGCGAGGGCTGTTGACCCCTGGAGCTGTCGCTCTGAGTTGAGGGGGAGCCAGCGCCAAGGGCTCCCCAGTCTCTGGTGGGTTCCCAAGGTGAGCTGCTAAGTGACTTCACAGCTCGAGGCCTGGACAGCCCCATCCATCAGATGGGAGGGGGGACGCCTGCTCTTGCCAACTGGGTGTCCACCTAAAGACCATTGTTCGTGTGTTGTGGTGTGTAGTGTTTTGGGGGGCTGGACACCTGGAAGCAGCACACTGGATCAAAGGGCATACCACGGAACATGCTGACAGACGGTCAAAGCCCTCACGGTTCTCACTCCTGGGTCAGGCAACTTCTACTGGGTAACAACCTGGCAATTTCAGCTGCACAAAAAACAAGCATTTATCTTTCAGCTCACTTACCTGCAGTTCCACAGGGGCTGGGCTGCTCCAGGCCACGTCTCCCATCTCCTTCGATTGGTAGCTCCCTGGGGAATGTCCCTCTTCTGGTGATGGCAGAAGGACAAGACGGACGATGGGAAACATTGGAGGCGTCTGAAGGCTTAGGGCATCGTCACCCCTGCCCTCACTCCACTGGGCAAAGCAAGTCCTGTGGCCAAGCCTGGCGTCAATAGGACAGGGAGGCATCCTCCTGTCACAAAGTTCAGAGTAAGGGAGGAGTGAGTACGTGCTGAACTGTGATCTGGTCTATACAAATCTGTCTGTCACGTGTGTATGTCAGCTTATGCTCACTCGTGCACAAAGAGGTGCAGACGAGAACGTTTGCTGCAACACAGATTGTGTTACTGACACCTAGAGAAACAAAAGTATCCATCAGCAAGGAGTGATTAAATAAACTATACCACGTGGCTATGGTGGGATACTATGCAGCAGTTCAAAAGGAATGGGGCCGAACTCCATGAACAGAGAGGGCAAGATGCCTTAAGACAGGGTAAGTGAGAAAAGCAAGTCACAGAAAAACAGATTTACTATGACCCCTTTGGGGGCAAAACACCCAACCTCTGTGTCTGTGTGCGTGTCTCTGTGTGTGTGTCTGTAACTGTGTGTGTCTGTGTGCATGTCTGTGTGTGTGTCCGTGTATGTCTGTGCGTGTGTCTTGTGTATCTGTGCGTGTGTTTCTGTGGTCTGTGTGCGTCTGTGCGTGTGTATGTGTCTGTGTGTGGTCTGTGTCTGTGTGTGTCTGTGTGTGTTTCTGTGTGTGTCTGTGTGTATCTGTGCATGCATATATGTATTGCCCAAGAAGGCCATGGGCAATTTTACCTGTAGGGAAAACCTTCTGAATTATTCTAATCTTTTACACAGGGAATGTGTTCATATATTATATACAAAGTTTTTTTTTTTTCAATTAGAATACCAGAAGAAAAAATTAGAAAATACCAGTGTTAGGGGCTTACGACCTCCTTAGGTGCAAATGTTTTAGAACCTCGGGTGTGCGAGGACCCTACCGACACAGAGCCACCCACTCTGCCCCGCCACACACACTTCTGTCCCACAAAGTCCCTGTGGAAGACAAACTCACATGAGAGATCAGGAAAGAAAACTAAAAGTGGCTTTTTTATTATGAGCTGGGCTGGTGCCCAGGCAGGCAGAGCCCTTGGCCGGGACGCCGAGCTGGAGCATAGGCGCGGGCCCACGACCTCCATGGGCTTCTCCACTGAGCCCCGGCCTCACATCCTGCTGTCTGCTGGGTGGATAAGACCCGGATGTCAGAGATGCTCCTGGGAAATGGAAAACAGAGAGGCCAGGGTGGGCATGTGGGCCCCAAGGGGGCAGCCCAGGCTCTGTTTGGCTATCCAGCCCCGTGAGGAGGGAACCAGGGCAGAGGAGAATAGACTCTTGTCTTTATAACCATGCCCGTTTCTTGCAGATCTCTAGACCTGCACTGTCCACTCAGGCAGCTGCTAACCCCATGAGGCCACTTACATTTAAATTAAATTAACTAAACGATCCCACTGCCCAGCCACACTCAACCGCCTCACGTACTCGATAGCCACGTGTGGCCCGTGGGTACTGTACTGGGTGGCCCGGATGGAGGGCACTGCCATCGATGTGGAGACTTCTAGCGGGCGGTGCTGCTCCAGGCTTTCACAGTAACTCCCAGTGGAGGGACTGCGGTGTCCGGCCGAGGCTGCCCTTGGTACGGGAGTGCGGGCAGGAGCCACAGACCTGAGTCTTCCGTTGTGAACGTGGTTAACATTTAATTTCAAAATGTCTGTGATGTGCAGTATCCCAGGAGGCCTTCGAAGGACGTCCACATTTCAGCCGCCCTTCACGGGGGCAGGGGGCACTGGCCTCACGCTGGCTGCTCTGTCCCGGCCCCATTCTCTTCTAGGGGCCGCCCTGGTCTGAAGCAAAGACACTGCCATCTGTCTCCCCTGGGTTGTCCCTTGCAAGGAAGGTGGAACCCTTTCGGTACAGGAAGGCGGAATCTGGCTTCTGCCCCTACCATTCCGCAGAGCTGCCTTGTGAGGCTCTCCTGTGAGGCCCTGAAGGCCACGTTTCTGTTCTAAGACCCTTGGCCCTCACCTGACGTTCAGCACTTCAACCCACTGCTGGCTGAGCGTCTCAACCTCCTGTGCCTTCGGCCACGCAGCACCCCCTGTGACTCCATCCCCCAGATTCTGCCTCAGGCCCTTTCCCTCATGATGTCAGCTGATTGCCCATGGGCTGAATCTGGCTCACAGACAGGCATTCTTTGGCCCATACCGCACTTTTGCAAAGCTTGAATAAACTATCTCAAAACAACAATGAATTTCACATGAAAATCCAGATTTCCGGCTTCCATCAACACACCAGAAGCTCTTACAAGCCCAGACCTGTCTTCCCACCTGGCAGTGAGCCGGCGGAAGCCGAGACAGGCTCCATCTTCTCCCAGCAGGGACACGGGCACTTGTGTTTGCTACAGGCCCCAGTCCTCCCTCATGTGACCCGCCTGGTTCCTGGGGGCCTCTGTCCTCACTGTTCTCTCTTTGTTCTCACAGTCCGATCCCTCGGGGCTCCACCCTCCTGGGATTCCCAGGATTCTTCCATGCCGGGGCTTTCCACTACACCCCGTCCTCACTTCCGTCACTGACCTAGACCTCACTTGGACACCCCAACAGCACCTCCACCTCATCCCACACCAACACAGCATCTTCCTCTTCCTCCACAGCCAGCCAGCTCCTCCCGCTGCGTCTCCAGGGAGGGGAGGCTCCCCGCATGGACCAGAACACCAGGAGTCATCATCACGCTTCCCGCCCGCCACCAGATTCCACACCCCTCACCTCTGTCCTCACCTGGAATAGCTCAATAGTCTCCTACCTGGGCCCCCTGATAATAACAGCCAACAGCCATTCATTCATCACTTGGCAAGTATTTATTGAGCACCTACTGTGTGCCAGGCACTCTCCCAGGGGCGGTGAGCAAAACAGACAAAGATGCCTGTCCTCACGTGCTCACATTCTGGGGGACGGAGACACAGAAAACAAGGTGAATGAGAAAAAAAAGACATCAGTGTGTTTTGTGGTGACGGGTGCCATGGAGAAGAATGAAAAGGGGGAGGACAGTAGAGAAGGGAACTGTCATTTTATTTGCTTTTTGGTTTTCTGTGGTTGTTTTTGGCCGTGTGGCAGGTGAGGTCTTCGTTCCCCGACCAGGGATCAAAGCTGAGCCCCTTGCAGTGGAAGTGTGGAGCCCTAACCACTGGACTGCCAGGAAAGTCCCAGGGGCTGTCATTTTCAACAGGTGCCACCAAAAGAAGGTGACATTTGAGCCATGGCCTGAAAGAGGTGAAGAAGTGAACCACGTGGACGTCGGCAGGCAAAGCAATTCAGGCCGAGAAGCAGCCCAGGATGGGCCGGCTCGTTCTAGGAAGAGCAAGGAGCTCCTGTGATTGCGGTAAGTACAATTGGGCCTGGCGGGCATCTCATGACATGCGTCAGGGAGGAATGTAATGACGAGGGAGTCGCAGATCACGTAGCACCGCGCAGGCCATTGAAAGGACTTGTTTACGCTGACGGAAATGGGCCGTTCCCAGAAAGTCCGGGGCAGAGGTGAAAGATCTGACTCAGGTTTTATCAGGATTTCTCTGGCTGTTTTGTTGAGAAGAGACTGAAGGGACCAGGATGGGAAGGAGGGAGAAGGAATGACTTTCTGCATCCAAAGGAAGTAGCACCAGACGGATGTGCAGACATGTTAGATGGGTGATGGGAGAGGAAGAGAGCATGGCGGCTTCAAGGCAGCCCGACTTCCTTAATGAAGGTTCAAGGCTTCAGAGGCACATGGCTCAAGAAAGGCAGAGCCAGGAGGAAGCTGTACCGCCATCCTGATCTAGTCTCAGAGGTCACATCGGCCATCTCTATCTCATTCTACTCTTCAGAGTCCAGTTGTTAATCCCAGCTCATATTTAAGGGAAAGAGAATCAGACTTCATCTCTTGAAGGGAGCATCAGAGGATTTTCAGGCATGTTTTAAAACCATTCTAGGACTTTCCTGGAGGTGCTGTGGTTAAGAATCTGCCTGCCAATGCAGGGGACACAGGTTCGAGCCCTGGTCCGGGAAGATCCCACATGCCGCGGAGCAACTGGGCCCGTGAGCCACAACTACTGAGCCTGCGCTCTAGGGCCTGCGTGCCACAACTACTGAAGCCCGCACGCCTAGAGGCCATGCTCCACAACAAGAGAAGCCACCGCCATGAGAAGCCTGCGCACCACAACAAAGAGTAGTCCCCACTCGCCGCAACTAGAGAAAGCCCGCGCACAGCAACAAAGACCCAATGCAACCAAAAGAAAAAAAAGAAGAAAGTTAATAAAATCACTCTAACAACTTCTGTCCCTCAATTTCCCCGTCTGTAAGGTGGAGAAGATGATGATAATACCAGTCAACCTCAAAGAGCTATCGCAAGGATGAAATGAGATATTTCAGGTGAAGGATTTATACAAGGCCCCATACATAGCAAGTACTTTTTAAAAAAAAACACATGGTTAATCATTTCATTCAGATCAAAACCAATTAACTTTCAAGCCAACAACCTGCCTTTTCCTAGATTTTTCAGGCACCCACCTAGGTTCTGGCTAAGATGCTCTGAATTCTTTGCAGGTGCCTGTCAGCCCTGGAAGAACGCCGCAGCTGAGTGGCACCTGGCTGGGCCTGGGAGTTGGGCCCTCCAGGTTCTGCTGTACACCTGGCAGATCGAGGTTAATTCACTTCCGGCTTGTTAGTGAATTCAGTTGCCGAGCATAGGTGCCAGGCTTCCAGCCAACCTCCCCCGCTCTCCCTCAAGGAACCATGTGAGAAGGGGAAAAATAATTAGTCATTAAAACAAGTGCTTCAGGAACATGACAAACGTCAAGACCCAGTCTCCCAGCTGGGTGACATCCTGACATTTAAAACAGTTCCACAGCCCCCTCTCGACACACGATGCGTCACCCACCTGGCTTCCCAAGTCATGGCTGGTGGCCCAGAGAACCCTCAGGCTGCCCTGCTGGCTGCAGACTCCATGTGCCCTGGGCTTCCGTACATACCTCACCCTTTGTCATCTACCTGGCAGAAGTGGCGTCACACACAGAGTGCCCATGCTAACAAGGCCAAAGTCACGGACCTGTCTCCCACCCACCCAGCTGCTTATCTAATCATACACCCACCGACCCACCCAACCATTTCTCTATCTATTCACCCATCCATCCAATTATACACCAACCTACCCATCCATCCATCCATCCACTCATCCACCTATACTCCCACCCATCCACCCAGGTACTCACCCACCCACCCGTCTCTTCATCTACTCACCCATCCACCAACCTACCCAACCAGCCACTCTACCATCCAATCACCCATCCATCCACCTACAGCCCAACCCATCCAGCCATCTACCAGCCAAGTCATTTATTCACCCAGCCAGGCAAGAAACACTTAATGAGCACCAACTGGCCATTCAGGTATTCATTAATATATCCAGCAAGCCTTTATTAGTAGCTACCATCTATTCATTCATTCAACCAACACGTCTAGAGAACTTACTATCTCATTCATTTATTCCAGCAATGAGCACCTGCTCTTTATGCATTCACTTAAGAGTGATCAGGCAACAACCATTTATTCATTCACTCAACAAACATTTAAGTAACCATTATTCAGTCAGCCAGCCAGCTAGCAAGCATTAATTGAGCACTTACTAATGCCAGACCCTGTTCCGGGCACTTGCAATGCTATGAGTTAGGACAAAGTCCATGCCTTTAAGCAATAAACATTCTAAGCCCGCAGACAGACCCATCGAAAGATAGCTATTCTACGAGGCTGCCAGTACACTGATAAAGACACACATGGAGTGTAGTGTGGAATCCAGTGTGGAACCTGCAGGGGAGGCTTCCAGGGGAGTCAGGTGAGCTGTGACTTACCTACGGGCTTGAAATTCAGACCACCTTAAATCCCAGCTGTTCTCTAGCTCTGTGACTTGGGGTTATGACTTGCCATCTGAGTGTCAGTTTCCTCATCACAGAATTGAGTTAGTGACAGTGGATAGAATGTAAATAATAACAGTGTCTACCACATAGCATTGGGGAGAGGGAGGCCTATATGGTTATTCATCACTAAGCAGTCATTCTGACTACCTACACTTAAAACGTGAGTAGCAGTTAGCCACTGCTAACTGGTGGAAGTGGGGGGAGGCGAGGCAGCAAGACCCAGATCCAGGCCAGAAAGTCTTATCGACGGCAAGGCCAGGGCACTGTGGACTAACAGTGATGTAGGGCGGCTACAAGAGGTGATGCGAACGGAGAAGGAAGGGAAGCAGCGACTCGGGGAAAATATGGGCCACAGCATCTAGGGCAGCGGTTCTCAAAGTTTGCTTCCTGGAGCACAGTGTCCGCATCTTGTGGGAATTAACTAGAAATGCGAATCCTTGATTCCAACCCCACACCAGAGCCTGGATGACAAACTCTGGGGCAGGGACCAGCATCCAGTGATTGACAAACCCTCCAGGTAACTGTGAGGTACTCAAGTTCGGGAGTCTGGAGACTGGTCTAGCGGACTGGGAGTTATACTGGGAGGAGGAGGGGCGGAGGTGGGGGGAGCCCAGCAAGCTTTCCATGGGAGAATGTTTGTCCATGGGTTTACTTTCATTACCAAACAACAGAATACCTTTAGTTGCAAGCTGTTGACAGGAGAACAAGGGGTAGAAAGTGTAGGTAACAGAAAAAACCCCAAAAAACCAAACATCTTTCCTGCTGGCAAAGCAATTCCCTGCCTGCTCCCAGGTGGAAGGCTGGGGTCAGAGGGTCCACACGTGGGGAAGCTCTTGCCTTGGGGTCCCCCTACTCCTGAAGGCGAGGGGCGGCTTCCGGCTCGGACTCAAGGGCACCAGGCTGTGGATCTGACAGCTGTAGGGCCTCTGCCTCCCCCGTGCCCTCACCCTCTGCCTGTCACACACGGGGATGTCACAGGAAACAATGTGCTTTTGCTAGCACCCTGGCTGCGTTGGCGGAATGACTCTCATTTCCTAGGAAACAGGGAGTCGCACTTGTACCTTTGCTGGGAGCCTCCGCATTTCGAGCTGTCATGTGACTCGGGGAGCTATTTTTAGCCTCCCCCAGCCCTGTGTTGTAGGAAGAATGATTTGATGAAAATACTAAACTCATTAAAAGCCTGAGGGGTGGGGACGGGAGGAGGGGCTGCTGGAGCAGAGAAATTGCAACCTGCAAGCTTCTGGTCCAGGCTGAGCAGCACAGAGGGAATGACAGCTGGGAGCTGGCATTTCCTTGGCATCTGTGCCCTGGGGAGGTGGGTGGGGGAGGGACGATTAACTCTAGTACCTGCTACTGCTGCTATGAACTGTGGACCAGGCACCGGGCAACACTTTACCTGCATCATACTATTTCCACCTCACAATACTCCTAGAAAATAAGAGCTAACAACAGCCCACTTTGCAGATGAGGAAACTGAGGTTCAGAGGGGTTAAAGAAGTTACTCAGGGTCATTAACTAGGAAACTGGGAATTCAGGATTCAAACGCAGTCCACTTGACCCTAGAGCTTGCCCTGTACTCATCCTGCCACAGAGAAGTCCATCTGTTCAAAGCAGGAGTACAGAGCCAATGACCTTACAGGTGTGTGACCCAAGTGGTCACACAGGTCCTGCACTTAGAAGGGCCACGCATTCAGTTTAATGCTGTGCTGTCGCCATCTTGAAATTCTCCATCGTTTTGTAACCAGGGGCCCCATATCTTCAGTTTGCAAATTATGGAGTCCAGCAAATTATGTAACCAGTCCCGCTGGAGAATTCTCCTGCCCTCTTTGCAAATTCCTCTGAGCTGCGTGCTAGACTAGTTCATCACTTGGTTTTTCCTCCTGTTCAGAATATAGCAAGACTTTCTTTTCATTGCATTTGTGGAGAAGATCCATATTGTAGAGCCACCCCCCCCAGACATGGGTTCAAGCCCAAACTCTGCCACTTATTAGCTGTGTGTCCCCCTGGGAACCTGCTTCTCCTTTCTAAGCCTCAGTTTCCTCATCTATAAAACAAAGGCAATAATAGTCTCTACCTCATTTCATTGCTGCACGGATAAAATATGATTTTTTGTGGTAAGCACTCAGCATGGTGCCGAGCACGTAGTAGACACTCAGTCAAGGCTAGTTTTTGTGAGTAAAACAGCAAAGCATTGGGACTTCCCTGGTGGCGCAGTGGTTAAGAATCTGCCTGCCAAGGCAGGGGACACGGGTTCCAGCCCTGGTCCGGGAAGATCCCACGTGCCGCGGAGCAACTAAGCCTGTGCGCCACAACTACTGAGCCTGCGCTCTAGAGCCCACGAGCCACGACTACTGAGCTCGTGCGCCACAATCACTGAAGCCCACGTGCCACAACTAATGAAGCCTGAGCACCTAGAGCCCGTGCTCCGCAACAAGAGAAACCACCGCAGTGAGAAGCCCATACACCGCAACGAAGAGTAGCCCCCGCTCGCCGCAACTAGAGAAAGGCAGCACGCAACAAACACCCAACGTAGCCAAAAAATAAATAAAATTAATTTTTAAAAAAACTATTCTATTAGGGCTTCCCTGGTGGCACACTGGTTTAGAATACGCCTGCCAATGCACGGGACACGGGTTTAAGCCCTGGTCCGGGAAGATCCCACATGCCGCGGAGCAAGTAAGCCACCCGTGTGTCACAACTACTGAGCCTGCACTCTAGAGCCCGCGAGCCACAACTACTGAAGCCTGGGCGCCTAGAGCCCGTGCTCTGCAACAAGAGAAGCCACCGCAATGAGAAGACTGCACACCGCAAGGAAGAGTAGCCCCCGCTCGCCGCAACTAGAGAAAGCCCACACGCAGCAACAAAGACCCAACGTGGCCAAAAATAAAATAAAATTTTTAAAAGAGGCCCAATGCCTTCTTTTAAAAAAAAAAATCTGATATTAAAGAAACAAAACGAAACTACTCTATTAATTAAAAAAAAAACACAGCAAGCATCGTGTAGCTCCATCCCCACGGCACCACCAGGACCCCTCCTACTCTGCCCTGTTTTCCCTGCGTGTGGTGAGTTTCACACAGTCTTATGAACCTGCTGCCTCCAGAGTTTGCCACGGACACCCTCCCCTCTGCAGCTCCTCCTCCATCAATCTGCATTGCCTGGAGTCTCGGGAGGGGGTCCTCAATCATGTCCCCATTGCCAAGATGGCCAATAGCGTGTGTGCCTCTCTGGATCCTCAAAGGCTCAAATCCTCCAGGAACACACCCCTAGAAGCCTCGGTTCCAGGCTGCAGTGGGGGACACTCTTCAGCCCACTGCATCATTTACCAAACGCATGCAGATCTAGTGCCATGCTCACGTTAGCCCTGTGGGGTTAAGAGGTGAAGAACTGGCCCCGTTTTACAGATGCAGAAGGGGTTAAGAGGTGAAGAACTGGCCCCGTTTTACAGATGCAGAAGGATGAGCCTGGAGAAGAAAGTAACTTGTCCAAGGTCACGGCCAGAAGGTAGCTCAGCCAGGCTTAGAATCCAAGCCTGACATCAAGTGCAGTGCCGAGGTCAGGCCCCATCCTGTGCTAAGCAGACAGCTTCTCGCCTCATCCCACAGAGAAGGGTGACCTTGGTTTCTGCTTGTAGCCCCTTGCTGCGAAGGACCCAGAGCCACATGTGGGGCTGCAGGGAGGAGCTGGGGAACGCCAACAACAGGTCAGTGGTTTGTGCCCCACCTCCAGACACCCGTGTAGGAAACCTCCCTCTCCTTTAGCCAAAAATGTTTTAAATGCTCTCGTCCAAACCGGCTCCTCCCAGACCTGTCCGCCAATTTCCCAGCCGGCCCCAAATCTGCAGAGGCTCCGGTGGGATGACCTGGTTCAGAGGCTATGGGGAGAAAACGCCGGAGAAGATGGCAGCAGGAGGAAGGTGTGCTCAGACAGATACCCATCGTTCTGTGGGGACATTCAGAGTGTAAGGGAGGGCGGAAGACCACAGGGTGACCATGTACAGAATCATGTGTTGCCTTTGAAGGACGTCCAGAACCAGGGAGCCCGGAGAGCCCATACTGCACCCATAGGTGCTTCACCTACATCCCTGCTCTGACACCCAAAGGCTTCTCAGGCAAACACCTGGGCTCCCTGTCCATGGGAGCCCCCGGCCTCTGGAGTGAGCCTGGCCGTGCAGAGTTTATGCCCTTAACGTCCCCAGGAGCAGCCTCAAGCCAAACAGTCGGGAGGTGCGGACCGAATACCCAGCTTTCTCACACCTCACGAGGGACAATTCTCCCGGGGAACCAATGGCACTGAGTCCCAGTTGCCCACAGCAGTGACCTGTTCGTTAACGTACCCTGTCTAGGCTGCTTCCCTTCCCTGTCTCGTTTCTCCACACCCCTACCTCTGTTTTCTGGGGTCCTCCCCAATCTTGGCATCAGAGTCTGCTTCTGAAAGGACCCCAGCGTAAGACAGAAAACATCCGTTCATTCATTCGTGTATGTCACAGGTCCTCCTTGCATTTCTGCCTTTGTATGGCCATAAACAGTGATTTCAAGGAGCCCCTCCGTGGGCCCCGCCTCTGACCCAACTCCGTTTCAGGTGCCTGGGAGGCAATGGATACGCATAAAAGTAGACACCTTTACAGAGGGTGTCACGTGTGCCGGGGGTGGTCCTGAGCAAAGACCTCCACACGCACCATCTCCTTCCCTACCCGCAGTGAAGCATCCACTCTCAGACTCCGTTTTCACACAGGGAATTGATTCCTCGGGGAGGGTAAGTGTTTTCCCAAGGGGACACGACAAGTAAGTGGCACGAGCGAGGTCTGTGGGAATCCTGAGTCTGTGGGAGCTTGACGTGGTCACCAAGCTACACTCTTGGAAGCCGGTCACCATGCTGTGAGGAAGACCAAGCGGCCCCATGGAGAGTCACGCGAGAAACCAAGGTCCCTGGCTCACAGCCCTGGCTGAGCTCCCAGCCAGCATCTACTTGCTGGGCACACGAATGAGTCACCTTAACTCCAGCGTCAGTCAAGCCGCTTCAGCATTCGTCACATGGAACCGAGAAAAGCTCTCCCCACCGAGCCCTGCCCGAATTGCAGATTTGTGAACAAAACGTATGATGGTGGTTGTTTTAAGCCCCTAGACTTGGGAGTGCTTTGTTGGCTGCAGTAGATCATGGACTCAGAGGAGGTGAAGGGACTTGCCCAAGGTCACAAAGCTGGTCAGTGGAATAAGCCTTGAACCAAATTCCCCAGCATCCTGGAGCAATGCTTTTCCCTTTCACAACCCTCGTTGAACACGTGGGAAAAACAGGGTTCAGAGAAATTAGGTAACACACCCAAGGTCACAGAGTAATTTTAGGGGTTGAACTGTGTGCCCCAAAAGATACCTTGAAATCCTAAGCCCCAGTACTTCAGAATACATACAATCTTAATTAGAAATAGGCTTTTTACAGAGGTGATTAAGCTAAGATGAGGTCATTAAGCTGAGCTCTAATTCAATATGGCTGTTGTCCTTATAAAAACAGGACATTTGGACACAGAGAGACCACACAGAAGGGAGACAGTGCAAAGACACCGGGAGAAGGGCATTTACAAGGCAAGGAATGCCTGGGGCTCCCACAAGCTAGGGGAGAGGCACGGAACAGCTCACAGCCCTCAGAAGAATCAACTGGGCTGATGCCTTGATTTTGGACTTCAAGAACCCAGAATTATGTGACAATAAATTCCAGTTCTTTGAATCACCCAGCTTACGGTACTTTGTTACAGCAGCCCTAGGCAACTAATACAGCCAGTAAGTGGGAGTCTAACCCAACTGTGCCTGAACTCCTCGCAGTTATAAACTACTGCCCCTCCCCTGAAGCATTCTGGGAAGGTTTCTTGGAGGAAGTGACGTCTCGGTCCTGAGGGCTGCATAGGAGTTGGCTAAAAGCTAATGGGAGGGAAGAGTGTTCTCTAAAGACGGGGTAGCTTGGGGTGCCAGGAGACCTGTTCCAAGGACTGAAGAAGTTCTAGTGGCTGGAATAGGCTGCATGTGACAAGGGCACAGGCTGGAGCAGTGCCCAGGGGCGGGATGTGGATGGCCTTTGTGGATCCAGCAGGCAGGCCACTTGGATGTCATCCCGAGGGCAGTGGGGAGCCCTCTGCCTTTTCCTTCTACCTTGTCACCGCCGCAGGATTCCTCTAAGAGCATTTCACACTGTGGCCTGGCCCTCCTACTTGGAACCTGGAAGCGAGGGAAATGGTGGGTTTGCACTCAGCAGGGGAGGAACCGTCTTTGCAAAGCCCCTTCCTCTCGGAATTAAGGGCTTCTGACGCTGCCTTCCACCCTGCAGGCCCTGCAAATCGTCTCATCACTGCCAAGCGTGAATCGAAATAAAGGCCTCCACGGAGCTGCTGGGGACGGGAAGGGGAGCAACGTTGCTGGGAGGCCACCAGAGGGTCCCTTCGAGAAATCTCTCCTACAGGGCAGCCCCATCTCAGGAGGCACTGGGTGGGATCCTAGGCCCTTATTGCTAATGGGCAAGCTTACAGATTAAGACACAACCCTCACCCCCTGCAAAGCTGGGGCCTGTAAGATTCCTGTTGTCTGGACCAAGGCTCACATGATGTGGAGATGTGGATGCCGGAAGCCTTTCTCCTACCACCTCCTGCACACCCAGAGGACAGCTCCTCTGTGTCTCCCAGTCTTTGCCTACATTCCTTTCATATCCAAATTCCTCAGCCAAACCAGAGTTTCTGAAGTGTCCCTGGGGCTGCCATGTCCCCCTTCCCAGTCTCCCGAGGGCCTTCTGTCTCCACTGATATCTGCTCAACTGTTCACCCACCCCAGGTCAGCAAATCTTGTCAGCAAACATCCTACCAGGTACCTGCGAGGTGGAGCAGAAGCCTGGTGGGGGGTGGGGGAGGGAGGCGTCGCTGGGATAAGGAAAACAAGCACCCAGCCCCTCTGCAAAGGCCCCCAGCGCTCTTTCCTAAGAAAAGCTTGAGTTGTCTTTAAACCGGGAGGCTGTCCAAGTGGAGGCTGTCAGGAGAGCCTAGACGGCTGGGTGGTGGTCCTGGCGGGAACCTGGTTGAACGGTGCTCCCACGTGGGCCCGCTGCACATCCCCTGCGGGACACAGGGGCTGCCTCCCACACCTACACCCAGACAGGGGGCAAGGCTCAACGGAGATCAAGGGCGTGCAAAACAGGGACTTGGGAGCAGAGAGAAGGAAGCGGGTGGGGAGATGTTTAACTGAGACCTCTGTTTATGTATGTTTGTTTTGTCTCTGCTGCCGGGAAGGACCAGAAGGGAGGAGAGCTGTTTGTGCTGGTTCACAGTGGCTCCAGCAGGCAGCCAGGCCCTTCGGGGTGACTGCAGGGCTTGGAGACAGCCTCTGGCTGCTGTGAAATCTAGAAGATGAGGCTGGGCTCCCCCGAGGGAAGAGAGGGGAACACTGCCTAGGAAGGGGAGGGAATGGGAAAGTGCTCCGGGCACCCCCAGGGTGGTGGGCGGGGCTGGAGTGAGCAGATGATGGCCTCTCCGTGGGGTCCCTAAGGACACTGATCCCCCAGATCTGATACCAACAAATGCCAGACCTGACTGTGGCTTAGAAGGAACAGCCATGGGAGACTTCAAAGGATGGGCTGGACTTGGCGATGAGGCGGCCAGGGTGGGGAAAGGCCGGAGGCGGCCTTATCGTGCAGACAAACCCTGCAGGAAAGATGCTGGGAAGGCTCCATGGGGACTGAGACCACGAGACGATCTCCCCTCCCACGAGCATGCAGCCTGGGGCTTGGTTATCTTACAGAACATGCAGACGTGAGGGCGGCTCCTGCACACCTGAATTCACCAGAGGAGGAGGGAAGGAAGGAAGGAAGAGGGGGGAGAGCTGAGAGGCAGGGAAGGGAGCCGGGGAGGGCCGAGGAAGAAAGGCCGAGGGGCAGGGGAGAGAAGCTGAGTAAGGACAGTCCCAGGCCCCAGAGCTCCCGGGCAAGCACTCCACAGTCCCCTCACACTGTGCCTGGGGCTGGGCCTGAGGACTGATCCCCCTGCTGCCCCCGGCGCCAGGACTGGTTTACACGGTGGGAGTGGAGACTGAAACCCCAGTCCACACTCAGGTCCCGGGGCTGCACTTTGCAATCTACACAGAGCCAGCCACTGGCCCAGCCCTGGGCCACCGGAGCCCAGGCCGAGACAACCAAAGGCTTTTTCTGATTCACAGAAAAGCCATCCTGAAGTCAAGGAGCAGGCCGACTTTGCATCCTATCAGCCCTAACACAGGCTACACACTGCGCTGCAAGGGCAGCTGGGGAATGTCATCTCGATCCCAGGGCGTCATGTGCCCACCTAGTATTTGGAGGTTCCATTTCTTAAAAAGAACAAATATTGAAGAACGTGAAGCAGAGAGCAGAGCCCCGGGGAGTGGGAGCCAGAAAGGGAGTCAGGAAGAAAGGGAGGCTGACAGCGAGGCTTCTCTGGGGAGGAAAGACCAGAATGAAACGTTGGGGGCCAGCGCATGGGGTGCGCATGTGGCTCTCAGTACAGGGGGAGGCGTCCCCTGGGCCTTAGGAGTCGGACAGTCCTGGCTCTGCCGCTCACCACTGTGGCTTTGGGCAAATGACTCCAGCTCATGGAAACTCAGTTTCTTCTTCTGTAAAATGGGCACAGCAAAAGCACGGCCTTCATGGGGTTACTTTGCGAGTAAAAGGTTGACAGCCCATCCAGCGGCGCTGGGCACACAGGAAGCCCTCAGCGACTAGAACTGATGACGGCCCGCTGTGTGGTGTGTGGAACCAGGTTGAGAAGGACCATGGGAAGAATCTTCCAGGAGCCCCTTTGGCCTGGGCTGTCAGTTTGCCTGCTTGGAAAACATTAGTCCCAAGTCAGCAGGGACCTAATCCCTTTCCATGTTTTCTTAATTTCATCCCCACCCAGACCCTAGGAGGTAGTATCTGATCTCTGAAAACCAACTACTGTGCCCAGTGTTGTCACAAGCCAGTAAGTGGGCGAGCCCAGGTGCTAGAAGGGGTCCAGAGCCGCCCTGCCAGGAGCACGCTCCACTACAGCAGGAAGCAGCCTCCGTGCCTCCGAGATGAACACTCCTCCCCTCGGGCTGAGAAATCCTGGTTGACGCCCCAGCTGGACTGGAGCCAGCGTTTGCCCAGTAATGAGCACCGCTGCCTGGCTCCAGGGAAAGCCTGAGGCCAGCACAGGAACTCAGGGAGCAGGACACCACCATCCCGGGCTTTTCCTTGTCATCCCTCTCCTCCAGGAGAGCTGGGAGGACGAGGCTTTGCAGCAGGAAAAGCTGCAACCTGGCGCCGATGCTCATGCCAGGAGTGGGTCTCATAAGGGCATCACCAGGCAGCAGAATCCATGAGAGCAGAAAGGGAGGGACAGGGCGCAGGGGGGTCTGAGTGTCCTCCACCCCGGGCTACTTGGAGGCAGGCAAAGGAGAGAGGTGTGCATGCCTGTGTGTGTGTGTGTGTGTGTGTGTGTGTGTGTGTGTGTGTGTGTGTGTGTGTGTGTGTGTGTGTGTGTGTGTGTGTGTGTGTGTGTGCGCGCGCAGGGGAGGTGAGGGGCACCATGTCAAGGACAGGATCTGAAAACGGGAGAGGGGTGGGCGTTGATCTGGGCAGAGCAGGTGGGAGGTGAGGATGGAGGAGGGAGTGGTGAACAAGAGGTGGGGAGAGGCACGAGGGAAAGGAGGGCGCCAGGGATGTCAGGGGCATCTCCTGTTCCCATTGTTCCCCCCCCTTCCTCTGGGAAGAGCACTGGGGTGCTCCCTGCTCTGAGAAAACCCCCCAGAGCATAGAGGTGGTGTGGGTCGAAACATGTCCCAGGGTCTCCTGCCCTTTCCCACTGGCTTTCAGCATCTCTGCCTGACAAGTGGGTTCCACTGGAGTCCAAAGTCAGCTTCCTTGCCCCTCACCGCCCCCCTTCCTGACAAATCAGGAACAAAGGCTGATTTGGGACCATTATTTCCGGACACTGTTGAAGGGGGTTAAGCCATGTTTTGGGTTTGATCTAGGATTTCTCTCGGATTTGCTAGTGATTCATTTGGCTCTGTGAGAAGACGGTCTACACCTTGGTGTGGACGAGGTTAAGTGACTGACTGATGGTGGCCAGCTGGCTGGGATTGGGATGGACCTGGCCTCAGACCGTGGGAGCCTGCAACGAGCTACAACTGACTGGGCTGCCCGCAATTGGACGGACGAATGGAGCCTGACTGGCCAAGGGGCGGGGTGACCAGCGCACTGACTCACGGACTTCGTGACTGACTGGCTCCTAACGACGGGCCTGGTGCTGGGTAGTTGGCGGGTTGGTTGCCTAATCAGACTGAATGGATAACTAGGAACTTCCCGGGACTTACTTGTTTGACTGCCCGAGTCCCGTGGCTGACTAGTTCCGTGTGGCTGGTGGCTGGTCCAGACCAGGTGACTGGGTGACTGACTGCGACCCCCTACCCAACAGCCTTGATCAGTGATCTTGCCTGAAGGACTCTGGCTGGGGGAGGGGTCGTCTCTTCCGGACTGACTAGACGACTGGATGTCTGCCTGCGACCCCAGGGCCTTGGCTGGCGCTCCTGCCTGCACCCCTGACTCTTGGAGACTGACCGACCGGCTGGCTGGTGTTTCCTTGGGGCTGGAACCGACCTGGCCACGGACGATGGCTGCCGGTGACTCAATGTTCAATGGATAGAAACTGTGCCCAGCTGACTGGTCTGGCTGAGTGGACCGACTACCTGCCTCAGTCACTGAAAAGTGACCGTCTAGCCGCCTTGACGGCCGTGGGCGGCCCAAGACAGACCGGACAGACGGATGCCCGCCTGCCTGTACAGCTGAGCCTGGCCGTGAGACAACGTCCTACCAGCTGACTGACGGGAACGTGCTCGCTGGCTGACTGACTTCGATGGGCTGTTGGAAGACAGAGGATGAGGTGACGCAGGTGATCGGCAGGCTGTTGGAGGTGGGCTGACCGGCCCGGCCTTGACTGACCGACTGGTTGGCAGGAGGCCCGCTGACCACGGCTGTGACCCACAGTGTGAGTGGCCGTGTCTGCCTGGGGCAGCCCTGGCTGTACAGAAAGCAGCGACGGACTGGCCGACTGACACTGGCTGGGCCAACAGTGGTGACTGCGTGTAGCCAAGTCCGTCTGTGAGTCACGGCCCGCCCGGTGGAGGCTAGCCAGGCGCCCGGCTGAGCGCAGCTGTAACTGGAGTCCTGAGGGGCCCTGCCTCACCGTGCGGCCCTGGTTGTGCGTCGGGGGCTGTGACACACAGACCGCCTGCAGACACAGTCCCTACTTGTCCCAGAACCGTCAGGGGCCCTACAGGGAGCCGGCCCAGCCCAGGGGACCCAGCGGCTCCTGTGGAACAGCAGGAGAAGAGAACAGGCCCTGCCCAGGGCTGGGCCCAGGTGGAAAGTTCTGCATGTTACTTAGCCGCCTCACCGGGGCTGGGCCACAGGCACACGTGCTCTGAGCTGTGTGTCTGGAGTCTTACAGCTCCTTTATTAGGGGCAGGGGAACTGGGGGGAACCTGTAAAAATGCTGAGCCGATAACCCCCCCAGAGGACGCCAATTACAGGAGCTCGTCGTGGGGAGGGGGAGGAGGAAAGCCAGCTGGGCCCCCGGGCTGCCGGTTATATACAGGGCTTGGACAGGGGCCACACACGGCCCTAGAAAACGCAGGCCTCGTAGCACAGGGCTGGGGAAAGCTTAGTAAAGAGCGCGCGTCTGCCAGGCGCACCTCTGTTACCGAGGCCATTCTACAGCTGAGGAAACTGAGGCCCACAGGGCCTGGGGCATTTCCCAGAGCACAGCCCTCCTGGGGCCATGGGAGCCCAGGGAAACGGTGAACCCCAGGCCCGTCTCACTCTCCCGCATGGCACCGGACCGCAGGTTTTCAGGGGCAAAGTTCATGACCTTGGCCAAGGCACTCTACCTTCCTGAGCCCCAGCTTCCTCATCTGTTAAACAGGTATTTCTAGTCGGAGGCCATTTGGTAGAACCGTGATCCGGCTCACAGAGGCCTCTGCTACTTACTGAATACGTGGTTTCCTCACCCACCAAGGGAATAATATCAATCATGGCTCTTACTCTATAAGCTTCTCATGAGAGAAAAAAAAAACCCAATCCAGATGAAGACTGCAGCTCAGGGCCTGGCACCCAGTAAACACCCGAGAACGTGAGCTTTCAGGATTAGGCGCATTCCTATCACAGGAGAGATACTGGGGTCAGTGAAGATATATGAAGGGAAGCCGGGAAGCTCAGCCCCAAAACGCTGGGAGCAGCCCCTCAGCCTGGCGACAGACCCTTGACGGAGCCCAGCCAGGCCCTCGCTGGCGGCCCTGAGATGCCCCCTGGGCCCCCAAAGGATCCAACAGACTCTCTGTGGACACCAGCTGCTGCTGCCACTGCAGCTACTGGGCCTGGCCCCCGAGGGACAGGGAGGTAAAAACAGGAGGAAATTCTCAGGGGTTCTCCTGGGAAGAGGCAAGGGCCCGGGTGTTTTGAGTAGCCGTGGTAGGGCAGGGGCTTCTTCCAGAAAGGCCCAGGGTCTCAGGCCCTCCAGCGCCAGGAGAAAACGCCAGGCTTGCCTCAGAGCCAGGGCAGACCGAGGGGTGGGATTTCGCCAGGAGGCTGAGCAGCGGGGTGTGAACCCAGAAACACCCACTCCCCACCCCCATGCTGCTGCCCTGTTCTCAAAGTGCTGCCGACGCGGCCTCACTGGATCTTCAGAGCCACCTGTAGCTGCGAATTCCAACCAAGCAGGATCAAACAGCCTCCAGGGCACAGCCAAGGCACTCAAGTTCCCCTCCTGACCCTTTCCTTCCTCAGTCATTTCTTCCTGAGGCTTAAGACCTCCGACTCGGGAGCTGGGCAGACCCGCATGTCTGAATCTGGCAGCTCAGCCAGCGGCTTCTCCCCTGAGTCTCACTTTTCCCATCTTAAATGGGGGTGACGGTAGCATCGATCTCACCGAGTCCTGGAGAGGACTGGACAAGATGCTCCGTCAGTGCTTTACAAACGTAAGGCTGAGGGAGCTGAGAGTCCGTCCCTTCTCCCCCACACCAGCTTCCTCGTCTGCAAAATGGGCTTAACCTCACCCTGCAGGTCACTGCGGTGAGTAAGTGGTCGCTTAGCACAGTGGCCACCACCTTGCACGGCTCCAGACGGTACTATTCACAGCCTACTCGATCAGCCACGGCCTCCGCAGCTCTTCACAGCGACCCTGACTGCACGCAATAAAGGCTGTTTGTCTTCCCCTCAGAGGGGAAAGCAAAGAAGGAGATAAGCCTTTAAATACCAAGGGTGTGCTAAGGGCTGAGTTAAGGAGGGTGAACATGCCTCCACTTAACAGAGGAGGGAATGAGGAAGGACTAGACGGGTCACAGACATGTAGGGCTAACCCGAGGCCCAGGCTATGCCAGCTCGGGGGGCTTCGGCAGAGGGGACGCCCTGTGAAAGGCCTGGAGGCTGGAGAGAGCAGGACATCTGGGGCCACGCGGACCAGCTAGGGGAGCCGGACCTGGAGTTCCAGGGGGACGGGGCAGGAAAAGAAGCCCTAGGTCTGTGGCTGGGGAGGGATATGGGCAGAGTGAAGGACCTCACTCCTGGCCCCCAGAAACACCAGGGGAGGGATCTCTTCCGCAGTGGCCAGGTCAACAGGCAATCTCTGAGCAGCTCCCCTGCCTGGGAAGGGGCTGCTGGGTTCCCCGCACCCCCAATTCTACGGCCCCTCAGGCAGGAGCTACCACTGTTCCATTTGACCAAAGAAAAAAGGAGCTACTTCTTAGATTCATCTCCTCGGGACGCTGTTAGAAATTGCCACAAACGTGATAGTTTAAAACAACACAAACGTACTCTCTTACAGTTCTGGAGGTCCGAGGTCGAAAGGAAATCAAGGTACCAGCAGGCCTGAGCTCCTTCTGAAGTCCTCAGTGGAGAAATTGGTGCTTCGTCTTTTCTCGTTTCTAGAGGCCAGCTACCTTCCCCAGCTTGTGGCCCTTCCTTCGATCACGCGAACCTCTCGCTTCCCTTTTCACGCTGCTTTCTATCCCGCCCATCTCCTGCCTCCCTCTTAATGATGACCCTCGTGATTACACTGGCCTCACCTGGGGAATCTCCCATCTCAAAATCATTAAGTTAATCACATTTGAAAGTCTCTGGTGACCTAAGGGCCTCTGCGCTTGCTTTTTTCACTGCTTGGCATGCTTTTCCCCCAGACAGCCTTTTGCCTCATTCCCGCACCGCCTTCAAGCGCTCGGATGAAACGCCTCACCCACATCCTGGTACTCCTCATTCCTCTACCCTGCCTTACTTTTCTCCATTCCACTCATCACCAACTGGTGTCTTAGAAATTCACATATTTGTTTATTGTCTCCTCCAACAAGAATGTAAACTGCACAAAGACTGGGATTTTGTCTGCCCTGTTCACTGCTATATCCTCAACACCTGCAATAACCAATAAACAAATGGGGCACCTGAAGTTCAGAGAGGTCAAGTGACTTGCCCAAGATCACACAGCTACTAAGGGGCAGAGCTAGGGATCTGAACCTAGGTGGGTCTGGCTTCCATACCTTCCTGGTTTGGCTCAAGGATGCCTGTCAGCCTCTTAAAATTCACTTACGTAGATACCAGGCCATCAGGCCCTGCCCTCTGCCTTCTTCTGGTTGATGATGGGGTAATTGTGGGCTGCTGGGTGATTCACCCTAGGAAATAACCAGAGGAATAAAAATAGTTTCTGTTGGCCCAGGGCATTAGATTTCACAACAGACTGAGGGTACCGTGAGAGCAGGGAGCACGCCTGTTTCACCCGGCGCAGCGTCCTCATGCCAGACAGTGCCCGGAACATGGCTGGTGCTCGAGTCGTCTTTGCTGTCGAATGAATGGCTGTCACTTGATTGCACAGAGAAGACGTGCTCTGTATCTAAGTATCTACGTGTCGATTACCTATCTATCATCTATCTATCTGTCTATCATCTATCGCTCTATTCTTCCATCTGTCATCTCTCTCTCTCTCTGGGTTTGGGGACCACCCATTTTTCTGCCCTGATGTCCTGGCCACACTCCTTGTCTCTCCGTGCAATCTCCTCGCCTCTGCCTCTCTGAGTTTCACGACAGGGTCCCCCCCAGCAGTACCTCAGGAGGAGCCCCGCCCTACCCTGAAGTACGTGTTCTCCGATGTCAGTGCCCATGGTAATGACCCCCAACAGCAAGGGGAAACATGCTGGTAAAGGCCCCACATGAGCCTCCCTGTCTCTCCTGAGCCGTCCCCCCGGATCGGCCAGAGCATAAGGTAAAGGGGCTCTCCCAGACTCTCCCATACACTTTTCTGTCTTACCTCCCCCTTCCCCAGCCAGGATTTTCAAGAAAAACAGACCCTTACCTTTCTCCGTAGTTTCTTTCCAACGAAGCTGCCGGAAAGAGAAGTCGAGAAATCTCCCATGATGAGAGAGGGGGAAAAAAAGGCACAGGAACGTATGAACAAGGATTATGGAGTTAAACCCCATCTGCAGCCCAGAGGGGCAGCATAGTGGCAGCTGTGGCTACAAAGATATCTCCCCAAAGGGGGAAGAGAATGCAGGAGCTGGCCATGGCAGGTGAGTGATGCCACACTGAGGAAAAGGGAGGAAAACATGCAGAAGGAACGTCGTCCCCACTGAAGAAGAGGCTCTGACCCACGGCACCGCCAGCTTCATGCAATTCCATGCTCAAGCATTTCAATCAGCCACTGAAGCACCACGACGACCAGCAGGTGGTTAACGCTACTGACCCCATGCTTTCAAGCCTTCGCTTTACACATTCAACCACCTGGTTCCATGCGGTAAGAGAGCAGCCGCCGGTGTGGGGCCACCATGTGTCCAGCTCCAACCACAAGCCCAGGCTCTGCGCTCAGCCCTTTCTCTCCATTAATACTCAGACATTTCACAAATGTTTCTTTGAGGTAAGGTGTGCCCATTCTACAGATGAGACAACTAAGGCTCGGGGAGGTTAGGTCACTTACTCAGAGCCACAGTGCTCTTCTCGTTTCCACGCCGGTCCCCCTGCAACAGGAATCAGCACACCACTGCCTGCGGGCCAGTCCAACTGTTGCCTGTTTTTTTAAAAAATAAATTGATTATTTATTTATTTATTTTTGGCTGCGTTGGGTCTTCATTGCTGCGTGTGGGCTTTCTCTAGTCGCGGTGAGCGGGGGCCACTCTTCGTTGTGTTGCACAGGCTCCTCATTGCAGTGGCTTTTCTTGTTGCGGAGCACGGGCTCTAGGCGCATGGGCTTCAGTAGTTGTGGCTCGCGGGCTCTAGAGCGCAGGGCTCAGTAGTTGTGGCACACGGGCTTAGCTGGCCCGTGACATGTGGGATCTTCCCAGACCAGGGCTCGAACCCGTGTCCCCTGCATTGGCAGGCGGATTCTTAACCACTGCGCCACCAGTGAAGCCCTGCTGCCTGTTTCTGTCAAGCTTTATTGGAACACAGCCACACCTGGTTGCTTACAAGCTGCTTCCGGCTGCTTCTGTGCTATAGGACAGCAGAGCCGGTAAGTCACGACAGAGATCTGATGACCCCCAAAGTCCAGAATATTTACTCTCTGGACCGTTACAGAGAAAGGTTACCAACCCCTGCCCTGTGGTCTATTCTCTGCCCGTTCCCCAGAGGGATCCTTCAGAAAGCTCACTCGTCACGACACAACCTGTTTAAAATCTTTTGAATGAAATCCAAATTTCCTCCCACAGGCCCAGCAGGATTTATCTCCTGCTAACCTCCTCCCCTCTCACCCCCACAGGTTACACTCCAACCTACTGGACAGTTTTCCATTTATCTAATGTGCCAGGCTCTTTCTAATCTCAGGACGTTTGCACATGCTGTTCCCTTGTCTGGAATGCTTTTTCCCAGCTTTAAGTCTTAGTTCAAATTCCATTTCCTCTGAAAGGCCTCCCCTCTACTCATGCTCCATCTCCACACTCAGTCTGTTTCCTGGCTAGCAGTGATAAAAGTTCGTCATCATTTTAGCTATAGGTTCTCTTTCACTCTCGTTCTGGCCGGCTGCCAGCCCCGCGAGGGCTGGCCTCTGTGTGCTTCAGTGTTCTCTCTCCACTGCCTGGCACCTAGTAGGTGATCTACGAATGTTTGCTGAGTGACAGCAGCACAGACGTGTTAGCGTCCAGGCCTGTGGGGTTCCCGAGCCACGTTCCTCACGCAGATGCTCCCATCCCTTCTGCCTTCCCACGAGCACTCAGAAAGCCATATTCACAAACGTCTGCAGAGGGGCGAGGCGACTCCAGAGAGGTGGATGAACAGATCCGTGCCTCAGTGAAGCCCCGGGGACTAAATCCTCCCCCGGCCCAGCTCCCTTCCCCCTTCTTCAGAACTGCTGGCCAGGGAAGAGGGGCCCATGCTGGCTGCCCCCAGGTAGCCCCGCCCCAGGAAGGAGTCTGCTACTCCTCACTCAGACCCTACCAAATGTCCCCAAGACTGTCACCCCTGAGAGGCTCTGGGACATAGCTGGGCTTCCCTGGAGAAGGTGACACTGCAGGACTGCGGTCGGTGCTCGACAGGGTCCAGACCCCAGGTGTCATAGGCTGGAGAGTGGCCGCCAAAGAGATAAGTCCAAGTCTTAAGCCCCGGAACCTTGGCGGAAAGGGTGTTTGCAGACGTAAGGAAGGATCTCAAGATGGGATCACCCCAGATTACCAGGGTAGGTCCTAAATCCCATGGCAAGTATCCTTTTCAGAGACAGCAGAGAGGAAAACACACACACAGAGGAGAAGGCCATGTGAAGACAGAGGCCGGGATTGGAGTGCCGTGGCCACACGCCCCAGAAGCTGAAAGAGGTGAGGAAGCATCGTCCCCTGAACGTTCAAAGGGAGTGTGGCCCTGCCTACACCTTGATTTCAGATATCCAGCCCCCAGAACTGTGAGAAAATACATTTCGGTAGCTGTAAGCCAGCCAGGTTGTGGTTAATTGGTTAAGCCAGCCACAGCAAACTAATACACCTGGGAGAGGCGGGCCCACTTCTGGCTTCAGCCCACAAAGAATCACAGAGTATTTTGCTAGAAGGGACATGGGGTCTGAGTCATCCGGCATCGCTTGGCTCCAGGCAGCCAGTCTCCACCTGACCGCTGTTTCCGCCTCCACACACACGCTGCCGCGCATCCCTTAATATTTATCTTCAAACCGACCTAAGATCGTCCTACTCAGATGGATTTCCACAGAGAACTTGAGCTCTGAGGGGGGAGAACCAGAACCGCTGGCCATGTATTCGCTCTACCCTGTTACTCCCTGATTCAGTCAACAAAACATTCATGAAGCGCTGACTGTGTCTTGGGCAGTATTCAAGGCTCTGGAAACACAGCAGGGATGAAGCAGACAGGAACCGCTCTCCTGTCGAACTGGCTTTCTCCTGTGGAAGGGGCAGGTGGGGATCATTACCCCAAGAAATACAAAGCTGCTGATATTAAAAACCTTCACTGGCATGTGCCCTAAAATTGTCAGTGACCCCTGCGTGGGCACGTGCTGACGAAGTCCCACACCTTCCCTCTCAGGGAAGGAGCTGAGGGAGGGGGGGCAGGGCAGTGACGGAGAACAGGGTCCGGATTCTGGGTGTGCACTTCCTGGCTCTAGAAGAGCCTTGAGGGCCTCCATCTTCCCTCCACCAGAGCAGGACTTCCCAGGCTCCCTAGTTCCCCGTCTCTAAGAGCCTGTGGTTCTGGAGAGGGAGAGGCCTCCCCACCAGGCACAGAGCCAGGGCGGGTCTGTGGGGCTGGGACAGCAGAATTTCCAAGATGCTGAGCCCTGTGGGCCAGGAGGACGGGCCGGAAGGATGGGTTGGGAGGATGGGTCGGGAGGACGGGCGAGAGGGAGGTTCTCGGAGAGAGGGTGCAGCTGCCACAGCTCAGAGCCCGTGCCAACCCCATCCTCCCACAGGCGACAGGAAGGGCTGTCGTGTGACTTGCGGGATCTGCGGACAAACAAACCGTGAGGCTGGACGCTGGCCCAGGGAGGACAGGAAGCCTACCTCTGAATCCTCTGGTTTTAACAACATCGACCATTCACTGAGTACCTACAACTTGCCAAACCCAGACAACCTGTTTTATATAGTTTAGCAGCACAACGATCATCAAACCGATTGTTACTATTCCCATTTTACAGATAAGGAGGCTGAGGCTCAACAAGGCCACGCAGCTCTCAGGGGCAAGGCTAGCATCTGAACCCAAGGCTGGTCTTAGCCATCTCACTCTACCACATTTAGCTCTAGTTCTGAACTAGTAAGGTGTTTTCAGTTGCAAGGGACAATGGTCCAATTCAAAATGGCTTAAGCCCACTCCCATTCCCCAAAAGAATTTATTGTAGAGTTTAGGGCTTTCAGGCACAGCTGGATCCAGATGCTCAAATGATGTTCTCGCAATTCTGTCTCATCCTTTGGTCTTCTTTTCCTCGGTGTCAGCTTCACCTTACAGTACCAGAGGTACAAAGATGACTACCCAAGGCTTCAGTCTTCTACTCTACTTCACGGAATCTCTGGAAACATGACACTCTGTTCTAATAGTTCTAGCACGAGTCCTGAGTATCAGTTTCATTGACCCAGCTTGGGTCACATGACCAGCCCAGAACCAATCATTTGGTTAAGGGGATGCAGTGTTCCCACTGGCCAGAAATGGATCAGGTGTCCACCCCTGAAGTTGGCAGGTGAGGACAGTATCCCTACCCCCAAATCACAGAGACTGAGAATGAGGCAAGGGACTCACCAAAGCGAAATCGAGAACCACTTACTAGCAGAATGGATTCTTGGCAAGTAGAACCAACAGACGTCCACTATAGCCTCTCTGTTTCCTCCTTCAGTCTTTGGTAAATTTCCTTTGGGAAATCTCCAGCGTTATCCTCATAGAAAGAAGAGGCAAAGCCTTTGCCCACTGCAGCAAGGCGAGGTGGCCTTGGTGTCAGTCGCCTTAGAAGAAGTACATTGTACATCTCCCCACATTGATGGTGTGTGTGGCCATTTGACTGCCTTTGGTCAGCACAGTGTAAGTGAGTGTGTGCGAGTAGAGGTTTTAAATGTCTTTGCTTCATTTCACTTGGTCTTCTGTGCTTCCGCCATTTACCATGAGACATCCTCTGGGTAACCACTTATTCCAGAACAAAGAAACACCTGGAACATACCTGACAATAGACCCAGAGCCTAAAGCAGAGCTACCCCAGAAGGCCACAGACCCAAGAGCAAGATCCATGTGTGGCTATGGCTGTAAGCTCCTGAGATTTGAAGGGAGTTGTTTGTCATGCAGCATCATCATAGCAAAATCTGACTATCACACTTTGAAAGTTTAGGAGGTTTTATGTTGAGGGAGACCACTATTCTTTGAAGTAAACAGTTTTTCAGGGCCTTAGTACTCTGGGCTGTAGCCAGTCGGTATTCTGCCAAGATGCCCTGGGAACCCAGAAAGGCACAGCCACCAGATTTTAACACAACATCATATTTCAACTGGCACAAAGGCCAGAAAGAGTTTCAGCATCTTTTTTTGGAGCCCTGCAGCTGCCCTACCCTCTCTCCAGGGTCTCTGCATGACCTTGGACAAGTCATTTGCCCTCTCTTAGCCTTAACTGTCAAATCTGTAAATGGGAATAAGACTAATCCTTAGCTTTGGAGGGGAGCTGATCAAGAGAATATATATAAAACACAGTTCCTGGTGCATAGAAATAGCTCAGTAAATGTTAGCATTCTATTTATTTTTAAATTACAACAGGAGTAAAGATGCGTTTGAATGTTGAGTCTGCTCCTCTGAGCCTTGGGAACATCATGCAATAAGCATGTCTGCGCCCCTAACAAGAAGCCCCCGGTGCCTGAAACCTGGCAGAAGAAGAATCTAGAACACGACGAGGCAGGTTTTTCTCTTTTTGTTTTAGTTCCTTGAAATCACACAGTCTATTTATTTTGATCGTTCATCACACAAATAAAAATAAAACAAATCCTTGAGAACAGCGACAGCATTTGCTGCAACTCTGATCCATGAGAAAGAGCCACACCAGGAGGAGAAGTCACAATTCCTTTCAGTGGGAAAACATTGAGCTCCCACGCTTCCTTTCCAACGGAAATTTCCCGTGAGGTGGGATTTTCATGCAATTGACAGACCAGCCTTGGTCCAGCCCTCTTGAGGCTCTGCCTCTGGGGGCCTCCTGTCCCCAGCCCTGCAGTGTGAGCCTTGGAATGCAGGTGGTGAAGGGGTGGTAGCTGAGCGCGAGCTAATTCAGGGCTTGCCGGGTGCCAGGTGCCACATTACATGCTCGGTGTGCAGGCTCACTTTGTTCTCACCACATCCTGCCGGGCTGCTGCACCTTTTATCCCAGATGAGGAGACTGAGACTCAGAGATTTTAGGTCATGTGCCCGCATCCCACAGAAAGCCAGGGGCAGTTCCAGGACTTGAACTCAGCCCTGATTCCGAAGCTTATGCCCCAAATCCCTATTTTAGGCTGCACTGCCTGGTCCTGGGTGTATGGTCCTGGCCCTCTTTGGGGAGGGATGTAGCCAAAGCTGCAGCTCCTCCAAGCCCCTGGCTGGCCACATCCAGGAAGGGCATCCTCCAAGCTACAGCCTTGTGCCCTCAGAGCAAAAGGCCCCACCCCGGGCTTCTGTGGCAGTCGGCCTTCTCCACTGCAAAGAGCCCTGGAATAAGGGGCTGCATACCTGCTTCCCATTCTTGGAACGACCTCTTCCCAGCTGTGTTGCTCAGGCACTCACTAATCTCCCCGAGCCTCAGTTTCCCCATCTGTAAAAATTCCCCCATCACACACTTGGCTCAGTGGTTTCCAAACTCTTTCAGGCAAGGACAGCACGACTGAACGAGCACGCAGACCCCCACATGAAAAGCCAATGAAAGAGCAGCTGTTGCAGATAATAGAGGCCTGGGTCTTGGCGCCCCTCAGTCTCCAGGGGAGCTGTCTGCACTCGACTATCCCAGCTCAGCTCTGTGGCTCCATTCAGCTCTGCCATTCTGTGTTTCTCAGATCCTGACACATGCCCCCCAAGAAAGATTTTTCTTACCAGATGTGTTCATCAAGACGGTTTTGCAAGTGACACAAACGATTCAAACCAAGTTGAGCAAAAAGAGAAACGTAGAGGCAGGGTCCCTAGAATTCCTCTTTGGCTTTCTTAAACTTGGCCCTCTCTTCCTTAAAGGCTTCTTGGCTTTCCACAGTCCCAGGGAAATTATGAGTGCCTTCCTTTAGCCTGTAATTCCCTGAGCAACCTGGCCCCTGGTTTTCACTCCAACCTCATTTTGAGGCTTCGTCTCCCTCCTCCGGGCCTTTGCACATGCTGTGCCCACCAAGAACTTCCCCAGATTCTTCCATAGCTGACTCATTCTCACCATGCAGGCTTCAGCTCAAATATCACCTCTTCAGAGAGGCCTTTCCTGTCCACTCCAACTTAGGTAGCCCCTCACCTCTCCCATCACCTCGCCTGGCTGCATTTCCTTACCACAGTCTGGAAGGACCTTATTATCTATGTGCTCCCATGCTTGTTGTCTATCTCCGCATTAGAACGTCCACTGGATAAGGCTCTGCGCTGTTTACTGTGGTATCCCTGACAACCAGCACCGCTCTTGCCCTGGACAAGTACTCCATAAATAGCTGTGGAATGAGCGAGCACACGGTTGACAATAACTTCATGCTTTACTGAGTCTAGACTCCTCTGCCTGAAATGCAACAGCTCACCACCAACCAGACCCTCTTGCTTCTCTCAGAGGGAAGCCACCCCCCGCCCCCACCGGCTCTGCAAGCCAGTCCCTCCTTGGTTCTTCCCTCCCACGCCCACCCACCCATCCCCACGTCCTGCCAACTCTACCCCTGACCTCTCAAAGCCGACCGCCTCTCCCTGTCTCTACCACCACCCCCCAGGCCCAGCTCCCGTCTCTCTCCTCGGGGCGCCTGCTGCAGCTTGCCAGGACCTCTCCTGGAATCTCTTCTTGCCCCAGTCCAACCTGATCCCCTCAGCACAACGTTGATTCTGTCAACCTCTGCTGAAAAACTACCAAGAGCATCACCCAGGACACGAGGGGGAAGCTCAGCTGCCTTCCCGTGGGCCACAGGCTCTGCAGGCCTGCCCTGTGCACCCACCTGTGCCTTCCTGCCCCTCTCTTTCTGCTCCAGCCCCAGGTTCCCTGGGACCCCCAGCAGAACACTCACCAGTGTTGGTTCACACACTTCTCCTGGGGCTACTGGATCCAGTCTGCCCTCCTCTAAGCTCATCGGGGCAGGTACCTTGCCTGGCTTTCCGGGCTCAGCCCAGCCCCATTTCTGGCCTTAGGGCTGCTTAATAAATATCGGTAAGTGCATGGATGAATCAGTGTGGCTGAGTACCTACTATGTGTCAGACATGAAGTGAAAAATGTAAATATGGTATTTCATTTTCTCAGGAATCTTTTTGTTTTTGGTCACGCCACATGGCTTGTGGGATCTTAGCTCCCCGACCAGGGATCGAGCCCAGGCCCTGGCTGTGAAAGCGCCAAGTCCTAACCGATGGACTGCCAAGGAATTCCCTGAGCAGTCTTTCAAAGTAAGCACTGTTATGTTCGATTAAACACATGAATGAACGAACGAACTTCTAAATGAGGGCAGGGGCACAAAACCCAAAAGCATACAGAAGCCAGGAGGGAATGTACTTAGTGAGAGGCACCCAGTAAGAGGCACCAGTGGATAGACAGGGCCACGGCAAATGAAGCACCATGGCGTCCTCAGGAGTTGAACTGTGTCCGCTCAAAATTCATGTGTTGAATTGTACCCCCAGGACCTCAGAATGTGACCTTATTAGGAAACAGAGTCCTTGCAGATGATGGAGTTAAAATGAAGTTGTTAGGGTGGTCCTCACCCAGTGTGACTGGTGTCTTTATAAAAAGGGGGAATTTGGGGCTTCCCAGGTGGCGCAGTGGTTGAGAGTCCGCCTGCCGATGCAGGGGACGCGGGTTCGTGCCCCGGTCCGGGAAGATCCCACGTGCCGCGGAGCGGCTGAGCCCGTGAGCCATGGCCGCTGAGCCTGCGCGTCCGGAGCCTGTGCTCCACAACAGGAGAGGCCACAACAGTGAGAGGCCCGCGTACAGCAAAAAAAAAAAAAAAAAAAAAAAAAAGGGGGAATTTGGACACAGAGGGACTGACACACATTGAGGGAAGATGATACAAAGAGACACTGGGAGAAGACGGCCACCTGCAAGGCAAGGAGACAGGCCGGGAACAGGCCCTTCCCTCACAGACCTTGGAGGAAACGCTGTCAATACCTTGACCTTGGTTTTGCAACCCCGAGGAACTGGGAGATTTCTGTCGTTAATCCACCCGGTCTGGGGTACTTTATTACGGCAGCCCCAGCAAAGCTATTACAGCACAAATGACATCCACACGCAGCAACACTTTGCAACTCCTGGGGGCCCAATGAGACTTGTCCGGAGGCCGCGTTCTGCCCAGGAGGGCGCAGGTGGCAACTCCTACAGCCTGTCGGGTCCCCAGAGCACACTGTCCCCAGGGAATTGGCTCCGGGGGAAACTGAGGTCAAATGGGAGTTCAATTATGGCTTGGAGACAAGTCCCCGAGGTCACAGATGAAATGAGGCCAGACACCGGAACCAGGCCCCAGGCTCCAGAAGCCGAGCGGACGCTCCCACACAGAGCCAGGCCCGGCCCAACCTGCTTGTAAAGTACAGGAGAAAACCCGAATTAAAGGGAAGAGACAGACTGGATCAGAGACGTGCCTCTCGACCAGTACCCCCAGCATACGGTAATCAATACTCTATAAAGCACACTGGAACTTGTTTACAAGTATCTGTTAATTATTAAAATCGAATCTATTTTTTCTCCCCTCCATTTAGTTGAGAAATCTCACGTTACACAGAAAGGTTAATTACACACCGACTTCCAAGAACCCTTTGTTGGAAGCTTCTGTTTCATTTTCTCCAAGATGAATCCTTGAACTCCACGTTTGGGAATGTAGACGCAGGCCAGCTTAGTGAAATCGTTTCCTCATTCTAGCAGCCCCCAGCTGTAGCCAACCTCTCAGATGGCCTGATGCAGCTGGGATTAACCAGAAACCACTTCAAACCCCCCCCAAACCGTCTAAAATGTGGTTTTGTTGCTTTTTCCATTGAGACCGAAGACCACCATGTTTTCAACATGTTATCCTGGTTGCAAAAGGAAGAGGGTCTCCAGTCCTGGGACCACAGTGAGAGACATACAATATCCCAGTGGCTACATCAATTAGGTCTGTTTGCTCCCGGCCTTGGGGAAGGTAAATGGCCTGTTACTTGGAGGGTAATGCGTACCACATGGCATTCCTCAGCCTCGAGGAAGCCGGAGAGGCCTCATTTTCCTAGCGAGAACTGGAACGGTGCAGTAGGGAGTAGGCCCCCAGCACCAAGGCTCAGCCCTTCCCCACCATTAGCTGTGCCAGTGAGCTCCCCTGCGCACCATGATCCCTTGGCAGCCATCCCAGATTCACTTCTCTCCAGCCGCGCCTGGAAATCTCCTTGTAGCAGGTGGGGTAGTCCCAGCCACCGCCTAGACTCTCTCCCTGGCCAGTACTGAGACTCATCAGGTTGAGGAAGTTGTCTTCTTCTCCTAGTTTGTTGAGTGTTTTCATCATGAAGGTAAAAGTTAGTTTTAAAAAGAGACCTTGAGGGGCTTCCCTGGTGGCGCAGTGGTTGAGAGTCTGCCTGCCAATGCAGGGGACACGGGTTCGAGCCCTGGTCTGGGAAGATCCCACATGCCACGGAGCAACTGGGCCCGTGAGCCACAAATACTGAGCTCTGTGCGTCTGGAGCCTGTGCTCCGCAGCAAGAGAGGCCGCGACAGTGAGAGGCCCGTGCACCGCGATGAAGAGTAGCCCCCACTTGCCACAACTAGAGAAAGCCCTCGCACAGAAATGAAGACCCAACACAGCCAAAAATAAATAAATGAATAAATAAATTTATAAAACAAAAAAAAAGAGACCTTGAGGCTTTCGCATAAAGATCTCCATCTCCATTTACATTCAGCGTTTCCCAAAGAACTGTACACGCATATCATTTTGTTCCCTCTTGGCATACCATCTAAACTAGAGTCGAGGTTTTTTGGTTAGGGTTTGGGGGCGGGGGGTATTTTTTGTTTGTTTGGCTGGCTTTTTGTTTTGTTTCAGCAAAAAAACAAAAACCAAAACCCGAAAAACAAAACAAACACACACAAGTCTGGGAGAATGAAGAGGAGACAACGATAAGAAAAGGTTTTAAGCTGGGAAATAGATGGGTAGGTGGCCACCGCCTTAAGAAAGCCAAATCTTAGGCCAAGTTGCAAACCAGCAATCAACCAAATCCTTCCAAAGGTCAGGAATTTGTTCCTCATGTAATTCTAGAAGTCGAGGTGAAGGGTAGGGCCGACTTTATAATAAGGAGAACCGGTTCAAGTTGTTAAAGAAGTGGATGGTTTCCCAGATGGGCTCGCTGGGCCCACCTCTCACTCCTGGAGGCAGGGTGCCCTCTCCTCCCCGACTCCACCCTAGCATGAAGGTTTATTCCCCCAAGAAGGTGAAGCAGATGATGCATGGCCTTACCTGATGAGGACTGAGGCCCCAGACTGTTCCCGGTCGGTCTTTACTTCCAGACGGGAGTTTGGAAGGGTCTGAGACTCCTGAGGTGGGCAGACCTAAAGACATTTACATTCAGCGTTTCCCCAAAAACAGCGCCACCACATCCCTCGACAGATAACAAGCTCTGCTCTGGGCTTGGTGTTTCAGCTTTTCAGCCCGCCCCTCTTCAATAGGAGACACCTGAGGAAAGCCTTTAACAGGGCATAGAACAAGGACCTGAACAACAGAGACTACTTCTGGGGAAAAAAAGCTTTAAATCATCATTAATTTTCTCAGAGAGACGAGAGAATATACTACAGGCATGATATAAGAGGAGGATGTGACAAAGTAAATATACAGAGAAAAAACACAACAACAAAAGGCTCTTGGAAATCGGAAACATGACAGAAGAAATGAGCTTCATAGAAGAACTGGAAGGCAATGAGGAGGTGTGTTAGTCTCTGGGAGCTGCTGTAATAAAGTGCCACAAACTGGGTGGCTTAAAGCAACGTAAACGTATTGTCTCACAGTTCTGGAGGCTGGAAGTCCAAAATGAAGACGCTGGCGAGGGTTGGGTCTTTCTGGGGACTGTCAAGGGAGAGTCTGTTTCTTGCCTCTCTCCTCGCCTCTGCTGGTTTGCTGGCAACCTTTGGCATTTCCTGGCTTGTAGAAGCATCACTCCAATCTCTGCCTTCATTTCCACGTGGCATTCTCCCTACGTGCATGTCTGTCTCTACGTCCAAATTTCCCCCTTTATAAAGACACCAGTCATATTGGATTATGGCCCATACTACTGACCTCATTTTAACCCAATCCTCTGCAAAGACCCTATTTCCAGACAAGGCCACATTCACAGACACCGGGGTTAGGACATCCACATCTTTTGTGGGGACATAATTCAACCCATAGCATGAGGATGTTTCTTTCTAAGAAAAACAAGAACATAAAAAGATAGAACACAAAAGAGAAATCACAAGAAAATCAGAGGAGGTGATTCTCTGAATATCTGAATAACAGGGGTTCTAGCAAGAAAACGGAGAGTAAATGAAGGGAAGTCATAAGCAAAATATTTCAAGGAAATCTCTGAACACTGAATGACTCGAATTTGGGGTTTCAAAGGGTCCACTGGACATTCGGGAGAGGGGTGAAAAGAGACCCACACAAAGAGCACAGCCATGAAATATCAGCACACTGGGGACACAGGAAAGTTCTGTAAGTGTCTAGAGAGAAAAAATCGGTCCTGCGCACAGGTCAGGAACCAGCCGGTTTTGGGCTTCTCATGAGCGTCACCAGCTGTGAGGGAGGAAAATGACTTCCAACCCAGAGATTGTGCCAGGCAGGTGTGAAGGAAGAATAAACATGTCATTGGTCTGGAAAGGACTCAAAGAATATGCCTCCTACACATACACTCTTTCTCAGGAAGCTGCTGGAGGATGAGCTCCGCCAAAATGAGGGAGTAAAGCAAGAAAAGGAAGACTGAGGTGATTTACACAATCAGACCCCGAATTCTCAGGCCTTTAGACTCAGACTGAATCAAGTCACCAGTTTTCCTGTTTCTCCAGCTGGCAGGTGGCAGACTGTGGGACTTCTTGGTCTCCATAACCACGTGACCCAATTTCTATAAAAAATCTCTCTAGATAGGTAGATATATATAGATATACATATCTGTCATCGATCTATCTATCTACAGTTGACCCTTGAACAACACGGTTTGAACTAGTCGGGCGCACTTATATGCCGATTTTTTTCAATAAATAGATACGGCAACACTACACGATCTGCGATTGGTTGAATCTCCAGTCGGTTGAATCTGCATTTGCAGAACCATAGATACAGAGGACCGACTGTGAGTTATACTTGGATTTTTTACTGCATGGGGAGGAGGCCTGCATCCCTAACCCTCCCGTGTTGTTCAAGGGTCAACTTGTACATCTCCTGTTGGTTCTGTTATTCTGGAGAAGCCTAACCAATACAGAATGGCTTAAATAAAAGTTGAGGTCTCACCTGTGAGAGGTCAGGAGCTGGGCAGGGCATCCAGGCTGCTGTCTTTCAGCTCTTGTTATCCTTACTGTGTAGCTTCCATCCTTAAGCTGACCTCATAGGCCGAGATGACCGAGGACCAGCCATCACATTCAAGTTCCAAGCTGAAAGCTTGAGGAATCAGGCAAAGCTCAAGGACGTTTGCCTCCCTCTCATCATTCAAGGACATTAAGGGTCTCTCCTGCATAACTGGCAGATGTTATTGTTCTTATACGCACTTCTGGCCCTTCTGATCAGACAGGCCTGGGCTCAGGCTGGCTGTGCCCTTTGTGACACTGAGTGAGTGTTGTCAAGACGTAAGGACAGTTCTGTTTGTGTACGGTCCACAGCAGTGGTTTAGCGGGAGGCCAGATCAGACTGTCATTTCCAGGGTGGGCTGACATCTGACAAAGAGAAAAGAAGCCAAGCCATCCAAACAAAACTCAGGAAATAAAATGTTAAGTCTTTCAACATGACGGCGGGAGGCTGGCCACCATCCCGCTCTTCCCACAGGGCCTGTGGCTTCTTGGGATGCGAGCTCCCGGCAGGACTGGTGGCCCTGGAGTGGGAGAGCCTGTTCTCCAGGAGAACTGTAAGGCGAAGCCAGAACCTTCCTTGTGGGGAGGAGTGGGGAAGGGGGGGGGGGAGGGTATCGGCTAGCCGCTGTCCTGGAACTGTGTCCTTTACCACCAAACAGCAGCGGAGTCAACGCTGGGCTTTGAGAGGGGGGATGGCTTCATAGCGGGAGAGACCAGCTAAGAACAGAGGGAAGTTACAGGCCGGCTTTCACGTGGTTGAGTGCCAGGCTTTTTAGAGGCACTCAGGCAGATGTGTGAGAGAAGGCCCTGGCTCTATCTGCCGACTGCCGGAGACCAGAAAACGCCCGTAGCCGGGCCTTGGAGCCCACGCCTTGTCAAATATATATTTACCGCCTTCTCCCTCCCCTCTTCAGGCTAGGCTCTGTGCGGTTGGGAGCAGAATAGCTGGCTTCCTCAAACTTTGCAACAGAAGCACCCGTCAAGGCAGCAGAGTATACGGAGAATGTGAAATTTCTTTGAGGTCCTGCTTTTACTGTGAAAATTCACGCTGAAGCAGTACGTCATCAAACCCCAGACTTCCGGAATTGGTCTTGTGAATTTCGCTCCTCCTGTGCGCCAAGCGGCCTGCCCCCGCCCCTCGCTCCCCTCCAGCAGCACCAGCCTTTCCCAGGCAGCGGTGCCCGGGAGAGGGGGGGCAAGGGGGGGCCGGCTCAGGCGGAGCGGGGCTCATGCTGGGCCCGCCAGCCCGGCACACCTCCCTCCAGTGGCGGCCGACTCTCTTAAGCAAAATCTTCAGATGTCTGGGTCGCCGGGCGGTGGGGATTTTCGCAGGCACTGAAGTGGATGGTCCCCGTCGAGAGGCTGCCATCATCTCACCTGCTGTCAGGAAGAAAGGCTTCTGGTGTCCAGGGAGTCAAGAACGACTCACTTAAGCAGGAGTGTGACTAAGATGAGAGAGGATTCAAGAGCACGGCTGACAGCCGGAGCAGACTGTTAAATCCTCCCTGGTTAAGTGACGGTGGACAAACCCACAGGGAGAGAGCCGGCACCCCGCCAAGGCCACAATGCTGGCACGCAGATGTTCCAGGAGGATTTCCCCATCTGCAATTACAGCGCCAGAACCTTCCCTCTTCTGTGGTGGGAGTTCCGGTTTACAGCTCTGAATGCTCCTATCTCTGCAACTAATTGGTACCTGAAGGTGAGACGAGCGATCCCCTTGCAAAGCTACCGTGGCTCCAAATGTGGCCTCCATGGTGGGAAGTGGCAGATAGAGAGAGAGACAGACAGATAGATAAAGGAGATATTTAGAAACAAGATAAGACAATCACAAAACAAAACAAACCCTTCTCATTCATTCCTGGTGTTAACATCATGAAGCATTATAATGAACGTTCGGGAAAAGTTTTGCTCTCCATTATTAGAAACATAACAAAATACAAGCAACGACTGGGTCGCTGGGCCGTGGCCCCTTGGAGCCGAGAACAGGGCAGGAGAAATTTGCTTCAGAGGTGAGGAAAATGAGCCTGAGGAAGCTGACTTGCCCAAGGTCACCCAGTCAGGTGGAGGTGGGAGTCTCACCCAGTTCTGGCTCCAAAGGTGTATCCTGTTGCTTCCAGGAATCACACCCGTTTGGTGTTCTGCCCTGTCATCTGAGAGTCCCCGAGTTGGCAGAACCGGTGTGACAGCCTGGGCAGGTCCTGGTCCAGCCTCCATGGCGGGCCGCTGGGCTGCTGGTCTGGCACTCAAAGCGACAGTGCTCAACGTCGGCCTCCTCCTCTAGTCCCGTTGTGAACTGTGTTAAGAGTTGGTGTTGGGGCTTCCCTGGTGGTGCAGTGGTTGAGAGTCCGCCTGCCGATGCAGGGGACGCGAGTTCGTGCCCCGGTCCGGGAAGATCCCACATGCCGCGGAGCGGCTGGGCCCGTGAGCCATGGCCGCTGAGCCTGCGCGTTCGGAGCCTGTGCTCCGCAACGGGAGAGGCCGCAACAGTGAGAGGCCCGCGTACCGCAAAAAAAAGAAAAAAGAAAAAGAAAAAAAAAAAAAACGAGTCGGTGCTGGGTATTTTGTTCTCTTCTTTCTGGACTCCTTCAAGCCTCTCGGCTGCCTTCTGCTTGGAATCCCTATGGCTCCGGCAAGTGCTCCACAACTGAACGGTTGATTCCAAACTGCCTTGTAGGGTTCCCCGATTGCTGTGGCTAAGGATGCCTGAGAGCTGTGTTGAGGTTTCAGAGGCTGAACTCAGCTGAAAAACAGTACCGTGATCAATCTGTGATGCCTGGCACAAGCTCGAGGTGGGGAGAACAGGGTGGGTGGTCCAGGTCAAAAGCACCCGTGCACCAATTTCAGCCCGTGCCCTTGTCTCCACACTCTGCCCTATTCGCTGTTTTTCAGAACCACGGTGGATGTGTAACCGGGCACTGGATGCCTTACAGCTTGGCTTCCGCCCCAGCCTTGCGGTTTATGCCTGGAGAGAAGGCAGGTTGACCAGGCAGAACACAACAGCTGGATGCCTACTTTCACTCTAGGGTCTACCCAGACCTGAGCCCCCTCCCTTCAATCTCTCTAGACATGGCCTACGATCTCTTCTAGAGAAATCAGAGCCTTCCCTGCAGTATTCAGTAGTTCGTTTCCACTGTGCTTACAGAGCCCAGGCTGCCGGGATGAAGACTGTCCTTTCCTGACAAACGTCATTAAGGGCAGCCAGATTAGAACCTGGCTTCTCTTGACGATTAACAAACAAGACCTTGATCAAGAGCGTTTAAGCCTAACACGACAATGGCTCTGAAGCTTTCCTTGCTATGATGTTAAAATTTCAGAGGAGCTCTTCAGAACTGCTGGGAGGTCAAGGATGAAACAGATGCAGGGCCTCCCTGACAGCCCTCTTCTCCTCGCTGCCCTTGTTTCCATGTTACAGGACAAGGAAAGCAGAGCACGGCCTGGTCACTTCCTGACTGAAGACATCATCCTACCCTTGACCAAGATTAATTCAGCAAGAGCTTCTTACCTCGATGGTGTCACACCCCGGCCACAGTATTCCTCAGTAGGGGTCTGGACATGCGGTATCAAGGCTGGGGTTTAGCTAAAGACAGGAGGGAAGAAGCCTTCCCCTCTCTTCTCATCTTCACAACCGGAAGGAATCCACTCTTCCTAAAAGACATCCTTGCACTTTCACTGTAGGGACCAACATCTTGCGGTACACCTCCATCTGGTGTGGGAAGCAGCCTCCGTTCTCCTCAAAAGGTGCTGCGGCAGCAGGGACCCTCAAAAAGGACTCCTCAGGTTTCAAGGAAAGCTGACCGGTCAGGGTACAGCCCATCACTTATCTGAGAGCACTGGGAAACATCAAAGACACACCACTTGCTCCCTGCTCTTCGATCCTTCCAGATCCTTTCCAAGATTCCCGAGGAGCCAGGAGCAAAGACAAAAAAGAATGAAGTTTGCTAAGTTTTCTTTTACCAGGACAAACCCATTTTCCAATTACAGTCCTGCACCATTTATACTCTCCTCGTCTCCGTGCTAGTTCAAGTGCAGACTCAGGCCAAAGAACAGTAATCACAGATGACTCTTACGAGTGCTGTAAGTGACTTCCACATTCTTTGGAAGTGACTGTCTCAGCAGCACTCTCCCTAGCCCCGGGCAATAAGCCGGTTTGTTTGTGGGGCTTTTAGGTTTGACACTGCATTTCCTTTACATCAGAGTCACAACTTACCTAACTGCAGTTGGCCAGAAATGGGTTGTCTTCTGAGGGTTTTCAGTCATGCACTGAATTAATCATCGTTACCCATCATCTCCACTTCCTTCCTTAAATCACTGCAACCTACCTCAAAGGATGCATTTACAGACACTAGCTCGCTTTCTTCCAAAGTTCGGCCATTCTTTGGTTCCATTATATTTTCTGCTGCAGCTCTGAGCCGTGCACTGAGACACCCAAATTAACTTCAGCATATGATAAACTCAAGTTCTTGGCCTCCTGTTCTACGGGGAATATTACACAAATGAAGAATTTGAGTACAAAAGTTAACTGTTTTCCTACGGGCTAAAGTCTACACAGACAAAAATAAAGATTTCAATGTAAATTTTACTATTTTATTTGTGAAAAAACTACAAGCAGAATTCATAAATAGACATTTCTATTTAAAGCAGGAAAACGATAAAGTGGCTTCTAATAACATAGTCGTGCACATGCCAGTAACAGGAATATATTAACATCTTTTATTTGCTAGACAAAGAGCAGTGTCCAATATAAATTTCCCCCAAACATTTAAGACCTGTGAATTTCTGACCAGTTCACAAAACCACCAACACTTTAGCATGAAGAAAAAAAACAAACCTAACAGACTGTCAGCTCTAAAGACGTTACAGAGCAGGAACTTCCAAAAGCGTTATACAAGCTGTCTTTCTGAGCAAATGAAAAATATAGCTCGTATAATACATTAACAAAAATTCACAAGGTAAGATTATGTTTTGACATACTTAACAAGCATTCTCTATTTGTCTCCAACAAACAAAGCTAAGGAAATAATGTAACCATCTTTACACAGTAAATTAAGGTTACAAGTCATACACAAGAACAGAACTGCTTGCGCATTAAAAACTGTTCAGCTCCATTGTCATACTCTAAATGTTGGCTCTTAAACCATTTTCGGTTACATACAAGCAAAGGTTATTATATAGTCAGCAATTAATAAATTTTCAATAATTTAAGATACGGTAGCTTAAAAAAGTAGACTGAGAATGGTCTTGATAAGGCAGGTGAAACATCTTAGTGGAACTAAACTCACAGAAGCTTCTGCCAATGTTTTGAATATCCAGATTGAAACTGAAAGATTTTGATTAAAATTTTTTGTGGGTGTCAAGATGTCTTTACCTTAATATTACTATTATTATTTTTTGAACTGCATGACTCAAGCAGAGCAGGTCAGATAAGCTCTGTGCGCGCACGCACGAGTGTGAAGGATTGTGTGGTATTAAAACAAATGGAAACTTGCAAGCGTAACACTGTGCTTTTGTTTGTTTTTATAACCTGCTTACTGTGCCGCTGAATACCAAGTATTTCTGGTCCTCTTTTAATATGTATCTTTATCACCTACACTAGTGTTTTTACACACTGCCTACTAATTGTAGGGCAAACTGCAAATGCAGAAAGTTACAGGAATTCCATTTCCAGAATACATGCCTGAGGGACGTCATCAATTTCAGAAATTAAAAGCCTAAAGTACCTACCACCTCACTACCGTAACAGAATCACACAACAGCAGCTAAAGGATGGGCCCAAGAACATCTCTTTGCTGAGAGCAGTCCCACCGTGCGCTGCAGTTTCTACCAAAATGGCCATTTCATCCTCTCACCTGTTCTAAAGCAATCCTCCCCCTTCCTTCACCCCTCCCCATTCTTTAATTTATTCTTTATCACGGAGGCAAAACTGAAAAACCAAGACATTGGCAATGACTCAATTAGCAGCCTCTGAGTAGCTGGTGAACCAGCTTTTCCCACTAATCTCGGGGTCCAATCACTTTACATGAAACTAATTTTGAAAAAGTACACAGTGTTTCTGAACAAAGTGCAAACCAACACTTACTGGTTTCAAAAGCAGTGCAACCCACATGAGTTTGGTGACTTTTAAATTTTTTTAAAAAGTTAATTAAAAAACTTAGCAATTCCTTACACCTCTGGAAAATAAATATGGCTGACTAATTCACCCTCCCTGAGACCCTTAATAAAAGGAATATTAAAACTTTAGAAGGAATGTCTTTGCAATACCCCACTAATATTAAAATGTGGATTTAAAATTCATAGTCAAATCACTATGTATTCTATATCCTGATGCTTACAGAAAGCATCTGATTTCCTTTGGTTCATTAATAAATACTTTAAAAATGTATTTAAAAAGGTAAGTATAGCTTGCATCCCAGATGAAAGCAGTATTTTGAAAAGAGGGGGCGCACTGTCCGTGCATCTGAGTACAGGACCACAGCAACAAGTGGCACTGCTTTATCATCTATACCTTTGAGAGCAGAATTTAAACGATGGTACATTAGTGACTAAGGAATAGTTTTAATGTAAATGTGAAAGGAGCCTTCCTGTTGGCTACTCAAATCAAGCTGTTAATTTTTCTGTTTACTTGTTGCCTCCACAGACAGAAGTTACTTCTATTCTTAAGCAAACCAGGTTTTTCACACCAAAATGTGGCGTTTCATTACTAATCTGCTGCCCTCCCAGAAGTACCGTCAAATAAAGGAAGGTGACATCAAGTTCCCATGCTTGAAATGACTCTCAAGTCTATGAACTCTGCAGATATGAATGTAAGAGTCAAAGAGAAGACAGACCCTAAATCTAAACAAAGCAAAACAGAACATTTTTAAAATGAGGAGGGGTGGATTCATATTAGCGGTCTTTTTTTTTCCCCCGTTTTTGTTTGTTTTTGCAAGACAGTTTTTAAAAAGAGAGAGTGAAAAGAATCTTTTTTAAAAGAGAGTTTTACTCAAGCCATCTTTATGTTGAGGAAGAAAAAGATCACAGGCTCGCAGGAAGTAGGAGCTTTCCCTGCAACTCTGGCTGCCAGCACTTCAACCATTTATTCACCACTGAGTTCCTTCCCACAGCAGGGAATTGAGACATGTCTCCCAACACTGAAAAGCTCCATGTGGGGACTGGATGTACTGGTTGATAACCTTTGTTCAGTAAAACAACAAGACTAGATTTTAAGAAAGAAAAAGAATTCTCACCACTGAAGGGGTAGGGTAAGGGAAACGAGGGGAAGTGAGGCAAACAAAGTTCCATTAAACAGAACACCACATGCAAAGTGGAGACAAGGATTTGCTTCTTGTATGGACGAAAAATACAGGTTACACAGTTTGAATCCTAAAACTAAGAGACAATTTATCAATTTACCTCAGACATGAGTAGAGGTCTGGAAAATGGATGGAATTCGAGTTACAGAATACCATAATTTCATGAATGCTTATGTAAGAACAGCAATGTTAACATGTAACCGTAATTTACACGAATACTTGGCATTCTGGAGCTAGTTTCGTTACTTTTGACTGATCAAAGCCCTCCCAACTAAACCACTTGTGATTTGTCAGTTATTCCATCGCAAATGCAGGCTATCTGGAGCAGTCTTTAATTTGAGATCACATTGTTTAAAAAATATATATTTTTCTATCGTCCAGTACTCTTTAGACAGATGAGAAAGTCAAGTTCCCACGTGGGTTGGAACATACTTCACGTAAGACTGATTTTAACTTAATTTCAGCACTTTCATAGAAGGGACCGTCCCAGATCTGTAACTGTTCAATGTTGTATTCACTTCACAGTGTATCAAGCACCAGCGTTGCCATGGATTGGTTTCAAATAACCCTTTATATATAATTTTATATTTATATATATATAGTTATATCAAAACTGATAGTACATAGTATAACTGGAAGAAAGAACTAAACTTAAAAGGATATGCTGAAAGGATGGAGTCTGTGAACACAATAAATAAAAGCTCCCTCCCCCTCCCACCCCACTCTCCCCCAACAAAACAAAAACAAAAACCAGTTGTAATGTACATGGAAAATTGTGCACAGCAGATTTTTTTTTTATATAAAAAGTAGATTCAGGAGCACATCCAATTATAAATGATTGTTAGGAAAATCATATAAAACAATGGAATACATAAAAGTGTCAAGAGTAATCGTCAGGGTGCGAAATTCCTTGGGGGCCAGATGCCCATGGCAAGCAGAAATTATCCTGGCAGCATCACTAAGAGGTCGATGTCCACAGAAGATTCTCCAGGGGTGCAAGCGGCATGGGCAGGTGGAGGATGTGAATTTCATACCCTGATTCATAGTTTTCACAACTCCATGTGCAATTTCAGAAAGATTCATCATTTACTGCTGACATGTCGCCCTTTGGCGTGGAGGAACGGGAGGAACCCTTGTCTGTGCTCTCCGACCCCGAGCTGCTCTGGTTCTGCTGTTCTGACCCTGCACTGGAGGTCACTGTGGATGAGGAGGTCGAGGAGGAGCGAGTCTTTTCCTTAAAGTCTGTGATAATGACGGTGACGTTGCCCACAGTTACTGCCAACTGCTGTGCGGTGCTCCTGTCCACGTTTTTCAGCCGGGGCCTGAAAGCAACACCACAGGGGAAGAGCCCATGAAATCGGCTACGGATGCAAAGGACTTCTGGCCCAACATCACCCCGCCACACACACAGACTGCATGACGCTGTGGCAATGAATCTAAAACGCCAGCACGGATACCAGCGCTTACTACCATATCTGCCGACTAAGAAGCGCAGCAAGAAACGAAACCGCCAATCAGTTAGCAAAGCTTCGGATCACCGCAAAATTATGATCAATTTATCTTTCTCCTGTTTTGGACTCAGTGATATAAAAGCAGCTCATATCTATGTGCATGTACTTTGAAAGTTAACAGTCCCACTGCCCCAGCTCTTCACCCCACCCCATCTTAGCCTACAAACCCACAGGCACAAAACCACCCCTGACTCTTGATTATGAGCAGGTGAATCAGGGCAGCGACGTGGTATTTCACTCTAGTTTCAAATACCTTGAGGTGTGATTCGTTTCACTGGTCTTTGTTGTAGCATTTGCAGACTGTATACTGTTCGCTTCGCTAGGAGGATCTTTCAGAATATCGGACTTTGGTCTAAATGGGGAGACAGAAAAAGAGGCATTTAAAAGACATCTTTGATTCACCTGCAAAATAACATAGTACTGTACTGAGTTACCGAAGAACTTACTTTGTTTTTTTGTTGGTATTTTTCTTGGTAACACTAGGGCTAATTTCTTTATCTTTCTCGGGTTTCTCTTTGTCTTGCTTTTCAACCTTCTCCTTCTTCTCCTTTTTAGGGGGTGGTGGAGTGGCATACTGTTGGGCCACTTGCTGGGCCACCAGCTGAGAATTGATCCGAGGTTTTCTAAAACATTCAAGAAAAGATGTCTCATTATTTGCTTTTTAACTGTTTCTTTAATTTTAAAATTTTGGTCTCATAATTTTTAGGTATTCTATTACTGGTATCCAGCAACTCAAACTAAATTATATGGTGTTTTATTATTTCCAGATAGTATGGTTAAGTCCATAAAACTTTTCCTCTTTCAAATCCACTCTCCGTACATCCACCTTTAATGACATAAACACACGCGCTCACACAAACATACATATCCCTGTGCAGTCAAGACTTTCAGCCAATTAAAACATGACGCTGCTTCTAAGAGAAGCAGCTTCTGAGAACACTACTTCTTTTGAGCTGTCAAGATTATACTGACTGACAGCTTTCAAATACTTCTGCCGCAGAGGGTTAATCCCATTTTATTAAATGGACACTGGTAATCCCTTGAAAAGAGAATGAAATTAGAAGTGTGACATTCACTCCTCAATCTAATTATTCCGACTTGGTCTGCTCCCCTGCTGCTCTGTGACTGGCACAGACAACACGTATCGAGCAATAAAAGGTAACTGTGGTTCATACGAGCTTCCAAGGGGGTGAAGACAAAGTCACTATAAAAACATCTTAGACAAGTGGTACATTCATTGTGCCATAAACCATTATGTCTGCACCAGTCTCCAACTGACACTGGCTCTTAGCACTATTGTTTACAAATTCTAAACGGTGCCAAACGCTTCTCACAGTGCATGACCATTCGGACCCAAATGGCAAAGGGAGAAAGGAAAACCTAGGCGCTATTTCTATACATTATTAATTTTCAAAGACGTTAGCATCTAGATCGACACTTACAATATAATAAATTCTCCAAGTACAAGGTAGAAAACACATATCTAAGTGGGTTATTAATGAGGTGAAGCAACCACCTGCCATGATGTAATGATCCCCTTCAGACCCCACGTCCCCCTCTGTTCCCAACGATGAAGGCACTGGCCAGAGAAAAATAACTGGACAGACAAGGTCTGCCTCATCAATGAGAGAGCCAGCGGTGGAAGAATGGAAATAGAAAAAAATTTAAAAAAAAAGCCTACGAAAAACAAAACAGAAGTTTCTTTCTTAAATAATTCCGCCATTTTTTTTTCAAGAAAACAAAAAGAGTTGCTAGGTACAGGACACGCTGGCTCCTAAATTAAGCACAGTTACTGAAGCACCTCTTGGGAGGAGGTGTGATGTGGCGAAGAAGAAATACAGGACGAGGAGGGGACAGACACCTACTCCTTGACTTCATCAAGGCCAGCCTGCTAGGGGAAGACACTGGGTTTGTTCTGAGTGTCTCAGTGCTGGCTCCACAATAGTGTGGCTTTGCAGGAAACACACCAACAAAGGAGCAATCCCAGAGCAAGTTTCCTATTGGTCTCCAGCAAACACAGGCCTTGGTTACGGCGGCATACGACGAAGCCCACAACGGGTACGGTCACCTCAGGCTGGACCACAAGCAGCCTCACATGCCACTGAGCAAGGGATTCAAACATGTGAAGTGCCCCGAGATAAAGGGAGGAAGGTACTTAATACTCTAAACTCCCGCCCCTCAAGTGAAAGGTGAAAGGTAACATTCTTTTTTCACAGGTTCTAACAAAGGCAGCAGCAGCCATTCTAACACATTCTTCTCTTTCAAAGAGGAAGTGTATCTGTTAATACTTACAGAGAAGATAATCACCACTACAAACTATTTCAAAAGTATTCACAGGGAACACAAACAGACCAGCTGTCTACAGGGATTACCAAGCAGTTTAAATCAGAGTTTAAACAAACTGTCATATACTAACCAATACTCAGGTGTCAAAATGAAATAACTCAGCCAAGTGAAAACTAACTAACTAAATAAATAAAACTTTATGAAAAACTACACCTTGAGGGAGACTTTCAATTAAGCCGGTATGTGTACTTCACTGCATGGAAGTCTGACAAGAGAAGACAACTGGACACCAGTCCAAGACCACCTGCAACAGCGAGAAGAACCAACGGCACGTGGCACACCAGACGCTTGCCCCAGAGAAACCACCCCCGGCCCCATCACCAGGCCCACCCAGTCTGAGTTAGGGGGGCCTGCCTCACTCCAGCATGTCCTACAGAGTTCTATGATGTCAATTAGCACGCCGCACTGTAACTGTCAATCAAATGCACACTCCTGAATGGCATGACCGTGTCTTAATCAGCCTTCTCTATGGCATTCAGCACAGTACCAGGTACCCAATAAAATTACCTACTGGATGAATAAAGGATAAACGAAAATTTCAGAGAAAGACAAAGTAGGATAAGGACTGAGGAAAGGGCCCAAGCTTTGGTGATCAAGAAGTCAACTGCCGACTTTCAGGAGAGCAAGCCACACACTATCAGGGCTGCAAAGAGGAAGGAACTACAGGATGTCAGAGGAATAATCTAGAGGCGGCCAACAGGAACCCTTTTGAGAACTGTGGTGCTGAGGTAAAGGACAGCCCTGCCACTGCAGAAAGGGGTCAGCAGGGTTTGAGGATATTTCCTTGGGAACAGGAGGCTTAAATCATGTTGTACACTGAAGAGGGAGAAAGACTGAAGGCAGGCAGAAGAGAGGGGTTAGCCATGGGGCAAAGGAGAGAAAGCATACAATCAAGAAAAGCACTGGGGGCTTCCCTGGTGGCGCAGTGGTTGAGAGTCCGCCTGCCGATGCAGGGGACGCGGGTTCGTGCCCCGGTCCAGGAAGATCCCACATGCCGCGGAGCGGCTGGGCCCGTGAGCCATGGCCGCTGAGCCTGCGCGTCCAGAGCCTGTGCTCCGCAACGGGAGAGGCCACAACGGTGAGAGGCCCGCGTACCGCAAAAAAAAAAAAAGAACAAGTGCTGGGATTGGGATTGACATGTATACACTGATGTATAAAAAACTGATGACTAATAAGAACCTGCTGTATAAAAAAATAAATAAAATAAAAATTAAAAAAAAAGCAAAGCACTGGGAAAGGAACAGAGACTTTCTTCTGAGATGGGAGGGATGCTAGGTACTGGGGGATTATTGGCAGAATATTGGCAGAATATGGGAATGAGAGATCAGAGGAGAGATCCTGAAGCAATGGACATCAGAAGTGGTACCTGGGTTGGTGAGCAGCTGGCACTACCAGCAGAACAGAGAGCTAGGGGAGAGCAAAGAGGAAAGGAAGTCACCCTCGTCTCACAAACAGCCCCTAATGGCAGGCACCTGATGCACCTGCAAGCGGCTCTCAACCACCCAGACGCCGTGCTGATCCAAGATGGATTATCCCCTCACAGGCGGCTTGCCGAGGCCATGGGCAAAGCATGGGCAACAGGCCAGGTGCCTGTCTCGTACTCCTCCCGTGGACGACCACTCTCTAACATTTCAGCAGGGCAAGCAAACCCTCAGAATTTTTCAGTGCACGCACCACAATCCAGCATCTGTAGGACAGTATGTATACACACACACGGTGACATAAACTGCACCTCAAATGCAGCACGTGTGCACAACCGCACGGATGTCCTCACTTGTTCCTAAGAAAATGATGTCTGACTAGAATAGTGAAAGAAGTGTGCCTCCTCTCTAATGGGCAACCAAACTGAAACTTCACAAATGAAAAGGACCCAAGGCTCACTGGGATCAGATTATTACCAAGAAATATGGGATGTCTGCTAAAAGCACCTGTTTTGTTTCACAAGTACGTCTGTGTTCTCAGCGTCCTCAAATAACAACCTAGTAATTCTTCCATCATCACTTGCTCCTTCCCCACAAAAACCCTCACCAACAGGTGGGAATCTATTATTTTAATTATTAGAGTGGTTTTTTTCAAACTAGTTCCCCCAACAAACCCCACAGTCCTTCTCGGATCAGGGAACGGGGTGAGGTGGGGAAACGCACCGAATTCATTTTGAAATGGTGCACTGCTGCTGAACACAATGCGTACCTTTGAAGAAGGTGAAGAAGTGAGAAGGGTCGTCGGTGGGAGACCCTCCAAAGGTGCCACCCTGCCAGAACTGCTGTGGCAGCTCCTGCCATCCGTCCCCTACTTATTCCCAGGCCGGAGCATTCTGACGGCATGAGGATGGGAACGTGCCACCTCCACGGAGAGCCACGCACGCCGCACCCCAGCTGGCCGCGTTCTCCAGGTTAGATGCTGTGAACTGCCGTCGAGCAGCAGGCCAGGACCACCTCACAGCCAAAACAGGACAGGCACACTACGGAGCCAGAGTCAGCACAGCATCCTCCAGAGCACAACTGATTGCCTCTGTTTTACCAATTAAGGAGACTGAAAGCAGAAAGATCAAGAACCTTGTCTAAGGTTCACAGTAAGTGGCTAAACTGGGATTTTTTAACCCAGATCCACCTGAACTTTTCAAAGCCTCCTCTTATTTATTTATTTATTTATTTATGGCTGTGTTGGGTCTTCATTGCTGCACACAGGCTTTTTCTAGTTGCGGCGAGCAAGGGCTACTCTGTTGCAGTGTGCGGGCTTCTCATTGCAGAGCACGGGCTCTAGGCGCACGGGCTTCAGTAGTTGTGGCACACGGGCTCAGTAGTTGTGGCTCACGGGCTCTAGAGCGCAGGCTCAGTAGTTGTGGTGCACGGGCTTAGCTGCTTGGTGGCGTGTGGGACCTTCCCGGACCAGGGATCGAACCCGTGACCCCTGCACTGGCAGGTGGATTCTTAACCACCGCGCCACCAGGGAAGTTCCCAAAGACTCCTCTTATGAAAGTAACTTCAAATGAGTCTCCCCACCGTTTGTGTGTGTCGGGGGGCGGGGAGGGGGCACAGGGTACTAGGGATGGAAGACCCAGGTCAACTCAGGCTACGGTTTCAACAGATACCTGCCCAAGAATTCCAGCACTCTCGTTAGCCCCACCATCTTCACTGGGGTAAGAAGAGGACTACTTGGTTGTCCTTAAGGGGAGAGAAAAGGGCACGGGGAGAGGAGATGGCAAAGTATGTTTTCCAATGTCTTTTAACATTTCCTGTAAGGAAAGAACCCTTATCATGATATTTAACACTGCTGATCGGTGAGAAATAGTTACTTCCCACAGATTTACACTGCTCAGTGCAGTCTTTTAAGTGTCGTACAACACACTGTATATAGCTCACTTAGTGGGCAGAATTTCCAGCATATTGCAGGACGTCAATTCTTCAATACGGAGCTGAGAGTCTGGGGTTCTCCAAAATTACCTAAGTTTCCCAACTAACAAATCTTAAACTAGCAATTAACAGCTTTCCCAATACAGGGGAAAACATTAGATCAAAGAACATGGCTTATTGCTTCTGGTGACTACACCTCAAAGCCCATTAATCACCACCAACTAAAACAGACAAACAAAAAGCCCTATTTGACCAGAAATACTATACAGTATGTAACATGGGGCCTGGTTTCCTTTATAAGTACGTTTGCCAACAAAAGTTTTTTGCTATCTTCTTCAAAACTGTATTTTTTTAATAAAAAATTTTTAGGCTTCTGAAAATTGTTTCATACCTTTATTGTTGCTTTTCCAATAGAGTTTACAAAGGAAAATCTGCTGTGACATTTCAGTAATAGACATCATCAGGAAATCTTGTCTATTTATTTGCATTTGAACAGCTAATATTTCAGAGAAGAACTGATTCCACAAAGTGAAGCAAATCTTTATCAAGGGACATCCTTAATTTTTGAAAACGAAAAATTTCACACAAACACAAATGAGAGCAAAAAACAAGCTATCTTCCTGGATTGCTCTGGGGGAACATGGGCAAACCATATGTTTCCCCCATACAACACTTTCCTTCTCCACTGTGTGCTCAGGGGAACGTGAAATCTGTGATCATTTCTCATGTGCTTTTCTGTATCTCAGCTCCCACAAAGAGAAACAGGACAAAGCCATCTTCTCGTAGTTCAGGCAACAAAGAGCAATAACAAATCTTTTTTTCCCTTGATTATGTCCAGCTCTTCCTAAACTAACATTTGTGTGTTTTGTCCACTTATGGAATTCCATTTTCAGTTAAAATACCCTAAAGGCTCTGAAATCACACAATCAACTTATCCATTAAAAAAAAAAAAGTACCCTGCAACTTACAAAACATCTTTGCCAAGTTAACTGACACTGCCCTTGAGTTCTGCCATCGTCCTTACCTCCCCCACCAAGCCCTTCCTCGCCTTGGCAATCTGTTGGTTGAAAAATTAGCAATTTCCAGGACTGCACTACTCTGAAAATGCCTGTCCATTTAGCTCACTCTACCAGGAGCCCACGAGTCTTTGAGATCACATCATGGCTCTGTAATTAAAAGGAGGCTTCTCCACATGACCCATTTCCCCGTCCCTCCAGTCAAAAGGTTATTCTACACGTGCGCATTGGACTAACTAGGATGCATCTTACCTCCCCACCAATGACTGAACTTCTGTATTACTGAGCCCCCGATACACGTGCGCACGCACGCACACAAACACACACCAGCTGGGAACACAGCAGAGTACTCTGCACAGCCGTTACCGACTAAAATATTTTGAAAATGAAATGGGAATAGAAAACACAACCTCAGGGAAGCGGGTGGGCCAAATGTGTAAAATGCGTTATAAACTGCACAACTTTTTTTCTTTGCAGAAGTACCTGTTAAAGCCATAATCAGGGTAAATAAATCTGATCTCTGTCTGCATACAATATGTATTCCAAGTTAAAAGAAGCTGCGAATCCATTTTCACGCCAGCTATTGCCTGTATTTAGCTCCAAGGCCATGTAAGCGTTAAGATTCAGGGTCTGTCCCAGCAACACTGCCAACCACACACTACTGACTCCTGGCTTCGGTGAGCGCAACAGAAAAGAGGCCCTACAAGAGCAACTCGCTTTCTGTTCATTTTACCCACCCGCTGCTGACCCATTGTAAGTTACATACCAAAGATAAAGCAGAGAAGAAATGCTGTGAACACAGAAGTCAGGATTCTGGCTCCAACATCAATGACCATGAGATCTCAAAGGGTGACACAAGACTTCTTTTAAACTCTAGACATGCACAGGTAGAACAGATTTGAAGTAATTAGGCTACTTTAGGGCTCTTTCCCCTCCACCTATACTTATATTTTAGCAACTACTGCCTCACTTTATCCTCAACAATTCTAAAAGGTATGTTACACAACCACTAGTATTCTCAGTTTAAAAAGAGAGAGAGGATTTACAACTACACCAGAGACTATTAGTCTGGTAGTCTTTCAGGTGTACCATGCTAGGCTGAGAGTTTTGTAACAAAGGGTTTTAATCTCATGAAAATTTCTGTACCTTTTCATATTTGATTCACTGTTATAGTACAGTTATTACTAAGAATCACCCAGGTGAGTCAATCCAGCCCAATGAAGAATAACAGATGAGGAAATATGGCAGATAATCTAGTTTCGTAAATAAGTTCCCAGGGAGTTTCTAGGTACGCACTTACTTTGCCACTATTTTAAAGGGCTGATCATCTTAAGAGACCAATGGACAAATATTCATCTGTTCAGTTATGGGATGAAACCACAAAAAGAGCTCCAGTCAGATTCTTCCCTGACGCAGGAAACATAAGACCTTGTACTAGTTGTCAGTCCCAGTGACTAGGATGCTCTTTCAGCTTGCTGATTTAGGCTCACTTCAACATTACTCAGACCTAGCTGGCTTTGCTTTGGAAAGATGAATACTCATGGCCTTCCTTCCCCAGAGCTGCTGTTGCCACAGAGTCAGGCCACGCTACACCAGGGTAATACGAAACTTCTATGACCCTGTGACCTTCACTGCTACAATCATACACTGCGTGGCATTATTAAATTCTCTCTGCTCCCCAAATAGTATCTTTTCTTGCTGTTCTTTTCTCTCCTAAATAGTTCTTTGGCCTCTCATGTAAACACCTGTTTTCATGAAATTTCTCAAATCTTCTACAATGAGCCACTGGGTGGCCTGAAGGGGTCTGAGTTCATCTTCTAGGTTACTCTTTGCTGCCAATATACATTCTGGACTCAGGAGAACCACTCTGCCTTGTACCAGAAAACTAAAATTTCCCCCTTAATTCGGACTCCAACTATCAAATTAAAAAAAAGAAAAGAAAAAACCGTCAAGCCATCCCCTTTATTCCACTTATCTCTCCATCCTCACCTTCACAGGTAAATAGGGCGAGTACAGACTTTGGAGTTAGGACAGCCTTTGGACTTTATCCAGACTCTGCTATTGAACTTGGGTAAATTACTCAAAATGGAAATGGGACCACACCTAATATATCAGGGCTGAAATCAAGATTAAAGGAGGTAAAGTTCTCTTAGCTCGTCATAGTACATGTACACAGAACATGCAGATATTCCACAAAATAATTCCCCTTAAAAGTAATATCTACGTTTCAAAGCACTAACTTTTCCAGCTGTAGATGCATCTACTACCCTTCCACAGACACAGGGAGGGCAACGGAAATATTTACAAATAAAAGAAGCTGCTAAGCTCTGCCCTATGGAAATGGCTCTAGAGACAGAAATCCCTCACGTAGCTTAGTGTCCTAAGTTAATCATGCTGGCTGGGAGCAGAGGCAGCACTAAGGATCCTCATTGACTTAGCTGTCAGTTTTTCTGCATTACTTCAGACAGAATTTTGGTTTTGCAGATATTCCTTTTAAAAGAGAATGCCTTTAGGGGAGGCTACCGGACTTCAATTTTACAATACTATACGTGGTATTGCACAAACTCACCAGATACAACTTGGTTAGAAACAACTGGCTCCAAGAGAACTAACACAAGCATCCTTAACAACACAATCTGAAATGTTCTACTACAGATTCAAAATTATCAATGTATTCAAATGTCTCTTATGCTCTGAAAACACACTTACTTAAAAAGTACTTGAGCACCAGTAACTGTCGGCACTGTAACTTTTCTGCAACTCTGGAACATATGTTCAGAAAGTAAAAGGAGCTACAAGTGGTTGAGGCTCTTGAAAACAAAACCCTTATTTTATAAACGAAGCTGGCAGCAATGGAGAGAGAGCCTAGTCCAGGTTGGTTCTCAAAGTGTGGCCCAGAGACTCCTGGGGGTATTCAAGAACCTTTGAGGAGGGTCCACAAGGCGAAAACTATTTCTATAATAATTACCTCCACAGTAATACTTGCCTTTTCATTTTCCAAAGACTAAATGACACGTGACATCACTGCTCTGAGAGCTAATGAAATGTATGTTTGTATATTCCTGTGTTCTAAACATTGCTCAGTTTTAAGTTCTGATGTGGAAAGTATCTACAGGTATAGCCAACATGAGCAAAAGCTACTTGGGGTCCATAATAATTTTAAACAGTGCAAGAGATCCTCTGACCAAAAAGCTGGAGAGCTGCTACCCTAGGACCATGACAAATATTTTACTGTGCAAGTCTGCTGCTTCATCACAGGTAAAGAAAGAAGAGGTTTTCTTCAGAAGACAACTTCTAAAACAACTCAAGCTTAAATTCTTGCTCAGCAAAACTGCAAAAAAACCAAACAAAAAACAACAAAAAAACCCCACCACCATGAAAAGCAGCATCACCTCCAAACGCAGCTTAAGAAAACATTTCAAAGAAAAAATTTTCAACTTCCTAAACACAAGCACAACTTTCAAGAACAAGGCTTAAAAGTATTTCAACCACAGACTATAAATCTGGCTTCCTTCCATTTCCTCTCCCCTGTGGTGCCTAAAATAACAGAATTTCATTGTGGTCATTCAAATATTTAAAGTAAATGTCCCATAATAAATATGCCCTTTAGATCTCTCACAGCATTTCTCCCAAAGTAAATCCACTGACAAAGAATGGACTAGTTGACATCATGTGAAGAAAAATGTTTCCTAAATTGTTTTCAAAATGGACCTTCTTTGAAGATGGCTAACTGCCATTTCTTTCCGATACCTGCCATTCCAAATTTTCAATACAAATTTTATTCTACAGTAAAAGACTTTGGTGTTAAGACTGGAAAGGTGTTTTGCTGGCTGAGGATTTCTTCTGAGCAGTGTTAGGATCGCTGCCACGCTTGAGGCAGTGTGAGAATTACAGTAGCTGCTGTATTGTGACTACAGAAGTGGTGGAGACACACCTCCCCTCGCCCGCCTCCTTGAGGAGGAGAAGTCCATGTAGGTTACCAAATCCCAACTCTCTGGGCCAGCATCCCTACTTCCGGAAGCCCATCTGAGTAAAGGAGCAGAGAGAGATGTAACATTCCTCGTGCTGTCTCTTGTCCTGGTTTCACCTCCGGCATTTGGGCTTATGTTTCCAAATTCATCAAACAGACTTTTCCTGGTGTCTACTCTATGCCAAGGCAGGCGCTCTGCACTCTGAGTACGGGTGTATGCTTCTTTTCCAAGAAGCTGATAAAATATGACGCTTTAGATTTCAACGGCCAAGATCTCTGTTGAGGGTCCCTTGTGTTTTCTGGGCTGCTCCCTGTCACACAAGTTGGATCATAGGACTTAGCAGGCTGAGGTGCCTCAGCTCTCTCCTCTGCTTTCTGTATTTATTTTAGAATCTAACTCCATGACCTTGGATGAATTACATACTCTCTCCAGACTGCAGTTTCCTCATTGATAAAAGAGATCAGAATAGAGTAAGTAAGCAATCTCTATGGCTCCTTCAGCTCAGACACTTGTATTCAATATTTAATAAAAACAATAGAGTTATTTGTTCTTAACATACAGGCAAGTTTGCGTTAAGTACATTCTACAAACTACACTGCTGGTTTAGTGACTTTGATATGACCTCTCCCAATCTCCCCAGAAGATACACAAAATTACCTTATAAATCATGCAAATGATTTTAAGAAGGATCACAAGACACTACAAATCTCTTCGCAAACCATATATCTTCAGATGCAAATAAACTTGATGATGTATCAAGTCTTTCTCCAAGAAACTATACTAAAGCAACCCAATCTGCTCTGAAAATTCCTTTATAGCTGTCAGAGATCCCATTTAAAATGCACGTAACCATTTTGAAATTACAGTTCATGTCACAAAACTGGGCACCTACAAAGCACACAGAAGAATTTGTAATTCTTCAGAGGGAACCCTCCCCCAAAAAAACACTATTTAGATAATTTAAATAAATCCAAGATCTAACAAACCAGTTGCCCTCTTCAGGTCTTGGTTTTCTCACCTGTAAAATTAGAGGGTTGGACTAAATTAAGGTAATCTTAAGGATTCCCTCAAACCTAATCCTTAAAACGAAACAAAAACATGTACTAGAAAATAAGAGTTATAACAAACAGGCTAGTTCACGGTCAAATTATAATGGGTTTCCTAAATCGCTGGTAGTCAAAACTTTCTAAAAGCCTATCATCACTTTGGAAGGATGTCTACTGCATGGTCTCTCAACCACAGCGCTGGTGGCACGTTAGAACTCGTAATTCTTTGCTGTGGGGCTGTGCTTAATGCAGTGTGGGATGTTTAGCAGCATCCCTGGCCTCTACCCACCACATGCCAGTGGCGCCCCCATCCCCAAGTTCTGACAGACACTGCCAAATATCCCCTGGGTGGCAAAATCAGTCCCAGGTGAGAAACACTGGTCTACAGAAGAATATAATATAAAGGAGTAGAAACATTTACAAACATGGGAAGGCAGCGCAGCAAAAAATAGCACTTGACCCATCAGAATTTTATCCGAAGATATCTACCAAAAACATATATAATATATTCATCATTCTAACTGGTTGGGGTCATAAGAGGGGAGGATTTGGAAAGAAGAATCCTGAGAGCTTTTAATATGCTGATACTGTGTTGTTGTTGTTGTTTATTTATTTTATTTTATTTTATTTTATTTTATTTTATTTTATTTTATTTTATTTTTTGCGGTACGCGGGCCTCTTACCGCCGTGGCCTCTCCCGTTGCGGAGCACAGGCTCCGGACGCACAGGCTCAGTGGCCATGGCTTACGGGCCCAGCCACTCCGCGGCATGTGGGATCTTCCCAGACCGGGGCACGAACCCGTGTCCCCTGCATCGGCAGGCGGACTCGCAATCACCACGCCACCAGGGAAGCCCTGTTGTTGTTTTTTTAAATAAAGTTGTATGATCACTCCTCTCAAACATTTTGCAAGTTTTATTAAAGTTGTACACTGCATAGCAGCACGGAGATATACCCATCATAAGATAGATCAGTTACAATGATTAAACAGGATGTCTTTGGTAATTCTACATAGCTAAGCATCACACATTTGGTCAGGAACATATCATTCTCTCAAGATCTTATGTAACATTATTTTAATACGCAGAGCCTTTTCTAGGGGAAAAACCCATGGTAAAATGTAAAACAACTTCTGTGTATAATACCATAAGACCAGTCAGTTCAATCACCAAACAGATGCTTGAGGGAAGACTATCTAATGGTCTCTACACAATTTACGACTCTGACAATATCATCTTATACTTCAGGCATTTCAGGTTAATCAAAGTCTTTATTTGAAGCAAGGGAAGGAAAATTTTAGGGTATTTTATTTACTTCAAATGGTTGAAAAATTAGATGTAAATGAAGGTGATGACTCTGAAACCACCAGTAGCTACTGGCTAGAGGCATGAGCACTGGCTTGGAGAATTCCTTCAACTCAGTATACATGACTTTGTTGTGCTGGGACAGGGGGACAGTGTGGCACAGCTTGAAGATGGGAATCCATATACCAATTTAAACAATACAGTAAATCTTTGAATTAAATGTTGGTCATATTTGCTACTTATGGATGAAACATTTCTCAGGATTCCAGAAAATAATTAGAATTTTTTGCATAGGAATAGAAACTTAAATAAATATGAGAATATTTTGAGGTATGCCATCAATACAGTTGTCCCTCGGTATCCGAGGGGGACTGGTTCCAGGACCTCTGGGGATATCAAAACCAATGGCTGTATTTGCCTATCTGCTCACCCCTTAGCTTCTGAAATGTCAGTTCTCATACTTCATCTGCTAAACTCATACCTACTTTAAGACCCAGCTCATATGCCACTGCTTTCCCAACTTCTCCTGGCAAATAATAGTTGGTGGTCAGATTTTCAGGGTTCCCAAACGACCGTGACATACCTCTACCACTTAATGTTCTACATTATAATATTACCCTATTTATCTGTCTCTTTCCACAAGATTATATACATCTCTGAGGCAGTCCCCACCTTTTACATTTTATGCTATACTCTCCAAACTTGCTTCAAAATAGTTACTTGTTTCCCTGACAGTACGGTCTAACAATGTGGTGCAGACAGCAGATGCTGTATCAGCATGTAACATTACGTTGTATTCTAATACTAAACAGTTTCTCTGGGCCTCAGAACTGGGAGACTTTGTATAACTCTTCTTTTATACTGCCAAGACCAAGCAAAAAGCCTCACACATGAGAGGTTCTCAATGAATATAATAACTATCTATCCGAGAGATAGAACAGCTCCCAGTTTGTAAGAGGTGAAGAAGAAAATTAACAGATGATGAAATGCGTCCTATGAGGCGGCACTGTGTTGAGTGTTTACATGTATCACCTCATAATTCTCACAAGTTTTTGATGTTTTTGGTGGAATCAAAACTCAAAGGTCCTAGAGCCAATAGGCTAGAGCAGTTTACACTAAGTTTATGCTCCTTCCACTAAGCCACATGGTCCAACCCAAAGAACCTTGAGAAGAAAGGGAATCCAACTGGAGCCAGTGAAAGTGAGGAAAACAAAGGAAAACACTAAAAAGAGAGCCGGAGAAAGTTTTCATGAAGTAGTCAGTAATACTGAAAACTGCAGCAAATGAGAACTTGAAAACAGGTCTCTGAATCTGCCAGTCAAGGAGGTGCCCTTCCAAACGAAGTGTTTCTCTTCCATTCCTTCACTAGATCACATATGTGCCCCTTCACCCTTCCACCTTTCCTCTTACCTCAAATATCTCAACTACTTCAACATACCCCACCTATACTCACAACCATACAGGTATGAAAAATGCAGACTATGACATTCTGTACTGCAGTGCCTGTATTTTTAAATATCTAGGGCTAGGGAATTAGGACAAAATTCTTAGGAAGTCAAGCCTAAGTCCTTCAGGAATGCTCTTGGTCTTCTGTTTCTCTATCAAAGTAAAAAAGATCTATGGGTAGTAACAACTGACTTCACAGAGCATGACATAATTAGTAAGTCTGCTTACTTAACCTTAGAGAAACCACATTATCACCAGAGTAAGTACTGTAGAATCAAGTGGGATTCTCACACTACCAGCAAGCTCTCCAGTTACACAGATGTATCTAAATCCTTAGCTTATAAAAAGGGATACTTAAACTGGGACGATGGTATACTGCATACACACACGTATCTGCATCATCATTCTGTTACAGGCACTTTTTTTCAAGTTGGTATTCCACTCTGAAGCATCTCCCTTTGGCATCAAAGTAAGCGAATTTGCATGCCTTGTAGTAAGTTTCCAACAAGGTAAGGCCTGTGTGTGCCAAAAATGACTCTGAAATGTCTTTGTCTGAAAGGGACTTTTTTCTTCTTAAACTACATTGCTGCAAGTGCACTGTCATCAAAGATCTGCTGAACATCTGATTCACTAATTTGCAGAAGTACAATGGAGATTTTGCAAGGTTTCTTTTTTAAAGTCTAAAACAAAATTTTAAATGTTTCATCTTAAGCTAGAGTTGCAAAATGGCACAGAGTTCTTCCCACATACCCCTCACTCAGCTTCTCCTAATGTTAACATCTTATATAAACAAAGGATAATTATCAAAACCAGAAAAGTTAACACTGATACAATACTCTTAACTAAACCGGACACTTTTTTGGATTCGCACTCGTTTCCCCACGAAAGTCCTTGTCTCCCTCAGCCTCCCATCTAGGCATCCACACTGCAGTTTGTTTTTCCTCACGTTTAGTCTCCTCCTATCTCTGACAGCTCCTCAGCTTCTTTGTCTTTGACGGCCTGGACACTTCTGATGAGCACTAGTCAGTTGTTCTGGAGAAATGTCCTTCAACTTGGGTTTATTTCATGACCAGAATGAGGTTATACATTCTGACGATTCCAAAGCAAAGATGTGCGTTCTCCTGACTGCATCACAGTAAGGGGTCCCGGATGTTTCCAGGTCTTATCCCCGATGTTAACCATGACCAGGTGACTAAGGTAGTGTCTGTCAGGTTTCTCCACTTTAAAGTTATTATCTATTAAATAAAAGACTTTAAAAGAGTTACCTTGAGACTCTATATACCAATATGCTGTTTCTTCTCAAACTTTCACCCACTAACTTCAGCATTCAAATGTGGACTGCGCAAAACTGCCATTGTTTTGTTTTGGCCCCATGGTGATTTGGTCTTCCACATTTATTAACTGGAATTCTGCTTTAAGTAAGAGCTGTCTCTTCAAATTCATTCATTTATTAATTATTTTTATCAGTATGAATTCATGGCTATTTATCTTATCTTATGGGTTAAAATCCAATTCTATCGTAATTTATCTTGTTGCTTAAATTGTTCCAGCTTTGGCCATTAGGAGCTCTTCCTTCAGGCTGAGTTCTTTTGACAAGCCCCCACCCTTCCTTGATCCCAAAAAGTCTAGAAGTTTTTAGGATCCAATGTTCCTTGGACTATTTTACATTCCTAAGCACTATACTCAAAGAAAACCCTTACAGTCCAGCTAGAGAAGGAACAAAACAATCATTCGAAGTGATGAATCATTTACATATTATCACAATCAGCGTTATATTCCACACAGCATAACCACTAACAAAAGTTGGGTGATAGCTAAGCAAGTGAGAGCTCTGGATATCATAAGGAGTACACTTTCTCAGAATGTAATCCCTTATCTATTGCCTCTACTAACAGAAAACTTTTGTGTTCTAAAGACATACTTCATCATCAAACATTTTGTGGCGAGAGGTGAAAATTCCAGGTGGAATAAGATTCCAGTTAGTTCGACAAGTGTCCTCTAAAAACACACAATGTATTTTTCTGGCATTCTGTGGAGGGAAAGGGAAAAGATTTCAGACTCTGGAATAAGGAATAAGGGTACAAGAGCCAAGGCTGAGTGCATGTTCCAAAGAGTAAACAGCCTGTGGTGGAGGGGAGCAACGACAACACTGTTCCTTTTGACTTTATCGCGCCCTCTCCACGGCTTCCAAAGCACTAAAGAAGAGTGGGATCTCAAAAATTACTCCCTGCTTGCTTACAGATGCCTAATCACCTGCCATCCAAACATCCCCAAAAGGGTAGGGTTGGGGGTGTGGTTGCTAGAAATAGCAACCGCTGCTGAGCTCTGTTGACTTGGACAATCTTTGCCTGGGACAAATCTTAAGGAGATACAATTTACACAACAAAACGCAGGTGGTTTTAAGGGTACAGTTTGTTTTGACAAATATATAGAGCAGTGTAATCACCACCCCCAACCGAAGTTCTTTAGTGTCCTTTTCCAAACAAGCCTCACTCCCAGCTCTAAGAGACCACGGATTTGTTTTCCCTCACTGTGGACTCATTCAGTACTGGAATTATACAGTATATATTCGTTGTTTCGTATGGCTACTTTCAGTGATCAAAGTATTTTCTGACATTCATCCCTGTTGCTGTGTGTTTTGTTTACCTAGGCTCCTACTGATGGACATTTGGGCTGTTTGCAGTTTTCAGCTCTCATGAATAAAACTGCCATGCACATTCACATACAAGTCTTAGTGTGGACCTGTTTTCATTTCTCTTGGCTAAAAAAACCTATGGCAAGTATATATTTAACTTTACAAGAAACTTCCAAACTCTTTTTCAAAAGTGACCGTACCGTCTTACACTTCCTCCAGCAAAGTATGGACATTCCAACTGCTCCGTATCCTCAACAGCACTTGCTACTGTCAGTCTCTTTGAGTCCCTCTAGTGCATGTACAGTAGCGTCTCAATGTGACTTTAACTTGCAATTCCCCAATGACTAAAGATGCTGAGCCAACTTTTTGTCCAGGATGCACTTTTACACAAATGCAGTTGATGGTTTCCCGGAAACAATAAGCTTTTATAGTATTTGTGAAGATCGAGAAGCTTGCCAATACGATAAGTGTGGAAGCTGAGTGATGGGCAGAGAGGCTGATGTCTCTACTTTTGTGTTTAAATTGTGTCCACTGAAAAAAAGTTAAAAATAAACCAGAAGCCTGCTGGGTTGCCTGCCCAGAGAACATCTTATTGAGGTACAATAATTACTGAGGTACAATAATTCTCAATAATCTTATTGAGAATATCTTACTGAGATACCTCAGTTAAGACCTCAATTGAGGTCTTAACTGAGGTACAAGGATTCAGAAAGAAGAGAATGAAAGTAAAGACAACTACTTGTCTAATTTAGGTACAGAGTAATGGAATAAAAGCATTTTGACTCTGAGCTATAAACAGCTTTTCAAGAACCTACTATCAACTAATTCTTAAAAATTACCCAGCTGATCCAGACGAGTAAGAGTGTATATACGATATAAAGGTCTGTACAAATCAATGCATTAGATGGAGACACGTGGCAAGACTAGAAAGGTGAGCTGCATGGATACCTGCCACCTTGGATGACACAATGGAAATCTGAAAGGGTTCAGTGAACTGGAATAATGGATTTGATATCAGACAATAGGATGTCACAGGAAAGCAATATTTACGGAGGTAATCTGCTTGCTGCATTTCTTAATCTGAATGTAACTGGTCTAGTGAAAAGAGTCATAGATGTTAAGAAAATGGAATTTTACTGCTGGTTCTCTTACCAATTTGCAGAATGATTTATAAGAACCACAGCCTTCAGCCTCAGTTTTCCCGTTAAGAGAGAAAATATTGGGTTGGCCAAAAAGTGCCTTTGGTTTTTAAGTAAAAACATAAGACACATTTTTCATTTTCACCAATAACTTTATTGAATGTATTCACCCTTTTGTTCCACTACCTTCTGCCATTTTCAGACAACTTCATAATTCCACCTTCCCAAAACTTTTTATCTTTTTGAGCAAAGAAGTGTTCCAAGGTGCCTTTTACAGTCTTCCAGGGAACTGAAACTTTTTTCCATTGAGAGGTAAAGACCGAAATCAATGGAAATCTGAAGGTGCAATGTCTGGTGAATACAGCAGATGAATCAGAACTTCCCAGCCAAGCTGTAACAGTTTTTGCCTGGTCATCAAAGAAACGTGCGGTCTTGCGTTATCCTGATGGAAGATTATGCGTTTTCTGGTGACTAATTCTGGATGCTTTTCACCCAGTGCCACTTTCAGTTGGTCTAACTGGGAGCAGTACTTGTTGGAATTAATCTTTGGCTTTCTGGAAGGAGCTCGTAATAGAGGACTCCCTTCCAATCCCACCATATACACAACATCACCTTCTTTGGCTGACGACCGGCCCTTGGCGTGGTTGGTGGTGGTTCATTCCGCTTGCCCCACGACCTCTCCCGTTCCACATTATTGTACAGCAACCACTTTTCATCGCCATCACAATTTGTTTTAAAAGTGGAACATTTCTGTTACGTTTCAGTTGATTTCAGAGAATCACACGTGGAAATACGGTCAAGAAGGTTTTTTTTGCTTAATTTATGTGGAACCCAAACATCAAAGCGATTAACACAGACAAGCTGGTGCAAATGATTTTCAATATTTGATTTGGATATTTTGAGTATGTCAGCTATCTCCCACGTGGTATATAATGTTGATTGTTCTCAATGAATGTCTCGATTTGATCGCTATCAACTTCAGCTGGTCTACCTGACTGTGGAGCATCGTCCAGCAAGAAATCTCTAGCACGAAACTTCCCAAACCTCTTTTGACACGTTCGATCAGTCACAGCACCCTCTCCATACACTGCACAAATCTTTCTGGGTGTTTCAGTTGCGTTTTTACCTCTCTCGAAATAATAAAGCATAATATGCCGAAAAGGTTGCTTTTCTTCCATCTTCAATATTAAAATGACTACACAAAAATTCACCAATTTTGATAAGTTTTTTTTTTAATGCACGCTGATATGATAGCTGTCACAATTCAATCTAACAAAATTGTTTCAAACCAAGTTAAAGACAACTAAGCACTACTAGAGCCACCTTACAGAAAAAAACAAATGAACATTTTGGCCAACCAATACCTCTCCTACTTTCTTCCCAGTACAGGCGAGATAAAATGTTGGAACCAGCAAAACATACACTTGGAGGGGGCAAGTATAGCAGAGCTATTTTGGTTTTCACATTCACACACACACACTTTTGTATGCAGTCACAAAGCAAATGCAAGTTTTCAAAACTTTGGTTTTAGTAAAAACAGAAGAATGCTTCCCCAAGTTTCATACCAATATATGCCTCAGAGAGGTGATACTACATAAAAAAATCATTCAATAAGAAAAAAAGACAAGCCTTAATTGCCACACTACATTTACTGAGCACCACCAGTCATGAGCGAATTTGCCAAATAGTTCTTTTTTTAAAGGTTTTTAAAAACTGTATTCCCAATTCCTTGTATTATTAAAGACTACATGGAAAACAATTTAATTTAACCTTCTTCTGGTTACTTTAGGCTATTAAACTGAAATTCCCTGGAGAAGGGCAGACCTGCTCTAGCTCTGTAAAGCCCATACAGCTGTTTTCACGGTGTCGATCAATGATAGTGTCCTATACTCATGCCATCTCTGTTACCTAGCAGCTGTCCACTGTTCCTCCTGTTAAGAGCCATCCACACCCATACCCAGACCTCATTCTGGGAAACTGGAATGCACGTAAAATAACATGCTAGAATTGAGAACACAATTCTTTCAGAAGGAGATTACAATGTATTCAATTTCTGACCACTAATTCAGGGCCTTGTCCAAGTGTCTTTTTTTTTTTTTTTTTTGCGCTATGTAGGCCTCTCACCGTTGTGGCCTCTCCCATTGCGGAGCACAGGCTCCAGACGTGCAGGCTCAGCGGCCATGGCTCACGGGCCCAGCCGCTCCGCGGCATGTGGGATCTTCCCGGACCAGGGCACGAACCCGTGTCCCCTGCATCGGCAGGCGGACTCTCAACTACTGTGCCACCAGGGAAGCCCTCCAAGTGTCTTTTGAAGGAACTTGTTCTCTTACATAAGTTACTACTGCATCAAATCCATCAATCATAAAAAATACATTTAAAACTTCCTCCCATACCTAACAGTTCTTAACAAATAAACCACAGCCATGTAATCTCAATATGCATGCACATGCCAAACTTAAAATCTAGTAAGGAAAACTTCAGGAAGACAAAAACTCATCAGTAGTCGTACTCATGTTATAAGGAGAAAATGTTAACTCCTGGGAACAAGAAAATAGTAAATCAAGACCAAAACCCTTCCCTTCAAACAGGAGCTAGAAAATAATACTCTTGATTGGCAGGGATACGGGTGAGGACATCAGGACTAACCATTAAAATCTTCATCAGGGTAGAGGTGTTTCCTACCCAACAAATGACTCCTAAAGAGCTAGCAAATTCAATTCAGAACTTTTAGAAAAGCATAAAACTCTAAATAATACTACCAATTTATCTTCTCTATTGTACTTTTAACAGAACTAGCTTCATTCAACCTTCTCAACTACTGAAGAATATGATGAACAGCTTGCTGATCATGTTTTGGCAAAACTATACATACTCTGCCACAGAGTTAACAAAAATATGAACATGTTTAAAATAGAAGAAGTGATAAAGAGAGCAAGAGGGTCAATCGTGGGGGGAGGCACAGCATACAGCGACACCTCCACTCAATTTTTGAGTTGTGAAAAGTTAGTTACCCACAGTTCAAGATCCACAGGCTGCAGAGACTAGACTGGACAAGGGGGCTAAGAGCCACACTCTTTCTAAGTTCCTGAAAACCCCATCTCTTGGTCAACAGGATCTTGCCTGAAGCCCCAGCACTGCCGGTGCACAGCGAGACGCCAAGAGAGGAAATCAATGGTGCTTCGAAAAAACCAGAAGCCTGTCTCTCACTTTTGTTCCTTATCAGGGAGGATGGGGTTCAAGCGCGTACCTTAAGGGTCTAGTAAATGCAAAACTGGCCCCAAACTAGATGTTACAAGAAAATAAAGGTGAAAAAGACAGGGAGGCCATAATGAGATTCAGCAGGATAAATACCCCAAAAGGTACGAAGTGTATCAGAATTTTGTTCAAAGGGGAAAATACATCCAGTTGGTGTGATGAAAAATATGCTTAAGGGGGAGGAGGTTTCAAGTGAAATGTAGGGAATAAACAGGATTTTCAAGCTTTTGAAGACCTTGGACTTGTAGTCATAATGTGACCTAGAGCAGTTGCTAAGTAGTATTTGGTGAGGTAGAAATAGGTGTTTCTTGACGAAATAAATTTGAGAACTATACGTCCTAGTATCCCCTTTAGAGTTCACAACAGACGGTAAACACTGAAGACCAAAAAGCTCTACACTGAATCTGCATAGCATTGTTTTTACCCAATGATCCCACATTGCTTTGATCACAGAACCTTCTTTGGTTTTGCTATTTTCCCTATTACATTCATTGAATTTCTAACTTTCATACGGTGTCCTTTTCATGTTCCATCTGTCTTACCATCGAACTAAATTAAAGTATGAGGATTGGTGCTCTTTTTTTTTTGAGGAGAGCGGGATGGGGGTAGTATTTTCTGTTATCCTAAAGGAAGATGTGGTTCACTGTTTTCTCCTTTTTTCTAGTAATAAAAGTTAATTCCCCAAAGTGCTATGTGTCTGTGATAAAAGTTTGAGTTAGCAACCAATAGGGTAATGAGTTTATGCATTTCACACATTACAATTCCCAGGGTAATCTTATTGTGGTTGCATGATCATAACTGCCATCCAAGAATGCAGAGACTGGAGAACACCTGCAGAGGCTGCTGGAGTACACTGGCTACTCTCTCTCCTTTGCTTAGTTTCAAAGTAATTGTTTTTTAATAATAATGAAAAATTTCCTTTATTTTATAGATGAGCAATAGGCTTAGGGAAAGCTAGTAATCTCTTCTCAAGAATTTGGGTTTAATTTGCCTCTCCACACAGTGGTAAGTGCCTAACCAAGACTCCTAAAAAATTTTCCCAGTTTTTAGCAGAAGGGTCAGTGCATAACTAAAACTCTTATGCATCTACTCCAAGCCCCAACTGATGTCACGTTTTCTTAATCTTACCAGAGGTCAAAGGGAAATTTTTACACCTCTACTTTCCAACGCCAACTGAGATGTCAACAATATTAATATGTGCCACCATGTCAGAAAGGTTAAAATATGGGAATGTGACAGAGCAGGCAAAACAGGGTGTGACGTGATTTACTCCTCTGGACCACTCTATGCCTGTCCACAGTCACTGCTACCACTGCAGTAAAAAGACATCGTGCTTAACAATAAAACTGGATTAAAAAAACTGAATCAATTTTTAAATACTCTTAATATTCTCGTTTTGAGGACTGCTTTGATTTCTTCCCCTCTACTCCCACTTAATCCAAAATATTTAAGTATTTCATTAATACTTATCCCCTAAAAGCTTCAGACCACATGTCTATCTAGTGCCTTTAAAATAAAAATTCTCCAAATGATCCAAGAGAAGTGCTCTCCTTAAAAGGTCCTGGGGCCCAAGAAGAGAAAGGAAGCAAAACATGGGTTAATAAAGGGAATCATGAGACATCTATAGTAATAAAATTTTCCCAGAAAAATACCAGCTTGTATCCCTGGGACATATTTAGTCACTGTGCTAAGTGCTGAGGAAACAGAGATAAAGAATACTATGTGTATCGCAAATATATTCTTCAGTAGTTCTTAACTTGGGTGAGTACATGGGTACCTCTTGGAAACTTCTGCAAATATGCTGACTATTAACCTACTCAGAAAAAAGCACAAACAAGTAAACGTCTGCGTGCAATTTCAGATTTGTAGATCCCACAGTTACAACTGGTCCGGCAAATACCAGTTTGTATAAAAACAAACAAGAACAACAGGGATGACTGGCTAAGATTCCATCTGGGACTTTCAGAATCTCAGGATGTTACTGCTGAAGCTGTCTGACTTTTCCTTTATCAACTATGAAAATTGCAAATGCTGAATTTAAGTTGAATCAGTCCTTGAACAGTATCCATAAACTTAGCTAAATGGAAATGACTGAACATGGCCACACATAAATGCCATCCTACCTTTTTTCTATAGATACAGTCACCGACATTATTCCCAGTACGGTGCGGACAGAACACCCACATCCAAGAATCATCCCATCTTTCCCTCTCCACCCTGGTCCCATCATTACCATTTATTAGAGAAGAATTAACACAGAGTATAGGTTTAAACTTGCTTATCTATTCTTCAATTGAGTTTTTGCTTGTGTATTAATTTCCATAACTAATAAATGGTAAGCATTTTGTGACCCAAGAATAGTTTTTATTCTTTCTTGAAATATAAGCCTCTGTAAAATATTATCTTGAAGATTAAGAAAAATCACCAATGTCTAGTATTACAGGATGTTGTGTTTCTTTTCTCCTGTGACACCTTGGACAATAGCCCTGAATTCAAAATCTGCACTTTAAAGTCCTCTCAAAATAGAAATGTTTTGGAATATGTTTCAACATGAGGGAATAAGACTTTATAAAAAGATTTATTCGATCTCCTTCATAACTGAATCCAATGGCCCAGTTTGAAAATGTACTGGTGATACCTCAAACAGATCCCTGACTGAATTGATCGGGGCAGACTAAAATGGGGTAGCTTGGGTGAGGCAAATTCCACAGGCTTGTGTAGAAAAGCCATCCATATAAAAATCCATGTATATACATACATATATATATGTGTGTGTGTAATGAAATAATCCCAGTTCATGGACGGCAAAGGCAGCTTCCAAAAGCAGAAACGTAGCCTCTCTTGGAGGCCTCCAAATGAAATCTCAACCTGCCTGGGAGAGTGAAGAGCCTACCTTTTCCCACCAGTCAGCCTTCTTTCCTGATGAAAACAGCATCCCAGTGTTACCTTGTCTCAATTTCATCTCAGACACACCATACCCCTCTTCAGACAGACACATACACATGCCCACCCACGCCCCTTGAGCAATCCCCGAAATCCACCCCACACAAGTTCCACACCCCCCAAAAGCACATGGTCTTCAAACACACACACCATGACACCAACGAAATAAACACAAATACACCACCCAAATAAACCAGTGCTCCTAATTCCACCCAAAAGATACATACTCCGGTACCTTCCTTCTGTCACTTCACTTGATGACATGCATGTAACAAACAGAATATGACTTAAGTGATCTGAGAATAAAGAGGGAGTGCAGCTTCCTCCTCATTCTCTCTTGGACCACTGAGAGAAGCCAGAAGTCATGTGTTGAGGACGCTTACAAAGCCTTAAGGAGAGGTTCATGTGGTGAGCAGCTAAGACCTCCTGCCTTGCCTGCCAACAGCCAGCAAGGAACTGAGGCTTTCAGCCAAGTCATGTAAGGACTAGTTATCTTGAAAAGCAGATCCTCTGGCCCCAGTCAAGCCTTCAGATGACTGCAGCCCCATCCAACACCTTGATACAACCTCATTAGCCAGAACACCCAGCTAAGCCACCCTCAGATTCCTAACCCTTTTAAAAGGTGTGTGAATTTGGATAAAGGTGCTGACAAGGTACAAAATTCCAGTTATAAAATTAAATAAGTACTGAGTATGTAATAAACAACATGATGCCTACAGTTAACACTGCTGCTCTATGGTAATTTGAAAGGTGCTAGGAGAGTAAATCTTAAAGTTCCCATCATAAGGAAAAAATTTTTTGTCTCCTTTTGTTTGGTATCTGAGGCAATGGATGCTAACAAAACTTACTGTGGTTATCATTTCACAATATATGTAAGTCAAGGGATGCTATACACCTTAAACATATACAGTGCTATATATACGTGTGTGTGTATACTCAGGTGTCAATTATATATCAATAAAACTGAAGAGAAAAAGGTGTGAGATAACATTTGTTTTAAGTTGCTACTTTGGGGATAATTTGTTACACAGCAATAGATAGTTCAAACAGACACCTGCTTCCCACATTTCTCAAACAGACAACAGTTTAAAAGTAAAGAAAAATGCCTATGAAAGAGGATGCAAGTTCCATGTTAAACACATTGATTTTCTACAAAACCTTTACCGTTATACATTCTGATCAGATCTACTCTAGAGGGAATAATGGTTAATTCAAGGAAGCCAGAAGTGAATCTTAATTAATATAAGTAACTCAGCTCTGACCTCCTAGTCAACTCTTCAGATACTCAGTTAAATATTATCAATAATATTTATTGCATTCTTTTAGGCCAGGGGTCAAACTTTTTCTGTAAGAGGCCAAACAGTAACTATTTTAGGTTTTACAGGCCAAGAGGCAAAATCAAGACGATTATGTAGACACTTAAACCACCACCATTTAAAAACGTAAAACCATTCTGAGCTCCCAGGCTCAGAATACAGCTGGTGGGCCAGTTTGCCGATTACAAGTCTAGACTACAGAGAGCATACGGTTTCTCACACTAAAGCAAATCCAAAGCTTTCAGTGTCTGTATGTCAAAGGACTTCCCCATAGGTTGCATGTTATGCAAGTCTTAATAAAAAAGCAACAGAAACTAGAATAGCTGCTTTTTCATAAGAGAACAAGACTTGCCATTCCAAAGTTAAAACAACATCAACACCAGAGCTCTAAGAACAAAGACACGCACATTCCTGTCAAACTGGAAAAAATGTAAATTTGTTTCAGTCAGGATATTAAGGGCAAGAGAACGATGGTGGTAATGTTCCCAGAAAATAAATTTATCATTAAACAAGTAAGGGGTTTGAGTAGTAAAAATGACATACTAGTTAACCAATACAACAAGGAATCATACAATTCACCTTCAACTATTGCCATTATCACATCCTCTCGTTTTAAAATTCCTCAAGTGACAGGTTTCCTAATTTATTTTTTTAAAAAAGAGCGTGCAGCTCTGCAAACTCAACATATTTGGGCCACTGGATGCCTAAAATGAGGTTAATCCTATTAAATTAGCCCTTGTAACAATATAATAGGAGACTCCCAAGTCTAGTCCTTATACTCTGTGACTAGCTGTTCAAACCTTTCCCAGTCATTTGCATTCTCTGAGATTCAGATTCTACATGATGGAGCTCAAGTTTATTACATCTGAATCCTCTGAATGACAAAAGACCATGATTCTTATATTTAAAACAATTATGAGAAAGCCTAAAATAACTTAATTCTGTCTACTTAACTGCTATTAGGCGGTAAGCAGGTGTTCTTATAGTTTAAAAAAAAAGGGAGAACAACAATGAAAAAAATTAAGGGCTGGAAGGTACACCATTTGCTTATGTTCTTGTATTATGAAAATTTTCTAAGAAGCCAGTGAAATGTTTTCTAAAGGGAATGCCAATTTCATTGTTTAATTTGCCTTAAGACAGTGTTTTGTCTCTGTCTCTAAAATTATAGACCCATTAATCTTCTCAGTAGAAATCTTTTTCCCCCAGTAAAGGTCTCCTGTTAAATGTCCTCTCTTAAGTGGAAATATCACTGACAGTGCTTGCAATCGGTCTCGTGGGCCAATCAATGACCCTGAAAACCCCCATAGGAAAAATAACAGGATCAAGATCCATCTGCCACAAATGGGTAGCCAGGTACTCACTGGGAAATTATACATAAAGTCTTGCACTCACTTGGTTAACGCAGTTTTCCTGCTTGGTGGCTGAGAGCATTTAAGGAAGACCTCATTATCCTATCTTTGACATCTAGTGACAGGTAAGGATCCAGTTTGAATCCAAGTATACTACGTATTGAGATATTGTTTAAAGCCTTCAATATTTTAGACATACTTAGCATAAAGCTGTGAATGTATTTAGAGTCCATACTGAAGTAAAATTCTTTAAAAACTGAAAAATATTAAGTACACTAGAGAAATCCAATGCTTTAAGAAAACTTACATTTTCTCAAAACTCTAACCATTATTCTACCTCCACTGTATACCACAAAGGAGGCAGTGGATTATAAATTTTCTTAACCACAGATTAAATATTTATATATCTAAAAAAATCAATACTAATGAAAACCAGAGCAGACAATTAGGACCAGGAAAAAGGATATACAGCATTGACACTGTCACTCTAGTTACTCGAAATTCAAATTTTGGCTGAGTTTCCCATGGCTCCCTGGTACTTCTAAAAACCAATGGGCAACAGTCTCCACTTAGGGCCACTAGATCCTTAAGGGAGAGAATTTAGGGACAAATGGACTGTTCAGTCTCTCTAATCTTTTGTTATCAGTAATTTTTTTTTGGGGGGGGGAGCAATTTTTGGGAGAAGCTGAACAAAATGAGCTGGAGGAGGAATTTTCTGATGAGGACCTGGGTGCCAGCAACCAGATACAGAGGTTAAGTCCTAAGGCATGACAATTGCGGCACTTAAACCAGGCCAACGACCCCCTTGTCAAGTGAACAAGCAGAGGCAGCTGCAGGCAGTCTCGTTTTTTGTTATTTATAGAGAGCCCACCTCACCACATGTACAGGTACCAAACTGACCCCCCTAAAGTTCTACATGATAGGCGATGGAGGGTGATTTTTGCCTGGAAACTTTTCAGAAGAGCTGCCCACCAAGATCACAGAAAGGCCTTCATTTTACTGCCATGAATACTGTGGCTTTGCTAATGCTTTCCAGTGAGCTTAAGCCTTAGGCTTCCTGCAAGGCTGGTCATTAGCGAAAAAAACAGTGGTGAATCCCCATGTATTTTATTCCCTGGACAATTAAAAGCAGGAATTAATGGGGGGTGGGGAGCCATCTATGATTACCTTTTTTTCCTTGGTTTATGTATTACAAGGCGTTTTCTTTTAAGCTGTGAAGTTAAGTCCAGACAAAAAAGAGTAGTAGTTAACCATGTTCTCTTGGTTCTTCCCTGTGAGAAAATACTTAGCTCAATTTCTTCTGTTTTACAGATGACACAAATGAAATGCAGATACCTAGCGGTCTGCCAAAGGCTTTACTGTTATGTAGTGTCTTCTGACTCCTGGGTACAGTGGTCTTGATCCTTTTATCCCATAACATTGCCTTCCTTATAAAATTCATGTAAATATTCTGAAAGTAATATTCATAGATATGTGAAAATACACTCCTAAATATTAGACATGTATCCCAAGACTCATCTGCAATTAATAAGCAGGTGATTTAATGAACAACTGGTTTGCTTGCCAATTTTAAACTTAAAAAGGTATGAATTATCCCCATTTCCTTGAAAAAAAAAAGGTGCCCAGAAAAGTCGTAACTACTTAACTTACGTCCATAAATTTTGCTACCACTGAATAACAATTTCTCTAAAAATAACCACTCTTTATAAACCACTATTTCTCCACAGTGACCCTTTAGCGTCCATCCTGCAAAGCCCATGGAGGACACATACCCAGCACAATTTCTCTCCCTTCCAAACCCAGAGCAAACATAGCAGAGCCCAAATGGGGCTCTAGAATCCTCAAAACAACACTCTTGAAGGCTTTAAGATAAAGCCCGTATGCTGCTCAGTATCTCCAGCCTCAGAAGTCTCTGAGTTCCTATCAACTCTCCTATTTATTTGGTTCTATAGACATATACAAGCTAATGGAATTTGTGTCCAGTTACCTTGCATTTTATTCATTCATTCAACACACGCTGTTATCTCAAGCACTGTGCTAGGTGCTAGAAATACTCCATGGTGAGTAAAAACAGGCTGATCCCTGCTCTTAAAGAGCTAGGTCTAAATAGTGAGTCAAACTAGCAAATAATCACACACATACATAGGAAATTACAACTGAGGAAAGCATTCCAAAAGACAGGAACATGAAGGGCACATTCAAAGAAAAGTGGCTTTGGGGGGGCGGTGAGGGAGTTAACCAGAATGGGGGGAGGGAAGAGTCAAGGACAGGCAGTCTCAGATAGGCAGACAGACAGTCTCAGATAGGCAAAGTATGGAAAATGGCCCTGTAGTTGGAAGGAAGATAGTATGGTAATGCGAAGAGCAAGGTGGCAGATTTGCAGAGACTGGGCACCAGAAGATGAGGCCAGAAGGACAGGCAGGGAGCCAGATCAACACTATTATTTAGGGAGCATGTGCTCAGCTACTGTAAACCCTCTGTACTGTCTACTATAGTGCTATTTAACCAGAAAGGTAAAATTCACTAGCTGAATGAAAAGTTAAATTCAACAACAGGAATATGCTGAAATACCAAGAGACACAAAAGTTGCTAAAGAAATGAACAGCTTGGTAGGCAATCCTACCAGATTCATATCACTGATAGCCAACTATGTTTACCACTAGATCAGTGACTCTCAGAACTGACTGCACATTAGAATCAACAGGGGAGGCTTTAAAGAAGAATGAGGCTCTGGTCCCACCAACAGAGACAATGATTTAATGGGTCCGAGATGGGGCCCACCTATGCAAAGGTTTTGTGCTCCCCAGGAGACTAACGTGACGTCTGCATGGAGAACCATCTTTCTTAGGGATACTCTCCTAACAAGCCTCTCAGAAATAGCCTTGTGTTTCTCATAGCCCTTCCTTAACTGCTAGACACTGCCCCCGATTCCTCCTAGACTTAACCCAACTGCTGGGGTCCCCAGACATATCTGAGGAGCTAAGTCGCAGGAACCACACTCATTCTTTCCACACCCTTTCAAACAAGCAAGTTGGTATAAAAAATGAGGTGGGGATGGAGTGACGTGCTAAGCTGGAATAAAAAAAACCACCCTGAAAGTAAGTTCAGTCTTCAATACTCTACTCAAAACTCTTGTCTGTGGGAAAGGAGTAAAATCCCTAAGGTGGCAGACAAAACAAGAAGGGTGACTTCTGTCCAAGAGAAGCTTCCCCCCAACCCACAACACCAGCAGAAAAAAAAAAGGAAAAAGAACAGGGAAAGGGAAACCACTGGATTCGTGTCTGCTTGCTGTCTCAGGCAAAAAGGTCTGAGAAACCAACAGAGAATATTAGACAGCAGGATGCCAAGAACAGGAGGAGGAGGGCATTCAAACCTGCTCCTGAAGCTGCAAGCATCAAAACAGTCTTAGGAACTCAAACACAAGTCAATGTAGGTCAACCCTTGAGCTATTAAAATTGCCAGAGTTTAAGCAGAGAGACTTTGCCTATAGCTTATGTTTGTTATATAAGAAAATTGCTTGTCGATGTTATCTGTAATAATAGGATTCTATCCCCGAATTCTGGTTATATACAAAGATAATGTTTATAATAATTCAAAATTAAATGCAACTTATGAGTAATTTTAGATTTCACTGGCAACTTTGGATTTTCCGTGCGTATCTCCTGAGTATGAGGATGATGCACAAAGCATAAAGATTTTAAGTAAGCAGTTTTACAAAGGAAAAAAAAATCAGAATTTGCTGAAAATTATCTCAAAAGATGCGATGCAATTTTCACCTTCTCTATTTTAAAAGTGAAGCCATTTTAAGAACAATTACAGGTGACACAATGAGAAAAATTAGCTCTCTCCAAGAACTTTCCATTCTAAGATGAACCTGGGCCAACTGTAAACGACACCATCCTGGCACCATTATTTGAAGTCATTTTCCATTTAAAGAGTCTCACATCAATGGCAGAAGTGCCTTTCGTTGTCTAGCCCACTTAATGCCCCCAATTTCTCCCCAGTTCCACTGGCCAGAACATACAGAGCTGACGTGAGTGACAGTGGATTACTGGGATTCTTAATGCCTTTACTTTTGTTAGCTACAGGCTGAACCCTGGGCACTGTGCCTGAACTAACATTGAACTGTCAGCCTAACATCAAGTGTCTTGAGGTGAGTCCTGAAGGAATTAATGAAATAAAAAAAAGGTCTGCTCAGCAAAATGCCTCTCACCTCCAAACTTCTAAGTTTCAAACATACATGAAATGTTTATTCTTTAAATCCAGGAACAAGAATATTTCATTCCACCTTTTTGATGACATAATAAAAAACACTTTTCATTCAGATTTTTATTTCCTTCCCGGAAAATTACACGTCAAAGAAAAGAGATGACTTAAAAATGCCATCCAATGGAAGTCCTTCTTTTAACGATGGCTGCATTCTTGGAAATGTGTCCTATTTCATCATCATCACCACTAAGGCAACAGTATGTCTTTGTGTTTAGAACGTTAACTTAATATAAATCTTTGGACTGGCAGAAATAAGTCAAAATTATTTTATAATACATCAGGCATCTTTTACAAATACAATACTTTTCATGTGGTACTTAAAAACTGTTTCTATAAACTCAGCAATTTCATATTCTTAAAATCATATTCTGTACCTTTATATTTCACCCAATTGGTGTAGTTTAAAACACACAAAAAACACTAAATTTTTTTCTTACTAAAACCTTTTGTTTGTTTGTTTGTTTTTTTGAAGAAATGAGCCTGTTCACACTAGACTAAGCTCAATGCCGTACAAATGAAAGACTTCACAGTTCCCTTTTGGACATTATGGTCTAGACCTATAAATAAAAACATTCAGAACATACACAGTAAAAAAACAAAAATATCTTATCAAGCTAAACAGTGCATTCGGTAGACTGGTGAATAAAATAGGCAAAGGAGTACTAGCAGCAAGCTGCAATAAATCATTATGACTCCCTATAGCATAGCTGCACCTCCTGATATTATAGGAATCTACTTGATTCAAATCTCTGGGGTAACGTTACTGAGGGGAGGAAGCTGATAAGCTGATATAAGGCATTTCAGAAAGAAATGCAATTAGAAAGGAGGCTTGCAGACAGGAACAGAAAGCTTAAATGAAGTGGACTGCTGTGTATAAACCTGTAAGATCTATATAAGGCAAAGAAGTGTGACGACATCAGAGGGGGAAACGTCATCTGTCCAAGGAAGGGGCTTTGGCATATAAAACAACAGAAACAGTGGACACAGCCAAATATTTGAATGATAAAAATTTTACTTTCATTTCTTCTTCGGGTGGTTAATGTAGTTAAGTTACTCAAGTGTCAAGTTAGTTACCGGACAGAGCTCTTCGGTTTACTTTCAAACATATGTAGTAATTGTTATTTTTCTCCCCCAATTCAAAATTTTTACAATACGGTACCATCATTCATTCATCAAATGATCTCTTTAAAACAGGGAGTATGCATTTCCAAAGTGGTTAAAGATCCTTCCTCACAGTAAGGCTAATGTTCAGGATAACAGAACAAACATATAAAGGTCTGACTTTTAAATAATAATTAGTAAACAACTTGAACAAAAACACGTAATGTTTCCAAAGAAATCAAAACGAGCTTCACCAAGCTGCCAGCGCCAGCTTGGGTGGTAGTTCTCCACCAAATCTGTAAAGGCAACGCCTCAAGACGCCCACACGTTAAAGGCAGTATTTCACCCCGCCCCAGCTTCCACCTGACCCGCGCTTTTCTCTGCCGTGTAACGCCTTTCTCTGCAACTCGAGTTAGTACATCATACTAACACCACGTACGTTCTGGATGGCTTATGTCTATCCTCATCTTTAAAATGGAAGTAACACTAGGTGTCTCCAGGGCTGCTGTAAAGATAAAAGTACATGCCTCATACCAGACCTGGCATATCATGGGTCCCTCAATAAATGGTTATTATTCCACCTCCCACTGTGGATCAAAGTACAGCTCACCTGAGCTACTTCTACTACAAACCTCCAGGCCTCTAGTATTGTCCTTTCTTTAGTTTACCACAAGAGTGTCAAAGTTCATTCTTTCTCTGTCACTGATTTACACCACTCCCTTCCTCAAAGTATCAGCACGAGTTCCCACGTGCACTGGGAGCCGGATCTAAAGTTCTTACCTTCACAATCAATTGCCAGGAAGCACTGACACTTCTAGACATACTCCAGAGGATCCTTTTGTCTGGAACACTCTTCTGCACCCCAATCCAAGCCACAGTGTCATTCTTGTTCATTATATCCCCAAGCCTCACTTGTTTCCTTGACTCAACAAGTATTTACTGAACATCCACTGTATGCAAGACCTTATGTATTAACCTCTTTGACTGACAAAAGAGGTGAGACCTAGAAACCTCTCAACAATTCAAACTTAGAATCTGTTCGGTTTCACTAACACTTCACACTTCTATTTTGCTGCTTTCTCACTTTCAACACACTTGCTCATACATCCTCCTCAAGCAATTCTCTCAAAACAACAATTTCACAAATGAGAAAACTATGAGAGGCCCAAGAATGGTACTGACCATTGGAATATTCCGAGGGATATTCAATGGGAATATTCCGAGGAGGGGGAAATATATGCAAGGGGAGAGACAAACAAGTAAGTGCGGGGAACGCCGAATAATTTGGGCAGCCAAAGCACATGATCACCGGTAACAGAAAGGACTGTAGGTGTTCACCAAGTGTTTGGGTTGCTGGAAAACTAAAAGCATATGCCAGGTGGTGAAGTCTCAAGTACAAAGAACATCTCTGCTGTGGGTTTTGTTTTGCATTTGTAAATTCACATAAGAATTGATTATACCACATCACAGTGTCCACAGCCTTTTTCAACCTGAACCACAGAACACCAAAAAGTCATTTCATTGATTATTTTCTCAAGTCTCCCGAGGATATAGATAGGAATACACACACACACACACGTATGGCTCTGAACGCATGGGAGAGAAGGTAATTCACTATCTCCAATGGAAGCCTTAGAGCAGTAGAGATTAATCCTCTTCAGAACCATTTAAGGAAGTCTGTTGGGTTTAAGAACTCTGTGCAGGCATTCTAACACTGAATACAGAATGTATAGAAACTCAACCTGAGGCTTCTGCTCTTATCTGAAAGTTAGTAGACGGTAAGGAATTTCCATTGGTGTTATAGTTTTTTCTCAGAGGCGAAAGGGGGAAAGGCAGCAAGATATGCTAGTTTCCACAGTCTGTAAAGTATTTGCAAATAATTTAATTGCTAAGCATATCAGATGATGTTTTTATTTAGAACAAAACTGGGTAAAAAAATTACAACCCATGAAATTTGAGGATTTGGAGCTGGAAAGCACTACAGAGATCTATTAAATATAAGCCTTTTATCTGATAGGTTAGAAAACAAAAGCCAGGAAAAGTTTAGAGTCACACCCTGTGCTCAGGCAGAGGCTGCATGGAGCTCAGGCCTTTGCAGGCACTCTGCATTTGCGTTCACTACCCGTCCTCTTTACAGCTGACATACACCACTTCAAAATAAAGGATTTATAATGGAGTGATAATTAGCAATTGCAACGACGGGGAAGAAGAAGGATTACTTTATAATGCTTCCCAAATTCAGCGTTTATATTCACTTGAAACACACATTGTAATAACTAAGCTTGTCTGGTTGCATTTCAATGTCAACTTTTTAAAGTCTGAAAATCCTTTTAGATTTGTTTACTTATTGGTGACACTGTTGTTCTCATCAGTGAAAAACTGACTATCAGGAGAAATACACTAAGACCCTCTAACCTGTAGATATCTAATTTTGTAGTAATTCTTGAAAATTAAAGGTAAAAATAAAATACAAATTCCATCTTTAAGGCTTCTATAAGAAAATATTTTACAAATTCAATTTTCATAACATCTCACGTCTTATTTATACCTTCAGAATGAGGAAAGTTTGAATTTACTTGGCTTAAGCCAAAGTCATTTATTTTCACAGTGCCATGGTTTTTTTTTTTTTGGTCAGTAACCTGTATTTTATTTTATTTATTTATTTTTTTAACATCTTTATTGGAGTGTAATTGCTTTACAAGGTGCCATGGGTTTTAAAAGTGGTTATTACTTAACTTTTGACAACATCCACTTAGAAACTTTAAAGTATATTCTAAACTATATAGACACCTCAGAACACAAACTTAAGTATAATTTATATATGAGAGAAATGAGCAATCAATCAACTTTAGCCCACATGACAAATTCTAGACCAACGAAGAATAGCAAAACTTAAGATGATTCAGCCAATTTGTAAATCTGTGATGAGAAGCCACCTCAGTATTTACCTCTAGAACCTACTGTAAAAAGAGGGTCCTCCACAGCCCATGAAATCATTTCACAGGTGACCAGGATGACATATGCACCTTGGCAGCTTTAAAGGCCAAGATCTGCAGGGAGGCGACAGTGAGGATGGGCCACTCTTGCCACTCGAGAGATTCAGAAGGGTCCCCATCGACCTTTTTGCAGCTATACTAATGGTGCAAATAAAGGACGACAAATATCTAACATTTTTTCTATACTGCAGCAAATGGGATTCCATTATTTGTGAGCACATTCACTTTCTTTATGCACGTTCGTGCTTAAGTGGAATAGAGCAGCCTAGACATCTACCAGTACAAGTTTCCTGGTCAAATCAAAATTCCTTCCCCAAAAACCCTCCCTGGCGTTTGTCTGACACTGACAAACAAGTGTATCAGAGAATATTCTTCAAAAACAGAAAACTGAAACTCATCATCAGCCCTAAATGCTGCGAAGAAAACCTTATTATGTCATACAGTGAAAACACAGCCAGTCAGAGCAACACCATCACTTTGGGGAAGAGAATTAAAGACAGGAAGTTAAGTCCAGTCATCTTGTTAACTCTCCACATTTCCTCAATAGTCTGCAAAACATGCAGCCTGGTTTGTAATTGAGGGAAGGCATCCAAGCCAGGTTGGAGGGCCCTCAGCTTACTAGACTAAGTTGGTAAGGGTGAGACAGGCTGGGACCTGGGACCCTTTGCTGCAGTGCTGCAATGCTTGCACCTGGACACACCTCTCCTCCAGCAAAAAAATACAAAGAAACTGTATGGGACTAAAAATAACTGCGTGCCTGGCAGTTGGGGCAAATTCTGGACAAAAGATACAAAGAGACCAAAAAACCCAACTGCCACTTTTGAAGAGCCTGGAACAAAAGCAGGGCATCAGGAGCAAAAGCAGGGCGCTGCTCGCATGCCCCCTGCACACACCACCACCTAAGGGGTGGGCAAAACACCTAAGCCATCCCTCTGGCCCAACCCCTGGACACACCCTTACCCTCACTCCATAGAAGGAACAAGCTCACCACCCCCTGCCCCCCCTCCCCCCGGGAGCGAACAAGCAAGGGAACCTGCTGTTTGTTCCCACTCCCCCCTGCTGCTGCCGGGGCCCCAATAAAGCCTTGCCTGAATTTCTTGTCTGGCCTCTGATCAACTTCTATTGATTAAGGAGGCCAAAAACCCTGGTAGGTAACAAGGGGACAGGATCAGATTGCCTGTATAGCTAGCTAACTGCTGCTTGGCTAACTGCAGCCTAACTGAAAGTTTGTGGTTAACTCAGCAGGACCCATCACCATAGAAGGCTTGAAAACTATTTCGTACTTGAAATACATTTCTGGCAACCTCCAAGAGAGTAGATGTTTAAAAGATTATAGCATGCTTATTAAAACACTTTCCTGTATTTTCACTTTTGTGCTATCAACTATGCTGGGAAAAACTGCACCAAGTTAATTGTTTGAACGAACAGGTGCTCCATGTCTACAAGATGAACCTCCACAGCACAGTGTACAATGCAAAACAAAGTAGACGACTTCCAAAAGGGCACAGCTAATCCTCTGATGGGAATGATCCTGCACAAGAGCTTAACAAGTTACTCTGCCAGCACTCCGGATGCCAGGCACATTCTCCCTCATCGAATTCTCTAAGAGGCACTCAGTGAAGCAACAACTAAACTCCTACTAACTTTTCCCCCATCTTACACCAACTTTCGGTGTGTCATTTTTCTTCTTACCCAGAAAAATTCTAACTTTTACTGGCAAAAATATGCATATGAGGTAGGAAGTGCACACACAGTTCATACTAATGTGTCCTATCTGAAAGGTGATCTCAGTCCCCTCTGGTTTCTGATCTTCATTATCAGAGTATTATATAGCTTGCTGTCCATACATGATGACACACTGCCCCAAAGCTAGGACTGTTCTGCACAGGGAAAATTCATAAAAGATGGTTGATGCAAAGCAGTGGAAAAAGTACTCAAATAACCTTCAACTTGTACCCATCTTGAAATCCACCTGAGAAGTTCACTTTCAGTTAAGTGTTATCATTCTGCTGCCCTCTGCATATGAAGATGATGAGTGGCTAAGGAAATTCAACTCGAATGCCATAATTAGGTGTACTGCTTGCATTCCTTCGTCAAGTTTTCTCTTTTTTTTAAACAAAATTTACTCAAGATCTACCTTGCACTTTAGTAAGTTATTACTAGTGAGCCAACGTCAAACTAAGACAAAAGTGAGATATGCAGAGAGGAAAAAGGATGATAAAAACTTGACACTCTCAAGCCAGAATTACATTGTTGTATAATTGATCTCCAGATGGCAATTTCAAAAAAGCTTGCTGCATCAATAAAATATACATTAAAAAGTTACAAAAGGAGAAACTAAAAAGCCATTTTATTTCTTCTGCTGAGTTCTAAACAGAATAAAGAAAAAGAGCTCAAACATAGACACCTGTTCCCCACTACCCTGAATTTCTAATAATCTGACGCCATTTGGTGTTAGTTTTAATATATATTGTGTATCTCAATCAAGCTTAATTACTTGTTGTTCAAGAAACTGTCTTGAACATGCCAAGGGTAGAATTATTTACTGCTTTTTCACTATAAAGTAAAATGATGAAAACCTAACTTTTCACACAAGATTTATAATACATTCAGAAGGTTCTGGGGCAAAAATATAGACAGATGTTATAAGCTGTTGTTTCATTGTTGGGTAAAAAAAGCTAAAAACCAAGAAAATAATCAAGTCAGGAACCCAGTATCATTTTAGAAACAGACTAACAAAGGTCACAATATATCATTTTTCACTAGTAAGACTGCCTTCTTAAAAAATATTTTTCTATAAGAGGATGAAAAAGATAAATTTAAAACTTCTGCTCTTCAAAAGACATCAATAAGAAAATGAAAAGGCACATATATTTGATAAAGGACATACATTCAGAACATAGAAAGAACTCTTACAATTCTAAAAACACAGACAACCCAATTTTTGAAAAGGGGCTAAAATATGTGAATAGACATCTGACCAAAGAAGATACACAAATGGCTAGTAAGCACAAGAAAAGATGCTCTTCGTTAGTGATTTCAGAATCACAAATTAAAACCACAATGACGTTCCACAACACATTCACTAAAAAGGCTATAATAAAAAATACAATACAACCAAGTGCTGGTGAGGATATGGAGAAAATGGAACCCCTGTATGTTGTTGGTGGGAATATATAAAATGGTATAACCCCTTCGGAAAGCCCTTTGACAGTTTCTTTGGAGTTAAATATACAACTACGAGTCAGCAATCCACTCCTAGGTTATCTACTCAAGAGACACAACATAAAAAATAATAATAATAATAACCACACAAACATTTATAACCACCACAATTGGAAACGATCCTAAATCCATTAACTGGTGAATACAGAAAACGAAATACTACAGAGCAATAATGAAACAAGGTGGACAAACCTCAAAAACATTATGCTAAGTGAAACCAGACACGAAAGACTATACAGTGAATGATTCCACTGCCATAACATTTATACAGAGACTAAAAACGTATCAATGATTGCCTGGAGTAAGGACTCACTGAAAACAGGCCCAAGGGAAGTTTCTGAAGTGCTGTGTTCTAAAACTGGACTTTAGTGATGGCTGTAGAGCTGCATAAGTTCACTAAAACTCACTGAATTGTTTGATGGGTGAACTGTATAGTAAATAATGCAATAAAGCTGTTAACTTTAACCCAATCCTCCAAATTTTTTAAATATAGAAGCTAATTTCCAAAATATTCTCACTCCTTATTCTTTATTTACCAATTAGACAACAGACTGTTTTCAAGTATAAATTGTATTGGAATTAAAGAAAACTCAAGATAGTAGCAGTTTCCCATTTAAGACACTATGTTTAGAAAATTCTAACATAGCATACATATTCTAGTCTTATGTGTAATGTCAAAAAAAAAAAAGAAAGAAAAAAGCATTGCCCAGTAATTGTACTCTTGGGCGTTTATCCTAGAGAAACAAAACTTATGTTCACATAAAAACCAGTACACAAACATTTAGACCAGTTTTATTTGTTCATTATTCAAAACTGTAAATAACCCAAATGTCCTTCAAAGGGTGAACGTTAAAACTGTGGTATATTCATGGAATACCACTTAGCAATAAAAAGGAATGAACTATTGATGCACACAACCTGAATGGATCTCAAAGGAATTATGATGAGTGAAAAAAATCCAATTTCAAAAAATTACATATGTATGACTCCATTTATATAACATTTTGAAAAGACAAAATTACAGAGCTGGAGAACAGATCAGTCGTTGCCAGAGAGGCTGGGGGTGCCGGAGGTAATTGTGGCTGTAGAAGAGTAGCTGAGGGGCTCTTGTGATGGCAATTCTGTACCTTGACTTTGATGGTGGTCACACAAACCACGTGTGACAACATTACAAAGAAGCGAATATGCATGCTTTCACACCTACCACCATATGGGTCTGAGTAAAACTACAGAAATCTAAATAAAGTCTGTGGGTTGTATCAGTGTCAATTTTCTGGAAGTGGTATTAGTCATGCAAGATGTTACCACTGGGAAAAACAGGGTAAAAAGGATATATCAGATTTCTCTGTAGTATTTCTTAAAACTTCCTGTGAACCTATAAGAATTTCAAGATAAAGGTTTTTTTTAAGTTAAAAAAAAATCAAGGCACTATATTTGCATTACTTCTTCTGTGGAACACCAATAAATCACATATTCTGAAGCTGCATTATGCTTAAGTCTTGCGATGTATGATTCTTTTTTATGGGGCATAAACCGCCTCATCAGAAGAAAAGTTGTGATCAAAATCAATCATTAACTTTCGACTCCTAAACACCAGAGAAAAAAAGGTATGAAAGAAATTCAGCACTTAAAACTTCTACACCAAGCAACATAAAACCACCTCTGGAAGTAGACTTAAAATTTTCACCAAAAACAAAAACAATCTTATCAATCAGAAAGGTATTTTCTACAGTGTGGTATAAGCCATGTCTTTAAAAAACTGTAAGACACACAAACAGGCACAGCTTTTGTTATGAATTCCAGGTTTACCAAGCAAGTTCAAATCACTAACCTGGATTCCCCTTAGCACCCTGACATGTAACGAAGTGCATCTGATAAGGATATCTGAGCATTCTGGTTAGCAGAAAGAACTATCACCATAAACTGCCATTCTGCTTCTACCTGTCTTCTGTGTGCCTAATTTCACCTTCCTTCACCTACTATCCCTCACTGAAAGCCTGTGAAGCTCAGCCCCTGGAATCTGGTGACGTACTGATGGCACCATCAAGTCTTCAAATGGAATGGACAGCTGCCAGGAAAAGGAGGTAGAGGTGGGGAAGCCTTCCTGCCCATTTCAAAGAAAGGTGCAGCTGTAAAGTAGCCATTTGAAAAACCGTAACATTACCTGACAGTTATAACAGTAAAAAGAAAAGCAAAATGGGCACATACTGTAGTCCTTTTGCACCCTGAACTCAACAGATAACTGAAGACAAAAGGATACAAAACATGGGAAGAGATGCTAAAGGAACTAAAAGAAAGGAATGCCAAAGTTCAAACTCAGAGAAGTATGTTCAGAAGATTAAACCCTCTCAATGTTCCAACACAGTGAACAAATACAGAAGGATTTCAAATAGCTAACAAACATATGAAAAGATGTTTAACCTTCTTGATAAGGGAAATGTAAATTAAAACAATGAAAAATCCTTTCCCATCCTATAGATTCCATTCTCCCTTCTCAAATTTAAATCTGATAACCCAAGTGTTGATATTACAGGCATAACCTGGAGATATTCTGGGTTCAGTCCACAGCAATAAAGTGAGTCATGGGAACTTTTTGGTTTCCCAGTGCATATAAAAATTATGTTTACACTATACTGTAGTCTATTAAGTGTTAACGTCTTTAAAAAATATATACACACCTTAATTAGAAAATATTGCTAAAAAATGCTAACTATCAGAGTCTTCAGCGCGTTGTAAGCTTTTTGCAATGGTGACATCAAAGATCACAGATCACCATCATCATCATATAATAATGAAAAAGTCTGAAATTACAAGAATTACCAAAATGTGACACAGAAACACAAAGTCAGCAAATGCTTTTGGAAAAATAATGCCAACAGACTTGCTTGACACAGGATTGCTATAACATTCCATGTGTAAAATGCATCACCTGTGAAGCGCAAAGGAAAACTGGAATTCTGCTGCTGGCAAGAAGAGTCTGGAGGACAATTTAATAGACAGTCAGCCCTCTATCTGTAGGTTCTACATCCATGGATTCAACCAACTGCTGACCAAAACTATTAGAAAAAAACGAAAAAATTTCTAGAAACTTCCAAGACCCAAAACTTTAATTTGTAGCATGACAGCAACTACGTACATAGCATTTACATTGTATTAGGTATTAAGAGATGACCTGAAGTACACAGGAGGATGTTAGAAAGTACACGGGAGGATGTGAGGATGTGTGTAGGTTATATGCAAATACCATGCCATTTTATTTAAGAGACCTGAGTATCCTCAGAGTTGAGTATCCGCAGGGGGTCCTAGAAACAATCTCGTGGTAATACCCAGGGATGACAGTGATTCTTAATACTGAAGAAGCTCGTATCTTATGATCCATCAACTCCACTTAAAAATCTCTAATCTAAAGAAACTCACAAACTTATCACAAGAAAAAATTTCAAAGATGCTTCCAACAGTGCTACCTGTAATAAACAAAAGGAAAAGAAATCTAAGAATAGACAAGCTATTTTACCCAATAAAATACTACATAACAGTTAACATGTGCAAGTCAGATCTAGTATCAACATGGATGTATCTCAAACAATGCTGAGTGAAAAAAATAAGATATAAGACAGGTACTGTACACCATTTAGGTTGATTTTCCAAACAAAGAAAAAAGGTTTATATTGATAATGAATTCATACAAACACGTACTAAAAACAGGAAAATATGCACGTGAATGATATATACATCTGCTTCAGTAACAGTGGTGTACTCACCATTTAAATCCCAACTAATGTACACTAAACATTTTAATTAAAATTTCCCAAAGCAAATGTAGGAAAAAATGCTAACATTTATTAACAACGGGTGGAGAGTACGAAGGTACTTTTTACTATTCTTTTGTACTTTTCTGTTAGCTTGTAGGGTTATGTTTTTTCTTAAGTTTTGAAAGGGGTTAGCATATTAGCCAAGGAAAAAAGAAGAGAAAAAGTCTCTGTATCAGGAATGAAAGAAGAGACATCACTACAACTCTTATGAACATTAAATGCATACGGGAAAATTACAAGCAACTTTACGCTTAATGCTGACTGCTTAGATGAACTATGTGTCAAGGAACTTTTCCAACCAAAGCTCACTCAAGAAGAAAGAGAACATAAATAGACCTATATCTACTAAATAAACTGATTTGTACTTAGAAACCTTCAGCAATTAAAATAACAAAACCAGAAGAACCTCCCTCTCCCCGGCCAAGAAGACTTCATTAGTGAATTTCTACCGAAAATTTAAGAAAGAATTCTACACAACCTCCTCCAGAAAAAAAAGAGGAGCACTTTTCAATTCAGTGTTACTAGAATACCAAAGGCCAGCATTACTAGAATACCAAAACTAGGCAAGGACAACACAAGGAAACTACACACCAATCTCTCTCACGAATATGGGTCCAAAACTCGTTAACAAATTCCTGGTAAACTGAATCCAGCAATACATAAAAATAATAAAATATGATGACCACGTGGGACTTATACCATGAATGCAAAACTGTTTCACTATTTGAAACATCAAAATAATTCACCATGTCAACAGATTAAAAAAAACAAAAACAAACAAACAAAAAACCTATATCTCGGGAATTTCCTGGCTGTCCAGTGTTAGGACTCCTCTCTTTCACTGCAGAGGGCCTGTGTTCGATCCACTGGTCCAGGAACTAAGATCCCACAAGCTGAGAGGCGTGGCCAAAACAACAACAACAACACAACTGTATCTCAATAAATGCAGTAAAAAAGCATTAATAAAATTCAACATCCATTCATCATAATAATTTTCAAAAAGGCAGCAAACTACGGGTTCTCTTCAACATTGCCCATGGTCCTTGCCCATGGAATAAGGGGGAAAAATAAATACATAAAAAGCAAACAGACTTTTAAAAGGACAAAATAAAACTGTCTTTACTCACAGTCTGCATGACTGTGTATGCAGAAAATCCCAAGGAACATACCAAAAAAAATTCTTAAAAAAAAGTGAATACAAAAACACATATTAGCACATATTAGCAATGAACCACTGGAAATCTGGAGATGAAAAAGTACCAGCATGATGGTTTAATTTACATATATTGTGAAATGAGTACCCACAACAGGTTTAGTTCACATCCACCATATAGATACAATAAAAAAATGAGAACTCTTAAGATCTACCCTCTTATCTTTCCTATAGAATAGAGTCCCCGTTTATCCACGGTTTCACTTTCCACAGTCTCAGTCACCCGTGGCCTGAAAATATTACGTGGAAAATTCCAGAAATAAACAATTTGTAAGTTTTAAATTGTGGCCCCTTCTGAGTAATGTGATGAAATCTCGTGCTGTCCACTCCATCCCACCCAGCATGTTAATCTCCCCTTTGTCCAGAATATCTCACCCGTGAGTCACTTAGTAGCTGTCCTGGTTGTCTGAGAGAATATCAAAGTATTCCAGCACTTACATTCAAGTTAAGTCTTATTTTACTTAGTAACTACCACACAGCACAAGAATAGTGATGCTGGTAGTGATGCTGGCAATTTGAATGTGTCAGAGAGAAGCCATAAAGTGCTTCCTTTAAGTAAACAAGTGAAAGTTCTTGACTCAATAAGAAAAAAAAAATTGTCTGCTGAGGTTGCTAAGATCTAGCGCAAGAATGCATCTTCTATCCATCAATGTGTGAAAAGGGGTCGGGGGAAGAGAATTTATGCTAGTTTTGCTGTCACACCTCAAACTACACAAGTTATGGCCACCATGCATGCTAAGACAAGATGAAAAAGGCATTAAATATATACAATAAGGTATTCTGAGTGTGTGAGAGACACCACATTCAGGTACTTTTATTATAGTATATTGTTATAATTGTTCTATTTTATTACTGTTGTTGTTAATCTCTTACTGTGCCTAATCTATAAATTAAACTTTATCATGGGTATGTATGTATAGAAAAAAACATGGTGTATATATAGGGTTCAGTACTATCCACAATTTTAGGAATCCCTTGGGGGTCTTGGAAAGTACGTCCCATGGATAAGGGAGGACTACCGTGTATCATGCAGCAGTGATAACTAAAGTCAAAATGTTGTACACTACATCCCTAGTGCTTATTTCTCTTATAACTGGAAGTTCGTACATTTTTAACCAACTCATTCCAATTCTCCCTCCCCGCTGAAGGACACTATTAGGAAAATATAAAGCCACATACTAGAAAAAAACATTTGCAAGACACATATCTGATAAAGAACTGTTATGCAGGACACATGAAAAACTCTAAAAGCTAAATAACAAAGAAACAAAACATTTTAAAATGGGCAAAAAACCTCTAAACTCATTTCACCAAAGATACATGGGTGAGTTACATAAGCAAATGAAAAGAGGCTTATCATTATCCATTAGGGAAATGAAAATAAAAACTACAATGTGGTACCACTACAACCTACTACACAAAACGGCAACTGGTAATACCAAGTACTGAGAAGGATAAGGATGCACAGAAATGGAATTCCTACACTGCTGACGTGAATGCCAAGTGGTACTTTTAGGATGAGGAAATATTCTTTTCCTTGTTTGTAATTAAAAGACCAAGTTCAGACCTAATACATGAAAAGGTTTGATACTACTATATACAAATACCTCAATAAACCAGATTTTTAAAAAATTCTCATCTATTTTCTTAAGTATTTTCTCTAACAATATTTTATCATTTCAGTTTTCCATTCAAAAACTCTTTTCATCATGTCCTTCTAGATGGCTTTCTGAGAGCCTCATGTAACCAGCTTCATCAAACCTCAACTCTGCAAGACAAGATGACTGGCTGTTCCACATCACTAGACAGTATGTTTCTAATGCACAGAAATGTACAACCAATCAGATAAGCTTCAAAAAGACATGTAAAGCATTCTACCTCTGTCAAAGTATTCCAGCTGCTCCACAATTATCTATAGAGAAAGTCATCAAGACGAGTTATCAATATGAAAGGATTGATTCTAAAAACAAAGGACATCTTACAAAGGGAAAGGAAGTGCTATGGATGTGATACAGATGGCAACTTAAAAAAAACACCAATCACTCTTACATACTTCCCACTGGGGGAAATTAGATGGGTTGAAGAACGGAAACATATGTCAAGAGAAAGTTCACGCCCCGAACCCCCTCATTTCAAATAAGAAGTCTACCTGTCAAGCACACCAAACCACAGACTTCCAAAGACAACATAAATGTTGGAAGTCGAAGATCGTAATAACTGTTTATGGACTATAACATGAATCAATCACCAGCAGACCTGCACTAACAAGAAATGTTAAAGGAAGTCCTTCAGGCAGAAGGAAAATATTACCACATGTAAATCTGGATCTACAGAAAGGAATGAACAGCACCAAAAATATATGTTGGGAAAATATATAAAACTTCTCGTTATATTTTAAAATCTCTTTAAAAGGTAACTTGACAAATTAAAGCAAAAGTTAATTGTGAGAGACTACAACACATGCAGCAGTAAACCTATGACAATAATAGTGTAAAGGCTAGGTGCAGGAAAAGGGCTACTACAATAAGGTTCTTATACTATATATAAGAAGTGTAATATGACTTAAAGGTAAACTAAGTTAAAAGATGTATATATACTAAAGCAACAACAACCGAAGAGTAATAGCTGAGAAGGTAAGAAAGGACATACGTGAAATAAAAAAACAAAAACAAACAAGCAAACAAAAAAACCTCAAACCAAAAGAAGAGGGGGAACGAAGAATCAAGAATAGGTGGGAAGGGACTTCCCTGGTGACACAGTGGTTAAGAATCCGCCTGCCAATAAATGCAGGGAGTGTCGATCCCTGGTCCGGGAGGATCCCACATGCAACTAAGCCCATGTGCCACAACTACTGAGCCTGCACTCTAGAGCCTGTGAACCACAACTACTCAAGCCTGTGCCTAGAGCCCATGCTCCACAACAAGAGAAGCCACTGCAATGAAAAGCCTACGCACCAAGGAAAAGTAGCCCCCACTCGGTGCAACTACAGAAAGCCCGCGTGCAGCAACAAAGACACAACACAGCCAAAAATAAATAATAAACTCAAAAAAAAAAAAAAGAATAGGTGGGAAAAATAAAAAACAAATAGTAAGACAGTAGTTAAAATTTAAAACCAATAATATCAATAATCACATTTAATGTAAATGGTCTTAACACCACAATTAAAAAGGCAACGTTGTGATATCTGATCAGAAAAACTAAACCCAACTACCTACTGTCTGCAAGAAACCCACGTCAAATAAAGATACAAATATGGGAAAGGGTATGCCACGCTAACCCTAGTCAAAAGAAAGCTGGAATTACTATATTAATATATGACAAAGTAGGTAACAGAGCAATAAATTACCAGGGATAAATAGGGTCATTTCACAATGACAAAGAGCTCAATTCGTCAAAAAGACATTATTCTAAATGTTTAGACACCTAACAACAAAATTGAGATAATTAAACCAGAAGTCAATGAGAAGGATACCTAGAAAATCCTCACACACTTGGAAACTAAGTAACATAATTCTAAATAATGCATCAGTCAAAAAGAAATTAAAGGGATAAAAAAGTATTTTGGATTGACTGAAAAGGCAAACACGTTATCAAATTTTATGGGTTGTAACTATAATAGTACTTGAGAGGGAAATATATAGCATCAAACGCCTGTATTTAGAAAAGAAGGCTCTCAAATCACTGACCTCAATTTATACCTTAAAAAACTAGAAAGGTATAATAATAGTAAAGACTAAAACAGAAATCAACAAAATACAAAAGAGAAACAAAGAAAAATCAGTGAAATCAAAACCTCACTGCGATCAATAAAATCCTGGTAAGCCCAACTAGACACACCAGGAAAAAGGGAGAAAACACATATCACCAATAAGGAATAAAAGAGGTGACAACTCGGGCTTCCCTGGTGGCGCAGTGGTTGAGAGTCCGCCTGTCGATGCAGGGGACACGGGTTCCTGCCCCGGTCCGGGAAGATCCCACATGCCGCGCAGCGGCTGGGCCCGTGGGCCATGGCCACTGGGCCTGTGCGTCCGGAGCATGTGCTCTGCAACGGGAGAGGCCACAGCAGAGGCCCGCGTACCGCAAAAAAAAAAAAAAAAAAAAAGTGACATCTCTACAGATGTTATAGATATTAAAAGGATGATATGGGAATATTATAAGCCACTTTATTTCAGTGAAATGGACAAAGTTCTACATTCCTTGAAAGGCACAAACTGTCAGAGTTTGTGCAGGAAGAAAGAAGTAATCTCAATATTCTTACACCTTTTAAAGAAATATAATTTGTAGTTAAAAACTACCTATAAAGAAGACTCTAGGCCCAGATGGCTTCACTGGTGAATTCTACCAAACATTTAAGGAATAAATAACACGAATTCCATACAAACTCTTTCAAACAATTAAAGAGAAGGAACATTTCCCAACTCATTCTATGAGACTCACATTAGCCTGAATGTAAAACCAAACAAATATAAGGTAAGAAAACTACAAACCAATGTCCTTCGTGAACACAGATGCAAATATCCTTAACAAAATAATCCAACATGGATTATTGCCCTGAGAATACATCATGACAAAATGAGATTATCCCAAAAATACAAGGTTGGTTTAAAATTCAAAAAATCAACCAATGTAATTCAGCATTACACATGAAAACCTGTATAACTGTTTTAATAAATCCAGGGGGTAACTATATTTGACAAAGTCCAACATCTATTCCCCAATAAAAACTCTCAGCACACCAGAACAGAAACTTCCTCAACCAACCAAAAGAAAACCCAACTAAATACCATACCTAATGGTAAAAGACTGAATGCTTTACTTCCTTAAAAATCAGGAACAATACAAGGATTTTCACTCTTACAACTTCTATTCAACATTGTACTGGACAAATGACCAGTGCAATAGGCAAGTCAGAAAAAACAAACAAAAAAAATCAAGGCATCCAAATTGGAAAAGTAAAACTATTAATTCATAGACAAGATCATCAATGAAAAAAACTACAGAACCTGAAAAGAACAAAACAAAAACCCTGTATTTTTATAAACTAGCTACAAACAACCAGAAATTGAAAATTTTAAAGTACCAACATTCACACAGCATCAAAAATGTGATAAACTTGACAAAAATATGCAAGACTTGCACACTGAAAACCACAAAACACTGTTGAGAGAACATTTAAGTAAATGGATAGCTACACCATGTTCAAGGATTGGAATATGGAATCTAATGTTAAGATGTCCATTTCTTCCCAAGTTTATCTACAGATTCAACAAATCCAAACAACAATCCCAGCAGGCTTTTTTGTAGAAATCGACAAGCTGATTCTAAACTTTATATGATAATGCAAAGGACCTAAAATAATGAAAATTACTTTGAAAGCAAAATTAAAAGTCTTATCAGCCTGCCTCTGTATCCAAGGGCTCCACATCCACAGATGCAACCAAGCAAAAATATTTGGGGAAAAAAAATCCAACAAAGCAAAACGTGAATTTACCATACGTCGTCAACTATTTACATAGCATTTACATTGTGTTAAATAGTAAAACTACTGTAGAAATGATTTAAAGTACACAAGAGGATGTACACAGGTTACATGCAAATATGCCATATTATATAGGGGACTGGTGCTTCTACAGATTTTGGTATCAAAAGGGGGTCCTACAACCAATCCCCATGGATAGTGAGCATCTACTGTATGCCCCGATTCCAAGACATTACAAAACTATACTAATTAAGATAGTAGTAAAGAAAGACAAACATATCAATGGAACAAAATAGAGTGACAAATACACAGTCCATTGATTTTCATCAAAGATGCCAATGCAATTCAACGAGGAAAGAATAATCTTTTCAATAAATGGTGCTAGAACAACTGGATAGCCATATATGTAAAACAAACAAACAAAAAACCCAACTTACTTCACCCTTACAAAATTTGTATACAAGTGTTAACCCAAAATAAACTAAAGACCTACAGGTAGGCATTATAACTATAAAACTTCTAGAAGATGATCTGAGAAAATCTTAGTGATCTCTGGCAAAGATTTCTTAAATGACACAAAAAATTATAAAAGAAAAAGGAAATTAAAATTCATCAAAATTAGTATATCTGCTCTTCAATATACTTCCAAAACATGTATCTGAATCTAGAAGAACTCTCACAATTCATAAGTCAAGCAACCATATTTTAAAATGGAGGAAAGATATAAAAAAGATAATAAAAAGAAAATACACAGATGGCAACTAAGCACATGAAAACACGCTCAACATCATTAGTTATTAGGGAAACACAAATTAAAACCGCAATGAGATACCATCAGAAGCCCTCTTAACATTAAAAAGACTGACCACATCAAGGCTGGCAAGATGTGGAGCAACTAGAACTCTCATACACTGCTTTGGAAATTTAAAATAATATAACCACTTTGAAAAAAAAGTCTGGCAGTTTATTAAACACACCCACTGATTCTACTCTGAGGTATGTACTCCAGAGAAGTGAAAGTATACATCTACACCAAGACTTGTTCAGCAAAGTACAAAGCAGCTTTTTGTTTGTAAGAGCCAGAAAATGGAAACTCAAAGGTCCATCAACAGATGAAAGAATAAACAAATAGCAGAATATGCATGCAATGGAATATTACTCAGCAATCAGAAGTAATAAACATGGATGAATCTCAAAATAAGCATGCTGATTGAAAGAAAACAGACCCAAAGAAGTGCATACTGTATGATTACATTTGTGTAAAATTCAAGAAAATGCAAGCTAATCTATAGTGACAGAAAGCAGATTAGTGGTTGCCTGGAGACAGAAAGGAGCGAAAGCAATTACCAAGGGGCAAGAGGAAATTTTTAGGAGTGATAGATATGATCATTATCTTCTTTGTGGTGGTTTCCCAGTTTACTCTTCAAATGTGAAGTTTTTTATATGCCGATTATACCTTAATAAAACTGAGAAGGAAACACAGATGACAAGATGCTGTGCTTTTTTTCCCTGACTGCAGTGTAATACTTCTTGGTTTCTCTTAGATAATACAAAGGATTAAGTAACACAGAGTTAATACAGAAATTATACATTAGTGTACAAAATTTACACAGGTTTTACTGTTTATCATCTTTTAAAATCAGGAGATAAAAAATCTAGCTGTTTAGTACTATCTGACAACACATTCTAGAAATGCTACAAATAGATCCTCTTGTAGAGCAGTTATCTTCTCGCTAGTTTCGAAGTATTTTCAAAATACTCCATCTTCATTCCTAGTAATTTTAACTGGCAATAGAGCCTGACATTTTAGCTGTAAATTTAGTATCAATACCATCATTACCATTACACACACACACACACACACACAAAACACATCCTATAAATTATAACATGCATCTCTTCAGGAACAATCTGCACTGCCAGAGTTTCACCAAGGCATAAAGTGGTTTTCCTGATGACTGGAAGAGGTCATAAATCTAGCTTGTTTACAGCTTCGTGTCGTGTATTTGGGGTCGCTATGCTATTTCTCACACTCCCTACAGTAGAGTAATCCTACTCTTCTTATCTCCACACCAGTATCTGATCCAAACAATTTCATGTCCAGCACAAGAAAAGATATGAAAGGAACGAAACACAGCCAGGCTGAATTTACTGAACGGTCAGTTATCTAGTTAGCTCTTCCCTGCTTCACGTCACCTAAAACTTCTCATGGGGCTGGACACGGAGAGTTGGGACTTCTTTCCCTACTTTTGAATCCATGAGTCTTGAAAAGCCAGAGGTTAGCAAAGAAAAGTATGTATCAATTTCCACTTGCCAGAAGCCTCGTGTGTTCTAATTCCAGGGTCTGCTGTTTGGTGTTTTGTTTGGGGATTTTTCTTGGGGGGGGGGCGGGGAATGATAAAAAGGTTGAAGCTAAAATGAATTTGGGGGTTAGATGAGGAAATTCTAAATCATATAAGACAACTGAAAACTGGCTCTAATGTTCTGCATTCATCACTCTTACTGTGCTTCATCTCATAAAGCAGAAGCAGGGGAGGCCAACTAAACTGGTTCCTCTGATTCTAAATGCAGCCAAATGGAAAGAATTGAAAAAGTGTTCATTCACAGGTAATAAAATGTATTCCACAAATATTTGCTAAACTGAAAGTCAAACTGTATCCTCAAGAACAGAACTATAGAAAAAGTCTGATTTATCTGCACACTACAAATATTCTGACCCTAAAGAACAATCAGTTAAGTCCAAAAGCCTATTCTTTAAAGGAAAATATAAAGAACACAAGAAAACCACATACTATACCTTACTTTCTACAATCCGGATAGGTTTACTCAATTACATAAAGGTAAAAGTGTTTTAAAATGAAATTCACAGTAGCAGACACCACCATGAAGTCAAAGTTAGAGTTAGCTCTGACCTATCGAAACTCTCATTCATTAGCACGAGGGTTAGAAAAGTTAAAATGACACAAAAATACATATGTCATTATTTCAGACTTTGAAAGGTTTTCCACTTCACCACATTGCCTATTACTAAGAAGCTGGAGAATAAAAACTATTGTAAATTTGAATTTTACTTTATAGACATTTGAACAAGAGTTACAAACAATTTCTAAAGCAGTATTTCATAGAAAACTATAGAGCCTGGATAAAGGAAAGGGGAATAGGAAAAGATAATCAGGACCTGTTTACTTGACAAAATCACTGAACTGGAAATAAAACAAACTTCCAGGGACAGGAAAACAAAGCTAAAAAGGACACTTTAAAGATTCTATTGGTCACTGAGAAAAACAAAGCAATATCCTTATACCAATTTTCTGTGAGCATGTTACGAACAAAATTAATTCTGAAAATACACCTCTCAAAACCACAAGAGGATCACAATGACTCGTCAAGTTAGCATAAATTGATTAAGTATTAGAATTAACTCTAATACTAAGTTTAGCAAAAGTTTCCCAATCTACTGAACAGCTTGGTTGCTGTGTACTAAATTTATTCAATTTTGTAAAGACATTTCTTGCTTGTAAATATTCTTTAAAACTAGGTATTGATTTTACAGAAGTTTCTACATTAACATCTATTTAGAAACCTTAGTCTCTATTTTCAATGATAATTTGTTTATTCTCAAAATTCACACTATAGTTATTAAGTGCTTATTAATAGCTAATAGTTTTATTTGAAATGCAACAGGGCTTCCCTGGTGGCACAGTGGTTGAGAGTCCGCCTGCCGATGCAGGGGACACGGGTTCGTGCCCCGGTCCGGGAAGATCCCACATGCCGCGGAGCGGCTGCACCCGTGAGCCATGGCCGCTGAGCCTGTGTGTCCGGAGCCTGTGCTCCGCAACGGGAGAGGCCACAACAGTGAGAGGCCCGCGTACCGCAAAAAAAAAAAAAAAAAAAAAAAAAGCAACAAATTCACTTTTTTACCAAAACATCCCAATTCATCAGGAAAAATATCTTCTCACATGAAATTCATTACTCACATGAAATTCATTATTAGATCAAAGATTTCTGAAAATACTAATAATTCAGAGGCTCTGTTTATAAAACAGTACCAGCTGAAAGGGAAAGATCCGGGACTTCACTCCTGAAAAATAATAGGTAAAATTCCAACATGTCTAAATTATTAAACAATTCAAAAAATTCTCTAGCCTACCTCTTGAACATCCTTTTGCTAAGAGAATTACAATCATTCTGAGTCCTATGTAGCTGCAAAATTTCTAAGAAAAATACAGACTTCGCGATCTTGTCAATTTTAATCCTCCTTAAGCCATACTCTTGAGCCTAGTAGACCCTCTAGTCACTGTTTTACAAACCTTTAAAGATAGCTCTGTTTCTAAAACCTTCAAGCAGAATGGAATTTAAGAGGAGGTCATTCTTTAGGAGTTCTCCTGAGAAGGATCACCTTTTTAAAAGATACTGCTTCAGAAGAATTCTATTTTGCAATCAATTGTTGTCTCAGCTGTGAGCAGAAAAGCAGGTATCAACTTGAAAGGGAGATAATCAAGGGACCTATCTAAACAGTAACAACAGAACAGCAACAACAGAACAGTAACAACAGACTATGCAAAGAGTAATGTAAAATTAGAAACTAAAGAGAGGAAGTAAATTAGGGTTAGCAGTATTTCCAAGTCATTTACCAAGGTGTTTTCTTTTTTAAATGGACATACCCATTTGCAGAGAGGGTTAACCAATATACAGCACAATCATTTTAAAAAGGAACCAGGATTCTTAAAAGGGAGATTAGGAGAATGGATTACACTCTAAAGGGTTTCATGAAGAATACAACAGCAGCAGCACAGAAGACCCTGCCTCTGAGGACATAACAGTATGTCACTGTACCTGCCCATGAGGGCTTCAAATGTAAACTTGGGGCAACAAACGCAAACAAGAAGTTTCGGTACAAAAATTATGCTATGCTATGCTAGAGATGCATACAAACTGCTTCAATGATCACAGAAGAAAAAGAATCAAGAAAGGATTCCCAAAAGATCTGACATGAGCTATGTCTAGAAGCAGAAGGTGGCATTTCCTAGGCAACAGTAAGAGGTAAGAATATAGTTCCCTGTGCTATACAGTAGGACCTTGCTGTTCATCCATTCTACAGTCTTTCTTTTAATTAAACGATATAATAAAGACCAAATAAGCATACCCCTAAGGCTGCAGGACACCTGTCTGTACTTAAAAAAAAAAAAAAATTCATCTTCCACACCAGGTGTTCTGTCTCGAAGCCCTTATCTTAAAGATCCTTAATAGGAGATTAAACGAATCTAGTGTTTTGGTCAGTCTGCAGTGAGCTTAATTTATTTGGGAAAATCAGGGACAAGGATTTATTAACCCATAAATGAAGAATTTAAAAATAAAAAGATTAACTATAACTTAAATAGGAAACTATTTAGTTACACATAAAGTTGACAATGCCAAAAAATTTTAACAAAGTTTTCCTTTTCGAGATTCTGAAATGTGTATCTACTGATACATCTTGGGGGTGGAGGGTAAGACATTACAAATACATTATTTTCTATATATTTTAAGACAAGTTATTTGGCATCATGATATTCAAGAGTCATTATATTAAAAGCTAACAAAACTGACATAAATCACAGTGTTTCAAAACTGGAGGAAACATAGACATCATCTAGTTCTGTGAATTTCAGGGAATTTCAAGTGTTAACTGCAACCCACAGTTTTACATTCCAACCTAGCTCACAAATCTGTACATATATATTTTACAATATATTATTTTTAAAATATATATAATTGTAGTAGCGGACATCGTGTATGGTGAAACTTTTAAGAAATCCTAGGCATTAAGATTGCCCCTGCCAAAACAGTAGACATCTTTGTAACATGATTACATCAAACTTCATCCCCAAAGTCAATCAGGATAGCTACATTCCACAAACCTCACAACTCTTCAATAAAGAAAAACAAATACCAAAGCAGAATTTCATGTTGTAAGACATCACCAAGATCAGAAATGATGAGTCTTTCGTAGGAGTTCTGATGGGTTCTTTGTGTAAGATTTACAGCCCTTAACTATATAAGGGTAAAGGCTATATAGACAGGAAGAGAGGCACTGTGAGGCAAATCATGCTGAGCCAAAGTAAAACTATCTAAAAAGGCAGAGAGAAAACCAAGGGGCAAAGAACATTCCACCTACCTCCCCCTGTCATCACTCGGTCCTGAGCACCAAAACATAACTTCCCTTCTATAAATATGCTTCAACGATGCACACCAAAAGTACTTGTGTCAAGATGACTTGATAGTTTACTGTCACACATTCTGTCCCAGGGTACCCAGCAACAAATTGGATGTCCTGTGACTTCCTCAATTTTCTTAATTGAAGAAGAAACCAGAAAAAGGTCAGCAATGCACACACTGAAAGGAGAATCTACATATTAGAACACAAAGAATGAACACCTGATGATATATGCTGCACCTGACTCTGCCCAGGAGACGACTGCCTTGCACTGCACCACCGCACTGGGAGAGTCAATCATTCACAAACTGCCTCTCACCACTGACTTTCAATGGTGGCATGCAATGTTCCTTCAAAGAACTGTTTAATTTTCTGAGTAAGTCAAGCAACGAACAGCACTTCAGACGAATAGCACTTCAAATAATCTGATTTTAAGGCAGTCGGCGTATATAGCATATTCTTAGCCCATTTTTATGGGTATATTTAACCGAGAAACAGAAAGATAAACACTCAACTTCACAACAAGCAAAATACATCACCTAATCTACACAGACTTGTATTAACTTTTTACATCACACGTAACCTGATTAGGCTAATAATAATGACGGAATAACTCTGAATCAAAAGAATACAGTTAGGGCTTCCCTGGTGGCGCAGTGGTTGAGAGTCCGCCTGCCGATGCAGGGGACACGGGTTTGTGCCCCGGTCCAGCAGGATTCCCCCATGCCGCAGAGTGTCTGGGCCCGTGAGCCATGGCCGCTGAGCCTGCGCGTCCAGAGCCTGTGCTCCGCAACGGAAGAGGCCACAAGAGTGAGAGGCCCGCGTACCGCAAAAAAAAAAAAAAAAAGAGCACAAAACATTTTTTTCTTAAATGTTTTAGTATTTTTTTCATCCATATTTATTGGAGTATAGTTGCTTCACAATGTTTTGTTAGTTCCTGCTGTGCAGCACAGTTAATCAGCTATATATATACACATATATCCACCCCTTATTTGGATTTCTTTCCCATTTTGGTCACCACAGAGCACTGAGTAGAGTTCCCTGTGCTATACAGTAGGTCCTAATTAGTTACCTATTTTATACATAGTAGCGTATATATGTCAATCCCAATCTCCCAATTCATCCCACCCCCATTTCCCCCTTGGTATCCATACATTTGTTCTCTACATCACTGTCTCTATTTCTGCTTTGCAAATAAGTTCATCTGTATTATTTTTCTGGATTCCACATATAAGCGATATTATACAAGAGCACAAAACAATTTTAAATTTACAAACACAACATATTTTAGAGTATACAGATATGTTCCAATAATAACAGCTGTTTTAATACTAAGTTAGTGTAACCAATATAACCAAAACTTTCAAATCCCTTAATCTAAAATTTGATTTTGCTTACTTAAATTTCAATATTCTAGAATTAGATTTTTTTTAATTTCCTATTGTGAAAATTGGTTTTTCCAACCGCAAAACTGATACCAACTCATCCACACTACAGAAATCACAGAAAAGCACACATACAAAAAAACCCCATCATCCCACCAAGCAGAATTAGTATTTTGATCAGTCATTACTTCTAGGTATGTATATTAGGTGAAATGGTACGAAATATTATTTCAAGTGGGATTATATTGTTCATCATTTTGTAACTTGCTTTCTTTCAATATATTAAGAGCATTTTCTTATATTAAATATTATTTCTAAATGTGTTCTTAAATTTTTATTTGGAAATAATTATAGATTCACAGGAAGTGGCAAAAATAGTACAAGGTCCCAAATAACCCTTACCCAATTTCCCCAAAATTGCATCTTCTTGATTATAGTACAGTATCAAAACCAGGAAATTTACATCGGTATACTATATGTAAACAGTTCTGTGTCATCTTATCACACGTGTAGATAGATGAAACCATCACTACAATCAAGATTCAGATCTGTTCCATCACAACAAAGACCTCCCTCTTGCTACCCTTTTCCAATCACATGCATCTCCCTCCTTTTCCCGCCATCCCTGACCCCTGACAACCACTAATCTGTTCTCTCTGTAATTTTGTCATTTCAAGAATGTTAATGGCATCCTACAGTAGGTGACCTTTAGAGATTGACTTTTTTCCCTCAGCATAAGGGCCCTTTGAGATCCATGCCAGTTGTATGCATTGATAGTTTCTTCCTTTTTAACTGCTGAGTAGCAGTCCATGGTATGGATGTACCATTCACATACTGAAGGACATTTTTGTTTCCAGTTTCAGGCTATTGCAAGTAAAGTTGCCATGGATACTTGTGAACAGATTTTGTGTGAATGTCAGTTTTCACTTACCTGGAATAAACGCCCAGGAGTGAAATTCCTAGGTCACATGGTAAGTTTTATAAAAAACTGCCCAAACTGTTTTCCAGAGTAGTTGTACCATTCTACATTTCCACCACCACTTGATAGAGATCTCAAACCATTTTTAAGAGGTGCAAAGTATTTATGGCTATTCGATAGTTTCTAACAATTCCTTGTTGATTCCTATATAAGTAATTTCATTTTTTGTTAAAATAACGATGAAATTAATATACATAACACAGAATTTTCACATGCAGATCACACAAATTCCTGTAAATTAAATTGTTGGGGAAGAGGATACAAATATTTTAAAGGCATTTGCTACCAAATGCTGTGATGGCCTTTGGAAAATTTAAATCAACTTACACACCACCCACCCAAGGGTCTGTAAAAATGCCCATTTCCTAGCCTCACTAAAAATTTTTTTTTAATCTTTAATTTTTTACTTGCAAAAAAATGTTACCTTGTTTTGTATTTATTTGAATAATGGGAAGGTTGTATACATTTCCCACACCTCCTAACTTAATTTGCAGTTCTTTCATAAATTACCTGTTCATGTTCTTTGCCAACATTTTACTGGAATGTTGGTTCACTGATTTTAAGACCTGGTTCTGTCTCTCTAACTTACGTTGCAAAGAAATAGGTTTTTAAAATAAACATCTGAAATTCAAGCCAAGTGTTAGTAATGCAAGATAACTGCTGATTTTAGGATGTAAAAAATAGTTTAGTTGATATGGTCCCCCAATTTATCAATTCCTATACTTCACACAACATATTTATTAATTAAGGAATCACCTCTAATGCCAGCTCTGGATTAAAAACATGGTTCCTAGAACGTTGATCACTTACTTCTCTTAAGCTCACTTCAAAATACTAAGACATAATTTTTCCATAACAGACATCAAAAACGATCTTCACCTTCATGAGGAAGCGTGGCTGGCTTCTCTTTAAAGGAGAATTTAAGGTCATCTAAACCAGTCTTCAAAGTGTGCTCCCCACACCAGCAGCCATCAACATCACCTTGGACTTGAACTTGTAAGAAATGCAAATTCTCAGGATACCCCAGACCTACTTAATCAAAAACTCATAGCCTACATATGAAATCTGATCTGTTGTTAGAAAACAGTCACCAGGTTTGTTTTCGCCCTCTGAGTAACCACCATGCACTTTTGTGTTTAAGACCCAATAAGCTGATGAAACTGGCATCCTATATCACCCTTAATTTCTTGTCCCTCCCAAAGGCTATCAAAGTTTCCTCTTCAATTGTATTGCTTATGATCTGAAATTACAGAGAAAATGTTTTGAGCAAGTTTTAAGATGCTTCTTTTACATCCCCCTTTCCTAGTTTCTTTTCCCAGCCAAAGGATAATTTAAATAGATTTTCTAAATTGACAGAGAGAGGAAAGGAGAGGAGGAATAAAGATCTAATTGTATTTAAAAATAAAAATTTCACCTGTTTTACCTTGTGATTTCAACTACAGATGGTCCCTGACTTACGATGGCTTTTTCAACTTTACAATGGGGCAAAAGTGATACACATTCAGTAGAAACCACACCTCAAATTTTGAATTTTGATCTTTCCCTGGGCTAGAGATATGTGGTACAATACTCTGGTGATGCTGGGCAGAGGCAGGGGCCGCAGCTCCCAGTCAGCCACGTGATCAGCAGGGCAAACAACCAATGTACTTACAACCATTCTGTACACAGACAACCAATCTGTTTTTCACTTTCAGTACAGTATCGATACATTATATGAAATATTCAGCACTTTGTTAAAAATAGGCTTTGTGGGCTTCCCTGGTGGCGCAGTGGTTAAGAGTCCGCCTGCCAATGCAGGGGACACGGGTTCGAGCCCTGCTCCGGGAAGATCCCACATGCCGCGGAGCGGCTGAGCCCGTGCACCACAACTACTGAGCCTGTGCTTTAGACTCCGCGAGCCACAACTACTGAAGCCCGTGTGCCTGGGGCCTGCGCTCTGCAGCGGTGGAGGCCATCACAATGAGAAGGCTTCACGCCACAACTAGAGAAAGCCTAAGCGCAGCGACGAAGACCCAATGCAGCCAAAAATAAATTTAAAAAATTAAAAAAAAAACCCAGCTTTGTGTTAGGTGATTTTGCCCAACTATAGGGTACTGTAAGTGTTCTCAGCACGTTTGAGGTAGGCTAGGCTAAGCTGTGATGTTTGGCAAGTTAGGTGTACGTATTAAATGCATTTTTGACTTACGGTATTGTCAACTTATGACGGGTTATCTGGATGCAACCCCATTTAAAGTCAAGAAAAATCCGTACTTATGATTTCTGAGTAACACGGGAGTTTATCTGCAATGCCTTTACTGAGAATTCATCTTTGGCACCACAGTCTGTGTCAATCACTGCACAGAAGTGAAAAAATAGCCACATAAAGAATGAGTCAAGACTTAACAGCAGTAATTAATCCAAATAACAGTAATGTATACCACGTATAAGGTACAACTATCAAGTTATGGGTATGTTAAAACACAACAGACCTTAACACAATGAACAGCATAGCAAAACATTTCCAAGAACACCCAAGATGTTCCGTAGCCATTTTTAAACTCCCTTTAGGTGCCAGCTTACAAGTGCACCCACCTAGCTCCTTATCACATCTCAAAACTGGTTTCCACAACGTGACTGATCCTCTGCTTTATTAGCACACTTTTCGACATGACTTTTGGCAGCCTAAATCACCAAATGGGCAACAAAAAAGGAAAAAGAGGCATCACTGTTATTTAGTTAAGTGTGCTAAAGCTCTGAAGCCCAAAAACACTCCAGGAAGTACTTTAAATGCATGGCCCAAGGTCTCCAAGGTTGTAAACTCTGTGTTTAATTTCTAGAACATGTTTAGAAAACAAAATCAGAAAAATGAGAATACTACTTCTTAAGGACATGCTTTATAAAGACAAATTTCCCGTAATCCAATAACTTTACAGACAAGACGCAAGCCCTAAAGTGCAATACGTATCAGAACTCTTAGCTGCAACAGTTTTAAAGGCGACTCCAAACTTCCAGTCTTCATCTATTCTACATACATTGAGTGAACCCCTACCAAGTGCCTGGCACTGTAACAGACATAGGAAAAGATATGAAAAGAAAGATCGTGCCCTCAAAAAAAAGGTGGAAACATAACAAAGGTAATCAAACAAAAATGCGGTTCAAATGTTATGAAGAGGTATACATGATCTTAGGGCGTTGGAAAAGGCTTCCAGAGACAAATAAGAGTCAGCCAGGCTACAAGGAAGGAGGAGCATTTTAGAAGAAATCCAGAGGAAAAGAACGTGTGAAGGTATGGAAATGAGACATCATGGTCCATGCTAGGAAAACACCAAGCAGTTCGGTATGAAACACACACATGCTGTGTGTGGAGGGCAGACAGGGTGGTGGCAGGCTGCTTCCAGAAATTCTAAAGAAACGGTAGAGGACCATGAAGCCCCTTGTGATGCTCAAGATTTGGACTTTAACCTAGAAGCAATGAGAACCAGGAGATAATTTAAGCTGTCCAAATGGAGAGGCCCAAGAACCAGTCGGATCTGTTTGTCACGTGTATGTGTACATGGGGATGGTGACAGGTGGTTAATAAATAGTATCTGGGAATTACCAGCCTGTGAACAGAAGTGGAAAGGTACGGGTGACATCTAAGGAGAGTGAACAGTTAAAAAGGAGGTAGGAGGAGGCAAAGAACTAACTAACTTCTATCAACCTGTACAACAAACCCTACATCCAAGAACGAAAAAGGCCTAGTTCAAACCTCAGATTCAGTGAGGCCTTCCCCAACACACCCCATATACTGTCTCTACCTCCTCTAAAAAGCACTTAGGGTCTCTACCAGGTACCCGTTCACTCCATGCCTACCATGGTATTCACACCACTGGCTATCTTTTTATGGTCTTATCTTTTCAACAAGTTTGTTAGGTTCCTTGTTTATTCAACCAGTGCCTTGAAATATAAATGACCAATGAACAATATTACTCATGAGAGCCAAAAGTTTACTCCATTTGCATACTCCAGAAAATTCCACACACCAGGTTTTATTCCTTTCACCTAATGATGTGTGGATTTTATGCTGCTGCTGGGAGGAGATGACTGTGTTCAACTGTGTAGGTAATGAACAGAAGGTGCAGAGAGATCCCATCTCTCGAATGTGTTAGGGGTCTGTATGTAGAGTTAAGCTCTAAGATATTCTTAGGATAAAACAGCAGTGGTTGACTACACAAGAACCACACAGAACATGGATATTCACAAGCATAACAATGAGTGAAAAAAGCCAGACCCAGAAGTGTACATACTGTATGACTCCACTTAAATAAAGTTCAAGGGGAAGTGACTGCAGCGTGAACAAGGGGCATCTGGGGTCCTGGTAATGTTCTGTTTCTTAATCTGGGTACTGGTTACACAGGTATGCTCACTTTGTGCAAGTTCATCAAGCCTTACAATTATGATTTGTGCACTTCTCTGTATGTATGCTACAGTTCAAAAAGTTTACTTAAAAATAAACAGGCAAGGCTTCCCTGGTGGCGCAGTGGTTGGGAGCCCGCCTGCCGATGCAGGGGACGCGGGTTCGTGCCCTGGTCCGGGAGGATCCCACATGCCGCCGAGCGGCTGGGCCCGTGAGCCATGGCCGCTGAGCCTGCACATTCGGAGCCTGTGCTCCGCAGCGGGAGAGGCCACAGCAGAGAGAGGCCCGCATACCGCACAAAAATAAAAATAAAATAAACAGGCAAAAAGAAAAAAAGAAAAAACAGGAGAGGAGATAGTGTTAGGAAGTATAAAGGAAGATGTTGCAAAGAGAAAAGGCCCTGGCGATGGGACAAGAGGGCAAATGAGAACCACAATGACTGTAAAATGTTTTACTTTAAGTTGTAAAGGAGACTTTTGGAGACCCACCATTTCCTAAAGTACTAAGGAACCGAATTAGTGCTAATAAGTATTTTCATAAGCTACAGCCACTTTGGAATTTCTTCAGCATCTACGGAAGCACACAATAAATACATGACGCATGAAAAAATACACACTGAATCCATTCAAAACCTCCCATCCTAGTAACAGCTGACCCTTGAACAACATGGGTTTGAACTGCACAGGTCCACGTATACACGAATTTTTTTCAATAAACACATACTATAGTACCATACAGTCCGTGGTTGGTTGAATCCACAGATGCAGAACTGCAGATATAGAGACCAACTATGGGACTTGAGCAGCCAGGGAAATCCGTGACAGGTCCTGGAACGAATGCCCCTCAGATACCAAAGGACAAGTGTTACGTGGATTTTCAGCTATGCACAGGGGGGTAGGTATCAGCGCCCCTCACCTTCCAGTTGTTCAAGGGTCAACTGCAACAGGATATACTGGCACGTTAGCTGGCCAGACTTTAGTCTACGATGTGTAGCTAAAAGTTGAGCAGCCTATGCAGAAAGGCTCGAACTCTAAACTGTCCCCCACCAAATGAGCTAACTGGCACAGGTAAACCTCCAGAAATAACTATCCCCTTGCTCCAAAAGAAAGCAGCTTTAGTGTTTCCTAAAAAGGCAAATGTGTATCTCGACACTGCCTACAAAGCAGTCGCTCTGCCCAGTACTCACCACTCTGTAGTTCCCTATTCTGCTCTAATTTCTTCAGAGCACTGGTCTCTAGCTGAAATGATCTTATTCTTCTGTTCGCTTGTTTATTTTCTTGTCCTCGCCATAGTACTTTAAGCTCCACGGGAACAAAGATCTCATCTGTCTGTACACCACTGTACACCCAGAGCCCAGATGTCTGTGTGCTCAATAAAAACTTGTCAACTACCCACGTAATTTACTTTAAGGTCACCAAGTATACGTAAGATCAAGTCAGTACTAATAAATCAGTTAAGTCCAGTGTAACAGCAAACACAAAATAAATTATCACTCCGTTTCTGGGTAAGAGTGATCTCTAAACCTGTACCCGCTTTTGTATCAGCTACGAGGCCGAAAGGTTTGACAAGGTTTGATGATTTGGAGGACCGGTAATTTTTCTATGTATTTTATGGAGAAATTTTACAAAAGACAAACACTACAATAAAGCCAGTGTGGCCTAAGGAACAGAACCACTGTGGCGAATGACCCAGAACTGCGGGGAAGGGCCTGGCTCCTCTCTAGGTCAGGCACCCCTCTGCTTCCTGGGAGGCTTCCTATCCGAAAAGTACCACAGGATGATGCTCTTCTGAAGCTTCCAGCAAAGATCAAAACTTTCACGTTTCACTAAATATGTGTGTTTTCCCCTAAAACTTCTAAAGTACTTCATGACTAGTCAAGAGACTTTCAACTATCAGGGTATCTGAATTTAAGAGGAGAAAAAGTCCAAAGTTACAACTGCGAAGAATCAGGGAGTTCCTGGACAAGGAAAATATTTTACACACAAACAACTGAGTACTACCAACTTCCCATTCAATATCCTGAGTACCAGAATTTTTTTTTTTAAAGCCACACAATCTTATTACACATCTAAAGCAAATTCTTCACTTTTACTTGTCTGTATAAACTCTAAATATGGTACATTTTTCAGGGGAATAGTATTCAGTGCAGCACTATTATCGAAGAACCACTAATCAAGAAGAAATGCAGCAATATTTCAGTAATTTTAATTTTACAATAGAGATCATTACATTCAGAGAAATAACAAAACCAGAAGTAAAATATACTTCATTTATCACCATGTCTAGGAAGTTACTCTGCCCAATACTAAAAAACTTCAACTTAGCAGAACAACGGTTAGGTATATTTCTGAGTTTGTGGTTTTGTTGGTTTTCTTCCTTTTAAAAGCTGATATCCTCTTTCATGAGACAGGCAAAGTGGGCTGGGAAATAGTACTTTGGCTATCACCTAGGGAAGGGGTAGTGTTTCTTTCCCACTCACCACCACCTTCCATAGACACTCCTTTATTTACTACCTTGAAAGGCTCAGAGTACATCAGCATGGTGGGGAGGCGAACTTCTCAGCCGCAGGTGCCTCCTCCATGCTCTAGTGTTAAAGACTTCGTAAAAGTGTATCACAGAACAGGCATGAGGAAGCCATTCAATGTGACAGAAATGTACTAAAACTGGTTTGTGGTGATGGCTGTACAACTTTTTAAAATTTCCAAAAATCACTGAATTGTACACTTATACAGTTGATGCATCATATGGTATATAAATTATGTCTCGATAAAGCTATTAAAAAAAAACAACCAGCAGGGTATAAAGTGGAACAGTATAGGCGGAAAAAGGACTGTATTTAAGAAATAAACAGACCCAAAACAAAATTGGTAATACATCCAAAATAAAGCTCTCCACTGCCCCGTGAACCTCCAAGTAGCCTATTAAGTGTTGTCTCCTTCTTCCCTTAACACGTTCCTTTCGAGCTTCTGACCCTCTGCTCTAAGCTGCTACAGAAAGAAGAAAAGACCTTCTGAAACACTTTCATGACTCCACCCACAGAATTAAATTTATCTAGTACACATGGCAATAATAGTGAAAGATGGCAGGTAATTCTGTAGAAATCAATTCTTCTTATCCAGAAGAATTGAGGGGAGGGGGAATTCTTCTAATTGATGCCCAAGCCAGACTGCTCAGACCTCCCACAGCACTTTATTTATACCTCTCTCAGAGCCTTTATAACTTGGATTACAGCCATTCCTATACATGTCTTACCAACCTTTCAACACCCTCCTCCTATCCCCAATGTCTTCAGCAGACTCTTTCACACCCTAGTAATTTAATAAATGTTCTTTGGATGAGTGGCAATATTTTCCTAATGAAACTGAGGAGTATCAGTTCTATTCTCAAAGAATACAGTTCTATGTCCTATTGAACTATCACTAATTCAAAGCTGACTTCCTTGCTTGATTGGTAGATAGATGATGGCAACGACAGTGACAACAGTGATGAACAAACTCCAGAATTACCACTGGCTACCCAACCAGCGAGGCTGTTGTAATACAAAACATCAGCTCAGAGCAATAAAACCCAATTTCTATGCCAGTCAACAGGCTAGAAGTCCTTTTATTACTTAAAACTTATTCTAAAAATCACTGATTTTTGCCTATTACCCAGTATCCAAAACCCATCAAGTTTTCTACTGTCATCAATACCAAGTCTGATTAAAACTATACAAGGCAACAGATGTCAAATCTTTGTTGTATCAAGAAAATTACACACACACAAAAAAGGCCCAGGAAAAAAACAAAGCAGTAGTAACTAGTGTCACAGAAAAATTAACAACAGTTAATACACTGGATAACACAGGAGGAAAATCTGTGAAATTCACCCTTTCACATGAAACCCATCCACAGCATAAGAAAGCCAAATGTTATCTGCCTTTTGATCAATGACTTCTAGAACATAATCTTTTATAAAGACTTCCAGATCTAACACATGAAAATACTGACAATAACCAAGATGAAATTAAGTTATGTAAAAGTATCATAAGTTGGTAAGAATTTAAATCCTCAGATCTCTAAAATCTGTGTTCAAATTCTACACAACCACAGACCTAAAAAAGTCACACTCTTCAAGATAGTAGGTGAGTATCCTGTTCCTGAAACATTTTCATTATTAGTAATTTAATATATTTGTTAAAAAAACAATTCCAATGTTGTCATCTGTGACTCTGAAAAAATTTTAAACATCTATATTGTTTTTAAAATCAAAACCTTACACGTGCTTCCAAAGAGCTGATGAGTCAGATTTTTTTATATGTGTAGAAACTGAAATGCACTTTATTATGAGATAATTATTCCCAGCAATACACTGGATGTAAACTGAATCTGCTTTAAGTTTCTCTTCACCAGTAAAGTTCTCAAGTTCTTAGGAGTTTCCTAGTCATTTACTTTAACATCATCTACGGTAACACTCAAAGCAAAACCACAATAAAGAGGTTTGGCCTCTGAGGGATTCTACATGTAAAAAAACATTACTCAAATAAAATACAATCACTATTGCTTTAAATAACAAATACATTTCTAAACTTTCATGGCATTTGATGGAATTCCCTGTTTTAGATAGCAAAACAAAATCTACTAAGCTCCCAATCTAAATCTACTAATCTACTAAGCTCCCAATGAGTGTTTCTTATTTTAACTAAATCTGCTCTATGATAATACAGAATATTGATATGAATTTACTTTAAAAAGTACCTATGGGGAAATAGGTACTTTTTAGTTCTGGAATACTTTTATTCAAAAGTCTCAGTATTTAGAGTTAGTGGAATTCACAGAACTGTTCCACCAATAATTGGACAAAGTTGCCCAATATCCTATTTATTCCCAGGTATAAATAAAGCAATGAAACCCTAAAAGGACACATTCATTTAGCCAAAGAACAATAACCAGTTAGAACTGTGCAGTGCTACTACACGGTCATGTTGGAATGCCACCAATTCAAAAACAAGTACCTGATGAAATAAGACTTTTGGCAATCAACTTTAAAGATCCCCAAGGAACTCACTCATTCTGTCTTGCTTTCCCTCCCTCTCTCTCTCTCTCTCTCTCTCTCTCTCTCTCTCTCTCTCACACACACACACACACACACACACACACAGCCCCCCCCCACGTCTGCCCATTAAATGACATAAAGAATAGTTTTTAACTTCAAACTCTAATCACTGAAACAAATTCCAGTTACAAGTTAAAAGATGACCGGAAGACTACAAAATCAGCTTCCACATTTCATTCAAGAATATCTAAATGTTAAATCTGGAGTAGTTCAACTCGTTTTGATACCACACAGTTTACCACCTTCACTAAAATGAGGAATTCCTTCAACATTCTTTGCATTTTAATAAAGCTCTAAACACAAACTTCAGTATAATCACGCTATTCATTCTACATTTTGCAAAAATCGTCCTCCATCACCATTTCTCATAAGCTAATCAGAAACATACACACACACACACACACACACACACACACACACACACTGACAGTTCAGTCTTCCAAAAAATGCACTTTCTTTATCAAACCCCAGCATTTATCTTCAAGTGCAAGGAAAACAAAAAAAAGACATTTGCAGTTCAAGACAGGAAAAGCACAACCACCGCGTTACTGTACAACCACCACCAAATTTCTCAGGGAAGAGAAGAATAATTCACGACAGGCAAATTAAAAACATTCTGCACATGGCAAAAATAAAAGGTCCAATGTCCTACAATCCATAGCAAAGCTTCCTCTCTTTTGGAGCCAATACCAATAAGCCAATGGATACAAGTGTCAAATAAAGCCAGCGTCTGTTTGAAACAAGACGAAACCTGGAAAAATTCCCTCCCATAAATCAGTGAACATGAGGCTTTGCACCCAACATGAAATATACACAACCCAAACCGACATCATCCCCCCCACCCCACCCGGCACGTACAGAAAAAGCCGTAATCAACAAGTTGGAAAGAAAGCAGAAAGTAGAGCTCACAACCCTATAACCCCGCCTTTAAAAAAAAAAAAAAAAAAAGTCCTATAACAAAAGGTAACACAGATCTTCAGGTACCTGGTGGAGGTGCCTTTCCTCACATCGCAGATGCTGCATTTAAAGGCTTCCGCGCTGTTTCTGAAGGTGCAGACGCTACAATCCCAAAAGCCTTCGTCTGCGGCAGGTTTTGCTTGTCTTTTTGGCCTTCAGAGGAGTGAGGAGTGGGGGAAAGGGGAGGGAAGAGTCAAGGAGCAGGAAAAAGGGGGAGAGACAGCAAAACACAGGCGCTGGTGAGCCGTCGTAATTTCGCAGGAATCCGGCGCTGGAAACTTCGCCCTGGCGACCACCCACCCACCCTTTTCGGGGCCGAGAAAAGGAACCGGGGGAGGGAACGGGGCGCCCCCACCGGGCACCACGCAGCCTCCGGGCCCGGGCCGTGCTGTCTCGCACAGTAGGCGGCGGCGGCGCCCCGGGAAGGGCCGCGGCGGGCGCAGGAAGCGGGCGGACTTGTGGACTTGAGTGGGGCTGGGGGGGCCGGGAGGGGAGCCGCGGGCCGGATCTGGAGGGGGAGCGCAGGGACAGCCCGAAGCCGGCGGCAGGGAGTGGGCCGGCTCCTTCCCTCTCCCCTCCCATGCTCGCGTCCTCCCTCCCTCCCCACCTGGTTAAATCTCCCTTTGTCTGGGAGGAGTGGCGGCGGCGGCGGCGGCGGAGGGCGGCTGAGGAGGAGCCGCCATGGCTGCGGCGCGCACGGCCGCCGGCCCCGAGCGGGAGCGACACCGCCTCCCGCCGCCGCCGCCACCGCCCGCCGCCGCCGCCTCCCCCCGCCCCCGGATCTCCATCTTAGCAGCGCCTCCCCCCGCCCCGGGTGGCTCCGGGGCCTAGTCGTCGCCGGCCCCCGCCCGCCCCCAGCCCTCCCTCCCCTTCCGCCCCCTCGGCTCGGAGCAGGTACCTGGTCGGGCTCTTCTTGTCGCCCATGGTCATGGATGGGCTGTACCCCCGCCCCCCCCAAAGCCGAAACCGGCGCTGCTCGGAGGAGAAACGCCGTCCGGGGAGTCGTCGCGGACCGGCCCCCCTCCCTCCCCCGCGCCCGCCCTCAGCCGCTGGGGCTCGAGCTCCGGCCGCCGCCGACGCCGCCGCTGCCAGTCTCCGGACGAGACTAGTCCCCACCAGCGCCGCCTCCGCCGAGTGACTGACGAGGGGCGGGGCCGGGCGCCGCGCGTCACGCGCCGGGCGGCCAATGGGAAGGCGGCGGCCGGCGCCGCGAGGGCGGGGGCGGGGCGCGGGGGAGGGCGGGGCGTGGCGGACGTGGGCCGGGCCGTTGGTGTGCGTGCCCGGGAGTGTGTGCGCGCTGGGGGCGCGCGTGCCTGCCGGTGGCCCCGCGGCCCGGCGCGGTGGAGCGTGCGAGGCCGGCGGGGCGCACGTGGCCGCGCCCGGGTGCCGGGTCTGGGCTTCTGGCCTCGCGCGGCCGCCTCGTGGGACTGTCGCCGGGCCCCGGGCCCCGAAGCCGCCCCGGGGAAGTAGTTGGGCGCAGTTTGCGCGCGCCGCTGGGGCTTGCAACAGCCGCGACGCTCGCAACGCCTCGAGGCTTGCGGTGCCCCGGGAGCCGGCAGGGCCTCTTTTGGCCCGGGTTCCCCCGCGCCCTTCTGCTCCTCTGCCACGCGGACCTTTGTATCTGCCTCTCGTGAAGTCCCTGTTTCCAGCCGATACACCGCCCGAAGCCCCTTCCCAGGCCCCTGACGCCGGAGGGAACGTGCGGAAAGGGTGTGGCGCAGCTCAATGTCCCCCAAGGCCCGACACTCAGCTCCTGCTTGAACCCCCCGAGAGCCTAAATAGGGCGTTTCCCCTAGGGAAGCTGCTGTACAGATCCCGGCAGCCACATGCCAACAGTTTAAGCCTTATGTCTCAGCGCCTTCATCTCCAAAATGAGGCTAATAATCATCCTCCATAGGTTCTTTGGAAAATTCAGAGACGTAATGCACGAAAAGCAGGCAGGTCAGCGCCTGGCACTTAGGAAGGACCAACACAAAGTAGTGGGTTGAGAACGATTATAACTGGGCCTGGGTTGTGCACCATTTCCCCTGCTTCAGAAGCTTCTTAGAGGCGAGGAACAAGTAGTACCCTTTACTTTCTGCCCTGCTCCAAGGACGCTTGCCAAATTGACTTGAACGTGACTCAGGCCCCTCTGGCCTTAGGCAATGGGGAATCGTGGTAGGGGGAAAACCACAGATGATAAGATAAAAGGCTTGGCTGGGCTAAAGCCCTGGGTGGGGTAAGGGACAGGCTCAAGGGATAATGCTAGAAGTTGGGGGGTGGGGATAGGGGTGTGGAGGGAAGATAAGACGGGCCCTCAGCTTCTACTGAGACAGCCCCCCTCCCCCCAGTTTATATGCAAACACAAAGTGGGTTGCTGTCAAGACTGCCCCATAAAAGGGAAGCATTCCAGGGCAGTAGACCAGGGAAGCTCACTTCCCTGAGACAGAGTGCCCAGGGAGCAAGAAGTCCTAGGATCAGTCCAGGGATCAGAAGGGAGAGAATTAAAGAGGGAGGGAATGTGTCAACGGATAAGCTTGATAAGCACACGCTGTCCTTCCCAGGCAGGCACACCCTGGAGGGCCAGCACGAACAACACTGTTCAGCCAGGGTCAGCCACCTCCCGCAACCCTCCAGGGAGGAAAGGAGGAAGAGGAGGGCCAAAGAGGCCAGAGGAAGGCAAGGGGCATGCACACAAGCCATGGTACAGTGCCTGCAGCCTTGGCCTCTGATGTCTGCCTGGCATGCTCCCAGGATTCTGCCCCTAGCGTGAAGGTACTGCGAGAAAAGGGGCATTAAGAAATCCCGGCTGAAGAAGTGGCCTTGTGGGACGGAAACTTGGGTAGCTGGAAGCCACAGGTAGTGGGAAGGAGACGGACTTCATTACTATTTACCAAGAGTAAAACGCACGAATTGTTTTGCAGCTCCGTGAATTTTTATGTGTATCCACTGCACCTTTGCATGCACCATCTGGATCAAGATACAGAATCTTTTCATCTTTCCGGCGACTTAGTCCTCTCCCTGCAGATTAGCTTTGCCTGAACATCGTACACATGGGTCACACGGTATGGACTGAAGTGTCTGGCTGGCACCTTTTGCTCAACAAAATATTTGTGATATTCATCCATACTGTTGGCTATCTCAGTAATTCATTTTTTGTTTGCTTAAGGGTGTGAAATTCCATTGCCAATACACGGTCACTTAGTTATCCATAGGAGACTGACTCTTAGTGTATTTGTGTGTGTGTGTGTTTGACCTGTTTTATCTCTTCAAAAAAAGACAAAGTTTAAAAACTGGTTTGAAGAAAAAAGAAGTTCCAGAATAGAGAACTAGTTTCTAGGAACATATCAGACCCACACATCACCATGTGGTTGTAACTGTAGAAGCTCTAAGTTCGTTCACATGTTGGACGTAAATATCTACTGGAAGTCTCCTTGTAGTTACAGGAGCCAGACAAGACTCCTTCATGCTGGAGAACAGCATGACTCTAGGCAGAGCCTCAGACAATGATCCTAGAGCGGCGGTTTCAACCTGAGCTGCGTGGGGAATAAATCTTCCTCCACAGCGTAACCTTGAACCAGTGTGGGGTGAAGGGATGAGTGGGAGTTGACAGAGAGCTGCCTTGCTGCTCCTCTGTTTCCTATCTTGAACTTCCACTTCGTATTTCATTGGAAGGAAGGGTGCTACTGCTTTAAAATCTATGAGAAGCCCGTGGTTTTAGAACAGACGCTGGTTAGAAGCACTCCCCAAGAAATGTCTGGTGTAAATGAGTCCATGGATACACAGGGCAGATTAAAAGACCACATTTGGACATTTTGCCTCCTTCCCTCTCATTCACTCCACTTCAGTCACATGGGCTCTTCCAGGAACAAGTCGTGCTCCCACCACAAGGCCTTTGCACTTGCTGTTCCCTGTGCTTGGCAATGCTCTTTTCCCAGATAACCACATTTTCAGCTGCCTTGCCTCCTTCAGGTCTTTGCTCAAAAGTCACATTCTCCGTGAGGTTTTTCCTGGTCACCAAATCTAAAAGTACCGTCCACCAGCTCCCTGTGTGTCCCTTAACTGCCTTTCTTTTGTCTCCTTTGCACTTATCACCATCTGACATACCATGCTGTTTGCTTATCTTGTTTAGCAGATCTTTACCCAGTAGGATAGAAGCTCTGTAACGGCAAGGATTTTTTTTCCTCTTTTTCTCCTCACCACACCCCACCCCCCCTCCAAAACACACACACTGTGATATATAAATGCCTAGAACAGTGCCTGGTAAACATGCATCGAAGAGGATTTCTTTCATTTAACAGTAATTTATTGCACAGCAACTCCATGCCTTGCCCCATGCCAGGATGGGAAGATCAGATAAGCAAGATAGACTTAATTCCTGATCTTTTGGAGTTTACATTCTACTTCAGCAGGCAGACTTCATCAGAGTACTTAATTATGATTGTGACAAATGCTACAAAGTACGGGAAGCAAGGCAAGATTGTCTAGGAGAAGAGAAAGGAAGAGCATTCAGGGATGTGGGGCTTTGGAGGAGACAGAGGTGAGCAGCTGTGCCAGGAGCCCTGTGAGAGAGGAGAGATGGGGCCAGAGAGGTAGCCCCTGGCTACGTCCTGTACGACAGGGTGGGCTGAGATGGGAGCAGGGTCTTTATCCTGAGTGCCATGGAAACCACTGATGAGTTTACCAAGACTCTCTGTCTGCCTGGGACTGTCTTTGGTCTGCCTTCATGAATGAGGGACTGGGAGAGACAGACCCCTTAGAGCAAGGAGGCAGGGGGAGGATCTTTAGATTAGCTTGGGAGTTGGACAGGGAAGGGCAGTTCGAAAAGAGCTTCCCCCCTTTCTTATACTCCAGAAAGAAGCAAAACCTACTGGTGCCTATCAGAGGAAGGGTCTGGAACGTTATCAACTCAGCTTCCTCCTGCCTTTACATTTGCAAGTGCTACTCCAGGCAGAAAACCTAAACACTAAGACTGGGGCTCTGAACTTCAGCAACACCCAATAAGGGTATTACGCACAAGTGAGAGGAAAAAAAGCCTTTCTCCAGATACCTTAGGGCTTACTCCGCCCCGCCCCCCCATGTTACACCTTCCTATGGTCTGAGTCCAAACTGTGGTTTGGGGTGAGGTTTTCACCAACCTGCAGTGAAATGAGAAAACTAAAGGGGAAATGTATGAATACTTTCCTACACTCAAGTAAATTACCAATTAGTTGGTTCTCAGCAAAGACTATTTTTTATTCTGAGATTATGTCCTTCCAAGTTTTTTCTTTTCTTGTAGGGTTGGGTAACTTAAATCCTCCTTTTTCAATGGAGCGGCGGCAATAGTAGACGGTACTTGCCTTGCTTAGAATGTCCTCAGTTGACCAAATCACAAGTGGACAATTCTCTGTTGGCTTCCTAACCCCCCTCCTCATCCAGTTTTATTCTTGATGTTTTAAGTGTACCAAGATCTAAATAATTGTAATGAAACTTCTCAAGATGGTGTTATTGAGGGGAACAGTAAGGAAAAAACAGTATCACTTAGTGACTGAAAAAGTCACCCACGAAGGACGGAAGCTAGGAAGGTTAAGATTTTGATCGTAATTGCAAAGCTTTAATGCCCTACTTTGCACTGAATGTTCCTTCAGTGGTTTAAGAGAGAACATTGTGTCTTGAAGCATCTAACTACCTGGAGTATCTTAGGAACTGAGGAAAACCTAGCTCATTTCACTGAAAAACCCAGGCCTGTGCTGAGATCACTGGCGACATCTGTGGAGCTGTTACTGAAGACAGGATTAACTTCTAAAGAAGCAGCCCCGGAGTCAGAAAGAGGTGGAGCTTCCCTGACCGTCTGTGTTTGAACCTTAACCAGATTTTGCAATGAGCCACACTGTCACCTGTGCACGTGCTCATCAGAGATAGGAAGTTTTATTGATCTGCTTCTTGCGCAAGTAGGAAATGTCACAAGTCACATTTGCCCTGGGTTATGCCTCACACCATTTACAAAAATTAATTCAAAATAGATCAGAGGGCTTCCCTGGTGGCGCAGTGATTAAGAATCCACCTGCCAATGCAGGGGACACAGGTTTGAGCCCTGGTCCGGGAAGATCCCACATGCCTCGGTGCAACTAAGCCAGTGCACCACAACTACTGAGGCTGCGCTCTAGAGCCTGTGAGCCACAACTATTGAACCCACATGACACAACTACTGAAGCCCGCACACCTAGAGGCTGTGCTCCGAAACAGGAGAAGCCACCGCAATGAGAAGCCCGCACACTGCATCCAAGAGTAGCCCCCACTCGCTGCAACTAGAGAAAGCCCGTGCGAAGCCACGAAGAACCAATGCAGCCGTTAATAAATAAATAAATAAATAAACAAAACAGATCAGAGACCTAAGTGTAAAACCTAAAACTATAAAACTTCCAGAAGAAAATATAGAAGAAACCTTTGTGGCTTTGGATAGAGCAAGATTTCTTAGATATGATACCAAAAAAACCACATGACCCATAAGAGAAAAAGTTGGTAGCTTGGACTTCATCAAAATTAAAAACTTCTGCTCTTTCAAAGACACTTTAGAAAATGAAAAACAAGTCAAAGACCGGGAGAAAACATTTGCAAAACACATAGTTGATAAAGGAGTTGTATCCAGGATACATGAAGAACTCTTAGGATACAATTAAAAAACAAGCAACCTAGTGAAACATGAGGAAAAGATCTGAATGGACATTTTGTCAAAAAAGAGGTATGAATGGTTAATAAGCACATGAAGAGACACTCCACATCATTATTCATTAGGGAAATGCAAATTAAACCACAGTGAGATACTACTGCACATTCAAATGGCTTAAATCAAAAAATCCTGACATTCCCAAGTGCCGGGGAAGACATGGAGCCGCCTTCAAACAACACCAGTGGGAGTGCAATACGGTATGAGTCCTCTGCAACAACGGTTTGACAGTTTCTTACAAAGTTAAACATACACTTACCATATGAGCCAGCAATCCCACTTCTAGAAATTTACAAAGGGAAATAAAGACATATGTTCACACAAAAACCTGTACTCAGATATTTATTCATCATCACCAAAATTTGGAAACAACCCAAATGTCTTTCAGCTGGTGAATGGGAAACAAAGAGTGGTAGGTACCTCCACACCATGGAATACCACTCAGCCAGGAAAAGGAATAAACTATTGACACATCTGTGCAGCCCGGGTGAATCTCAAATGCATTCAACTAAGTGAAAGAAGCCGCCTCCAAAGGTCCCACAGGGTGTGATTCAGTCCATGTGACATTCTGGAAAAGGCAAAACGACAGGGATGGAGAACAGATCAGTGGTTGCCAGGCGTCAGGGGTGCAAAGGGAGGAGCAGCAAAAAGGGAATTGGGGGCATGATGGAAGCAGTTTACATCTTGACTGTGCGGGTGGTGACAAGACAAAACGAATTTGTCAAAATTCATACCTAGTCACCCCAAAGAGCACATTTCACTGTACGTAAATTATGCCTCAATAAATCTGACTCTTGATCGTTTTGGGTTGAAAAGGCCCCAAAGCCTCTACATTCTACATTGCCTGCTCCCTTCATAGTACTAAGCAAAGAGCTAGCATTTTGTAGCTCTGCTGTGCACCTGGCGCTGTGGGTAACCCTGTGCTGTCCTGGGTGCTCTTTTCAGTAAGTTACTCAGACCATAATCCCTGGAGTCATCCGTGACTCTTTACTTTCCCTTATACCCTACCTCCCGTCCGTCAGCAAATCCTTTGTACTTAACCTTCAGTATATCCTGAACCTGACCACTCCTCATCCTCTCTGTTGCTTTCACTCCAGTCCAAGCTGCGATCACCTTCCAGCCTCCTAACTGGCTCCCTACTTCCCCTCTTGCTCCTGGTACCTGTTAGGATAGGTTAGGTTAGGTTATGGTTACAGCTCCCAAATCTTCATGACTTATCCTGACAAAGGTTGACTTCTTGCTGAAGTGATGTGCCCGCTGCAGGCCAGCTGCAGCTCTTTTCCGTCTCCTCCCCCTGCAACCCAGGCTTCACCTCCAACATTACTGGTTGCCGACACAGAGGAAAAAGGAACTCTGGAGGGTCTCGGACTGGCAACTGAGTGCCTGCCCTGGAAATGACACTCGTGGACTTCTGCCCCCAGCTCACTGGTCAGTTGGCAACAGGAAGTGCAGCCCACCATGTGCCCGAGAGGTGCAGGAAATATTTGGCGATCAGCTTGGTGACTACCATGATTCCTTAAAGTTTCTTCTCCAAACAGCCACCAGAGGATCCTTCTAAGACGTAGATGACAAAGTCACTCCCCTTGCTGAAAATCCTCCAATGACTTCTCATGACACTTTGGTTAAAATCCAGAATCTTTTCTTTTTTTCCTCTAACATTTTCCTTCTGTCTTTACATTTAATATTCTTTATTATGTCAATATAAAATGTATCAAGGATGTTGATCTTTTCTTCTTAATCAATTTTGAGATGACAGAGTAAATGTTCTGTTTTTATTCCAACCTCACAGTGCATAAAAAATTAATAAATCATACATTTTCCTGAGAGATTCGCGAGCTAAATGGAATTAATAGCTAAACATTACCTATAATGCTTAGAGGTTATAAAATCCAGAATCCTTTTTTATTTTCAGCTGCGCCTTGTGGCTTGTGGGGTCTTAGTTCCCTGACCAGGGATCAAACCTCCGCCCTCGGTAGTGAAAGTGCAGCGTCCTAACCACTGGACCGCCAGGGAACTCCCTAAAATCCAGAATCTTGACCCTAGTCTTCAAGGCCCACTGACTTCATCCACTCCCAATGCAGCTCCAGGCACACGGGCCTCTTGCAGTTTCCTGCCAAGTGCAGCCACCTCTTAGGGCCTTTCTACCTGTTCTTCCCCCAGATATTCCCATGGCTCCGTGTCCCTCATGGTTCAGGTGGCTGCTAAATGCTCCCTGCTCAGGGAGGACCTCTCCGACTGAGCCGTCTTACATGGTATCACCCCCCGTCAGTGCCATCCCCTCATCCTGCTTTCTTTTTCTTTACATCCTTATCATGACCTGGCATCGCATGGTGCATTGCTTTTGCCTGACTCTTCCACTAGCATTTAATTTCTCTCAGGACGATGGCTTTGCTTCGTTTCATTCTGTATCCTTAGTGCCTAGAACAGTGTAGGAGATGTTCCTACACGTAGCAGGAGCTCAAAAATTATTGGTGGAATGAATGAAGCACTTTTACACCTGTTACCCCATTGAAATTGCAAATGATCCAGTGAGACAAGAACTATTATGACCCTATTTGACAGATGAAGAAACCGAGTCAGTGATGTGCCCAGAGCCAGGAGTCAGTGATGTGCCCAGAGCCAGGGACGGGTTTGAATTCAAACTCGGCGTCTGACTCTCCGACTCCATCCCTTCATCTCTGCTTCTAGAGCACACCTTGCATTGAAAAAGAACCAGTCGGTTTTGGAGGGAGCCTGAGGAAGGTGGACGGACGTGGAAGTTCAAGTGGTCTTTTTTTTTTTTTTTTTTAGTGGTCTTTTTTGACTGAGCATCCCGGGGTCCTCTTAAAGACAAGTAGGTTTTCTGCCCCTTGCACACCTAGTTAATGGGCCCACGTTACTGGGAGTTCCTGCCAAAGCAGACAAGCCACATGTGCCAGAACCCAGGGACTGAATGATGCACACTGGCACTGCTGCAGTTTGGGCCTTGGGAATATGCAGAGTGGGAGCTTCCCTAAGATGGGCGTGGTTTCCTTCATTGATTCAACAATCTCTGCTGATGCCTTGGGCCCAGAAACCGCTTCCCCAGCAGCTTGTTCTTGATGCTTGAATTTCCACTCTTAGAATCACAGTCATAGAGTTTTGAGGATGCAAAGGAGAATCAAGACAATCCATCTAGTTCTGTCTTTTTAGGTCAGAGGCAAAAACCTGGGGATGTGGAGATTGTGGAGGGTTTCACCCACACGGCACTCTTGGTCCTCACAGCCACCCTCAGACCCATGAACAGGTTTTAAATTGGAGCTTCAAAACCTGCTTCTCTGGGGCTTCCCTGGTGGCGCAGTGGTTGAGAGCCCACCTGCTGATGCCGGGGACACGGGTTCGTGCCCCGGTCCGGGAAGATCCCACATGCCGCCGAGCGGGTGGGCCCGTCAGCCATGGCCGCTGAGCCTGCGCGTCCGGAGCCTGTGCTCCGCAACGGGAGAGACCACAACAGTGAGAAGCCCGCGTACCGCAAAAAAAAAAAAAAACCTGCTTCTCTGAGAGCGGGGTCTCTCTACTAAACCACAAAAGAAATCCCCTCAACCCAAACACCCTGGGATTCATTAATCAAGAATTAGGTTAAGAAAGAGGCTCCCCCGAAGAACAGACGTCTAATGGTGGGGTTTCTTTACACGTTGTCATGGACTGAATTGTGTCCCCCGCTCAAATTCATATGTTAAGCCCTAACCCCCAATTCCTCAGAATGTGACTATTTGGAGAGAGAGCTTTTAAAGCAGTGATTAAGCTAAAATGAGCCCGTTAGTGTGGGAACTCATCCAATCTGACCGGTGTCCTTATAAGAAGAGGACGAGACACCGGGGATGCATGTGCACTGAGGAAAGATCATGTGAGGACACAGCAGAAGGTGACTGTCCGCAAGCCAAGGAGAGAGGCCTCAGGAGAAACCAAACCGGCAGACACCTTGATCATGGACTTCTAGCCTCCAGCACTGTGAGACAATGAATTTCTGCTGTTTTAAGCCACCCTGTCTGTGGTATTTTGTTACAGCAGCCCAAGCAGACTAATAAAGTGTCATGAGTTTGTAGGTAGCTAAAGAGAGGCCACCGCGGGATCATGATAACCAACGTACGTGGAGCGCTTACAGGCGAGGTGCTGAACAATTTAGGTTTGTTAACTCAGTGAACGCTAACAATAACCCTGTGAGATGGCTTCTATGACGATGCCTCTTTTTTTTTTTCTTTTTGCGGTACGCGGGCCTCTCACACAGTTGTGGCCTCTCCCGTTGTGGAGCACAGGCTCCGGACGCACAGGCTCAGCGGCCATGGCTCATGGGCCCAGCCGCTCCACGGCACGTGGGATCCTCCCAGACCGGGGCATGAACCCGTGTCCCCTGCATCGGCAGGCAGACTCTCGACCACTGTGCCACCAGGGAAGCCAGATGCTTCTTTTATAAACAGGAAATGAAGACAAAAGTCACTTGCCCTGAGCTGCGTATTTGGAAAGTGGCAGGGCTGGGATGTGAACCCAGGCAGTCTGAGTCTAGTTATCATCACTCCCATCTTCCGGATGAGGAAACTGAGACTCAGAAACCTGTCCAACTTCCCACAGCCAGGGCATGGCAGAACCAGAATTCCAAATTCTCTGTACTTTATCACACACTGAATCCCTGGAACTCAAGAATCCTGAAAGTCATTCACTGGAGGGAGAGTAGGGACCCACCTGGAAGGGTCAGGGCACAATCGTTTGGGCTCACCAAATGCATCTGCAAAGGAGAGGCGTCTGATACAGAAGTTTGGGCCACACGACTAGGGTGAGGGGAGATGATAAAATTGAGCCAGAATGTGGGCAGGTGAGGAGGAGGGGACGTACAAACGCCAGGGCTTTAAGGAGCACTGTCTCTCACCTCCTCTTCAAGTCCTCGCCTCCCCGTGGCTACTGCCCACAGACAGAGCTGTGGAAATTGGCCCCAGGTCACACCCCCAGGAAGGCAGCTGGCAGGATTCATTCAGCTCTCCCTGGCTCCAACGTCTACTCTCGTCTTACTTTTTTAGCTTTAGATTTGACAGCTGTTTACGAGGCACCTACCATGTGCCAGCTTCCAGGTGCTGACAACCCCTGGGAAGGGGAGGCCACGGCGGGCCTGGGCCGCTGGAACGCACGGGCTGGGAGAAATGGGCCAAAAGCCAATAATGACAGCAGGGTGGGGAGGGCAGCAGTCGCCAGGTGATTGTAATGGTCCCTCTGTGTTCTTCTGTCTCCTGGCATTTTCCTCTTTCCCAAGCAGTTAATTCTCTGTCTGAAGGAAGCGACGTGATACAGTACAAGCAAATAAGCCCTGTCAGTCTCTGCCTCTCACGTTCCCTAATTCTAAGCCCTCCACGTTCCCACAGGGGAGCTTAGGGGAAGTAAGGAATAAGCAAATGTTCGGAAGAAGAAAGCAGATGGAAGTGCTTTTTTGAGACAAGAAAACTTCCCAGGTGCTGAGGGAGGGAGAGATGGCAAGGAGGTAACGAGACGGAGAGGGCAAGGGCCAGAGAGCAGGCGTGTCCGTCCACAAACCCCCAGGAAGGTGGCAAGACCTCAGAGCAGGCAGAGGGGTGCCTACGCGGGCACAGAAAAAGCCACCTTATAGAGATTTCAGGGACCCAGCATGGAGTGGGCATTGCCAAGATGACTCCTGGACTGGAAGGGGCCATGAACAGAAAACCAGGGATGTCTCTATGGCAACCTGTGATGAACAGATGCCCTGAGACCGGGCAGACAGGTTCCTCAGCACCCTGACACTTGGATACAATGCCGGAGAGTCTAGAACTTAGATACAATGCCAGAGAAAGGGGAAGCACCAAATGGACCAAGACTGAGTTGGGATGGGGGTTCAAAATAAAAACCAAGGGGAGAGAGATGAAAATAAGGCAAGCTATTTCTGGCATGCCTGAAATTCACACCTGCTATGTTGTATGAGTGGCAAGCCAAGGTGCATAAGAATCTACTGGCCAACCAGGATTGTCCAGGGAGACAAGTCAGGGAGGACATCCCAGGTCCACGGAACCACACATGCAGCGACACTTGGCTCGTGGACCATAAAAATCAGTGGGCTAGAACTTAGAGCATGTGTGGTGTGGTGGAGGTGAGAGTTCAGAGAGGTAAGCACCATCTTGAAGCATCTTAGAAACCGTGTGGATTGGATGGATTTCATCTTGAAGACAAGGGGACTGTCGACACATTTTAATCAAGGAAGTTGCTGGATTGGTACTGAGTTTTAAAAATCTCGTTGGGAGCAATACAGATGGTGGTGGCTTGAGTCAAACTGAAAAACGGGGTAGAAAACCAGTAAAATGGCAAAGAACTGAAAAGAACAAGGAGAGGGTAAATGGAAAGAAAACACGAGAGATTTTCAATAGTAGAATCTCCTGGACGTAATTCATGATCGCACTTTTGGGGGTGAGGCAGAGTGAGGAGTCAAGGATGATGTCCAGGTTTCGGACTTGGGTGAATGAGTCAACCATGGTGCTATTAACAGAGAGAGAGGCATAGGAGGGGAGGCTGTTTGGAGGTGGAGATAATGAGTTGAGTCGTAGATATGATGAATTTGATGTGTCACTGAGGATGCTTTTGGCTGCAAACAACAACAAAACAAAAACAAAAACCCACACAAACAATGAGAAAATGTGTTATTTAACATAGCTGGAAGCCCCTGTCCCAGTAAGATACAATCAGCTGGTCATTAAGGACCCAGATTCCCTCCTTCTCTTGTTGGATTCAACCTACCCCTCATGGTTGCTGATGGCTGTCACCACTCCAGTATTACAGGGCACAACATCATCTAGAAGGAGAAAAGGAACCACTTTTCATGTGTCTATTTAAGAGAGCGAATAACCCCTTATCGCTAGACATTCCCAGCAATCTCTCCTGGCTGAATCAGGTCATGCGCCCACTCCTCAAGCAATCACGGACTTTGGTAAAACATCGGGAATGGAATGGTCGTTAGTGAGCCCACCATCACCACCTCTACAAGGTGACTGTGGCACGTGCAAATGGAGAAATCTTGGGAACAGCTGGAAACGTGGAGCACAGGACAGATTTTGGCTATATTCTGAAGCTGTCATAGAGGGGCTATGAGAGGAAGGCTGTCGATGGACCTCTACAGGGATGGGGCAGACAGAAGAAACAGGGGCCAAACACAGAGCTCCGGGGAACACGCCTGTTTAGGGGGCTACCTGGGGAAGATAAACGGCACTGTGGTCGCTGAGAATTTGACTGCGGATTCAAACAAACCTAGATGGAAATTCCAGTCCAGCTACTTATCAGCTGTGTGACCTGGGGTGAGGATTGCTTCATCGCTCAGAGCCTTACTTTCCTTGTCTGTAAAGTGGAACCACTAAGCCCTACCTCCCAGGGTTGCTGTGAGGAGTTGACAAGAAAATGCACACAGAGCCTGAGCCTGCATGACCTCGGCACACGGCAGCTGCTGGTAGCCGTTGGTGGAAAAGAAAACAGCCTAGAGAGGGTCTAAGAGGGAGTGACAGGGAAAGCTAGAGTATAACCGGGATGGGATGGTGTCATTGAAGGCTCAGGGTGAGAGGAGTTCAAGGAGGAAAGAGTGGGCAATTATGTCATCTGCTGAAGAGAGGTCGGGTCAGAAGTGGACTGAAAAATGCCCTTCGGATTTAGCAATTAGAAGGTCACTGGTACCCTTGACAAGAGCACTTCGAATGGAGTGCTGGGGGTGGAAGCCAGGAAGCAGGGGGTCAGCAGTGAAGACCAGAATTCAAGCTGCGTGACTGCCAACGTCAGCGCCCTTTCCGCTATGCCAGGAGCTGCTTCGTTCGGAAAATTCCCGTTTTTTTTAAGTCTTGCCTCAAAAATACTCATTCAGAGAGCAGTAGACAGTAGGATTCCACAATCTGTGAATGAAACGGCCCCTCTTCATCCTTTTTCATTTTTTTGTGGATCAAGCGAAGGTGGTTGTTTCCTTTCATTAGAAATACGTTGCATCCTTTCGGAGGGTTTGTGTTTACATTACCATTTTATTGCTATATGGTTCTTTTTTATATAACATATTTTGCAACTGTAACAACAAACAAACCAACCCCAAACAACATGTGTGCTTTGCATTAAATTCAAAAAGTTCAAACCCCTCTCACTCTGCACATTTTTGAGGCAAAGTGTGGGACTTGGAAAACCCTAGAAGAACCATGCAGTTTGGCAAGTCCTCCATTAATAAATGATAGCAGTTGCTTTTGAGACTGATTTGCTCATATGGATCATGTTTGTCAGGGCTGTCATTTAAAGCCTAATATTTTTCCCATTGCAGAATGGCTCCAAGTAATCCGAACGAGGGCAGCGGCTGAGCACGGTCAATTTCATGACCTCCTTCCTGCTACCCACCTCCCCCGCCTGGCTATTTCAACTCCCCAGTGGATGATCCCTCATCCCTAGCAACAACTGCAGCTGCTACTGTTTCTTGACTCTAGCGAGGAAAATGGGCTCAGGGCCAAGTCTACTGTCCAGGGCTCCCCGTGGAAGATGCTAGAAGAACACTGCACACTCTCTCATCATCAGTGACCCAAGTTCATCACCTCCGCTGAACATCTGGATTGCTACACAGTGAGTTCAAAGGTCCAGCGTGTGGGTCTGCACCTGGCCTGGCTGTTTAAACGGAGCTGACCTCAAACCAAACACCGGGCCTCCGTGCTGCTATTTATGCGGAGGATTGGGTGCCAAATATAAATATTAACTTCGGCATCTTCTCCCTACAGGCCTTTGCGACTAAAAAATGCATATTAACCGTCTACTGTGCAGAAAAAGCCACCCAACTCTTCTCTGACTCCTGATCTCTTTTCCCAAGCAGGCTGCTCTCCTTTTTGACCACCGCTTTGTTCACCTGAATACTACAAGGCTCCTTTCCAGCGTGGAGCCCACTGTAGCCTCTTGCGTTTCAAGTCATCAGGGATGGGCATGCTGCAGAGGTGGTCTTTCCCATCCCATCTCCCAGCGGGAGAGGCTGCGAGCAAGCAGGGCAAAAGGGGGCCTTCAAGCGGAAGTCGGTGCTTCGTTCTCAGCAGCTCTGAGACCGTCCTCCTCTTTGAAGTCAGCCGAGGAAGATGGATGAGGGTGTATGGTGGGTGTGGCTGAGAGCAGCCGGGGGCAGAACAGGTGTAGCAGTTTAAGGAAAAGGGAGACCATGCGATCCCTGGCAACAAGAATGGACCTAGTTTTCCTGTTTCTAGAGAAAGGCCTGAAGAGAGAGAGCATGGTTTAATTTCTACCAACATTTCTTAACAAGTTGGTTGTAATTATCATTCAGTGGAATGAGTGCTGGAGGACAGGGGCATGCCCAAAATATTACAGGGTAAAGAGAAGAAAAGATTGTAACGTTCACTCGGATACTTAAAAGTTTCGCAAGGAAACGAGTGTTCGGATGGGATCCTTCGGTCGTTCCTTCACTCAGCAGATATTTATGAGCGCTACTGTGAGCTAGCACCATGCTGGGCGCTAGGCAGAGGACAAGCAAGGTTGCTCCCACCATGGAGCCGTCTCTTTCGTGAAGCTACACTGCATGCCTATTGGGTGCCAGGCCCTGGGAGATGCCCTCTTGGAGATGACAGTCGGTTGAAACAGATGAGACAGTCAGACGAGTCATTTTAAAAATGCGCCATGGGTGTTATGATCGGGGAAAAACAGGGAGCTATGGGGTGATACGAAGGGAACTCAGTCTAGTTCAATGGTTCTCAAGGAGGGTGGTGGGACGATTTTGTCCCCCAGGGAATATTTTGTAGTCTCTGGACGTGTTTTCCTTGCCGCAGCTGTGGGGGTGGGAGCTCCTGGCGTCGAGCAGGCAGAGGCCAGGGACGCTGCACAACATCCTGCAGTGCCCAGGACGGCCCACAGCAAAGAGCTAATATCCAACCCTGAACGTTAACCGTGCCGAGGATGAGAGACTCCGGTTCAGTCCGAGGCTCAGGGGATGCTTTGGGGAAGAAGTGCAGTTTGAGGTGAGAACCAGAGGATGCTAGGAGTTCAGAATGCTGGGGAATGGGGGTCTGGCACCCAATCAGAGGACACAGCGGAGGGAAAGAGGAGTCCCCGGGAGGTCGAGCTGAGGATGCAGGGAAAGTGGAGGGGAGACGGTAGGAGACGAAACACAAAATGCAGTCTGTTCCCAGAGTGACTAGAGGGTCTTCTGTGCCATGTTTTAAAGTGTGGACTTTATTTGGAGGGCATGATGGGCTGATGCAGTCTCCCCACCCATCCACCTCTCACACACACATTTATCCGCTTGGAAAATTTCAAATCCAACAATCTGATTCAACCTGCTTTTAGAAAATCCACTCTAACAGCAATGCAGATGATTGGGAAGGGAAGAGATCCGAGGTGTATGAGAGGCTTTTGTGATACAGAGATGACGAACAGAGGCCATGGCCGTGAACGTGAGGAACGTGCCACAGACGCCTGAGAATAGAGACATTCTTATACTTGGTGGTGATTAACTGGATGTTGGGAGGGAAGGAATTGCTGAGGATGACTCTGAGGTTTCCAGCTGAGGGCTAGTGTGAGTGGCGAGGTGTGTCATAAAGGACAAGTAGTTTGTAGGGGACATAGTTCAGTTTAGAAATAATGGTGTCTATAGTCCTGAGGGGACGTCCAAGTGGGCACGTTCTGTGCACAGAGAGATAGGTGGATCTGATGCTGAGGAAACACCTCCATGGGAGACACAGATGTGGGGATCACTCGGGCCCGTGGCGGCTTAGAAGTGGAGAAAGCATTCAGGGAAAGCGCCTAGTGAGAGATGAGAAGGAAAACGCAAAGGGCAAAGTGTCGGGGTTCATCCGGTTGAAGGGCAGAAAGAGAAGGGGAAATAGAGGGCCCAGAGACGTAGAAGGAACAGTGACATCTGCCAAGGAAGGGACTCACTTTAAGAATAAGAAAATGGTCAAGCTGTCCAATGGATCAGGGGTTCAGCAAGATGTGAAATTAGATGAAGCTGTTGGACACATCAATCAAGAGGTCATTGGTGACCTTTTCAAGAGCCTTTTCACTATAATGGTGAGTGGAATTTATTTAAAGACACTTGATTATCCAAATATAGAGGAAGAAAATGGGAACTGAATGTCTTTATATCTGGGCAGAATTTATACAGCAGTCATTTTCCAGACTTGGCAAACAGAAAAGGAGGGTATCAATTAAGCAGCGGAAAATCAGAGTCACAATAGGGCAAATCATAAGAACAGTTATTGTACACTAAAATAGAAGTTTGGAGGCAAGCATCCCCAGAGTCAGCCTGGCAGCTTAGCGGTGTCATCAAGAAGCTGGCCTCTTGCTATTTTTCTGCTCTGTCATCCTCATGCTTATAACCACGTGGTTACAAAATGGCAGCTGTACCTCCAAGCATCACATTCTCACCTGACGGTACCTAAAGCAGGAAGGAAGACAGCAGGGGCCAAAATGAGGCTCACCCCACACTGCTCTCTCCTTTTAGTGGGAGACTTTCCCTTATATCTCACTGGAAACTCAAGCGCATGCCTTCTCCTAGACCGATTAAGATAAAGGCAAAGGGGACAGCCAGAAATGGCTTACACCAATTATGATTCCTCTCCTGGGGCCAGGCACACGGCACGTGGCTGCCTGAACAGAACTGGTCTTCTATTCACAAGAAAGAAGGGGGACAGGCAGTTGGGGTGGTAACCAGCAGTGTCTGCCACAGGAAAGCATCCTTTCATAGGGTGAGCATGGGCTGTGGGGAAGCAAACCAGAGAGCTCACAGAATGGGACAAGCCCTTAGAGAGCTTTGAAAAGAAGGATTAAATTTCGTAGTTGATATTCACAACAGAGATATGACATCCACCATCTATTTACCAACTCTGGACAGAAGGCTGGTTGCCTTGCAGATCATATACTGAGTATCACCAAGATGTAGGTAATAATTACAATGATGCTGGCCACAAGGTATACCTACTGAGTGCTTACTGTGTGCCAGACACTTTACATTCATTATCCCAATTAATCCTCAAAACGTAAGTGAGATAGGTGGATGCTATTAATATTTCCATGCTATAGAGGAGAAAACTGGGCTATATAGCGGTTCAATAACCTGCCAGAGGTTCCTAGTAGCAGCTAACCAAGGGCTACCTCATCCCGGCATCCACTGACTGCCTCCTTAGATTAAAAAGAAGCCACTGGGAAGTTTTGTCTTATCCCAGACAGAGAAGCAGTTGTGCATAAGAATGGAAAATCTGCTGCCACTAGCTCTGTCTCTCCACCAGTGCCCTGAGTTTTCAGTATTTCATTTTTCCACACAACTTTGCAACTAAAGTACGTCCAATGGACGGCCCATTCCTTTCAGCTTTGCACCCTTGGTGACAAGCTCCCTGGCCTAACACTGCACTTCTGGGGCCTGGAGACTGAGACAGAGAGGCATGCTGACGGCTAAGTGCACGTCATGGTAACCAGAACTTCTTCCTGGTGGGAGTAACGACGCGGACAAGGTTTCGGGAACTAGGATCGAATTCCGAAAGCATTCACACGGAGTACAGGGGGTCGTCCAACAAAAGATGACAAACACTGTCTCAGGTGTTCAAGTTCTCAGCCAGAATTTGGCTTCCCATCTCAAGACGTGAGAAGAACTGGCATTTACGGATGCTATGTTCTCGGCCCTGTCCTCACTGTTTTACATGCATTATCTCATGGAACCTCACAATGAGGTTATGGAGAAGAAACTTATTATCTCTGTTTTACAGATGAGGAAAATGAGGCCTAGAGTGTTTAAGCAGTTTGCTTAAGGTTATACGGCTAGTAAGTGGCAGAGATAAGATCTGAACCCACCCAGGTCTGTCCCTTCAGATTGATTGTTTTTTCACCACTATGCGTTACTACCAAGGTAATGCCGCGTTATAAATATCTTCAGGTATCGAATGAGCCTGGTGGAGGGGCAGGAGGAAGGGGATCTTGAAACTCATCATCTCTCTGTTTCTTTAAAATCCTCTCTCTGTTCCAAATATATTCCAGTGTGTATATTTCAGGATGAGCACACATGCCTAACTTAAATCATGGCAGCATGTTGGAAAGGCATCTTAACAGTATCTAGAAACAGAAGTAAAGAGGGCATAAATACTATGTAACCCTTTAGCTGTGCCTGTAGTGTCCTGGGGGTTGGGCGGAAGGACTTTCAGATTCCTCAGAAAGAAAGAGCTCTAAGGCAAGCCAGCCTCTCTCGGGATTAACACTGTCTGCTCTAAGGCTGGGACTCGTTGTTTTGCTAACTGAGTTTTCCGTTTCTTTCCCCACCATTCCCAAGACTGCTAAGATTACCCACTGTGGCTTGGATTACGGTTGTGGGTGGAGAGACCAGCTGGGAAGTGTCAAGGAGATGACCCCGCCTTCCCACCAGCATGTGAAAACTCAGTTCTAGGCACCAATGTCAACCCCTCTCTCCCTTGAGAAAGAATTTGGATTCCTCTTACCAATACAGAGATTAGAGGTATTATCCAGAAATGACATCGTCACAAATCATAATCCGAACCTAAAGCAGGGGGGGATCTGAAACAATGTTAAATCCACTCAAGGCTGCCTCTGGACCACAGTGCACCCACAGGGTGCCCTAGCATGTGAATTAGAGTAGGGCACCTCTCCCTCTAAGCAACACAGCCAGCCTGGTGCCAGGGTACATGACTTGATGAGTGGAGAGCAGCCTGGATTTTAGCCCTCACTGTGCAAAGCACAATAAAAAATGACGGCCCTGATCCAGGTCTTGTCTCGGATTCCCTGGAATGTTTTCCAGTGGTTAAAAGCAGAAAGCTGGGGGACACCTTCTCACCCAGCTTAAAGGGGAAGGAAGAGAATTCTGAGGACTCTTTTCTTGTTGTTGAATTACTGAAATCCTGCAGCTCAGCCTGGAAAGACTCAATTAAGAAGAGTTGTAGGAAAACCTCAGAACCATGAAAGGTACAAGGCCATGTTCAAAAAGCTTTCAAAACCTGTTAGCACAGAACAACTTTGTTTTGTTCACAAAATTGGCATTGATTCAGCCAACACCTCTCCTCTTAGCTTCATCTCTCAGCCTCATTCACAACTCCTCCTGTCCCAGGAGGAAGGCAAAGACAGTGTTTAAGAGGACAGGGCTGCTGGTGGGAATGTGAATTGGTACAGCCACCATGGAGAACAGTATGGAGGTTCCTTAAAAAACTACAAATAGAACTACCATATGACCCAGCAATCCCACTACTGGGCATATACCCTGAGAAAACCATAATTCAAAAAGAGTCATGTACCAAAATGTTCATTGCAGCTCTATTTACAATAGCTCAAAGATGGAAACGACCTAAGTGTCCATCATTGGATGAATGGATAAAGAAGATGTGGCACATATATACAATGGAATATTACTCAGCCATGAAAAGAAACGAAATTGAGCTATTTGTAATGAGGTCGATAGACCTAGAGTTTGTCATACAGAGTGAAGTAAGTCAGAAAGAGAAAGACAAATACCGTATGCTAACACATATATGTGGAATTTAATAAATTTTAAAAAATGTCATGAAGAACCTAGGGGTAAGACAGGAATAAAGACACAGACCTACTAGAGAATGGACTTGAGGATACGGGGAGGGGGAAGGGTAAGCTGTGACAAAGTGAGAGAGTGGCATGGACATATATACACTACCAAACGTAAAATAGATAGCTAGTGGGAAGCAGCCGCATAGCACAGGGAGATCAGCTCGGTGCTTTGTGACCACCTAGAGGGGTGGGATAGGGAGGGTGGGAGGAAGGAAGACACAAGAGGGAAGAGATATGGGAACATATGTATATGTATAACTAATTCACTTTGTTATAAAGCAGAAACTAACACACCATTGTAAAGCAATTATACTCCATTAAAGATGTAAAAGAAAAAAAAAAGAGGACAGGGCTATAGATCTAGGTTTAGAATTGACCATACTTCTTTGGAGCTATGTGACCTTGGGCAACTTACTGAACGTCTCTGAACTCCACTTTCCTTATAGGGTTATCATAGCAAATAAATGGGGTAATGATGTATAAAGCACTTTGCATTATGTTAGGCTCTTGGAAAACGGACAATACATAATAGTTATTATTAAGCTAAGCAGTGCTAGAAGAAAGAATGCAGGAGTGCTCAGCCTACCTGACCCTGCTTTTCTTGCCTAAACACCCAGATGCGTTAAGACCAGCATGGTAAGGACTATGAGAAGTACATATGACTGGAAGTTGGCATGAAAAACTTTTTTTTTTTAACTTATTGAGCATCTTTATATAAGGCACTGAGCTAAGTATGGTGGTGAAGACAAAGATGAGAAAACCCCTCTACCCTTAAAAAGTTTGCAGACTGGTAAGAAAAGAAGTAGCAGAGAGGCATCTTCTATTACCAGTTCAGAAAAAATTCTGGAGGCATCATTTTCTCCCTGCCCTATCCACCACCTGGAGGAGCCAGGCCTTCATGTCTTGTGACCCCGACTCACCCTGGGTACAGCTGATTGGACCAGAACTAGACACGTGACCACACCAAGCCAATCAGATTCTCTCCTGGGAATTTTAAAAATTGAGTGGATCAGAATTCAGACTCAGGATGGAGTTCATCATGATGGTTATGGGTACAGAACTCACAGTGATGTAAACTCAAGGCTAACAGAATTCTCAGCCTTGCGCACACCAACTAGTAAGCAGAGAATTCCACAGTAAAGCAATGAGGGGAGGCCAGGCGGCTCCAGAAAGAGACAGAGGCAGTAGCCCTTTTGGATTCTTAATGGCATTTCAGTGCCTTGGAGGCTCAGCTATCCTTTCTTCAAGAGGGTTTCATGAGTCTTCTCTTCCGATAAACCCCTTTTCACCTGAGCAATCAACACCCCCTGGTTCCACAGAAGGGCTAAATGTGTGGGACCCACTGATTAGATATAGAAAGCTGCCAAAGGTCATTCAGATATGACTCCTTTCATCAGAAGAACTGCCTCTTGAAAGCCTGATTAGATTAACTATTTGGATTTAATCCAAACAACTGTTTGGCCATTGATCCCATTTGGACAGACCCAGGAAACCAGGAGGATCCTCCCCTCTTGCTCAGAGCACCACAATGTTATGTGACGGCAGACCATTAGGAAGAGTTCCTTGAAAAGCGCATACTCCTGGGGAAATAAAATTCCGAAAGTTGTAGATACAAGAAAAGTGCAGTTACGGCTCTTTCAGGCTCTTTCAGGCCTGCCTTGTGATCTCTAGAGGGGGGCAACTGCTTGCTTTCAGGTCTTGGGCTTGCAGGTATGTACTTGTTTTCACGGCTGACTTAAGAGACGGTTTATGCCAGCACCACCCAGCTGTGTAGAAGACAGGAACAGCTGGCCATCAGTCCAAAGGCAGTGTCCATCCAAGACATCTTTTTAGAAAGCATAAACACAATTTCTTTCATCCAAGCACACTTTCTAAACATTCTGGGCTTGCTGGTACATTAGCAACATTATTTTGCCACGGCTAAAGCCTCTAAAATTTATTTCAGGGAAGTCTTTGAAAGGGATATTGCATTTGAGGAGTATGTATATTGCCTGTACATCAATTGGCATCTTGGGACGGCTCTGGGGCACAGAGGTCAAAGCTTAGTGATGCATGGAGTTGTCGTCCTAATGGTAAGTATTGATTAGTAGCCTCAGAAACAACCAGCAGGCACTCAGTCTTTCTCCAGCCAGACGCCGGGCTCCCAAAGAAGGAGTGTCTTTCCCAGAGAGCCTTGAAAAACAATGCATGGAACACTCAAGCCTGCAGTACAGAGAGGCACTGAGATAGTGAATGAGTGCTTCAGTGGGATAAGTGGAAAATCATAAATAGCATGGTGAAACATCTGCATAGCTATGATACCTGATAGGAGAGTACTCAAAACCAATAAATATCATAGCCATATAATTACATTCGTTTTCTATTGCTGCCCAAATTACCCCAAACTAAGTAACTGAAAATAACACAAATTTATTATCCCACACCTCTGTAAATCCAAAGTCCCAGTTGGCTGGACTGGTTTCTCCGTTCTGGGTTTCACAAGGCCAAAATGAAGGTGTCAGCAGGGCTGCATTCCCTCCTGGAGACATTCTGGATAAACTGCTTCCAAGCTCGTTCAGGTTTCTGGCTGAATTCAGTTCCTGACAGATGTAGGGCTCAGGGACCGCTTCCTTGCTGGCTGTCAGCTGGGAGCTGGTCTTTGCCCCTAGAGGCTGCCCACATTCATTCTCATGCTGGTCACATTGTCCCCTCCAGCAATGGCGGGGTCCCTCTCACACTTCAGATCTCTCCAACTTGGACTTCTGCCAAATCTCTCCTACCTGCAGCCAGAGAAAGGTCTCTGCTTTTAAGGGTTCATGTGATTCGACTGGGCCCACTGGATCATCCAGGATAATTTCTCTACTTTAAAGTTTGTAACCTTAATTACATCTGCAATGGTCTTTTGCCATGCGTCCTAACATATTCACAGATTCCAGGGATTAGAATGTGGACATTTTGGGGGTCCTACTATTTGACCTATCACTATATATATATATATATATATGTGTGTGTGTGTGTGTGTGTGTGTGTGTGTGTGTGTGTGTGTGTGTGTATGTATATATATTCTTTCATATCCTGAAAAGCGGAGTTACAGCTGGAGCAACAAGGGGGCGGTCTGCACTGCAATCTAACTGAGCAAAATGCATTGGATGGTGTATTAGTCACCTATTGCTGCATAACAAATTACCCCCAAAATTTAGCAGCTTAAAACAACAAGACTCCATTATCCCACAAATCACATGCAGCTCAGCTGAGTGTCCCTCGGTCTCTCATGGGGTTGCAGTCAAGCTGTTTGCCGGGGCTACAGTTTCTTATGAAGACCTGACTTGGGGGTTAAAGATCCACTTCAAGTTTACTCACAAGTTGGCAGGCCTCAGAAGATTCACCTCCAAGTTCACCCAGATGGTTGTTGGCAGGCCTCTACTCCCCACCACATGCGTCTCTCCATAGGCTGTCTGAGTGTCTTCCCAACATGGCAGCTCATGATTTGAACGAGAGCCAGAGCCAGAGAGTGAGCATACCAAGGGGGAGTGAGAGAGCCTGAAATGGAAGCTGCAATCTATTTTTTTTTTTTAAAAGCCATCTTAACCATTTCTAAGGGTGCAGTTCAGTAGTGTCAAGTATATTCACATTGTTGTGCATCAGATCTCCAAAACTTTTTCATCTTACAAAACTGACACTCTATCCTCATTGAACAGCTCCCCATTTCCTACTCCCCTCAGCCCATGGCAGCCACCGTTCTACTTGAATTTGCTCTAAGGACCTCATATAAGTGGAGCTGACAGTTATTTGGTTTTTGTGACTAGATTACTTCACTTAATCTAGGAGGTCTTCAAGTTTATCCGTGTTGTAGTATGTGATAGGACTTCCTTCTTTTTTAAGGCTGAATAATATTCCAATGTATGTACATACGCCATTTTCTTTATCCATTCATCCATCGATAGGCATTTGGGTTGCTTCTACCCCTTGGCTATTCTGAATAGTGCAGTTGTGAACATGAGTGTGCAAATATCTCTTCAAGACTCTGCTTCGAATTCTTTTGGATATATACATAAAAGTGGGGTTGCTGGATCAGATAGTACTTCTAGTTTTCTTTTTTTTTTTTTTTGCGGTACGCGGGCCTCTCACTGTTGTGGCCTCTCCCGTTGCGGAGCACAGGCTCCGGACGCGCAGGCTCAGCGGCCATGGCTCACGGTCCCAGCCACTCCGCGGCATGTGGGATCTTCCCGGACCAGGGCACGAACTCATCGGCAGGTGGACTCTCAACCACTGCGCCACCAGGGAGGCCCACGCCATTTCTTTTTATGGCTGAATAATATTCTATTGTATGGATACACCACATTTTATTGATCCATTCATTCGTTGAAGGACCCAAGAGATGCTTATCAGAAGGGAAGTTTGAGAAAGGCTGCCAACTAAGTTTTACAGGGAGATCAAAAGCAGTTTGGATGTCTCAGATGCTCATGAAAATGCAGATTGCTAGACCCAACCCAAATCTCCTGAGTGAGAATCAGAGGAGGGCCTAGAGATCTGTATTTTAAACCAGCTTTTCAAGGAGATTCTTTTGCACAACGAAGCTCAGACTTAGAGCAGGAGCGAGGTGCGGTGGGTAGCAGGAAAAGCGACTATTCCCTACAAGAACACTGTTCCCAAGGGGCACCTTTTCAACAGTTTTTAAAGGTAACGTGATGAGATGAACGCTCATCACTGAGCAATATGACTATGATGAAAAGACCTAAACAGAAGCTTCGTGAACACAAAATCCTGAGACACACACAGGAGGTAGTCAAAGATGAGGCCTCTTACTATTTTTCTTATTTTCTGTTTTATCCCCCGGTAGACCCTGCCCTCTGGCCAGGCCTCAACCCCAGACCAGTTTCCTCTGATATAAGAATTTAACTAAATAGGTGTCATGTCATAGATTCTCAGAGCCGAGAACTTGGGAGCTTATCTTGTTCAGTGGCTCCAAACACAGGTGATCGTCCAATCAGCTTTCAGGATTCTTTTAAAACTCCTTCTTTACAACACTCCTCTCCCCTCCCAAGCTGCCTAGATTCGGTAACTCTAGGATCTTGAAATCTGTGGCTTCACAAAGCTCTCCAGGTGTATCTGATGGTCAGCCAGCTTCGATAACCACTGGTCCAACACCCTCATTTTTCAGAGCAGGAAACTGACTCAGCATCAGACAACTGCAGGAAGGAACTTTCCCTCGAACTTAGGCCTCCTGAATCCTCATCAATATTCTTTCAAACCTGCGTTGTCAAAATCTCTAATCGTTGGAGTAAAGACCACATGGAATTTGAGAATTTGTTTGTTGATGCTGGGGTACAAGTCTGTACACAAACAGACTGTCAGGATTTCACTCAGTCCTTGATGTTGTTATGTTAACTGGTCGAGGACATGAAATGGTGAAAGAATGAATGATGGATGAAATGGTCACTACCAATTTAATACCCTTTGGAATCAGCAGCCATTAGTATTTCAGTTCCAGCTATATCTCCTGGTGGTCTGATTATCACTAAGATGTAGAAATTAGAAAACTTGGACTTCAGTCATATCATCATTATGGATAAAATGCTCACGCGCATATATTTACCGTACACCTGGAAATAACAACTTTCCAGCTCAGTGGTTCTCCAATCTTACTGTGTGTTAGAATCACCTGGGAGAGTTTAAAAATGGACCCTTGCCCAGTCCCACCCTCAAGACCTCCAGAAACAGAATCTAGGTCCAGAGCCCCGGGTCATACGTTTTTAAATAAAGCTCCCCAAATTATTCCGATGCATGGCCAGGGTTGAGAACCACAAGTCTAGCTCCCTGGATGTCTAATAAAATGAAAATAATTAGAAAACTTTAAAGTTTCACATCATATTCCTGAAAAACATTTTCACCCTGAATGGGCTCATGAAGGATCTCATTCTGTGCTCCTACAGCCGAGGAATTACAATCAGTAACATTTGTGTGCTGTTTTATAATTTACTAAGTACTTTCACATACATTTCACCACCCAGTTACGATTATTTATTAAGTGTCTATCATACCTTTTCTGCTAGAAATTTAAGATGGTAGAGTCTCCTGCCCATTCTAAAAAGGACTCCATTAATGAGGCTTTTCTTTTTAGAATTTTAAATAAGGCAAAGGAAAAAATGTCAGAAACAGAGTAGAAATCTTTTCCACTGGAGAACTGCACTGTATGTAATGACACCGGGACTCGAACGCTGTGCGTTGAGATCGTGCTAAATTCAGCCTCGGAGGTTCACAGACCCTTGGAGTTAAAGTAATAGTGGGAAAGGAACCAGGGGGAAAAAGTGAGTTCTGGACCAGGGCTTTTCAAAGTCTAAATGCATATGAATCAACTGTGGATCTTGTTAAAATGCAAATTCTGTTTCAATAGGTCTCAGGTTGGATTTGAGATTCTGCACTGTTAAAAGGCTCCCAGGTGACACCAGTGCTGCTGGTCTACAGATCAGTTTGAGTGGAAAGATTCTAGCACTAGGGACAGGCAGTTGGAAAGGGGTCAGGAGATCTGTACCCGCACCCCTACCCCACGTTCTGCCACAAAGTTACCAAGGGACTTTGAAGAGGTCACTTCACCCCTCAAATTCTTAGACTTCTCATCCATAAAATGGGGCTGGGACACCGGTCTTGATCAAAGACGACAACTACTTAACATCTGTGACTGCTTTTCCAGATGCTGTGGAAAGACGGGAAGACCCCGGAGGCGGGATGGACACGATTTCCCGTCCTCCCACCCGGAGAATTCAGGTGGGATCTGCAGGAAGACCCTAGTTAACTGTAAGTTGTCACACCTTGCAAACTGTGACCCAGTAACTTTTTCACATGGATCTGATTGTCAAAGCAGTTAGGTTTAGCGAGTCATACTTGGTAGCGATCATTTGTGATGGGGAGAGAAGAAACCACAGTGAGAGGGCCTGAAGCACCCAGAGTCCCTTCGACAGGAAATATGCCCAAAGAGAGGGAAGGAGTCCAGCGGCAGGGGAGCCACAGGGCACTTCCTAATGTCCTGGTTCTGGGATTATCGTCTGAAACCCTGGACTTCAGCTTCAGCCCGCAAACCTGGACTGCTGCTAGAGAAGGGACTCTCCAACCCAACCCAAGCAGAAAAAAGGGGATCCCTATAGTCAGATTCTGCTCATTTTCTCCTTCAGCCCTGACTGGTCCTGACTGGTGCTGAGACTGGGTTTCTGGAACTTCCAGGAGGGCCACTCAGCCTCACTGCCTGGAGCTGTGCTCCAGCATCTTCTAATCTCACGAGGAGATGGTTCCACGTCCATGAATAGAGATGCAGTTTAGTGGGACCTGTCCAGGGGCAAAACTGATCAATGCACTCCTCATGCAAAAGCTTCAGGAGTCGTGTAGGTGGCACTGCTTTCAGATTTTCAAGGTTAAAGGAGATCTTCCTAGAGGGAAAAGTATATATACTCAGACCCAGACAGTTTGCCGAGGCACTACGCCAGCAACTCTCACTGAAGTAGCTCAACACTGAAAACTTAGTGTTGCTGTTCCCATTTCACAGATGAGGAAACTGAGGCTCAGAGAGGTCAACCAAACTCGCTCAACTCACACAGCTGAAATGCAGATGACACGGCATTTGATTCCCAGGTCATCTGACTCCAAGTCTGCTGCTCGTAACGCTGCTTCTCACTACCTCCTAGATGCTGTACTTGGAGGATGGAACCTGCAGAAGCTGTGACTGACTCCATTTCATCAGTCTCACTCAATTTTATTCCACCTCTCTAGTTGGGGACAGACAGGTGCATAATACATTGGAACACTTCTTACAGTTCTTCAAAGAAAAGATGTAGGCCTGCCTCTTCTGTCTCCAGGTGGTGGCCATCTGACTTTGGTGGGTCTGTGTCACAAACAGATGACGTAGAGAAGGTGCCTGGGACACTGACTGCCCCCCTTGAGCAGGATCTAGTTCCTAGTAGATATGAATTGTGAATGCCCTTGGCAACTCTCTTGTGTATACCCCCAAACCCTGCAGTCAATTCAGACATGTTTTGAGTACGACAACCTGCCAGACAGAGCGGCAGGTGCTGGGAGGTAGGTACAGGTGAACAAGGCAGATGAGGCCCCCTCCTGGGGTCTGACCCTCTGGTTGGGGGAGGGGCAAGGGAGCAGGTCACAAGTAAGACATTTTACATGTAAGGAACATGATGAAAGGGGGCCTTGCGGTGCTCTGGGAGCACATAGGGCCCCAACCTCTCAGCGGGCAGAGTAGAAGGCCAAATGGATAGAATTAAACTGAAACAACCTTCTCCTGCCTGGAGGAACTTGAACCAAACCAGAGGGTGAGCCACTTTGCCGCCCGGAGCCATGGCTGCCCTGCCTCTAGCTTGAAGAAACACTCTCTAAGGTTGTAATAAATGCCCCAGCAACTTGGCTAAGTGTTGGTTTGCCAAACCTCCCTGGCCTGGACAGAGAAGTACCAGGCGTGTACACAAGCGCACTCCAGAGAGCGCGCGCGCACGCGCACACACACACACACAGCCCACCGTACTCACGAGGTCATATTTCACATCCTTCCTCTCCTCGGGCAAAGCCAAGTGGATGGGGTTTCCTTCAGCGTCAGCCCTGGAGATGCCGTAAATGTAATGCATTTTAAAACCGTTTCCTCTGTTCTTAGGGGAATACACTAAGATGTTAACAGTGCTAGATCTGGGTGGTATTATTATGGGGGCATGTCTTGTCTTCCTTCCTTTTCTAAAAAATCATTTTTTATTTTGTAGCTTTTCCAAATGAGCATGGATCAGCTGTGTAATAAAAAAAATTAAAAATAAAAAGGAGATTTCCTTCACTCCACTACAACTGCTCTCCAGTTCACATTTGCCCTGGAAGATAGGGACACATGTGGTGTCTTTGAGGCTTGGTGGCAGCTGTGTGGTATGATGGCAAGGGCACTGGTTTAGGAGCTACAACACACAAGTTCAGTTCCCAGGCTTCTAGAACCTTCTAACTTTGGGAGACTGGGCAAGTCATTTTACTTCCGTGAGCCTTCATTTTCTCACCTGCAGCATGGAGCAGAAATAGCTCTCAGAAGATGAAATGATGCACAAATGTCAAGTGGGATTATCATTTTCATGTAACTGAAAACTGGGTAATTTCGCATTCCTGTAGAAAGAAACAACAAGTGTATCTGTGAACGGTAGCTTAGTCAGTTTCAGTTGACACCTGGAAGTGGTAGCCAGCCCTGGATGGCCTCGGTGATTCTCACTTCCTGGCATTTATGCCCTTGGATTCTCCCCCATTGAGTAGGGCTGACCCGTGTAACCAATAGAATACCGCAGAAATGACAGAGTGTGACTTCTGAGGCTAGGTCATAAAAGACACTGTGGCTCCGCCTTCCTCTCTCTTGGATCACTCACTCTGGGGGAAGCCAGCTGCCATGTCTTGAGGACACACAAGTGTGCTTAGGGGGAGGGCCTTGGAGCAAGGAACTGAGGCCCCCTGACAGCACCAACTTGCCACCCATGTAAGCGAGCCACCTTGGAAGCAGATTCTCCTGCCCCAAACCTTCCGATGATTCCAGCCCAGGGTAACATCCTGACGGCAAACTCCTGAGCAACCCCAAGCCACCACCACCCAGCTAAGCCGCTGCCTATTTCCTGACCCACAGGAACTGTGTGAGAGAATTAAGGGTTTATTGTTACCCTAAGCTACTGAACTGTGGGGTGATCTGTTATCACAGCAGCAAGAGGTAATCAGCCCTTCAGCTGGCAGCCATCTAGGAAGGTTAGGGACTTGCATGGCTTTGGGAAGGGCAATTCATTCCAAGCCAATTTCATTTCATCACTTTCCTGAGGGAGTGACCTGGCATGTGAATAGGGGAGGGGTGGGAGAGAGCAGTAAGTGTATTTCTCTGACCTCAGGAGGGCTTTTAATTTGATACCACACGCAATGCTCATCAGCATGCCTGGAGGCAGGGTCTTGGTGGTTCATTGATTTGGCCCCAGGAAAATGGATGCAGGAGCTAGTCGAGGACTTGAGGGAGGCAAAGGAATAAAGATACTGATGCCAATACCAATATCAATGCTAACAGTAATACTCTTCACTACTACTCATACGAGCACTGCTAATACTTGTCACCCGGACACCTCCCCCTTGGAGAGCCCCAGGTTCTTTGGAATTCAGTAATCACCCTTTCCTTTAATAAACTGGGAAAACAGTTTCAACCTCCATGGTAGTGCTTTGACAAGTCTCCTTCAAAACCTCCACAGATTTCCAGAAAGATCTACCTTCTCAGGTCAGTGAGGGCTGCAGCCTTGGTCACTACTGTTCCCTGGTCCTTAACCATCATCCGTTGCTCCTGAGGCTGCCGCCCCCTGTCCTGCTCTCTGTTACCCCTGGACCACCTCACTTCCTTCACGCCTCCCAGAGCACCACGGACACAAGGCTGGTTCCCGAAAGCTTGTGGATGACGGGAGGGGAGTGACAGTCCTGCACAGCGCATCGGTTAAAAGGGCATCTCCAGCAGCCTGGTCCTCGAGTTCCTCGGCTGTCAGCGTTTCTCTTGCTCTGCATATGCCCTTGCTGATCACTGCTCTTCCGAGATGCTTTTTATACGGCTCTGGACCCTCTCCCCTCAATCTCTCCCTTCCTCCCTCCCCAGGCCCCCCTCACTTCCTTTTCACTGGCTCGCAACCCCCAACTCCAAATTCCCATCACCTTTTTTGCAGACAGGCTACCTCTGCTATGTGTCACTTTTCCCACCAGGGTAATAGAGACATGATAAAACACATGGGCTCTGAGGCCGGAAGAGACGCCCCCCGCTCCTCCCCCATTTAACATCTAACTCCCGCCTCTGCCTTATCTTCTCGAGTCCTTCCTATCCCTGCTATACAGCTGTCAAAATGGACTTCCAGGGGGACTAGGTTTTGTGCAAGGACCCGTGGTGAACAGGAAGGACCTGGGCCAACTCCCAGGCCTCTCCCAGGCAGGAGGAGAACTGGGGTGGAGACCGCTAGTTGGGGACACCTGCAGAGGCTAAATCAAGACTGCCTGGAGCTTAGGAGGAAGGTAATGTATGTAGAGTTAGTTCCTAGAGGGCTTATGAATAGGACCGTTGCTCATCTGTCCTGAAAAGTTGCAGGGCCGGCTTTCCCAAGGTGAGGAGAGGGGGCAGGGTCACATGTCCTCCTGAGGTCATTTCTAGCTCGGTGATTCACGAGACAAAATCCCAGCGTGGGTTCAGCCCCGCTGAATGTACTTTCATTTTGCATTATGATTTGCCACTCGAGCTGATGTGAACCCAAATTGATGTCATTTCCCTCCTAATAAGCTCTTGACCAGAAAACATCTATTTCTCCATCTAACTTGGGAATTTTTTTTTTTCACCCAGTTCCTACAAAATCATGTTGCACTTTACTTCAGTATTTTTCTTCTCTTTTAAAGACAGCCTTTGTCAGGGCTTCTCCTCTGGTCATAAAAGTAATGTACATGCTCATTGCCAAAGAACCTGGAAAGCACAGAATGCTGAAGGAAGAAAATAAAAATTATATATAATGTTACACCCATAGACAAACATTAAAATGGTAGTATGTTTTCTTTGTCTTTTCCCCATGTATATGATAATTTTTTTTAACCATAATTGGATCAAAAACTTTTTTTAAGACTTCTATTTAAGAGTGGGAGGGAAGGATTACACATGCTGGTTTTAGTGAAAAATGTGTTTTAATAATAGCTACACTTGCAGAGTACTGACATCATTCCAAGCACTTTATATGCATTGCCTTAAGGAACATAAATCCTTTTATGCATTGCCTTGTTCAGTGCTTATAACAAACCATTGAGGAAGATGCTAATACCATCTGTGCCCATTTTACAGATGAGGAAACTGAGGCTCTGAGACCATAACTTGCCCAAGGACAGCTAGTCCACAGCACAGTTGGGATGGACTTGGATGAAAATCTTTTTGCCTCCATAGGCTAGGCTGGGCTTTATAGTGTATACAGTGTTTGCCTCTTTTTAGCAGTAATTGCCACAACTGGAAATGCCACAGTGGAAATACTGGCGTGCTACTCATTTGTTTTTTATTTGCTTGATTGATTGATTGGCTGCATTGGATTTTCATTGCGGTGCACGGGCTTCTCATTGCAGTGGCTTCTCTTGTTGTGGAGCGTGGGCTCTAGGTGAGCAGCCTTCAGTAGTTGTGGCACACAGGCTCAGTAGCTGTGGCTCACGGGCTCTAGAGCACAGGCTCAGTAGTTGTGGCACACGGGCTTAGTTGCTCTGCGGCATGTGGGATCTTCCCAGATCAGGGCTCGAACCTGTGTCCCCTGCATTGGCAGGAGGATTCTTAACCACTGCTGGCGTGCTACTCATTTAAATGGGAATATTTTAATCGAACCACCACATATTGACGGAACAAAGACCTCGCTCCATTCTGACCTTCTGTAGCTCTTTGCTTGTAAAAAATACAGGGAGAAAGAAAATCCAAGGGAAAGGTCAGCAGTTTATTAGCTAGTGCTGCTGCAAGCTTGCACACGCTTTCCTATAAGCTGTTGCTATTTTAGTGCTTGGTGGCCATCTAACATGTCCCCAGGCACAGGGGCAGCTGACAGATGCCAGGGGTCAGCGCAGATGCTGTGAAGTGACTGCTCATTCTTTCCATGCCCATTCATTAAGCACCTACTGCATTTCTCTCAGGCACAGTACTCAGCGTGGACCCCAAATGTAAGTTGTGTAAAGGCAGCACCCATGGGTTCAGCCTAAGTGATGAAGTGGTCTTCTAGTTAACACACACACACACACACACACACACACACACACACACACACACACAGAGACTCAGGAAATGAAATATCATTTCAAAATAACAACTCAAAATCTTATGCTGGTTAAATAGTTTATCTGTTAGGGTGCTTTGATTGCAAGCAACAGAAACGGACTCTGGCTGATCTAGGCAAAAAAGATAATTTCTTGGAAGGATACTGGAGAGTACACTAGAGCAAAGGGAAGGCTAAAGACTCAGGCTTGCAGCCATCAGGCACCCAGCAACTCCAGAAGGTTCTTGGCAGCAGAAAATGCTCAAAAATCTCACTTAGCTGCCTCGGCTGGAATGAGAATACTCCAACTGTTCTCTGTTTTGGACCTGAATCCGTGATTCAGATTTCTGAGCAGGAGCCCCCACTGGCCTCGCTGGCGGTCGTGTGCTGGGGAGGGACGGAACCTGGCTCACCATTCAATCGGAGGACATTGCAGAGCTATTAGCTGAGGAATAGACGCAGCTGACAAACAACAAATGTCCTTGCATTTCTTGAGAATGATGAGAGCTAAATACAGAGGCTGTGATAACGCTTATTTCAAAAAAACCAAAAAGCCCTTCCTCTTCTATCCATTTCTCTCACATGCGGAAGCTGCTCCACAGAATTTTTCTCTCCAGTTCTGTGCAAACCTCCCCGCTATCCACTCCTTTACACCCTTGCTGTGCATGTGGTCTGAACACCAGCAGCATCTGTTTCACCCGGGAGCTTGTCAGAGATGCAGAGTCTCAGGCTCCAGCCCAGACCCACTGAATCAGAGTCTGCAGTTTAACCAAATCCCCGGGTGGTTCCAATGCAGATGGTTTGAGAATCACTCACTGATACACGTTCCTCTCCCCTCCTCTCTCACTTTCTTTATTAGATGGATCAACCTAGTCTCTCACCAACCTGAAAGAATCCCTCCCCTTCAGCGAGAGGGAGATGAGATGCGTTGTCAACTACAAGGCTGTGACTGGAGTGGTGAGAGAGAAGACATAAGAACATCTGCATGCTAATAATTTCTGTCCTGTAAACAAGGACTAAGCAGACACAGTCTGTGACCTTGGAGAGCTCATGTTCTAGAGGGAGGAGCTGGCCAGCCAGTCCAAATCCTACTGAGGGCTTCCAAGGGGCATGGCACGGTTCTCAAGAGCTGAGCTGGCTCTGGCACGTAGCATCTGGTGAGGATCCAAGGGACAAAGGGACAGAATGGGCAATTAAGTTTCATTGGGCTGCTCAGCTACATCTGGAGGGCCAGCGGTCTTTTAGGTGCCCTCCCCAATGCCACGCTGAGGTATAAAACAGTGCCAGGTACTCACGGCTGGCCTGTCTTCCACTCAAAGAGAACAAACAGGTCCCAGAGGAGGGCGCAGAGGGGAGCGCAGAGCCTAGAGAGTGGAAAGTTGCAAATGCAGAGTTTTGAAAGCTTTAGAGTTCAGGTACACCGCTCTGTTGGCCTCTCATCATACGGTCTTTGCAACGTCCAAATAAAGCTGGCACGAGATTCCCCCCCAGTTACAGTCTCCTGTGACTCATATCTCAGGAACTTGGTGGCAGCCACTTGGCTGAAGGCAGCTGTGAGGAGGAATGTCCAGGCGGGCGGTTTCAGCCACGGGCGGTGGCGGTGGGCGTGACTGGAGCAGGAGGACAGACGGCGGGCGTGGTCACAGCGGGGGGTGCGTGGCTATAGTGGAGGAGGGGACAGGCTGTGGGCGTGGCTGTCAGCCTCAGCGGCGTCCTTACTGACTGGCTGACTGGCCTCAGCTCTCAGGGGCCCCATGGCAGAACTCGGAATGGTGCCCTTGGTCCCCCAAACAGGTAGAGCTTTAGACAGAGTCTGGGTAGAAACTGAGCCAAAGGTGAGAACAGGCCCTAGGGGCCCTGGGGAAAGATCAGAAAAGAGGTCCCAGTCACACACCTTGGTGTTTTCTGTTGCTGCTGGTGGCAGTGAGGTCCAGCATGAGGGTGACCTGAAACGCCTTGAACCCCTTCTGTCTGGAAGGCACCTGGGTTCAGGGAGCCCCAGCTGGCCGTGTCTGAGGCAGAGGGGCATGTGGTGAGGATGCCCCTCCCCAGCTCCCCTCACCCCGCTCTCATCATTCAGATCCCTCAAGGCCACATGAAAGGACCAACACCATCCCACCTCTTCCTCATCTTCTGTCCCTCAGGCCTTAAAGTCCACCAAATATTGTCCTCCCTTCCATCAGCCAGAAATAAGCAGACACACCCCACGCCAACCCCAATCCCTCATACTAACTCTGTGAGTTCCCACCAGCCCAGCCCTTCCACAAACAGAAATGATCGGAATTCGGTTCGGGCTCAGCTACAACACTCTGTGGTGGAGTCCAACGAGTTAATGGTTGTGAAACGTCTTAGGAAAAGATAGACACATGCTCCTGGAAGAGTAGGATTTACATTTCTCTGACATTCTCCAGTTTCAAAAGCCACTTACCAATGCCAGTCCCTCTGAGTTTTATTTCTGATACTTGTAGAAAGGCACCTTTCATAAAAAATAAAAAAGCGTTTTAAACCACGCACTTTCGGACGGGAGAACGGAAGATGCAAAAAGGAATAAGGATGAAATAAATAAACAAGCAGATCGGCTTGTGAAATAGCCCCAGCCGTAAGTCCACACCTTTCCAGGACCTTCTCATCAGCACTGATGGCTAAGGGTCACCCAGCACTTACCTGGCAGCCCTTACTTCCAAGTGTTTTCCCTGTATTATTATCTCACGTGATACTCTAAACAAGTGCTTTTCAAGCAGGGATCATTTGACAATATCTGGAGACATTTTTGCTGGTCACAGCTGTGGGGAGGGAAGGGTGCTGACTGGCATCTAGTAGGTAGAGGCCAGGGATGCTGCTTAAACATCCTATGATGCTCCAGACAGCCCCTACAGCAAAGAGTTTCTGGCCCAAAATGTCAATCAAGAGGGCTGAAGTTGAAAAACCCTGCTCTAAGAGATAAGAATGACCCTTCACGCCATTTTACAGGGGAGGAAACAGAAGTTCAGAGAGGTACTTCAAGAAGCTTAGGTTTACGATCAAACACACGCAGCAAAAATGAGTGCAAACAAGAGATGGAGAAAAGTTTGCCAATATTTGAAACGAGCTAAGAGTAAAAGGGACACGGAAACCGTTAGCTTTGTGCCTGCCCTGTCATTTTCTGTGTTAGGATAACGTGACTCCGTGGCACCTACTGAACTGACTCGTTGGAATGGTTCACGTGTGCCTTGCGCTGCCCAAGACAGCGCAGTGAGGGTACTGACACAGCTTTCCAAACTCCTCGCTCGCTTCCCCTATTTGCTAACACTCTGTTTTCCGATCTCACAGCCACACTTCTCATTCTCTTCTCAGTTTGCAGTCTGTGCTTCCATCTTGTTAGGTCCATTTGTGAGAGCTCAGTCCGCTGGGGATGGAGGGAAGCATCTGCTCTGCAGACCCAGCACTTTCTCACTTTAGACAGACAGCCTGCCTCTACCTGGGGGTGGACAGGGCAGGTGTCTGCAGTCTCTCCTCTCTCTCCTGGGCAAAACCTTCTCAGAATCATCGCAAATGTCAGCTGATGGCTATACAAGGAATGAGGCCAGAAGGAATTAAAAAGAGGCTAAGCCTCTTTCACACAGACTATCGTGAAAAAAATGCTCAGGGTACCTGGAATGAAACAGCCAAGTACAAGATTGAATGTACATCGATGATGACTTTCTTAAAACTTTGCACTTTTGCATGTTCCATTTTCTAAATGAGCATGTATGACTTTTATCAGAAACAAATTATTTTAATAAGAATGCTTTTCAAAAAATCCCACATAAGGAGTGAAATGAGTGAGGTCCACAAGGGGCATGAACAAAAACACTCAGAGCAGCCTTTTTGTGTGTGAGAGCTAAAACGATCCAAATGAAGTGGAGAAGGGCTAAATAAACTAAGGGTCTTTTGCTACAACAGAATACTACACAGCGAGGGAAAAAGAGCAGACTGGTGCCACCCGTAGCCACATGGATGGGTGTCAGAGACATAATGTTAAGGAAACTCGACAGAACACAAAAACGTACATGCTGTAGTATTTAGGTGAAGCTCAAGAACAGACAAAATTCATATGTGGGCATGAGTATTGACTGGGAAGGGGCAGAGAGTGTGGGAGGGGCGGGGAGTGGGCGGCTCTCTCCCCTTGCTCACCCAGAGCCCCCGGGCTGGCCCCTCATTTGCATAAACCACTCAGCAAAACAAAAGCCCTGGAGGTAACAGGAATCTGCTCCTTTAGAAGACAGTCTAGCCACAAGGTAGCTGGACTTTAGGGTGCTGCTACCTTGAGGTCTCACCCAACAACCCCAAACCCCTGCTCCCCCATCCACTACCAGAGAAGGTCCCATCATTACCACGGTATCAGGGATCCTATTTCACCAATGTTATGCCTGTACATTTTAGTTTCCCACTAGAAACTATTTTTTCTTCTTTTTTTTTTTTTAAATAAATTTATCTATTTATTTTTTGGCTGCGGTGGGTCTTCGTTGCTGCGAGCGGGGGCTACTCTTCGTTGCAGCTCACGGGGTTCTCATTGTGGTGGCTTCTCTTGTTGTGGAGCACGGGCTCTAGGCATGTAGTCTCAGTAATTGTGGCTGGTGGGCTCTAGCTTGAAGGCGCGGTAGTTGTGGCTCGTGGGCTCAGTAGTGGTGGCACGCGGGCTCAGTAGTTGTGGCTCGCGGGCTCTAGAGCGCAGGCTCAGTAGTTGTGGCGCACGGGCTTAGTTGCTCTGCGGTATGTGGGATCTTCCCGGACCAGGGCTTGAACCCGTGTCTCCTGCATTGGCAGGCGGATTCTTAATCCCTGTGCCACCAGGGAAGTCCCTTTCTCTTCTTTTTAAAGAAAATTTTTAAAAAATTTTTAAATTTAAGTATAGTTGATTTACAATGTTGTGTTAATTTCCGCTGTATGGCAAAGTGATTCAGTTATAAATATATACACACATTCTTTTTCTTAAATATTCTTTTCCATTATGGTTTATCACAGGATATTGAACATAGTTCTCTGTGCTATACGGTAGGACCTCGTTGTTTATCCTGGAAACTATTTTCTTGCTGCTGCCCAGCACTAGGGCTGAGCCAGGAGGCTTACTGCCCCAGGGAAGGAGAAAGATCTTTTCGAATAAAGAGGCCGTTGATCAGCATTAGTCTCTAAGCTGAGGTTCTTGACCTCTGCAGGGGCACAATGGCCTTGAAAGTCAGGCTCTTGGGAGGGGGGCAGGTATTTCTCAATTACTCAGTTCCCTTCTCACCAAAGTCAGGCTGACGGCTCTAAGAAGGGCTTTTCAACCAGAGTGCCTCCGAATGCCCCAGGAGACTTGGTCCCCTCTGCTCTCAGAACAGCCTGGCAGGATATGGGTGGCTGGGGACCCCATTAGTCCTCCAGAGCAGCCCTCCGGGGTTCCAGATCCTCTCCGGGACCCACTGGGCTCCACACCTTATTTCCTATATGATGTGTGCTATAGCGCATGAAAAAGAGCTGGTGAGCTATGGCTCTTAATCACTGTGTTTTGTCACTCCCAGTAATACCCCAAACCTGTTCATGCTACCCTGGGAGGGCAGCGGAAGGAAGAAGAACCTGCAGACCATTGATAAAATCAGATATCTCTAGGCAGAGGAGATTTAGAAACTCCCAGAAAATGATGGGAGAAGTGTGAGAACAGCAGGGTAAGCGGGTCACATCCAGGCACTGTGCAAGGAAGTCTGCAGGACCTGGGGGTGGGGACCTATCTCTGGCTTAAAGCCACGTGTCCCTGGGGCCAGCAGCAATGGTGTGCAGGTGGTGTGAGGAGTGTGTAGAGGAGTCTAGGGAAGACGCCCTGACCCTCTGTGGCCTGTGCAGTGCATGCAGGTGACCTAACCTCTGCCACGGGCCCGACGTGGGGTCAGGGAAGTGCCAAAAGAACTTGGAATCGGTTCTGGCCTGCGATCAGGACCAACAAGCTGCCACAAGCAAAGAATGTAGAGCCCCGGGCAAATACCCTGGACTCTGGGTGCTGGCCAGGGTCTGTCCCGGCCCAGGGAATGCCTTTGTGCAAACTGGAAAAAGCCTCCTTCTGACACACACAGCCCCCAGGCTCATGGCTCGCCTAGTAAAGCGCTGGCTAGATTTCAGCCCCTCTGTGGGCATACCTGGGCAAGGCATAAGGCCCACACCTGTCAGAGATGGCTCCAGTGCCAGAACACTGCTACAGAAAGCTAGGAGGACAGAGAGCCCCTCGGCGGTCCCCGGTGCACGCAGTGGCTCAGACCAATCATTCTTTAAAGAAGACCCTGATGCTCTTTGACTTCCTACTCATCCCCCACATGCCCAAGTTTTCACCTTCAGAGGTGAGGTGGGAGGGGAGTTTGCAGCGATGGGGGTGGGGAGATGGGGCTAGGAATTCCGGCTGTACACTCCCTCTGCTCTGCCATGTCATGACTGAAGGTCTCAGAGACTGTTTAAATTATCAGGCTGGTATAAAATCATATTCCTCTCCTTCACTATCTAGCTGGGTGGAGATATGCAGGGGGGAAACATCTATTATATAAAAGTAAACAAGCTTTTTTTGGGGGGGGGTACGTCCAAGCACTGGGCAAGTAAAACTTCAGCTCTGCTAAACAATTTTTTCTCTCTCTTATTTCTGGGGAGGTGTCGGCACCTCTTACAGATGGGGTCACCAAATGCTGTTATTTGCCCTAGAACTGTCCTGGATTTTGCTGATTCCCAGGATCATTATTAATAGCACCCCCTTTCACGCTCAGAAGTGTCTCGGTATAGATGATACATTATGTGGTCATCTACTAACAAAGACACAACAGATGTCAGGCTTGGCTTTAGCTGTCTTTCCTTCTAACTCTGGTTAAGGCCAAAGAAGGAGGATGGGCATGGTGGTCGGGCATAGAGAAGGGAGAGACTCCTCTGGGCTGGAGAATCCAGGCAGAAAGAGGAATTTCACTTCAGCCTTGAGGGAGAGAGAATTTGGAAAGGAAAGGAGTAAGCCTAGACAGGAGGGTGAATGTATTAATTACCTTTTGCAGCAGAACACACTTACTGCAAAACCCAGCAGCTTAAAACAAAAGTAAGTGTTATCTCACACAGTTTCTGTGGGTCAGGAATTTGTGAGTGGCTTAGCTGGAGGTCCTGGCTCAGGATGGGTGGAGTCAAGATATCCGCTGGGGATGTTGTCATCTGAAGTCTTGACTGGGGCTGGAAGATGTTTCTACAATGGTGCACTCACATGCCATTGACAGGAGTTCTCACCACATGGACCTCACCACAGGGCTGCTTGAGCATTCTCCCGACATGGCAGCTGGCTTCCCTCAGAGCAAGTGATCCAAGAGAGAGCAGAGGAGAAACTGCCAGGACTTCTATGACTGAGCTTCGGAAGTCAGGCTCCATGATTTCTACAGTATCCTACTGATTACATCAGCCAGCCCTATACAGACATGTGAATACCAAGAGGTGGGGATCAGTGCTGGTCATCTTGGAGGCTGGCTACCACCCAGAGTGTGCACTAAGGCAGAAGTAGGGAGTGTGTGCTCGGAAAGCCAGTGAGTGGGCAGTTGTCTGGAACATTTACTGACTTCCCACTACACTCAACACCAAACAGTCCTCTCCAGCCAAAGTCCAGCCATGCAGTACTGGAGAATATTGATTGCCCAAGCATGTTTGAAGACATGGGGAACTGCAAGCCCTTATCCATTGCTGAACTCTAGAGCAAACTGCTAAGAAACATTTTACTTTTGCTAGCCTGAAAAATGCACTGTATAGAAAGCACGTTGCTGCCTTATATAGGAGTTGAAGACTACCCCTTTTTAAAAGTACATTCCAGGAAAAAAAATACATCATTAAGAAAGAATCTTTGAAAATTCATTTTTCTTTTTACTTATGGGCATTTTTCTCATGAAAAAAATGATGCACTGCTTGTGTAATTTTTAAAAGATTAAAAAGCATTAAAAAATATATTCTGCACAGAGCTATCATTCTCTTCTAACACCTGACTCCTGCGAAATAAAAGAGAATGAGTTTCCAGGAGTCTGTGCTAAGGAATGAAACATAGCTAAGGTCGGACCAAGGCGGGATCACCCTGGTTACTGGCCGCCTGGCTTCCGGCGAGGTCAGCATTTTAGCAGGTTTGGGGAAGGTTTGGGCATTTGGGTTCTGAAGCCACAACTGCTATCTGTTTTACTCTGTGATCCTGTAGTACTATCTAGTACTTCTAGATTTTTCTCCATCCTTAGCTAATGTGTTATGCGCCTTATAACCTTGTTGTAAAGTGTTACTGCTTGAAACTGGTCTGAATGTCCTTTTGGAGAACAGTCCTCCCTCAATCCACATCTGTTTATTTAACAATTATTTCTTGGTACCTCCCTAGGGACACCATGATGTACACACAGACACAGCCCTGCCCACATGGACCTTCCATTCTGATGGGCAAGGGAAGGGAATACTGCCTTGAAATTTTACTTACAGAGGCTCCACCTCAAGGGAAAGCCTGTTATCTCTATGTCTCTTAGATGGCTTTAGAGTCAACTTGAAACAATACTGGATGGAGATATTAGATTAACATATAAATACTGGAATTCCCTGGCTGTCCAGTGGTTTGGACTCTGAGCTTCCACTGCAGGGGGCAAGGGTTCAATCCCTGGTTGGGGAACTAAGATGCTGCATGCCTCGTGGCACGGCCAAAACAAAAACAAAAACAAATACCCATGTAAGTACCATATAAGCATACCAAGTAGCCAAAGAACCCCCAGAATCATTTATGTCTTATATCTCTCTGTGACTGCCCTCTCTTTTTCTTTTCTCCAGTTCTGTAACAAATATATGATGCCAACTATTTGAGCTATTAGGAATACTTCATTTTCTGTGATATATCATAGCTCAATGGAATATTACTCAGCCATAAAAATGAATGAAATAATGCCATTTGCAGCAACATGGATGGACCTAGAGATTATCATACTAAGTGAGGTAACCCAGACAAGACAAATATCATACGACATCACTTATATGTGGAATCCAAAAAATGATACAAATGAACTTATTTACGAAACAGACTCATAGACACAGAAAACAAACTTATGGTTACCAAAGGGGAAAGGGAGGAGGAGGGATAAATGAGAAGTTTGGGGTTAGCAGATACAAACTACTATAAAATAGATAAACACCTAGGTCCTACTGTATACCACAGGTAACTATACTCAATAGCTTGTAATAACCTATCTTGGAAAAGAATCTGGAAAAGTATATATATATACATGTATAACTGAATCACTTTGCTGTACACCAGAAACTAACACAACATTGTAAACCAACTATACTTCAATTAAAAAAAAAAAAAGAATACATCATTTTCCAAGGCCATGTAGGTAGGGAACATTTACTATGCGTCACACACAAGGCTGATGGCCTCACTTCTATTATCTCAATTAAATCACACAACAGGGTTTCCCTGGTGACGAAGTGGTTGAGAGTCTGCCTGCCGATGCAGGGGACGCGGGTTCGTGCCCCGGTCCGGGAAGATCCCACATGCCGCGGAGCAGCTGGGCCCGTGAGCCATGGCCGCTGAGCCTGCGCGTCTGGAGCCTGTGCTCCGCAACGGGAGAGGCCACGGCGGTAAAAGGCCCGTGTACCGCAAAAAAAAAAAAAAAAAAAAAAAATCACACAACAACCCTACCCATGAGGTAGGTCCTCTTTTTATTCCCATTTCACTTATGAGGAAACTGCAGCTCACGTTCAAGGCCAGCGTCAACGGTAGAACAGGGACTCAAACTCCTGTGAGTCTGATACTCTCAGCCACCACTGTGCTGGTGCCAGTCCTAACTTTTGGCTTTTAGTTCCTACGGAGTCTCTTTTGACATTTGCCAGAACTGAAATTTAGTGGTAGCTCCTGAACTGAAACAGCAAACTGAGAGGGAAGAAAACAGTTTGAAACCTGTTTCAGACCCTGCAGGACACAAGAAACGGAGTCAGCGGAAATGAGATGCCAGCTGGATTCAGCAAGTCCTCAAGTAAGGGGGGCCGTGTGAACCAACTTAATTGGACAATTATTTCAATTATCTAATTAAGAAAGATAACAGCTGAACAAAGCCAGAGCAGGCCTCCAAGGTGATAGGAAAAAAAAAAAGCTGATTAGCCGGGTTGGCCCTTGGTGGCATTGGGAGGTAGAAGGGACTCCCCATTGTAGGCCCCAGCCCTTGGGACAATCAGCCCTATGCCCCTCCCCCTTCCCCCCAACCCCCCCCCCCCACCCGGTGAAAGCTATCTTCCACCTTACTTATTACTTGAGATTCCACCTTACTTATTACTTGAGACTCAAGTTGTCAAGGAGCCAAATTTTCTCCTTCCTCCCTTCTTTCCTTCCCTTCCTTCTTCCCTCCGTTTCTTTGGTTGATTTTGTTTTAAATGTATTTATTTTATTTATTTATTTTCCGCTGTGTTGGGTCTTCATTGCTGTGCACGGGCTTTCTGTAGTTGCAGCGAGCAGGGGCTACTCTTCGTTGCGGTGCGCAGGTTTCTCACTGCGGTGGCGTCTCTTGTTGCAGAGCACGGGCTCTAGGCATGCAGGCTTCAGTAGTTGTGGCCCATGGGCTCAGTAGTTGTGGTTCGTGTGCTCTAGAGCGCAGGCTCAGTAGTTGTGGCACACGGGCTTACTTGCTTCCCGGACCAGGGATTGAACCCGTGTCCCCTCCATTGGCAGGCGGATTCTCAACCACTGCGCCACCAGGCAAGTCCCCCTCCGTTTCTTCTTCCTTTCCTCCTTCCTTTTTTACTTCATATTTATTTTTGTACTAGTTTAGCAAACAAAAACCAAAAAACAGTGCGGGTTTCCCTCTCCAGTTTAGAACAGGGTTTATAATCTGGTGACCACTACCCACCTACCCCTATGTCTGACCCATATACTTAACAGAAAGTTATTCACCAATATTTCAAAGTCAAGGATTTCACATAAAAGTCCAGATCTCTGGTTTTATTAGAAAAATCAGCTCTGACAACACCGGGTCCACCTTCTTAGAGGTCAGATTCAAAATGTTTAACGCCGTGTATGACTCCGTGTGGTCCTGCAAGGTGCTGTGTTCACGCAGCCTCCAGATGGGCCATGGGCTCCCCAGCTCCCAGGGGCACCGTCTGTCCTTTTGTCTCCTTGACACTGGGGTGAAGGTCACCTGCCATTTAGCATCACACTTGCTTGACCCACTCACAGTAAAGAGGGAAGAGAGTGTTTCATCAGTCTGGCCTTTGCTCTATTATGTTATTGGCCTGGCTCGAGTTGGCTTTGATCTTATGATCCTTCTTTCACGGGGCTCAGGGCTTTTACTCTTTAACAAATATTGGTTGAGGGATTTCATCATGCAACATGGTGTAGCAGAGCTCTTAAGAACTAGGCTATGGAGTCAACAGTTCTGGATTCAAATCCTGCCTCACTGACTCACTAGTTGTGTAACCTTGTTCCATTGCCTGATTTCTTTTCTTTTTTGAAAATATTATTTATTTATTTATTATTAATTTTTGGCCGTGTCGGGTCTTAGTTGCAGCACGCGGGGTCTTCGTTGAGGTATGTGGGATTGTTCGCTGTGGCGCCTGGGCTTCTCTCTAGTTGTGGGTTGCAGGTTTTCTCTCTCTAGTTGTGGTACGCGGGCTCCAGGGCACATGGGCTCTGTAGTTGTGGCACATGGGCTCTGTAGGTGTGCCAGGCGGGTTCCAGGGCGCGTGGGCTCTGTGGTCTGCAGCACGCAGGCTCTCTCGTTGAGGTGCGCAAGCTCAGTCGTTGTGGCACGTAGGCTTAGTTGCTCCGTGGCATGTGGGATCTTAGTTCCCTGACCAGGGATCGAACCCACGTCCCCTGCATTGTAAGGAGGATTCTTTACCACTGGACCACCAGGGAAGTTCCGTCCATTGCCTGATTTCCGAATGAGGAAATTTACAAATTACCTAAATACCTATATTGTCATAATACCTGCTTCCCTTATAATGTAGTTGTGAGTTTTATGGTGGGGATTCAATGAGAAAACATAATAAAGGACCTAGCACAGTGCCTGGTGTATGGTAAGCACCTCAATAAATGACAGTTTAGGGAAAAAGTACCAGCTCTCAACCTTATGCATCTACAATCTAACAATAACATATACAATATAACTATGCTGTAAACCCATGTATTTTATGTACCCAGATGGTGAACAGCATTATCCCTTTTTTACAGAAGAGGACACTGTCTATCAGACACTGGATTCCGTCTTTGAAGACCCAAGTGTGATGAGAGAGGATGGGCACATGAAAATATATAAGAGGGTTAAAAGACAAAAGTACTCTACCAACTGGGGGGAAAGGAGCAGTAAACTGACATAGGAGATGAGGAGGAAAGATTACTTTTTTTGCTGGGAAATAAATTATAGTAGATCAGTGCTTCTCAAATTTTAATGTGCATACAAATCACCTGGAGATCTTGGGAAAATTCAGATTCTGATTCAGAGAGTCTGGAGAGGGGCCAAGATTTGGTATTTCAAACAAGGCCTGAGGTGATGCTTTCCTCCTGGTCCATGGACCATGCTTTGAAGAGCAAGTTAGTCCTAAGTTAGCCAAGGTACCGGTAGCCAATCACAGTACCCTATTTCCATCTCCACAGTGACTGGTTCAGTTACAGGCATGGGAACCAAACTTGGCCAATGAGAGACTTCCCTGGAATTATACATGCATTTCGGGGACAGAAGGCCTCGGTTTCTTTTAGGGCCATTAAGGGGAGATGAAGAAACCCTGAGTTGCCTCTAGCCAGGCCAACCTATCCTACATAGAGAAAGTGTCTCTGGGAGGACAGAATGAAGAAGAAGGAAGAAGCCAACAGAGCAATGACGAGAGAAAGAATCCTGATGACATCATTTGAATATGTGGATCCCTGAAGCCGCTCCACCTCTAGTCTTCCCCAGGACAGGAACAATAATAATTCTTTTTTTTTTTCCCTCACTAGTTGAATTGGATTTTTATCACCTCCCACTTAACAAGTCTTGAGTCAATATTAGTATTAATTATTAGTATGAGTTATCTTGGCATATTCATTATCTATCAATGCTTAACAATTACCCCAAAGTAAACAGCTTACGACAAAAAGCATGTGTTCTTTCCCCCAGTTTCTGTGAGTCAGGAATCAGGGAGTAGCTTAGCTCTGCGATTCTAGCCCAGGTTCTCTCATGAGGTTGCAGTCAAGATGTCATCAGGGCTGCAACCTGGAGCTTGACTGGGACTAGACAAGGAGCTCCTACTGCGGCTCCATCATACTGCTGGCAAGTTGGTACTGGTCGTTGGTAGGAGGCCTCTGTTCCTCCCCAGTAGACCTCCCCTAGAGGCCTATTGAGCATCCTTAAAACATGGCAGCTGGATTCAGAGAGACACAGAGAGAGAGAGAGAGAGAGAACCAGGAAAAAATGTATCCTTTTTATGACCTAACCTCAGAAGTCACATAGTATCACTTCTTCACATTCCATTCATTAGAAGTAAATCACTAAGTTTAGAAGGGGAAGGGAATTACACTCTGCCTTTTGACATGAGAAATGTCAAAGAATCTGTGGACTTATCTGTAGCAGTAGTTTTAAACCACCACACCTAGCGTGTCACACGGCTGGTAAATGTAGAACCAAGATCTGGATTCCTGCCTTGACTTTACTACCAATGGACTGCTCGGCCCTGGGCAGGTCATTTCACACCTCTGAATCTTGGTTTCCTTATTTGCCCAATGAGGAGGTTGGAATAGACCTAGTTAGCCTTCAAATCCTACAGATGTTTATACCAAAGACCCTTAAGGCCACGTACATTATTGCCCTTGTAGGAGCCTAATTATCTTAGCCTTCTGCCGAGTCTCCAATCTCCTGAAAAATGACCCTGGGACATGAGGAACCAAGATGTTTTTCAACTGTGAATATAACTTGTCTCAAATTGCAACCCTCAACCTCATCAAGCAGGACTTGATTCAACTAGTCACCTCGTTAAACAAATGCGCCCACATATGAGTCCAGAGGAACACGTGTGCTTCAAGCAGGGCCTTTTGGGAACAACCGTCCCCACACGCTTGCTTGCAAGCTTCAGATGGTGGAGATTTCAGGATGCGATGGAGGATGAGCAGCCACCTGACAACCCAGGTGGTAAAATATTTGGAGGGAAGGTGGACCTTAATCTTATTGATCATGATCAAGATAATGCCTTTAAATTGAGCGCTTACTGTTTGCGGTTACTGCGCTAAATGTGCCTTTTATCTCTTTCTCCCCATAACAATCTCGTGAAGAAGGTGATATTAGCACCAGTTTATGGATGAGGAAATAGAGAGTAAGAGGAATAGGATGAATTGTACAAATTCAAATAACTAATAAGGGGTGAAAATGGGATTAAACACGGGTCCACTGGATTTATATGCCCGTGCTCTCTACCACTATACTAAACTCATTATTTCTCGCAGGCGGCCAAATAGACTCTCAAAAAACAAATAAAAGTCTTAAGACTAGGACTGGCTTTATTGCCATTGTCAGTTTCCTTTTTTATCATAAACTTTGATCTTCTACTTTTTTTTTGGCCTTGCCTCGTGGCTTGTGGGATCTTACTTCCCCGAGCAGGGATGGAACCCAGGCCCCCAGGCAGCGAAAGCGCCAAGACCTAACCACTGGACTGCCAGGGAATTCCCATGGTCTTCTACATTTTAAAGAATGATTCCAATTTAAGAGTTACTCATCGTTATAAAACGCTCATGAGGTCCCCACAGTGTGATCCTTTATTAGGCAAAGATAATTAAAGAGACTCAGGCTCAAACGCATCTACGTAAAACACTCAATCAAGGGACGTCCAAGATGGTGCCATGCATTGGGTAGGTGAGGCCAAGGCAGTAAGTGGCTCTGGAAGGGGAAGGAGAATTAATCAGAAAAGTCAAGGCCAGATGGGTAGCCAGGAGGCTTATAGAGAGGAGGCACAGGACAGGACAGTGTTGGCAAGTATCATAAAGTCCTGGATCAAAGCTCAGCTGGAGGTTCAAGAGCTAGGTAAGCAGCTGGAACCCCGTGGCACCCGAGTCAGTTGGCACAGGCAACCAGGAGAAGTCAGGGGGGAAACAAGAGCCAGGGGTCGGGGCACACAGAAGTCAGGCAGGTGACGCCTAGAGATCAGGGGGGCAACAAAACCAAGAACAGGACAAGGCAGCCAGACAGCACAGGCAAGTAGAGTGCACATCCGCGGACAGGAAAAACCAAGTGGTAAGAGTTATGGAGACACAGTTTAGGCAGGAGCGGACAACTTGGTGACCGGACAAGGATAAACTTCCGTTTCCACTAATGGTGGGTTATGTTATTTGGACCAACCCTCCTTCAGGACACAACTAAACTGGCTGGATAAACAAGCATCTTGCAAGCACTTATAGTAAGACTTTATTGAAGGAAAAACAGGAACCCAGAGAGATAAGCAGAGCATGGAAATCACTTTTGAACCAAGGGCATCAGCTGATTCCAACAATCTGAACTTTTGTTTTGACGGCCTTGTGGAATAAGGGAGGAAGAAATCAAAAGGGCAGTCTAATTGGAGAGCCTCTCCATGATAACAGGGACCCCAAAGCCCTGCACCCTCAGGGAAAAGGTGGACCAGAAGTAACTAGGCCTGTGTACTGGATCTGCAGCCAGGATTCACAGTGTTTGGCGGTGCAGGCAACCTCAAACCCCTGAATCTGGCTGAAGGGTCCCCAGGCCACTGGCAAATGCAGACACACATTCTCTCTGGAGGAAGGTACATTCATCCTAGACCTCAAATTACTCCTACAAGTTGTTTTTCAGGTACAATGAGCAGCATACAATCAAAGATAACCATGAATAAAAAGAAATAAGGCACCATGAATACGAACAAGCAGAAACAACAGCAGCAGCAGTAGTCCTGCGAAGACTTCAGATATTGGAATTATCAAACACAGATTGTACACTAACCATGCTTAACATGCTTATGAAAATAAAAGACAAGGCGGAGGATATCTACATGGACCAGGAAACTCTCAAGTCACCCAGTAAATCTGAAAAGGAATCAAACAGAAATTCTAGTAATAAAAAATACCGAGTTGGGACTTCCCTGGTGGCGCAGTGGTGGAGAATCCGCCTGCCAATGCATGGGACACGGGTTTGGGCTCTGGTCGGGGAGGATCCCACGTGCCGCAGAGCAACTAGGCCCGTGTGCCACAACTACTGAGCCTGCGCTCTAGAGCCCGCGACACACAACTACGGAAGCCCACGTGCCTAGAGCCTGTGCTCCAGAGCAGGAGAAGCCACCGCAATGAGAAGCCCACGCACTGCAACAGGGGGTGGTCCCCACTCGACGCAACTAGAGAAAGCCTGTGCGCAGCAACGAAGACCCAACGCAGCCAAAAATAAATAAATAAAAATTAAAAAAAAAAATACCGAGCAACATCACAGAAAAAAACTTTATTTTAGACACAAATGTATATTCCATCAAGGAAACTTCTTGGAAACAAGTCTAAGACATAGTAATGGGATGACTTGGGGCTGCAAGAAATAAAGTACCCAACTAAATGTGGTTCAGATGATAAAGACCATTTACTATCTTACTTATCAAGAAATCCAGTGGCTGGGCTCTCCCAGGGTTATTTCTGTAGTGAAACGGTGTCATCTAGGACCCTGCCTCTTTGCATCTTTCCACGCCACAAACCTTAGTGTGCTAGCTTTTGTTTTAGACTTGTCCCCTTGTGACTGCAAGATGGCTGCAGCAGCTCCAGCCATCATATCTTTATATTACCATATTCAAAAGCAGAAATAAAGGAGACTTTCTCATGTGCATCTCTCTTTGATCAAGGAGAAAAACCTTTCCCAAAAGCAACTCCACCAGACTTCCCTTCATGTCTAACTGGCCAGGAATAGGTCACATACTCTAGCTGCAAGGCAAGCTGGGAAAGTGAGTTGCATTTTCAGTCTCTAAAGTGGGAGGTGGAATCTGCAGCCAGAAAGAAGAGGGAGGAAATGGCTGTAGGGTCAGCAGCACTGATTCTATGTAGGAACACTGAGAAGGGGACTATGGTGACAGAGAAAGAGGAGGAAGATCTAAAATTGCAGCAGTCTGCTTTCAGGAGCAATGAACTTCCTTTTCTATACTATTTTCCTTCTTTTGGAACCATTGCCACATGTCACCCCCTTTTTTAACCCATCCTCCTAAGATACTAAAGCCCTTTCATCTGTGATGAAAGAGGGTCTTAAAAGCAATTCATCCAGTAGTTTACATTAGTTGTCTGTATTACCACTCCTAGAAGAAGCACAAATAGAATGGAAAGGAATGAATACAATGGTGATATTTCAGACAGTGTTGGCTTGATGAGGGGTAGGGGGCAAGATAAGAAGAAAGTAGGGGACTGAGGTTGGGGACACACCATCCAGTGACTCGGGAATTATACACTCAATGAGCCTGTGAGTTACCTGACTAGCCTGGAAGAATGAATGCACATGGACTTGGACGCTGAAGCCTGGGCGCCAGTTCCAACTGAGAAGCTGGCTGGCTGGAGAGAAGGCACTGCCTCTCGACTCCATCTTATTCATCTAGCAAACAATGAAGGTTGGCTCTCGACCTTTAAGGCCCCCTCTTGTTCTCCAACAGTCACAAAACCCAAATCAAAATAAAGAAGCAGTAGTAGTTACAAAGGAGAATTCAAAAGAAACTGAAACAATGCTGTTGAGACTCCATCCCCCTCTGTGTACAGATCTGCCTTTCTCTGTGTATTGGCTTTATTTTCTCTCTGCAGCAGGAGAAAGGATGGAGGGAGAGGGGGATGGAGGGCGGATGGAAGAAGGATTCCGAGGCATTGCTACCCAGACCTCCAGACTTCCATCATTTTAGTTCAGCAAAGGGAAGACAGAGTCTCTTCCAGCGTTTATATATAAAATCTTAAGAAAGGACCTTGCCTATTCCTCACGCCCATTCTTTATTGGCCAGGCCTGGGCCCTGTTGAGGGAATGGGGGGGGGGTGGGTAACTGCTGTTACTATGACGGGCACCCCCACTAGAACCACAAAGAACAGGAGATGCTATTACCAGAAGATGGAATTTTTCTGGGCAGACAAAAAGAGAAAAGAGAAGAATAAAAAATCTCTGCACAGTATACTTTGCCTCATTTATAATGATAAAGAAATTGAGACCCAGAGAAGTTCAGCAACTTACCCAGGATACACACAGCAGGTAACTGTCACAGCCAGATTCAATGCCAGGTCCACGTACCTCTGAGACCCAGGCTCCTGCCACTGTGCCTCATACATCCTTATAATCACAAAACCATTTGCTTTGCTTTACTTTAAATGACAATTCTTTGTCATCGTTATCTTCTGAACTAGAGCAAGAGATAACTTTTATTCATTTGTAGGTCACCGCCTATTACTGGACAGTTCTTCTCATTAACCAGTAACTGCTCCACAAGGCATGGGAGAGGGCATGGGAGTCACTGAGGAGGTACTGCCAACAGCTTCACTTCAGAGCACGATTGTGCGGGGAGATAGGACACAGAGGGAAATGGGGGCTCTCCAACAGAGTCATAATGTTCTTAGGTTCCCATAAAGTGCCCCAGTGGTCCAGGAAATCGAGAAGTGTGATAATGAATGGTGGGTTTTTAATGAAGCCACCACCCCAAACCTGATAGGTGATTAAAAGGGTCGGGAGCACTTCAGTGTAATAAGGAGAAAATGTCCACTAATTGTGCTAAGATACAGAACTTACTACTGTCCCAGGAGATGTCAGGAACAGAGGGGACGTCCTGCCTGCTGCTTGAAACAGCAGCTCACTAAACAAGCATCCAAGTCCCCCCGATTCCCGCCACTATTTCTGAACATCTATTCAACCCGCACCGCCTCCAGTCTTGAACGTTGCCCCCCGCTGCGTTCAGTGTTCCAGGCCCCGAGTCAGTTGAGTTGGGAAAAAGGGGGGGATTTAAAGAGTTTTATTAACCAGATTGCTCCTGCAGCTCTGAATGGACAGGGGAAATCTTATCACATGTGAACCAGGAGTGGGAGGATAAGACCTCAAGTAGCCTCAGAATTGTTGGTATAAGCATGTGGGCGTGCATGTGTGGGTGTGTGCACAGGTGTGTGTATGTGTGGGTGTGCACATGCGTGGGTGTGTACATACACTTGGGTGGTAACGTGATGGAGACCAGAGGGTAGGCCAGACGATTTTTATTCAGTAGTAATCAGAGCTATTATTATTATTTTTAAAATTTTTATTGGGGGTATAGTTGATTTACAATGTTGTGTTAGTTTCTGCTGTACAGCAAAGTGAATCAGTTACACATATACATATATCCACTCTTTTTTAGATTCTTTTCCCACATAGTTCATTAGAGTATTGAATAGAGTTCCCTGTGCTATACAGTAGGTACTTACTGGTTAATCTATTTTATATATAATAGTGTGGATATGTCAATCCCAATCTCCCAATTTATCCCTCCCCGCCGCTTCCCCCCTGGTAACCATAAGTTCATTTTCTGTATCTGTGACTCTATTTCTGTTTTGTGGATAAGTTCACTTCTACCCTTTTTTTTAGATTCCACATATAAACCATATCATATGATATCTGTCTTTCTCTGCCTGACTTACTTAGAGCCATTAATTATTAAGCACTGATCATGGCCAGATATTCCACAGGCAGTGTCTTACTGTCTTATGGAATCCTGTCTTAGTTTCAGTTCCCCCAAAGTAGAGCCTGAGAAAAGGACTGAGGTACTGGAAGTTTCTTTGGGAGGTGATCTCAGGAAGCAAGAGGGAGGGAGTGGGGAGAATGAGACAGGTAAAGGGAGACACATCAGTGTAAGGTGAGTTACTGAGGTCACTCCACCTCTGCAAGCGATGGACAGCTGGATTCCTCCAATCCCTCCCAGGAAGATGCAGATGCCTCCTTGAACTGTCCACCCCAAGGACCAAGGCTGCTGGGGTGTTTATCACCCTGTTCCTGCTGGCTTTGGTTGGAGGTTCCTCCCCAGGACAGGCGCTCAGAGCATCACAGAAGGCCCTGTGCTTTGTGCCCCAAGGAGTGCCTACACAGTGTCCCACCTAAGACAGGCTAGGGACGCCAGGGCGTCCGCTACAGGTCCTCACCGTGGGATGAAGAGGAATCGACTGTTAGTCCCATTTTATGCATAAGGGACTGGATCTGCCCAGGGTCTCCCAGCTGGAAAGTAGCAAACCCAGAGCAGGAATCCAGGTCAGGGCTGCCAGCCCTCAACCGTTAACATTTCAGAATGCTCAGGACGTATCTCAAAGAGGAACATTTCCCGAGGGCCCATGACGTGTCAGACAGTGCGACTTCATTGCCCTTGATGACCCATACACACCGTGACCGAACCTGAAGGGACCCCACGTGCAGGGATACTGGCCTGGCTTCTCAGGGCCTCCTAACTGGGGGCCTCCAGAGACACCCAGCATCACCCTTCTTTCTTGGTGTCATTCAAAGTCAAGTCCAAAATTCCAGGGCTGGAATAGAAAACCCGCAGAGCTCCCAGAGCCTAGCAGGACAAGCCCGGCTGCCAGAAGTACCAGGAGCTTTTCACTTCACTCAGTCCCCTTGTCATCCACTGTGCGATCCTGTCCACATCCCTGATCTGTGGGCATCCGGCCTCTGCTCACACATTTCCCTCAAAGAGGAGCTCACTACCCCCAATCTATTTCCGACAACTCCCACTGTATTTTCCTAAAGGGTTTTCTGTGACAAACTAATCCCCAAAGCTACCCTGGGGGCTGAAAATGATTGGTGGATAAATACGTTGGAAAAAGCTGCTTGTGATAATATTTGCTTAGATATTTAAACCACAATAGTATATTCCGGGTTTTAAGAAACACAGCCACTGAGAAACTTCTTTAACTTTGCTTAACTGAGATTTATTTGACTACAGAACAAGAATCTCCTACCGACGTCCCCAGAACCTTGTATATCTTAGAAGTGCTGAGTCACCAAGTTTTTCCTGAGGTTAGAATCTCTCTTCCCGAAGGTTCTGCCTACTGGCTTCACTGGTAAGACCTGAGGTACAAAGACCAAGCCTGGCCCCTGCACAGATTGGAATAATCAGATCTAACCCTTACTGAGTATGAAGGTGTAACCAGGCACTGCGCTGAGCGCATTTCCCAGGTTACCCCACATCCCTGGTTTAATGGATGAAGAAACGGAGGCTCAGAGGGGTTAAGCGATGTCACATAGCACGACAGTGGCAGAGGTGGAAAGCAAACCCAGCCTTAAAGATGATTTTTTTTTTTTTTTTGATGTGGACCATTTTTAAAGTCTTTACTGAATTTGTTACAATATTGCTTCTGTTTTATGTTTTTGGTTTTCTGGCGCGAGGCATGTGGGACCTCGGCTCCCCGACCAGGGATGGTACCCATACCCCCTGCATTGGACGGCGAAGTCTTAACCACTGGACCACCAGGGAAGTCCCTAAACAGGATATTTAGAAAAATACTTCAAAGAGCATTTGGCACCTGGTAAGTGTACAGTGAGTGTTATCTGTGTTGTGTTGTTATTATTATTGTCATGATCTGACTTAAGCCTAAATACTCTTAACCACTCTGCGGCCCTTGCTGGAATCTTCCATCTTCTGGATTAAACATTCCTAACGTTTTCCCGTGTTCACATAATGTCTCTTTCCTATTCATCTCTCCACACTGTACAAACCAGGACGAAGGACTGAGCTCTAAGGACACCTTTTCTAGTTGAAAGCTTTCTTGCATTTGCTCTTTCCACAGATTTTGACCCTCTGTCTAAATCCCCAGAAATGCAATGGTAATGAATCCTCCACAAAGGTCAGTGAGGGAGAGAGAGCAGAGGGGGCTGGGGAGAAGCCATGTGGAGGATGAGCCGCTCCTAGACCAGGGGTCAGCACGCTACAGCCCACAGGCCAGATCTGGCCAGTCCACTGTTTTTTGCAAACAAGGTTTTAAACGAGCACAGCTATGCTCATTCACATATGTGTTACCTGGGGCTGCTTTTTGGATTGTGAGAGCAGAATCGAGCAGTTGCGAAAGACCTAAGATATTTACTATGTGGCTCATTAGAGAAAAAGTTTGCCAACTGCTCCTCTAGATTGTGGAGAGGAGAAAGGTAGGCTGGAGCGATTTTTGATGAGCCAGGCGTCTGTCTTTCATTGTTTTCTGGATACGCTTGGAAAAGCCAGCTGAGAGCTGCTGGGGCCCAGACCAGGACACCTTCTAAGAACTTGCAAGCGAGGAAGATGCCACTCTCTGCTGAAGTTAGACTTCAAATCTATTTACAACGGTTCAGAGCTAAGATACGCTGAGTCAGCTGTATCATCCTTCGCCAAGGCCAGATCAGTATGGCTCTCAGGGGATCGAGGTACTGGCCTAATCTAAAGAGAGTCAGGGACTTCGCTGGCGGTCCAATGGTTAAGACTCCACGCTTCCACTGCAGGGGGCACGGGTTCCACCCCCGGTCAGGGAACTAAGATCCCACATGCTGCATGGTGTGGCCCCGAATCCCGTGCTGCAACTCTGATTCAGAAGCAACCTTCTGGGTATGACTTGGCTGCTTCTTGTGCAGTGCTGTCTACAGAGGGGGAGATTCTGCACCCCAGGTCCCGGATGGGTTTCAGGGTGACCGAGACTCCCCTGAAACTGTGTGTAAGATGCTGTGTGTGTGTGAGAGGATGCACATCGTTCTGAGGACAGGGATCTTCATGGTCATCAGAGTCTCAAAGGCCTCCATGAAACAAAAAAGGGCCTTGGTATTTATCTGTGCGAATGTTTCGATTAGGATTTCCGCCCACCCCCCACCCCCCGACTGAGGGCAGGAACTCTGTTGGCTTCATACGCCGTGTTTCCTCTGGATCTCAGCCCCGTGGCTGGCTCCTAGGACATGCTCATGAAGTATGTGTCACAGCAGAAATGGAAGGAAGGGAAGAGGAGAGGCTAGGAGAATGGAGCACGGGAGGAGGGAGGGAGATTGGGGTGAGATGCGCAAACCTGAGTGCTCTGGTTCCCGGGATAGTCAGAATTTTCGTTGTAAATTCGTAAACTGACCTTCTGGTTTTCTAGAAGAGTCATGTGAGCGTGGTTTACAGGTTTTCCCTGGGGCACTGACCCGCTCCTGGTGTGCTGCCTGAAAAGCTCACGGACACAGCCTGGGCCTGGGCGAATTCACTAGTCACCCCGTGGGGCTCCTTGGAGACAGACTGCTGGCTTTTTTCCCAAGTGGAAGAGGGGGGTTTTAGCTTTCCTGTAATTGTGTTTCTACTGCAACAATGGCAGCTACTCTCCTCCCACAGTGCTGAGGACATTTCAGTTCAGTGTTCCAGTGCCTAGGCCAGTGCTGGCACCCAGCAGGTGTTCAGCAAATATTTACTGAATAAATGGATGCTGTGCTACCTTGAGTAGCCAATAAGATATAGACTGTACAATTGTTCTTGCTACTGAATCTATAAACATGACTGAGTAACCCACAAAGCACTTGCTATGGTCTGCAAGGAGAGACTTCCTAAAGTAAAAAGGCTCACAAAAATTCAAAACAACAATCATGGCTAGTTTAGAAGCACAGGATCCATTAACATACACCAGAGCCCAGTCTAACCCCAACCTGCCAGCTTGAGGGAAGTGCGTCCCCAGGCTTGCTGGACATAGTCTAGGTGGCAGCGGTCATAGCTTGGTGGGCAGCAGCCTCCAGCCTTAAGAAAGATCCATTTCAACTGCAGATCTGGTTAAGGATTTCTAGGAGTTCAGTAAAATCTCAGAAAGCTGGAAACGGATGCTCTGTGAGAACATGAGGTGGTCATGTCTGTCTCTGGTAACTTAGGTAGATCTCTATCTTATTTGCTCACTTTCTCTTCCAGTCTCTCTCTCTCTCTCTCTCTCTCTCTCTCTCACACACACACACACACACACACACACACACACACACACACACACGTGCGCCTTTATTTCTTCTGGAGAAAAAAAGTAATACATGTATGGTGGTGTATTTGTTATCTATTCTTGTGTAACAAATTACTCCACAATTTAGCAACTTAAAGCAAAAACATTTATTACCTCACACAAGTTCCGAAGGTCAGGAATCCCAGAGCAGCTCAGCTGGATGGTTCTGACTGAGGTTCTTGTGAGGTCTTGTGAGGGAGCAAACAACCAGCTGAGGACGCAGTCCTGTGAAGCCTCAACAGGGCTGGAGAATCTGCTTCAAACTCACTCATACGGTTGCTGGCTGGCCTCAGTTCCTTGCTGGCCGTAGCTGGAGGCTCTAGTTCCCTGCTACGTGGACTTCTCCATAAGGCTGTTCACACATGGCTGCCTGCTTCCCCGGAGCAGAACAAGGGAAGTGGAGGTTGGGAGGAGAGACAGAGACAGAGAGAGAAAGGGGGGTGGAGGTGGGTAGAGAGAGAGCAGGAGAGACTAAAGGAGATTTTTATAGCCTAACTTCAGAAGTGACATACCATCACTTCTCCATAAGCCACTGGTCAGGCACAACAAATGTGATACAGTATAGGAGGGAAATATACAAAGGTGTGACTATCAGGAGGTAAGGATCATTGGGTGGCCATCTTGAGGCTGGCTACCACAGGAAGTTTTAAAATATATCCATAAATTCTTTGACATTCTTCTCTTCAAAAGGTGGAAACTCATTTTCTTTCTTTTGAGTAAGAGCTAGACTTAGCAACTTTCTTGTAACAAACAGAATAGGGTGGAAGTGATGGTGTGACTTCACATAGACAAAGTCATAAAAAAAAAGGGATCTCTCTCAGATCACTGCCTCTGGGGAAGGCAATCTCCATGTTGTGAGGACACTCAGGTAGCCCTATGGAGAGACCCACATGAGAAGAACTGAGGCCTCTGGCCAACAGCCAGCACAACTGGCCAACGATATGAATAAGCCATCTTGAAAGTGGATTCCCCAGCCCCAGCCCCTTGGCCAACAACTTGAATGCAGTCTCATGAGAGACCCTGAGCCAGAAGCACCCAGCTAATTTTTGACCTATAGAAAACGTGAGAAATAATAAAATGTTTACTATCGTTTTAAACTACTAAATTTTGGGTAATTTGTTATGCAGTAATAGATAATCTAACCATTTACTGAATTTCAGGGTTCTTGGTTACAAACAACAGTATCTACCCTAGTTAGTTTAAACAGAGAAGGAATGTATTAAAGGAACTGGGTAGTTCACTAAATTCCTGAACTCAAGGATGAGCCCTGGAGCGACAAAAACAAGACGCCTCTAGTGGGGATCCTTCTGCTGCTATTGCTGGCACAAACCCTGTATACTCCATCAACAGGGTGCTGCCACTACGACTGCTGCCACTTTGCCTCTGTAAGCTGGATGTCTCCACCACCATCCCTCTGGAAGAATGGATTCCACATGGTACTAACTTCCAAACCAAAGCCTTGTGTAAAGATTAGGTCATATGCCCAGGCAGGCCCTGTTGTGATGGTTAATTTTATGTGTCAACTTGGCTGGGTCACAGTGCCCAGATATTTGGTCAACCATTATTTGAGACATTTCTGTGACTATGTTTTTGGATGAGATTAACATCAAATCAGTGAAGTCTGATTAAAGCCAACCGTCTTCCAAAACGTGGGTGGGCCTCATCCAATCAGTTGAAGGCCTTAATAGAACAAAGACTGACCTCCCCCAAGCATGAAGGATGTCTGTCAGCAGATTGTCTTTGGACTTGAACCACAACATCAGCTTCTCCCCGGGTCTCCATAATTGCATGACTCAATTCCTTAAAATAAATCAATCCCCCCCCTCGCCTCCCCCCTCTATTCTGTTGGTTCTGTTTCTCTGGAGAATTCTGATTAATACACCTACAAGGTGTATCGGCCTTCTGAGTTACAAGGGAGGCTCAGAAAGTGAGTTTCTGGCTTAGACATATTCAGATGCATAAGATGGGAAATTCTACAAATACAGGCAAGCTATTCTAGTTGCTAGGTGGCCAAGGAGCCTAACGAACTTCCACTCTACTTATTATTTAAAGAGCCAAACATCACAGCAATCTTTTATATCAAGTTAAATTTATCCCTCAATAACCACGTCTCTCCCCAGTCCACAGAGAAAAGCCTAGATGACAGCGTGATGTATATCCCTCAAGCTATTTTTTCTGCATTGTAGACTTTAAATATGTGTTTGGGGCATGCACTTGGTGAGATCCCAGGGAATTCTTCTTATATTTAACTCTTTGCTCTACAGACAATAACATCTTTATTCTGTATATACCTCCTTTCTTTAATTATGTACATTTGTAAATAATGAATGACATTTCCCACAAGAGATTTTCTAATTTTATCTGTTGATCCAAATTAAAGTCTGACCATAATTCCTTCTCTAGGGAATGATGTTGTATGTCTGTGAATAAAGTTGTAAGCATCACAGTTCCCTGGGAGGAAGGCGGTAGTTCTTTCTTGGCTGGAAAAATCCCAGGAAATCTCATTAATTCAGATTCCTTCAAGTTGGAGTTTATGATTATTCAACGTTCCCTAGGTTGGAGTTTGCCTTTTCATTTTCCCTGGGTACAGTGATTATATAAAAAAAAGCCAGATTACAAGAGGAGGACTGCAGTAGCTATAGTTTTAGAAGGCTTTAGGACACAATTTATTTGGGTCCAAATGTAATCTACTACATAGAAGTAATTTTTACTTCTAAGTCAGAAGGAGAAGTGATGAAGACTGATTCTATCATAGAATCCTTATGAGTTTTCTGGTAAGAGTGATAAAGTTTTGTTCCTTGCTTTAAACAACAGGAAAGCTGGAATCCGCAGTGGGACCTTGGACTGTACGAAACAGCATTAACCTGGGATCGTGCTTCAGGAACAAGCCACGGTCTAACGGCAGTACCCAAGAGAAAGGCAATTCCAGAATGATTGCCACAGTTGTCTTCTACAAAGGCTTCTACTAGAGTGCAAGCAAAATCCAAGCACAATGAGAGTAGTTATTATGAGTTCCATGAATATTTTAAAACCAAAATAAACACCTGTAATAATGCTAGCCAAGTGTCAGAACTTCGAGTGAGATACACTTCCCCTGGCATGAAGGAGAAGGACTTACAAACTGTGCATTTTCAATAGAAAGGGCCTCTGTCCTATAATCAACTGAGCTGTTGCTGAGTGAATGGGTTCCAGGTAAAGAAACTGATCCCCTCAGCTTTTGGGACAACTGGGCAGGTTCTAGGGCTGACAAGAGCGCCCAGGAAATACATTCTGGCTTCACGTGGCCTTGATCCTTCAGTGCGCCGTACAGATATTAGCGTCTTCCAGCTGTCCTCACGGGAGACAGGTAGGGAAGTTCTACAGGAGAGACAGCAGCGGTGGCGGTGGGGTCCTCCTTCATGTCATTTCTTGGCATTTGCTTTGAGTAATGGCCCTCCGAGGCCTTGGTGTGTGTGCTATGGGCATGAGGTTGAGGACCCAGCCCAGGACCATTGCACAGGCCTTTCTGTCCACACCTTTCCAAATCTGTAGTTTTTTCAATATTAAAAGGTCATGCACGCTTGTCTTTAAATGCAAACATTCCAGAAGCTGATTGTTAAAAAGTGACACCCCTTTCTTCTCATCCCGGAGTGTGAACTGTGTGAAGAGTTGGGTGCGTATCTTTCTCATCTTGCTCTCCACGCATGGACAAACACTAACTTTTTATTATTATTATCATTATTTTGCAGTACGCGGGCCTCTCACTGTTGTGGTCTCTCCCGTTGCGGAGCACAGGCTCCGGACGCGCAGGCTCAGCGGCCATGGCTCACGGGCCCAGCCGCTCCGTGGCATGTGGGATCTTCCCGGACCGGGGCACGAACCCACGTCCCCTGCATCGGCAGGCGGACTCTTAACCACTGCGCCACCAGGGAAGCCCAAACGCTAACTTTTATCTGTTCTATATCCATCAATGTATGGGGCTATCTAGCTCTCATCTATCTATTCGGTCGTCTGCTCATGTATCTACAATTTACTCAGACCCGCCAGCAGTGAAGGAGGCTCACATGACAGGCAGTGATTAGACTAAACTCAGCTGTACATGATAGGAGATTCTTTCCAGTTGACGAAACCATCTTAAGGAAACAAAAATTTGTAGGCTCCCTTTGTACAGAAATTTAGGGGTAGGTTTAATTTCCATTATAGCCTGATTCAGGGGCTCAAGGACATCATCAGGACCCTCTTTCTCTCCCTCCCTCCTCCCTTCTTCCCCCAGGTTGGCTTCATCCTCAGACTCTCGGGGTGGGCAACATGGCACCAGCAGCTGTGGGGTCCCAAGCTCTTCCAAGTTCAAGGCAGGCAGAAGTATGAAGAGACCTAATGGAAGTCCCATTGCCTCTCTGTGGCTCTGGCCACCCTCAGCATAAGAGCCCCCCACCTTGCCCCTTGTGTTACAACTCATTACCCTGTTTTATTTTGTTTTTAAACACTTATTACCAACTGAAATTATGCTGAGTATCTGTAACTTGTTTATTAGCTGTCTGCCTACACTAGAACATAAGCTCCACCGGAGCAGCACCCTCCTCTGTCTCGACCCTGCTGAATACCCCAGCTTCTCTCAATGGATATTTGTGGAGTGAGGTCCTACTGTAGAGCACAGGGAACTCTGCTCAATGTTACGTGGCAGCCTGGATGGGAGGGGAGTCTGGGGGAGAATGGATACCTGTATATGTATGGCTGAGTTCCTTTGCTGTGTACCTGAAACTATCACCGCATTGTTAATCAGCTATACTCCAATATAAAATGAAAAGTTAAAAAAAAAAAACTTTGTTGAGTGAGTTGCTGCAGCCAGGGAAATATCATGTGCTGATTGGCCAGGCTCAAGTCACATGACCAACCCCCCAAACATCTGGAATGAGAGCTGGGGAAAAGATGGCACTGCAGAGGAAAATCAGGGTATCGTCAGCAGAAGAAAGGTGACTGGAATGGATGGCTTCAGTGGCAAAACCCACTGAGGTCCACTCCATCAGCTAAGCTTACATCTGGATTTCCCAAACGTAAAGACCAAATACTATGGTGCTATATTTGAATATGGGGTTTGCCACTTATTAGCTGAATGACTTTTTGCAAGTCACTTGGCTTCTCTCAGCCTTGGCTTCCCTCATGAGTAAAACAAGAAAGAGACCTAACACTTCATGCAACGATTAGACATAATATACCTAAAGTGGTCAATAGATGGTAGATTCAGTAAATAGTAGCTTTTACTATTTTTGTGGCCCTGGTTATCCATTCCTAGTAATCTTCTCCTTTTGATATCTTAAACAAAATCCAGTGCAAACTCATTTCAAAAGCCCCCAAATGTGAGGTAATTAGGGGTTGGTTAAGGGCTTCACCACTTTTTTTTTTAAAGCAAAGTTATCAGAAAATTTAACACTAGCGTAGCGTCACTGACACTGGAGGCGGACGGCAAACAGTGATTTGAAGGAGATCCCTGGCTGGGGTGACTTTTAAAAATATTTAACAACTGGCTCAGCTGGATATTATCCAATCAGAATAATCAACTGCATCAGTTTAAAAGGATGCTGGCCTTAAATAGCGTGTCCAGCTATCCTAGGAGGCACTAATGGGAGGCAGGTCTAGCCAGAAGTCACTTTTTGGGCAAATCCACCCTCAGTGTCTGGTCACACAGCTTCACATCAGAAGTGGCCATGGCTATGCTGCATCCCCATCCAGGAAGATCTTTTCCACTCCAGTTCACAACCAACGTACAACTTGGCATTTGTGATGCCATGGATGACAGCCATCCAGCCCATCCCCCCAGGCTTTCCCACAGTAAACCAGACCCTCGGCCTTTCCTACGTGCCTGCCCTGCTAATCTGACCCTCTAGTCATTCACAGAGGATGGCACACATGCTCGGTGGCCTGGAGGAGCTGAGACCTGCCCACCAGCTTGGGCCAAGACTCAGTCCTTAAATTCTGTGGGCAATGGCCACAATCCTGGCGGGTTACTGGAAACCTAGTGGATTTTACTGAAATCAAGGTTGTAAAGGCAGCATACCAGGAACGAAAAGTCAGATCACTGGTAACACCACTAATGACAGCTCCAACATTTCCTTTAGAGACTTTTCTTGGCATTCTTATAAAAATCACTGAACTGGAGGTATCAAGTCTCCAACTTCCCAAGCGGACCTATGCCTGAACCTCCAAACACAGAAAGCAAACTCTCAGGGGCAGCCCAGCCTCTCCACAGCACCCCTTTATCAGTCACCACCTTTAAGCATTACGCGTCACGCAGCCTAAAGACTTCTTTCAGTTTCTTGAACTTTCTCCTGCTTTCCCGAAATCCATTTTAAGTTCTTTGCTTAAGGTATACCCTTATTATGACCAAATTTCATCCACTTGAAATTGGTCAGTTTTTAAAAATTATGGTCACATATACATAGCACAAAATTTTACCATTTAAACACCATTTAAATGTACAGTTGGGTGGCATTAAGGACATCACATTGTTGTGCAAACCATCACCATCCATCTCTAGAACTTCTTTCCTCTTCTCAAACTGAAACTCTCCACCCATTAAACGATAACTCCACACCGCTCCCTCCCTCCATCCCCTGGCAATGACCATTCTACTTTCTCTATGAATTGGACTATTCTAGGGACCTCACATAAAGAGAACCATATACTATTTGCACTTTTTTGACTGGCTTACTTCATGTAACCACTGTCCTCTAGGCTCACCCATGGTGTAGCTTGTGTCAGAATTTCCTTTGTTCTTGTTTGTTTGTTTGTTTTCTTTTAATTACTTAATTAATTTTGGCTGCTTTGGGTCTTCCTTGCTGTGCGTGCGTGGCCTTTCTCTAGTTGCCGCAAGCAGGGGCTACTCTCTTTGTTGCAGTGCATGGGCTTCTCATTGCGGTGGCTTCTCTTGTTGTGGAGCACGGGCTCTAGGCACGTGGGCTTCAGTAGTTGTGGCACGCAGGCTCAGTAGTTGTGACGCACGGGTTTAGCTGCTCCGCGGCATGTGGGATCTTCCTGGACCAGGGCTCAAACCCGTGTCCCCTGCATTGACAGGTGGATTCTTAATCACTGCGCCACCAGGGAAGTCCCTCCTTTGGTTTTAAAGCTAAATAACACTCCATTGTATGCATATGCCACATTTTGTTTATCCATTCATCTGCTGATGGACACTGCAGGTGTTGCTTCTACCTTTTTGTTATTGTAAATAATGCTGGTATAGGGACTTCCCTTGTGGTCAGGTGGTAGAGAATCCGCCTTACAATGCAGAGGATGCAGGTCTGATCCCTGGTCAGAGAACTAAGATCCCACATGCCGTGGGGCAACTAATCTCACGCGCCACAACTAGTGAGCTCGCGCGCCTCAACGAGAGAGTCCGTGTGCTGCAAACTACAGAGCCCGTGTGGCCTGGAGGCCACGCACCCTGCAGACCATGAGCCACAGCTAGAGAGAGAAAACCTGCACGCCACAACTACAGAGAGAAAACCCACACACCACAACGAAAGATCCTGCATGCCGCAACTAAGACCCAACACAGCCAAAACAATAAAAATAAAATAAATAAATAATGCTGGTATAATCATTGGTTGTCAGCGTTTAAGGTTATTTTTTCCCCAGAAACTTGTTAACTAGGTTCTACCTTGAATATCAGTTCTTGTTATCTGTATTAAATGGTTATTACAACACCCTCCTAGTTGGATTTATTATACCTGAGCTTAGATACACTGTGTCAGGTTTATTCTACAATTTAAACCCAATAAGATCCCAGGTGGCCTCTTTCAAATCCTTTTACCCCGTCTCCCTGTCACAGCCAATGTCCGCTTGTACTTCTTGTCTAATCGGCCCCAGAAAGACAATCCTCACTTTTACCTGAAAATGGAGCAGGTTTCATTTTGTCAACAGCTGGTTGATAAGAGATAAGAAGGAAGATTTTAGAAATGGGTACCTGGAGGATGATATTCATTTTCTTTTTTATACTCTTTGGTACAGGCTACATTGTCTAAAAGGGTCTTGTATTAGTTTCCTAATTAAAAAAGAAAACTTTCTCTCTCTCTTTCTATATATATATATATATATATATATATATATATATATATATTTAAACTGACTTTAAAAACAAAGTTGTGCGTGAAGAAATCTCTTTCTAAAATAGAGGTCTGGGACTTCCCCGGCGGTCCAGTGGTTAAGACTTCGCCTTCCAATGCAGGGGGTGTGGGCTTGATCCCTAGTCTGGGAGCTAAGATCCCACATGCCCCGCGGTCAAAAACCAAAACATAAAAACATAAAACAGAAGCAATATTGTAACAAATTCAATAAAGACTTTAAAAATGATCCACATCAAAAAAATCTTAAAAAAATAAAATAGAGGTCAGCAAACTTTTCTGTAAAGGGCCACATAGTAAATACATTAAGTTTTGTGGTCCACAGTCTCTGCTACTACTAGTTAACTCTGTCTTTAGAGCAAGAAAGCTGCCACAAGCAAGACAGAAACGCATGGGTGTGACTCTGTACCAATAAAACTTTATCATCACTAAAATTTGCATTTCACATTCACAAATGATTGAACATTTTCAATCATTAGTAAAAACCCATTCACAGCTTGAAAGCTGTACAAAAACATTTGTACCACTGATCATAGTTTGCCAACTTCCCTCTAAAAATAGCATAGATGAGATAAAAAGTCCCCTTTCAAGTTTCGCATCAATTCCAGTCTTTTCCATGCCTTTTCTCGGTGCTTATATACTACATTTTACTATGGGAAGTTTCAGATATACACAAAAGCAGAGAGAAAAGCCTAATAATCCCCATGTATCCATCACTCAAGCTTCAACGATGATCAACTCGTGTCTAATCATACGCTATCTATAGTGTCACTCACCGCCTCTGTGTTCCCCTGCATTATTTCAAGCACATCCTAGACATCGTATCTTATCCATAAATATTTTAGAATGCATTTCTAAAAGATAATACTTCATTTAAAAATACCATTATCACATCTAAAGTAAGTGACAATAATTTTAGCTTTCAACATGGTAAAGCAGAATTTCAAAAACTCCTTTAAGCAACAAGGCATCATCAGTGACATTCAGAAGTTCATGATAACGTAGCGGTTGCAAGTCTAAAACCAGACACCCCTTGGCAGCGATGTGGTGTGGGGAAAGGCACTCGCCCTCTCTGTGCCGCAGTTTCCTTATCTGTAAAGGTGAGGATGTTAGAAGTATGTACCTCCTAATGTTGCTGGGAGAATGAGCCGAGTCACGACGCATGATGTGCCTAGGACAGTGCCTGGCACACGGCAAGTATTAGCCAGTGTTAACAGTACTATTAACTTCTTGCTCCTGTTTATATTTTGTTCTCGTTAAGGTTCTTGTTGGAAAGTACAGAAGCAGCCTGAACTCATTCAAGTAAAAGGTGTGTGTGTTGGGGAGTTAGTGTTAGTCTACAGGGATCTTGTAGAAGCCAGAAACCAAGCCCACCAGCCCGTTAGGGATGAAGCGGAAAGTCAGGGTTAGCTGGGGGCTGCACCTCCTTTCTCAGCCTCCTTCTCTCTCCTGAGTCCCTCGACTGGCCCTGCCTTATACCAGGTGTCTGTCTTGTATTTTCCTTGTTCTTCGCCCCACCTGACCCACAGTTCCAATCGTCCCTTAGATCCTCTTAGCTATAGCTTCTCCCACAGAGTGCCAATTGTCTCTGTATCCCGAAGTGTTCAAATTCTTGAGAAAGAATCAATGGGCTGGTCTTTTATCAGAGGTCACATGACCGCCTTTGCCTTAGAGCTGGGGTAAGGGGCGAAGGCCACAAAGCACATCCAGTGACCATTCTCAGAGACCCTGGTGAGCACCTCAATCGTGCAGGATAGGCCAGGCTATGCTGAGGTGAGTCCCGAAATCTCAGTGGCTTGAAGCAGTAACAGGTTATTTCTTGCTCACAAACATAACCATCCAGGGTTGGCTTGGGGTCTCGCTCCCTCTGGAAGCCAGGCTGCTGAAGCAGCCACGACCTGGAATCATGGTAGAGGGGGAAATAAATCTTTGCAGAGAAACCACACTGGCTCTTAAAGCTTCTGCTTTGAAGCGTCATTTCTGCTCACATGTCATTGGCCAAAGCAAGTCACGCAGCTGTAGGTATCTTCAAGTGGGCAGGGAAGTGCAGTCCTACTGTGTGCCCAGAGGAAAGCGAGCTGAAGTGTTTATGGACGCCCTCACAAGTGCCACAGAGGCAACGATACGCAGCTTTCATCTGTGTCCTCTTCTTACCATTCCAATTGTGTAGATAAAGGCGTTCAGAGACACCTACTCCTACCGTCACCTCGAAAGTAGACCATCACTTTCTTCCTGGACTAAAATACCCATTCTAAGGGTAGTTGAGTTTTCTGGTAAAGCAAAAAAACAGACCTAACTCTACTGACTTGTTCACCCTGGACTCATTTTTCATCTCTTAAGTCACTGAGATTATTTTATTTGAGAACTTCTCAAGCTGCCTCCCATTTCTCTTAAGATAAACAAGTTGAAATTAGTCAGAATAGTTAGAACAACAGCCTTTGACCACTGCAGGGTGACTAATTGTGCACCTTTCTGAATTAGCCTGGTGTTTTCTTTGACAACTGTTGTGCTGCCGACTCAAATTCTGTCTGAGGTTCCGGGGAGCCCAGCACTGCTCCCCCATTAGAAATGTTCACTCAGATTTTCCACACCTTCTGAATATTTTCCCCTACAACTCATCCTGTTTTTGGTGCACCACCTTTTGACTATAACTCGTTCAAGTTGTTACCATTTTAATAGTAAGGCAACTGGTCTACCCCTTGAATAAGCCAAAAGCCAGCCCTGAACACTGTTGCTCTTATTAGAAAGTCACACTAGCAGGGCCCAAATTTACACTCTTCAACTCAGATGTGCACAAAATATGATTTTTTTAAAAATCTTCCATTAACTGACCTCATTTAGCTCTAGAGTCCCCATTTCTGCAGACAGAGAAAATGTGAACGACAATTGGACGTCATTCTGCTTCTCTAGCTTAAAATGGTCTCTTTGAGGTTCAAATTCCCTAAGGGAAGTATTTCTTTCATCTTAAGAGGTTTCCATCCTTTGTACTCTTTCTCCAGATGGCATCTAGGAACCATCCAAGTCTCCTTCAACAGTAGAATGGATAAATAACTTGTGTTGTAATCCTACTATGGAATTCTACTCAGCAATGGGGAAAAGGTGAACTGTTCCTTGCAACAGGATGGATGAACTTCAGAGGCATAATATTGAATGAAGAAAGCCAGACCACAAAAACTATAAACTGTATGATTCTACTTATGTGATGTTCAAAAACTACCCTATGGTGATCAAGCTAAAAAGTGGTTACCTTTGGCGGCAGACGTTGACCGGGAGAAAGCACAGAAGCACCATAGAGGGTGCAGACATGGTCTGTATCCTACTGTGGGTCTTGGGTACACACGTGTGTGTACATCCATCAAGCTATATACTCTGTATCCTTCTCTGTGTGTATGCTATATCTCAATAAAACAACAGCACAGACGGCATCTGCATATGGGCAAAAGCTTAACTAGCTTTGGGTGGTGGGGAAGGACCAGCTCACCTGTGGAAACTCACTGGCTTCCTGAAGGGGGTCTTTTCCCTCTGGTCAGGGAATGGCCTTCACAAGTATCTGCGGAGGGGTGTTCGGTTCCACCTCTTTTAGGAGACCCACTGCTCAAGTCTCCTCTGCCTTAGCCTCCTATTATGAGCTCCTCATTTCAACCCCAGGCCTCTCTCTGACTCACTGTTCTCTGTGTATTTCAGCCCCTTCTCCCCTCCAGCTGGGAAACCCCAAGGCCTTAAGAAAAGGGGCCCGATCGCAAGCCCACAGCCCTGGACGCCTCTCTCAGCCTTTCAACTCCACTGACTTGGTACCCACCCCAGTCAGAGTCTTTCAGGGGAGGGGCTGTGTCTCTGCTCTGCCAAAGAGGGCTTCTAACCTTCCTGTCTGATAGCAACTGCCTGTGACATTTCCTCTCCAGGCCAGCTCCCTGCTGTTTTCTGAGACCATCGTGGGAGACGGGTTACAGGTCAAGAAACTGTCCTGACATTCACAAAAGTCATGTACATTGGGAGGCATTTAAAAATGTATGATACACATTACTCTTGATTTCTTTCACTCAGAGTCTGATTTCTTTTCACCATGTGACTTGGATGATTCAAATGAATGTGGCTAGAATAGAATCACAGTATTTCAGCAATGAAGCAGTTCTTAATTACCATTCCAGATTCTAAGTGGTACAATTTCTCTTTGTGTGGCCCTGAGCATTGAATACATTGAGCATCCCCGCTCTGTCCCCCCAACACAGCACACACAAATGCCACTCATTAATCAGTGTGACCACCCCAAACACCCCCTCCTGCACCCACCTCAACACACCCAGAGTTCTAAACGCCTGAAGGCAGGGTTTTAGCCTAAATTGTTTATTTTAGCGCTAAGAAAAGTGAAGCCTAAAGCACAAAAATGACTTTTCCAAGTCAGTGGCCAAGCAGGGATTAGACCCCGATCTCCTGATTTCCAGTTCCCTTGAGACTTTTATGACATGCCACTAGATTTCAGTTTAGGTTTGAGGAACTGCCAGAGAACTGTTTCTTACCGAATTTCTGCTTTCCTTTCTCGCAGTGGAAGCTGCCCCATCATTTCCTCTTTTCCCTCCCTTGAGAGCTAGCAGACATTGTGGTTCCAGAGCTCGGTTCCCTCAACGAGAGCAGCAATGGGGACAAGTCGGAGAGCCTGCCAGTAGACACATCCAGAGGGGACCTGCCCTGTATATCCACACTCTCCACCCTGATCGGCTTATAAAAATATGTAAACACACAGCCATTCCTTCACACCCTCTACTTCCCACCAAAAATCGATAAAAGAAAGTGTGAACACACCTAGGTCTAATTTATTCTGCTATAGATAGAGAATGCTCAATCCTAATGCATCGCGTCACTCAGCTACAGAGATGAGGCTGACAGCCTGCAGAGCAGAGTGAGGAGGAGATCCAGCAGGGCTGCTGAGATTAGAGGAGTCGGACCCTTTCATTCATTCATTCATTCATTCTTCATTCTTCATTCCAGTATTTATTGAACATTTACAATGCCTGGGTCTATTCTGGGCACCAAGTAACATACTGGCAAGCACAACTTCCATTACCTTTGTGAATCTTAGACTCTATGATGTTAGTCCAAAAGCTGGCTCTGCTGCTTACTAGCTGTGTGAGCCTGGGTGATTTGCTTAATCTCTCTGAATCTCTAAGTCTTCATTAATAAGATGGAAAAATGGAAATAGAGTGGTGACGATTAAGTGTCAAAAAGTATGGGAAGGGACTAGCCCAGTTCCTGGCACATCATAAGTGCTATGTAAGTGGAAGCTACTTTCATTACTAAAAATTTAACATTCCAAAGGGGAAACCCCTAAATCCCCATACATTTAATCTGGACATCAAGTTTTGGATGAGAACTCTCCATTTCCCCCAAATCATGTATAATAAACTTACTTTTTCCGAAGTTGTGTAGTTGCATGTTGTAAACCAAAAATATATATACACTATATATATTGATATTTCTGTATCCTAAGGTGAGGACAGCAATAGCTTTTATTTGTAGCACACTTTTCAAGGAGCCTTAGGTAAGAAAAACATGATACGAACCATGAGTTTTTTAATATTCTCTTCTCTTCTCTGGGCCTCCCCTCCTGACAGACGCGTTACCTTATTTAGCCTCTGCTGCCTGGTCTTGAAACCTCTAAATAGACTGGTTATTTCAGGCTGGCCAAACCCTCGAAATTATTTGCCAGTAGCCTTTTGGAAACGTATCCCCTTACTGTGTGTAAGAGGCCAGAGAGGACTGTGTGTTTGTTTCTAGTCATCTTCCTTCTAAGCCTCTGCTTCAACTGTGTAGAGTCCACGGGGGAACCACAGGCCAAGGAAGGAGCCTGGCTTTGAGGTCATTGCCAAGTGTGCGGCCCTCAGCAAGTGACAAAGCTTTGAGAGCCTCAGTTTCCCCACTGGTAAAGTAGGCGGCATACGTTTAACTGAAGAACTATTGGGATAATTCACTAAGTTAATAATTAGAAGAGTGATTCATAAATGACAGGTAACAACAGATAAGACTTCTCATGACAAGTCAGGGATTAGCCTAGAAAGCAAAATTCCAGGGAAGGATGCTGGGCTTTACAGTCGCACGGAGGTGTGAGGATGTGACATCCCTGGACATTTCTACGTGCCCTTTATATGCAGGGAAGGAGTAGAGAGAAGGCTTCTGCTCAGGTGTGGGAGAAGCCCAGGTCGGAGGGAACACATGGCCAGAACTGGATAGAGTACATCCACCAGGACTGGCTCATCTCCATCTGGGCCTGGCGGGTTCCTTAAAGCCCATCACAAAGCGACAGGGTTAGGTACGGGCCTAAGAAGATGCTTCTGCCAGCAAAGCTAAACATTTTAGGTGCATCAGCGTGATGAATTCAACCCGCGGGCCTTTCCTGTTGTCCCCCAGAAGGCCCAGAAACTGCCCGCGCACGCTTACGGCTCCAGAGCTCTGTATACTCTGAAAGGACTTTAGCAGTTTACTTTCAACAATTTCCTTCCTTGACAGTTTACTATATCCCAGGTGCCATCTTTGGAGACGGGATCCCAGCAGTGAACAGACCAGATTTACCCCCGCCTCCTTGAGCTTGAACTCTTGGGAGGGGACGGGGGAGGCGGCCCACGGTACGTGTGTGATAAATATGAGGTCACAATAAGCTCTGTAAAAGAATTAGAGCAGGGGACAGCAAGAGTGTCAGGGACATGAATGGAGTGCGCCACGCACAGCTCTGGCAGGAAAATCCAGGCACAGGGAATGGCCATGCAAAGGCCCAGAGGCAGCAGCCGATTATGATTTCCGCTCTACACATGATAGCAGTGAGGCTCCAGAAAATTAAGCGATAGCCCAAGGCCACCCATCACGTAGAAAGAAGACTCTGATCTTGAACCCGGCTGCTCATCAGTTACTCCAGAGCTCCTAGCGCTCATATAACCCGATTACACTAAACCAGTTACGAAGTGATTTGTTTCAGCTTTCCCCCAAACCAAGGGCCATCTACCATGATGTGGATAATCACTATTACCAATGGCTAATATATAGCCAGTGCTTACCACACACCAGGTGCTGGGCATTATGTCCTTTCGGTCTATCAGGAAATCGACGAGCAAGGACTATTAATATTCTCATTCTACAGATGAGGACACTGCGGCTCAGACAGGTTAAATTATTTGTCCAGGGACATACTGCTAGTGAGCAGTGGTGCAGAGATACGAAGCCAACGGAGCAATCTGACTTTCAACAGCCACTAAATGGTTTTTTTTGGAATTCAATGCCCAACAGAAAAATTCTAGCCATAAATGAAGATATGGTTTCTCTAAACTGGCCCGTTGGAGAAGCATAGGCCCGGGGCTTTCCACTGAGGCCAGGTTCCAAGGAACCTTAGCGAGGCTCAGGAAAGCTGACAGCAAGGGAGACGGGAAAGGAGAGTGTCCAGGAGGAGCACTGGGTGACCCAGGCAAAGAGCACCACCAAAGCCAACTCACAGCGTTGGGAAGGGAAGTAAAACTGGGTATAAGGCTTTGGAAAGGTCCTAGAGACCCCAGGACGGAGGAAGCTGAGGAGATGGAAAGACAGGCTGGGAAAGAAGTGCTGAGAGCTCAGAGTGAGGTGTGCTGAGGGGGTCCAGCCTCGGCTGGGGCCGAGGAGAGTCAGGGAGGATGCCGGGTCCCCTGCCATCTACGGGCTCTGCCACTGACCACCACACGGGTCTCCCCAACATGGTCACCTCTGCTCTTCCCTTCCACTCTCGGGAAGTTATCCTAAACGCCAGCCTCCTTTGGAAGTAGGCTTTCAGAAGTGCAGAAGGAAAGTGATCTTTATTTAGGAGCAGTCCAAGAAGCCAAGACAATGAGACACATTTTAAAAGTTCTGGTGAAACCTTTGGGCCCTGAGAGCTTGATACACAGCAGTAAAGGATGGGGCGTTGAAGCGAGACAGATGTGGGTTTGAAATCCAGTTCAACGGGGGAGCCGTGGGGCCCTGAGCAAGTCACTATTCTCTTAAAGCCTCCATTTACTCACCTGTAAAGTGGAGGTTAAAAGCATTTGCCTTACAGGGTTATTAGGATTGAGGTAAATAAGTTATTACATGTGAAAATGTGGGGCTACAGCAAGCACTCAATAAATGAAAGGTATTATTGTGATGATGATGATGAAGTAAATTTTTTTTTTTTTTTTTTTTTTTTTTAGTGGTACATGGACCTCTCACTGCCGTGCCCTTTCCCGTTGCGGAGCACAGGCTCCGGACGCGCAGGCTCAGCGGCCATGGCTCACGGGCCCAGCCGCTCCACGGCATGTGGGATCCTCCCGGACCGGGGCACGAACCCGTGTCCCCTGCATCGGCAGGCGGACTCTCAACCACTGCGCCACCAGGGAAGCCCTGATGAAGTAAATTTTCAAAGTTTCTTCAAAACTAAACACACTCTAACCATACAATCCAGCTATCGTGCTCCTTGGTTATCTCCTCAAATGAGTTGAAAACTTAGGTCTACATGAAAACCTGCACATGGCTGTTTACAGCAGCTTTATTTATAACTGCCAAGATTTGGAAGCAACCAAGATGTCCTTCCAGAAGCAAATGGATAAATAAACTGTGGTACATCCAGAAAATGGACTATTATTCAACACTAAAAAGAAATGAACTACAAGCAATGAAAAGACATGGAGGAACCTCAAATGTGTATTACTCAGTGAAAGGAGCCGATCTGAAAAGGTTACACGTCATATGATTCCAGCTATCCGACATTCTGGAAAAAGCAAAACTATGGAGACAGTAAAAACATCAGTGGTTGCCAGAGGGTGAGGGTAGGGAGATCACAGGTAGTACACAGAAGATTTTTAGGGCAGTAAAGGTACTCTGTGTGATATTCTAGTGATGGATACATGTCCTTATTCTTTTGTCCAAACCCATAGAAAGCAGAAGACCAAGAGTGAGCCCTAATGTCAACTCTGGACTTTGGGTGATTATGATGTGTCAATTTCAACTGTAACAAATGTACCACTCAGGGAGGGGGGAGTGCTAATACTAGGGAGGGCTGTGCATGTGTGGGGCGGTGGATATGTGAGAACTCTAAGTTTCCACCCAGCTTTGGTGTGAACTTAAAACTGCTCCAAAAAATAAAGTTTATTTGAAAAAGACTCCAAAATAAAATTAAAAATAAAATAAAGTAACCATATAATAATTTCTTAAAAGTGTCTTTCTTCTGTCATCTTCTCCATGAATCCACTTCTAACCACCCTAACCAAATTATTAAAACATATCTCCTTTTTTGGAATTCTCATTGCAATGCAACTTGTCTAGCAATTACCACTTTGGTTACATTAAAATTATTAAGGGATTCACCTTATTTCCTTTACTATAATATTTTGGAAGGTTCTTACGAGGGATGACAGTGTACTACTCAGTTCTCTTGCAGTGCCTTTCCCATGCCTTGCACACGAATGGGGCTTGAAAAATACACAGTTGTGGAATTTAATCACTAGATTCTAGATTTCCTGCACTGTCTGATAAGGCATTCACTAGTCACAAGTGACTACTTAAACTTGAAATTAATTTAAAAAATAAATTGAATAATCATTTCTTCCATTGTACTGCCCACATGCCAAATTCTAGTAGTTAGTGGCCACCATATTGAAAAGCTCAGATAAAGGATATGTCCATCATCACAGAAAGTTCTACTGGACAATGCTATTCTGGAACATTCTGGTTCAACTTTCTCATTTAGTCCTTGAATTAAATTTGTGTTTGCAATGCTTATACTTTATTTCTAAATTAAAAAGAAACGTTTTCTTAAAAACTGTTTGAACTGCCCAGATGGTGCCTTCTAAATACCATTTACCACTAAGAGAAACCAGGCTCTGTAGAGAAATGACTGATTCCAGGTCTAGGGCAAGAAATGTAGATAAGCCTGGTCATCTAGTCATATCAGAAAGCAAGGAAGCTATCAGAGACTACTGGGGTCATGTCAACAGGACTCAGGGGTCAACTTAGAGAAGCTTCCACTGGCCAACAGTAGGATGGTTTAAGCATTAGTAAGCAGAACCACAAAGGACTGAATCACATTGCATATGTAAAAACTCATGAGTTCATAAACAACAAAATAAAAACAAAGCAAAACTCTCCGTCCTTTTGGAAGATGGTAAGGAAACAATTCATTATTCTGAAAACTGGTAAGTAAAGGGGAAAAAATCGAGCATTTATCCTGTCCTTCCTGTAGGAATTGTTCCTCACGGTAACCATAAATAGCTGAGGAGGGAACATTGCCATCTACAGAAGGACTCCAGCTAGCAAATAAAGAAGCAATAAAAGGATTTGAACATCACATTTTGCAAACACCTACTGAAACAATGGATCGAGTAAATGATCATCAACATCTGCTAATGTCACAGAGAGACAGTCAGGCGAGATGGGCCTCCTGCTGTAGGAACGTGCACCAGTGAAGCCAGATCTAACCTGAATGAGACCAAGCCTCAAGATCTAGCAATCAATCGTCAGGAAATGCAGGCGAGGAGGAACATATTAAATGACACCAGTGGGATGAAGCCAGTAAATCCAGACCTTGGGGGAACTTTATGATGTAAATGGGAGAAAAAATAGAGGAAGTGGGAACCTGTAGATTAAAAGAAACTTAGACACAATATTGTAAACCTACACTTCAATAAAAATAAATTTAAAAAAAAGGAACAGAGGCATGTGACATAGTAAGCAAATACGGCAAGCAGCCCTTGTTTGGATCCTGATGTCAATAAATCAGTTGTAAAAGGGTGGGGGAGGGGAACTGGAGAAAGTTAAACACTGATGGCATAGTTGGTTATATTAAGGAATTACTATTGATTGATTGATTGATTGATTGATGGCTGTGTTGGGTCTTCTTTGCTGCGCACGGGCTTTCTCTAGTTGCAGCGAGCGGGGGCTACTCTTTGTTGCAGTGCGCGGGCTTCTCATTGCGGTGGCTTCTCTTGTTGCAGCGCACGGGCTCTAGGTACACGGGCTTCAGTAGTTGTGGCTTGCGGGCTCTAGAGCACACGCTCAGTAGTGGCGCACGGGCTTAGTTCCTCCGTGGCATGTGGGATCTTCCCGGACCAGGGCTCGAACCTGTGTCCCCTGCATTGGGAGGCGGATTCTTAACCACTGGGCCACCAGGGAAGTCCCTACTGGGGCCTGCCTATTGATTTTTAAACTGTGATTATGTATTCTGGTTATGTCTTTTGTAAAAAAGTTCTTATCTTTTAGAGAAACATACTGAAATTTATAGATGAAATGATACAGTGCCAGGATTTACTCAAAATAATCCAGGGGTTAGTCAGGAAGGGGGTGAGGGGTGCAGGTCAGATTGGCCAGGACTTGGTGATTGCTGTAGCTGGGTCTATTGTTTACGTGTTCAATTTTTCATAATAAAAATGTTCATCTCTCTGATTCAGTCTCTGTCTTCCCCAGCTCCATCCTATGCTCTTTTAAAATAAAGTCTCCGTGTCAGCAGTTTTCTGGTCTAATTTTGACAAGTAAGAGGGGCTTAGGCATGAATGTTCTGAGGGGAAAACCAGTCTTTGAAAATATCCCAGGGCTGTTTCATTAGAAATCTTAGCAGCAAGTTTTCCCCAAATGTCAACGGGTCTTACAAAGCTTTACTATCTGCTGAGGTTTTCTCCTTTCCAGGGTATTCTAATCCACTCACCAGACTGTCATTCAAGTAATATGCAAACTGCATTATTCTGAAAATTTAAAGGTCAGCTAGAGGGGTTTTGAGGGGCAGGGGGAAGCAGCTCTCTCCCTCTTGCCTTTTCCTCCCCTCCCCTATCTCCTCCTCCTCTTGCAAAAGGTAGAGAAAGTCCTCTTTCAATGAATGAGTAACTGAAGCTATACCCCTGGGACCTCTCTTTTTGACCTCCTCCCCCTTCACCTCCCTTGATGAGTCAGGAACAAGAGCTAGAAGCTCAAACCTCCAGCTGGAAGGAGGCATCTCACACTGGCATCAAATTCCCGGGCACAGGTGAGCACTGTTTTCTAAGGATGGGTCTTTGAAAGGGGTTAAAAGTTCTCCGTGGCCTGGGACTAGTTTCTATCTTCACATTTCCTTTCCGGAAACCTGATCACCTCTTTTGATTCCTACTCAGTAAATTACAATCACATTCCAGACCCATTCCTGTGGTTATTCCCAATGAGGCGGTTGGGGTTTGGGACGTTCTGGCCGTCTTCAATTTCACAGTTGCCCACGGTCTCGTGGTCTCTCTTAAGGATGGGGTGGCAGGCTGCCTTTCCTCCTTTCAGTGTAAAGAGACTTCCCAGGGGAACACTACACTTGCCACCTCCCTTGTAGTTCTGTGTGGCTATTAGATTAAGCTCTAGCTGGAAGGAGTAACGCTGGTACCCATTCTGGATCTTGGCTTTAGAAAAAATGGAGGCGTCTTCTTGGTCCCTTTCCCCCCTTCCTGCTGGTTGCGAAGGTGCGAGACTGACTCACAAGTGAAAGCCATGTGGTGAGAAGAGAGTGATCCAACCAGTCCAGAATTGCCACCTCTGGACTGTGACAGGACAGAGAAATGACTTGTACCTTGTATAAGCCACCGCGGTTTGCAATCTCTTCGTTCAGCTGCTTACCCTGTTTCTTAACTAATATAGAGAGCTACCACTAACCGCTGGGTAGGAATTTTCCTTGGGCAACTCTAAGCACAATTTTATTTCCAAGAACCTGGGGCAGCCCCTCCCCGTCACTTTCTTGTCCCCATCTGATGCCTGGGAACCCACACAAGGCAGTCACTTTGAAGACGTGCCTGTCCATGGCTATAAACTCAAGGATCATTTTGTCAGGCAGAAATTCTCAGGTGAGCACCTCACTCCAACATCTTCCCTTCAAAGTCACATGACAAGGAGGGTTTGGAAACACCTAAGACAACTGGGCTCCACTCCTCCTTTGCCCAGTCCCTAGAGTTTGCATCTTGATTCTTCCTTGGAAAGAGCATTTCCCACTGAGAGCCAACAGCTCGGCCAACACCGGCAGACATACTCCATTACAACTAATAACAGGACTCCAGCACTTCAGAAGCTGTTACTAATTGAGCCGCTAAACATCCCTATGAAGTAGGTAACTATTACGGTCCCCAATTACTGTCAAGAAGCTGAGTTGCAGAGACATTAAGTGGCTTGTCAGGATCGTGCAGTGGCGTCCAAGCAGACTAAGTTCCCTTGTGGAGCCTGAATCTCAGCCCCAATCAAAGGAACTAGAATTGGCCTGAAGTCAGGAGACCTGTATTCTGTCATTAGCCACTGAGTAGAAGTCATTTCCTCCTGCGATGAATCGGGAGATTGGGACTGGCATGTATACACTGATGCGTGTAAAATGGAGGACTAATAAGAACCTGCTGCATAAAAAAAAAATAATCAAAATAATTTAAAAAAAGTAAAAACAGAAAAGAAGTCATTTCCTCTTTCTGTGCATGCGTGCGTGCACGTGTGTGTGTGTGTGTGTGTGTGTGTGTGTGTGTGTGTGTAGTGCGAATAATCTGCTCACCCTCTGGGGTTTTTCCCACTGAGGGCGGAAGTGGAGTTTTCCCGTAAAGAGTAGACATCCCACTGTTAATTCTCCCAGGAAGAGCTTAATCCTGAGACCAGAAATCAAGACTTAAGGAAGAGAAAATACCCTCCTTATAGGGCCAAGACTCTGAGGTGAAGAAAGGCCCATGTTAGGATAAAGTATGGTCTCCGGGGTGTTCGCCAGAGCTGGGAGACGGACTAGGACACAAAGGGCGGGAGGGCAGGGAATTCAGGGCTCCTCTGTACACCAAGGTGCAGACACTGAACAAGGTGACAAGTGGAAGACAGCCCTGCCTGGCGGTGACTGCCTCATGCCAAGTTCATGGAGTGACAGGGCAAGGCCAGCAGCCTGGAGAGGAAAACGTGGGGGACTTGTGCCCAAGGAGGGGCAGAGCAGCACCCTGGGAAATGTTCCCAATCCACAGGGAAGCCCAGAGTGGGCTGTGCCATCATAAACTGGGAACAAACAGAAGCCACAGGCTGTGCGCTGGGACGGAGTCTGTCCTCTCAGACTCCTTCCCTCCCTCCTTCCCCCTCCTCCCTCCCCCATCCCTCCCCCTCCCTCCCTCCCTCCTTCTTTCCTTCCCTCCCTCTCTCCCCCTTCCCTCCTTCCTTCCTTCCCTCCCTCCCCCCTCCCTCCTTCCTTCCTTCCTTCCTTCCCTCCCTCCCTCCTTCCTTCCCTCCCTCCTCCCTCCCCCATCCCTCCCCCTCCCTCCCTCCCCTCTCCCTCCCTTCTTTCCTTCCCTCCCTCCCTCCCCTCTCCCTCCCTCCTTCTTTCCTTCCCTCCCTCCCCCCCCTTCCTCCTTCCTTCCTTCCTTCCTTCCCTCCCTCCCTCCTTTCCTCTCTCTCTCTCCCTTTCTTTCCTTCCTTCCTCCCCCAGCCCTTCTTTTTTTCTCTCTTTCTCTTTGCCTGCACCATGCTGCATGTATATGGGATCTTAGTTCCCCAACCAGGGATCATTCTCGGGCTCCCTGCAGTGGAAGCGCAGAGTCCCCTTTGCTTAGCAGAGGCCAGGGAACCACTGGACTGCCACGGAATTCCTCTCAGACTTCTTCTCACTGAGATGCAGGAGCCAGAGTCCAGGCCTGCTGGGAATACAGCCCCGAGGCCCCCGGGGAAGTGTGATTGACGATTTCACCCAATCCGTCTACACTGGCCCTGGGCATTGTCTACACTGGCCCCAGCCTGTAGGTGATTGGCTAAGGTTGGGCTTAGGGCAGAGGGCCTTCGGTGTTGAGGGTCTGGTTAATTCCCAGACAGAGAAAATGGGGCGTCCTGTGATCTCTCCTTCCTGTTCCCCATTTCTGTTTTAAATGAATTAAATTTTTAAGGTACAGTTTGATGCATTTTGACAAATATCACCACCACACCAATCAAGATCTAGAACGTTTCCAATCCCCTGGAAAGTTCCCTCAAGCCCCCTTCCAGTCAGTCTCCCCGCCCTCCAACAAGCAAGCGATATTCTGATTTTTATCACCTTTCTTTAGTTTTGTCTGTTGTAAAACTTGCCACAAATAGAACCATGCTGTATGTCCGCTCTCCAGATCCGTTTTTAACATGCAAATGATGCTTTCAATTACTTGCCATGAGTAAACATGTCACACCAAGAAGATCCAGTGCATGGATTCCCATGGCTGTGCAGCACCCCCAGCACACCCAACCGCGCAGACGTGAGTCTGCAGAGCCAAAATACGTGAACCACGGTTGTTCGCTTAGCAGCTGGCCAGGCTGATCTCTCCCTTCCCCCACAATGAAGTCCTGAAACCTCAGGGCTTACATCCTCCCAACTCCCCTCCACCAGCCCCAGAACAGAGCGATCGCTGTACCCTGAGGGTCCTGGCATCCTGAGAGGTTCTATTTTGGGTTAGAATAACAATCCTGCATGCAGGAATAGAGCTGTTACAGCTGAACAGCTAATAATAATAAAAGCTACCATTTACTGAAGGCTCTCCAAGACGTGCTTATGTTTGCATATATTATCTCATGTCATTTTCACAGCCCTCACCTCCACCCCCACCCCAGGTATTATCTCTACTTTACACAGGCCAGGGAGCTGAGGCTCAGAGATGTTAGAATGCGGCTTCCAAGACGTTTAACGTGCAAATGATTCATCTGGAGTCCTTGTTAAAATGCAGATCCTTATTCGGGATGTCCTGGGCTGGCCTGAGCGTCTGCCTCTTGTAAAAACTCCCAGTTGATGGTGATGGTACTAGTTCATGGACCACATCTGGAGTAGCAAGAGGTACCCTCTAAGGTCAACTACCAGCAAGGCGAAAATCTAAGACATGAACTCTGAACATCTGCTTCTAAAGCTGTTGATCTTAACAGTTCTGCTTATGTAGTAGGGAAAGAAGAGAAAAACTGTTCCAGGAGACAAGTGTTTTTGTTCAGCAAAACGCCTTGATGACTATATATAAAATAGATATCTAATAAGGACCTACTGTAAAGCACAGGGAACTCTACTCAATACATTGTAATGAGCTACATGGGAAAAGAATCTAAAAAAGGTGGATACATGTATATGTGTGACTGATTCACTCTGCTGTACAGCAGAAAGTAACACAACGCTGTGAATCAACTATATTCCGATTAAAAAAATGTAAAGAAAAAAACAACACCCAAAACAAACAAACAAACAAAATGCCTTCATGAAACAAGCGGTTGTAGAACGCTATCCCTCTGGGTAAGGCAGGGTTGGGATAGAAATGTGACAAAGAAATAGTTAAAGAACACGGCAGGCGAAGTGAGCAGGTGAGTCTGGAGGTTGGAAGCTAGGGAGGGAAGGGGAGGGGAGGGGAGGGGAAGGAAGGGGTACCAAGATGGTGGGCGGCTGGAGCCCAAATGGAGAAGAGAAACAGCAACCAGCCCCTGGAGGTGGGAATGGTATAAAAACTAACAGTTTTAAGATGTTTGCTCTGGCCTCCTATAAGCCCTTGATGTTGTCCGGACCCTTCAGCACAGTCTGTGCTATACATAGCCTTGAGCTTGAGTTGGTATAAGTTTGGGGAGAGAAGGACTGGGGTGGGGTAGGGATGTGCCGTAGGCAAAGATGAAGTAAATCTAAACTGAAAGTCAGAGCCAAAGGGAGTTAGGGGAAGGGAGTCCCCACCTCCAACACTGTTCCCCACCAACCTGCTGAGAGAAATGCTGGGTTACCCACTGCACTTGAGCTGGGGCTTCAAACTCGTCTTGTTTACAATTTTACGAGCGGTTACAAGATTTCATATCTTTTTTTTTTTTTTTTTTGCAGTACGCGGCCACTGCTGTCGCCTCTCCCGCTGTGGAGCACAGACTCCGGACGCACAGGCTCAGCGGCCATGGCTCACGGGCCCAGCCGCTCCGCGGCATGTGGATCCTCCCAGATCGGGGCACGAACCCGCATCCCCTGCATCGGCAGGTGGACTCTCAACCACTGCCCCACCGGGCAAGCCCAGATTTCGTATCTTTTATTTCATTTATTCCACATAACAGTCTTGGGTGGCAACAGGGTAGGAATCATTGCCCCTGTTTTTCAGATTCAAAAATCAAGGCTGTAAGCAGGGGAGTGAGCATTGGAATTTTCCGCAAGTCACAGCTACAAGGTGTCAGAGAGATGGCCAGAAGTATGCTTTTCAACCCTCCCTGTGAATCAGAATCACCTCGGAGTGTTTAAAGAACGCTAACTGGGTCTGGATCTCCACCAGGCACTCTAATTCTGTGTAACTAGAGCTGATTTGATTCTGTTTATCTAGAGATGGGCCCAAGCATCAGTATTTTTCAAAAGATTCTCACGGATTCTACTGTTGAGTCAAGATGAGAACCTTACACTAGATGATACATATAAAGTGCTTAGCTAAGAGCTGGGCACAGGTAACAGTCAGCCTCAGTTAACATCAGCAGCTGCGAACATTTTTACTACACAAACCCAAACCCTCTGAAACCGTGCTGTCAGCCACCGGTTCTCAGAGTCCAGCCAGCATCAGAATCACCTGGAAGACTTGTTTAAAACAGATCACTGGGCCTCACCTCCGGAGCTTCTGACCTACTAGGTCTGGGGTGGAAACTGAGAACGTGCCTTTTTGACAGGCTGCCTTTCCTGGTGCTGCGGATCCAGGGACCACACTCTGGGAACCGACCCTGCAAGCAAAGTAAAAGAAGGTGACTCAGAAAGCTGAGTTCTCTTCCATCTTTCCAGCTCGGGGTGAAATGGCCACGTGGGGGCTCTTCAGTGCCCTGCCATGACAGGCGGGAGGGCCTGGGGTCGAGGCCACCTTTGGCCAGGAGCATCCTCTAGCGTGTGTGCCTAAAACTGCTGGCTAGTGGCCGACCTTCCGGGAAGGGGCCCTTTGATGGCTGAAGGGAGGCTGAGACTGATAGAAAGCGCCTGTAGCCTAGGCAACGCAGTCCAGCTCCCACGACTAGAGGCTACTTGACAAGGGGGTGGGGGGTGAGGAAAGGGAAACGTGTAAGGGGAGAGGAGCCTGATGTCAAACGTTCTGAATGTCTGCACGCTCATACCCGTTCCCTCTCACACACAGAGACAAAATTATGTACGTTCTTTCAACCTGCGTTGGGAGAGATGAACCACGGGAAGGATTCTAGAACCTTCTCGAGATTTTCTGCTTTGAGGGAAAAAGCCACTCTATCCCATTTGAAGCTGTAAGGGCATCATGTGAGCACCTCCCACCACTGCCGCCTGCCTGCAGTCTGATCAGACCTACGAGCTCCCATATGGCATCTGTGGGCATAAGGGAACCCAGGGCATGAGGAGGCCCAGTGCAGGAACTCTGACCAGTAGAGAAGCTCCGTGGTGGACAGCGGCTCACTGTCTGGGTTAGAACTTACTCACTGGGGGCACACAGGGTAAGGGGCAAAGAAGCAAAGGTCATGGGGTGAGACAAAAAGAGTAGGAGGGACTGAGAAACTGAGTCACCAGTAGGACAGAGTCTCTGGAGTAGGCAGCCCTTTCTGAGGGGATGACAAGATCTAGTCACTAGAACTGATGACATCTCCTAAGCCATATTCTCTACCGGCCTCTTGCCCATAAAGCTTGTTTGCTGAGCGGAGCTAATGACCTCCTCCCACCCCATCCCATGGAGCAGGGATGCAGGTTTGGGTCTAATTCGAAGATCGTATTGAGGGCTTCCCTGGTGGCGCAGTGGTTGAGAGTCCGCCTGCCGATTCAGGGGACGCGGGTTTGTGCCCTGGCCGGGAAGATCCCACATGCCGCGGAGCGGCTGGGCCCGTGAGCCATGGCTGCTGAGCCTGCGCGTCCGGAACCTGTGCTCCGCAACGGGAGGGACCACAGCAGTGAGAGGCCCGCGTACCGCAAAAAAAAAAAAAAAAGATCGTATTGAGCCACCATCCCCAAAGGCATAATGGGGCGTACAGTGACTTCCAAAAGGCCATGCACACACGGGTGTGGCCTCCCCTGGTCTCCTTCCATGTGGCTGAGCACAAAGAGCCAGGACAACTCCATCCAGTTCTGTCTCTTCACATGTTGTCCTTCTCCCACCCTTACTCCACCTTTGGACCAATGTTCTCTCCCTCCCTCTCTCTCCTCTCACTCAAGAGTGGGTCTGCCCTTCCCTCTCAGTGCAGCGGCAGGACTGGAGATTCATGTGTGGGCTGCTTTGGTCCTAGGTGTCCCATGAACTTGGGTAATAAGTTTCGACAGCAGAGTTCACCAGAGCTCTGCACTGAGATGCAGTGGGAGCTCTAGTTAAATAGAAAGGTTTTTTACTCAGGGCCCTTTTGCCCGCCAGTAAACAGAAATCCAATTCAAAGTGGCTTAGAGAACAAAGGGCTGGCAGGGGGGCACCTGGGGAGGGTTGAGGAGGGGAGGAAGCTGCATTTGCTTAGGGTGCTTCAGGCATGGCTGCAACCAGGAGCTCCAACAATGCCATCAAGACTCACTGTTTCTGCATTTCTCCCCTCTACTTCCCTGCATCCTTGAGTAATGAGCACCACCATTAGCAACTCCAGGCTTACGTTCTACCAGAGGAGATAAATGGAGCCCTTCATTTCTCACACCAGGCAGGCGTCCTGGGAGGCCTCCTCTGGCCAGCTCTAGTCACAAGCCTGTCACTGCACCCGCTGATGGACTGGTCAGGCCTGGTTTTGTGCCAACCCCTGGTCAGAGAGGGGGCGAGGGCTGGTCCCCAAAGGAGAGTCAGGATCCTGTTATCGCAAGAATGGGGAATGAATGCTGGGAAGGAAAACCTAGCAAACTCTGACTACAACGTATTCCTTAGTTTCATTCTCTCCACCTTTGCCCTTCCCAAGGAAGGGTGGTCTTGGCCAAAGAGCATCTCCTTAATACCGCCCAACATCATCAGCTACCTGTGCCTGGCCACATGCTTGCTGGCATGGTTTCCCTTCTGTCTTCCCTTCTCCCCGTAATCTAGAACACAGGGTAAGGGTCTAACATACCCTCGCCAGTTCCTTCTCTAATTTGTAAGATAACACTCAGCCTCCATGACATACCCCCCCTTCCCCGCCTCCACATGGCCTCAGGGCACAAAGCACCTGCATGCCAAGGGTTTTCTGGAAGCTCCTCCTTACGCAGAGCCCCCTGGGTAGCTCAGCAGCTCCTTGATAACACTGCTTCCTTGAGCCCCAAGGCTTCTAGAACAACAGGAAAAACCCAAGATCCAAACTGCAAATAATATCTGCCTTTCTGCCAGCACATAGCTTAGAACAAAGGCAAAGATATAGGGGCTCCTTTTTGATAAATTCTTCAAGGTGATGCCTTCTATCTATCTGGAAGGAATTAATCACATACATACACAAAGCATGTGAAACTAAAAGCTTATCAACTCCTCTGTCATTTGTGACGGAAAAGAGTTAGAAACCATCTAAATATCCATACAAGATTGGTTAAACAACTAATGGTACATTCATATAGCCATTATGCAGCTACTACGCAGCAATACTGTGCAGCCAATAAAAACAGTGGGGAGGAGTATAGAATCATGGGAGAAAAGAGGATATATTGCTAAGTGGAAATAGAGTAAAATCCAACTTTTGATTTTTAAAAATTGTACACACACTGCTATAGACTGAACTGTCTGTCCAAAATGTATATGTTGAAGCCCTAACGCCATGTGGCTGTATTGGGAGACAGGGCCTACAAGGAGGTAATTAGGGTTAAGTGAGATCATAGGACTGGGGCCCTGATACAACAGGATTGGTTCCTCCTAAGAAGAGAAACCAGAAAGCTCACTCTCCCTCTCCACCAGGCAAGCACACAGTGAGAAGGCAGCTGTCCCGTCTACAAACACAGAAGAGGGCTCTCGCCAGAGCCCAACCACCCTGACCTCAGACTTCCAGCCTCCAGAACTGTGAGAAAATACATTTCTGTTGTTTAAGCCACCCAGTCTATGGTATCTTGTTACGAGAGCCCTAGCAGACTAATATGCACATGTACATAGATGACATAAATTTACGCTAACAGGGATTATCTGTGTGAGGAGGATTAATGATGACTTGAGTTTCTTCTTTTTATTTTTTTATGTTTTCCAGACTTTGTTACAGTGAACAACTACTATTTTTATAAATGCATAAAATCAATGTCATCTTTCTATATGTCAATAATGATAACTTATGGATATTACAAAATTAGTACATGTTCAATAAAAAAATTGGTTTTATATTCTTTTTCCTAATCTGTACTTTCTAAAATTTCTACAACGAATATATATTAATTTCATTTTTTAAAAGTTATTCTCAAAAAGGTTTTCCCCTTCCACATGAAATCATCCATAGGTGTCATGCATGAGGTCACACATGAGGTGTGTGTGTGTTGTGTGCATGTATATGTGAGAGAGAGAGAGAGAGAGAGAGAGAGAGAGAGAGAAATAGAGACAGAGAGAGAGAAGGAGAGAGACCTCATATCTTAGGGTTCTTTCAACAAACTTCAACTGATAATCCACTGCACGTCTGGTGCTGGGCTGTTTTTTTTTCTTCAGTGCCATCATTGTTTTCTATTATTGTGTAACATTATTAAGACAAACTTCACAGCTTAAAACAATGCCCGTTTATTTGCTCGCAGTTTCTGTGTGTCCGGAGTCCTGGCCTGGCTTAGCTGGGTCCTCTGTCTAGAGTCTCACCTCTGTCTAACATGTCAGCCAGGGCTCAGATCTCATTAGAGGCTCGACTGGGGAAGGATCTGCTTTCAAGTTCCTTCAGGTTGTTGGCAGAAATCAGCTCCTTGTGGTTTAAGACTGAAGGTTTCAGTTTCTTGCTAACTGTTGGCCAGAGGCCATCCTCAACTCCTAGAGGACCACATGGGGATCATGCCTACAAGAATCCCCAACCTGGATTCTTGCTTCCTCCAAGCCAATAAGGGATGCAGAGACCGCAGCAACATCTATGTGCTGTAATCGTGTACGTTCTGTCATCACGCTGTGTCCTACTGGTTAGAAGCAAGTCACAAGCCCTGCCCACACTCAAGGGAGAGCATCCCACAGGACATAACCACAGGTGGATCACAGGGCCATCTTAAGCATCTGTCACAAATGCTGTATTTAATGTTATTTATTATATGTGGCACATTTTAAAAATGAGACAATGGAAGATTTTTTCATAGTCTGTCCTAGAGACTTATTTTCACAGGGCTTTAATTCCCTCTCCTTTTTGTATCTTTTGAGACTTTTACTCATATTCTATTTGTCTTACTACGTAAAATTTTTAATGAAGTATAAACATACCTATAGAAAAGAGAACAAATCATAAATGTATATACCATTTGATGACTTTTCATAAAGTTGTGACTTTTCATACCCACCAAACCAGCACTCAGATCAAGAATCAGCACACTCCCGCCCTGGAAGCCCCCTCCTGCTTCCAGGCGGTCAGTGCGAGCCCCACCCTCTAAAGGTGTTCCTAGCAGAACTGCACTTGCCTCCTCTAACTTCTTCATGCCTGTCGGCCCTACTTATGAAGTCATCCCATAATAGGGATTTTCGGGCTTAGGAAAAAGACCTGCTCAGCCAACCAGGACTAAAAAGAACCTCTGCTACAGACCTGATGCTGACAGAAACAATGCTCTGGCTCAAGCAGGATTGAGCTGCTGGAATTTTCAGGTTGATGGCATCCTCTCCAAGGGAGAATTGGAAGAAAAAAACCCATGTTCAAGGAAATTGAAGGCTAAGAGAGGAAAAGCTACTGTCAGGTGCTCCTTTGCTCCTTGAAATAAGTTCCTGCTTCTGGACTTAAGTGAATTACTCCCCAGGGAAGTAAAGAAAACTTGCAGATGTAACTGGGAAACTCAGAATTCTCTAAGGCAGCACTGTTCAATAGAAATATAACGCAAGCCACGTTATGCAATTAAACATTTTCTGGTAGCTGCATGAAACAAAGTAAGAGAAAGTAAGTTTTAAACATTTTAATAATTAAATATTAAATAATAATTTAATTTTAACAATATTTTAATTAAATATAACCTAAATAATATCGTTATAACCTATAATCAATATAAAACTATGGGGCTCCCCTGGTGGTACAGTGGTTGAGAGTCTGCCTGCCGATGCAGGGGACGTGGGTTCGTGCCCTGGTCCGGGAAGATCCCACATGCTGCGGAGCGGCTGGGCCCGTGAGCCATGGCTGCTGAGCCTGCGCGTCCGGAGCCTGTGCTCCGCAACGGGAGAAGCCACAACACTGAGAGGCTCGCGAACCGCCAAAAAAAAAAAAAAAAAAAAACTATGAATGGGATATTGATTAGATATTTAAGTACAATGAGATATTTTACATTTTTATTGTGCTAAGTCTCTGAAATCCAGTGCTTTAAGTCTAGTGTTTTACACGTAAGTTCAGAGTAGCCACAGTTCAACAGCTCAGTTACATGTGTCTGATGACTACCATATTGGAAAGTGCAGTTCTAAGGAATCGGAAAGAGATGCGAGGACGTGAGCCAAAAAAAAAAAAAAAAAAAAAGCCAATTTAAAAAATGCTCCAAGAGTGGGTTGCAATGAGATGCAAGAAACAAACATGCATTCATTCATTAAACATTTTTACATGCAGGGGATAGAAGAACTCAAAGCTTCTGCCCCCAAGGACCTCATCATCTAGCAAGGGAGACAGACCTGAATAGATTATTATAACACCAGGTGGCAGACGCAGCGCCAGAGATAATCACAAGGGAGCAGAGAGATGCACCATCCATGGGGGAGGGAGGCTGGAGAACAGGACCCTAATATCACCACCCATTACGACGGGTTAAGGTCCCTGAAATTCTCATCATTTATGAAATTCTCATCATTTCAGGAGCTCTGCGTCATGAAAATAACCTGGTTAAAACGCAAATACCTACTCAGGCAGGGAGAACACGTAAACGCATGCATGCCCATTCACATGCATTACTTTTTGAAACCAGATTTATTGTGTTGTTTAGCAGAAAACAAAGCTGGAGGTATGACAGAAAGATCTAAGACGAAAGGCTTAAATGTGGAGGATTCAGAGCCCAGAAGGCTTCTAAGATAAAACAGTAAAAGGAGAAAGGGAGCAGTGAAAGATTAAAGTGTCAGGCAGAGAGACAGGAAACTGCCCAACTCTGCACTTTGAGAAACTAGTCCAGACCGATGTCTTTTGTTATCCTAACAGGTGATCGCCCAGAGGTCCTCAAAGTGTGGCCATCAGAGCTCCTGCAGCAGATTCACCTGCAAATACTACTAAAAATGCATAGTCCCAGGCCCCACCCCAGACCACCTGTCCAGAAAGTATTACTGTTCCCAAATCATTCGCTCCTTCTTTCCTCTAAGATGATTATTCACCTTTGATACAAGAGTGGCGTGTCCCCTATAGGGGCTGTTTCTTCAGTCCGTGTCCTTAAGTGAAGAAAGTATGGCATACTAACTGATAAAATAAAAATGTTACTGTTTCACATTACGGTCAACATGTACTGTGAGTAAGAAACAAAACCTTTTCTTGTTACAAGCCACTGAGATGTGAGGAGTTATTTGTTACTGCAGCATAACCAAGCCAGAGGTGACTGATAAACCTACTGACTCAAAATTCCCAGAGGACGTGGTGGATCCTAGGAATCTGCATTTTAACATGCTCCGTGTGTGACCCTCATTCTCACTAATAACATCTGAGCAAAAAATCCTCTTTGAGAAATGAGCCTTCCATCAGCTAGACAGTTAAATGTTGGCCACAAAACAAATGGACATTTAGAGTTTTAGGTTTCAGTAGTGCAGCATACCTAGGAGTCTTACTTCCTCAGTCCATCACAGTCCTAGAAATTAAGGAAAACTAAAGCAAGGCGGCGGCAGCCTCAGTAGCTCATCAGCAAGCATTATTTGAGTTCCTGCTTCATGAAGGGCACTGGGCCAGGCGCTGCAGGCGAGTTCCTTGCACCAACACCGAGAGTCCCCAGTCCTCCAAGACTTGTCATCCACGATGCCCTGACAGTGGGAGTTCTCTCAGAGTTGGGCAGAAATGGGCTTCCCTGGTCCTTTGACAAAAAAGCGGCCTTGGTAGGAGGGTGAGGGCGACTCTCCTGAGAAGGTCGGCTCCCGTTCCAGAGTGGGAGGCGGGCTTTGCTTGCCCAGAGCAGCCATCCACTTCTAACAGAGACGGCAGCTGCCACGCTTCTTCCAAAATACAAACCTGACGGCGAAACGCCCCTACTCTACACTCTCCGGACTCCTTACCAGGCAGGGAAAGCCCTTCATGAACGAACCCTGACTTCCCTTTCTGGTCTCCTCCCCACAGCGACCCCCCCCGCCCCCTCCCAGGTACCCCAGCCACCTAAATATTTTTACAGTCAAGTCTCCACCCGCTCCTTCCCACCTCCGGGCTCCTGCACATTCTTTTTCCCTGTCTAGAACGTGATAGACCAGGTAACCCTAGGGCTCAGTATATATGTCGCTTCTTTTAGGAAGACTTTTCTGGCACCACTGTGTCCCCAAAATGAAAATGAAAGACTAGGCGAGGTGGCCGTCCTACCTGCTCAGCCAGCGCCCTGCACTTCGTCTCTCCTTCACGACCGTCACGGGTGGAATCTGTCCGTTTAAACGTCCGCTGCTCTACTAGCCTGGAAGGACCGAGGGGAGGGGCTCTGTCTTGCCCACCACGGTATCCCCTTCAGCTGTCCCTTGCCCATCACATGGCAGGTGATCGGTAAATATTTGTGGATGGAATGAATAAACAAGGAACACAAAAGCCATCAGAACAGCTCCTTTCTGAAACTACTTTGGGCTGGGATGCAGACAACTCTTAATGCATTTCTCACTGTCCCATGAATTTGTCAATAACTCCTCTCTTCCTCTCCCCTCTTCTCTTTGGTGGGCTCCTTGGGGTTCTGGGCCTGACCACCTGCTGAGCTGTCCCTGGGCTGAATGAGCGCCCGGGAAGGGCAGCTCACTGGACTCATGCCCTGTTCACTGGGCACCTACTGTGTGCCAGGACGCCAAATGCACATCTCAAAGAATACTCCCACCAACCCGGGAGGCCAATTTCATTATTTTGTTAACCCTTTTTTTTTTTTGGCGGTACGCGGGCCTCTCACTGCTGTGGCCTCTCCCGCTGCGGAGTACAGGCTCCGGACGCACAGGCTCAGCGGCCATGGCTCACGGGCCCAGCCGCTCCGCAGCATGTGGGATCTTCCCGGACCGGGGCACGAACCCGTGTCCCCTGCATCGGCAGGCGGACTCTCAACCACTGCGCCACCAGGGAAGCCCTGTAACCCTTTTAAAGTTGTAAAATACAGCATTTGAACTGACAAACACCAAGAGCATAAACACAAGGCTTCACAAAGCATGACCCACAAACAGCTACTGAACCACCAGCAAGGTGAGTGAGTTTCCACTCCAGAGCCTCCAGGACCCATCCTGCCGCAAGCTTCCCCCTCCCCCTCCCAGTAAGCACTTGCTTGCTTCTTTGAAGGTACCTAAGTGTGCCTCCCCAAATAACAGAGTGTTGTGCTTTTGAAAATCTGATTGTTAAAGTATAACTGACATACAACAAACAGCACGTAATTACAGTGCAGATTTGGAGGTGGATATTATCTCAATTTGTCAGACAAGGACAGGGAGGCCCAGAGGTGAGGTGGGCTCTTCCAGGACCTACCCACCCCCCACCCCAACACCCAGAGCAGCTTTGCCTCCGGACCTCCAGCCTGGCTCCCGCCCCCAACCACACCCCCCAGCCACCTCCTATCTCCGTGTGGGAAACCACGGGTGACACCGCCATGGCCCCAGCAAGGATGGGATAGGGGAGTGGGAGAGTTACAGGCTGGCAGGAGGGCTCGGGGTTACTGGGGTGGGATCCAACCTGGACCCCAGGAACTCTGTGAGGACTCTTCCCACTCTGGTTGTTCTCGGACACCCCCCACCCCACCCCACCCCCCCGCCGCCGGAGGCGGCTGGGGCTGAGGGACCCAGCTCAGAACCATTCAGGCCCTCGTTCTCCTAAGGAAAACACAGAGAAAAATCTGCCGTGGTTTCACTAACAAAGGAGAGTGTGAAAACGCTCTGGGGATTCTCCTCATTCAGGGTACGTGCAAGGAGCACAGCAGGTCAACAGCAGGCAGCTCGTGGTTCCAATCCCATCTGTCTTCCTGCTGGGGACCCTGGGTAGGGTCTTTGCCACCCTGATCTGCCTCAGTTTCTCCCTTCAATGGGGGGGGGTGTCACAGCAACCCCTATTCCTGGAGCTGTTGGAAGAATCCATGGAGCTGGCTGTAAAGCACTTAGCGTGGTGCCTGGCACTCAGGAAGGGTTTCATTATTATTATTATTATTATTATTTTTTTTTTTTTTGCGGTACGCGGGCCTCTCACTGTTGTGGCCTCTCCCGTTGCGGAGCACAGGCTCCGGCCGCGCAGGCTCAGCGGCCATGGCTCACGGGCCCAGCCGCTCCGCAGCATGTGGGATCTTCCCGGACCGGGGCACGAACCCGTGTCCGCTGCATCGGCAGGCGGACTCTCAACCACTGCGTCACCAGGGAAGCCCGGTTTCATTATTTTAAAAAAATCATTTCTTATTATTTTAGAATTTTTATTTTTTATCATCAATAAAAAATTACACTGCATGAGAGAGTGAAAGGGGACCTTGGGCTCTGAAAACCCCTCAAGCGTGTGCCCCAATGCCTCTGTTCTGGAGCGTTCCAGCAGGCGTGGAAAAAATTCCCACCCGCCACCCTCCCGAGGACCCTGACCCTGACGGCACCAGCTGCAGAGGGGGCCACCGAGCCCTCGGTGGGGCTGACCAGCAGGAGGCAGGGGGCTCATCATCATTGAAACGGTCCCAGAAAGCCACCTGGCCAGGAGGCCACTGGAGTGCCAGGGAGGAGTGCCAGGGAAGGATGGGGGGACTTCGTGGGGCTGCGTCATCCAGCAAAGAGCAGCTGGTCCCCCACCCAACCCATGTGCACAGCTCGCTGCAGCGACTCCATCCCAGGCACCTGGCCGCTGTCAGCCTCCCTGTTCGCGCTCCCAGGGCCAGCCTGGGTGCCCAGGTGAGGGCTTAGGTGCAGCTGTGCACCCCTCGCCACAGGGCCAGGCGCCCTCTCAAAGACACCTGGTGGGGGGGTGAGGGTGTCATGTCAGGACGCAGGGGACACCTTGGGAACCTCAGGCCGAATCCTCAAGTGACCCAGGACATCGAAGGGCACGGACACTGGGGAAGGGCCGAGGGGGCGGCGTAGCCTCTCTCCCTCTGCTCCCTGCACCCCTGCTTGGTGCTTGGTTCTTGCTCCTCTTTCTCCCCTCCCCTCCCCCGTGCTTGCCTCCCTTACCCTCCCCTCCCTCTCCCTCCCAGCCCTTTCCCCCCTCCTCTGCATCTCCAAAGACCAATCGGTTTCCCAGGGCTGTCATGACAAGTCACTACAAACTTGATGGCTAAAAACAATAGCAACTGATGCTCTCCCAGTTCTGGAGGCTGGAAGTCTAAGATCAAGGTGCCCATGGGGTGGTTCCCTCCGAAGGTTCTGAAAGAGAATTGGTTCCTTGCTTTTCTCCCAGCTTCTGACGGCCAATCCTGGGCATTCCTGGGCTTCTAAACACATCACCCCAATCCCTGCCCTGTCTTCATATGGCCTTCCCCTCTGTGTGTCAAAGCTCGCTCCCCTTTCACAGATACAGACCCCAGGCACTGGATTTAGGGCCCACCCTAGTCCCAGGGTCATCTCATCTTTAGATCTTTTAACTTAATTACATCGGCAAAAACGCCTTTCCAAGTCAGGTCCCGTTGTGAGGTTCTGGTGAACATGCATCTTTTGAGGGCCACTATTTAACCCACTAAACTCTTTCTCCCTCTTCTCTCCACTTGCCCGGTTTTTCGTTTCCGCCCCCTTCTCCCTCCCCCTCCTTTAGCCTCCCTCCCTCTTCCTCTCCATCTCGCTTCCTCTTTCTCTCTCTTTACTGACCGTAATCTCGTGTGAATTTATAGAGCTGGTGCCCAGCAACCAGAATTTAATTAAAAATTCTTGGGAGAAAGGATTTGACTGGGGCAGCCTAGTTAGGTGTCCAATCAGCTGTGGGCTGAGGGGCAAGGTTCATTCCCAGGTAGTTAGTTACCAGGTGCAGGCAGGATGGCCTGGCCCCTGCGAGAGGTTGTGGTGCCCTGGATGGACCCGCCTCTAAATGGACGCAGTGTATGTGTCATCAGGACTGGCTGCCCCGTGTCTGTGGGTAATGCGGCATCAGCTGAACTTCAAGATCCCTTTCTCTTGCTTAGATTTAATAAATCCACTCTGTCTGGAAATCTGCTCTGTCTGGGCCTATATTCAATGCCGGGAGGTATAGAGATTTTTCTAACTTGCTTGACTGTGAGACTCACGTCGGGGAGGAAGATGTTTTGTTAAAAATGTAGATTATCAAGGGCCTTCTCTAGAATCTGCATTTTAACATTCTAAAAGATCTTACAGTCAGAAAAATGTGCAAAATATCACCATAGGGTAGAGTGTCTTTCCAATGTCAAAATTCTATTTCTTGTTCCCCAAGAGTCTGTCCCCTAATCACAAATTCTTCTGAAATTCAACCAACCTAAAGAGAAAATTCAGTGAAATCGTGGAATGCCAGGCCTGGGAGTGCAGCATTAGCGTGGCTAAGAACGTGGGCTTTGGTGCTACTGCACAGACCTCAGCCTTCTGGCTTGTGACCCTGGGCTCTGTGACTTGTCGAAGCCTCACGATCATCTGTAAAGTAGGGATGGTAATATTCTCTTTGGCTTGTTGTGAAGATTAAAGACAGGAGTAAACACAAGAGATTTTTCGAGCATTTCCTCTGTTGAATGCTCAAGCTGGGCCGTCCCCCGAAGCAGCCAGCGCTGCAAGTGGCAGCTGTGGCAGAGAAGGAAGGGCCTCGCTCCTGGGGCTGAAGCCGCTGCCACACCTGGCCAGGTAGCCGAGGGAGCTTTACTTAACAGAATTAAGACGCTCCGAGGAAAGAGAAGGAAGGGGTAGCAGGGGATGAACAATGGGTTAGAAACAACCAACTATGTCTGCCACATCTTCTTAGGGGCATCTCAGCAGTAATTGAATTTTTGTTAACGATTCTCAAATACACAAGAGACCGGTACCATGCACGGCATGTACGCACTGCCCAGCTACAACAGCCATTATTTGCCATTCTTGTTTCATCACTCTCCCTTCCTCATCAGCTCCAGCGCCCCGATCTTGGAGTATTATAACGCAATTGTTTCCCTTTTTTTTTTTTCTTTCTTAAGTACACTTTGTTTCTTAGAGCACTTTCAGGTTCACACCAAAACTGAGGGGAAAATCCAGAGACTTCCCTATAACCCCTGGCCCTTGTACACACCGCCTCCCCACATCAACACCCCCGACCCGAGTGGTACATTTGTACAGCGAGTGATGAATCTACACTGACACATCTTTATCACCCAGAGACCACAGTTCACCTTAGGGTTCAGTCTTGGTGTTGTACACTCTATGGGTTTGGACACATGTAGAATGACATGTAACTGTTCCCCTTTTAAATGCCACGGTGTGTAATTCTGACAGATACCACCTGCCATGACATTATGAGCCTCCTGATGGGGTGCAGGGGAGAAAGCACAGGCCACCACCTACAAAGGAGTGCTGCTACAGACGCTGAGCCCGAACTGAATCAAGCTCTGGAGTTTACAGGGACGACACGCAATGGTGGGGGGCAGGGCACGTTCAAAATCACCACCTGGAAACAATCAGTTAAAACTATAAGGTGGCAAACTCAACAGGCCAGAGAACCCAGGTTTTCTTGTTTTAAACTAATGAATAGCACAAAAAAGGGAAGGAAAACTGTTATAGATGAAAACAGACTAAAGAGACCTATCGACCAAATGCAACGTGGGGCTCGGGAGAGAAGTTTATTTCTGGCCTGGAATAATCCAACCGTAAAGACAGAGGGTCTGGGCATTAAATGGTAACAGAGGATTATTGTTAGTTTGGGGGTATTATAATGGCATGGTGGTCTTTATTGTCATTTAAGTCCCCACCAGCATTTCTTTTGACCTAAACACACAAGGAACAGACTTGGAAGTGACCCAAGACCTTGGGCCCCACGTGGGCTCCACCAGGACATCACTGGTTGCTGGGTAACTCACTCAGCATGGCTGGGCCTCAGTGTTTTCATCTGGAAAATGTGCAGGTTAGAAGGGATTTCATCTGCAGTCCCCCACCTCCCACCCCCAGCACCTTGACAATGTCAATTCCAGGGTCATCTCTACCCTTCTTCATGCTGACACCCTCCTCGGATCCAAGAGGTCCAGCACAATGAGCTCATGGTTCAGACAAACCGTGCTTCTATTTATGGATCACACTAACTTCATTGTTTCCAGAGACAACATTATTGATTCCCATTTAGCTTGTGGGCCACTCTGAGATTCTTATCTTTCCTCGCCCTAAGAGCCTGCGAGGCTCAGCCTCGATCCAGGGAATAACACTTTCTGATTCCTGTCTCCTTACTTTTCCACCTTGTCAAGGTTATTTTAGCTAATAGGACCCATGTATTATTTACTATTCAAATAGCTGTGGTCACTCTTACTCAAGATGGGTAGATCGCAGACGGCTCAGGTAACCACAGACTCATGATAATAAAAATACCTTCCAATTCCACAGAGTGGCTCAACATTTTAAAACACATTTGCGTGGATTTTGGCCTCCTTTTAAATTCACAGTCACCCTAGCTTAGAGTTGACAAGACAGGTATTCCTTTTTTTTTTGGCTGCGTCGGGTCCTAGTTGCAGCACACGGGCTCTTCGTTGCAATGCACGGGCTTCTCTGTAGTTGTGGTGCATGGGCTCAGGAGCATGTGGGCTCTGTAGTTGCGGCACTTGGTCTTTTTAGTTGTGGCGTGCGGGCTTACTTGCCCCGCGGCAGGTGGGATCTTCGTTCCCCAATCAGGGATTGAACTAGTGTCCCCTGCACTGCAAGATGGATTCTCAACCTCTGGACCACCAGGGAAGTACCAAGATAGGCATTCATTCATTCATTCATTCATTCATTTATGGCTGCGTTGGGTCTTTGTAGCTGTGCATGGGCTTTCTCTAGTTGTGGCGAGCTGGGGCTACTCTTCCTTGCAGTGCACAGGCTTCTCATTGTGGTGGCTTCTTTTGTTGCGGAGTACGGGCTCTAGGCGCACAGGCTTCAGTAGTTGAGGCTCGCGGGCTCTAGAGCGCAGGCTCAGTAGTTGTGGCACACGGGCTTAGTTGCTCTGCGGCATGTGGGATCTTCCCGGACCAGGGCTCGAACCCATGTCCCCTGCATTGCCAGGCGGATTCTTAACCACTGCGCCACCAGCGAAGTCCTCAAGATAGGCATTCTTATCCCTATTTCATGGACTGAATAACTGAGGTTATGAGGTAGTGCAGTGAGAACTCAATTAAGAGTCAGGAGCATGGGTTCCAAGCCCAGATTCTACCACTAACCACCTTTATGAGCTTGGGTAGGGCTGGGGCCCTACCAGGCTACAGTTAAGTTGACTACACATTGGATTCGCCCAGGACAACCCCAGTTTATGCCTGTTAAACCTGTGTAACTATCATCCGTGACCTCTTTTACTCTAAGAATGTGTTCCAGCTTGGATGATAAATTATATAGTTTGAAAGCCCTAAAAGGTGAGGCTCGTGGACCAAAGCACCGGTTTTCAATCCTGGTTGCACAGCAGAATCACTGAGGGAGATTATTTAAGCTTCCAAAACTCAGACCCTGCCCAAACCAATCAGATCAGAATATTGGCTGGGGTGGGACCAGATACCGTATGTGATTGGAGCCTCTCAGGTGATTCTAATGTGCAGCCAGAGCTGTGACCAGCCATGGATGCTCTCATCCCACATCAGCATCTCCTGGGAGCTTGTTCCACTGAGGATGCACTGGTCCCAACTGAGACCTACTGACTGCATCAGAACCTGCATTTGCCCAAGGTCCCCTGGGGATTCACCTGCACAGTCAAGTTCAAGAAGCTGACTGCTTCTTAATGACTTGGCCAATATCAATTTGCTGGTGAGAGCCCCAGCAAGGGCCTCCCAGCCTTGTGTCACCTCAGTAGGTCCCCATGGTGATGTCCTCGCTAACCATGAGAGCTAACTCCTGGAGGTACTGTAATGTAGGTTGGAAGGGGGCCTAGGTGTAATGAAGGGACAAAAAGGCCGCCTCATACACTCTCCACAAGGCCCATGAGACTAAGAGCAACAGTGATCAGTTTAATGGGCTTGACCAGCCTTGGCAGCTCAGGGCACAAATAAGGCCACATCCATTCTTAATATTCCCATGATTGGTCGCAAGCTCCCACTTGTCAGACGAGCAGCATGCCCACTGCCTCTCTCTCTCCTCTGCCCTACCTGTACCCCTGTTCACAAAAACCCCAGGTCCTCACCTCTCCAAAGGGATCAAGACTGTGTCCAAGGGTGGAGAAGTTGACAGGTCTACGCAGAGCCCAGTTTGGGGTTGTTTTCTCCCATGGACTGAGGCAGGAAGTTGGTCCTGCCCAACGTGTTGCATCTTTGGCTGCTGCCACATAGAGCCCTTGACAATCCAGGTGCCTCCAGACTCTGAGAGGAAACAGCACAGTCCCTATGCAGGCGCCCTTGGCCAGAGCACCCCAAGTGGGGGTTCTGTGTTTACAGAGCTGAACCTTAAACTCACAGTAGCTGACAAGGGGGAGCTCTTACCCCAAGGTGAGATCCCCTGGGGGGGGTCTTTGGTGTCTGTCCTGGTAGCTGACCTCAGGTGACACCACCGCCATCAACACAGTGATTACTGCTGCTCAGCCTCCAGAGGGTTCCCTGGTTCTCCCGAGAGGCTCCACGGCCCTCATGCCCCGGAGCTGAGTATACCAGGAAGCATGGATGGGGACAGACAGATGCAGGGCCAAGGGGGGCCCAGCTTCCGTTCCTCAGAGGACCCTTGCAGTTTCTTTCTAGACCGATGCAGTGCTGGCGACTTGAAATACCACTGCCTGCTCCAACACTAACCACGGAGCACTTCTTCAGCGCCAGCACCGTGCTGGTCAAACTGCAGCCTTTCTCTCTCTGCCCACAGCCTCCCCAGATGGCCATTTCACTCCAAGTGAAACCCAAGGCCTGCGGGGTCCCCAAGCAATCTGCCCTGCTGCGGCCCCTTCCTCTCTGCCTGCCTCTCCTGGGGCTCTTCACCCTCCCCACCCCCACCACCCCGTCCCCTCCATGCCAGATACACAGGCTCCTCTGACACACAAGGCATATTCTGATCTCAGGGTCTTTGCCCTGCCTGTTCCCCCGTCTGGGAGCCTCTTCCCCAGATACCTGCAAGGCTAACTCCCAACTCCGTCAAGACCTGCCTCAAACATCATCTTCTCTTTAAGACCTATGGTAGCAATTCCATTTAAAATTGCAACCAAGATCCATGCTGCCGGCCCCCTCTCCACCCCCTTATCCTGTTCTGGTTTTTTTGCAGCTGAACTTACCTTCTATCACGCCACATACTCTTCCTCTTTATTATCCTCATTCTTTATTGTCTGTCTCCCTCTGGTAGAATATAAACCTCGTAGTAGAACAGAGAACTTTCCCCCTCCGTTTGCTCATGGAAACATCCCCAGTGCCCAGAATAATGCCTGCAACACGGAGGCCCTCGGTAAATATTCACGGAATGAATGAATGAATGAATTTTCAAGACTTCCGGAGGTAGACAGAATTATAGTGCCCGTTTTACAGACAAGAAAATGGAAACTCAGAGAGATGAAGTGATCTGCGGGAGGTCATGCAAGAGCCGGGTACTAGCACCAGGCCACAGACTTCGGAGCCAGTCAGTGGACTTGTTCAAAGGACCCCAGTGTATGAAAAATGTGGACACTTCAGGTACAGTCTAGGGAAGAAGAATTAACTTCTGTCTTATTTTTAGGAGAAAAAAAAGCTGGAAGAAGTAGAGTGGAGACGAGAAGGATGTAAGGAGAATTGGTCACTTAAGAATTTGGGTACACTTTATAATTCTGTGCTTGAAAACAGATTTGGGGCCTGTACCCTAAGCTGCTAGAGAAAAAGAAGACCAGACTGACGTTCCCCCTCTGGAGACTGTGAAGTATTAACCTGTCCACTGCATGGAGATGGTGTCACCTGAGGTCAGCTACCAGGAAAAATTCCAAGATGTGCTGTAAGAAACCACCTTAACACAGGTGTTTGAAACAATAAGCCTTTGTTACCGCTCTCCAGGCTGTTTGTCAAACTAGGCGTGTCCACTGATCTGGGCCTAGCTCAGCTGATCTCCACTGGCCTCACCCAGGTGGCCACAGTCCGAGGTGGGGTGCCTGGGGCTGACTGGTCTACAATGGTCTCACTCACGTGTCTGGCAGGCTGTTGGACAGGGCGATGGAGGGGCTGGGCTGCTGTGTCGCTCATCATCCAGCAGGCTAGCTCCAGCTTGTCCACGGGGCAGCAGCACAATTCCAAGAGAGCAGCCAAAGCATGCCAGGCTGCCCGAGTTGATGGAAAGCCAGCCACATTCAATCGTCTGCATATTATTAGTCGGGGGGCCAGCACAGATTCAAGGGGTAGGGAAATGGACCCCAGCCCTTGATAGGATTTACTGCAAGGATCTGGGGCAAGGAAAGGGACATTGTGGTCATTTCTGAGAAGCAATCTACTACAGGTTGGCTTAGGGTAACAGAGATGCACAGTATAAAGCAATAGGCCAAGCAGTAGATAAATAATGAGGGTTAGGAAGAGGGAGTGGGCAGAAGAGATAGACTCCTATGCAGAAAAATAGCCTCTTTGTTCTTTGAACACACGTTCAGTGAGCATCTCCTGAGGCCAGGCAGTCTGCTGGTCTGGGGATGATATGGGAAACAGACCTGGAACCAGTCCCACTGGGGCTTGCATTTTAGAGCAGGAGACAGATCAGGGAGGCCACCCTTCAATTCACTATGATCAGTGCTCTGTCAGGGGAACCGTGGACATCTGTGGGAACTCACAGGAGGGGTGCCTAGCCAGTCTGGGTGGGAGAACAAACCAGGTATGCCTTCAGGGAATAAACTCTGAAGCAAGATTCATGGCACTACAACTACTCCACGGGGGGCAGCGGGGTAGGGAAGAGAGAAGAGCATTAGAGGCAGGGGAACGGTATGTGCAGAATCCCAGACACAACAGAGGGTGAGACTTGTGGATTCAGTATGGCTGGAGGGAAGGAAGACGGGAGTTGAGGGAGCAGATGGACATCCTGCAAGAGAAGCTGGGGAGAGGAGACTTCATGTGGAAAGATGGGTAACTAGTAGGCGACAAGGTCCGACTGGCATTTAGAAAGACCGCTTACCCTATTAGCGTGGAAGATGGACCTTTTTTGGTTGGGGGTACAATGGAGTAGGGTAAGATGAGATTCAGGAAGTCCAGTCAGGCTGCTTGAGCAATCCAAGAATGAAATAAGGGATGGACAGATTAGAGAGAGAGAAAGATTTCAAGAGAAAAACCTCCAGGATGGGTCCTTGCCACAAGGAGACAGAAAATTCTAGAACGTTGTCTGGGATTTCTGGCTTCAGCCAGATAGATCGATGGTGGTACTATTCAACAAGATAGAAAACCTTGACTAAAGGAAGTCCCCTTAACTGAGCACAAAATTTGATTCTAAGCTTCCCAGCAGCAAAGGCAAGGAGAAACCAAGATAAATGACCTCATCTCATGGGCTCCTAACAGGAAGCAAAGCCGTGCAGCATGGAAAGCAAACTTCCTCATCAGGTATACAAGGGGATTCTATCGAGGGAATCTCTGTGGAAAGGACCACGAACCAAACACAGATAGTAGTTTTGTAAAAGATGCAGAAATGTTCTTTGCAGGCCTATTCTGTGTATCGACCCTTAATAAGAGCCGAGAGTAAGAAATTAAATCACAGCTCTGTAGAGTCATTTGTGTGAGGAAGTCCATACGATGGCCTCTGGGTCTCTCATTTGCGAAAGAGCTCTGAGCTCCTGGCATCTAGAGAAGAGAGGGGCTGGATACAAATGGAAGGAACTCGCACTGATTAATACATTTTATTTTATAAACTTGAAATTAAGAGTTCATGACCTTAGTGTGCAAGTTACTGCCTCAGGATAATTTTAAAGGAGAAAAAAACAAAAGCCCGCATTCCAGCAAATACCATTAATGGCACAATCAAGTAACTCAAAGCTTCAGTTTTAAATGTTGAAGTAATTAGAATCCATTGTGGGGTTTCTTTTATTTACATTTTTTCCTGATTATTAAAGTAACTCAGGTTTATTATAGAAAATTGGGAAAATTCAGAGAAGCACAAACAGAAAAACCAAAAATCACCTCTAATTCCAGGACAGATGACCAGCCACTGTTAATACTGTGGTGTATATTTACACTGTATCTTTTCAGTCGTTTTTCTAGGCCTACATATAAGTAAACATTTTTCTGTTTGAAAATTTGGGGTAAGGCTGGATCAGCTGTTTCATATCCTGCTTTTTTCACTCACATTTGCCAATGACAAATAGAACCCTTTGTTTTAAAGGAATTTAGTGTCCCAAGGACCTCTCAATTTCTCAAAATGCTTATGTCTTTTGTCACTTGTGTGGACTTTGTGTAGTCACTCTGCCTGTCTCCTCACTAGCTTCCTGAAAAAGAGAACTTGACTTTTTCTTGCCAAGGACTTAATTGTGTCATTTATAATTGAAATCTTGGAGCTTGGCATTTTAGCACAGGGAGAAAGAAATATGCTTAACGCGCTGTGCTTCACAGAGAGCGCAAGAATAATTAGCCACCCCAAGGCCACTCCTGAACAGGTTGTGGCCTTGCTGCCTCCTTTCCTGGGGAACTTTCCAGGGAAAAATGCTCCTCTGGTAACTATTCCACAGGGACACGACCTCCATTCTTTCTTTCTCTTTCCTGCAATGTCACTATGGTAGATGGCAAAAATGGCCACAATAGTTTATTACTTCTCCCATCAAGAGATAAAGTCTATTTCCTTGCCCCTGGAATCACAGTTTGTGATTTACTTTGACCAATGGAAGTGGCAGGTGTGACAGTGGGTCGTTCTGAGCCTAGGACTTAAGACGCCTTGCAACATCTCCTCTTGTTGTTCCCTTCTGTCAACATGCAAACAAGCCTGGGCTAGCCTGTTGGGTGATGAAAAACCACATGGAGAAAGACCCCATACATTCCAGCCAAGACCATTATAAACCAGCAACTCCAGCAGATCGTGGTGAGCCCAGTTTATATCAGCTGAGTCCAGCCCAGTCAGGAGAACTGAAAATGATGACATAAAATTGAGAACTAGGGGAATTTCCTGGCGGTCCAGTGGTTAGGACACCGTGCTTCCACTGCAGGGGGCGTGGGTTTGATCCCTGGTTGGGGAACTAAGATCCCGCGTGCCAAGGGGCACGGCCAAAAAAAAAAAAAAAAAAAAATTAAGCCCTAAATAAATAGTTGTTTTGAGTTAGAAAGCTTTGGGATTGTTTGTTATATAGAAAAAGCCAAGTGATACAGTCACTGAGCATATGTGAAGTAGATTTCAGCACACTGAGTATAAGAATCTGAGAGTTCAAATGTTATACTGATGAGACTGGATAAGCCCCACAAAGGCAGGTCGCACGTCCATGTTGATCACTGTGGCAGCTCCATGTCTAGCACATGCTGGGCACGTAGGAGGTGGTGCCTAAATGATAATAAATGCATTTACTGAATGCTTACTATGGACCCAGCACTATGTGACATGATTTTATGTTGATTATTTTGTGCCAAAAATAACACCCCCCCCACCAAAAAAAAAAAAGATGTCTGCATCCTCATCATCAGAAACCCATGGCTATGTTACCTTACACGGCAAAAGGAACTTCGAAGATATGGCTGAGTTAAGGATCTAGAGATGGAGAGATTATCTTTGATTTTCTGGAAGGGTCCTACGTAATCACAAGGGCCTTAAAACAGGGAAGCAAGTGGGTCAAAGTCAGGGAAAGGAGACGTGACTATGGAACTAGAGGGTGGAGTGAAGCCCTCTGACGATGAAGGAAGGCATCATTCCTGGGGTGTACAAAGTGCTGGTAAAGCAGAGGATAAGCCCCAGGACCGCATGGAAGGGACTCGGGGAGGCAGAGGAGGCTCTAGAAGAGGCGACAGGAGGAGGGCATCCTAGGCGGAGGGGAGAGTGTGAGCAGAGGCATGCAGACACGGAGGTTTCGGGTGCTGGGGGGACTCGGAAACATCCCATGTGTGGAGACAGGTGAACTGCTGGGAGGGGAGAGTGGGAAGAAGGGTGGGGTGAATGTTCAGGCTCTGTGAGCTTTGAGAAGGGCACCCACACTGGGAGGCAGGGCAAAGAGTAGGTATATACAGGTGGTATGTCAAACAGGCTCCCCTGGGCAAACACAGCTCTGGGCCTCCTGGAGGGACCACAGCCTGGCTTGGTCTCAGATGGTTTGGGGACAACCTGCTTGCAGAGTACCTCTCTGACTCTGCCCAGAGGATTGGCCGGAGGGAAATAAAGTCTTTTTCTTGGAGAAGTTAAGCTCACTCATCCAGGAGTGGCTTACTGGGTTAATGGTGTAGCCCTGTGAGAAATCACTGAAAACAGTCTTTTTACTCAGACATTAGTTACATAACAAATAATCCCCAAATTTAGAAGCTTCCAACAACAAACACTTATTATCTCACAGTTCCTGTGAGTTAGGAACTTGGGAGCTGCTTGGTTGACAGCTTCTGGCTCGGGTCTCTTATAAGGTGGCAGTCAAGATGTTAGCTGGGCTGAAGGCTTGACCAGGACCTCTTGATGGCTCACTCACATGGCTGTTGGCAGGAGGCCTCGGTTTCTCACCGCCTGGGCCTCTCCACGGGGCTGCCTGAGTGTCTCACAACATGGCAGCTGGCCTCTCTCAGAGCAGGTGATCTGAGAGACAGCAAGGAAGAGGCCACGCTGCCCCCTATGCCTAATCTTGTATGTCACCCACTGTCACATCTGCCACATGCTATTCTGATAAGTGAGTCTCAAAGTCCAGCTCACACTTAGGAGAGGAGAATGAGGCTCCATCTTTTGAAGGAAGAAATATTAAAGAATATTAGACATATTTTTAAACTACTATAACCAAACCTAGAATAGTGATTTTAGGAATGTTCTTAGGTGGGACAGTCTAGGCAGGAACAATATCTCTAGGTTAATGGTTCTCAGATTTTGGTGTGACTACGAGCCATCTGGGGCTGTTTGTTAAGAGTAAAGATCCCCATACCCACCTCCAGGATACTCTACACTGGGAGCTGGGGCCCAGAAATTGGCATTTTTTGATAAGTCCCTTAGAGTATTCTAATGCAGGTTACTGGGCTCCAGGAATCTGCATCTGAAAAGTCCCCCAAAGTTCTTCTGATGCTGGTGATCTGTAAAAATAATGCCATTGGAATTGGCAATAATTGGCCACTGGAATGACAGTGTCATAAATTCCAGGACAGGAAAAACAGATCTCCAGGCTGGAGGCAGGAGGTCAGTGAGAAGCCTGCTGCATAATCCAGGCAAGAAGTGGAAGTGGATCAGAACAGGACAGTAGCATGCTAAGAAGACACAGAGGGCAGACAGCAAAAGCAAGAAGAACTACAATCCTGCAGCCTGTGCAACACAAACCACATTCACAGAAAGATAGACAAGATGAAAAGGCAGAGGGCTATGTACCAGATGAAGGAACAAGATAAAACCCCAGAAAAACAACTAAATGAAGTGGAGATAGGCAACCTTCCAGAAAAAGAATTCAGAAAAATGATAGTGAAGATGGTCCAGGACCTCAGAAAAAGAATGGAGGCAAAGATCGAGAAGATGCAAGAAATGTTTAACAAAGATCTAGAAGAATTAAAGAACAAACAAACAGAGATGAACAACACAAAAAGTGAAATGAAAACTACACTAGAAGGAATCAATAGCAGAATAACTGAGGCAGAAGAACGGATTAGTGATCTGGAAGACAGAATGGTGGAATTCACTGCTGCAGAACAGAATAAAGAAAAAGAATGAAAAGAAATCAAGACAGCCTAAGAGACCTCTGGGACAACCTTAAACACAACAACATTCACATTATAGGGATCCCAGAAGGAGAAGAGAGAGAGAAAGGACCCGAGAAAATATTTGAAGAAATTATAGTCGAAAACTTCCCTAACATGGGAAAGGAAATAGCCACCCAAGTCCAGGAAGTGCAGAGAGTCCCATACAGGATAAACCCAAGAAGAAACACGCTGAGACACACAGTAATCAAATTGGCAAAAATTAAAGACAAAGAAAAATTACTGAAAGCAGCAAGGGAAAACGACAAATAATATACAAGGGAACTCCCATAAGGTTAACAGCTGATTTCTCAGCAGAAACTCTACAAGCCAGAAGGGAGTGGCATGATATACTTAAAGTGATGAAAGGGAAGAACCTACAACCAAGATTACTCTACCTGGCAAGGATCTCATTCAGATTCAACACAGAAATCAAAAGCTTTACAGACAAGCAAAAGCTAAGAGAATTCAGCACCACCAAACCAGCTCTACAACAAATGCTAAAGGAACTTCTCTAAGTGGGAAACGCAAGAGAAGAAAAGGACCTACAAAAACAAACCCCAAACAATTAAGAAAATGGTAATAGGAACATACATATCGATAATTACCTTAAACGTGAATGGATTAAATGCTCCAACCAAAAGGCACAGGCTTGCTGAATGGATACAAAAACAAGACCCATCTATATGCTGGCTACAAGAGACCCACTTTGGACCTAGGGACACATACAGACTGAAAGTGAGAGGATGGAAAAAGATATTCCATGCAAATGGAAATCAAAAGAAAGATGGAGTAGCAATACTCATATCAGATAAAATAGACTTTAAAATAAAGAATGTTACAAGAGACAAGGAAGGACACTACACAATGAGCAAGGGATCAATCCAAGAAGAAGATATAACAATTATAAATATATATGCACCCGACACAGGTGCAGCTCAATACATAAGACAACCACTAACAGCTCTAAAAGAGGAAATCGACAGTAACACAATAATACTGAGGGACCTTAACACCTCACTTACACCAATGGACAGATCATCCAAACAGAAAATTAGCAAGGAAATACAAGCTTTAAATGACACAATAGACCAGGTGGATTTAATTGATATTTATAGGACATTCCAGCCAAAACCAGCAGATTACACTTTCTTCTCAAGTGCGCACGGAACATTCTCCAGGATAGATCACATCTTGGGTCACAAATCAAGCATCAGTAAATTTAAGAAAATTGAAATCATATCAAGCATCTTTTCTGACCACGATGCTATGAGATTAAAAATCAATTACAGGGAAAAAAATTTAAAAACCACGAACACATGCAGGCTAAACAATACATTACTAAATAACCAAGAGATCACTGAAGAAATCAAAGAGGAAATCAAAAAAATACCTAGAGGTAAATGACAATGAAAACACAATGATCCAAAACCTATGGGATGCAGCAAAAGCAGTTCTAAGAGGGAAGTTTATAGCTATACAAGCCTACCTCAAAAACAAGAAAAATCTCAAATAAACAATCTAACCTTACACCTAAAGGAACTAGAGAAAGAAGAACAAACAACACCCAGTTAGCAGAAGGAAAGAAATCATAAAGATCAGAGCAGAAATAAATGAAATAGAAACAAAGAAAACAACAGTAAAGATCAATAAAACTAAAAGCTGGTTCTTTGAGAAGATAAACAAAATTGATAAACCATTAGCCAGACTCATCAAGAAAAAGAGGGAGAGGACTCAAATCAATAAAATTAGAAGTGAAAAAGGAAAAGTTACAACAGACACTGCAGAAATACAAAGCATCCTAAGAGACTACTACAAGCAACTCTATGCCAATAAAATGGACAACCTGGAAGAAATGGACAAATTCTTAGAAAGGTATAACCTTCCAAGACTGAACCAGGAAGAAATAGAAAATATGAACAGACCAATCACAAGCACTGAAATTGAAACTGTGATTAAACATCTTCCAACAAACAAAAGTCCAGGACCAGATGACTTCACAGGTGAATTCTATCAAACATTTAGAGAAGAGCTAACATCTATCCTTCTAAAACTCTTCCAAAAAATTGCAGAGGGGGCTTCCCTAGTGGCGCAGTGGTTGAGAGTCCGCCTGCCAATGTAGGGGACACGGGTTCGTGCCCCAGTCCGGGAAGATCCCACATGCCGTGGGGCGGCTAGGCCCGTGAGCCATGGCGGCTGAGCCTGTGCAACCGGAGCCTGTGCTCTGCAACAGGAGAGGCCAAAACAGTGAGAGGCACACATACCACAAAAAAAAAAAAAAAAAAATTGCAGAGGAAGGAACACTCCCAAACTCATTCTATGAGGCCATCATCACCCTGATACCAAAACCAGACAAAGATACTTCAAAAAAAGAAAATTACAGACCAATATCACTGATGAATACAGATGCAAAAATCCTCAACAAAATACTAGCAAACAGAGTCCAACAACACATTAAAAGGATCATACACCATGATCAAGTGGGATTTATCCCTGGGATGCAAGGATTCTTCAATATACGCAAATCAATCAATGTGATACACCATATTAACAAACTGAAGAATAAAAACCATATGATCATCTCAATAGATGCAGAAAAAGCTTTTGACAAAATTCAACACCCATTTATGATAAAAACTCTCCAGAAAGTGGGCATAGAGGGAACCCACCTGAACATAATAAAGGCCATATATGACAAACCCACAGCAAACATCATTCTCAATGGTGAAAAACTGAAAGCATTTCCTCTAAGATCAGGAATGAGACAAGGATGTCCACTCTCGCCACTATTATTCAACATAGTTTTGGAAGTCCTAACCACAGTAATCAGAGAAGAAAAGGAAATAAAAGGAATACAAATTGGAAAAGAAGAAGCAAAACTCTCACTGTTTGCAGATGACATGATACTATACATAGAGAATCCTAAAGATGCCACCAGAAAACTACTAGACCTAATGAATGAATTTGGTAAAGTTGCAGGATACAAAATTAATGCACAGAAATCTCTTGCATTCCTATACACTAATGATGAAGAATCTGAAAGAGAAATTAAGGAAACACTCCCATTTACCACTGCAACAACAAGAATAAAATACCTAGGAATAAACCTACCTAGGGAGACAAAAGACCTGTATGCAGAAAACTATAAGACACTATTGAAAGTAATTAAAGATGATACCAACAGATGGAGAGATATACCATGTTCTTGGATTGGAAGAAACAATAATGTGAAAATGACTATACTACCCAAAGCAATCTACAGATTCAGTGCAATCCCTATCAAATCACCAATGGCATTTTTTACAGAACTAGAACAAAAAATCTTAAAATTTGTATGGAGACACAAAAGACCCCAAATAGCCAAACCACTCTTGAGGGAAAAAAACAGAGCTGGAGGAATCAGACTCCCTGACTTCAGACTATACTACAAAGCTACAGTAATCAAGACAGTATGGTACTGGCACATAAACAGAAATATAGATCAATGGAACAGGATAGAAAGCCCAGAGACAAATCCACGCACCTATGGACAACTAATCTATGACAAGGGAGGCAAGGATATACAATGGAGAAAAGACAGTCTCTTCAATAAGTGGGGCTGGGAAAACTGGACAGCTACATGTAAAAGCATGAAATTAGTACACTCCCTAACACCATACACAAAAATAAACTCAAAATGGATTAGAGACCTAAATGTAAGACCTGACACTATAAAACTCTTAGAGGAAAACATAGGAAGAACACTCTTTAAAATAAATCACAGCAAGATCTTTTTTGATCCACCTCCTAGAGTAATGGAAATAAAAACAAAAATAAACAAATGGGACCTAATGAAACTTTAAAGGTTTTGCAAAGCAAAGGAAAGTACAAACAAGATGAAAAGACAACCTTCAGAATGGGAAAAAATACATGCAAATGAATCAACGGACAAAGGATTAATCTACAAAATATATAAACAGCTCATGCAGCTCAATATTAAAAAAACAAACAACACAATCCAAAAATGGGCAGAAGACCTAAATAGACATTTCTCCAAAGAGGACATACAGTTGGCCAAGAAGCACATGAAACCTACTCAACATCACTAATTATTAGAGAAATGCAAATCAAAACTACAATGAGGTATCACCTCACACCAGTTAGAATGGGCATCATCAGACAATCTACAAACAACAAATGCTGGAGAGGGTGTGGAGAAAAGGGAACCCTCTTGCACTGTTAGTGGGAATGTAAATTGATACAGCCACTATGGAGAACAGTATGGGGTTCCTTAAAAAACTAAAAATAGTGCTAACATATGACCCAGCAATCCCACTACTGGGCATATACCCAGAGAAAACTGTAATTCAAAAAGACGCATGCACCCCAATGTTCACTGCTGCACTATTTACAATAGCCAGGACATGGAAGCAACCTAAATGCCCATCGACGGATGAATGGATAAAGAAGATGTGGCACATATATACAATGGAATATTACTCAGCCATAAAAAGCAACAAAACTGGGTCATTTGTAGAGACGTGGATGGACCCAGAGGCTGTCACACAGAGTGAAGTAAGTCAGAAAGAGAAAAACAAATATCGTATATTAATGCATATATATGGAACCTAGAAAAATAGTACAGATGAACTGGTCTGCAGGGCAAAAATAGAGACACGGATGTAGAGAACAAACGTACGGACACCAAGGGGGGAAAGCAGCGGTGGGGGGTGGTGGTGGTGGTGTGATGAATTGGGAGATTGGGATTGACATGTATACACTGATGTGTATAAAATGGATGACTAATAAGAACCTGCTGTATAAAAACATAAATAAAATAACATTCAAAAAATAAGAAATTCCCTTTAGCAGAGGAAGGTTGCTCCATTTCTAGGAAAAGTAACCTTCTGCTATTTTTTCTAAACATTCTCAGTAAAAGAAACAAAAAAAACCCTAAAAAACAAAACAAAACAAAAAGCTAAGAAGACAGCTTTTTAGTGGAAAATCCAATGTTCTTAATGATAGGAACTAGCAGATGGATATGCCCTTGAATTAAACTATTCATGTCACTCCAAAAAAAACAAACAAAAAAAGAAATTCCAGTACAATTGGGAATAACCACGTGGATAGACAGGTCAAAGGCTGAAGAGGAACGGAGGAGTGCCTGGGCCCAACACTCCCTATGTATACACCCCTGACAGACAACGCAATCACAACCTGTTTCCCACTCTCCTGGACAGAGTCCCGGGAAGCTTCCCAACCCAGCGCTCCAGCCAGCTAGCTCCACTCACTCAGAGTTGCCACAAGACTTGAAGCCTCTTTGCCATCCTCGATCCAAAGCCACAGGTCCAGGAATCTGCCTGGATCAGAAAACCCTGGCAAGAAGGCGATTTCTCCAGTGTGCATGGAGAAAGAGCAGAGCAGAGCTATTATGTGTTGTACAGCTGAATGGGGATGACGGGTGGGAGGCTGGTGGGACCTTGGTGGGCAGCAGGGGCACTTGACCAGCACTTAGCCCTGGGAACCTGTGGTCTGAGTCAATCGCTGGAACACCCAGCACAGAGGCAACGCTCCCCCTCCACGAGGAGCAGGGTTTATGAGGTGGGCCTGGAGGTGGCCATTTGTCTAGCGCTGTCTGCTTCTTCACCCGTGCTGTCAGGAAACTTGCCCGGAGTCCCTGTGAGTTTCCAGCCATTGTCTGGGCCCCTCCTGCCCTCGTTTTATGGGATGGTTTATGTCTGCTCCTCGTCCCGGCCGGGGAGTTGCTAAGCAGCTGCTGGAGCCTTTCTGGTTTAAGCTGGGACACTATTGTCTCTCTTTATCCCCATAAGGAGCCGTGACCCAGGTGATTACAAAACTGCCGCCTGAGTCTGCAATGTTATTGGTCCGTAAAAGGTCAAAGAGCACAGAGCCAGCACACAGCGCTAGGAGCGAGCAGCTGATGGTGTTAGACCCCATCATTAACACCGTGGCAAAACCTCCGGCAAGTTCACCTTCAGCGCTCCGGGATCTGACCGCCCTCGAGGTGGGCGTGGCTTCTTGGCACACACTCTGGCCTTGGACACATTTGCCCACAGGTTTTTGTGGTTTTCATGTGCTGGGTTTTTGCCCAAGCTTCAAAACCAGGGAAACCGTTCCCCAAGAGAACGACTTGACATGACAATGGCTTGAACCCCTGGAAGACCTCCCCCCACAAAACCTTCTGCCCTTCTGCTGCTTATCATCGACTGAACTATTTCCCTTTTTTCTTCTTTTGCTTAAAAATTTTTCTTTAATATTTTGTCTGGGCTGCACAGCACGTGGGATCTTAGTTCCCTGACCAGGGATCAAACCCGTGCCCCCTGTAGTGGAAGCTCTGAGTCTTAACCACTGGACCACCAGAGAAGTCCCCCAACTGAACTATTTCTAAGACAGTTATAACTATACAGTTTATAACTTAATCATGCTCTAAAAAGAAGTTAGAAAAAAGAGATACGGAAAAAATTCACCCATACCCAAAGATAATGACTGTTAACATCCTGAAATATTTCATCTAGATGCTTTTTCTCTCTCCGCATGTATGTATTTGTAAGTATGTGTATGTGTGTGTGTATACAGTTGATCCTTGAACAACACAAGGTGAGGGACACTGACCTCCTTTCCTGTGCAGTTGAAAATCCTCGTACTGCTGTCTCTGCCTCAAAAACAAAGGAATTTTATAAATGACTCACCCAAGGGCAGGAAGCTGAAACAGTTTGGATGGAATCAGGACTCAAACCCTAGTTCTTCTGATTCCACATGTAGTGATCTCTAATCAAACACAAACTTCTCACATTTAGTTCATTTAAACATTTCTAAAATGAAAATACAGATACTATATTTATTGAAAAAATCCGTGTATAGATGAACCCTGGTGTAAGTGGGCTTTTTGAAGTTCAAACATGTGTTGTTCGAGGGTCAACTGTATCTATTAAACTACTGAAACTTTGGGTAGGATAATTCTTTGTCGTGGCGCTGATCACTGATCACACACACACATTTACAAAAAGGAATCATATTGCAAATACAGTCTTATCTTTTTCTTTTTTTTACAATATACTCTGCTATGAACACGTTCTAGGTCAACTATTAAAAATCTACTGTATTATTTGCAATGTCCGCAGACCTGTCCATCAGTTGGGCTCACACGTGAAGTAATTTCTATCACCAATCGCCCATTACTGGACCTTGTGTGTAGAAGTGAAATTATACTGCACAGCCTGCATTAAACTGCTTTTTAAACTTAAGATGTCATGAGCGTCTATCCACGTCACAGCTGCGGGATGCTGACCCAACTACCCCACCTCTCTAAACCCCCAATTCCTCATCTGTAGAATGGGAATGTGCTGCGAGCACGAATTACCAGAATGGATGCCTGTACCCAGCACAGAGAACACCCTCAACGCAGGACCAGAGCTGGAGCTTGTGTCTTTGCTATGATCACCACGTCCCGGTTTTTCAGCGGCGTGTAGTGGCCACCCCCCTTACGGAGACAATGTACGTTAGTAAACTGCCCCCATGGATGGACCCTTGGGGGGTTTCTGAATTTCTATGCTCATCCATGACCCTGCTGTTAATACACTCACAGATACTTTCTCCTGATGTTTTGAGAAACCAGTGAAAGAGAAGTTAACCCACCTGTGCTACCCTGGGACTAGCAAAGCAAAAGACTAATCGTATTCCCCATGGGCCGGTTCTTGAAACACTAGTAAATGTCACGTCCCGCCCGCCCGGCCCCCTCAGGCCCTGCCACGCACTAGTTACCTGGTCCTCAGTCAAGATGTTAATCACGGGGCATGGCTCCTAAGCTGAACCCTGGATCGTTTTTACTCTGCATTTATGTCAAGCCCAAGCCCCCTGCACCTTGCCTTAAGACCACCCCAGGACAGTCTTCAACCACCACGAGATTCCCCTTCTATTCTTTTCTATTTGTTTTCAAGGTATGGGTGTGCAATGTTTGATGTATACAGTGCACGTGTGTGTACGTGTGTGTGAAAATACATTTTACCATTTAAAGAGCAATAACAAAATAAATACCCCTGTAACTACCACCTAGATCAAGAAACAGGACATTCGATGTCAGAAGCGCCCACTCACATACCTGCCTCTCCCGCAGGGAGCTTTTCTGGGGGGTGTGGAGTGGAAGGAGGAGGCCTCTGGTAACGGTGCGGTCAGCAAAACACACCCCAGCCGGCTTCTGCCCGCTTGCCCCTGTGGCTCTGTGGCCCTGGGCGTTGGTTAGTTCTGAGAGCTTCAGTTCCTGACCTTTGAAATGGAAGGCTGTTTCGCAGAATAAATGGGATGCTCCTCTGGATAAACCTCGAGTCTGGTGTCCGGCATCCGAGGAGGTGCCAAAGCACAGAAGCTCTTGTTTTTATCGTGGTGGAGAGTTTTCGGACAAGGAATTCAGAAACTCGGCACTCACCCGGCTCTGCGAGCCCTGAGCCGTGGGATTCCAGGCAGAACAAGTCCTGGGCCTCTGTTTCCTCACATGGCAGAGGTAAAGACAGCAGCCTCAACAAACCTCCTTTCTTTCCAGCCCTGGCCTTGGAATTCTATTATCCAGTCAAGGAAAATGGGTTACGATAAAGCAAGAACCTAATACGAGGGCTCAGCAGATCCTTAGCTAGATCTTAGACAAAGGCAATGTGACTGGCCTAAGGTCACGTGAGCAGAAGGTCACACTCTGGTGAATAATGATGCTATTTTAAGCATTTCTGGGGACTCAGTGCTTGAGAAACACATTGACTCTGTTTAACGTGGTGATGATGCATGTGGGAATCCTTGAGCTAATGCCTGGGCACGTGATCTTTTAGTAACATCCCGGCCTCCTATGCTTCCACCCACGTCCTCTCTGCTCACACCCTGGTCCTTTGTACCCTCTGGGTCTTCTGAGAGCTGTATGGCTTCTCAGTGTCAGAGTTCAGGTGGTCAGTGTGCCTCTCTCTCCACGGGATGGAATTCTCTTTCTGCTGTGGCTCTCTGAGCTTGTCTGTCGTCACCTTGGCTCTCACTCACCCGTGAGCTGTGAACTCATCTGCTTTCTCGTTCCTCTGGGCTTAATTACCCACCTTTCTAAGGTGACCTGGCTTTCAGAGACAAATGACTCCCACATGTAGTAGACATCCACCAGTGGCCAGAAAACAACACTGGTAAGACAGAGGCTCCAAAGGAAGAGTTTACAGGCCTGGTAAGGTCTTCCTGGGGATCCAGTGATAACATCTGTTTGTCCCCAGGCCTCTTTCTTCTGCAAAGCCCTTCTCTTCTGCTCCAGACACAAGTCCCTCCTGTCAGGGAGAAGGACGACGACACACTGAAAATCTCCCTGTAAGAGGCAACAACCACAACACGTCCTGCAAAACCCTAGCTCAGTCCTGACTGCTGCCCCAGACAGTGGTGCTAAGGCAGGGAGGACTAATTTCTTTACGCCGAAGAAGGGCTGTTCTTATTACATTGCAGGAAGAGAAAAATCAGGGCGCCACTCACTGCTTCTGACTGCTTCTGGGTCCGACAGACCAAAAAGGAAATGTTTCCTGTTGACAAGAATTTCCGAGTTTCTCCCACTGGCCATGTTTACTTTTTCCTGACTTTTGTTGAAATCTCTGCCCTGGATCTCTCCCTGCGGAGGACAGGGACTTGCAATGTGAACTCACAGCTATTTTCTAACCACACACCTCCGTGAGGGTACTCGGCCTCCAACCCTTCACAGGTGTGCTGTCAGGTTCCGATCGTGGCTACCACCAAAGTTCTTTGCTTTATCCTCCTAGTTATGCCCATTAAGTCTGGGAGGGCATTTACATAAAGGCTATAACAAGACAGGAAGTCATACTTAGATGTGCACATGTACAGTCAGAGGAAGAGTAAACCATTTATTTTCCCCAGCAAGTCATCCTTTGGTGCAGAACAGTGGGCTCTGGGAACCTCTTAACACTCTGCTCTCCCTGGGTCCCCACCTCCCACTGCCCTCTGCTCCCGGTGCTGCCAAGGTCCCCGCACCTTGCTCCCCCTTGCTGTTCGTTCTCCTCCCAGGGTCCTGGCTCCATAACGAAATAGCGGCAGCAGTTACATCCTTTGGAGTCCTCAGAGGAAAACAGCTAAATGAGAGAAACGCTCCTTTCTTTGACAAGACTGTGGTGCATTACTGTTCAAATAGACTCTGTAGTCTCCTTTTTTGGGAACTGTGCCCCTAGAAAAGGATCTGGGGGGACAGAGAACCTCATGTTCCCCTGAAACTACGGATGCTGCTTATGCAATGTTCCATGCAACCTGGAACGAGGAGCGGCACGTCGTGGCGTGGAACGGGATGCAGCTTGCCCTAAGGATCATGGAAGAGGAACGGCCTTACATCAAACCAGCGCTAATGGAAGGTTACAGTAACTAGGAGAGCGTTTGTCTGATAGGTATGAAAACAAGCAGGGTTATGGTGGGAAACACCTCTCAGACCTGACATGTGCTACAAGGTGACAGAGCAAGTGTGTGATAACTGCAGATGCATTTACAAGAACTGTAGACGCTCTAGGGTATAATCATGGCTCACCAGTTGGGCGCTGAATTAAGCCATTTGGGATGAATCCCATGAGACGGTCAAGCCTTTGGTCAGTATTCACTGCTTTTGGTGTAAACCTTCGAGCTCGAAAAAGCTGTCCGTGAATCCAGGCAACACCCAAAAGGCAACAGAGGTGCCTTCGTGGGCGTGTGCTCCGCATGGCCACGCAGGGCTCCGCTTTTAGAAGGGCCGTGCGCTCGGTTTCACACTCTGCTGTCGCTGTTTGAGATGTGCCTACGTGTTCCTCTTGTACTGCGCCCCGCAAACTATGCGGCTGGTCCTGAACGCCGCGGAGAGTCACTGCATTTCCCAGACCTCGATTTTGGGTTACACTTCTTTTCCTCCCAATTAAAGCAAAATTCTGGACCATCAAAAATTAGGAACTGGACTACAGCGGCACACAGGGTGGGCCCAGAGGGAGGACTCGCCCTCCCTGTCCTGTTGCAGGGCTGTCAGGGAAAGGAGCTTGAAGGATGAGGGTGCGGGCGTAGGGCGACGCAGCTGTGCACCATCAGCTACTTCACCTGGAAATCCGGGGGCCTGCGATGCCCCACCCTCTGGTGGCAATGCTCATCCCGATGCACTTAACTGAAACTTCTCCACCTCTGGGTCTTAGAGAGTCTCTTCTGTTCTGTTCATTCGGCCTGGATTAATGGCTCTTCACTGTCTCCACAGAGCGCTGTGGGCAGGGGTGAGTGGTCCGGTGTACAGAGACACTGTCCCACAGCTATAAAGGACGTGACTAGGACAACTGGGGAAATCTGAGTGGGGGCTGTATATTACATAGCACTGTTGTATCAGGGTTAAGGTCCTTGGGTGTGACCATGGAATTTCTGGTTGTGTGGGAGAACGCCCCTCGTTCTGGGTAGACACGTGCTGAAGGATTTACAGGTGAAATTGCATCAAGTCTGCAATTTACTTTCAGATGGTTCAGAAAATAAATAAATAAATATGAACAAACATACATACATATTTACATAAAATGTATTAGCAATTTTGTAAGAGAAAGGCATGTTTGTCTTATCAGTGTTTCCCACTGAAGGGTCTAAATATGTAAGTATTTTTCCTGAGTATATTATAAAATATAATAAAAGTATAATTATATAATATATAACATGTACACGTAGATAAAAATAAGAATATACGTATTGAGAAAGAGGGAGAAGAAGAGAGAAAGCAATTGTGCCAACATGTTATCAATTGACGAAACTAGTAGAAAGGGTATATATTCTTCCAATTTTCCTTTGGTTTGAAATTCTTCTAAATAAAACGTTGGGAGGGGAAGTACACTATCTCTACCACTGAGGTTGTCATCCCGGGGAGGCAAGACGTTGTCCATGTGTCGTATTTTGGGTTTCCCCAGAAGCAGACCCTGAGATAAAGGTTCAAGTGCAAGTCCTTTATTTAGGGGGTTGCTCCTGGGGAACACCGGTGGGGAAGTAAGATGAAGGGAGGGTGTCAACAGAGAACCTTTCCTAGCCAGCCGCCTCCCACAGCAAAGGGAGCTTCATCCCACCGCGGAACTCTGGAGTTGTGTAGAACATCCCAGAAGAGAGGCGGGGGATTTCTACACCAGGGCAGCACAGGCTGGGGAGGCAGGGGCAGCCAGAGGAAACCCCCCGCCACCGCACCAGGGCTTGGCAGTGGGTTGGGTACCGGCCATGGTGAGCCTGGCTTCCCCTCCCCCATCACCCATCCATTCACTCATCCAACCAATTTCTACCTACTGTCCACCAGGGCCAGGCTCCCTGCTAGGTGCTGGGGAATTATTTAGAAGCATTAAGACAGACACAATCCCTGCGCCCACAGGGGAATGAAAACAAGTGGGGAAGACAAATAAAAGCCAGGATTCAGAAACTGACAAGAGTTGGGAGAATTGCAATCATCCACTCAGCGAATCCTCCAGCTTTCACTAAGCACATACCTTGTGCTGGTCATAATTCTTGACATGGGGATACACAGATCAGACAAGAACTGTAGGTCCTCCGACAGCTCATGGATTTTTTTTTTTGCGGTACGCGGGCCTCTCACTGTTGTGGCCTCTCCCATTGCGGAGCACAGGCTCCGGACGCGCAGGCTCAGCAGCCATGGCTCACGGGCCCAGCCGCTCCGCGGCATGTGGGATCCTCCCGGACCGGGGCATGAACCCGTGTCCCCTGCATCGGCAGGCGGACTCTCAACCACTGCGCCACCAGGGAAGCCCGGATTTTTTTTTTTTTAAAGAAAAAAATCTAATCAAATTCCTGCTGCTGCAGATGGGTGATGAGGCATTGAAATCCAGCTGCAGAGACACTGAATGGCTGCATCATTTGCATGCAGTTAGAGAAGGCTCCCTCCTCCCCTCCCTCTACCCTGCTGTGCCCAGAGCACTAACCCTGCCTGGGAACTGACCCGGCAGAATGTTCCTCTATGAACTGAATTCGCTCCCAAAACAGCTGCAGCAGAAGGGTGCACTCTGCCTCTGTTCTTGGTACCCGGCTCTTCTCGCTGGTGTGGCACCTGTGAGAACCCTGATGCCCCCCAGGGGGAGAAGGGGACCCAGGGTCCACTTAGAGACGTCACTCGGCCTCCACTCCTGCCCAGTGACCAAACGTTGCCCCCGATCACGTGAAAGTAGAGACATCAACCAAACCTGGTTCCATTCCCTTCTAAACACCAGATGAGTTATTCGTTCAAGATTCGTCATTTAACTGATGCTGGCAGAACGTTGTGTGATTTCAGCATCAAACACATCCCTCTTCCGTAACAGTGTCCGTCCATCCGTCAGGAGACAAACACAAAGACAGAGATAAGCGTGTGGCACGAGCTACAGACATCAAACCCTGGGATTTGGGGAGTTGCAGCTGTTTGCTGGAGGTACAGCTTTGAGGATTGCAGCCCTACTGTTCTAAGTTGTTTTCTTCCCAGCATGGTGTGGAATGGATCCTTTTCTTCTGGTCAAGCTTTTACTGCTTTCCTGTAATTTGGATGAGGAGGCAAACCAGCACTTTTTAACAAGAAGCCTGAGGAAAGCCACTGCGTGCTGGTTTCTGAATGGTGCCGGGCTGGTGGTGGTGGGAAAGGCAGCAGTCGGGGGCCAGCTCTGGGCAGCCCGGCCCAATTTTGTTCTGGGCTCAAAGCCCTCCTCAAAGTTTCTCCTTTCTGTCTTTGCAAACGATCTGTCTCTATTCCCATGGGCCCGGCATCTGTCTGTCCAGGCCACCCCTGATGAAGCTGGCCCAAGACCCATCACCTCCAGCCGGATGTCAGCACAAACCCTTTGCTGTGCCTTGGGCCTTGGCCTCAGCCTTGCCCCCCTCCCACCCTCCGCAAAGCAGACTTGGGGAGCCTCCTGCAATGCACATCTGCTCCTGGAGGGCTCCAGCGCTCTCTGTGCTCCTCCGCATGAAGCCCTCACTCCCTGGCATAGCCTCGATGGGCCCAAGATGCTCCATCTCCCAGCCTCATCTCCCCCTTCCTCCCCCTGGACACCCAGGCAAACCCGCTGCCTGCTCTGTCGGGAGCACATGAGACGTCCGCCCATGCCCTTCCCTCTGCCTGGAGAGGACTTCTTCCAGTCCCTTCCACTCTCCCAGACCTTCTTTTCACTGAAGCAATATTTCCTCCTCTTTCTAGACTTGCCTGGAGGCCACTCCTCCGGCTGGGCATCCCTGAGCCTTGACACTGGGGTGAGCTGCTCCTCCCACGCACCTCTGCTCCCCAATCACGGCCCCGCCTCGCCAGCAGGGCACACCTGCCTCCACGCCCACCGTGCGCCCCGGCAGAGCCGTGTCCTAGCTTTCCTGGCATGTCCCACAGAGCTCCTGGGGGGAACGCAGCCTCCATCAACGCGTGCACGATACACAGGCGAGTAAATGAATGGACCTTTGTTCGGTCCACCACGGAAATGGAGTTCTTCACCAGCGCTGGGCAGGGTGTGGGCCCTACACTGGTGACCAGCTGGTTACCAATTAAGTGTAGAAATTGAGAGTGTTTGGAAACCTTTAAAACAATTTACCTGAGAACTTTCTTGTCTGCACAACCTATTAATAAAAATGCTGGCCTTATATTTTGTATGTCTCTGTTTTATATACGCATTTTTTCTATTAACATATTTTTATGGTATTTTATGCAAGTATTGGTCTGTAGGGGATTCAAAATCTAAAAAACTGGTCTTTTACCCCCAGATCATTTGAGAAGCGCTGTTCTACACCCTTCCTGGGGTGACAAAAGAGAAATATGGTGTCTGTGTGTGAGTGTGAGTGTGTGTGTGTCCGTGTGTGTGCGCGCACGTGTGTGTGCACGCGCGGCGGGGTTGGTGGGGGGCACAGGAAAAGGAAGAATTAGAAGATAAACCTGGTTGAATTGGCATTTTCAGGGAATGCTTTTGCATAGGATGCCATCAAAAAACTTTCTCAGAATCACACAATCCAGACAATAAACAGCTCGTCAAAGAGACTCCTGAACCCTGAGCCCCAAAAGGAAGAATAAATTGCAGCTATTAAGATCATCCTGTTCGCCTAACTGACCCACACAGCCCCGTGTCACGGGGACCGCACCATCGAGATGTGTCCCTCTCACACACACTGCAAACACGAGTTTTAAATTTGTTTCCTCACTTTCCCCCAATCTGGCTTCCATTAGAGAGCTATTTCCTAAATTAACCTCTGTGCCCTCTCCAGTAAAGAATGCGAGAGATTTCCACCAACTCTCTCCTCCTGTTCCCAACACGTCACGTGTGTTTAAGAGAGGGCAGCGACTTCCTGGCGAGAAGTGGTTGGGAAGGGATCGTTCTGGCAACTGTTCTTTGAAAATTTGCCCAAGGTTTTTTCTTTTTCTTTAACGAGAGGCACCCCTTTGCTCCCCAAACGGTCTCTCACGTTGCCATCCTGAGGCCAGTGCTTAACTGACGCTAAGGAATTTCACTTGAAATCACCTTCCAAGTGCTGAGCAAGTGGAAAAATGATGTCCGCAGAGGCAAGAGGCTGTGTGTAGGGGACCAAGGTAATGGCTGAGCTTTATCTGTGTTCGTGAGAGGAGATCAAATAAGTCACCGGTGGCCCCAGCAACAGCGAGTTATCATTCTCTACACTTGTTCACAAAAATGTCAGAACACAGGGTGGTGATCATGCATCCAAAGCCCGCATTCAGTCTCCCCAGAAACGGTTTTCTCAGCTGAGGCCTCCAGAATCAGACACGCTGGGTTATTTCTCTGAAGGCAGCACTAAACACATGTTAGTGGAAAAGTTCAAGCCCCAAAGTATCATTTCAGAAACTATGAACCGAGTTTCCAACTCAGGCGTTTAGGTAAATGGACACAGACTGAGAGCTTAGAATCAGAAGCACTGCTTTTCTGGAAAGGCAGTGCTGCCATATTCCCATTCCTATATCCACAACCTGTATTCACACCCTTCTATACTCACTCTGGGCTTGGCTGTGAGATTTGATTTGAAGAGTGCTTGTGCCCTGGTGCTTGCCCTCCCCTGCTGCTCTTTGGAACCCTGAGTCTTCCATGGGAACAAGCCTGGGCTCACCGACCAAAGGAGGAAAGGCCACGTGGAGCAGAGATGAACCACCCCAGGTAAGTCCCTTCAGGACCAACCAACCTGCGTACTGCCAGGTAATTGAGCAAGGCCATCGTGCAGCCCCAGCTGAGCCTCCAACAGACCACAGATACCAGTCGAGCCAGTCCAGAGAAGAAGAACCACCCAACTGATCCACAGAATTATGAGTACCGAGCTTGTCGTTCTAAGCCAGTAAGGTGCTTTGCTACATAGCAAAGGCTACTGACACACATTCATCCATCCATTTGTCCATTTAACAGGTATTTGTTCAGTGCTTCCTGTAGGGTCACTGTGATAGGCACAAAGGCAAGTGAGCCTCACCCTGGAGCCCCTTGAAGCCAAGGATGTAGCTCATGTGTCTCCGCATCCCAGGCCTAATAGACACTGGCATGTAAGAAGTAATCAAAAACTTTGTCTTGTAAACACATAATTCGGAATAAATCCCAAGGGGAGAATTACAGAGATGAAGCTTTGAAAGTGCATATTGCTTGACTCAGCAATTCCACTCGTGAGTATTTAGCTGAAGGATATATTTTCAGGATGTGTGCAAAAATTTAATTACAAGAATGTCCTATCATAGCTTTGTTTACAGTGACTTCGTTTGATTTGGTTGAAAAGCCATTGGTTGCAATAGCACTTTGGTCTCTATGAGAATGTGGTTGAAAAAAATATTATCAGTCATGGGTATGGGTAATTGTGATCCATGGTGGGGTAGCTTTATGACCTTTTTGTATCTTTAGACACAAAATATTTAAATATTTTTTAGAAATTTCGGGGATTTTTTTCTGGTTTTTAAATTTCAAATTCCTTTTCAGTCAATCAAGCATGCTTTGGGGCTTCTAGTAATAAGAAGCAGAAAATAAGTTTTATGTCTATCAAAAGGGAGTTGGTTGGGTGGCAGCAGAAGCATAAAATGGATACTTACTGGGAATTCCCTGGCGGTCCAGTGGTTAGGACTCCGCATTCTCACTGCCGAGATAGATATGTCTCTGGAGAGAGAGAGAGAGAGAGAGATTTTTAAGAAATTGGTTCATGTGATTTGTGGGGGCTGCCGAGTTTTGTTTTAATAATTACTTTATTTATTTATTTATTTTATTTCTGGCCATGTTGGGTCTTCGTTGCCGCGCGCGGTCTTTCTCTAGTTGCGGCGAGCGAGGGCTACTCTTTGTTGCAGTGCGCGGGCTTCTCACTGCGGTGGCTTCTCTTGTTGCAGAGCACAGGCTCTAGAGCGCAGGCTCAGCAGTTGTGGTGCACGGGGCTGAGTTGCTCCGTGGCATGTGGAGTCTTCCCGGATCAGCACTTGAACCCGTGTCCCCTGCATTGGCAGGCGGATTCTTAACCACTACGCCACCAGGGAAGCCCCCTTGAAAGTTTTTATTTAGCAAACTGAACCAAGATTAATTTTTCAATCACTGGCGCACACATCATAAATTTTGAGTGTTCTGTACAAGGCAGGAAATGACTAACACTTAGGCCATTTCCATCTTTTTAGGTGATGGTCGCATAGGGTGTTTCCTTCTTAATGCAATCCCAAACAGAGTGTCATTGATGGCAAATATGAAGACATTTAAAAGTAGAAAAGTAAAAAACAAAAATCTTACATTAAAAAAAAAATAGATGATATTGGTGAAAGATACAAAACAAGTTGCAAAGTCATTCCGAGGAACGTTTTCCGTTCGCACACAAAAATCTCCTCTTTTTATAAACCTAAGAACCAAACATCTTCATTTTCAACGAATTCAACATCCTCACCACAACGACAGCTTAATCAATTTGCTTCTGGCCAAACTGGTCTTGACCAAATTGTCTGCTCTGATGGGTAACAGTAAAACGCTGGAAATGACGTAAATGTCTGACAGGAAGGTTAATGAACCATGCTAGATAAATCATGGTTTGTCAATACAACGAATGCCATGCATGCGTTTAAAGCAATGTAAATGTGCACTTACTGCAAAGGCAGTAAATGAATTCTTCTAAACATTTAAGAAAAGATTTATAGGCACAAATAAGCCCAATTTGGTTCACCACGCAGCAAACTCTAGGAATTTAACCAAGAGGGATGGACACTCTTTCCACCCACATTTCCACTGCTTATTCAGTTCATCAAACCTAGTATTTGCTAAATATTCTTTCCTAGCTATTTCAGAACAGAAGTATCAAGCGCAAAGCAAATCCACTCAGTTCCAAAATGGCAGGGGTGATTCCAAGGCTAACCCTCCCGGTCAAGTCTCCAAGAAGAAGAGGGTGACGTGTCAGCTTGCGTCAACCCAGGAACAACGCGCTTTCCTAAGAGAGATTTTAGTGTTCCACTAAACCGTGATGCCCTCCTCCTCCTGGACTTCGGTTCAAGAAAATAATTTTGAACAGCTTTATTGAGGTATAACTGCCATACAATAAACTGCACATTGATGAGTTCTGATATATTCACCCACCCATGGAACTAAAACCACAATCAGGATAATGAACATATCCATTCCCTCCAAAAGCTACCTTGTGCCCTTTTATTCTCTTCTTTTCAGCCCATCCCAACGTCCCCTTCAGGCAGTCACAGATCTGCTTTCTGTCACGGTAGGTTAGTTGGCATATTCTGGAATTTTATATTGTTGCCAGTGTCAGTAATTCCTTCCTTTTGACTGATGGGTAGTATTCCATTGTATGGATGTAGCACATTCTGTTTCTGGATTCCCCAGTGAATGGAGTTTGGGATTGTTTCCAGGCTGGGGCTGTTAGAAATAAAGCTGCTATGAACATCTGTGCACTGATCTTTGTTCGGACACAGGCTTTTGTTTCTTGTAGGTGAATACGGTAGGCCCTCCGTGTCCACGGGTCCCACATCCCCGGATTCAACCAACCGCAAATTGAAAATATTCGGAAAAGAATTCCAGAAAGTACTGAAAAGCAAAACTTGAATTTACTACAACGTGGCAACTATTCACATAGCATTTACCTTGTATTTACAACTGCTTATAGAGCATTTACATTGTATTAGGTATTATAAGTAATCTAGAGCTGATTTAAAGTATACAGGAGGATGTATGTAGGTTACATGCAAATACTATGCCATTTTATATAAGGGACTTGAACGTCCATGGATTCTAGTAAACCTCAGGGGGGTCCTAGAACCAGTCTCCTGTGGATTCAGAGGGATGTCTGTATATAGAAGTGGAATGGCTGGATCATATGGTTATGTTTAACTTTTTAAGCTGCTGTCAAACTGCTTTTTAAAGTGGTTGTACCATTTTACATGCCCATCAGCAGTGTGTGAGCATCTGGAGTTTGTTTTAAACCCAGATAGAAGTCTGCAGAAGGGCTGTCCTTTACATAAACATCTTTAAGAAGAGACGTGGGTGGACGTCGGGGACAGAACGGTTATTCGGGAACCAGCAGTGGTCCACAAGGAAGTGGGGAGGGCCAGTCTGATGGGAGAGCTGATGGGCTCTGCATCTACTCCCCGCTCTCTTTGTCCCCGCCTGGGAGTGGGTGTGGGAGAGGAGGGGGAAAGAATTCCGATGAGCTGCTTTGACGTGATGCAGTTTTGTTGGTGTCAATAAATACTTAATTAATAAACAAGTGTCAAGGGAGGCCACAAGGGAAGAGGCGCAGGGCTCAGGTTCCAAAGTGGGAGACTAAAGAGCTCATGGAGGACGGGGGAGAGTGGGAGAGCCATGGCTGGACTGACACAAGACTCTCATTTTACAAAATGCCTACAATCGGGATTACAGAGCCTTTTCATTACTGGGGAAATGAGGTCCTTAAGGATGGCATTCTCAATCCCGAGAAAACAAATCACTCTTTTCATTCATTCATTCATTCATTCATTCATTTTTGGCTGCGTGCGGTCTTCGTTGCTGCGCGCGGGCTTTCTTTAGTTGCGGCGAGCGGGGGCTACTCTTTGTTGCGGTGCGCGGGCTTCTCATTGCAGTGGCTTCTCTTGCTGTGGAGCACGGGCTCTAGGAATACAGACTTCAGTAGTTGTGGCTCGTGGGCTTAGTAGTTGTGGCTCGCGGGCTTTAGAGCGCAGGCTCAGTAGTTGTGACGTATGGGCTTAGTTGCTCCGCAGGCATGTGGGATCTTCCCGGACCAGGGCTCAAACCTGTGTCCCCTGCATTGGCAGGCGGATTCTTAACCACTGCGCCACCAGGGAAGTCCCCAAATCGCTGTTTTTAAATCTCACAGTTAAAAAGATATTTGATGTCTCTCGAGCCTGTGGACAGAGGGTTTTCTGACGGGAATCCTTGATTGGATGTTACACAAAATGGGCCAAAGCAAGAGGCTAGCTTCTCATGGCCCACCTTCTCTCCTGGGCTTCCTTCTAGGTTCTTCTGTGCCTGCAGTTTTATTTCGCTCCATCCTTGATTTCTCAGCCTCTCCCATTCACTGGAATGACTGGCTCTGGGCCCCTTGCTGGCTTCCTAGCTGCTACATCCAATAGCCTTTCTCAGGTTCACGCTCCTGCTCTCATGGAAGCACTGGGTCTTGCTGCCCGCCTCCTCCTTCCGGATCTTTCTCTTTCTAGGGCCTGCAGAACGCTATTCTCCTCCCCACTTCTCCCACGGCTGCAAGCTGACTTCCCTACAAAGCCGACCCCGAGAGGCAGATGACTGGGGGTGCTCTCTGCCTCACCTGCGGAGGGGGGTATCAGGGTGAGGGGGAAGCTGAGCTGTGGCTCAGTCTTAGCAAAGTCCTCAGCCAGCCCCCCGGGAGCTGCGGAACTGGCACAGCCATTCTGAGCTCTGAGTCGGAGTGGAAGGGCCAGATCCTTAGGGTCCCGCAGAGCGGCCACGGGATGAGGGCTGCCCCCGGAAGGAGGGGAGGCTTGGGTGAAGCTGTGTTCTTCAGCCAGAGGCCATTAAACAGCGCTCCCGGCAGCCAGGGAATCAGTCCCTTCCCTACAGGGGGATCCGGGCAGCACACGACAGCATGCACTAGACCTACCTTCCCTCCAGCTGCTCCTTCCCAGTCACGGCTGACACCTTAACCACGGCCTCAGGCTACGGCCTTCTGCTCTTCTCTATTTACAATCTTCTTTTAGTAAAACGCTACCAAGAAGAGCCAGGAAGAGCAGCTAACTCACAGGGTGCTTCCTAAGACTGCGCGGTAGGCGCTGTGCTGGGCATGGCCACTGTACTGTCCCACTGAAGTTCACAGAAACCCGATGGTGTAAGTGTAGGAAAACTCCCTTTTAACAGCCGAGGAAAGTGGCAGAAGAGTCTTCCTAAAAAAACTGTTTCTGCCGTGTCACCTCGTAGCTCGAAGACCTTTGATAACTCCCATTTAGTCAGGATAACAGCCCAGTCTCCTAAGGCCCTCCACCATCTGCCCCGAGCCTGCTTTTCTGTAATATTTCCTGTTCTACTCCTGCCAAACTGGTCCCTTTGCTAGGACCTTAACCTGGTCTGCTCCAACCTCTTCCAGACTAGCTAGGGTTAGCCGACTATGTTCACCCCTTCATTCGTCATTCATTCACTTCTTTGCTGGCTCGCTTACTAGAGACCTAAGACGCAAGGCTGTGTACCAGGCGCCGGGGACGCAGTACTGAGCGGACATGGCCCGTCCACCCCTCTGGAGCCTTATACTCTGACAAGAAACATGAACATTATTCAAATATGTGCCAAAAATCTGTCCAGTGCTAAGACGGAGCCTCAAGGTGTGCTGAGAGTTTGAGAGACACTGACAGAGAAATACCGGGGACCCCCCAGGAGCCAGGCGCTCTGTGAAGGCCATGGCTATGGCCGCTTCCATCAATCCCCCCCCCCATGTTCATATCCCACTCTCTTCCTGGGGGCCGTATCTGATCATCCCTGCCTTTGGGGCCGCCCAGCCCTCCTCTGAGCATCTAAACCGCTCAGTCACAACGCAGCCTCGCTTTCTTGTTGTAAAGCACCATCTCTCTCAGATAAATGTTAAGAGTCTTCCTGATGCTGGTTTCACTTATCTGGGGGCTCATTCTGTGCCAGGTTCTCCATACGCTTAGCACTGCTCAGTCACTGCGATAACCTCATGAAAACCCCGCTTCTTCTCATCTTCTCAACGCCCACGGTCTTCAGCTCCACCAGAAGCCGACCCTGAGTGGGGACTCCAGTACCAGTCGTTCATTTGGGAAGGAAGTCAGTAAAAGGCCTGGGAGCGAGCAAGTTAGCCCTGTGGGAAAATGGAGCTGGATCCCCTGGGGAATTTCTGGGAAATGGTGCAGAATGCACACACCTCAGAGTCATCGTACCCAACGGGGAGGGAGTTGGGGTACTTATTCACCAATTCCATCAGACATGGGTTGAGAGCCGTGTGGGCAGTGGGGGGCGGCATTAATTCCTGGGCACTTCTGGCCCCTTCGAGGGCAAATAAAATGGTCATGAGTAGCTAAAGTCCCTGCATGAAGGAACACAGGCCCTGGGGTGCCCTGAAGCGGTAAGGGCATGGGACCCATTGCTCCCATATTATAGATAAGGAAATTGAGGTTTGGAGATGCTGGCCCGAGGTCACAGGACCAGAACTATCAGCACCAAGAGTCTTTCTGGCTCTGAAACAACCTAAAATGCCCCTGAGAGGCATCATCTCGTCTTATCCTTCAGTAACCCTTACTGCTCTTCGCACAGGCTAAGAACCCAGAGGAGGTTCCACGACGGCTTCCTGATTGATGAGCCTTAACGACAAGAAGCTTGTTAAAACCACAGAATAACAAGCTCTAAATGTGCCTCCTTCCTTCCTAAGAGCAGGTTTCTTGTCCCCGTTTCCGAATAAGCTCCTGCGCATCTCAGATCCCTTGTCGCTGCATCCCCTCCGAGGCCTTGAAGTGTGAAGACAGGGAAACCGAGGAACGTGCTCCTTGCCGGCATCCTCTTGTGAAGCAGAGGCCAGCGCTGGAGTTGCTACTCCTGGGCCTCCACCGAAATCCAAATGCCCAACGAATCCTTTTTTCCCCTCCATGAAATTCCCCTAACTCGATTAAAGAAAAAAATCAATCCATTTACATGGTAACAGGAAAGGACAGGGTCATGTTTAAAATATTCCCCTATCTGTACCAGAGGGCACGGCCTACACGCTTCAAGAGCGCAGCCAAAGGCCCTGGGGATTTGTTTCTCTTTCCCTGACCCGAGAACTCTGATCTCTCACTTAACCTCTGACCTCTTCAATTCAGATAACCAGGGAACTGGCAGCTGGGGCTGGGGGGGGCGGGTGGTGCTCAGAATGCCACCCTGCTCTGCCTCGGGCTCCTTCTGGCCCTGGAGACAGAACAAAGGGAGGCGGGGGCCCCACAAAGCACTCCAGCGCCCGAGAAGCCGGCTCCCAGGACTGCGGCCAGTCCTGCAGGGACCCTGCTCCGTAATCACTTCCCCACCAGGCCCTCCACCCGGCGGCGCAGGGGCCGCCTCATTACAGCTAATGCCGTTTAGAGCCTGCTTTGTGCAGGGGAAAAAAGCATCAAGCAACACGAAGCCCTTGCTTTGCCTCCATCCTCCAGACAGACTGAAACAGGCTTCACCCAAGCTCCATGACCTCCCTGCCAACCCAAATAGGTCTTTTTCCTTCTCTTTTCTTTTTCTTTTCGACCTCAGGCTTCATTTAAAACAGGTCCAGAGCCTGAATTTTTAACAGCAGCTACTTAGAGGTGGGTATGAGCCACTTGTGTGAAATGGAATCATCTGTCTTTATTAAACCATATATTTTCATTCTGCCGGCAAAGCTGGGAGAGGATTTTCATCCTCTCTGGTGTACTCCCCAGCGCAGCTGCATGGGACGCAGAGCGGCACATCCAGCCCTCCAAGCCCTAGCTACTCCACTCTCATCGCACCGGCTGGGGCTGCGTCCAACTCTCCGATACAGCCCCAGAAACAATGCACTTGAAAGACCCCGACGGCCAAAAATCACTTCGAAATGAGGGGTCCCTTCTCTCCCACTCCACAGCCCCACCTCGTCACTCCCCCAGGTTCCCAGCTCTGTGGCTGCTCCCCGAGGAGACCTGCTGGCGACCTGGCAACTCAGCAGTGACCACCGGGGTCGGTCGTGCCCCAGGGCTGATGACTAAATCTCTGCTCTGGCAAGAAGCTATTTGCTGCCCGCTAGACAATTAGACGTCTTAGTGACAGACATGTCTTTGGAGCCTCCAGCTCCCAGATGCATGTGGGGGGGCCTTTTATTTATTCATTCATTCATTCACTCATTTATTCTTTCAGCCTCTTAGAACAGTGCCTGGCACTTAAGGACAGCCCGTTTGCAGCTGCCGTTCGTATTCACAGCCAACATTTACCAGGGGCCTCCTACTACGCGCCAGGGAGTGGAGATGAAATAAGACCCAGGCCCTGCCTTCATGGAGATCATGCCATCCAAAGGCACTTTTCCACCCAGCCGGCCGGCACGTCAGAAGCACCTGGTGAGCTTTTACAAAACGCTGATGCTGGGTCCCAGCTCCAGAGATTCTGCTTTAACTGGCTGTGGAGTTGGGGGTGGGCAGGTCTGCATCCTAAAGGCCCCCCAGTTGTTTCTCATGCACAATCACAGCGGCGAACATGGCTCTCTGGAGGGAAGGGCAGGCAGCACAGCTAACCCCAGGGTGAGGACGGCAAGAGCAAGGTGCTATGCCTACAACTCTGCCTGGGGGCTGGAAGGCTTTCTAGGGGAGCTGAGACCTAAAGCCATGAATCACCATGCGCTGGGCCCAGGTACCGGAAGAGGAAAAGGAGGAGAAGATTCCAGGAGATGCGAACAGCACAGTTCAAGGCCCAGAGTGAAGATGGGGACAGGCAGGGGCTGTCATCCACATAAGGGGTTTGAACCGTGCCCAGGAGCGCTGGGGAGCAGAGGAGGGAAATCATTACGTCTGCACCTTAGAAATCTCCTTCAGCTATAGAGTGGATGAAGGCAGCCAGAAGGAATCCAGGTGAGAAATGACAGTGGCCTGAACTAGGGAGGTACCAGTCTGACTCAGTTTACTGCCCCCAGGAGCACACCCTGAGAGACAGCACAGGACAGACATCAGAGTTATCCCGCCTAAGGAAGCTGGGGCATCTGCCCGCCAGCTCCTCTCTGGCACTGGTCCAGGGCTGCTCCTGGGAGGGGTTGACCCCCCCGCATTCTAACCTGCCTACCTCTCACCCCCAAGCATGCCGCCGGCCAAACAAAGCTCCCTGGCAGAGTCCCAGGCGCTTGCAGTAGGAAGGCAGCCGCGTACCCGGGACGGTGAGAGCCAAGAGGATACACACTCTGCGGCGACTAGGTCTTTACGCAGTGATTGAGGGGATGAAAGACTGAGGCCAGTCACTCCTGGGACAGGCTGGTGAGCGTGGTGTGATGGATGGTGGGGATGGGAATGAGGCGGCAAGGAGAGACGCCAAAGGGGGGAGGGCATGGCCAATCAGAGGCGAAGCTGGAACCCCAGGGGGAGATCAGCACAAACGAAGGCGGGTGCCAGACAACAGCCCCGTGAGTGTCCACACGGGGCAGGGCTGTGGGACGCGGCTGTTTGAGCCTCTTGGACTTTTGGTTTCCAGGACACAGCAATCTGCACTATTCGTAGAAGTTTAGGCTATGGACCCAGGAAGATGCCTCGCTGGCTACTCGGAACCCAGCTTTAATTCTGGCTCACCCCCAGCCCTAGCCTGTGCCTCCTACCCTCTTCTCTCCCCGTGATACCATCTCTGACCTCATCCCTGGTTCGTTTATTTTCTTTGTCTCCCCTGTCCTGTTAGCTGCTGTGTTGGTTGTGAATTCTTTGGGGGCCAGGAAAAGAAATCCATTCAGACTAACACAAGTCCAGGAGGCCAATTTACTGGAAGGATACAAGGGCTGGGGAAGGAACTGAGAGCAGGAAAGGCAGTCAGGCTCCCTGCGGGTACAGAAGCAGGGACCATGAAGACCCCAGGAGTAAAGAGAAGGCCTTATCTCATTTTTTTTTCCCTGAGGTCACAATGACTCTTATCTTTCCCTCTCTGTTCATCTGTTTCATCTCTCACTCTCGTTCCTTTCTGCTACCTCTCCTCTGCTATTTCTGCCTAAGTGAGCACGTGGCCACTCCAACCTGTGCGTATTATGTGGACTCTCAGTTTAAGCCAGTGTAAGTGAACTTCAGTCTTCAAGTCCTGATTCTCAGAGGAGACCTGGTTGGTAAGTAAGAGAGGACCCAACTCAAACTGGCTTCAGGAAAAAAGCAAATTTATGGGCTCAAGTACCTTCAAGGTGAAGTGTAGGGCTGCAGGCATAGCTGGATCCAGGGGCTCAAGCTCTTTCACTGGGAAGTCCAACCCTCAGCACTATTTTGCTGTGTATCAGTTTCATTCTCAGGCAAATTCCCTCTAGGTTTAGATCCTCCAGTTTAGCAGTCTCAGTAGAAAGAGGGCTTCTTTCTACCAGAAGTTCCAATCAGATTCCTAGGGTTGACTTTCACTGAGCCAACCAGGATCAAAACCTCACTGCTGAACCCTTCACCCTGTCCAGTGGATGCTGATTGGTCAGACCAGAGTAACATGGGCACCCGGGTACCAAATGGACTAGGAATGGGAGGAGGACGTTTCCCCAAAGGGAAATGCGATGCTGGTATCAGGAGGAGGAGACGTGAACGTCGGGAGGCAGAAGTAAACAACCCTCATGGCCATGGGGTGACACCACCCCCCTTCTGCCTTCCCCGGAGGGCTCGGAGCAAGGCGGTTTCCTTATGACACAGGGAGAACCAAAGCTGTCGCCAAACGCTACTGTCATTTCACCTGAGCAATCTTTCTGAAATCTGCCTCAGTCTCTCCAAGGCCCAGGCACCAGCCAGGGCTGATCTGGCTGTATGTGCTCTTACAGCCATTAGCATCGTGAAAATACTGCACTGCTGCCACGTCTGCTGTTAAGTATCCGCTAGCTTGAGTCCCCAGCTCCCCGCACTCCACCCCCACCCAGGCCACCCAGCCCCCTCTCCTGGTACCCCCAGACTGCCAGGGTCTAGCGACTAAGGAGCTAACGCTGAGCACAGCAGGGGCACCGAGATGTTGCTCCAGCCCCTTCTGACTGGTTGATCTCAGGACCTACCAGGTGTCCCATTGCTCAGGGGCCAGTAGTTAAATATTTCAAATACCACCCTGCTTCTAGCAACAGCTTCCTATCTGTTCTCCTTCAGGCCACTCTGTCCCTCAACCCCACCGTCCACCCTTCAAAGAGCCGCCAAAGAGCTTCCTACACCCCAATCTGAGCTACCCACGGGCCTGCTTATCATCCTCCAGTGTGTCAAGTCCTAAATCCCTAGCAGGCCTCAGCCTGCCCCTGGGAATCTGGGCCCAAAGCCTTCTTCAGCCTCATCTTCCCAGCCATCCCCACTCAAGCTTCTGGCCTTTCCACAGGGGCGTGCCTCTTCATGCCTCGTGCCCTCGCCCGGGTGGTTTCCTGCATCTGATAGTGTTCACCCAGATCTTTACAGAGGGCCCAGGACGTGTCAGGCACCGGCCTGGAGTCGGAGGAAAACAACAGGACAGAGAGATGCTGTGAGCTGTACACAGAGCAGCTCAGCCCTGGCGGGGGTGGGTGGGTACTTCACTGCAGCCCGAGGAGCTCCCCAGGGGAAGATTCCTGGAGGATGAGCAGGAGGCTCTGAGGTCTGGGTCACGGGGATGAACTTCAGGAAGCCACCCTGCTACGCTGCGATCCCACAGATTCCAGAGCTCTGGAAATCAGCTGGGGCACACCTCCCGTTTACCGAGCGCTCTCCCCTGTGCGTGCGTGGCCTGCGCTGACCCCTTCCGTGCATGATCTCACGCAGGCCTCGCCTCCACCCTGCGAGGTGAGGCTGTGCAGAAACCGCAGCCCAGAGAGAACAGTCGTCCAGCTTGCGAGCAGCAGAGCCGCAATCCCAGCCCAGGCTCCCTCAGCGCTGGTCACCACCCCGTCCCTGCTCCTGTTTTGACAAAAGCGTCTGCTCCATGCCCATCGTCAGAAGACAGAAGCGTCTAAGAGGACTAAGAAGAATAATCTGGCTTCCCCGTAAACCTGCAGGGGCGATGGGCTGGCCCACCTCAGAGAGCCAGTGGCCCTGGGACGGATGCAGCTTATACACAGATAAATATGGTAGTTCTTCCCCCCACCCCCGCCACCCCCAGCAGTAGCGGCAGCATCAGGGATATGAATTGTCAGAAGCTGTTTAAGGGCCTGTGATGGAGATGATCTGTGATAAGCTGCTCCAGTGAAATAAAGGCCAACAGCTGCCTGCTTCCACGTCAGCCGCTGCACTTTTCTAAAAGGCGCCACCCCACACACACACACAACCCCACCCCCAGGAGGCAGGGAGCTCTCTCCCCGCGCTTTACGGGAGGGAGATCCTACTCAGTGACAGATGAGATGTTGAGGACTAAGGCCGAGGGCGTCAGAAAGTGCAAGAGCTAGGGCTAAATGTGTCAGTTTCCTCTTCTTTGTGGGCAGGGTCTCAATTACGAATAAGAATTTCATGGAACTCAGGATGGAAAGGAAGGAGGGATTGGGGAGGCTCAGCCCCGCCCCAAGTCAAAGCACGTGCATTTCCTAGTTTCATGTGAAGCAGTTTGCACAGAATCAGCTCTTTCATCTGAAATCCCTTCATTCATTCATTCATCCATCCATTCGTTAACTCACTTACTCATTCCTTCAACAAATACGAAATGCAGAAGAGTGTGGGCTTTGACAGTTGACAGATGGGTTCACTGGGTTTGGCCGCTGACTAGCCATGACTTCAGGCAACTCACCTGTACCTTTCTAACCCTCCGCATGCTAATACCTACCTCGCAAGATGACTTGAGGGTTACTGAGATAATGCCCACCAGGGCCTGAGCCCAGAGCCTGGCATGTACAAGTAGGCAATGGCTGCAATGCGCCAGGGAGCCGAAGAGGTGTTAGTAGGGTTTCAAGGTGAAATCACAGAGCGCCTTAAGGAACCCACAGTCTAGGACACGAATAACTACGCCGTAACGAAGATGGCATTAATGTTATAAGAGGCAAGAGACCTCTTCCCATTCAGAGAACAAGGAAGACTCAAGGGGATCGATCAGGAGTGACATTCGAGCAGAACCTTAAAGGCTGGGTAAGGAGAAAGGGGCTTCCCGGGAGGAGGGGGCCATGCAGACAAGAATATGCCTATATTCTTAGGACCTTGCTAGGCCAAGTATGGCTCACAGGCAAGCAGGGTGCTTGTTCGAAATTCAGACTCTCAGGCCCACCCCAGACTCACTGGATCAGAATGTGCATTTGAGCAACAAGGAGGTACAGGTGCAGATCACAGTTTGAGGAGCTCAGGGTAGACATCTCTGACCTCTGTGAAATGCCCTTGTGGCAAAGAAAGAGGAAGAAGAGATGACCTCCCTGTGTGTTTGGGCTGATGACAAGGGAGTACAGACGTGCCTACACTAGGCCCTTGGCTGGGGCGTGCCTCCCAGAACCAGGGGCCCCTAGGAGCAGAGCCCCAGAGGCACCTGGCACTTAAGTGCTTCAGGCCAGAATGTTCTCTGGAGCCGCATGTGAGCCTGTTGCCCCCTCGGGGGCAGGGTGCAGTCCTGGCCACTCACCCTCTCATTCATTTATCCCACAGGCATTTGGGGGCACATTTACGAGCCAGACGCCGTGCCAAGTTCTGCCCTAGTGAAGGTGCACACCTTCATGCAAGTCCCCTGCCCTCTTGGGCCTCAGTTTCTCCACTTGTCAAGTCCGGCTCGTGTGAACTGATACCCCACAAACACTTCTGTTCCCCTCCCTGTCTCTCCCAGCGCTTCCTTCTTTCCTCTGTGCTACTCCCCCACTTCTCTTCACACTGGTGTCCATCCCTGTAGCCTGGAGACTCCCCAAACCTCTCTTAGACTGGGGTCTCAGAAACAGACCCCTAAATGAGGATTCAGGTGAAAGTGACTTAGGAAGTGGGGGTAGTGGGAAACAGGACTGGGATGGAGGGGCTCCATCCTGCAGGGGAGTGTAGAGCCAGTGTGGGTCACACTGCAGAGCTGTCCCTGGACCAGGACCACGAGGGTAGGGGAGCCAGGTGGGCCATACATTCCCAGGGACTTCCAGCTCTACCTTGGCACGGACTAAGGGGCTCCAGCAGCCTAAACACAGCCCATGAGTGAGTGAGTTGGTGAGGGCTCAGGTGCAGGCTGGGGAGATGTGGTGCAGGGAGTATTGCAAAGAGATCCAGGGGGTAAGAGTGGAGTGCTGACAGCATCCACTACACTAATTATAGACCACACTGAACTGAGGTCCTTAAGACGTCGTCACCATCGTCACCATCACCATCGTTAGACTAAACCTCTCCTCCATGGAGCACTTACCCTGTGCCAAGCACTGCCCTACACAGTGACCGCACAGTTGCTCATTCCACTGAGGGGACGACTCTCTGAGGGCTTTTCAGCTTTCCTAACGTCCACCCCACCCACAGCCCACACACTGCCACTACTGCTTTGATCTTTCCTGTTATAAGCAAAACCATTAACATGTATGGAGACTGCAGACACGAGCTACAAAACCGGCATGCAGAAAAGTCTCAGGCAAGCCAGAGCACTTGAAGAAATCTTCACCCCACCCCGTCTCCCAGACCTTCCTTCACTGCCAGGGTTTTGATAATTATCTGGAAGACAGAATGATTTCACTTCCCAAGCACTTGCACTCAGACTTTCCATTGGTCCTTTTGTGTGCCTGGAAAATTCTGTGCAGCACTGGAGATACACAAAATCGCACAGACTGAATTTTATGGTGATTTAAGGCATTTTTCAAGGGTATTTTGGACTCTACATGGTATCCAGCTGACTTTAGAACCTAACCCTGTGTTAAAATGTACGTCTGTAGCACAGTCAGTATTTTGAGGCTGTGACACAGAGAGGGCATACAACCTGCTTGGGGTCACACAGCCTAACCAGGGAGGTGGCAGGATTGTAAAGTGAGACCACACGGGTACCAAGCCTGTGTTCTTGATCGCAGGGCCACGCTGTGCCTGATGCAGAAGAAAGAGGAGCATGCGGTGCTTTCTGGAAGCCATGGGGTGCTTGGTCACTGTGGACAGCGCTCTGAGCAGCTCCTGGCTCTGCCCCTCCTTGGCCCCACAGAGAGGAGATAATCCCTCATCCATCTTTTTACCCAGCCTCCTGTGGTCCCTATTTGCAGCAGCTGCCTGACACCACCTCTGAAAGATGTTTAAGACTCTGCCAACCCGGTGTTTAATGCATGCAAAGCCTTTTCTAAAGAAGTCACTTAAAAAGATTATAGAGGACAGGATCGCCCCTCCCGCCTCCAGCTTAGGAAGTCTTTGCAGCTGGCCTGGAGCTAAGCAAGGAAGCAGAGTCTTTAGCAGCCTGAAAATAAAGTGAGCCTTCATTTGAGAAATCACTCAGAATACCAGCTGAGGGCTCCATTCATTGGTTTGTTCAGTAACTATTTGCTGCGCGCGGACCAAGTGCAAGCACTGCTCTGGGCACTGGAACAGACTGCGGACGTGGTACCTGCCCTGCTGGGGCTTACGTTCCAGGAGAAAGTCCCCACTGTCAGGAACCCCACCTTCCCACATGCTTCCCTCACAGTAGGGGTTCTCTCTCCTGCTCTCCCCTGAGAACAGCTCAGATGCCTTTTCTCTCCCATAGCATTTTGGGGAAGCAGGTAAGGTTCGATCCAGCCCCAGGGAAGGAGCCAGTCTGGTTTCATTTCTTTTTCTCTTCAGCGTCTGCTCCCTCCTCTTCCCTCTCTGGATGGAAGAAGAGGGGAGAAGAGGAGAGGATTAAAAGGTTAGTGAGTGGACAGAAGAATAAAAGAAGAAAAATAGCTGCGGGTGAGAGGAGGGGAAGGGAACAGAGGAAGGTCCAGGCTGACAGCACTCTGGCCAACCAAGCGATGGAGGGTGGGCTGACCATGCAACCACAAAAGGCCTGGCCACCCCCTCCCTTGTGCCAAAGCACTGCAGGCACTGGAAGGACCAGGAAAGGAGGAGAGGACTGATGGACAGGAGGTGACTGAGGAGAAACATGACCTAACCTTGCAGCTGCATCCTCCAAGGTCACCAATCTGCTCAGGTATTTTAAAAAATATGAAACAACCATCTTTCCACGTTTGTCAGCGCCCTAAGGCAAGAGTCAGCAAACTCTAGCCCATGGGACATATCTCACCCACTGCCTGATTTTGTAAATAAAGTTTTATTGGAACCCAGCCACGCTCACCTGTGTATCAGCTACGGCGGCTTTCACGCTGCCGTGACAGGGTTGAGTGGTCATAAGGGAGGCTGGATAGTCCACAAAGCCTAAAATATTTACTAGCTGGCTTTTTGCAGAAAAAGTTTGCCAACCCCTGGGTGTTATTTCTAGGATCTCCAGCCTTCAGAGTTCTAAAATTACTTAGCAGTTCTTCAGTACTTCCTTTAAATTCACTCATCAAATATTTATTAAAGCTTACTGTATTAGAATATTCTCCTTTGGTGGCAAGTGAGCTCAAGTGGGCTTAAGCTAAGAAAGAGGGAAAGGATTATTGTCTCTTGTAACTGAAAAGCCCAGGGATTGGGGCAGGTCAAGTGTAGCCGATCCCAGAAGCTCAAACTCTGACATCATGTCGGTGGCCAGGAGGGACTGGCTTCCAATCAACGCAACACGGGAAAGGTGATGAGATGTCACTTCCACGATGAGGTTACAAGAGCCTGTCCCCTCCGTCTTGCTAGCAGACTCTACTGCCTTCTCTGCTTGCGTACTTTGATGATGCCGAGTGCCATACTGGAGAGGACATTGCTTTTTCCACCCGGCAAAAAAGGGAGGGTGGCCTCCGGCCAAGAGGCACCTAGAAAGTGACACCCTCAATTAAACAGCACTTCAAAGGACTGAATTCGGCCAACAAAAACGTGAGCTTGGAAGTAGATCCTTCCCCAGTCAAGCCTTCAGTTGAGACCCCAGCCTTGCATGACACCCTGAGGGCAGTCTGGTTCCCCAGGATGACCATGTAGCAAAGCACCCAGCTAGCCTTTCCTCCCAGAGCTTTCCCTCTCTGTGGGGGGCTTTCTCTCCAGAGAAGCTCAATGAGGAGGAAGCCGTCAAGGTGGTGGTCATTTGTTATGCAGCCGTAGACAATGAATACATTGCCTAATCCCTGAGGGAGGCTGGTAAGATAGTTTTTAGCTTGGCATGTTGCCATCACCAACTAGACTGCGATTCTGTATTTTACAAAGAAGAGAATATATTATTGGGACAGTAGCAGTTATTCACAGAAGCTATGGAGGTATTTATTCCTAGGGGGAGAGGCTGGCATCCTGGATTAGGGCCACGGCAGCAGGAATGACAGGTAGTGATTGGATTCCTGGTTCCTTCTTTCTTTTAGAAGTCACTTCCTTTCACTCAGTAACCATCACCTATTAGCAATTTGCAAGGTCCCCTTTGTCCCCTTATCCATGACCTGGTTCCCACACAAAGTTCCTAAACAGAAGCTCAGATCAGAAACACAGTCGTAGCAGGAAGACAGACTGGACACAAAAGCCACTGGCTAGTTCACAATCACACATTTCCTCTCCTTCCATCCTACTGACCTTGCTACTTGTGGGATCTGGTAGCAAAGTGAAATCTATTTCCCGGGGAGTGGAGAATGTCTGTGACCCCAGATGCAGAAATAAAACTTACCCTTTAAATTGTCTGCAGAAATGAAGAGAAACGCTGGTCCCTTTATAAACGTTTTAAATAGAAACAGGACAGATTTGGGGGTCTAGACATGAACTTTACGGTTAAAAATCCAGCTAGCCCAACGCTTCTAAGTCTTCACTTGGGGACTTTGGAAAAGGCATAATTTTAAGTGAGGCCGAATTTATGAGCATTGTAGTTATAGCAACAGACACTTCAGCTTCTGGGAGGCAGGTCTATGAGACTGTTACATAACAGTCAACTTCGTGGTGAAAAAAATGTGGGAACACCAAGGCTGCTAAAGAAACATATATAACGGGACCCAAAGAAAAGGAGATGGCGGGCAAGAGGAAGAGCAGTGAAGGCTGGAAAGGCTTTTTCAAAGAACACGAGGAATCTTTTTGCGAAGGGACAGAGCTTCATTCTGCAGGCCCGCTGCTGCCAGCTCAGGCGTGCAGGAAGAAACTTATCAGACAAAAGAGCAGACAAAAATATGGAGGCAGCACTCGGGGGCCAGCCAGGTGGAGGATCAACAAACAACAGAAAACACACGGACTGTGGAAGGAAGATCTATGGGTCCAGAGAAGGCCAAAAGGAAGACCCTGGCCATTGTAAGGGGGCTGTCAACCCTGTTTTCTCCGCTGATCTCGCTGGTCCTGAGGCATTTCCTATCCTGGTGAGCCTTTTCCTCGGGACGCAGGAAAGCCAAGGATTCATCTCCCCCAGACTTCAGCAATAACGCTTCCTGCCATATGAGCCTAGTCTCCAGATTGGTAGGAGATCGGAATTTCAGGGCTGTTAGCGGGACAGAAGAGCCTTTAGAATCAGGCAAGAGGGAGGGTCTTGCCTGGCCCCTTGATTTAAAGGGCCCCTCTGGCTCTCCCTTGGCCTTGTGCCTCCCCACATAGCGCCTATGGGACCAAGGGGCTGTGCCCATGTCTGCCTCAGGCCCTGCTCCTTCTAGATGCCCCTGTGGGCTCCTGAGACACCATAATTTCCTACCCAAGTGGCCCTGATCCTGTCTCCAGGACGCGAGGGCACTCCTCCTCTTCTTTCGTCCCCGGGAGACCAAACCTCCCCACCAGTGTGCACACCCCAAACCTGAGAGGTGACTGTTTGCAGGGAGCTGGGGACAGAGCAGGGATACACAGGCCGCAGTATCCACACGCGAGAGAGCCAGTGGGGCTCTTCTTCATGATGAACGACGGGACCAAGGCTGCAATGGGAGACTAGTGGGTGGAGGCCAGGGGCATGGAACACTGAGGATCCGAAGGAATCTAAACGCAGTCCTGTCACCGCAGGGCGTTAGGAAGGTATCTCTGTCAAGGATGGAGGGAAGAACATAGTTTACATAACACGTGAAATACCTGGACGTAGCATACGTGGACCCCCGTCCATACTCGTGCTCCAGCCCCACAGGATTAGGGGCCCAGCCTGAACGCACAGCTGGCAGCTCTGCTCTGCTCCGCTGCCTTCACCCTGGCAGGAGAAGGCAGGGCAGCTGGAAGTGTGAAACCCTGTCCCACTGTAAGGCCAGAAACTGGAGACTTTTGAAAACTATAAAAACCAACGAAAATCCACTGGCTCCTCTGCTGGGGTGACCGGGCCGATTCTTCACAGGCATTCCTCACTGCACGAGGCACACGGTGGCTGCAAGGAGTCATTACCCTGCTTCTGACACGCGCCCGGCTCCTCCATCGCCTTCAACCATCCCCTTCCCCGCCCCCCCACACCCCCTCCCCCAGCCGTCCTCTCTGAGCTGGTTCACACAGCCCACGCAGAAAGCAGTCTCTTGTCTTGGCCTCAGATCCTAGCAAGAAAAATCAATAGCAGTTTGGCCCCCGGCCAGCCTCACGTCACTCTGGACAGGCTCGTCTTATATGCCGTCCACCAGATGAAGCCAGGGCGCCACAGCCTTCAGACAGCAGGAAGCCCAAATCCTCTTCCCGGTTGACCCTGGCACAGCCTGATTTCCCACCTCAGGGACCTGCTCTGGCCCCGGGTGCCCCAGCCAGGCCGCGTCTCCAGCCCAAGGGACAACCCAGCCCTGCCTTTGGCTGTCAGTGGGCGTAGCCGTGACCCCGGCTTGAGCTTGCTAAACGAACGGGCTGGGCCTCTGGCAGTCCATCTGCACGTGGGCTGGGACCCGCCCTAAGGGACCACAGAGCTGGACCCTTAAGTTTGGCCCCATAACAGAGCTTCGATTGTTAAGGAGGGCGTGTAGACCCTGGGGTCTGTTCTTATGTTTCATATTCCAGCCTGGAGTCCCAGGGACTTGTGTCAGTGCTAGGTTAGAAGGGAGGAAGGGCAAAGACGGCAGGGGGAGAGAAAAGATTTCATGAAAACTCCATAAGGCTTCTCTGAGGGGGAATTGTTTTTAAGCCTCCTTTCTCATACCTACTTCCCTCGGGAAGACACAAATTAATAACAACAGCTTTCAGTCAGGGCTGACGCTGTGCCAGGCTGAGCTAAGAATTTGGTTCCACTTTTGCATTTACCTTTTACCACTACGACCTTACAAAACAGTACTTTTTTTGTCAACTACACGTTGTGGAGGAAGAAACCGAGTCACAGAGAGTGTCACCCAGACAGTAGGTAACAAGGGCAAACCAGGGTTGAACCTGGCCAGCCTGACGACCGCCTCTGGCTCTTAACCACTGAGCCATACGGCTCTGATTGGTCTGTTCGAGAACCTGCTCGGATCAGGTCTGCAGTGGAGTGGGGTTATAACGCATTAAAAGATCAAGACACAAATGTAGCTCCGATCTTCCTTTCCTTCCATGTAGCCAGGATGTAAAAAAATATCACACCTGGGTATCTGCAAGTGGGGGAAATTCAAGGAAGCAGAGCTCACCAGTTGCTCTGGTTTGAGACCTAAACATCTGAAACCTAAACAGTGTGCCCCCCCAAATCTGCATCCACCTGGAACCTGAGAATGTGAACTTATTTAGAAGTAGGGTCTTTGCAGATGGAATTGGTTAACATGGGGTATCACAGTGGATTAGGGTGGGCCCTAAACAAAATAACCGGTGTCCTTGTAAGAGAAGAGGACACTCAGAGGTACACAAGGGGAGAAGCCCTCGTGAGGACAGAAGCAGAGACTGAAGTGACGCAGCCTCCAGCCCAGGAATGCTAAGGATTGCTGACAACTTCAGGAGCTGGGAGGAGGTGAGAAGGCAAGGAGGGACCCTCCCCTACCGCCTTCAGAGGGAGCGGGGCTCTGCCCAGGCCCTGATGTCGGACTTCTGCCTTTAGAGCTATGAGAGAACAAGTTCTATTGCTTTAAGCCACCCAGTCTGTGGTCATCTTTCTATGGTAGCCCTAGGAAACGAATGCACCAGTTAAAAAGAAATAAGGTGTTCCATGTGGTCCAGTTAAGCTACTAGACTTGTCTGTGTTGCAGTTTGGGGCCCAGCTACCGAAAAGTGTGACTTTGCCTCCTATCAGCCATCATTCCACGTGCACATGTCTCTCTCGGATTGGAGTGCAGTCATCATTTTTTGGCTGCTCAGAATCCATTTTTCCATCCTAGCCACACCCATGTTTCTTTGGGGGGGATTATGTTTTCCTTGATGCAGGGAAATGCCTGGTGACCACCTCTCACTACAGAACTCAAAGGGACAGGCGCCCCCTCTCCCTCCCCTAATGTAGCCAGAGAACAGGCCCACTGTGTAAGCTCAGTCGGGTGGATTTCCTTTCCTGAGTCGCTGCATAATGAAGGATCAAGAGCAAGGCCACCTAGTGCAGAGCGGCGCGCTAACACAGTTCCTGCTCGGAGACTGCCGCTGTCATTCGTGCCGCCGGTCTCTTAAGTTGCCTTGCTTCCAGCCCATGTCCAAGTCTTATCCTTTGGCCCAGAATCCATTTTCTTTTTTCTTCTTTTTTTTTTTTTTTGCGGTGTGTGGGCCTCTCACTCTTGTGGCCTCTCCCGTTGCGGAGCACAGGCTCCGGACGCGCAGGCTCAGCGGCCATGGCTCACGGGCCCAGCCGCTCCGCGGCATGAACCCGTGTCCCCTGCATCGGCAGGCGGACTCTCAACCACTGCGCCACCAGGGAAGCCCCCCAGAATCCATTTTATGTTCTAACAACATCCAGACTTCCCTTTGGAGAATTACCTTCCATCATTCTGTGAGCACCTGCTCTATGTCAGCTAGAGTTGATTTCTGTTGCTTGCAACCAAAAACTCTAACCGATATACACGAGAGACTGATGGAGAGGGACGCTTTAGTCTAAGGCAAAATTTAGATATTTTGGGCCCCTTCGGACAAAAACAAAAAGTAACCTAATACTATACAAAGTTTTCTGAATTCCTGTACCGCCGAGGGGAGTGTAAACTCATACAAAAACTTTGGAAGCCTTGCCAACCTTAGTAGATACCAAGTTTAGATACTAAAACTGAATACACGCATAGCTCATGACCCAGAAATTCCACTTATTCAAACACACACATCTAACAGAAATGCATACGTTTGCATACATATGTTCACCAAAAGACATGTACAGCACAGCAATACCATTCATAATAGTCCAAAACTGGAAACATCCAAACATCCATCCACAGTAGAATGGATAACTAAATTGGGTTACATTCATACAATGGCATACTACACAGAAAGGAGGATAAACTGATAAACTACACCTATACTCATTAATATAAATATATACCACAAACATAATATTGAAAGCAGAGTTTTAAAAGTCTATGGTTCCTATTTACATCAAGTTCAAAAACAGGCAACATGAAACTACAGCATTAGAAGTCAGGATAGTGATTACCCTTACGGAGAGGGTATCCTTATTAACTACTGGAAGGGGACAAAAGGAAGATTCTATGGTGCTGGGAAGGTTCTGTTTCTTGGTCTCCGTGCTGGTTACATGGTGGGTTCATTCTATGAAAAACCCATGGAGCTGAACACTCAGGATCTGTGTACTTTTCTGTATGCATGCTACACTTTACTAATGCCCCCCCCCTCCAATTTTACCCAGTTTTTTCACACTCTCTAACAGATTACTGCACTCCCCACTCCCATCTGGCCATTTGAGGACTCCTGAAAATGCAGCAGGTTGATAAAGGGGTCAGGAGACCAGAGATGGGGAATGAGAGTGCCCTCCATCACGCACAGCTCACCGAAGGGAAGCAGTGATGGTACCTCGTACACTGCGCACGTCCAGAAAAATGGGCCCAGAGCAAAAGAAGGGACATAAAACGGCTTATGCCAGGACCTACTCACTGGTTATATTCATGAGCACATGGTGACTTCTATGAATACCTATTAGGAAAAGATTCTATAAAAAGTCAGGGTCCTAACTTATAAGTGGGGTCCAGAGCTGGCAAAACCCAGGTCCAAGTCACTGGTGCTGGCCTGGCAGCTCTTCAGCGATGCCATTCCACATAAATTAAAGATGATGATAACAAGGAAAAAGAGTCTAGTCCAAATAAAACCCACAGCTTCCAATGGGCCGAGCCCTGCAGGTAGGGCAGTAGGTAACATCTTCATGCATCCTCCCAGCACCCCTACGAGACAGCCATACCAGGTTGAGACAAGGTCTCGTCATGAAGTGGCAGGGTAACACATTAATTTTAAGAACACGTAGACTGCAGTTAGACCCGAGTTCCAATTCTGACTCTATTACTTATCAGTCATGTGGTCTTGAATTTGCCCCTTAATTGCACGGAGCCTCAACCTCCTCATCTTTAAAATGGAAATGACTGTGAGTATTAAACAAGATAATGCATATAAAGTACTTAGGAGAGTGCCTGACACATAGAAAAGACTCCATAACAGATAGCTGTTGCTGGTTTTCTTATTATTGACAACCTTATTATTTCACCAAAGAGAAATGACAGAACATTAAGAATGGTATTACATGTTTTCTGTAAACTTTAGTCTGCTGAGTACAATTCTCTGTCATGAGTTTTTCTGAACATGCTTTTGCTCTTGTATACCTCTTCAGAGACAATGAAGAAATGATTTCATTCACGCCTAGCACACACTATTTTAAAATACTGGCCACCTAGCCCCACTGGCTCACACCTGCTGGATCCACATTGCTTCCTTCTGTTAAGAGCCTCATCTGGGTATTAATCCCTGGAGCAAGGTGGGAAGGGAAGGGCAGGGCCCTTTTCCCATAGGTGTCATCTGTGATAGGAGAGAATCAAGACCCCTAACTGATTCCTGTCTGGGAGGCTACAGGTGCCCTCGGGATGCAATGAAAAAGTGATTAAGGACGCTGTGGGGAAATGTGTGGGGTCTCATTACCTTTTCTCTTAAAAACACATAAACCTGGCAAATTCAACATCTGTTTTGAAATAAAATGTCTAAGAGAACAGAATAGATCAAGAAAGGGCAACTGCAGGTTTCAACCAACCATATGACCCCATTTAATTTGGATTTAAAAATTCTTTAATTTTTGGAATTTTTTTCCCTTTGCTAACATGCCTAACTCTAACGATCCATTTCCAAAGAACAACCAGAAGGTGCAATTATGCAGATATAACAACACATATTTCTAAGATGCTCCATTTCTCACTATGTACTCTGTAGAAGTAACACAGCAAATTGCTATCTGAAAACAGGGTCCTTGGATGAACTAAGTGTGAGGACACTGTATACTATTATCAAGGATATTTTGTTGCTGTCTCCCCAGCAACAGTTCCCCACTCTCCCATTTTTGATTGGGGATTCAATCTCCCCTTCTCTCTGAACATGGAGACTGGCTATGGTGCCATCGCTCCTTGAACAGAGCTTGTGGCCTTGGTCTCAGCCAATCAGCAAGCCATATTTCCCTCCTCACAGTGACTGGGTTACAAGTGGGCACGTGACACGGTGAGAATCAATGAGACACAATGAGGGTTTTGCTAGGGCTGCTGGGAAATAGGCAGATGCTCTTTCCCATTTGTTTACGCAGTGACATGTGATATTGCAGCTGTGGGCAGCCATCTTCCCATCTGTAGGGGAGAGCCTGCCTGAGCATGGAACCAGCATGGCAAAGGCAAAATGAAAACAAAGAAACAGACCAGAGGGCAGACAGCAGAAACAAGAAGAACTACAATCCTGCAGCCTGTGGAAAAAAAACCACATTGACAGAAAGACAGACAAAATGAAAAGGCACAGGTCTAGGTACCACCAGATGAAGGAACAAGATAAAACCCCAGAAAAACAATTAAAGTGGAAGTGGAGATAGGCAAACTTCCAGAAAAAGAATTCAGAATAATGGTAGTGAAGTTGATCCAGGACTTCAGAAAAAGAATGGAGGCAAAGACTGAGAAGGTGCAAGACATGTTTAACAAAGACCTAGAAGAATTAAAGAACAAACAAACAGAGATGAACAATACAATAACTGAAATGAAAAATACACTAGAAGGAATCAATGGCAGAATAACTGAGACAGAACAACGGATAAGTGACCGGGAAGACAGAATGGTGGAATTCACTGCTGTGGAACAGAATAAAAAAAAAAGAATGAAAAGGAATGAAGACAGCTTAAGAGACCTCTGGGACAGCATTAAACACACCAACATTTGCATTATAGGGGTCCCAGAAGGAGAAGAGAGAAAGAAAGCACCCAAGAAAATATCTGAAGAGGTTATAGTCGAAAACTTCCCTAACATGGGAAAGGAAAGAGCCACCCAAGTCCAGGAAGCGCAGAGAGTCCCATACAGGATAAACCCAAGGAGAAACATGCCAAGACACACAGTAATCAAACTGACACACAGTAATCAAATCAAAATTAAAGACAAAGAAAAATTACTAAAAGCAACAAGGGAAAACAGGACAAATAACATACAAGGGAATCCTATAAGGCTAACAGCTGATTTCTCAGCAGAAACTCTACAAGCAAGAAGAGAGTGACATGATATACTTAAAGTGATGAAAGGGAAGAACCTACAACCAAGATTACTCTACCCGGCAAGGATCTCATTCAGATTCAACACAGAAATCAAAAGCTTTACAGACAAGCAAAAGCTAAGAGAATTCAGCACCACCAAACCAGCTCTACAACAAATGCTAAAGGAACTTCTCTAAGTGGGAAACACAAGAGAATAAAAGGACCCACAGAAACAAACTCCAAACAATCAAGAAAATGGTCATAGGAACATACATATCGATAATTACCTTAAACGTGAAAGGATTAAATGCTCCAACCAAAAGACACAGGCTCACTGAATGGATACAAAAACAAGACCCATATATATGCTGTCTACAAGAGACCCACTTCAGACCTAGAGACACATTCAGACTGAAAGTGAGAGGATGGAAAAAGATATTCCATGCAAATGGAAATCAAAAGAAAGCTGGAGAAGCTATACTCATATCAGATAAAATAGACTTTGAAATAAAGAATGTTACAAGAGACAAGGAAGGGCACCACATAATGATCAAGGGATCAATCCAAGAAGAAGACATAACAATTATAAATATATATGCACCCAACATAGGAGCACCTCAATACATAAGGCAAATGCTAACAGCTCTAAAAGAGGAAATCGACAGTAACACAATAATAGTGGGGGACTTTAACACCTCACTTATACCAATGGACAGATCATCAGACAGAAAATTAATAAGGAAACACAAGCTTTAAATGACACAACAGACCAGACAGATTTAATTGATATTTATAGGACATTCCAGCCAAAAACAGCAGATTACACTTTCTTCTCAAGTGTGCACAGAACATTCTCCAGGATAGATCACATCTTGGGTCACAAATCAAGCCTCGGTAATTTAAGAAAACTGAAGTCATATCAAGCATCCTTTCTGCCCACAATGCTATAAGATTAGAAATCAGTAACAGGGGAAAAAACATAAAAAACACAAACACATGCAGGCTAAACAATACACTACTAAATAACCAAGAGATCACTGAGGAAATCAAAGAGGAAATCAAAAAATACCTAGAGACAAATGACAATGAAAACACGATGATCCAAAACCTATGGGATGCAGCAAAAGCAGTTCTCAGAGGTAAGTTTATAGCTACACAAGCCTACCTCAAGAAACAAGAAAAATCTCAAATAAACAATCTAACCTTACACCTAAAGGAACTAGAGAAAGAAGAACAAACAAAACCCAAAGCTACTAGAAGGCAAGAAATCATAAAGGAGCATAAATAAATGAAATAGAAACAAAGAAAACAATAGCAAAGATCAATAAAACTAAAAGCTGGTTCTTTGAGAAAATAAACGAAATGATAAACCTTTAGCCAAACTCATCAAGAGAAAGAGGGAGAGGACTCAAATCAATAAAATTAAAAATGAAAAAAGAGAAGTTACAACAGACACCGCAGAAATACAAAGCATCTAAGAGACTACTACAAGCAACTCTATGCCAATAAAATGGACAACCTGGAAGAAATGGACAAATTCTTGGAAAGGTACAACCTTCCAAGACTGAACCAGGACGAAATAGAAAATATGAACAGACCAATCACAAGCACTGAAATTGAAACTGTGATTAAACATCTTCCAACAAACGGAAGTCCAGGACCAGATGGCTTCACAGGTGAATTCTATCAAACATTTAGAGAAGACCTAACACCCATCCTTCTCAAACTCTTCCAAAAAATTGCAGAGGAAGGAACACTCCCAAACTCATTCTAAGAGGCCACATCACCCTGATACCAATACCAGACAAAGATACTTCAAAAAAAAGAAAATTACAGACCAATATCACTGATGAATATAGATGCAAAAATCCTCAACAAAATACTAGCAAACAGAGTCCAACAAGAGATTAAAAGGATCATACACCATGGTCAAGTGGGATTTCTCCCAGGGATGCAAGGATTCTTCAATATATGCAAATCAATGAATGTGATACACCATATTAACAAATTGAAGAATAAAAACCATACAATCATCTCAACAGATGCAGAAAAAGCTTTTGACAAAATTCAACACCCATTTATGATAAAAACTCTCCAGAAAGTGGGCATAGAGGGAACCTACCTCAACATAATAAAGGCCATATATGACAAACCCACAGCAAACATCATTCTCAATAGTGAAAAACTGAAAGCATTTCCTCTAAGATCAGGAACGAGACAAGGATGTCCACTCTTGCCACTATTATTCGACATAGTTTTGGAAGTCCTAATGACAGCAATCAGAGAAGTAAAGGAAATAAAAGGAATACAAATTGGAAAAGAAGAAGTAAAACTCTCACTGTTTGCAGATGACATGATACTATACATAGAGAATCCTAAAGATGCTACCAGAAAACTACTAGAGCTAATCAATGAATTTGGTAAAGTCGCAGGATACAAAATTAATGCACAGAAATCTCTTGCATCCTATACACTCACAACGAAAGATCAGAAAGAGAAATTAAGGAAACGATCCCATTCACCATTGCAACAAAAAGAATAAAATACCTAGGAATAAACCTATCTAAGGAGGTAAAAGACCTGTATTCAGAAAACTATAAGACACTGATGAAAGAAATCAAAGGTGACACAAACAGATGGAGAGATATACCACGCTCTTAGATTAGAAGAATCAACATTGTGAAAATTACTATACCATCCAAAGCAATATACAGATTCAATGCAATCCCTATCAAATTACCAGTGGCATTTTTTACAGAACTAGAACAAAAAATCTTAAAATTTGTATGGAGACACAAAAGACCCCAAATAGCCAAACCACTCTTGAGGGAAAAAAACAGAGCTGGAGGAATCAGACTCCCTGACTTCAGCCTATACTACAAAGCTACAGTAATCAAGACAATATGGTATTGGCACAAAAACAGAAATATAGATCAATGGAACAAGATAGAAAGCCCAGAGATAAACCCATGCACCTATGGACAACTAATCTATGACAAGGGAAGCAAGGATATACAATGGAGAAAAGACAGTCTCTTCAATAAGTGGTGCTGGGAAAACTGGACAGCTACATGTAAAAGCATGAAATTAGAACACTCCCTAACACCATACACAAAAATAAACTCAAAATGCGTTAGAGACCTAAATGTAAGACCGGACACTACAAAACTCTTAGAGGAAAACACAGGAAGAACACTCTTTGACAAAAATCACAGCAAGATCTTTTTTGATCCACCTACTAGAGTAATGGAAATAAAAACAAAAATAAACAAATGGGACTTAATTAAACTTAAAAGCTTTTGCAAAGCAAAGGAAAGTACAAAGAAGATGAAAAGACAACCTTCAGAATGGGAAAAATACATGCAAATGAATCAACGGACAAAGGATTAATCTATAAAATATATAAACAGCTCATGCAGCTCAGTATTCGAAAAACAAACAACCCAATCAAAAAATGCGCAGAAGACCTAAATACACATTTCTCCAAAGAGGACACACAGGTGGCCAAGAAGCACATGAAAAGCCCCTCAACATCACTAATTACTAGAGGAACATAAATCAAAACCACAATGAGGTATCGCCTCACACCAGTTAGAGTGGGCATCATCAGAAAATCTACAAACAACAAACGCTGGAGAAGGTGTGGAGAAAAGGGAACGCTCTTGCACTGCTGGTGGAATGTAAATTGATACAGCCACTATGGAGAACAGTATGGAGGTTCCTTAAAAGACTAAAAATAGAATTACCATATGACCCAGCAATCCTACTACTGGGCATATACCCAGAGGAAACCATAATTCAAAAAGACACATGCACCCCAATGTTCACTGCAGCACTATTTACAATAGCCATGTCATGGAAGCAACCGCAATGCCCATCGACAGATGAATGGATAAAGAAGATGTGGTACATATATACAATGGAATATTACTCAGCCATAAAAAGGAACGTAATTGGGTCATTTATAGAGACATGGATGGACCTAGAGATTGTCCTACAGAGTGAAGTAAGTCAGAAAGAGAAAAACAAGTATCGTATATTAATGCATATATGTGGAATCTAGAAAAATGGTACAGATGAACCCGTTTGCAAGGCAGAAATAGAGACACAGACATGGAGAACAAACGTATGGACCCTAAGGGGCAAAAGCGGGGGCAGGGGTGGTGGTGGGATGAACTGGGACATTGGGATTGACATGTACACACTAATACGTATAAAACAGATAACTAATAGGAACCTGCTGTAAAAAAAAAATAAATAAAATTTAAAAAAAAAAACAAAAAAAACAGAGGGAAAGCATGTGACAGCTAAGAAAATGCTTCCCTCAGATCTCCTGCTGCGAGGAGGGCAATTGACTGATGGCCCAGCTATTGCTCTGTGAATCTGCCACCATTTTGTGACCAAGACCACTCTTCCCAAGGCTCCTCCCAGCCAATGGCCAGCATGGTTGGGAAACTAGTCTGGGACCATTACTGTGGGAGACGAGCCCATCGCCACACGAAACTACAAGGGACCTCTTAAGATTCTGAGCTTTCATACACGAAGGAAGAAGGGGCAAAAGGATGCTATGGACAACTAGGAATCTCTGCCACTGTTATCTAGTGCTTCCAAATTTTCAGAGCATTTTTCAGGAAATTATGCAGAAGGCTCCTCGGGCTGCTTCTCACTGCACCTTTATCTAATAACTCCTGGACAGTCTTTCTTTTCAGTGACCCTTATTCCCCATCCCCTATGCTACCATCCAAGTTACAACTCGGTGATCTTTCTCCTACTGTTGTAAACATAGCCTCTTGCCTCATCCCCCTCTCTGGCAAATTCATCCTGGTTAAGCCACCAGACGAAGCTTCCTAAACATCACTTCGCAAATATTGCTTCCCATTTAAGCTACGTCTATGAGGAAAAGAACCACCTCCTTGATTTTGCCTGCCCTATGGGCTCTCCTTGATCTAGATTTTTCCAAACCATCTGAAGCTATTCTCACCACGACCTGGTGAATGGGGCTACTTCTCTTCAACAATACACAACTCCTCACTGGCTTCTCTTTTGTGTCTATTGCCTGTTGTTTGCCCCACGTCCTCTCTCCTTGCAACTTCTCCTGGACTTTTGGTCTTTTGAAGACAAAGAACTTGACTATGTCAAGTCATGGGGGGGGGGTGGGGAGTGAACTGCAAAGACATAGGTAGCACACTGGGAGACAGAAATCTCAAGGGAACCCAAGAAGGGTAAGCTGTTGAGCCTCACGGAGACTCAAATGAACTTTGGGATTTGGCAAAAAAAGATGGTTTGTTGGTTAAATTGTGGATTTTGGAGTCCGACAGGCTAGGTTTGAGACCTATTCTTCCACCTACTAGTTGTGCGAGCTTCAGCAAATGAATTCAGCTTCCTTTCCACATTTAGGAGATGGGATAAACAGCAAACCAACTCTGTTAGGTTGTTGAGAGGCTAAATGAGATGATGTATAGAAGCCAAGCAGCCCAGTACCCAGAAAACAGAAGGCACTCAGTAAATGGAGGTGGGTCTAGCATTTGAAGTCCATCTGAGAACCAGATTACCTGGCCCTACCCACAGTGAGGGTCGTTGGATCCTCGCTCCATTCCACCATTCATACAACTGTTACTCCGTCTCCACTTTTCTGTGGTGTCTCTGGTTTCTCCTCTCACTATCTACTGATTCTTTCCTCCTATCTTTTTCTTCAGATCCTTCGGACTGGCCACTGCTCATGGTAGCATCTATCTTGCACAGCATTTCCTGACCCTGAGCAGCTCCTACTGGCTGTTCCTGGTCAAGGGTGCACTCCGGTCCAGCCAGCCATGGCACACAGGACAGGAGGTCTATGAGACGTGGTATCGCCATGCCCCTTAGCAGGGTGGGGAGGGGAGAGGAGACTGTGGCCACAAAAGGATTGAGCCACTGGGTATGTGTGGTGTCACAAATGCCTGCCCTGCGCTTCTTCCTAAAGCACAGAGGGAAGGAAATGGCCCTTGTCTAAGCTCTACTCTGTACCAGATTCCGGGCATTTACACAGCATGCTCACCCATTCAGGGCTGCAGCAGGACCCTTGAGAGCCATTCCTCCATTAAAAAAAATACTAAAAATTATACGTTATGACTATGTTGGGATCAAGATGAATGTAATTTAGGCTGGATTCATTATTTTATATTTACTATTATATATGTACTATTATTCTCTTCTGTTTTAAAAAAACATTTAAGTCACAATACTATTACGGGCCCCTAACAGTATCTGGGCCATAGAGACCACGTCTATTGGGCCTAATGGAGAGGTCGGTCCTGCAGCCATTCAATGAATATTTATTGAGCATCTACTATGGGCCAGGCACTGCTCTAAGTACATATTATACAGCAGTGAGGAAAACAGTCTCTGTCCTATTGGACTTTTTCTAGCATAAGCTCCAGATCATTCCTCGAAACCTCCGAATGAGGAATGGAGTTTTCTGAGGAATTTTCCCACTAGTGATTATGGGGAATCGGGTTTAAAAGGATCCTTCCTTCAGTTTCTTTTACATTTGGATTCAGGACAAAAACAGAAAGTCACTAGATGTGCTAACTGAAGGGTCTACAGTTCATCTCGGTCTCTTGAGAGCAATGACAGGTGGTGTGCATTTCCGTCCCGCGGGGCTCCCTTCTAGAATGGACTCTTTTGGGAGGCAGTGCGGGGCAGTGCCAGGCAGCAGGCGCTGGAGTGTTCAGCTTCCAGCCGGGGCCCTTCCTGGCTGCATAGCTTCGGGCAAGGTGCCCTCACTGCAAATGTAAAATGTTCCCAGAGTGCAGGATTTTTATGAGGATTAAAGGGGAAAACTCATTTGTAGCACACTGAGAGCTCAAGAAATGTTCACTATTAATTAATATTAGAGGCTGCCAGCGACTGAGAGGCCATCTGCACGCTGGGGCAAAGAGGGGCTCAGTCCATTAGTGATGCTGGCCGTGAACAGCTCATTGCTTCCATATCTGCTGCCCTAAGAGAAAGCTTGGGGGGCAGGGTGGGAGTAAGACCAGGGCGCCAAGACAAGGATGACAGTAAGACAGCCTGCACTGGCTGAGTGTGCCGTGTGGAGGGGTTCTGGGCTGCTTACTTGACTCACGGTATTTCATTAAATTCTCTCAAGTCAGTGGTGAGGTAGCATTACTGCTCCCATTTTACAGTAGAGCAAATGGAGACTTGGGAGGGTAAGGAGGTAGGATGGTACAGTGGAAGCCGCAGCCGTGTGGGGATCATCCTCCCTCCCTTTGGCTCTTCTCCTCTCAGTGGAGTTGAGGTAGAGGTGAGAGACATCCCTGGCAACGGGGAAAACCTGGCCTGCTGTTAGTGTACGTTAAATCACACACTTCCCAACTCTGGCGGGCAGGTGCTTTGTGGACACATCACCAACTCAAGGAAAGTGACTCTGGCTGCTGCTGAGATGGAATCTAGTACTTCTCCGGCATGTAACCCTTCCCAGACCTGGGAAGAGCAGCTGAAGACCTATGAACCGTGCTTAACCCTTTCCCCTCTTTCTCTGAGCCAATGAGGCCACTGAGCGCTTGCTTTTACCAAGCCTTTGAGTGGTTCTTGTCGCAGCTGCCAAGGACAATAAGAGCAGCAGCCGTGGAGAGATTTCTAGAGGATGTTCACACCTCCACCTCTCAAAACTGTAAATAAACAAAGCTCCCGCAAACCACGTGGTGCGTCAGTCAGCACCCCCTGCACTGAATCTCTGATTCCAGCCCCCGCTCACCTCTGCTGGCTCCTCCCCCAGGTCTCTCCACCTGGCCGTTTGCTCTCTTAATATTTAACTGCTCCTAATTCCTCGGTAGCCCATTCTGTTTTTTCCTTCTATGTGGTTTTTCAAGATGCCCTTCTCCATGGATGCCCTCCCCATTTGGCAATCTGCTCTTCAACTCCCAGCTCAGGAGTCCTTCCTACCAGATCCTTTTCTCTCCCAGTAACCCACTGCTGCGTAATAAAGCACCCCGAAGTCAGCAGCTCAAAGCAACAGTTACTCTTATCGGTCACGGTTACTCAAGGTGCTGTGGGTTGCCGGAGCTCAGCTGAGTGGTTCTTGCTCGGGGTCTCTCATGCAGTCGCAGTCAGATGACAGGGGCCGGGGTCGTCTGAAGGCTCACCTGGGCTGAGCACCCGAGGGAGCTCCTTCACGCAGCCCTCCAGTGCCTGGCTGAGATGGAGGGAATGACCGGCTGCCGGGTGGGTATCTTTCAGTCTGTCTCCTTGTGCTGCCTTCCCAAAGCTATGCTGGGCTTCCTCACAACCTGGCGGCTCAGCGTAGTCAGACCTTACATGAGAACTGGCTTCTCCCAGAGCAGGTGTTCCAAGAGACCAAGGCAGAAGCTACAAGGTTCTTTATGACCCAGCCTCAGAAGTCATGCGGGGCCACTTCCACCGACTTCTCTTGGTTTCGCAGGTCAGCCCAGATTCAGTGTGGACAGGGCGCGCCCAAGGGCGTCAGCGCCAAGAGGTGCAGCTCATTAGGAGGCCACGCTTTCCCGTCTCTTCCCTTCTCTGCTCCCACAGGAAACAGGACTACCCCCACCTCTGTATTTCTCCCAGGGCGCTACCCTTGCTTCTTTTCCTGCCTTCCCTGCTCCACTGTGGGGGCCATCGCTTGGCTGGTTATTTTTGAGTCTTCTGTGCCTGGTCTAGTGCCTGGCCCTCGCTAAACACAACTTCCCTTTGTGGAGCTGAACTAAGCTGCGACTCAGGGCTCCCTCCAACCCGCCGCCAGCCACCCCAGATGTACTCAAGCCGCCAACCAAATGGCTCCCTCACCTCCAGACTAAAGACGGTCATCCTGAAATCCAGACCCGCTCCAGGCCAGTCACTGGCCAGGCAACATGGAACCAAGCACTCCTCCTTTTCTTCCCTTTGACGATAAGTTAATTCAGTTCTTGAAAAAGACACCAGCTGACAGCCCCACAGATTGAGAAACATGTGCCTTCCTCCAGAGGGGCCCCTGCGCGCAGAGAAGCACGGGTGGATTCTGAGGAGGGCAGCTGAGTGTGGGCACACACGGAGCCCCAGACTCAGACCTTGACTCCCAGGGGCCAATCCCGCCCCTCTAGAAACAGCCAAGTAGAGAGGATGTTTCTTTAACAAAGACATCACCTCCGGGCACACTCTGACAATCTGACAACCTGCCCGGCTTCAAGCTTCAGTTCTGCCTGAGTTCTTCCGTCTTTACTAGATTTAGGGTGGATTGGAGTGGGAAGAAAAGTGAAGAGAAAATGTATCTTGATACTGGAGACCAAGGGGAGGATTATGGGATGAAGAAAAGAAAAAACGTCTTCCTTCAACAAGGTACGAGGGAAATAAACGTACAGCTAGCTCCTGCCTGTACAAACCACATTCACTCACCTTTCTCCAAATCGCGACCCAAACCTTCTTCATGAAAAATAACAAATATTACAAGAGCTACCCATTAATGAGCGCTCACTCTAGACCAGGTATGTATGTTACCCCGCTGAATCCACGCCATTCTGGGAGATGGCTGTCTAGCCCTCCCTTTCCCCCTGTCCCCAGTTTCCAGAAGACGCTGAGAGAGCATCAGAGAGACAGAGGAATCTGGCAAAGATCGCAGAGTTTGTAAGCGGCAGAACCAAGATTCTCACCCTGGCCTGCCTCCCTCTAGAGCTCTAGCAGCATCAGCATCACCTGGGAATTTACTGGAAATGCAGACGCTCAGGCCCCACATACGACCTACTGGCTCAGAATTTGCATCTGAACACGGCCAGGTGATCCTTCCACACAGTGGAGTGTGAGTGGTCTCAGCCTCTGTTCTCCAGGTAGGAGCAGTCCTGAGGCCACTGGCTCAACACACCAGCATTGACTGAGGCTTGGGTGACTGGTGCCCGTTGCCCAGCACGTGTCAGTAAGAGCACATGTGACGGTGATCTCCAAATGGGGCTGAGAAGACAATGCTACTCCTGTCAAGCTGCTTTTCCCAGGCATGGTCCTTGGGACGGCTCACTCTGCAGTCCCTCCAGAAAGCCCTGCCAATAGAAACGAACTCCCTTTTTTTCTTTTTAAGTACTCTTCTATTAGTGTACAATTTACTTGCAGCTCAGTGCCCAAATCTTACCTGTGTAACCATCACCCGGATAAAGATATCAAACATTTCCCGCACCCGAGATGGCTCCCTTATGCCCTTTCCCAATCAACACCTGCCTAATATTCACTATTCTGCCCTTTGCCATCGTACGTTCACTTTACCTGTCTTTATACTTCAAATAAATAGAATGACACAGAATGTCTTCTCTTGCATCCATGTGCCGTGAGATCCAGCCATGTTGTTGTGGATTTCACCACGTCATTCTTTTACGTGGCCCGGGAGGACTCCATGTGCGAGTGCACCGCAGTTTATTGACCTGTCCTAGTACTGACGGACGTTTGGGTCGTTTCCATTTCTCAGCTTCTATTGTTTACACCGCTGTGAATACTTTTGCACATGTGTTTAGGTGGACATGTACTCGTTTCTCTTAGATAAGTGCACAAGCATCAAAATTGCTTTTATTCGGCGCTTAGGAGCCTTTATTAGCTACTGTCAGCTTCCCTAAGCAGTGGTACCAATTTATACTTCTGCCAAAAGCATGTGAAAGTGAGGCTTCCTTTTTAATTCCTGTCCCAAAGCTAGCCAGGATTCCATTACCCTGCACTGAGTCATCCTCCTTTGAAAAGGAGAAAGAAAGATTTGCTTCTAATTTCCTATCTAAGAGATGAAGGCATCACACGTCATCTGAAATCAACAGATTGTTTGCACACGTTTGTCTGACATCAGACACCAGATGCAGAGGCCTTTTACGGCGCACTCCAACAGACACTTGATCCCAACGAGCTGCCACAATTGAAACTTTACAGCTTCTGCTCACATTAGAAAAAGGTCCCAAAGATGTAATCAACCTTCACAAACATATGGGGCAAATTTCAGGGCAGTGCATGGAGAATTCAGGGCACAGCTCACAGTAATGATAACCTGAAATAATAGGAGCTCTGTGGAGAACTCCTGGGCGGCCAGGAGAAATTACACCCCTGAGGTATTCTCCACACCAGAGGCCATATATTAACACACACTTCCCTCTGGGGACCCTGCAGTTTACTAGAAAGAGCCACGACTTGGGCCCAGAAGTAAGGGTTAGGGGCTCAAAGTCCATGCTCATTGCTCAGTGACCCTCGACCTGCCATTTAGCCTCTCCACGCCTCAATGCCCTTTCCAATAAACCAGCAGCTGAAACTCCCGGCTTCTCTCTTTCCCCTCCCCGACTCTTAACCTACACTTTCTTTTCCTCCACGCATTTAAAAAATCTTTTTATTTTAAAATCATTTGAATCTTACAGAAGAATGGCAAGAAGAGTAGAAGGAACTCCCTTAAACCTCTCTGCCCAATGTTTCCATTGCTAACATTTCACCCTATCTGTTTGAATCACTCCCTCAGTCTAAATAAACAGAAATTTTCCCTGAAATATTTGAGACTTCATCGTAAACACCATACCCTTTTATCCCTAACACTGGAGCCTAAATTTCCTAAAAACAAGGACATCCACTCACATAAGAGAAAATGGGATTTTATTTAATATCAATACAAAACTATGATTTAATAACAGCCCCTGATTCAAATTTTGCGAGTAGCCTCATTAATGCTTTTGTAGAGCTCCGGCTCTGCCCAATCAGGACCACTTCAGGGCTGTGCACTGCATTTAGCTGTCATGTTTGTACAGTCTCTTTTAATCAGAGACAGTATTTAAGCCTTTCTTTCTGTTTCATAATGTTGACAATTTGAAAAGGGCAGGCCATTAGTACTACAGAATGCCCTTGAACTTGTCACTCTACACTCTTACCACACACAGATGCACAAATCCACAGAAATGAAGTGTTTTCTCTCCACCAGGCTTTTGTTGGAGCCAGCCTCTCCACCGAACTCCCTTCCCTTCCTCTTTCCCCTGGGAAATTCTCATTCAGCCTTCTCTGAATGACCCCCCGAAAGCCTGGATAAAAGCCCCTTCCGTGGGTTCCCACTGCACCCCGAGCTTAGCCCCTCTGGGCATCTGCCCAACTGTACTGTGCTGTCTGTGTGGTGAGGAAGCACTGACCAGTGCCTTACCGAGGGCTCCCCCTGACACGTACAGGCAGGAACGCTTTGCACACCAGCCCCCTTGCCCTACATCACCCGCTGTGTGCCCACGGCACCCCCCCTGCGGCTCACAAGTACCTGGGGCATTATAGGGTAGAGCTCTCCTGGTTCTGTCAGAGTTGGAATGGCCAGTGCGACCAGCTAATCCTTGGGAAGCCCTGTGTGGATGGAGTGGCACTGCAGACGTCTGCAGATCAACTGGGTCCATGTGACAACAATAACTACAACAACAGCAGGAATTTAAATAGCAAACACAGAGCACTTACTCTGTGCTGTGTCTAAATTATTTATGGATATTAAATCATTTACTGCTAAGAGGGAGACATTTTGGTTGTGTGTTGGGAGATGGCTTGTACTGGGTTCATGAGAACCAATTGTTATATATTTAGGAATTTCACCATCTGGTTTCTAAACCATTGTCTGCTTGAAAGTGACCACTGCGGGAGTATTTACACCACAGAAATCAGCAGATGCAAAAACTCATGGCTTTTTTTTTTTTTTTTCTTTTTTGGAGAGCTGATTTACCAGCACACTGGATATTGTAATTAGCCTCATTTTATAAATGAGGAAACAAAGCAAAGGGAAGTTATGTAACCTGTTTGAGGTCACAGAGCTGGCATGTTAGCTATCTACTGCTGCATAACAAACTTAGTGGCTTAAAACAATAAAATTTATATTATCTCTCAGGGTGTCTGTGGGTCGGGAGTTCAGACAGGGTCTAACAGGGATAGCTTATCTCTGCTCCATGCAGAAGCCTAAAAAGCTGGGTCCCAGAAAAATCTGAAGGCTCCTTCACCCACATGCCTGGTGACTGATGCTGTTGCCTGGGGGCCGAGCTAGGGCTGTCAGCTGGAATGCCTGCCCAGATGCAGCCTCTCCATGTGGCCTGACCTTCCTTATATCATGGTGGGTAGGTTCCAAGGGAGAGTGTCCCTAGAGAGAGAGACTGCCAGAGGGGGAACTAGATCCTTTTTATGATTCAGCCTGAGAAGTCACACAGTATCCCCTCTGCCCACTCCTTGGTCAGGAGAGGGAGCACAGAACCCCCTCTCAGTGGGAGGAATGCCAGTCACGTTGTGGAAGATACAATATGACACAGCCAGTAAGTGGTAAAGCAGAGATTAGAACCCACAGTCAGGCTCCGGAGTCCGTGCTCTTAACCAGGCGGCGCTGGCAAGGCTGCAGGCCAACAGAACACTGAGCCTGGGACCAGCGCCCCTCCCAGGTTCCTTCTCGTGTCTGCCCAGCACGTATCCATCCCACGGCCCCAGACCCCACTCCCGTCCATTTCAGCACATCTTTTATGCACAACCTCATCCTTCTCTCTTCTTTCCCAAAAGACCTTGGGAGCCATTAAAATCAATGCCCAAATCATTAATTATCGAAAACCTGCCAATGCTTTCCTTCTGTCAACCACCCTTGCCTTGAGATGACATATTTGCCTGGACTCAATCATGAGCGGCTTCCTGGAGGAGAGCTCGCTTTCCTACCTAAAATAGGCCGAATTCTTTTGATTCAGGGAAGAGACAGAAAACATAAAATTGTGGTTTCCTGGAGGCAGTCTGAATAACCGTACCCTAAATTACCTTACACTAGACGCTTTGGGGCTCACTTAGTCACCCTGCTGCCTCAGGACCCGCCATGAAATAGGTGCTTTATTGATTTTATGAATTAATTGATAATAAGAGCAAATATGTTTTGAAGGGTTATTTGTGCCAGGTACTGTCCTAAGTGCTTTACAGGTATTAGCTCATTTCATCCTCACAAAAACTCCAAAAGGCAGGATAACAGTAATCCTGTCATTACCTCCATGTTACAGGCGGAAAAACAGACCCAGAAAGAATAAGTAATTTGCCCAAGATCACAAAGGTAGTAACTGGTAGAATCAATTATACTACCTTTCTTGACAAGGAAGGAAGGAAGGAAAGGAGGGAGGGAGGGAGGGAGGGAGGAAGGGAGGGAGGAAGGGAGGGAGCGAGGAAAGAAAAGCACTATAATTCTTTACCCCAGGCCAAGGTATCGCCCTGCCAAAATGTGAATGCTATTTGGAGAGTCACTAAAACTTCCTACCACAGTGCCTGAAATTCCCACATTTACATTCACGTCTTTGGATAAAGGTCCCCAGATTACAAATGTCTTTCAGCAAGAACTCTTCTTCAAGACCCTAGCAAGCACTTACGTATTAGCTCAAATCAATGTATATGTTAGAGTACTTTGGCAGGGTTCTCAGACTTTGGACCCTCAAAATGGCAAATCTGGGGAAGTATAAACTAAAGAATATGGGCCATGTTTGCAAATATATATATATATATATATTTTTTTTTTAACTCTCTCTACTTGAATGAGATGTCACCTCAGATAACAGTCTAGTAACAAAAAATTCTTTAAAGAGAGGATTACAAGAAAAAGCTGAGGTTCCAAAGCAGGGTCAAGAGAATTCCTTCACCTACCTCACAGTGTGGCCCGGGGCTCCTGCTTCCAGCCTGAGGCTGAGTAAAGATTTATTGATAGGAAAGCCCAGAGAGGAGCCAGCTGAATTGTCAGAGTGGATTAACTCAGGGACAAAGTGACAAGAGGAAGAACAGGGACTAGCCATCAGTGACAAGCCGGCCTTGGCAAAAGGCTCACATAAATCTGGTGGCAAAAGGACGAGAAACTTGGAGGCCAAAGACTGAGATGCCAAACCCAGGAGGCACAGCCAAAGTGGCCTAAGTGAGCCAGCAGAGCCCTGACCTCTGCGTACCCGATATCAGGCAAGAAACTCCGTTCCTGAAAAGTGGTATCAAGTCACTCACTGGGAAAGGGAGGCCTTTCTAACCCAAAGCTGGTGATCGCTGCATTAGTGTGGGCCCCCAAGGAGCAACCCCAGACGAGGATCCAAGGGCAGGTGGTTTATTTCGGCGGCAAAAGAGAAACGGGTAGGGAAGTGGAGAAGTGAGACGGGCGAGGGCAGGCAGTTAATAAGGGGCGAGGTACCCGTCAGCGACCACTGCAGGTGACTGAAGCTTCATCCCACAGGGATTTCTGCAGGTGCTGGAAGCCTGGAAAAACACTCCTGAATGCCCGACAACAGGAGATTATGTCAATAAATCATGGGCTGTGCTCTCAACAGAGAGCTATGGAGAGAGAGGGAGGGAGGGAGAGAATTTAATAGCAATGCAAGCAATTTTTCACAACAACCAAAACTTTCACTTATCTGTTCTTTCTCAGATTTTTCCATAATGAACACAGATGACTTGTTTAATAAAAATGATAGTCCGGGACTTCCCTGGAGGTCCAGTGGTTAAGACTTTGCACTTCCAATGCAGGGGGCATGGGTTTGATCCCTGGTCGGGGAACCAAGATCCCATATGCCACGAGGTGTGGCCCAAAAAAAAAAATGATAGACGTTCCAATAACAAAAAAAAAAAAAAAAGAAAGAAAACGTGCAACTCCCAAAGATAATAGGAAATTTGGTGAGTAAAAAAATTCTAAGGCAAATCCCTCTGAAAAACAAAGCCCCCCACCCTCAGATAAGCTCAGCATGGGTCCCTACTTTATCTTTGGTACCAAAATACAATTTTAAAGGGAAGAGGGGTACTTCCACACAGACAGTGGGCTCAGAGCCGGAGCCCACCTCCACCTGCTCCCTGAATCAGCCAGAGATTTGCTGGGTTCTGCAGGACACACACGTCTGGTCCAAGGAGCTCTCCTGGCCAAATCTTGTCATCCCATGATGAGCTACTACCAGTGAACCCCATCTCTGCATGGTATCTGAAGAGTGAGTCTGGGGCCATATTGCCCTAACTTTCCCATCAGGCCCATGGTCCAGGATCCAGCCTGGCAAGTCGGGGCCTGTTTGCCAAGGCCTGGCTGAGTGGAAGACTGTAGGCTGAGCAACGGGGGCAGAGCCTATTGGGCAGGACCAACCCGACGGGCAACCTGCTCAGTGTCAATGTGGGGACAGAGTCTTCTCCCTGAGAAACTGAAGCTACATGCCCCAGGGGAGTTGAGGAAAATCCCAGCTCCTCCATCATCCAGGGGCATACAAAGAGTTCCTTCCTGTTGGATGGCAGCCACAGAGGCTTTGAATATTCTTGCACAGCTGGTGGGGGGGGGGGGGGAGCTCAAATCATTTAAGGATCAGGATGAGTGAAGCAAGAGGACTCATTATGATGCACATGGAAATGTGCCCCAGGTCCAAAGACCCTCGGTTCCTCACAGGAAAGCAGGTCCAGTGCCTCTTGACTCTTCTCCCACAAGGGTAAGGGTCTCCTGCTTCATTTAGGCAGTAAACTCCTTGCTCCCTGCTCCCCTTCCTCTCCCGGCAGTGGCCAACCCAAACCTATCCCCCCTCTCCTCTTCATACAATATGCATCATCACTCCCTCCTCTTCAAAACTTTCCAACTAAGTTCACATTTTCTCAGTGCTTAAGGTTCAGCTTGATATTCATGGAAGAAAAGGATCTACTCAACCAATTCATACAAAGTATGAATGAATAAGGACGCCTTAATGTATTCAGCCAAAGGAATGAATCTCTAACAGCTGAATTCTACCATTTGGAGGCAGGCCAGTAGGCAGAGGTTTGTTTTGCTCTGTTTAATACCTTCCTAGAAAAAAATCCCAGACCAGATCACCTTGAAACCAGGAACTGGGTTCTCAACAGAATATAAAAACAGCACTGCCAACCTGAACCTCAGAGATGCATAATTTATTCAAATTTTAAGGGAACTTGAAAAGTACATCATAATAATAGCAAACATATATTGAGTAATTCTTATGCTATACAAATTATCTTATCTTACTCAATCCATGCAACAACTTTACGAAGTAGGCAGTGTTATTCTCATTCCCATTTTATAAATGAAGAAATTGTGCTTGGAGAGGATAAGTAGTTCTCCTAAGGCTACAATGCAGCTAAAGAATCTGAGGCTGGAACCCTGAAAGTCTGGCTTCAGGGTCAGGACTTTACTACTGCATGAGTGTCTTCCACCTACTTTTTACAGACTAGGAAAACAAGACTGCATGGGTTACTGGGCGCGGTGAGAACAATGAGTGAATGGCCAAGGTCAGCATCTTCCTCCTTCTCGGCATTAGTTCTCTTTCACCAGAAAGCAGGAAGTGCAATTCTGTGAGTCACAGAGGAGGCAGCAGAGATCCTGACAATTACTTCCAACAAATTGGTATTCAAATATCTTTTAACAATGACAATTTTTGTTCTAATGAGAAGTTACTTGGAAGTCCAATATATCTTGCAGATAAACCCCAATGTTCATTGCAGCACTATTTACAATAGCCGAGACATGGAAGCAACCTAAATGTCCATCGACAGAGGAATGGATAAAGAAGATGTGGTACGTATATACAGTGGAATATTACTCATCATAAAAAAGAATGAAATAATGCCATTTGCAGTAACATGGATGGACCTAGAGATTACCATACTGAGTGAAGTAAGTCAGACAGAGAAAGACAAATATCATATGATATCACTCATATGTGGAATCTAATTTTAAAAAAAAGAAGATACAAATGGGGATTTCCCTGGTGGTGCAGTGGTTAAGAATCCACCTGCCAATGCAGGGTACACGGGTTGGATCCCGGGTCCGGGAAGATTCCATGTGCCGTGGAGCAACTAAGTCCGTGCACCACAACTACTGAGCCTGCGCTCTAGAGTCCGTGAGCCACAACTACTGAGCCTGCGTGCCACAACTACTGAGCCCGCGTGCCTAGAGCCCGTGCTCCACAAGAGAAGTCACCGCAATGAGAAGCCCGCGCACCGCAACGAAGAGTAGCCCCCGCTCGCCGCAACTAGAGAAAGCCTGCGCACAGCAACGAAGACCGAAAGCAGCCCAAAATAAATAAATAAATAAAGATACAAATGAGCTTATTTATAAAACAGAAACAGACTTACAGATATTGAAAACAAACTTATGGTTACCAAAGGGGGGAAACGTGGCAGGGAGGGATGAACCAGGAGCTTGGGATGAACATACACAGACGACTATATATATAAGACAGGTAACCAACAAGGATCTGGCACAGGGAACGCTACTCAATATTCTGTGATAACTTACATGAGAAAAGAATCTAAAAAAGAATGAATGCATGTATATGTATAACTGAATCACTTTGTTGTACACCTGAAATTAACACAACATTGTAAATCAACTATACTCCAGTAAAATTAAAATTTAAAAAGTGAGTTACTCTGGTTGAAGGTGAGAGGGGGCAGCCCAAACTCGAACCTTGACCCGATGGTGGCCCCCGAGGCTCTCCCATGAAAGCACTCGGCTTGAAAAGCACATCTGGAAAATCACTCCCTGTTGTAGATTACAAAAATGGCCAAAATTCTTTGTAGCCCTTCCCATCAAGAGGTGGGGCCCATCTCCTCCATTCCTAGCATTGGAGCTAGGGTGCTGACTTGCTCTGATCAAAAGAATGGAGTGAAAGTGTCGTCATGCCAATTCTGAGTCTAGGCCTCAAGAAGCTTCTATGCTTGCTCTCGGAATCCTTCTGCCACCAGGCAGGCGAGTTTAGGCTAGCCTGCTGGATGATGAGAGCCCACGTGGCCCCAGACATCATAAACCCAGCCACCAGCCGATCATGCCCATCTGAGATCAGCCAATTCCAGCCCGGGCCATAAGGACTGCCCAGCTGAGACCAGCCCACATTGCTGATTTACAAAATTATGAGCGAAGTCAACGATGTCACCTTAAGCTACTAAGTTTCAGAGTGGCTCGTTATGCAGCAACAACTAAATGATACAGTTCCCTGACAGAAGAACCTCAAAATAATGCGATGACCTTCCCTTCGGGTCTCGAAATTCGAGGAAATGCACAGCAAGGAGTCCAACCCCAGAGCAGAGCCTATCCCCAGTCCTCACCAAAGCCCTTCCCGATCCACCTATGCTTCCGAATGTGGTGGGCAGAGGCCAGACGTGTCCCCTTCTGCCCTAACTTCAAACAGAATTACGATCACAGAGGGGGACAAAGACACTATTACTTGGCCCCATGAGGACCAAAGGTCCAGCTAGAGAATTCCATTCAGAACCCACACGTGCAGAGAAAGGGCACCTCCCGGGTTCCCCACAGATGCCTCCGGGCTCATGGCACTCTTAAAGATTGGGGGTGGGGAAAGAGGTGGCAGAGACAAGGAGAGAAGGTCTTCAAGTTTAAACCTTGTATGTTACAGCTGCTCAGAAAATGCCAAAAAAATGTAAATGAAAATTTTCAGCCGCAGTGGGAGAAATCAAGGCCCAAGGTCCCAGGTTAATCTTTCAGACTGCTGGGCACACTGCAAAGCTGTCTCCATTTATTTACTTCTAATTGAAAGCTGGCGTGCTGAGGGTTACTCCACCCAGGCGTGAAGCGCAGCCATCCGTGAAAGATTTCCCAAGACCTCTTCCTTTGCAGAAGCATCCTTCACGTGCTTGAAAGGGAAAATGTCATGGGGACACTAAATTAAAACTCAGTTTTGTCTTTGAAAAATAGATCCAATCCTCAATAGGATGTGGTTGGAGAGATACCAGCATTAGCATAATTCCTTAGTACATTTTATAGGCCAATCGGAAAAAAAAGGATACCCAGAAACCTATCAGATAGAAAGGTCTCATGGGGGCCACACATGCTAATCTTCACAGATGGAGACTCCTGGGACTCACAGTTGACAAAGGGTGGTTTTCTCTGGGAGACTTTTAACTCTTACAGGGGTTGTTTCAACACAGTTGGTCAGCTGGTGGGAAATACCAACCAGGAAAAAGAAGTTCACTACCTTTCAAGATTGTTAGCTACGCATGAATTCATTAGTTCACTTACTCACTTCTTCATTGATTCAACAAATGCTTATTGAGCCCCTACAGTGGGCGAGGCACTGTCTTGGCACTGTCTTGGCCACTGGGCATACTGCTGGGGAACCGGCCCCCAAGAAGCCTACAGTCTACCAGGAAAGAGAGATGGGCAAACAAGTTAAGACAGTCCTCCATTTATGTAAGGGCTCCCTTTGGAAAACCTTCTGTGAGTCAGTTTTGGACACAAACCAGAATTGTTCAAAACTCTGGACCCATTCAGCAGGTGTCCATACAACAGCAGTGGAGACATTTGAGCACACAGGGAGCAGCCTGTGCAGGCTCCTGCCTTGCTTCTTAGACAAACTCTGTCATTAGTGTAAAGAGGTAAAGAACATGGGCATTGGAGTTGGGCAGACCTCCACCCAAGTGCTGTCTCTGTCTTACCATCAGTGAAGTCTTAGGCAAGATCCCTGATTCTCAGAGCCTCACCTTCTTTGTCAGTAAAATGAGGATAGCATGGCTGAAGGCTGCAGTGAGCCCAGCTGAAAGACTACCTTGGCCAGCCTCCCTTGCAGCTAGGTGTGGCCATGGGAGTAATCTCTGGCCCATGAGATGTAAGTGGCAGCTGTTGTGTGGGATTTCTGGGAAAGTAAGCTCACAAAGCAAGCTGGAACTTGAAAAAATATCTTTTGCTTTCCTCTTTTTCCTCACTGTCAGGGATGTAGATATAAAGACAGGAGCTACAGCAGCCATCTTGGGCCATGAGGTAATCTTGAAGCTGGAATTTTGAACTAAGAAAGACAGAAGGAGCCTGAGATTCTGATGATCAAGGAGCTACTATTAAGACCATGGCCAACAAGGTTCAGCCTTCTTTTATGTGTGAGAAAAATTAAATATTTCTTAAAATCACTATTATTTGTGGTCTATTTTAAGGCACCGATGGCAACTCCTAATACAAGTAGCCATAGTGTTACTGTGAAAATTGAATGAGGTCATTCACACTGAATGCTTAGCCCAGTATCTGGCCCACAGTGAGCTCTCAGGGCAGAAGAGTTCACACTGTCATCATTCATATGAAATATTTACATTGTCTTAGCTCAGGATGCTAGAGCAAAATACCAAAGATTGGGAACCTTACATAAATGAAGTTTATTTCTCACAGTTTTGGAGGCTAGAAGTCCAAGATCAAGGTGCTGGCCGATTTGATTCCTCGAGGGTTCTCTTCCTGGCTTACAGCCACTTTCTTACTGTGTCTTCACATGACAGCAAGAGAGGGAAAGCTCTGGTCTCTTTTCTTCTTGTAAGGGCACTGATCTCATCATGGGGCTGCACCCTCATGACCTCATCTAAAACTAATTATTTCCCAAAGGCCTTACCTCCAAATAGTATCACACAGGGTGGGGGGCAGGGGTTAGGGCTTCAACATATGAATTTGTTGGACATCAGTCCATAACATACATAGACCCTACCGGAAGTTTCAAACACAGTTGGTTTGCTTAAATTAGATTAGCAGAAATAGAAAACCTCCTGGATTATACTTGAGAATCGTGAGGGTTATGATAAACGGAGGTCAGGATACCAGAGGACTGAAAGTCCAACATGATGACTGGGGTTTGGAGCTTGTGTCCATATGCCTTGCTTCCCGGCAGCACTTAGATGGCAGGACCAGTCATTCGTCAAGGCCGCTCCTAACTCATGAGAGTAAAACCACATCATCTGATTAAGAAGACCTCAAACAATGAAATGCACGGTCAGACCACACATCCATCTTATGTTTCATTCTTTGCTTCATAGACGACAAAACAACAGCAGCAGCACATATGAGGAGAATCTGCTGTGAGCCAGGCTCCGTCCTGGCTCTGGCCTCAGAGTGAATCAGTCAGGGCCTGCAGATGGCATGCTCAAATTAGGAACTTTGGGGAGAGTTTATTAGAAAGACCGTTTCCAAAGATGTGGGCCAGATATAGAGAAACCACAGGGCGAGTGCAGCACCAGGGGGGTAAAGGGTGGGCTGTCACCCCCTCCCCCAGCCCCCTGGGCCTGCCGCCTTGAGCACACAGAGCGGTTACCAGATCCTGTAGACAGGGCTGCCCAGCAGGAGTCACGGCCTGCTCACGCAAACCCCCCCCCAGGAGTGAACATGAACCTCATTCTCCTCCCACTCCAACCTCATGGTTCCCACGAGGTGGACCTTCCAGAAACCAGAGAGTGGTGGAGCCTGTGCCCACAGCCCATTCAGGTCAGTCTTCTAGACATAGAGGAGGGTGAAGAGTGAACTTGGAGGGGCCCAGGGCCTTATTCTTTTAATCTTCAATAACTATCCTATGAGGTAAATACTATTATTACCCTCCTTACACACACGAGGAAACTGAGGCCCAAAGAGAAACCATTTACACATTTGAAACAACTAATTTTGTAAAGCTGTACAACTTGGATTCTCTAGGATGAGATGTTGAACTCTTGTTACTTAAGCTATTTAAAATAAGGTAGTATTCCTATCAAAGTATATGCACATCTATGTCAGCGCTTAACAGACACGACAGCTCATGCCCCTATGAGATGCACACTCTGATTACCTCTGTTTTACTGTTGAAGAAGCAGAGACTTAACGATGTTGAGCCAGGTGACTTCTAGAATCCTTTAAAATCAAAATTGTCTCTAATTCAGTAACTACTTAAACCATTGCTTATGATTTGTAAAAACAAGACCACAAAAAGCCCACACCACCAACAACAAACATTTGTACTGAAATTATAAAACTCTTTCCAGTGAAATACACCACTGCAGTAAATCCTTCCATTCAGCGACACAAAAGTGGTTGACATTAGCGGGAACAGCACAGATAACCGAAAATCAGGGGCAAACGTGTTCTGCCCCTCCCAGGTGCATTCCTGGCCATTATGCCCCAAATTCTTTCTTTTATTCTCCTTTGTATCCCAAGACCAAAGTTTCTTGGGAAGAAAGAAAAGGGTTTTCTGGAGACGTGACATATCATAGTGTTATTGGCCATAGTATTAGTTGGGATTCTGTGGGTACAAGTTACAGGAAATCCAGCTCAAACTGGCTAAAGCTGAAAAGGAAAGCTATTGGCTCATGCCCTAGAATGAGCGGGGCTTCAGGCATTGACTGATCCAGGGCTCAAAGGATGTCACCAAGAACTAGCTCCCTTCTCGGCGCCAGATTCTGCTCCTTGGTGTTGACTCCATGGAGCTGCGAAGTGGCTACCAACAGCTCCTCAGACCACCCTCTTCCAGCATCTAATCCAGCAGGAGAGCAAATTCCACTTCTTCAGTAATTCAAATGAAAATAGGAGAACTGAGTCTCTCTGGCCCTGACTGGCATGGCATGGATCCTATGGTCACTACAGCCAAGGAAATGTTGTATTCCAATCAGCCAGCGTGGGGGTGACCTCTCCTACAACATGTGGACTGAGGCTGGGCCAAGGATGATCTCATAGAAGCATCAGGGCTGCTGATCAAAGAAAAGGGAAAGGATGCGGGGTGGGGAAAGCAATCCCTCTCCACCACAGTCAGCAATACCATCACCAGAACGATGCACCAGGGAACTTCTTCAGCCCAGAAACTGGCGGCGGAAGTCCTAGAGATGTCCAAGCCACAGCGGGATTCAGGGATGCGTCCATAACCTCCTCTCCCCACCTCCCCCCAGTGGTCCCCCCATCCCAGCCTTCTTCCTAACTTAGGGGAAGGGGTCACAGGGTGGAATACATGCCTCCCAACACAACCACCTTCAGCTTTCCACTCAGTTCCCGGAGAATTCCTCCCCCTGGCCCTCAGATCTGAGCTGGAACCTTGCCTTCTCCCTGAAGCCATCGCTAACAAGACTCCCCAACTTCCCCAAGAGCTACCATTCCCCTCTTCCAGGGACTTACAACATTTTGTACATGAATTATCTTCATTCGAGTGCTCCTTTTTCGTGCATCAAGATGATTGGTTTACACACCAGTCCCTCCTATTCTACACTCGCTCACACACACTCACACACGCTCACCCCTAACCAGATTAGAAACTGTTGGAAAGCAGAGATCAGCTTTTCTTCACTCTGAGCGCCTAACACGCAGCATAACATCTGAAATGGTGCTCAGAAACGGTGGGTGAATGAATGAGTGAATGAAAGCTTTCTACAGTTCTTGACCACCAGATAAAATGTGCAACACTCATTTGGGCATTTAGTCAATCAACAGTGCTTGGTAAAGAATGAAATAATGCCATTTGCAGCGATATGGATGGACCTAGAGATTATTATACTAAGTGAAGTGAACCAGACAAGACAAATATCATGTGATATCGCTTCTATGTGGAATCTAAAAAAAAAAAAAAAATTGATACAAATGAGTTTATATACAAAACAGAAACAGACCCACAGACACAGAAAACAAATTTATGGTTACCAAAGGGGCGAGGGGTGGAGGAGAGAAATTAGGAGTTTGGGATTAACATATACCAAAAAAAACCCCAAAAGCAGTGTTTAGCAAACTCCTACTGAGTATAGACTAGGCATGAGCAAACTGTCAAAAATCAAATCAAATAGGTAAAGGGAAAAGCAATGGTATGCTTATTCTGCTTGTTTTAAGACAGAAAAAACCCAAAATAAAGAGAATGTTCCTGGTCTATGGATTCTCGTGCGGGAGCTACACCGTCAGGCAGGGAAAGTAGACCCAGAAGGGCCGAAGAAGTCACCGTGAGATCCCGGGAAATGTGGCCGGTTTGTCCTCACGAGTGCAAACCGGTGGTTAAGGGCAAACTGTTGAGCTGTGAAAGCGCCCTTGAGAGATCCGATCTGAGAGGCAGAAAGGCCTGGGCTTGCTTCTCACTCCGCCCCTTACTAGAGGATCTCAGGCGGCTGATTCAACTGCTCTGGGCCTCGTCTGCTCATCTGTAAAACGAAGAGATGACCACGCACTGATCTGCCCGCGTGTTCAAGCCTCAACCGGGTGCGTTGGTACCTCCTTCCCTTCGTTCCGCACATGCCACCTCCATCGAGCTCACCTGCGCAAATGTGCCAGAATCCAACCGCCTCTCTCCCACTTACCTGCTGTGGGTCTGAGCCTCCATAGACTGGTGCGAGCATCCTCGGTGTCCAGAGTTCTTCAGTTCCTGAGGTGCCCTGAATGAGCGGTGGAGCCAGCAGAGCGTGCCCCATCGCAAGCAGCTGTTTGGTCCACTGGGCTCCTGAGTTTGGAAAGGGAGGGGGACCCGTACCCCCTGGTTAGCGTAGCTTCGTCGTCTCCTTTCCCGTCTTCGCTCCTCCTATCTCTTCTCAACCCAGCACGCAGAAGAACAGTGCAGACGCAAGACCGCTTCCGTCCTGTCCCGTCCGAACTCCAGAAGCTTCCAGGGCGGCCCGTGAATCCCTCCGCGCCTGACGCACGTTCCACCCCGGCCACGCGCCACGCACCACGCACGACGCACGCACCACTACGTAGTTCGCCCGCCGCCTAGTCCGCCCGCCGCTCCGCCGTGCGGCTTTTCTGCGTTATCCTGGATGTGCAAACGCGTTCCCACTTTGTGACTTTGACTTTGTCCTTGTCCTTCCCTCTGCAGGGCAGCCGGGGTTCCCAGATCTTTGCAGCTGCATCCTTGCCGTCCCTCCGATCTCCGCTCAGTCCTTCCTGACCACGCGTGCAAGTCCAACAGGAGTCCTTCTGCCGCCTCTATTTTATTTTTTTCATCACACAGAGTCTGCTTGAAACCATCTTATTCGTTTGCTTAATTGCACCCAAACTGGAATGTCTGCTACCCGGTGTAAGGATGTACTTTGGCGTCTGCAGACCCTAGAAGAGTGCCTGACACATAATAAACGCTTAAAAAATATTTGATGGTTGAAAGAATGAAGGAAGGGAGGAAGGAAAGAAAGGAAGAAGTGGGGGGAGCACACCCCTCAAAGGATGATTATATAGTCTCAATTAGAGCGTTCTAAACCACTCAGCACAGTGCCTGGCACTCAGGAACGATTTAATATATCAACTATTATTCAGTTATTAGGATAGAATAGGGGGCAGCACACAAGCACAGGAGAAAGAAAAGCAAAAACAGTCCTCCCCCACTTTGCTTGGATTCACCTGGCTCCTGAAGAGAATATTTGAGGTCTCTGACCAAGCAACATCCCCTTTGGCTTCCCTGGAACTTACGCTTGAACCCAGTTCAGACCCCAAGGGTTTGGAGTTCATTTACTTTTGGCAAACCATCGGCTCTTTTTTTCTAAGGGGAAAAAATAAAATACAAAAAGATAGTCACATAATATCTTGGAGATCAAATGCCTCTTGGAAAACTGCATTTTGATGAGTGAGGGAATCAAAACCATATGGATTAAATTCTCCTTAGATCTCTTAAGGGGAAATGGGAGCGTGAGCAAGGGAAGGGCAGGGAAGCCAGTGAAATTCCGCACTGACTTTTCCGAACATAAAGCTAGCCGTGAAGGATGGCCTGAGATGTCTCAGGTCCTTCAAAACTGTTTGTTGACCATGTGCCAGCTGACTCATCAGAGAAGGAAATGTGAAAGGTTTTTTTTTTTTAATCACCTCTCTTTCTTTTCTTCTGATTTCCCCTCCTCTATGGGGCTGACTTTGGGGTCTTGTTAGTGACTCAGAAAAGGTACTGGGACATTCAGTGTGTATGATTTCTCCCAGAAAGCAACCTCCAAGTTTCTCCCTGACAAAAGGGCCTTAAATATCTGCTGGAGCTAAATATTTGCAGTCAGGTACTTAGATGAGCTTCTTTCTCTCTCTCTCTCTTTCATGGTCATGTTTCTATCTGCATTTTGCTGATGCGGGCAAGTTGCTGAAAGAGACTCCACATCCACAGCGTGATTGACGCTGTCACTTGCTGTGAGAGGAAATCAAGGAGAACAAGTGCTTCCAACTTTTTTACCTCAAGCACAGAGAAACCTCAGAAGCCGTTTCCTCTGTTCTTCTCACCCTAATCTGAGAGCAGGTGACACTGCTGACCACCTGCCTGGCTGGGGTACTGAACTCAGGTAACACTGACTGGACGTTTACACCGTAGGAGACCCCAAGCGTCCGCTCATTTCATCCTCCCAAACTGCTTCAGGGGAGGTGCTCTTATTGTTCTCATTTTACAAATGGGGTGACTGAGGCACAGAGAGGTTAAGCAACTTAACCAAGGTCAAACAGGGAGGAAGTAGCAGAGCTGGGATTTGAACCAAGGTTTTGCCACTGCCAGAGTCTGTACCCCCAACCATTATTTCCCTCAAAATATCCTGCATTTCTGGAATTTGTGTCTTTGCTCTTGCTGTGCCATTCATCTAAAAAGCCTTTCTCGCTACTCCTAACCTTTCTCCCAGCTGCCTGACAAGAATCTTCCCCACCCTCCAACGTGTGTCTCAGGTGTCCAGCAAAGCTTTTTGGAAGCCCCCAGGTTGGTTGACCTTCTCCCACCTCTGAACTCCAGGGCACCTGGTGCCTCTCTGCGCTGTCCAGCCCCCGCCCTAAGTCATAAAACCAGCCATTTGAGCCCTGGCTTTAAATGAGACACCCCTGTGTTTAATCGCCTGCTGGGACACTCTACATTTACAAAGCACTCCAAGACTCAGATTCCTTATCTACAGAAGGGGGAAAATGAGATGACCAGTGTGAGCAAGCGGCCAGCTGATACACACAAGGCACACGGCAAGCACGCCCTCCGCCTCGGCTGCTGTCTTCTGGTTCCCGGGCTGCTTGTTTGAGCTCCCGCACCTGACTGTAAATGCGCTGAGGAAACGTAATAGTCACTGATTTAGGCAGTGATTGGATTAGGCATTTCGCCGACTTTAAAGGAGAGAGGAGAGGGGGCCGGTGGGGACAGCAGATGGAAACACGGCTCAGAGGCAATAAGGGCAGCCACTGTGGCCTCAGTGCCTGTTGTGTGACAGGGTTTTCAAGGATTAATTCATTTCATCCTCACAGCAACCCTAGCAGCTAAGTGCTGTTATTATTCCCATTTTACAGATGAAGAAACTGAGGCCCAGGGAAGTTGAGTGACTTGCCCTAAGCCATATATGTATTCGGTAAATTCAGAGTCAGGATTTGAGCCCTGACATTCTGGGTCCAGAGTCCAAGGTCTTCCCTGTTAAACTAGATTACCCCTAAAAGGGGGGATTTTAAGCTTTCAAATAGCAACGAAACAAAAGGCTGAGAGTCTCCAGCCAGGACTGGCAGCTATTTAGTGGGTACACGTGCTGAGACAAGTTTATCAACACTTTCCTGGGAGTTTATTCAATGGGAGGAAGTGTTGGGGGCTCCCCCTGCAGGAAGCCATGTTGGCTTTGTGGTTGCACATGAACTTGATCATAAAACAGGAAAAATGCTGACTGAGGTGAGGAGGCTTTGGGTGGGATCGTATATATACGTATTTTATCATGTTTGTATATAATTTCATGTTTTTTCTTGAAGAACTTGATTTCACATATACCTCAAGGTGAGGTTCAGCAAATAAATGCAAGACTGGGGAAAACGTAAAAGATCAATACGTTGGTGAAACATTTAATTAGTCCTAAAAAGGTGAGGAATCAAGGGAGTCTTCTGAGAGGAAGGGACAGCTGGACTGAGACCAGAAGGGTGAGTCAGAGTTGGCTTAATGAAAAGGACACTGAGGGTTGGATCATTCCATAGCCATTTCCAAACCCTTTCCCACTTTTATTGTTCTCCACTATGGAAGCTTGAATGAGAAGCTTCCCAGCATCCCTTGAAGCTAGAGGGGTCTATGAGACCAAGTTTGGCCAATGTGACACCAACATAAGTCTGCTGGAGGTTTTTCTGGGAAAAAGTTTTACTTTCTTCATGAAAGAGACAGAAATGGCTCGTTTAGCCCTTTCCCATTCTTCTTATGGGAAAGGAAGGAGGTAACGCCTGGAGCTGTGGTAGCCATCTTATGACCATGAGGCAACACAGAACCAGCCCTGTTGTCATCATGCTGCTGAAGCAATGCTAGCTGCTACCCACCTCTATATTTCTGTTATGTGAAAAAAAAAAAAAAAGAGCCACTATTTGAGTCCATCTGCATCCATTTTTTTTCATTGCTTGCAATCAAAAGCATTTCTAACCCATACACTAGGCAAAGCAGGAAAATAATTATGAAAAAATGAGCTGTTCAAGACAGAGGGTCCAATATGTGCAAAAACCTGGAGGAGAGAAAGACTGCAGCATAATCTGAAGATGAGAGACTCAGTGTACGTGAAGTATATGTTGCTGGTGCTGGTGCTGGTGGTGAGTGTTGGCTGCTGGCTGTGGTGAGCAATGAGACTGGAGAACCACACGAGGGCTAGAACACGCAGGGCCTTGCACAGCTTGTAACTTTAGATTTGGACATTATCTGTAATAAGGGGACACCATGGAAAGCCGTGTGTGTGTGTTGAATCAGGGGAGTGCCTGGGATAGAGTTAAGTTCTAAAAAAGACCCTTCTGGCCTGAGTTCGTTCCTTCAGCAAATACTTTATAAGCACGGGAAAGTAGACTGGTAGAATCACTTTGGAAAACTGTTTTGAAGTGTCTACAAAGACTAAACATCCGGTACCCTACAAACCCAGCAATTTCATGACATACGACACACCCAAGAGAAATACTTGCATGTGTCCTCCGAAAGACAAGCCCAGGCATACTCATAGCAGTTTTACTCATAATGGCCCCAAATAGGTAGCAATCCAAATGCCCATCAAGTCTAGAAAAGCAAACTAATTTGCAGGTGTCCTCATACTGTGGAACAGTACACAGCAATAAAGAAAAGGGACACCTTGCTGCTGCATGCAACAACGTGGATGAAAATCCAGACTTCGTGATGAGGAAAAGAAGCCTACAGAGGAGGGTGGACATTTGTCTGGGTCATCCAAGAAGGAGGTGCCAAGATTAAGTGTCCAAGAGATGCTTAAGGGAAACACCTCTGGGAAGATGGGCAGGGAGCCCGGAGAGGCTGGGAACCATCAGACTATGATGCAGATCTGCCCCTTGTGAAGGAGAGAGGGGATGAAGGAAGGTATGCAAGGAGGAATATTGGTGAGACGGAAACATCTTAGACCACCATGCAGTTCTAAAGAAGCTCAGCAAAACTGATGGGCAGTCCTTGAGCCAAAGTTGCCGGTCAGTGGAGTTGCCTATCTTCCAGGAATGGGCTGCACTCATGTCTCTTCCACACCCAGTCAAAGGCTGGAGCAGCCTGTGGGAAGCGTGTCCTCCCACGGACACGGTGATGATGGATTTCAGAGCCCAGCAGAATCGGCTGTAGGTCAATCCCCACAGTCAGAGATCAGAGAGATGTACTTTCATGACCACAACACTGAACAATTCCATAGATGAAGGTCAAGAGAGGCCAAAAATCAATGTTCAGTGATAAAAGTCACAATGGTGTGTTTACTTCCAGAATGAATAGGGCTAGGGGTGTGACAGAGAGGGCGTGAGGGAGCCTGCTGGGGTGGCTGGAAATGTTCAGTATCTTGATGGGGGGGTGCGGATTGAGTAGGTAAAAATCTTTTGAGTTATCACCTAGGTTTTGTGCATTTTGTAGAAAAAATGAAGAAGTTCTTAATTGAGCGAATTCTTTCTGTCAAACGCTCAGCCCTGGGCACAGAGGGGTGACTAAAGCAGACAGTGGTGCTGGCCCCGAGGGGCATGCAGCGAGAAGCATGGTCTGCAACACAAGACCAGGGCAGGGAGGCCCATTAGGAAGCCATGCGACGTCCCCGCTGAGCACCGCAGTGGCAGGGAGCCCGCGGCATAAGAGACTGTCTGCAGACAGCCGAGCCCAAGAAGCGTTTTGCCAAAGATTCTTGAAAAGAGAGAGTAAAGCAAAATGACTGACTTGCAAGAAACAAGAAGTGGAGATGTGAAAGCAAGTCAGGAGCCATCAGAACGGCTTACAGAGGAAAATGCTTTTAGAGAGATCAGTGACAGGAAAATTCGGTGTGACTGTTCGCTGCCGTGACCGCAGGAAGCGGAGCCCTGGGAATTGCATCTTTCCCGGAGCCAGGCTCCTCTCCCTGTGCCCAGCCATCAGGTTCACTGGGTTTACAGTGACCCACTGGGAAATTATGTCCCATATTTTTCAAAGCCAGCAAAAGATTTCACACCTTTGTGAGGACTGCTGGGTGGCGGGTAAGAGAATGTAGCCTCTGGGAGGGAAGGGGTGCCAATTAGGGCCAATTAGAACTAAACTGACCTGTCATTTGGCAGAAATGCCTCATGGAACTCACTCTGTTCTAGAAAACTGAGGATTTCTCCTGTGAGTTCATTTACTCAGAGAAAGTTCTCTATGGGAAGATGCCTGTATGGGTCATTCCTTAAGAAACAAAAAAATTTTTTTAAGTAAACTCATCTCAATGACTCTTGTGTTTTTCCATTGCTTCTGTCATCAGTCCTGAATTTCCAACCATTTTCAACTCGAGAGGGTGATGTTGACTGTCATGCTCTGAAACAAAACATGTTAATATCTGTATATTCCAAACCAGCAGGCCCTCAAAATGTGAACTCGCCACAGCTTTCCAGAAAGATCCAAAAATAGAACATTTTACACTTGTCTAACTTTTCCTAGGCTTTAAAAAAAAACTCCTGTCTCTTCAGACCATGATAAATGCAAAAAAACCCAAACGTATTTATTCAATAATTTACTGTGTGGAGATGGCGGCATAGTTGAGTCACCCAAGTGCTTTAGGAAAATTTCCATCAGGTACCATCATGTTCTTGGCCTAAGCTTTATGTAAGCTCGCTGGATCGATTTGAATCAATTTGACACGTACACACTTCAGGGCACGGTTAGTTTCAAATCAATTAAGCTCCTTATGACTTTATGATTAAGAACCCAAGGTTATAAAACGTGAATATAAAAATCACAAATTATAAAGTGAAAAGTAAGATCTCCACCCAAGGTTTCATAAAAATCACCAGAATCATTATGTAAGCTTCATTAAACAAACAAGGTAAGAGTAATTAGGTAGTAAATTGAGTACAGTGGTTTCAAAAGGTTCTAATTGGGACGGACCAAACCGTTTAATGAAAATTAGGAAGCCAGGGTCCAGGGCAGCTTTCAGCGGGTTCAGATCTGAAAGGAGCTCCTCAGAGGTCTGGTGGCCCTTGCAGCAGGAGCTCAAGGTTCCAGTAAAAATCAGAGAGTGGGGGATTTCCCTGGTGGCACAGTGGTTAAGAATCTGCCTGCCAATGCAAGAGATACGGGTTCGATCCCTGGTCCGGGAAGATCCCACGTGCCGCAGAGCAGCTAAGCCCGTGTGCCACAACTACTGAGCCTGCGCTCTGGAGCACGTGAGCCACAACTACTGAAGCCCGCGCACCTAGAGCCTGTGCTCTGCAACAAGAGAAGCCACCACAGTGAGAAGCCCACACACGGCAACGAAGAGTAGCCCCCGCTCGCCACAAGTAGAGAAAGGCCGCACGCAGCAACAAAGACCCAACGCAGCCAAAAATAAATAAATTAAAAAAAAAAAAAAAGCAGAGAGTGGACCTTCCAGCCCTTCCCTGACCTTGACCAGCCTGCTCTTCACCACCGGAAGGCAGTGGACACAGGATGACGACCTCCTCTTGGCTGGAGCCAGCGAGCAGCCAAGGGAAAGGATTTTAAGGATCACAATGAAATGTGATTCCCACCTTCTACAGTTACATGGGATTTTTCTCTCCTGGTTTTGAAGCTCAGGAAAAAGAAGTAAGGAGGAGGGAGCGGATTAGAGTTAACATTAAAATAATAACGAGGGCTTTCCAAGTGCCAGGCCCCTTGATAAGTCTGATCATTGTCATCTGTCTTTACAACTCCCCATGAAGCTGAGGTGGGTTCTCTTAACTCTCGTCCCATTTTAGAGACTGAAGCACAGAGAAGTTAGGTAACTTCTCCGATGGTCACACAGCGAGCAAGGGGCAAAATCCAGGCCCATGTGATTCCAGAGGATGCATTCTTCTCCTCCAAGGGTCGAGAGACCACTTGCATTCATTTATTCAACATGTATTGACTGGGGGCTTTTGCCTCCTCTGTGTTCTAGCAACTAAAGATACAGAGTGAACCAATCAGCCAGGTTCCTGCCTTCACGGGGCTTTCACTGCTCTGCAAAGACACAAGTGAAAGTAAATCATTAAACAAACCGACAAAGTCAGGGAGTGATAATTCTCTGCAGAAAATGTTCAAAGTGTAACGTAATAGTGACTGGTGGCTTCTTTCACTGGATGGTCACCTCTTAACAGCTGGCATATGAGGTGAGATTTGAATGACAAGAAGGTGCCAGCTGTCCCGAGATCAGGGAGAAGGACACTCCACACGGAGGGGAGGGCAGGCACAGAGGCCCCCAGGGACGAACGAGCTGGTCACGCGCAAGTAACAGGAAGAGGGTCAGGGCTGTGGATTCAAGATGGCCACAAATTCTCTGTCAACTTTCCTCCCTTTCAATCTGGGTGCATCTCATGACTTGCTCTGACCAGCAGAATGTGAACAGAGTGGCTGTGTTTTGGTTCTGGGTCTAGGATTCTGGCAATTTCCTATTTCATTCTCTTGAAGAAGCCCCGGGCCAACGTGTATAGGGATCTAGCTACACTGCTGGAGGGACCACGTGGAGAAAAATAGATGCTCGGCTGGCCCCCAGCTGAGGAGCCAGTCATGTGAGAGAGGAGTTCCAGCCCCAGGAGGAATCCCAGCTAAATGCAGCCACATGAGTCAGCCCAGCTGAAACCACAGACGAACAGAGATGAGCCTCCCAGCCGAGCCCAGCTAATCCACAGAATTGTGAGAATAACCCATGGTTGCTGTTTTCAAGACACTAAGTTCCAGGGTGGTTGGATTTGCAGCAATAGATGATTAAAGCAGCCAAAGTGACTGCAGTTAACTGGGGCAAAGGGATGGTAGAGAATAAAGCTGGAGGTCATTCTCCGTCAAGGGCCAGATCAGGCAGGGTCTGTAAGCTAGGTAAGCAGTCGGGATTTCATTGAAAGTGTGATCGGGAACCATCAGAAGAGGCATGACATGATCTGATGATTTATGTATATTTTTAAGCTTATGCTGGCTGTTGTGTGATGAATGAATAGTGGGGTGGGGAGAATAAGAGAAGCAAGGAGGTATCAGTTACGTGGCCACTGTGGGAAGGCTGGGAAGAGATGATAGCAAACGGGACCAAGATGGGAGCAGTGGAAATTCAGGGAACTGACTGATGCTGTGTTTTGGAGATAGAGTCAAAAACTGTTGCTAGATGGAGTACACTGGGACTGCGGAGGATCAATGCTCGATCTTTGGCTTTGGGAACTCAGTTGATGGTCCACGGTCCACTGAGATGGAGAAGACTGGGGTATAGGAGCAGGTCTGGAGAAAAGACAACAAGAGTTTTCTTAACCATGGCAAGTAGAAATGTCACATGGACAGTCGACTACAAGGGTGTGGCATTCTAAGGCGAGGTCACTCCAGGAGGCCTTTGGAAGTCCTGGGAAAAGCACGGTATCTGAAGCCACGGATCTAAAGAGAATGTTTAAACGGATAAGAAAAGGGGGCTCTGGATTGAGCCTCATGGCACTCGACATTTGGAGATGAGAGGAGGGTGGGATTCGGTCACACAGGCAGAGAAGGAACAGCTAGTGAGATGGAAGGAAAACCCAGAGAGTCTCTGGGATCACAGAAGCCAGGAGAATACAGTTGTTAAAGGAAGGATGGGATCGAATGAAGTCAAACAAGAACAGACATGGCCATTGGTTCACAGAACCAATGGAACTCCCTGGTGATCCATGAGGGCACTGGTGATTCATAAGCAACCCTCCTGAAGCATTATGCGTTTCAGAGGATGAGGGCATAGAACAGAAATCGGATCCCACTTGTCCCTAATCAATGCCATGATAGTATTTAAACCTCTCAGTCTTTGAACAACACAGAGGAGGAAAGGAAATGTAAGAATCCTGAATTGGGTGAGTTTAAACTTTAAAAGAAAGGGTTTTCCCACAGATGTCATTAGGAAAAATGAAGGCTCAAAGGGGAGCACATAGAAATGAGTTCTAGGAATGGGGAAAAGAGATGCAAAGTGCGTTAAACTTGAACGCAAAGCTCAAAACCATTGTGTCTGCACCATCACTTCCATCGCCGTCACCCCCATCATGGCTGTGGAGAGGGGAAGTCACCTTTAGTGGCAATGCAGCATTTTTCAAGAGAGGCCCTTTTCTTTTCTTTTGCTCCCTTGGTGAGGAAGTGTGTTCCCACGTCCAAAGCCAGGAAAGGGAGGTCCAGAGGGTCTACACCCTTGTGACTGGGGGCACCTGCAGGCATAACACAGTGGAATTCCACTTGCTGATTGGAAGCCCCGCTGACATTTGTTTTTGTTACCAGAAAGGGGATGATAGAATTGGGGTAGGATGCCCTGGTGGAGTCCAAGAGTAAGAGAGGGCCCAGAGCACCCCACTCTAAGTCCCTAGTTCTTGAGAGGTACAGGAGCTGGATTTCATATGTGCCCAGAGGCCCTAAAGTTGGCCACAGAAGGTGGATGAGCAAGGACCCTACACGCAGAGGATGATGGCAGAGTCAGCTGTGGCCAGATCCAGGAAGGAAGCCGCAGCACTCAGTGAGGTGCTGGGAGACGAGCCCGTCGTAAGGCCAAGGGCAGGCAGCCTACAGAACCCTGGGGCAGCAACAGCACTGGCCAATGGGAGAGCAGTCTGTGAACTCATCAGGAAAGGCAGGAGGCTTGGCGGTGCCTCCTCTCCTTCCTCCTTCCCCCTCCAGACCCTTAGAATCATAGTTCAGGCCTGACCCAGGGCAAGAGCAGGAAAAGGCCTTTCAATCCAAAACCAGATTGAAGTTTTCAAATGAACAGGATACAGCGTAAAGAAGCAAAACTGATGGCTTTAGTAAGGGAACTGGTACATTGTAGAATCCAGCTGGACTTCTAAGGATGCGTTTCCTGATGGAAAATGTCACATGGCTGGATTGGGGACAATTATTAGAAACAATAAAGCCATTTCTTATTTGTCTCGCCAATGAATGGAGACATTTGAAAAAATAGGTTACAGTGGACTGAGGAGCGACCCTGCGCCAGGCGCTGCCCAGGGCATTTTGCACGTTTTGCTCATCTCATCGTTACACACCCCGCGTGGCGGGTGCTGTTAGTACGATTACCATGGTTCGTATGGTTGCTATTCTAACGCCTGTTTTGCTGATAAGAAATTGAGGCTCACACTGAGGCCACATAACAACTAAATGATAGGGTTAGGGTTCAAATCCCGGGTACTGTGACTTAAAACTCGAATATTTTAACTGGGACCCTGATTTCTTCAGAATGCCTCATTTAATCACAATAGCCAGAACCGGACCACAGTGCAATGCATGTAGAATTACAGGCCGCAAGCTCAACCACGGAGGAATATTCCTCCATTTTCTTGACATCCAAAGTTCATTTCTTTGTCAGGTCCCTGATCCTGGAAGTGACAGAAACAAAATGACTCTCATGTAGGAATTTCTCTGACTCTCTCCCAGGCTGAGTCCAAGCTCTGGGGCCCTCAGGAGTGCCAAGGTGTGAGAGGCAGAGGTGGGCAGAGTCTCCCTGAGGCTTCCATACCCTATCTGTGTTTCACCTGTCACCTGAGACTTTCTCAGACCCTTTCTACCTAAACGCCCGATTGACCATCATTAGCCAGTTGGTCCCACGCTAAGCTGGGCATAGGAACCCTGGGCTCTCCCCTCATCTGTCCCTAGAATGACTAGGTACCCAGGCTCTGGAGTCAGATTAGTTTTGTGACTCTGGGAAAGTTACTTAACTGGCTTGTGCCTCAGTTTCCTTTTCTGTAAAACCAATGGTCTCACAGGATTGATACAGGATTTTCAAAAAGAGAAAGAATACTTGTAGAATACTTGGAAACAGTGCCTGGCACACCATAAAGGCTTAACTGAAGTTAACTGTCCTTATTGGGGGGGGGAGGGAGGAAAACAATGACTCTTACTAATCAAGTCTTTTTTTTTTAATGCTTGGACAGTAGCTTGGGAAATTATTCCCTGCATTCTGTAGCACCCCTTCTTTCCCTAGGCAATATAGGCAAATTATCTGGCTTCCCCCAAATTGGGGAGTTTGGGGTTTAGGTGTGGTATTTCAAAATTCCACCCTGCTCAGTCAGAGGTGGACAGTTCTGGTTGAAACCCTATGAGCTGCCCTGCAATGCCCTTCCCCCGACACACACACCCCTCACTCCCTCCAGCATCCCTCTCTCCAGGTTAGAATTCTCTGGCATCTAACTTTCCTGCAACAACTCAGTTTATCCTGCAGCCACATCCGTTCTGTGGAGCCTTATCGTGACCTTTGAAAATAAAGAAAAGCAGATTTGGTTCTTAGCTGCCATCCTTTTTTTTTTTTTTTTTTTAAACAAAAATTTTTGCACTGTGGACAATTTCAAACATATACAAAAGTGAATGGAACAGGACTTAGAACACCCATGCATACACCATCCTCAACTCATGGCCCATCTGGCTTCATCCATCCCTACCCATGTATTTTGAAGCAAATCTCAGGGATCATATTCCATTTGTAAATATCAGCGTGTGCTTCCAAAGATCTGGAACGCTTTTTTTAAAAAACACATTACCGTTATCACAACTTAAAAAAAAAGACCAACAATGATTCTTTATCATCAAAAAGCCAACCAATGTTCAGATTTTTAGCAACATCCAATATGATCCATCAGGAGTGGGGTTGCCCCTCGCAAATTGTTTTAGGAAACAGCGTGAGGCTCTCCAGGAGAATAATTCCATCCCTCTGTTTCCTCCACAGACAGAAATGTCATAGCCAAACCCACTGCTGGCGGTGCCAAGAACTCCAAAATACAACCACGTGTCAAATAACCATGGAGACACGGTGAGAGAAGGAACTTATTCCTCGCTCCGTTGTTTAGAAAGAGCAGTCAAAAAGCTGCTGAGCGCGGAGGGAGAAGGCACACGCTGCGTGCGGCTGCACACACCTCATGATGTGCACCGGGGCATTCCTGCCGCATCAGAAGGGCCAGCGAGGGCTGGCGCAGCAGCTGTCGGTACCCGGGATTAGCACATGCGCCTGCGGGAGCTGGGCGGACCTCAGCGCTGGAAAATGGAATCGCCTTGTTCCTTGTTAATTTCTTCTAACGGTTCAGCAGCAGCAGTTTTGAGCTGAATCCAGCAGAGAACTCATCTGAGGTATTTTGATTTATGATTTATTTATTTATTATTTTATCTGGTTCTACTGCTGGTCATTTACATGACAAGTCTTGTGCTATCTTTAACTGAAGGGCAGTTCCAACCCTGATTCTTTGAAGGGCCTGCAGTATTAGAGGTGCAGCCTTCTAATGGCTTTCCTTTCGACACCTTACATAAATCGAGGTGCCGGTAAAGCAAGAATGGACTGATCCTACTTTTACTTTTAGAAAATGTGTGTACAGCAGTATTCCCATAGCCGACGCTCTGGTGCTCTGCCCCTACTGCTTGGCCTTCCTGCTGCTGTGTCTCTCTGCCCTGGGCTTTTACTGGGTTGCAGGAGGTGGTCAGGCCTGGAGTCAGAGAGGTGGTACCCTCAGTATCCACCAGTGAGGGACCCCTGTTGGTGGATAAAAGCTCTGCAAGCGGGGTCGATATGAGGGGCGTTCTACAGCACTGCCCAGAAGTCCTAAACCTTCCGGAGCCCCAGCTGTCCCCAGGGCTAACCTGTTCCTTGTCAGCTGCCCTCCCTTCCCATGTCATGGCTTCACCCCTCTATCAGTGCTTCCTGGCATCCCTCCCATTACAGGGTGACATCACTGGGAAACCTCCCAGCCCCAGACAAAACAGGAGAGTTGATCACCTTACCCCTCAAATAAATCACTTGTGCTCAAATCCCAGTCTCAGGCTTGGCTTCTGTGGTCCTCAATCCAAGGCAATCCATATGCAGAGAAGAGTCTGGAATGAGACATGCATCTTAACTCGGTATCCTTTGGGAACAGAGCGCTCTGAAGTAGGGCAGTGGGGTAGTGCTGGGCTCCTTGGGTGTTTGGGGGTGGGAGTAAATGAGGATGGGTTTTTCGCCAAATCTGTATTTGATTTTTTATGAAAAACATATAGCATTTGTCTATTTTTTTAATACACAATAAAACTTGGGTTTTTAAAAACTAGTAGCAGATATGTGTTTTATAATTTGTGAAGGGTCATTTCCATTTAAATTTTTTTAAAAGAAGGAAAGAAACTAGGGTTTAAGACAATTTTTTTATAATGGCTTAGGGCAAAAGTTTTTTAAGCCTCCAAATCTTTTTGTGATGGAATCCCTACCTGGCTCCTCCAGTTACCACCAGATGCAAGTGGCACTGCTGCGACTAAAACAGGGTGCTGGGGCCTCCCCCGCCAGCCCCCCCATTCTCTTCCCCTACCTTAGGTAACCACTAGGTACTGCCTAAGAACCTTGAGGTTTTTGTTGGACCCAGTGTGAAAACCACTGTTATAGATTATTTAATGGCATAAAAAAATTATTGTTAACTTTTTACTTTAAAATGCATTCTGAACTGAAAAGAGAAGGTCAAAAACAGCACGAACAGTGCCATCTTGATTTTTGTGGAGGAAAAAAACCCTGTATTCATGTACATTGAAAAAAGACTAGAAGGAAATATACCAAAGATATTCATGGCAGTTATCTTGCGGGGGCTGGATCCCCAGTATTTTTTTTAGTCTGGTTTCTGTGTCAATGCTATACTTCCTTCATTTTCTACGGTGAATATGAATTATTTTTTAGCAAAAAGTAATTAAATAAAAGCACAGCACATGATTTTAAGGAGGTGAGAGAGTAGGAAAAATGATCCCAAAGTCACAGGCAGACAGTAGCAGCATCGAGACCAGATTTTCATTGTTTTTAGGTACCGATCTGAAAAGCAGGGCCTTCCTCAGGTTAACAGGGTTTACACACCGATGGCTGCATGGCTCAAGTTATAGCCTGTCAATTCCATGGTCAGCCAAGCCTTTGATGTTTCTGATGATGATATATGAGTACTGTCCACAAAACAAGCAAAACAACGGGTTTTGCTCCCGCCTCCACTGCCGTGGAGTGGTTCAGGCTATGAGGTGGGCAGTGCCTCCCACAGATATGGGTGCACTCGGGTCAGACTCTCAGCCAGGGAGCCTTTGAAGGGAGAGGGAAGTTTTGCCAGACCAGAAGCTACCCTAGAGAATTGGAGTGTTTAATTCAGCGGTTCCCCCACCTGGCAGCCCATCAGAATTACCTGGGGAGTTTCTTAAAAATGGGTTCCCAGCCCCACCCACTGGTCCTCTGGTTCAGGAGGCCTGGACAGCACTCACCATCACCTGCATTTTTAACAGTCACGCTGGGGGATTCTCACGAGATGACTTCGTGAAGTTCATCCTCACTGCTGGGATGTAAACTCTGGGAAACCTATATGCCTGTTGGTGGCTGTAACCTGGATACTGTCGGCACAGCCCCCGATACCCTGTAAATATTCAGGGAGGCAACTCTTTACCGAAGGCCCACTCTGTACCTGACGTTTTGCTAAGTGGTTTCAAGTCCCTTTGCCTTAATTACAACTCGGAGGAAAGTATTCTTATATCCATTTTGTAGATGATGAAGCAGATTCAGAGAGACCAAGAAATTTGCCCCAGATCACTTAGGAAGATAGAGAGGCCACATCCAAACCCTGATCTGAGGGCCAAACTCTAGCTCATCCCACTCAGCCATGTCACTTCTAGAAAGTTCCATGACATTTCCTTTCTTTTCCTGGGAGAAAAACGGTACCAGAATTCTCCACTCACCTTCCTCACCTCTTACCTTCTACCTGCTCCTCTGTTCATGTACCCCCCCCACACACACACACCACACACACAGACACACAGACACACACACACACCTTCTAAGTTTGACCTGCGTCTAAAAAAATAGCACTAGAACTCCACCTCAGGACATACTATACAGAGTGTTAGTCTCACAATTTTCTGACTTCCTGTCATAACACGTCTTTCCTAAGCTAGAGGAAACCAGTTATTCCTTGATTCCACTGTAATTCTCTTACTTATTTGAAAGCAATTGTTGCAAACTGTCCTAAGCAATTTGACTATTCAAATGATAAGGTGTTTGATTATAGCTTCCCCATCGCCCCAAAGTTAGAAGGCTATGAAGGCTACAGGTTTCCTCCCCTACCTCCAAACCGGATGGTATGATACAGACAGAGCCCATCTCAGCCTGAATTCCACCAGCAAGGAAACAGTTATTAGCGAGCAGGCATATCCACAGCCAGTCAACCCGTCCCCTGAGCCTGGGGACCCCTCAGCGATCTGCCCTTTTAGATACTTGGACAGCCTTTCATGAAAAGTTCATTTGAGGTGGATGTGACAATACCGTCAGTGCAGTATTTAGCTAACCCAGTCAGGTAGGTGATAAAATCAACCCTTTAATGTCTAGACTCAGGACTGATTGGACTTCAGAGCTCAGGGCCTTTCCAAGAGAATGAGCAACTGGTCTCACTCAATTCATTTGCAGAGTTCAGACAAGGCTGGTGCATCATGAAACAGCTCTAGCCATCTACCTTTCTCAAACACCATTATTTTCATCAATGAAAAACCATTTTAGAAATCCATTATGCTAATTAACACACCCGTGGGCGCCGAGCTAAGCCAGATAATTGAAGCACTTAGGGAAACTTCCTCTGGAGTCTGGGGCTGTGATCTTTCAAATGTTAGATAACTGCCCCTACAACGTGGATGAAAGCACGCACGCGCGCGCACGCACACACATGTGTGCCACACATACGCAGGCACACGCAGCATATGATCTATGCTTTAGCTTCAGAAGTAAATTACAGACAACATCGCATAACCGCCACCATGCAATGAGAACTTACTGGATGCCAGGTACTGTGCTAAATGTTTGACCAGAAAGAAAATTGATCTCATTTCATCTTCACTGAGGAAACTGTGGTCCCAGGAAACCCAGTTAGGAAGGATGAGCTGGACTCACACGTTGGCTGACTTGAAAGCTCTAAATCTCAACCAGGAGACTGGTTGCCAGTGAGTTCTTCTGGGCCTCCCGGGAATTCCCCAGTCATCATCAACAATAAGTTTTCACTGTTGGCTCAAAACTTTGAACAATAAATAAAACCCCATCTCTGAAAAGTATTCCACAGCGTGACTTCTGAGCATAAGCAGTCCTGAAGCAGGCTTGGGAACTCCTCTCAGAAGACAACTGTGCCGGGCTTCCCTGGTGGCGCAGTGGTTGAGAGTCCGCCTGCCGATGCAGGGGACACGGGTTCGTGCCCCGGTCCGGGAAGATCCCACATGCCGCGGAGCGGCTGGGCCCGTGAGCCATGGCCGCTGAGCCTGCGCGTCCGGAGCCTGTGCTCCGCAACGGGAGAGGCCACAACAGTGAGAGGCCCACGTATTGCAAAAAAAAAAGAAGACAACTGTGTTCTACATGCAGCCATGCAGGGCAGCCGGCTCTGAGAGACCCCAAGGCCAAGGGTGGCCAGAGTTTGAATGTTGTCTGCTCCCTGTTAGGTCTCCACGTGGATACCCCTCTTCTGCCATCCTCTGCTTTGTGTCTCTATCTGAACTTATGAGCCACCCCGACAGGTCCATAGAGAAGCCAAAGAAGACGGCAGCCAATCACAGCCTGGGAGCACCCTCCCTCTCCTGCCTGGGAAGTACAAGGACCCCAGCTCCCCTGTAATAAACTACAGAGCTGTCAGGGAGTTTATGAAAGGAGAAGGGACAGGGCAATGCGGGTGGTGAAACGTGGTCAAAATCTGGATACATTAAGAAGGGAGAGTGGAAAGAATGTGCTGGTGGATCTAATGTAGGGTCTACAAGAAAGACAGGAGTCAAGGCTGCCTTTAAGAGTCTGGACCCGAGCCAAGAAGAAGCGAGCTGTAATGAACCAGATGGGGTAGAGTACGAGGAGTAGGTTTGAGGGAACAGCTGAACACGTTGGGGTTGAGATGCTATTAGGGGACCTCCCTGGCGGTCCAGAGGTTAAGACTCTGTGCTTCCACTGCAGGGAGCACGGGTTCGATCCCTGGTCTGTTGACTAAGATCCCGCGTGCCGCACAGCACGGCCAAAAGAAAAAAGAAAAAAGATGCGTTAGGTATCCAGGGTGTAGCCGTTTTCAACTGCCACGTAACAAATTTCCACAAACTAAGCAACACCCGTGAGCCGAGTTCTGGAGGTCACAAGCCTAGCGGGTTGTCTGCTCAGGGTACCAGAAAGCTGAGGTCCAGGTGCTTGCTGGGCTGGGTTCCTGTCTGAGGCTCTACGGAAAAATCGAATTCCAAGGTCATTTCCTCATTGGGGGGATTCAATTCCACGCAGTTGTAGGCCTGAGGTCCCTGTTTCCTTGCTGGCTGCCAGCTGAGGGCCACTTTGAGCTTCTAGAAGCTGCCCACATTCCTTGCCGCAAGGCTTCCTTTATCTTCAAGCCACAAAGTCTGGGTCGAATCCTCCCGCTCTGCACCTCTCACTTGCCACCAGCCAGAGAAAACTCTGCCTTCCAAGGGTGCCTGTGATTAGATCAGGCCCAGGTGGATCATCTCCCTTTCTTAAGGTCAAGGGTATCTTGTAACATAACCTGCTCATGGAAGTAAAATCCATCGCATTCTCAGTCTCGGGGAGTGTACAGGGAGTGCACCCTGGGGAGCAGGCAGGGGCAGAAAATCCTGGGGGCTTTCTTAGAGTCCCGCCCGCCACCCAAGGGGAAGTGTGGCGGAAACAGTGTCCTTCAGAAACTTCCAGGGCTCAAGGGTGGAGTGGGAGGGGCAGGGGACAAGCCCATCTGGATCTCTTTAGCCTCTGGAACCCAGAGCACTCAGGGAAGAAGGCCCAGCCCTTTGAAGCTGCCCCACGGGCTCCGGGCCTCACAACGGCCTGTGTGCCACTCCTCCCACTCCTCCCGCACGGGCCCTGAGGCGTCTTGGCTGCCGCATCCCTGTGTCTGGCAGGTGAGTCAACATTTGGCTTCTCTCCTGGGCTTTCTTGGAAAGGGCTGTGTTCCAGGTTGGCAGCTGGGCTGGCAGGGAAGGCGGAAGGAGAAAAGCCAAGTTCCGGGGGCCTTGCCGCCGGGCAGGACACCTGGGCCTTCTCCCCTGCAGCCACTGAAAACTACAGGAGGAAATTTTACTATCACTCCAGGGAAGCAGGAGGCATAGTAAAGCAGGGTGGTAAAACTCCAGGGCAATGGAGTCAGATGGGTAACTTAGCCTCTCAATTTCCCCATCCATAAAATGGGGATAATCATTAGTAGCTACCGCACCGGGCTTGGGACAGTTAAACAGCATGGCATCTGTAAATCATTTAGCACAATGACTGGAATATAGAAAGTACCGACAAAGCCCGCACGACGCATACAATTAACGGAAGGAGAAAGAACTGGCACAGTTCATCCAGATGGGATTAAAAAGGAGGAAAGGATCAGGCAAAGAGTCAAGGGGATGGCCAACTGCCTTTACAAGAAACTCCCATGATACTGGAATGCAAGTTTGTTGTTTCTATAAAGACCTTCCTTTGAATATACAGGGACAGTTGCTAAACTTCAAGGCCTGATGGATTTTGATTGCGCAATGCAGTAAATCTGGATATGACGTTTCCAAGACTCCTGGGTAGCCAGATAGGGTTTCTACTTCCTGTAGAAATTCAGAAGGGAATGGAGGGACAAGCAAGGGGCAGATTATTGTGTCGGTATGTTGCATGACACGTTCGGTTGCAAGGAACAGAAATTCACCCAAGCTAGCGGGGTGGGGTAACATGGGAGGCATTAACAGTGGGTTCACCCGGCCCTTTCATACCATCAAATTTCTCTGCTGCATCCAGAGGACTTCATTCCCCATCCCCACCCCCAGTGTAACTCAGCAAGAAGTGAGGTTACTCCATGGGGAAACAAAGCAAAGACAGCTTACACTCAGGGCATCACAGTGGGAGGATAAGGATCACAGCCTCCCCCAGCGTTGCACCAAGGAGCTGGGAGTTCCTTGAGTTGACATCAAGGCTACTCTCTTATCTGGCAAGGCCCACCAAACCCCATCAGTCATCCAGTTTGCAGTGATGTGTCCCATGGATAACACCCTTCCCCCATCCAATGGCCAAGACAAAAGCCTCCCAGGACAGAAGGGCCCATGGAGACCACTGGACCCACTGAGAGCAGACGGTAGAAGATCTCGCTCCTGACCACGCTGGATAAGCTGGGACCAGTTTGGAATCCCCACTGAGTGGGAGCTTTGACCATGCTTATTCTAAGGATGCAGCAGGCAATCCCATGGACACCCAACAATAGGAAATCATGGTAGCCAGGCCCTGTCTGAAGGGCAGAGGCTGGTTGGCTCATGGACTGACACCTGGGTCAGGAGCTTACCTTTGATCCGGTTAGTGGTAAGGGGTGGGGTATGCGGGTCCCTTGGCATAGGCATAGCTGCTTAGACCCCCTCTTTCTTCCAGTGGGGTTGTGGGTGACTAGATTCTCAGAGGAGAGACAGGGCTTGGCAGGCACCCCAAATGGATCCACCGCAAACCACCCCAACCCAATTCAGATGTCACAAGTCCTCTCTGACACATCATTACAGAGTTCTTGAAACCTAATCTATTCCAGAACATTCCCAAATGGACCAGGAGGGAACCCACACATCTCTGTATCTATCCCTCCCTTTTTTCCAGAATCAAATTTCCAGGGTTATTTTGAGACAAGCTATACCGAAATGCCATTCTGCAAAACAAAGTCTCTTGTGGTTAAATAATTATCTCCCATTCATCTTTTTGAGTCTCAGTTTTCATAGAGTTGGCTTATATATGGGGTACACCCATATGGGTATTTCTGGGACAACAGTATATCACAGAACAAGCCAATTAATGACAGGAGCGTTAATGGCCTTGACCCGGTTAACAGTAATGCCAAGGGCCACTTGCTGAGTCTTCAAGTCTTCATTGACTCAAATCCCAGCTGTAACTTTCTGCTAGGTCTGGGAGTTCTGACCTTCCTTACTCCACCAGACAGAAGCAGAGCCACAGGAGAGGCTGTAAGTACTCCGTCAGGGCATGAAGAATAACAACAATAAGGCATTCATACGAGGAGAGGAGATTCATCCATCACGGCTTGTTTACCGTCTCAACACCCAGTAGATTCGGTGTCGCCGTCTCTGCAGAAGCAGCTGGCGTGAGGAAATCAGACTGCAGTGAAAAGCATGTAGGCTTTGCAGTCACATGGGCCTCATTTCAAATCCTGGCCGAGGCCCTTCACTTCCCGGATGGGACAAACCTGTATGGCAGCTCTAATGGGCCAGTGCCCATGCCCTGGCCCGAGTTACAGAGCTTCAATGTCAACCTGTTTGTCTTATCCTCAGTTTTTCTTCTGAAAAATGGGGGAATAATAACACCTACTTCATAGGATAATTGTGAAGATTAGACAAGACCACATATGTGAAAATACCTTGTGTCTCGTGGGTGTTTACTGTGTTTACTTCTTTCTCATTATAACGGACTTTTTAGAGGTTTGGGTTTGGGCAAATCTTCTGTTAAGGTTTTTGAAAGCTTCCTCCTATTAAGTTTTCATGACTGAACAGTGCAAAACAAAGAAAGGAAAGCCAGGCTTTCTTCATTCTTGTGAGAAAAAAGAATCTTTCTCAGGTAGGTCCTACCTCAGGTATGAATCCCATCCTTTTTTCCAGACCCTTCCTTTACTGTGGCAAAGGCTTCTCACTGTCCCCTAATATCAGCCCTTCCCTAATTCTATAAAAATATAATTTTCACACACACACCAAGTTTAAGCTGAACATATAGCCGACGAGAGAGAGAGACTACATTCCGCAGCATCCCCTGTAGCTAGACTTAGTCACCATGTGACTAAGTGACCATGCGGCTACGTTCTTACCAGTGGGATGTGAGAAGAAGCGAATGGTGCAATTACCAATTACTGGAACTGACTGAGCTTCTCTTTCCCCTTTCCTATTAACTGGAAGGTGGACAAGGAACTAGTGAGCCAGCCCTGACCACATGGATAAAGACAACACTCTGAGCAACAAGATAGAAGGAACCTGGGTCCCTGGACAACCTCAGGCAGCAGAGCCGTCCTGGACCATCCACCTACCTCCAGACTTTACATAAAAAAGAAACACACTTCTATCTGGTTACCAACACTGTACTGTAGTGTCTCTATATTACACCAATCCAACCTACTCCCTAACTAATACCTATCCTTGTGAGAACGCATCTTTGGAACTTGCCTTGAGCAAAAATGGTCTGGAGCCAAGATCAGCCATTAGGATGGATCAGACGTCATAATCTGGCTGCTTGTAAACCGGATACAGCCCACAGACATGCTCTGGTAAGCTTCTACAGTATATTTTTAAAATTTTAGGTTTGATAGGAGTGGGGGAGGGAGGAAGGTCCAAGAGGGAGGGGATATAGGTATACACATAGCTGATTCACTTCACTGTACAGCAGAAACTAAGACAACATTGTAAAGCAATTATACTAAACAAAATAAATAAAATTTTAGGTTTGTTGTCAACATTTACAAATTGAGAAATTTCACATAAAAATCTAAATGTCCAGCTTTTCTTGGGAAATCAGAAGGTCTAGCAACCCTGGGACCACATTCTTTCTTGGCGGAATTCAGCTGCAAGCATGCTTCAGCTCACCACGGTCAATGCCTGTTGCACCCTCGGGTCTTACTAGCTTGGGGTCCAATGGCCTGACATCCAATCCCCAGAACCTGTGTTCCTTTGCCTGAGGGCTTTCTCTGGCCCCCTGGAGCCTACTCAGCCAGACGGGCCAGAGAATTAAAGCTCTGCCACCTGCCAAGAACCCCTAACCAACAACTGATGGAAGTTGATGTCTAAATACCCCAGCTCCCTAGTCCTCAGATGGGCTAGCTGAAGGGCAGCTCTTACACTTGCTTCCAGAGTTTGCGTCCCAGCTGCCCACAGTGGCAGCTCACTCCACGAGGCATCCTTTATTGACAGGCTGCCTTCCTTTCCCTATCCTGGTTTCTAGTTCCCTCCCAATGTTTCCCAGGATCACCTTCCAAATAAACTAATTGCATCAAATCTTACTCTCAGAGTCTGTTTCAGGGGCAGCCCAAGTCACCAGTCCCCTTAGTTTTCCACGTGACTATTAGCACTTATCACCATGCTGCACTGTCGTTTTTCTCCTGGTAAAGAAATATTTATCTGTATTTGATCTCTATTAAAAGTGAAAAGAAAAGGGAACAATATTTCCAGAAGACAATGTGGTTTAGAAAAAAATAGGTGAGGGTATCTTTGTGGGAGTGAAGAATATTCCTCCATGTTTAACACGCAGATACAGGCCTGCTTAGTTCACTGACGTTATCAGCCTGACCCTCTGCTGTTCGTGCTGGTGATCCCTGCTTTACAGCACTGAAAACTCCTGTTAAAATTCAGGAGTCATTAACCCTTGACTTTGAATGAGGCTCTGAGATTAGCTAGGCAGCCATCTGGGAGCATACAGCGGGAAGAGGAAAGAAGACACACACGTTTCAGTGGGAGGAAGGACCAAAGGCAATCTTGGAACTTGGGCCAGGCAAGGGAGCCCAAGGTGGCATCGGGGTAGGGCGCCTCAAGGGAGGTGAAGGAGGGCTTCTCCTGGTCTTGTGACAGTCTCTTACCCCACAGCATCCACGGGTCTGTGTCTACACCCTTCACTAGAGCTTGGCTCTCCTTAAGCCAACACAGCTTCTGGGTGTGTCTTTCTTGAATTGACAGTAATTCCTGGAGGGTACAAGCTATACCTATTCTACTCCTATCCCCAGGGCCTGACTCAGGGTTTGCCGCACAGTGGGTGCCTAATAAAGGTTGGTCTTAAATTTCTTTGGGCCAACTTGACTCTAGAGTGAGGGATCAGATTGCTATGTAAGCCAGAGGGCGCTGTGGTTCAATGTTTGTTTCTCAGTTGGGGAGCTCAAAAGGGTATTGAGCTGTACACTGCAGTGGTTAAGAGTCTACTAGCTGGGCCCACACCATTAAAAACCAGGAACATGCGCTTTTTGGAAAACTAGCCATCTCTTACCTGGTTTGCAATCAGCAGGTTTAAGAATGTGTGCTCTGGAGTCAGACTACTCAGGTTCAAATCCCAGCTCCCCCAGTTACTAGCTGTGTGACCTTGGGCAAGTCACTTAACCTCTCTGTGCCTCCATAAAAAATGAGAATTAAATGAGCCAGTGCATGTAAAGTGCTTTGCACTATGCTTGTACAGAGGAAACGCTTAACACACGTCAGCTCCTATTGGCCCCAAATGAGGACAACAGGATCCTAATTAAAAAGAAAGCCAGAGTAGAAAATGATCTAGAGGGATATGCCAGTCCTAGCATTCCAAGCCCCCAAACTAGACCTAAGACACAGAGAACCCACATGTTCCAGAGCAAGGCTCTGACCTTTCCCATGTTGGCATCCAGTGAGGTGATGGACCTCTTTTTAGAATAATGCTTTCAAATGCACAAAATAAAATACATGGAACTACAGAGAAAATCAGTTATGTGGCTCTCAAAATATTAAACAAATTTATGATAAAGTAATACTGGTGCTACTTTATTAACATTAAAAAACAAGATCTAGCAGCAGATCTAATTACGACTGTAATCTTTAAATGGAGATGAACATAAAATGTCATTTTCAGATATCTGACAACTGTAGTGTGATACGAAAATATCTCTGATTCTGATGGATGACAAAGTCACAGGCACGACTAATACTGTGGGATTTGATGTCTACATTTTGAACAGGAAGAAATGCCAACTTTCACTTAGAGGTTGGTGAATACAAAAAGCAATGCTCCCACCCAGGGTGAGAACCTCTTTCCTAAGGGAGCCGCAAAGCAGCCGGAGCGCATTCAGGCAGACGAAGCGATACCCAGACTGGCCCAGCCACCATTCCTTCCTTCCTTCCCTCCAACCTGCACAAACAAACATAGGGATCTGAGCAGCGCTCTGACTTCCGGGCGGGAGAGGTGAGTCTCCTTCTCTGAGTCAAGGAAGGAATGTTCTGGGAGAGGTGCTTAGAGACTCAGCGGGCTTGCACGGGAAGCCGGGCATCTCTTTTCCTGCTCACCCTCGTGAGCAACAGGAATTGCAGACTGATTCTAGAAGGGTCAGGAGAGAGTTGGAGACAGTGAGGGAGAGAGAGGGATAGTCAACCCTCCCACCACTAAAAGGGATGGGGCAAGGAGTCAGCCTCAGGCAGAGAGGACCCCATAGGCTTCAGCCCCAACCAGGAAGGTGGCCCCCAGGCAAGAAGACCCCAGGAGCCGGTGGCTGGGGGGATTCTGCTGAGGGGGAGGCAGGAGAGGTCAAGCAGCGGTGGTTCTCCTACATCGGAGATCTGTGCATCGAGGGCACGTTCCCCACATCCCACTCTGCCCACGCACACCCAGACGCGCTTCACGGGAGTCACGAATGGACCCATTTGGACCTCATCGCGCAGAGGGAGCATGCAGATAGCTGGTGTTGGTGGAGAGGGGACTCCTGCAGTTCCTGCTGAGTAAGAACAGGCGCCTTCCCTTTCTCCAGACCCCTCTCCCTGTCTCAGCACCTGGCCCCATCGCAAACTCCGGGGAACGCCCTTCACGTTGTCTTCTGCAGCCCAGGGGAGAGGAGGGGAAGAGGGGGTGGGAGAAGGAGGAAGGATCCTTAGAGGGGACCCGGCTCCCTCCTCACTGCACCCCTCAGGCCATGAGCAGGACAGAGGGAGGTGACGAGGCCAGGATTTTTTTTTTAATTAATTAATTTATTTTTGGCTGCATTGGGTCTTCGTTGCCGTGCATGGGCGCGAGCGGGGGCTACTCTTTATTGTGGTGCACGGGCTTCTCGTTGCGGTGGCTTCTCGTTGCGGAGCACGGGCTCTAGGCGCGCGGGCTTCAGTAGTTGTGGCTCGCGGGCTCTAGAGTGCAGGCTCAGTAGTTGTGGCGCACAGGCTTAGTTGCTCCGCGGCACGTGGGACCTTCCCCGACCAGGGCTCCAACCTGTGTCCCCTGCACTGGCAGGCGGATTCTTAACCATTGCGCCACCAGGGAAGCCCGAGGCTAGGATTTTAAACTGGACCTTTCTACATCCAACGTGAACAGGAATGTATGGGCTCCAGCCAAGGTGTCATTAAGGGACAAGAACTGCCTGGCTGAATGTCCTTTCTTACTGTGGACCCAAGGTCCCTCTGGTAGGGGCACCAACCGCCTGAAGCCTGTCCCAAAGGCAGCAAAATGCCTTTATAATTAGAGGCTTAAAAAGAAGACAAAGAAATGGAAAGTTCACAGCCCAAGAGAAAGTCCCAACTCCCGGGCGTCGTGGATGTGTAACTGGCCGGAGTGAACATCTGCGTGCACAAGCCACATGAGCTCTGATGGAAACTTCCACAGATGTTTCCCAAACTCCACCTCTAGCTCTGCTCAGGTTTCCTCCAGAGCCAGGAAAGGCCGCTTGGTTGCACAGGCACAGATAGAAAGGCAGGGAAGTTCGTTTTCCCAGGGACGCCCCTCCAGCAATGGGGGTGGCAGGCAGCGGCTAAGTGCTCAGCCTCGCCACCCTCCAGTGGGACAGCACAAAGGTCCATTCCATTCCTACAGTCCCCTGCAGGTCACCCAGTGGGTACCCAGAAGATGAGGTGGCCGTCTGGGCCCTTCTCCCTTCCCTCTCTCACCCTCCCTCACTCCTGCTTCCTGGATCACTTTCCAAATCAACTACCGTCTCCGTGCCCTTCTCTCAGGACCAGCTTTTGGAGGAGCCCGAATGAGGACAGTGATGGTCCCCACGGCTGAATAAGTCAGGCCTCCTTAGAGGGTCACCTGCACGGCTTTGGCGCCCCAGGAAGGAAGCTGGGGAGTGGCGATGGAGAGGAACCCTGGCAGGCGAGGAAAATCATTGGGAAATTATAAAACTAAGCAGCGTTTAAAAAGCTGAAACCTGGCTGGGAAATCACTGGAAGAGCACAGATTGAAAAATGTGCTCGCGACAGCTGAGAATCCGTCAAGTGCCAAGAGAGGGCTTTGCGGAGAAAACAAAGCAGAGCGTGGTGTCAGGGGGACAGATTGGCCCAGTTAGGGACGGGGGAGGCTGGGGAGGAGGAAGGAGTTATCGGGCGGCCGGGAGAGATGGGCCCAGACGGGAGGTGGGCAAGAGGCTCTGCGGTGTCCGTGTGCTCCATCCCCAACGTCAGACGACCCTAAAGGAGGCACGGATGGATGAGACACTGAGTCTCAAAGGACCAGGAGGAGGGGAAAGGACCTGCGGAGAGCTGTGTGTGTGTAACTGCCCCCTGCGCCTGTGGGTGCGTCATTTCATGGAGGTGAGCTCGGCGTTTCCTAAATGTACGCGCTGTGGAATGCTGATTGTGTAAGAGTCTCTAGAAAAGAGAAGATAGGGTGAGGGTTCCGTGGAAAGCCCCTCTTGGGGATTCCTTCCTTCGACCAGGGTCCATCCATCGCATCTGTTCTGGGCATGGCGCTGGGTACCAGGACCGCAGCAGTGGACGGTACAGGTGACACCTCTGCCCCAGGAGTGCCGAAGTCCTTTGGGGGAAACAAATATTAAATACCCAATGCACGGGGAGCCCTGGTCTAGGTGCTCGGCATGTACTACCACATTGAATCCACACGACAACCTGTGAGGTCGTAACTACATGATCATTATTTTAGAGGTGAGGAAACAGAGGCACAGAAAGGGTAGGTAAATGGGCCAAGGCGACAACACTGGTGAGACGTGACCCAAACCCAGACAGTGCGGCTCCCAAGTCTGCGCTGACCCACTAGAGCGTGGTGCCCTTGATGTTACAGGATCTGACAAGTTCCACAGGTGGGATGCCAAGAAAAGGGAGAATGCACAGCCCTGGCGGGTGAGGGGAGGGGGCGGGAATTCACCTTCTCTTCCCATAGGTGCCCCGACTCACAGCAAATGGGTGATCCCCAAGGGATTACAGCCTCCTTGGTACCTGGGTCAGAGGGAGGCAAGAGGCCCCCACCAAACTGTCTGCCCAGCGTGCCGTGGCACTGCCAGCCCAGCGTTGGGAGAGCTGCCTCCTTGCCCTGCGACGCCGTGGGATGGGCACTGGACCCCAGCCCTCCCCCTCACAAGCACCCAGGCCCAAGCATGCATGCAGGTGGCAGAGGGTGACAGCAGACCAGTCCACCCCTCCAATGAGAACCAGTCTCCGTCCTGAGCTCCGTGATCTGGGTGCTCTGGTGACGTGTCTCTGGGCAGGGCAGGGGGAGCCGGTGGGCAGAAGGAAAGGGAAGCAGGCAGTCAAGAGCCCACCTTTAGGATACAGTGAGAAGGGGGCTCCTGGGAGTCGAGACACCCATTGCCCGGCAAAAGCTCTATTGTCCCATCAATCATCACTTATAAAACACAACTTCAAAGATTTTTAAAAAAAAAGGGTACAAATGAACTTGCTTGCAGCACAGAAATGGAGTCACGGACGTGGAGAACAAACTTGTTACCAGGGGAGAGGCAGGGTGGGGAGGGATAGATTGGGAGATTGGGACTGATGTATCCACACTGCTACACATAAAATAGATAACTAATAAGAGCCTGCTGCAGAGCACAGGAAACCCTACTCAATACTCTGTAACGAATGACCTATATGGGAAAAGAATCTTAAAAAAAAAAAGAGTGGATATATGTCTAAGTATAACTGATTCACTTTACTGTACACTTGAAACTAACACATTGTAAATCAACTGTACTCCAATACAAATTTCTTTTCTTTTTTTTTTTTTTTTGCGGTACGCGGGCCTCTCACTGTTGTGGCCTCTCCCGTTGCGGAGCACAGGCTCCAGATGCGCAGGCTCAGCGGCCATGGCCCACGGGCCCAGCCGCTCCGTGGCATGTGGGACCTTCCTGGACCGGGGCACGAACCTGCGTCCCCTGCATCGGCAGGCAGACTCTCAACCACTGCACCACCAGGGAAGCCCCCAAATTTCTTTTTAACGTATTAAGAATTTCAAGACAGCAACAACAGGGCCCTTCTGAGCTCAGGGCCCTGTGTGGCTGCCCTGGCAGTAAGCCCACGAAGCTGGCTGTGCCTGTCATCAAGGAAGGTGGGAAATGGCTGGGATTTGCTTAACACGGGAAACCACGCTCACTCCAGCACAGAACACCTTTTGGGGTTAACAGCCCATGCTGCTAGCGTCCCACGGCCCCGCCTCTTGGAAATGCTGCATCAGCTCATTCACACCAAGTAATATAGCCCTGTGAGTCCGGGAGGACCAGGGTTGTCACCACTTTTATACCTTCGGAATATGAAGGTAGGTAAGAGGCAGGGCCGGCTCTCAAAGCCAAACATCCAGCCTCTGGGTCCAGCACTTTCCCCTGTGATGTACCAACCTCCCCAACCCTCTGAGATGCTTTACACATCCCTTGTTTGTCACTCAGGAGAGGGCTGTAATGCTGGCAGGTTGCCAGCCTGAAGCTACTGTTTATTAGGAAATCTCCAGACGTGGCAGGAAATTACAGACCAGCAAATTAGTTTAGTCATTTCACTCGTTTATTTAAGGAGCTCTTTGCAAGCTCTGAAAAAAAAGCTCTTTCAAGCACAAGTTGTTGGAAGGGGTGTTTTTTGGTGCCTCAAAGATGCCATGTTATCGTGAGCACCCACAGGCCTCCTTGGTGAAGAGAAGTCCCGTCAGACCAAGAAGAAACTTGAATGAGAGCTAAGAATACCACTGCTCCCCTCATAAGCGTGGCAGCCAACCTCTAAGACGGCCCTCAATGACCCCGACTCCTGGTACTCACATCCTTGTGTAGCCCCCTCCCACGCTGAATAGCTCTGAACTGTATAGTCAGAAGAATATTGCAGAAATGATGTTTGTGACTTCCAAGACTAGGTCATAAAAGGTATTGCAGGGCTTCCCTGGTGGCGCAGTGGTTGAGAGTCCGCCTGCCGATGCAGGGGACACGGGTTCGTGCCCCGGTCCGGGAAGATCCCACGTGCCGCGGAGCGGCTGGGCCCGTGAGCCATGGCTGCTGAGCCTGCGCGTCTGGAGCCTGTGCTCCGCAACGGGAGAGGCCACAGCAGTGAGAGGCCCGCGTACAGCAAAAAAAAAAAAAAAAGGTATTGCAGCTTCCATCTGCCTCTCTCTTGGATCACTCAGAGGAAAGCCAGCTGTCATAGCCTGAGGACACTCCAGCAGCTCTGTGGAGAGGTTTATGTGGCCAGGACCTAAAGTCTCCTTCCAACAGCCATATGAGTGTGCCATTTTGGATGTGGGTCCTCCAGCCCCAGCCAAGCCTTCAGCTGAAAGTAGCTCTCTGGCTGATGTCTTGCCTTCAGCCTCCTCAGAGACCTTGAGCTAGAACTACCCAGGAGAGCCGTTGCGGCATCCCTGACCCACAGAAGCCAGGTGATAATAAATCTCTGGTTGTTTTAAGCTACTAAGTTTGGGGCTCATTTGTTATGCAGCAATAGATAACTAATACACTCTGTAAAAAAGGTAATGGGGAATCAGTTGCTGTGGAGTAGGAGGGAGCTGGTCTTCTTAAATTAGATCTAAACACAGTTACATCCTTCAGGTCATTGCGTTCTGTTTCTGTCACCGTCACTTCAAGAGAGCCCCAGGGGACAGAGGAGTCACAAGTTTTGGAGGGAGATGGGGAGGGAGGGAAGGGGAGCTTGAGTCACTACCTGAGGCTTTTACGCCGGATCGTGAAGGTGGTGTATAACGCTTTGTGGGGTAATAGCAGACTACACACAGGAGGTGAGAAACAGCACACACTCTAGTTATGTATTCTACAGCTGTGAACTGTGACCCAAACAGTAAGCCTCGATGGTGATTACTGAGCACTCTGCAAGGTGAGCACTTCACACTTGCTTTTGGTTCTTTACCTAAATTAACCCTCGCAATAACCCAATGATGTGGTTCATTGGTCAGAACACATCCATTATGAGTGACAAAACCCAACTCAAATTGGCTTAAGCCTGAATGGGCACTGATGGGCTCACTAACTAAGTGCAAGCGGTGCTTTGGGCTTCAGGAACTGTGGCATCCAGCACCTCAAAGTTTTTTCTTTCTCTCTCTCTCTTTTTCACTCCTCTCTTTCTTCCTCCTCTCCCTACCCCACTCATCTCCCTTATTTTTTTCCCGAGAAAATTGGACGCCAGTAGGTCAAGTCTATGGTCTTATAGCTCGTAATCTAAAAGCAAGAAAGACCCTTTCCTCCAACAGCCCCATATCAGATTCCACGGAGGTACTCTGACTGACCCTGCTTGGGTCCCTGAGACCAACCCCTGGGGACAGAGAGGCGGGGTCCAAGGGGCCTGGATTATGTGTCCGGAAGGTAAGTGGGGCTGAGGGATCCCCTGTCCCACCAGAACCACATGCAGTGGTAATTTCCTAATCGGAAAGGGGATGATAGGCAGACAAAAAGAACACATTTATTACTATTAGTATCCTCGTGCTACAAATAAGGAAACAGGCTCAGAGAAGCTGCAAACCTGCCTGGGACCTCACAGCTGATAAACAGCAAAGCCAGATCTGTCTGACTTCAGGCCTGAAGCTTTTTTATCCATAGTCAGTGACGATCCTTCCACCTTCCTTACTCGTAGGATCCTCTGACCCACACAGGAGGTGTGCAGGCAGGATACCTCCCTTTCAAGAAACCAGAACAGGTACCAATCCAGCCCCTGGGACCAATGCTGTATCCAACCCAATCTGCTTCTTTCCAGTCCACGCAGTTCACCTGAGGCTAGCAAGGCTCCGCAAAGGCCCCACCTCCCACCCCGCCCTAGACGGCACCAACAGCCAAACCATCACACCCATCCACCACCCTGCCTCCTGGCCCCCAGGGAAACTCTTCAATGGCATCGCCTTGTTTTTGGAGTGAAGACTCAAAGTCTTCCCTCGGGTGCGAGCCGTGAACATCTGGCCTCTGCCAACCTCTGCCTTGTTTTTTCCACTCTCTGTCCCAGCCACACTGTTCTGTGAAAGTGCCTCGCTTCCTCTCAACCCGGGACCTTTGCACATTCTGTTCCCTCTGCCTGGCGTGCTCATTCCTCTTTTCTCTCATTTAGAAAACCCGTCCTTCAGATCGGCTCCTCAAGGAAGTCTCCACGTCCACACGGGGTCAGTTTGTCTGTTTAGATCCTCACAGAAATTCAGAGCTTTCACTGAGGTCGTGAGAATACATGAATGTGTGATTTGTGGTGAAAATCTGTCTCTCCCACTAGACTGTAAGGTCATCAGAGCAGGGATCATGTCCATGTTTCTATTCACTGTGTCTAGCACTTAGCTCAGAGCCTGGCCCAGAACAGACCCTCAAAGAACATTTATTGAATAAATGGAAGGAAGGAAAGAAGGGAGGGAGGGACTTTCCTTGCCTCTTATTAAGGTTCCGTGGAGTAAATCACAAGTTTTCCGAAGATGTTGATTAAACTCTTAAACTAGGATGAACATGAAGAAAATGAAACTATTACAAGCATTAGAGGATTTATTGGCTGAGCCTGGCCGCTTTTCAATATTATTCCCTTCATTCTCATTTCTCTGGAACCACAGGGTGAAAGTCCTGCAGGGGGAGGGGGGAGTGGAGGAAAAGGAAAGAGAAATAAGAAAGGAAAGAGTGAAGGAAAGACAAGTGGAAAGGGTAAATAAAGGGAGGGAGGGAGGGAAGATGAAGGGGAGAAAGGGAGGTAGAGATGAGGGCAGAAGACAAGAGGAGGGAGAGAGGAAGGGAAGGAAAGGGAGGAGGGAGAGGGAGACAGGAAGGAGGGAGTGAGGGAGGGAAAGACAGAAGGGAGGGAGAGGAGAAAAGGAGGAGGAACGCACCCAAGCCTAAATGAAGAGGGACAGGAGATAAAGCAGGACGATTCTGGCAAGCCCATCCCGGAAACCTGTGAGCCCCACCATACCCAGGAGATGTCCTGCTCTGGGTCCCTGCCAGGGACAGGCCGGAAGCTGGATGGAAAGTAGGATCCGTGCAATTGAAGCCTTGAGGTAGGTGTGCTCCGAAGCCAAAGGAAGGAAACCAAGATCGGGGCTGAAGCGCTGTGTGTGTTTGTGTGGAGGGGGTGAGGTGGAAAGAATAGGGCATGTGTCCCTCCCTTCCTCTGCTGTGGGTGACCCACAGGTCCTCACATCACCTTGGCGGCTTCTGGACCTCTGTTCTCCCCTCTGGTTGTGTCGACAGGATGAAGGGACGTTTGTTGCTAACACAGCAAAATGTGGTCCAGTGGCCGGGAGTCTCCCTGGCACGATTAATTCATGTTCCAAACAAATGAACAAGACTTTACAGTGTTGGAGGGGTGCTGTACACATGGGGAGGCGGGGCCAGAGGGTGGGGAACTGGAATCGGACGCTGGTTGTCGGCAAGTCACTGAAGGCACAGACACCAAACAAGTCCCTGCAATGCACCAACTCCCATCTTGGGTTCTGGGAGCCTCTCCTGTTAAAAATCATAAGCACGTACATTGCCTCTGGGGGTGAGAGGGGGCCTCCAGCACAGCACTGTGCATCTCAGGTAACGTTTTTGAGCAAGGACAGCTTTACAAAAAGGTAGGAATACAAATGGGAACAATGAATGGGATGACTACGAAAAGGAGGGAGAAATTCCTAAGGCAGAAGCAACTTGGTGAGTGAGGTGTCCAGGGAAATGCCTGAGAGGAAAACGAGTAAACTCGCCCTGCCAACCCCACCCTTAGGCCCCCACGCCTTGGCAGTTTGCTGCTGTCGGGACCACTCATTCATCACTAGAACTGACACAGCCCTTTCTGACAGGCAAAAATGGGGAATGTATTGGCTTATGTGACTGAAAAATCCAGGGATTAAGTAGCTTCAGGCATGGCTGGATCCAGGAGTTCAAGAATTGTCATCAAGACTGTTTTTCTCCTTTTGTCTCTGGATCTGTTTTCCTCTGTGCTGGCTGGCTGCTTCCGTGTGGCAGCCACTCCTGCCTAAAGAATGCTTCTCTTTCCTAATAGCTTCCCAAAAATCTCAGGCCTGAGTCTTATTGGACAGGCTTGGGACATGTGCCACCCCTGGAACAAGGGATGAGGGATCAGTCCCACTCAAACTGGGATGCCATTAGCCAAATTATGATGAATGGCCATTGCACAGACAAAAACAACAGATGTGACCACAGAGCTGTGCTGATAGCCACAAGATGACAGCATCCCTCCCCCAAGAATTTAAATACAAATGCTGGTTGCTAGGGGAGGGATGCTGAGGACAGCCCACACATTGGTACTTTTCCGGGACAGAGAGAGCTGGGCAGAAAAGATTCCTCCTAACTGGTCTCTTTGCAGAGTGTACTTGGCAAGTACATCCTGGTATCTCCAGAATTACCACACCTGCACGGAGGCATGTAAAGGCTTTCCTGGGATGCTATTCAATCATTCATTCATCCATCCATCTAATCATTCATTCATCCATTCATCACTCTCTCACCTTCTCTTTACCCCTCAACTCTCTGCCATCTGCCTTCTCCCTATATCCTCAGGGAAGCTTGTCCTTGTGAAAGTTGCCAATGAGTTCTTTCGTTCAATCCCCTGGACAATGTCGCTCCTCTTCTTCCCTGATGTCTCTGACCATTGGGTACCGTTGCCTGCCCCCCTCCTGAAACCTGCCCGCCTTCTCCATGGCTCTGCCCCATCGCGCTCATCCTTCCCCTGTGAGCACGCACACACCTGTGTTTTCAGTTTCCATCTCTCTATCGGTCCCGCGTCCATATGCACAGCCCAGACCACTCTGCTGAGCTTCGGTTTCGTGAATCTAAGCACCTCCTGGAACCTCCACTCGGATATCCCCTTGGCATCTCAGCCTCAACGTGACCAAAAAATAACCTCCTCACAGCCTCACCCCAAGCCCACTCCTTCCCTAGGGTTCCCTGGCTGAGGGTCTGGTACCACCATGCCCCTACTCGCCTAAACCGGAGAGCAAGCCTTGACCCAGCCTCTGTCTCGTCCTTGGAAATACCCACCTGTTCCCCCCCCATCCCCACCTCCTCCCACTGCGGCTCTGGCCCCCATCGTCTCGCATCAATATTTCTGCCAGCAACGTCCCAACTGGCCTCCCACCTTGTCCCGCTCCAATCCATTACCTACTCTGCAGTCAGGTTCTTCTAAACACATACGGGTTAGGTTGCTTAATTATTGGCTTCTCACTGCTCTTAGGAATAAGTCAAATTCCTTGAGGTGGCATTGAACGCCCCGTGACAACCCAGACCCTGCTTGCTCCTCCAGCCTCCTCTTATATCTTTTGAGAAGAGAGTGACAAAAGGTAAGCCTTTTGTCACTCTCTTCTCAAAATCGACGTGCCTGGGCTTCCCTGGTGGCACAGTGGTTGAGAGTCCGCCTGCCGATGCGGGGGACACGAGTTCGTGCCCCGGTCCGGGAAGATCCCACATGCCGCGGAGTGGCTGGGCCCATGAGCCATGGCCGCTGAGCCTGCGCGTCCGGAGCCTGTGCTCCGCAACGGGAGAGGCCACAACAGTGAGAGGCCCGCATACCGCCAAAAAAAAAAAAAAAAAAAATCGATGTGCCTGCCACCCTGAACTGCTTGCCTCCATCTTTGCATAGGCTGTCTCCTCTGCCTAGGGTGCCCTTCCTTCTGCCTCTTCACCCTGCTTCCTCTTGCTCATCCTCCAGGTCTCCTCTTATATCTATCACTCCCTCCAGGACAACTTCTCTGACCACCCAAGACTAAGCTAACTACCTCTTCCATGTGCCCCCAAGTGTGAATGAATGAATGAACGAATGGATCAATCAATCCACTCTCCAGGCAAGATGGTGGGAGAGTTTAAGTTCTTGATGAAAAGGAAAGGTCATAAGAGGAGAAGAGAAATCTAGGAGTATATTTTTAGGCAATAAAGACTTTCTTTTTGACACTCATTTTCCAAACAAAAATGTATTTAGTTCTTACCCTGAGTCAGCTGCAGCTGTGCTGGACACAGATATACCAGCAAACAAGCCAGATACATACCTTACCCTTTAGGAAATGATAATCTAGCAGACAAGATAGATACTAAATAAATAATTCAGCAACATTTAATGTGTACCAGCCCCAACCCTCTTGTAGTAGAGTGTATTTTCCAAAGATGGCTGCACCAACATATATCCCATTTGATATGCCCTCTCACAAATGTGACACTCGCCATTGAGATGCAGGGTCTGTGTTCCCTCCTCTGGAAACCAGGTGGACTTTGTAACTGCTCTGACCAACAGATTGTTGTAGAAGTGACACTGTGTGACTTTCAGTTCCATAAAGGTAACATGGTTTCCACCAATCTCTCCCCCCACCCCTCCTTCTCTCGCTCCATCTCCCTCTCTCAACTCTCCTCTTTGGAGCTCTGTCCACCATGTTTGTGAGGAAGCCCAGACCACACGAGAGGCCATATGAGGATATTCCAACCAACAGCTCCAGCCAGTGTCCCGGACGACAGACAGCAACAACCTCTACTCATGTGAATGAACAAGGTTTCAAATGAACCCAGCCCCAAGCCTTTGGCTCTTCCAGCTGAGTCCCTAGACACCCAGGAACAGAAAGAAGCCATTTTCATTGTTCTCCATCAAATTCCCGATCCACAGATTCCGTGAGCATAAGTGGTTGTTTTATGCCACTAGATTTTGGAGCAATTTGCTCTGCAGCCATGGCAACCCTATTACCTCTCCAGGCTTACTTGCAGAAAAGAACACTGGACTTGAAAGAAAGAGCATGAAATATACTGCTGTCTCCGTCTTTTAACAGCTGTGGATATTCACGCGCTGGGTGAGCTTGGGCAAGTCATTTCCCGTCTCCAGGTTCTTAGTCTTCCCGTGTACAAAATAAGGGGATGGGGCTGGTTGATTTCTAAGAGCCTAGGAAGTCTGAAAATTCTACCAACGGAGACTCACTTATGGGATAATCCAGTCAAAAGCACCTCAACTGATATGGCAAGAGGTGAGCTTTTGATTTGAAATTCCTGATTATTTTAAAAAAATCTTTCTAGGAGATGAACTCAACTAAAGCCATTAGAAAAACAAAAGGATTCCTCTAATGCATAATTCATGAAAGGAGAGTGGGTTTGACCCAGCAGGTCATTTGGAATAAAAGTGCCATAAAGATAAAATATGTTTCCCTCCCCTTCTCCCTCCTCCCTCCCTTACACTAGCTAATGGAGGGGGAAGAGTGAATTAAACTGGAGTTCAGGTCAAAGGTTTAGTTGATTCATTCCAGAATGGTCATCCCCTCCAGACGCTGCTCCAGTAACGAAAGGCACTGCAGATGTTCAGGCTGGTTTTGTGCCCACCCCAGGGCCCCTCTCCTGAGTGTTAAGGCCCTGCCTCCTTCCCTGGGGAGATGACCTCACCTTCTAATGGCCTGCCCAATTAGGAAGCACAGGAGCCTGTCCCCTCAAAAGAACACACCCTGTCCCCTTCAAAAGCTTTGGGGCAATTCCCCAAGGGGCTAACCTGCTTCACAGAGGCAGAGGGAAAACAGTAGACAGCCCGTAATTAGGATAATAACCTGTTCGGATTCTACCTGTCTGTGATTTCCCAGGCTTGTTCATCCGTTCATGTACTCATTCACTCAGGCAACAAATATTTACAGTGCAGCTGTGATGTGCAAGCCCTGGTGAAACGACAGGTCCCCCAGAAGGAGCTAACAATTTGTGTGCAAGCGATTGATTAAGGAAGTGCTCCCGGGGGCGTCTGGTGGGGAATGGGGGGAGGTGGAGGAAAGGAGGAAAGGAGAAGACTCGGAGCAAAGGTTGATTTCAAGCAAGCCCAAAGCCTCAGCCGGATCCTGCAGGGAGCTCTGGCATGGAAAGTACACCTCACCATTTGTCCCAGTCCAAAGCAAAGGAGTTGAGCTTTCACACTTCTGCACCAGTCATTGGTAAGGGCTGCCCAGTAGGAGCATAAATCCTAGGTACTCTTGTGCCCTGCACATGCAAAGTGGCTCCGAAAGTCACTTTGTAGAAGTGAAACAGCACAGAGGTCAGGGGCAGACGTTGTTCCATTCTGCCATCCCCAGTATATCAGCAATATCTCACCTCATGGTTGCAAGACGGCTGCAACAGCTCCAAACATCCCATCCTCTCACAACAATATACAAAGGCAAGAAGGGAGCTAGTTCCCCCTATAGATCTGACTTGTCAGGAAGCAAAATTACTCCCAGAAGCCTCCAGCACACTTTGCATCACGTCCTACTGGCCAGAAGTGGGCCAGCGCACACTTTTAAACCAATCATCACCAAAAGGTGACAGAATTACCATGAATGGTTTCCTGCATTGAGGAGGGGTCACCTTCCCTGAGCATCTTGCCCACCTGCTTGATACCTAATGGGTTCTTGTCGACAAGGAAAAAGAGGAAATGGCTTTTGGGTGGACAATGACCTGTACGTGCTACACTGGCCAATCAGAGAGCACCATGCTTTCTGGGCTACAGTGATTGGTTCAGGGATGGGCACATTACTCAAGCTAAACCAATCAGAGTTAATTCTGAGAATTCTGCTTTAGTCACCAGGAAGAGACACTCCTTCCTGAACGCATCTTAGGCAAGAGTTGTGGCAGCCACTTGGCATCATGAGGAGCCTGAAAATAAAGCCAGTGCAAGGAGGAAAATGAAATGGAACCAAGAATGGTAGAGAGATCAAATCTGGATGACTTATATTCAGAATCCCTGAATCCAGGATTGTCCAAAGCCAATTCCAAACCTGGGCAGAAAAAAGTCCCTTTTTGCCTAATCCAGCTTGGGTTGGGATTTCTGTTCCTTGCAACCAAAAGATTCCCAAGTGATACAAGTGGCGAACAAGGCAGACCCAGCCTCCGCCCTTATGGAATTCACAGTCAAATGGGAGAGGCAGGTGCTGAACAAAGATTACAGGTGTAATCTGGGCAACAAAGGTCAAATGCAGAGGACTGACAGCCAATAAAGACAGAGGAGCCAAGCTGGTCTATGGTCTGAGAAGGCTCCTTGGGGAGGGAGGTGTGGCCCAAGCTGAGATGGGAGGGGAGACAGCTGTGTTTTCCAGTGTTGAACTCTAGCATGACCCCTGTACTTCACAATCACTGCAGGCTGTCACTTGGGTAGCCCAGGGATTCCATCCCTCTCTGACACGCCCCTCCCTCACTTCTTCATCCATTCTCCCAATACTCCAATTTGTTCCAAAGCAGTCAAGAATGACCAGGTGTTTTTTCTGCACTCCTGGAAAAGCCTTTCACTCTGGAGAAAGACTGTGGTGTCTTTCATGGTCAAGAGTGTTTTCTTTTTCATTCCTTCATTCCCTGTAGAAATCGGAGCTGTCAAGTCAGGTCTTGAGGTAACAGAGGGATATAAAGAACTCCCAGCTGAGCACAGGTTGTTACTGCAGCTCCAGGAGAAGTGGAACGTATGCCTCCCCAGAGAGAAAAACCACTCATTGTTCTCTCCTAATCTGGCCCAGGGATGTTTGTTCTCTGGCATCAGTCACTGACTCAGAGAGAGAAAAACTCCAGCTTCAAATGCCGTGGTGCCACCTCCTGTCCCTAGCTCTGTGGTCTCACACCGCACAGCTGTGAGCCCTCACTCAGAGGGCTCGGGGGGCGCCAGAGCTGATCTTCCTGGTGAATATGTTGCTTCCCCAGCCCCCGAGCAGAGGGAACAAGCTTCCTAGTTCCCCTGCTCTGCTGACCGCACCACCAGTGGCCCAATCTTCTGTTCAGCACTGCAGCTTCCATTGCAGGCACTGGACCAAAGTGGCCAGTTGGAAGGGTCATTTTATGGTTCACCACCTTGGGATGGGAAGACTTGCATTTAAGGGCCATCATGTCCACTGCGTGAGGCTGTCTCATTGGCTCCTTTGGGGTCCAACTTGGCCACGAGGCCCCTCATCCTGATTCCCGAATGGAAGACCTGGGGCAGGTCCTAGGCATTTTACCTTTCCCTTTGTAACATACAGGACTCACCCCCGAAGCCCAACTCCATTCATGTAATGGGGATGAGGCCCCTGCAATTGTGCCACTCAGCTTGGGGTTGATACTTGAACACAGCAACTCTGCCCAGCTTTGCAATCACCACTGGAGCCCGCAGGCATCTTAACGCATCAGGACAACCTCGGAAACAGCCCCAGGTTAGTCTTTAAAGGTAGGAGGCAGGCAACAGTCTGGGCGCCTGTGGGCAACCTTGGCCTCCGCTCCTCAACCATCCCTGGCTTTCCAAATGGTGTTTTGAGGTTGTTTCAGAGTTCCCAGAGGAAGGGGGCCTTGTTGGGGGGCCTCTCTGCACCCTGCATATACAGCACTCCCGTATCCCAACTTCCGAGAGAGCAGCTCGTGGGCTCTGAATAAGAATGTGTTTGAAAGAAGGAAAAACAGGAAGGAAGGGGGGCTGACAATTAGACTAGTGGGTTGTCAAAGCTCATCTACTTTTCCCATTTGATGACTCGCCTACAGCTAAGAATCTCTGATCGACATTTTCGTTCTAATGACTTCAAGGGGACGAAGTCCGTTCACGGCTGACGTGGAGTCAATGGATCAGCTGTTTCTTAATCCAAAACAACGCAAGTGGCTCTGAGATAAAAGATTCTTTAGAGCAGCATTACTTCTCTTGATGTGCTCCCGGATCCCCTGGGAGCTTGTTAAAAATCCGGATTCCTGAGCTCCACACTCCGAGGGTAGTGAATGCAAGTTTGGGTTCAGAGCCAAGACCGGGGGCCTGGAGTCCCCTCCACCCCCAGCAGCGCTGTAACTTGGAGCATGCCAGTCACCTGCTCTGTGCCTCCGCTTTCTCGTCAGGGAAGTGGGTGTGATCATGTACGTATCCTAGGGTTTGTGAGGCTCAAATGAGTTAGTAAGTGAAAAAGGCACTTAGGACAGTGGCCAGCACATAAGACATGTTCAATAAAAGTGAGTTATTATTACTATCAGGTTACAATCTAGGAAGTTGCCATTTAACAAGCAGTCCCGGCGACTCGGCTTCAGAAGACCCCCGGGCCCCAATTCAGGGACCTCAGCTCTACAGGTACACAGAGCAGCCTTCACCACCTGCAGGCGACTCCTTTCTCTTTTGTAAAAAAATAAGGAGTAAGGTGCTTTGGGACCACCAAGCCATCTGTGCGTCTGAAGAGGCAGCAGCTATTCTGCCCTCAAATGGAAATAGCTTGTTATTCCAATTAGACGTGTAACACATGCTAATTACCCGCCAAAATCAGAAAGGTCAGAGAGACGGAAAGAAAAAACATCTATCTATAAGTAATTCCAAAACCCAGAGAAACCAACTAGTAAGTAATGTGTTGTTTCTATGCCTACACACACACACACACACGCGCACGCACACACAGGGAAAGAATTTTTTTTTCTTTTACCATAACCATTCTTTTCCCTTTAATAATGTGATGGGAACATCTTGCTATGTCAGTAAACATAGTCCTGTAACATAGTCCTGTAACATTCATTTCAATGCTGCCCAGTATTCCTAGTTACGGACATAACATAATTTAGCCAAACCCTAATTGTCAGACATTTAGGTTATTTCCTTTGTGGCCAGGCTGATGATCGACCACGAAGGGATGTCCGAGGCGCAGGTTCCCATGGCGCCCTGCACTTTTCCTTCAGTAACAGTGAACATGTCTAGGTTTGGCCCAATGTCGGCCTCACCTGGGATGCTGAAAGCTCTAACACGAAATGGTTATAAGCTGACACTCTCGAGTCAAACCCAGCTCCAATGCCGGTCAGCTCTGTGACTTTGGGCAGCCAGTGAACCTCCACAGGCCTCGGTTTCCTGGCTATGAAATGAGGATGGGGCTGGTGGCATCTCAGGGGCTCGTCCTGAGCAGTCTATGCGATCACGCATGTGAGGTCTTAGCAGGGCACCTGGAACCGGTTAAGTCTCGGTCACTTACCAGGCACTTACCAAATACTCAGTGTACTGAAATACCACTAAAGAGCTTTGCACTTTAGTCAAAACTCCTTAGGATAGGTTCCTAATTTTTTTTTTTTTTTTTTTTGGTGGTACACGGGCCTCTCACTGTTGTGGCCTCGCCCGCTGCAGAGCTCAGGCTCCGGACGCGCAGGCTCAGCGGCCATGGCTCACGGGCCTGGCCGCTCCACGGCGTGTGGGATCTTCCCGGACCGGGGCACGAACCCGTGTCCCCTGCATCGGCAGGCGGACTCTCAACCACTGTGCCACCAGGGAAGCCCAGGGCTACACTTTTTAAAGACTTAACTGATACTATCAAATAAGAATCCTGGTTTCTCTTCAACCCTCACAAACACAATCAGGTATGTGCTGGGTTAATAAGTCTTCCTTTTGTGCTGGGAGGGAGGGCCTGGAGCCGGCATAGCAGTTTCTCGAGGCTGTAGAGGTGAGGACTCCTGAGTCGAGTGCCTGTAAGAAACAGCGAAATGGCCAGTATCCCCCGAGGGCAAAGAAGCATTCACCCTCCCTCACTGTGACTAAATCACATTAGACGTTCCTGGACCTTGGAGTCAGGCCTGCCAACATGTAACAGTGGAACACTCAGGCGTCTCTATCCTGGACTCCGGCCCCCAACCTGGCCTGTCTCTAGTGGGTGAGGGAAACATCTGGAACCAGCGCCACCACTTCACAGCGAGGACTAGGGACCGGCGTGGACGGTTCTCTGGCTCTCCCAGCCGCCCAGAACCTAGGCCTCCCTCCAAGCCCCTTCTCCTCTCCCAGCTGTGACCAGCTGGGGCTGTTTCCAGCCGCCAATGGCTAATTCCAGGATTACACTTTGTAAGTTGATGAAATGTAATATCCAGAGTGTAAAAACTGTGGACTTGCTCCCAGCAGCAAAGCCCAGGGCGTTTCTCCAGGGTCTGATAGCGTTCAGACCACAGCAGAGTACAGCCTGCGCTGCTAAACCCTTTCACGACACACAGTCCCGGGACCCAGAGGGAAAATGCAGGCCCAGAGGTATCAACTTTATCACAACATGTTTTCAGCTCTGGAGGAATTGAAAAATCTGCTCTGAGTCATGTTCTCCAAAATGTGTGGGAAAAGGTCGGGGTGGGGGGAGATTTCTTCCAGGTGCTCCGACATCCTCGCTCCAAAGTTTCACACTCAGAGCGCAATTAGGAAAGGGGTTTTGAGGATCATAGAACGAAAAGGAACATTTTCAAAACGGAGCTCTCTCTCATCTTCTGCGGTGACTTGACACCTACCACAAAATAACTTCAACCCACAGAAAAGCCTTTTATAGGACTTCCCTGGTGGCGCAGTGGTTGAGAGTCCGCCTGCCGATGCAGGGGACGTGGGTTCGTGCACCAGTCCGGGAGGATCCCACATGCCGCAGAGCAGCTGGGCCCGTGAGCCATGGCCGCTGAGCCTGCGTGTCCGGAGCCTGTGCTCTGCAACGGGAGAGGCCACAACAGTGAGAGGCCCGCATACCGCAAAAAAAAAAAAAAAAAAAAAAGCCTTTTGTAGGGCTGTTTTTTAAATTTCTTTCTCACTTGAAGAATCTGGGGACATTTTCCCCAGATTTTTTTTTTCTTTTAATTAGGCATTCAGAGAAATCTAAGAAAAAGAAATTAGTAAAAAAACAATAACAAGAATCATCATTTATGAAGCACTTTAACGTGTTTAAGGTTTTCACTATAATGCTCACATCCACTGAATCTCAGTATAACAATAGCCCTGAAGAAGAAGGCTATATTATCCATTTTTTTATAGGTAAGGAAACTAAGTTTACAGAGGCAAAACCATTTGATCAAAGTTGGCTAGCGTGTTTCTAACCTTTTATTCAAATACACATCAGAAAAATATACACATTATAAGTAGCCAGGGAAATGGATTTCATGAAGTGAACATTTCCATGTGAAGTGAACATTACCAGCATCTCAGTCAAAAAGCAGCAGATCATTACCAGCTCCCCAGGAGCCCCTTCTGTTCCTGCCACCTACTAACCCCCGAGGGCAAACGCTGCCCTGACTTACACCATAAACTAATTTTGCCCGTTCGAAAAGGCACAGAAATGCAATCGTGCAGTAGTCACTCTTGTCCACAGTTTCCTGCGACGTCCTGGAATGGTGTGGAGACGGAATGGTGTGGTCAGTAACTGACCAGCTTCCGGGTTGTTGCCCGTGGGTGGCTCTTACAAATGGTGTGGCCATGCCCCTTCTTGAAGGTGTCCTCTGCTGCACATAGGTGTGCTTCTGTCAGCATGTACTTCAGAGGGAAAGGTTTGGCTTTAGTAGAGTCTGTTTTCCTAAGTGTTCGGACCCAGCTACACTCCCACCAGTGGCATAGGAGAGTTCCAGTTGCTTTATTGCCTCATTAAGATTTGGGATTGCCTCTCACTTTTGTTCTAGCCATTCTGCTGGGGTCAGATCAACTTTGGGTAGAGGGGTCGAGCATCAGATCTAGGACACGCATTTCTAGGACAGGGTCTAGCCTGGTGTCTGGCAGCACTTGGCGTGCTCACGGGATACTGGTTGAATGGACGAATGAAGGGCTCTGATGCTCATAGCGTTTTTCTACAGCACTCTGTTTGTTGCCGCTCCCTCAGTCCCGGACTCCTGCATATTACAGCTCCCAACTTCTCCTCTGAAACCACACGGTTTCACACATCAGGCAAACCAGCTTGAGGTTACACCTTCAGTCTCTAAGACTGGGAATCAGTAGCAAAAGGAAGCCAAGGCACAGCCGTGGGCGGCGTGGTCCTGGGCTGCAGACCAAGGCAAACATCCCCGGTGTCCACCTGGGACTAGAAGTCAGTAGAGACTGTTCCCCTCAAAGAAAAGTCACTGGAGCAAAAGTAGGGAGAAAAACAAGAAGACAGCTGTGCCAACAGCCCCGCGTGCGTGCACTAACACATCGCACAGCAGAGGAGAGTGACCTCGGGATGGAGAAGAGGCTCTTAATTCCCTTGCAAACTACACGGCTTCATTAGGGCAACTCTTTCAGAGGAAATCAAATAGATGACTGTTCCAATTTTAAATGCCCTCCTGAGAACAGGATTAAGTATGATTAAGACAATTCTATTCATTGGGAAAAGCAGACGGCTGCCCAGGGCCTCTTGCCCTCAAACACACAGGGTCTGAGAGCTTTCCTCCTTTTGCGTCTTCTTCGTCATCCTGCCAGCAAAGTCTGAGAAAGGAATAATAACAGTAACAGCATTCTGGAGCACTTACTATGTACTAGGCACTGCCCCGAGCGCTTTGACAGAGTCACTTCGTGTCATCTTCACTAAGATCCTGCCAGGCAAGGACTGGTCCCATCCCCATTTAAAGGTAGGAGACGGAAGCTTGCAGAGGTAATAGCTAAAGATCAGATAGCTGGTTAGCAAGTGGTCAAGGCGGGCCTCGGACCCTGGCGCTCCAGTTATGTACCACGGGTAGCAAATCACCCCGATATTTGACGACTTAAAAAGACAGCCATTAGGGCAGGGATCCACTGCATGTGGCGTTGACTGGGGTCACCTGGTCGTATTCAGCTGGTGGAGGGGCTCATCGGGAGGGTACGAGACAGCTTCTCTCACGTGATCGGTGCCTTGGCCGGGAGGCTGGGTAACTCAGCTGGGACTGTCACCTGGAGAAAACAGGTATGATCTCTCCAGCACAGCTGTCTCACAGCAACTGCACTTTGACATGGCAGCTCTCAGAGAGTTCTGATGGAGCCAGTGGAAGCTGCCTGAGGCCTGGAAGAGCGTCTCTCCAGCGCTGTCAGAGTCCAGCCAGACCCAGGGGAGGGGACACAGACTCCATCTCTCAGTGGGAGGAGTGTCAGAGTCTGCAGCCGTCTTGAGTCACCACATTTTGTCTTTGTTGGATTCCAGAGCCCGCGGCCACAACCATGAACTTACACTGCCTCACTGGCTAGTGCTGACTTTCTCCTCTGTGCCAGGCGTTTCATGCATTCATGTATCTTGTTTCACTTAGTCAAAAAAGAATGGAAAAGGGGTGGGGAAGAAGAAGGAGAAAAAGGAAGAGGAGAAAAAGGAAGAGGAAGGGGGAGGGGGAGGGGAAGGGAGGAAACCTAGGAGCCCAACATTTTCCTCATTTTATAGATGAAGAAACTGCAATTCGGAGAAGGGAAGCCCCTTGTCCAAGGTCACAGGGCTAGCGAGTCAGGATGTGAAGCCTCTGTTCTTTCCATCCTCCACACTTCCTTCTTTCTGGGTCCATGAGCCCTTTGCCCTGGCGAGTCTGCAGCCACACTGCAGCGGTACCAAATACCGCTGTACCTGTAAGAGTTAAGGGTATCTTTTGACCCTTCACCCTTGCTTAAAGAATCCCCAGTTTCCAGAACAGCCTCTCCCAAGAGTTTCCTTCCCTGAGCAGAAGCTCTGATTTGTTCAAAGGTAGAAGAGTGATTACAGGGATCACCTCTGACGGCAGAGAACTCCGTCTCGCTCCCTTTCAGGCCCCACTTCCCCCCAAAATGCTCTGTGGAGACACATATTGAAACTACACATGCCATTCAGGGACAAAAAATATATCTAACCTAGTGGATGTCCAGTGCAGGGGCAGCTTTGAGGATGTACACAGAGCACCCAGAAAACGACCAACAAAGCGAAAGAGGTTTCTGCGCTAGATTTCTCATCTTCACGCCCTGACATAGCAAAGGAGCTGCTGCCTTTCCCGCACTATTTATCGCTGTGATGTGACAGTGCAGGTAACAGAAAGCAGGCAAGGAAGGCTTAATTATAAAAAGGAATCTTTTCAAGACACGTTAATTCCCTCTTTTTTTTTTTTCTGACAAGAACTCACACACCGACACAAAAATGTGAACCTACCTTAATCTGGGGCTCTCAGAATCACTGCTACTGTGATATCTTAATACCCGTTGGTTCAATGGTAGAATTTCAAAAATTTCTGGCTCAGATTTTCTGTGGCTGAAGGCAATGGAGCAAGGAGGTTGAAGGTGTGGGTTCCAGAGACAGCCTTCCTGCCTTCGAATTCTTCCCCTACCCCTCAGCACCCATGGGGCCTCGGCACCTCATGCCCAAGCCTCAGTTTCCTCACGTCTGAAATGGAGAGACCAACAGAACCTGCCTCCCAGCCTTGCTGTGAGGTCAAAGGAGACAAATATGAGAAGAACCTAACACAGTCCCTGGCACTTGTGTACTAAGTGTTCATGTTTATTACATATCAGCTATTTCCATGTCATTATTATCAGGTAGTCCAGAGAGTTCAAATATCTAAAGTCACATACGCCACGTGGATACGTGAGTCTCAGTGTAAAATGACCAAGTATACATGCCTCTTGTCAGTCACTTCTAAACATGTGAATTATTATAAAAGTAATTTGTTTACTGTAGAAAATGTTTTGAACATAGAAAAGTGGAAAGAAAAAATAATCACCACCTATTATCCAACTACCGGCAGATCAACATTTTTTTTAAACATTTTGGCCTATGTCCTTCCAGTTCCTTTCAGTGTACATACATATATTTAATTTTTTTTCAAGGTACTTGCCTTTTTATGAGACTGATGCCTTTCCTATTGTGCTGAGGAGACAGGTTGGTACTTGCTTTTTTATAACGTGCTCTCTTCACCAATCACATATCATAAATATAGCCACGTGTCATTAAATATTCCTAGACAGCATCATAATAAACAGCTGTGTAGCCTTCCATCTCCTGAATATATCACTATTCATTGAACTGATCCCCTACTGTTGGACATTCAGGTTGCTTCCAATATTTTTACAATATTAAAAACAACACTGAAATGAAGTCTCGGAAATAAACTACCATGCACTTCCTAGGTCTGTTCCCATAGGAAAAAATCCTAGAAATAGAATTCCCAGGTCAAAAGTTCTGCACATTTTTAAGGTTATATATAGGACCATAGCACCCTCCAGGAAGGGCGCATCACTCCCCGCAGTGGCGAATGAATATTTCTTTTCCCTATATTTACCACCCCTGAGCATTCCTTGTTCAATTCTTTCAACATTTTTTTTTTTTATTGAGCTGCCACTGTTTTCCAGCACTGTTGGAGATGTCTGGAACACAATCTCATTTCAGTCTGGCAGCTTTATCTCTCAACTTTACTGTCAGAGAAATAGAACTGTCTGATAAGTGCAACAGCGCGGGAGACAGGGCTTCAGCCTCTGAGACTATGAAGGGCCCATTCTTTCTGCCCCTTGGCCAGGAATGTGCCAGGTCTAATGCTCCCTCCTTACTGCTCTTGGGTCCTCTGTGCCTTAGTCTGCTCTTCTGGTCCAAGCCTTCTCCACAATGCGTGGCAAGAGCTTACAACCCAGACAGGAAGAGGGTTTCAATGCAAACACCTATTCTAGTGGATTATAACCTGGATCTCTGATTGAGAAGGATTCTGAGGCTACATTTAAGCTCAGCTGAAAGAGTGTTATGATTGATTAGTGATGTCTGCCACTGACATAGGAATGGCAAATAGTGGCATATGTACTTATAGATTCTGTTATTTACTCAATTTCCAGGCTTTGGCTGGCCTTAGGGCAGAACCTTGTAGATTCATGTGCTTCTGATTTCTTTTGCTCCTTTCTTCTTCCTTATACTCTCCCAGTTCACTTTTTCCTTCTTTTTTCTTTCTGCACTTCACACACATTTCACATCTCTGTAAATCTTGTTTCCTACAGACCACACCCCCATTGTGTTAAGCTTGCTGAGAAAGCTCACTGTTGCACTCTCTCTTGTCCCTTGATCTTTCTTTCTCTGCCTCTCCGCTCCTACCGATCATTCACTCAGTTTCTCCTCTCTGTTACCAGAAGCTGTCACAGGCAAATGGTGATTCACTCTTGCTGGACTGACCACAGGAGAGGGCTGTTTCCCTCAGGAAGCCCCATTGTTCGGTCAGGAGAGGCCTGACCTCTGATAGTCACCAGGAATCCACCCCCACAGGAAACAAAGCACATCATTTATGATGCCTTGTTCACATTACAGCATCCGCTGATTGCTTCACAAGCTCCTGGAGACTGGTAAAATGTCACTTGGAGAACAACTCCACGCTGGCCCGAGGCCTGTGGATAGCACTGCAATAGCCTCAAGGGGTCAACAGTCTTTGGGCTTAGTATTACGTTTCCCATAAACAGCCTCCCCTGACTGAGCTCTGACAATGGATCAGACATCGTGCAAAGGGTCTGCATGCATTATCTCAAGGAATCTTCCTGCTTTTCTGGAAGCTGGTATCATCATTGCTCCATTCTGTAGATAAGAAAACTGAGGCTCAGGGAGTCTAAGTAACTTGCCCAAAAAATCACTCTGCTAGGGAGCTGAGGAGCTTCCAGCTGGTGTGTGCAGCTCCACATCATACGTTAGTCAACATAATACATTGCTCCTTGCTTGTTGCCCAGGTGCCCCACCTATCCATCCTGTCCCACCAAAGAACTCGGAAATAACGAAGACAGAATTGCCATTTTGGAGTTAAACCATATAGTCAGCCCGCAGTGGATCCAATCAGCAAACTGCAAGGTGGTTTTAAAGAGATAGTCTGGCTCCCAGGTTTCTAAGAATGAAGCATTAGCGTATTTAAAGAAAATCACTGTCCCTCTATAGGAGGCTGGGCTACTACCAGTAGACACCGTCAAAAAGGGGACTTAAAGGATGCCCATCAAGCACCACCCAGGAGAGAGATGGGCACACCTAGTCCGCTCTGTTAGGCTGCGCATGCATTAACCTGTCACGTACAGAGCACCTGCTATGTGCCAGCCACTGTGCCGGGCACTGTCCCCGCACTCACGGAACCTACATCCTAGACAGAGGGTGATGTACATGAACTAATGAAGTCTGAGCATTGGGGCCCTCACCTGCCTGGGCCCCTTCCAAGAGCCCTAACAGTGTGTTCATGTGGTCACACGTTTTTGTAAAATTCGTCAGTGTAAGATCCTTCAGTGGCCGTCAGTTAAGGCCACTGTCTCCACTTTTATTTCCTCTCTGTATTTAAAATAAATATTCACTTCTGTGCTGACTTCATTTGGTTCCCCTGGACGCAGCCCCTGGGACAAGGATGGGAATACGGCTGGTTTATTTGGGAGGTGTATTGGCAGGCCTGTGGGGAAATGAGACCGGGAAGGGCACGCAGCCAACAAAGGCCACGTTATCAAGGCAGCTCCCACTGTGGGGATCTGGAGCTTAACCCCATGGAGGCCTTTGGGGAACAGAATGTTTTAAAATAGCAGATTTCTCACTATTTAGCTAAGGCAAGGCCAACAGATCAGGGGGCGACTGCCATAGAAAGGGTAGCTTGTTACTCATAGTTCCCAAGAGGACGGGGCACAGCACATGGGAAGCCACACAGAGAAGCACAGGCGTTGGTCGGGAGGCAGAGGGACGGGGGTGGGGGGCATGAAGAGCCTTTACTGTGGTTTCTGCAGGAAGGAACAGGTGAGGCAGGGTAAGGATGCTTACCATTGGCTAACTTGACTCATTTCTGTGGGCTCTGGGCACAGGGCTGTTCCTAGTTGGCTGGTACCTGGCCCTGGAATGGTTAGGGAAAGGGGATGGTGACTTGGAGTGTGAGAGCCTGATAGACAAAGAAGGTGCTTGGATTGGTTGGTTTGCATTTGAAAGATACACTCGAGGGCGCATTTTTGAATCCGCTAACCCTGGGAGGGAGTATTCCCTCAGGGTCAGCAAGGCCTCAGAGGTCAAAACAACAGCCTTACAGAAAATAAAGACATAGTTAATGCCCAGGGTAGAACACACACCTCAGAGCAGTCCCACCCTGGAGAGAGGGAGTCACTGGCTGAGGGCTTCTGGTGGGAGTTATTTCCCCAGCACTGTTGGTGGCCAAGGGCACTTGGAGAAAGCTGGGGGTCCTGACACTGAGTGCCAGAGCCTGTGGGACATGGGCAGGGCACCAAGAGCTCTGCTCCCTGCACCAAATTCTACATTCACGGTTGTATATTCTTTTTTTTTTTTTTTTTTTTAACCAAGAAGGCTTCCAACATTGTATAAGCTTCAGACTCTACAAAACGGGGTCTGCCCCTATGGAGAGACAATCAATACCTGATCGTTAGGGGCTGAATTGTGGCCCAACTCAAATTCGTATATTGAAGTCCTACCCTCCTACACCTCAGAATGTGACTATATTTGGAAAGAGGGCCTTTAAAGAGGTGACCAAGTTAAAATGAGGTCATTAGGGTGGGTCGTAATCCAGTACAGCTGGTGTTCTTATAAGAAGAGCAGATTAGGGCAGAGACGCCCTCAGAGTGAAGACAGAGGGAGAAGACAGCCATCTGCAAGCCAAGCAGAGGGCTCAGAAGACACCAACCCTGCTGACACGTTGACCTTGGACTTTTAGCCTCCAGAACTGTGAGGAAATAAATTTCTGTTGTTGAAGCCACCCAGTGCGTGGTACTTCGTTAGGGCAGCCCTAGCAAACCAATACACTGAGGAAGTTCCGTCAGGCTGGTACCCTTCCACGTTGGTATCCAGGAACGTCCCTGGCTGGGCCCAGCCTCCCTGTGCAGCTGTGGGATCATGTAATTTCCCATAGAGCAGGCCCCTGGCTGAGCGGGGGCCATGGCACTCCAGATGGTTCCTATTCCTTCTAGAAAGGGCAGTCATCCTCGGCTCCAACTGACTGTTCCCAGATCTTCTGGTTTCCCAAGAGGAGCCAGAAATCTGCATTCTATATGAAAACTCCCTATTTTTAAGAGCTGGTAATAAATTCAAACGTTCTTAAAGAAACACTCTTCAGGCCAAACAAAACAACGCTGCCAACAGGATTAGACTTGCGTCCATCGTTTGTGGCCTCCAGCTGTATTTCTTCCTTACAGGGAGCTACCAGGTTCCCATCCGCCGGACATTTCTGTTTCTTGTTGTCAGTGAATCACTTGGTGTTGACTTGGGAGCCAGATCAACCTGGGTTAAGAATCCCAGCTCCACTGCTTACTCCTGCAGAAGCTTGCACAGCTCACTTCTCCTCTCATGCCTTGGTTTCCTCATCTGGAAAGTGGGCATCACAAGGACTGCTGAGCTGTGAAGGTCAGAGGATGGCCTCAAAGGGCCGAGGGTGCAGCAGGCACCCAGGAGATGACAGCACTTTGCTTTCCTAGCTGATGTCTGCCTCCCAGGAATGTTGCAGCAGGCAGTGTCTGAGCCCGCGTGGGACCTGTGATAACTGACTCACAAGGTAAGTAAGTATCTCCTGGCCGTGACCTTGTCAGGCTGCTGTCCTCTCCCGGGGGTGGCCTGACCTTGAGACATTCTCCTTTCCAGTGTCTGCACGTTGGAATGAAGCACTGTGGGTTTGGCCTTAGAGGGTCCACAACGCTGAGGCGTAAAAGCTGGAGCTTTTTCCCTGATCAGAATCACTCTTGAAAACACACACCCGGACACTCACTTCCCAGGCCCCGGATCACGATGTCAGTGGGCTCCAGGAGGAGGTCGGCTCCAAAGCCATCCCTGGTTCTGCCGTTGGATTCACTGCATCACACATGTTCGTTTTTAATTCCCATCCAGCCGTGTAAAGACAGGAAGCACTGCCAAATATTGATCCCGGAAAACGAGACATTAATAAAGCTAATTCTGTCCACCCGGGCCCTGTTCCCGCAGGCGGGCTAGACAGGCAGGCAGAGCCAACACCTTCCTTTTTTGTATTTTTCATAAATTGAAACCGACACTCGGCCCCGTGGATCAACCTGAGAACACCGGCGACGGTGCAGCTGCGATAGGCCAGGTTTCTATGGATCTGGGGAATGTTTTTGTGAGTGTTTCGTTTGCAGAACGGAGATGGCATAGCCAGCACGTGAAAACAAGTGTCTCAATCTTAGCTTGATTATTTCCTTGCCGTGTGAGGACTCTGAGCAAGCTACTAACCTCTCCGAGCCTCAGTTTTCTTATCTGTGAAATAGGTAAACAGTAATACCTACGTCATTGAGAAGGTAAGAGGAATAAACAAGAGACTGTGAAATGCTTAGCCCAGAGCTGCCCTTAGCTGCTAAACAATCATGTGCAGCTCTTTACGTGAACATGTATTTTCCAGACGATACGGTTTTTATGGCACGTTCTCTGGTTTATCTCACAGAGTTCAGCAGATGTTTAAAAATTGAAAAAAAAAATTGTGTTGTACCAACACATGCTATGACATGGACGAGCCTTGAAAACATTAAGCTAAGTGAAAGAAGCCGGTCACAAGAAAACATATCATACGATACAACACAAACGAGATGTCCAGAAGAGGCAAACCCATAGAGACAGAAAGTAGACCAGGGATCTCCTAGGGATGCGGGGTTTAGGGGGAAACAGGGCATGACTGGTAATGGGTATGGTGTTTCTTTTCAGGGTAATGAAATGTTCTAAAATTGACTATGGTGATGGTTTCACAGCTCTGTGAATACGCTAAAAACCATTGAATTATATACATTAAATGGATGGATTGTATGTCATGTGAATTATTTTTCAATCAAGCTGTTAAAAATTATTTGTTAAATGAATGTATGATTTAATAATTGGATGAGTCCACGTATGAAGGAATTTTGTTTCCTTGGCTGTTGAATCATTCCAAAGCACTTCGACATTTATCTGTAATTCAACAGGCTTATTGGACATTTATTAAGTGCCAGATATGGTGCTAGGGGCTGGGGGTTCAAAGACAGACGGGATCCATCTTCTCAAAGACACACACTAGAGAAAGGGAAACAGATTGTAAACGCAGCTGCGAAAGATAACACTGACACATCACTTACAATGAGCCAGGCACTTATATTCTAATTATAAATATAAGTACAAATATGTTTTTTAATTTAATCTTCATAGCAACCCTTGAGGAAGGTACCAGCATTATTTGTAGTCTTTAGATGGGAACACGGATGCACAGAGAGGGTCAGTAACTTGCTTAAGGTCCCTCAGCTAGTAAATGGTCAGCTCGGACTTGCAGCCCAGAAAGCCTGGCTCTATGCCCATGGCCTTGACTCCTGTGCTCCACTGCCCATGCAGGGTGACACTGTTCCAACGGCGAGGGTCCTAACCATGCCAGTGATGTGAGAGCCAAGGGCACTGTCACATCCCCCCCACCCTTGGGCTTGGGTTATCAGCCCTGCAAAATCTGTCTTTACACTTTCCCCCCGCTCCCTCCTCGCTCTGCCTGGCCGGCGTCTGGCCCAGACACACTCTGGAGACCGCAGGAAAGGATTCCCAGCCCTGCCTCTGGCATCAAGTACCGCCCCATCACCTGTCTGTTTCTCTTCCTTTCCTGTGGCAGAGCAGAAACACCACACTGCTTGTTATGGACTGAATGGTGTCCCCCCCAAATCCATCTGTTGATGTCCTAACCTCCAATGTGACTGCATTGGGAGACAGGGACCTTATGGAGGTGATTCAGGTTCAATGAGGTCATAAGGATGGGGTCCTGATCTAATAGGACTGGTGTCCTTACAAGAGGAGGAAGAGACGCCACAAGCGTGGTGCACAGAGAAAAGGCCATGTGAGGACACAGCAAGAAGGTGGCCGTCTACAAGCCAGGAAGAGAGGCCTTGCCAGAACAATGCTGCTGGCACCTTGATCATGCACTTCTGGCCTCCAGAACTGTGAGAAATAAACGTCTGTTGTTTAAGCCACCCGATCTGTGGTATTTGTTATGACAGCCCAAGCCGATTAATATACTTCTCTGCACCTGCTTCTCTCAGAGAGGAAGTGGCCTGGCCCTGGCTGGGAGGGGAGAGTGACATGGGACGGGAAGTTCTGAAGTGCTGGCCCTTCTTGGAAGTCTCACCTGGCTATGGACACTGGGTTGAATCTCATCAAACCACTGTCGTGCTGCCACCAGCTCATACCCTCCCGAGGGCTGACTCTAACATTTTTAGGAATTTTCCAAGCTGGTTATTAAAACACAGCCATAATTAAAAATTAAATTATATAAATTTCTATTAAATAAATTATATTAAAAATAAAGGTCATAAATACTCAAACCACCTCTTCCTAAGTATTTTACTATGTTTTACTATTATGTGTACTTCTGAGGTTATTTATATCTCCTGTATCTGTAAAGTGGGTATAGCACATAAGGGCATACAGCCACACAGCTCTTCTGAAACCCAGTTTCACTGACATCACGTGGGTAGCTTAACACAGGTCAAAGTAGGAGTCTTTACACCATAGACATTGGCCAACACTACACATCAGAGCTTAATCTATTGTTTTGTTGATTGTCTAGACTTAAGAGAATAGTGGCGAAAATGTCAACAATTAAGCGCATCGTATATACAGCTGTTACACTGTGAATAGAGCAAAAATCAAGGAAACAGTCTTCCAGTATTCAAACGCTGTTATCCAATTCAGCAAAGAAGTCACTCATGCCATTGATGAATGCATAACGTCCTGACATATGTCTTTGTTGTTTCACTTTCATCTTCCTCTTTAATATAAACAAAAATATCAACCAATATTCATGTCAGAGCCGCATTCATTTGTCAGTTGTAACTGCTGGTTGGATACTGATAGGAGAGTTGGGCAAAAACCAACAAAAGCATTTTGTGAAAATTATTTGGCTATGTGGAATGTATAATATTCTATGTTTTATTATTTTAAATTGTATCTTATACATCACTAATATCAGTAAACTTTATAAGCACATGGTATATATGCAAATACATATATACATGTGTATATATACATAATACATATATATACATGTATACACATACATGTACTTTTTTTTTTGGAGAAGCATTTATTAAGCATTAAACGTTCACCAACACATTGCTGCATCAAATCCTCCTCACGTGAGGAGGCTGGGGTCCAGAGGGGAGAGCACCTGCTCCAAGTAACACATCCAGGTCTCCCGACAGCCCCACCCCTGCCCTGTTCTGCTGTTTCCACCGCATCACAGCACCACCTCCCACCCTGTGGGGTTACAGGACAACCCAGCAAGATAGGAAAAGTCCCTGGGGTTCCATCATTTATATTTGTTCCTGAAATCCTCTCCGTGCCATACCAATAGCTAAGCCATAAATCCTAAGAGGTGCATAACTTCATTACTCTTATTATGCTTAATTAAAATAACACTGAGCCGGGGCTAGTGATTAACTCTCTCTCCACCTCCCTCAGCCTCACATTAGGGAAATTCACTTCTGAACCCACTGAACAAACACAGGCCAGGATTGTGTTTTTCCTCTGGGTATTTTAGTTATTTTTCACGATTATTTTCTTACCCCTTGAGGGTCTAATTCCTCGAGATGGACCTTACTTGGGAAAGTGGAAAGGAATGAAGGGCAGACAGACCGTCGTTCAAAAGTGGTTCTGAGGGCTTCCCTGGTGGTGCAGTGGTTGAGACTCCGCCTGCCAATGCAGGGGACACAGGTTCGTGCCCCGGTCCGGGAAGATCCCACATGCCGCGGAGCGGCAGGGCCCGTGAGCCATGGCCGCTGAGCCTGCGTGTCCGGAGCCTGTACTCCTCAGTGGGAGAGGCCACAGCAGTGAGAGGCCCGCGTACCGCAAAAAAAAAAAAAAAAAAAAAAGGGGTTCTGAGACACCATTAAGGAGATGAAAAGGCTGGCCACATACTGGGGGAAAAATCATATTATATAATGTAAATGTGTAAATGTGTTCACAATGTATAAATGTACAAATGCACAAAAATAGTATATATAAAGCATCATTTAACCTCAGTAATAATTCGACAAACAATCCAATTAAAAATGGGCAAACGATCTGAAGAAATACTTCACCAAAGAGGATACATTACTGGCCAATAAGCACATGAAAAACGATCAACGTTATTACTCGTTTGGGAAACGAAAATGTAAGCCAAAAGGAAGCACTGCTGGACACCCAATTCAATGCTGAAAGTTAAAAAGACTGACCACACTAAAGGTTGGGGAGGATGTCAGCCCGTTGGAACTCTCACACGCTGCTGGTGGGAACGCAAAGCGCGACAAACACTTTGGAAAAGAGTTTAGCCATTCCTTCTAAAGTTAAACACAGAGTGACGATACAGTGCAACAAGCCCACTCCTAGTCATCTACCCAGGAGAAATGATAATAGATGTCCACACAAAGCTTGTACAAGAATGTTCACAGTGGCTTTATCTCTAATAGACCCAAACCGGAAACAATCCAAACGTCCAGCAACAGAGAAACGGATAAAGAAGTTATGGTCTACCCATATAATAGAACAGCCCCAGCGCTGAAAAAGGAATGAACGGTTGTACACAGAGCAACACGGATGAATCTCCAATAATTATGCTGGGCCAAAGAGCCAGGCATAAATGAGCATTCGCTATATGATGCCATTGTATAACACGTTCCAGAAAAGGCAAAAGTATAAGGGCAGGACACAAATTAGGGGTTACCAGGGGCTGAAGGATATCGACTGCAAAGTAGCACAAGTGAATTGTTGGGGTGACAGAGAGGTTCTGCATCTCGCTTGGGTGATAGTCACGTGGGCGTATCCACTTCTCAACTGCACATTGAACGTGGATGCTCTGTATTATGTGAAATTTATACCTCAACAAAATTCATTTTTAACGTAGCTTTAGAAGTGTAACCTTGGGCAAGCTATTCTACTTTTCTGGGCCTTAGTTTCCTCATGTGTAAAATGATGATAATAACAGTTGCTATGTCATGAAAATTAACGGAGAGAATATTGCAAACACTGAGAATTTGGATGTGTACAATAAGCTTGGTTTGCTTTCCTTGTTGATTTTCATTAAACTATAAAAGGCCATATAACGGGTATTCATTCATTCATTCATTCAAGCAACAAGTATTTATTAAGCACCTCCTACATTCCAGACCTTGTTCCAAGCAAATGAAACACACCAAAGATTCTTTCCTTCTTGAGATTTAAAATTCTGTTTGGGGAAGACAAATACTAAATAGTAAAGATAATACAAATAACGTATATATGTTATACACAATATTATATAGGTATGTTAGAAGATGACAAGCGCTATGGGGGGAAAAAAAGAAAAAGTAGAATAAGGTGACAGAACGAGCATTCAGGGCTCACACAGATCGCAATTTGAAGTAAAACAGCCACGAGACATTTTAGTGAGTAGACAATGTTTCAGCAAAAACCTGAAGGATGCATACTGATGAGAAAAAGGAAAGAACAGAGGCAGGAAGGAAGGGAGGGAGTAATCATTATTTCCCAATTCAATAATCTATCAGTTGTCTAAAGCTGAGTATTACTTCTACCAAGTGGTGGGGGGGGGAATCATACTCTTTCTACCGTATCAGTTGGAATGATTTTGCTGGAGTATAAACACTGAGGAAACGACAACTAAAGTGAAGAATGTTCACAAGTCACAGGAAGGCACACTGGCGTCATGAATTCGAAACACCTAGACCGAAACGTCAGCACAGCCACCTATTAGCCACATGACCTCTGGCAGGTCACTCAACCTCTGGGAGCCTTAGTTTCCTACCTGAGGGAAGGTGATAAGGGCCCCCAAAGCGCTGTGAGGGTTAAAGGAGATAACGGAGGAAGCTTCTGGCATAATTCCAGGTGCCCTTCTTGGTTGAGACCCACTTGGATGGGCATGGCTGCCCCAGGGAGCAGGGCCCCCTCACTCTGCCTGCCACGGAACAACAATGACTCGTCTGCTGTCTGCAGTCCCAACACTGCTTCCCTGACTCACCAATTAGCTTGTGCAATTTCAACACTTCTCCAACGAGAAGATGTTAACTTCACATTCAGTAATTTATGGAAATGGATGCTGGTATCTTCCCCTCCCTTTTTTTCTTTTTTTTAAAGAGATTGCCCAATTTCTGACACTTGACGCAGTCGATGAGCAATCTGCCCGACGGCTGAGCGGTGCCACCTTTGTCGGAGCTGGGCCTCCTGGGGAGACCCAGGAGAAGAGAGCTTTCTCAAACATTCTAATTGTAAGTGGAGCTCATTAGTTCAGATTCCTTTACAATAAATTATTAGTCACTGCTTTCAATCTTAACAAAAATGGACGCCGCCATGATTAGAGTCTCCTATGTTTGTAGAAAGACCCTATAATAAACCTACACTTGATGATAACAGCAGCAGATTGGTCCTCAACCAAATCGGTTATTTGTCCCAAGAGGGAAATCCCCCCATCTGACAATCAAAATAGAAGCCTGGTTTGCTTACACTCAGAACATTAACACTGATCCACACGCAAATCCAATCATGGCAGGTGTTGGCTTAAAACCCTCCATGGTTTCTCATCATGCTTAGGAGAAAGTTCAGTCAAAAAATAATGTTCAGAAAATAAAAACCCAACTCTTTTTTCCCCAGTTGCATTGAGATATAACTGACATATAACATTGTATGAGTTTAAGGTGTACAACATAATGATTTAATATTTGTATATATTATGAAATGATCACCACAGTAAATCTAGTTAACATCTGTCACCTCACATAGCTACAACTTTTTTTTTCTTAGGATGAGAATCTTTAAGACATACTCTCAGCAACCTTCAAATATACAACGGTACTGTCAACTGTAGTCACCGTGCTGTACATTACATTCCCAGAACTTATTTTATAGCTGGAAGCTTGTACCTTTTGACCCCCTATATCCATTTCGCCCACTCCCTACACCATCTCTGGCAACCACCAGTCTATTTGCTGTATATTTTTGAGTTCCGGTTTTTTAGGTCCCACGTATAAATGAGATCACATGGTGTTTGTCTTTGTCTGTGTGACTCATTTTACTTAGCATAACGCCCTCAAGGTTCACCCATGCTCTCACAAATGGCAGTATTTCCTTCTCCTTTATGACTGAATAATATTCCATTTATATGTACACCACATTCTCCTTATCCGTTCATCTGTCATTAGACACTTAGACTGTTTCCATGTCTTGGCTGCTGTGAATGATGCTTCAGTGAACACGGTGGTGCAGATATCTCTTTGAGATACTGTTTTCTGAAAACCCAACTCTTATTGATATGGGATAAAAATGTGTCAGATGTTTATTTAACTCATTAATGAGAGAACCAGTGATATAGTAGAGCTGGTTCAAAAAGCATTTGATGACAGGGGGTTAAATAGTCCCTCAGGAAGGATGTATGGAAGTCAAGTTTTATTTACTTGTTCCTTTTTTTTTTGGGCCACGCTGTGCGACTTGCGGGATCTTAGTTCCCCGACCAGGGATCGAACCCGGGCCCACAGCAGTGAAAGTGTGGAGTTCTAACCACTGGACCACCAAGGGAAATCCCTACTTGTTCATTTTTGTAAGTTAGAAACAAAACTGACTAAAGTCCTTCAGGGTAATAAAGCGAGAAGCTTTGGGGTGGTCTTCTCTACCAGACCAAAAGCACTGACTTCTCTGCAGAAGGGCAGCTCTCTGCAGATATACATGTAACTTCAGAGAGATCAGGCCCAAACAGTAAAGAGTAAAATCAAACAAAGGTACAAGCTCATAGAGAATTAAGTCATCCTCGGGTGGGCTGAGTAAATAATGCTCTGGTCTGACATCAAAGAATCTGTGGGCTTCCTTTTTGCCCTCTTTCTAAGTTTTGGATCGTTTTTCTCACAAGTTCTAAGTTTTCAACGTGGCGGACAACATCAGCTCCTCCCCCGGCCCAGCCCATCCGTAATGCTGCCCTCCTGAGACAGCTTCCCCAGCCTGCACCACCACGGTCGCTTCCTTTGTCTGGAAGCACAAACCTCCTTACTCCTCCCCTTTCCTACTCCTCTGCTCAAGTCTTCAGCTGAAGTCTGTCCTCAGGGGAACTTTCCTAACCCCCTGGACTAGGTCACACCCCCATGAACACCTAAGGCAGCCTTCTGTGGGCCTCCCTCTAGCACTTCGTACAACTCCGGTCAATGACCTCATTGTGCAGTTAGTTGTCCAAAGTCTGGCTCCCTGACTGGACTATAAACCCCCTGAGAGCAGGGGTGGGCCTGTTTCACTCATCACCGGATACCTGGGGCCAAGCACATAGCCTGAAATGGGAGAATGGGGGAGGGCAGCATCTCTCCTTAGGACCCAGAGTCTCCACCCCCGGGGCTCTTGTGCCCAGATCTGGACAAAATCCCAACTGAGCCCTTCGTGTTCCAGGAAGCTCCCGTGAGGCCGGCTAACTGGTCACGGGGACACAGAAGCTGCACCCCCCTGGCTGCAGCCGCCTTCACCCCTCACCCCCATTTTGCTGGGCTCTTGGAAAGTTTTCAGACAGATTTCAATTCGTTGTCAACACTCAAGGTTTGGAGTCCAGAATTTCCAGTTCCTCTTGGAAAATCATTAGGCCCAAGAGGACACACTTGGCGGGGGCTGAACAGCAGCGATTTCCTATGGTCTCTTTGCTGACCGAGCTGGATCACCAGCTGCGTCGACCATGGTGTAGGCACCCAGCCCATGTCACATGCATCTCCCTAGTACGAGGGCATTTGAGTTTTCAAGCCTTGCGCTGAAGTCCCTACGAACCAATGAGGTCATCAGAAAGAGACACATTACTCTGGCTCCCACAAATATATCCCGCCCAGCCCACTGCTGAGATTCCGTGATGTCCCCTCCCTCTACTTTCAGAACTCCCCAGAAGGGAATCTCCATACATTCAGAAAAACTAAATCATCTGAGAAATTTAAATTAAAAAGTTGCTGAGAATCTTCCATCGTATTTCTCAGTTCCCCTTCTACAGAGAACCTCTCAAGAATGTCCCCTTAGCTTTAGCGGAAGAAAACGCTTTTCTCTTTTAGTGATCTGCTCTGCCTTGTTTTATTAGCAGATGAGAACTCTGAAACCCACTCACGTTTCTTTCTGAGCTTCGGCTGCCAGGAAACTCAGGGTTAAATTCTGAGCTTGCTTACAGCTACATTCTTTAGTTTCTGGTTTTCTGGCAACTTGGACACTTTGCTTACTCTGCCCTACACCCTCACTTCCCTTTTGGAGAATTATTCCTCCTGCCCAGACCCCCATCCTTACTCAGAAGCAGCCAGGATGTCAAGCGTGACCCCACCCCCACTCTGGCCATAGCTGATGGGTCCAGGAATGGACTCCGGGCTCAAGCCAGCCCCTAAGTCCTTAGCTGAGGCATGCTGGAACTGAGAGATGCATTGCTCTTGAGACGCTGGACTGTGGAAGTCAAGTTCATATAACAAAGGAGCTGTTGGCTCCATGTGGATTGGGGTGTAGAGAGCACAGAGAAAACCCAACATGGGGGTGGAGAACTCATCCTCCAGTGTTCAAGCCCAGATCTGTTTTTGCCCATAGCTTCTCTGAGACATTCCCACAGTCTTTTAAGAAATCTTCCCTTTTGTTAAAGCTACCTAGAGTTGGATTTCTAAACGTTTTAAAATGGTGAAGGAGGGGACTTCCCTGGTGGTCCAGTGGTTGACTTCGCCTTCCAATACAGGGGGTGCGGGTTTGATCCCTGCTTGGGGAGCTAAGATCCCACATGCCTCACGGCCAAAAAACATAAAACAGAAGAGGTATTGTAACAAATTCAATAAAGACTTAAAAAAAAGAGAAGAATGCAAAATACTAAAAAGAAAAGATTTAAAATGGTAACGGAGACTATGCCATTTGTCTGCTTCAAGCACCCAAAGTCCTTAAAATAAAAGTCGAACACTTTACCCGATAAGGCCCTGCACGATCTGGCCCCACCCAACCTCTACACACTGCTCTCCTTCCTTCATTTTGCTCCAGCCACAACAGCTTTCTTGCTACTCCTCCAACTCTCCCAGCTCCCACCTACCTCGGGGCCTTTGCACGTGCTGCTCCCTCTGTATGGAAAGTTCTCCTCCCAGAGCTTCACATGGCTGGTTCTTTCTTGTCACGTCACCTTGTCAGAGAGGCCTTTCCTGTTCACCCAACATGTATTTGCCCTCCACCCCACTCCGCCCTTTCACTCCATCCTGTTTACTTTCCTCATGTCTCTGTCACTCTGAAATCATCTCATTTATTTGGTTGTTTACTTGGGCTTTGTACAAGTAACACTCAAATGCAAGCTCCACGAGGTCACTGCTGTTAAGACCAGCAACGAGCATGCTGGCTGGTACGCGGTTAAGTGATCAGTACATAGTCATTGGATGAGTAAGTGTTCCTTGGAGCCCAAAGAGTCCTCCTTAATACAACAGACGACAACCCTCTCTCCTTACCCCTTTCCTTATGTGGTTCTTGAGTTCCTCAGTCATTTTACTGGTCTTTGTGTACCTTCACTGGTGGATTCCTCAGAGCCTTTCTGGAGTGGACAGAAAAAAAGTAAGAAAATTTACTTATTTGACAAATACTATGGGCCAGGTATGTTTCTAAGCACTTTACCCATATTAACTCATTTAACCCTCCTAACAACTCTCTGAGGATTGTAGCATTATTATCACCCCATGTTACAGATGAACAGACTGAGGCGACAGGGGTGGAGTCACTTTCCCAAGGAAAGCAGCCTATTAGGGGCGGAGCGGGGATTCACGCCCAAGGAGTCAGGCTTTGAGCCCACGGCCAGTCCCCTCCCGGGTGAAGGGGAGGAAGCGTCCTCACTCCTGGTAGGCGGTCATGAGTCCTTGGGCCCTTTTCTCACTCTTATATCTGGGCTCTTGAGCAGGACCCAGGAAAGCATGTACTCATCCCAGCACAAAGCCAGGGTGAAGCACGTCTGGTGAGGACTGTGACAGATTGCAGCGCGACACTGCAGGATGATTGAGGGCTTCGTCTAATCACACCAATTGGTATAAATTACTATGTTGGCCGCCCCGAGCGGCATCTGTGGGATTTACACCTCATTAGATCAGCAGTGCCAAATGAAGCAACAGGGTTGGGCCATCCCCTCCTCCGGAGCTGTGTCTGTGCTGGGCAAAAATCGTCAAGGGGAGCTGGAAAGTAGGATCATAACCCTCCAGGGAATGATGGCAACAGAACTGGAGGAAACAGAAACTAAAGTAGTCGCAATTTTGCGTTTGGGCGTTTCTGATTTGAAGCAACTCTTTACACTTCTGCCAAACTCCTGCTTCAGCTCTTCTGCAGTTGGCCATTTAGCCTGAGAACAAGCAAAACTGCAGCCCCAGGTGGTCCGGGGAGAGTGCTGGAAGGCGCAGAGGGTTCTGAGGTTTGGGGGTTCAGCCGAGGCAAGGATTCAGCTTTGTTGGGGGAGATGCCAAGGGTCAACTGAGCCTCCTCCAAGTTTCCACTGGCCACCACCCCCATTAAACAAACAACGTCAGAGAAAGTGGCACACACAGCTTCCAGATCACCCAAGCACTGCGCAAGTCCCACTCCAGGGCTTCGTGCAGTCACTCCAGGCAGCCGCCTCCTGCTCCTGCCAGCCCTGCCGGAGGTCCAGAGGATAAAAACAGGAAGGCAGGAAGCCAGGAAACCTGGATTTCCTTATTGGCTTCCGAAGGTGGGGGGTGGGAAGGGAAAGAGGCAGAAAATGAAGAAAGGGTACATCAGAGCCAGGAACAGGGCCCAGACTTGATTATAAAGTCAGGAGGCTTTATGTCATGATGATGCTTTAGCGGCCATGGGCTTTTTCTCCAGACAATGTCACAGATGGGTGTCTATGCTCACCCTGCAGTTGATGAATGGGCTTGGAGAGGGGGGTATAGATAATCACTTGGGTCGATTAGATCCAGCAGAATAGAAGTCTTGGACCCGGCATCAGGTTCACGTAAAGGGCGCCCGGGTAGACACTGGCTCTACCCTGCCCAGACGTCCTCTGCACACACCTGCAACCAGGGCAGCTCATCAGGCAGGAGGGCTGTCTGCCACCCCAAGAGCACAACCTGCGTGTGGGGAAAGAGGAACAGCCCCCCAGAAGCAGCCCTGAGTGATGGCCGATGAGGCACTGTGATGACTTCAGGGCAATGTTCTCTGCTGTTCCCCAGAGCTCCCCGCGGCGACCTGGGGCTCTGGTTGTCCACAGTGATAACCACCTTGATACATACCCAGATAATTCTGCCTCCCCCTTCCCTGTCTTACTTCCCTCCTCCCTGCTAGTGCTTCCTGGGATCCCCTCCCAGACAAAAGACTTGCACTACAATATTGGTCTCCGGGTCTGCTCCCAGGAAAACCCAAACTAAGACAGTGTCTTTGTACAACTTATTAAGAGGCACCTGTCTGGGTAGATGTGGTCTCAGGGGCATAGGACTTGACAGGCAACCCTCTCTGGCCTGATGAAGCCCAACGCCAGTGTACCGACCAGCAGGTGACATGCGGGCTAGACTTCAGCCCCGATTCCTCTGCTGGGCATCTTTGCCCGACACAGAGGCACCGTGGCATCTACCTCTTCTCTCTTCTCAGTTTCAGGGAAGGAACAATTTACTGGAAGGGACGCTCATCTTTTTAGAGGCATAGCAGAAATCCCACCAACATACTCTTGAGAGCCAAGGAATTCCGGGCAGCAGCAGAGTATGAAAGAAACAGTGCAGGGTTTGAGTGTGACTGCTCTGAATTCAAATCCCGCCGCTGCCACATCCTGGCTGTGTCACTTTGGGTTCATCATTTTAATGCTCCGTAGCTTCCACTGCCTCAGTTGAGAAAGGACACATGTGGCTTGAGGCATGAAGTTAGGAAGTAAATCATGGGTGCAGTGCCTGGCAGTCAGAAGGTGCCCTTTCAGTACTGGTCCCTCCTCATTCCTCCTGCGCCCCTCTCCCCAAATAGCCAGTGGGGCTCGCCGAGTGGTCAGGGCCAGACTGGAATGCATGCGCATGCGTCTCCGAGGCCCCCTGATACTCAGAACCGGGTCAACCCCGTGCTAGTGTTGAATGATCCCGCTGTTAGTGCCAGGCTATAAAATGTTAATGAAAGGAGGCCACCGATCAGGTGACGGTGACAAAGCGCCCGTCCCATCTGTTCTTCCCCTCCCTCCTCTTCGGGCTGGCATGAAAATAACTCCTCCACTACTCCTCTGCTGGGTGAAGTGATACACAAACACACCCCCCTCAGGAGACCCCACGCCAGGAGAGGGTACCCGCCTTCTCTCTGTATTTCTTGACTTTTGTGCTGTGAGTGTAAGGGCCATGGTTGTCACTGGATTTCTTAGCAGGTCCTCCTGGGTTTGGCACCGTCTAAGGTTTTCCTCACCTGGAGGTGCTGACCGACCATGAGTCCTGGGCCTCTTTACCTAAGCACAAACCTTGCCAAGCTTATTGTTTCACTCAAGGGAAAGAGCCAGGAGGACCTGCAGAAATAAGATTCTGGAAGCCTGAAGACCCTGACAGCACCTCCTCCAGGCTCCCCATCGACCCACCCCCAGCCAAGCAAGCCTGTTTTATCCATTAGGACACATGCATAGACACACGCACGTGGACACACGCACGTGGACACACACACACACACACACACAGAGGCACACACGCACACGCCACCTTCCAGGTCTCACAAACATGTCAGAGAAGAGGAAAAAATAAAAGGCACTGGCTTGAAACATTTAAAGAAAGATATGCAAAATCAGAATGAATAAATGTCTAATTCAATGTTTACAAACATTAGGTCCACTTTGTTCACTGTCAAGTTTAGTTTTCATAAAGATTGTATTACATACGAAGACAATCTGTGAGTTGGTTACCTTGCTTTGCAAGAGCTCTTGATTATGCGTGATGATTACTTAGAAAGCAGAGCCAATAGCAAATTAAATGAGTGACTATTCATAGCCGAGTAAGTTCAAAAGTGAACTTCTAAAACTTCTTTACAATAGAGATAACGTATAAAAATAAATATATCTACATATGTACATATGATAGGAGTACGTTATAATATGTATGTGGTATATATAATATAGGTATTATATATTATATTGTATATATATTATATAATATAGGTATATATAGTATATACTGTATATATATTATATATAAGATAGGTATTATATATAATATGTATGTATAATATATAATATAGGTATTATATATAATATATGTGTAATATATATTATATATTATATATATATACTTACGATGTGGTTGCGATGTAATGTTTGATACAACATATAATGTAGGGTGTGTGGCTCTAAAAGGGGAAGCAGAGCCACTAGCATCTTTGAATGGCCTGCTATGAGGCAAAAGTCACAATCGTTACTTATTCTTGGGGAACTCTTTACTAGAGTATAACTCCCTCCTGAGGAAACCCCTATTTTTTTCCCCTGGAGACTCTCAGCCACTGGTCATGAAAGATGCACACGAATAATTCCTGCCTATTATTTCAACATAGGAAAATGGCCATTTTGCCCCTTAGAATTAACTAGCAACCCATATATATGCCTTCCTCTGCCTCGTGTCCTACAGATTTGCTGCCACATCCGTTACCTCCAGAGATTTCTAGAAGCTGGTTGCGTTCACAGGCAACTGAACCTCTTCTTTAAACCTCTGAAATCTTACTGCCTTTCCCCCACCCCTGCTCCACCCCAGGAGCCAGCGGGGTGCACCAGGCCTCCCAGGGCGGCCACCGCAAATGTGCAAGAGATCAGGCCCCCCATCTTCTGTCCGTGATTCTCAGAGGCTGTGCCCTGTGAAACCTCTGAGACTAGAAAGCCACGTGCCCCCAACCCCCGCCCGGCTTCTGCCAGTCTCTTCAGAGCAAAGGTGTGAGGGGGCTGTTGGCCACAGGTCATTAGCGGAGCCTGAGCTGACGTGGCGCCAGGGCGATCCCCTCACAGTGGGCATCTCTCAGCCTTTTGTTTTCATGCCGCTTCAAGGAGCAAATTGATTTCAAATACACACTTTAGAGCCTCTTGTTCGCCCCATCATCTCTCCAATTAAGGCAAAAGGCTCAGGGGCTCGTCTTCACTCTGAGGAAACCACGGGGGTGCTGGGCAGCTCAGGGTACGGAGAGGTGTCAGCAGAGCTGACTGGAGACAGATGGGTGCTGGGCTTGTCGATGAATAATTCACACCCTGAGAGCCCTGCCGATACTTGGCGTTGAAGAAGGATTCTTTCTGAGCCCGGCCGCTGTGCAGATGCGGGGGGGTTCTCATAGGCGGAGGACCGGACAAGTCTGGGAGAAGGAAGGAAGAGGCACGGCTGGAGCTGCATCCACTGACTGCTTCAGGACACGCGTCAGGCAGCTCCAGCGGCTAACTCCCAAGCTGCTCTCCCAGGCAGGGCGGCCAGGGCTGAGCTCTTAACAACACTGCAGGCCACTAGACCTGGCTCCTGGAGGGCTGTTGAGTGAGATGAGCGTGGATCTTTCCCCTCCTCCAAGCAAAGCTTTGCTCCTGGATCCCCCTCCGCCCCCTGGTCCCAACCACTGTTGGGAAGCCACTGTTAATCACATGTGACAGAACTGCAGACTCACAGAAAGAGAGAACTCAATTCAACAAACACGTATGGAGTGCCTGTGATGTGCCAGGCACCGTTCTGGTGCAGGCAATACGGCATAAACAAAATGACCAAAAACCGACTTCTCAGGGAGCTTCAATTGCACTGCATGGACTCTCTGGAAACCTGTATGATTCAGTCTACTCTGGTGGAATAAAAAGTAAAAGGGGGCTTCCCTGGTGGCGCAGTGGTTGAGAGTCCGCCTGCCGATGCAGGGGACACGGGTTCGTGCCCCGGTCCGGGAAGATCCCGCATGCCGCGGAGCGGCTGGGCCCGTGAGCCATGGCCGCTGAGCTTGCGCGTCTGGAGCCTGGGCTCCGCAACGGGAGAGGCCACAACAGTGAGAGGTCCGCGTACCACAAAAACAAAAACAAAACATAAAAATAAAAAAGTAAAAGGGATTGGGCTCCAACTGTGGCCTTAACGATGTGTCAGGAACTTTATATTTCTCATTTGATTCTCTCCCTCAAGATGAAGTTATCACCCCTCCTCTAGAGACAAAGAAATCGAGGCCCAAGGAAGTTTGGTAAGATGCTCCAGGTCACAGAGCTAATGGGCGGTAAATCCTGACCTGTCTTCAAAGCAGGTGATGGGTGTCCTTCATGAAAGCTCCCCATTTCTCTAGCCCATTATTAGTCTTTCTTTAAAATAAAACCAAGTTTAGTTGCTAATGCCAATATTTCATATCTTTGTGAGCTTGGGCAAGAGACTTGGTTTTGTCATCTGTAAGATCGGACTCATGGCACCCATATCCCTGAGTTCTGGTAAGGATTAGGGGAGATCAGGCCAGTAAAGCCCTTTGTCCAGAGACTGGCACTTGGTAAGTGTTCAATAAGTGTGAGCTGTCACTAATACTAGTAGCAGTATTTTTGTATATGATATGAACAATCTCATATAGGGAGAGAATTATAAATTACACCTAGCAAATCACCCCTAATAAAAGAATAAAAACTAAGTCAGAGAGACTTTTATACTAAAAGTAAAAGCATACTGTCAGGCCTATAGAGGAACATGTGCTGGGGCGCATTATGAATGCAGCAGGTGTTCAATACACTGCAACCTTTTGACTCTGACTGTCACAGCTTTAGGACATAACTAAGAAAAATTAGAAATTGTGAGATGTGTATCTGACCACTCCACCCTAAAGACAGATCTGTGCTGGCTGTGAAAACTGCAATGAACACTGCCCAGAATGGCTGTCAAGGGGCAGGGCCAGGCACGGTGCCTACCTGGGTGGCCCCTCTCACAACTCAGTAAGTGTCAGGGGCTCCACGCTTAGTACAGATATACCTCATCTTATTGTGATTTGCTTTACTGCCATGGGTCCACCCCTGTGGTGGGACCAGAGTGTAATGTCAGCCCTTCAGACAGTCAGGGACAGAGCACCATTATTACAGAGGGGGACAGGAATGGTTTCCCCGGGAGGATGCCAGACGGACCAAACGACATGTCTACCATCGCCCAGGAGCTCAGGAGATTATGGGAAGATGCTTCGTATGACAAGCTTTGAAAAATGTTCAGAAAAGATGGGAGAAGGACTCCAAAAAGGGTTACAAAAGGGCCACAGCTTTTGGAAAGACGATCCTGAAGCAGGACTCCACCATTCCTACTCTCAGGAATGATAAGGCAGTTCTAAGTCACTTCCCATCCTAGGAAAACACGTATGACCCTGGCTGGCCCCTGTGACAACTACCAATGGGTTTTTTTTGTTTTGTTTTGTTTTTGAAAGCAGCCTCCATCCCCTTCCCCTTAATTGCCCTCCCAGACTGGCCACAGAAGCCTCACCCCTCTCACCCCAGCCTCTCTCAGACCCTCTCCCTGGGAGGGCCTGGAAAACCCCAGAAGCCCCGGGCCAGGCACCCCAAATGCTACTGCATAAGTACCCATATCCCAATTCTAAACCAGGGGTCAGCAAACTTTTTCTGAAAAGGGCCAATTGGTAAAATAGTCTAGGCTTTGCGGGCCAAGAGGCAAATTCAAGGCTATTACACAGGGAAACACACAATGAGATATAACATATGACAAGAGAAAAAAATGTCTACAAGTTCTTTTCAATCATTTAAAAACATATATATATATATATATATATATATATATTTAAATTCTCAGTTTATGGGCTGTACAGAAATAGGTGATGGGATGCATTTGGCCAGAGCGAGGTCTGCTTTGTGGACTCCTGCCCTAAACCATCCAAGGGGGAAGGAGCCATAAGTGAGCAGAACTTATAGTGAAGGGAAGGGGGTGCTCTAGGATCAAAATCACAGCCACAGAGGGGGAAGGAGGAAGAAGGGAAGGTAACTGTGGGGACAGAGAGTGAAAGAGAGAGTCAGAGAGGTTTGGAGGGGAAAGGTGACTTTTCATTTGGGGGCAGGCAGAGACTATGATAAAAGAGTGATAGAAAACAAGAGAGTAAGAAACAGAGAGAGGGAGGGGGACGGATTTACAATATTTGCTGCACCTTACAATGAAATTCACCAGGGACTATAATATTCAATTGCTTTTCACTTATTGTGTGTACGGGGTTTTCTTTCTCTCTCTCTCTCTCTCTCTCTCTCTCTCTCTCCCTCCTCCCCCCGCCCCCCGCCCCCAAGTCTGGGCCCACAGGGGCATGTAATTTCTATGGGTTGCTTTTCCAGTCCGCTGGGGTAGCTAACTCACCTCCCTCTCTGTCCCAGCCATTAGAGCAATCTGGTTCTCTCACCCATCACCGTCCCTCCACCTGGGACACGCTCTTCCCACCCCACCCTCCGCCTGCTTAACCAACTCCCGTTTATCCTTTCTTTCGCAATGTGCCTTGACTCCTACTGAGTCCTCGGCTCCCGCTGCGCGGTGTCCTCCCCCGGGAAAGCCTGAGCGCCTCTCCGCTTCCTCGCTTTGAAATGGGCCCACCCCTGTTGAAAACCAGGCAACGGAGAAGAAAACTGTAAAACTCATATTGGCGTTTGGTTCCAAAGACAGCCTACTTCCGATCGTCCCCTCTGTGCCTTCCACCCCAGGTGGTACTTCCATGGGCCCCTGGAGCCAGGTCTCCACACACGGAGAAATAACGTTATTGGGAGGGGAATGAAATACGCTTGTAATTTAAGGATCTGCTTCAGGCCAAACAATGTAGTCGGCTTTGGGGGTGGGAGCGGGCGCTCTGACTTCTCCATTACAGCCTCCCGGTGTTCCAGGTGATTATTTTTACGTATCAGGAAATTCTGAGCGCGCCCACCCCCAATTAAAGACGCAGATGTCTGCCCTCCCCGGCAGCTCCCAGCCTGCTACCTTCTCGAGCTCGGCTCCGAGCTCCATTTGAACCTGCCTCCTATAATTCTTAACTAAAACAGCCCCCTTCGTCGACTGTAATTAAGCATATACTCAGCCGCGGCGAGCTTGGCATCTGCACCTGCCGCTGGGATCCCCTTTCTCCCGGCACCTGCGCTCCACCGCCCTCCTGCCCCGCCCCCACCCTCACGCACGCGCAGTCGCGCAGCCCCGCCCGCGCCCCCTCGCCCGCCTCCCGATGGCGCCGGAGGAACAGATGGAGCGATCATCCCCTTCATTCTGCCAGAAGGGCCCCGTTGCTCTGGGGGGAGTTCTGCGGTTGTAAGACACATAATTAGACACTTCAATGGACAATGCGGCGGATTAGAGGGGGTGGGGCTCGCGTCACGGAGGACAGGCGTCCTCATTGATGTGCGGCCCTCACACCCCCGCCCAGCCCGGAGGGAGCAGGGGCCAAGCGAGCGCATCCCGGGTGGCGGACCGCCCGCCTGCTCCCGCGCTTTGAATTCCCGGCCCTCTTCAGCGACGTCTGACTTTTCTTTTTCTTTTAAAACACCGTGCCAGGACGAGTTATGCGCAAAGGATGACGGGCATGTTGACGGCTCACCTGTCAAGTCCCCAAGCTCCGCGGGTCAGTGGGTCCCGCAGCCTGCGCGGTAGACAGACAGTGACGATCTCCACCGACAGCCCTCGTCCCCCAGGTGTGAAGAAGTCTAGAAAAGCCCTCTGCAGTGGACACACGCTGGGACTCAGCCTTTCCTCCCACGAGGAGCTGGGTGACCTTGAGAGACTCAGGCCACCTCACCAGGCTCCTCGAGGACAGCATCTAAGGTTGTAAAGGGCTGCAGAGAGGTGAAGATACGATTTGGAATCCAAGGCTTGCCCCTTGCTGCCTGGGTGACATCAGGCAATCTACTCAGCCTGGAACCCTGGTCTCCTCGTCTGTATAGTGTTGGGGATCGTCTCTGCCCCTCAGGCACTGTGGGACTCAGTACGTTTGAGCTGAGCTCCTTTGTGAAATTAGAGGTTCACTTGGAAAACCAGGGTATGTCAAGGGGGTCCTGTGGGAAGCAGACGCCAAGAGAGAATTACAGGTGCATCCTCTGTGAAGGATAAAGAGGAGAGGAGTCAAGAGTAGGAGGAGAGGGCCTCAAGCAGAAAGAGGACTGACATGTGTGAAAGAAAGGAGGCAAGGAAGATCCGGTGGAGAGCCCCACAGGGTCCTCAGCCTGACAAAGTCTCAGAGCTGTGAAGGAAGTCCCACAGTGGGTAGCAACGGCCCAGCACTGGCACCTGGGAACAGCCTGGGGAACATGTGGCCCCCACATGAACGCCATGCTGTACCAGGAAATGAAGCTGTGGCGGCCTGTAGCTGTCGGCTCGCCACATTCCCCAGCAGGTTTTCCCTGGACCGCGGGCTGAGCTGACACTCCTCTGCCTATCCTGCTCCAGGGCTGGCCACCTGACTGAGAAAAAGCCAGCCAGCACATTTCATTGGCCAACCGTGAATGACTGAGTGTGTCCCTAAACTGATCCAATCAGAGTGAACCTGAAGACACGTGCTGTGGATGCTGGAACACAAATACTCTCTTTTCTGGATGGATGTTAAGAAGAAAGTAGGTAGTTGCAGGGGCTGCTGGCAGCCGCCTTGGGATGTGAGAGGTGTCCAAACTGGGATGAAGCCAACACTGAGGATGGCAGAACAGACAAACAAGAAACAGGGCTTTGGTCACAAAGTCAGCAGCTGGGTTAAGCCTCTCCTGAAATCTACGCTATTACCGGACTTTCATCATGAACTAATAAACCCTCTTTACAGTTTGAAGCAGCTGTCTCAGGTTTCCTGTTACTTTAAGAAAGACCTCTGATTTGACCAGCAATAAGGGAAACGGATGCTCTCTGATCTCAAAGAGTAAGCACAGGCATACAGTCAAGCCTAATGGAACTGGAATTGGTGAGAGGGTGGTGTAGGGATCCAGGGCTGCTCTTGGGTCCTCTTAACAGCTTCAGGTGTCTGCATCCTTCTCCATCCAGCCACTCTCCTTTCCATGACCAGCTGGTGTCTTCAGCCCTCTCTGCTGTTATCTTTTCTCCACTGCATAGATCCTCCTAAACTCGTATTTCTTTGCCCTCCTCTCTGAGTTTGCAAGACCAGCTCTAGATCCCGTTCAGTGCATCTCTCACCCTCAGCATCTGTTGCCAAGGGCCTGATGCCCTCTGCACTTCCCAGTGCAGATTTCTGAGAGCATGAATTTTTTTTTTTTTTTTTTTTTGTCAAATAACACTTGATTAAATTATTTTTCTTTGCAGTTCTTAACCAGCTGGGCATTCCACCACACAACTGTTGATTTCATCTATGATATCATGAGAGTGATGGTCATTAACACTGCAGCCCACAGACTGGGCAGTCCCCAGGATCTTTTTAATGGTTCCAGAGAATTCCCTAGCTAAAAACCGATGCAGCATCTGTCGGGCAATGCTGACAATCTCATCAAAAGTGATGTTTCCACTGTGCTTAATGTTTTTCTGCTTCTTTCTGTCTCTTGGTGGTTCCTTGATGGCTTTGATGATCAGGGCAGAAGCAGAAGGTACCACCTCAGTCTGGGCCTGTCTGTTCTGAATGGTCAGTTTCACTGTAATCCTCAGAGTCTTCCAATCACCAGTTGCCTTGGTGATGTCATCACCAGTGTTTTTTGGAGACATACCCAGGGGGCCGATCTTGGGGGCCAGGGCAGATGTCGCACTGACTTCCCTACCAGTGCACCTCAGGTACACGACTTTGACCTCGTTGGGGTGGAACTTAGGCGGCATGGTAGAGGTGGCTGGTGTCAGATGAACCCGGATTTGGGAGGACCGAAGAAAGTCACACCTTGACCTCCTCTGAGCCGAAAGCCGAAATCGCACAGGAATCTTATTATTCCACTTTTTGCCTGTTTAGACATCCCCAGAGACTCTGATTCCATTGTCTTCAGAGAAGACTGGGTATCAGTATTTCTCTAAAGTTTCTCAGATGATCCAAGGGTGTTGCGAAAATCGAGAATCCCTGGTTTTAATAAAGCATTCCGGACTAGCAGATCCCACCCTGGGTCAAGTTCAAGCCCGATCCAGTCAGCTAAGAACAGAGCTACCTGGTCTCAACATACCCAGAGCTGCCCCCATCGGCGGGTCTATGCCTGTAGAAGGATTGACGGGGAGACAGGCCCTGCGTGACGTGCTTAGGACAAGACGAGCCTAGCACAGAGCTTGGTACCATGCAGTGGCTCCACAGTGACGGATGTTATGAAAATCCTGCCTCTTCTCTAATTCAAGGGTATTCTTTCTATAAAATACACCAGGCTGCAGTAATGCAACTGAGGAAAAGTTGCCAAGGAAGTACCTAGAGAATCTAGGTGCCCATGCCTGGCTAATACACTACACAGCAGGAAAACCCTGATTAATACAATTTACATTTGAGAGTAATCTCGTCTATTTCAATAAGACTACATCAGTGCAGCTAGGAAAAGCCTCATTTTGGGAGGTTATTCAATGACTTATGAAAATAGTCATGACCTCTTGTTAGGAGAAAAAAATGGATTTACAATTTATGTAGTGCATGATTCTAATTTTTTTTTAATGTGGGTATATATATATATATATATCTGTATACAAATACACAGAAAAAGACTGGAACTACAGATGCCAAGCAGTTAACTGTGATTCTCAGGTGAGAGGGTTTTTCTTGTAGGTAAGTGTGTTGGATTTAGAGGACTATTATTCTGAAAGGTCTTTTTACATTTTTGATGCTAACACGTTTGTGTGGAAGCATGGTTTCAGTAGAATACGGCCTGTGTACATCCATGAACAAAATTAACCACTGGCAGCCTTGTACTCCTCCCTGCCCCGCACCCTCGTTTTCTTGTTTCTAATCTTAATTTTACAGAAGTGTGAATACAGAACTCTGGAACCCACTGCCCTAGGGGACAGCCTGGTAGGAATCTCTCTTCCCTGCTCCAATCCCTTCGTCTTTCCTTGGATTCCAGGCTCTTCCAGCAGGACCTGGCCCTGATTCAGTGGGAGTTCAGAGGAGGGAAATTATTTCCAGCCAGGAAGAATGAAGGGTGACCTCCTGGAGGAGGTGGCATTTGCATGGGCCAATCTGGGCAAACTCACAGGGAGAAGAGAAAGCAGTGCACGAGCAAACAGGTGGAGGTGGGAAAACACAGCATGTACGGAAACAAAGACAGTAAATATGGAACTCTGTGCTGTAGGTGAGGCTCCACGGGAGGCCCTGGGTTGCAGTAGGGCTCCTGTTTTCCGGGGGGTCTCTGGGCTGGTGGTGAAACTGCTGGAGCCTCAGGCTAGATGGGACTATAGACAGGGCTCTCCAGTCGCTCAGCTACTCCTTCCCCTGAATGCTCACTCCAGCAAGAGGTGGGGAATGTCCCCCTGGAAAGAGCATAAGAGACGATGCCCTACCACTTGGAATACCTAAAATAACCAGAGGCAGAGCCTTCAGCATGTGGTCCCAGCCAGGACCGAGGCTCGCGTGGCCAAATCGCTGCTTCCAGCATTTTCTGGGGGGAAAGGAAAGCGGATCCATGTAGCAAGATTCTTCTGGGAGGTACATCCTTTCTGTTTGTTTTTTTTCCAAGTGCTAAGGCATCTGCTCCCACATCCATCCTTTTCCTCCAGCTTATCTTTTCATGACTTTGGAGAGCAGTCTTCCTTATCTAGGAAACAAATGGTCTCTGCAGAGAGTTCAAAACAGCCGAGTCATTTATCTGTTTGACATGTGTTTCCCTGTTTGTTTTCTCCAGCCTTGAGACAAGAGTTGTGTCAACTGTGGATGGCTGAGCCCCAGTCACTGGAGAGGCATGAATCAATTTCCAGCTGCATTTATCACTTGCTGCCTTAAATCAAGTCTAATCAATGCTTCCTTCATTTGCTATGGATTGAAACTATACATGACGCACTTAGAAAATGGGCGGGAAAGGGAGCAGCCGATCACGAACAAAAACTCCATCGGGGATTTAGATGGAATGATGTTAAGATTTGCAATCTCTGATTTGCTTTCATGGAGACGCCTGACCAAACAGTCACAGAGATTTGTGTTTATGAAGCTTTAACTTCAATCTACCAGAGAGGCAATGACATTACATGACAGATCATTTTATACAAGAGGAAGAGGATGTCTACATCTTCCAAGATTTTATAATTTTCTGAAGAGTTGGTATATTTTTAATACAGCGGCAACTCTAAAGCTGCCTAGAGTTTCCTTCCTATATCGTCTTTCATTCATTTCCATTTCTTTTAGATGTATCTTTTGTCACCATTGACTATATGGGTCAATTTCTAGTTACAAGATAGAAAATAACAATCTCCTTATAACAAAATAGATATCCAGGAGTTCCCTTTGATTTAGAAGAATTTTATAAAGTCTTATGGCTGAGAAAACTTGATCCTTTCTCTCATATGCCCAATTCTTGGTAATAGAATTTGATCCATGCAACCCAAATGGATTTTTCACTAGCAGGTGTGAAAACCACCCCCCAGCTGTTCAACCAATTTAGAATGTGGTAGGGAGTAGCCCTGTGTCATTTGTAAATTAATCCCGTGCCAGTGAAAGATGGTATCAGTGTAGTCCCTGGCACCTAAAACCGATCATGTCCACGGTGAGGCCCCGTGTCATTCTTCAAGGATGATGGGAGGAGAGACAGAACACAGAACACAGGTCAATGATCATGCCCGCCCAGAAGATGAGGCAGTGCTGTGATTCACTGATGTAATTAATATTTCTGTCTAATCTGCTGAACTGTGTAGACTTTTACCACGAGCATGCCTCAGAAGCGACTGACAGGGCTCTCATTTTCCAAGGGTTGGCTCCCCCAGAAACCTGTTGTGAGGTAGCTGAAAAGAGCCCTGTGCAGCACTGGGGAGTGTGACAATAATAATAAACTCTTATGCTGGTTTAATACTTTCCAGTTGATAAAATGATGTTTTGAACATGCAGTCTCATCATCCTGTAAGATAAGCAAAAAAAGTCGTTGTATTCCCATTTCCAAGAGGAAGGGAGAGGCTCAGAGGTTGGCGTACCTCCGAACCATGGCTCTGGGACTCAGTGCCTTGTCTCCTCAGCCCCGAGGCCCTGGTTCTTGCCACTGAGCTGCAGCTAGGCAGTGCTGAGGTCCCCTCTCTGTGCTTTCCCTAACTTTTTATTTTTTCTTCCATCACCCAGGGTTCTTGGGAAATGCATATGGTTATAGGAAATCCCTCGAGTTGCCTGGCAGGTCATCTAGTTAAAAAATATATTAAAGGCAGCACCCTTGGATGTGTTTTGGGTTACACACATGGTATAGTGTTCTTAACTCATCTTAAACAAAGACAGGGTAATGCGATATTACAAAGCTTTAACCCTCTGAGAACAAAGAAAGGGTAAAAGTAACGCGGCAGACGCGGAATCTAAAATTAAGGCGCTCACTCACATTGTTTTTAAAACTCATGAGAGTCGTTCAGCGAGTTCCTCTGCTTTGAGGATGTCCGGGAAGGATCATGTTTGCCCATCCTTGGAGGAAGAGAGCAACAGATTTTTCTACCCAAGACAATTCTCACCAAAGTAGATCCTGTTTAGATTCCTAAGTAAGGACAGAAGGTGATGGAAGGAGAAATTTCCACGGCTTTAAACTTTTAGACAAGAGTGGATTTGCTCAACTTGACGTCAGTAGAAGTAAATGAGGGGAATGACAGATAATGCATTTTCAAACTGGCCTCAGGTCATGTGCTACTGAGGAGAAATGCATTTTCAATGGTCACAGGGATTCTGAAGGTCTCTGGGGAGCCTGAGAAAAGTCTTGAACACATTCTAAAAAAGCTGTTATGGTGTTCAGGAGTTAACATGTGTGTCAAATAGCACAGTCACCCCAACTATCCTGTTAATACAAACTGGTATTTATAGTGGAAATACAAATACTTGCAACCTATACAGACCCAGAGTAAAAGGGATCATACCCTTTCCTGAAATAAAAATGCTACTGAGATTAATACATATCAGATTTCATTTCATTTCCTCCCTAAAGCAAATTGGTTTATTTCATTTGTTCATTCATTCAGCAAATATTTATGGAGCTCTGAGAATATGGGCACTGATGATTCAGTGGTAACAAGACACGACACAGACATCACTCCCTAGGAGCTTACACTCAAGTAGGAAAATTCACATTTAAATTATTAATGGAGGCTTACGTTTCCAATCAAGATGGAGTAATACGGACCAGATGAATTTTCCCTCCTGACATAACCAAACAAGAAAAACAGAAATAATACATGAAACCATGGTTTTCAAGACACTGGACATCAGGCAATGAAAGACAGTGATCCCAAGGGATGGAAAACAAACCCCAGGAGCAGTACGAGGGTCTCGCCTACTGCCCTGGAAGAATGTCTAGGCTGCCCAGGGAGGGGCGACCCAGGCAGAACCCAATGGACTCCGGAGTTCAGGAGACAGAGCTGGGAGCTTGGGGAGTCCAAGGCAGCCCGAGTCTGCAAGACAGGGTAGGGGAGAGGGGAGAGCTGTAGAGAACCCCAGATACCTGGAGAGGGTCGAGGACTCAGAGGAGAGCCTATAAATGAGGCCAGGCAAGAACCACATGAAAGGATTAGAGGGACCAGTGCTCAGCACTCACACAGGTGTCTACTTCCATCAGCCGGACTGGAACACTCATAATCCCTGGGGCACGGGAAAATCGTTCTTTAGGACGGGGAAACAGTGTGTCCTAGACAGAGCACTGTTCCAGACCTGCCTAACAAATTACAAAAGCAAGACCCATAAGGATCAAACTATTTCCAAGTAACTTAACTGCATCCCAAAACAAAGCTAAAGAATATTTATAAGAACACATACCCGGTACCCAACGAGGTAGAATTCACAATGTTTATCCAATCAAAGATTATCAGGCATGCAAGGATGACTCCTCTGGGGATTTGTATCTAGAATTTATGAAGAACCCTCCAAACTCAAAAATAAGAAAAGCAACCCAACTTAAAAAAATTGACAAGAGATCTAAACAGACACTTCACCAAAGATGACAAATACACATGTGAAAAGACGCTCAACATAAGAAGTCTTAAAAATGCAAAATAAAAGGAGATACCACTTCACACCTATTAAAATGGTAAAAATGTTAAAAATGGACCACACCAAGTGATGACAAGAATGAGAGAGAAGCGGAGCTCTCACAGGCTGCTGGTGGGCGTGTTAAATGGTACAGCCACTTTGGAAAACAGTTTGGTGGTTTCTTCAACTGTTAAACATACACCTACCATACGGCTCTGTCATTCCACTCCTAGATATTTACCTAAGAGAAATAAGAGCATATGTCCACACAAAGACTTGCACACAAATGTTCATAACAGCTTTATTTGGAACAGCTGAAAGCTGGAAACAACCCAAATGTCCATTTAATGAACTACTACTCAGATATGGAAAAGAAAACACCGCCAAACCTCGATACACGCTACATCAATGTATCTCAAAATAATTATACTGAATGAAATAAGCCTGACAAAGAAGAGTACATGTTATACGATTCAATTTATATTAAATTCTAGGAAATACAACCTAACGTACAGCGACGGAGCAGACGGAGGCTTGCCTGGGGAATGGGGGTGGGTGGCATGCAGAGGCGCGGGTGGGAGAGGGGTGACGAAGGGGCAGGAGGACACTTGGAGATGGTGGGTAAGTACAGCATCTCAACTGCAGTACTGGTTTTATTCGGTGTATGTATCTGTCACCACTTGTCACACTATCTGCTTAAGATGTTTGCGGCTTACTGTATGTCCTGCGTATCTCTGTAAAGCTACTCAAAGTATTTTAGGGCTCTACCTTCTAGAGATTCTGGCAGAACTATTATTCTTATCTCCAAATATTAATTACACTTTGCTTTAAGAAAAACTTTAGAACTTTATTTTTAAAGGTGCAACAAGAAAACCGACTGGTGTCAACATTAGCTCACTGACAAACAATGTTGTATACACTAAGGAAAAGTACAAAGTGAAAATGAAGAATTCTCATTCGGTCAACAAAACCAAATCTGACGTAATTCTCAATAACGAATGAGACCACTCGGAGTCAATTCTTGGGTGTCTGCCGGCTGTCTCTCTTCAGCACGCTGTCCAGCAGCAGAGCCCTTGGGCTCAGAAATCTGAACCGAAGTCTCCAGTTGTTCTCCAAGCTCCTGGATTAGAGGCTCAGATGCCCCAGGAGCCCGGGGAGAGGCGAGCGGCTGTCCCTGACCATCATCAGACCCTGGGAGGACCACGCTTCTGCACATCCCACCATGGTCAGGAAGCAGGGCCGTGCTGCTTTCCTCAACAAAGGGACCGAGCAAGGAAGGCCCTGCCTCACGTTCACCACCTCTGGGCTCCTCGTGTTCCGAGCCTGAGTCCTCGGTCTCAGACGATGTGCTGCTCTCTGATTCCTCCGAATCGCTTGTCTCAGAGCTGGAGGAAGGCGTCTGCTGCCCGGAAATGCATCGGGCTCCTGCGTTCGATGCAGCTTCTTCCTCCTGGACCAAGAGTGCCGCTGCTTCCAGTTCCTGCAGTTCCAACCCCAGCTGGGCCTTGGTCGGGGATGCTTTCTTTAAGGCTTCCGCAAGAGCTGCCAACTTTCTGGACCTTGAAGACCATTTTAAGAAGAAATGTTAGGACTATTCATTAATTGGTCTGGGGATAACAGGGTCCACAGCTTAAAGAGATAACAAAATAAAGCTGGATCCATACTTCATACGGCACACAGGATGAATCCCCAAACAGATCAATGATATGGATGGAAAAAAGGAACCAAGTACTACAAGGACACGCAGGAGATTTCCCTCATGAGCCTAGAATGAGGAAGGCCTTTCTAACTAGGACTCAAAATCCAGAAGCCACAAAAGAAAGGCAAAGATTGATAAATTCTAATAAAAATCTACAAAAACTAATAAAAATCAACAAGTTGTGTAGGGCAAAAAGAAAAAAAGATTACAAGAAAAGTCAAAAGGCTAATGCAAAATTGAGAAAAATATTTGCAATTCATATCACAAAACAAGGCCTAGTTCCCCTAACAGAGTTCTTAAAAATGCAGATAATAATCCATCAGGAAAATGGGCAAAAGACACAAGCAGACAATTCCCATACAAAGGAACACAAATGGCTCTTAAATATACGAAAAGATGTTCAACAACTTCAGTCAAATAAGAGAAATACAAATTAAAGTCGTGCTGAGATATATTTTTCATTTATCAGATTGGCAAAAATCCAAACGTTTGGTAACACTGCCAGCAAGGCTGTGGAGGAAAGGCACTTTCATACACTGCTGGTGAGAGAGTTAACAGCTACAGTCCCGATGAAGGAGAACCTGGCAATACCTTTCAAAACTGGAAACGTAACATACCCTTGACCCAAGCAAACCCGCATCTGGAAATTAAACACGTAGGCTACACGACACAGGCCCAAGGTACTATTTACTGTGGCATTGTTTCTAATACTCCAAAATAAGAAACACCCAAATGTCCATCAACGTGGCATACGGCTATGGCCTATCCCACGAAGGAAAAGTCTACAGCTATGTAACAGATGAGGTTCTCCAGGGGCTAACCCAGATATATCGTGTAACAACAAAAGGCCTGCCACATGTATACGCTGCCTTCTATGTTAAACACACACAACAAAGGAAAGACATAAAAACATACTTCATTTGCTTGTACACTTATCCAGGAACTCTGGAGAGCTACAGAAAACACTAGTATTTATGTGGAGGGGGCACTGCAGGAGCTGGAAAGATGGAAGATGATGGTGAGAGGGAGACTTGTCACCACATATTGGGTCTTATTTTTAAAATTTTCATTAGAGTATAGTTGATTTACAACGCTGTGTTAGTTTCTGCTGTACAGCACAGTGAATCAGTTATACATATACATATATCCACTCTTTTTTAGATTCTTTTCCCATATAGGTCGTTAGAGAGTATTGAGTAGAGTTCCCTGTGCTATACAGCAGGTCCTTATTAGTTATCTATTTTATATATGGTAGTGTGTATATGTCAATCCCAATCTCCCAATTTATCCCTCCCCCCGCTTCCCCCTTGTTAATCATAACTTTGTTTTCTACATCTGTGACTCTATTTCTGTTTTGTAAATAAGTTCATTTGTACCCTTTTTTTAGATTCCACATATAAGCAATATCACACAATATAAAAATATGGAACACTTCACAAATTTACGAGTCATCCTTGCACAGGGGCCATGCTAATCTTCTCTGTATTGTTCCAATTTTAGTATCTGTGCTGCTGAACCAAACACTATTGTTCATTTTTAAACCTATGTGAATGGAATACCTATTCAAATTTTTTAACTAAAAAAGAAATAAAAAAAGCAGTCAGAGAGCAACATGGAGTGCTTTTCATTTTTAGCAGAAAACCATCTCATGCTATTTCAGAGGATATTTTTGCTACATTTATAACATTACATTATACTGAACAGATAAACTTTTTCATTAACCTGGATTCATTTTAGTAGTTCTGTTTCTGAAGCAACGTGTAAAGCATACTGCAGTTCTCCAAAAATGATATCTTTGCTGTTCCATAGAGGAAAATCTGGTGTGACAAGTGAAAAAAAGTGGCAATGAGTGACATGTCTTCTGGGTTTCCCTAGCTCCAAAGATTAAATGAGTGGCTTGAGACAAACTGGATGAGGTGAGTTCACAGGATAAATTCATTCGTCAAAGCGAAGTCCATCCCATAATACTGGGGAAATGAGACTTCATTTCAATAGAGCTTAAGTGATAGATGGGGACTTGGGGACTTTCATCTAAGTGCCTGGATGTACCTGAGACCCCTTTGTCTCAAAATACTTAACGTTAACAATGAGCTTCCGCGCCCCGCCCCCGGCCCTCCACAAGTGTAACCAGGACCCGAAGCTTCCACTGCAGTCAGTGTCCAAGGGAGGGTAGGACAAGGACAATGGCCGTCATGGATGCACAACTTTCTCTTAAATGAGGAAAACCCCATGTATTGGTGCTGGGATTGCCAGAGCTTAGAAAAGGAAAGATGGTCCGGGGTAGAGAGGAAAACTGGGATGAGATCCACAAGAGCTGGTGAATGATTCCCAAAGGGCTATAACTCTGAGTGAACCCTGGTGGGTTTGAGACATCTTTAAAAACACAGTTATGAAATAAGACGATTGCAGTATAATCTACATCCACGTCCAAGACAGCTGTAGATGATGCCCACCGTATATTTTGAAACCTTGGCTACCAGTGGCCACGGATCTGGTGAGAGCCAGTGGACCAGTTTAAACCCTCCTTACTGCAAGGCCCTGCCAGCCTAAGGACTAGTTCACTGCCATCTTTCTCACTGAAAAAGGTCCTCTCTGGGTAATGACACACAGCTTCAAGAGATAAAGAGCCATGAACTTGGGCAAGGAGACAATGCCTCACATTAAATTATCATATGCAAAATAAAAATCTGAACTAAAAGCCTTCACACTTCAGTAAGCACACACCTCACATGTTTAAGAGCCACGCTAAACACTTTCAACAATACGTGAAGGACGGCGCTCCACAAACGTCTCCTTGCGCTGGCTCCTAACCACAAGCCTATGAATCGGCTTCATTTTTATCCCCACGTGACACATGGTGAAACAGAAGCTTGGAGAGGTTGAGACCAGCTGAAGTTCACCCCGCTCATGAGGGGCAGTCAGGACGGGAAGCCCAGGCCTCTGAGCTCCCGCACTCTCTCTTCCCCACCACAGGGGCTCCCAGGAATTCTCAGGCTCTGAAAAGCTTCCCTTCTTAAGCCCACATTCTTGATTCCTTCCCAACGTGATACCACTCAACACCTCAAAGGAGCAAGTTCTGACTTGCCTAAGGCCCAGAATTCTCCAGAGAAACTAGGACTGGTCCCTTTGGCTCAGCAATCTTAAATGGAGTATACATTTAAGCTTTACCTACAGGGGTTGTAGAATCCCAGGGGGAAAAAATGTGAATTGTTTTTGTGGATATTCCTGAATACAGTAGATATATCTACTCAAGTTAAAACTATGTATATATTTGTTATTGTCTACTATAAAAATATTACATCTATCACTTATAAGTGCATGAATTTGGAATTTCAAAGCTCCCTACCTGTCATCTTGGCTCTTTTCAGAAAGCATCCCTCACAATGCTGGGACTAAAAAGTGTCAACTCTAACAGGCAGGAAGGTGGCAAGGATGAGGCCCAGGACCCAAACAGAAACTCGTGCCTCTTACCAGCTGAGATGACTTTTTATGCTTCCGAGAAAAGTTTGTTTCTCACTTTTAGCACTGTATTATGTTTAAGATGACCCATTTATATAATGTGTGTAAAAAACAGATTATATGTTTCTGTTTTTTATTCCTTGCCACCCTGATTCATCTCTCTCTTTTTTTTAAAAATAAATTTATTTATTTTATTTTTGGCTGCGTTGGGTCTTTGCTGCTGTGCACGGGCTTTCTCTAGTTGCGGTGAGTGGGGTCTACTCTCTGCTGTGGTGCGCGGGCTTCTCATTGCGGTGGCTTCTCTTGTTGCGGAGCATGGGCTCTAGGCACGCGGGCTGCAGTAGTTGTGGCGCACGGGCTTAGTTGCTCCGCGGCATGTGGGATCTTCCCAGACCAGGGCTCGAATCCATATCCCCTGCATTGGCAGGCGGATTCTTAACCACTGCACCACCAGGGAAGTCCCTCTATTTCTTATTATCCCACTTTTACTACCTCAAGCTGTCTAGTTTCCCAAGTTGATATTAAACTTCTTATAGAAACTTTACAGAAGAAGCATTTTGACCTCTCAAAGAATGCTGGGATAAAAAACGAATTAAAATGTTCAAAATATCATTGGTTTAGAATATGACCCAACAGCCTGAGGAATGAAAGTTGGGTTTGTTTCTATTCAATCATTTTACACAGATAACTTAGCAGTCACTGTTCACAGAAAAGGAAATTATTCCTTTGGAGAAAAAAATTAAGCCATGAAAGAGTAGCCTCTTTGTTCTTTCAAGCACTGGCACAATTGGAGTTGGTTCTAACTCTGCCACTTCTTGTAAATTCTAGAATCTAACTCTGTAATGGCCTTTCCATTTCAGAAAACACCTCATTTAACGCAGTTAGTGGTTTCTCACTGTCACACTCAAAACAGACCAGGCTAGGTTGTGTCAAAAAGCCTTGTCAAGTGACATTATTAGTTAACTAGAATGCTTACAAAAACCAGGTACGTGTGGATATACTCAATGAACACATACACTGAGTTACTAGTTGTACTTATAGTATATATTTTATATCTAAGTGAAGAACTCCTACTCGTTAAGATGTATTAATTACAGAGTGAAGAGATTCAGCATTTAAAAGACACATGATAGATCGTACCAATGTCGTATTTTAATAGAATTATACTCAACACAGGTTTTTCTTAGAAAAGTTTTGGAAATGTAATCCTGCCATGTAGCTTTAAAAAAACCCAAAACCCTGCCATTCTGTTTATAGATGTGAAATAATATCCTATCTGGAGGAATTTTTTTTTTAATTAAAGACTGCCTTCTGACAAGTTACAGTAAATCCAACTGCCATGAAAGAGTAACAGTAACAGCTGAGGGTATATGCCTTTACTGTGGCTAAGCTGATATAAAATTTCCTCAATTATTTTATATTTGGCAACTGAATTTAGGGGGGAAAAAAATAAAGGGAACCGTAGCCTTATGAAACAGCCAAAACAAAGTGCAAAAGGAGCCCTGAAATGCAGGAAAAAGAAAACTAGGTATAAATAGAAAGCATACATCCTGTTTCTTGCTGTAGAGTTTTGTCTCAAACTATCAATCAACTTTTCACCACTTCCTGCAATAGCAGGCCTACTATAAATCTTGTAGTAACTGACTAGGTTTCATTTCCTCCGCCAAACCCTGCTAACCTGCCAGGCATGACATACTGACACTAGAGCCAGCAACTGATAACGTAGGACACGACTCCAGTGAGGCCACTCCAGACACATTTCATACTGGATGATGATGGAATACGCTGACTTGGCCTTCTAATTTCAAAGCGCAGACACACACACAAACACACACTCGGGTTCTTTCTGGGAACAAACGGTATATCAACTTTCTTTTTAAAAGGCAATGATGATAATGACATATAATCATAATTCTTCTCTACTGAAAAGAACCAGTTCCAAACTTCAAACTCCTCCGCCCAAAATACATTTATGCAACCTGATCTAAATAAAAGGTAATGCATTAGCTTTAGGTAGAAGTTGCTGGTGAAACTCTACTCTGAAAAGTGCCATGAAAGACAAACAGCACCTGATGCACAGATGAACACAGCCTGTCCTTACTCTCTAAGAGTAAAAAACGTTTCCATCTCAGTCATTAACAGAAACAACTGATCTCTTGGAACAAGACATTACCGATTCTGTATGTCATCTGACATACAGAAAATACTGCAAGATAAGAGTCATTCATGGAAGCAACCTAAGTGTCCATCAACAGATGAATGGATAAAAAAGATGTGGCACATATATACAATGGAATATTACTCAGCCATAAAAAGAAACAAAATTGAGTTATTTGTAGTGAGGTGGATGGACCTAGAGTCTGTCATACAGAGTGAAGTAAGTCAGAAAGAGAAAAACAAATACTGTATGCTAATGCACATATATACGGCATCTAAAAAAAAAAAAAATGGTTCTGAACCTACGGGCAGGACAGGAATAAAGACACAGACGTAGAGAATGGACTTGAGGACACGGGGAAGGGGAAGGGGAAGCTGGGACGAAGTGTGAGAGTAGCATGGACATATAGGACATATATACACCACCAAATGTAAAATAGACAGCTAGTGGGAAGCAGCTGCATAGCACAGGGAGATCAGCTCGGTGCTTTGTGACCACCTAGAGGGGTGGGATAGGGAGGGTGGGAGGGAGACGCAAGAGGGAGGAGATATGGGGATATATGCATATGTATAACTGATTCACTTTGTTATAAAACAGAAACTAACACACCATTGTAAAGCAATTATACTCCAATAAAAATGTTAAAAAAAAAGAGTCATTTATGCCATATTGAGTTTGGGCCAATGAAATAATTTTTCATCCTATTTTCAACTTGACTTAATACCATTCTTTGGGGCTGGATTATGATAAACAACACCTAGTCCATTAGACCATTAGAATAATTTTCCAAAAACTCCCTGTATTAGTTTCCAGTGACTGTCATAACAAACTACCACAAACTGGGTGGCTTCAAACAGCAGAAATTTATCCTCTTACAGCTCTAGAGGCTAGAAGTCCAAAATCAAGGTATCAGGAGGGCTGCTTCCTTCTGAGGGCTCAGAGGGGAGAATCTCTTCCATGCCTATCTCTTAGCTTCAGGTGTTGCCAGGAATCCGTGGCTTACAGACACATCACTCTTAAACTCTGCTTCTGTCACCACCTGCCTTCTCTCTGTGTGGCTGTCTGTCTTCCCCCTGGATGTGTCTCTTCTCCTCATAAGAATACCAGTCATATTGGATTAAGGGTCCATCCTACACCAATATGACCCCATCTTAACAATAATTTATACCTACGACAACCCTATTTCCAGATGAAGTCACATTCTAGCGTTCTGAGAAGGATATGAATTGGGGGGGCACTATCCAACCCAGTACAGCCTGTCTTCTAGCCCCCCCAATTCATGGCTGTCCCACATGCAATATACATTCACCCGTCTCAACATCCCCAAGGTCTCAATCCATTCTAACATCAATTCTAGGTCCAAAATCTCATCTAAACCTCATCTCAATCAGGTTTAGGTGAGTCTCTGGGTATGTTCCATCCTGGGGTAAATTCCTCTCTGTCCACAGACCTGTGAAACTAAAAAACAAGTTATCTGTTGCAAAATATAATGGTTGGACAGGTGTAGAAAAGACATCCTCATTGCAGAAGGGAGAAAATGGAAAGGATAAAGGAGTTACCACTGCAAAGCAAGTTCACAACGCACAGGTCAAATGCCATTAGTTTTTTTTTTAAAACATCTTTTTTGGAGTATAATTACTTTACATTGTTGTGTTAGTTGCCGCTGTACAACAAAGTGAATCAACTATACATATACACGTATCCCCATATCCCCTCCCTCATGCGTCTCCCTCCCACCCTCCCTATCCCACCCCTCTAGGTGGTCCCAAAGCATGGAGCTGACCTCCCTGTGCTATGCAGCTGCTTCCCACTAGCTATCTATCTTACATTTGGTGGTGTATATATGTCCTATATGTCCATGCCACTCTCTCACTTCGTCCCAGCTTCCCCTTCCCCTTCCCCATGTCCTCAAGTCCATTTGCTACGCACAAGAGCAGACTTCTAACCCCGATCCAGGCGCCTGTCAAGACCAGCTGGTCAGCAGCTCAGCACACACACCACACCCTGCTGGGTACAACCACCTCTCGCATGTAGGCAATGGACGTAAAAGTCTGCTCAGGCTTGGACTTTCAAGAACTGCCTTAGGAAGCCTTGGATTTGAAAGCCACACTGGACAACAGTGCTGACAAGCGTTCACCTACAGAAAATCAGAACCGGGGAAGGCCAGTTTGCTTAATGGTTGCTTATGTTCTCTCAAAAACTACTTTAGGTCAACTACAGTGAAAAGCACTTGTCTATCGGAACATCCTTAAGTGACAGTCCCTAGCCTATCCAAGGAGAATTTTCAAAGTCTTAATGAAGGTAACTGATATCAATGACGCATATTTCGTTCCTCTCCTTAATAAAGCCCTGCTACTTAAAGTGGAGTCCCTGGACAGCAGCAGCAGTATCATCTCAGAACTTGTGAGAACTGCAAAACCCCAGGGCCTATCCCAGACCCCTGAATCAGAATCTGCAATTTTAACAAGCGCCCAGGGGACCTGTATGCTCAGTGAAGTCTGAGAAGCACTGCTTCAGACAGACGTGACCGTGTCGGAGTGATGATTATGACCACCTTACGCTTTACAGCTCTCAGCATCGCTGACTCAATCTGACCAAACAGCTGGCAGGATGGGACTGGCACGAGGCTCTCCCCCGCTCCTGGGTCAGCTCTGAAGCTTCAGCCTGCAGCCACTCAGCCACCTGGGCTCCAGGTCAAGGTGCGAGGAGCCCTTCTCTAATGGCCCTTTGGCTCAAGAGTTCTCTCCATGGCCTTTCTTCTAGGCCCGCTTGATCCTGAGGCTCGTTCTCAGAAACATCTCATCTCCCAGCACCGATTCTACAAAGCTGGGATCAGCTGCTTTCTTGCACAAAATCTTCAACCTCTGCAGAGATCTCTCCCAAGGCCAGGCTCCAGAAGCCTGCTCCTCCCCCACTCCCTCTCCAGCCCGGTTAGACCCCACCCAGGCCTGCCCTAGCCCCGCCCTGCCCTCCTCTGATTGCTTCCTTACCTCCAGTATGGGCCTCTCGCACAAGTAACCTCTACCTCCAGGTCTCACTGAAACAACGCGGCAGACGCATTTCTCATTCATTCATTCAATATCTACCGAAAGTACTATGTGCCTAAGCACTGAGCAAACAGATAAGGACCCTCATACTCATGGAGCTTATACTCTTGTTTAGGAAAAGATAGACAACGAACAGAAACTAAGTAAATACAGAGTGTGCTAGATGGCATAACTGCTATGGAAAAAACACAGCTGAAAAGTGGCCCAGGAGTGCTAAGGACAGAGGGGATTCAATTTTTTACGTGTTTAGAGAAGACCTCACTGAAAGGTGACATAAGGGACCAAATACATTGAATAGCCTAAAGTGTGAGACCTGGCTTTATTCTTGCTTTTTACTTAGTCCATTTCTTCCTGGCTTGAACCTCCAGCCCACTGAACTTGGTACAATACTCACATCCAACCCCTGCTCCCAGCCTAAAAGCCATGTGGATGTCAATTCCCACGTAGCTGTCTCTAATCTCCAGATCATGTATCCATGCCTAGAAAACTGCTTCTCCTACCTTCCACTCACCTGAGCCTGATACCCAATCTGTGCTGTCCCATGTTCAAGGAAAATGACAACGGGCTATCTTATTTCTAAAAAGGAAGACCCAGAGGTTTAGTAAAAGAGGAGAAAAATTCTGGCCAAGCCAGAATTTTATATATTTCATACTCTAAATATAAGCTAGATAAATTACTTAAGGGCTCAAGAATGTATCTTTCTACAGCTAACTTTTCTCTGCTAAGAAACTGTGAAAGATGCCATAGGAAGGCCTCATGCTCAGCCACCAGGGAAACAAGGGCAAAGATTACAGCAGATCCCCGCCCCTGGTATGGGTGGAGGATGGGGCATTAAAGGCACAATTAATTCTCCTTTAAGGACTGAGCAAGCCACTCCGTTGAAGTCTACACAAACACAGGCTGGAGGGAACCTGATAGATAACTGAGCCCAGGGTGGTCTGGCAGAGCTTTGCGTGAAGATGGAAATGCTTTAGATCTGTGCTATCTAACGTGGTAACCACGAGACACACGTGGCAACTGAGCACTTGAAACGTCCAGCGTGACTGAGGAGCTGAATCCTAAATCTTATTTTAATTAATCTACACTAAAATAGCCTCACGTGGCTATGCATACAAAATTCGACTAACAAGATCGAATCGAAAGTCCTAATTTCCTGTGACAAAGAGTAGGTCTAGACAAAGCTAAGAGTACAGGGCTACCACAGCCTGGAGCACTAATATTCCGCACAGGCACCAGACTGGAGGGTTCTGAACTGCTTTCGTATGCGTGAGCCCGTGTGATCCTTTCCTCAGTCACATGGGCTAAGCAGGTATGAATGACTCTCTACACTTCACCAGTGCTCACAGGCCAACATGGGCCTGATGCCAGAGGGTAAATCCGGGGGATGGCCAGGGCTTCTAACACGCAACCTGCTGTGTGCTAGCTCCCACCGAAGCAGTGACACCATCCGGGTACTCACAGGGCTTATTACCTACGTGAAACAAGAGGCTGGAAGACCACACTAGCCAGGACAATCACTGAAGAACCTTTCCTATGTTGGGGGATCCAACCCTTGGCAAAACATTTACGCAAATTAAGCCTGAAGAACCTTTCCTATGTTGGGGGATCCAACCCTTGGCAAAACATTTACGCAAATTAAGCCTTCTAGGATACTTGTATCAGGATGGGAACTAAAATTTATTCTCTATTTTAAGGTAGTGACCATGACTCTCAAAAATTAGTTTGTTGGACATCGCTTAAGAATTCTGTGTTCACTTTAGCATCAAGACATACAGGCGAAAACTCTGCTATAATGAGAACTGAAGAGTTGCCAAGATGTCCAATCAGACCCAAATTACTATCTACGAAAATTACTGATTACTAAAAATAAGAATGAAAAAGTGGCTCCAAAATATCGTGTGACTAAATACAGGAATACACAGCACAACTGAAACCCCCAGTTAGAGGGCTGTGAGTACCAAACCTGCTGGCTGAACAGCATTTCGTGTTCCTACGAGAACTGGATGCAAAAGCCTAATTATGGTTAGATTCAAACGATGTGATCAAAAAGCTTCCCACGTGGGGCGAGAGACGTAAGGGCTTTTCTCCTTTCGTTCCTCGTGGGGGCATCCGGGTAAGCTTTTTCTTGCAGCCACCTCACTCCAAAGGGATGAATCCAGCCCCACCAGGAACACTTGACAAAAAAGCAGGGACGGCTGTCGGCGGGGAGCGCGGGGCTGGGCTTTGATCGCAGCTGCGGCTCCCACCTGTTGAAAAAGGCAGCCATGGCGATGCGGCACTTCCTCCCCTTGCTCACAAACACGAGAAATCGGCAGAGATAAGCTGACACGGAAAACATTACACAAATCGCTGACCCTGCTGCAGGCGGAGAAGAGCTGCCTCTGCTCGGCTTTGATTTTCTGGAGCCAAGCCCGGGGGGGAGAGGCGGGTGGACTTTATTCTTTTCCGGGGCTCCCATGGCAAGGTGAGTGCAGATGGAGCCCAGAGGCACACCACGTGCAGAAGAAAGGGAAAGAAAGAAATAAACAGAACAAGAACCCGGGCTAAACTGAGCCGTGGCAGAGAGCTGCCATCCGCAGCCAGGAGGAACGATCACATCCCTAGTGAAAAGTAACTAGGGTTTTACAGGATTTGTGAAATCGCACAGAGCAGGGAACTCTGGCTGTGCTCTCGGTCATGCTGCTGTTCCTGCTGAATGAAGCCAATAAGTATGTGCCTTAGGTCTTCCTGATGCATTTTCCACTCCTATTGTTTAGTGTGTGTCCGAAGAAGAGAACAAGAGCGTACCTCCCCGGGTCCGGGAATGGGGCTGGAAACAGAGCAAAGCACAACCAGCAGTTTTCTCCTTGACACACACGCAGACCAGTCTCCACTTCATAAGTGGCCTATTTGCTGCTTAAGGGTCATCCACAGTTTGCCTTTTTAAAAACAGGGCTTAAAATGAGCCACTCGGTTGATTGCTGTGCACCTCATCCGTCTGTGTTCAGCTTCAGAAACTGAGCCTACTGTAACGTGGTCACTGCTGCCACCCGTGTGCCACACTGATTGAGGGCCCGAGATCTGCAGGGCGTTTCTCTAGCCCGAGCAGCACAGCAGTGCCCAAGCAAAGTCTGGATCCTGCTCTCATGGAGCCTGCAGTTTGAAAGGAAGAAAGGACAGGGTCCTCTGAGCCAGTCTCAGAGCCCGTATCCAAGAGGCCAAGGTCACAAACTCTGTTGCCCTCACCAGTCAGGCAGATGGAGTCACATGGAAGGGGCGGGGGTCTGTGCAGAATGGGGCACCCTTGTCCCATACAGGGGAGACAGCTGGCCTCAGCTCTGGCCAGTTGTCACCAAGCGGGGACGTGGGCTCAGCAACTGCCAGAACTTCTCCGTTAGTTCCAGAGCAGCTGTAAATCCAGACTTTGACATAAAATCTTCCAGTTTTTAAGTGCTGACAACCAATTCGAAGTTTTAGAAAACTCACCGAGAACCAATAGTGACCCAAGGGCCACCAGCTTGCAACTCGTACATGCTGCAGACATAACTGCATCTCCCCAATGCTCTAACATATTCTATATACCCCAGCACATTCCCGCTCCACCAGCGCGACCAGTTCACCACTGCTCTCACTCCCAGCACAACTGTTTTAACTTCGCGGATTTGCCTCAAGTTGTGTCCCTGCCTTGCACACCTCCCTCCTTTCTCTCTGTGCCTGGTCAGACCCCACCCATCTTTAGTTCCCAGGTCAAGCCCCGTACTCCACTCAGCCCTGTAGACCACGCCAAGTTCCCTCTTCTCTTAATCAATACCTTTTATTTTATTTTATTAATTTATTTTTGGCTGCATTGGATCTTAGTTGTGGCACACGGGCTCTCTAGTTGTGGTGTGCAGGCTTAGTTGCCCTGTGGCATGTGGAATCTTAGTTCCCTGACTAGGGATCAAACCCACGTCCCCTGCACTGGAAGGCGGATTCTCAAACACTGGACCACCAGGGAAGTCCCTGAATCAATCTTTCTTACGGCTGTATCACCCGCTGTATCACTGGCAATGAGGCGGATTCTCTCCGTAATCCACTAATTCTGCCATTTACATATGTTTTCTCCCCAGCAAGACTAAATGCTCATTAATAGAAACCACACTGGATCTTCGTCAACAGAGACAGAGCATGCAGTGTTAACAGAGAGGGTGGGTTAATGTTCTGGAAGATGACAGGGTAATGACTGACCACAGCAAGGTGGTTAGGAGCTCAGGTTCTGACAAGCAGGCCTGGGTTTCTTCATCTCTTTGAGCCTCCGTTTCCATACCTGTAACCTGGGGCCATAATAAAATGGGGACATAACCCAAATCATATAAAACCTATGAGATTAAGAGACATGATGAATATAAAGTACTCAACACAATGCCTGGCATGCAGTAAGCTACTATTATTATCATGGACCGATTGCCTGATTCAGCCAATGGCATTGTTAAGCAAGCAATGCATCAATGGAGGAACTGTGTTGTTTGCAAGCCATTAATTGACTACTTAGTCTGTGCTAATGTGCTCTAGGCATACTGCGTGTGTCAGCTCATCTAATTTGCCTAATTCTACCAATTTTGTGGATAGCTGAGGCACAGAAAGTTTAAATGACCTGTCCAAGGCCATACAGATCTGAAGCCAGCCAAGTGGCCCACTGGCTCCCATAACCTTAACCATGATACTCGATGGCCTCTCTACATTTCTAATGGCAAGGGACAAGTTTTCGACCTCAACCTTTTCAAGTCAAAAACAGGATTTGGCTTTGTGGACCATGGCTTAAGATGACAGAATGATCAGGGCTTCATTTGGACCAGACTATATCTCACAAGTCCCAAGAAGAAGGAGTTTGTTTTTCTGTCAATTTGGCCAAGGGCTGTCTGTTCAATAAAATGAGAATGATGAAGAAAAGAGAAGAAGGCCCAGGAAGTACCATAAAATTACAGCTATCATTATGGAAGGCAAAAACTGTGACACAGATTAATACTAACAGAAAAGGCATTTTGCTGAGCACAGAAAAAACTGGAGAGGGGATAAGAACAATGTTTCTAGCCTCCAACATCCACACAGAAGACAGGAAAGAGGCAAATGCATCTTGCTTATCTTTCAGACGGTGAAGAAGGAAAGTGATGAAACTGCAGACCGTGAACTCAAAACCCATGAACTGTGTGCATTCGGAGATGAAGTGGTGTCCCCAGGAGCTGGCATGGGTTCACAAAAATAGATGCCATCCCTTGGACTGGCCTCAGCCTGTGAGCCCTGGGCAAAGATTGTGCCTGGGTTTTAGGAAGGCATATGACAGTCTCCTGTGGCTTCCTTATGGGTGAAATACAGAACATGGGGTGTATGGTTATAAAGCTGACTGGATTCACATTTGACCTTACAGGTAAGATTAATTTCCACCTGAAGGAAGGCACCTAGTGGAAGAGTAAAAAGTTTTGACGCCAGACTTCTTCATTCAACGTGTATTCACTGTCTGAGGTGAAAACATAGAACATTCATTCTAATTCCTTAAGGGCATAAGCCTTACTAATTCCTCTTCAGTTCCCGGGTCCCTCATCTTGTGCTTCGCATACAGAAGAAGCTCCGAAAATGATTACTTATTGGATTTCAGGAGTCAAGTTTACAAAGAGTGTTACAAAAGTAAAAAGATCAGGAAAAGATCAGGAAATAGCTGGGATGATACATTCTAGTTTCAAAAAAGTTAAAGCAGGTGCATGGGACAAAACCAAATTCAACAGGGTAAAAACCAGGGAACAGATACAAAGTTCTCAATAGCTGATACATGAGAAATTATAATTGTAAATAATTAAATAACGTCTGAGACAAATTATAATTAATTCAACAACATCTGAGACAAAAATCTTAAGGGTTTTGGTTAATGGCAAACTAGGAATAAGGAGTGTGTTGAGGTTTCCAACTATAAGTAGATGAGCTCCCAGACCACATTAATACAGAAATGGTGATAAAAAATGAGAGTGACAGCTCCTTTCTACTTTCTGGCCAAACCTGGAGGATACTTTAAAAGGGTACTGACCCCAAAATGGAGAGGGGAGGCACTGAAAAAGTACAATTTGCCTTTTAAAAAGAGATCAGGAAGGGGGACGTCCCTGGTGGTCCAGTGGGTAAGACTCTGCACTCCCAATGCAGGGGGCCCGGGTTCAATCCCTGGTCGGGGAACTAGATCTCGCATGTATGCCGCGACTAAGAGTTCGCATGCCGCAATTAAGAGTTTGCATGCCGCAACTAAGACCCAGTGAAGCCAAAATAAATAAATAATCAATAACTAAGTAAATATTAAACAAAGAGAGAGAGAGAGAGACCAGGAAGGGCAAAGAAGTAGAAATTTTGGACCTGTAAGAATCATTTAAAGGCAGAAGAGGCTGATCGAGAAGACTCAGAAGGAATGCGATAGCAATCCCCTAGACAGATAAAAACAGGTATTTGAAAAGAGAAAGGAATTATTCCATGTGGGTCCAGAATTAAAACTAATGAAAAAAAAGTAGACTTCAGTCCAATTCAAAGGAGAACTTTCAAACAATCTAAGGTGCTTCAGAGTAGAACCAGTCCCCTCCTCCATCAGTCAGTCTCCAGACATGCCAAGTGCCTCATGCCAAGAACTAGAAATCACAGTGTCGACAGTGCACAGGGAACTGCCCCACAAAGTAAAGGCTGGCAAAGGAGGAGATTTTGCCAGACATCTCAACTCTATGACTGACTGGATTACGATGATCATCACCAAGACAAGTGATGCCAGCATTAGCTTCAAGCCTTACAATGGAGAGATGACTTTGTTGGTGTCATTAGAGAAAGCTTCAGGCAAAATGTAACATTTCTGGTAGAGAAAATGGAATGTACAAAGGCAACGAAGGGCTGAAGCTCTTGGCAAATTTGGGAAATGCTGAGTATATCTGGAAGGAGAGAGGGAGGGTGCCCAATCAGCAGGAGTGAGGGAAGAAGTAGAAAAGATGAGGAAGAGGACCCAAAGGGTCTTGAACCCAGCTCAGGCATCACTTAGGCTCTTAACCTTGGCAGGAGGAATTGTGGAGGACTGCTGAGCAGGACAGCCATGAGCAAAATGGCATTTCAGGATGACAGGGTTGGCATTGTTGTTGGAAGAAAACAAGACAGGGAGTGAGACTCTGGGGGCAAGGAAAACATAGGGGACACTCTGGCAGGAAGTGAGAAAATACAGGCCTGAATTAAAGGAAAGGCAGTGACACCAAAAAGAGGAATTTAAGTGAAAGAAGTTATATAGGACACATTAAAAAGACCTGCTGGATTGATCCAGTGTGGAGTGGGGCGTCAGAGACAGACACACTTGAATCAGGGAACCCAGACAGGACAACGTACCTAACAGTAAGACCAGAAACCCCCAAAACATCTAAACTGGTTTCTAAATTACTGATCCATCACAGCTGTATATCAAATGTTCAGTATACAAAAAAATATAAGATTTTGTAGTTATCTTTGAATCTGAAACCAGTCATCGAAAGTTTATTGAAACAATGTTCACAAAAATTAACTCCTCCAAGGACAGAAAGAAAATATGCCAGGCAAATATTAACCAAAAGAAAGCTGGGATCTCCATACTGGTATCAGACAAAATAGATTGTAAGGCAAAAAAGCATTATCAGTGATAAAAGAAGACCACTACATAATAAACACTGCAGTTCTCCAGGGAGCTATAACTGGGAGACAAAATATTAGTTATTGTAAACTACTAGCACCAAATAACATGCCTCAAATCATAAAGTAAAAACTGACCACAGGTTGACAGGAAGAAATTGACAAGTTCACTAATACAGTAAGAGACTTTCACACACCTTTCAATCCAAAAATTGATAGATTAAACAGACAAAATAAATCATTAAGGATATAAAAATGTAAACAGCCCAACCGACAAGTTTCAACAATAGACAGACATACAAATTAGCAGCTAACAATCAGAGCATAAACCTTACTTTCAAGCTTCAAAATTTAAGAAAATGATCATGCTAGGCATAAAATTAACCTCAACAAATTAAATTCTCTGACAGAAATGCAATGAAGTTAGAAATCAATAATAAAGACATTACATAAAAACCCCATACACTTGGAGAAACACACTTCTAAACATTTCATGAGTAAAATCAGAAAATTTTAGAATAGAATAATAATGAAAATTCAGTATATTTCACAACCTTGAAGATGCATACAAAGCAGGTATTTGGAGGAAAGTTTATAGATTTAAATGAAGAAAGGTCCAGAGTTAACCAGTTAAGCATCTATATAAGAAGTCAGAAAAAACAGCATAACAAATTTCCCAAAACAGAACGAATAAAATGACATAGATAAAAGCAAAAAGTAATGAAATAGAAGACAAAGAGAGAGGATCAAGAGAGTAAAATATTGGTTCTTTGATAAACTAATCAAATACACTCTCTTGCAAGATTGATCAAAAAAAGAAGAAACAAAAACAAGAAGCACAAATACACAGGAATGTAAAGTAAGAAAACTATAGATGCTGTAGAGAAGAAAACAGATAAGAGGAAATAAGAACAACTTTATGTTAGAAAGTTTTGAAAATTTAGATGAAAGGGACAAACTTCTAAAAAAATATAATCTATTAAAACTGACTCAAGGAGAAACAGAGAACTAGAATACTTGTATAGCAATTGGAAAATCTGAATGAATAGTTAAAAAATTTCAAAAAGAAAAAAGTCAAGATGGCTTTTGGGGTGAACTTAACTGAAAATTCACAGATGAGATTGTTTCAGTCTTACATAAGCTATTTCAGAGAACAGAAAAGGCAACAACCCCCAATACACTTTATCAGGCTGGCATAACCTTGATAACAAACGTAGATAAAGATAGTACGAGAATGGAAAATCATAGGCCAAACTCCTTCCCTTCCCTTCCCTCTCCCTTCCCTCCCTGTCTTTCTCTCTTCGTCTTCTGTTTCCCTCTCTTGCACATGCAACTCACACACACACACACACACACACACACACACACACACACACAGTTAGCAAACCAAATTCAGCATCATTATTTAAATAATGCATCATAATCAAGATAGGTTTATCCCACAAGTGCAAGGGCTAATTTAAGTTGGAAATTTTATAAATGCCATTCATTATGCTAAAAAGTTAAAGGAGAAAACACTTAAGGTCATCTCAAAAGATGAGGAAAATATGCAATAAAATTTGATGACCATTTGGGATCAAAACTCTTAGCAAACTACGAATAACGTGAACCTTTCTTAACTTGATACAGGCTATCTACAAAAACCTGCAGCAAACATCACATTTAATGGCGAATTGTTGAAAGCATTTTCTAAAAAATAAAGAGTAAGATAGGGAAGTACGTTACCACCATATCTATTCAGTATTTTACTAGAGGATCTAGTCAGTACAATATGATGAAGAAGAATAACAAAAAAGAAATGAAAGATATGAAGATTGGAAAAGAAGAAACCTAACTGTTATTATTGCACTGCTATTATTGCCTATATTGAAAACTGGGGAGAATCTGTACATAAGTTAATAATAGAGTTTAGCAAGGTAGCTGTATACAGAAATCAATATAAAAAAGTGAATTACATTTCTATATACTTTAAACAAGGAGTTTGAAAATAAAAAATTGTTTAAATACCATTTACAATAGCAACTCAAAAAATAAAGCAATAAATCTAGCAAAGACGTATAAAGTTTTTATGGAGCATATTATAAAATTTTATTAAAAGACATTAAAGAAAACTTAGAGAGTCACACCATGTTATCGCAAAGAGACTAAATGTTTTAGTCTCCCCCAAAACTGATTAATAGATTCAAAGCAATTCCAATTAAAGCGTTATTCATGGAACTTGACAAGCTGATTCTAAGATACAAAGCTGCAGTAATTAAGAAAGTATGGTATTGGTACATGATAGACAAGTAAATCGGTGAAACTGAAGAGACAACCTAGAAACAGATCCATGTGTATATGTAAACGATGTATGACAGAGTGAGCACTGCAGGATGCATGGGGAAAGGATGGACTATTTAATAAATGAAGCCGGGATAAGGTTATCCATATGGGGAAAAAATGAAAATGGATCCCCTATCTCATAAAATACACAGAAATTAGTTCCAGGTGGACTAAAGACTTAGATGCTAAACCCAAAAGAATAAAAATTTTAGAAGATACTATATGAGAATATCTTTATGACAAGCAAATCAAAAAACTTTCTTAAACAAGAAACAAAAAGCATACCCATAAAGGAACATATCGATAAATTCTACAACATTAAAATTAAAAACTTCTGTTTATATAGACACTACAAGGAGACTGGAAGATAAACTACAAACTGGGGAGAAATGTTTGCAACATATTTAATCAATAAAGGACTAGTATCTAGAATACCAGGGAAACCTAAAAATCAAAAAGAAAAAGATAGCCCTAATAAAAAGTAGGCAACACAACAGACAGACATTCACAGAAGAAGGGACATGAATGGCTCACAAATACATGAAAGGATGCTTAGCTTCATTAGTTACCAAGAACATGAAAATGAAAATGACAAAAGAAACTCTTTCACACCCATGGAGAATGCAAAATTTTAAAATCTGAACAATACAAGTGTTGGCGTGAAGGTTGAGCCAGTGAAATTCTCATTGCTGGGAGTATAAGTTGAAATAAATTGGTACAGCCACTTTGGAAAACCCTTTGGCATTACCCAGTAAAGTCTAACTGGCCTCCAACCATCCCCTAAATCCCAGCAATTCCATTCCTCGGTATAGGGCTTACTCAAAAAGTTGCACAAGTGTACCATGAAGCGTGAACAAAGATGTTCAGAACAGGATTTTCCTAATAACCCAAAATGGGAACCATTTATCAACAATCCAATCTACATTACAATACATGAACAAACTGCAGTCGATTCAGATAGCAGGAAAATAAATAAACTACACCTCTGTGCATCATCATGGTTAAATCCCCCCAAAAAGAAAAAGCATTACGTGAAAAATGCAAGTAACAGAAGAACACATACAGTATGATTCCATTTACATACAGTTCAGAAGCAAGTAAAACTAAAACTAAAACTAAACTTGGGATAAATACACAGATGGCAAAACCACAAGGAAAAGCAAGGTAATGATTAGTACAAAATTCAGGATGGTGGTTACCAGAGGGAGGAGGGAAATATGAGTGGGACTGGTCTCATGGGGTACCTCTAGGAAACTGGTAATGCTCTATTTCTTAAGATTGCTGGTAAGTACATGCATGTTCACCTTTTTATTATTCTTTAAACTGTACACATATTTTATATTATTTTAATATTTTATATTTCATAAGAAAATATTTTAAGAAAATAACCAAACTCTATACACATACAAAAAAGGCAAATAAGAGGTAACGATAATTGAACCCAATAGTTCCATTTAAAAAAAAAAAGGGACTTCCCTGGTGGCGCAGTGGTTAAGAGTCCGCCTGCCAACGTAGGGGACATGGGTTCGAGCCCTGGTCTGGGAAGATCCCACATGCCATGGAGCAACTAAGCCCTTGTGCCACAACTACTGAGCCTGCACTCTAGAGCCCACGAGCCACAACAACTGAGGCCGTGTGCCACAACTGCTGAAGCCTGCGTGCCTAGAGCCCGTGCTCCGCAACAAGAGAAGCCACCGCAATGAGAAGCCCGCACACCGCAACAAAGAGCAGCCCCCGCTCGCCGCAACTAGAGAAAGCCTGTGTGCAGCAACAAAGACCCAATGTAGCCAAAAATAAATTAAAAAAAACCCCATAGAGGCAAAGAAAGAAAACTAGCCATTACCCAGAATTATGAACTATAGTGCAGATCACCACAAAAGAGGCTAAGTTCTGTGAACAGAAGAACTTCTCTAACAAAAGCCAACTGCCTGAGAATTATTCTTCCCAAATGAGGTCTCATCACTTGTTCAGCTGCGCAAGCCACAGACTCAGGCGCTGTCCTCCGTGATGGCTTCTCCCTCTCTCCCCAAATCCATTTTAGTCCCTAAATCCTACTTCCCTGGTCAGGCTACACTCATCCCTCACAAGGAGCTTTCTAGCTGATGTAACATGCAATTCACACTACTACCCCAGTGATCTTCTCCCATCGTGTGCCTAAGATCCTTCTCCAGCTTCCCACAGTTCTCAAGACCAAGATAAAATTCTTAACATTGTGCAGAAGCTACTGTACAGTCTGGGCCTTGCCTGAATCACCAGCCGCATCTTGATCCATCCACACACACATATACCTTTTATGTTTCAGCCACCCTGGCTGAACATCCTAATGTTCTTTCAATTTCTTGAACACATACAAAACTCCCTCCTGCCACATGACCTCTGCAAGTAGTGGGCCTCCTACATTCTGTGAAATCCATCACCTCACTTAAGTTAACTCCTGCTTGTACTTTGGTACTCAAAGCAAGTATTTCCCCAAGGAAAGCTTCCCGGGTCATTATCTGCCTCCTCCTCGTATCCCCCCACCAGACCAGGCTGGATATAATGTGCTTTCACAGGAGCATGAATCTTTTTTCTTGGAGCACTTTCCAAGCTTTTGCTTTTACGTTTTGTGTATGCGATTCTTTGATTAACATCTCTCTTCCATTAGACCATAAATTCCATGGGGCGTGGGAGCACGTCTGGTTTTTGCTTACCACTGGAGGCTCAGAACCTTAGCACGGAACGCTGCCCATAGTAAGAACTCATAAATATCTGTTGAATGAACAGATGGTTGGGAGAACAGATACTCTAGCCTATAGCAGTCACAACTTACAAACCACTATCACCGCCACTTGGTAACAAGACCCCCAAAGATGTGAAACAGAGTAGGTGTGTGGCCTCACCTCTCACTCCCAAGCCTCAAGGGGAGAGCCCATCTTTGACTGGCAGGTGACCTTTGAAAAAGTATGATCAATGGAAACATGATGGAAGATCTGTGTAAGCTTGTGTTAACCAAAAACAAAAATGTTTTCCCATAAACCTGGAGCAAGACTGGATCTTTCTGATAAAAAGGTAACATAAACCTAGTACGTACCTCCTGAACATTCTAGATTTGAAATTTCCATCTGAAATCATGGGTTACGATAACACTTCTGAATCATAAGTATGTATAGTATAGATGTGTTCAGAATAAAAGCTTCACAACTTCCTGAGTTTTGAAAGCTTGTATTTTATTAATCTAGTATTTAGTCAAGTGGAGACCTTTTGCCAATAGTTTTATTCATTCAGATGGCTTTAGCTTACCCAGCTGAAGTGAAATCCTTTTAACTGTTTTATCTGTTAAAACAGGTATATAGGACGTGTGCTGACAACTGTAATTTTAAACATCAAGTTAGAAATGAAGTGAATTTCTTTCAGTAAGAACTAAACCCTTATTTTCTTGAAGCTTTAGGATATTCTACGGATAGAAAATCTAAACTGGCTGGCAAGCTTACTTGGAACGGCCTAGGGTACTTAATACTAGATGTGAGATGGTGTTTTATTCTTTGCTCAAAGTGTCTTTGAGTTCTAGGAAGGTATCAAAAACGAGATCGCCGAAGAACAACTTTGGGTGTGTACGCGGCTTGAGGTTACAGGGCGAGAAAGAGCCTGAAGAAAACAAGATCCTCAGAACAGACATCACTTTTCACATCTCACCATCATTTAAGGCACACCACATAATTATAAATCTGTGATGTAAAGTGATATTTCATCCATCACAAGGCTAACAGCAGTTCACCTACACAAAGGACAAATACGCCATGATATCAGAGTATATTCTGCCACTTGATGTATTGTAAATCTGAGAACAGATACACAGGAGACGTCTAATGGTCTGGTGTCTTTTTTCTGCTCTATATAATTTTATATTGAATAAATAATAAAATGGTGCACCCAGCAAGGAGAGAAACTCCACATCTGAAGATAATGTCAAATTGCTACTTAAATGCTAAGTTCATATTTGAGAAAGCTCAAGCAAGTACTGATAGATTATCTATTTATGTCTACTTCATTTCATTCAGGACATAAGGGCTTTCTTTTTTCATTCGTTTACTGATTTAGTTGGGCCTTAAGTGCAGATCATCACACTTTTTACTTCATTCAGTTCTGTAATATTCTCTTACATGTAAGGAAAAAAAAAAACAAGCACTGATATCACCCTTGTAATTTCCTAAAATGCCCATCAGGGAAAAAATAAAATACATGTTCACTGTAAACACACCCAAAAAGTAAGTATAAAGTAGAAAAGCCACCCATAAATCCACAAGCCAGAGATTACTTTTATCAACATTAATGTGCTTCCTTCTAGGGTTTTTGTTCTGTGAATACGTCTTTTTTCTTTTTTTTTTTTTAACAGTAACATCACTTTAGAATGAACAGCCATGTTGGCCAGACTTTTATTTTATTTTATTTTTTAAATTATTTATTTATTTATTTTATTCATTTATTTTTGGCTGCGTTGGGCCTTTGTTGCTGCGCACTGGCTTCTCTAGTTGTGGCGAGCGAGGGCTACTCTTCGTTGTGGCACGCAGGCTTCTCATTGCGGTGGCTGCTCTTGTTGCAGAACACGGGCTCTAGGCACACGGCCTTCAGTAGTTGTGGCACACGGGCTCAGTAGTTGTGGCGCACAGGCTGAGTTGCTCCGCAGCATGTGGAATCTTCCCAGACCAGGGCTCGAACCCATGCCCCCTGCATTGGCAGGCGGATTCTTAACCACTGTGCCACCAGGGAAGCCCAATACATATTTCTTAACGTGATTGAGCCATCTCAGCATATACAGCTCTATACACGTGGCTTTTGCCATTTAATTTTCCAGTTATGATTTTTCACAATAGTGTAGTGTCTTTAACCTTCCCAGACAGTGGGTTCCTTGATGTGGAAATTTTGACCTTGATCTAACCTCCAGCACTGAGCACAATGCTGGTCATAGTAGATATTCAATAAATTTTGGACTCAATCAGACTCTGAATTCATTTAAACAAATGAACCACAAAGAAAAGAAATAGTTATAATTACAAGTAATTGAGTTTAATAATTAAATAATTATAATTAATACACTATTAATAATTAACAAGCAATTACATCTATAAATATTTTAGATAAACAAGGTGTGATCTAAGACACTATTACACATAGGTATCTCCCTTTTGGAAAGAGAATTAAATTGAATGGCTATCCATGACATCCTTCAGTTACACAGTGGATCGCCCGTCTGTCTCCTGCTCGGGTGTGTAACTTGGAGATGACCTGGGGAATGTCCTGGAATTGAAGGCCAGAGTACCCTCCTCCTCCTCAACTGGCTCATGTTCTCTGTCTCGGGACTTGCGGACAGCGTGTGGCTGCTGGTCCCTTGATGGTCGATTCTTGCGTCTGACTCCTCGGGGAGGTTGCAGGGCAGTCCCCACACCAACCTCTGGGCCAATACTGCTCAACAGTAAGCAGGGGACATGGAAGTGATCTAAACATCCATCCATCCAACCATCCGAACCTCCACACACTGCTCTCTCTCCTACACCTCCAGCCCATTTTGACTTTCTCAGATCTGAGTAGATAAGCACCCGCAAAAAGCTCTGTTTCCTTTGGCATCCATCTGGACACGTAACATCTGTGTAGGTAAGTGCATGTATCCTTATCTTGTGATTAGGACAAGAAGAACAGGACATGCGCTGAAGGTCCTAGAGACAGAGGTTTAGTATCGTGTAAAGAGAGGGTAAAACTGCTACTTTTCATTGAAGCTTTTTACTGAATTAGAAAGAAAATTTTCAGTTCCATGAGCATTTACTAATAAGTGACCGGCATTCTGCTAGGTGCCAGGGTACCAAGTTGAATAAGTCCTTTGCCCTTTAGGACATTCACAGTCCAGACTTCTTTGGCTCCTTTTCTTTGGATCAGTAACTAACAATGAAATCACAAAATCACTCCTCATGGAATCGTAACATCTTGAGACTGAGCCTCCGTTACACTCCACTCCCAAACCTATATGAGCATCCATTTCACATTTCATTCTTTTCTTCTCATAAGGATAGTCGGCTTTTTGTTCTTTCACGTTTTAAGTTAATACATAAGAACCCCGAAAGCAAAAGACAAGGTGTCTGGGCACAAGAAATACATGTTATCATCATGACAAAGGCTCTGCATTCCCGAGTTAGGCTTCTTTCTCTCCACTCATCAAACAGAACATAAAACTGAAGCACGAAGGGACCACTTTACATCTGGCACAAATCTCAAGCTCTGGAAGTTGAGTTTCTCTGTCTTCAACTACGTTCAAGCAACTAGCAGAGGCTGACTGGAGTCCCTGAACCCCAGCTCCAGTTTCTTAGGCGAGACAACCCCTCCCCGGCCATAATTCAGGCTTTGAGAATAAATGTACTAAGTGCTTCCGTTTGGAAATAAAGATGGTTATTCCTCTAAACTTTGGATCAAGTAGCCCATCATTAAAAAAGTCTGGGACCCACAAAACATGACTTTTGCCGCTGATCCATACATTAAATATTAGTGAAGCTTAAGATTCTTCTTAATCAATAAACACTGAGCTATTATAGTTTTCCTGCACTCTAGAAAGATTGTTCTACGCGCTCCATGGCCTTAAGTGAAGCTCACTTTAGAGACCACTATAACAGAAGATTTGGAGAATAAACGTCTAAATCAAAATCACAATGTTACAATATCAGAAAACTATCCAGGAAAAAGAGGTAAGACAAACATATAATAAAAATGGAAAACAGTACCTCATGAAAATACTAATTTATCATTTTAACAAAAGCAGAAGCTTCTATGAGGAAAAAACAACATAAGCATCTAAGAGTTGACATTTTCTTTAGTTTAAACCTTCCAAAAGGCCACACTAAGTAAAAACATCTAAAACTGGATCAGAAATTTGCTGAAATTGGGCTTCCCTGGTGGCACTGGTTAAGAATCCACCTGCCAATGCAGGGGACATGGGTTCGAGCCCTGGTCTGGGAAGATCCCACATGCCGCGGAGCAACTAAGCCCGTGCACCACAACTACTGAGCTTGTGCTCTACAGCGCATGAGCCACAACTACTAAGCGCCCGCATGCCACAACTACTGAAGCCCACGCGCCTAGAGCCTATGCTCCGCAACAAGAGAAGCCACCGCAATGAGAAGCCCGCACACTGCAACGAAGTGTAGCCCCCGCTCGCCGCAACTAGAGAAAGTCCGCACGCAGCAATGAAGACACAATGCAGCCAAAAATAAATAAATAAAATTTTTAAAAAATTGCTGAAATCTATACACTTAAAATACACTCTGTCAAATTCCTCCAACGCTCTGTTAATATCTATATTTTGAAAGATAAAAACTATCCTTGGAAAGCTGTTTAAACTGAGAACAGCAAATAATCAATGATAAAATTATCTACAATTAACATCATATATCACTTACAATCTACGAATATACCTCAGGGACGCCGTTTTCCCACCCATGGCACAACGGTACTCTCTAAAGCTCTATTTATAATTTTCCCAGCTTCTATTTATTCAGGAAAGTAGTCAGAGCAGGAAATGGGACCAGTCAAATGATCACAATCAATCTCATCACCTTCATAACATGCTGTGAATGTAATTAATCTTCTATTTGTTTAGGGGACTTCACACCCCTTACATTAAGGCAGCAACTCCCAGTTGGCTTCAGTTGAGATAATTATGTTATAACAAGGATTGGGTTTCAGTCATATTTGGCAGAAGAAAAAGGAAATTGTACTTGAAGTTGTCAGTTTTTTTAAAAAGCTTTCTTGTGACTCCATTCAAAGGACGCTCTTGACAAAGCTCTCCTTAAACAGAGCACTTTCTAAGTAAGATAACCACACATATGCCACATTAATCAATGTAAGCCTCTTCTCTGAGTGAGACGTGAAGAGCATCCGAGCACAAGGAAAATTCTGTCTGAAGCAGAGAATACGGGTTCACAAAACCTGACTGCATCAATTCCCACCGGAACTCACTTGATCCTGCCAGTCTCCTCCACCGAGAATCCTCCCAAGACCTATGACGTGCAAAAGTACATTAGAACAGGGAGGTGAAGGAAAATACCAATTTGCTCACATAGTAGCTAATTATACTCTGTGAAAAGCCAGGGCCCCAGCAAGCCAAAACCAAGGATTTAAGAAGTCTGGAGCCAAGTATCTGGGAACAAAACGAGTAAGGACAGAGACAAAAACCAAACACAGCCACGCAGCCGTAGTCCTCGAATGGCCTGACACGTACAAGCCTCCCTGTACAGATAAATGCCCTCATTTTCCAGTCTGGGAGCTGCCCACTCACCCCGGCAAGTCTGTATCTTTTTTATAAGAACTTGTATTCACACTTTATCCTCTAATGTCTACCACCTTTAGAAAATTAATATGAAAATATAAAGCCTTGCTCACTCTACTTTTACAAACCTCAATTTTTATTAATATAGCAAAATCACAATGCCCACAGTACAGGTAGAAGTAAAAATGATAAATGAATTATGTTTCCAAATTTCTAAACATTTTCCCATCTGCCAAACCTATTTTTTTCAAGGTCTAGATTAGAATGTTTGTATGTAGTAAGCCCCTCAGGCATCTTAATATATCTCAATAATATTTCATTGCCTTTCAATAGCATTTAAGCTCTTGGAAAAACGAAATGTGCAAGAAACGGAGCTTTACGGATTTGAGTTCCAGTTCTTAGTAAACAACGAAACAAAATGTGGTATCCTAAAATAGGAAAAGGACATTAGGTAAAAACTAGGAAAAGCTAAATGAATCTATGGACTTGAGCTAATAATAATGTATCAATAATGGTTCATTAATTGTAACAAGTTACCATACCAACGTAAGAAGTTAATAATAGGGGAAACTGAATGTGGGGTATCTGGGAACTCTCTGTACCATCTTCACAATTTTTCTGTAAATCTACAACTATTCTAAAATAAAAAAGGTCACCTTAAAAAAAAAAAACAAGGATATTACACATTAAAAAAAACAAAGAAACAACAAGTAAAACAACAACAAAAAGCTCCACAAAACCTGAACATTCATATATAGAATTCTTTGGCTAGTTTTCTCAATGTGTACAGTCACATGGAGCATTCGTATCTTCACAAAGGCTTATTTTGTCCTGAAATCTTTAGGAACATTCGTAATCTCATGATTTATTGGCACATTTCTTGTTAGAGAAGTCTAATGAAGAGCAGCAGTCCCCAGTGGGCATTGCTGAACTACCGGTGATAAGGTGAAGAACCATTAAGTAAATCCTTTCTATATGAAACCGCACTGAAGGGCTACGGTGAATGGATATTGGCATGTACTAATCTTTTCTTATGGAGATAAAACCCACTCCCGTCCAGGACGAATTGGTGGATTTAATTAAAAATAAACAGTAAAACTGAGGAGCAACCTGACAGGCCTCAATAAGCACCTTCCCAAGAATGATTTCAATTCAAGGGAGGTTTAACTTGCTTGAAATTCTGCACAATTGTTTCTTGAAATTTCTACATGCTAACCGTTAGCAGCTAATGTAACCCTTAATGTTGTACCACTGTCAGAGAAGTAACTTCCCCTGCAGAAGTGGAACCACCTAGAGTCCCTGATGATCAGCCTGAACTGAACAGCCCTCTGAAATCAGCCTCAGCACTGTATTTTATTATGAGTATCAGTGACACAGGCAGTGGTAGGTGTCAGGGCTCGCCCTTAGCTATGGCTCAGAGTGCTGTCATGGAATTCCAGCAGCATCCTCTTAAGGGGTCTGCATGCCCCACAAGCACCCTGCTCTGAGAAAGGCCACTCACTGGTGACAAAGTGGGCCCTGGGACCGTGTGTGTACCACGTTAGGGGGCACCCCCACTCCACGCCCTCTGTGACCAAGGCAACTAGACCAGGAAAAAACACGGACCCATGCTGGGCCAACCACATTCTCCCTCCCTTGGAATCATAAACAAGGGACTCTAGTCCATCTCTACTGAAACTAGGCACATGGAAACTCAGAGCTGTAGAAGAGCCATTCTCCTCCATATGCACCAAAGGGAGAAGAGCAGCAGGGACCTGCAGAAATAAGCAACTCGAGGGACCACATGTCACCAGAAAGTAAGCCAACCCCACACTTCGTGCCTTGAGCTCACGGGGCCCAGCTGTACTCTGCACCTGGGTCCCAGAAGATAACCTGTAGCCTCCTAATAAAGTCCTCATTTTTACTATAAAAGTCCGACTGGTTTTCTCATATGTAACCAAGTGATTTTTTTTTTAAATTTATTTTTGGCTGCGTCAGGTCTTTGTTTCTCTAGTTGCAGTGAGAGGGGGCTACTCTTCGTTGCGGTGCACCGGCTTCTCATTGCGGTGGCTTCTCTTGCCGCGAAGCACGGACTCTAGGTGCGCGGGCTTCAGTAGTTGTGGCACGTGGCTTCAGTAGTTGTGGCTCATGGGCTCCAGGGCGCAGGCTCAGTAGCTGTGGCACACGGGCTTAGTTGCTCCGCAGCATGTGGGATCCTCCTGGACCAGGGCTCGAATCCACATCCCCTGCATTGGCAGGCGGACTCGTAACCACTGTGCCACCAGGGAAGACCACCAAGTGATTTCTAAGTCAAAAATACCGTGACAGTCTCCAGCACACCGAAGGGAGAAATAAGCGTTTCTGATCTGGCCCTGTTACTAAAACATCATGACCTCAAGCTAACTGCAGACTCTCTTACTTAACAACAAAGGGAAACTAAAGGACAGATAAAACTGTGATCCAAAGGCAAAAACGCCTCACGTCCATTCTTGCCCTTCTAAGCCACCAGAGCTACAACCAGGAAATCTGTTCTCCACGTTGCTTACACGTTTGACTTGTCGACTCCTCTGCATGATGCTATTTTCCCAGCCTGGAATGCATCCACTCCTGATTATCATTATACTCATATGTGTAACAGTACTGTACAACCAGATACCATTTTTTATGTTTTCCTATTAATTCATATCCCTTCTTTGTCCAACTCTTCTCTATACATCTTTTCCAGCTGTGATCCAAATGTTCCCGACTCTTTCTTTATGGATACTCCTTAGAGACCTCAAATCAACATTTCTGAAACTGAACTCCTCGTCTTTCCACCCTCTCACTTCTCTTCCAAACTACCCCCCCCAGTATGATTTAATTTCAGCAAAGGCACCTCCGACGGCCCCGTTAACTGGCCCAAGTCAAAATCCAGACCTCACCTTTGACTGGCCCCATTCTCACTCTCCCCTGAGATCCAATCCTTATTCAGTCCTGTCTCATCTACCCCTTAAACCTGACCACTAGTCTCCTTCCCCACTCTCACTGCCCTGGCTCAGGCTACAGCTGCCTTTTGCCTGGATCATTCACCTCCTAACTAGCCTTTCAGCCTTGAGTCTGAGCTCTGCCCTCACCCCAATTCATTCCCCACAATGTAACCTGATGGATCTTCCCAGAATCTAAATCTTACTGTGTCGCTCACACAGACACTCCATCGCTTAAACTCTTCAGCTGCTCCACACTCTCCCAGGACAAACCTCAAACATCTTCATGTGGCCAATGATCTACAAGAACTCTCCAGCCTCACTTCCTTTCTCTCATTCCTGTACCAAGATCCAACCGTTCTGAGCTCTTTAAAAGGGCCACATTCCTCCGTCCCTGTTGTCTGAAATGCCCTCCACCCCTGCTTCCCCATCTGCATCTGACCACTCCTTCCTGACCTTTCGGCTCTCAGCTTCAACTCTTCCTTCCGGAAGTGGTTTCCTATACCCCAAGACTAAGCATGTGGCCTCCTAGGTGCTCCTATAGCACCCATACTTCCCCACTGTAGCTGCTGCTATCAGGCTACGGCATAACATTTTCCTTCTGTCTATGTTCCCCACTAGAAGATCAGCTTCAAGGTGTTGTGTCCCTTGTTCACCGGAGTATCCCCACCACCTATCTCAGTACCTGGCATAGAGTAGGGCTCAATAATTAGTGGCTGAAAAAAATAAATAATTCCGTTTCTACATTCAGTGCCGATGTTTTACCTCTGCATATGCGTGACCCCCCACTCCCACGGCTTTTGGCAGATAAACCAGGAACAAGAGAAAGCCAAAAGGAAGAGAGCTACACTGTTCTCAGGAACATAACCCTATCCCCTACCAAAGCACATACACAGAAGAAGCAAAGCAGTATGAAGCAACGATATGGTCCTAAGTTTTCTAAAATTTTAAGATTTCAGTGCAGAAATGGCTCGGGTTTATTCACAAGTGAGGAAGCTGAGGTCCAGGATCTATCAAATAAAACAAAACTATTAGGTGATGGAGTTGTTTCCCTCTACAAACTTTGCACATTAGTGTCCAAAGGGTTGCAAAGTAAGATTTCATTTTGGGGGGTGGGGGGAAGAATGCAAAAAAGCAGTGCAAAAACAAATGCATGGAGAGTATTAATCACAGTAAACCATCTATCAGTTCAATGTAAAAAGGTTCAGTGTTTCAAAGACATACATTTTCTTTTTCCCCCTTAAGCACCTACCTTAAAAAACTACACTAGAGAACACAAAGATACAGAACCTTCATGACAAGCTCAGACTTGTACTAAAGTTAGCTGGGATTTTAGATCTTAATTTCTTTTAAACAAAAATAGACAATCAAAAATTTTCCACGCAGAAAAACAAAATAACACCATATTCTATCCCATGTCATTTCAAATTACACCATGCATTAAAACCATAAAGTATCAAGTTTTCTTCAGTGGGTGTGCACTTCTTGTATAATGAGGAACCAATTAGTTTATTTTAAAAATACTATGCTATGGATATTATGCTATAAAGGAAAATGATTTATAGGGTACTATTATAAGTATTAAACACGTTACAAAATGATATGTGCAGTATTATTTCCACAGGTTTAAAAATGCACTGGAAAATAGAGAAAATACTAAAATACTAACACTGGTGCATTAGATGAAGTGATGGAGTGACTTGCTAAGGTCTTACGGTCCATGAGAGGCAGGGCTGGAACATATTTTACAGGACAAGCTTTTCCACCCCAGCTTAAACCAAAGGGTGTAAAATGCTAAACTTTCAGTACGTCAGAACTACCAGTGCTACTGGTGAGTGCAGCCCACTGGAAAAGAAATGAGGGGAAGGGCGAAGTCTTTTATTGAATGTAGCTAAAAATGACAATAAAAATAAGTTAGAGCTAATTTACAGTTTGGTTCAAAAAGAAAAAAATGAAATGCTCCTTCAACTGGCTCTACTAGATACCATTCAATTCAACTAAAATTTACTGTGCTCACAAGGAACTGTAATGGGCCCAGATAGGTGCTCATTCACATGGACTTCAAAATTTTAGAAGGAGAAAGAGGTATGCCCAATGTGAGGCAGACAGGACATGTGCCTAAGTGATCTCTAAACCGAGTGCTATGGGAATATCCCGGAGGAAGACAGATAAATCTTTAATCCCTCTTCCTATAGGAAAAGCGCTCTACAGGGAGGGCTCCCCGCACACCGCCTCCCCCTGCCCCCCATACCATGGGCAAAGACAACGGCTTGTCTAGGTGGTATATCTGCAAAAACATGAAATCTGGAGCCAGAGGACCTGAGACTATCACAGACCTGTCTCTTATAAGCTATATGACCTCAAGCGAACCACTCTGCATGCTGCCACCCAGGGTGTATTTGCTGCAGGGGCCACCACACTCGAGAAACTTCCAATGAAGCTTACAGCAAAGGATGGCAGGAAGCGTTCCTTTTCAGAAAAATTATGTGCAGAGTCTATAACTCAAAAACGCAGGAGCTTCAGTTTTTAAGCTCTGCAAATGTGCTCTACAAGACACATATCACGAGGAAAACTAACTACGAAGCACTAAAGCAAAACTTACCACAGTTGTTGCCCTAACGTCATTAACTCAGTGTAAGAATGACTTTGCTACCCATATTCCAGTAAGTTTTTGCCAAAGTAAATGTCTGACTGTAAAAATGGAATGCTAGTCAGAATTTAGCACTTGCCTGGTATTTCAAATAAAATTTCACACAGTCATTATTATTATAATCAAAAACTTCAAATAGAGACTAAGAAAAATGCAGAACTATTTTAATACATAAAAATAAGGTGCTAGATTTCACTAATAAACTGTATGGGAAAGAAAGAAAATAGAAGGTGAAAAGTAAGGAAGAAATTAATTATGGAAATTATGGACATTCACCACAGTATTATTAATTCAGAGCCAAGAAAGTTCACAGTAAAGATGATACTGGAAAGTTCAATTATGCTGTGCTTGAAAAATTAAGAATAAAATTAGAAAATTTGATTAAAATTAGGTTCTCTTACTTCAAGGGGGAGGGGAAAACAGCTGGGTTAGACTAGAGTTAAAACGTAACACACAAAGTGAAAACGACACAGCTTATTTAGGGATAGAAAAGTTACAGTCAAATTGGTAAAGATGAAATTTTTTTTTCCAAAGTAATTTGAAGAGTTCCTGCTGGTTTCTCTCTTCTACCTTGCTCGCAATACATTAACATCTTTTTTAAAATTACTATTATCATAACAATGACTAGAAACCTAAGAATGTCGTTTTATTTCCTGCAACTTGAAACCCAGGGAAAAAAAATTTTTTAAGTGAAAAAAAGTCCTATTAATCCCCACATCAACTTGAGGGTGTATATACCCTTCTAGTTCAATGAAATACGATCTTCTCTCTAGTCAATAAAGAATGCCACAAACAGAGGAAGGAGGCATCCACAGAAATGGGATCCTAGCACAAACGTCGATGCTCATTACATGCTTATAAAATCCTCACCCTGAAAGAAAAAAAGAAAAACCTAAACCCTCACAAATAGGCTATTTCAATTTAATTTTATTATGAAAACAACTGGAAATGGCAGCAGGGTATTCGATAAGCTCAATTAGCAGGAGGATCAAATGAAGTGATGACATACCATCATGACCTCAGGGGTTAAAGATGCAATTTTCCATCTGGCGAAATCTAGATTTCCAACTCGAATGCTGACACCACCTGCTGTATGTTATTGGCAATATCTTGAGCAGTCCCTAAGCATTTTGCTTACAACAGGTAGGGCCTCAAGTTTTTTTCTTATTTCACTCTGCAATATAATTGCTTCCCCATGAACAGAAATCAAAACTAAATTCTATATAATGGTTCACTCAAAACAGGCATTAAACGCCATCCTAAAGCATTCATTTACCAATCACACTAACAGTAAAAATATCATGATCATTTTTCTTCTAAGTCACAAATGATGTTGTGCCATCTTTTTCTCTAGCACCTAAGAATTATTCCAATCAAAGGCTCTCTTTGTATGTTCTCCGTTAACAGTCTCTTGCTACTAAAATGGATATTTTGGGCACGTCTGGTAAGAATCAGGTCTATAAAACACCCTTTACAAAATGAAAATTCACTGCATTTTTAAACTTGATATGCTTCCTTGAGTGAGGCAATGGCAAACAATTAAAAAATTCTTTACAGGGCTTCCCTGGTGGCGCAGTGGTTGAGAGTCCGCCTGCCGATGCAGGGGACACGGGTTCGTACCCCGGTCCGGGAAGATCCCGTATGCCGCGGAGCGGCTGGGCCCGTGAGCCATGGCCGCTGAGCCTGCGCGTCCAGAGCCTGTGCTCCGCAACGGGAGAGGCCACAACAGTGAGAGGCCCGCGTATCGCAAAAAAAAAAAAAAAAAAAAAATTCTTTACATACCAAGTTCAAGGAGGCCATTTGTAAATGTTCAGACCCTTAGATACATTTTATTAGGCCCTGAAGACTTTCGTTCTTCTACTCTGAATAAAGGATTCTGTAAGCCAGAGATTAACCAAAGAGGGCACAGCTCTCGTTGTGATTACATTTGATTAGGTTTGTATCCTGTGATGTTTACACATATGCCTGCACACACACTCGCATTCACACCCCACTGTAATTAAACCACAGACACAGGTTCAGATAGACCAGTCTTGCGATTTCACTGAGGACAGTCAATAGCGTAACAGTGAAGAGTCACAACTGTCAGTTTTAACACATATTTTCCAGGCGGTACCAATTTCTTTCTAGGAAAATTAACCTTTTTGTCATCTGCACCTCCTCCCTAAGCAACTTCACCAAGTTCCCTATGCTGATACAGGACTTCTCAAATGTTTGGTACCTGTACGGGTTTGTCTCTGATTAAAACTTGTCCTCCAGGTTATTTCATTTTCTTCCTCCCAGGTAAGTAGGTGTTCCGGAAATGGGAGCATGTAAAATTCGTAACTGAAAACTTACTTGGCTTTCTGAATCCACACACAGTAGTCTGAGATGTAGAGATCGTTTAGAATGTAAGCTGGGTCATTTTCCTGAAAAATTTTGTGAATGTCCAGTAGACACTTTAAAACTGCACTTTTACCTGAAGGAAATTGAAAAAAAATCAAATCATCCTCAAGGAAAAACATCTGATTTTTTTTTAACTGAGAAATTCACACACTGAGGGGTAATATATTTACGGCAGCTCAGAGTTTTAATCATTATTTGAATATTTTTCATATTCTTTTATTGCAAGAAATCATATCAGTACTAAGTCCAAACCTCTTTATTTCTTTCCTTAAGAATTATGAAAAAATCTTTATACTCTATTGTTATAGCTGATTAATTGTGGTTACCTTAAAAATAACATAAAACATGAGTAGGTACATTAAATGACAGGGAGAGAAGCTTCCTAAGTAAATGAGTATTTAAATGCATCATAACTTTAGATAATGTTCTTCTATTTCAAGCTTTCAAAATACCATGGAAAATTATATTTTAGTTTTCAAATGTCTCTATTTCTTACATCAACATTTTTTGTCAAGGAATTATCTAGTACAAACTTAAATTTTTTCACCTTGAAGAACTGAAGAAAACTCAGACTGAAAACTAAAATATCATAGCCCTACTTCAAAAACAAGCTGACAAAATCACTTGGAAAAAAAAGCCATCAAATACTGAAGTCTTGTTCAACCTAATTACTTCCTCCTGGTTGTTAAATGAACCTAATTTTAATCCAAACCCAAGCCTACAAAAGGAATCGCACAACTCGACAACAATTCCCTAGGTGTTCCAAACTTCAAGACGGTCCCTGAAATTTATTAACCATAAGGCAAATGACTAAATCTACAGTAGTACCACTTCCTTAGCTCTGTGAAATACGGCATTTTCAGCTTCACTGTTTTATTCTTATCTTTATAGTCCTAAAACGTGAAAATACTGTACACTGATTTCGTGAGGACACTGGATGTGCTCTCATCGACATTTCCCACTTGGCTTTTAGATATGATAAAAGGATCGTGAGCTACCTAATGACATCACAAGATGCCAAAATTGCTGCCACTAAATTTTTAACACAATTAACACTAGAAAGTGAGCTTCATAAGAGCAGGGACTTCTGTTTTATTTAGTCATTAATCCCCAATACCTAGAACAGAACCTTGTAGCAGTACATTTTCAATTGAAGTATTTTAAGGATGAATGAATGAATGACACAGTAATCACCTGCTTAAAGGCTCACAATGTCTTCCATCCCCTAGCCTCACACACCAAGCCCTGACGATTTTTCTCTGGAAATGCCTCTTGTAGCTGCCCTTTCCCCACCACTCCCCGACCACCCATCCTCACTCATGCGGAGATTATAAATTCTTCCACGTCCCTCGGACTCTCTCCCGCTGAGCCCGCTGACATTGCATTTTGATGCACTGCTTTCATCAGGGCCCTCCCTGCGCTTGCTTTCAAGGCTCTGTGGACTTGTCCGTGGCCCATTGCTCAACTGCTTCCCCACACCTGGAAGGCCTTTTCCTCTCTGTTCCACCTGGAGGGATCCTAGCCTGCCTTCACAGCCCAGCTCAAGCCTTCATCCTGCAGGAAGCCCGGACTGACTTCCCTAATCGTCAGAGCTCTTACTAAACCCTGCAAAGGAGAGAAACGGAAAGGAAACTCGGCTGATTCTCCTCATAACCTCCTTTGCTCACTTCACAGAAGGAGAAACTGAGGCTCAAGGACCGTTAAGATACAGTGCCACTGAGTGGAGGGCCCAGGATCCAAATTCTTAATTTACTGACTCTCGAAGCTACCCGCTACGCTACCCATGTGTTCTTGGGCCATTCGGTCTACATCACGTTTTTATTATTTGAGTTAAGCAGGTAGTAAGTTCAAAACAGGGGCCATGTTTTTTTCAAAAATTTTCACTATGTGGCTTCCTCATACGCAGAGGGGAGGAATGTCAATAAACCTCCACTGCTCAACGGGTTAAAAGAAATACTTAGAAGGCCTAAAACTACACTTGGTTAAGTCAAGGTCTTTGTGTCTTATCAAAGTGGCCCAGGGCAACTATGTGTAGCGAAGAGTGGGGATCCCCCCACGCCCCAGGCCTAGAAGGCAGAGTCTGATGACAGGAGGAGAGAATACAATCAAAACTCACAAAACTATGAAACCAAGTTAGCCGTGTTATCCAAACAGAAAAAAATCAAGGGAGAACTAACTAAACTGTGAGAATTTTTGGAACAGTTTAAATTGCAACAGAGAAAAAATGTCAGGGCAAGGGTATGCCAATTTCTTACTCTCTCTCTCTCTCTCTCTCTCTCTCTCTCTCTCCCCCTCTCGTTTGTGGGAATGGGGACGGGGGGTTTATGAAAACTACTAACTTAAAGTTTTAAAAGTCAGCCATAGGTCTTTATCCAAAAAATAAACCATTCACTTGAAGCTTGTATAAGCTCCTCTATAGCGTGATGCCCCTGAATACTGCCTCTCGAGGACATGCCTTACTAACAGAAGTGGGTTAATAGAAAATCCAGGACTTGGAGCTGGGCCTCACAGCAAATAATTCAGCAAGTGAAGAAAAGGGGTAGGTATGCCAGCTTGGAGGGCGGTGTGAAAAGGAGCAGAGTGGGACTTAAAACAGGGTAGGTTTGGGGCACAACAGAAAAAGACCATTTAGGTGGAGCAGATGGTTCCAGGAGAAGAACAAAGGGAGTACACGGGCAAGCCTGGGAGAAGCCAGGCTGTGACAGAGAGCAGGAGATGAACGCAGTCAGGCAGGACGGTGGGGACAACACCTAAAGGCAGGTGTGCACGGCAGCGACAGAAGACCCTACACACCAGAGAGTTTTCTGAAAAGGAGTGTGGAATTAAGGTCACATATTTAATGAGAACCCATTGCAACCGTTACCTAATGAAATTAGAGGAGCTCTCTTCCATTGATACTTGCTAGATGGGATGCTGCCCGATTCATGAATCACTGAATAAAGCCAATTAAATCTTCAAATTAAAAAAAAAATTCCTAGTTTCGTTTTGCAGACATGCCTAAAGTGAGGTTGTCCCTTGCTAAGGGCCACAGGCAAGTTGAAATCTTCCAGTTATCACAAAATAACAACAATAATAATAATAGCAACACCCAAAGTAATCAAATTTAAAGTGAAGCTGCATTGTACTTACATGTTTTGATCCCTATTTTCTTAAAAAAAAAAAAAAGACAAATACACATGGAAAAAACTCATAAACACCACACATGGGATTACAGTTATTCTTCTTTAAACTTTCCCCTATTTTCAAAATTCTGCACAATAAACATTTATCTATTTAACAAAAAGTCAGACATTCCTTACTACATAGCTAACCCTTGAAACACTGACAAAGAATGTTAAAATTTTTAAATTCCTATTTCAATTTTCTTTACCTTGTATTTTTGCAAAACTGAGAAGCAATATTTAGATCAGGTGATTCTAGAAAATCACACGCGAGGCACTTTTGAAAGAGAAAGTTACGCATTCTTCAAAAGCTTGTGTTTTCATTCTCAAACTATTTTCAGTGTGCTATGTGACAAGTAAGTTAAATGAAAAGTAGGCTCCCGGCAGCTGACACTCTAGAACAAAAAGTACATTAAAACCATCCTGCCCCCAACATTGTGTACTGTTACCCCAAGGCCATACTTGACCTCGTGTGTTCCCACTAGATCACCAGAGGTGACTACAGCATCAATAGATGATTACATTACAGCCAGGAAGCTCAGGAAGCATGCAGCTTTTTTTTTTTTTTTTATAACATCTCTCTTGCACTGACTGCTCCTTCTCTCAGGTTGCCAACCACTTATCCAACAGCTATCAGCGAAGGAAAGAGCTGGCCCTCCTCCAGGCTGTCACACAGCCAGTGGTTAGAAGGGGACTCAGTGTACCTGCCTCCTGTGGGGCTGTATCCAGTCATGGGCTCGTCACACATCTCATGCGCCTGAAAAACTGCTCAGGCCTAAATCTGAGAGATTCATTTCTGCTCAAAGGCACTGCAGGAAAGTGACCGTTTTTTGCCAGCTCACTGCCTGGTCCAGAGCAGGAAAAAGCAGGTACCTTGCACAGTAACCATGGTAACTATTTTCACCACAGAGATGCAATAACAGGCCTGTCCAAAGAGTTAGGGATTCTCTATGCTCAACCTCGTCCTCATTGAAGCCAACCCTATCCATGGAGCAAAGACTTCTGACACCAAGATCTCTCCAAGAGAGTCTAAAACCAGTGAAGGCAGTTTAAAACCAGTAACCTGGCCTATAAATGACAAGGGCCATGAACGTTTTACCTCAGGGAAAATGACTGTCTAATGACAACAGAGAAACATAGTAACAACATTAAAAAAAAGGATGATAGTAACAAGCAGGTAGGCAGTAAACAGTATCCAACACAGTCTCTGGCTACGCATTCTCCAGCTTTTCTTTAAAGGGAACGTAAACTAAGAACAATGTGCTTTCCTGTTCTGGACAGATGCGGCATCTCAGGTTAATATATCTTAAACCAGAGACGAGACTGAGCTGTTCTACAGTAGAACCCACTGGCTATTTGAAATCTTCCTATTAGCCGACGAGGTTTGGCCATAATCGCTCACTGACAGACCAAGCTCATGGTTGAAGGCTCTTAAGAAATGGCTCCCATCTCTAGGAGATTAAAAGGATAGTGGATGTTTCCACTGGCTAAAAGCCAGCATAGGAAAAAAATAATAAAAACTGCTAACTCTATATAGCAAGAGCTGAATTTCTTTTCAACTCTTGGTACATTATAGCAATGATATGGCTGTGGTTTTCAGGGTAGCTATTTCTGTCCTTGAAAGTCTGAGCCATACAAGACAAGAAGCCAGAAAGAGTAAAGGAAAAAGAGGTGGTTATTCAAAACACCTGGAGGAAAGCACTGCTTGGTCTTCATTTGTAAAATCATCTCAAAACGAAAGCCAACAGGGCTATCATCCTAAAATGCATAACTCAGTAGATATCTGGCTAGAATTCTGGGATTTTTGATGAGACCACATTATCAGGAGGGATAATTCATGAATTATTCTTAACATTAATTTTCAGAGATCATCTGACCATAAAGAGATGACAGAAGAACTGTGTCAAATTAATCCAAGTTAAGAGAATCGAAGTGTGGTAATTTGCTTCAATATCAGGCCCTGCTAGGAAGTAGCATAAAGTCCAGTCCCTAACAATTAACACAAACATGCGTTAAATTTAACTTTATGAAAGCTTCTCAGTCTGTTTAGTATTTTTATCCTCAACTTCCTCAGATGCCATTTAAGCTCTTACATTTTGGGGCTGTAGTAAGAAACAAATACTGGAAGCCATGATAGTTGTTATTTTGAGCACAAATTCACAGCCCTAAATAAATTTTTAGATTCTTTTTTGTTATTAAAATTACATATACTGTCTGTATAGCCACAAACAAAATCAACACAAAGCAAACATACACTCTGTAAGTGTTCCCTCTGCCTGCAATGCACAAACCTCAACCCAAACCTAACTTACCATCAAGTCTCACAAGGAGCATATACTTCCTTAGGAACTGGCTTCCCACTCACCCAACCCCTACCCCGACCCAAGCCGGTTTGAGTTGCTCCATAACGCCTGCCACACTGTCCCTTATGGTAGTTAACAGCTACCCACTTCCGCTGCACCAAGTACTCTCCATACACTGCATCATTTAACCCTACTAAGGTCGGTGACCTCCTGCTCATTTCATACATGAGGAAACTGAGACTCAGTGTAATGAAAGAGTTGGCCAAGATCACAGCTGGGAAGCAACAGTCAGGATGAAAACAGGTACATCTGCCTCCCAGCCACTGCGTAATATACAGCGTCACTATTTATCACATTGTGTGGCAACCTCCTTGACAAGAAAGAACACGGCTCCTCATCTGTCTTCCCGGGTCTAGAACAATGTCTGGCAAACTGTAGGATCCTGTTCAGTAAACACTGGCTGTTAATGTAGCCTGGCTCACACAGAACCTAAGTTTAAAAGCACCTGGTCAAATTGCTCAGTTAACACGTACTAGTTGTAACACCTTTGTGATCTGTACACTTAAGCCATGATGTCATGACAGATGTGGGCTATACAATGGGCTTGCCTCTCCTTTTTATTTCTATTCCCTGACAAGAAAAGGATGTAGCTGTGCCAACTTTCTTCTATCACCACACCATCAGAAGTTCAAATAATGAATTTAACCCAAGGCTGCTTTTTGCCTTTTCTGCTCTAACAATCCCTGCCAGATTTGCTGGTTTGAAAGGACAGCTTGGACATTCACTCTATCCTCCTCCTTAAGTCACCTGTCAAAGCAGTGGTTGTGTCAGTTTAGAAATACATGGCCGGATGTCATCAAAATTACATAATGGCAGCATGACTAATTTTTCTTCAGACAGTTAAGAGTGAGGCATCCAAGTTCAAGGTAGAACATTAAAAAAGAAAATCCCATCTATACAGTAAGTATAAAAGTAGAAAGGTTAAAAAGTTGAACATGCACGGAAAAAAGCTCTTGGAACAGTTGCAATGTAGACCTGAATTAAAAACAAAAAAATCCATAAGCACCTAAAACTTCTTAATTCTGTGGATAAAATTTTATTTCAACTCTTCCACCTTATGAATACAGCATGTATCTCAATACCGGGCAGCTCAATTTAAACTAATTTTTTTGCGTTGCTCCTTTAATTAAGACTATTACACTGCATGTTCCCAGGAGCTATTACTTAATATGAAAAGTTCTGACTTTTTTTTTTGGAATTAGCTTAGTTTCCAATTGGGAAAACTAAGACTGTACATGCAGTCAGAGAGAAGAAACATATAGGAAGAAAGACAACTGGATTCCTTAAATGGATCACAAAGGGGAAAAACAAACCCAGTCCGACCAGACTTACGAGTCCCTTTTGGTGATGGGAAATACTGACCAGGTCAAGGTAAAAGGAAAAAAACCAAAGCCTTTCGACACCCTCACTGTATCACAGTTGAGAATGTCTGTGATGGCTGAATGGTTTACATACTGGGAGAACCGAGTTACGCTTCTTCACATTTTAATCAGTGTACTGGAAACAGAATCTAGTAAAGATGGTTACATATCTCTATCTACATGTAAGTTTAATTTATATTAAAAAGTTACATAAAAACTTTGATTATGAAATTAAGGTCTAAGAATTCTAGTCTCAAAATTCTAAAAGGCTAAGGAAAGATCATTAAAAAGCTACACATAAATAATCTTGTGCAGTTCTTAGCTAATTTCTTTACAAAGTAAAAATAACAATGGTAACTCTTGCACTGTGGAACAGTTGTACAGCCCAGAATCTGCTTGCCTTGGTGTCATTTCTTAGCTGTTTGGTACTTAATCTGAATCTGTTTCCAGGTCTGTAGATGGAGAGGGGAAATTCTTCAGAATTGCTGTGGGAATTGAGCGAGACAAGGACATGTAAGCACTTTACAGATGACAAGGGAAGGAGGACATCAGGTCATATGGGATCAAGGGTTCCGGGACTCCCCTGACTAGCTCCTACCCTTCTACCTGCAAAGCACGTGCCCACGTACTCCTTCCTCCTCCGCACCACTGCTGGCACCCCAGTCCAGACCCAGTACCTGTCCCCAAACTACTCGGCTTCAGGTGAGAATGGCGGTCTCCTCTATTCTCCACACCTCGAATCTCACCCCCTGCAATGACTTGGTGTTTCTGCCAGATCAATGTGACTCCATGGGCCTGTCACAGACCCCAACGCCAGACTCTGCAGTGGTCCCTCACTGAATAAGACCTACTCTCCTCAGAGGAAGACAAATCCTGTATGGTATCATTTATATGTGACATCTAAACAATACAACAAACAAAAGACACACACTCACAGAGAGAGAGAACAAACTAGTGGTTACCAGTGGGGAGAGGGAAGGGGGAGGGGCAAGATGGGGTAGGGGAGCAAGAAGTACAAACTATTAGGTATCAAGTAAGCTACAAGGATATATTGTACAACACGGGGAATATGGCCAATATTTTGTAATAACTGTAAATGGAATGTAACCTTTAAAAATTATATATAAAAAAAACAGAGCCAGTCTCCTTAGGAAGCACTGCAGGCTCTCCACCGTGCTCCCCAACACACCACTCCCGCCTCTTCCTTCAACTCCCCTCACAGCCCAGGCCTCCAGACAAAGCAGAATATTTGTCATTTCTTAACGTGTAACTCTTTTCTTTTCCTCTCCCTGATTTTCTTTACTTTCTGCTTTCTCAGGAAATACCTTCCTCCACTTCTTTTCTAAATCCTACACATTCTTGAAGTAATAAGGGCCGTGCACCTCACGCATCAGGCCGTTTGCTTCTGCCCTGTCTAGCCCCTCCCCTCCCCCGTATCAAAAGCACCCTTTGGAGTCCGAGTGAGGAGGCATGGTACTGGAATCCGGGGACTCATTCCCTCCACCCGGACCAGGCTAAGCTGAGGAGGGTAGCAATACAAAAGCAAGTAGAAAGAGAGGTAAGGGATCTGGGTTTTGTTCTGTTCCGCTTTTTTAAGGTTCCTGGTCATAGTCACTTAAGAGAATGCAGGACCTCTACCTCCTTCCCCACCTCATCTTGGAGCCCACACCAGGGGGAGACTGGGTCTCAAGCTGCGACGGAAGGAGCAGAGACCCGGTACAAGGCCTCACTGCAGCTGGAAACGGGCAGGACCAAGAGGGTGTGAGAAATCAGGCTGGCAACTTAGCTTGCTCTAGAGTCGAAATCATAAACTGATGGCCCACACAGGCTGACCTGGGTGCCCAGACATGCCATGGCTCTTATAGTATCACATTAAATCTTGACATCATTGTTCACATTCAAACTTTTGAGCAATTTTATATTAAAGATCATGACTTTCCACTTCTTTTTAAGTCCCTAAAGGTGGCAACTCTACATATCCACATGGCAACAACAGGCTACCGATGGAGCATGTATGTCTCCAGTTCACACAGGCCTCATTGCTCCCATGTTTCTTCAACTCTGCCACCCTCATTCATTCGCCTGCTTGGCCAAGCAGGCATCTGTTTCTCCTAATGTTGAAGGACCTACTATAACAGGAACGAACTAGTTCAGGTCTGTCTCATCCTGTGGGGAGGACAGAAACAGCTGACAGGATCCCCTTCAACACTGGCTACTACCTGCAACGGAAGGCAGCCAAAGACTTTGGCTCACTTGGAGAGGGCTCCCCTCCAATCCCGTACACAGCTGACCCTTGAACAACGAAGGGATTAATCCGCATGTAACTTATAGGCAGCCTCTGTATCTGCAGTTCCACCCCATCCACAGATTCAACCAACCACAGACACTGTAGCACTACAGTGTTTCCTACGGAAAAAAATCCACCTAGGAGTGGACCTGCCCGTGATCAAACCCACGTTGTTCGAGGGCCAACTTCAGGTATACCTATAGCAAGGGGAGGCACATTTTTTCTCTGAAGAGCCAGAGAGTAAATATTTTGCCTTTGCAGGCCACATAATCTGTTGCAACTACTCAACTCTGCCACTGTATCACAAAAGCAGCCATAAACAATACCCAAGTGAAGGAGGATGACTGTGTTCCAATAAAGCTTTTTTTCTGGGCACCAAAATTTGAAGTTCATATAATTTAAATGTGTCATGAAATACTATTTTCCTTTTGATTTTTTTCAACATTTGAAGATGTAAAAAGCATTTTTAACTCACAAGTCATACAGCACGGATTTGGCCTGTGGGTGGTAGTTAAGGTATTTTCTTAAGGGATTTTTCTCCTTTGTGTATTACAAATCCTTATATTTTGTATACTATCTTTTGTCTTATCATTCCTGTTACACAATAAACTCAAGAGCCAAGGTCAAGTCATACATAGTCTCATAACTCTTTGATGATTCTCCTTTAATGCCTTGCACTGAGAAGGGATTTGATCTGTGTCTGTTGAATAAATATCTGCTTGCTTGTTACTTTTCAGTATTAATTCCTATTGAAAGAAACCCTAACTTGCAAAAATAGGATTCTTCCATGATTTCCATTTAACATATAAAGTATTATTCAACTTACTTCATCTAGGTCTCAGTATCACCATGCAACAGGACTTTCACTCATTAGGGTAAATAAAATATTTTCTCTTTGTTCTCCCAAATTTGTCTTAAATATATACATTTTCCTGCCTTTATCTGCTTACTTAAAGAACGTAAACTTACAGTTACTTCCTTAAAAAAAACATATCAATAAAAAATATCTCTAAACTGACTTTAGATTTATTAAAAGAGGCACTAACCAGAGAAGTTTTTTTAAAAGCCATAATATCAAACCATGTAACTAACCTCCTGGGGGTTCTTTTACACCACTCAGCTCAGAAACTGCAGAAATTAACAAAAAATCTTATATAAATAGTACAGGAAATACAACGTAGATTTAAATTGGATATATGTATATATATATATGTGTATATATCTATATCTATACACGCACACACATATATGTAAATATTTAAGAGATCAGCAGTGGATTTTGAGCCATCACCCACCCGTAAGATACTTTAAGTGATTTTTTTGGAGCAGAATAACCATAAGATCTTAATCATCTGTGGCAATTAAAAGGCATTTGTAAACCATAGAGGAAATGCTGCCCCCTAGAGAGTAGTTTAAGGGAACAAAGAATGTTTTATACAAATGTAATAACCCAGAGATTATGACGTGAGCAATCTAAAAAAATTTCAGAGATTAACAATATTCAATGATTAACAGGCTCCTTAGAGGAAACAAGTGTCTATGGAGTTGATCGGAATTTGATTTTGCTCCCTTTAATGTTTATGCACATACACAGCATCCTTCCATACAAAAGTGTATGTATCAACCCACAAATGCTCTGAGGGTAAATAATACAGATAGATACCAAGAAGGTGCCAATTTAAGACTGGGAACCCAGATTTAGGCTCTGATGAAGAGGTGTGAGTAAAAGAAATCTGCTTTGCCTGGTGGAAGAAACCCAGGAGAGTGAGGCCAAAGACTGGCACATGGGGACCTCCCAGCAGAGTCCTCCTCTTTCCCACACACGTTCCAGCTGCAGCTCCCACGCACCAGGGCTCAGAAGCCCCTCCTTTCTTAGGTTAGCTGGTATGCAAGTAAGCAGTCAGCAAAAGCAGGTACCAAAAGTACTTCAATATTTGATCTGAATTCCACGCTACTGAAATTTCCTGAAAGCACTATGGTTGTTCCATTCTTTGAGACATTTTGTGATGGGGAATTGACTAGGAAATGAAAAGTTCAAGCACAATTTAGAATGAAGAAGAAAACAGAAAGAATTATCATCTCCTGGCTGGGGAGCAGGGAATTAAGTGATCATATTAGGGAAGCAGAGAAATCAATTCTGGAGACCAGCTGACTCAGGTAGCAAAGGAACTGTCAACTAGTTTTAGAGGCTGCAGAGCAAATCTCAGGGTCAGAGAGCCTATAACTCCCAAGTTTCACTGATGAAATCATGCTCCTCTATGAACTGCCTCATGCCCCGCACTCACAATATTTAGAACACTTCTCCTACTCTTATGGCCAGTACTGCCCACCCTTCAAGTGCCAATTCAAATCTCATGTCCCAAATGAAGCTTCCTCTGATCCCCAATGAAATGTCACCTCTCCCTGTTTTGAACTACTTAGCTGGCATTTCGTGTAAGGTGCTCACCACTGCCTACCCTGTATTTTACATTTGTGATGGACATCTTAGCTCCCCTACTCATGCAGGTGCTCCCAAACACAGTACAGGAATCTAATTCAGCTTTCTGCTGCTCTTCGTATGTACAGGGCGCTTTGTACGTAATAAATAGCTTTTTAGTAGGTACTGACAAAATACCTACTGAATGAATAAATAGATGGACGCATCAACCAATGTACAAGTACTTCAGAGCAACAGGAAATTGAGGAGCCAATAATCTGAAGTCAAATAAGGCAGAAGCTCCCCTCTGTAGGAGGTTAAACGTCTTACGTGACTTAAAGCTCAGCCAATTTTCCTGGCTTTATGTTTTCGCCCGCTGTATTTCTGCTTTGAGCTACTTATTACGAATGTAATTTTTTTTTTTAAACCTGGTAGCTGTGTTATTCCAGGGCCCCCATTAGAATTTTAAGTTCTCTGAGTGCGAGTCGCATCCTTCCTGCTCGCTCCTGGATCTTCAGACCCAGCTCAGCACCTTCACATAGCAAGTGCTCAACCAACACTTGTTGAATAACCCTCAAAATCATTTTACATAATGCACTTGAGGAAAAACTAAAAGGTCTAATGGTTCCTTAAAATGTCCCTAATAGAGAAGCCACAAAAATGAAATACAGATGAATGTCAACACCGAAAACTCCTAGCGATTTCATCTTCTAGTTTTCAAGTTAGAGTAATCTTTACAATTCAATTAAAAAGCAGCATTTGGACTTTTGACTAAATAGAATTCAAACACTAAAAACAAATTCATCTTCCAGGTTGCGTGAGGACTCAGAGCTCACACAACATACTGGCCATAGCTCAGTTTCTTGAACTATCATTTTCCTTAAAGGAAAAGATCAGCCCCCAAGTCCTGTGCTGTGGTTCTTTTCTTTCACATTGATTGTGTTATTACAACTATCTACAGAGGAGGTTAGTAAAGCAGTCATTTCTGACAAATTGATTATTGAACCCAGTGAGACTAATATGTAAGGGTTATTAATTGTATGAAGTAATGCCAGTTTTTACTTGGTAACAATAACTGATCTCCAGAAGCCTGTTTCTTAGGTTATGGTCTGCCATGCAGCCACTAGGCATCAGACCCCAAATGTTCATGGAAAGGCAGGTTTCTGGTTAGCCCTAAAAACAAAACAGAACCAGAAATAATAATAATAATACCTTCAAATGTGTGTTTTCATTAGCCAAAAAAATTTATACAACTGTCTGAACAAAAAGTATAATATTTTCTACAAAATGGTGAACAGGGGTTAAGAGTCCAGACTTAAATAAATAAACAAAGATCACAACATGTACAAAGAGAGACCACAGGACGGTGAATCCCCAAGTACTCATCACCCAGTTTCAGCAAGTACCAACTCGTGGCCAGCCTTGGTTCCTCCACACCCTGCCCACTTTCCCCCGACCCACTGTGGATTATTGTGAAGTGAATCCTGGCTTCATATAATTTCCTTTACTATAACTATTTCAACACTTCAAAGGGCACAGACTTTGAGTCAGACAGACCAGGCGTCCAGTCCAGGCTCCGCCAACTCCTAGCGGGGTAACCCTGGGCAAGTAGAGTGAACTTCCTTGAGCTTGTCTTCTATCTGCAAAATGGAGACAGAAATCCCGACTTCTCAGGAAGACAGTGTGGATGAAATGAGGAACTGAGCCTAGCACTGGCACACAGAAAGGAGTCAACAGGGCGCTGCAGCTAGAATGCCTACTGTGCTAGCACGTTAAGGCAGGACTCTCTCTGACTCACTTCCAATAAGGCTCACAAAGGACAAAAGAGATATCGAGTGTTCCCATATAGTAACAAGACATGCTAAAACCCTCTGGGCTAAGCTTGTAGAGACACTAACCAAAAACTGATTTATGACCCCTTAGAACAATATTCACCTCTGGGAATTTAAGTGTAAAGAGGTCCAGAAAGTCTCTTCGGATAAGGTCGCTGGAGCGCTATGGGGTTTCTACCACCACTCAGGAGGAAGAGGAGAAGGTACTTTCCTACCACCTTAAACCCCCAAGAGAAAGGGGGTTTTGTGGGGGAACCCTGGAGAACGTAACCTACCTGGCCCGGAAGCTGTGGGGATATAAAGCCTGGTGTCTGACCCGAACCTGATCACAGGCCCCCAGGGAGAAGCATGAAGGAACAGCCCGCGGCCGAGTGGAGGGCAGCTCTGGAAGCAAGCAGTGCTCTGCAGCAGGGCAATGGGCCCCTCGCCACTGCTGGCTTCCCAACCTGACGCAGGCCCGAGCTGGGGAAGGCAAGATTTATTTTTTTAATCAAGTTCAAAGGAAACACTTTGAGTACTGAAATCAGACTCCTCTTATAATCTAAAGCAATAGAAAAAGTTACAGAATATCATACATTATAGGATATACGTGTGTGATGTGATATTTATAGGATACATATTCCATCCAGAAACAATCAAAGAAAGACTCCACAGAATGAGCTCAAAGGGGGGAACGGAGAGAAAAAATTAAGTTTTTCCCCTTTTACCCCTTGAAGTTTAGCCCTTTCGATCTAACAGTTACATTATATGTTCAACAGCGGCACAAGAGTATAAAAGAAGAGTAAAGAATCCCTTTGGAAAGCTGAATGAAACGTAGACAGGAGTACTAACAGTAAGTTGTATAAACAATGTATAATCAAATACTAAACTATGTCACTTCTAAAGAGAATAAAATTTCTTAAAACATATTAGAAAAGCTGCTCTCTTTTGATTCCTTTTGTTCATTTATTTTTCAGTGAGTAACAGCACCTAAGTGATGCCATGAAGGATTCTTCCCACCCTTCCCCAAAGAATGGAACAAGGAGGAGGAAGTGAAAATTGCTAAAGAGACAGGAACAGATAGAAAAAATGGGGATGATCATGTGCCCCAAGAATATCAATTCAGGGAGAGCAATTCCACATGCAAGGCCCTATGTTAAGCACTAAAATAACACTCACAGGGACAAAGTAGGTTTTCTGGCCTTGCAGGAATTTGAGCGAGACATACGGTAACAGTGAGAGATGAATGTACAGTCTTCCGGGGTGGGGAAGGTACAGCAGAGAGAATGTAAAATTGAAAATAGCCAAAGGCCCAGTGAAGAATCTTTGTAAAGGCCTCTGTGAAGTCACGTAAAGCAAATTCATGGCTGTTTAAAAACCTAGCTCTCAGTCAATCTTCTGTGGATTCTGACACCAGCCTTCCTTCATTGGTTCTGGAAGCGTGTTTCACTTGAGGTTGGTATTTCTTCTGCGGCAAGACTTATTTATTACTTTCAACTATGGAAGCACTATACTGACCTTTATAATAAAAGTGTGATCACTCTTTTGAATTATAAGTAGGCACGAATTCATTCTTGGAAAACATTAAATGCCAAACCAGAGCTACCTGCACTTAAATTATAAGGTGTCTAAACAACTGAGACTCTTCCATGGCATTAAAGGCTTCCCGGTGTCACCCACCTGTATGAACAAAGGTTTCAATCCTCATCCAGAACTTGCCATCCCCTTAGCTTATGGTGTGAACTCTAGACAATCCAGCTCTCTGTTTCAGCACTAACGAGCCACAACCTAAATTAGCCACAGAACATACTGTGCATGATTTATAGAGGGTTGGTATTCATTTTCAGCGCGCTACCTCAGGTTTTCTGTTGCTATTACAACACAGCTGATAAGCCTATTTTTTGTCAGATAGATAATGATTTCAACCTACTAAAACTCTGAGTAATTGACTACAGTGTAAGTCAAGGCAATCAAATTTATTTTTGGTTATGAATCACAGAACTGCTTACTTTTCAAATAAAAATGCAGAGAACTAGATTATTTCCCAGAATGAAAAGTAACAAGTAAGAGGGTGTGTGTGCACACGTGTGTGTGCACGCACATGCACATGGGGGTTTTGCCAGTTTTCCATCTCGAAGCCACGATATAACAAGATAATCACCAACTGCATTCTCACTGTTTAAATCTATGAATAATGCGCAGATAATCTAGCATGACTTAAACAAGAAATTAACTGTGATGTAACTCAAGTTCAACAATCAGTCATTTACAGTAGATTAATTTTTCAAGGTAATTTTTGCAGTTCAAAAAATATCCTGGACAGAAGGCAAGAAGAAAGAACATGCAAAAAACAAAAAAACCAAAAAAAACAAAGCAGTTTGTTTCCCACTGTTAAAGAAGACAGAGTCCTCAAAGGTAGTAGCTCTGCTGTCCTATAATCAACAATCCTTTAAAATAAAATACGGCCAGTCTGAACCAACAGGATTAATAAAAAAGTATCTTCCATTTAACTATGATTCACTTTTACAATTATTATCTACTTTGAAAGAATCTACTTCAAACATGACTTTTTCCCCCAGAGCAAGAAGACTATAGGTTACACAGAAGTCAAAGAAAAACCGAGATAAACCTCGAGGAGGGACAAAACATTAGAGATGTGATTCTTCCCGTTAAGCCAATGAAGTCACCTAGATATAAAGGAAAGAACAACTTCCTTTCTTTCTCCTTCTTATCCTCAAGTCTGAAAACTAAACCCCCAGAAGCATTTTTATCTAAGGACAAAGAAATAAGACTCTCGGAGGAAAAATACAAGAAACGACCATAAAGTACAGCAAGTGACTTTTGAATAAATGTGCCAGAATTAAGACATGCAAGTGGATGTCGCCCCTTCAAAGTCATCACCTTGGAAACTATATACTTAATCCAATGATGCTGTTATAGGCACTTCGGAATCTGTTTCAGAGCTTAGAATTTGCCACATCCTTAAAAATAGCAAATATCTGTCTTTTCGGGTTTGATATAGCAATAGTCAAAAGTCCTCGGAGTAGCTGTGCTTTCTTTGCAAAGCCTTTCCTGACCTCCCAAGTCCAGGTTCCATGCCCCCTCCTATGATCACTCTCCTTCCCCCAGCAGAGAACTTTTCACTCAGTGTTGGAATTGCTTACTTACTTACCATCCGTCACCCTGGCAAAACCATAAACTTCATAGGAGCAGGGAACTTATTTATTATTATACTCACAATCCTAGAATAATGCCTAGAAAATTATAGGCATCTGAATGACACAGAAATACTGCACGTTACAATCTACTATAACACAAGATGGTTTGGAAAACTGTCTCTATTTACCCCTCCTACTCCTCTCTGAAAAGAGTACCATACTTCTCTGTGTGATTATACACCTATATGGAGGGACTATTACTTTATACAATACCTGGGAGGAAAAGGGGTTGGATGGGATGATTTTCATTACTTCTTTTTGTATGGGAAAAAAAAAAAGCAAAAATCATGATTATAGCCTCACAGACTATAAAAGTGTTTAACTTTTCACTCTCAAATTTGCAAGCATAATAACATCTTACCTAGTTGCAACATCTTTATAGTGTCTCTGTAGGCTTGCATCACCAGCTTGAAATGGCGGTAAAGTGGATAGCACAAAACTCTTCTTCCAAAAGACACCAGGATTTCATGAACATTAGTCCAAGTCTGTGAAGTATCATTTAAATGAGTAATCGTTTCCATATTACACAAAACAAAAGCACACAATGAAATGTAAAACTATTCTCAATTAAAAACTAAGTTTGGATCAACATGAAGCCAAGTGGAAGACAAATACAAAGCCATGAAGTGAGACTCTTTCTGTAAACCTTACAATAAAATTTTTATCTCAGTCTTTGTAATTTCTCATACTTTATCAACGTATCACAAATGCTCCTTAGAAATCACATACGTAGGAGGAAAGTTTTAAAAAGTCTTTTAAGAATTACCAATATGAATGTAAAACACATGGCACTAACAAAATACAGATGCACATAAAAGACATTTCTAAATGATATATGTTTCATGTTTTTGTCTTTTAGGACCATTCGAGATAATGCAGATGAAAAATATAGAACTCTTTAGTGAAGTGTGTTCTCAGTTCCCCCTTCCCCCTCTTTTGATTTTTTGTTTTTTTTGGGGTTTTTTGCTTTAGGCATGAGTAATACATGGTATTTACTTCAGTAATTTGCTTTCACTTTTCAAAGAGAAAACTACTCATTTCTGGAAAAAAGGCTTTATCCTGAATGGTAATGGTTAATGGTAATGATACCATTAACAATGCAAAACTTACCAAAAACACTAAACAAAGGCAATTTTCTACAAAATTGTTTTTTAATTCGGTTTTGATTAAAAATGCATTAAAAATGTAACCCACATACAAAAATTAAAATATAAAATTAAAAGTAAGGGAGTATACATCACTTCCATGTATCTTCATCCTTAACAAATGAGTGAGCTGATTATGAATACTGAGTACCCAACAGAGGATACTTTATATCTAAAAAGGAATGATGAATTTCTAAAATATTCTGGCAAAAAACTAAACATTTATAAAGTCTGACAGAGCTAGTTACATGCCTGGCAATTCTAAGTTATCTCAAAAACAATAAAAATGTCAAAATAAAATCATAAATAGGTGGATCTCTTCATGCAGACTTTTATAACTAAACTATGAAATTATCTAGTCCCCAACTACTTTGTTTTCAATATTGGAATAATCAATGCAATTATTACGAAAGCCAGCTTCTCCATTATATGCTGATTATGGAAATATGTAGAACTCAAGGGAAGTCTGGAGAACAGCACTTCTCCATCTGAAACGTGCATATGAACTCCTGGAGATCTTGCTAAAGATTCTAACTCAGAGGGTCTGGAATGGGATCCTGACTCTCCATCAAGCTCCCAGCAGAGGACACTGGTCAAGCTGTTGGTTCATGGACATTCACGAATAGCAAGATTCTTTGCTAAAGTGCTTCAGTTCCTGTTTACATGTTATCTATTATTTGAATAAAGTGATGCCATGAAACAACTTTGATTTTCCAACTTAAAATGTACACTGTCTAGGATTCAAACTGGAAAAAAAACAGAAACAAAACTAGTTGCCTTAATAGATGATGCAATGATCAACTGTTTAAATAAACACTGTTTTAAAGCTTCTGCTTTGATGGACAACAGTGTGTTCAAAACTAGTAAATTTATTTTATTTTTTAAAATATTTATTTATTTATTTAGGCTGCACCGGGTCTTAGTTGCAGCATGCAGACTCTTAGCTGTGGCACGCGGACTTCGTAGTTGCGGCATACGAACTCTTACTTGTGGCATGCATGCAGGATCTAGTTCCCCGACCAGGGATTGAACCCGGGCCCCCTGCATTGGGAGCGCGGAGTCTTACCCACTGGACCACCAGGGAAGTCCCAAAACTAGTAAATTTAAAGATAATATTCTTTGCTATATTTGGTGAGCTCTACACAACTATTTTCTACAAAACAGATATAAAAGCAATTATTACTCTATTGTAAGAGTTACCAGATCTAAACATACTAACTGTAGGACCCAGGATAAGTTATTTAAGCTATATGATCTGTTTCCTCATCTGTAAAATAATTCTATCTCACACACTTCAGTAGAAAGGAATAGGTGAAGTAATATACACAAAAGCCTTATTAGCACAGCTTCTGGTGGTAAGTGACACTTAATAGTAGTATCACCTAGGCTTTCTGCCCATCTTTGAGCTCTGAGCCCCAATATATGCCGACTTACATACATGCCTCAAACTCAACCTAACATCTTCCTGCAACGGACAGTATACCCATTCCTTCTCCAAACTTCCAAGATACCCTACAGCTGGCCTTATTAGTGTACTATGATTAAAGTAAAAGTAATAAATAAAATCAGTTTTATTAAAAAGATGGAAAAAAACTTTGTACAATAAAGCTATCACTTTTAAAAAGTTAAGGAATTGCTTGAATTACCCCAAATGAGCTAATAACAACAAAAAAATAACTCTGAACAAACAAAATCTAAACAACTGCAACTGACAATCATACCTCAAACCAGCAGAGTGTTGGACTCAGTTTTCTGATATTCCACGCGGATTCAACCTTTATTTGTTTTGAAGAAAAGGATAGTGTCACATTAGAGGTAAGGTCATTCAAAACTAAAGCAAATAGATCCACTTACTCAACTAGTATATAAATAGTATTGACATATGTAAAACCTAAGAAGCATCTATGACTGCAGGAAAATAATGGCTTTACTGATGTCAAGGAGATCAAAGGCAAGTTTCGGTCTACTTTCCTTGGAAATTTATAAAGGAAAGCTGTTGCACTGGTAAGAGCACCAGAACACAAGAACACAAAAGCAAGGACTTTGAAACTAAAGCAAAGCAATGCGTGCTCACTTTCCGTCCTTCTCAACTAGGTTACCTGCCTCCCAAATATGCTATAAATAATCTACCAAAAGACTCAAAGATAATGTTGAAGTGCTCTTTCTGGCACTTAGATAGCTGCTCAAGAATTTGGCCTTTCAGAGAATGCCTGTGAGAATAAGTGCATTCTAGAGAAGATTCTGAAGTTGCAAGACTTCATGATTTCAAATATGTGAATCCAGGAATCAAATCAAAAATGCGAAGTTACATCGAGCATAACTAAACACTCTCACTCATCTTCTCAAGCAGTATGAAGCACTTTTTTGTCAACGAAAACATTTTCGCTGATGATGGTATTCTAAAAAGATGAGCGGAAACAAAACCCATTTTCAGTTATAGTATGCCCTTGTTACGCTCATTAATATTCATTTTGGAAACAAATCCAAATCTCAAAAGTCACCTTTGAAATTTTCAGAATCCCAGCAGCAAAAGGTTTGGCCCATATCAAATCCTTATCCTAACACTATGCTCATGCTATGATGGTGAGTGAGAAAAGCAGGTTAAATAATAGTATATACATTATAACCCAATGTAAATACACATACACAACGAAAGAAGCCTAGAAGAGAAACATCACCTTGTTAAGTGTGGCTACCTCCGATGGCTGAGATGACAGGAAATCTTAATTATTTTCTTCCTATGTGTATTTTTCTTTACAATGATATGAATTATTTGTGTAATTTAAAAAGAGGGAGGGGGAGGGGCATGATGGGGTAGGAGATTAACAGGTACAAACTACTATGTATAAAATAAATACAAAAAGATAGTGTACAGCACAGGGAAATATGGCCAATATTTTATAACTTTAAATGGAATAAAATGTATAAAAATACTGAATCACTATGTTGTAAACCTGAAACACTGTAAATCAACTTTTACTCCAACTGAAAAAATTTTTAAATAAAATAAATAAATGAAAAACAGGGAAGCATATGCACAGCTCAAAAATAATCCCTTGAGCAAAGACTACTATACACAGATGCAGGGACACATTAACTGGAAAGTTTTTTTGTTTTGTTTTGTTTTGTTTTCCAGCCTTGTTTTAAATATATGCCATCAGTGACATAGGTGAGAAAGAAGTTTAGCTCTTCATTTACAAAATCAAGTGTGGTTTAAGAAGAGATACAGTACAGTCTATATTTTTAAAAAAAGATCATTTAAGAAACAACATACTTTACAAAAGGATTTACTTTTACAATAGGATTTCACCGAATACCAAAAAGATACAATCCAGGTTTTTAAAATCTGATTTATATACAATTTTTCAGAAGTACACACACTATTTAAATTGAGGGCTTCCTTGGTGGCGCAGTAGTTGAGAGTCCGCCTGTCGATGCAGGGGACGCGGGTCCGGGAAGATCCCACATGCCGCGGAGCGGCTGGGCCCGTGAGCCATGGCCGCCAAGCCTGTGTGTCCGGAGCCTGTGCTCCGCAACGGGAGAGGCCACAATAGTGAGAGGCCCACGTACCGCAAAAAAAAAAAAAAAAATTGAGGAACACCTGCAGATAAACGCTTCACATTCCTTTCTTTATAAAATACTATACCTTATGTCTGTTAATGGACAGGTCGGAGAAAGACTAGAAATGGTTATAGTAAAGTTTACCCCTTGCCAATGTCAAGTGTCATGTAGCAACAGCCCTCTCATTTGGTCAGTTCATCTCCTAAAAGAGATGAGAGCTCAGGATATCCTTTTTCTCTACCCTCAGCTTTACTTCCATACTCTGCTATTTGGCAGAGACTAAAGCCAAGAGAGAAGAAAAAAATAGACCAAATAAAAACATTATTGGTACCCATCACCAACACACCTGTGCACCTCCGCCCAGAGCGTCACTAAGTAACTAATCACGACTGGTCTCACTCATGACATTAATGCAGTTTACTCCATACAACAGTCTATGCCAACCTGCACAGACACACATGCACTTACATTCTTCTCTCCTTCGGTGACACGAGTTTCATAGCAATATGCCAGAAGGATATCAATCAAACTGTAGTACACTTGACGACAGGCTCTCTTGTCCAGCAGGTAAGATTTATTGACAAATTTCCGCAGCTGATATTTCTCTTCTTCAGAAAAACACACTAGAATAAAATGCATTTAAAAATTAGTTCCATTACGTGCTGCAAAACCCCCATTGCAGAAGATTCGTCAAAATTATAACTTGGATTACAGAAGCTAAAATAAAAAGTTATTTAACTCTGGACATAGAAACAACTTTTTAACTAGACGTCACAGTTTTATTAAGACCTATGTATTTGCTTAAATCCTAGTAGAGCTAAAAAAAACAGAAAAAAATGTCTAAACAATATCTATTCCTTATTTCCAGACCCCCCCCCAGCCCCTGATCTTTTCCCGCTACACTGTTCTGTACTCAAGGCAGCTAAATGACAGTTATTGACTTTAAGATAATTACATTTTGACAACGGAAAACATATAAAAGCTAAATGAAACACTCTGTAAATATTCATTATCTACTGTGAAAGTTCTATACAAAGAAACGGAAATATTCCCATGTATTAGTCAATTTTAAGGGCATCGTATTTTTTAAATATTAGTTACACAGAGAAACAAAGTTTTACATAAATATGCAAATGTGACCATACCACACATATCAGACTTGTGGGAAGAGGAAGTTTCCTTTTCTCCTTTTGCTTGGCACCCTGTTTCCATCCTTAACAACTGCCTCCCCCATGTTAAAAATATCTAGTATATATCACTTCATATTTTTCTTTACAACCAGACACAAAAATGTGTATACAAGCGAGTTGATACTGTCCCCCCCACCCAGAGAATTAGATTTTTTTTTTCCATCTAGCCCATCTCACTCAACAATACCTCTAGGAAATCCCCCCAAGTCACTTGGTACTTAGCTAATTTTGTAAAGGAGTAGAATACTCCATGGTGTAGCATGCTCTATCCAACCACTCCCCCTACTGATGGGCATTCACTCTGCTTCCAGCTTTATGTCACTGCTAATAATGCTGCAATAAATGTTATATCATATGTCACTGGATACTGGAGGCTTTAGATTTACTGGGTCAAAAAGTTTATCTGTTTTTAAGAGATACTTTATTTAAGGGCTACAACTCTCCTTTCTAATGGTCATGGATAAGTTCCCTTTCCTACACATATCTCTTGCCCACTCCCAGCAATAAATGCTTTTTTAAAACTCATTTCCAGGGACTTCCCTGGTGGTCCGGTGGTTAAGAATCCGCCTTCCAATGCAGGGGACGCGGGTTCGATCCCTGGTCGGGGAACTAAGATCCCACATGTCACATGGCAACTAAGCTCGTGGGCCACAACTACTGAGCTCACGCGCCTCAACCAGAGAGCCTGCGTGCTGCAAACTACCGAGCCCATGTGCTCTGGAGCCCGCGCGCCACAGCTAGAGAGAAGCCCATGTGCTGCAACGAAGAGACCACACGCCGCAACGAAAGATCCCACATGCCTCAATGAAGATCCTGCATGCCGCAACTAAGACCTGACACAGCCAAATAAATAAAAATCAAAAGAAATTTAAAAAATCAAAATCATTTCCAGTTTAATGGATGCGAAGTGACTGTGGTAAGAAAAATTGTAAAATGACCCCCAATGAGTCACATCATTTGGGTGTGGGCAGGACCTGCAACTTGCTTCTATTTAAAAAAATATGCCAACGGTGTTATAATTATTATGATTATGTTCCATTATCAGCAGACTGGAGCCAGAGACTCGCCTGCTGATTTTAAAGGACTAAGATGCCATGTTGTGAGGGGGCCACGTGGCAGGGAGCTGTGGGTTCCTCTAAGATATGAGAGTGACCCCGGCTGAAAGCCAGCAAGAACATGGAGGGTCTCAGTTCTACAGCCGCAGGAATCAAATTCTGCCCACCATCATGTGAGCCTGGAAAAGGACCCTGAACTCCAGAAAGGATCATGGTTGCCAACACCTATTTTAAAAAAAAAGAAAAAGAAAAGATGGCCACAGTTGTTTATATCCTTCCAAGACCCTGAGCAGAGGACCCAGCTAAGCCATGCCTGACTCCTGACACGTGGAAACTGACTCAGATTAGAACTGTGTTTCTGTTTTGTGGTAACGTGTCATGCAGCAGGAGGAAACTAATACAGTGACATATCATTGTTACTTCAGTTAGTATTTCTCTAACTGCTAAACTTTGAACATTATTTCACAGGTTTGTTGGCAATTTGGATTTGCTCTCTTGTAAATTACCCCTGAGAATATGTCTCGCCCAGTTTTTTCTGGATGGCTTGTCAAATATTTAAGAACTCGGCTATTATGGACATCAACCCCAGTCATCTCTCCAAATCTACGGCATCTCTACTGACTTTGCTTAGGGGATCTTCTGCCATTGAATTATTTATGTTTGTGTGTAGTCCAGTATATCTATCTTTTTTTCTTCACCAGACTATGAATTTATAGCCTTTGATAAGGTTTCCCCAATCCCTGAAATTGTACATGGAGTCTCTCAGCTTTTCTTTAAGATTTACTTGTTTTCTCTTTTAAATTTAAGTCTTTAATATGAAATTGAGTTATTTGTAGGGAGGTGGATGGACCTAGAGTCTGTCATACAGACTGAAAAGTAAGTCAGAAAGAGAAAAACAAATACTGTATGCTAACGCATATATATGGAATCTAAAAAAAAAAATGGTACTGATGAACCTAGTTGCAGGGCAGGAATAAAGACGTAGACATACAGAATGGACTTGAGGACAAAGGGTGGGAGGGGGAAGCTGGGCGAAGTGAGAGTAGCATCGACATATATACACTACCGAATGTAAAACAGATAGCTAGTGGGAAGCAGCCGCATAGCACAGGGAGATCAGCTCGGTGCTTTGGATGATCTAGAGGGGTGGGATAGGGAGGGTGGGAGGGAGGCTCAAGAGGGAGGGGATATCGGGACATGAATATGCATAGGGCTGATTCACTTTGGTGTACAACAGAAACTAACAGAGTATTGTGAAGCAATTATACTCCAATAAAGATCTATTAAAAAATACATCAATAAAATTAAAAAAATTTAAGTCTTTAATCCATCTGAAAGCTATTTTTTCAAGTTTTAAGATTTTCGTTAATTCCAGATGAAGAGTTAATTGTGCCAGCAGTCTGTTCACTAATCCATCTTTTCCACTGTATTGAACCACCGATTTTATCAAATAAATCTGCTGCTTTTCTTGCTAAAAACTACTTCCAAGCACTTTCGGGTTTTGTCACCTGCAAATATAATATTTTTCCCCATTCCCAATAAATTACTGACAGAAGAGTGAGAAGCTATTTCTTTTTATGTATCAGTCACCTTACCAAATGTTGGCTACCCGGACCAAAAAACTAAGATATTTAATAAAAGCTAATGATTTAAAAAACACCTTTATGTCTACATTGGGAAGGCAAGCAAGTCTAAGACTGTAGTTCCTTCCAAGTTGCCTTTAATGTCTACAATTTAGGTAAGCTATCATAAAATATATATCTTCTCAAGTTAAGAAAACATGAGCATTATCGTTCCTCATTATTATACATAGAAAGTAAAATACGTCTTGTCTTAGAGCAAGACTTACAGAGAGAGTAACAGCTAATCACATAGACGTGCTGAGTTCCTAGTTAAAGTAAAGAGTAAAACACAGCCTACTAGTTCCTTAGAACAATTTTTAAAGAAACTTAAGCATCTAGATATATTGCTACCTCTAAATCAGAGCGTTATCGATCTCTTCCCTTGCAAAGTAATCCTTAATTTTCCTTCCATGTCCTATCAGACAACCACTTTCAAATTCACTTTAAAAGCTGTCCAACCCAGTCAAGAGGGGCATTCAGCTTCTAGTGCCAGTGCATATCAAAGTAATGTTAAAATAACTTTGAAGCCTTTTTCTCCAGGTTTTAGAACTGTCCATTATATGCAGGTCAGGACAGGCTAAACTGTTGTATCAGACAGACCCAAAATACGGTGGTTTCAGTAAGACAGAAGTTTTTCTCTCATGCTGCTAATCGGAGTGAACGATCCAGGATGGGTGGGCATCAGAGCCTCCACCATATGACTTCCATTTATGGTCCAAGATGCTGCTCCAGGTGCCAAAATTTTCCAACCAATGGGAAGGCAGAAGAGGAGGACAAACACCTCCTTTCTAAAGACTTGATCCAGAAAGTACACACAGCACTGCCACTCACTTCCCATCATCGAAGACTTAGTCTCATGACCACACCCAGGGGCAAGGAAGGAAAGAAACTCGGTCGCTAGCCAAGTGGGCGTGAGCCCAGCTCTAACTCAAGAAGCCTCTTTTTAGAAGGGTTAATAAAAGACACGTGTCTCTGACACCTTCTCAGAGACCAAAAATTATTAAACTGCCTTTTTTAATATTCCCAGAGCACTCTCTTGATACCTAGTCAAGTCCCAGTCCCTTTCTGTCTCTGCTCAACAAAAGACTGCCCTTCTGTTCATCACAACTGGGCAAAAGCCAGAAGGAAAAGAATATGACTGATTACTCCCACATAATGGTCCCTTTTCACCTATCGTTTTCCAAACTCACTTCTGTACTCTCTTAGGAGCCTTAAGTTTAACATGGTTTCTTTTTGCTGTAAGGCTTCCTTCCAGCACTTTTTAGCAGCCTGTCCTCTGGGGGAAAAAAATCTTAAATACACTTACTTGATATTACGAGAAGCAATATTCCTTTACTCACTAAAATATATTTAGTGCCAAAAAAACAACAACAAGGTTTTGACATAAAATATGTATTTTTTCCAAGCATGTTAAAAACCTTATGATTAAAAAAAAGTTTTAAATGTATTTATACAAGCATTGCTTACATAAACAACAAATAACTATGCGAATGTATTTATTTAATTTGCTGGCCAGCAATATAAAGAAATGTGTATATTTTTAAACTTAATGCAGGCGAGTGTCAAATGAAGCATTCTTTAACGACTGACATTCAAAAAAGAAATTCATGTGACAGATCAACTGGGTGTTTAGTGTTCCATTACGGGGCTCGTACGAAGATTTCTCAATTTAAAGAGAATCTCTCGGTTCACTTAAAGTGGTCTGATGTAAGGAACCTGTAAGGAGGAACATTTCTTCACTACATGAAGAACGTATTATCTCACAAAGTATTTGAAGACCCCTAGAAGGGCTGAGACAGTATTCCTTCCCTTAGGTACAGTTTTGGAGACGTTCATTAGTTTAGCTAATAGCAAAGTGCCAGGTGTCCGTGACCACAGTATCTCACTAGAGGGAAAGCCTTTAGATCCTAGTTGGTTAATTAAGACTTCTGCTTCCATGGAAGTCTGAATCACAAGGTAAGCGTGCCCAGAACCGCTGAACGACACATCAACTCATCCACATGTTTACTCCTTACTCTTTGGTCATCACACCTGTATGTGCTCAGTGATCTGTAAAGGATGACCTGGGAACTGCGTGTTCTGATGTTACATGACCCACAAGTTAAGTGCTTCCACATATAACGGGTCACTTCCCACAACCGTACACACAAGGAAGGCCGACTTGAATGTACTCTTCTGAATTCCTGAATGCTGGGTGCCCCTAACTTTCCTTTAAAACACCACCACTGGGACTTCCCTGGTGATTCAGTGGTTAAGAATCCGCCTGCCAACGTAGGGGACGTGGGTTCGATCCCTGGTCTGGGAAGGTCCCACATGCCACGGAGCAACTAAGTCCACACGCCTAGAGCCTGGGCTCCACAACAAGAGAAACCACCGCAATAAGAAGCCCGTGCACCACAACGAAGAGTACCCCCACTCGCCGCAACTAGAGAAAGCCCGCGTGCAGCAACGAAGACTCAACGCAGCCAAAAAAAATAAATAAAATTTAAAAATATATATATAAATAAAATTAAATTTTTAAAAATGAAACACCACCACCTTTTTCTGAGTGGTTTTGAGTTCCATTTTGGCCTAAGTACTTCATTAATAATACACAGAAGTATTTAAATTCTGAAATTCAAAGAAACCAGAGATCATAAATAACAATAACAACAGCCTGGGAAATCACTAGAGAAACCAAAAGTCTGAGCTCCCCCAGGCCTTTTTTTTAGAGCTGTAAATAATATCACCCAAAGGGGATCTTGGGGAGGTTTGCACACAATCAGGTCTAACCAAGCAGCAACGCTAGAAATAAGTACAGACACGGTGCCAGCAATACCTGGATGATTTGCCACCACAAGTAACATTTGTCAAGCATTCGTATGACTTAGCTACACGACAGAGCAACTTTGCTATATATTGACAGTTCACAACATTTCGGTCAATTATACTTCTACACATAATCTACAGTCAAAGAAAAGCCAGCTTAAAGCTCAGTTCATTTGGGGAAGAAACTGGCGCCCTAACACTGAAGCAAAGGGCCCAGGACCAACTCCCAACATGAAATACCCCATCAAAACATTTGAGGACTATCCGGGGGCTCCCATCAAAGTGGAAAGTGACCTTGTCACTTCACTTCGAACATCACCTCGTTTGTTACTTTTAAATCTTCTCTTCTGCCTAATTCCCCTCCCAAACATCCCTGTCTTCCACGGGTCAACAAATAAATCAACCATGATCTGGCTCCTCTCAGAGGAATGCAAATGCATCACATTGTCCACTTTCTGGAAACAGATCAAGGGAATCAGAAGAAAATGTGCTCATTCAAACCCTTGGTCCACATGGGCAGCTCCACAGTGCTGCAGCTTTCAGGGCTGATGCTGACAGCTCTGCAAACACTGGTGCCAAACAGGATGTCCCTGGTAGGAAGTTCATTGACTATAAATGTTATGTGGTGTCATAACAAGCAATCGTGTGCCAAGATTCCTGGGCTGAGATTAACCACTGAGAGACAACATGGGAAATGCGGGAAGTCCATCCTCGTGAAACCAGAGCTCAGTGCGAGTACAGCATTTAACACTTCCATTTACAAGCCTTTGGGGAGGAAGATCCGGATCATTACAAAACTGAAGATGGCAATGAAAGTCTCCGTGTTGTAACTCAGGGCGATGATGAAAATGACAAGAGCCATAACCTCGTCTTTGGCAAGGCAAAGGCGGGGGGCAAAGTTCACCACCTAAGGCTTATCTGCAAATCGAGACAAACCAGCTTAATAGTTTATGAGGAGGAATCAAAGGTGCACCCCTCACCTGCACCATTATATATGCCTGGCAACGTGCCACTGCAGGGACAGAGAGGAAGGCCTGGGAGGCAAAGAAGAAAAAAGAGGAAGAGGAGGCAGGGGAAAACTACAGCAGCATCACGCTGCTTGAGTGAGCTGAGAACTTTAAGGTTTATTTTTTGGTTTATTTCTTTTTTCTCCTATTTGAGCCTGGCTCGACACACTTCAATTCACGCCTCCAATTCTGGGTGTCTCAAATATTTGAACAAGAAAAAGAAACTGAAAGAGGAATCATGTTAAAGAAGTTCCCCTTAAAGCTGTGTAAATGTATAAAAATTATGATTTCAAAAGGAAGCCAGGTAATTCCTGGCTCTCCTGCCACTGATTTACTCTATGATGACAATTTCCAACACTTACAGTATGCTAAGGATTTTAAGTACATTGTCTAGTTCAATCCTCATGACAAGTCTATGAGGTAGGTACAGGATTTCCACAGCAACCCAGAGAAGTTGCAAAGTCACACAGCCAGCCTGTGGAGGAGCAAGGCATTAAACCCAGAAACCCGCATTTCCTTCTATGCATAACCTGATACTTGGCACATTTACAAGAGGTACTTTCTGTACAACACTGAATTCAAGTTGTTCTACCTTTATCACATGCCCTTGCTGTTTTTAAAGGCGATTCTTAGAATGAACCACCGTAACAGCTAGCAGAATATGAGTGTGCCTGAAGCACCAGTATGGATATATGCCACAGGTCAGATAAAGATAAAGGGTCAGGAAGGCCAATGGTTAAAGGCACCGACTGGCTTAACCTTCTGTTAAAATTACACATAGAGAACTAACTCAAAGCACGGCTGACACAGAAAACAGGACCTAGAACAAGCTGCAACGGATCAAAGCAGAGCAAGTTAAAATTCAAATCAAAGGTAATGCCGTCTCTCGATTTTTAGGGCAACTAGCGCACCCTTGTGGACAGAAAACTTAACTACACAACCACCAATTCCTCCCCAGACCACTTCAGTAAAATACTGAACCCAAACTGGGGAAAATGATTCACTAGAGAGCACTGATGATTTAAGTTTGAGCAAACTTTCTGAGCAGATCCACATGGCACATACAGTTAACTATCTAAATTGTGTTAGCAATCTTGTACCTGAAAATTCGCCTACATGATATGGGAGGTCTCTGAAAGATTCTTAAACTCAAATCAAATATAAAACCAAGGCTTTGTTGAAAACAATGTAAACAAGAGTCATTACTTATAAAAGAGTTTCCGTTGTGCAATATAGAGTCCATTCCAAAAAATTACAGTGGCAATTTTTCAACCTGGTAGAGATCACCTAAACTCTAATGAAACCTAACTACAAAAATATTTACTGCAATATTTATTTATTCTACAAATATTTACTGAGTACCTATTACATAACAGGTTCTTTCTAGGCTCTAGAAATAGAGCAAATAGCAGGATATTGCATTGCTATGCGGAGGATCAAAACATTGTGCTGCAACAGCTACTTCAGAATGAGTGGTCAAAAAAGACCACTGCAGAACCCTGTAAACAACCCGAATGCCCACCAGTGGTAAACAGACCACGTGGCCACTAATCACGACACAAATATACAACAGAACACTAGGCAGCCATTAAGAGCCTCAGGTAGGACTGTAAGTGCTGAAGAAAGAGGTACAATATACACTGCAAACTGGAGAAAGCAGTGAGAAGAGAGTGTATATGAGTCTATGTGTATACATTTCTTAAAGCAAATATTTAGATGTCAGGATATGCATTAAAAATACCCCAAATTGGGCTTCCCTGGTGGCGCAGTGGTTGAGCGTCCGCCTGCCGATGCAGGGCATGTGGGTTCGTGACCCGGTCCGGGAGGATCCCACATGCCGCAGAGTGGCTGGGCCCGTGAGCCATGGCCGCTGAGCCTGTGCGTCCGGAGCCTGTGCTCCGCGATGGGAGAGGCCACAACAGTGAGAGGCCCGCGTACCACAAAAAAAAAAACAAAAAACCCAAATTGTTTGTAGTGATTACTTTCAAGAAGAGGAATTTGGAGTGGGGAAATTCTATATTCCATTTAACGTATTTGCGTGTGTGTGTGTGTGTGTGTGTGTGTGTTTGTGTGTGTGTGTATTCCTTTCATTTAAACACTAAATTTTGCGGGGGGGGGGTTGTAAAATTGTTCATTCTCAAATACTGCATAGAATAGACTTTTAAAATTTTAATACATGTACTTTTTATTATATAATTTTCAAGTATACAGCATTAAAATTCAGCATTTGTATATACTACAAAGTGATTTGTATATACAGATACTGATTTGTATATACAAATTCAGCATTTGTATATACTACCACAACCACACCACAAGTCTAGGTGTAGTATTTTTAATCAGTGTAACAGAAAACACTGACCTACTAGAAACTGTTTTAATTCTAACTTACAGACTTAACACACCAACCTCCCACTCAGAGAAGGTGTTAATACAATGCCCATCTAAGAAATGACTCTGTGCATAACATTTAGCTTAATATTAAATATGGCACAGCAGTCTCTTGTGGCTCATAAAACCCCCCAGCTCAGCCTTCGCTGGTAAAAACTGGCTCACCTGCTCTCTGTAAGGTACGGAAGGGAAGATAATTAGTTCTGCTTCCACATGAAACCACATGTGAAAAAACTAGGAAGAACTTAACAAATTCATTCAACAGACAAAGGAATTGAAAACTGGGTCTCTTCTCACCATTTCTAATACTCAAATGCCCTTGCCACAGAGGAATGGTCAGATCTCTCAAGCAGATTATTCAACAGCTACAAATATTCTGTTAGTGTCCCTAAATTTGATAAAAATATAAAAATTTTTTTAAAAATTTAAAAGACCCCAATGATTCAAAAGTAAAACATATTCCAAAAGAATTTTCCAAGACAAGTAAGTGTAATTATTGAGTGGCATTTCCCAGTCTGGGATGAAGACCCATTTCCAAAATTAACAAATCAAAATAACATCTTCACTCTATGAGGCAATTATAATTGTGTGCTTAGGAAAGGCAGTAAACAAATGACCTAATTTTGAGTTTCTTACCTAACGCATCAAGATCTTCTTGTTCCTGACTCTTTCCCAAAGAAGCCATCATTTTTGAATACAGATCAATCCACCACGGATTATATTCCAAAACCTGTTTAACTGCCTCATCTTCAAAAAAGTCAGCTCTGGGGAAAAAAAAAATATGAAGGGGCTTGTTACACAGAGTTAGGCTGGTTTTCGCTTTTTAAAATTTTACCTTAACTCATCACATCTGCACCAGAAATACAGACTAAAAGTACATTTCAAGGAAAGACTGAGCACTGCTATTACTTTTGTTGTGGTTACTAATAGTCATAAGTAAAAAGTAAGCACTGGACTAAAGGGATATTTGACATCTGTGATCTCTTTAGACAGAAAGTACAGAGAAGACCAGTCTCCTTCTGAAGTCCCATGCCCTGTACCACAGCCATGTGGGATGAAGTGAATCTGAACACACAATGGACTGAAGCCTAGGGCTTGTGCGAGGTTTGCAAATATCACAGATTTTTGTAAGGTTATATAGTTAAAGGAAAGCATCTTTTAACTCCACCAACAAAAAATAAATAAACACATGAGAAGATTTAGGATACTACATATCCACAGATGTCATACACACACACACACACACACACACACACACACACACACACACCCCTTATTTTTTTTAGCACGTGCACTCATGTTTCCTTCCATGATGCAATCTATTTTATTTAGCTATGCTAATCTTAATAGTTCCTTAATTTAAAACTATTGCAAAAGATAAAAGCAACCTTTGTAGAGAACAGAAAATTAATTTTCCCACACTTTACTTTCTCAGTTTTAACTAGGAAAATAACTGCTACATTCAAAATATACTCTTGGAGGTCACTTATTCAGAAACTATACGGTCTTGCACTCAAAGTTGGAAACTGATATTCTTGGGAAAAGAATGACAAAAAGTATATAACTCATGGTGGAAAATTCATTTATATTTCAGGTAATTAGAACCTCAACACACTGGCTGTTTTGGTAAACTGGATTTCCTAGCTCACAGTTTTGTGACCTTAAATATTTTTTCTTTCAACCGAGATACTGAAAAATTTTTTTTCATTTATTTATTTTTGGCTGCGTTGGGTCTTCGTTGCTGCGCACAGGCTTTCTCTAGCTGTGGCGAGCAGGGGCTACTCTGTTGCAGTGCGTGGGCTTCTCATTGCAGTGGTTTCTCTTGCTGTGGAGCACAGGCTTTAGGCACGCGGGCTTCACTAGTTGTGGCACACGGGCTCAGTAGTTGTGGCTCGTGAGCTCTAGAGTGCAGGCTCAGCAGTTGTGGCGCACAGGCTTAGCTGCTCCGCAGCATGTGGGATCTTCCTGGACCAGGGCTCGAACCCATGTCCCCTGCATTGGCAGGTGTATTCTTAACCACTGTGCCACCAGGGAAGTCCCTGAAATATTTTTAAAATTAAAAGGATCACAGATAACTCACTGAGTTCTTTGGATGTGCCAAGCACTGCACTAAGTACTCTTCATCAATTATTTCCTTGAATCCTCACACCACCCCCACAGGCAAGGGGTGCTATTAATACTCCCCTTTTACATGAGTAGAAACTGAGGGCTGGAAAAATTGTATATCATGGTTAAGGTCAAAGAACCAGTAAGAAGTGTGGCCACAATTTGGATCCACTGAAGTCTCAGTCTGAAACCCAAGCTATTAACCAATACAAACATTCCATTTTTATGACTGAGGACATAAGGCACATATTGGACAAAACTGAACAGCAATTATCTTGAAACAGTAATTCTCAATATCAATTCCTGTCAGGATCAGGCTGCTGCCCAGGACACTGGCCTTGACAATTCGGTGGACTGCAGTGCCCTTTGCTAACTTGGGATGTTAGCAGACACGACTGGAGAGGGAATGGCTTCTGCTTTGGGATGGGCTGCTTGAGGTGTCCTTGCAGGACATACAAGCAAAGACCTGTCCAACAGGCGGTCAGACATGCAAATCTGATGCTCAAGAGAGACCACCTAGGAGTCCTGAGCGTTCAGACAGTTACTGAGGCCAGAGAAGAGGACAGAATGCCCAGGGAGAAAGAAGTGGCACAGTGAGAGGCAAGGGTGTCGAAAGCTGGGGTACCAAGGACATTTAAGTCAAGGGTAGAAGAAGAGCCCATCTGAAAAGACGCTGTTTTCTCCCCAGGAGAAAAATACTGGGGAAAATTGCTTCTGTAGCACAGTATCTCTGCCACCTTCATGCCCTGCCCCCCAAAAACTTTCAAAGTGTTTTGAGTAAAATCTCACTAATACAGTCCCTCATCTAAATTGGGATGGTTTATTCTTTATGATGCCCAAGATCTGAGGTCAACTGATGTTCTACTTTCCCGAATAAATTATTTTCAACTTTTTAAATGCCATTAATTCAACGAGCATTCACTGAGGGCCCTCTATATGCGGGGTCGGGCAGATGAAGATCAGTAAGACTCAGTCCCTGCCCTTCAGGGCACCACAGTTTAACGGGAACCACAGACACAAACCCAGAATGTTACAAAACCATGCAGTAAAAACAAGATGAGCTATAACACACGAGCAGCTCCTATGCCAACTTGGAAGGAAGGGTGCCAGGGGGTGACAACTGAGCCCAGCCTTAAAGGGTAAGTCAAAGTTTTTCAGGGAAAGCGGGATGGGGTGGGGAAATAGTCAGCAAAGGGAAACCAGGAGTAAAAAGTGTGTGAGAAGCGGTGTAGTACAGGCGGGGAGATGCAAACATTCGTCACCGCCACAGTATGAAATGTGGGCAGGGGGTGGCAAGAGAGATGCTACAGAGGCAGGTGGCGTCCAGATCACAGAGAACTTTCTATACATGCTAAGGAGTTAGGAGCTTATGCTGTAGGCAAAGGAGAACCCAGTAAGGGTTTAAGCAGATTTTCACTCTCAGTACGTAAGACATCCTGCTGGTAGTCTTATGGTTGATGGATCTGCAGAAGTGCAGGCTGGAATGAGAGATGCCAACTGGGTGTTAGGGGACAGCTGCAACAAGCCAGACACAGACCACAGACGAGGGCCAGGAAGAGACGGAGTGAAGGACAGAGCAAGGAGATAAACGGTACAATTTCAGGATTGATTGAAAGCGTGGGATAAGAATGAAGTCAAAGATGAACCCCAGGTATCTAACCTGGGTGACTGGGATGAAAAAAAGGGCTTTCCACCAAGCAGAAAATTCAGGAAGACTTTACAGGTAACATGATGAGTTCGATTTTGAATATGTTGAAACAAAGGAGTCAGTGAGATGCCCAGTGGCTCTGTAAACCCTTAACCTGGCTTTTCTTCATAGCACTTATCACAGTCCAAATACTATCCACTCCCCCACTAGAGTGCAAGCCGCATGAGGGCAGCTACCTCGTATTCACCACACTCTCCCTGCTGTCTACAACACTGCCTGGCACGGAAGTCATTCAAACAAATATTTGTTGAACAAATAAGTGCGTACGTGAAAGGATGAATAAGTGACATGTTTATCCCAGTGCTTTTTCCTAAGGTTGCTGTTTTGAATAAAGAGCCACCTTGGAAGCAGATGATCCTCTTCTCAGCCTTCTAATTACTACTTGTCATTTTGAGATTTCCTCAGTAAATCCAGAACCCTGATCAGTCTGTCATCTTCTTTAACACATGTGTAGCACTGTACATTACAATTTTACTTAACACCCCGGATTAGGAGGTACAAACTACTATGTATAAAATAAACAGGCTACAAAGATGTACTGTACAGCACAGGGAATATAACCAATATTTTTTAATAACTTTAAATGGAGTATAATCTATAACAATTTTGAATCACTATGTTGTACACCTGAAACAAATATAATATTGTAAATCAAATATATCTCAATAAAAAATAAACAAACAATAAAGAGGGCCTTCTCTTGTTCCAAAAAAAAAGGCACCCCAAATGCTATACGATCATTTTTGTCCCTTTTCTTATCTCATAGATATTTTGAATGTTGACTAAATTCTTTTACTTTCTCCCAAAGAAGGAAATAAATGAGATTTTATGAACTGGTTGAAGTAAAAAATATGCCAACAATTAAAAAACACTTTGCCTGGGAAGGAAAAGAAAACACCACTCTCAGCAAGAGAAATATGAAAACTTAGCTATAATAAGCAAAAGGGAAAGGACTATGAAGGAATGTTTCAAGATGCCTTCAACATATTTTACTGTAAAAATACTACTCAAAAGGAATTATAAATGGCAAGAAATGGATAGTAAAAAAAAAATAATTGTTTATGGATCATCTATATGCCCAGCATTCTGCTGGGCTGCAAAACATAGGGGGCAAAAAAAAAATCACACACTGGTACCCATACTTTACAAGAGAGGATTTTAAAAACAATAATAATCTGAAGTCATTTATATGTGCCTTTGAAACGTGTACATTTTTGTATATAGTCAATTTACCTTTCCGCTTTAGGATGAAATTAAAATTAGTTTTCCTTAAGCTCCTAAAAACTCCGACAACATGAAGAGACATCATGACTTGTGAGGACAAGTCAAACAACTTGAAAATGTCATATATTATGCTAACGTAATATATTTTATATTATGTATTACACTGGCATGTACATGCATTACGTATTACCCATTTACGTATATGGATATAAATGTCCAATACAATGCATGCAATGTACTGTCTGCATGGTAGATAAGAATTTACAATAAACTTTTTCTTCCACTGTACTAACCATTAAGAACAACAAAAAAAGCACTGAGCTAAAAAAATGTAACTGAAAATTTAAAAGAATTTTGCTTGCACTTCATTTAATATAATGCATTTGGGTGAGTCAGTCAGCTAATATAAATAATGAGTAACGCAAAAATGACAATTTGCCGAAGTCTTATTCCTACCAGAAAAGTCACAAAGAACCTTTACCTCCTGACACCCACTCTCCAACTTGCCTGTGACTAAACTTAAGTCACTCGTGTAAAAACCTCTTCCTGGAGAAATGCGAAGAGCATTTCGTGCATACTATTAAAGAAAATGTGGTTTTCTGGATAAAGAACCAGAAGACGGAGAAAAATAAGGGCTGCTTCTAATATCACACTGCTAAGTATAAATTCCAGTTTCTTGATTTTCTCAGGCCATATCGCTATACTTCGAGTTTTAGAAGAGAAGAGATAGGCAGTTCTGCTAATTAAGCTCCCTCCCACTCGAAATTTCTGTCTTGTAAGGCTCAATCTGTTCTCATGCTTGCCCGGGAAATTCGGTGACAATGAAATCTTTCTGCTTTAAATATTCAGCATGATTTTAAATGCATTTCTTCAAATTATTCTTCAGTGGACCTTTAAAATCACAATTGGAGAGATAAAGGTAATTAGAAATGGCAATGTAAATGGAGTTGAATCTCCCAGACGTCCTCCAAAATATAACCCAGCCTGCTCTTACTCAGCTTCCCTCAGGATGTCCAAGAGTTCCCCCATTCATCACTACACATCACTCAGCCCATTTGCACATCACAGGATATATTTCTGCCATTCCAATTAGTCTCCCACTGTGTCACAGGAGATAGAATGTTAATCACAAGAGCAACAGCAGTTAAACTGAGAGTGTACATGAAAAGGAAACACAAAATGACAAATGGAAAGATTCTTTTCAAGTCCTGGCCGAGCCACTTAGTAGTGGTGTGACCTTGGATGAGTCCCTTAACCTCCTTTCCTCAGCTGTTGTGAAAACTGAATTAAATAATCACATGAGAGCACTTGACAAGCTGAGAGCACTATACAAGTATAAGGGAATATGACGATGACAGCTGCATATATAACAGTTTAAAAATCGTGGGCCCGGAACTTGGGAAGAATAATAATTGAGGTCTACATCAAAACACGACTCACATCCTAGGAAAGCCACCGAGTACCCACAGAGGCCCGGGGACAACCACTTCTTTGAAAGAAGTGCTGCTATCGAGGCCAATGAGAAACATCACAATCTTTCCGAGGCAAGTGATTATTTACCTACCCATTAATTACATCTGTTCCTTAGACGAATATAAGCCTGACAGAGACACACGATGGCTCAAGACACAATTAATGCAGGTGGGAAATACAGCAAAACTTAAAAGTAGATTTTGTTTATACCCTACCCCAATGAACAGTTATTTGTTAATTTGAAACAGATCCTCGATTACAGGTGCCAGTGGATGAAAGTGTTGGGAAAACCCTGGATCAGCCAAGAAACGTGGGACATGTAGATTCAAATTCTTAAAAGAAATTGAAACATGTTTTCAATTATATATACCATTAATCACAGCAAAGAGTCTCCTGAAAAGAATGGTACCTACTATTCTCATGGATGCAATGTTCTATTTTTAAGTTTGGCGAGGAAAAAACTCAAAGTACACTAAAAGACTTCTCTGGTGCTGCAATGAGGTAACGAAAAACAGTATCTTACAAAGATCACAGAGGTATAACAGTTGTAGGCTAATTCAAATGTCAACTAAGGTTGTGAGCCATCACTAAATTCTAGAGTCCAAAAAAGCACATACCTAACAGTTAAAAAGATACTCAAAAAATTTTTAAATACTCAATGTCAAGTAAATTATTCAATTCTCAAAAAAAGCAAAACAAAAAAAAATCCCTCAATACTCACAGGTAATGATCAGGATCAAACTTCGCCAGCTCAGCAGCCAGGCGTTTCTGCCTTCGTTCAGCTGCAGGGGTGGAATCTGGATCCTTAAGATCGATAACATCACTCAATTCATCCTAAGAACACCCAGGAAAGAAAGAATAATTGCTATCTCCTATTTTAGCGATGAAAAATCTCATTTTGTACAAAATGCCCAAACACAGGAAGAATCTAATTGATTGGTAAGCCGTGATACCACGTGTGACATTTAGATTCAAATCCAGCAAATGTTTGTTAGACACCTACTACCTGCCAGGCCCTGTTAGAAGCTTTCACATCAATTATGTCATCTAATCCTTAAAACAAACAAACTGATTAACATAGATTAAGGCTATAAAAGTTTAACATGAAAAACAGGGTAATCCTCTGCAAGCAAACAGGAACATTTAATTCTGCACTCATTCCCCCATTTACTCCCAGAGATTTGAAAGTTAGGAAAGGCAAGTTGAAATGAATTTCTAGACCCAAGACAGAGCTGCTGCTGCCAGGGGTGCCACGTCAGCAAACCAAACCTTGGTAACTTCCGTGTCCCTGTAAATACTCGCCTTGAACAGAAATGCAGGCTATCCAGTCGACCCCCACCCCAAGGCCAAGCCAACTGTGGGCTCTGTCCTTATTTCCTGGTCCCTTCTCACCCCTAACGAGAATTGTTAAGGGCAATTTTGATAGATATGACTTTCCACTTGAAAATTTACAAATCCAATCCCAAGTAATATTCAACCTTACTGTAATCACCTTCACCTGGATGAGTACATACTGCTGTATGGCTTGTTTCCTAAGCCCAACCCTACAGAAAACAGGTGTATTAGTAAAACCACCTACAATGCCACATGGTCTTCTTTCTTGTGATCAGAATTATGAAGGAAAGAAACTTTGTACAATGCAAAATACTCCTAAAGCTCTTTTTTTTTCTTTCTTCAGTCTGCCCTTTCCTACTACCAACCGCAAGGGATAGTAGGCAAACCGGAAGCAGCTTGAACACTATTAGCTGAAAAGAAGTCAAGGGAAATAAGTTGGTAGACAGTTGTGGACGCAAACCATTAGAACAAACTTGTAAATTGAATGGTAGGTTAGTGCCTAGTACCCAGGCTTAAAGTCGGCAGCTATAGCACAGCAAAATCACTACAATGAAACCAGCTACACAGAATCGGCCAGGGAAAGACTAGGATACAGAACTCCCCACACAATCATAATTTCTGCACTTAAAAAAAAAATCTCTCTTCCCTATCACAATCCACTGAGCTCAAGTAACATCAACAACATTTAATATAAGCACATTCTAGTACAATAAAGGGGCCCGGGGAACTTTCTGGAAGTCACATCCAGAACATCTTAATACTTTTAAGTACAAACATTCTGGGCAAAAATCAGATCACTGGCTGTCCCCAAGCTTAGGAAAATTTGCATTCCAAAAGTTCTTTTACAATTTACTTTTGGAAGACTCAGAATGTATTTTCCTATAGACATACTATGATAAATAACAGAGAATCTCAGGGCAGCCCGCAAGTTTATTCAAGTCAAAATAAACTGTAAATAGAGCACTCACAATACAAAGTTCACAAGTGTGCAGCAATGCTTCCATGGGAAAACGCTTTCAGAGCTCTAGTTTCACCCATCAGAAGCACCTCTCCCCTGAGCAGGACAGCCTGGACTCTTCCTCGCTTCTCTGCCTCCTTACCTGCCTGGCATCAGCTCCTCAGCCACAGAGCCAGGAGGGGCGGTGAAGCAGGCCCTGCGGGAGACAAGGATGGTGCTGTGTCCGCAGGACTCCCCTCCGCTGGATGAGTACTCGGAGCCGCTTCCTGCCCGGGGACCCCAAGCCCCTCTCCCCAGCAGCCTCCAGTCCCCGGATTTGTTTCCTCCTTCGAGCCCCAAGGAGTTCCCTGCCTGCTGCCCACCACGACACACACACATTTCTGAAAACAGCCTGATGAGGTAGAAGAACCGTGGCTCTGGAGTTAGACAAACTCTGAATTTAAAAGCCAGGTCCAGTCTAACTGTGCAGCCTCTCAGCCTCAGCACCCTCACTGTGAACAAACTAGACACGCCTCCGTCACGAGGCTGGGACTACTTTCCTCTTGCTGCTGTAACGAAATGCCACAAATGCGGCTTAACACAACACAAACGTAGAGGTCTAGCGGTCACAGGTCCAAGGTCAGTCTCACTGGGCTAAAACGAAGGCGAAGGCGAAGGCAGGGTTGGTTCCCTTTCGGACGTTCCGCGGGACTGTGTGCTTTTCTGCCCTTTCCAGCTTAGAGGCTGGCTGTCCTCACTCCTGGCCTAGGAGCCCCTCATCACAAGTCTCCTTCTCCCTCGGCTTCCGTCATCATGCGCTTGCTTCTCTGTTTTCACTTTGACTCTCTGACCTCCCTCTCGTAAAGACCCTGTGCTTAGACAGGGCCCACCTGGATAATCCAGGATAATCGTCCCATCGCAAGATCCTCAGCCTCTTCACATGTGCGCGGTCCCTTTCGCCATGTACTTAGTACATGGGGTCAGTACGGGGACATCAGGGGCAGGGGTGAGGGACAGCATTCTGTCTCCCATAGGCTGTTAGAAGGGTTAAGTGAACTAATATGAGCAAGGCCTAAGTACAGGGTGTGATCATTCAAGAACGTCAGTTTCCTTCTCTCTGACTCCCTGCTCCACTGCTGTTCCCTGTGGCTCAGGCGCTGACTTCCTATTGAGCGCACATACCCTCCCTCCTCTTCAGCTGCCTCACTTGCAAGTAGTAAGAAAAAAAAAAAAAATTGGGGACCCAGGGAGGATTATAATGTCCTGCTTCATTATTTCATCTGGACCAGATACAAGGTCAACAACGGGGTATAATCTTTCAGACTCACATTTCAGAGGATAACTGGACCGAAGTAACTCCAGGCATTTCAAAACCTTAACTGCACCAAGAATAAACCCAGACTCTTACCATGGCTCAAAGCGCTGCAGAATCTAGCTGCTGTCTTGTACTTCAACCTCATCTCCTACCTTCCCCTTCTGGCTCAAATACACAGGAGCCACACACCAGACTTCTTGCCATCTCTGGAACACTGAGTCTCTGCGCTTACAGCACCCTTCTCGTCATTCAGGACTCAGCAAATGTCACCTCCTCCAAGAGGTCTTCTCGGGGCCTCCTGGCCAAAACAGCACCACCCCGCCCCGGCTCTCACATCACTCCCTTCTCCTTCACTTGTATCTGAAATTATCTTGTTGATTTGCCCTTTAGACGATTACTATCTGTCTCTCCACTAGAAACTTCCATGAGGGCAGAGATCTGGTCTGTCTTCTTGCTTACTGTACCCCCAGCACCCTGCCTGGTGTTCACTTTCAAATTGCTCATTCAGCAAACAGCGTGTGAGGCTCTGCTCTGAGCTAGACGCTGCTCTGGGCGCTGGAGACCTGGAAATAAACATACAGACAAGGCCTCTGCTCCCGTGGGAGTGACAATTCAACAGCCAGAAGAGAATTCTCCCCCTCCTCCCCCAGCCTCCAGACTCAGGGCGTCCACACAGCTGCGCAGCTCGTGCCCCGCAGAACGTGAACGTCCACAGCAGTGCAAGCCCCGCCCAGGCCTGTCCTTCGCACCATCATCCGCAGCGGCCCTGTGCCCACTGGACCCTCAAGAGAAACTGGAACTAAAAAGTAAAGTTAGCTTGGGGTAGTGAAATCAGTCTAAGGCATCTGTCAACCAAAGGGAAGGAAGAAAAGAGGATGAGAAATGACACACTACAGCAGGGTGAAAGTGATTCTCTTTCTGTTTTGAAAGCATTGCTAAGGTCACTGCTAGGAGAGCTATTTAAAGACCAGAGACTCTAGGATTGTTGCTGCTGGCAGCCACTGTCACCAGGAGCCTGCTGTGAAGCCCTGACTTGGAGCAGCCAGAGCAGCTTTCCAAAGGCGCCCTGTGGCTGGCAGCAACTTCAGAAAGGAGACAGACAGACACAGAGAGAGAGAGAGAGAGAGAGAGAGAGCGAGCGAGCGAGCGAGCAAGCGCGCGCACGCGCACGTGTCTGTATGGGGAGGGGGGTGACAGATTTTGTTTCAGCACACGTATTTTTATTTCCATCTCAGTATCAGTATAAAATACCGATGCTCACAAGCCAACCCTGTGTAAATGGCTGGTGGGAAAAAAAGTATGAAGGACTATACCCTCTCCCCCAATAAAGGGTTAAATTATTCAATTCAGAGAAGATACCAGGGTATTGGAATTCTGGAGGATGTTTTACTTTGTTATACTGTACTTTCAAAATGAATACGTATCACTTTTATCATCAGAGATAAATGAAGCTATATTTCATTTAAAGGGGTGGTGGTGGCAAGAGACTAAAAATACTAGTAAAGTATGAGTAGTCAGCAAAACTCTATGGATATTTTCTCATCCAAAGGCAGCACCAGAGAAACTATAAACTTGGGAGAAAACATTTTCTCACTAGTTGAGAAAACAGTGGTTTCTTAAACACATCATTTTAAAATAGATGTTCTCAAAGCTCTTATTTATGCAATAGTGGTCTCAGTTTCCTCTAGCTGGTTTACTAGCAGAGAAAGGTCTTGGGTGGGGGAATAAACTAGGAGTTTGGGATTAACATATATACACTACTATATATAATAGATAACCTACAAGGACCTACTGTATAGCACAGGGAACTATACTCAATATTTTGTAATAACCTATAAGGGAAAAGAATCTGAAAAAGAATATATATATATATATTTTTTTTTTTCTCTCTCTCTCTCATTCCTTTATAGCTTTAGACGGGTAATCCCCAAATAGACTAATAATACTCTCAGCCAAACAATTAAGATCCATTTGCTGTAGTTTCTGCTGTAGAAAAAACTGACTCTACTCTTACTACCTCAGAGATGACCTGGGAATGTTATTAGGGAGAGAGAAGACAGAGAAACGATAACTCAGCAGAAAAACATAAGGTTCTGAACGAAGTATCTCATCAGCAATAGTTGCTCTTAAGTAACTCCCAATTTTGTTCCCTTTAAGGAGTCTTGAGAGCATTTTATATTTCTCAAGGGCAGAGGTCTTTCTAGCATCCTATTCTTCTTGTCAAAGAGTTTTCACAATGTAGCATCTCCTTAAATTTTCTAAATGGCCTTATAAAGTAGGTGAGCAAATTTATCCCTGTTTTACAAAGAGCAGACAAAACTTATTTGTGGTCAAATAACCGGCCTGCATCCGAAATCTAAACAGAGGTACAAGTGGGACTAAAACATAGGTCCTTTAACTTTCCTTAGCAGACTCAAATATGTCATACTATAATAAACCACATGCTAAGCAGGTTTAACATCCTCTACCCAGACAGGGATGAAGTTAAAGTAAAAAACTGTTCGCCACCATTTCTTTCATTTAAAAAAAATTAAGACCCCATTATGTTGTTTTCTGTAGTACAAATAGAAAATAATCCAGAATCTCCATTTCATTCATGAAGTAGAATTTACTAGAATGTTTGAGGAACAGAAAGACTAATGTCATTCCTTTTTAGCCTAACTGACAAACGATCAGATTTTAACAAGAGATTACATTCAACCCCCATCAAGAGTAAATAAACAAAAGTGCCTACTTGTATATCAAGAACTAAACAATTTCACAAAAGCCACAAACCCATTCTCACCAGGAATATTCTGTCTCATTTACATATAAAACAGAAGAGACATCAAGCCACAAGTATACGATTTTCATTTTTTAGAGGTATAAAACATAAAGCTTTTCAGGAAGTATGATGAGAGAGGGGTTCTGTTCTGTATTTTGGAAACTTCATGTCCACAATAGCAAATGAAGTGGAAAAAAAAGGAGACCAGGGCACCTTCCATGTGTAAGCGCAGTGAGACTGGGCAGCACAGCCAGTGCAACGGAAGGGAGTGAACGTCCGAGTAAACGACTACGTACAAGGAGCTGTGGTTTGTGCTCTAAATACGTCACCTCCTACAATCTTCATAAAAAACCTCCAGGTATAAGCAGAACTGAAATTAAAATACGCAAATAGTAAAACCCTTGGTATATACCAAAGTCTTTTAGAAAAACATACCTGTAACCGCTGAAACACCCCTGAGCGTAAGTTTCCAAACCCATAGCGGCACTCCGGATTCAAAGTACTTTCCGGTACCTCTTCATAGGGAGACTGTTCAATTTCCCAATCAAACTCTTCATCGTCATCTTCTACTCCTTCCTCAGAAACCTCAGAAGCACCTAAATGTGCGAAATACTAATTTGTTAAAGCATTGGATTTCCTAGGTACAACCTGGGGAAGAAAAAGTATAGGAAAAAAATGCCTGCCCATGTACCCCAAAAGACATGTATAAGGATATGAATAGCCCCGCTATTCTTTTTCTTTCTTTAATTGAAATACAGTTAATGTACCATACTAGGTTCATTACAGGTGTACTACATAATGATTTGACATTGGCAAACATTATGAAATGATCACCATCTGTCTCCTTACAAAGTTATTAGACTACTATTGACCATATTCCTTACACTGTACATCACTGTGGCTTGCTTATTATGTCACTGGCGGTTTGTACGTCTTAATCCCCTTTACCTATTTCGCCCACCCCTAGTCTCACTAATCTTATTAGCGAAAAAAAAAAAAAAATAGAGCCAACCCAAAGTTCCATCAGTAGCAGGATGCATAAATAATAAATGCAATGAAAGCAAAACATATCTCAGCTATATGTGGATAAATCTCACAAAAAATGTTATGTGAAAGAAGCCAGATAGCAAACAACGCCTGCTGTATGAATTATATATACAATTCAAAACCAGGCTACACTGAGGGTAGTGGTTACCTTGGAGAGTAAGGAGGGTGAAATAACCAGGGTAGGATTCCAGGATGTGGGAAACGTTCCATTTCTTGACCTAGGCAGCGTCCATTTTATATTTACTACACTGAATTGTAACCTTCTGATTTTAGCTCAAGAGGCCAATATTTCGCCAAACACAGAGATGCTATTTCAATTCGTCCCAAAACATGACTGACCTACAGGTTCAACAGAGTTGTTTCTGTCTTTAACTTATGTGTCAGCAAATGAACTATTTTCACATGGTGTCACATGACTTCCTTATCTTGTCACCTGAAGTATTTTCTCCAATTTCCTATTTGCTATATCCCTTTTCCCCTAGAAACACACAGCATTCCAAATATTCGTTTACCTGTATTTCCTCCCAAAGGCAATAAACATACCTATTTCTTCCACAAGTGGTTTTGCAGTCCTGGATTTTCTTGGTGCCAGTAGAGCAGTTAACATGTTCAGCCCTTCAAAATGCTGGCCAGGAGTTTCTTTGGGCAATCGAATGGTAAAAATTCCTTAAAGATAAATTTGTTTTATGCTTAGCTAGATTTAAAACTACAAAGACTTCACAAATACAGTTAAGAAACAGTAATCTTGGTAAACTGTAATTCTATTACATAGAGCTCCAAAATTACACCCTTATTACATAGTTAGTGAAAAAGGCTCAAACAAGACTTTTCAGAACCACTGTTTCAGCTGTCACCTCTATGAGAAATTAATCTGTTAAAGCCACAGAATACTTAAATCCTACCCAATATCACCTTCACCTATTTATAATATTAAAGGTTCAAGTCAAAAATGCAATGGCCTGAGAAGGCAATAGCTTAGAGTTACCCGTAGCTACTCATAAGATTTATTTCTGGACTGGGGGCGGAAATCAGGATATTTAATCCAATGAAGAAGAGCAGCAGTTTCAAATACACATGAAATCTTAAATAAGGCAATGACAGCTTGATAAAGTTCTTGGTATCTCAAGAAATATATCCCTAAAGTCTGTCTAACGCAGACCCAGATTCCATCTGTGTACTCCTTTTCTTTCCTTGACTGGGTTTATCAGCTTCATCTAGGCTTGCCTATGAATGGATTACATTATTCACTACTCTTACATTTTAAAACAGTTTACCTCTTTCAGTGCACTTAACCCATATTCTAATGTATCAGCTACAACTAAACCCAAATATTTCCACATATACAACCTTCTTAAACCCCCATGTACTTTCAAGATTTAATAACTTTACTCCTGTATGCAACTTACTGCAATTAAAAGCAGATTTACTACCTAGAAAGGCAGTTTCATTATACTTTATTACCACATTAGTTATATTGTGCTATGGGTTAGAACTTTGTCATTTAACTCTTTCATCCCATCTTTCCTCCCTTACCCTAGTTCACTGAGGTCAATAAATAGTCACTGAATAAATCACACAACAGTACACAAGTTTATTCTTACTCCAGATCCAGTGACAAAGGAAAATCCAGTGGTTTCTACAGAAGGAAAATAAATGGTTTCAAGACGAGTTGAAATGAAGGGCTTATCAATTAGGAGTAGAAAATTCAATCAGCCTTTAAATGCCCCCTATGGACAGTTTCTCTCTCACCTACATGTAATTAAATTTTAAGACTGAAAATTGCACAAGAAAAAAGAATATATATACAAATACATATATATATATATATAAACATGAATATATATATATATACTGAATCACTTTGCTGTACACCTGAAACTAACACAATATTATAAATCAATTATACTTCAATTAAAAAATAAAATTTTAAAAAGAAAACTGTAATTTTTTAATTAATAAATTAAAAAAATTTTTAAAAAGAAAAAGAAACATTCGACTCACAACTTACAAAAATCATCCACATCTTTTCTAATCAGTCACCTCCAACAATCTAACTTACTAAATGGAGGGAGAAGTAGGAAATAAAACTTCTAGACAGCAAAGCCAGAGTATATGACTAATTGAACTTTACTTTAAAGAATATTGTGAAGTACTTTAAAGGACTGAGGAAATGTAATTGTTAAAAATCCATGAATAACAGGCACTGGACATTAAGAAACGATACAGAGTGACAGGGGCAGATTGCACTTGCCATACACCTAAAGGTCCCCATAGTACATGAGATTATTATTTAACTACTCCAACAGGAAGAATCCAAAGGAAAAAAACTAACAAAAATTCCAAAGGCAATACCTTTATCTGCAGCATAGGATCCCTGCTCGCTTCCATTTTCTACAATTCTTCCAGGAAGGGTTAATCTGCAGATGTAATAAAAGGTCTCATGAAGTCCTTAAATTACAAAGCATCATAAGGGACCATCCGTGATATTAAACATCAACAATTTTAGAAGGATAATCCTAGCATTTAAATTTTACAAACTAAATAACTTACATTTCTTCTCTAGCTAAGAAGAAAGAAATCAGAGGTGACTCATCTTTCTGTTTGAATAGGCGCTGTCACTGATAAAACACTTAAAAAGAAAAGCCACAATAAATATTAGATATCATTACTGTTACAGTTTTTTCCCTTCCTAGTGAGAGTTATTTATATACCTGGTGCCTGATACAGCATGGGCTCAATAAAAGTGTACTAATTAGCTTCCAAAAAAAAAAAGAATCAAGAAATAAGAAAGAATAAAGAACCAACAAAACCAACTGTTTATATTGGGAAAATTACTACTTTTAAGTAGTACAAAAAAAGGCAGAAAGCAAAAGTGTTTTTCTCATATCTCACTAATACTATATGGGGATTTCCCCCTCTTTCCTACTAAAGGACATGAACTGATTTCCCTGTTTGCAGTTTCACTCTGGGTCAGTCAGTCTTCCACTTAGGCCCCAGAAGAATTCTTCTAAAACAGAAATTTGATTGTCACTTTTCTATTAAAAAAGCTTCTATCGCTGCCTTGATACTGACTAGATAATTTAAACTCACCAGTACTACATGAGGCCAGCTCCATTCCACTCCAAACTTAAAATATGAACCTCCTTTCCTCCCACACCCCCCTCCTCCATGCTACCTATTCTAACATCATCACCATCATCATCATCATCATCAAACTTGGCAGACCCCCAAGAGGTCCGGGGCTTTCCAACTTACCTACCTTTGATCCCAATGTTTCCTGAAGCTACAACACATTTTCCAAACAAAAATCTCTTCTAAACTCAGCCTAAAGATTCAGTTACGAATAAATTAGTTTGTTATCATGCACACAAACACTAACTTTACTCTCAGAATCTGAATGGAGTCCATTTGTGGACTTAAGTCTAAGTTGTGCCATTTACTAGCTCTGTAACTTTCTTGGTACAAGTTCATTAACTTCAAGGCTCATATTCATCATTTATAAAAAGGGAAAAATAACAGAATCTATCCTAGGGTTACTCTGAGGAAGAAAGGATAATGTAAAAAGCTTAGTGGCTAGTACAGTAGGCAAGCATTCAGAAACTGTAAACTATTATTATCATCTCCCTTCTCCTAAACCCTTTGTAACTATAGAGTTAAATTCGTAATGCATGATGGTGAAATCATATTTGCTCACAGATCTGCCTTCCCCACTAGACTCTCAATTCCTCAAGGACAGGGGTGAGGTTTTATCCATCTCTGGTATACTGTAGCAAACTGTATTTCCAAAGATGGTCCATCTCACATCACTCCTCCCAACAGTGCAATCTATGTCCCCTCCCCTTAAAAGTGAGTGGGCTTCTGGAACTGTTTTAACCCATGTAATATAGCAGAAGTGACACTGTGATTTCTGAGGTTAGGTTATAAAAGATGACATGGATTCTGCCTTGCTCCCTGGAATATCTGCCCTTAAAACCTTCAGGTATCATGGAAGTGGTCCAACTCCCTGAAGGAATCACAAACTAGACCATGAAAACAGACCACACAGGGAGGTCCTGAGACCACTCGAGAAGAGATTCCCTCCTCCACCCACCCTATCAGCCCCCAGTTGCTTCAGCCCTTCCTGTCCCAGGTCTAATCACCGTGTGACTACAACTAAATTAAAGACCTCAAGCCAGAACAGCTCAGCCAACACCTTACCAAATCCCTAAGGCACAAAAACCAAGAGAGGGAGTTAAATGATTGTTGTTTTACACCATTAGGCTTGACTGGTTATTTAGCAGCAGATAACTGCAACAGTAAGATGCTCTTAATAAATAATAATACCCACCATTTACTGAACACATAATTACCAGGCACAGTAATAAGCATCATGCATGTATTATCTCAATCCTCACTTCAACTCTTTAAGATTACTAATATTAGTTCCATTTTACAGATTAGGAAACTGAGACTAAATAACTTGCCAAAAGTCACAGAACTTTAAGTGTGCTCAGACCCACAACTCCCGAGCCTCTGCTACCCAAGGAATGGATGAATTTGTATTAAAACTACTCTTTAAATTGCTTCACACGTCCTCTTACTTGGTCTTCATCAAAACTCCCAAACTTAAGCAAGTGGCTTTTATTTTGAAATTTTTATTGTATTGCATTTATTTTACAATCCTCTCTCATTTAATATCTTTTCTCTGAGCCTCTGCGCTCTCATCTGTAACATGGGTAAATAACAGAACCTACTTTGTAGGACTGTCCTAAAATCAAGTGAGATAATTTACATAAAGCAGTAACCTGAAGTAAAAAGTCAATAAATGTTTCTTAACACCATCATCGTCTTCTACCCATTCTTCATGTTCTGGCTTAAATGTCACCTCTTCAGAAAGGCTTTCCCTGGCCACTTTGAATAAACCCAGGCTCCTTTTTATTCTCTATCAGTGCACTTTACTTTCCTTCAGAGAAATTACCACAATTTGTAGTTATATGTTTACTTGTTTATTGTTTTTCTCTCCCCACTAGAATGAAAACTACGTAAGACACCACCACATCCCCAATACCAAAAACAGAGTCTGGAATATACCATGAGCTCGATAAATCAAGCGAAAGAACGAAAGAGTGAAGAAGTACGGAAATGCAATATATTCAGATAGATGGATTAAGTTAAGGCCTAATAGATACCTGAGCAAAACTGGTTCAGGCCTAGTGAAGGAACCAGCTCAACTCAAGAGCAATGTCTGTGCTGGGAAAGTACTTAGTTGGGCAGGAAAGGTAGGCTGGAATGAGAAAGATGAGGAGAATGGATTTTCCCTTGGTGGAAAGGAGAGAACAAGGTATTGACAACGTTAAGTAAGAATAATCTGGCTGTGTCCTCTCTAAAATGGGGCTAATAATAATGTCTATCTCTAAGGATCGCTGTCCAGGTAAAATGAGACAATGCACACAAGTACTTAACCGCCACTTACACGCACTGCTTGCCCGCCACACGAAAGGGGAGGAGAAGGGGTTAGCTGTTACCACTGCTGTTACGGTTCTTCAAGGAGAAAAATGCAAACAGACAAGTGCTGAAGGTCCCTCCCTGAGGCTTGGGGGGCGACAACCACAACGAGGGGGCAAAAACCAAACAGAGAAGCAGACAACGAGGAGGTAGGAGAACGAGAGGACTTTGGCGTCGGCGGGGCCAAAGAAGGCGAAAATTTTAGGGAATAGGGAGCAGTCAGCCAAGAGGTCGGGGAACAGAACGTGGACTGAGAAAAGTCAAATGGACGGGTCAGCTGGGAAGTCAGCGCGCGCTGTCCCAGGGCAAGGATGACTAACGCAGAGCGAAAAGAAAACAGAAAAAGGGACAAGAACTAGGGCAACAGGACAGAAAATGGAAAGGCGATATGGTCCCAAACTCCACGTTTTACAGTGGCTCCGGAATCTCTTCCAGGCGGGGATGTAAGAAAGTTTAAGAAAGGATGACCTCAGAATGGGAGAAAATATTTGCAAAGGAAACAACTGACAAAGGATTAATCTCCAAAATTTATAAGCAGCTCATGCAGCTCAATAACAAAAAAACAAACAACCCAATCCAAAAATGGGCAGAAGACCTAAACAGACATTTCTCCAAACAAGATATACAGACTGCCAACAAACACATGAAAGAATGCTCAACATCATTAATCATTACAGAAATGCAAATCAAAACTACAATGAGATATCATCTCACACCAGTCAGAATGGCCATCATCAAAAAATCTAGAAACAATAAATGCTGGAGAGGGTGTGGAGAAAAGGGAACACTCTTGCACTGCTGGTGGGAATGTGAATTGATACAGCCACTATGGAGAACAGTATGGAGTTTCCTTAAAAAACTAAAAATAGAACTACCATATGACCCAGCAATCCCACTACTGGGCATATACCCTGAGAAAACCATAATTCAAAAAGAGTCATGTACCAAAATGTTCACTGCAGCTCTATTTACAATAGCCCGGAGATGGAAACAACCTAAGTGTCCATCATTGGATGAATGGATAAAGAAGATGTGGCACATATACAATGGAATATTACTCAGCCATAAAAAGAAACGAAATTGAGCTATTTGTAATGAGGTGGATGGACCCAGAGTCTGTCATACAGAGTGAAATAAGTCAGAAAGAGAAAGAGAAATACCGTATGCTAACACATATTTATGGAATTTAAGAAAAAAAATGTCATGAAGAACCTAGGGGTAAAACAGGAATAAAGACACAGACCTACTAGAGAATGGACTTGAGGATATGGGGAGGGCGAAGGGTAAGCTGTGACAAAGCAAGAGAGTGGCATGGACATATATACACTACCAAACGTAAACCAAATAGCTAGTGGGAAGCAGCCGCATAGCACAGGGAGATCAGCTCGGTGCTTTGTGACCACCTAGAGGGGTGGGATAGGGAGGGTGGGAGGGAGGGAGGGAGATGCAAGAGAGAAGAGATATGGGAACATATGTATATGTATAACTGATTCACTTTGTTATAAAGCAGAAACTAACACACCATTGTAAAGCAATTATACTCCAATAAAGATGTAAAAAAAAAAAAAAAAAAAAGAAAGGATGAGCTTCTGCAACATCCAGAACGCACGCCTGGAAGAGTTCGCTTCCTCAGCACGTGCTGCAGGGACCTCGGGAAAACGTAGTCGTGATGCTGAGAAGTGCTCTCTTGTTCTTTCATCCTCCCTCGATAAGCAGTTATTTAATGAGTGAATAAATGTATAAATGGATCCCCAAAACACGCTTTTCCCGGAGCCAGGCACCCGGAACTCGCCTGAGAAAGTACGGCTTGGCGTAGAACCTGAAGTCGACCCCCTCGAAGTAGACGTCGAACTCGGAGACCCGGGCGTAGGGCACGCGGATAGCGACAGTCAGGAAGTCGGGGTCCTGGCTAAGGTCGAACGCCGGGGTCAGCATCACCACGCCGGACTCTGGGGCCCAAGTCGGTCACTCTCGCAGCAGTCGCAGTCCTGCCGCTCAAACTCTCCAAGAAGTCCCCACGCTCCGGTGCCCCTTCTGTTAGACACGGCGCTTCCGGCTCGAGGCGGAAGTGCTCGTGCGTGAGAAAGGAAGTCCCGCCCCACGGCGATCTCCGTGGAGACGGGACGCTGTTAGTGGGGAGGTGGAGAAGGAACGGGGTGAATGAGCCTTTGGGCGCAGAAATTGAACCCAGGGCATAACTTGGAAGAACCTGGGCTAGAGTCCGCCTTGGACCCACCAAGCCTCTTTGGAGGTTCTTAGAGATGATTTGAACATTGGCTTTGCAGGCAGAGAGACCCGCGTTTGAATCCCTTCTCTCCAATTCGCAGCTGTAAGACCTTGGAGAAGTTACAAAACCTCTCTGTACTTCAGATATCTCTTCTATAAAATGAGGCTGGAACATAGACTCGTAGAGATGATGTGAGTACAGCATGGAATTATGCATGTAAAGCTCTAACAACATACCTGGCAAGTTGTCAGTGTTCGGTGTGTTGGAGCCGTCACCGCAGTAGCCACAGAAGCATCGTTACTGTGGTTTTCCTTAGTTCTCACCTGCTTTGTCAACAATTCCCCTTTCTCCCTCTCCCTCTCCCTCTGTCTCTACCGATTTCTATCTCCTCCTTCTCGCCCTACACGTCCCTCTCCCTGTATCTTTTTCTGCCACTTTCTCTCCTCTTCCTAGCTCCTATTTAAACAGAATTTTCTTGTTTAGAGAGCGTCCATCCCACTTAGCTCGTTTAATCTACACCACGAACTCCGAAGAACACGACTCACAGAGATTAAGCAATATGTCTTATGATCATGCATTTTACAATTACCAAAACCCAGAATGTCTGACTCTTAACCACTGTTAGTGCCTGCAATTGACGAATTGCAATGCCTCTGTACTTTCCCCTCTTTCATTTTCTCACTTTTCTCCTTACACTCAATCGAGGTCCTCTTTTCTGTCTTTTTTCCTTCTCTTCCTTGTATTTCCCCTTTTTACTCTATGCTGGTCATACTCTCCCAATGCCTCTCTCACTAGTCTCCCTCCTCCCATGCATATTCCCTTGGCCTTCCTTCCCTCTCATTTTATTTCCTGTTATTCCACCAGTAACTAGAATAGTCCAGGAAATGTTTTTATTTCCTGGGTTTAAATATCAGTGGAAGATGGGTGAAAGTCATCTCTGGGGACAGTGGGCCAGATAACCTCAAAAGCCTTTTCAACCTCCAATTTTTTATGAGTCTTGAAAATTAATTAAGACTCATTAAAGCATATTAACAGGAGTAAATAAAATAAAAAATTCAAAATAAAAATCATTCAGCTTAAATCTAGGAGTTTTGATAAAGACAAAGAGGTTACGTGTAAAACAGTTTAAAGAGCACTCTTTACACATTCATCCATTCCTTGGGTGGCAGAGGAATTAATTGAATTGACTGAATACTCACTGTGTGCCAGCACTGCACAGTATCCTTTATAATGATCTCATTTCCCCATTCTGACAGCTCCGTGAACTAGGCTTTATATATCCCCATGGTTTGCACAGGATTACACAGCTAGTGAGTGGTGCAATGGAAATTGAAACCCAAGTGAGTCTGATTACTGAGCCCAAGCTCTAAAATACTATAGAGCTGACTCCCTTTAATATTACCACATACCCAACTTTTTTCCCATTGTAAGCACAAGTCTCGCTGCTTTAGAACATATTGGGCCTTATAAATAATAGGCACTCAATAATGAAAATAAATTGATACAAACTTGGAAATAGTAAAGCTCTCAAAAGGTCCCTTGAGATAGACCTTTGGCTGGATCATTCCAAATTAGCTTCTCTAAAAAGAATCTTTACACTTACCATGGGACCTCATTCCTGGAGGTCACAAGCATTAATTTTTTAAATTATTAAAAGCTATGCATGAGGAAAGTCTGTTTGAAAGCACTTTACAAAGTAGAGCTGTGCATTTCCTGGATGTTTTACTCTTTGTTTGGCAACACACACACACACACACACACACACACACACACAAGATTGCAACACAGAAAGACTATATGGTACATTGCTGCTGTTATTTATTTATTTCGATGAAATATATATTGCATTTGCTATATCATAAAATACTGATATATATAACAGGGATTTGTTTACTTGGATTTCTAATTAGTGATAAATTACACAAGTTAGAAGCTCATTCTCTTTTTTAAAAAACAGACTACAGATAAAGTTCCCTTGATTGCTGTCCAACTTCGATCTTTTCTTCTGCTTCCCCAAGAGTGATCCATCTAGCCACTCTTGCAGAGCTTTTTATCTTTCTATGTACATATTTCTAGGCACCCTGTTACTTTATGTCTGTATGTGCATGGGTACATTATCACACTATAAATGTAAGTCTGCAACATTATTTTATTATTTTTCTTGGGTACTTTTTTAGGCATATCAATATCGATTCAAAGATCCAGTCGAGTTCGTGTTTCTAGATATAGACGTTGCTTGAAAATAAACACATCCTTTCAACGTTTCATTTTAACTCTGCTTTAGAGGGAAAGCAAACAAGAATGAAAATTTTCATCATTTTTGAGCATTTGAAGTTGCTGTATTTATTTATTTTTGTTTGTTTTTTCCATTTTCTTAAGGCCTACTTTTGGATGGCCTTTCACTACTTTAAAAATAGTTTTTTCTGTGGCCAATTTATTGAGGACAAGCATATAACCTGCCATCTCCAATTATATTAAATTAGCCCCTCTTCTGGTCTAACAAACTTAATTGTGATTCACAAGGCTCAAGATTAAATGTCAAATTAAAAAAATTTTTTTCCATAAACAATTCCAGTTTCAACCCTATTACAAAGTGCTACTATTAGGAGTCTTTTAATGAAGTGCTCCTAGCTTCCAGAAGGTGGTAGGCATTTAGGCAAGTAAGACAACCTTATCTTAAAGAACATACTTTTAACCTATGTTGGAAATAGCTTCCTGAATAAGCTGTTTATAACTCTAGTTCATTCTCTGAGCCATTTTGGGGAGATGGTGGGATCTTACACAGAATCTGCAAACTACACCTTAACCACTGTTATTATTTTATTTTATTTATTTACTTTTTAATTCACATTTTTCCTCTTTATTCCTTTAATCAATGATTATGATAATAAGGTGACAGTACATTTCAGATACAAAAATTTCTATAAACTTCTTATGTTCTAATATTTTCTAAATCAATCCTCCCTTCTTTTTCCCCCATTTTTATTATTTTTTATTTTTTTCACACACACACACTGTATTTTATTTTCACAAGAGATAAATAAACTGACAGCAAGCATTGTAAATGGATGACCACAACAAAAGCAACAATGATTGCAATTACCAAACATGAAACACACTCATACGATGTCATAATAGTGACATTCAGTGCAGTAATCCTCCACTGTAACAGCTCCTTTACTTTGCAGTGAAAATTGATTTGTATATTTTTTGCCTCTGAGTCCTTGTGAGATTTTTCGTTTTATTCAAACAGAAAGTCACCAAAATTATAGTCATCCTCATCAGTTCACTCAGTCCCATCGAATTAATTTTTTTTCGTCTTGGTCTTTTGTTAGCACTTTTATGAATTCATCAGTTTTCCATTAGAGTTCTGAAAATGCTTATTCATTCAGTTCAGCAGTATAGTCAGTTACCAGAAACCTGTACTTGTCAGAGTCTTTTCCATGAATTCCTTGAAGATGAAACCCTTTTATAGGAACATTTTTGCAAAAGCATCAGAGTACACCCAGAACTGTCTGAAAATGACAAAAGACTTATTAAATGACCACTGTTAACGATTTCATGAAAGTTCATAATAATGCAATTGACAAGGAAATTTAGTTATTTCTGAGATATACATTTTAAAGTAATAACTAGTATCATGACTTCTAACATTATACCAGATCATACAAGATTTTTAGAAATTTCATGTAATGTCTGAAAAATTTATATTAACATATTTCCATACAAATAACCCAAAAAATTTAGTATTAGTTGTTTTTTTGGTTTGTTTGTATGCTTTTTTTATACTGCAGGTTCTTATTAGTCATCAATTTTATACACATCAGTGTATACATGTCAAACCCAATCGCCCAATTCAGCATACCACCATCCCCACCCCACCATGGTTTTCCCCACTTGGTGTCCATATGTTTCTTCTCTACATCTGTATCTCAAATTCTGCCCAGCAAACCAGTTCATCTGTACTATTTTTCTAGGTTCCACGTACATGCGTTAATATACAACATTTGTTTTTCTCTTTCTGACTTACTTCACTCTGTATGACAGTCTCTAGATCCATCCATGTCTCAACAAATGACTCAATTTCGTTCGTTTTCATGGCTGAGTAATATTCCATCGTATATATGTACCACCACTTCTTTATCCATTCATCAGTCGATGGGCATTCAGGTTGCTTCCATGACCTGGCTATTGTAAATAGTGCTGCAATGAACATTGGGGTGCATGTGTCTTTTTGAATTATGGTTTTCTCTGGGTATATGCCCAGTAGTGGGATTGCTGGGTCGTATGGTAATTCTATTTTTAGTTTTTTAAGGAACCTCCATACTGTTCTCCATAGTGGCTGTATCAATTTGCATTCCCACCAACAGTGCGAGAGGGTTCCCTTTTCTCCACACACTCTGCAGCATTTGTTGTTTGTAGATTTTCTGATGATGCCCATTCTAACTAGTGTGAGGTGATACCTCATTGTAGTTTTGATTTGCATTTCTCTAATAATAAGTGATGTTGAGCAGCTTTTCATGTGCTTCTTGGCCATCTGTATGTCTTCTTTGCAGAAATGTCTACTTAGGTCTTCTGCCCATTTTTGGATTGGGTTGTTTGTTTCTTTAATATTGAGCTGCATGAGCTGTTTATATATTTTGTAGATTAATCCTTTGTCCATTGATTCGTTTGCAAATAGTTTCTCCCATTCTGAGGGCTGTCTTTTCGTCTTGTTTATGGTTTCCTTTGCTGTGCAAAAGCTTTGAAGTTTCATAAGGTCCCATTTGTTTATTTTTGTTTTTATTTCCATTACTCTAGGAAGTGGATCAAAAAAGATCTTACTATGATTTATGTCAAAGAGTGTTCTTCCGGGCTTCCCTGGTGGCGCAGTGGTTGAGAGTCCGCCTGCCGATGCAGGGGACACGGGTTTGTGCCCCGGTCCAGGAAGATCCCACATGTCGCAGAGAAGCTGGGCCCATGAGCCATGGCCGCTGAGCCTGCGCGTCCGGAGCCTGTGCTCTGCAACGGGAGAGGCCACAACAGTGAGAGGCCCACGTACCGCCAAAAAAAAAAAAAAAAAGAGTGTTCTTCCTATGTTTTCCTCTAAAAGTTTTATAGTGTCCGGTCTTACATTTAGGTGTCTAATCCATTTTGAGTTTATTTTTGTGTATGGTGTTAGGGAGTGTACTAATTTCATTCTTTTACATGTAGCTGTCCAGTTTTCTCAGCACCACTTATTGAAGAGACTGTCTTTTCTCCATTGTATATCTCTGCCTCCTTTGTCATAGATTAGTGGACCATAGGTGCATGGGTTTATCTCTGGGCTTTCTATCCTGTTCCATTGATCTATATTTCTGTTTTTGTGCCAGTACCATATTGTCTTGATTACTGTAGCTTTGTAGTATAGTCTGAAGTCAGGGAGTCTGATTCCTCCAGCTCTGTTTTTTTCCCTCAAGACTGCTTTGGCTATTCGGGGTCTTTTGTGTCTCCATACAAATTTTAACATGATTTGTTCTAGTTCTGTAAAAAATGCCATTGGTAATTTGATAGGGATTGCATTTAATCTGTAGATTGCTTTGGGTAGTATACTCATTTTCACAATATTGATTCTTCCAATCCAAGAACATGGTATATCTCTCCATCTGTTGGTATCATCTTTAATTTCTTTCATCAGTGTCTTATAGTTTTCTGCATACAGGTCTTTTGTCTCCCTAGGTAGGTTTATTCCTAGGTATTTTATTCTTGTTGTTGCAGTGGTAAATGGGAGTGTTTCCATAACTTCTGTTTCAGATTTTTCATCATTAGTGTATAGGAATGCAAGAGATTTCTGTGTATTAATTTTGTATCCTGCAATTTTACCAAATTCATTGATTAGCTCTAGTAGTTTTCTGGTGGCATTTTTAGTTTTATACATTCTATGTATAGTAACATGTCATCTGCAAACAGTGACAGTTTTACTTCTTCTTTTCCAATTTGTATTCCTTTTATTTCTTTTTCTTCTCTGATTGCCGTGGCTAGGACTTCCAAAACTATGTTGAATAATAGTGGTGAGAGTGGACATCCTTGTCTCGTTCCTGATCTTAGAGGAAATGCTTTCAGTTTTTCACCATTGAGAATGATGTTTGCTCTGGGTTTGTCATATATGGCCTTTATTATGTTGAGGTAGGTTCCCTCTATGCCCACTTTCTGGAGAGTTTTTATCATAAATGGGTGTTGAATTTTGTCAAAAGATTTTTCTGCATCTATTGAGATGATCTTATGGTTTTTATTCTTCAATTTGTTAATATGGTGTATCACATTGATTGATTTGCGTATATTGAAGAATCCTTGCATCCCTGGGATAAATCCCACTTGATCATGGTGTATGATCCTTTTAATGTGTTGTTGGATTCTGTTTGCTAGTATTTTGTTGAGGATTTTTGCATCTATATTCATCAGTGATATTAGTCTGTAATTTTCTTTTTTTTTGTAGTATTTTTGTCTGGTTTTGGTATCAGGGTGATGGTGGCCTCATAGAATGAGTTTGGGAGTGTTCCTTCCTCTGCAATTTTTTGGAAGAGTTTGAGAAGGATAGGTGTTAGGTCTTCTCTAAATGTTTGATAAAATTCACCTGTGAAGCCATCTGGTCCTGGACTTTTGTTTGTTGGAAGATTTTTAATCACAGTTTCAATTTCAGGGCTTGTGATTGGTCTGTTCATATTTTCTGTTTCTTCCTGGTTCAGTCTTGGAAGGTTATACCTTTCTAAGAATTAGTCCATTTCTTCCAGGTTGTCCATTTTATTGGCATAGAGTTGCTTGTAGTAGTCTCTTAGGATGCTTTGGACTTCTGCGGTGTCTGTTGTAACTTCTCCTTTTTCATTTCTAATTCTATTGATTTTAGTCCTCTCCCTCTTTTTCTTGATGAGTCTGGCTAAAGGTTTATCAATTTTGTTTATCTTCTCAAAGAACCAGCTTTTAGTTTTATTGATCTTTGCTATTGTTTTCTTTGTTTCTGTTTCATTTATTTCTGCTCTGATTTTTATGATTTCTTTCCTTCTGCTAACTTTGGGTTTTGTTTGTTCTTCTTTCTCTAGTTCCTTTAGGTGTAAGGTTAGATGGTTTACTTGAGATTTTTCTTGTTTCTTGAGGTAGGCTTGTATAGCTATAAACGTCCTCTTAACACTATTTTTGCTGCATCCCATAGGTTTTGGATCATCGTGTTTTCATTGTCATTTATCTCTAGGTATTTTTTGATTTCCTCTTTGATTTCTTCAGGGATCTCTTGGTTATTTAGTGATGTATTGTTTAGCCTCCATGTGTTTGTGTTTTTTACTTTTTTTCTGTGTAATTCATTTCTAATCTCATAGTGTTGTGGTCAGAAAAGATGCTTGATATGATTTCAGTATTCTTAAATTTACTGAGGCTTGATTTGTGACCCAATATGTGATCTCTCCTGGAGAATGTTCTGTGCTCACTTGAGAAGAAAGTGTAATCTGCTGTTTTTGGATGGAATGTCCTATAAATGTCAATTAAATCTATCTGGTCTATTGTGTCATTTAAAGCTTCGGTTTCCTTATTAATTTTCTGTCTGGATGATCTGTCCATTGGTGTAAGTGAGGTGTTAAAGTCCCCCACTATTACTGTGTTACTGTCAATTTCCTCTTTTATAGCTCTTAGCAGTTGCCTTATGTATTGAGGTGCTCCTATGTTGGGGGCATATATATTTATAATTGTTTTATCTTCTTCTTGGATTGATTCCTTGATCATTATGTAATGTCCTTCCTTGTCTCTTGTAACATTCTTTATTTTAAAGTCTATTTTATCTGATATGAGTATAGCTACTCCAGCTTTCTTTTGATTTCCATTTGCATGGAATATCTTTTTTCATCCCCTCACTCTCAGTCTGTCACTAGGTCTGAAGTGGGTCTCTTGTAGACAGCATATAGATGGGTCTTGTTTTTGTATCCATTCAGCAAGCCTGTGTCTTTTGGTTGGAGCATTTCATCCATTCACGTTTAAGGTAGTCATCGATATGTATGTTCCTATGACCATTTTCTTAATTGTTTTGGGTTTGTTTCTGTAGCTCCTTTTCTTCTCTTGTGTTTCCCACTTAGAGAAGTTCCTTTAGCAGTTGTTGTAGAGCTGGTTTGGTGGTGCTGAATTCTCTTAGCTTTTATTTGTCTGTAAAGCTTTTGATTTCTCCATGGAATCTGAATGAGATCCTTGCTGGGTAGAGTAATCTTGGTTGTAGGTTCTTCCCTTTCATCGCTTTAAATATGTCATGCCACTCCCTTCTGGCTTGTAGAGTTTCTGCTGAGAAATCAGCTGTTAACTTTATGGGAGTTCCCTTGTATGTTATTTGTTGTTTTTCCCTTGCTGCTTTCAATAATTTTTCTTTGTCTTTAATTTTTGCCAAGTTGATTACTATGTGTCTCGGCATGTTTCTCCTTGGATTTATCATGTATGGGACTCTCTGAGCTTCCTGGACTTGGGTGGCTCTTTCCTTTCCCATGTTAGGGAAGTTTTCAACTTTAATCTCTTCAAATATTTTCTCTGGTCCTTTCTCTCTCTCTTCTCCTTCTGGGACCCCCATAATGCAGATGTTGTTGAGTTTACTGTTGTCCCAGAGGTCTCTTAGGCTGTCTTCATTTCTTTTTATTCTTTTTTCTTTATTCTGTTCTGCAGCAGTGAATTCCACCATTCTGACTTCCAGGTCACTTATCCTTTCTTCTGCCTCAGTTATTCTGTTATTGATTCCTTCTAGTGTAGTTTTCATTTCAGTTATCGTATTGTTCATCTCTGTTTGTTTGTTCTTTAATTCTTCTAGGTCTTTGTTAAACAGTTCTTGCATCTTCTTGATCTTTGCCTCCATTCTTTTTCCGAGGTCCTGGATCATCTTCACTATCACTATTCTGCAGTCTTTTTCTGGAAGGTTGGCTGTCTCCACTTCGCTTAGTTGTTTTTCTGGGGTTTTATCTTTTTCCCTCATCTGGTACATAGCCCTCTGCCTTTTCATCTTGTCTGTCTTTCTGTGAATGTGGTTTTTGTTCCACAGGCTGTAGGATTGTAGTTATTCTTGCTTCTGCTCTCTGCCCTCTGGTGGATGAGGCTATCTAAGAGGCTTGATGAGAGGGACTGGTGGTGTGTAGAGCTGACTGTTGCTCTGGTGGGCCGAGCTCAGTAAAACTTTAATCCACTTGACTGTTGATGGGTAGGGCTGGGTTCCCTCCCTGTTGGTTGTTTGGCCTGAGGCAACCCAACACTGGTGCCTACCTGGGCTCTTTGGTGGGGCTAATGACAGACTCTGGGAGGGCTTACACCAAGGAGTACTTCCCCGAACTTCTGCTGCCAGTGTCCTTTTCCCCATGGTGAAACAGAGCCAACCCCCGCCTCTGCAGGAGACCCTCCAACACTAGCAGGTAGGTCTGGTTCAGTCTTCCCTGGGGTCACTGCTCCTTCCCCTGGGTCCCGATTCGCACGCTACTTTGTGTGTGCCCTCCAAGAGTGGAGTCTCTGTTTCCCCCAGTCCTGTCAATCAATTCCCACTAGGTTCAAAGTCTGATTCTCTAGGAATTCCTCCTCCTGTTGCCGGACCCTCAGGTTGGGAAGCCTGACGTGGGGCTCAGAACCTTCACTCCAGTGGGTGGACTTCTGTGATATAACTGTTCGCCAGTCTGTGAGTCACCCACTCACCAGTTATGGGATTTGATTTTACTGTGATTGCACCCCCTCCTACCATCTCATTGTGGCTTCTCCTTTGTCTTTGGATGTGGGGTGTCCTTTTTGCTGAGTTCCAGTGTCTTCCTGTTGATGACTGTCCAGCAGCTTGTTGTGATTCTGGTGTTCTCACAAGAGGGAGCAAGAGCACATCCTTCTACTCCGCCATCTTGTTTTCCTCCTCCTGTTATTATTTTAGAATACATCTTTTCAGACTCAGTCTATTCATAAAATTCATAAAATATATCTTCTATTCATAAAAAGTACAGAACAATTTTAAACAAAAATGGTATCATTCTTATTTTCACTTTTTCCACCTAACTTAGCATTATAATATTTCAATTTGACTACTTTTTTGTCAAGAATATTATAGCATAATTATACCCTTTTTATTTATCAATGTTAATATTGTTAATTCTTAAGAAGTTAACAAGGTGATGATTCATTTTGAGAGAGGAAAAAAATGAAACCAGTAGTAAAATCATAAGCATAGATCACAAAACTAGAATAAAAATACAAAAGTTAGAATACAAACTAGATAACACATTTTGAAGTTTGAAAAACAATTATCCTTTTATATACAATGGGACTAGATATCCTAAGTTTTGCAATTCTGAGTTATAAACTGATTCTAAGAGGGCTTGGATGAATTCATAGATAACTTACAGATAAATACTGGATTGTAAAAGAGGATTAAGAGATGGTCCCAACAGGATACAGACCATGAATCTAACACTGGTGATGTCTCCAAAGTTTTTTAAACCCCTTTATAAGCACAACTATTTTTGATCCTTGCACCAATCCGTCAGCCCATTCAAATTACAGTTGTTAAAAGAGCACAGTGTTGGCAATAATATAGCACAGTCATGGGTATTTCTGGTAGGATTTAGCCTGATTCCAATTGTATACATACAAGCTCAGTAAAGTTCTGAAGAAAATCTAAAACAGTTACAGCTGATCCCAGGGTATTTTTGTTTTGTTTTGTTTCGGACATTTTTGTGCAGTGTGTAGCTAAGGGCTTAGCAACATATATTTCAAGATGCTAGTCCCATCCCATTAGATGAAATGCAGATCACAGGGGAATGCTAACCAAACTGCATTTTGAACTTCCTTCATTGTTTTTTTTTTTTTTTTTTTTTTTGGCCGCCCTGTGCAGCGTTGTGGGATTTTTCTTCCCCCACCAGTGATCGAACCTGCACCATCTGAAGTGGAAGCCTGGAGTCCCAACCACTGGACCTCCCGGTAAGTCCCATGAACTTCCTTCATTGTTTAATGTTGTATATCTAAAAGACATCTACAGAAGGTACCATTTTGATGCCCTGCCCAGATGTTCTTTATGGAACTGGGGAGCCCATCTGTCACTGGCTGCAAACATTGGGGATGACCTCTTCTCCAAAGACTTTCTCTAGTCCAGCGTTTCTCCACCTCAGGTATCTGGAGCCAGATAATTCTTTGCCGTGGGGGGCCCACCTGTGCATTGTGAAATGTTCAGCAGCATCCCTGGCCTCTTACTTCTCAATGCCAAGAGCAGCTCTGCTATGGTGAGAACCACCAATACCTCCAGACTTTGCCAAACGTCTCTTAGGAGGCAAAATTGTCCACAATTGAGAATGACTGCCCTAGATTGATGGAAGGCTCCCGAAGTAATTACCACCACAACCGTGAGGACTGGTACGGGGTACAGAAGACTGCCTTAAAGGGCAGATGAGTCCGGTGTGGCTTACGCTCCAGAGTTCCTTACAGGATCAGGCCAAGGGTAGATTTTCCCTGCCCGTATCTTTGCTCAGCACTTCCCCTCTCCCTGTCCTTCACTTCCTCCCTTACAGGTTTCCCCTGGGTAACACCCCACAATAAATCCCATGCATCCGAAACTTTGTCTCAGGTTCTGCTTCTAGGGAATAGGTTGAAGGTACCTGACCTATGTGCACATCTTGAGGAACATCTTAACATTCCTTACAGTCCCTCAAAACTACTGGAGAAAAGTATCTACAATATCTATGGAGAATACATGACACAAATTTTTATGTTACTTTTTTAAAAGCTCTTATAATCCTGTTATCCTCAGCATAACTAATCTTTTCCTTAATTCATAGTGAACATGATTTTAGTCCATCACGCACAAATGATTTCTACCCAGCTCTTTTGGCACAAAAGATTGTGGTGGGGCCTTCCCTGGTGGTGCAGTGGTTGAGAGTCCGCCTGCCGATGCAGGAGACACGGGTTTGTGCCCCGGTCTGGGAAGATCCCACATGCCGCGGAGCGCCTGGGCCCGTGAGCCATGGCCGCTGAGCCTGTGCATCCGGAGCCTGTGCTCCGCAGCGGGAGAGGCCACAACAGTGAGAGGCCTGCGTACCACCAAAAAAAAAAAAAGAAAGAAAGAAAAGATTGTCGTGGGATTGTAAATCGGTACAACCACCTTAAAAAATTATTTGCCAGTATCTACTAAAGCTAAACGTATGTATGCCCTAGCATCCTACAATTCCTCTTTTTGATACATAACAGAAATGAGTGGTAATCGTGCATTAAGAGATATGTATAGGAATGCTCATAGATGCATTATTCATAACAGCCCAAACTGTATACAATTCAAATGCCCATCAAGAGTAGAATAGACAAATTGTGGTATATTCACTCAATATTGCTAAACGGAAGTAAGAAAGAATGGACTAAAGCTATATACAACGTGCATGAATCGCATAGGCAAGTTAAGTCAAAAAGACCAGATCCAAAAGACAATACGGTATATATACAATGGAATATGACTCAGCCATAAAAAAGAATGAAATAATGCCATGTGCAGCAACATGGATGGACCTAGAGATTATCCTACTAAGTGAAGCAAGTCAGACAAAGACACATACAAGACACCACTTATACATGGAATGCAAAAAACTGATACAAATGAACTTATTGACAAAACAGAAATAGACTCATATAGAAAACAAACTTAGGGTTACCAAAGAGGAAAGTGGAGGGGGGATAAATTAGGAGTTTGGAATTACCAGATACACACTATTATGTATAAAATAGATAAAAAACAAGGACCTACTGTATAGCACAGGGAACTATATTCAGTATCTTGCAATAACCTATAATAGAAAAGAATCTGAAAAAAAGCATATATATATATAAATATATCTATATGTTCAAATATATTATATATTTGAATCACTTTGCTATACACCTGAAACTAACACAACATTGTAAATCAACAATACTTCAATTTTTTAAAAATAGTGAAAAAAAAATTTTTAATCCAAAAAACAGATACCCTCTGCCTTTCTAAGTAATGAAATCACTCAGATAAGAGAGTTATTAAAGAACGTTTATATGTCAGGGAAAAAAAGACCAGATTCAAAAGAGTTCATACTAGACGTTTCCATTTACACGAAGTTCAGAAACAGGCAAAACAATCTATGGTTGTAGATGTGAGAATAATGATTACTTTTGTGGGGATGGTTATTGACCGGGAGAAGGCATGAGGAAGCCTGCTGGGTGCAAAATATTTACTCTATATCTTGATTTGGGTGGGAATTATGTGGATATATACTATGTAAAAGTCATAGAGCCACACACATATTTAAGATTGGGCACCTTACTGTATGTAATTAATCAATATATAATAAAAGAAATTCTGTGCATGACTACAAAACAATAAGAGCTGACTCACCCCTGGATGCTGGGAATATAGGCTGCTGATGGCTCACAGCCGTGTCCCTCACAGGGCATTGCCCTTGACTGCAGAAAACTGCCTTGTCCAAAGTTACCCACCTCCAAAAGGCTAATGCAGGATTCAAAGGTCTGGCTCGCTGCCTCAGACGGGACAACTCTGAAAGCCATCCCGGCTCCAAAGCTCCCTGCAGGATTGGCAGAGGCCTTGGTTGCAATGGCACTGTGGGCCTCTGTCCAGTGTCACTTTCTCTTTACAGGTATATCTCCCAAGGCATCCCTCCTAAAACCACCTTCACTCAATGGTCCTCCTCAGAGTCTGTTTCCAGGAGCTCCGATCTAAGATGCCATCTGTGCTACAGGTCTACTCTTCCAAATAGAGTGGAATGCCCACCTTGCTTTCAATATCGAAATTCCTAAAATTAACTCAACAGCCTACTTCTTGGTCTTTCTGCAGTGTCATTTCCTGGCATTTCTTCACCAAGGGGTCTTGAAGCCATGATTTTGCCTATATTTAAAAAAAACTGTTGCCAGGACTCTCTTTCTTCCTGAATGCCTTTTGATTATTGCAGCCACGCAGAAGAAAACCAGTATTTTGGAGAAAATACTAAGCAAAACTATGAGCTCTAAGGAGGAGAAAAATAGGTCCCCCTGCAATTTGAAACAATTTCTGTTGGTTATGTGTATTGTAAACTCACTGTAAGTACTTCTCTGTAAAAGTGAAACAGCGTCACTGGATGATTTTACGTTATTTTCCCAGAAGAGTTCACATTAGTCACTTTTTTCCTAAATAAGAATAAATCCTTTCAACTAGAGGCCATAGTATTTGAAATGCAGGTAGTAGTTATGTCATTGTCAATAGTACATAATGAAGACCTAGCCTTGAATCCTCTCCCAATCTTCTCCCTTGGCTTTGCTCCATTCTGCACTCTGGTTTTTGCATAGTTTCTAAGTGTTCATTCATCCGTCAATTTATTTACACTTCTTCTCCTACCTTGACATTTCCTTCATTTCAAATCAAGATTTTTTCCTTGTGGGTTTTGTTTATTTACACTTGTTTTTCTTGGTCATTTCAGCATTTAACAATCTTTTTATTGTGATTTTTTAGGTCATAATTTGTAGCCAATTAGATGTCTTCTTTCTTTATATGAGACATGAAGAAATAAGAAAATTTAAACTTACGTCTTCACGGCATCAGACGTCTCCAGCCAATGGGACAGAGCCTGCTGCCTTCATTATCATAGTTTATGGAATTTTTTTTCACCCTGGAAAATAATACTTGGGTTCTTTCCTTTTCCTCTGGGCAATACTGCCCCCAAGTTATCATAAATTTATGGTATAAATTTAATCAACAATAATAGCTGGTATTTATTGGTCACTTATTACATAGGAGCCATTTTTCCAAGTGATTTGCAAACAATGTCATTATTTCAGCTCTAGGAGGAAACAGCCGTTATATCACCAGCACCCTCATTTTATAGATGAGGAAACTTGGACTTAACAAGGTTGAATGACTGCCCAGGTCTCATGGCTTATAAGTAGCACAGCCAGGATTGGGACCCCTGAGCTTATCCCACCTCTAGTCCACCATCTATAAAACTCATGTTTCTGTTCTTGATGATCTGGGAAGAGGAGAGAGAGGAGATAATACAAGATGAAAGAAATCATCGCTAACTTCAAATAATTTAGACTTTAGCTATGAAAATAAAACACAGAAGGATTAGCAGTTGTGGTAGCCAATTTCCAAAACTGTGTCTTCCCACAATGAGCCACTCCTCCCGGTAATCATACCCTTGTGTGGTCCCTTTGCACAGTGAATCTGGGTTGGCCCTGTGGAGCCAACAGAATGCAGCAGAGGTGACACTGCATGACTTCTGAGAGCCAGGTCATAAAAAAACCTTGCCACTTCCAATTGCACTATTGAAATGCATGCTCTGAAGGAAGCCAGCCACAGTGCAAGAAATCCAGCTACTCCTGAGACCACCAGGCTGTGGGGAAGCCCAACCTGCCACGTGGAGAGGTTGTGTGGCTGGCCCTAGCTGCCTCCGCCATCCCAGCCCAGGCACCATTCCCAAGAGTGAAGAAGTCACCTTGGCCATTCAAGCCTCAGCAGATGTCACATGAAGAAGAACAGAGGAATCTCACTGTCAGCCAGAAACACAGCTTTAGGCTTATGGCTCCATCCCACCCACCTCTAGGATCTGAGCCACTCCAGCTGAGGCCCCAGTTACATCAGAAGAGAGACAAGCCATCCCCGCTGTGCTTGCCCTACTTTCTAACTCGCAAAATTGTCAGCCTAAGAAAATGATTGTTGTTTCACATTGGTAGGTCTGGGGGAGGTTTGCAATGCAGCAATGGATACATGGAATAGCAATGAAAGACATACTGTGTAGAAATTCAGTCAGAGAGATCCAGAGATAGAGAAATGCATGGGGGTTGGAACAATTAGAAAACTCTCATTTCTGATAAGTGTGGGGCCTGAGCAAAGGCTCCCGGGAGAAAAATCACAGATAAATGGGGTGGAACCAGGTCACCTTATCTTATCTTATGTGGAGGATACAAAAACTGAAGCAACAAGCATTAGGATTGTAAAAGAGGTTGGGGCAAATTGGTAAGGGTGGTGAACGCCAAGGAAGGTAAGTCTGCAGCTGAACAGGACTATAAAAACCATCTAGGGCTTCCCTGGTGGCGCAGTGGTTGAGAGTCTGCCTGCTGATGCAGGGGACACGGGTTCGTGCCCCGGTCCGGGAAGATCCCACATGCCGCGGAGCGGCTGGGCCCGTGAGCCATGGCCACTGAGCCTGCGCGTCCGGAGCCTGTGCTCCGCAACGGGAGAGGCCACAACACTGAGAGGCCCGCGTACCGAAAAAAAAAAAAAAAAACCATCTAGTACAATCCACTTTTTTTTTTAAGATAAAGAAATTGAAACTCAGAGAAATGAAGTGATTGCGGGAAGGTCACATAGCAAGTTGGTAGCAAAAGTTAATACTCAAGGCTAAGACTTAGTTTCTTTTCTCCAGGACCCCACAGTTGGCTTAGGAAACAGAATCATAATTCTGTGCCTAATCTAGATAAGCTTTCTCTCCTGGCATCAAAAAATACCACAGTGGATTTCCATGGTGGTGCAGTGGTTAAGAATCCACCTGCCAGTGCAGGGGATATGGGTTCGAGCCCTGGTCTGGGAAGATCCCACATGCCGCGGAGCAACTAAGCCCGTGCGCACAACTACTGCAGCCCGCGTGCCTAGAGCCCATGCTCCGCAACAAAGAGTAGCCCCCGCTCACTGTGACTAGAGAAAGCCCGCACACAGCAACTAAGACCCAATGCAGACATAAATAAATAAATAAACAAACAAACAAACAAACAAATAAATAAAAACACCATGATATATCCATCCTAAATATCTGGTAAATATCTGGACAGATCCTGTAGTGTTTAATGCCAGATTCTTTCCTTTGTAGTTGTAAAGTCTCTAATCATTCTTTCCTCATCCTCTCTTTCCATGTTAAAACCAAACCAAAACAAAACCTCTAAACCTTTTAGGCTCTGAATTTTCACCAAATTCTCCATTAAGTTTTTAAAAAAACTTTATTGAGGCATAAATTACATTTCATAAAATTCACTCTCTTTTAAGTGTACTGGTCAGCGATTTTTTCTACTGAGCTGTGCAATCATCACCTTAATCTAGTTCCAGAATATTCCCATCCCCCCCCAACAAAATCTCTCTGCAGTTACAATTAATCTTTCTTCCTGCCTTGAGTTGCGGGTCACAAATAACTTACATTTTTTCTCTATAGATTTGCCTTTCTGGACATTTCAGGTAAATTGGACCATACAATAGGTGGTCCTTTGTGCCTGGCTTCCTTCATATAGCATAATGTTTTTGAGGTTCATCCAGGCTGTAACATGAATCAGTAGTTAATTCCCTTTTGTTGCTGAATAGTATTCCATTGTATGGATGTGCTGTATTTGTTTATCCATTAACCCGTTAGTGGACATTTGTCTTGTTCCACTTTTCGGCTATCATGAATAAAGCTGCTTCCACTAATTTTTAAAAGTAGTAAGGATTGCTTAGTATAGAGAAGTGTCACAGAAGTTTTGGGAGTTTTGTGGAGATTGTTTATTTAAATTAAAAAATACAGAAAAACATAAAGAAGAATACAAATTAACCATTCAGAGACAACCAGACAATATTCTACATTTTTTTGCTAAATATATAGACTTTTCTTATAATAAGACTAAACTGTACTTACTTTTTTGATAGCTTATTTTTTTTAAGATTTTTTTTGATGTGGACCATTTTTAAAGTCTTTTATTGAATTTGTTACAACATTGCTTTATGTTTTGGTTTTTTGGGCTCCAGGCATGTGGGATCTTAGCTCCCCAACCAGGGATCGAACCTGCATTAGAAGGTGAAGTCCTAACCACTGGACAGCCAGGGAAGTCCCTTGGTAGCTTATTTTTAAATTAATGTTGTCATGAATAACATTTCTATGTGAATTACATTGTATTGAATTGAGGTACCACAATTTATCTGATCTCAGTGATTAGGTAATTCAGTTACATCCAATTTGCTGGCCGTTATAAACAACAATGACTTTGGCTATGCTCACTAAAGCTGTCTCCAAACTAAATTCATAAAACTATTTACTTCTGTGTTCTTTCAGCTCTTTTATGGTTTATTGTTTATATTCAACTTTTTATTTCTTCCTGATGGTATTTTGGCATTTGTTTACCCCAAAGTCATCCTTCCACACTGACTTAAAAAGCATTCTTTAATGCACAGCACAGATGGATATTGTCCAGAATCATTTCTTAGGTTTCTATTCTATTTCATCAAGTGACTTAAGTGCCAATAACATCCTGCTGTAATCAGAGCTGACTAGAGCATGATAATACATGGCAGCATTAGTCTTCCTTCAATGTTATCTGGTTTCTTTTTGTGCAGTTCCCCAACAAAAAATCCTCAGAAGTCTAATTTTAGCTAATATGTGTATCCTGGAAATTTAGATAAAATTCACACATTTTAATAGCAAAATTGTTTTCTGAGTTCACTAAGAGAACTCCTGGTTGAAGAGACCTTGGGGTGACTTATTTGGAATCCATATATCAATAGTCCCCTCTTGTCCGTCTTTGTCTATCATCTTCTACTCCCCCACATGACTACCACGTTCTGTTCAGATGGGAGTTCTGCACTCCTTCTCCTGTCCCTGTGATGAGATGGCCATGAACTGTGAGTCAGGTTGTTCTCAGAAGTAGGTGGATCTTAAAACCCTAGTGTACCTACATAGCACCAAGACAATCCGTGTTAGGTATGAACTTTCAACTCAGGTACCAAAAAATGTAACTTTGATTTTTCCATATCTGAATTTCATTTCTCTCTCTAGCAGCAGTTTGCCTGTCAATTTATGGTAAACTCAGTCACTTCAGAGCTTTTCTTTAATCTCTCTGAGGTAAACTCAAGGGGTTAAGTTTTTCTCTTCCTCCCTAATTCACCCCAAGGTGTCATTTTATGTCTAGGAAGTTTTCCAAAAATCATGGAACTGAGTAGAGTGGGGTGGGTCTGAGAGGGCATCTGATGCTTGGAGTCATTTCTGTTACACAGACACGTGCAGGAATGTCCAGTCCTGTGTGATCCTCAGTCATGGTCGTCTCTCCATACTACCATCTACGGAGACATCCGAAGTCCTATGTCATAGCTGTACCGTCCGTTCCATTTTCTGCTGAGAAATCGCCTCATCAGCGCAAGGACCTTTATTGTCCTCAAACCACAGGTAGAGTGGCTCCTGCTGGGCCCCATGTTTTATTGACACCCACTCTGGCCCTTGTCAGGCAGTGCCCATCCAGAGCCCTGGACCCTCCTCCTTCTAGAACACACTCTGGATAGCCAAGACTCTGTGATTCCTTATCTAAATGCTCCTGAGCCCATCTCCAGGGTTGGTGCAGGCCTCTTTCCTGAGTGGTCCTTCTGAAGGCAAACTGCCCCTAGTGTACACGCCCTTGGACCTGAGCGTGGCCAAAGGGCAGCTGTTTGCAGGGGCGTGGACAAAGCTTAGACATATGGACAGGGGTGCCCACGCATGGGCCAGGGTGGAGGGAGGAGAGGGGGAGCTCAATGCTGGGGCTGAGTACTTGCTCTCTATCACCCCCAGGCATCATGTAGAAATCAAAAAGTTCCTCCTGGACTTCAAGGCTGTTATCAAAACATATTTGCCATGCAGGAGCATAGAACATATGTCATTTGACAGTGGTTAGTTTGACTTATAACTTGTAAATAGTTAAGCATATGGTAGGTGGGTCTCCATTTTTTTTAATTTTTATTTTATATTGGAGTATAGTCCATTAACAATGTTGTGTTAGCTTCAGCTTCAGGTGTACAGCAAAGTGATTCAGTTATACATATACATGTATCTATTCTTTTTCAAATTCTTTTCCCATTTAGGTTATTACAGAATATTGACCAGAGTTCTCTGTGCTATAATGGTGGGTCTCCATTTTTACTCTTGCCCCAGACCCTGAGAATTCTAGGGATGGGCCTGATAAGGTGCTATTGATCAGCTGAGTGATGCTTTATACAGTCTGTGACTGTTATAGTCAGAGTGCCACTCTTTGGGGGACCCAGTTTATTCAGGTGTTCCCACTCCAACCTCATACCTTGCTTGGTTGGGCTCTAGGTTTTATTTCCTGTCCAAAGAAAAATTTGACTACAGGGCTGAACAATCTCTCAGGTTTCTTACTTTCTTGTGGTTTCTTGGCCTCAGAGATTTTCCTCACTTTCCCACCCACTCAGTTATGCTTCTCAAAAGTTTATGCATCCTTGAAGGATACCAAATAAGATTTGAACCAATAAGGGACGCTAAATCACTCTCAATTGGAAAAACAAGATTGTGCAGACGTTAATTTGTTGTAAGTTAATTTAAAAATTTGTCTTAATGCCAATAAAGTTGTGTTTTTAATTTTAGAATGAGACAAACTAGTTCTGAGTTCATATGGAAAAACAAATAAAAATAGCCTGGGAAGCTCTAAAACAATAGGAGTCATCCTGATTGATATGTAAGCATGTTTTAATGCTAAGTACGTAAAATTGCACTCTCACACGGGAGACAGACAAGCAGAATGGAATAGAAAACCCAGAAATATCTCAAAATACACCTGGGACTGCAGCACATGACCAAGGCGACACCTCAAATTGATGGGGGAAAGATGGACTGTGCAGTATTGGTGTTGAGAAAACCATCTGAAAAAGAAAAAAAAGGTTGGGCCCATACTCACCCAGGATAAATGCCAAGTTAATCAAAGATTTACATTTAAAAATGAAACTATATTTATTGATAAGGGTTCTTTATGCAGATTCTGGAGAATCCTACAAATCAATCAAATGCAACTCAACAGAAAAATGAGCAAAAGACTGGAGCAGATATTTCATAAAAGACATAAAATAAGAGTCTAGTTGGCCAATACATACATGAAAAGATGCTTAACTTCATTAGTCATCAGGGAAATACAAATTAAAACCACAATACCACTACACACCCACCAGAGTGGCTAAAATGAAACAAACAAACAAAATGTTGGCAAAGATGTTTAGCAACCATGACTCTCATGCATTACTGGTAGGTGGGTAAGTTGATAAAATCATGTGGGAAAACTGTTGGGTAGCAGCCACTAAAGGTAAGCTTATGCCTACTTTGTAGCACAGCAATTTCCATCCTAGTATATATCCAACACACACGCATTCTTATGCTCACCGAAAGACAAATACACAAATGTTCACAGTAGGTCTCCAGTGGAAACATTTCCTTCCACCCCTGTCTTCCATCTGTTCTGGATTTCTTACTATGTAAGATGAATATATCAAGTCCTTGCTACTTAAAATGTTGGATCACCACTAGCAGCGGGAGCAATGGTTTTGTTTGTATTTTTTTTTGCGGTACGCGGGCCTCTCACTGCTGTGGCCTCTCCCGTTGCGGAGCACAAGCTCCGGACGCGCAGGCTCAGCCGCTCCGCGGCATATGGGATCCTCCTGGGTCGGGGCACGAAGCCGTGTCCCCTGCATCGGCAGGCGGACTCTCAACCACTGCGCCACCAGGGAAGCCCCAGGGAGCAATGCTTAACAGCTTATTAGAAATGCAGAATCTCAGGCCATGGCTCAGATACACCACCTTGATATCTACATTTTAATGAGGCCTCCAGACCATTTGTCCACCCATTTAAGTTGGAAAAGCCATAGATTAAGCCACAGTTAGTCAGCTATTCTCTTCCGTTGCTTCTAACTGATACAGACATAACCCCAAACCTCCTGTCCTGCCCACTGGGGTATTTATTGGTTATCATCTTGTAGAGGTCATTTCGCAGCCTTCTCTTTGCTCAAGCAACATATATACATTATACTCTGGGGGGCATGGTTAACAACACGGACAGTAGAGTCAGAGTACTTGAGTGAAAAATCCCATACCTGCTTTTTTAAAAGAATAGATTTTTCTTTAAGAGCAATTTTTTAGGTTCACTGCAAAATTGAAGGGAAACTACAGAGGATTCCAATACACATACTGTCTCCTCTTATACACAGCCTCCTCCACCATCAACACCTCAGCACCAGAGGGGTACATTCGTTCAACTGAAGAATATGCATTGACACACCATTATCACCCAAAGTCCACATCCAACTGTGTGGACGCACTACAGTTTATTGATCCATCACCTGCTGAGGGACACCTTGGTTGCCTCCAAGTTTTCACAATTACTATTAAAGCTGCTATTACGAATTACTAATAACGAATTAGTAATAACTTGCACTGAAGTGCAGGCTATTGTATAGATATAAGTTTTCAGCTACTTTGAATAAATACCAAGGAGTGTGACTGCTGGTTGTAATGGTTAAGGGTGTGTTTCATTGTGTAGGAAACCACCAAACTGTCTGTACCATTTTGCATTCCCACCAGCAATGCACGAGAATCCCTGTTGGTCCCCATCCTCGTCAGCATTTGGTGGTGTCAGGGTACCAGATTTTGGCCATTCTGATAGGTGTGTAGTGGTATCTCACTGTTTGTTTTTTGGGTTTTTTTATATTTATTTATTTATTTGGCTGTGCCAGGTCTTAGTTGTGCCACATGGGATCTTCACTGCGGCCTGCAGGGTCTTTAGCTGTGGCATGCAAGATCTTTTTTAGTTGCAGCATGCAAACTCTTAGTTGTGGGATGTGGGATCTAGTTCCCTGACCAGGGATCGAACCCGGGGAGCGCAGAGCGTTAGCCACTGGACCACCCTGGTGACAGAACATGGAGCATCTTTTCATTCACTTACTGGCCATCTGTATATCACCTGTGGTGAAGCATCTATTAAGGTCTTTGGCCCATTTTTAAATCAGGTTGTTTGTTTTCTTATTGTTAAGTTTTAAGAGTTCTTTGCATGTTTTGCATAACAGTCTTTTGTCAGATGTGTCTTTTGCAAATATTTTCTTCCAGTCTGTAGCTTGTCTTCTGAATCTCTTGACTTTTGTCTTTCACAGAACAGAAGTTTTAAATTATAATAAAATCCAGCTTATCAATCATTTCTTTCATGGATTGTGCCTTGGGTATTAGATCTAAAAATTTGTTACCATCCCTGAAGAGTTGTAAGCAAAGGAGAAATAGTTTATGTTTTTAAAAGATTATTCTGGTTTAAGGATTGGAAGAAGCCATGGGAAAAAGCAAGGAGATCAATTAGAAAGTTTCTAGGCCATAGAAGAGCCACTTCATATAATTCAGAGTCGTGGGGGATGGAGTGGGAATAACTTATGTGAAATACTATGGGAACAAGGCCATTAGGAATTGGGCAAGGTTTGATCTTGTCAAGCAAACACTATTGACAATTCAGGAGAGAAGTGGAGAGATGCCGATTATGTCTTGGAGGCAGAGGCCACAGAGCTTGCTGACTCTTTGGGTATGGGCGGTGAGGGAAGCAGCCTTCTAAAACAGCTCCCAGTAATCCTGGTATTCAGGCCCTTGTGTAATCCTCTCCACCTGAGTGCAGAATGAATTTAATGCCTTGCTTCCAACAAGGAGAAGATGGCATAGTGATGGGATGTCACTTCCAAAAATAGATAATAAAAAACTGTTACCTCTGTCTTGATGGCATTCTCTCTCTGGCTCTTCGGATGTACTTATTCTGATAGAGAGAGCCACCTGGCAAGGTACTGAGGGCAGCCTCTGACCAAGAGCCAGCAAGGACCAGAAACCCTCAGTCCAATGAACTGAAACCCTTCCGACGACCATGTGAGTGAGCTTGGGAGCAGCTCCTTCTCCAGTTGAGCCTTCAGATGAGACCACCACCCCCAGGCCAACACTTTGATTACAGCCTTTTGAGAGCCTGTGAAGCAGAGGACCCAGCCAAACCGTGCTGGATTCTTGACCCACAGAAAGCATGAGGTTGTATGTGTATTATCTTAAGCCACCACACTTGGGGTAGTTTGTTATGCAACAACAGAGAACTAATACAGGAGGTGAGAGGAAACAGAGAAACCAAGGTTGGTTCCCACCTAATTTCTGGCTTGAGCAACTGAGTATCTAGACAAGGGGAGAAACAGATTTCTGGGGTAGGGGGACAAATACACAAGCATTTGGTATATTTGACATCCAAGTGACAAATGAGATAAGTCATAGATATGGTATCTGGAATCTTTTTTCCATCATGCTAGATATCAGAATGGTAACCCAAACATGAATTTGGATGCAGGGGAAGGAGATAAATCAGGCCTTTCCTTTGTTTCAGCAAGGTAAAAGAAAACAGAGTCCTCTGTTTGGTCAAACCTAGTTGTTCCAAGTTCTACTTTGGTGTTTGAGGCCAAAACCTTAGCTGTTAGCCAAGTGTTACTTTGCCTTATTTTATTCTTATTGCATGTGTCTCCTTGAGGAAGAGAGGAAGTGGCAAGACAGAGTTTGGGAATTCTTGCTTCACTGGGCCACATACGAACATAATAGTGGCCATTTCTAAACTTGGAAGGCCTGAACACCAGGCTTTAGCCTATCCCAGTGTTTCTCCACAGTGCCCCCCCCCCCCCGTGTTGGCAGTTGGCCCAGGACAATTCTTTGTGCTGCTGGAGTGTCCTGAGCATTGTGGGAGGTCCAGTATGTGCCAGTAGAACTTGCCAGTTATTGTGACAACCCAAAACATCCTTCCCCCAATTCCAAATGCATCCTAGCGGGACGATACCTCACCCTCAGTGGAAATCGATGGATTTTTTGGTGCTCATTCACCTGCAACATCTGCTGTGCACACCTTGAGCCTGCATCCTGCCATCTCTTAGGTGCCTACTTGGCCAGAGGTTCCAGGTGTTTAAATATTCTCATTCCTAGAACTTTAAATACAATGGGATCTCAAAGAATTAAAATGTAACGCTAATATGAGAACCATTCGGAATATAACTGAATTTTAGACGATTTATAAGGCAACATGGAATCTTGTAGAATCTCAGAGACGTTGTCATAACTGCTGTTCCTTGTCACGTGGCCAAGCAGAAAAGAGAGTTAATAGAACGCTGGCTGTCAGTTCATGGTGAATAATAAGAGGACGTGTCCTCATGCTTCACAGTGATGCTTGGGGATGCCCTGGAAGAAGAGCTGGGAAACTCTGGAAACTTCATCTGGTGATTGCGGCTGTTAAAGTCTCAGAAACATTCATTTCTACACTGGCTTGTGAATATTACTCTATATCAAATCTACGTCAGAAAGAAAAAAATGTGCATTTATGTATATATGACGAGCTCTGTTTTATTGTACTAATTATCACAGAGCTTTTATTGGGCACCAATTGTGAGCCAGGCACTGTGCGAGTTTCTTCGAATGCTTTGTTTAATGTAATGTCCACACAACGGCTCTGCGGAGAGCAGCAATACAATCCCAGTTTGCATGTAAGGAAATTAAGGCTCAAGAAAGTTGTGCCACTTGCTCATGATCACCTAGCCTAGATCACGAGCAGCAGAGTCAGATTTCAAACCCAGACTCTAGAATTCACTCTGTAACTTGTTTAGACAACGTGGATCTGGAGTGGTTATCTTACAGGTACCCACCAAGTGCCAGGCCCTGCATTGGGAAAACTGGACAGAGATGTCCCTGCCTGATTGGATGTATGGGTAGGTGCACGAGTGCGTGGATAGATGGGTAAAAATAAATGATGGGGCAAATGCATGGAATAAGAGAGAATCCGATGAAGAGAAGATGGAATGGGAGAGTAAGTGAATGAGTGACGGAATTGAGGAAGTAAACGAGGGAATGGAACAGAATGGGAGACAATGAATGAATGAACGAATGAATGAATGAGTGGATGAATGAGGAGGTGAGAGGTTTTTAGGCTGCCCTACCTGAAGACGGAGCGCCTGGCGGCTGGCGGGTGGGTGGACGATCGGGCGGCTACTCCACACAGTACGGTAGGCGCGGGCTGCCCCTCCTCGGGCCGGCTCACGCCTCCCCCTCCCTCCCCTTCTTCCTCCTGCGTCGCGCGCCCGCTCGCCCATCGGCCGCCCGGACCCCAGTCCCCGGCTGGCGGGCTGAGGAGGCGGCCGTCGCGCGCCGCTGCCCTCGCCCCGCCGCCGCTGCCGCCGCCGCCGCCGCCCGGCGCGCCGCGATGCGCAAAGGGGCCGCGCCGCCCAGGGGCCGCCGCCGCCGCCGCCGCCGCGCCGCACCATGAAGCTCCGCAACAAGGCGGCGGCGCTGCTCCTGCTCGCGCTGGCCGCGCTCCTGCTCGCGGGGCTGTCCCTGCGCGCCCGCCGCGCCGCGCCCCGCGCGCCGCTCGCTCGCCCCGCGTCCGCCCCGCCGCGCCGCCCAGCGCCGGCCCCCGCGCGCCTCCCGGGCCCGGGTGCCCTCCCGGGGGCGGTCCAGAGCGCTCGCCGGCGCCGGCCTCCGCGTCCGCGCCCCCGAGCCAGCCGTCGGGGCGCCGAGAGCCTGAAGAAGTTGGCGAGGTGAGTCGTGGCAGCCCCAGAATCCCATCCGCGGACCCGTGTCTCCCTCCTTCCACCCGTGTCCGGTCCATGGGAGGCTGTGGGCTGGAGGGACAAACTCCAAGTTCACCCACGGGCTGCCCACTTTTCTTTCTTTCCCCGCTAGAAATGAAAAACCGTCTTCATGGAGTCCTGTTAACAGCGCAGTGCTGGTCATCACGTACCTTTTGAAAAGAGAAGTGTCAGGGAAAGTGGTCTGCATGGTACATTTTTAACTGTCAGGGCAAAGGCTTTTTTTTTTTTTTTGCGTTCTTGCAAACATGCGCCCTTTGTAGAATTTCTCAATAGCCATCACGATTTAAGAATGCTTTATCTAACTCTCATGTTTCACTGGAGAATATCTACCAAAAACTTAGATCTGACTGAGTTGGAAAAGTTAGATGTTTACTAAGTACTGGCTGCCTCTCATTGAACCGCGAATCTCCCCCTGTGCTTAGAACAGAAGAGGCTCTCGACCAGAGTGTACTAAGAAGTGTTCTCCTTGGAAGCGTGGGGCTTTCCCTGTTCCTCCTTCTTTTTCAGACTCATGTGTGGTCAGAGCCCTGCAAGGAAAACATGTTAGCCTTCGACATTCTGTTTGATATCCTCTTTATCTGCACAGAGCTTAACCCGCCACAGCTTTTCATCTTTGGCCTTAGGGTTGCTGGAACACCCGCAGGTTAGGGATTTGCGTTCATTTCCTTTGTTGTGGAGAGCTTTTAAAAAATCCCCTTGTCTTGTAGCCCTCTGTTTCCTCTACCATTTGGAGACTGTTGATGGTTATAACTGCCAGTTGCAACGTCCACATTTGCTGGGCTCCTTAATTACTTGAAACGAGTGGAAGACTTCTTTTTCACCGTAATGACTAAATTTGGTTTGGCGTTTTTACTGTAAGTGAGAGAAAAGTCAGGAAACCTAGTAAGTAGCTGTGTCAGCTTTTGTTTCTCTTCTGCCTGGTAAGAAATGTACAGATGGGTATGGACAAGTTTTAGGGGAAAAAACCCCAGTGATGTATAGAATTGCTTTTAAGTCTATTTAGAACCATTTACAATCTCTTATGAATGTATTCACTCTTTAAAATAAGGATATTTCTGTTAGGAAGTTAATAGGGTTTTCCCTCTTATGTACTGAGGTTTCTTGTAATGGATTCTATTACGGTTTAGCTACAAAGTTGCTATGATTTGTAAGTTGATAGGACAACTTGGAAGATAATTAGAATGGACACCATTTATCACAGCTAACTTTTTACAAGGCATAGTGTTAACCACAGTACATTAAAATAGTCATTATTAACACTTAGGTTACGTTCATTAACTACGCCATCAGCACCATAACCCTAGATAGTGGTTCTCTTGGAGTTCTCTTTGAACCAGCAGCACCAGAGTTACCTGGGGCTTTGTTGGAAATGCTGAGTCTCACCCCTTCCCTCCTCCACCCAGGCTCACAAAATCAAAAATCAAGAGGTTGAGTTCAGTAGTATGTGTTTTAACAAGCACTCCTCCTGTTTCTGATGCACACCAAACTTTGAGAGACAGCTCTGTGAAGTAAGCACTGATTAAGCACTAATATTATCTCCATTTTACAGATGAGGAAAATATTACACAAGGTTTAGCAATTTGTCCAAGGTTCCATGATGAGGATACTGATCCCAGCAGTCTTGGTACAGGTTGAGCCCTTTCGTACTAATGCAGGTGTCATACAGTAGGCTTGCCTGCATTCATAATTTTCCTGAAATTTTTCTGAAGAAACATCATAGATTTTTGGAACTGTCTTCATCCTTCAAGGTGTTGGGAACATTGGGGCAGCATTTTCTTGTCTCTGCCTGAAAAAATTGGCTCTGACTTGGAAGAGACCATGAACAGAATCCAAATGGTTGTTTTCGGGAAGGACTATTTCCATGAGCAACAGTGTCTCCTGAAGCCATTTTTCTTCTAAACGTATCTCTTAGATTATCATGGAAATCATGGGCAACACCATAAGAATAAAGAACAAAATTTTCAAACTCAGGAAAGAGGAAAAAACAAAAAAAAAGCCACAGGAAGTCTCAGGCTCAAATGCATAAACATGAAAGTCTAGCGTCCTCTGGCGATGTTGACATTTTCAGGGACTTATTAACGTTTCTTTTGCTACCTGGGCAGAAACAGCGACAGAGCACTAAGGGAGCAGGAGGAAAGATCTCTGCATGGACGCCTTTGTTGCTTTCCTAATCCTGCCTGGGTTAAATTTTTGTGGTTTAGGAGGAATTTCATTTTAGGGAGGGAAAAGAAAGCCTCATGTTTTCAGAAAATGAGCGCTTTAATCTCTTTACATGGCTAGAATCCAGAAGAGAGGAAGGCTACGGTGATCTTGTATCTCGAGCCTGGGGAGTAGTCGGCAGCAAGCGTGGAGCTGGGTGGGACCCAGTCCACCACCTGCTGACCATCCTTAGGCCAGGCTGCACTGCTCCCCCCCAGGTCCTGGTGTAAGTGAAGTCCTGCCACGTCAGCACAGCAAGCATGGCACTTTCCTTCCACATCTTGTTTTCATTTCGGAGAAGTTTCCAGGGACTTGCCTAGTTAGCGGGCAGACCCTACAATTTTATAACTAGTCATTTGTATGCAGTCGGTCGTGTGGTGGGCTCTCCTTTCTATAAATATAAAGCCGAGAGGTAATGTCTGAGTTTTAGGTCAAGGGTGGGATCTGAAAACGTACACCACACTATAAGTAGCCGTTCCAGTGCACAAGAGAAATGAAATCTTCCTTCTATTTTGTTTTTTTTGGTGATTTAGACCTGGCTGACTTCCAAAACAAATTTGAGACGTCTAACAGTAACACAGACATATACAATAAGGCCATTGAAATACTTATGAAACATGAAAAGTCATCAAGAGGAGTAGGAAAGAAGTACTTTTTGACAAAAACTAAGGCCACTGTTTTTGTTTTTAATTACTAATTTTTCCAAATCTGAATTCTATTTATCTTTAATTTTTGCTGCGTTGGGTCTTCGTTGCTGCACGCGGGCTTCCTCTACTTGCGGTGAGCAGGGGCTGCTCTTTTGTTGAAGTGTGCGGGCTTCTTATTGCGGTGGCTTCTCTAGTTGCGGAGCATGGGCTTTAGGCGCGCAGGCTTCAGTAGTTGTGGCTCGCGGGCTCTAGAGCGCAGGCTCAGTAGTTGTGGCGCACTGGCTTAGTTGCTCCGGGGCATGTGGGACCTTCCCGGCCCAGGGCTCGAACCCGTGTCCCCTGCATTGGCAGGCATATTCTTAACCACTGAGGCCACTGTTGTTATGAGGACTAAGTGTTCAATTTAGCTATAACGGGGCTTCCCTGGTGGCGCAGTTGTTAAGAATCTGCCTGCCAATGCAGGGGACACGGGTTCGAGCCCTGGCCCGGGAAGATCCCACATGCCGTGGAGCAACTAAGCCCGTCTGCCACAACTACTGAGCCTGCGCTCTAGAGCTCGCGAGCCACAACTACTGAAGCCCACGTGCCTAGAGCCTGTGCTCTGCAACAAGAGAAGCCACCGCAATGAGAAGCCTGCGCCCCGCAACAAAGAGTAGCCCCCGCTCACTGCAACTAGAGAGAGCCCACGTGCAGCAGCGAAGACCCAATGCAGCCAAAAATTAAATAAATAAATAAATTTATTAGAAAAAGAAAAATTTAGCTCTAACCTTCCTGGCAGCCGTGTCAAAAAGGGAACCATGATGGGCTGCCTTATTTTCTTTGAATGATAAGGGGAAAAGTTTATCAAGAGGGATCATTTATTCTTCATGGAACTGAATTCTAAAATGAGAATTTTATATTAGTATAGACTTCGGATTTCAGAAGACTATCTCTCCAGCTTGCTCTGAAAACTCCTCTTTGAGCCTACATACGGAAGAGGAAGTTCAATATAACTGCCCATCTGTGTGATAGGAAAAAGAATTTGGCATCTGGAGTCCAGAGGATTGGGTTCTAGTCCTGAGCCATTTCACCCTAATTTGCTTATCTGTAAACATGTGGGTCGATCTACAAGTTTTCTAAGATCTCTTCCAGCTCTGATATTTGATGGTCCTGTGACGAGATCAACAAGTTCAGCTGCAGAGTCCCATCAATGACTGTTGCTTAGCCCTTTGTGCCATCTCTTGCAAAATCACTGTTTCTCATTTACTGGCTGTAGCCTAGAGCTCCAACGGATTCGTCAGCCTCAACCCCCTCCTGAACTTTATTCTTTGTCTCTGGGTTAGCCTGGCTATTGCTGTTTTCTCTTAAAATATGACTTCTAAGGGAGACTTAGGCTACCTCTGTCATTTTATTCCACAGTCATTCAGCAAATGTTTATTGCACATGTATCCTGGGGCAGGTACTCAGTGTGCAATGGTGAATGGAGTTGCTTCCCTCCCAGAATTTGGGGGAGGGGGGAGGGGAGACAATACAGAAACACATTACACACTTGGCAGCCTCTGGAGCTGCCCCGAGAGGAAGCCTGCGTATTTGCTCATCAAGAGACAGCACTTCCTGCAGTTCTCTTTGGTCTCTGAGATAAGTCTTCTTAGAGGGTTCAAGCCTGAATAAATGTCTCACTAAAGAGGGATGATGTTATAGAGCAGAATGCCAAGTCTGTGGCCATCCTATAATTAGCTGGTCGCCCCAGAACACATTACAGATCTCTAGATCTTGGGAACCATCTGTGATATTTTGTCACTGTGAGTCCTGATTCTTGTCCAATTCATTTTTGTTGATTGGTCCGTGAGACCCCTCTTTCACCCTCTCTGTGTATTCAGTTAATAAGCCCTCTTGGTTTTATCCCCAAATATAACCCCAATCCCACTACATCTACCACTTCCCTGCTACCACTGAGCTAAACACCATAGTTTGACACATGGACTACAGTAGCTTCTCTCTGGCTTGGGGTTTCCACTCTAGCGCCCTCTACAGTCCATTTTCCATACAGCTGCTGGAATAATCTTAAATATGTAACTGGGTCACTTTGCTGGTTCCAGTGCCTAACTTCCCATCATACAGAGTAAAATTCAATTTCTTAGCGTGGCCTTTGAACCGTTGTTTGATTTCAGCCCATTTAGCTCTCTGATCTCATGTCCTGCCCTCCTCCACTTCACTCACTCTGCTTCAGCCACACTGGCCTTCAAATGCCCTCATTCCTACCCCAGCACTGTTTACTTTTTCCTGTGGTGGAATGTTCTTTGCTCACATCCTTGTGTGGCTAGCTCCCTCATTTCTTTCAGCTCTGCTTTCAGATTCTGTCCTCAGCGGGATCTTCCCAGCTGCCCTAGGAAAAAGGACCCTGCCCATCATCTTCGACCTCCTTACTCTTATTTCGTATTTTTTTTAAATAGCACTCATCATTGCATGAAAATCCTACTTTGTTTGCTCCTCCCCTCTTCATGCACACTTCATGTCTTATTAACCAATGTACCACTGGCACCTAGAACAGAGATGATTTCACAGTAGGTACTCAATAAATATTTGTCAAATGAACTAATGAATGAGTACATGAAGCAACCCCCCCTTGTGCCAGCACTATATTGATACTAAGACTTTACTTATATTATTAAGTTACATGTTACCTAATAATATTCAAAACAATCTTACACCCTTTAGGAAAATAGTAAGGATCTCTAATAGTAACATCCTTCCAAGAGAGGGAATGTTTTTCTTTTTAAGAGGTTTTATTTTTTAGAACAAATTTGTGGAAAAATTGGGGAGTATGTAGTACAGAGCGTTACCATATAGCCTGTATCCAATTTCCTCTCTGATTAAAATCTTACACTGGTACAATACATTTGTTATCATTTATCAAGTAATAGTGATACATTATTACTAATGTTTAATGTATTTAGATTTCTTTAGTTTTTACTTAGTGCTCTTTTTCTGTTCCAGGATTCTATCCATGACACCACAGTACATTTAGTTGTCATGTCTCTTTAAGCTCCCCTTGACTGTGACAGTTTCTCAGACTTCCCTTGTTTTTTGTTTTTTTTTTGCGGTACGCGGGCCTCTCACTGTTGTGGCCTCTCCCGTTGCGGAGCACAGGCTCCGGACGTGCAGGCTCAGCGGCCATGGCTCACGGGCCCAGCCGCTCCGCGGCATGTGGGATCTTCCCGGACCGAGGCACGAACCCACGTCCCTTGCATCGGCAGGCGGACTCTCAACCACTGCGCCACCAGGGAAGCCCTCCTTGTTTTTGATGACCTTGCGAGTTTTGGAGAGCACTGGTCAGATATTTTATAAGATACTCCGCTGTTGGAATGTGTCTGGTGTTTTACTCATGGTGATAACTGGGGTTATGGGTTATCTGGAGAAAGACCGTAGAGGTAAAGTGCCGTTTTCATCACGTCCTATCACGTGCGTATACTATCGACATGATTTAACGTTGACCTTGGCCACTGGCTGAGCTAGTGTTTGTCAGCTTTCTCCACTCTAGACTTACTCTTTCCCCCCTCACTATACTCTTACTCTTTAGAAGGAAGTCACTGTGCACAACTCCCACCTAAGGAGTGCGGAGTTGTGTTCCCCCTCCTTGAGGGCGGAGTATCTCTATATAAATAATTTGAAATTCTTTTGTGCGAGAGATGGTGTGTTTGTTCTCCCCCCTGTATTATTCAGTCATAAATCAGGATGGACTGGTAGATACTGATTTTGTGCTTTGAGTTACAGTCCAGTATGACTTTATTTTGTTGCTGAAATTGTTTCCGTCTGGTGATTAGTAGCTCTTTCACTTGGCTGCTCTGCTCCTCTGGTAGACCCCCATCACTGTGTTTCGGCTTTCTGTTTTCAGTTTTGCCTTTCTGAGCACTTTCTTACTCTCGGGCGCTACAAGATGCTCCAGGCTCATCTTGCTTCTCTGGATGAGGGAGTGTTTTTATTTCCTAGAAGCACCAGTGAAAGTTTTCTCCCATCTCATTGGCTTTGGTTGGTTTAAATGCCTACAGTGTGGATGAGGAAATGGGAAGGAGTAGAGGGGTGGGATGGGATTAGCTAATTGAAGTAAACCAAGCAAGGGCCACCCGTAGAGTTAGGGATGAAGCCAAGACCACCTAAACCACTGGGGGGAGGGTGATGTAATAGACTTGTCTTTGGCTCCTGACCTCCATTCTCCCACCCCACCCCCAATTTGACAGTGAACTGTACCTCCAGGCAATGGTCTAAGCCTGCCATGACAGTCCCATCCCTGTCGTAGTGTAAACTTTATGTATCCGGGGCTAAGACATAATTTCATTTCTCTGGCAATAGTTACTGGTGTACAGGTGTTACATGACCCAAGCTGGCCCAATCAGCTCCTGCTTAAGAAGGGAACGGGGGCTTCCCTGGTGGCGCAGTGGTTGAGAGTCCGCCTGCCGATGCAGGGGATACAGGTTCGTGCCCCGGTCTGGGAAGATCCCACATGCCGCGGAGCGGCTGGGCCCGTGAGCCATGGCTGCTGAGCCTGTGCTCCGCAGCGGGAGAGGCCACAACAGTGAGAGGCCCGCGTACAGCAAAAAAGAAAAAAGAAAAAAAAAAGGGAACAGAATAAGAAGAGAAGGACTTATTTTACATTATTGGACAAAAGACTTTATCTTCTAGATATGAACAAGGAAATAAATAGTCCCAGTTGTCACCACGATCCTTAGAAAACCAGCTTTGGCTGAAGTCATCACTCTGGGCAGTAGAGTAGAGAAAGAAGGAGACTGTGGGTCCCTGAGGACAGTACTGAGCCCTGGGATCCACAGATCCAGAGGCCTGCCCTATCTAGGGCCCTTCTCTTCCACGCTGGAGTTGAGGTTTCTGTTATTTGCATCCAGAATCCTCTTAACAGAACCAGATGGTTCTTTAAATCAAAACCTCAGTGCTGTTGATGGAGAGAGAGGGGAATGGCTCTAGGGGGCACACAGGACATGAAGGTCCGTCACACCCTGGAGTGGCCATTCTGTGCACCTGACCTTGTCCCAGGTGGCAGGTGATTCCGGGATAGGTTCCTAAGCCAAATTAGAGCCTTTTTTTTAGGGATTTAAAAAATTGGGGTCAGAGACAGCATAAGGGAGAACTGTTTCTAGTGGCTGCAGCTGTGTCTCTGCCAGGTGGAGAAAGCTGGTCTGCATGGAGAGTTCATGGACCCAAGGTGACCTGGAGGGGTGAGAAGCAACATCCAGCAGCCGGGGTGGGGGCGGGTTCTGACGTTGTTCCCAAGGCCAGCTTCTGCCCTTTGCCACTGTCCCGTCCCCGTCCTAGCTTCCATGCATTGAGTTTCTGTCACTCACCACCATAACGTCCTGACGGATGTGGATGTGTAGCACCTGCTTTTAGCACCTTTAGAAAATTCCGTCAATAGTGGCCCTATTGACACATCTCCCTAGAAACTCCATAGGTGAGAGTTCTTGGAAGAAAATTTGAGAACAGATTTGTTTCCTTTGGAAATACTTCTCTTCATGTTATAATTTACTGTAAGAAAACAAGAGGTAAAGTTTTATGTTATATCTATCTTGCCACCATTTAAAATATTAAAAAAAAAAAAAGAAAAGAAGAGGCTTCAGTTGAAGACGGAATTCATTGTATGTTCCCCTCCAGATCTTCCCCAGCGCTTGATTTATCTCCTACGATGAAATTTCGAAAACTGCTCCCTGGAAAGAGGAGTTTCTTAACTTGATGCTTTTATTGGGAGTCCGTGATTTTTTTGGCAGCCAAGAGCGACTGTGGTGTATTTGAGGGTGATGTTTGGATGCCCCTCCCCCCGACCTCTTTTAGCAACACGGAAGACTGTCATCTTCTGGTAAAAATTCATCATGGTACAATTTAGAGTCCAAGCTTTCCATAAATAGGAGGCAATAGAGAACACATAATCTGAAGCGTGATTTCCTTTTATACAAGAGGAAACTGAGGTCCAAAGAGCTGAAATTGTAATAATGCACATAAAACACCAAGCACAGGGCCAGCTCATGGCGATCACTCAGCAAGTGACGTGCTGCTCTGAGTACCGTTAGTGTCCATGGTTGCTTTATTATTTAGAAACTGAATCCTAACTAGATCCAGCTGACTGGCTGTGTGGCTTTGAATGAGTCAGTGCTCCTCGGCCAATCTAGGCTTTCTTCTAAGTTCAACGAGGAAATGAAACGATGTGAGTCAAAGGCTGGCACGGTACCTGCAACACGAGAAGGTCTCAGCAAATGTTAGCCAGAGCTAAGGATTTAGGCAGGCTTTTCCCTGGGTTGTGTCTTGAGAAAATGAAGACAGCTTCCACATATAACGAATGCTACCCTAACCCCAGTGTCCCGGTCCTTAGTGAAAGCTCGGGGACTAGATGGGACAGAACCCTTTTCACTGCCTCTGGTTGGGTTGGGCGATTGTTCTGGAGACTTTGAGACCTGGAAGTCAGGCTGTCTGTAGCTTTGATTTCCACTCAAGGGCAGAGAACTATTGTTTCCGAGCTTAGAAAAGCAGAGGGTAAGTGAAGAGTTTTCAGGAATTAGGAGGTGTCCTCAGAAACCAAAACGCAGAATTTTGTTCACAGACAGTGCTCTGCGGGGGCCTGTGTCTCTGCTTGGGCTTGAACCCTTGCTCTGCTTTTTCCTCATCCCAGTTTTGTGGGAATTAAAAGGAGCCGGGTTGTCTGACCACTGGTTCCAAAGTAACAAGCCTTAGTGTTCAAGTATCAAATTTCATCCCTCAGGAGGAACGGGTTAATGGATGTCCGTGTTAATGTCTGAGAACTTTTAAAAATGTACAAACACTTCAAACCTCGTTTTGCAATAATTTAGGGTATTGACACTTAAAATAAATTTTTTGCTGCTCTGCCTCGCCCATTTTGGGCATGGACATAAAATATTTGGAGAAAAATGAAGGCTTCTGATGCATCTAAGTTAATATTTAATAATAATGATGATAACAAGTAATATTTAATGATGACTTAAAACATGTCAGGTACCGTATGAAGCACTTCACCACGTTATTTCATTTAATCTTCGTAACAACCTAAGGGGTGGGTACTATTACTGGATAGGTCAAATTCTTTTTCATTTGGAGTGATGGAATCCCAGCTCATCAGCTCGTATCACTTAATCATAAAAGGGGATTTACTAGCTCATAAAACTGTGATGTGCAAAGGAGATAAAGCTTCAGTCATGGGTGTGTCCAGGATGTGTGACCATCTTGCCTCCATCTTTTAACTCTGCTTCCTTCTGTGTGGGCCACACTCTCAGGCCAGATTTTTCCATGTGATAGTTCCAACGGGTCTGGCTTAAGTCCTCCTTCTTTAGTAACCTTGAAGGGAAAGACTTCATCCAGCAAGAGTCCCAGGGCTGCCTCTAACCGCCCTGGCTTGGATCACATGCACACCAGCCCCTGATGTCTGCATCTGGGGGAGGATGCTTCAGTGCGTCCAAACCTCATGAACTGAGAACAGTGGTTTCCCCCGAAGAAAACTGAGGTGCTCTTACCAGAAACACCTGGAAATGGACGCTAGTAAGAAACACCAAAACCAAAAGCAAAGAGCCACTAGAATCAACAAGCCCTTTTTACAGATGGGGAAACTGAGGGTGAGAAGTAGTTAAAGTGTGTGCCCAAGATGGGACAGCCAAGTGGCAAACCTAGAATTTGAAGCCAGCTCTGTGTGCATCGAGATCCATATTGCTTACAGCCATACTGTGCTTGGGAACAGATCTTGAAATGTGAAATATTTGATGGCTTTCCAGAACCCCTTTGAAGAAGATCCCTTTGATAAAATCTCTTTTCTTTTTTTAAAGTTGAAAATTGTTCGTATTTGTAAGGGAAGAGAACAGATTATAAAAATTATCCCATTCTTTAAAGGTTGTTACATATTTTCATACTTATATGCACACACCTACATATAGTGGTTGTAACTCTGGAAGACGGTATACCAAAACGTTAACAGAGGTTATGAAGTTGGTTTGGTTACCCCTCGCCCGCCTTCGCTTGTCTGTGTTTTACACTTTTTTCTGTGATAAGTATATGCATTACTTATATATTTATGAAACAATTTAAAGGATATTAATTATCATAAAAATTTAAAATCCCTATTGGCCTGAGGCATAAGAGTATGGAAATTAGCTGGGGAGACCACTTTTCCTTTGCTTAAATTGGTAAGTCCCGGGGCTTCCCTGGTGGCGCAGTGGTTGAGAGTCCGCCTGCCGATGCAGGGGATGCGGGTTTGTGCCCTGGTCCGGGAGGATCCCACATGCCGTGGAGCAGCTGGGCCCGTGAGCCGTGGCCGCTGAGCCTGCCCGTCCGGAGCCTGTGCTCCGGCAATGTGAGAGGCCGCAACAGTGAGAGGCCCGCGTACTGAAAAAAAAAAATTGGTAAGTCCCTTATGCTCTTTTTCAGGAAATGAGATAGAGGTGCCCATTCTCAGAATATGTAATCCTCATGCTTCCCCCTCGTATGTCACCAGACATTTATTTCAAACCAGCGCTGCTGGTTCATATTTTTTAAATCTCAATAACATCTTAATTTGAAAAGAAGAGGGAGATGGAGAAATAGAATCCCCTGTGTGTCAGGAACAATCACGGGGGGAAGAATGAAATGAGAATCAGTCCAGGCAGCATCCTAGAGTTTTGGAAGGAGGAGAATTATAAACCCAATTGTGCGTGACCTCAGCTAAGAGCGAGAGGATGGATTATGGAGGTAGAGATGGTGCAGGTGTGCTGTGCGAGTCACACCTGGCGGGACTGTGGGTGAGGACTGAAATCCAGTCCACCTTCGGATCATTGAGTCAGGAGCTCTGAGTAGAGATAAAGGCTTCATCTGCCTGGAGGGGCTCCTTTTCTGACTCGCTTGTGTGTGACCCCAAATACAGCGTCATAACTAAAAGCAGGGCTTCTTAAGTCCAGCTGCCTGAGTTTGAATCGTTGCTCTGCTACTTCCTAATCATAAAGCATGTATATGTGTACAGTGATGGCTAAAAGCAGACACACACACCTAGAGACGCACAAAGCCACCAGCTTTGGACATTGAACACCTAATGTGCGTTAGACCTAGACTTTGTTTAGGAGCACAGCCATGTTTCAAATATCATGATCCAGACTAAATACAAACTATTAGTAATTGGATGCCCTTATCGAACGGTTTTATCAAGCCTCCCCCTCATGGCAGATATTTTTGGCACTGTGTCAACACTGTTCATGTAATGCTGGGACTTCAGGCTTTTCTGTCTGTCTTGGAAGATTAAAGATAGTTGATTTAACTCCAAACCATGGGTCGTTAAAAGTGATTTAACTGTTAGCACAGTCCTGAGCGTCACGTCTGGGTTGCTAAGTGAAGGCTCTACTTACAGCTTCGGTGCGGAAATTTTTTGTCAAGGGTCTCCCGTGTTCCCAGACCTGTGGTTTGTGAGGAGCTTCACTAGTGCCTCTGGCTGCCAGCACTTAAGGCAGATATAACCACCCATCACCAGACGCTCCTACTAGGGGCTGAATCAAGGTATTTCCACGTCTTCAACTGCCACTCTGACCCCATTTGCAAACTTCTACATTCAGATAGCCGTGGCTTCGTCTTGTAAGAGATTCCACTAGGGGAGAGGGGAGTGGCATTCTGCTAGTCAAGTCTTCCCCTAGGGTGAGCATATTCAACCTCTTAAAATGTGTCTGCTTCCTTCCCCACCCTCATATTTCTGTGTTTCCTTCCCTGTTAAAACTAGTCACCAAATGTTTCAGGCTGTGTTTGAAAGAACTGTGATTTTTTTTCCATCCAGCTCACACTGCCGGCCCGTATCATAGCATCAGCTTTACCTGAGTTAATTTAGCCTGTCAGTTAAGGAGAAGCCCTGGAAACAGAGGTAGCAGCAGATGGCAGAAAAGAGGGTCTGAGTAGAAGCAATTACTCGCTTTAATAATTCAGTGTGTTTTGCGGTAATAGGCTCCAACGTAAATAGCAGACACACAAATGCCGTATTTCATCATTTATACACTCCAGAAATTGAAGTTTAATTAAGTCACACGCTTGAGACTTTTTAAGCAATTAAGGAGACGCTTCGTCTTGGGCAGCACGGAGGTGGTGAGGCTGCTTCTGCTCTGAGCCTTCTGTGTTATTATGAGCATCATTTCTCATCGGATCACAGGACTGGCTTAAGCCAGCACAATGGGGGCGGCGTTTTACAAGCCTCAGTTGTTCCCACGTCAGTGTCATGATTCTTTTAACATGACTACCCTATGATATGCTAACTTTAAAAGGAAAAAGTTTAAATCTATCCTTGTTATAAATGTGTGCCTTTATGTATTTAATAAACAGCTTTATTGCAATATAATTCAAATACCCTTAAAAGGTGTACACTGTGGAGGTTTTTAGTTTACTCACAGAGTTGTGCAGCCATCCCTGCTATCCAATTTCAGAACAGTTTCATCACCCAAAAAAGAAACCCTATACCCATAAAAACAGTCACTCCCCATTTGCCCCTTCTGTGAGTCCCTGGTAACCACTAACCTGCCTTATGTCTCTATGGATTTTTCTATCCTGGACTTTTCATACATATGGAGTCATAAAACATGCGGTCTTTTATATTTTCACGAGGTTCACAGTTCACAGTTTTAAAGGTTCATACATGTTGTCACAGGCATCAGTACTTCATTCCTTTTTACTGCCAAATAATATTCCATTGTATGGATATACCACATTTTGTTTATCCATTCATCAGTTGATGGACATTTGGGTTGGAATTTTTGGCTATTGTGAGTAATGCTCCTATGAACATTTATGAATGTACACGTTTTTGTGAGGACATATGCTTTCATTTCTCTTGGGTAGATACCGAGAAATAGGATTGCTGGGTCATATGGTAGTTCTATATTTAAAATTTTGAGGAACTGTAGAACTGCTTTCTGAAGTGGCGGCACCATTTTGCAATCCCACCAGCAATGTTTGAGGGTGCTAATTTCTCCACATTCTAAGTATATTTGTTTTTAAAGGAAATTTTATAACATCACCATGAATTGTCAGCAAAAACATAAACAGAAGGTAATTGTCAAATCAAACACTAAGAAAACCAAACAATGTTGTTCATTTCTAACTTGATACTCCTGCTGAAGGTTCTGTATCTAAAGTCTGCTGTCTTTTCAGTTGAAAGGGAGGATTAGGCAACATTAGAAAGGTGTTCAGGGGACTTCCCTGGTGGTCCAGTGGTTAAGACTCCATGCTCCCAATGCAGGGGGCCTGGGTTTGATCCCTGGTTGGGGAACTAGATACCACATGAATGCTGCAACTAGGAAGTCTGCATGCTACAACTAAGAAGTCCACATGCCACAGCTAAGAGTCTGCACACCACAACTAAAGATCCCGCGTGCTGCAACTAAGAGCCAGCACAGCCCAAAATAAATAAATATTAAAAAAGAGAAAAAGAAAGGTGTTCAAGACATATTAGCACCAACTGAGACTTTCTTATTGCCATTGTTGAAAAAGAACTGAAAATGGAATAAGTTCTCACTGTGTGACTCAATGTTATTTGATGCAGTGTCTAAATGGTAACTGCAACCTAAGCATCACCGCTTCAGAACACAAGGAATTTGGAGGCACTGATGCCATACGCAAGTGTGTTTCATCTTGTTTCAGCAGTCAGCTACACGGTTACCTCATACAAGGAGTTCAGAGGTGGCTGGGCTAATGTTTATTACATTTTTTTTGTTTTTGCTTCTTACGGTCTGGTGTTTTCCAAGAACTCTTGGGTAAATGCGAGAAACTGTCAAAATTACTACATTCTTGCTAGGATAATAGCTATTAACCCAGTAAATCCATTCCAGGGAATGTAGTAAAAGGAAATAATGCAAAGAAAGAAAGAAATCTATTGGCCCACCCATGCTTAGTGCAAGATTTTTTAATATATATAACTGAGAACAATTGGAAACAACAACACAAAGGAAATGATGATAAGCCATATGGTGTTTTAGCCGGATAGGATAAAATGATGGTCATGAAGACTTAAAAAGTAACAAGAAAAATAAAAGAAGCAGATGAAAAAAGTAGGATATAAAATTGTATGTACAGCATTACTGCAGCTGTAAAAATATGTATTCAATAGAGTAAAGACCAGAATGTAACATGCAAAAATTTTTTATGGGGCAAGAAGTTTTTTCATGTACCAACTTTACTATTTCAACACGTTTTACATTTTTTAAATTGAAAATGTGCATTGTGTTTTATTCCAGTCTTTTTTCTAAAGATATTTTTAATTTATTGATACACTGTCTTATATTGACTGTAAATAATATTGTGTACTTGCTATAAATTACAATGAAAGAATATATAATCACCAGCTGAGGTTCATTTTTGGAATGAAATAAACAAAGACCATGATGGAAAATAAAAGGGACGGTGCTCCTTCAATGAGGTGTCAGGGGAGGCCATTCTGCTGTCCAAAAGAGAAGGAGGCAGCTTTGCAAAGAGCTAGGGAAGAACATTCCAGGTGGAACAGTTTGTGTGAAGGTCCAGGATATGAGCCCAGCACTAGGTGCTTCAGGTAGTAAGAAGGAAAAGGTGCAGGGTGTTCAGCTCACAAAACTGAAGGATCGGGAACCATCTTCTAAAGAGCAGATGAAGCCCCGAAGAATATTGAGGAACGGGGGTGAGGAGAAACACTGTGGGCAAGAAGCTCAACTCAGTGAATGAAGAGAAGTAAACCGGCAGCTGAGAGATGACGGCAACACGGAAGGTGGAAATAGCCGCATCCACGGACTTCGCCATGGAGACATGGTCCGCGTCTGGGCTCGGCAGTGAGAAGCAAGGAGGGAAACAGCCCCTCCTCCTGCCCTGAGGCCCCTAGGACAGGGCAGGAAGAACAGCTGCCACTCGAGGGGTCTGCCGGGGAGGTGGCGTCCTCACAAGTCAGCATGTTTTCATTAAGGCAAGAGGTGAAGAGGAGACCGTGAGAAAAGGCAGAGGATAGAATGGGCGTTCCTGAGGGCTCGGGGAAGCGTTTGGGAGACAGAGGAGAGGTGAGAGGTCAGCTCAGATGATGAGTTCCTGGCTGGAGATGAACTGCAAGTGGTTGTAGTTCAAGTGTGTTTATGTGCAAACTCTGGGGCCTCACCCCAGACCCACGGAATCAGAATCTCTGTGAGATGGGGTTTCAATACTAACAAACACCTCCCGTGATGATGATATGCAGCCGGGTCGGGAATCCGCTGTGCGACATGGTATCTGGTGTCTCCTCCACCTATGAAACTGGTAGAGTGATGGAGATTTGATCGAGGTCCTAGTAGTGAGCTACAGAGAGGGAGTGGATTCATGGAGCATTTCAAGGATGACTCCCGGTGAGAATATGAGGGAGGCGGAGTGAGTCCAAGGTGATTGGAAACCTATTTTTAAGACCTACGTTAAGACAGCTTTTTTTTTTTTTTTTTTTTGCGCTACGTGGGCCTCTCACTGTTGTGGCCTCTCCCGTTGCGGAGCACAGGCTCCGGACGTGCAGGCTCAGCGGCCATGGCTCACGGGCCCAGCCGCTCCGCGGCATGTGGGATCTTCCCGGACCGGGGCACGAACCCGTGTCCCCTGCATTGGCAGGCGGACCCTCATCCACTGCGCCACCAGGGAAGCCCTTAAGACACTTTTGATTGCTAAGTTGTAAGTTTGTTTCAAACTGACTTAAGTAGAGGAGAATTTATTGGCTTGATCAATGAACTTCCAGGGTTAGGGTCAGTGCACCTGGATTCAGGTGCTCAAGTAATGTCACCCGAGATCTGACCCACCATCTTGTAGCTCTGCATTCTACTCTGCTGACTGCCTTCCAGGCTCCACCAGTGTGGTGGCCAAGGTGCCTGCCATCAGCTCCAGCCTCAGCAACAGGTCTTTAAAAATCCTGGACAGCAAATGTCCACTCCAGTCTTCTTTTATAAAGTGTAAATAAGAACATAGTTAACCACCAGTCAGAGCAGGGGAAGTACAGTTCCCCATCTCCCATTTGCCACCAACACCTGGTGACTTAAGGGGTTAAGAAGTCCTAGGTTCACAGACTGGACTTCCCTGGATCCTTGCAGAGCCTTCAGGTGACATTTGAGAGGGGCTGAGTGTGCTGTTGGTAAGATCTCGTGAAAGGCACACCATTTCAGCACCCTTAAACTTGATTATTCCGTGTGACCACACAGCACAGACGCTTATTACCTGAAGCCCAGGATTTTTAATGTAACGTGAGAGGTAACACAGTAGGGGCAGCAAAGGTCTCGTTAAACCCCAGCCGCTGATACTTGAACTGCCACCAGGAGAGGCTTTTATTTGTCTTTTTTAGTACCTGTCACCAGACACCAAAAAAGATTGCAGGCCCCAGCCCCTGCTCTGTGTACCGTGCAGTCCTGTATCACTGAAGCCTGCAAAGAAAAGAAGTGGCCTGCTGTGCTGCAGGGAGGTGCAAGCTTTTTTAATCAAAAAGAAAAACAAAGTATATGTCAAATAGTTTGGGCGTACGAATAAAACAGACAATTACATCATGAATTTCTGTGAACCCTGCACTCATCTTAAGAAATAAAAACTTAAGTCCCTGGAAATAACCACTGCCTTGCCTTTGATGTTTGTCATCCTCATGCATGATGACTTTTGCTCCATATGTCTGTGAACGGCACGCAGTGCTGCTTTGCTGGTTTTCAAGCTTCATCGAAACGGTCTCATTCTATCACTATCCTGCTACAAATTGCTGTTTCTCCTCTTGATCCTTATGTTGACACGTGACTTTCTGAGTTGTTCGTTTTCTCTGCTGTGTAGTATTCCACTTAAACTTGTCAAATATATTCATGATTCTCCTGTGCGTAGACAGAAGAGTTTTTTCCAGCTTTTCACTATTATACACAGGGCTGCTGTGAGCATTCTTGTGTGGGTCCTGTGCAAACGTGCAAGAGTTTCTTCAGGTCACATATGTAAGGGTAGAACCAGAAGAGTGAGGGTGTATATATATATATATATCTTCACTCCTGATAGATGTTGCCAAAAGGCTTTCCAAAGCGTTTGGGTCAACTTACAGTGCCGCTAGCGGCCTCTGAGCTGTCCCCCACCTCCATATCCACTCTGAGACGTGTATGGTCCAACTTTTATTTTTTATGTTTTGCCAGTGCGAAAATAACGTGGAATCTCTTTATTGTTTGAATTAGTATTTCCCTGATTACTGAGGTTAAAACTTTTAATTTATGTAAAAGCCCAAGGTGTAAAGCTAAACTAGGCCGAGTGGTTCTATTTGGGGGTGGAGTAATGGTTCGTACTTAAGACATCTAAGCTATTGTATTTATCATTTTAGTACCTTTGGATACCTGTGTTTTTAAATATTGAACATAATTTTAAGCAAGTGAGTTTGCATTTAATCTCTTTTGTAGCATACTTTGGCTGGTATTTTGACTGTCTTTTTTGTTCATTGACTGTGATTTTAGCATTATCTGTGACGCATCCTTCCCATCCCTTTACATACATTGGTTGGGAGTTGGCTTTAATAGCAGGTATGGAAACCCATCCATGAAGCTGAGGGAGAGAAGACGTCTGAATCCTGAAGGCAAGGGTTCTTGAGTTCACCAGGCATGCTCCTGATTTAGTGTCTTTGCTCTGACTGTCCCCTCTGCCTGGAATCTTCCTCACCCAGAAAAGCACGTGACTCCCTCCTGCCTTCCCCACTGTCAGGCTGTCGTCGGATCTCACTTGCTCAGTGAGGACGCCCCTAACTTTGCACCGTATAATATATTCCAGCCCATCAGCCACTCCTGTATCCCTCCTGGCTCTGTTATCTATTTCCTCCTAGCACTTACCACTGGATAACTTTCTATATGTTACTCAGTTATTGTTTGCTTTGACCATTATTCTTTCTTTGTCTTTTTCCTACCACCTGTAGAATGTAACTTCTGCAAGCGCAGGCATCTTGGTCCGGTTTGTTCGCTACTGTCTTCCTGGCACCTAGAACGGTGTCTGGCACATAGTAGGCACTCAGTATAGATTTGTGGACTCATAAATGGGCTGCAGTTAGCAAGGCAGAGAGAGCAGAGCATTTCTGAGAGACAGTGTATGTGCCAAGGCCCGAAGGCAACCCAGCATGGTCTCATGACTAGGAGTGAGCTGGAGAGCTGCAATATAAGTGTGACCGTGATTTTGCATGGCTGCCCATGCAGGCGGAGGGTGCTAGAGGCAGTTACAAGAGATAGAAGTAGGAGCCGCAGTCAGCAGTTTGGACTTGACCTTGAAGGCAGTCGGGAGCCTTACATGATTTTTATCAAGGGAGTAACACGATCCTATGTGCATTTTTAGAAGAACGTCACTCTGGCACCCACAAGAAGAACTCATAGGATAGGAGTTAAGGATCAGACTGGAGACAGGTGGACCATCTAGGGAGCTGTCACAGCGATCAGGTGAGGGAAGTTGGTGATCTCATCAGGTAGCAGCAGGGGCATGGAGAGACGTGGACAATTTCAGGAGATATGTAGGACAGCTCTACTTGTCTTTTCCTCCGATCCCTGAAATAACTAGAATCTCAGTGACTCCCCGAATCTGAGCTTAACTAAGCCAGCAGGCTGTGCTTCTATTCAGCGTGCTCTTAAGTAATCAAACTGGAAAGCTATCAAAAGTCCTCCACCCACATCTTCAACTTTCCTCTTGGTGAAAGAAATCTGGAGCAAGGCTGCCTTTATTCGACCAAGCAGTGAATAATGGAGCAGCACGCTGATTGAACTCGAAGTTTTTGGAAGGAAGGTAGCATTCCATGTCCAAGTTCCCCTGGTCTCCAGATCTTTTGTGCAAGTAAATTAGTTTCATTTGTCTCAGGGCACCTTTTCCAGGCCAGCTTCTTCCAGCTTGCCTGCAAATGTTTCTCAGTGGTGTGTTTGAGGCTTGGCTGTGTCTCCTTGTCTGGAACAAATGTTTTATTACGAGGAAATAGCTGGATGATGATTCTGGACTTCTTGGACCCTATTCCCCTCTCAGCTGTTGACTGGATATTTGATACCTTGGTAATTTTCAGCTTAACCTGCCCCCTCTCCTGTCTGCTTCTCGTTAATATGCATTTCACACTGGAAGCTGAATTTCGTACCTACCAGCTCCGCAGTCTTGAGCGAGACATTTAGGATTAACACCTGTTTCTTTAAGACTCTCCCAAGATGGAGTGGAGGCCCATGCGTTGTTTTCTTTGCTCACTTCCCGGGTGTGCATGATTTTCCTATGGTCCGGTGGTCATGCATTCCACTGCAAGCTAAAACCATCCAGATCATGGGAGTATCATGTTGCTCGTTTCACATGGGAAAGCCACCGCCCACCTTCCTCTTGTCCAAGTTGCGTTCAAATCTAATTTCCATGGCCCATGTGAGTGGGAGCTCCACAGCCCTGTGTCAGCTGTCAGAGTTTAGCAATACCATTTCCAAACATGGGCCAGTAGGCAGCCAGCAGGCACTAGACAGCTGAATGCTGGCGGAAAAAGCCTCAGACACCTATAGCAGTCCAAACAGTGACTCATCCTGCTATTGCCAGGATAAATATGGGAATAAACGGTATTTTTCCCTAAGCAGGAAGAATTGTCAAAATGCTTATCATTTTATAAAATATAACAGATTGTGCCTGTTCATGTTTTGAAACGTTCCAACGCTTCACTAGCTGTTTTGTTTTTCTTTTATGAGTTTAATAACAGCGTTCACCTGTTTTTCTTCTTTCTAGGAGGCCTGGAGAACTCCGGAGTTTCCAAGCTGTGCTGCCCCCCGAGCTCTGGATCCACCTGGCCGTGGTGGCCTGTGGCAATCGGCTGGAGGAGACGCTGGTCATGCTCAAATCGGCCGTGCTCTTCAGCCACAGGAAGATGCGATTTCACATCTTCACCGAAGAATCTCTGAAGTCCGAGTTTGACAAGCAGGTGAATGTGCAGGAATTGTGGCACGCTGTTTACTGAGTGCAGACAGACTGCATTGCGGGAAAGGCATATCCTGTTTCCTAATTATTCTGCTGCATACTCAGCTGTGCGCCCATGAACCCTTGACTCCGAGCCTTACTGTTCTCATCTATAATATAGGGATAATTACACCCCCTGTAGAGAGACATGGTGAGGATTAAATGAGATGATGCACTTAAAGCACTTGACCCAGGGCTCCATCCCTCTTGGTGTTATTGACATTGTTCTTAGTGGGAGTCACGTAGCTAATTTTTATCTATGTATGTGTGTTTTTTGAATGACAAATAATATACGCTCATCAAAATAAATTCCAACAGTATAGATGTTATAAATTAAAAAGGCAGAAGTCCTTGCTACGGTTCTTTCCCACACAAGAAACTGTCAGAGTCAACACTTGTGAGTGATTCTCCCATATTTTTTTCATATGCAGGTGTGTGTGTGTTTACACATCTGTGTGATTGTGTATGTTTGTGTGTTTACACGTATATTTGTATAAGTATAAACACATATATGTATAACACATGCACATGCACGTATTCTTTTATTTTATATATATAAATATATAATATACTTATTATATTTATTTATCAAAACATATTTCTTTTACAAAATCCAGATCCCTCTCTGTGTATTATTCTGGAACTTGCGTTTCCTCACTTAAAGCCATAGCATCAACATCGTTCCAGGTGAGGACTCATAGATTCTCACCTCATCCCTTTTTGCTGACGACACAGTCTTTTATTATGTGGCTGGGTCATCATTGATTTGACTCTTCCTGTACTGAGGAATAAGTAACAGTTTCCTCCCAGTCCAGGAGAGCTTTGGAAATGCCTCTTCTCCCCGGGCTCGGTACGTGTGCGTCAGCACACTGAGCTTTGTTTTCCTGGAGAGGCTTCTCTTGCGGTGAGTTCTTGTGCGCTGGCAGAGAGAGAAGCTCTTTTGTTTTGTATCTACCGACTTGTGTCACCAGGCTGCATCCTGCTACTGGGGTAGCCATGCTGATGAGAAAGGCCAAAGCAGCCTGTTGGGCAGAGAAAGACTAATAACAGAAAGCTAGAAAACGTGTTATGTTTTCTCCAGAAAAAAAATCACCTCGACATCCTCACCAAGAGAAGTCAGGGCAGAACAGTCTTGGGGCTTTGAAATTGATTGGAAAATGGCTTGAGGAAGGTCTGAGTCAGTGAAAGGGGCAAAGAAAAACATTGAAACACACATAGGTAGCTTCTCTGTGGTGTAAGGGGAATTATAATTAATAATAATAACAATAATAGTAGTAATAATAATTTTAAAAATAAAATAGCCTTTATCAAGGGCTTATGACTTACGATTTACTTTTACTTAATCCTCACAAGAATCCTTTGAAGATGGTAATAACCATGTCCCTATTTTACTAGCTGAGATCATTGAGACTCAGAGAGTCTTAGTGAGTAGCTCATCAGGTGTCAGTTCAAGGTTACTGACTCAGACCTCCACGAACTTAACCACTATATCCTACTACCTCCCAAACTAGTAGATGGAAGTCTTGAATTCAAAATTTAGCTCCACTCTTGCTGTGTGATCTCCGGCAAGTCTTGTGGGCTTTTTGGACTTCGGTTTCCCCCTTTGTAGCTCGGGACCAGCAGAAGTGATACAAGAGATGCTTATCGATAATCTTGATAGGCTACCTCAGGCTGCAGTGACAGCTTCCAGAAAGCTCAGAGACTTTCCACATGCCTGCTGCATGTCTCATGCAGGCACAGCAGGGTCCCTGTCCACACGGCCCCCTCAGCCTGGGACCACAGTTGACAGAGACCATTCATGCACGTAGCTGCACCTGCTGGAACATTTGGCCTCTGCAGTTCTTGAGATGCCACTAAAGGAAACATTGGGACTATCGGATCCCCACTGTGCTTTTCACTCCCTCAACTTGACAGTGACATTTCTGCTCCTATTTAACTGTCCAGAAGCAGTTGGTCACAAGGGCCACCCAACTCCAAGGGGGCTGAGAGGTATCCTACATGAAGGAATGGAGGAAAAGTGGCTATGGGTCAACACTAGTCAGGTCATGTACAATATCCATTGGACAAGCATTTATTGAGTACCTACTGCATGCTAAAAGTTGGGGCATGAGGACAGAGCAGAACATAATACAGGCTTGGACTTAAAAAAGACAAGAGAAGGAAGATGTGTATGTGTAACTATAGATGTGTAACAGATTGTGTTTTCCAAAGGGCCTCCTGTTATTCACACCTTTGTATATTTCCCTCCTGCACTGTCCCAGGCCTGGCCTGTGTGACCAGTAGCATAGGGAAGAAGTGATGCTATGTCACTTTTGAGATTAGGTTTAATAAGGCACTGCACCTTCCATCTTGGTTGCACTCTTTCTCTCTTGGAGGTCAGCTTTTATGTCAGAGCGCCCTTGCAGAGGCCCGTGTGTTAAGGAATGAAGGCCTCTTGCCGACACTTGTGTGCTTGAGCTTGGAGACAGGACCTCTAGCCCCATCCAGCCTTCACATGACTCACCCTCATGAGAGGTCCTGAGCTGGAACAACCCAATTCACAGATCCCTGACCCTAAAAAATGATATGAGTTAATGAACATTTGTGGTTTTAAGCTACTAGCTTTGGGGGTAATTTGTTATAAGGCGAGGGCTAACACAGATACGTCTACATACATAATACGTATGTGTATATAAAATAGAGTATGCCAAATGTCCTGGAGCTAGATCATTGAAAGCATACAGCTTGTGCCTGGCTCTGTCTAGGGATGCCTGGCCCTGGAACCTGGCCACCATGCAGTGAGGAAGTCCAAACTCGCCCACACAGAGAGGAGCTGAGGTCCCCAGTCGGTAATTGACCTCCACCACCGGACATGTGAGAACGAGCCTTCAGACGATTCAAGCCCCCAGCCTCCAAGCCTTCTAGCTGAGGCCCCAGACATTGTGGAGCGGACTCAAGCCGTCCCTTCTGTGCCTTGTCTGAATTCCTGATCCTTGGATATCTGAGCATAATAAATGGTCGTTTTATACTGCTGAGTTTTGGGGTAATTTGTTATGAGCCAAAGTACCGGGGACATTATAAATTAGGAGCTAAAGTTTGGGGAAATATTGCAGATACTTGTGAAGTTGAGCCACGTTTTACGTTGCCCTGCTGACTTTATCCCTCTGATGGCTTATTTCCTCAGTTCTTTGTTAGACCAGTGAAGCTCCATTGGCAAAGGAGATTATAATAGGGTGTTCACATCACCGCAGGGCATAGGGAGTCACCCCTTTCTTTTCCATGCTGGGATCATGGTGCAAGTTTAGATGTTAAATATTGGCTCTTCCATAAGTCACAGAACTTTTCTCAGTCTCAATTTCTTCATCTGTATCAAGCAAAAATCTATAATAGACATACAAAAGGGACCCACGATTCTTGCTCTTCTTATTGCAGAGTGTAATTGTGAGGCTGAATCAGATAACCTATTTATTCTCTCATTCCACAAAGATTCCTTGGAACGTCTCCCTGGGTTGGGCACTGTGTTAGCCCTGAAGCTATAGATCAGCGGCAGTTGGTTTCTGCTCAGCCACATGAGATGCTGGTGTGGAGGCGCAGGTTATACCATCCTTCTGAAGGTTGTCAGTTTCAACACTGAGGCATTGTGGGAATATCCAGAGTGTCTTGGGATAACTTCCGGAGATGCTCAGGGCCACATACCTCAGGGTCAAAACAAAACAAAACAAAACGCTAATTGCCATCATTATCCCTCTGGAAATGGCATTGTGGACGAGTTCTGTTATACTTAAGTAGAAATTTTTCTAAAGCTGCTTAAGTACACTGTCTGGTGGTATTTACTGTCTACGTTGTTGGTATTTAATATTTGAAAGTTTCATTTATTTTTGTCATCTCCCAGTATAAAAGCTGAAAATGCCAGCTGGTTGATTTCGTAGCTTCTCCAGACAGTTCAGGATCAAATATATGATTTAAGTTTGGTTAATTTGTGCTCCTGCCCCAGACTCAGAATCAGGAAATAGTGCGACACAGAAGCAGGGATGGCCACCAATCCGTTCTGGTGATAGGTGGGGCCCCATGGGGCATTGACATCATATGTGTGTGTGTGTGTGTGTGTGTGTGTGTGTGTGTGTGTGTGTGTGTGTGTGTGTGTAGCTCTGACATAGGAAGAGGTGTCAACAGGAATTTCTAGTGGCTGGAGTCAGTATACTATTCAAATATAGACATAGGAACAAATATAAATGGACTGAATATTCCACTTAAAAGACATGGATCGGCAAAGGTGGATAAACCCTTCTAGAAGACAGGATGCTAAAGATCAAAGAGTCAAGGAAATCAGTAGACTATGGGACCTTCCCGTTCTCCTTCCAGGGATGATTTTGGGCTGTTGTGCAGTGGCACAGTTGTCCTGAGTATTTGTGCCCAGTGTCTGTTCTGATTGGTTGGTACTGTTGCACTGAATATTCATGCCCAGTGTCAGTTCTGATGTGTTCGTGCACTTGTGTTGGGTATTTATGCCTGAAGATTTCTCTCCCAAATATCCATCTCAAAATTGCAAATTTAAAGTGTTCCCAATGGTGTGGTTTTTCAAAAAATTTTATGCGACTATATAAGCAATACATGTACACTGTAAAAAAAAAAGTTGTATTAGTGGACAGAGAGTAAAAATGTAAACTATCAAAAAAAAGTTATAAAATCAGAAATGAAAAAAATCAACCATCATATTAATGCTGAGGAGAACAATTTTTGTGTATTTATTTACATTTCTTGTCATATCAACATCAGAAATGGAATTATATTCTATATTTTCTATCACTGTTACTTATATTACTGAATTTCTTCTAAAATAGGGTTTGACCAACTTTTTCTGTGAAAGACCAGGTAGTAACTATTTTAGGCTTTGCAGGCTGTCTGGTCTCACAGCTACTCACCTCTATTCCTTCTTATAAAAGCAGCCATAGATATACCTAAACAAATGGGTATGGCTGTGTTCCAACAAAACTTGTATTTATGGACAGTGAAATTCAAATTTCATGTGATTTTCACATGTCACAAAGTGTTACTCTTGTTTTTATTTTTATTTTTTTGCGGTACGCGGGCCTCTCACTGTTGTGGCCTCTCCCGTTGCGGAGCACAGGCTCCGGACGCGCAGGCCCAGCGACCATGGCTCACGGGCCCAGCCGCTCCGCGGCATGTGAGATCCTCCCGGACCGGGGCACGAACCCATGTCCCCTGCATCGGCAGGCTGACTCTCAACCACTGCGCCACCAGGGAAGCCCTCTTGTTTTTATTTTTTCCAACTATTTTAAAATGTTTAACCCATTCTTGGCTTGTGTGCTATTTGTAGCAGGCTGGGTTTGGCTCTTCCACTACCATGTTTTGCTGACCTTTTTCTGCAACATTGTCACTAGTAGCTGCATAGTATTCTGTTGTGTAAGCCTATCCCAGAGCTTATTTCACCAATTTCTTATTTACCTTGTTTCCTATTTTTCACTGTTACAAACAATACTACAGTAAACAACCTTGTAATAAGTGTGTATGTACTTTTGGAATTTTTCCATAGGATAAATTCTCAGAAGTGGAGTTACTGTGGCACTGGGAAGGCATTAACTAAAAAGAATTAAGAAGATACACAGATACATATGCAAATAAGCATATGAAAAGGATGCTTAAGATCACATGTCATTAAGGAATTGCAAATTAAAATGATGAGATACAGCTACATACCATTAGAATTGCTAAAATCCATAACACTGATAACACCAGATGCTGAAGCGGATGTGGAACGACAGGAGCTCTCACTCATTGCTGGTGGGAATGCAAAATGTTACAGCCACTTGGGAAGATGGTTTGGCAGCTTCTTAGAAAGTTAAATGTAGGCTGACCATACAATCTGGTAATCGCACTCCTTGGTATTTACCCAAATGAACTGATAAACTGTCCACACAGAAACCTGCACGTGAATGTCTAGAGCAGCTTTATTCCTAGTCACCCCAAACTGGAAGCAGCCAAGATGTCCTTCAATAGATGAATAGGCAAGCAAACTGTGATATGTTTATACAATGGAATAGTGGTCAGTGATAAAAAAAATAAGCTGTGAGGCTACAGAAAGACGTGGAGGAACTTTAAATGCATATTGCCAAGGAGAAAAGCCAATCTGAAAAGACTGTATGCTGTGTGATTCCAACCATATCACATTCTGGAAAAGACAAAACTGAGAGACAGTAAAAAGATCAGTGGTTGCCAGTAGTTCAGAGATGAAAAGGAGGGAGGAGGGATGAGTAGATGGAACAGAGGGGATTTTTAGGGCAGTAGAACTATGCTGTATGATACTATAATGGTAGACACAGAACATCATGCATTTGTCAAAACCTGTAAAATTACACAACACAGAGAATGAACCCTAATGTAAACTATGTATTGATATTGGTTCTTAACAATGTATTGATATTGGTTCATCGGTTGTAACAAACGTACCACATTAATGCAAGATGTCAATGATGGGGAAACTGGGGGGTGGGAGGGGAAGGAGAGAGGGTATATGGGAACTGTCTCTGTACTTCCTGCTCAATTCTGTAACCATAAAACTGCTCTGAAAAATAAAGTCTATAAATTAAAATAATTTTATTATAAAATTAATTTATGCAGACAAAGTAATATACACTGTCCTTAAAAGTCTTAAAGAACACAGAAATATAAACTTAGAAAATGAAACCACCACCACCTCCTCCACAGGTACCCACGTTTAACAATTAGGCGCATATCTGTTCAGATTTTTCTCTACGTGTAAGCGTATGCATATATTTTTCCCTGTAAGATAGAACCATATTATATATTTCGTATTGTACTTTGCTTTTACTAAAACCTAACTATATATTGTAACCATTTTCTCATGACAGCACATATAGATCTGCTTTAACTGTACATTAGTCCACCGCGTAGTTCCATCGTAATGCGTCTTCCCGATTCCTTATTGTTGAGCATTGAGTATTGAACAAAGTTTTTTTGCTTGTTTGTTTGTTTTTATTACAAACTATGTTTCGGTGAAAGTCCTTGTGCGTCTGTCTTGGGATTTGCTGTTACTAGTCTCTAAATTGCCATCCTGGAAGTTTGTTTAAATTTACACTTGCAGTTTAGGTGCCAGTTTCCCATCATCCTTGCCAACCCTGGGTGTTATTTTTTTAAATCTTAGCAATGGTCTTTTTATTCAGTGAGCATAAATTGTGGTGATAAAATTAGACTTTCTTCGTATGCTACCTGAATAATTTCCACCTGGCCATGCAGAAGACTTAGGTGTTTTTCATATTTCTGGGGTCTAATCACCCTCCCCTGACCTTCCATGTTTTTCAGCTACGACAGTGGCCAGACTCATATACAAAGAAGTTTGAGTACAGAATCTACCCCATCACATTTTCGGTTGGAAACCCTCAGGAATGGAAGAAATTATTCAAACCGTGTGCTGCCCAGAGACTCTTTCTTCCGGTAGGAACACCTGCTTTTAATAAGATGCTGCTTGGGAGAGAATTGCTCTTGGAAACATCATGGAATTAACTAGGGTGTGTTTAGAGACATTTTAATTACAGTGGAAAATATGTTCCTCTTGGTTTCTGTAGTTGATGCTCTGAGTCTTCCGGGTGTAGAGAGAGGGTCCCTGTGGTTGAGAAATTGTCTTTCCCAAAGATTGAGGGACTGAGAGCATCCCAAGCATGTCTTGGATTATGGGTCTTTGTGACTATGGAGGCACCAGTTACTAACTGTGTGGACCTCACTAAACCTCTTAACTTCTCTAAGCCTCACTTTCCTCCATAAGCTTGGCACCTAGTTGGTGCTCAATAAGTGTTATTCTAGATTATTATTATTTCTCTTATAATAATAACTATTTCTAGATGTAGCTATGCTAGGGGATAATTCAGAGAAGGTCCAGAGTTCTGGTTCACCTTTTCCATTTTGAATTTTCACATTGAATGTTTTTGTTTCCTCCTTTAAAATTCTAAATAGAAAAATCACCGAAGATATTCCAAAACTGAGAATATCACTGAACAAAGATGGCAGCTTTGAATTGTGAACTGTAACCTTGACATTTGTGAAGGTCATGCCTTCAGTAAACACTTATTGAGCGCCCATTAGGTGCGAAGCCCTGGCTTAGTGATGGCGATATGGTGGCGAGCAAGACAGTTGTGGTCTTTTTTTTTTTTATTGGAGTAGAGTTGATTTACAATGTTGTGTTACTTTCCGCTGTACAGCAAAGTGAGTCAGTTATACATATACATATATCCACTTTTTTTTTAGTTTCTTTTCCCATGTAGGTCATTATAGAATATTGAGTAGAGTTCCCTGTGCTACACAGTAGGTCCTTATTAGTTATCTATTGGTCTTGCCTCCTTGGAGTTTGAGTCTAGCAAGGCATTGAACAGGTAATTAGAAATGTGATCCATGCTGAGGTGGAGAACAGAGTCTCATGGATGTATGTAACATGGGGTTCCACTCTGGTCTCGGGGATGTCTAGAAGGTTCTCTCGAGGAATGGCTTTTATGCTGAGACGTGAAAGAAGGAGTAGTAGGGGGTCACTGAGAGACTAGGGTGGGTAATGAGAGAAAAGAGTTCCAGGCAAATGGAATAGTAGGTACAAAGGGGCCCTACTGCAAAAGTGGACAGGAACACGTTTGAGAAGATAGAGGGTCCAGTAACCAGAAGATAGAGCACGGTACGATAGAAGAGGTCGGCAGGGGCTGGAGCTTACAGGCTCTGTAAGCCATGTTGGAGTGTCTGGTCTTTGCGTTAAGGGCAGTGAGACGCCATTGAACAATTCTTAGCACGAAAGTGAGATGATCTGACTTGGGTAATACAGAGGACTCACCGGTTCGTTGCAGTGTGGACAGTGGAATTGCTGAGGTCAATTAATACTGACTTCGGCTATGACAGTTGCCTTAGAGATGGATGCAGACCGTGCCTGAGGAATAGAATTACCAGTCCCCGTGACTGGCTGGCTGTGGGAGTTGAAGGGGAGAGGAGGTGATAAAGATCTCACCCAGGTGTCTGACCTGAACAGCTATGAAGGTTGATCTGTTTGACATTGCCAGTATTCAGCTACTTATGACCTTCAAAACAGGCAATTTCTTATAGTTCAGCCTACAAAATGGGTGGCAGTGCTATTTAGAGATGGAAAAGGCTAAAGAAAGACCATTATTTGTAAGGCAGAAGATGAGTTTAATTTGGGTCATATTTTGATTTCGAGGTGCCTGGGAAACACCCACACAGGGAGGTCTTACCATCTGTTGGTCTGAAATCCCAAATGGCAAATGGCAGTTTTAGCATTTCCTGTGCAGAAACTGTGAAAAAAACAAGGCCTGGCTGTACTCTTGGGGCTGATTTGCTGCACAAGCCCACTCACTACTAAATGACTTATTTTTCACATGCCACAGCCTTTTATACAGGTTGTGAGGTGGGATTCATTGCATTAAAATGGGAGTAAGAAAAGACTGCCCCAAATCAGAACCAACATCTCCAGATTGGTGAAATGAAAAGTAACTACTATTTGAGAAGACGAGAGAAAATCTCAGGCTTCTGCTTCTTATCTCTGTCTTAGGGGAAAAAATATTAGAAATCCCAAGTTATTTTTGGAAAATTGTCTCCCCAACGTATGCAAAAAAATAGTAGCAACCCAGTAGAACACATTTGAATCTTCCCTGACCTTGAATTGTGACTTGATTGCCACTACTAGAAAAACAGACCCACCACATGATGGTTTTCATTCATTCCCAGCTAAACAAGTCTATTCCATTCTGAATGACAAATGAGTGCTGACATTCCTTATCTGCTTTTGATAATGGAAATTAGCCCTCCTTAAAAATAATAAAGACAGATTGCAGTTGACAGGACATTTACCTTCCCTGAGTTGTATATCATAACAGAAGATTATAAACATAGAGTTTCTGGACATCAGTGAGATATATTGATCCTCAGGGTAATTTGAAATAAAGTCTAGGTGATGTTCTCCTTGAAATTCGTCTCTGTAAAACCAGACCCGTGTGCTGCTGAGGCACTGCAGAGGAGATGGAGATTCTAAAATGCAGGGACTTCCCTGGGGGCACAGTGGTGAAGACTCCGTGCTCCCAACGCAGGGGGCCCAGATCTGATCCCTGGTCAGGGAACTAGATCCCACATGCATGCCGCAACTAAGAGTTCACATGCCACAACTAAGGAGTCCGCGAGCTGCAACTAAGACCCAGTGCAACCAAATAAATAAAATAAAATAAAATGCAAACATTCTAGCCCTGGTCAGTCGGTTGACTGAGAATCACAGTCTTATCTCTTTTCTTTCTTTTTTAAAATTTTTAAATTTTTTTTATTTTTAATTTTTATTTATTTTTGTTTTTGGCTGCATTGAGTCTGCTGCTGCGCGGGCTTTCTCTAGTTGCAGGGAGCAGGGGCTACTCTTCGTTGCAGTATGCAGGCTTCTCATTGTGGTGGCTTTTCTTGCTGCGGATCAGGGGCTCTAGGTGCACGGGCTTCAGTAGTTGTGGCTCGCGGACTTTAGAGCGCAGGCTCAGTAGTTGTGGCGCACGGGCTTAGTTGCTCCACGGCATGTGGGATCTTCCCGGACTAGGGCTCAAACCCACGTCCCCTGCATCGGCAGGCGGATTCTTAACCACTGCAGCACCAGGGAAACCCTTACCTCTTTTCTGAGGGAGTGTCATCTACCACAAACCTGTAGATGAAACCCTTTCTCAGGTAAGATTTTACTAATCAGAGCATGTGTCTTTGCAACTCAAGACTGTTAGATTCTCAAGTACAATTAGTGGAATTCAGATCCCACCAATTCAGGATTTATGAAGTCCTAAATCAGTGGATGCTTACTTTTCTATTTCTGTGAATGGTGGATCTAAGGACCATTATTAGTGCAAAGTAAACAGCAGATGACTTGATTAAGCTCCCTAGACTGCATTCTGCTTTCAGGTAATTCAGAAGCTCAAAGTATTTAAAACAATATGCCAATCACAAATAAATCAAACCTGTCAATTAAAACTGACCTTGGAGGACTTTTCCCTTTTTCCTTAGTGAAGGCCAGAAGCCTTTATTCTATAAGAATAAGTGAGTTTTGTGAATTCACATCACCTTTTCCTCATTTAATAGGAATTGGTGAGATTGCATAATGGATCTCTACATTTTGTTACACACTGTGCCTGTTTGATTATAAAGACCTGTCTTCTCAATAATGTGCTCCTCTGGAGATCCTAGAGATATTTAAAATATGACAAGAAATCACTGGATTGCAGAATCTACAGAGACTTTATTGGCAAGCGGTACCAAACATGGTAATATGAGGTAGGTTAAGGCACTTTCCAGTCATCCTCCAGAGGAAGACTTTTTTGACCAAGTTTTGTAAGTTCCAGGATTATAATAATGTCTGATGCCGTTGCTCATAAAACTTGTCATAAGTATCCACATTCAAGGAAGGAGTTAGGGAAGAATATTATCAAGAGAGATTGGATAAAATTGCTCACAGTCTTGAACTATAAATACATCCTGAGAATTTCTAACTCTTATGTTTCCAACAAACTTGTCCCATGCTTTAATATGTCAAAGTAGTAATATCCCAAATCAGCAAAAATCTTAATTACCTAGATTTTCTATATCACATCAAGGGCAACAACATAAGTCTTCCCTCTTTCTACTTCTAATTTGTTAAAGAGGTCTTTATCTGGTTCAAATATTTGGAAAACTGTATGCTTACCAGAAATGTTCTAATAAGTTTGCCATAGACCGATGGAAAAGAGAGGTTTACCTGACTTATTAGACCTTTCTATAATTAAAGTTAGGCTTCTGTATTATTATTAATATTATGCCTCAGAATTAGCAATTAACATTGAGACTTCCTTGGAAACAACCCTTTGGGTAGCAACAAATATTGACAGGCGAATAGGAACGTATTAAAAATGCTTATTAAGAGGAACATCAGTTAGAATCATCATAAATGATGTCTATCTATTTCTTCAAGTACTCAGAGGCCATAAATTATCAGGATGAGATTAACTACCTAAATATCACATGAAAATGACCCTAGATACTAATTTTGTTGAACAAGCTTTCCACAGTACTTATCGTTTACTCACACATTATTAAAAGTTTGACATTCAGGGTATTAGTTACAACTCTTGGTTACATGTGAGAGGAACTCCATTGCAACTAGCTAAGCAAAGAAGGCAATTTATTCACTTATCTGACTGTGGAGTCCAGATCAGAGGGCTCCTCTCAAGCACAGCTAGATCCAAAGGCTCCTATAATGTCACCAGGTCTGTGTCTGTCTCTCTCCCTGTCCCTTGCAGGGCTCGCTCTGTGAGAATGATGACTGCTTGAAGCAGCCTGAGAGACAAATTCTAACGCTTAGCTACTGCAGCAGAACAAGAGCCTGGCAGGGTGGTGACATCTGAAATGGTGGCATGAGAGCTCTGGAAACTGTTCCCCAGTGAAACAAGCATAACTGTGAACATTGTTTTTAAAACAACTATCTAGAGTCTTTGGAAATTGTCCTAAGGACCTAAGCACAGTAAGAAACAGATTTCTTACTCAAGAAAATCTACTAAAACTTAATAAGGAAGAGCAAGAGTCTGTGACACTTGAATCATGACCCACTCCCTCCCTCTCCCCTTCTAGCTCTGCGTGGTGGAAACCCAACTCTAGACAATTCAGTCAAGAACACAGGGATCCTCCCAGCTCCCAGTTGAGGGCTATGGTATTTCCTTGGGAGGGGCAGGTCATCAGCATTTCTCCTCTCTACCAGCTATATCTTACAGAACTTAAATTTCAGGTAAGTATGTCCAAGGGTTCAGAGGCTCTGTTCATTAAGAGAAAGCTTCATGAGAGCAACAAGCTAAACGATAGGCTAGTTAGTTTACAAGGGAGACCCAGGGAAAGAGACAAATAAAAACTGCACTCCTGGTGTCAGAACAAAGTTTAAATACCAACTTCAAAAACTATCCCTGCAAATGGGCCAGAATTTAATGGATCATACTGCAGCATCAACTTGTGCTCAGGCCGTTGTCAAAAACAGTGGAGCAGGGCTTCCCTCCCTGGTGGCGCAGTGGTTGAGAGTCCGCCTGCCGATGCAGGGGACACGGGTTCGTGCCCCGGTCCGGGAGGATCCCACATGCCGCGGAGCGGCTGGGCCCGTGAGCCATGGCTTCTGGGCCTGCGTGTCCGGAGCCTGTGCTCCGCAACAGGAGAGACCGCGGCAGTGAGAGGCCCGCGTACCGCAAAAAAACAAAAAAAACAGTAGAGCAATCGGCTGGCAGTTAGTGAAGGCTGATAGCTGGGTGTAATACCAGCAGGGATGCACAGCCTAAGAGGATGATTAGAAGAAGCGTCCATCAGAGAGAGCCCTGATAAAACCACTGTCATCCTCGGTGACTGTGGACATGCACAAGGCTGCACCCACTGAGGAAAATCATCATAGGTTTCACACAGTGGATAAAGTGGGCTTCACTGAAATAGCCCAGTCAAGATACTAGACAAATAAACAAGCAAACAACATGAACAAGCCCTGTATGTTGAGTTGGGGCGTGCGGTGGGCAGGGGAGAGTTATCCAGAATTGCTAAAACATCCTAAAATGCATTATCATGCTAAAATATATTAACATGCTAAAAATATGCTCTAACTTTTTTTCAGCAAAAAAATATGAGGCAGGCAAATAAACAGGAAAGTGTGATTCATTCACAGGGAAAAATGCAGGCAGCAGAAGCTGCCTGGTGAGAGGACCCAGCTGTCAGATTTAGTAGGAAAAGACTTCAAAACAGCCATTGTAAATATATTCAGGCACCAAAAGGAACCTGTGCTTAAAGAAGTAAAGTAAGATGTGATGACAATGTTTCATAAAATTGAGACTATCAATAAAGAAATTTAAATTATTTTTTTAAAAAAAGAGCCACATGGAAGTTGTGGAGTTGAAAGGTGAAATAACTGAAGTGAAAAAAATCATTAGAGGGGCTCACTATTGATTTGAACTTAAAGGAGAAAGAATCAGTAAACTTGAAGATAACCGGTAAAGATTATACAATCTGAAGAACAGAGAAAAATAACAAATAAAATTGAACAGAGACTCAGAGATGTGAAACACCATCAGATCCACCAGGACATGTATGATGAGAGCACCAGAAGGAGGAGAGAGAGAAAGGAATAGAGAAAAAAATTTTTTTTGAAGAAATAATGGTTGAAAGCTTGCAAATTTGATGAAAAACAATCTACACATCAGAAATCAATTAACTTCAAGTAAGATAAACTCAAAGAGATCCACACACAGATAAATCATAGTAAACGTCCTGAAAGGCAAAGACAAAATCTTATAAGCAGCAAGAGAAAAATAACTTGTCACATGTAAGGGAACTCCAATGAGATTATATGCTGACTTCTCATTAGAAACTATGGATGCCATAAGGCAATGAGATAACATTATCTGAAGTGCCAAAAAGTAGGGGGAACTGTCAACCAAAAACCTTATATCCAGCAAAATGATTTTTAAAATGAAGGTGAAATAAAGTCGCTCCCAGATAAACAAAATCTGAGATAATTCATTTACAGCAGAACCACAAGAATAAAGGAAGTTCTTCAGGCTGAAAGCAAGTGACTCCAGGCAGTGATTCAAAACTCACAATAAAAAAAAAAAAAAAAAGAGCACCAATAAAGGCATTAATGCAAAAGACAATATAAGTGAGTATTTTTTACCCTTTATTCTCTGGATTGATTTTAAAAACAATTGTATAAAACATTATGTATATAATAATCATGTGTTGAGCCTGTACCATAGAAATGTAATATAAATATAAATATATATATATATATATATATATATATATATATATATATATATATATAATAGCACAAAGGAGGTTGGAATGGAGGAAAAATTGTATGGAATAAGAAAATGACACCAGATAGTAACTTGAATCCACAGGAACAAATGAAGAAAATTAAAAATGGCATATGAAAAAGTTAATATAACAAACTCCATAAATATATACTTGCTCTTCTTCCTCTCTCAGCTTCTTTAAACACATAAAATTGTAAGAAGTAGCAATTATACTGTTGGGTTTGTATCAGTATAGATGTACTATGTACAGCAATGTCATAAAATGGAGAAGAGGGAATAGAATTATATATGACTAACATTTGTGTATCTCACTGGAATGAAGTTAGTATAAATCTGAAGTGTATTCTGATAAGATATATATGTTAATCTCTAGGGCAACCGCCAAGGAAATACCTCAAAAAATATGGTGAAAAAATGTATTAAAATGCTATGTTAGCAAATACTCAGTGCAGAAGAAAGCAGTTAAAAGAAGACTACAGGAATAAAAAAGACATGCGATATTGAAAACAAAAATTAAAATAGCAGACATAAGCTCAACTGTATCTATAATAACATTAAATAAGAATGGGTAAAATTCCAACCAAAAGAAAGAAATTGCCAGAGATAGATGGTAAAGAATACAATCCAACTGTGTGCTGTTTACAGGAGACACACCTTAGATTCAAAATACAAATAGGTTGGAAGCAAAAGGATGGAAAAAGATATGTCAATCAAACAGCAACCACAAGAAAGCTGTAGTGGCTATACTAGTATCAGATAAAATCGAATATAATATGTAACATTATTAGAGAAAACCAGAAACATTTTATAATGATGAATGTGTTAGTCCACAAAGAAAATATAACGGTTGTAAACATCCATGCACCTAACAACAGAGCCCCCAAAATACTTGAAGCAAAAGCTGACAGAATTAGAGGGAGAAATAGGTAATCCACCAGTAAGAGTAGGAGATTTCAGTGGCTCACGTTCAATAATGGATTAAGCAGTAGTCAGAACATTGACAAGAGAATAGAAGACTTGAACAACATTATAAACCAGCTGGACCAACAGACATCTCTAGAACAGTCCACCCAACACCAGCAGAACACACATCCATCTGAGTGCATATGGAGCGTTCTCCAAGATAGACCATGTGTTAGGCCATATAAAAGCCTCAGTAAACTTGCAGAAACTGACAAGCTAATCCTAAAATTTATATGGAAATTCAAGGATCTTTGAAGTCAATAAGCCTCTAGCGAAGTTATAAATAAAAGAAATGACACAAATTACTCATATCAGAAATGAAAAAGGGGCATTACTACAGATTCTTTCTAATGGACATTAAAAGTACAATTAAAAAAATACTATGAACAACTCTTATGACCACAAATTTAATAACCTAAATGAAATGGACCAATTCCTTGAAAGACGCAATCTGTCAAAACTCACCCAAGAGGAAACAGATGTTCTTAATAGGCCTATATCTATTAAAGAAATTGAATCCATAATTAATAACCTTCCGAATAGAAAGCACCATGCCCAGATGGGTTTGCTGGTGAATTCTACCAAACATTTAAGAAAGATGTTATACCAGTTCATAGAAATAGAACCTTAAATAGATCAATGGAACAGGATAGAGAGTCCAGAAATAGACCCCCATAAATACAGTCAATTGATCTTTGACAGAGGTGCAAAGGCAATACAATAGAGCAAAGATAGTCTCTTCAACAAATGGTGCTGGAACAACTGGACGACCACATACAAAATAATGAATATAGACACACACCTTACACACTACAAAAATTAATTCAAAATGGATCATGTAAATGTAAAATGCAAAACTATAAAACTCTTACAAGATAGCATAGGAGAAAACCTAAATGACCTTGGGTATGGTGATGTCTTTTTGACAACAGTAAGGACACAATCCATGAAGGAAAAAATTGATAAACTAGACTTCATTACAATTCAAAACTTCTGCTCTGTGAAAGACAATATCAAGAGAATGAGAAGACAAGCTACAGACTGGGTCAAAATATTTGCAAAAGACACACCTGATAAAGGACTGTTACCTAAAGTACACAAAGAAGTCTTAAAACTCAACAACAAGAGTATAAATAACCTGATTTTAAAATGGGTGAAAGACCTTAACAGACGCCTCATCAAAGAAGATATACAGGTGGCAGATAAGTATATGAAAATGTGCTCTGCATCATATGTCATCAGAGAAATGCAAAGTAAAACAACAGTGAGATACCACTGCATACTTATCAGAATGACCCAAATCTGGAATACTGACAACACCAAATGCTATCAAGGATGTGGACCAACAGGCATTGTCATACATTGCTGGTGGCAATGCAAAATGGTACAGCCTCTTTGGAAGACAGTGTGGCAGTTTCTAACAAAACTAAATCTATGCTTACCATATGAGCCAGCAGTAGTGCTCACTGGTATTTACCCAAAGGAGCTGAAAACTTATGTCTACCTGCACTTGGATCTTTATAGCAGCTTTATTTATAATTGTAAAAACTTGGAAGCAACCAAGATATCCCTCATGAGGTAAATGGATAAATAAACTGTGGTGCATGCAGACAGTGGAATATTATTCAGTGCTAAAATGAAATGAGCCGGCAAACCATAAAAAGTCACGGAGGAATCTTAAATGCATGTTACTAACTGAAAGAAGCCAATTTGAAAAGGCCAAATACTATATGATTCCAACTATATGACATTGTGGAAAAGGCAAACCTATGGAGACAGTAAACAGTGTTTGCCTGGGGTTTGGAGAGGGGGAATGGATGAATATGTGGTGCCCAAAAGATTTTTAAGGCAGTGATAATATGCTGTATGATATTATAATGATGAATATATGTCATTATACCTTTGTCCAAACCCATAAAACGTATAACACCAAGAGTGAACCCTAATGTAAACTATGGACTTTGGGTGATTATGATGAGTCACTATAGGTTCATCCCTAGTAACAAATATACCACTCTGGTGAGTGACGTTGATAATAGGGGAGCCTATGCTTGTGTGGAGGCAGGGCATGTATGGGAAATCTCTGTACCTTCCTCTGAATTTTGTTGTGAACCTAAAACTGCTAAATATATATATATATATATAAAGTTTTTTTAAAAATTCAAGACACCCAAAATATCCAAAACAATCTTGAAAAAGAAGAACAACCTTGGAAGACTCTCACTTCCTGATTTCAAAATTTACAACAAAAGTACAGTAACTATGCCAGTGTAGTACTGGCATAAAGGTAGAGGTATAGATCAGTGGAAGAGATTTGAGAGTCCAGAAATAAACCCTCATATTCACAGTCCATTTATTTTAGACGAAGGTTCCCAGGCAATTCAGTTGGGGAAAGAGTAATCTTTTCAACAGATGGTGTTGGAAGAACTGGATATCCACATTCAAAAGAATGAAGTTATATTCTGTACCTTATACTATACGTAAAATTTAATTCAAATGGATCAAAGACCTAATATAAGAGCTGAAAATATAAAAGTCTTAGAAGAAAATATAGGAGTAAATCTTCAAGACCTTGGATTAGACAGTGGTTTCTTAGATGTGATACCAAAAGCACAAGCAACAAAAGAAAAACTAGATAACTTGGACTACATCAAAATTGAAAACTTTTGTGCTTCAGAGAGCACTATCAAGAAAGCAAAAAGATATCTACAAAATAGGAGAAAATATTCGCATATCATATGTCTGATAAAGTACTTTTCTCTAGAATATACAAAGAACTCTTACAACTCAGTAATCAAAGACAAATGACCCAACTAAAAATGGGCAAAGGATCTGAATAGACAGGTCTCCAAAGAAGATTCAAAAATGGGCAATACACGTGTGAAAAGATGCTCAATATCATTAGTCATCAGGGAAATGCAATCAAAACCACATTGAGGGGCTTCCCTGGTGGCGCAGTGGTTGAGAGTCCACCTGCCAATGCAGGGGACACGGGTTCAAGCCCTGGTCCGGGAAGACCCCACATGCCACGGAGCAACTAAGCCCGCGAGCCACAACTACTGAGCCTGCTCTCTAAAACCCATGAGCCAAAACTACTGAGCCCGCGTGCCACAACTACTGAAGCCCACACGCCTAGAACCCGTGCTCCGCAACAAGAGAAGCCACCGCAGTGAGAAGCCCGCGCACCACAACAAAGAGTAGCCCTGCTCGCCGCAACTAGAGGAAACCCATGCGCAGCAACGAAGACCCAACGCAGCCAAAAATAAATTAAAAAATAAGTTAATTAATTTTTAAAAAATGCATTGAGATGCCACTTCACACTACTAGGATGGCTTTAAACAAAAAGACATAGTAACAAGTGTTAGCAAGGATGTGGAAAAATTGGAACCCTCATGCACTACTCGTAGGAATGTAAAATGGTGTGGCTGCTTTGGAAAACAGTCTGCCACTTCCCCAAAAGATTAAACATAGAGTTACCATATGACCCAGCAAGTCTACTCCTAGATAATGGAGAGAAATGAAAACACATGTACACAAATATTCATAGCAACATGATTCATAAGAGCCAAAAGATAAAAGATGGAAGCAACCCAAACATCCATCAACTGTTGACTGGATGAATAAAATGTAGTATATTCATACAATGGAGTAATATGTTGCTGTAAATAGGAAAGAAGTACTGATACAAGCTACAACACTGGGTGTGCTTTGAAAACACTACGCAAAGTGAAAGGAGCCATTCAAAAAAGGACATATATTCTATGATCTTATTTATATGAAATCTCCTAAGTAGGCAAATCTATTTATAGAGATAGAAAGTAGATTAACAATGGAGAAAAGACAGCCTCTTCAATAAGTGGTGCTGGGAAAACTGGACAGCTCCATGTAAAAGAATGAAATTTGAACACTCCCTAACACCATACACAAAAATAAACTCAAAATGGATTAATGACCTAAATGTAAGGCCAGACACTATCAAACTCTTAGAGGAAAACATAGGGAGAACACTGTATGACATACATCACAGCAAGATCCTTTTTGACCCACCTCCTAGAGACATGGAAATAAAAACAGAAATAAACAAATGGGACCTAATGAAACTTAAAAGCTTTTGCGTAGCAAAGGAAACCATAAACAAGACGAAAAGACAACCCTCAGAATGGGAGAAAATATTTGCAAACAAAGCAACTGACAAAGGATTAATCTCCAAAATTTACAAGCAGCTCATGCAGCTCAGTATCAAAAAAAACAAACAACTTAATCCAAAAATGGGTGGAAGACCTAAACAGACATTTCTCCAAAGAAGATGTACAGATAGCCAACAAACACAAGAAAGGATGCTCAACATCACTAATCATTAGAGAAATGCAAATCAAATATACAATGAGGTATCACCTCACAACGGTCAGAATGGCTATCATCAAAAAATCTACAAACAATAAATGCTGAAGAGGGTGTAGAGAAAGGGGAACTCTCTTGCACTGTTGGTGGGAATGTAAATTGGTACAGCCACTATGGAGAACAGTATGGAGGTTCCTTAAAAAACTAAAAAAAAAACACTATCATACGGCCCAGCAATCCCACTACTGGGCATATACCCTGAGAAAACCATAACTCAAAAAGAGTCATGTACCACAATGTTCATTGCAGTTCTATTTACAATAGCCAGGACATGGAAGCAACCTAAGTGTCCATCGACAGATGAATGGATAAAGAAGATGTGGCACATATATACAGTGGAATATTACCCAGCCATAAAAAGAAACGAAATTGAGTTATTTGTAGTGAGGTGGATGGACCTAGAGACTGTCATACAGAGTGAAGTAAGTCAGAAAGAGAAAAATAAATACCGTATGCTAACACATATATATGGAATCTAAAAAAACAAAAAAAAAAAAAACGTTCTGAAGAACCTAGGAGCAGGACAGGAATAAAGACGCAGATGTAGAGAATGGACCTGAGGACACAGGGAGGGGGAAGCGTAAGCTGGGACGAAGTGAGAGAGTGGCATGGACATATATACACTACCAAATGTAAAATAGATAGCTAGTGGGAAACAGCTGCATAGCACAGGGAGATCAGCTCGGTGCTTTGTGACCACCTAGAGGGGTGGGATAGGGAGGGTGGGAGGGAGACACAAGAGGGAGGAGATATGGGGATATATGAATACTATAGCTGATTCACTTTGTTATAAAGCAGAAACTAACACACCATTGTAAAGCAATTATACTCCGATAAAGATGTTAAAAAAAAGAAAAGAAAAAAAGAAAGTAGATTAGTACTTGCCTAGGGCTACAGGTTGGGCGAAATGGGGAGTGACTGCTAGTGGGTACAGAATTTCTGTTTGAGGTGCTGAAGATGCTCTAAATTTAGATTCTGATGGTGGTTGCACACCTCTGTGAATATACTAAAAACCACTGAATTGTTTACTATGAATGGGTGAATTCTCTGATGTGTAAATTATGTTTCAATAAAGCTATTAAGAGAGGATAAAAGCATGGTCTCTAATAACTCTATCATAAAAATCGTGGTGTATATTTTGACTGGCCCCTCATGGTTCATGTTCTTGTCCCTGAACAATTACTGTGGCCAGGAAAATAGGATACTCTGATTAGCCCAACTTAAGTCACATTCTCTCCTTTGGACGACAGGGACCAATTGCATCGGAACCATATGGATTCAGTTTTTCCACAGGAGAGAGGGTAGATATAATGTTTATATATATATAGAGAGAGAGAGAGAGAGAAGTAACTTTTCTTTGCCTCAATTTACTTATCTGTAAAATGGGAATAAGAATTTTACTAACTCATAGTGTGGTGAACACTTAAATTAGTTAATAAATGTAACACCCTTAGGAATAATGCACAGTACATAATAAGTGTTATCTGTAATTCTTATTATTATTGCTGTTATTATGAGTACTGATAAGTAGCATCAAACTACTGAGATCATTAACTGTTTTCCCCAAAGGACCTTATCTTGCTTAACAGCAGCAAAAGGTTTTTCCGTCTAGTTGGCCAAGGCATAACCAGCACAGAACAATTACAACATGCCCCAGCAGAGGATGCTCCTATTTTGATATCAGACACATCGTAGTCTTTTTGACCAACGTGATTACCATCTTAGTAATTCTGGAATTACCATGTTTGTTATGAAGCATAGTACAAGAATCGTGACTAATATTTGTTGATTACTTACTGTTACATAATTCTTTGATTGCAAGCAATTATAATTGACTTAGACTGAGTTAATCAGAAGAGGACTTGATTGGAAGGATGTTAGGGACTCTCAGAATGGAAAAGAAGTTTAGCACACTAGGCTTGTGTCTGATTAGAGACTGCAAGCAAAACATCTGATTTATATTCATTCTTTCCCCAAACTATACTAAAATGGATAATTAATTTTTTAAGTAGCATAAACCTTCTATTCTAGGATAAAAAGTACAGAAGAGGAGGCAATTAAAGCTTGAAGTAGATTTTACCACTAAGTTGGTGGTAACCAACTTAGTCTGCTTGAGACATCTGTATCATTAACCAGCAATGGAGAAAGCCCAGGAGCAAATGACTCAAAATCCCAAAAGACCAGTGAACTGGTGGCATCAGCTGGACTTGGCAGTGAAAATATGCCTAAAATCAGTGGCTTCATTGCAAGATTCTTTGAGAAACACTTAGACCCCCAGATTGCCAATTTTATATCATGTAACTGGGATTCCGCCTCTCTCTTTCCCTTGGCAAAAGATTGGCGGTTCCGTTTCTAGAGAAGATAAAATAGATTATTTCTGGACTATAGGAATCCAGGCACAGTGGTGGGCATCATGTTGAAACATGAGGTTCAGGCTAAAATTTAAATATGAATGCTGAGACCACAGACCTTTCCTCCCATATAACTCTCAGAACCTTGCAAGGAAAATTATGTCTTCCAAACAAGGATTTGAAAGAAATATCTTTGGGGATTTAAGGACACTGACATCAGGAGTTTCCCCATTAAGGTGGCCCAGCCAGAGCTTCCTACACTGAAGCATACAGCTGACAAGTTCCCTCCACATACTTCCAAACTCCTCTTAAATCTCAATGGAAATCCAGAAATCACTAGATATTTGGAGAAACTCTCTACTAGGAAAGACAGAAGTCAAGACAAATAAAGACAAAAACATCAATATAGAGAACATCATCTAAGAAGGATGAATGAAACTTCTAAAAAAATTATCATCAGTATTCTCAGAGAAATAAAAGAAGGTATTACATGAAGAAGCATAGGATTCTATTTTTAAAATGAAACATTTAGGGACTTCCCTGGTGGCGCAGTGGTTAAGAATCCACCTGCCAATGCAGGGGGCACGGGTTCGAGCCCTGGTCTGGGGGGATCCCACATGCCGCGAAGCAGCTGAGCCCGTGCGCCACAACTGCTGAGCCTGCGCTCTAGAGCCCGCGAGCCACAAGTAGAGAAAGCCTGCACACAGCAACAAAGACCCAACACAGCCAAATATAAATAAAATAAATAAATTTATTAAAAAAAAAAATTTAGAGGATTTTAAAAACCTCATAAATTCAAACTGTGGTAGTAGAAATGAACAAATCAATAGAAGAATTGGGAGAAAAAGGTTTTTATTCAGAAAGTAGAATAAAAAAACAATAAAAACCAATGATATGGAGGATAGCAATACAATGTTTAGAAAATTAGAGGATAGATCAAACATCTAAAGAACAGGAGCCCTGGAAAGAGAACATAGAACACAAAGGATAGGAAATCAACAGTGAAACTAATTCAAGAAAATTTCGGGACTTCCCTGGTGGTCCAGTGGGTAAGATGCCACACTTCCAGTGCAGGACACCTGGGTTCGATCCCTAGTCAGGGAACTAGATCCTGCATGCATGCCACAACTAAGAAGCCTGCAGGCTGCGATGAAGATCCCGAGTACTGCAGCTAAATTCTCTTCCAGGGTAAGAAGTCAGTAGATGAGGCATATGTGACATAATGAGAAATATACATTTGGTCTCTGGTCCCGGTTCCTGACACAGAGTTCCTAAAACCCTTGTAATTTCTTGAATAATGGGTGTGATAGAGGCATCTTACATAGAGCTTCTTAGTCCCTTGGGATTTCCTGGTTAATAGGTATGTCTTTTTTTTCTAATGAGGTGACTCTTGGTGGGCTTCTGGATGGGGGCCGGTCACTAGAAAGACCAAGCCATGATTGGAACTTTCAGCCCTACTCCCCATCCTCTAGGAGGGGAGAGGGAGATTGGAGATTGAGTTAATGACTGATCATGCCTACGTGATGAAGCCTCCATTAAAATCTGTAAACGATGAGGTCCAGAGAGATTTTGGATTGGTGAACGCATCCATGTGCTGGGAGGGTGGTGCAAACGTTATGGAGACAGAAGCTCCTGGGCTCAGGACCCTTCTGGACCTCACCCTACGTAGTCAGTGTCATAACCGAATTGTAGGACAGCCAGTTGGTGTCTGGAGTGTTGGCGAATTGGTTGGTGTGGGGGAAAGCCCCACACATTTGGTGCCAGAAGTTGTGAGTTGAGAGAATTGTTTTTCTTTTAGCGTGTTATTTAGAGACGTGGAGGTACCTACCCAAAGAATCAGTTTTAAAGGATTGGAATTGGTTGTTTTTGGTGAGAGAGGGAAATGTGGTGGGAGATGTTGAGGACATTTTTTATGTATTTGTTCATATGTCTGTTTGTCTGTCTATCTACATTAAATTATTTACCAAGCCTTTGTTAACGGTTCGACCCTTGTGTTTCTCAAATACTAGAAAATTACTCACTGGTAACTCTTGAAATCAGTTTAGTGGCTAATGATCAGTTCTTTAAAAAATTAAATAACTAAAGTAGTATCAAATAAGGGATATGCGTTACTATAGTAAGGACAAATATATATTTGAAAATGTTTCTGTTTTATATAGTGCATGTACTACTAGTATCATGATATAAATGCATGTCTTACTGTGGGGTGCAGTTGAAAACAGCATGAGAAATGAGGCTTTAAGACAGGACTTCAAGACATACAACTGAAAGGGGAGATCTGAATGGTTGGTGGTCAATGGCCAGGCAGTGACTGTCACACTAGTACATTCTGGGATCCTCAGGTTCATGATTTCATCAACTCTTCACTTTTTGAGGAATGTACTGATTGGTACCATTTTTTTCTAACAAGGAAACTGAAGTTGAGGGAAGTTAATCATTTTCCTGGAGTAAATCTTAGAGCCTGGATTGGAGCCCAAGTTTCTCCCATAGTATAGTCTTTCTGCCCTGCTTCTTGTAGTTTCTAAATGCCAGAATTTTCTCCTGTATTTGTAGAAAAGATTCCCAAAAATTTCCAAAATACCTCCTTTGGAAGATTCCCTGGAACCTTCCATCCTTATCTGTTAAATGGGTATAAAAATAGTACACATGTCTTTGTTCACACTCACTTGTTCAGTGAAGCTATTGTATTTAAAATTGCTCCCCTCCCTCACTTTATTTTTTCCTCTATGCTACTATCTTTAAAGTTAGAATACTACATACTTTACTTATTCGTTTTATTTTTGGGTTTCTCTCACTAACATGTAAGCCCTATCATGGGAAAGGTTTTTGGTCTCCAACAAGTAGAGTAGTGCACTGCACATATTAGCGGAAGGCACTCAGTAAAACTATTGGGATGTTTGGATGAGAAAGAAGGAAGGGAAGGAAGGATGGAAGGGTGGGAAAGAGGGAGGGAGGATGGACATCGGATGCATGAATGAATGGACTTACAATAAGGGCTTTACCAAGTTCATCAAAGGGTCGTAGAGAGGATTTGAAGATTTAACACTTATAACTTGCTAGACTTGAACCCAGTATATATTCAGTACACGTTAGTTGGATTTGATTTCAAATACAAGGAAAATGAAAACATTTGTCGAAAACCAGTCCAATTCGAGGGAAGAGCTACAGTTCCTTGTGACCCAGTGATCCTGTTTCCAGCAACTCCCTAGCAGACAGCATATTCTCTGGGACAGCATCATCTGACTAAGAAACTGGTCTCTGCTTTAAATGACAGTTGCCAGGGCTAACAGGATGTCTACAGCCTGCAGGAGAAGATAGTGTGTACTTGCTGGCCGGGATTGCAACACCTGATAAGAGGAGGAAGCAAGCCAAAGGGATGGAAGCAGATGGAAGATCTGAGAGAGCCATTATCTCAGAGCATGCCAGAGAAACCAGACACCTTCAGTAACGCAAGGCCTGTGGAAAACGTCCTGCATGCAGTTAAAACAGCTGACCCAACAGCTGAGATGATGAAATCAAAGACCAAACACAAGCTTGACGAGCCAGACTTTTAGGAGAAGCGTCCTGAACAAAGCCATCATTGATTTGCCCAACTCAGAGGCAATCTGAATCTTGTTTGCATGGAGATCAGAGATTAAACTGATCAGAAGAGTCTACTGCGTTGATGGGAACATGTGTGAATGTAGTAGCCAGGACATGGGTACAATCTGCTCTTTGTTAAAACTTCACAAAAATGAGTATGTAAGTTATATATCATTCCACAAGAGGGCACAATAGAGGCAAAAATAAAAATGGATGTAATTTTTCTCCTGGGCCACTGCATTTTTTTAAAAATTATTTATTTAATTAATTTATTTTTGGCCGTGTTGGGTCTTCATTGCTGCGCACGGGCTTTCTCTAGCTGCGGTGAGTGGGGGGCTGCTCTTCGTTGCAGTGTGTGGACTTCTCATTGCGGTGGCTTCCCTTGTTGCAGAGCACAGGCTCTAGGCGCGCGGGCTTCAGTAGTTGTGGCGCACGGGCTTAGTTGCTCCGCAGCATGTGGGATCTTCCCGGACCAGGGATTGAACTCATGTCCCCTGCATTGGCAGGCGGATTCTCAACCACTGCACCACCAGGGAAGCCCCCACTGCATTTTAAGCTAGCCATTTAGTGACCCTGAAAAATCTCAAAACAGTTTAAGTGGTGCGTCACTATTTAATCAAGAGTGGATATTTATTTTTGTACAAGTTCCCAATGGAACAGGGAAGAAAACACTATATGGGAATGATACATTTCAAGTGTTCATAATTCTCTCCCCTACCTTAAACTATTTGCACATTATAAAGGATGTTTGAGAATATGTAAAATCAAACAGAAGGTTCTTTGTTCTCTGCACATCCAAAACAAAAGGGAAATATCTGAAAAGAGAAAATTAGAAAGTATGTATAGAGTGAATCCATTGGTATTTTTAAAAATCCAAAAGTATGTGTTGGTGGGAACATAAATTGGTGCAGCCACTATGGAAAACAGTAGGGAGGTTCCTTAAAAACTAAAAATTCAGTTACCATATGATCCAGGAATCCCAGTCCTGGGCATATACTGGAGAAAAGTCTAATTCAAAAAGATACATGCACCCCAATGTTCATAGCAGCACTATTTATAATAGGCAAGACGTGGAAGCAACCTCAGTGTCCATTGCCAGATGAATGGATAAAGAAAATGTGATACATATATACAATGGAATATTACTCAGCCATAAAAAAAGAATGAAATAATGCCATTTGCAGCAACATGGATAGACCTAGAGATTATCATACTAAATGAAGTAAGTCAGAGAAAGACAAATATATGATAGCACTTATATGTGGAATCTAAAAAATGATACAGATGAACTTATTTACAAAACAGAGACAGACTCACAGACATAGAAAACAAACTTATGGTTACCAAAGGAGAAGAGGGTGGGGAGGGATAAATTAGGAGTTTGGGATTAGCGGATACAAACTACTATATGTAAAATAGGTAAACAACAACATCCTACTATATATAGCACTGGAAACTATATTCAATATTTTGTAAAGAATATGAAAAAGAATATATATGTATATATTTGAATCACTGTGCTGTACACCAATAAAACACAACATTGTAAATCAACTGTACCTCAAGTTAAAAAAATCCAAAAGTATGTGCATTTGTGTGTGTGTATATATACACACAAACATTCATATACACAAACATTCATTCAGTAATACTTATTCAGCCCCAACTATGTGACTGGCCCTAGAAATATGACTGTGAGCAAGTTATCCAAGTGTCCTGCTTTCACGGAGCTTACATCCTAGTCAGGGAAGAATGACAAAAACAATTAAAGTTCATTTCAGGTAGTAATAAGAATAATGGGGGAAAATTAAAGTGTTTAGAGAGTGATGGGGAGTGGGGCTCTCTGAGGAGGTAACAGTTGAGTTGAGATCTGAATTCCTGGCCTTGCAAAGGTCACATATATAGATAAATGTGCAGAAACTGTCTGGGGTGATATTCACTGAACCGTTATGGTTAGTTAATGCAGAAAGAGGAGAGAGGGTTGCAGGGGCATGGAGTGATGGTGTGGTGGGGATAGGCAGAAAAAGAAAAATTTGAATTTCTTATTCTGTGGATTGCTAAATTGTCCATACTTTTATAACACACAAGCATGAATTTGTATATTGTATAATTTAGACAATTTTTTTAAATGGTAAACCAGTCAGAAAAAAAAAAAAAGAGCATCAAAGATTTTCGTAATGTATAGAAACTTTTTGTTCACATTTGCAAATACATACAGGCATGCCAGAATTACAGAAGGTGCTGGCCTCTTTCTGGCCAGGTGTTCTGCTTCTGGGTATATTTACATTAATACAAACAGTAAATGTGGCAATGATAACAGAGAAAATGATGATGGTACTGATCTATTTGTCTCCCTGCCATCCGAGTCCCTTCCCTCCTGCATGCCACTCCTGGATTTTTGGTTTCTGAATGATATTCTCATGTGGATTCTCACCCCAGAGCCTTCCCAGAGTCTCTGTAGGATCAATTCGCACCCCCTCAGCCCGGTGTTCAGGGCCCTTTGAATTCTGACCGAGTGCACCTATTAACTTTTCAGCATTATTCCAAATCATGAATTCCCATTCCAGCCAGGCTGCTCTGCCATTGTCTTTCCGAGACGCTGTGTGTATTACCCCCCTCCATACTGTTGCTTGGGGACCACGCCTCTCCACTCTTCCACCTCCAGCCTCACTTATTAAAATCATGCCCAGTAATTCAAAACTCAGCCCAATACCCTGATAATCTAAGCTCAAAATTTTCTGTTTCTTTAACAGATTATTTTTCAAAGGCACATACAGGCTCGTGAGATCAGGTATCAATGTGAATTCATGTTTTTTTTAATAGATAGATAGGTAGTTAACTAGATAGATAGAGATATGTATGTATACCTTGGGTAGTATACATACATGTACTTCCTAGAGATCCACTAAGAGAGGCTAAAAGCAGTGACACCCCAGTAGCAATGAGCACACCTTGCACCCAAATCTTGGTTTCTAAATTCTGTCCTCCAATAATAGGAACCAGGGCTGCTTGTAGAACTTGTTGATTCTAGAACAGAGGGCAGGGAAAGTGCAAGACGAGCCTGGAGTGTCTTGTGGTGCTAGAAGGTAAGGATGTGGAAAAAAAGGAAGGGCGTGCATATTGAAAGCGCACAGGAGCCAATCTGAAAGAGCTCCAAATGACCAAAGTTGAAACAGCTTGAGCAACAAAATAAATAATTATTTATTTAAGAATATATATCTGGGCTTCTCTGGTGGCGCAGTGGTTGAGAGTCCGCCTGCCGATGCAGGGGACACGGGTTCGTGCCCTGGTCCGGGAAGATCCCACATGCCGCGGAGCGGCTGGGCCCGTGAGCCAAGATCCAACTCCGCAACGGGAGAGGCCACAACAGTGAGAGGCCCGCGTACCGCAAAAAAAAAAAAAAAAGAATATATATCAAATTTTAACCCCCCAATAAAATAATTTTCATAAGTCCATACTAATACAAATAAATAACTGAACAAATAACTGGATGGGGAGAAATGACAACTCTTTCTTACAGAAGAATTCAATTAATGTAGAAAGAAATGAGGGAAATAGAAAATCACCATTAGAATACTACAGTACTAATTACTGCAGGTAAGATCTGCCAGTGAATACTAAAATTAGGGGGTGTAAGTTTAACCAGAAACAGGATATTTTCATGGTTTCAAAGTGTCTCCTTTACAATATTTAGTAATTACCAAGGAGAAATAGTAAGTTTACTGTGAAGAATACTGATAGACAGAACCTTAGCCAGCCAAGGGATCAAGGCTCACGTCACCAGTAACATATTGATATATCAACATCATGTACACCCAGAGACGGGCACACACAGAGAAAGGACACTTCAGCTCTGTAGTATTTTTCCTGACAGTGCATACCCTCAGTCTAATCCTGAGAAAACACCCAAATTGAGAGACTTTGTACAAAATAGCTGACCAGTATTCTTCAAAGCTGTCAAGCTCATGAATAGACAAGGAAAGACTGAAGAACTGTCACAGACTGGAGAAGAGAAAGTACTCCGAACAGCTCAAGGCACTGTGAGATACCAATTGGATTTTGGAACAGAAAGAAGACATTAGTGGAAAAACTGGTAAAATCAGAGTAACTCTGTGGTTAATAGAATTGTACCAAGGTTAATTTCTTAGTCTTAACAAATGTTGGGCGCTTATGTGAGATATTAACACAGGAGAAGCTCAGTGAAGAGTACATGGGAGCTCTCTGGAGTTTTTGCAACTCTTCCGTAAGTCTGAAATGATCTCAAAATTTAAAAAAACACACACATACATACATACAGGCACATTCTAGGGGTCCAGGTCAGACCTAATAATTCAGAATCTGGAGGTAGGGCCTAGGAATCTGCATTTCAACCCAGCTTCTTAAATGAATCTCATGTACGCTGAGGTTTAAGAACAATTGCTCTAGCACTAGTCACATCCATCATTCCCGTTGTGAACAAGCACAATTACTGCTTTGTGGTGGATGAAAAACAACATGGTGGAGCACAAGGAGTGTGAGCTTTGGTGTCAGAGAGCCCTGGTTTCATCCAGGTGCTGCCATTTACTAGTGCTAACCTTAGGTAAGTTATTTAAGCTCATCTATTAAATGAGAGTAATAATACCACACTGGCAGGATTGTTGAGGCACTGGAAACAATGTACTATGTATAGGAAATGGCTGGAATGATGCTTAGCACATAACACGTGCTAAAAAAAACAGAGGGATCATTATTCCTTTATGTTTGTAAGTTACTTTATTGACAAAAATATCTACCGGTTGAATATTTTCTATAGCTGTGTGACCTTGGGAAAGGAACTTAACCTCTCTCTGTCTCAGTCTCCTCATCTATAAAATGGGGGTCATAATAGTACTACCCCATTAGGTTGTCGTGAGGATGAAATGAGGATGAAATTACCATGATTTTTGCGTCTTTCAGATTTTCACTCTGTTTACTAGAGGATCTCTGAGAGGTTACCCAGCCATCAGTGGACATGTCTGTCATTACCTGACCTTCTCCCTTTCCTCAATAATTATTTTCTCTGTAATAGCTTCAAGATAGGTCCAGTGTGCGTTTTTTGAAAAGGAATGTGACATGATGGTAGAGGAAAAGGGAATTTATTTTGATCAATTTGCAAATATGTATTGAAACGTAGAATTTCCTTTTTGTTCTGATTTTGATTTGGAGACTTGGGAATTTTGGTCCCAGAGGAGAAAGTCCAAGAAGCTTGAGAAATTCTATCCCATTCAATTTATCTTTCTGTAGAATGAGAAGGGGCACGGGACCCAAAAAATTTTCCCCGGAATCTACCCCCTTAGGGGAAAGTTCTCTGTTAGAGAGAGGAGGCAGGTGGCAGGGGACGTTGCCCAGGCTCCTTCATTGGCAAAGGTGGGCTCTCGGTCAGCTTTGAAGGACATCTCACCTGGAGAGGTGTGTGCTCTAGGAACAAATTACTCTTCAAAACAGGAAAAGAAGAAAATATAAAGGACAGGAACCTGATAGAATTGTGGAAATTAAAGATCATCTTAGAATAACTCCTGGAGGGCTTCCCTGGTGGCGCAGTGGTTGAGAGTCCGCCTGCCGATGCAGGGGATACGGGTTCGTGCCCCGGTCCGGGAAGATCCCACATGCCGTGGAGCGGCTGGGCCCATGAGCCATGGCCACTGAGCCTGCGCGTCCGGAGCCTGTGCTCCGCACGGGAGAGGCCACAACAGTGAGAGGCCCACGTACCGTAAAAAAAAAAAAAAAAAGAATAACTCCTAGAATACATTTTGCTTAGGGAAATAAAAATTCACAAAGGTAGAAATAGGTGAGTAAACACCATTGAGTACATTGTTTAAAGCCAACTTTATTTGAATTGAAAAAATGTAAGAGTGGCATCTGTATTTCGTTTTTTCCCATTTTTATTGTGGTAAGATATGCATAACATAAAATATTTTAATTAATCATTTTTAAGTGTACAGGTCAGTGGCATTCAGTACATTGTTGGGCAAACCACTGCCACCATCCATCTCCAGAGCTTCTTCGTCTTCCCAGACTGAAACAGTGGCTGCATTTCTTGGGCCTTTCCATGGAGACCTTCGTTTCTTTAGTCATGACCTGACTTAGTGTATATGGAGACTGTGGCTTTCAGACCGTACAGATAAATTGTTGCTATTTTAGTTATATTCAACTCTCTATTTTTCATAAATGTAGGAGATGTTTCCCCTTGGTAAGAAAACAAACAAAAAAATACGTGTTTCTTTTTTACTTCCTCTTGAAACTTGTCCTTTTCTCCTCTCTGTTTCCACTTCCTGCTTTAACCCTCTTTGAATATTTTTTCCTTCTCCTAATTATCACTAACATCATTTAACAAAGATTCCCTCCTCTGGAATTCAGCCCTACTTGAATTTAAATGGCGTTTTTGTCTTCGCTTCTGTTCTGTCCTTTGCCTCCTGCAGCTCCCTTTCCATTCCTTTAGCTTTTAGGGTCTTTTAAAAATGCTAGTGAGGAACCTAAGTGTTCATCAGCAGATGAAGGGATAAAGAAGATGTGGCACATATACACAATGGAATATTACTCAACCATAAAAAGAAACGTTATTGAGTTATTTGTAGTGAGATGGATGGACCTAGAGACTTCATACAGAGTGAAGTAAGTCAGAAAGAGAAAAACAAATACCGTATGCTAACACATATATATGGAATCTAAGAAAGAAAAAAAAGGTCATGAAGAACCTAGGGGTAAGATGGGAATAAAGACACAGACCTACTAAAGCATGGACTTGAGGATACAGGGAGGGGGAAGGGTAAAGCCGTGACAAAGTGAGAGAGTGGCATGGACATATATACACTACCAAACGTAAAATAGATAGCTAGTGGGAAGCAGCCGCATAGCACAGGGAGATCAGCTCGGTGCTTTGTGACCACCTAGAGGGGTGGGATGAGACGCAAGAGGGAAGAGATATGGGAACATATGTATAACTGATTCACTTTGTTATAAAGCAGAAATTAACACACCATTGTAAAGCAATTATACTCCAATAAAGATGTTAAAAAAAAAATGCTAGCGAGGTAAGGAAATGGGATGATATACATACGAAGTGACTTAGCTGTACCATCACCAGAGGCCTGAAGGGTGACGCACTGGACCACACCCGCAAAAGAATGGTATTCAGCATGGTAGGTGTTATGTTAGTTTTCTCTTCAGGAACTTAGGTCTTCTATTCTTCAGCTATTCACAGACCTTCTTATTTCTCAGGACCTGTCCTTTCTTCTGCAATCAGCCTTGAAACATACTTAAAGTGACAATGTTTCTGAGACAGTTCAGCAGTTGAATTCCTTACTTTGTGTAAATATTTATTGGATGCCTAATATAGCTATTAGGCATTGCCTTAGGCACATAAACTTTGAGGAGTTAACTAGACCCAGAAGGTCCCTGTCTTCATGGAGCTTCTATTGTAATTGGAGGAGGCAAGCAACAGACGAGAAAATAATTGAACAAAAGGCCACTGGTTGCGGACAGAGGTACGTAGAGTGGTGTGATGGGGAGCCTGGAGGCAGAGAGGAAGGAGGCTCTTGGGTAAGCCTTTCTGAGGAGGTCACACCTGAGCTCAGACCTACAGCGTGAGTTAGAGCTGGCCATTCGAGAATGGTAACTGGAAAGCTCTGCCTCACATCCGGGAGGCAGAGGCTGGGGAAGATGCTTATCCTAGATCACAGGAGCTCCCTAGAGCTTAATCTCAGACCCAAGGAAAGGGGGAGAAATGTGCAGTTACTGCTAATTGATTTTCATCAACAGATACAATTTGGGGACATCATTAATTTTCACCCTAATCACAGTTTTGATACTTTAGGCAATTATCTAAGAGGAGAACTCACAAACAATGAAACTGAATAAAGCATCAGGGCTGCACAAGTATTTCATAATTGATAGTGTTTTTCAGCAAATTTGAGTACAGTATCTTCTTTACCTTGGGTGCATTGAATTTCCGGAATGAAGTGAGAAGGAACATTCCAAAAGATGATTCCATTGTTAAATGAGATAGTTTCTACTTTATGTTTTCTTTCCGAAAGGGGGAAACTAACTGTGTTAGTTTCTATCTAAAGAAAGACTTAAGAGCATCTCCAACAGAGGAAACCCTGGCTGTAGGCAGGAAGAGAAGTAGGAGCTCCTTAACTTCCCATTAAGTCCATTTTCCTCCTCACTCTCTGTTGATTTTGACAGTAACTGAGCCATAATGAAAAGTTGTGCTAGGAGGTGAAAGATCACCACTGATAGGAACTCGGTCCCCTGTAGGGACAGAGTGTGTCCATCCTGCAGAGCCTTTTAGGGACCATGGTTCATGTGTAATGAAAGCACAGTGAAAAGTCTTGAAGGGGTTTAAAGATGAAAGTGGCATCCTCTAATGTAAGGTTTTTAAAAAAGCCCTCTGGATCTTTCATAACAATCAGGCTCAGTCCATCAGGAAGGTGTATCTACCCTAAACGAGTATGCACCTAACAACAGAGCTTCCAGATCTACAAAGCAAAACCATGCTTAGAGAAATAGACAAATCCACAATCAGAGCGAGAGACTTCAACACTCCTTTTTTGATAATTGTCTGTTAGTGTGAAAATAAATGATGGCTCGCAAATCATATCTGTTTTTTGTGTGTTTGTTTGTTTTTGGCTGTGCCACATGGCTTGTGGGATCTCAGTTCCCCACCCAGGGATTGAACCCAGGCCATGGCAGTGAAAGCCCGGAATCCTAAACACTAGGCCACCAGGGAACTCTCCCAAATCACATCTGTTGATGTTAATGAATTTGCAGTAACTTCATATTTCTCCCCTCTTTCTTTGTGTCTGAAGATAAAACTCCATAGAGCTCCTGGGGTTATAATAAGCAAACAGAAAATCAGTTAGCACCTAGAAATCCTTGACAACACTATCAACCAACTGACCTAATTGGCAGCTACAGAATTTACAGAATGCTCCACCCAACAATTGCAGAATAATAAACCTATAGCATTCACCAAGATACACCATATGTGGGCCATAAAACAAGTCTCAGTGAATTTGAGAGGATTGAAATCATGCAGCGTGTGCTCCCTGACTACAAGGAAATTAGATTAGAAATGAATAATAAAAAGATATCTGGAAAATCCCAAATATCTGGAAATTAAACAACCACCCTTGTAAATAACCCATGGGTCAAAGAAGAAATGACACTGGAGATTAAAAATCCCTCTGGCCGCTCTGTGAGGAATAGATTGAAGGGGAAAGTGTGTACACAGGGAGGCCAGTGAATGGACCCTTCCAGAATTCTAGGGGAGCTGTAATGGTGCCTTGAACTCAGGGTAAGGCAGTGGAAAGGGAGAGAAATGGGCAGATTCAGATGTATTTTGGAGGAAGAGCATACGGGACTTGCTGAGGATTGGATGTGGGCAATGGGGATAGGAGAGGAAACATCAGACCTCAAGGTTTCTGGTTCATGTCATTTCACATCTCCCCATGGCTCTTAGGATCACGTCCAAATTTGTCAGCATAGCTCCTGATTGGGCCCCCACCCACTTAGCCTAATCTCTCCCCACCCCTGGCTCCTGGCTCTCACACTGTAAGCTCCAGCCCCACCAACCAATTTGCTATCCTCCCTGGTGTGTTGCTCCCTCCTGGTCTCTGGGCCTTTTCACATGCTGTTCTATTTATCTTCAGTACTGTGTTTTGTGTTTTTTTTTTGTTTTTTTTTTTTAGCGGTACGCGGGCCTCTCACTGTTGTGGCCTCTCCCGTTGCGGAGCACAGGCTCCGGACGCGCAGGCTCAGCGGCCATGGCTCACGGGCCCAGCCGCTCCGCAGCATGCGGGATCTTCCCGGACCGGGGCACGAACCTGCGTCCCCCACATCGGCAGGTGGACTCTCAACCACTGCGCCACCAGGGAAGCCCTATCTTCAGTACTCTTTGCCCTGCTCTTCACTTGCCTATCTCTCAGCTTAGTTGTCACTTCTGTCCTTTTTTTCAATCCAGAATGGTTTAGTAGCCCTGCCAAGTGCTTCTGTGCTACTCCTACCATTAGCCACATCTTGTTTTGCTTTGCCTCTTATCTGTCTCCCCCACTAAAGCTCTTTGAGAACAGAGCACATGCCTCATTCTTTTACTACCACCACTACTGCAGCCAGTTACCGGGCTATGGATGAAGGAACTAGCCGTCCTGAGAGTGAGCCCATAAGAATGTCACATAGCATTTATTGAGTCCTTACTGTGTGTATGTCAGGGGCTTCACATGCATTACCTCTTTTAATCATCCCGGAAGCACTCTGAAGTGAGTGACCAATCCCATCTACAAGATGAGGAAACAGGGAGTTCCCTGGTGGTCCAGTGGTTAAGACTCCGTGCTTCCACTGCAGGTGGCACGCGTTCGATCCCTGGTCGGGGAACTAAGATTCTGCATGCCGCACAGCACGGCCAAAAAAAAGATCAGGAAACTAAGGCTTAGAAGGCTTAAAGCAGCTTGCCCAAGACCGCAGTTTGTAGTAGAAACAGAATCCAAACACAAATGGTTAGATTTCAAACCCCGAACTTTCAGCCACAAAGTTGTACTGTCAAAGTCAGAACAAGGTTGCAGCAAAATGAACTTGAAGGAGTGCCGGTGGCCCCTGATAATCTTGTTGCCGGTGGCCAGAGGCAGCTGCCCAGGTTGGGGTGGTGAGTGGAGCCAGAGCAGCATTGTATACAAATAGCTATTGTCTGTTCTCTATTTGCTCTTCTCTAAGAAAACAGAGGCCTCATTTCTAGTGCTAATTTCCATAAGGGAATTAGAATGGCTAATTTTATATCCTTTCGGTAAATATTCCTCTGCCCATTATAAAGTGGCCACAGTGATCCTCTTCAAATTAATACCACCAATAATTGCTGCAGAATTAGCCTCCAGAGACGCAATGTTATAAGAAGAGTGGAGTTTTTCTCCTGGTCTTTTATTTTTTCAGATAAAGAGTAAAAAGCCCTGGTGCTCTTGTTTTCAGTCGAGGTAATATGTGGATTATGATATTAGAGATGTTCGAAAACTTCAACTTTTCTCAGCTTAACTTTGTTTATATAAAAGACACTTTGTGGTCGACACATGCTTTGAAGTGCTGTGAACATTGATGTGCATGGTAACTAATTACACGTGAGTTTTAAAAGAAAAAACACGGAGACTTCTTATAGTAGCAACACCGCTATTTACTGAGTACTTACTACGTACCAGCCACTGTACCGAGTTCCCTGTGTGTGTTTTATTTCACTGGATGTTAGTGACAACCCAAAGACAGGGCACGTGGTGGAGGTCTTGCTTTCCACTTTTTATGCATGGGGAACTGAGGAACTTGTCCAGAGTCACAGGGCACATGATGCCAGGATTTGAACTCAAGAATGCCAGACTCAGTATTCCTAAGGACTATCTTCCGTTCCGTCTCTGAGATGTACCATTAGGGCTACTTTTGTGTGTCAGTTTTGAAATATGATCTACCTACCACAAAGAGCCCACCAAAACACTTTATCCTTAGTTTACCACACTCACACCTCTGTAACCACTACTGTGGTCAAGAACTAGAGAAACGACCATCACCCCAGAAATCCGCCATCAATGCATCCCTTCCTAGGACCACTACAATTTTCTTTATATTTCAGGAAGGGCAAATGCAGAGGAGGAGGGAGGGAGCGAGGCTTTAGCATCTGCCAACTCCAGTACATATGTGCCAGGGCCAGGCAGGTACTTCGGGAGTGACACACATCAGGTGCAATCTCAGTTAAAGGCGATTCCATCATACCTGTTGCTCAGGTTAAAATCCATGGAGTTGCCCTTGACTTTTCTCTTAGTCTCACATTCCACATCCAATCTGTTGCGGAAATCCTGTTGGCTCCATTTCAAACTGTGTTATGGATTCAGCCACTTCTCACTCCCTGAGTTGTTACCACCTGAGCCAAGCCGCCATCGCATCTCACTTGAATTATTAAAATAGCATCCTAACTGGTCTCCCCGCTTCCCCTGTGTGCCCTAATTGTCTTTTCTCCGTGTAGCATCCAAAGTGATCCTTAATCTAAGTCAGACCATGGCACTCTTCTGGTAAAAGCCCTTCAATGGCTTCCATCTCACTGACAGTGAAAGAACAAGTTCTTTCAAAGGCAAACAAAGCCCTAAGTGAAGTGACCGGCCCCCGCTCAGCCCCCGCTCTGCTCCATCCTCATCCCTGGCTCTTCGTTGCCCACTGTGGTCCAGCCGCCCTGGCTCCCTGCTGTTCTAAGAGTGGTCCAGCCTCCGCTATTTGTACTTGCCCTCTTTCTTCTCAGTGAGTCCTTCCCAATGTCCCTAATTAAAATTGCAAGCCCCTTCCTACCTGGGACCCCCGCCCCTCTCCCTGCTTTATTTTTAACCAGCTTCTATACTGTATAATCAATATATTTATCTTGCTTATTATTTCACGATGGAATGCCTCCATCCTGAAGGGTTTTTTAGTTTTCCTTTTCCAAACCTTTTTTCAAGTCTTTTTGTTTTCTTTTTTGTTTTGATGAAAGATGGTAACACTTTTATTTTATTGAAGAAAGTGATGATAACTTTAACAATAGTATTGATTTAAGACTGAGAAAAAAACTAATCAAGTCAGTGAGCTTGAATTTAGGGACTAGATGTCTGCATAACCCTTAATTGATTAAAACATTAATATTAATACAGTTTTATTTAGGCCTTATTAGATAATCAGCCATAAAGAAAAATCTGTTCTCTTTCACATGGGTTGAAATAGCTTTCTCGTCCTCTGATTCTCTAATTCTAAATTAGCTTTTTAGTGAAACACTGTGCAGTCTCTCATTTCCTTAAACACATTCTAGAAAGTGACTTTACCGTGTTGCAACTCTATTAGCTCCAAATCCAGCAATTGTTAGCATTATTTGACACATTAACTTGGACAGAACACTTTTCTGTGCATTAGTTTTCCTTCCCAGTAAAATAGGATTGGCAGGATGTTGAGTTCTTTGGGTGGTCTTGAACATCAAAATTGTATTTACATGTGATAAGTAACTTGTATCATGATTGTATAATTTATTATTACTTTTTTTTTTTTTTTTTTTTTGCGGTACGCGGGCCTCTCACTGTTGTGGCCTCTCCCGTTGTGGAGCACAGGCTCCGGACGCTCAGGCTCAGCGGCCATGGCTCACGGGCCCAGCCACTCCGCAGCATGTGGGATCTTCCCGAACCGGGGCACGAACCCATGTCCCCTGCATCGGCAGGCGGACTCTCAACCACTGCGCCACCAGGGAAGCCCATATTATTACTTTTGTAGAGAGTTTGCCCTTCTTCCACAGTACTCTGGAGTTGTGATTTAAAAAAAAAAAAAAAACTCAGCAGGCTCGTGCTAATCTGTGGCAAAGTTTTTACCTGTCCATGGTTAAATAAGAAAAAATAAGTATAGTGTGGTAGATGTTTGTTTAAGTTTGTGTATTCATTTTTAAGAATTCATCCTAATTCTGGAATTAGGATCTTTAAACTGTTAAGACGGATGTCTTCTTTTATGACATGGTAGATGATCATTATTTTTTTTATTTCATTTTATTGATTTGTAAATTCTATTCCTCTAGTAGATGAGGAAGGAAAGATAAATCCTGCAGTTAATCATGTAAGTTTTGAAATTATTCAAGACTGAAATCTCCATGATGCCTGTACCATACAGTGCCCGTGTTCATCAGTTTCAAATATTAGAATCTCAATGGAGTGGTGTCTTAACTTGCCATAACGAAATACCGTAACTGGATGGCTTAAACCACAGAAATTTATTTTCTTATAGTTCTGGAGGCTAGAAGTCTGAGATTGGTGCTGACATGGTTGGGTTCTGGTGAGGACACTCCCTGGCATGGAGACTGCTGCCTTCTCACTATGTTCTAATGTAGCGGAGAGAGAGAGAGAAAGAGAGCAAGCTGTCTGGTGTCTCTTTTAATGAGGACATGAATCCCATCTTGAGGGTTCCACCGTCAGGACCTCATCTAACCCTAATTACTTCCCAAAGACCCCATCTCCAAATACTCTCACATTGGGGAGTTAGGGCTTCAACATACGCATTTTGTAAAGACACATTCAGTCCATAACAAGTGTTGTTGTAGTTTTAGGATGATGATCCTTCTTTGGTTAAGCTACCTCTAAATTGGGGGAACAATGGCCAAACAAGGCAAAGAACTCTATTACTAACTATGACTTTAAAGTCTCAAACCCCAGGGCAAAATTCTGGTAAACTAAGCATCTAGCATAGCAAAACTTATTTACTTAAGGTGGCTGACTTGAACGATCTACAACAGAGGTTGACAGACCACAGCCTCTGAGTCAAGAATGGCTTTTACATTTCAGATGGTTGAAAAAAATCAAAAGAAGAAGGCTTTGTGACATCTGAAGATTAAACGAAATTCCAATTTTATTGTCTCTAAATAGTTCTATTGGAAACACCCATGCTCATTTGTTTATATATTGTCCTTGGCTGCTTTTATGCTAACAGCAGTTTAGTAGCTACAACAGAGCCTAAAATATTTACTCTCTGGCCCTTTAGAAAAAGACGTTCGGCCAATCCTTGCAGACAAAGCTGGCCAATGACTTGTTTTGCCTGTTTCCAAGTCTAAATCTTAGCTGAAAATACTATTTCAAAAAGATGCAGAGCCATGTCCATCAACACTAAAAGAAATGGATCCAGAAACAGAGTATTTACCCTAAAGCTTGGCATGAGCTAATCTACGGATTGTCCACTTCAAGTAGTCTAATGCTAGCCCTAGCTTTTCCAGGAAAAAACTGAGAAAGACAGATGGCCTTATTGGAGGATGGAGGAGAAGAAAGCCACAGGCATTTGCTAATGTTTTCATTCCTTGTGACGTTCAACCCTTACCAGATGTAATCCAGGATCCTGGAACTGGACCAATCTGGATCAAGATGGATCTTCCTTTGAGTCTCTACCCTTTGACTGACCCTTATCCCTGAAGTCCAAGGAGAAGGGAGGAATGGAAGCTAAGAGTGGGACCCTTTCTAGCATTAACATTAATCAACAAAATCATTGGCAGTGTTGACTTATCAGGCCGCTTCCTTTGTTTCTTGTTTTCTCCCTCCTCACCCAATACACACAAAGGTGATTTTAAAGGATGTGGACTCCCTTCTCTACGTGGACACCGATGTTCTCTTTCTGAGACCTGTTGATGACATCTGGAAGCTTCTGAGGCAATTTAATTCCACGCAGCTTGCGGCCATGGCCCCCGAGCATGAAATCCCCAAGATCGGCTGGTACAGCCGCTTTGCTCGGCACCCTTTCTATGGCTCTGCGGGAGTTAACTCAGGAGTCATGCTGATGAACTTAACTCGAATAAGAAGTGCCCAGTTCAAGGTAAGGAAGTATGTTATATTTCCTTGTTTAAATGTCGGGATTTTGTCTCCTCAACGGTGACGTTCCAGGAGTGTCAGTGTATTGATTTTGGAAGTAGCTGACTTGCAGGTGAGAATGGAAGAAGCCAGGGAAGAGAAAAGTATTTGGAGAGTTATGGAATATTTGTTGGCTTAGGAGAATTCCAGGTGATTATGGAATTTAAACTGTTCAGCAGAGTTACTATTGGGGAATATTACGTTGCATTTCTGAATTCCATGTTTAAACACTCTGTGTATCCCAGGCTTCAAAAACCCTGGAAAACTTTTTGGAGTTACCCTAGGGATATATTTATGTAAATGTACAGAGATAAACATACAAGGCTGTTCATGGCCTTGTCTTTTATCCTAGCAAAAAACTGGAAGAACCTAAGTGAACATCAGTAGAGAACAAGTCAAAAAAATTATCCTCCTATTGAAAAGAATTAGATCAAATCTATAAGTGAGATAAGAGCTGTAAAAAATATTAAGTGAAAAAATTAAAATGCAACAGAGCATGATGCCATAGAGGTGATCCCTTTTATGCCTTAGAAACTTCCAAAAGAATATCTAAGAGACTGTTCATTAATTGTGGATACATCTAGGGAAAGTGGGAATGGGAATTGCAGGAGGCAGGAGGAAAAATATTTTTACTTTTTACATCTTTGTGTGCTGGTTGAATATTTAGTCTGAATATGTTGCTTTTGTCTTAAAAGTAAATAATTTTTTAAAAAAATTTCTATTGGAGTGTAGCTGATTTACTCTGTTGTGTTAGTTTCAGATGTACAGCAAAGTGAATCAGTTATACATATATGTATATTCACTCTTTTTCAGATTCTTTTCCCATATAGGCCATTAACAGAATACTGAGTAGAGTTCCCTGTGGTCTGCAGTAGGTCTTTGTTGGTTATCTATCTTATATACACTAGTGTGTGTATGTTCATCCCAAGCTCCTGATTTATGCCTCCGCCACATGGGGCGTGATTTTCTGAGCAGAAGCCATAGGCCCAACTGCCAGTTTCTGGTCCATCTACCATCCATGTGTACACCTGTAATCGTCAGCCCTAGTTCTGCTTTGTCCTATGCCTTGAGGCCAACAGGTCCCCTCCTCTGCTGATTTCATTTTCATTCTGGGGAGCGGGGCGGTGAAGGGGAGAACCCGTCCCTGTACACTGATTCTCAGCGGGTGAGATATATTTGCCGTGCTTTAGCCACTCTGATGGTTTTCTCTTTTCCAGAACAGCATGATTCCAACAGGCTTGGCTTGGGAGGACATGCTATACCCTCTGTACCAGAAGTACAAGAACGCCATCACGTGGGGAGACCAGGACTTATTAAATATTATTTTTTATTTCAACCCAGGTAGGTTCTCTTTCAAGAATGCAGTTCTCGGAGGATTCCGCCCACCTCGCCCCACAGAGCACATTCCAGCCTGGGCTGTATTGGCGAAGCCTGAATTGTGCCTGTGTCCCCTGCAAAGGGTGCCTTTTCATCGCCCACCCCACCCCCTCCCCGGGGTCTCACGCGGGCGGTCCTTGCGCTGCTGACACAAAAGGCCAAATGTTGAAACCCCCAACACTGGGCTCCGTTCTTCAAGAATATCTTTTAGGTTTTGCCACGCCATTCTTGCAAGAAGTACAGGCAAAATCAGTGGGTGGCACAGAACTAAATGAAAACATTATAATCTAGGCACAAGGCCCGCCGTAGCCTGAACAATTGCTAGATTGAAGGGAATTGATTCTTGGGGTCCTTACAATAAAGTGACTTGTTCAGGGTTAAAAGGGTCTAGAAGAAGGACTTGGATTCCCACATCCCTCTTTCTTTTCACCTAGGGCTAAAGAAATTCCTCTTATATTGTTAAGTCAGTGTTTGGGTAGTTGGGGAAGGAAAGGAGATGTAAATTTCTGGTCTGTGTTTTTGTATTGACACCTAAAGCTAAAAATTTTCCTTCTTTTCTTTCATCTTTGCTACAACCTTATTTAATGGTATTAAAACCAAAAGCATGTTTTCTCTTTGAGAAAGATCTCTAGGGGAAAAAAGCACTCTTCACCCCAACCTCCTCATGCCTCTCCTGTGTCTTTAAAAATCCTGAACTAGAGACTCCTGTTTATAAAGACTTCTGTGTATGTACCTTTTTTTTGTTTTTTAACAAAATTCTGAAATGGAACCTAATCTCACATGCCCTTGGATCAAAAAGTAGCAAATCCTGGAAAAGAAAGTGAGCAGATTGATGTGGAATGGGGTGCATTTCTGGCAAAGAGTCCCAATACTAATTCATTTGATGAAGGGGATGTGTTGGCTGTTCATTTGTGGCATGTTTTAATCCATTTCACTTTGATAGCAACAGGGATCAACGGGGATTTGAAAGTCTGCCCCTCCTTTTTCTTCTAAAGTGGATTTCATCTTTTTTTCTAGGTGTAGTTATACTGAGTAGGACTCTTGGCTACAAATAAAAGGTCCCTGGAGCTAGTCTAAGCACAAAGGATACTTTTTTTTTAATAAGCAAACTGGTGTCCTGTAGAAACCTAGGGCAGAAAGGCCAGCAGGCTGGGCCCAGGACCTAAAGCAGGAGAGGCAAAAGGAAGAGGAACCCAGGTTGGACTTTCCTTCCTGGTGAGACTGTGTATTCCTCTCTTTGAAGGTTCTCATTCTGTGCTCAAAGCAAAGTACCAAGGTTTCATGCTCCACGTCCAGCCTTATGGAAAGACTAACTTCATCCCAGTTCCAAATTCCTGGGGGAGAAATCACATGTTGGCAGTGTGGGTCCCCTAGGCCAGGAGCGTGGAGCTAAGGAATCATGGCTGACATTGATTATTTACTGAGTGTCAGGTGCTCTTCTGAGCATTTTCTTATTTAATCCTCGCAACAACCCTGAGAATAGAATCCCCGTATTATAGACAAAGGTACCAAGGGAAAGAGAGTTAAATAATTTGTGGTGTAGCTAATGAGTGCCAGAGCAGGAGCACAAACCCAGGCCACTCCAACTCCGGCCCCGTGTATTTGGGGGTGAGGGGAAGGTCCCAGAGGAGGGTGGATTCTAGAGAGCTGGGCAGGTTTCCCCAAATGCGTCTCTCTCTCCCGCATTATTTCTGCCCTTTAAATATGGCATTTTTTCCTCTGTGTTGTGTGGCTTAAACTCTCTTCCATGAGCCTATCTGTCCATATTCCCAAACTGAGGAATTCAAAACATTTGCATAGTTGCCTCCGCAGAAATCCTCTTAGCCTGTTGCAGATTATTTGAGGACGTGATCAGTGAGTAAATAACACTCAAAGACGGTCGCAAGCAGCTCTGCCCTTAGATGCGAGCCCCTTGTCTTTAATCAGAGCTGAAAACCAGCTGAGTTTAATGGCGTCACACTGCCCGTCTCAGGTCCACTGAGTACAAGGATATTATAAAATAATTAGGAAGTTGTTCTGAATCTTGGGTCTGAGCAGTAGCAAGTAAATAACGGAGCTTCCTAACTTTGGATCAGTGAGTATTAGGGAATTCCTGGATTGTTCTTTGTATGGTCTGCCTTTGATCTTGCATACTTTATCCAGGTACTTTATCAAACATGAGCTCTTTGACCTGAAATCCAGTGATATCCATCACATTGAAAGGTTTTTCTTTGTTTATATTCATTGGGATCATTTTCTATAAACCAGAACTAACTATATTTGAAAAAAAAAAAAAGTGTGTCACTTTTATCCCTGGAAAGGAGAGAGAGAGAATTGGCCATGACTCAGGAGATAAACATGCTTATTGTTATGATTCTTTGGGTTGCCATTGGCGAAGCAATACACACAAAACCCAAGCCCGTATCTAGAATGTTTTTACTATTAGAGCCTCTCGTAGCCAATCCCATCGCTTTTAAAATGTGTTTAAAAGCCATTCGCTTAAAAATGTTTTAAAACTCTTGCTATATAATTAGATAGTAAATGCCTGTGGGTGTGTAATTGCCGTGCTGGGTACTAGACTGACTCACAAGAAGACAGCTGAAGCCCATGGGGGACATGCAGGTAGCTCATCCCACGGGACATTTCCTGGCAGGTGAGCCAAGGCAGCTTCTTCAAGGGGTGAAAGACTGAACTCACATATTTACAGGTGAATTTGAGTCAAGAGCAGACTTCTGTAGAAAGGGTAGATTTGACAAGGGCTAAAAGAGAAGCCTATGTAGAAAGATATGCTTGGATTCATGCGCTTAGGTTGCAGGGAATACAACTTAACTCAGACCAGCTAAGTAAAGGTCCAGGTGCCAGTCCCATGAACACATGGGTCAGATCATGCCAGGCCTCATGAGAACCATCTCTGGGCGGCTGCTCAGGATCAAAGCTCATTTCTTCATCCCTCAGAGTCCTCACAGTGTATGTTGTGTCGCTTGTCTTCATGCCCATCTGATTCCATTCCATCTGTCCGGCAATAATGTCTGCTTGTACATGGCCCAACCCCAAGCCAGCACAACCTTACAAGCCCATGCCAGTGATGATGGGTTGTCTAGGTTTCTTAATTCGGATTCTTGAAGGTAAGAGAGAGAGGGGTTGGGGGGTTGGCCTGTCCCAGCCTATTAACTGATTCCCAGCCCAGCTATGAACTGGTTCTCTTTCGATGGGGAGACCACCCTTGATCCGGTCATCAGGGACCAGGAGAGCAAGATCACATGGCATTTTCCTCTCTCAAACATGAACACCGAGGTCTGTCCCTTCTTTCAAAGCAATTTCTAGAAAAGTGGGGGTGGCCAGGGGAAGAAATGAAACCAGCCCAGTATAGATGACAAGGCAGGGCATCCAGCCAGATGAGAAGCGCTAGGGCTCTGTCCACGAAGAGAGAGAAGAGCTGAAACGCGCATGGAATGTACATAGATCGTCCATGAGTTGAATGTGATACTAGAGAGTCGGGAGGGTTTGCTGGGGCCACAGAGAGCAGGACACACAGTCACACGGAACAGGCCTCTTCAGAGGCCCTGTCAGGCCTTGCTCTCATCCTGCCTGGGTGTGCAACCACACTATATACCCACCTCACCAAAAGCTTCCAGCAGCTGGTAGTTGTGAATGTGTTTTGGGGTGGACAGGCCCAATTATTTGGTTTTAGGACTGTCCTGGAAAACTGGAAACAGATCGTTGTTTTGGGAGTCTGAGAAGTTCATGAGCTCTGATACGAAGCTCAAGAATGAAGATCGTAGGGTCCTTGTGAGAAGGGGTTACGTCTACTTTGTCTTCATTGAGTGATTCCAGTGGGAGGGTTAGTGCCTTAACTGGAGTTGATCTTCAGAGGTGTTGGCTGGTTGGAGGAATGGGATTAAGAGACTGGAATGGAAGAAGGAAGGAAATGGAAGAGAAAGAGCACAGCCAGGAAAGTGAGAGGAAGGGATGTTGGGGAGAGAAAGGAGAGGGAGAAAGCAGAGAAAGCGGAAAGATACAGAGGGTAAAGGAACGTATATGCTTTGATTCTCCCATTCATTCAGTGGATATCTTTTGAGCACCTACCTACTAGGTGCCAGCCACAGGGCTAGGCAGAGGGGATGCGGCGGCACGCAGAGGAGACAGCGTCTCTACTTTTACAAAACCTACCTTGTTTTGGGAGAGGTCAGCTTCCAAAGAGTAACAATGAGTCATTCAAAATCACAAACTGTGATCAGTGCTATGAAGGAAACAAACGAGAGGTTGAGAGAGCCACGGTAAAGGCTGGGGAGAGAGGGTTCCATCTTTAAATTGTGTGATCAGAGACATCTTCTTGGAGGAATGAATTGCCCTTTTCTGGAACAAGGTACATTCTGGAAGAAGGAAGAAGAGGAGGCTGGGAAAGCTCAGTTGCAGAATGAGACATTAAAACACAAAGCAGAACAAACAACACGCTGTGAGTCGTGCAAACAGCCTCCGTTCTGTTGATATAGTGTAGTAAGTAAGTAGCAAGCCTATTCCACCAGGAAGTTAAAATGATCAGACATAAACTATTCCATAATCTTAGAGACCCCAAGAGTAGGAAATGATCAGAAATGTAAGGAGCAATCAATTCACACAGTACTTTGCAAGTAGTTAGGAGGCTCTGGAAATAAACGTAGACTCCGGAAAAGGATCGCTAAGGGATTTCAGACTCAAATAATCAATTACTGAGCTCCTTTATCTACATAAAATGGAGAGGAAAAATAGCAAAGACCCAGGGTTTGAAGAGAGGTTGGCTTGAAAAAAATGTTTTTAATAAATTGCAGTGTTTTGAGGCTTTGGAATTTAAAAACCGTTCACTGTATTATTTCCTCAGCAGCAGAAAAAAATAACCCACACATTTCACCATGCTGTCATTTTTAAACATTAGATTTTGACAGCCATGATAATCTTGCTTAAACTCGATTCGTTTCGGTATAGTTATTCATCGTGTGCCAAATAACCATCATTAATCCACGCTCCGTGTTCATCAGCTGCTCTACAGAGGTTTTCCATCTTCAGCCCAGCCCAGGGTGCTGGTGTAGCCCCTCTCCTCCTCCTTGCCCCCATGGAGAAGGAGATTTCGCAGTGTAACCCACGCCAAATGTATCTGTGAATAAAAAGGCACATCTGTTATTTTTACCTATGCACTCTTTTTTTTTTTAATTGGAGTATAATTGCTTTACAATGTCGTGTTAGTTTCTGCTGTACAGTGAAGTGAATCGGCTATATGTATACAGACATCCCCCAGCCTTGGGCCTCCCTCCCCCGCCCATCCCACCCATCTAGGTCATTACAGAGCACGGAGCTGAGCTCCCTGTGCTACACAGCAGGTTCCCACTAGCTATCTGTTTTACACATGGTAGTGTAGTTATGTCAAACTTTATCTCCCACTTCATCCCACCCTAACCCTTCCCCTCTGTGTCTACACGTCCATTGTCTACATCTGCGGCTCTATTCCTGCCCTGCAAATAGGTTCATGTAAATGTCCACCTGTGCACTCTTGATTGCCCTTTCTTTTAGTAACAGCACGCAGTTCTCTCAGGGGAATTACTCTTCCCCCATTGCATGCAGTCTTAGAGCCCTGCCCGCCCCTGACACGCACTTAACTAGTCAGACCATCTCCTGGGAACCTGAGTCTGGGAATCCAAGAGCAGAAAGTAGGCAAGGCTGGTCCATCCTGGCAGCAATGCCGAGAAGCTGACATTAATTAGTCCCCACACCCAGATCCCAGGAGCCACCCCACTTCCTGCCCCAATTCAGCTTTCCCTCTGATTTTTTGAGCTACCTCCTCTCTTTCCAAAGGAAAAAAAATATTTTTTGCCTCACATGCTAGAATCAAAGTTGATTACTTGCAACCTAATAAAGATTTATATATCTTGAATATTTTAGGGCAAAGCAGTCTATTTATATAACAACTTTCCTACCATTATCTTACCTCTTTGAAGAAATCGAGTTTGCCCCCCCCAAAATTAAATGCTTTATCTTTTCTAAAACACACTCTGATTTCCAAACTCTTCGCCATGATCAGGCCATTTTCTCCTCCTCAAATGCTCTTCCAGGCTTCTATTTCTAACTGTCAGAATCCTATCCTTACTATATAAGTCTAAGTTTAAGTAAAGCTTTACCAAAATGCCTTCCTTTTATAAACTCTGATAAAAAATGTTCATTTCTATACTATCTCCCTTAGAAGAGTATAAATTCCCGAAGGGCAGGGGCAGTGCCTTATCACCCAGTGACACCAATGCCTTGCATTGTGGTGAACAAACACTTGTTTCAGTTCTATTCTCACGGTATTTCACGTTTCTTCCTCTGGAAAATTCTGAAGGGAAGGTAAACACGTGAATTGAATTCTGTCTGGGACCGAATTTCACATGTGATGTTCAGTAGCTGTGGTTCCTAGCTGATCTTCGGGAAATCTACAAACCCCTAAATTTGTAAGCAGATATTCTTCATATATTTTTCCAAAGACAGAGTCTAAAGCTTTCATTAGATTCTCAGAGAGATCTGTGACTCATAAAAGGTTAAGAAAGTCTGGCCGCCTGCATGTCTAGAGGCAATTGGTGTAAAACATTTACCACCAATGTGCTATGTGTCTAGAAGGATGCCAGGCTCATTCCATTTAAGTTACCTTGTTTTATCCTTCTAGTAGCCTAATGCAATAGTTCTTGTTATGGCAATAGCAATGATAATAGTAATGATCACAGCTTACATTTACGGGGTGTATCTTCTGTGTGCAGTGAGCACTGTTCCAAGTACTTCTATATATGAACTCATTTAATACTTCCCCAAATCCTACGAGTGATATTTACAATTCTTCCCCTTTTACAGATAATGAAACTGAGGCCCAGAAAAATCATGCCATTTGCTTGAGTTCATGCAACTAATGGCAGAGTTTTGTACTGAAACCCAACAGCTTGACTCAAAAGCTTCCTTCTTAGCCACTCTGCTGTTAGGTCACAGCTAACACGTGGCAGAGCTGGGATTCAAATCTGCATCATTTAACTTCTCTTCAGTGCTTCTAAACTGAGGCCAAGGGTTTCAGCAACTCACCCAAGTTTTTAGAACTAGGAGGTGGTAGAAGCCAACTTTGAACCTACCTGTCTTATTACAAAGCCTTTCGGAAGAATTTCAGTAAAGTAGGTGTTAACTCTTCACTAAATGTTGGACAGAATTCGCCTATGAAGCCATCCGGTCCTGGACTTCTGTTTGTTGGAAGATTTTTTAATCACAGTTTCAATTTCAGTACTTGTGATTGGTCTGTTCATAGTCTCTGTTTCTTCCTGGTTCAGTCTTGGAAGAATTTGTCCTTTCTAAGAATTTTTCCATTTCTTCCAGGTTATCCATTAATTGGCATGTAGTTGCTTGCAGTAGTCTCTTATGATCCTTTGTATTTCTGTGGTGTCCATTGTACCTTCTCCTTTTTCATTTCTAATTTTATTGATTTGAGTCCTCTCCCTTTTTTTCTTGATGAGTCTGGCTCAGGGTTTATCGATTTTGTTTATTTTCTCAAAGAACCAGCTTTTAGTTTCAGTGATCTTTGCTCTTGTTTTCTTCATCTCTATTTCATTTATTTCTGCTCTGATCTTTATGGCTTCTTTCCTTCTACTACCTTTGGGTTTTGTTTGTTCTTCTTTCTCTAGTTCCTTTAGGTGTAAGGTTATATCGTTTATTTGAGATTTTTCTTGTTTCTTGAGGTAAAATTGTATTGCTATAAACTTCCCTCTTAGAACTGCTTTTGCTGCATCCCATAGGTTTTGGATTGTCATATTTTCATTGTTATTTGTCTCTAGGTATTTTTTGATTTCCTATTTGATTTCTTCAGGGATCCATCAGTTATTTAGTAACATATTGTTTAGACTCTATGTCTTTGTGTTTTGCCTTTGAGTGATGCCCTCATTGGGCTCGGTCCTCTAAGGAGGCTGCAAAGAGAGGAAAAGTTTTCTTTTTGTATTAGAGTCCTTAAACTACTTAGGAAGAGGCAAAAAACCTTCATCACCAATCTTAAACTCCATGAAGGCAGGACCTATACACATAGCAGGCATTTGATAAATATTTGTTCATTCCATCAATCCGTGCGTTTACAAAAACAGAGGTAGTGTCTAGGGCAATTCATTCAGGAGAGAATACTGGCAGGTGCTTAAGCAGGGACTGCAAATCCAAATGGCCGGGCAGGTATCAGAAAGGAGTGAGGTGACTCATGGGATTAAAAAAAAGGCAGCTATTGGGCTGGGGTCAGGTCACAGTTCAGAAGCACAAAAGCATGTTTAGATATTTTCACTCCCACTATCCTCACATCCACCCTCTTCACGGAAGTGCAGCAAAGTCACACAACTAATAGAGGAGTTGGGATTCAGACCTTGATAGTATAACTTCATGATGAGCACCGCTCTCTCCCAGCTGTGGATTATGTATGCGCAAGCGTGGAGGTGAATGCAGGTAAGGGAAACATCCTGGTGGAATGGAGTTCTCCCAAGAAAAGGAAAATCTCATAGTGTGTTGTGAACAGTTAGGAATTAGAGGGTGCTTGGATGTCACAGCAGTCTGTGAGTTTTATGTTTTGTTTTGTTTTGTGGCCGCGCCACGCGGCTTGCGGGATCTTAGTTCCACAACCAGGGATTGAACCTGCGCCCTCGGCAGTGAAAGCTCCAAGTCCTAACCCCTGGACTGCCGGGGAATTCCCCAGTGGCATGTGATTTCTGAATGGTAGAAATATTACACGCCATCTGCCAGAGGGGATGTGCAATGACGTCTTCATTCTTTGCTTTCCATCTCGAAGGTTTCTGTAAATAACCTCTAAGCAGGGGTCCTTTCCATGAGAAGGGAATGACATCAACCCAACCAACAAGCACATCTTTATGACGCTCTTCTGACACTGGTAATTGATTTGCTCTAAGCCTTCTGTGCTGTCACTCGGGGCCTTTCTTATGGTCAGTGGCACACGTTTGCAGAGAACTTTGATCCATCCTCCTCTAGCCCCGGCCCTTAAAGGCACCAGGAAGGAGGAGCCAGGAAGCTCAGGGGTTATGAGCTTACTGCTGATTTTATAATCCCTCGTCACCAAGAAGAAATTTACTGAGTCCATCAGGATTAGAGCAGAGTTTCTCGACCTTGGCACGACTACAGTGGTGGGGCTTGCTGTTCACTGAGGGTATTTATAGCATCCTGGCCTCTACCCACTAGATGCCAGTAGCAGCCTCGTCATGTATGACGAACAATGTCTCCCTCCAAACACTGCCAGGTGGTCCCGGGAGACTGCAGGGTAGCATCACCCCTGAGAACCACAGGCTTAGAGATGCAAACACACACAAGGACACATGTGCACGTGCTCACCCACAGTGTATATAGTCACCTTGACAGGGGGACTTCTTTTTGTGTTGCTTTTTGTTGTTGTTTTCCTATTGTAATATTTTGTTTGTTGTTTTTTTCCTTCACTTTGTTTCTGTTGGTTGGTTGCTTTTTTTTTTTTTTTTTTTTTTTTTTTTTGCGGTACGCAGGCCTCTCACTGTTGTGGCCTCTCCCTTTGCGGAGCACAGGCTCCGGACGCACAGGCCCAGCGGCCACGGCTCACGGGCCCAGCAGCTCCGCGGCATGTGGGATCCTCCCGGACCGGGTCACGAACCTGTGTCCCCTGCATCAGCAGGCAGACTCCCAACCACTGCGCCACCAGGGAAGCCCTGGTTGGTTGCTTTTTAATCTGAAGAAGAACCTTTGCTTCAATCTTGACTCTAATTTTTCAAGTTGGTCCATTTCACAAAACCTTTTCAAAGAGTTGATTGTAACTGCTAATGCTATGGACCACCGCCGTGTGCTTGTCAGTCTGCTATGCATTTTACATGAGCTTTTTAAAAATTGAATCATCAAAATAACAGGGCAATCCTGTTACATCCATCTTGCGGATGAGGAAATTGAAACACAGGCCGGTTAAGTCACTGGACCCAGGTTGCACTGATTTTGAGTGACAGAGTTCGGATTCTGATCCAGGCCGTCTGCTGCCCTCATTTGCCTTCTTGTCTAAGATGCTATATTGCCCTCCCCTTTGGGGTGAAACCTCCAACATCACTAATGTGTGCTCCTTCAGTTCCTGATCTCAGAATATCGACAAACGTGGTAAAATCTGACCTACAAGTCACAATCACAGTCACGCGCTTTGAAATCCTGTGTGGTGTGCAGTTTATGGAAACGTTGGTTTCGTCGCTGACACTGATTGCACACACATATCTTTCTCTTGTCACCACCAGAGTGTCTGTACGTGTTCCCCTGCCAGTGGAACTACCGTCCTGATCACTGCATGTACGGAAGCAATTGCAGAGCGGCCGAGCGGGAAGGCGTGTCTGTCCTGCATGGGAACCGAGGCGTCTACCATGATGAGAAGCAGCCAACTTTCAAAGCGCTCTATGAAGCAATCCGAGATGTAAGTGTGTTCTCACCCCCCATTCAGCAGACATGTACTTATCAGCATGAAGCAGTGCAGGTGCTGTGGTCACCCGTCCCTTTGAAGGCCAAATAATTCCCAGAAGCATTGAGTTCTACCGCTTTTCCCCAACCTCACTCACGCTACGTCACTCCATCCACTTGCCACCTGGTACTATACTTTGTCCACTCTTGACTTAATATTTCCAAGAAAGTCACTCATTTCTTTTTCTCTGAAATAAATTCGCTGAAGGAAGAAGTGTCCTATCAGACAGAGAAACCCTTGGTAACTGACTATACTGCTGAACTGAACGAATAAGCATTTTCAGAACTCTAATGGAAAACTCATGAATTCATAAAAGTGCTAACAAAAGATCAAGATGAAAACAAAAATTAATTACATGGGACTGAGTGAACTGATGAGGATGATTATAATTTTTGTGACTTTCTGTTTGAATTAAAAAAAAAATCCCCCCCAAAAAAGAAGAGAACAGTAAGCAAAAAAAAAAAAAAAAGAAAGAGAAACTCTGTGCTATTTGCCGTAATAAAGGGTCAGAGGTTAGGATATAGGTAATACAATAAAAATAAAATATTATGCAGCTCAAGCTAAGTGTTGCCTGGTTGCCAGCTCCACCCTATTGACCAAGCAGGTGTCGAGGTGGTCATTTAGGACAGCGGTCCCCAACCTTTTTGGCACCAGGGACGCATTACAAGGAAGATGATTTTTCCACGGATTGGGTGGGAGGCTGGGAGGGCGTGGGGGATGGTTCAGGCGGTAATGCCAGCGACGGGGAGCGGCACACGAAGCTTCGCTTGCTTGCCCACCGCTCACCTCCTGCTGTGCAGCCCGGCTCCTAACAGGCCGCGGACCGGTACCAGTCCAAGGACCAGGAGTTGGGGACTCCTGAGTTAGGACCAGGAGCCAAACCAAAGTGACAATCAAGTCTTTATTTATGGACTGCCACAGTGCGAGCAAGAGGCAAGAAGAGGCACCAGCTCTCGGTGGTCCATTTTTATCCACCAAAGGATGCTGGCTGAGGGTCAAGTGGCTGCAGCACGGAGGCAGGAATATCTCCTGAATAAAAGGCTTTTGCATCTTTACGGGCCCAGGAATCTTGGGGAAGAGGAGAGGGAAGGAAGAGGGGAGGAGGAGAAAGGTACCCCCCCACACACCTCCCAAAGGAGGCCTCCACATGGAGGTGCGTGGGGCAGGGATGCAAACGTGCGTATAAGCCAGGGTGGCTCATACACACAAAGAAAACTGCAGCTCGCTGCCATGCACCAAGTCTGGGAGGACAGCTTTCCCCCGAGACATGCCAGACAGCCTTGTAATTGCCTCTGGCTGACTGTGAAGATCACACCAACTATTCTGGCCTGGAGCTGAGGCCCCCTCTTACTCCCTTGAAGAGGTTGATTTTAGCAGGAGCAGTTAAGACCTATGTGAACTATCTTCTTGCAGTAACTGGGAAGGTCGAAAGGACCTTGCTTTGTGGTTCACCACTTAATATCACGTCAAGTACTGCCTGCTGGTACCTGCATCCCTCACTTTGGGAAACACTGCTTTCCACATTGCCTTTCACCTTGAAGTTGGTGGGGCCATTCCAAAACGTAGAGTGTAGGGGTCGGCCAACTTGGGCCAAATATTGGGCCAAATCTGGCCCGTTTTTGTAAGACATGTGGGGTAAGAATGGTTTCTTAAATAGTTGGGAAAAAAATGAACAGAAGAATATTTCGTAACACAGTTTTATGAACTGTGTAACTGTGTAACAAAGTTTTATGAAATTCAAATTTCTCTGTTCATATAGTCTTATCGGGACACAGCAACAACTGTTCATGTTACGTATTGTCTGTGGTCACCGATATGCTACAAAGGCAAAGATGAGTAGCTGTGACAGACTGTACGGCCCACAGAGTCTGAAATATTTACTATCTAGCCCTTTACCGAAAAAATTTGCCAACCCCTGACAGAAGGCATGTAGATTTTATTAGAGGGTTTTTTCCTTGGGGATCTGGGAACCCTCATGATTCATGAAAAGGATTGGGCAGGACTGAGGTGAGGGTGAATCCTGCAACACAGTAATGCATTTTTGCACGTATGAAAGTATGCATTTTGCTAAGGAGAATCCCAGAGAATTCCAATTCTGGAATCCCCAGAATTGTCTTCTGTGGAGGGAAAGAATTTCACGTGCCAATAAACTAACACCTCTTTTTTCTCCTGGGATTCCTGCTGTTGTTTCTCCAAAGCCAGGTGATTTAATTACACAGAAAATTTGTTCTGTACTTAGTGATATCACATTTAGATATTCAAACACTGACTCCAGGTGCAAATCCATTCAGGAGTACAAATGGAAGGCAAATAAGAATGCAGCAGACGTGGACATCAGAGCCATGCCCCAGGTTGTTCTGTACTCTGTCAGCCCTGGCCTGGGATTGAGCAACTATGGTTCTAGAGTTACAATCGGTCTTGTTTGTTTTCTGGGTGGATCAGAAAGAGGGCCAAATAACTGTTTCATAAATGATTCTGCATAATACACTCACTGATTTTCCTCAGTTGGGACTAAAAAGACAATTTTCGTTCACGCATTTCAATCAGGACAGTCACTAACCCCATCCTGAAATTCAAGTAAATATAGACAGACTTCATCATAAAAGACCTATTTCTCCACTTGCCACTGTGCACCCCAGTGCAGTGGAGTCAGGGCTTGGCTTTAGGCATCGACACACCTGGGTTCAGGTCCCAATTTTGTCCCTTTCTGGTGATTAGTCATTAACTCTGTGCTCTTGACTTACTGAGCCTCAGTTTCCTCATCTGTGAAATGGGGATAATAATATTATCTACCTCATAAAACGTGTTGTGAGAATTCAACAAAATGATTGTTTTTACACTTTTAGTACAGCACCCGACATAGAGTTGTTCTCAATAATTAGAAGTTTCACACTCTTTTCTTTTCTTATCTTGTCCACATTTTCTCACTTGCTCTCTCCCTTCCCCTCTATAAATAATTTTCCTCTCTCTCTCTTTCGCTGTATGTCTCTTTCTTCCTTCATCTCTCTCTGAAAATATTCCTCCTGTCCCTCCCTCTTCCTTCTCTTCCCTCCCCTTCTCTCTCTCTCTCTCTCTCTCCCTCTCACACACACACACAAACACACATACTCACATACCCTAACTCTGTGTGTATGTTTGTGTGAATGGTAAGTGTGATCTCCCCCCATCATGACCCAAGGAAAATTATATACGAGGCAGACATTCTGCCAGTAATTCTTTCAACAATCATCTCTGAAGAGCCTATTTTATGCAGGAACAATTCTAGGTTCTGGGAACTCAGAAGTCAACAAGACTGACAAAGCCCGCTCCTCATGAAACGTATATTTTGGGTGAGGAAGCCAGACAGTACTCACATAAACAAAGAAATCAATAAAACTCTTACCAGATAGTGGAAGGTTAAAGCAGGTGCTGGGCATCCAGGATGGGCAGCCAGGATGGAGAGGAAGGTTCACAAGCTCGGGTCCTCAGGGAGGCTTCTGCCAGCCTGAGCCTTGATCCCTGGGACAATCTGGGGAGAGATCCTGCCAAGTAGAAGAAATAACCTGGGAAAAGTCCCTGAGTCAGGAGTAAGTTTGTGTGCCCACCAACAGGGAAGTGGCCACAGTAACCAGAATGAACAGAAAAGGGAAGCGAGGAGGAGATGAGCAGGGAGAGTTCCGGGTCACATTGAACCTTTGGGGACAGGAGAGGGGTTGGAATCTTACTCTAATTGCAGCGGGAAGCCCCTGCAGGAAAACGACGTGCTCTGATTTATGCTTTAAAAATATCTCCGTGGTAACTTGGTGCAGGGGGTGCAAGAGTGAAAACAAAAAGGCTATCTATGAGACTTACTGCAGCCTTCCAGGTGAGAGATGGGCTGGCGTGCACTTGGGTGGTGTCGGGAAGATGAGAGGCCAGACTCGGGATGTGCTGTAGAGGTAGAGCTTACGGTACTTGCTGTTGCACCAGGTGAAGGATGTGGGGGAAAGAGAGGAATCAAGCAGGGCTCCACAGTTTTGACCTATTCTGTTCCTGTCACTGGGGATACAGTGATGAAAAGGAGTTTATCAGTGGTCTAAATTGTGCTGTGAAAGAAAAAGCGTTCCAAGCATGGTCTCGGACAGAACCCTTTTTTTGCATTACATAATGTGTAATCTCCTTCTGGGAAGAAATTCACATTTCTGATAAACATGCTTAAGCAATATTTCTGATGAACTTTAAGGGATTAAGACTTGTTCTAGGAAACTAGACACCCACCCACTCTGCTGTCAGGCAATAGTATCTGACTTTTCATCATTCTTATTTCCCTTTTGCTTTCTTCTCTAGTCTTTTTGTTTAGAATGTCCTTGCCAACAATGAATCTTTGACTTGACCTACTAGAGGCCTTTTCCCTTTCGACAAGACTGTAATAAAACTTTGACTCTTGTTCATAATTAGGTGGTCTGAAAGATTTATTTTGGGAAATACAGACACATTCCATAGGAAAACAAGATAATTTCTTTTTAAAGTCCAATATTAAGTGGGAAAAAACCGACAACCAATATTTGGTACCTGAATTACTAAAATAAAGTTCACTGATGATACATTTCACTAGTAGTTGTTAAACTCTGAACTTCGTGAGATTACCATAGTTCCTCCGTTAAGATTGCTACAAAGGCAAGATATATGAACAATTCAGTGTTGGTTGGTTGTTTTTTTTTTGCGGTACGCGGCCCTGTCACCGCTGTGGCCTCTCCCGTTGTGGAGCACAGGCTCCGGACGCGCAGGCTCAGCGGCCATGGCTCACGGGCCCAGCCGCTCCGTGGCATGTGGGATCTTCCCGGACCGGGGCACGAACCCGTGTCCTCTGCATCGGCAGGCGGACTCTCAACCACTGCGCCACCAGGGAAGCCCCAATTCAGTGTTTTATTGTAGTAGATTTCAAGTATCTACTTGAGTCTTTTTAAAAAATTTTATTGAAGTATAGTTGATTTATAATGTTGTGTTAATTTCTTCTGTACACCAAAGTAACTCAGTTATACATATATGTATTCTTTTTCATATTCTTTTCCATTATGGGGTTTGTCACAGGATATTGAACATAGTTTCCCGCGCTATACAGTAGGACCTTTTTGTTTATACCTGAGTCTTGCTTCTACTCAGCAAGAGCATGCTATAGAATATCCTGTCCTGGGAAATATACTTCACTCAGATTTTAAGAGCTTTTAAAACCCAAATAAATCATCTTTTTTTTTTTTTTTTTTTTAAGAGGTAAAGAAACAGGCCCCAAAAGGGTAAGTGATTGCCTGGGGTTGCACAGGACTGAATCAGGATTTGAACCTCGGTCCTCGGAGGTCCCTTCCTCTGTATCTAAAAACGTACCAAGCTGTGCCTGCATGTTTATATTAATTCCCTGTGTCATTTCTCAGTAAGTTATTTGCGTGTTAAATGGCATTTCAGTAACTAAAATACACTTTTCTTTTTTTTTATTTTTAACTCATCTTTCAGTTTCCCTTTCAAGACAATCTCTTTCAATCCATGTATTACCCTCTTCAGCTGAAGTTTTTGGAGACTGTGCACACTTTATGTGGACGAATCCCACAAGTTTTTCTGAAGCAAATTGAGAAAACCATGAAAAGGGCTTATGAGAAACATGTCATCATCCATGTTGGCCCGAACCAGAGGCGCTGAGTATTTCCCATTGTCTCGAGTCAATTAGGCATCTCATGAACGAGGAAATACTCATCTGCAAGCTGCCTGGATCTCTTTTATGTGAATATTTCATGGTGCTCTATGACAACTAAGTTTAAAAAGACTTGTTAAATGTTGCTAAATCAGTTGCCCCTAAATGGAAATATGCTTTAATTTTTTTCTAAAGTGCTATTTATCTCTCTGTTTTTTTGAAAAAATGATATTTTTGCTCACTTAACACTGTTGAAGTAGGTCGAGCTAGCTGTGAAAAGGAACTCTTGTGAGCCTTCTGATTCCCAAGTGTCTGAGGCAATGTCAGTGGCATCTAATGTGGAACATTTTATCCACTTCTCTTGAGACTCTATGCAATGGGTTCGCCCCACCCCTTGTTATAAAAGTAATACATGCTTGTTGTAAAACAAATTTTTAAAACTTATAGAGAATATATAGGTCATTGGACCAAAATCAAGATGAGATTAGCCATAATCCTATTAACCAGGGAAAAAGATTTTTATTTTAGTGTAGTCCCTTCTAGACTTTTTTTCCCTACTTTTATATTTACTTGCGGTTGTCTTTTCCATCGTATAAACATGTATCTAAAACAGGTAGTCTAAGTGAAAGTGGGACCCTATGCTGAGATTTTTATGTAGGAGACTAAAAATTTAGACAAAAGGATGATGCCTGCAACCCTTTATTTAAAACACGTCTGGGACAGAGATCAGGGTTAGGAGACCGACCACCTGAGACGAGATTAAGGGAGCACAAGCCCTGCTCACACCCTAATCTTGTCAGAGGTCCCACCTCACCATTGTTATAAAACCCCTCATCAAATCCTCTGGGGTGGGGACACATAGTTTTTCAAGGCAGGAGTCTGCTGTATCCCCCCTTTGCCTGGCAAAGCAATAAAGCTATCCTTTTCTACTTCAAAAAAATACATCGGGGAGAAGCATTCGGATTTTAGCTAATTGGGCAGTGATAAAGGATGAAGCATATCTGGGGCTGTTTTTTAAGAAAAATTGTTCAGATTTTTCCAAATCGTAAGACATGTCTATGCAGCCACAGCTTCTGAAAGGAAATTCAGTAATTGTGTTAAACCTAAACGGTCTATTTAGCAGAGATGTGATTTTGTGCTGACCCAGAGACAAAAGCATTTTATCTCTTACTTTGGTAGGTGTGGCCTTCTCTCTTTAAACTCTTGGGCAATAGGTGGAGATTAAAGGCCGACTTGGAATGTAATGTGTACAAATAAATAGTTCAGTGGATTCCACTGACCAGAAAATTCATCTTCCCACCAGCCTTAGAAAGGTCTCTCAAATTTTTTTTTCTTCTCGAGGGTATTCTAGCTGTTAGCCAAGGTGTGTCTTATCACCTAGCTACAGTAGAGGAAGTTCGGTATTCTTTCCCCAAAGGAATCAAAGTTAATCCCTAGTTGCTCCTGTAGCTGCTATTAGCATAAGGGCATTTTGCATAATGCTTTATTTATCTCAAAAAACGTGTGCTTAAATGATCTCCTTGATGTTTGCAACAACTTAGTGAACTTAGTAGGGGCCTGTATCATCTCCACTGGGCAAATAAGGAAATTGTAATACAAAGAAACAAATATATTCCATATAATTACTGTTCTGTAAGGCACACAGATGTGTATAGGATACATCCCGTTTCACAGAGAAATTTTTGAAAACAAAAATATTAAATATTTTTCATCACATATAGACAATGATCTGAAAGTATAAAATGAAAATTTTTGTTTTGGTAATGCAAATATGGTATCCGATATATTGGAATCCCGTAGGATATCATAGGTTCTATAATAGCAGAAAAGGTCTTACCCTGAAAAAAATATATGCAAGTCTCAGCACTACCGAAGACTATATAGGTATCAGTCAATATTAGTATGCAGCACCATTATGGTAGTAACAAATTTAAATCTAAAATGGTTGAGTAATAACCCATACTTTCCTTTTGATAAGTTGGGTGACCTGTGGTTTGTTATTTTTGTTAAGGGAAATTACCATTATGATGTGAAACTCTTATCTTTGCTGTTGTATTTTATGTTTCCTCATTTTACCACTGAAGGTGACATCATTCATTATTTGATTTCTAAAGCATGTGGGGGGAATTTCGGGATTGTGTTTTGGACGGGGAAAATGCATTCTGTATCCCAAAAATAGGATTTTGGTGAAAGAGCCAGGATGTGGAGATGATTCCCTGACTTCCATTCCAGTTTTCTTTCTCCTTGTTCAGCACAGCCAGCAAACCCCACAGATGTCACTCAGATTTGCTGGCGGCTCACAGACCTAAAGAAGTTCCTTTCCTCCTTTGGCAAGTCCCACAAAAAATCTGCAGATAAAGACATGGCATACAGCAATTCCTTTTCTTTTATGAGAGTCAGGTTTACCCACAACTCTCAATTGTGGGTTCTAGTCTGAAGATGCAAATAGGATTTCCAGCAAAGGTCAGTGATAGAACTCTAGAACATTCTAGAATGATGCATTATGAGACTGTGAAGCCTTAGAATTTGGTGTGGTTTTCTGCCTGGGAATTCCTTTGCTGTATCCTGAAATGTTAGGTGAGTTCGGTGGAGAATTTAGAAAAACTCTGATCTTCTAATCCCCATGCCAAAAAGTGCTAATTATTTCTTATAGTTAGGACGTTGCCATGAGGCAGTATTTTCTCTGCCTGTGATAATTTCCAGAAAGCTACGACATTAGCGCCTTTGAAATATGATAACCACAATTTGAATTCAGTGGACTCCTGAAACATGCAGTCTGTGGTCTGAAGTTTGCCAAAGGTTACATTGCCCCCTTTGGCACATCGAATCTGTGGGATGACCATGAGACGGGGTCTCTTCTGTCCTCCTATCTTCTCCTGTCCTCTCCTTGTTTCCTTTAAAATTCTGTTTAAGGCATGACTACAGAGTTCCACTGGAGAATGAAAGAACACTTTCTAATAGCAAAGTGTAGTTTTTTGGGTTTTTTTTTTTTGTTTTTTTTTTTGCGGTACGCGAGCCTCTCACTGTTGTGGCCTCTCCCGCTGCGGAGCACAGGCTCCGGAAGCGCAGGCTCAGCGGCCATGGCTCACGGGCCCAGCCACTCCGCGGCATGTGGGATCTTCCCGGACCGGGGCACGAACCCGTGTCCCCTGCATCGGCAGGCGGACTCCCAACCACTGCGCCACCAGGGAAGCCCAAAGTGTAGTATTTTTGTGTGCATGGATATTAGAACTTTCAATAGCAGGGTCACTAGAAATGCTGACCATGTTTTTCTTGCTGAGTTTTTCTTTTCCCAATATAAATCTCTGAAATTGTGACTTACATCAGAAATTCCAGTATTTGAAATATTAACTGGCTAGAAAATCTAAGTTTTCTTTCAACTTCCAAGACAATTTAGCATTTAGGATATATTGCTCCAAGCTTAACTATTTATTTGAAACGTTTATTCCATATTAAGTGTTTCCACTGCAGATTGTTGTGACTTTTACTGAATTTATTATTGAAATGGATATTTATACAGACTTATAGAAGTTTGTGAGTATTTATTTCATTGCAGTTATGGTGTTTATAAAACAAGCAAACTGTACAAAACCTTACTCACAGTCACAAAATAGTGATCCAATAATGGAATAATCACTCCAACCCACCCTGAAGATGCCGCAACATACGTACAGATTTAGGGTTATGTATAAATATTGCCTGATACTTATACAAAAAAGATAAATCGCATGTATTGGATAAACCAAAATGAATATGATTTCATGACTGAATTCAGAAATATGTTGAATTCAGAAATATGTTGAATGCCATGAGAGTACAAATCATTATATCCTCATTTATTAGTATGGTAAGCAAGCTTTTTTATGTCTTTCTGTTTCTCTCCTACTTTTTCGTCTTCCTCTTTTTCATTTTTTCCTTTCCCTTCCTGTCTTTGATGTTAGCTTCTCAGTGGTACCAAGATGCTTGGCATTAGTGGCAGAGCCAGAGCACTTGGGGATCCCTGTGCAGGCAGAACTAACTTCTAATCCTGAAATCAGATCTTTATGATGAGAATTTTCCAAAAATTAAAAAAAAAATGTACACAATACGTACAGACAGACAGACAGACACACACACACACACACACACACACCCTCAAATGTTTTTAAAGAAAGACCCAGCATCTATTGTGCTCTGTGAACTGAAGAATCATAGATGGTGACACCTTAGGTGATATCATTTCACAATTGCCATGCTGGCGTTTAAAAAGCTGATGAGATTTCTCTGGCAAACAGAGAACTTTTCACAGGTCAGAACTGGAAATATTCTCTTGTGTCTTCAAGATAAAGCACTTTGTTTGTATCACCATATGCATGAACATATAAGAATCAGGTGCAATTTCTGCTTCATCAGTTTTACATGTTTGTGTTGTCACTGAAAAGTGCACCAATTGTTTATAGCTCCCAAGGAGAAGCTGAATGCATTTTTTATGTTGGAAAACTTATTTTTTAGTGATTTTTCTTTGGGACGAAATGAGCGTATGAAAGAACACTCCAAAGAAAAGGAATTATTACAGCAAATTAAAAGGAACATAAGTATTATGATTTAATTACTATCTTGTCTTTATAAATGCCATCTCCTGTTTTACTTTTTTTTAATTAAAAGCTTTTAAAAAATCTTGTCTTTTGGTGTTATTTTGGAAGTGTGTTACTTTTCTTTTGGAAGATTTCAAGTTTAAGATTTTATAATATGAAATAGTAATATTTAAGTCCTTCCAGCTATTAAAAGAGATATTTGGTTTAGCAAGTAGTTTAGCCTGTTTTAAAAAAATCATTAAAAATCTTCTTTGTTTATAAAATACCACACTATACATTATGTTATTTGGTTGTAAAGGTGTCTGGTGTTTGACATACAGTGAAGAAAATTTGGAAAATGTGAAATTAGTTCTTGCGTTCTTATATTTTATTTAGCAAAATTGAACCTGACTTGTTAGCTACTAACATAATCAAAAATAACATACCAAGGGTTTTGAGTCTACGTAAAGGTTTTTTCCCCCCAATACCTAGACTCTTAAAAATCAGCACAAGGTATTCTGTTCATCTACTGAGTTTCCTCCTCATATTTTAAAACTTTTTAAAATGCTAAGGTATTTGGATATGGTTTTCTGGAATAACTGGGAACCCACATCAAATTATTTTGTGAGATATGAGTCAGGTACTATATTTAGACAACATTAACTTTAAATCCTAGTTCCACCATTTTCTGCCTACATGTGACCTAGGCAACTGTTTTGACCATCTTTGTGCTTCAGACTTCCCACTTACTAGAACAGGACAAGGATTCCTCATAGATTGTTGTGAGGAATAAACACAAAAACATGGAATTCCAAGATTCTAAAAATTCCTTGTTTGTGGCCCCCTTACCTCCAGTAAATAAATGGCTGATGGATTTCTTAAAGAGTATCATATTGAAAAATTGGCATTTTTATTTATTAGTCTGCCATGGGGTCAGATGTTTACTTACCAGAGGGTCCACATGCTGAAGTTCTGCCTTCCTTGTCTTTTTAGAGGAACATAGGTGGAAAAGTTTGAAAATCTCTGGCTTCAGTAGTTTTACGATTCCCAAAGCTATCCTGTTTCTGTTTGGTTCCTATCACACCCTTTAGCTCTTCATAGCTTATAAGTAGCCCTCCTGTCCTTGATCATGATCTCATAATGTTCCCCCTTCTTCTCCTCCTTCGTGTTTCCCTAAGTCAGTCAGTGTCACCAGTCCACCCCCTGCCTTATCCTAGAAACCTGCTCATTACTTGTTTCGCCCTCTGTCACATTTCACATCACCCTCATCACTAAATCATCACATCCCCATTGACGCACCCCACTCCTGATACCGATTTCTGTACATCTCTTCAAGTTGCAAGTGACAGCACAAACAACTCAAACTAGTACCAAAAAAAAAGAAAAAAGTGTATTGCTTCTACCTCCAGAATATTCACTGAGTCAGTCAGAAATTCCTCTATTTTCACTGTTGTCTCCACTCAAACCATTACTCCCTGGATTCCTCTCCTCTCTGACCTGGATTGTTGTTCTAATGCCTTTCTTATTTCTCTGCATTCAGTCTGGTCCCCTCCAAACCCTAACCCATCCCCACCCTGTGTAAAGCTCCTCAGTGTTTCCCCTTTGCTCCTAGAATAGCGTCCAAAGTTCTCAGGAAGTCCCTGCGTATCTACCTCCTACCCATCTCCCTGGCTTCATTTGAGTTCTTCTTCCTCACTCCGCTAATGTTCACTTATGCTAGTTTGTTTTTCTGTTCCTTTAGGAAGCCGAGCTCTTTCCCATCAGGGGCTTTGCACATGCTTGGAATCAGTTACCCTAGAAATTCACCTGGCAAATTCTACTATCCTTCAGGTATCGATTTAAATATCCTTTCCTTGTGGAAGGCTCCTTGGATCCCCTACATAAAGGCAGTTCTGCCTCTTATATTCCCTCATATAATCCTGGACTTTTTCTTTGCGGTATGTATTATCACAGCAACAATACTTATTTGCGTGAAACTCTGAGTTAATTGACTGCCTTTCCCCCTAGATACAAAGTTCTTTGAGGGTACAGTTCCTGTTCTTTTCCCCTGCTCAATGTGCATCACCTAACTCAATGGCTAATACATTTCTGGTGCTCCAGAAGTATTTACTGAAAAGAAGTAAAGTGATTCTGCTGCACCATGAACTGGGACCAGTTCCTGTCAGTGAAGCTTCGTAACACGCTATACTTACTTTGCGTGTTGTTTCCAAAACCTATTTCTCCTACAAATGTTCAGGGTGCTGGGTTATGATAACCCATTCTCTAAAGTATCATTAACTAAAAGTGTATTGATTTATTTAATTTCTTGGAGATTTATTTACTTGCCCATAAAATGACGGTTGGATCAGACAGTGCTCAAGTTCCTTTCTACCTGAATGCTCTGTGTTCACGTAATCTGTCTTTTATGTCTCTGTTGTGGACATTTGTGGGATTTTGGCTGCCTGGAAACAACCCCACACCTGGTGCCAATTTCTGTATTAGTTAAAAATTTTTTAAATTGCAAGTGACAGCAAATACAACTCAAATTGATATAGAGGGAGAGAGGGAGAGAGAATGTATTGGCTCATGTAAGTGAAAAATTCAGAAATAGCTCTGGATTCAGAAGCTTAATTGATGTCAAGGGAAATGTGTTACTCTAACAATGCTTTTTTTCATTAATATTTTACTGAAAACCACACATCCTTCTAGGATTCCAGCCATAAAATTTTCATGTCATTTCAATAGAATCATTCCATCTTTGGAAAAATACATTGTCTCTGAGTGCAGCCAAAAAATGGCATCGTCAACTTGGGTCAAAACATCAAGGGGACTTTCCTGGTGGTCCAGTGGGTAAGACTCCAGTCCCAGTGCAGAGCCCCAGGTTATACACCCGGTCGGGGAACTAAATCCCGCATGCGTGCTTCAACTAAGAGTTTGCATGTTGCAGCTAAGAAGTCTGCATGTCACCCGCATGCCACATCTAAAAAGATCCCGCATGCTGCAACGAAGATCTTGAGTGCTGCAACTAAGACCCGGTGCAGCCAAAATAAATAAAATAAATACATAAATAAATATTTTTAAAAATCAAGTTTAAAACTTGATAGCTATTTATCATGGTTCCCCTGATATTCTGCTGTTCTTTGCATGTGCATGGTGATTTAGGAGAAAGTCAACATAAAATTAAGAGGTTGTGTTCAGTTGAGATGAAATTTAGATAAAGTCAAGAACTAATTAGGAAAATAGTTGGTGTATTACATGTTGAAATGTAAGCTTCTTAAGGTTGCTGTCTATTTAAATACCACAGTATGTGGCGTGTAATGGTTGACCAGCACAGCATGCCCTGCCTTATTTCCTTAACACGCATTATTTCCATGCATGCCAGCTTAGAATCTCATTTCCAGCCCCTGTGACTCTCTGCCTGAAGACTCTCCTTTTCCACTGCAGCCTGCTCTACTTGCCTTTGGGCAGGCTGGAAGTGTTGGGAAATTAACACATCTGGAAGTAGCTCTCAACCCTTGACTGGCGGGAATTGGTGGATAAATACCCCAGCTCCTTTGCCTCTCAACTCTTAGCTGTCTGTTCTGGAGTTCCATCCCAGAATTCTACACTGGGAGCAAGCTCAGACTGCCTGCACTAGTAACTTCCTTGATAATATATTCTTCACTGGCTTCCTTCTCTTCTCTGTCTCACTTCCCCACTCTTCTACCAGCCTTTCCTTGGATTTGGGCCCCACTGTACTGAAATCTGTGTTTCATCATCTGCAACTGATAATTATTTTATATGAGTAAAGTAACTGAATTTCAATACTTATGATCTTATTTTACTTATTATGAGAATTCTTCTTCTTCCTTGTCCTCCTCCCTCTCCCCCAGCTTAGATCCCCAAATGCTTTGAATTCTATTATCCATTATTTTCCTTTTTAAGATATGCATTTTAAATGCATCGTATTTTAGACTAGGATTTTTGTTTTGTTTTTGCATTTATGACTTGTGTTTAGCTAGTCATTAATATTTTTCTACAACTTTGTTAGGGTATAATTGAAATGCAATAAAATACTTATATTTAAAAGGTACAACTTGATTGATTGTAACTTATGTATGCTCCCTTGAAACCATCTTCACAATCAAGATAACAAATAGTTCCATCACCCCTAATAGTCTTTTCATACCCCTTTCAATCCATCCGTTCCTCCACCCCTGTTCCCAGCTAACTGTTGATCTAATTCTTGTTACTATACATGAGTTTGCATGTTCTAGGATTTTACATAAAAGGAATCATGCATCATGTACTCTTTTTGCTTGGCTTTTTTCACTCAACATCATTGAGATTCATCCATATTATTGCATGTATCCATAGTTCATTCCTTTTTATTTCATCCTCCTATTGATGGATTTTCTTGTCTCCAGTTTTTGGCTATTACAAGTAAAGCTGTTATGGACATTCTTGAACATGTCTTTCGACATATTTTTCCATTTCTGTTGGGTAAAATATAGGATTGAAATGTCTGAGCTCTATGGTAAATGTATGTTTAACTTTTCAAGAAACTGCTAAACTGTTTTCCAAGTTAGTTGTACCACTTACATTTTCACTAGCCGTTCCTGTTTCTCCACGTGCTTGCCAAGATTATGTGGACAATCTTTTTAATTTTCACCAGTCTAGTGAGTATGAAGTGGTATCTCATTGTGGTTTTCAGTTTCATTTTCCTAGTGACTAATGATGTTTAGCATCCTTTCATGTGTTTATTTGACACTCATATGTTTTCACTGGTAAAAAGTCTGTTCAAACCTTTTGTCCATTTTACATTTTTATTATTTATTTATTTATGTATGGCTGCGTTGGGTCTTTGTTGCTGTGCGTGGGCTTTCTCCAGTTGCCTTGAGCAGGGGCTACTCTGTTGCGGTGCGCGGGCTTCTCATTGCAGTGGCTTCTCTTGTTGTGGAGCACGGGCTCTAGGCACGTGGGCTTCAGTAGTTGTGGCACACGGGCTTAGTTGCTCTGTGGCATGTGGGATCTTCCCGGACCAAGGATCGAACCCGTGTCCCCTGCATTGGCAGGCGGATTCTTAAACACTGAGCCAGGGAAGCCCCCAAAGCTGTGTGTTTCATACCACAATCAATTTAAAAAGTTACAGCCAACTTTAAAAAAAAGTAGAATAGAAGCGTGCATGTTAAGGTAAGTATTATTTTATAAAATCGTATGTTAATTTTATGTAATATATCAGTATATGTTTATTGGGTTGCAATATAAAATGAATTTTTTCTACTGGTTTTGGTCAAAAAAGTTTTCATGCTCTTATGTTAGAGATATGTGCAAAGTGTCAGGCAATCCAATGAAAGGAGCAACAAATGTCTAGCAGAGAGATGAGGAACACTCCACACAGAAGGGATGACATTTGAGCAGGGTCTAAAGGGAATGCTTGGGGGAAGGGCATTACAAGGAGAAGGAACAGCATGTGCAAAGGCCAGCAAGTGCAGAGTCATGACGAGTTCTAGCAATGATGAGAACTTTTCTGTGCCAAGAGCAAAGAATGCTAGGGGTTGGCCTAGTGCAGAGAGTGGGTGGGCCAAGATGAGGCCAGAGAGTCTGGGAGATATTAGGAAGAACACTTATGGAATACTAGCAAGATTAGCTTTAGTCCCTGGGCCTGTGTTTCTCAAAGTGTGGTCCCAGGGATCACCTTTATTAGAATCACCCTGGACCGTGGTTCTTAAAACATGGTCCCTGGACCAGTAGCATCAATATTACTTGGGAACTTGTTAGAAATGAAGATTCTGGGGGGGGGGTGCTTCCTTGGTGCGCAGTGGTTAAGAATTCACCTGCCAATGCAGGGGACATGGGTTTGATCCCTGGTCCAGGAAGAGCCCGCGTGCCACGGTGCAACGAAGCCCATGTGCCACAACTACTGAGCCTGCGCTCTAGGGCCCACATGCTGCAACTACTGAGCCCACATGCTGCAACTACTGAAGCCTGTGTGCCTAGAGCCCATGCTCTGCAACAAGAGAAGCCATCGCAATGAGAAGCCCGCGCACCGCAATGAAGAGTAGCCCGCGCTCGCCGCAGCTAGAGAAAGCCCACACGCAGCACCGAAGACCCAATGCAGACAAAAATAAAAATTAAACAAACAGGGCTTCCCTGGTGGTGCAGTGGTTGAGAATCTGCCTGCCAGTGCAGGGGAGACAGGTTCGAGCCCTGGTCTGAGAAGATCCCACATGCCGCGGAGCAACTGGGCCCGTGAGCCACAACTACTGAGCCTGCGTGTCTGGAGCCTGTGCTCCGCAATGGGAGAGGCCCGTGCACCGCGATGAAGAGTGGCCCCTGCTTACAACTAGAGAAAGCCCTCGCACAGAAACGAAGACCCCACACAGCCCAAAATAAATAAACAAATTTATATTAAAAAAAATTAAACAAAGAAGTGTCAAAGATTCTGGGGCTCCACCCCAGGCCTACTGAATCAGAAACTTTAGAAGTGGGGCCCAGTAATCTGTGTTTTCATAAGCCCTCCAGGTAGTTTTGATGCAGACTGATTTGAGAACCACTGACCTGGGAGTTTGATGAAATGGATATTTCTGGCTCCTACCTCCAGCCTACTAAGTCAGGATCTCTGGGGTAAGGGCCTAGAATGCCCATTTTTATCAAGCTCCCCGAGTAATGCTAACTCACTCCAAACCATGAGAATGACAGTCTAGGTGGTGTGTCATCAGTAATAGATTTTAGGATGCTAGAGGAGATGACAGGAACTGGAAATTCCTGAAAGAAGAGAAGGCACTGGGCACTCCTAGAAAGGAAGATGAGACAAGAAACTATGGTGATTTTGACAAACACACATTGGAGCATGCCATTTCCTTGCTTAAAACATCCTACTTTTTATCACCCTAAAGATGAGAACCAGTCTCGTTAACATGGCTTAGAAGGAATCACAGTTTCCAGCTTCCGGCTTCCTTATCCTTGCTCTGCTCTCCCTCACCCACCATCCTCCCACCCTCCTCCAGTTTCCCTGAACACATCTTTCCCCCTGCTGTCTGAAGCCTCTGCATCTTTAATTTCCTCAGCTCTTTCCCAACATGAATCATTTTCAAGTCTCAACCCAAACATCACCTTTTCAGAGAGATCTCCCCTGACCACCCCACCCGAAACGGCTTCCCCCACATGGCTTTCATACCATATTATCCTGTATATTTCCTTCTTCTTTTTTTTTTTTTTTTTTTGCGGTACGTGGGCCTCTCACTGTTGTGGCCTCTCCCGTTGCGGAGCACAGGCTCCGGACGCGCAGGCTCAGCGGCCATGGCTCACGGGCCCAGCCGCTCCGCGGCATGCGGGATGCGGGATCCTCCCGGACCGGGGCACGAACCCGCGTCCCCCGCATCGGCAGGCGGACTCCCAACCACTGCACCACCAGGGAAGCCCTATTTCCTTCTTAGAACTTGCTACAATCTATAAATCCTGGGCCATTACTTAGTTGTCTACTTCCTTTACGTTTCTCTGTCCCACTAGACTGTAAGATCCAGGAGACTGTGCCTTACTCACCACAGTCTCCACAGACCAGCGTCTGGCATAAAATACACACTCTCAGAATTTCCTGGGCTCAGCTTTATGTTCTAAGTCTGCGACTTTGCTGATCGAGGCTGACTCCTTCCCCGCTTTCCTACTCCACACTTCTGGGTGGTGACACTAACAAAATCTACATATAGTTAGGCCATTGCAGAAGTGGCATAGCTTGTGACAACCCAGAAGATAGATCCCATCAATGTGATTTGTGGTTGTCTGGAAAGTCTTTAGGGACTGAGTTGGAATAAAAGATGAAATTACACTCTTGGCAGAAAAAAAAAAAAAAAAAGGAAAAAATATTCCAACTAACAGGTACATCTTGGAAACAAAAAACAACACAGAGGTATTATTTTTCGTACTCATCAGATTGACAAAAATTACTGAGTCCACAAGTGGGTGTATAGTGACATACTTTCGGAAGATGACAGCTCTGTTTGAGGAAGTTCATAGGCACTGCTGATTAAAAACGTGCCTCTCCAACAATTAGTGTCCTGGAGAAATGGTCATGAGGAGGCTTGCAGTAGCACAGGTAATAATAACAGCATAAAAATGCAATAAAAGATTTGCCAAGTCCTGTGCTTCCCTGGTGGTGCAGTGGTGAAGAATCCGCCTGCCAATGCGGGGGACACAGGTTCGAGCCCTGGTCCAGGAAGATCCCACCTGCCGCAGAGCAACTAAGCTCGTGTGCCACAACTACAGAGGCTGCGCTCTAGAGCCCGTGAGCCAGAACTACTGAGCCTGCATGCCACAACTACTGAAGCCCACGTGCCTAGAGCCCGTGCTCCGCAACAAGAGAAGCCACTGCCACGAGAAGCTTGTGCACCACAACAGAGTAGCCCCCGCTCGCTGGAACTAGAGAAAAACTGGCGCGCAGCAATGAAGACCCAACGCAGTCAAAAAAAAAAAAAAAAAATTTGCCAAGTCCTACCCCAGGATCTCTTTTAATCCTCAGTCTTTTATGAGGTGAATACTGTCTATTTTATAAAAGAGGACACTGAGATTTGAATTATACAAGGCCTGGTTTTTAATAGAGAAAAACTGGAGTAGTTGTATGTGTGATTCATAGACAACTGGTTGAATAACAATACTCCATCTATACTTCAAAGTACTACACAAAATAAGATTTTAATTAGTATATCTAAAATAAAACAGAAAGATCCCAAGACATATTGTTAAGTAAAAAACCAAAACTCAAACTGCAGAAGAATGCGTTACCTTTTGAGATAAATTTAAGCCAAGAAGAACTACTTCAATAAATGTTTATGCACCAAATATTTATTTATTTATTTATTTTTTATTTTATTTTTTTTTGCGGTACGCGTGCCTCTCACTGTTGTGACCTCTCCTGTTGCGGAGCACAGGCTCCGGACACACAGGCTCAGCGGCCATGGCTCACGGGCCCAGCCGCTCCGCGGCATGTGGGATCTTCCCAGACCGGGGCACGAACCCGTGTCCCCTGCATTGGCAGGCGGACTCTCAACCACTGCGCCACCAGGGAAGCTCTGCACCAAATATTTACTGAGCCCCTGTGGTGTTACAGACACTGCACAAAGCTTCGAGACACTTGGGACAAACCAGGGAACAAAAGAGTTTTCTGTCCTCAGGGTGTTTATGTTCTAGTGATGCAGAGACATGCAATAAACAAAATTTTTAAAGGAAATTACATAATATGAGATGAGAAGGGCTAGGAGCAAAAGAAATAGGGGCTGGGGAGAGAGGAGCTGGTTGAAGGGTGCAGGGGAAGATGGAGGGCGCCATGGCACTTAGTGTGGCCTGAGTAGGCCTCTGTTGAGAAGGTGGTACTCAAGGGGATGAGAGGGTCACGTGGATATCCCAGGGAAGAGGGATCCAGGCAGAAGGAAGAGCTAGGGCACCATCCTAAGTGGGGAGTGTACTCGCAGGTTAAAAGTACATCATGGAGGTCACAGAGGCCCGAGTGCTTGAAGAAGGGCTGGGGGCAGGGGACGAGGTTGGGGGAGGGAGGGGCAGACTGTGCATAGAGACCCCAGGGCAAGGACTGTGGCTTTTCCTCTGAGTGGAATGAGGGGATTGGCACATGATCGGATCCTCTTATTAAAAACCCTGGCTGCTGTGTTGAAAATAAATTGTAGGAAGGCGAGGACAGAAGGCAGGAGAACATTTGGAGGCTGTTGTAATACTACAGGTGAGACACGTAAACACCTAAGAAACATCTGGAAAGATTTACTACAAACTCATAAAGCTCCGTCTAGCTGTGGTGGGTATTGGGTGAGGGAGACCATCTTAAGAGATGTTTGCTTGCTCTGTAGTCTTTGAATTGCTTTATAAAACATTCTTTATCAGTTATTTGAAAAGTTTAAAATTACTATTATTATCATTATAAATACTAATAATATTTACCCTTCCTTCTGGAATAATTCAGTCTCAAACCAGTTAAGTGTGGCCAAGAAAAGTAGGAATTTGCAAGGGGGTGGGGGGAAGTAGCCTGGTGCAGGGTGTCAGAGCCCAAGACAGGTGAGAAAGGCCACTGTTAAAGGAATTGGTGATAGGTCGCTTGCATAACAGGGAGATTGATAGAATAAAAGAATATATTGAGGAGAATGGCAACACACACAAGGTTCAATGTTGGAGAGTTATGTATATGGAAAGGGAGAAAACTAGAATGAATCCTCCTGTGTTGGATTGGAATTGGAAGCTGAGAACTCATAGTTTTCACTATCTATCTGTGTATAGATAGACAGACAGATAGATAGATAGATGGATATAGCTAGATATAGAAATAAATATATATGTGGAGGGCCTAGAAGCAATGACATCCCAATGGTCATGGACACCCTAGCAGCCTCATCTAGGTTTCTAAATAGCATTCTCCACGAAAAGGAATTGGGGCTTCTTGGAGAAATGGCTAATTCCAGGGCCGGGGAAGGAAGATGCAAGATGAGCCTGGAATACCTTTTTGTACCCGACAATAAAGAAGTGTTCCAAGACTGATGGGGACATGTCAAAAGGATGCAGAAGCCAGCTTGAAGAAGGTCCCACTGGCCAAGTATAGGACAATTTAGGTATCAAAATAAATAATGATAGCAATGAATCATAACCCATTGAATAAAATAGGAATCAGTGAGTCTAAATTATTATAAATAAAACATGAATCAATGACAGGAGATGACACTTTCCTTTTGGTAGGATGCCAACTAATAAATGTAAAAGGAACGATGGAATTAGAAAACCACCATTTGGCAACCATCATAGTCATAATTAATTCAGCCAAGAAACGTCAATGGAGGCGAGAACTCAGGAGTGAACATTTGATGAGAAATGGGATATTTACAAAGTTTCAAAGGACCTTCCCACAAAAATCGTTTAATTACTATAGTGGGCTGAATGGTAGCCCCAAAATGATTATGTCTGCATTCTAATCTCTGGAACCTGTGACCGTTATCTTCCTGGGAAAAAGAGTGTTTGTACATGTAATTTAAGAATCTTGAGCTGAGGAGATCAGCCTGGATAACCAGACAGGCTCTTAATCCAATAACTAGTGTCCTTTTAAGAGTAAGGTCAAGGGAGAAGTGATAGACAGAAGAGGCAACGTGATCACAGGGGCAGAGATGGGAGGGATGCATGCAGCCACACGTCAAGGAATGCCGGCAGTCAGCAGCAGCTGGGAGAGGGAAAGAACAGACTCTTCCCTAGACCCTCCAGAGGGAATGTGGGCTGCCTTACATCCTGATCTCAGACTCCTGGCCTCCAGAACGGAGAGTCCCTGATCCTATGGCCTGCCCTTCCCTCCTCATAAATTCCCATTTCGTTCACACAGTTTGAAGTGCACCCCCATTACTGCAGTCAGACTTCATGCAGGCATCCACCCAGGCAGTACTAACTACTGTCTGCCAGCCTCCTCTCTTAACACTGGTCTTCAGCCCAGAGTGGCTGCCAGTGGCCACCACACTGTCGTGGTACCACAGAACACAACGCTGGGTCTTTCGGAGCACACCCTTTGTTGCCCTTATTTCCAATAAAGAAACAGTTAGCTTTTGAAAGTCTCTGGGAAAAAGTGAACCTTGCGGATAGGTGAAGCTATTCTCTTATTTGTTTAGAAACCTGGATTCACTCTAATTTGTCCACCTTCCAACCTCAGCTTCATCCTGGCACTTGTTGCGATATACAAATAAGGACTAGAAAGCATGGATAAAAGGCCATGAGAATCAAAGAGCCTCCAAGTCTTTCTATTCGTATTTTAACACAGCCTGTTCTGTGCCCTTCAGCCCTTGTAGACGGTGTGTGGATTTTTCTAGACTTTTCCTCAATCTCCCATTCTTGTCCCTCCCCACAGGCTCATCTCAGAGGGATGGCCCAACTCCAGTCTTTCTCCCTGGGGTTATTTGAAGATCCTTGCACATTTTTTTCGGACACAGTCCCAGCTGTTTTCTCTTTCCCGTTCTCCTGTCTCTACCTTCTACCTTCTCTTCTGTGTCATCAGGCTTTTCCCCTCTTGTGTATCCTCAGAGGAACGGGCCAGTCTTCTTGCATGTTTGCATTTAAGGGACATCTCTTCTATTACACCCTGACTCTGCGGGGGAACAGATTCCAAGCACGCGTTCTCTGCAGTACCTAGGAGGCCCTCACGGACAGCTTGCCTGGTTAATACCGTTCCCTCTGCCTTGGAAGCCTCTTCTCTTTTGGTGCAAATCCTTTCCAGTCTTTAAGTGAGGCCCTTCCAAATAGTAAAACTTCTATCTCTGCCTGAAAGAGATGTCGCAGGCCTCTGACCACCTGATTTGCATACTTGCCTTCTACTTTGCATCAGAGTCTATAATTATGTTTTTTTCTTTCCTGGTCATTTGTAAACTTCTTGAGGACCAGAAAGAGTCTGGGCCTCTGAAACCAGTCTGGCTTTGAATCATGGGTCAGTCCCTTGCCTGTGTAGTTGTGTGACCTTGGACACGTTAGTTCACTTCTTTATACCTTAGTTTGCTCTTATGTTAAGTGGCGATAATAATATCACGTATAGGGGGACTTCCCTGGTGGCGCAGTGGTTAAGAATCCGCCTGCCAATGCAGGGGACATGGGTTTGAGCCCTGGTGCCACAACTACTGAAGCCCACATGCCTAGAGCCCGTGCTCCGCAAGAAGAGAAGCCACCGCCCTGAGAAGCCCGTGCTCCACAACGAAGAGTAGCCCCCGCTCTCGCCGCAACTAGAGAAAGGAGAAAGCCTGCGTGCAGCAAGGAAGATCCAATGTAGCCAAAAATAAATAAATAAATATTTTAAAAAATATATCACTTATAGGATTTTTGCAAGGATTAAATTAAATACTTTTATACAGTGCTTAGAAGAATGCTAGACACATAGAGAATACTTAATATTAGCTGTTACTATTAATATTCTCCTTTGTGCATTGTTTATCTAGTGCTGTGTAACAAATTACCTCAGAATTTAGAAGCTGAGAACAATTATAAACATTTGTCATCTTTCGTAGTTTCTGTGGGTCAGGACTTGAGGTACAGCTTAGATGGGTGGTTCTGACTTGGGATCCCTTATAAGGTTGCAGTCCAGATGCCAGCTGGGGCTGCAGTCATCGGAAGGATTTCCTGGGACTGGAGGACCCACGTTAAAGCCATCAATCCTTTCCATTTGGGCGTTTTCACAGGGCTGCTCTGATGTTCTTGTGACATGGCAGCTGGCTTCCTCTAGAAAGAGCAATCCAAGTGCCCAGAGCAGAAGCCTCAGCACCTTTTATGACCTAGCCTCAGAAGTCAAGTACCATCCCTTCCGCCACGCTATTGTTCACACGGACCCGCTCTCCCTGATTCACCTGGGAGAAGACTACACTGGGGCATGAACCCCAGGAGGCTAGGATCTTCAGGGTCATTCGTGGAGGCTGGACGTCACATTTTATTCTGTTTTGCTCTAAGGGAGTTAGTACCAATAGGAGGCTCTAGAAATTGCAGACATTGGGAAGCATGCTGGCTAGAGAAGAATTCCAAGGAAGAAGGAAGAAATGAACCAAAGAAAATATTTCTTCAGCGTCATCCCTTGCTTCTTCTGCCCTTGCTCTCTCAGCTTAAGCCAGACTGAACCTACCTGGCTCTTCTGTCTCATTTCAGCGCCCGTGCACCTAGTTCTTCTCTTTGAAAGCGTCTCCTCTCCACTTCACTTGGCTTCCTTCCTCTCAGAATTCAGCTCTCAAGCTTAAACGCTTCTACTTCCTCTAGGGAAACTTTCCCTCATTCCCTTCGGCTGACACTGCTGTGTGTACTTTGTCTCCTTCCATGGACCTTATCCAGTTTTTGGAAGTTGAGGCATCTCCAAGTGAGGAGAACAGCTGATGAAAAGGGACAGAGCAAGGTGGGAGAAATTAGCATGGTACAGTCTCTAACAGAAAGTTCCAGAAGAACTTTTGGCGATCATGGAATCTTCTCTCAGTGCAAAAGTCACTAGCCACATGGGCCTATTGAACACATGTAATGCGGCTAGTGTGACTGAGGAACTGAATTTCATTGACAAACTCAGGAACTGAATTTTTAATTTTATTTTTAATTAATTTAAATTTAAATACCCATACGTGGCTAGTGGCAACTGTATTGTCCTGCACAGGCCATACAGGAAGACACCTGCTTAAACAGAGTACTGGGTGGCAGAGAGAGTGGCGGCTAAGCTTTGCTGTGTAGAGGGTAGGCTCCTTCAGACTGGAAGGGACCATAATAAACTAAATCCAGGGCATTGAAAGTGTTGGCCCACTGTGATGATGCCACCCTAATACATCCCCTGCAAGGCTATTTGTAACTGAGCTGGATGCTTAGAACAGTGAAAGGGTCTCAAGATACTAGGGACTGGTTCTCTGATGGTAAAATCCAGAAAAGTATTTTTTTGTGGGGGGGGCGTTGCCTACATCTGCCACCCAGGTTCAGGGTCAGAGCCACTATCTTTTAAGAGGGTCAACACTTGTGATGGCTGTGTCCAAATTTGCACCTTCTAACACCGGTCAAGAAATAGCTTTCTGTCCTCCCTTCCTCCCTCTCTCCCTTCCTTCCTTTCACAGATTTGTGTTAGGCTTTGAGAAGAGAAGGTGGAACAGTGCAGTATCTTTTTCTTGAAAAGCTCACAGACATGAGAGGATAATAAAAATGTCCACACACTAGCTAGTTGCCAGATGTTCTGGGTTCTGCTGCCAGACTAGTTCTCCGTGCCTCAGCTATCCCATTTGTAAAATGTCAGGGCGGGAGAGCACTTCTGAGGTCTCTGCCCTCTGTAACTTCCTGGGTGCTTATGTAATGTAATCAAAATCATAATGATAATAAAAACAGCAGCCACATTAAGTGCTTAAGTTCCAGGCACCCTGTGCGCTCAGTGCTTCATCATCGCCGTTTCACTCAAGTCTCAGGGCTGTTTTACAAACTTCCATTTTGCGGATGAGGTAACTGAGGCTACCGGAGTTTAAGTACGTCCGACAGGGAGTAAACAGTTGAGTTGGGCTTTAAATCCAGCTGGTTCCATTGCCTAAGCTTTTCATCCCTTTGCTGTGTGCCTTGCTTCTCTTCAAGGGTGGGTCATCGACGAGCTTTGGATTGAGGCAAGGAGGTATTTTTGCTACGATTACTAGTAATAGTGAGTGCTTTTAAAATGCGTACTCTGACCACTAAGTGTACACACTCTCACCTGATTTTCGCAGCCACCTAATAGAGTGGTCCATACTAGTGCTTTCACCGTACAGATGGGGAAAGTGAGGCTCAGAGAGGCTCAGTAAATTGCTCAAGGTCACACAGCTAGCAAATGGCAAGGACTCACATCCAGGGGGTCTGCGTCCCACCCCCCTGCCTAGACCACTCCGTCTTCAGGTCGGCGCAGGTAGCTAGGGCCATCCCGGGGGAGAGGCGGGGCTACCGCCCCTGCCGGGTCTGCGGGGGACTGCCAGGGGCCACACGCCTCACCGCGCACGCGCTCTCGGGTTCCGGGTCTGGGCGCGCCGCGGGCGCGAGGACGGCGGCGGGGAGCGTGCGCGCGATGACGTGCCGGGCGCCATGTTGGAGGGCTGGTGGTAGCGGCTCGGGGAGGTGCTGGCTCTCTCGGTCTCGCTCTCTCGCTCGCTTCCCCCGGCTCCCTTCGGTGCCCCCCCCGGTCGCCTGCGTGCCGGAGTGTGTGCAAGGGAGGGGGAGGGCGTCGGGGGGGTGGGGGGAGGCCTTCCAGTCCCCGGGAGATCCGCGGAAGGAGGCGGAGGCTGCGAGGGGCTCCGTGAAGCCATGGACGTCGAGAGGCTGCAGGAGGCGCTGAAAGGTGGGGGTAGCTGCCCCCTCTCCCTTCCTTCTCACCCTCCGTGGTCCTATCTCCCTTCGGGGCAAGTGGTTCCGCGGGGCCGGGCCGGGCTGGGGGGGAGGGCGCGCTTCCCCGGCTCCCATCCCCCTCCCGCTTCCCCGGGGGCGGGGAGCCCCGTGGGCAGCTCCCTCCCGCCCTGCTCTGGGCTTTGTGTCGGCCGCCGGCGTCTGGGCTGGGGGAGGGGAGCCGGGAAGCTCTCGCGGGGGCCCCGGCCCCTCTCCCACTCCCGGGGCACGGGTCTTGGGCCCGCAGCGCCTTCCCAGGCTGGCTTCGTTCTCCATCAGGCCCCCGCACGCCGGGCCACGGCTGGGAGAAGAAAAGTGAAAGGTTTGGGGGGGGGAGAGGGGGCGGCAAAGCAACTTTCAAGTGTCTCAAGGAGCCTTTTTCAGGGCTTCTGAAGTCATCTTTCCACGCGCCCTCATTCTCAGGTGGTCGCCTTCCCGGCTCTGAATTGCTCGCCTTCCAAGCAACAGGCTTGAGAACAGTGGTTCTCAAACTTGGGAGAGCATGATTTCAGCGTTCTGAGAATTAGGCTTTGATACCCAGGATCATTGGGGGACGGCTACGAGAGGGAGCTGGTGTTTTCTTAAAACGCAGATTTATGAACTTCATGTAAATAAACAGTCTGTGGGGTCGGGATCTGGGGTTTTTGTATTTTAGCCGGTCTCTGAGATGAATGTGGTCCTGGTGTTCCCCCGGACCACAGTTTGAGAAGCACTGCGTTAGGGCTGGTTTGTGGCGAAGTTGAGTGCCCCCTTTAGGAGGGCTCTCGTTACCTGTGAAGAGTGACATTTGAAATTGGAGAGTAACAGGTGGATATTTCGTTGAGAGGCTTTTTTAAATTAAAAAAAAATTTTTTTAATTGCTGCTTAATATGAGGAAGGAGTGAGAGGAAAGTTTGTTGTTAGAAGGCATTGGAAATGGTTGGTGGACTTTTAGAAATACTAATAACTTTTCTTTCTTCCCTTATCTAGATTTTGAGAAGAGGGGGAAAAAGGAAGTTTGTCCGGTCCTGGATCAGTTTCTTTGTCATGTAGCCAAGACTGGAGAAACAATGTGAGTTGAAAACATGTAATCGTTGTTATAGATCTGTGTATCCTTCAGAATTGCTCAGGAAAGGGACAGAAGTGTATTTCAGAAGCAGTGAATACTCCATCTGTCTAAACTGCACAAGCTCCAGTAATTTAAAGCATTTACTAAGTGTATATGCTTTATTTACTTCACATGTGCTCTGTAACGAATTTTAGAGCTTTGTTAAGATTTTCTTTATGCTTTTGCGCATTTAGAATGTGTTAGTCTAGAAGAGCCAGAGAAAAAGAAGAATGCATATTCCATTATGGCTGTTTTTGGCCATAACAAACAGGCTTATTTCCCAAATTCTGTGGCTTTGATTCTGTTTCAGATTCTTTTATTGGTGGTATTTTCTCCTATTGTCCTGTATCCAACCTTCTGTTGTCATGTTTATATATGTGGGTGCTTGAAGTGTCACTTATATTTATTCTCTTGAGCACTCTGGGTGATTATCTGACAAATTCCAGATGCTAATCTTGACTGTCCTGTAAACTTTCTAGGATAGCTAACTTGTTAACATACGCTCAGCATTTTATTAGGCTTGTTTGCAAATGCTGTGAATCTGAAACTTATACTATGAAGTTAGCACTGTTTTCAGAGGAACATTTCAGTTCATTGTTGTGTGTGTAGTTGTTTAGGAGTTGTTTTCACACTCAGGCTAACTTTATTTGTAGAGAGCAGTGCAGATTTGGTACCTTGTAGCTTTTGTGTAGGAGGCAGTGAACAGGAAGGGGAGAGGTTTTTTTGGGGGGTAGTTTTAAAAAGTGGGCTTTCTTTTGGCTCCTCTACTTCATGTCTAGTTTTAAAATTCTTGAGGCCTAATAAAAGAGTGTAAGCTTCAGCAAATGATGTATACTTTCTTTGGCTTTATTAGCAAATGTTCATTTCTCACAAGATTTGCTTATGGTTGCAGCGTAGCCTTCTAATAACTGGCCTGATTTTAGAAAGGGGAAAAAAAAAAACCCTCTTTAATGGTCTTGCAGACGAGCTGAAACTCCCTGGTGCTTATTAAAATTACCAGTCACCTTAGGAATGTGACTGTGATGTGTTCAATCTTAAATTTCTATTTAGTGCTTTTAAAAAATAGAACCCTTCAGGAAAGAAAGGTAATTTTTGCCTTTGAATTATAGTCTCCTAGAACATCTTGATTTTAAAAACTTGATGCAGAATAATTTGTATTTATATTGATTGGTAGTTGGTCCGAACTAATACCTCTCTACAGTATCAAGAGGAAAAGCATTTTACTTCATAGTTTTGATAAACAAGATTATTTGGAGTTAAATACTTAACGCCTCTTACCAGGTGTGTACAGACTGCCGTCCCTTTTTTTTTGGTGTGTGCGGTACGAGGGCCTCTCACTGCTGTGGCCTCTCCCATTGCGGAGCACAGGCTCTGGACGCGCAGGCTCAGCGGCCATGGCTCACGGGCCCAGCCGCTCCGCGGCATGTGGGATCTTCCCGGACCGGGGCACGAACCTGTGTCCCCTGCATCGGCAGGCAGACTCTAAAGCACTGCGCCACCAGGGAAGCCCCTGCCGTCCCGTTTTGATAAAATACTTTGGCTGTAAATGTATAAACAGTTGAAAGTTTCTACAAGAAAGCTCTTTAATATCCTGTTTGACTGGATCACTAAGTGGCTAGGGAAATTCAACCTGATTTTTCTGGACAATTATTTGTCCTGAGAGAGGACTTAAAAAGGTCATCAGTTGTCCCATCCCTGTCCACCCCTCCAACCCCCCCAAATCTTTAGGTCTTTGTACATTCACTGAGAGTATTTTGTATTAAAGTGATTGGTGGTGTTAGATTCTTTATGGAGTTTGGAAAATATTTTTTAATTTATGATTCAAACAGCTGGTGTTTTTACATTTAGCTTTATTTAGTCTTTTTTGTTTTTTTGTTTTTTTAAATCAATATGGACATTCCGTAACTTTTTTTTTTTTTTTGCGGTACGCGGGCCTCTCACGGTTGTGGCCTCCCCTTGCGGTTGTGGCCTCCCCTTGCGGAGCACAGGCTCCGGACGCGCAGGCTCAGCGGCCGTGGCTCACGGGCCCAGCTGCTCCGCGGCATGAACCCGTGTCCCCTGCATTGGCAGGCAGACTCTCAACCACTGCGCCACCAGGGAAGCCCATGCCTTAACTTTTGATACTGAAATTTGCAGTTTCTGTCATCATTTATGGCTAAACTGAGCTTTGTCTAACTTCTAAGACTGTAAATACGAGAATGAAAATCTAAAAGGTAGCAGTTCAGATCTCTTTGATGTTTTAGGATGGATGAGTTTCTTAAGGTAAGAATTCCTGGATTTTTTTCCTCATTTCTGTTTTTAGAAAATAGCTTTACTTAATAATGCTTATTTTAAAAAACTTCAATTATTGATAACAGTAAGTTTAGTTTACTAAAAATATATAGTTTGGTAAATTTTGACATCTACACTCATGAAACTAACACCACACCCCAGATGGAGAATATATCCATTACTCGCAGAAGTTTCCTCGTTCCCTTTGTAATCTCCCCTCCCTGTGTGTGCTCTCCTCCCCTCAGGCAACTAAAGATCTGCTTTTTGTCACTGTAGATTAGTTAGCATGTTCTGGAATTTTATGTAAATGGAATCATACAGTATATTCTTTGTCTGCCTTTTTTTACTCCGCATAATTTGAGATTGATCCACGTTCAGAAATCAACAATTCATTCCTTTTTATTTCTGAGTTGTATTCATTACATGGATATCCTACAGTTCTTGCTTCATTCACTGGTTGATGGGCATTTGGGTTATTTCCAGTTTTTTTAAAAAAATTTATTTATTTATTTTTGGCTGCATTGGGTCTTCATTGCTGCGCACAGGCATTCTCTAGTTGCGGTGACTTCATTGAGGTGCACAGACTTCTCATCACAGCGGCTTCTCTTGTTGCGGGGCATGGTCTCTAGGCGTGGGCTTCAGTAGTTGTGGCTCGTGGGCTCTAGAGCGCAGGCTCAGTAGTTGTGGCGCATGGGCTTAGTTGCTCCACAGCATGTGGCATCTTCCCGGACCAGGGCTCCAACCTGTGTCCCGTGCATTGGCAGGTGGATTCTTAACCACTGTGCCACCCTGGAAGCCCCAGTTTTTTCTTTATTAAATAAAGCTACCGTGAACGTTTGTGTATGTGTCTTTGTATGCATTCTTTTTTTCTTGGGTAAAAATACATCCAGGAGTGGAATGGTTGGATCATATGGTACATGTATGTTTAACTTTAGAAACTACTGAACAGTTTTCTTGAGTGATTGTGCCAATTTGCTTTTGCACCAGTATCATGGGAGTTGAGATCAGTTTCTCCATATCCTTTCCAACACAGTACGGTCGATCTTTCTCACATTAGATATTCTAATAGGTGCCTATTGTATAGTGGTTTTAATTCGTATTTGCCTAATGACTAATGATGTTGAGCATCTTTTCATCTATTTATTTGCTGTTTGTATCTCTCCTTTAGTAGATTGATTCTTCGCATTTTTGCCCATGTTAAAATGGGGTTTGTTTGATTTGTTATTGGGTTTTGAGAGTTCCTTATATGTTATGGATACAAATTCTTTATTAATGTGGTTTACAAATACTTGCTACCACTGTGTGGCTTGTCGTTTTATTCTCTTAACAGTGTCTTTTAAAGTGAAATTTTAAATTTAATTCCATTTTGATTTTTCAAAATTTCCTCTTTTGAAGGATTCTTACTGCATTGTGTGTTGTGATCATTTGTTCTTGTGTGCTTTTTAGTTTAGTCTTTATTTCCTGAAGTAATTCTTTTCTCATTCTTTGCTGTATTCTATTGCTTCATTTTCTGAGTTTCTCTAATTCTGACTTGTATCATTTTTCTCAATATGTTTAGCTCATTTTGAAAATAGTATAAGGTTGTGATCTGTTTCTGAGCAAGTCTTTCTAGCTTCCCTTTGCTGTCTTGAGGGATGTTATTTTGCTCCTTATTCTCCTTTTTTCTTACAACAATTTCATATTAGATTTGACCTTGATATTTTTCTGTTTTGCATTTTTATGTGAAAATAGTTTTTCTGCACTTTGAGGAGGAGGCATGGTTCAGAGTAGCTGTCCTTAACTTCACAGAGTTTGCTCATTATTTTTGTGAAGTATTAGAATATGGAGTGTTCTTTCTGAAATTTCTAGGCTCTGTTCTATCAATACTTTTATTTGGACCTTGTCTTTCCTTCATCTCTCTTGTATCTTTCTCTTGTCTTTGGGGTCTCCTCTGGATGGGAGGTCTGGTGGGTCACTTTCAAGAGCTCATGAAGCAAGACTTTGTCCCTTTCAGCCCTTACTGGAGGTCCTTTCTCTTCACTTATTACTGTGAGTGGGCAAAACCTATCTCAGTTTCAGCTACTGTTCTCACATTGACCTGCCATGATTTCTTGTGAACACCTGTTGGCAATTTTGTGGTTCTCCTGTTTGTAGGCCCTTCCGGTTCACTAGGACTTCTGTTTTCTCTTGTACAGATTCTGATAATGATACTGGTCATGTGACCATAAGTTTTTCCTCATTAACTTACATTTTGGGGTTTGTGAGGTAACCTTGTCAGGGAGTTTTGTTGTAAATGTTTTTGCTTATTGGTTTTGGGTTTGCTGTTAGTTACGTTTGACGTAAGAGGTTTTGGAGAGATGAAAAATTGTAGCACCTCTGCCATCCTCTCAGAGTTACACTATTTAGGAGAACTTTTTCTTTTTTTTTTTTAATTTATTTTTGGCTGCATTGGGTCTTCATTGCTGCATGCAGGCTTTCTCTAGTTGTGGCGAGCAGGGCTACTCTTTGTTGTGGTGCGCAGGCTTCTCATTGCAGTGGCTTCTCTTGCTGTGGAGCACAGGCTCTAGGTGCGCGGGCTTCAGTAGTTGTGGCGCACGGGCTTAGTTGCTCTGTGACATGTGGGATCTTCCCGGACCAGGGCTCGAATCCGTGTCCCGTGCATTGGCAGGCAGACTGTTAACCACTGCGCCACCAGGGAAGTCCCTAAGAGAACTTTTTAAGTCAGTCCCTGTTAAGTTAGTTTCCTCATCTATAAAAGGGAATAGTAATAGTACCTCATAGCATGAGTACGTAATACACGGAAATACACTGCTTCATAAACAGTGTTAACATTATTTACTCAATAAATAGTAGTTGTTATCGTGTTGATAATGCTTATATTGAGTCTACTTTTTTTTCCCTCCCTGCAGTTTCAAACTCTTTGTGTTCAGCAATTTTGAAATACTACTAAGAAAATAAAAGTTACTTAAAAAGTAGTAGTAATCAACAACTGAGATCTGCATTATTATAAATAAAATCTCCTTAAGTCCATGTGACTGTTAGATCCTTCTTCTGTGGCTTTCTTTAGGGAGGGAATTTTGTTTTGTCTAACATAGTATCAAACGCTTGAACATTATTTCTAAAATGTCAGTTTCACATACTACCTTTGGGATTTTTTGCCACATCCTTGTAGCATCTGTACAATTATTTACTTAATGTTCTTTTTGAGGTCAGCTTACTTTTCTTCAGATTTTTTTAAGATGGAAGAATACTACAGATAGAGATTAAGCCCTCATTTGACCCCTCCCAAGAAGTATAATCAACATGTTAATTTCTTCCTCTTAGTCTTGTGAGAAGTAAGGAGGTCTGAAACCAGTGGTTTGTTGCATTAGTTATATTTTTCTGTCATTTTAAAATCTGTAAATACTAAAATATTAATTAATATGAATTACCCATGTGCCACCTAAATTCCTATCATGTACCATTATCACAGTGGTACACAGAGGAAGCACAGTAGATTTTCAGTAGGTATTAGTTAAATGTTGCCCTTTTGCATCTAAATATTTTAGTAACTGCAGTGATTAAATAGGAACATGAAGAAAATTGTAGTTTTCATTTGTTTCATCACATCAAACCTGTAAATCTGATGTGTCATATACGCTGTACAAAATCTACTGCATGATGCACTGGAAGCTAGATGTGTCAACACAGTTTTCTGACTGGAATTAACTTCAAATCGTCAATCTTTTTGGTGTGCAGGTGAGTTCATATTTTCCATGTTCAGTCCAGTTTTTACTAGTAGTTGGCTAGTCCTCTGATTTCATGAGAATTAGCGTGTGGTAATGTCATTCTGGGAAGGAGCATGGCTTGATTCTGAAATTAGCTTGTCAGAATTAGCTGTGTGAATTAGGGCAAATAATTTGTGAGCTTGTTTCCTCACTTCAGAGATGGGGTTTATACCATGAGGTTGCCTCAGCTTGTGTGAGGACTTGAATAAATGAAAATATGTAGCTATAGATACTAAAATTTGGGAGAGGGTAAAAGTTAGAATTGTCTGTGCGTTGGGCATAAATAGAGTGCATTTGGCTCATGAAACAAGTGTGAGGTACTTAATCTTGTGGAAAGAGCTCTGGTTGGAGAGTCACGAGAGCACAAGACAGACCTGGGTTTGAATTCCCAGCTCTACCACTTAGTTACTCTGTCACCAAGGCCAACTTCTCTGTGCCTTAATTTCCTTATCGTAAGATATGGGAAATAAAGTAAATCCATCTCAAGGGATGTTATGGGAATTCACTGAGTTCTTACTTTATGAGTGCTTAACGCTGTGACTAGTGCATAGTGACAACTCCCTCCTCCCCATAGCTACTATTTTAGTCTCCAGTAAGTCACTTAAATTACTGTGGGCCACACTTCCCTCAGGTACTGAATGAGGAGCTTATAAAAGATGATTTCCAAGTTTCCTTCCATTTCAGAAGCCTGTGGGAGTCTGTGTTGTGGCAGTAGTTACTAGGGGTGGTATTGCAGTAACAGTGGTAAAGGGTGGGGCACAGGCACAGTGGTTGTCATTAAATGTCTGCTGAAGGTGAAGATGTTATCTCTTGGGAGTATGTTACATAGGTTAGTGGTTTGGAGACAGTAAAAAAATTGAGAATCACTTGGATGAGAGAGACCAGTCAGTGTTACCACTAACTCATGAGAGCCACAGAGCGGTTCCCAGAGTGTCTGTTTTAGTGTTACCTACATGTGTGCCTTTTTATCTATATCCAGAGATCCTCTTTGTGCCTGCCAATAAATTGGAGTTCATAATGCTTAGGGACTATTACTGGAAGCCTGTCACCAACTTCATGTGGCTTCAGAACATCTTATTAGTAAGAAGATGAGGAATTTATGGTCCAGATTTACAGTCGTTTCCCTCTGTTCTGTGGACTGTAGGTCTTTTACCTTTCTGATATGGGAGTTTATTATTGGGGGGCTGGGGGGGTGAGTGAGTGTGTGTGTATGTTTGTGTCTGTCTGTCTAAATCAGTATGATAGCAAAAAAACTTAAATCACTTACTAAAACAGAGTATAGACAGTTGAAGGGGAGAACGTTGACTGTTATTTCATTTAATACATATGCCTGTGAAAGCATTGTACTTTAAAATACCTGATGAATGTGAGAAATGTGTTTTAGATCTTCATTTTTGCTAGGCCTTCATATGTGTTCAGTTGCTCATCTTTGTTCTCTCTGGTTTCACCCACAGCGATCCTTTTCGTGTATCAGGCTGCCTGGGTTTGGCACTCCTTGTAACCACCCTCCAAACTCCATTCCTACCAAAATAGATTGAATATTATTGAGAACGTACACCATTGACTGTAAAGTGTATAAGAGCTAATTTAAGTCTCAATAAAAATGTAAAATAATAGTAATAGTGACCCATTGCTTTTAAAAAATGTGCCATATATGTGGTAGTTCAAGTAGAGCTTTTTTGTTACCACTTACCAGTTTGACTTTGTTGGGGGGGGGGCGAGGGAGATAGCTTTATTGTAGTGAAAGACACACTTGGAGCTGTGTATGTCAAGGTATCTCTTGTCTCTCTGCTTATAATCTGCTTGACTCTAGGTTAGCAGGCTGTCCTGGTTAAAATTCTAGTTTCATTGTAACCTACTTGAATGACCATGATGGAACAAGTTAGTCACCTACACCCTCTTTTCCTCTGTTCCCCAGGTGAAAATATGAATAACAACACTTAGGTTGCAGAGTTTTTGTGAAATAGCAGGCATTCAACAAATCTTAGATGCCTTGTTTATATACTGTTATGTAAAACATAAAAATTCATAGTAAAAATAACACGTATTTGATACCAGTGTTGATACTTAAAAGTTTTTGCAGCTTACTGAAATGAAATCCTAAGAATGAAAACATACTGACGAGTAACAGTGATCTGTTTTCAGGTCCAAGACTTCCCTAATCTCATCAAGTTTCTTTATACTTGTGACTGAGCTAGCTGTTCATTTTACTTGCCAAAACTTTACTTCAGCTATTATCGTTTCCTTCTTTCCTGTAGCCAGGTCTGACTTAGATGTGCATACCTGTACTTGTGCATACCTGTACTTGTACTATCTCCCTATGATTTGTCTGGGCTCCCTTCAGGGGGTGGAGCCTCTTGAGTATTTTGACTCTTTAAATCTTATTCTCCTAATGTTATTTTTTGTAGTATGTGGTGCTTGTGAGTAGTCCTACCTAGTTAGAGTCTTTGATTGATTTTAAAGTGGTGAATCAGAAATCTTTAAGGGACTAGGATTTTCACATAAGAACTTCTGTTTTGGGTTATCAGGTTTTTTTCTTCCTAAAAGGCAAACTTTTAATGAACATTTCTTTTGTGCCAGAAACTATCAGATGTTTCATATGCCTACCCTAATTTAATCTTCACTAGTACTCTTTGAAGTAGGTGTCTCCTTTTTAAAAATAAGGATACTGAGGCTTGCAGAACTTAAATAATTTTGATTGTGCAGCTGGTGAGTGACAGAATTGGGATTTAAACTCAGCCATTCTGACTTCAGATTCTCCCATAACCAGTACTTTATACCACTTCTCACTTGTTCATTTGTCTTCTCACATCTTTCCTGTTTACTGTAGCTATCTTAGAATCCTTACGAAACTACTTAGAATTTGAAGCTATGCATTTGGTAGGAATCTATTACCACTGTTATTTTTGTAAATTCTAAGACTTTCATGCTGCTTACCTAAGCCAGATCCCACATACCTGGCCACCCCTCCTTTCCTTGTGCTACGGTATAATGTGACCTTCTAGGCACTGACACCACAGGTGGTTTCCTGGGGGAGGGATTGTGGCAAGTATGGGGAGGTGGGGTGTGGTGGTTTGTGGTTTAAGAAAAACTATGTTAGGGGATATTTATTGAAAGGGTCAGTAGGGTAGGTGAGTTGATGTACCCTGACATTTGTGATTTTGATCATTTTCTGGTGACCCCCAATGCTGAAACCTTTCAATAATTGTAATTTTGCAGTATACATATGAAGCATATAGGTGATGAACTGATGTATGTATTTTAGGTAGAATGTGTAAGCCTCTTTAATACATGCATCTTGGATTTGTTATTCTGTCACCCCCAAATCTTACCTTTGCAGTATTGGGAGATAGGTTGATAATATTTACAGGTGATGAAACAAGAAACTACATATTATAGAAGGATTTGAAATTTGAGATACGTAAGAGGTCTTACAGGTGTATTGGTAATTTTTGCACTGTTGTGTACTGCTGGGAAGGCGGGTGAGGTAGCTTTTTTATTAACAACAAAATATTTCTATTCAGAATTGTTTGTGCTAAAGTGAATTTAGTATTTCTGGAGATAGTTTTATTCTGGTCTTATTTTAGGGATATTATTCATGAGGACTCCAGGGTAACTTTTGAGATTGTGGGTATTTTTTTTCTCAAAGTGGTTCTTTAAGTGGAGACTAGTCTGCCTTTTCTAGGGCCTTGCACATTAAGAGTATTTCTGCAAGGAGTAATCTTAAATGTGGATAGAATGTGGCCTGGTTTTCTTTTTTCCCCAGTGAAGACTGTTGGTGAACCATGGGTTTTCCTGTTAATCTGTTGTAAGACAAGTTGTCTTTCTCTTGCTCCTGTATAGCTATTAATACCTCTCTAATCTTGTCCTAACTGTTCATACTAGAGGGTTCATGGGGATAATACCTTGTTACCTTGTCATCCACTTTTCTTGTAAATATTGTCTGTGGCATTTGATTTTGCTATCTTAGTTGCTGTAGCATATGGCAGAAGTGAATGCCACAGCTAGGATTTGGCCACTTTAAAAAATTCCAAAATATTGATATTAGGTGAGTATATGGACAGGTGGTAAATATAAATGCAGAACTTTCAGTGTTTCTGAAAGTATCTTAAATATGGAGAATATCATATATATGCTTTTAAAATTCACATCTCCATATTGGTTAACAAGAAGTTTGGTGAGAATAATTGCATTTTGAGTTCAATGGATCACATAAATTAAATAATTATTATTGTGCCCATAATATGAAAAAACTCATGTACAAAGATTATGGAAATTAATACTCCTTTAGATAAGCCTGTCTAGTTTTAAAAGTTTTTTATTACAAAGTACTCACAGGAAAAAAGAAAAATCAAACTAGACTGTTGTTAACCTGTTTCGTGTGTATTCTTAATAGAATTTTTCTATGCATATATGTGTATATATGTTAATTCTTTTAAAAAATATTATATCATACTTCTGCAATTTGTGTATGTCTTATTGAAGCACATCATTTTTTGGGTTGCATAGTATTCCATCATTTTGTCTGTATTGTAATTCATTTAACCTGTCCACTTGGATGGTCTTAAAGATTGTTTACAGTTAAAACAATGCTTAAGTGAGCATAATTATGTTGGCACAGATGCACGAATGGGATTTATGGGTTGGACTTTATGTGCATTATTATCTGGCCTTCAGAAATCTTTTTGTTTCAACATATGCCTATAGAAACAGTGTATCAAAGTTACCTGTCCAGTATCAGTACTGAACATTATTAGGCTTTTAAGTCTGAAAATCAGATAGATGAAAAATGGTATCTCATTTTAATTTGCTTTTTTAAATTTTATGCCAGCATCTTTCCATTTGTTTATTGCTATTTGTAGTTTTCTGTCTCCCTCATTTATTAAGCTATGATTTGTTTCTTAATTTTTTTGGCTAGATTTTTATTGATAAAATAATAGAGTACCTTGATAAAGTTAACTTCTAAATAAGTTATACTTTTGTTGTGTTAGGAATAATTTGAGTTTAAGACAGTCTCAAGGACTTCACTGGTGGCACAGTGGTTAAGAATTCACCTGCCAGTGCAGGGAACACGGGTTCGATCCCTGGTCCGGGAAGATCCCACATGCTGCGGAGCAAGTAAGCCCACAAGCCGAAACTACTGAGCCCGCGTGCCTAGAGCCCGTGCTCCGCAACAAGAGAAGCCACCACAATGAGAAGCCTGCGCACCGCAAGGAAGAGTAGCCCCCGCTCGCCGCTACTAGAGGAAGCCCGCACACAGCAACAAAGACCCAACACAGCCAAAAATAAAATTAAATTAAAAAAAAATTCTCATTCTAAAAAGAAAAAGACAGTCTCAAGCAGCAAGTTGTTTAAAAAGGATGGTCTAGACATTATAGCAAAGGATAGTCTTTGTTATCATGGGTGGGTTGAATTGTTATTTCTGGCATGTATCTGTCTTTTTATTCACATTCCAAAGACAGGTAGGCATATTTATCAGTAAAGGAAACTTCAAATACAAAGTATGAGCAATGTCTTTCATTTTTATGACTGTATTTGAAATTTTGTCCTGGTAAATCCCCCCACACACACACATGTGGTCCTGGTCTATTTATTTGTAAATAGGCCAAAACAACCAGTTAGTTTGAGAGAAAAAAAAAAACAAAACAAAACTACATTCTGTCCTTAGGTTGGCTGAATACTGAGAACACGCTGAGATCTCAAAAGTGTCATAAAGTCCTAGTCAAGCAGAAGAAATGAAAATACTACCCCAAAAAAGGGACGTATCTTAAGATTGTTTCCTACTATCTTAAAATTAGTTTTGAATAAATACACACTTTTATTTAAATGTACGTAAAATACTAATGGTGTCTAAGTAAAAGTAATTGAAGATGTGTGAGATTTTTGAGATGTGGGATTTTTCTTCAAATTTGCATTTAATTCTGTAATATTTATTTCACTTTCTGTTTCAATAATTCTTAACAGTGGTTCTCAACCAGGGGTGACAACGTCTGGAGACATTTTTGGTTGTTACAAGTGGGGGACGCAACTGGCATATAGTGTGAAGCCAAGAATGCTACATTGCACAGGGTAACACCCAACAACAAAGCATTATCAGACCCAGAATCTCAGTGCTGAGGTTGAAAGATTCTGCTTCATAGGAAAAAGCATACGTTAATCTTTAAAAAGTGTCTAATAGTTTTGTTCTGTGACCTGTGAAATAAAAATAGTGATGGGTATTATAAGACCATCAAGGTCTTTAACCAAGGCTTCTAGTTTTATTGATACCTTTCAGGCTTCTATTTGACAAACTTAGAAAAGTCTGATTTTGGGAAATAAATACTACTTATTGAAGATTTGATAGTTTAATTAAAGTGTTGTCTTTCCTGACTTTCAGTTAAGATGAAAGTCCCAAATGTTTTGCCTTTTATCTGATCAGATATTGTCTAGAACGCTTTCTGCTTGCTGGTCATACTGACAACGCTTTTGACGTTAGATATGTGGCAATTCTGTGATACCACCTGAGTCTCCGACAATTCAGTAGTGCCATTTTCTACTTGGAGTTAGCATCAGATCTCACATGTTAAGGGCTTAGTCCCACAATACTGCCACCTACCTATCCCCTTCAGACACCAGTCAGAAGTCCAGGCTGTTATACCTGTGTTTCTGACCAGCAGGCTAAAAATTAGAGGGTTCTATGACCCCTTCCTCAGGTTCTATTAATTTGCTAGAGTGGCTCGCAAAACTCAGGAAGTTTACTATCTAGATTATTCGTTTATTAATATTGCACAGGATGTTAAAGGTTATGAAGGAGTAGCCAGATGAAGAGATACATAGGGGGAGGTCCAGAAGGGTGGGCCTCTCACTGCTGTGGCCCCTCCCGCCGCGGAGCACAGGCTCCGGATGCCCAGGCTCAGCGGCCATGGCTCACGGGCCCAGCCGCTCCGTGGCATGTGGGATCTTCCCGGACCGAGGCACAAACTCGTGTCCCCTGCATCGACAGGCGGACTCTCAACCACTGCGCCACCAGGGAAGCCCCCGCTGGCGGATTCTTAACCGCTGCGCCACCAGGGAAGTCCCTGTATGGGTACTTTAATAGAAGTATTATTTCTTCTACCAAGCTAGACCCTTAGAGGCCATAATTTGTTTTTTGATCATTATATGCTTCTGTATCATATGTCACTGTTCCTTCAAAGTAGTAGACTTGCTGTCTTAGCTTGGGCTACTGTAGGAAAATACCGTAGACTGGGTGGCTCAAACAACAGAAATTATCTTCTTACAGTTATGGAGGCTGGAAGTCTGAGCTCACAGTGCTGGCATGGTTGGGTTCTGGTGAGAACTCTTCCTGGCTTGCCCAAGGTCACCTTCTTTTTGTGGCCACACATGGAGGGGATGGGGCCTGGGGGACTGCTCTCCTGCCTGCCCTCCACACCCCCCATTTTTTCTACTAAAAGTAGTAGTCCCATCAGGAGGGTGTTACTCTCAGGACCTCACTCATACCTAATTGTCTCCCAAAGGCCTTATCCTCAAATGCTATCACACTGGGCTAGGGCCTTCAACAAAAGAAATTTGGGTGGATACAAACACAGTCTGTAACATTCGTCAATGATTTGTATGTCTTTTTATTTTTACTGATTACATTCAGATATGGATTGTTTTATGCAGATGTATTCTTAAAGGTTTTGATGTTAATTGAGTTTTATGAAGTAAACATTTTAGGTGTACACTGTTAAAAAGAAAGTGGAAGGAAAAGGGGCTGGGATTTATTGAATGCATAGTGTGTGATAGTAAATGCATATTATGTGACATTTTATGTAAAAAATGCTGGTGTGAAGTTTTCTGGCTTTGTTATATACTGTTCTTCAAGTTAGTTTTTGTGTAATTTCTGTGTATCAAGTTTGCTTAAATTCCTTCAAATCTTTATTGAGATGTCAACAAATGATTATTGAGCATATATTCTATCTGGGTACTGTGCTAGGTACCTTGGGATGCACTGGTGAGCACACAAACCACAGTCCGTTACAGTGTTTATTATTTTAAAAGTGTTATATTTCATTTAATATTTTGCTCAACTGCTTTTATCAGTATTTGCCAGTATCAACTATGTGTTAAGTTTATCTTTAAAATTAGGACTTGGGAAACTTAAATGTGTAGTTCCTTAAGAGTAATTTTTTTCAGTTGCTCCTTAAGTCAGCATATGCTGTAAGAGTAATCTGATTCAGTAATTACCATTTTTGATATACATTTCTATTTTTAAGTTTTGGGTGGGGAGGTGAAAGCTTTAGTGTCAATACTAGCTTAATAATGTGTGAAGTGCAGTAGAGCTTGGTCAGATTAGATGGGAATAAAATTGAAATTGCTTTAAGATTTTGCTTTTTGAATTTTTTTATGCTATGTATATAAATTCCAGATATACCTCAAAATTTTGACATAATTACAAATTTTATTAAATTAACAGTTTAATCCTAGAATCTCTTTGCTACCCAGAAAGACGTTTTAAAATTAATTTTTTGTAAATATTCCTCATCAGCGTGTGTTTTTTCCACATTTTTATATCTTTGAAACTGAATGTCTTTCAAACGTCAATAGTGTCCCAGTTTTCTTAAAATAATGGAGAGTCTTACAGTTTCTCCTGATTTAGATTTGATTAATACAGTGTTGTTAGCTCTTTGAAGGTTTAGGAAAAGTACATATTTAAGTGTTTTGGATGGGTAGTACAGACAGTTTGGAAGAATTATTTTAAAAGAAAGGCTTCTGAGTTTACAGTGTAAGTAGATTGATTTAAGTGTTGGTATGTTTCAAATAAAAGGTTTTAAACATTTTAAAAGTATATTCCTTTTATATTTAGTTGGTAGTCTTTAAAAGTTGTTGGTATGAGGATTTGTGGATAAAATCATATTCTTGTTTGTGATTGTTTGAAGGTTTTGCTTTTTGAAACATTTGTAGTTGAACTGTACAAAAACTTCAAATTATAGTATCGCATTAATGGAATGAAGTTTTCTAAATGTGGTAATTTTTAAAATTATTGAATTTGGTGTTGGTGTGAGGCGTAGTGTTGAGAAATGTGGCCGAGTATTTAAAATTTTTTTTTTTTAATTATAAGATCAGGATAGGGTACCTTATTTAAAACAATTTGAACAGTGCAGTATTTCATAAAAGAAGTGAAAGTCACTCCCATTTCTGTGCCCCGAAATATGCTTAATATTTATATACTTCAGTAAAATAAAAAAGGAGAATTTAATAGTAGCTTTAAAAAAAGTCATCAGAAAAAACTATAGCATACTTGAGCAAACCTTTGTGTTCTGAGGAATTAAATTCAGGCATATGTGAAAAAGAAATGCCAGTAGCCCTTTACAAATGTAATTGGATCAACTTTGCTTTTTAGTTTCCAGTTTGAATGGTTTTATTAGAAATTTTCTTTTTTTTTTTTTTTTTTTTTTTTTTTGCTGTATGCGAGCCTCTCACTGTTGTGGCCTCTCCCGTTGCAGAGCACAGGCTCCGGATGCGCAGGCTCAGCGGCCATGGCTCACGGGCCCAGCCGCTCCGCGGCATGTGGGATCTTCCCAGACCGGGGCACAAACCCGTGTCCCCTGCATCGGCAGGCGGACTCTCAACCACTGCGCCACCAGGGAAGCCCAAAGAGGTAGTTGTACTTTTAAATAAGGTGGTCAGAGTAAGCCTCATTTTGAAGGTGACAGTTGAGCGAGACAAGAAGTTGGCCATGCATATATTTAGTAGAAGAGCATTCCAGGCAGAGGACTTCCAGTGCAAAGGCCCTTAAGAAGGAGTGTGTCTCACTTTTTTGCAGACTAACAAAGGTGGCCACTGTGGCTGGAGTAGACTGACTAAGCAGAGGAAATCAGAGAGGTTAAAGGAGATTGGGGTCAAATCATGTAGGCAATGTGGACCATGGTAAGGACTTTTTAGACTTTACTCTGAGTGAAATCAGCAGCCAGTGTGGGGTTTTGCGTTGAGAAGTGACATCGTCAGACTTAAGTGTTAAGAGAGTTGTATGAACGGCCGTGCTGATAATAGACTTTAGGTAAAGTAAACTAGGAGCAGCAGTTATTGAAAATAATAGTGTTTTTGAAGAGGTGGATTAAGTGGTAGGAGGTGGTGAGAATTAGTCAACATTTTTAATACATTTTGAAGGTGCAGCTGGCAGGATTTCCTGAAGATAGGGTGTGGTGTGTGAGAGAAAAAATGGAGTCAGGAATGACTCCGGTTTGCCATAGCAGCTAGAAGGATGGAATTTCTTCACACCTGAAATGGGAAAAGGTGTGTGAGGAGCAATTTGTGGGAAAGACCAGCAGTTCACTGTTGGACATGCTGAATGCTATTTTGATGTGGAGCAGGTGGTTGAATGGGTGAATGTGGAGATCAGGAGATCATGGGCAAATAGTATTTAAAACTTCCAGACTTGACAGTATCACCAGGTGTAGACAGAGAATTGATTGGTTGAGCTTTGGATTACTCCAGCATGGAGCATTTTGTGAAACAAGAAAAGGACAATGAGTAGGAAAGATCAGCAAGTTAAAAGACAGTATCAGAAAGTAATTGAGGAAAAAGGATCAACTAACTGTGTGAAGTACTCTTTATATGCTGTTAAGATGAGGTGTGAGAAATGATCATTGGATTTAGCAATATGGAGGTAATTGATGACCTTGATAAGAGCAGATTAATTTTAGTGGTGGGAGTGAAAACTTGTTTGGAGTGGGTTTGAGGGATAATGGGAGGGAGACAACTATTTCAAGGAGTTTTCCTTCAAAGGAGAGCAAATAAATGATGGGGGAGCTAGGAGGGTAAGTGGAGGGAAGAACAAAATTTTGAGATGGGAGAAATATAGATGTATTTGTAAGGTAGTGGAAATGATCCATTAGAGATTTAAAAAGTTGATATGGTTGATAGAAGAAAGGGGAGAATTACACAAGTGATGCTCTTGAGCAGGTGTGCAAATGGAGAATCTGGCATGTAAGTAGATGAGAACATGGGTAGTTTATAACAGGTGGGAATTCGGGGTGTGCATGAGCCTACTAGTAGGTGGATAAATGTGGTGGGACTCTGGAAATTCAAGGTCATTAATTGTGAGAGTGAGGGAGAACTCAGTAGGGGTTTGAGGAGAGAGAAGATATGAAATAGTTACCTAGAATAGTCTGGAAGTGGATAAACTAGGGAAATAAAATATTAATCTGGTAGTGTACTTGAAACAAGCCAGCATGGTGATTCATTTTTCTTTAATTTTGTGTTTGTGCCCATGTGTGCTGCTGTATAGGCACAGATTTGGTGGGGATTGCATTTTAACCTACTAGTAAAGTTGACTTTGTGAGTACAGTGAAGCCGGAGAGGCCAGCTGTATGCAAGGGGATGACTAATGGTTAATGATTAATTATAATTTAATCTTGATAATGAAGGTGGTGAGGGACAGTAAAAAGGTGGTAGGATCAATGGATTGGAGGTACTGGTAGAGTCAAAGAACTTTTGCAGTAAGTGCAATATATTTAAATATCTTCTAGTTTAGAACTATTAAAAATATGACTAGCTAAGGTTTGACAAAGCTGGGTGAAGTGTAGGTTTTTTTCCCTGTTCTAAATTCTTACATTAGCTAAAGTATTATGTTTACTTTTTAAAAGGAAATAATTTTGTGAATGGGTGAAGAAGGAATATTGGGTAAATTTTCTCCTTTCTCTAATAGAAGGGAATAATTAAAGAGGCTCTAGAAGTGCTCTTAGGCTGGAGAGATGGCCTCAATTTGTTATATATCTGTTATGTGAGAGTATATAAGATAAGCTCAACCATCTTATGCCCTAAAAGAGGTCTTTCTCACTGTCCCAATCCATTTTTACACCTGGAAAGCCGTCTGGAAAACTCTGCATATTTCTGCAGTATTACTCAGATGTTCTCCACATCCTGAGTTTCTTGAGGACAAACAGCCATTGATTGAGTACTTACTAGGTGTCAGCCACTTTGCTAAGCAGTCTGCTTACACTAATGTAATCCTCACAGCAGTTCTGTGAAGTAGATACTGTTACCTCCATTTTAGAGAAGGGAAACAAAGGGAGTCTGGAGTTATCTCTCTTAGGTCATACAAATGAAAAAGTGGCTGAACTAAAATTTGAACCCAACCAAACTTTCAGACTCTAGCACCAATGCTTTTTAATTTTTTTTTTTTACCATGTGATTTTTACTTTCATCGAAGTTTTACATGCACAGGATTTAGTGAGTTTATTAATATGACAAAGGGAACAGAAAAAAGTCTTCTGTGTTCTTTCCTTTTTTCCCCCTATTCCCTAGAGATAACCACTTTAAAATCATTGTTTTCTTGGGGGAATGGGTGTTAATCTGCCTATTTCTAAGTTACAGTCTTAGAAAATCCCTTTTTTCTTTAAATTTTTAGAATTAATTATTGATTTCATAATAATCACAGTGAGGATTTAGTTTTTTTTACTTCTTCTCCTTCACTCCATACATACATACTTCTCACTTCCATTGCCCAATGTCTTCAGTATAATTATATTGAAAATTTGGTCAGTTCAGCATGTGTTACACACATTGTCTTAGTGAATGCTATGTTTTCCATTTAATTTTCTGTATACTTATGGCTAATTCCACCCCAAACTTTAGTTGTTTAGATCTCATTGCAAAATATGACATATTAGGTCTTCTACCAATTTTATATTTTTTTAAAAATCTCTTGTGGAGCCTTCTTAACTGCTCCATTCTGGAGTGGTTGCTCTTAGACCTGCCCTATTCCTCCGCTCTTGGAATCTGCCTTTATCATTATTCTGAAATTCACTTTCTCCTCTTGGGTCTTTAGTTTCCTTGATAGCATGTCACATTCTCTTCCTTGGTTTACTTCATTGTTTTGGTGGACTGAGAGAAAGCATGATAGGAAATACATCTATTTTTGTACTTTCAACGAAAATGTTTTTTTTTTCCTACCCATTTACTTAAATGGATAGTTGGAGTACAAAATTCTAGGTTGAAAAGAGGTTTTTTTTTGAATTTTGAAGGCATTTTCCTGTTGCTTTCTTCCTGCACTGTTGTTAAGTCTGAAGCCCTGTATGTAATCTGTTTTGTATCGCTGGAGTTTTGCAGAGTCTTTTTTTTGTTTCCAGAATTATGCAATTTTACTATGATGTCTGACCCCCTAATCTATTTGTCAGCCTTTATGAGGCTCTCTCAGTTTGAAAAGTAGTATCTTTTAAATATGGCAATTTAAATTTATATTCTGTTTTACTACGGTGAAACATACATAATATAAAATTTACCTGGCTTCCCTGGTGGCGCAGTGGTTGAGAGTCCGCCTGCCGATGCAGGGGACATGGGTTCGTGCCCCGGTCCGGGAAGATCCCACATGCCGCAGAGCGGCTGGGCCCGTGGGCCATGGCTGCTGAGCCTGCGTGTCCGGAGCCTGTGCTCCGCAACGGGAGAGGCCGCAAGAGTGAGAGGCCCGCGTACCGCAAAAAAAGAAAAAAGAAAAATTACCATTTTAATCATTTTCCACTAGCTTTATTGAGATATAATTGACATATAGTCATTTTTAAGTGTACAGTTCAGCATTAGTGATGTTGAGCACTTTTTCCTGTACCTCTTGGCCATTTGAATGTCTTGTTTGCAGAAATCTCTGTTCATATCCTCTGCCCATTTAAAAATAAGGTTTTTGGTTTTTTTTTTTTTTTGCTATTGAGTTGTATGAATTCCTTGTATATCTTGGATGTTAACCTTATCAGCTATCTGCTTTGCAAATATTTTCTGCCATTTCATAGGTTGCCTTTTAATTTTATTGATGGTTTCCTCCACTGTGCAGAAGCTTTTTAGTTTGATGTGGTCCCATTTCTTTATTTTTGCATTTTTCGCCTTTGCTTTTAGAGTCAGGTCCAAAAAGATCAGGTTTAAGAGTTTTACGGTTTTGGGTCTTACGATCAAGTCTTTAATCCATTTTGAGTTGATTTTTGTGTAGGTGTAAGATAGTGATCCAGTTTCATTCTTCTGCATGTGGCTATTCAGTTTTCCCAGCACCACTAATTGAAGAGACTATCCTTTCCCCGTTGTATAGTCTTTGTTCCTTTTCCAAAAATTAATTGACTGTATTTATACATGCATGGGTTTATTTTTGGACCCTCTGTTCTGTTCCACTGATCTGTTTGTTTTTACGCCACTACCATACTGTTTTGATTACTATAGCTTTGTTATATAGTTGAAATCAGATTGTGTGAGGCCTCCATCTTTATTCTTGTTTCTCAAGATTGCTTTGGCAGTCCAGAGTCTTTTGTGGTTCCATACGAATTTAGGTTTTTTTTTTTCCTGTTTCTCTGAAAGATGCCATTGGCATTTTGGTAGGGATTGCATTGAATCTGTAGATTGCTTTGGGTAGTATTTGGCCATTTTAACAATATTATTCCATTCCATGAGCATGGAATATCTTTGCATTTGAAAGTGTCTTCACTTTCTTTCATCAGTGTCTTAAAATCTTCAGTGTACTGATCTTTCACCTCCTTGCTTAAATTCATTCCTAAGTATATCATTGTTTTTGATGCTGTTGTAAATGGGATAGTTCTGTTTCCAATAGTGAATTATTAGTGTGTAGAAACACACTTGAGTTTTCTATCTTGAGTTTGTATTCTGCAACTTTACTGAATTCATTTGTTTTAACAGTCTTTTGGTTGTGTCTTTGGACTTTTCTATACATAATATAATGTTACCTGCAAATAGAGATAGTTTTACTCTTCCTTTTGGACTTGGTTGCCTTTTATTTCTTTCTCTTGCCTAATTGCTGTGGCTAGGACTACCAGTACTATGTTGAGTAAAACTGGTGAGAGTGCACATTCTTGTCTTGTTCTTGATCTTAGAGGAGAAGCTTTCAGCTAATTACCACTGAGCATGATGTTAGCTTTGGGCTTGTCAGTTACTTGTTTTAAAAACATTTCCCTGAAAAAAAAATTTCCAGTTAATCTTCTTAGTTTCGTCTTACGTAGATGGAGATTCTCAGGAAGGGTTATCCATTTCAGTGTTGTTGTGTTCATTTTTCACATGTTCAGACAGTTCTTAGACTAGAGTACAAATTGTTTTCTCAGTAGATACTATGCTTTTAGTGGTTATTATTTTTTCTTTGTTTTGAGAGTGTGTAGATAGAGAAAAATGCTTTCTAAATAATTATATTTTATTAGTAATTGTAAGGTAGCATAACTCTGGGTCATACTTCAAAACACTAATAAAAATAATCTGTAAATGGAATAGCACAAAATAGATACATACCACACTATAAAAAGCCAATATTGCAAACACTATAAAGACACTTTGAGCTTCACCTTCAGACTCTAAAAGGATTCTCCAGGATGAAACCGGTGTACTAAAGTGTACAGTAATCTGCCACCACTGCTGTGTTAACTCATTTTATATTTCGTTAACAAATTATAAAACCATTTATGTATGTTCATTCAATCTCCTTTAAAAACTTGAGTATTTAAAACTTCCTTTGCTTTGCACCGCATGAATTGATTTCTGGGTCCAGGTGGAAGGACTTTTTGCTGTTGTTTGTTGTGTTTTTTCCTTCACCTTTCTCAATGAACAGAAGACTACACCCTAGGAAAAATAAATTCTAGATCATATCTCCACAGCTCATTTTCCTGTACGACTAGAAGTGATTCATGAGATAGATTTTAATGCTAATGAGCATTTTTTTGAATGACTCATGTACATTTTAGAATTTCTCCTCTGTCTCTTAAAATATATATATTCGTGCTGTTTTATTCTTCAGATTTTTTGAGAGTTTGGTGTTGCACCTCTGATTTTGCCAGCCTTACTGTTTTTCAGGAACCAGTGTAATTCTCAACAAAAGAGATTGTGTATTGCAGTGCTTTTCAACTGGGAGCAAGCCTCCCTTCCCCCCAACCCCAGGGTTCATTTGTCAGGTTCTAGAGACAGTTTTGATTGTCACCATTTGTGATGGGGATTACTGGCATCACAGTGTAGGGGTCGCAGATGTTGCTGAACATCCTACAATGCACAGGACAGCCTACCACAATACAGAGCTCTGCAGCCTAACTGTCAATAGTGCTGAGTTTGAAAAAGTCATTTGTCCATATTAAACTCCTTCTATGTTTAGGTCCTATACTTTCCCACTTCCTTTTTCATACTCTACTCATGCTTTTCAGGTTCACCTTTTAAAGTCCCACTTTGTCCTGAGGCTTTTCTTGATGGCTCTAAACCTACATTTCATCTCCGTTTTCTTTGTTCTATTATACCATCACTGAAATCTTTGCATCTGATAGTCTATGCTGTTTTATTTCTATTTGTTTATTGTTTATGTATCTTGTTTTTCAAACTAATTTTGTGAAGGATCAATGTCTTACATTGTTTCTGGGCTTTCTAACTGCTGTTGACACTGACATTACATTGTGAGTTTGTAGAATGAAAAAAGGGCCCATGGCCTACCTAGGCTCTGGCAGATGTGGTGGTAAAAGAATGGACTCATCTCTGTTGATGGCAGTTTGGCATTAGTATCAAATGGATTATGGAAGAAGTGATAGCATCGGTGGTGAATGGAATGAGAAGAGTGACTCTCCAGTAGCAGGGAGGAGGGTAGATCCACTGCAGCCATTAAACTAGTGCTATTTAAAAAAAACTAGTACCCTCTGAATTCTAAATTGGCTGTCTTCAGACTGAGTCATACTGTTAGAGGAGATCTATCTTTGGTTCATACTTGTTTGGTTCAGCTGTCTGTGTGGAAGGGAAGGATCCGTGTTGATCTGTTAATAAATTTGAGAAAGATTTTCAAAAAAGGGTCAAAGGTTAGCTAAGAGTTAAGCATAAATCAAGCTAACCAGAACACACTGTTTCTTGAACTTTTTGTTTTAATTGGTAGAGAGAGATGGGTGAGTAGAGGAGTGTAACTTGAATCTTTAGACATGTTAGAGTCCTTATCATGAATATACAAGTTGCCAAAGAAGAAACCCAAGTTTGCACTAAGGTATTACCTGAACGTTAGCGTTACCTGCTGAAGCTTTCTTTTCCATCTGATTGGATCCTTTTTGTGTACAATTATCATTAGATATTTAGCACTCTTAATTTGAAAACTTCACTTCTAGTGCCAAATACTTTCCCTTCAGAATTTGTGTCATAATTCTATTGCTTTGGAGCAGGTAGCATTCCATCTTCAGGTGTGAGTTTCTGAGCAAAGAAATGTATGGCATTTCAAAGATAATTTCAACATAGGAACAATTAGATAAATATTTTAGTGTCACTTCAACATTTATATGAAAACAACAATTTTTATTTTTGCAGCAGTTGGTACAAAATGAGAACGCAAAAGTTTTGTTCATACTTGTGTTACATAGTAATTTTACTTTTTCTGTAATAACATGAGAGTAAGAAAAAGACAATTTTAAAGGGGTGGAGTAGGCAGTGGTTTTTAACTGGGGATACTTTTTGTCTCCCAGGAAACACTTGGCAATATTTATAGACATTTATTATTGTCAAAATTTGGGGGGCAGTTGAAGGTTGGGTGCTAATGACTTCTAGTGGGTAGAGATCAAGGATTGCTGCTCACCATTCTACAGTTCACAGGACATCCCCCTTTGACAAAGAATTATCAGGCTTACAGTGTCAGTGGTGCCAAAATTGAGGGACTGCAGGATGAGGAATTGCAAAGGACCTACTCAGACCCAAAAGAAATGTTTTGTGGGTAGTAAACATAGGTAAAAATACTCAGTTTCACTTGCAGTGAATGAAAGGCAAATTAAAGTGTTTTTCTACTATTAAATATACAGAGTTTTGAAAGCGTGTAATACTGGAATAAAATAGGTGTTTCTATACTGATGGCACTATAAAGTGGTACAGCATCTCTGAGGGGCTTTTGAATATATGTATCAAAAGTTCTTGCATTTCATACTTTTGACTCAGTAATTCCACTTACAGGAATTTATCCTAAGGTAATAAACAGATGCCTACAAAGTTTATTCTTGGGATATTAAACGCAGTTATTTTTAATTGTAATGAGCTGGAAGCAAACCTAAATTCTTTGTTTAAAATGGTGGTTATTAAATAATGGTACTACCATATGTGATATATATTAAAAATCTTACTTTTCAGACTACTGGTACCGTGACAATACCCACAGTGAATGAGGTAGGGAAACAAAGGGATATTAATCAAGGATACCCAATTTAAATAAATAAATATTAGTGAAAAAATACACTAAACATGTACTTTAGTAATAATTACTGGGCACATTACGGACAATTTTCATTGTTTCTATGTTTTGTAATTTTTTCCAATGACTGTCCTATTTATATAATCAGAAAGAGGGGGAAACAGATATCTTTTAAATTTTTAAACTCTAGTAAAATTTTGTAGTAGCTCTGTCATTTCTCAGACTATTTGCTGAAAAACCTGTCCTTTCCCATATACTGAGTTTCCATTTATGTATGGGTCTGTTTCTGGTCTCTCTGTTCCACTGATATTTTAATGCTTGCTCAATTAATTGATAAAGTATAATATATTTTAAAGGTATAATTATGCAAAAGAAATTATGCAAGGAATGTTCTCTTGGTTTGGACCCCACTTGTAGGTTTTCTGAGCTAGTGATTTGTATTTTAAAGGAAGTTCTTAAAAACGTTGTCAAGATTTTGTGTGAGCAGTTGTGTTCTGATTTTTGCCCATCTTTATCACTCATGTAATTCAGTATTCAGATTAAATTTACTTGTCTTTGTTTGCTCCAGTCAGATAGTTACGACTAAATTCTGTGGCACTTTTAAGTCTCCTGATTCAAAGCCTGTCACCTTGTGTCAGTGATCAGCCCTATTAATTTCCTTTTTGTTTTCATTCATTCATTTTTTTCCATATTCCCCTTTGTTTACAAATGGTACAGTATCTGCTCTCCCTTGGAGATAGTGTAGGGCTCTCCTGTGCTCTCTTCTCTTAGCTTCCCACACAGATTTTGTGTGGAAAGCAATTAGTCTGAGTAGGAAGTAATCTTAATAGAATTTGGAACTGTAAGGGGCAACAAATTAAGATGTTGCTGCTGGCCACTAAAATGTTCTAGAACTAGCTGGGAAATAAGAGATGGATTTTCGGCTCTTGAGTCTCTGAAAGATACCTTTAACCTGAGAATTGTGAGGGAAACACGTTTGTTTTAGTACTTGAGAGTTCCTGTGGAAGAAAAAGGTCAGTGTGGTGTTTGGAAGGAGGCTGCATTTATTAGTGATATGAGTTGTTCTGCCTTCGTAGAGGAGAAACTGCATAAAGGGAAAAGTGGAAGGGAAAGAGAAGAAAAGGAAGTGAAGGGAGGTGAAGTTACTTTAAAAAATTAATGAGTAATGAAATTCAGTAAATTCTCGAGTTAATTTTAGCAAAGTAGATTTAAATTCTGAGTATGTATTTTATTTTTGGAGGAAATTTTTATGTGGAGGAGTTGATTTTAAAGTTGAAAGCATGTTTATGTTTCATGAGCATCTGTTTAGAATAATTTTATTTTCATGTGAAAAATAAGGTTTTTTTTTGTTTGTTTTGTAGTTTCTTGTCCTGTGAGTACATTCCTAAGAAAATTATTTCTGTTGCCAAATTTTTAGTTGATTTACTCTTGGCCTATTTTTGTGCTCAAATTACATAATTTTCAGGGAAGCATTTTTTGCTTTTGTTTTTATCAGTTGTGTTACATCAAAAAGCGTTATCTTTCACATTTTATAGAAGCATTTTTTCAATTATATATGGCATAGGAATTTGACTTGCATCTATTGGATCTGATTTAGAGTAACTGTGCTTGATACATTTGGAACTTAAAACACAAATTGTACATAATTCATTTCAGTTTATGGGACTTAATTACCGTCTGACCTAGAATTGGTGACCTAGAGTCTTTGAAGCTCCTCATAGTTTGCTTTACTTGGTCTCTATCACTCCTTGTCTCCCTATTGCCATTAATGTGTTGCTGCTGTTGTTTGGATGTCATGGGTGGATTCTCAAGCAGTTCGTGGAAAGGTAGGTTAAAAAACCCATGTGATATGGAAATTCTAATTCATGAAACACGTTATGACTTGGTGATTATTAAAACTACAAAAAGATTCTTAATTTAAGAAATGAAAAGTGTAAGACTCCTATTTCAGTACCCTCCCCTGGTGTGTTTAAGTATTAGTTAAATGACTGTAGGGAGTCTAGTGAAATTTAAAGATAAATTTTAGTAACCATTGACAATTGTATACTACTCAGAAATTAATATTAGGCATGTTAGAGATTATAATATGCTGCCTCTGCTTGTTAAACCTCTAATTCCCCTTCCCAAAGAAGACTAGGGAAAGGAGGGAAAACGTAGTCATGCAGATAGCTTTAGATAATCACCCTCACCATATTTTAAAAATAATAGTAGTAAAATTTACCTACCGTATAATTCACTCATTTAATAGAGTAAGTTGTCAGGTCACACATCAACTCTCTTTTTTGAGGAACTGCCAAGCCATACTGTTTTCCAAAAAGGCTACACCATTTTGCATTCCCATTAACAATTGCCCTGCATCCATCAACAATGTGTAGGTTGCATTCCCATCAACACCATTTTGCGTTTCCCGTCAACAGTTGCCCTGCATCCTTCCCAACACTTGTTTGTTTTTTAATTTATTATTTATTTACTTATTTTTGGCTGCGTTGGGTCTTCATTGCTGTGCGTGGGCTTTCTCCAGTTTTGGCGAGCGGGGGCTACTATTTGTTGCGGTGCGCGGGCTTCTCATTGCGGTGGCTTCGCTTGTTGCGGAGCTTGGGCTCTAGGCGTGTGGGCTTCGGTAGTTGTAGTGCTTGGGCTCAGTAGTTGTGGCTCACGTGCTCTAGAGCGCAGACTCAGTAGTTGTGGTTCACGTGCTCTAGAGCGCAGACTCAGTAGTTGTGGTTCACGGGCTTAGTTGCTCCGCGGCATGTGGGATCTTCCCGGACCAGGGATCGAACCCGTGTCCCCTGCATTGGCAGGCGGATTCTTAACCACTGCGCCACCAGGGAAGTCCCCCAACACTTGTTTATTGTCCATCATTTTCTTTTTAGAAGTATTTGCATATACCTTTATTGGTAATATAAATTGGTATGCACAAGAACGTTTACCAGAATATAGGTTTTAGTTCATTAATTGTGAAAGATAAACGAAATACACGCCCACACACATATATATATGTCAGTAAGAGATTGTCATACATCTATTCAGTGGACTGAGCCATTAGAATAACGAAAGTTAGTATATTTCGAAAATGGAAATGTGAACGACACATTGTTGAGTGGAAAAAAGTACATAATTCAAACTTCATTTACATAAAATGAAAGAAGTAGTGCATATGAAAATTCATAAATACTCTCTGGAGGATCTTAATAATATTATTGATGGTCATGTTGAGGTGAGATTGCAGATGATTTTATATTTTTCCTGTTTTGCTTGACGTATCTACAATGAGCTTTATTACTTTTATAATCAGAAAAAAACCCTGTAGTTTTGTATTTCATTTTTTAATACACCAGGTTCTTATTAGTTATCTATTTTGTGCATGTTGGTGTATATATGTCAATCCCAATCTCCCAGTTCATCCCCCCCCGCCCCACTTCCCCCGCTTGGTGTCAATACATTTGTTCTCTACATCTGTGTCTCTGTTTCTGCTTTGCAAACCGGTTTATCTGTACCATTTTTCTGGATTCCACATACATGCGTTAATATACGATATTTGTTTTTCTCTTTCTGACTTACTTCACTCTGTATGGCAGTCTCTAGGTCCATCCACGAAAAATATGGAACGCTTCACGAATTCGCATGTCATCCTTGCACAGGGGCCATGCTAATCCTGTTCTGTATCGCTCCAGTTTTACTATATGTGCTGCTGAAGCGAGCACTGTCTGTCATTTTTATTATAACAACTTTAGTGGGTGTGAAATGGTGTCGTGTGGTTTTGATGTGCATTTCCTTAATGACTAATAATGTCAAGCATCTTTTCATGTGCTTATTGGCCATTTATTGATCTTCTGTAATTATGTACCCCTTTAAACGGTAACATCTCACCCATCCCTTCTTCAAGACCCTGGCATATGCCTTTCTGCTGTCTCTTTGAATTTGACTATTCTGGATACCTTTGAAAAGTAGAATCAGAATACTTGTTCTTTTGTGTCTGGCTTATCTCACTTAGCATAATGTGTTCAAGATTAATCATTGTTTTAGTATGTGTCAGAATTTTCTTCTTCTTTAAGGCTATATCCTATTGTATATACCACATTTTGGTTATCTCTTCATTTGTTGAGGGACACTTGGGTAGTTTCTGCCATTGTGTATAAGTGAGTTTCATGTGATTGAGTTTCTGTTTTCACCTCTTTTGGATGTCCAGAAATGGAATTGTTGGATAATATGGTAATTCTTTGATTTTTTTGAGGAACCGGCATGCTATTTTCCACAGGGACCCCACCATTTTACATTCCCACAAGCAATGCACATGGGTTTCAGTTCCTCTACATACTTGCCAGGCAGTCGTTGTTATTTTTTTTGTGTGGGGTTGGTTGGTTTGTTTTTTTGGATAACGATCAATCTGATGGATGTGGAGTTCTGTCTTACTGTGATTTTTGATATTCATTTCCCTGAATAGTTACGTTGAGCATCTTTCTATTTGCTTTTTGGCCATTTCTGTATCTTTAAAGAAATGCTTATTCATGCACATTTACTTTTTATTTATTTATTTTTGGTTGCGTTGGTTCTTCGTTGCAGCGCGCGGGCTTTCTCTAGTTGCGGCGACCGGGGGCTACTCTTCATTGCGGTGCGTGGGCTTCTCATTGCGGTCGCTTCTCTTGTTGCAGAGCACAGGCTCTAGGTGTGCAGATGTGTCAGTTGTGGCAAATGGGTTCAGTAGTTGCGGCGCACGGCTTTAGTTGCTCCGTGGCATGTGGGATCTTACCAGACCAGGGCTCGAACCCGTGTCCCCTGCATTGGCAGACGGATCCTTAACCACTGTGCCACCAGGCAAGCCCTGCCCGTTTTTTTTTGTTTGTTTGTTTTTGTTTGTTTTGTTTTTTTGTGTTTTTTTTTTGCGGTACGAGGGCCTCGCACTGCTGTGGCCTCTCCCGTTAAGGAGCAACAGGCTCCGGACGCGCAGGCTCAGCAGCCATGGCTCACGGGCACAGCCGCTCCGCGGCATGTGGGATCTTCCCGGACCGGGGCCACGAACCCGTGTCCCCTGCATCGGCAGGCGGACTCTCAACCACTGTGCCACCAGGGAAGCCCCCTGCCCGTTTTTAAAATAGAGTTGTCTGTTTATTTGGTGCTGAGTTGTGGGAGTTCTTTATATGTCCTGGATATTAAAACCTTATCAGATAGATGATTTGCAAATAGTTGCTCCCATTCTGTGGGTTGCCTTTTCACTCTTTGCTGATAGTGTCCTTTGATACACAGCTTTTTGACTTTGATACAGCTCAATTTATTTCTCTTGTTGCTTGTACTTTGGGGCGGGGCGTGTCACAATATTTTTTATATCAACAGTGGTAGGTTTTGAAATGTCTTGGGAATGTATCAGGAACCTTTGAAGCTCACAGTGAAGAACAAACATTTTCTAGATTTTACATTTTTTATTTTGAAGTTGAAATTTTATCAGTGGCCACCAGTATTGCAGTTGATTTTCTTCAAGTGATAGACTCACATGTTCATTTTTGAGGTGATGTCTAGCAATTTCTCTTGGTCTGAATAAGCATTGTTTGTTTGACATTCCTTTCAAGTAAAAATGGCTTTCATTCAACCGGCAGCAGTATTTAACTTTTTGTGACTTGAGATGTCCATAATGTTTTGTTATGCAACAGGAGTCCTTTATGTATACTTCTTATCTTGTTACATGGGATATTAAAAAGGTGTGTGTGTTTTCAAAGGTTCAGATTTAATTAAGTTAGTAAATTTGTTTTATTAAACTTTCCAGTGAAACAGGTTTTTTTGTTTTGTTTTAAACTGTGAGTCTGGTGATAAAGAAGGTAACGACTACTTCTAGTATGGTTGGGTACTGCTGCCTTGATTTGTGCTGAAGTGTTGTCCATTTTACCCACTGCTGCTTTTGCACCTACTGTCATTGCAAATGTCAACTCAGTGAAAAAGTCAACTCTATTCTTATGAAAATAGCTTTGACCTCTTGGGCCTCGCTTTGAGAACTGCTGCCTTAATTTGTAGGGTTGCTGGATGGGATGGAAGAGTGGTTGCAGACTAGCAGTCTTGTCTCGCTTAAGTCATCTCCTGTGTAAGAGATCTATCTGCTGCCAGTAATGGTTATAGTGTTTGGAGGAATGGTTGGCATTCCTGACTCTTGCATCTCCTAGACTTTAGGCTATTTAGGCAGGTATCACAAAATATCCTTATATTAGTGGTAAAATGTGAGGGAGCAGGGGTAAAAGGATGTTTATATTAAAAGTTCATGAACAGATGTGAAGATTACACAAGGATATTATGTATTTTTTTACATTGCAGGCTACATCTTGGATAGAACCTATGATATATACCTTTTAAATGACAAAATAATAAAAAGTTTTGTTGAAAGCAAAAGAAAAAGGAGAAATTGAAGTTTATTTTGCTATTTAAGAGATAAAAAACAAGAAACATTTACTAGTCTATATAAGCATTATACCTTGGATGTTAAGAGCTTAGGGTATGGAGTCATTTGTCCACTTAAATTTATAAATGTAAGGTTGGGCCAATTTCCAATAGCCGCTTTTAAATGGGGGCAGTAACACCTCCTGGGTTAGGTTTGTTATGAGAGATAGATAGAGTCAGAACAAGATAATGTTTTAAAAATGTGGAGAGGGGGACTTAGACAATAAGCTTTCAGCCAGAAGTAGTTAATTTTAAAGATTTTAATCTGATTTAGGTTTTGTTTGGGTCAGGAGTTTGGGAGAATTGGATGGAACCCAGTTGGACCTTGTGAGTCAGATTGATCAGGCTTGGTGCAGACTACTGAACGAAGACATTTTCACGACTACTTTTCCAGATCTTAATTTTGTTAGCATTAGTGTCATGGTAAATTTTGTATTTGTGCTTTTTTTCAAGAATTGTGACCCTACATGGTATTATATATTTTTTTAATTTTTTGCTTATAGGATTCAGTGGTCCCAGTTTAAAGGCTATTTTATTTTCAAACTGGAGAAAGTGATGGATGATTTCAGAACTTCAGCTCCTGAACCAAGAGGTCCTCCCAACCCTAATGTCGAATATATTCCCTTTGATGAAATGAAGGAAAGGATACTGAAAATTGTCACTGGATTTAATGGGTATGCATTTAATTCAACTTATTTTAGGTTTAATTTTTAGGAGAACATCAGATTTTTTCTCTTAAGTTTTGATGTGTCTGGTTGATAACTGAGTATCCATTAGAACAAGTTCTGTGTCTTGTGATCTATATAGTAGTTATTGATTTCCAGCTTACAAGTATTTAAAATATTGACAGCTTTTTTTTAAAAAAACTTGAACCACGTTTATATGGGTCAGTGGCATTTAGACTTTAAATGTGTAAGACAGTGGAAACATTAATCAAATATTTTAAAATTTTTTCTTTCTGTTTTATATTTGATATTATAAATCCTTATACTTTGTCTAGAACCTATCACTGAAATAAGTAACATTTCTTTTAAAATGAAAAGCAACGGTTTATGAAAAGATTCTACTTAGTGATTTTTTATTTTAAAACATTTTTTTAGAGTCCCTCTTTTCCCTCCAGTAAGTAACCATTTTCAGCCCTTTGTAAAACATTGTACTGAAAAGTTACTCTCCACTAAAATGAAGTTGACCTTTAAATTGCGTGTCATACTCTGTGTTATTTTAAATACTTCCTTTTCAGGACTTTGTATTTTTAGGGTTCCCTTTATTGAAGGGAAGAAGTATTTGTTAAGTTGAATTGTTCAGTATTTAATTAATTAATTTTTATTTTTGGCTGCGTTGGATCCCTGCTGCTGTGCTTCCCCCCCCCCCCCCAACCAGCTGCAGCGAGCAGGGGCCACTCACCTGCCGTGGAGCGTAGGGGGGCGCCCCGTGGTGGCCTCTCCCGCCGCGGAGCACAGGCTCCAGGCACGCAGGCCCGGCAGCTGTGGCTTGCGGGCTCAGTTGTAGCGCACGGGCTCAGCTGCTCCGTGGCATGCGGGATCCTCCCCGACCAGGGATCCAACCCGTGTCCGTCCCCCACCCCCCCTGCACTGGCAGGTGGATTCTTAGCCACTGCACCACCAGGGAAGCACGAATTGTTCCGTATTTAAATTGGCATTAACAATTTGGAGTGTGGAATGACAATACCTAATTTAATGAATTGTGGGTATGTTAACCATGAATTCATATTTAGGGGCAGTTTTTATTTGATCACATTTCATTTGTGAGTAGTTTTAGGTAGCATAAATGGTCTCATTTTTTTCTTCAGTTACTTAATCACATGGGATTTGCAACAAGATAGTGTAATCACCTAACCTTTTATTATATGCTATGTTCTCCTGCTTAGCAGTTTGGCTTAAAATATCAAATTCTTAAGCTTTGGTTTTAAGTATGTTGCCAAAATACTTCTCTTTTGGGAGAAATTAAAGCTTTATCATTGAGCTGCTCTTGGGGGTTTGGGATTGGAGGGAGACTTTATTTTCACTGTGTACCCTATTGTACTGTTGACAATTATTTTAACTGTATGTATATATTTACTTACCAATACTGATTTTTTTTTTAAAGCACATGCCAAGATGAAGACATGCAATGTATTAGAAGTATACGTAAGATTTACTGTTGAATTGAATGTGGTTAAGAATACTTCTTGGGGGTGTTTATAAATAGTGCAGAGGTAGTTAGTACTTAGACATTATGGTAACTCATCTTTTACTTCAGTAAGTTATGGCTCTCATTTAAAATTACGAGTTATGGTCAAACAGGTTAAGTTATACCACTGCTTTGTGAATGTGAAGCTACTTGTGATTCTGAATTTAGTAATACCATTTTCAATTCTTTCAAATTAAATTGGATGAAATACATATATGTAGGTATTAAATTAATCTAAATATTTGTAATGTCTTAATTTGCTAAATAGGTAGTCGACCTACCTCAGAAAATGACTTGAACAGTCATTAAATGCCTAAGCATACATAAATATAATTACTTTTAAAATATTTTTCATCTTTGAACCATAAATACTTTGAATTTATGTTTTTTTCTCTGATTTTTCAGAAGGGTGGTTTACGAATTATTTTTCTTAATCAGGCAGAATCCAAGTCTTTTTTTTTTTTTTTAATTTTATTTTTTGGCCACACCATGTGGCATGTGGAACTTCCCTGACTAGGGATTGAACCTGTGCCCCCTGCAGTGGAAGTATTGAGTCTTAACCACTGGACCACCAGGGAAGTTCAGAGTTCAAGTGTTAATCAGTGATACATTAATATTTTTCATTTCAGCCATTTTTGTCTGTATCATACTATATTGGTACATGGTACATAAAAACATGTCTAATATTTTTCAATTTTACTTTTGTGTTTGAATAGACATAGACAAGCTGTTGCTTTTAAAAATTTTTTTGCTAAGAGTGGTGGGTAGAAGTAGCATTTTGTTCTTTTTTAGCTAGTTTGAGAGTATGTCCTTGCCGGTATGCCTCTCCTGCTATTTGTAATAGATCATCTTTTAAATTATAAAAGTGACATAAGTATGTGCATAGTTATAAAAAGATCCCCAGTCGCCCTAGGAATATATAAAGAAAATAGGAACATGTTATATGCCAGTTTTATTTTACTTTTAGAAGAGCTTTGAAATCTTCTTTATATCAGTACATTTACAGCTGTGTCTTCTATTTGTCTGTTTATTTGAAATAGCAGCATTGTTTTCTGTTACATGAACAGATTATATAGTTCATTTTCTCTGTTCCCACTGGTGATGGGCATTTATTTTTTTGTCTGTTACAAGTAGTGCTTGTAGTGATCCTCCTTGTAAATACGTTTTTGTGTTGATGAATGTCATATGTTGAATATATGTATAGATTTATTGTTGCTTTTTTTTTAATTTGTAGAAAAGGAGTTGCTAGGTCATGGTGTATGCACACTTAAAATTTTTATTAATATTGCCAAATTCACCTCACAAAATGTTTTCATTTATGCTTCTATGTTTATATAAATGCAGATAGTTTATTTCTTCAGTATTTTTGTGGGTATGTACGTGAATTTGTGTCTCTGACTGCAGGTGAAATTGAACATCCATGTCCTTAATGACTCTTTTATGAATTGTGGTTTCATATGTCTTTTTTTGGTTTTTTTAATCTTTTGGTGATTTTCTTATTGGTAACTTCATTTTGTTGTTTTTGTTTTTTGCTTTTAATTAGTGAAAGCTCTGTGTTAAATGCTTCAATATATTTTGGCATGGGGACTTCCCTCGCGGTCCAGTGGTTAAGACTCCATGCTCCCACTGCAGGGTGCACAGGTTCAATCCCTGGTCAGGGAACTAAGATCCCATGTGCCGCAGGGTGCGTATATCTTAAAATATATATATTGGCACGAAAAGATTAACTGTTTTCTAAAATTAGTATTGTCAGTATATAAATTTTCCCTCTTTGAAGCGGAAATTGTCCATTCACTTGTTTGCTTGACTTCCTGAACTGTAAGATTCTGGACACCAGGGAGGACTATCTTTTCCATATAAGGCCTAGCACAGTGAATGCCTGAACATAGTAGGTTTTCAAACAAACAGGTATGGAATGAGTGAGTGAAAGGAATAAAAGCATGTTTCTGTATCTGTATTTTGTTTAATGGGGCAGGGTAGATAGAATTACATAGTTGAATGCTTAAAGTTCTTTAAAAAATTTTTTTTAGTCATATTTTCTTGTCCTTTTAAAATTACTTTTGAACTTTAAAATTTTATAGGGGAAGATGGATTATAGCTACTCTCCAGAACTGAAGTTACAGTTTCTTAGGTGAGAAACACCAAAAATTAAAAATTAACGAAATTAGAAACTTCAACGAATGGTCGGTTAAAAGACAGTTGCCTTTTTTTTTTTTTTTTCCCCCCTGTGGTACGCGGGCCTCTCACTGTTGTGGCCTCTCCTGTTGCGGAGCACAGGCTCCTGACGCGCAGGCTCAGTGGCCATGGCTCACGGGCCCAGCCGCTCCGCGGCATGTGGGATCCTCCTGGACTGCGGCACGAACACGTGTCCCCTGCATCGGCAGGGGGACTCTCAACCACTGCGCCACCAGGGAAGCCCGACAGTTGCCATTTTATGCCCTCTATGTGGGTTTATAATCAACAAGAGTATATGTAGGCTTACTCAAACTGAGGCCATTTATGAAAATTCTCTTCCTATCTTAGATGCCATGAATATAATTTAGAAATTGCTTGTAGCTAGTAGTTCATTCCTATAATGGTACCCAAAGAGAGATTTCGAGAGGTAGAGAATAACTTACATTCCTAGTAGTTTTTAAAAGATTATTTTAAATCCTAATTATTGAAATGGAAGAATAGTGAATGTAAATTAATTACTTAAGTCTTCCTCCACCTTTGACAGTCTGTTAGAGCTAAGACCTCTCTAAAATAAGCAGTAAATTTCACTTACTATGGGTAGTTGACTAAAACAGCATGGCTATGTATTTATGAGGGGTTCTAGGCACACTGCACAACTGCTTGATACCTAAAAATCTTTGATACATCATCTCTAAGGCGTCCAATGCATATCTTTTGGCATGATTATAGTCTGACTATAGAATTTCTTCTCTAAAGTTATTTTATTAAAAAAATTTTTTTAACATCTTTATTGAAGTACAGTTGCTTTACAATGGTGCGTTAGTTTCTGCTTTATAGCAGAGTAAATCAGCTATACATATACATATATCCCCATATCTCCTCCCTCTTGTGTCTCCTTCCCACCCTCCCTATCCCACCCCTCTAGGTGGTCACAAAGCACTGAGCTGATCTCCCTGTGCTATGTGGCTGCTTCCCACTAGCTGTTTTACATTTGGTAGTGTATATGTGTCCATGCCACTCTCTCACTTAGTCCCAGCTTATCCTTCCCCCTCCCCGTGTCCTCAAGTCCATTCTCTATGTGTGGGTCTTCTAAAGTTATTTTAATGTACATAATTAACTAGATTTTGCTTAGTCCTGAAAACTTTCACGTGATTGTTTTATATGCATGTGCACACAAACGGAGATATCTTGTAAGTTTCTGCACCTGAGAGTTTGCCTCTTCATACTTTTTTTTCTTAAAGGTTCATATACAAGGTTTTTAATACTTCAAAATCTAGATTGTAGATATAAAACATTTACTCCTTTTTTGATTTTGTATTGTTTGCTTTACAGTTAGCTCAGATTATTCAGGGATGAAAGAATGGGTTCCAGCCTTTTGTTACTTTGTTCTTTTACTCCTTTTACCTATTTTATTGCTTGCTGGAATTTCTGCTCCTCTGTTGAGAAAAATAGAATTATTGCATTTTTTATTAGTTATTTGTGCCAGTATTTGTTGAGCATATTGAATCCTTTAGCTGAAATTTGTTTATTTCTTTTTCTTTACTCCCTTTCTTAGCATAACTAGTTGAGAATCAGAATTATTTAGTAACCTTCCCTCCTTATTCTCCTTCCTGCCTTACCTTGTCTGGTGGTAATAGGGTTTGATATGATGCTCTCTCTAATAAAATTTTATAATTGAAAGGAAATAAACCTGCTGTATTAAAAAAAAGAGAGGAAATAGCAGAAACCTAATTAATTTTTCTTAACATTTTTATTTGAGGCAAGTAAAGTAATTCAGGCACTGTAGAAGATGGTAAACTTGATTAAAAGTGTTGACAATTGCTATAGATTTGTTTTTTAATGGGGAATGGTGTAGATACTAGTTTATGGTTATTTACCATTATTGTAAGAGGCTAATTCTTCATTTTCTTAATTTTCTATACTTGCCATTTTACAGTGCTGTTTTCAATAAATCTCAATTACTAACATTTGATTTGAGTTGTAAAATATATGCAAATGAATATTTATGTTGTGTATATTTATACAGATGTTAAATAAATCCTGATCCAGAAAGAGCATATTGTTTCAGGTCAGATAATATCACAAGATTCCAGTGGTGATTTCTGACTTCTATAGGACTTAAGAGTAAACAAAACTTAACCCATTTAACCTTTGATATCTAAGAGATATATAAGTTAATTTCTACTTAAATAGTTGAGGTCAAACGAGTAATTCTGTTAACTAAGACACAGTATAAATGTGGTCATTAATAGAAAATAAAGATGTGGTAAAAATCACCTTTATGCATAAAACAGAAGTGATTGGTTGTTTTAGCAGTTTTTAAATAGGATGTCTGGTTTTGTGGTTATCTCTTTAGCCTTTTACTTTAATGACCTCTGTGTTTTATACTCCTTTATCTTTTTTTATGAGGAACGTTGCTTATATAATGACATAGAGGCAAGATATAGGTTATCTGATTTTTAAAATCTTAGACTCTGACTGAAATGTGCATTTCTTCTTTTTGGATGCCTTCTTAATACCTTGGTATATATCCAGAATATTGGCACATCTTGATGATCAAACCTTTAAACAGACTAAGATAAATTAAAAACAACACATAAATTTTAGTTACTTAGAGTCTTTCTCAAGTTAAAATACAGGATAGGAAATTCTATCTTTAGGGCTTAGTGTTAGTGTTTAAAATTTCTAATTTGAGCTTAGATGTCTTTCTCTGATGTTCAGCAGCTTTCTTGGTATATTTTCCAAAGTTAGAATAAACTATCTTGTGTGCTTATGTGTAATGGAAGAGTAACAGAAAGCAGAACTTTCATATAGTTGTACCAGGTGTTCATTGGGGATTTATCTGGTTTATTCTTATACCTCCTTTTAAAGACGCACCTTAAATTAAGTGTTCCCACGTTTATCCTCGATTCCCTGGCAGTTTATTCTGTCTCCGTAGCACTGTATACGCGATTTTATTAGCATTTCTTGTTGTAATTGGGTTGTTTTTAATTGTAATTGTTTACATTACGTGTCTATCGGGTCTGCTATTGAGTATATGTTAATATTTCTGCTTCATAGTTGGCTCTCATGTTTACTTAAAAGGTTAAAAAGTACACACTTTATGAAGAGACCTTCAGTGCAGTTGTCAGAATTATAATATTGTTTCCAGTGGATACTTGGATTTACAAGAAATGTTTGTATTTTAAGCCTGTTCACTTGAGGGAGAGTTGTGTAACATTTTAGTGCCATCTATTGGACAGTTGGTAAAATGACTTCAAAAGCTTCTGGAAGTGTCTAAGAATGTAAACTCATTTTGTCATAGGCTGACATCGTTATGCAAACATAATACATTTTTCCTCATAAAGCAGTATTAATATTCACCCACGCATACAGTGTTAATAATTGACTAACATTTTACCTACCTTCCTAGAGAAAATTAGCCAAAACATTTAGTGTAAAAACATTGTTAAGCAGGGAGTTGGAAGATGCTCATCTTTTAAAGTTAATTTTAAAAGAAAGTACTAGTATCAGTGTGTGAAAGAAATTTAGTTGGAGGAATAGACCTAACTAGACAATGTCTGTTTAAGTATTTGCTGGTTAAATAGTATTCGAATGTTCTTAACACTGGGTGCTATTTTGCTAGTTTTTGAAAAATGGGTAAAAACTCCTTTTTAGTATCACTCTGACGTCATTAGTGAAGGAATAGCGTTTGGAAGTGTGTGTGTGTTTAGGATTTGGAAGGTAGTGAACTCAAAGAGGGGCTAAGGTACAGGTATACCAGTAATATTCTGAAATCCATGATGGTACTGCATTTCAGATATATATGTATATAAATAAATTATATATTGACTATCTTGTATGTGAAGATATCCTGCCCTTAAGAAGCTTTCAGTCAAATATGAAGAAAGACAGTTTGGAAAAACAAAGATAATTAGTTTTGCCAGTGTACTCTACTATGAATTTTAAGAAGAAAAAAACATTACTTTTTCTCAGAAACCAAAGAACTTTCCTATAGCAGTCTTGATGAATATCAGAAGTTGTCCTGTATTTCTGTCTGCCTCTGAATATTTGTGATAATGAGACAAATGTTTCGCCTCTTAGTGCCCAATCTTTTGGCAGAATGATAGTTTTCTGACTTTTAGGCTTTGATATACGACTTGAGAGAAGATTGATACTTGGTCTCTCGCATAACTAAAATACTTGTTTTCATATGAATAATATTTATTTTAAACGTTTTCAAAATTTGTCATAGGTCATATATTGAATTTTGTTTTTGAATTTTTAAAAGAACATAAGAATAGTGTTGATGCTAAGAATACAAGAACTAAACATTGTTTGTCCAACTAGAAAATAAACATTTACGATTTTACGTATGTGCAGTGTAGTGGAAGGGACAACATGGGATTTGAAGTTAGACTGGGTTTTTGAGTCCTGCGGTATTAATCACTAGTGGCCTTACTTTGTGGGTGGGAGGGAATTTTGTGTTGATCTGCCTGTCAACAAGAAATAACTTTGTGGGTAATAACTGTTAATCTGAGGCTTTGTAATTGTCTTTATAAGGAGAATAAATAGATTTGTGTGGCAAATAACTGAAGTCTAAAGTTTACGTTTACACTTTTTAGCTGCATTTGTCATCTCTGCTCACATGTTTGCTGTTCATATTGTAACACTCAGGAATGCTAATAGTGTGTGAGATAAACACTGCTGTTTATAACATGATTTTAGGTCCAATTTATGTTTCAGTTTTGTATTTTCTGTGGTCAAGTGAAAATTTGATTGTGGTTGAAGTATTTGTCAAACAGTAAGGTACCTACCAAAATATTGAGTGTATTTGTATGTATTTTAAGTTTGATGAAACATGTAGGTTGTACATAAAATTTTAATTATGGAGCATAACTATGTTTATAATACTTTTTCATTGGAATCACTTGTCTTATTCTGTCTGATAACAAAACATTTGTAGTTTTATTTGAACACTAAAAAAACTTTGCAAAAGAATACTTGAGAAAGTTTCTGTATTTAAATAAACTCTGACTTGATTATTATTTGTGTTGCCTCTCTTGTAAACTTAAAATTGAATTGTCAGAATTAAGAATGTTAAAATTTTTTCTCAGTTTTGAAGCTTTCCGTTAATTTTGAATGTTCTTTATTGCTTTTTAAGGCAAGGGAGGGAACATTGTTTTCTTTTTAAATAAGAGGACAGGTGTGCTTATTGCCCTGCCTGTTTTTAAGTGACTCATCCATTCATTTGTAGCATTTTCTTTTGTAGCTTAACACAGGGGTGACTAGATAAAGCTTGAAATAGCAGGAGTAATAATGTTCCTAATTTTCTTAATAATTAATGACCCCAAACTATAAAACTATATTCTTTTGCAGTATACCTTTTACTATTCAGCGACTATGTGAATTGCTCACAGATCCAAGGAGAAACTATACAGGAACAGACAAATTTCTCAGAGGAGTAGAAAAGGTATTTATTTTATTATTGGAATTATATTAAACTGTAGCATAATAGATTTCAGAAAAGAACTTTGAGTAGGCCCTGTTTCAGGCACCTTTTCTTGAAATAGGTTTCTTAGTCTATCTGAAGTTTTTCCCAATTTGTTTTCCAAATTATGTCCTAAGTTTCAGAGGAAGATTTAATAGGAGGGAGGTGGAGGAATGCTTGAGGTCAGTTAAGCTTGGGAAAAGCAGTTTATTATTGTCTCGTGGGAATTCTTAGTATACCTTAACATATTAATAGCTCCAAGAAGTTCTATAATTGATATTTTAATAATAGAGCGTTTTGCAAACTTGTTTATCTACAGAATTCATTTCTTTAGTTCTAGAGTTCAGAGGTACACAACTTGGAAAATCTCTGATACAAAGCATTTAAGTTAGATATTGAGAAGGATATATATCATGTGTAAGAATGAGAGAAGCATTAGGTTTTTAGTGGGTGAGGGGATGTTAAAGGAGCAGGGCATTCTGGACAAAGGAAACAGTCTGAGAGAATGAAAAGCAAGACACATAGACTTGTCTGGAAAGAATGAATGAAGGAGCCCCATGGGAACCAAGATTGTGGACCAGTGGTTTTGTTAAAACCATTGGTTTTTAGTGATTGATCCTAAAACATAGTCTAGTGTTATTTTAAGGTTCTAATTGAAGTTCAATTTATTTTACCCTTGGAACAGGAATCCAAAATCATTGCCTAGTAATTTATAATAGATCTTAGGGCCTTACTGGATTAATGTGTTTTGTTGAGCTTCTACACCTTCGATTTAGTAAGATTCCTGAAGGGCAGGAAACTGAGATGGTTCTTCAGTATTATTTTCAGTTCAGAGACTTTCAGTAATTCCACTTGGGCAATCTTTGGATAACGAGGCAGTGTCACAGTAATCATAGTTGTGTGACCATGGACCAGGTACATAACCTAAGTCTCACTTTCCTCATCTGTATAGTGTGGATCATAATGCGGCTGTGAGGAGGATTAAATTTAAAAGCTCTTACTTTGGCTCAGCAAACTTGCAATGAGTATTGACTATTAATAAAGTTATTGTTACCAGAAAGATTATATTATAAAAAAGGTTTGAGTCTCTTTCCTTGAGGTATATTGTGCTACACATCAAGCTTTTGATTGGGTACTGCTTTAAAAGGAAGTTCGTTATAGTAGGCCTAAATACTTCAAACTCTAAATATCTTGGTGAGATTCTATCTCAAATAAGAGACGGTGGTTCTGTTCTATTATCTGTAATACATAATGTCAGGGCTCTAAAGTAACTAGAGTAGAGTAAAAAAAAAAAAAAAATGAGGCTGGCAAAAAAATAGTTTAGTGGGATATTAGATTTTGGGCTTTTGCTATTGTTTTAGTTTTCGTTGCTTGATTAGAGATTTTTCTTTATCCTTTATCTTTTTTTTTTTTTTTTTTTTTTTTTTTGCGGTACGCAGGCCTCTCACTGTTGTGGTCTCTCCCGTTGCGGAGCACAGGCTCCGGACGCGCAGGCTCAGCGGCCATGGCTCACGGGCCCAGCCGTTCCGTGGCATGTGGGATTTTCCCGGACCGGGGCACGAACCCGGGTCCCCTGCATCGGCAGGCGGACTCTCAACCACTGCACCACCACGGAAGCCCCTAGAGATTTTTATTTTTAGCCATTTCTTTTATTAGTAAAAATGTAATAAAATGGAAACTTAATACCAGGGGAGATTCTGAGAAATTAAAAACAAATAATTAAACTTTATTTTGTGGTACTTTTCCTCGTATTAATCACCAATTTTGTTATTGCAGAATGTGATGGTGGTTAGCTGTGTTTATCCTTCTTCAGAGTAAGTATAGATATTTTTCTTTTTCTAGTATATTCTAATTATTAAATCATTTCTAATGTATTAGTCTTAAAAATAGGTTTCATTTATTTTATATGTAATTAAGCATGATAATATTTGTAAATGCTTATGAAACTACCATCCAGTACTCAAAGTAGAATATTACCAGTAACATTACCTATATGTTTTTCCAGTGAACAGAGTTGTATTAAAGAGATTCATGATTTACTGCAGTCTTAACACTGTTGGATTTATGTACTGTCTGGACCCTGGGATCCCATCCGAGACAGGCCATTTCTAGGAAATAATTCTTAGGTTTGTAATAGCTACTTGATGACATCGCTCTTCATGATGGAAAATTATTTCCAGTTGCTAAGATTTATATAGTAAATTAAGGTTGCAATTTAGGGCACACTCCTTGGCACCACTGGTATTTTATTATGAGTGGATGTCCTGGGATTGCAGGAGATTTAGCACTGCCCATGGCTTCCACTGAATGCCAGTAGTGTCCACCACTTCCCGTGAAAAATTTCTTTAGACGTTGCTAAATGTCCCCTGGGGATGCAGAGTGAGGGAAGGGGGATTGTTGGAAGATGTTGCCCCCTGTTGAGAAACACTGGTTTAATGGTTAAAATATCTGATTTCATACAGACCAATAACAGTGAATTTGTTAGAACTCTTGAAGAATGTACCTGTATGTTGTTAAATAACATACTAAGATAATCCCATAGCTGTTTTTCTTAGAAGTCTTTCATTTGGTTCTGTGACAGTGAGATCTTACAAAAGATCTTTTAGACCCGTGATTCTCATCAAAATTAAAGAATTAAACTATCCATAAAAGCGTTTTTTTCTTTTCTTGTAGGAAGAACAGTTCCAATAGTTTAAATCGAATGAATGGTGTTATGTTTCCTGGAAATTCACCAAGTTACACTGAAAGGTCAGATTATTGATTTTTATTATTCAAAGAGTTACAGTTTCTTAATTTTGGTTAGGAAATTCAATATACTTATTAAGAATTGGGAATTTTACGGCAGGTTAGGATATACCAAACAGAATTAGTTAATTTGGTAATCCATGGTTCTGAAAGTCAAAATTAAAGAAAATGTTTCTGTGATATGTTCATATAAACAAACCTTGGGAGGGATGACTTTTTAACAAAAATGGGAAAATGATGTTCATTTATTTTACTGTAGGTCTAATATAAATGGACCTGGAACACCCAGGCCACTTAATCGACCAAAGGTTTCTTTGTCAGTCCCCATGACAACAAATGGCTTACCTGAGAGCACAGACAGCAAAGAGTCAAACTTAAAGCAAAATGAGGATAAAAATCACAGGTTTGTATGTGATTTATATTTAAAAGAAAAAATGTTTTCCAAAAGAGTTAACATTTATTGATGGTTTTTCAGCCCTCATTATTTATTATTTAGAATTTACTGTTGTTTTGAGGGGTAGAAAAGGTTTTAATGCAGTTAAAAGGGGCAGTTAAAATGCTTTTTGCAGCATTATCACATGCTGACGATGGGCAGAGAAAAGACTTAAACTGCTAATTTGGGGAGATTTTATTTATAATAGGGTGTTAAGAAAGTGGTCATGGTACATTTTTTACTTCTTTTTGAAAGTTACTTGAAAAGAGAAGATATTTATAAATGAGTTGAAATTTTGTGAATTATTTCTCATTGTAGATCATAAAAGGAAACCTTTTTATTTATATCCCATCTCAAATTTTCTACATCACATTAAGGGAAGGAAGACTGAATGAGTGAGAGGAATTAAAGAGTATTGGCCTGCCTGGACAGAAGGGTCTTATCAGAACTGATTTCTTAAATTGGTGATGACGCAGAAAGGTGTCTTTGTTCTGACTTACTCAGGAATAATGAGCATCTTATCTACAGCTTACTCTCAGATGGTTCAGAAAATTACTAATGACAATAAGAATAAACAGAGATGGAGACAGGGTGATGGAGCAAATGCAGTGAGTTGCTAATTAAGGGGATCTGCTTTAGGGGGATATGATAGTTCTTTTTCTGTGAGTTTAAAAATATTTCACAATAACTTACTTAAGGAAAAGAAAAGAGTATGTCCCTGTGGAAGACTCGTAGTTTTATTATAGGAGGACATTTAACTTACTGGAGAATTGAACAGAAAGGTCATGTAACTTATTGACAAGTTGCTAGTGGGAAATATTTATTAAACAGTTTAGGTGTCCTCGAAATTATTCTCTTGTGTTTTTCTTTGCCCGGATGTTATAATTTAACTTTGACACTGAAATACAGTTAAACATTATTAGACCTTAAAAATGAGAATGTAAACGATGAAGACACAGTCTTACTAATGACACTTTAAAACAATATTTACAGTGACTCTTCGACATCTGAATCAGAAGGTTCCTCAGTGAGCCCTATAAAAAATAAACATCCAGATGAAGATGCTGTGGAAGCTGAGGGGCGTGAGGTAAAAAGACTCAGGTTTGACAAAGAAAGCGACGTCAGAGAGATGGCCAGTCAGACATCTTCCAGTGAAATTTCTTCAGTTATGGTAGAAGAAACAGAAGCTCCATCTTCATCTCAGAATAACGACAAAGAAATTAGTTGTACCAGGCAGCACTGTACAGAAGAGGATGAAGAAGAGGATGAAGAGGAAGAAGGTATTTAGAGACCATCTGTAAAAGGGTGGAGTAAGGAGATCCTCAAATTCTTGTACTTCATTTTTGCGTGAAAGAATGTCACATAATGGAACTCCTTATAATGCTGATGTTGGGCTTTTCTCCCACCTTTATGTGTTCTGTAGTTGCTGCTGAGTTTCAGGGATATGATTTGAACTGTAGAGTATCAGAATTCATGAAACTTAACTGTGGAGGTATTTTGAAAATGAAATTTAACTACAACAACATTTGCTTATTTTTAGAGTCTTTTATGACATCAAGAGAAATGATCCCAGAAAGGAAAAATCAAGAAAAAGAATCTGATGATGCCTTAACTGTGAATGAAGAGACTTCTGAGGAAAATAATCAAATGGAGGAATCTGATCTGACTCAAGTTGAGAGAGGTTTACATTCTGAAGGTAGTGAAAATACCGGCCCTGTAAGTAGTTCCAGTTGCCATGAAACGGAAGAATTAATAGGATCCAATTCCAGTAAAACTGGAGAGATTCTCTCAGAATCTTCCATGGAAGCCACAGAAGTCACAGATGAACCAATGGAACAAGACTAACTATTTAGAAATATTTAGATGCAGTATTTTCCATACAGTTCTGGTTTCACACTGTATAAAACTTTTATGTAATAAAGTGGACCTTTAGTTTTACAAGAGAAGCAGGTTGTAAAATAAAGTACTGTATGGGATCAATCCTGAAAGAGTCGCACATGTAAGAACTGTGAGTACCAGCTCCTCGGGGTCCTGCTTACCGCTGACTTCTTTTGCTCTGGTCAGATCAGTGGTTTGTGTATAGATTGTTTTTTTTTTTTTAATTTAGAGTTAAAAATTTTAAACTGGAAGATAATAATTATAATTTTGAAAACTTTTGGAGATTATCACATTTAGTTTATACATATGCAAGAAAGCTTTTTGTCTTGTCTCTTTCTGACAGCTCTAGCAGTTTTCATATTTTGGTCATAGTTTCAACATTTTAACATGAATTATAGGGTTTCATGTTGGTTTCCAGATTTTATTGTTTGACTATGTACTATGGAACTTTAAGTCATATATACATATATATATATATATTATTCTAAGGGGGGAAATGTTATATTTTTCTTTTTCTATAAGAGATGAATACAGTGGATACTTTTTCTATTGGTAATGATTGAGTTCACCTCTTTCAGAAGACAGTTTCTTTCTCTTCTGAGCAATTCAAATAAAATCTGGCCCTTGTGGAACCCTGGAAATCTTAAGTCTGTTGAAATGCCAGGTTAAACACATTCCAAGAGATCTGTTCAAACTAAAATTCTTTTGTATACTTCTGAGGTGCCTGAGAAAAAGACTTCATTATTTATGAGAAAATGTGCTTTATCTTGGAAATTGTGTTCAAACATTAGCTTACTGTTTTGTAGAATGAGTGCTTACAAAGCTGACATGAAACCATCTCAGAAGAACCAGGCAGGTCTCTTCACCTTTTGCTTGCTTTGCTGGACAGCGGGGACACTACACATTTCTTTCTAAATTGTTCTAGCGTATACAGATGCCAATGGTACGAAACACCACTGTACTGGAAGAATTGATACATTACTTTAGTAATGTACCAGAGCTAAATGACTGAAGCTTTAGGGGTACACAAAAACCACCGTAATTTGTATGACATTTTGAAGTGAATTAAATATTTTTGAACATGCTTCTTCGACAGCCAGTGTTATATTTTTCAGATCAACACAAAGCACAATGGTTACTCTAAACTCAATATTTTCAAATTCACATAACTTAAAGTCATGCAAGCTGCAATTTCCCTGTCTAAATTACTGGCTGCCAAATTTATACCTGTTTCTTCAGCTGTACCTTTTGATATTTAGAATTTTTAAATTTCTGTAAAGTAGATTTTGTAGAATGTAATGTGTTCACTGCCTTTGTGAAGCGGTATATAATTGTATAATTTCTGTGTGTAAACTGAATGCTTGGGCTTTCAATACAGTATTCATATAAAGCAATAAATATTAATGTTATGAAATATTTGAGTACATTTTTATCAAAATATATAAGAATCCCTTTTTTTAATTTCAGATACCTGAAGTACACAGATGAACTTATAAAACTGATGCAAACATTTTCTGACACTGTATCATATGCTCTGGGGTGATTTGGGCGGCAACCACAAGTTTTGCATTTTGCCTACTTCAGTTGCTATGACTAAAAATACCAAAATGAGTTGGCTCCGTTTATGTCTGTAGGATATTATACTACTGACTGACTTGACTGTCAGGTTTACAGCAGCTAGATGATATATTTGTGAATATGTCTCATAGTTGAAATAAAAACTGAGTATTGATTTATTTACTGTTATTCAAGAGGGGAGGAAAAAAATCACACGTTGTAAATTTTTAAAAAAATTTTGCAAAAATGTTAATGAAGCAGATTTTAAATGTGACATTCATTTGTAGTGACCTAGTCTTTATTTTCTTGAGGGATATTTTGCCAATGAGAGCAGATTTTAAACATTTTAAGTTTAGAAATTCTGAAATTTTCTTTAGAATATTTATGAAATTATTGTCAATAAACCTATTCTTTAAGATTCTGTGACCTTTTGATATTTTTTATTTTAATTGTGCCATGGACCACTTGTAAACTGATTTACTTTTGTTAAATATAAGTTGAAGATTTAGCGTCATGACTTTGAGGTCTGTGGTTTTATTTGTAAACTTGCAGTTGCTGTTTTGGCAAGGGCAAATGTATTTCTTTATTAAATAAAGTACAATAATGGTGAATGTACCAAAATGCCATCACTCAACTCTATGAGAGATCTGCATTTTAATCTATAGTTTAATAGTTTTAATATTTATTAGATATTCTTATGTTGATCATAGATCAAACTTGTTGCTGTTTATACAGATAGTTGTAGAATGCTCATGGAATATTTTCTTTAGGATAGATGGAATACTTAGGTAGTTAAACTGGGAAACCTTGTTCAGCTGGTTGGAGATACGATGTCCATTGGGAAGTAAATTTCCTCGAGTATATGCATAGGTGCACTTACACAGACTTTGCTTCATGGAAATGTCAGTTCTAATAGTAACTGATTCAGATGTGTATTTTTAGAAGGCTAATTTTAGGCACATTTTCTTAACACACATCAGCAAAGTCATATTAAAAGATCTAAATGAAGAATTAGGACTTTGGTGATTAAAATATTATTTTCTGTTTTGGCCTTGAGCAGATCGTTTACCTTTTAGACTCTAGACTCTGAACCCAACATGTAAAAAGAATTTAAAATGTTGATGAGGAGAGCGAGAATGTACATGGAATACACTTTCAGCACTTTTCCCTTTTAAGAAAGTGAAAACATTATCCCAGTACATTTTTTAAAATATATCTTCAGTTCTGAAAATGTTGGCAGACAGAAGTGAGTAGTGGAAAATGTCATATTTTATATGTTTGATTATCAGATACATTTAATCCACTTAGGGTTTATTGTAACTACACCTTTCAGAAGTGTGGATGGAGCAATGAAATTGCCTGTCAGAGCTATAAAACCCTCTGGCTTGGAAAGGCATCCCCAGAAACCCTGGGTAAGAAGGCGTGGCCTGTTAAAGCATGGAGGTTCAGAGTGTTTTATTTTGCTGGTGTAGATAGGCATGTACTTATGCATTTTTGCATTTGTAAAGTCAGCAATTTTTCAAATAATGTAATTGTAATATACTAGTTTACTTATAAAGATACTTGGGGCAGAATCTAAAGCTACGATGTTTGAGTATGAGAAATGTAACGTGTGGTAAGGACAAAAATGCAATTTGTAGAACCAAAGGAAATAAAAATTTTGGATAGTGTTTCACAATGTCTTCTGAACAGGAGTTTCTTAAATACATTGGTTTTGATCAGATGAAGCTTAGTTCTCTCGAGATTTGTGCTAATCATAAAATGGATGAATGCAAAAACACCTTGTAATTTCATATGGAATTATTATAATTAGGTTTATTGGACTATTGGCCTAGCAAGAATGCTAGTATGTATTGGTTAGAATACATCTAATATTTCACATTTTAAAAATAACTAGTACACTTTCTTCAGAATTTTATTTCATCAACTTGGAGCCTAGATTACTTTGCCAAATAAATGTATTATTTTCATAATGCAATAAAATATAAACTAGAAGAATATCTTTATGTGTGGAATTACTTTATTTGCCATTAATAGTTTACACTCCCTCCCTCCAGTGCCCCCTTTTCTCTCACCTTAGGCACGTTAAGATCCACAAGCATTTCCTGATCCATAGGGAGAGGAGCTGCATGACTTCATTACAGCTCTGTTGCTTAAGTGATAACAGGGTGTTTCCACAGAGATGGTGCATCTGAGTTGAATGGACGATTGTTCTCTGCTAGGCAACTCATACCTGGCATCAGTAAAATCAAGATTTACCATGTAAAAATTTCTCTTGGCATAATTTGGCACTAGTTGTCATGCACAGATCTACACTATTTGTATTAGAATCATTTTAGAAATGGCAGTTTCAGACAACTACATGGTTAAAAGTGTAGAGTTGCCCTCAATGGAGAGGGTGGATTCCATTTTCAGTTCTGGGTTCTCATTTCTTCATATGTATTACTGCACAGTAGGTGATAGTAAGTGGTGACATCTGTGGCTCTCAACTCAGAAGATAGGAGTATTAATCAGCATGTTTCTGAATTTAAATATTGAGTTTCAGCTTCTCATATTTGATTTCTAACTTCTCCCCACTTTATTATTTACTAAATGCTATAGCTAGTATAGAGTTTTGGGTTAACTGATGCGAAGACTGATTCTTCTATTGATTAGGAATAAGAAGCATGATCTCTGACCACTTGCCCATCTAGAATGAAGAGTACACTACTGTTGTATTTTAACAGATTTTTTTTTTTCCAGTGTAAAATTCAGTTGAATCTGGGGTCTTTGGATTTATTTGTACGCTTTCAGAGTTTTTCTTCCCAAAGGCAATGCATTTTTTTTAACTAAAAATAATGACAAATACACAAAAATGCCAGTAATTCCCAGTGTCCTAGTCAGAAGACTCCACTGGTTTACTGATTTTTATAATCTTGCGAGCTAGTCCTATGCTTGGCAAGTGGTAACAGTTGAAATTAAGTGGGCTTTGTGGATACTGGCTACACAAACACTTGATTCCTGGGACTACTTTCTCCCTGCTTTAAAAGGGTTCCAAGTTCCTCCCTGAAGCCTTTCATTGTTGCAAAGTTTGTGGATTTGGGAGCAGTATATGCCATTGGATGTTCCTAAATCCAGGGGCAGAAATGTGCATCCAAATAACAAACTTCTGTGACTGTGTGACCAGCCCCCCTGACCTATAGAAAGTCACCACACCACACCCTTGCCTGATTGGGGACAGGTGTTTCTGGAAGTGGTAAGTTGTGTCATTAAACTCGCAAAGTCCTGCTTTAATGTGCTATTAACGGGGCTTGCTATTTGGCCGATAATGCTTTGCTTCAAGAAATCTTGGCGGTTGAATACGTTTGCAAGGCCTTTAATGGTGCCTGTGTTTGCTGAGACTTTGAGGGGTAAATACATGGTTAGTGTTTGGCCGTCTTCATTTTGGATCATTGTTTTTCTTTCCATTGCTTGCAGTGCTGCAGAATGGGAGGTTAAGCTTAATTGTCACCACCAGAATTCACATGCATTTAGGAATGCACATAATCTCCCACTTTCAATCTGGGAACCTGAAATTTTTAGGTGGCAACTTGTATGAATTGTGTATTTGGGGGGCTAGAGGAGTAAACTGAGTCCATTCAGTCATGCTTGGAGAACAATAGGCAAGTTTTTAGCAAAAGGCAGCTTGCGACTTGCACAGGACAGACATTAGTGCTGTTGTGGCAGTCTGGGAAGGTGTCTCAGATGAGGTGGGGTGCAGTTTGGCCTTGAGAGGTGAGCAGGACAGCCAAGGAGGTAGCACGGTATCAAGGGGCAGAGTACAGAGACGTGGGTTAAGTCACAGCTTCAGAGTCCCCACCTGAGGTTCCTTGGGAAAGTTACAGTTTCATCATTTGTAAAGTGGGGGAAATAACTTTTCCTGGTAGGATTGTTGGGAGCGTTCAAGGTAATTATGGGCATAAAGCTAGATCTAGTCCAGGACCTGGTATTTCTTTTAAGGAGGAGAGTCATGGAGGGGGGAGATAGGGTTTGTCCCTGGGGAATGCAACAATTTTGCTGGACTCAAAAGTCGAGGTTTCAATCCTGTTCAGTACCTGGTAATAATGGCAAGCACCAGCTGAGCGCTGACGTTATGCTCTATGTATCCTTAGCAAGTGTAATGCATTATCTCGTTTAACCTTCCCATCAACCCTATGAGATGCTTAATATTATCTCATTTTACAGACGGGGTTCTTGACGTAAAGAAAGGCAACTTGCCCTGGGACCCTTCGAAAGTGGAAGGTGAGAACTCCAAAGCCCAATGATTTTTACCTATTGTGCTTAGGTGCTGTCTAGTCGTAGGAGACCTGTAGACATAGTAGGGCAGCAGAGAGGAAGCCATTCCGGTATCTGAAGGTTCTCAGAGACACTCAGACCTGCCCAAGTTCAGGTACATCAAAAGGCTTTGTCAGTCAGAAACCCAAGCACTTGGTTTCACACTCCATGAACTTCACAATCTAGCTTCACATCTTTTTTTTATCACCCGTGTTTTTCCAGCTAGACATTTTGAGTATATCTATTTTTTAAAATTTATTTAAAAAATTAGATAATGCATACCTGGCAAAAATTCAAATAGAGCAGAGCAAAATATACCAGACTGTTGTTGTCTTACTAGTGTTCCTTCAAATCCCTCAGTTTCACCCTCCTCCTGAACCCCAAGGGAGGTGCCCTTTCCAGCCGGGCTTAGTGCCTGACAGTCAAGATCCTGGGGCAGGTTCCCTGGGTTTCAGTCCCAACTCTGCCACTTGCTGGCTGTGTGACCTGTGACTGTAAGATGTGGAGGAGGTCCCAACCTCACGGGGCTGTTATGAGGATTAACCATTAGAAAAGAGTCGGGCATGTAGTAAGCGCTGCTTGCATATGAGTTCAAAAAAACAGCATTTTGAAGAAATTGTATCTTTCCAAATATAACCTAATTCCATTGCAAACCACCGTGGTGGTCCCTACCTCTCCCCTGGCTTTCCTTTCCGTAGTGAATGTACATTACACACATTGAGATACCCTTGGCCTTTTTTCTTCCCTATATATTTTTGTGATACTTCTTTGACATCAGTACCTGGAAAGCTACCCCAGTCATTTTAACGGCTGCATAGTATTTCAGTGGTAGATGAACCATAGTTTATTTAACAACAGGCCTCCTTTAAGGGACCTCATGATATTTTGACTTGTGGCCATTGTTTGCACGGTGTGAGCAGTTTGACACTGAGACATGTAAAACCAGCCCCTCCAACCCCCCTCTACGGAAAACAACAACTAAACAAGCCTTTGGATTTTAAGGAATCCTTAAAGAATTATTGTGTGTGAAATAGATGTCCTTGCCCCTGGGGAAGTGGTGGAGGGAAGGATGAATTATCTGTCAGGCAAACCACATACTATATTTCAAGCCATCTCAATTGTAAGATACAGCGCTACTTTATGTAAAGTAAGAAAACAAGCCGCCCATGGAAGCATGAGACAGGCTGGGTGCTCTTCCTGCACAGACCTTTCGCGGGTCACAGCAGCCTCACTGTCTCCGGGCAAATTTTGCAGTTTGTCTGCCCTGCTGTGGCCTGTGATGGTGCTGCAATGAAACAAAACACAGCTTCACTTCTTTGTGGGTATTTTTTTCTTTCTTAGACTCTGCAAAACTCTTGGTTGTTGCTTGGCAAGAAAATATGTGATTTCAGTCGTTTTCCCAGTAACGAATACTTGCTTTTCTAATGTCAAAGATTTACTCCTTGCTGTCCTGTTTCTGTGACTTTCAGGACATGGTCACACACACACACACACACACACACACACACACACACACACACACACACACACACTTTGGTTGGGGGACATGCTAACTTGTGGTCTCAATGCAGGATCACAGCATAAGCCTTTTAAAGACGTTTCCAGGGCTTCCCTGGTGGCGCAGTGGTTGAGAGTCCGCCTGCTGATGCAGGGGACACGGGTTCGTGCCCCGGTCCGGGAGGATCCCACATGCCGCGGAGCGGCTGTGCCCGTGAGCCATGGCCACTGAGCCTGAGCGTCCGGAGCCTGTGCTCCGCAACGGGAGAGGCCACAACAGTGAGAGGCCCGCGTACAGCAAAAAATAAAAATAAAAAATAAAGACGGTTTCCAGTGGCGATTAATTTCGACACACATGGTGCGCATCACTAGATTGGAGGGACGAGAGTATGAAAAGGGACGGCCACTTTGCACATGCCCTCACTGTGGCCACTGCCACGACTCCCGCTGGCCCTCCGTGATTGAGATGCATCCAGATTTCTGAGAAGATACAACCAGGATGCTAGAATCCAGCGTCTCAGAAAGAGGCATCAGTCAATCCAGGCAGTGATTTGCTACTTTGTTCATCCAGACGTATTTATTAAGGGGTTACTTGTGAACCTGGGCCTGGAGACACAGCAATTAATGAAGACAGACAAGGTAAGTAGAAATGTATGTAAGACAGTTATTACCTCTAAGGACCCAGGTGAAACAAGGGAGGAAGATGGGCAGTGGGGGGATGGGAGGAGCAGTAGCTCTATCTTAAATCGGGTGTCAAAAACTGACATTTTGGGCTCCCCTGGCGGCGCAGTGGTTGAGAGCCCACCTGCTGATGCCGGGGACACGGGTTCGTGCCCCGGTCCGGGAAGATCCCACATGCCGTGGAGCGGCTGGGCCCGTGAGCCATGGCCGCTGAGCCTGCGCGTCCGGAGCCTGTGCTCCGCAACGGGAGAGGCCACAACAGTGAGAGGCCCGTGTAACGGAAAAAAAAAAAAAAAAAAAAGACATTTTGTGTTGAGTGTGTTGGTTGTGCCCCACAGAGGGGCTCAGCTCCCTGGAGGGCAGCCACTGTCTGTCTCTGAGAATTCAGGGGGGTCTCTCTGATTCTTTGTTCTTTCTTATACTCATGCCCTTCCAATTAATAACCAGATTTGGCTTCTTAATAATGGGACTTAATTGTTTTCCATGTGCACCAAAGAAGATATTCAGATTACTTTTTGAATATGTGAAAATAGACGTATTTATGACCATGCATCACATACTCCACCTACCCCCGCACTCTTCACCCCCACCCACATACTCATAGGAGCCTGAGACATTGTTCAAAGTTTTAAAAAATGAACAAGTGAAGTCCTTATTTATTTATTTAATTTATTTTTGGCTGTGTTGGGTCTTCGTTGCTGCGTGCAGGCTTTTTCTCTAGTTGCGGCGAGCGGGGGCCACTCTTCCTTGCGGTGCACAGGCTTCTCATTGCGGTGGCTTCTCTTGTTGCGGAGCACGGGCTCTAGGCGTGCGGGCTTCAGTAGCTGTGGCACACGGGCTCAGTAGTTGTGGCGCACAGGCTTAGTTGCTCTGCAGCATGTGGGATCTTCCCAAACCGGGGCTCGAACCCGTGTCCCCTGCATTGGCAGGCAGATTCTCAACCGCTGTGCCACCAGGGAAGGAAGTCGTTTTTTAAATTAGATTTTTCGAATACCTAAAATGTCAAGATGACATAAAGCTCTCTCCCACCCTTGTCTCCATCTACCTTTCCCCAATTCTCTATAGGTAACCATTTTTTATTAATATCTTGCTTTTTCTTTCAGTGTTTCCTGACGTAAATACAAGCGAATTAAATATATATAGTCTTATGTCTCTGTCCTTCCCAAAGGTATCTTGCTGAGTACAGTTGTGCTCCTTGCTTTTTTCAGTTAATAGGTCCTGGTGCTCACCCCACACCCAACCTAGAGACCGTCCTCATTCTCTCTACTGTATCCCATAGGGCGATAGACACTTGTTTCCAATCTTCGCTGCTACGATAGTGCCTCCATGAATAACCTTGCCAATATATCATCTGATTCATGCACAGCACTGTCTGTTGGGTGGATTCCCAGAAGTGGGATCTTGAGTCGAAAGGTAACTTTGCAATCATTTGGGTGGTTCCCAGAAATTGCCCTCCACAGGGTGATGCCATTCCGTCCTCTTACCAGCTGTGAGGGTGGATGCCTGCTTCCATGGTCTCATCACCAACCCTGTGGGGCTCTCATGTGTTTAAGGGCTGTTGCTATTTCCCTCCCACACCCACTTGCCCATTTTCCTACTGGGTTGTTGGTTTTTCTCTTTAGAATTTCCAGGAGCTCTTTATATATTATGGGAATTAACCCTTACTCTATGACATGGGTTACAATCATCTTTTTTCCCCAAGTTGGTCTTTTTCCTATGGTTTTTGCTTAGAAAAAAAAAATCATAAGCCAAACATTACTTTTATGTAGCTGAATTTGAATTTTTTCTTTTAATCTTTTCTGGATTTAATTTTTTTTAGAATTTATTTTTATTTATTTATTTTTTTGTGGTACGCGGGCCTCTCACTGCCGTGGCCTCTCCCATTGCGGAGCACAGGCCCCGGACGCGCAGGCTCAGTGGCCATGGCTCATGCGCCCAGCTGCTCCGTGACATGTGGGATCCTCCCGGACCGGGGCACGAACCCGTGTTCCCTGCATCAGCAGGTGGACTCTCAACCACTGCACCACCAGGGAAGCCCTTCAGAATTTATTTTTAGAAAGGCTTCCTCTGTTTAAAGTTCCATAGTTTCATTTCTCACATGGAATATTTGGTCCATCAGGAGTTTATCCTGATGTGTAGTGTGTCTTTATGGCCCAACATCATTTATTTAAAAGCTCATCTTTATCACAATGATTTGATATCACAATGATACAATGATTTAACACATCGTAAATTCCTGGGTGCATTTGGGTATACTTCTGTATTTTTTAATATATATATATATATATAATTTTAATTATTTTAATTTTTTTGGATCTTTATTGGAGCATAATTACTTCACAATGCTGTGTTAGTTTCTGTTGCACAAGAAAGCGAATCAGCCCTATGCATATACATGTCCCCATATCCCCTCCCTCTTCAGCCTCCCTCCCACCCTCCCTATCCCACCCCTCTAGGTCATCGCAAAGCACCAAGACGATCTCCCTGTGCTACGCTGCTGCTTGTGGGTGTATTTCTGGACTTTCACTTTGTTCTGTTGCTCTGTCCATATGCGGGCTGATTCCACATTGGTTTCAATGCTGATGTTCGTAGTGTATTTTACTTTCTAGTACAGCTGGTTCCTCCTCACTGCTCTTTTTTTTCTGGGTTTTCCAGACCTAATCTTGCTTGTTTGTTTTTTCATGTGAACTTAATTTTTTTCCACTTTTATTGAGATATCATTAACTTATAACCTTGTGTACGTTTAAGGGGTACAGCATGTTGATTTGATACATTTACGTATTGCAAAATGATTATAACCAATAGTGTTAGCCAAGACCTCATTACCATGTGTTTTTTTGTGGTAAGAACATTCAATATCTACTCTCTTACCAACTTTACAATATATAACACAGTATTTTTAGCTATATCATATGAACTTTAGAATCAGCTTGTATGATTCCAGAAAAATCATCTGTTGGTACTTTAATTTGATCATAATACATCTTTTAAAAAATTTATTCAAGTATAGCTAATTTACAATGTTGTGTTAATTTCTGCTATACAGCAAAGTGATTTGGGTATACATATATATACATTCTTTTTCATATTCTTTTCTATTTTGGTTTATCACAGGATATTAAATATAGTTCCCTGTGCTATCAGATACCTTGTTGTTTATCAATCATAAACATTTTAAAGGTCCACAATTTAAAATTAACTGGAAAAATGGGCATCTTTATGATGTTGAGTCTTTCTAACCAAGTATGTGATATCTTTCTGTTTAAGTTTACTTTTAAAAAGTTTCATTAATTAATTTTAGTTTTGGCTGCATTGGGTCTTTGTTGCCGCACGTGGGCTTTCTCTAGTTGCAGCGAGTGAGGGCTGCTCTTCATTGCGGTGCACGGGCTTCTCATCGCGGTGGCTTCTCGAGTTGCGGAGCACAGGCTCTAGGCATGCGGGCTTCAGTAGTTGTGGCGCACGGGCTCTAGAGCGCAGGCTCAGTAGTTGTGGCGCACAGGCTTAGTTGCTCCGCTACACGTGGGGTCTTCCCAGACCAGGGCTCAAACCCGTGTCCCCTGCATTGGCAGGTGGATTCTTGACCACTGTGCCACCAGGGAAGTCCCAAGTTTACTTTTTTTGACTTCAAAAATTTTTTAAATTTCCTCATGTAAGTTTTGCATGTTTTTCTTGTTAAGTTTGCTCCTGAATGCATTATCTGTTTTATTTCTCTAACTCAGGGGTGGGCAAACAGCAGGACCACTGCCTGTTTTTGTATGGCCCTTGAGGTAAAAAATAGTTTTTTACTTTTAAATGGTTGGGGAAAAAATGGGAAGAAAAGAAAAATTTGTGATTCATGAAAATTATTTGAAATACAATAAAGGGCCATAAAGACACACTTAGTGTTTTTATTCGGTGTCTGTAATAAAGTTTTATTGGCATGCACCACACCTGTTCTCTGATGTACTGGCTACAGATCTTTTCTTGCTATGAGGGCGGAGTTGAGTAGTTGCTACTAAGGCCATAGGGTGCACTGAGCCTAAAATATTTACTCTTTGACCCTTTACAGAAAAAGTCTGCTAACCTCTGTTCTAAGGGGTTGTTGTTCTAATGTGTACTGCTGTCCTCCTGGTGTGTAATCACTCATGGCTAGCTATGTCCTACATTTAAGACAATTTAGAACCTAACCAAGGTTGAGGAAAAATTAGCAGAAAAACAGGCTTGAAGGGTTACTACCAATAATGGAAACACCTGTAAGTTATCCAGTGGAGAAATAATTTATAAAACCATTGACAAAAGGTTGAAAGTTTTTTTTTTTCTCTTCCAGGTGAAATTTGCTTTCATCCTTTACATGGGATGGTTTCTTGTAAGAGGTGCAGTCTTCTTTGGGGAAAGGAGGGAAAGTGTCAAACTATGTCTTCACAGAAGAGAAATGACAACTCACCCCCCTGGAGCTACTGTCCCACCGTGGTTGTCATTGCCAGTTGTGGTCCCAGCGGTGGTGGAGCCATTGAGTTGGCATCAGATGCCTCGAGTCAGGGGTCCCCAGCCTGGGAGGACTGGCTCCCTAGGTCCACTTGGTCAAGACTTGGCCCAGACTGCTCTCCCTTTCATGAAGTTCTTTGCATTTGACTGACGGACGCCTGGCTGCTCCCTTGTCATTCTTCTCATTCAGAAGCTGGAACCACAGGTCCCAGCCTGGTTTCTAATAATAGAATATTAGTCATGCTCTGGAACAGAAACAGACAGATGTGTGAGTTTGGCCCAGTATGGTACATCTTCATTTATGACAGCTCATAGAAGTTTGTGCCCAGACTTACTTCCACTAGGATTTGTTCCATGGTCATGAGGATGAACACATCCGGAAAAAAAAAAAAAAGGGATTTTTCTGTGTTGTGTCTCCAAAAACCATAGGCTCCTTGGTGTCGTGTCTTACAGGGTCTCCCTGCCGATGAGAAGGGCAGCCCGTCCTCACACCGTTTCCAGAGTGGGTTTTGAAGAAATGCAGAAACCAAGGACGATGTGGAGAATTTCTCACTTAACTAAATGGATGTGAGGTATAGAACACATCATTATTCTGAGATTGTCTTTGCTCTTTGAAGCGTTAAAATCTCTTTTTTATGAAATGATGGAGGTAGCAGGGGAGATGGTGCTGTGTTAGTGTCTTTAGTTGGTAAAATAAAACAGTGAGAACCCTCGGCCCCGCGGCAGACTATTGACAGAGACACTCAAAGCCATGATCGTCCCCTTTCCCTTTGCCTGCCTTTACTGTAGAGGCTGCAGAGGTGACTAGTGGCCCTTAGGTCCCAGGAGCAGCCATGTCATACAGCTCTGGCCAGTGATGTGAAGGCAGAGTTCCACAGGGAGTGCTTCTTCACTGGGAGAAAGGGCTTTGTTCTTTGCCTCTGTATCCTTTGCCCTTTGCCTTTTGCCCTTTCTCTTCCCTCCCCTGAGCTCCTCTTCTTACATGTAACTCAGACCCAAGTCTTGAAGGGAACAGCCGTCTTCTCCTTTGAGGAGACCCAGATGAGGGTAAAAACCAATATGTGATGCTTTGCTGAGCAGAAATCAGAAGTGTCCTAGTTAATAAAACCCCAAAGTTTGGGAACCACATCTTGGTGTATCAAGAGATGAATTTGCCAAGTAGCATCTCACCAGCCTTGGTTACAAACTCTTGTGATCGCTAGACACCTGAAATTACCTTTTGCTGATGTGATCTTCCAGTGAATGCTTGAGGTAACTCTTGTTGTTGAAACTCCTGTCATTTTTATGGAGAGAGACTCCTTCATAGCAGAGTGTGGGCTTTCTGAGTCCCCCTCTTCCCAGCTCCTCTCCTCTCCTCCCTGAAATTTGAGCTAAGCAGGCTTTGGATGCTCTGTGAAACCTGTGTCATTCAAATGCTTCCTAAAGTATTTTGAAGATGTTCTTATTTCAGCCATTGACCGGATGTTGATGTCAACATCTAAAAGCAGGTCCTTAAATATCTCTCTGCTGTGGTAGGAAGGTCTGAAGCAAATGGCATTTATCAAGCAGTGATAATTTTCATGAATTTATTTGAATTTAAAACTCCTGAAATCTTTCCTGGCATCTCTTGCGGAATTTCAAAAGGGGACCTAAGTCATACTCCACAGCAACACAGAGACATTTCTTTTATGGACACCCAGAGGTGTCATTTTTCCAGCCATGTGACCTGTCGAGCCTGAGCATGTGAGATAAATGATAATTTAGCTTAGCCCTTTCAAAGCATCCGTCATGCATCAGATGATTTAGATTTGCTTTTCCTGACCCTCCCAACCTGGAAATAGGTACTCTTATTATCCTAGTGTAGAAAATTTTTAAAAAGTTGACTCAGAGAGGCTAACTAATCTCTCTAATGACACACAGCTAGTTAAACATCAAAAGGGGTTCTCTGATGTCAGTTTTCCCTTTGGCCTCAACCTTATGTCAGGGCAACTGATAACATGTACTTGCATGTTTAAAACCTTTTCCTATCCCACCCACCCCAATTCTTTCAAATGCATCCATCAAACCATCCTGCTTACAGTATTACTGAAGGTCAAAAGTTCCCTCTGAGGGTGTTACTATCTAAGAATTTGATGGAGTAGCAATGGCCCTTTTTGTGACAAGAGTGCCTAAGTCCGCTTTATCCCTTTCAACTTCTCCATCAGTCATCTTGTCTGGAGATTCTATCATGGAGGAAGTTTTCCCAGAGGCTGTAATTTACAGGACCTTCAGATTTATTTGGTTTATGCTTATAGCTGTTGATCTATACACCGTCACTCAACTCTGATAAAAGAACGTAGAAAGAAGCATATTTGAATAAATACGGTACTTTTGTTAAATTCCCACTAACCGGACAAAGTTCTGCAGCTTGTTATTTAGTGCTGTTGTTGTTATTATTATTAATGTTCTGTTCCAAGCCTGCTCCCCGAAGGGTGTACTAACCCCTGAGAGATGCAGATCTTGGAACGAAGAAGGATTAAGGGTCCCAGGGCTTTGCACCATCCCCAGCATCTCTAAATTTTCCATCCATTTTACACGGAGGAAAGCACGGCCTCAGGGTGCCCTCTTGTGGTCCTGTTTTTAGTTGCAAGACGGTGATGGAGTTCTTAAAAATTAAAATAAAGAAAAAAGAGAAGGAAAAAAAGTCGTGCATATGTTTTTAGTCAGCAATAAGTTTCGAGATGTGACAGTCCTGTCAAAACAAAACAATTCAACAAACTTCAAAGTAACCACAACAGAAGATATGCAGACACATATGGAGGCTTGGCGACAGAGCCTTGCCGTTAAATGTGCCAAAAGCATTTTGAAGGACAAACCATAGGATCTGAAAGGGGATCGGGGTGAAACACACTCAGGTGTGTGCGAATTAGGACAGGGACCCAAAAGAACACTCACTGAGAAACAGAGGCAGAGCGTTAGTGTAAAAGCAGAACAGACCTCCCATTGCCAATTTTCTGGTGCTAGAAGCCAAGCTTTCTGCCCATTTCTTAAGAACACAGGTTCTCTGGTTCCTTTATTTCTTCATCTGTCCATGTGAGAACAAGACAATGTCCTTGTGTTCTTTGAGCTTACATTCATGGGAGGGGGGGAGACAAAATAAACACACAAGGCAACAAATAAACAAGATAATTTCAGAAAGTGCGAAGTCCTTTGGAGGAAATAAAACCGCATGATGAGATGGAGATAGAAATTGACAGCGATGAAAAGAAATGGGAGAGAGAGAGGGAGAGAAAAGGTCTCAGTGAAAGAAGGGGTGCATTTCTGGGTACGTTCTGAAGGTGGACCTGACAAGGTTTGTTGATAGATGGGCTATGGACGGTGAGAAAAAGTGAGCCAGCGTGATGTCGAGATTTTTGACTCGGGCAACTTCCATCCACTGAGATGGGGAGAGTCCAGACAGGGCCACCTGGGGAGTCAGGTCCTGAAGACGCCGAGTTTGCCTGGAGCTGTTGAGCAGAGCACGGGATACAGTGATGACCTGGGCCGCTCCCCGCCCTCTGGCTCACCTGTGCACACTGAGTGGCAAAATCAAAACTTCATGGAGCTAAATCCTTCCTGTCCAAGGAGAGACTTGAGAAGGCCCGGTCTCCGGGGCAGGCGGAGGTGACAGACAATAGCCCATTAAAGAGCTTCATGGAAAACATCACATGGGTTTAGACCGAGTCCCTTCAGGGGACTGAGCTTAGAGCCCGAAGACCTTGGAGCCAGAGGCCAATTGGCAGGAGGGGCTGAGGGAGGTCCCCAGGGTCAGTGGGCAGCGCGGGAGTAGCGGGAGGTGATGGGGCAGCGGGGGAGGGACACGGGGGGGTTCTGCATGGCCACCTCGGCCTTTTCAGAGCAAGGCTCCTGCTCTCTGCTCTGCCTTCTCCAAAGGGCCACACACCTGCTGGGGGGATTGCTGTGTAGCTGACACAGAGTCCGCTCTGCAGACCCTCTCCAAGGACACACAGGGGGAAAGAGCACCTCCTTCTGGAAGCCATGTTCACTGGCACCTACTGGGTGCCAGGCCCTGTGCTTGGCCCTGGGAGGCGAGGTGTGCATGGCAGTTTCTACTGGTTTCCAAGAGAGGCTTAACACTTCAGTCTGTTGTATCGAGTTGGATTTTTAATTGCACTGAATTGGATTAATTAAAGATCTACTCTGCGCCCGCCGCTGTGCGTGGTCCCGAGGGAAAATGGGGTGCAAAGCCAGAGCGCCGCCCTCAGGGCGCCCACGTTCTCACAACGAAGAGCACCCGAGCGGAGTCTGCTGTGCCGTTCAGCAGCTGTGTGCACTTGGGCAGGTCTCTCACGTCTCCAAGCCTCAGTTTCCCAGTCTCTAAGATGGGTAGAGAAACTGGACCTACTGTTGAAAGGATTAAGTGACAAGAGGCATGGACACAGCATCTGGCAAGGCACCTGCTACACCGTAAGCCTCACTACACGTTCTTGTCAGTGAGTCATCAGTTAAACGGGAATAATAATAGTTCCTACCTCCCAGGGCTGATCTGATGCCGAAGTGCTTTAGTCTCGGTAAAGGGCTAAACCCAGCATCGCACAGGCGGGCTAAGTATTAGGGACCTGGGGGCAGCGGCAACGTGCAGCCTTAGCTCTGCCCGAGCCCAGCCAAATCAGCTGTCCGCTCAGGGTCGCTGTTTCCCAGTCTGCGAAATGGGCACAGTCGTAATCTTGCCTCTTGGCCCGGTTGTGAGGATTAAAAGAGGCAACATTGGAACAGCCTGGCCTGCCCCAAGCTCTGGTGACCTTTATCATTCCAGCCTCAAGGTGTGCTGTTGCTGTTCATTTATTTGAAAGCACTCAGTCTGATAAACCGACAGCCTCAGAGAACACAATGATTACGGAGAGAAAGTTGCTTTAAGGGATTCCTGGGGAGGCTGCTGGCTTCTGCGTTGGGGTTCCCACCCTTGAGTTCCTGCCGTAACCCTGCCATTAACCTGCCGGGTGACTCCCTCCCTTGGTCTTGGGTTCCCAGTAGTAACGATACAGGGGTGGAATGAGAGCAGCGGTTTTTACCTCGGGGTGGGTTTCAGAGTCACCTGGCGAGCCCACGCCCCACCCTAGGGGTTCTGAGGCTCCAGTGGGGGTATCCTGGGGGCCTGAGGTTTAAATAAGGGTCCAGGGGATTCTGATGCCCACAACAGCCAGAGAAGCTCTGGACCAGGGCGTCTCCAGGGTCCCTTCCACCTGCTCTCTCCAGCCGCGGAGGCAACTCTTGGCAATGAGCCTCACACGGGCTCCGGGAGGGGCTGGGTCACGGGACCTCCCTGTGCTTGGCGTGTCCCTGCCACGTGGGGACGGGGAGGGTTACTGTTTGTGCTCCTCAGAGGCTGGTGAGAATGAGGGGGAAGGGAAGGAGAAAGCGGGCGCACCTGGCCTCTCTGCGATCTGAATCCATCACTTCCACCTGAAGAGCAGGAATAATAACCCCACCGCTGGGACTGGAGTGGAGGGAACGAAGCAGAGAGCAGACAGAGCAAAGCTCCCTCAGGCCCACGCAGTTGTTAGACGTTAATAAATCAAATAACAAGCAAAAATGCCCTCCCACGTTTGGAAATGTAAAACTAGTTCTAAGTAACTTAACGGTCAGTGAAGAAATAATGATGAAAATTTCAGTGCTTAGCGCGTAGCTTAAGTGCTGGGCCTGACCCAGAGCAGATCTGTTTAGAAGCCGGATGGGGGTCTGCTTTCGGAGGCTGTTAAAGGGGCCTCCAGCCAGTCCCATAACAGCAGGCTTGGGGAGGCAGGCAGACAGGGCTGCCAGGTAACACACAGGACAGCCAGTTCAAGTTGAATTTCAGAGTCACGATCAATTTTTAGTATAAGTGTGTCCCGTGCACTATTTGGGAGATACTTATGCTTAAAAGATGTCATTGTGTCTCTGAAATTCAAATTGAACTGGACATCCTGTACATGTGTGTATGCACGTGTGTGTGTATGTGCACTTTTAGCCTGGTCACCCTAGCAGGGCACTGCAAGGGTGGGAGGGAAGGGCCTGAGCCCCGTCCCCCCAGGGCAGCTCCCAGCGTCCTCGGAGCAGGGGCTGATCCTCCCAGGCCTTCCCTCCCCCTGCTTCCACTCAGCCTCGCCCTGTTTCACGGCCCTCAGGAGGTACACCTGGGCTGCAGAGGGATCTCGCCTTCCCAGAAGTCTGAGGGCCAACGTGCCCCACGTGTTCCACGCCAGGAGCTGGCGCCACCCACCCAGCTCCTGCTCGGGCCTCCGGATCTGCGTCTCCTCTTTGCGGCTCCCACCCGGTGCTGGCCCTGGAGCCCGGACTGTGGGGACAGTTCAGGACTTTGCTTCCTTGTGGTGGAGCAGGAAAGACTCTGATCTGGGACTGGATTCACTTGGCCTGAAGCCACATCTTTTATTTTGGAAAACCAGCAAAAGAAAACACAGCTGGGACTCTTCAAACAAAAACCCATCCAGTGGACCTCAGGTAAATCGCCTCACTTTTCTGATGTTGGCTTCCTTGTCTGTGAAATGGGGATAACTGCACAATCTCACGGATTTGTTATGAGGTCATGCGAGGGGCCCATGCCTAGGCCCAAGAAATGGTATCTGTTGTTGGTTTTATTTAGTGCTGACTTGGACGGTCTTAAGGGGCTCTCTGGGGGTGGGTCTTGAAGCTGCACTTACACTGGACTTCACATAAACTAGAAAATGTCATTTTTAAAGATGGGTGGTGCGCTGAGATGCTCATGAAGATTTTGAGAGCCCCAAATTTCCTTTTGTCTCTGCCACTGATAGGATTTAAACACTTCTGAGCCTGAGTTTCCTCGTGTAAAATAACCCAGGAGTTAAATGAGAACGTCCCTAAGCTTTTGGTGCTATCCTGACCCAGAGCAGGAACTTGCTGTGACTGATGCCCTCAGGACTGCTGTTGCCATGGCCACGTCTGCTGGGGTGGCCCGGGGGCCCTGCAGTGCTTCTGGAGACAGCCAGCCAGGGGGATGGGAGGAGTCTGGTGAAAGCTCCCTTTGCTCTGAAATCTTCTCTCTGGATGCATGTGGGTCCATAGGAGAGAAGCATTGGGAATTGTTTGATCAGAGAAGTCACCCGCAAGGAGTTCCAGAGAGTTCCAGAGGGGGCTGATGGCTACGAATCGGATCGTCTTGTCAGGTCTTTTTCTGTTTAACTACTGGGGCTTCGAAGTTTTCCTTAAACATTTGAACAAGCTCTCTATATAGCAGTCACTTACCTTTCTACCGTATTCCATGAAAACTCCTACCTTTCTGGTTTTTTTCTTTTCTATTCTAGTGTTATTTTTCAGCCCATGAGGTTTTACATTAGGTAAATCAGCAGTTCCCAAATCTGGCTATGCCTGGGGGAATTTGTTTCCAAAAAATGCAGACGCTTGGGCTCTGCCCTCAGCTTCAGATGGTAACAGGCCTGGGACTCTGTATTTCAAAAAGCTGAAGCCAGGGATCTAATTCTGATGGGTAACCACGCCTGGGAAGCCTGGGTCCAATCTCGCTTTTCTGTTTGTCTTTTCTTCCTTTGCTTAAAAGGGAGTAACTTACCCTGAGATCACAGAGCAGCTGTTCTCAATGTGGGGCCGTGTGGTCCCTGGGAACTTGTTAGATAGGCAGACGCGCAGGTCTCGCTGCAGCCCTGTGGAATCAGAAGCTCTGGGGTGGGGCTCAGAGCCCGTGTTGTAACAAGCCCTCCACGTGGTGCTGGCGCCCCTGAAGTTTGGGAACCATGGCAATGGACTGAATATTTGTTTCTTTAAATTGACTTGTTTAATTCTCCTGGAGTTTAATTGTTTTAAATTTATTTTAAATTTTAAAAATTATTTTTATTTTTTGGGCCATGCTGTGCAGCTTGCGGGATCTTAGTTCCCCGACCAGGGATTGAACCCGTGCCCTCGGTCGTGAAAGCACGGAGTCCTAACCACTGGACCACCAGGGAAGTCCCTGGAGTTGAATTTGTGTGCATTTCTCAACGAGTCATTTCCCCCAGTTGTTAGGAATTTATCCCCCAAATGATTGATTAAATGATTCTTCCCATTCCCGAGCTTTGGAAAGCATTTATTGAGCCCCCATTGCATGCCGGGCTGGCCTAGGTAGAGGGGTTCAAATGCTCAGAATCATATAGGGGTAAATGAGACCCCTGTATGAGTGCTAAAATAGGCCAAAGAAGACAGGCAGCAGCTCCATGGGGGAAATAAAGGCAGGAGAGAGAAGGCGCCTGATGACGGGGAGACAGGGAACGGCTTCACAGAGGGGCCTCTGGTATTCACCTGACATGGGAAAAATGTCCATGCAAGGACTGGATTATCTTCTTTTTTTTAAAAATTAATTAATTAATTTATTTATTTTGGGCTGTGTTAGGTCTTCATTTCTGTGTGAGGGCTTTCTCTAGTTGTGGCAAGTGGGGGCCACTCTTCATCGCAGTGCACGAGCCTCTCACTATCGCAGCCTCTTTTGTTGCAGAGCACAGGCTCCAGATGCACAGCCTCAGCGGCCATGGCTCACGGGCCCAGCCGCTCCGCGGCATGGGAGATCTTCCCGGACCGGTGCACGAACCCGTGTCCCCTGCATTAGCAGGCAGATTCTCAACCACTGTGCCACCAGGGAAGCCCTGGATTATCTTCTTAACTAGTGGTATCTGGAGTAGAAAGAAAATGCTTCCCGCACTCCCCCCATTCCCCACCCCCTTGAAGTCCTGGTTCAGTTATGTGCATCCTACTCTTGTTCATGCAAATACATTACAAACATAGATGCCAGTTCTGGGGTGTCCTGCCCTGGCTCCACAGCTTTCCTCCTTCAGCAATATACACGGCCACCCCTGCAGGTCAGTGGACAGAGTTTACACTCATTTCTTCTCATAGTGCAGAGTCCTCTGTAGTGTGGAATACCTGCTTGATTTAACTGTTCTCACACTGATAGCGTTTAGCCTGCTGTCTAGTTTTTCGCCACTTGAGATGAACAAGGGGGAATTTCGGTAGGTAGGGGTGATGGGTAGCTGGAAGGAGTTTGACTCTTGTTCAGAACAGGGTAAGAAAATTGGGCATGTTTCAACTTTACCAACAGAAAACACTTATCAAGAAAGAGGGGGGCTTCACTGGTGGCGCAGTGGTTAAGAATCCGCCTGCCAATGCAGGGGACATGGGTTTGAGCCCTGGTCCGGGAAGATCCCACATGCCGCGGAGTGACTAAGCCCGTGCACCACAACTAACTGAGCCTGCATGCCTAGAACCCGTGCTCCGCAATGAGAGGAGCCCGTGCAGCAATGAAGACCCAACACAGCCAAAAATAATAAATAAATAAAATAAATTTAAAAAAAAAAAGAAAGGGGATAATGCTGATTTCTGGTTGGGAAATATCTACACATTAAAAAAGTTGAGAGGAATGAACTGGGTGGGGTTTTTCCAGCAGCGCTGGCACCCCTCAGCACTGCATCCCCAGATTCAAATGATCTGGGATCTGCCTTCGAGTGGATGGTCCAGGCGACCAGCACACAGCTGCCTTCTGTCTCCGGCTTGGCAGGACCCAGCTCCAGCTTTCTGCCCCAAGCCTCGATTTCCTTTCATGCTCCGCCCGGGTGGATTTCCAGGGAAATCACCTCCACGTATTTTCAGAAATTTACACCAGTCATCAAAGGGGATTGCGTAAGAAACGTTGGCGGCCCCGAGGAGGCTCTGAGCGCTTCAGATCCGGTCTTTTTAGCAACAGGAAGCCCTTTCTTGCTCAGCATAAACAAAGCCGAGCACTTCCCCCACCTCCCTTTCCCCTCCATGTTCAAGTTTGCTTTGAAATTCACAGCAGAACATTTGATTCGAGGTGTGGCCTCATTCTGGCATCAGCCTTAATTCCCATTAACTTACGACGAGTCTGTACCCACTACCTTCCCCCCTCTCACATATAATTTAATAAAAGTCACTTGTGAGAGGGGATTATCATTCAGTTAGCTGGAGTAAAAGGCCGTCTCTGTGTCCCCAAGGCCAATTCCCATTGCTTTCGGGGAGCAGGCACTGGGGGATGGGGGTGGTGTGGGTACCGGTGTTGCAGTTTGAATAATGACCACCAGAGGGAGCACTATGCTTTGAAAACCACCCAATTGTTCCTTTCCATCCTGGAAAAAGGGAGGCCTATTTGCTACCAACCCCGTGTAACAGAGGAGTTGTCATATCCCTTCCACACGTGGAGCAGCTAATGAGATAAGGCGAGAGGTTTCTTGCTGGGAATTTGAGAATTCAAGGAGAGACACGTCCCACAATGCAAATATTAAGCTCTGTAAATAATTCATACCACTGGGCAGCTCGTGGGTGTGGACCTGGTTGGCTGTAGTCAAGTGGCATTTACAACTCTAAGTGAACGTAGATAGAAGTTTGTTTCCTGCCTTAATGAGTATGTCAGAACCTGCCCCGGAGGCCCTGTTAGCTTTTAAAAACTCATCTATGGGTAAAGTTGTAAACAAGTGACAATTAATAACACTTTGGTCCCCAGACCTGTTTGATAATTATCTTCAACTGTCTATAGCAGCTCTAAAGAGACCTGTGCTGTGCTTGTTCCGGGTAAAATTATGGATTTGGAAGCTCAGGGAAGAACTGAAGGTAGCAACACAGCCTGATGTACCTGAGTTTGCTCTAGGAAGACTTCCGTTCTCCACTTCCCCTGCCCTGGACGCTAGTTGTATCTGGCACTGGGCTTCACGGGCAACATCTCACTTAATCTTCATGACACTCTAGCAAGGTGGGAGCTTTCATCATACCCAGGAAAAAAGATAAGGAACTGGCTTAGCATAGTTAACTATTTACCTCAGGTCATATGTTTGTGGAGCTGGGATTTGAACCCAGGGCTGAGTGACTTTGCACATTCATTCATTCATCAGACATGTACCGTGTGCCTTTTGTTCTAGGCAGTGTGCTGAGTGATGATGGGGATGCAAATAAGGAATAAGGAAGAGGAGATTTCTTTCCTTGTAGAGTTTACATTCTAGGAGGCAATGGCAGACTGTAAACAAGTAAAGTGAAAGACAAGATGCTTTTGATGGGTGCTCTGGAGAAAACAGAGGACGATTTGATAGACAGTCATGGGAGTGGTGCAGGGAAGAAGGACCATTTTAAGTAGGATGTTTGGTGGAGGCTTCATGGAGAGAGGACAGTAGAGTGAAATCTGAGTGGTGAGAAGTTTCCATCCCGGGCCAGATACAAGGAGGAGCATTCCAGAGGGAGGCCCAGCCGGTGCAGAGCCTTTGGATGGGGACAGGCTCAGTGGGCTGGGGTAAGAGCCAGGAGGCCAGAGCACGTGAGTGGGGGTGACAGAGATGGGGACAAGGTGGGCAGGCTGGGCTGTAGATGCTGTGTGTCACCACTGCACTGAGACGCCCCTGAAATTCTCCCCCTTAGAATCCAGCTTCTGGACATATGTGCCGCTGTCAGATGCAAGACGAGCCTGTGGCTGGATTCCAGCTCATGTCACCATTTTTTTTTTTTTGGTTTAACATTTAATTCATCCTTACTGCATCCCCCACTGCCCCCCCCCCACCGCTCCCCAATTCCCAAAGGAAGACCCAGCTGCCAGTTCCCTCTTTATTCTAATCTGTCTCTGGGTCCCACCATCTGCTTCTGATCAGGGTAGAAACTGGCATCTTCTCCTCTGCCAGAATCAGCCCTACATCTTTTTTAACCCAACTGGCACTCAGACACCAAACCTCCAGATCAAGGGCAAGCCAGGCCTCTGGGATGACCAGAGACGTGAGGAGAAGAGAATTCAGCCACATTGAGTTGGAAGGAAAAATCCGGGCTGACGCACGTGCCAGGATGGTCACTATGATTTGTCTACAAAAGGAGGGAAATGGGAACAACGTAGCTGGCTATCAGCGGGCGCTGTCTATCAACAACATTTTGGTCTCTTAATAAAACGGTGTACCGAGCCATCATTAAAATAATGCCATACCGCCTGCCGATGCAGGGGACACGGGTTCGTGCCCCAGTCCGGGAAGATCCCACATGCCGCGGAGCGGCTGGGCCCGTGAGCCATGGCCGCTGAGCCTGCGCGTCTGGAACATGTGCTCCGCAACGGGAGAGGCCACAACAGTGAGAGGCCCGCATAACGCAAATAATAATAATAATAATAATAATAATAATAATAATAATGCCATCGAGCCATATTCATGGACCTAAAATGATGACCACCACATAGTGTGAAGAGGAAGAAGCAGACTAGAAAAGAGACTTGTCTGGTTCTGCGTTTGCACAGGTTAGAAGTCTGTGCTTGTGAACATAGGTGCCTAGAAAAAATTTCTCAAGGATCCGCAGCAAAATATTAACATATGAACAAAATATTAGCATATTAACATGTCATGTCTGGATGGTGGGATTCGGGTGATTTTATTTGTGCCTTCTCTTGTTTAAAACGCTTCAGTGGTGCTCACTTTTCTTAGGCTGAAGCTTTCCAGTCCTCACAGGACCTGCTCACAGAGCCTTGTGTTGTCTGACCGCATCATGGGCTGTCTCTCCTTTCCGCCAACGAGCTTTGTCCCTTCCTGTCTCAGGACCTTTGCACAGACTCTTTGCTTTGCGGGAATCTTCTTTCCTGGTAGTCCGCCCCACCCACTTGCTCCCTCTCCTTCCTTTACCGGCTTATCTTCACTTTCTTAGAGATCCTGCCCTGCACTGACTGCCCCCGACCAGGCTGCCTCCGTCCCTCCTCCCCCCAGTGAAGCGCCTTTCATCCTTTGCTCCTGCCAGGATATCAATTCCAGGAAGGTGGCCGAGTTTTCAGTCTCAGTCCTGTCTGCTGTGTATCCCTCACAGCAGCTGCTCAGAGCTTTGCTGAATGAACGACACAAAAACCCTTCTGCCTGTGTAAATACGTTTCTATAACTAGCATTTATCCTTCATTTGGGAAAAAAATAATGACAAATAAAAATATTTTTTCTGACAGTTCATAATCATTGCAGGAGTGTAAAATAATTCAGAGAATGTTAAATTACCTCTATTATAGCATTCCGTGGATCTGAACACTAAAACGATTCTCATTTGTGGGAAAAAAGGAAAGAAGGGAACGTCAGACCTTTCCATATTCTCTTTCTTTCTTGAAAAGTGTGGTGTGGTGGAATGTGGTCTCTGGAATCAGGCTGCCTAAAATCAGTACCTGTCCAGCACCAGTCTTGACCAGCTGTGTGACTTTGAGCAAGTGGCTATACCTCTCTGAGTCTCAGTTCAGATGGATTAAAGAGAGAAAGTAGAAATGCCTGCCTAGGGTTGTTGTGAAAACTAAGTAAGATAATGGATGTAAAGTGCTCAGTAACGGAATTCACCAGTGAGTATTCACCCAGACACCCACCTATCTCTTCTTGGCTAGCCCGGAGCCCCAAGTTGGCCATTTGGTAACTCCAGAAATATAGGGACATGGTCTGTTTTGCTAGCTGCCATAATCCCAATCCTAGGATGGAACCTAAGACGTATTATTAAGAGTTCAATAAATATTTCTTGAATAAGAAGAAGTTCCTGAGCCTCATGAGATGCTTGTCAGCGTTACTCCGTTTTCTTAGGCTGAGAAGTGGTAAAAATCACTACTGTTTCTTTTTCTCTGCTTATTTTAGACGCAGCCGTCCTCAGAGGTCAAAAACTGTGAAAATAGAATGTGAACTTTGGGACTTGAGGTCTGAGGAGCAGTAGCCCTCAGTGATAAGAGAGGATGAACTGCCCCAGGTTGGTTGCCTGAGATGATGTTCCCTGTGGCCCCTTGAGTTGGAGCCTCATTTGACAGGTGTTTGGATGTTGCTAAGGCCTGTTCTTCTGGTGCTCAAGGCCAAGGGATGGCCCTTTGCTGCCATGTCGTAACCAGATCTTTGGGAGTTCATCCAGTCACATTGGCTGTGGGCAAACCTCCAAGATGTACCTTGTCTCACCCTCTTTGGCCTAATGACTTAGATTCAAAATCATTGAAAGTTTTCTTCCTTACTTCCCTCTCTTTTGCTTCTCTCTGGGCATCGAGAGATCATTCCAAAGGGAATCTATACAGAGAGGAATCTTTTATGAAAAACAGGAAGAACGGCACACAGGTGAAGGGCTCCAACCAGAATTACAAACACACACTCACCAGCCAGTATCCCGTTTGTCTCTTAAAGTGACAGTTGGTTCTAAGCTTTTTCCTGTTCATCCAGAAAAGCTCACAGACCTTTGTTTTGCTTTCTAGGCAAAGGTAAGATCATATCTCTTGAATTTCCTAAACCGTGTCTAGGGGAACTAGGGTCCTGCAATAATGTTGTATTAAATCAGTTAAGTAATTTAAAAATGTGTGTGTTTACACGTTGAACATTTATTGAATCTGTAGTAGGTGACATAAGGTACTGTTGTATTTGCTTTATCTCCATTAACTCAGCTGATCCCCATAACACCTCTGTGAACTTCGTCAACTTTCATCAGTGAAGAAACTGAAACACAGAGAGGGTGAGTAACTTTCCTGAGGTCACACAGTCAGGGGCCGAGTCAGGTTGTGTATCCAGACACTCGTTCCAGAACTTGCACTAAACCACTGTGCTCTGCCACCTCTTAAATAGGTCTGGGGTTTGTGACAGCCCGAGTTACACAGCAGGATTTTGTGCTGTAGGACTTCTCAGAGGCTTTAATATGCTGATGTGCGTTGTGAGTCTCCAGAAGGTCAGAGGAGGGAGCACCTTTTCTCAAATTCACTTGACCACACACCCTTTGTCAGACATTCCTATTAACACCTTCAGGATCTGACGTTCCATGAAAACACTGGGCAGGGAACCCTATGAGTTAGGTTTGGGCATTTTGGCTGTTTCATTAGGAATTCATTTTTAGAGTGAACTATTGCTTTCCAGCGGTTTGTCGCTGGAATGGAACTAAAACTGTAACCCTACTATAAAGATGAACATACTTTTGATTCGGTACCTAATTCCTTCTGTTTAGTAAATTCACCAAGTTTGCTTTCCTGGTCCTGAAAAAGGGGCAGGTCTGGAACTCGGTGGTGCCTGGGGCTATGCACAAGCATTAGTGCTGCTACCGCCCTTGAATCACCTCCTGTTTCATGTTGAGGAAACATTTGTGATTTGGTCTCAGCTGGTCTGGTGAGCACACGGCCCAGCCCACTGAGCCTCCAGACAGTCAGATGAAGGTAGACGTGCCAGACCTGCCAAGGCCACCCCCTGCCAGGGCAGTGATGCCCAGCTCTGGCTTGTGCTTGGGGAGAGTCCACACACCTTGAAAGTAGGACACGCTGAATCCCACCTGGCTGGCAACGGGTGTGCGTGATGACTTGAACCCACACAAACCCACACCCACACCAGCCTTGAAGTCCTCATTTCAGTAAATCCAGCAAATAGTTGATTTTCACGAGAGGTGTTTGGGTGGACATTGGCTGAAAGCTGCTGAGAATCAGACTTGTTTCGATTTCTGGGCACAAGGCAGTGGGCCTCAGTCTTCAGTACATCTGAATCCCTTGGAATGCTTGTGAAAACGCAGATTGCTGGGCCCGGCCCAGAGCTGCTGATTCAGGAGGGCTGGGGTGGGGCCTCAGAATGTGCATTTTTAAGACGCTCACAGGTACTGCTGCTACTGCCGGTCCAGGAACCACACTTGGCCAGAGCCACTGTTTTATTTTTATTTTATTTTATTTTAATTAATTTAATTTTTCTTTTTATTTCAGTCCCTAGACTCCCAGCTCTGCCATTAAAAAAAAAAGAATGGAGGAGAAATTCACCTGTAGTAAAATTAACATTCTTTTTTTAAAGAGGGGGAATATTTCTTTCCTTTTTTTTTTTTTTTTTTGCGGTACGCGGGCCTCTCACTGTTGTGGCCTCTCCCGTTGCGGAGCACAGGCTCAGCGGCCATGGCTCACGGGCCCAGCCGCTCTGCAGCATGTGAGATCTTCCCGGACCGGGGAACAAACCCGTGTCCCCTGCATCGGCAGGCGGGCTCCCAGCCACTGTGCCACCAGGGAAGCCCTTTCTTTCCTTTTTTTTAAAAAATATATATTTATTTGGCTGCGCCAGGTCTTAGTTGCGGCATTTGGGATATAATTCCCTGGCCAGGAATTGAACCTGTGCTCCCTGCTTTGGGAATGTGGAGTCTTAACCACTGGACCACCAAGGAAGTCCCTAAAATTAACATTAAAAAAATTTTTTTTTTGAATTCTATTTTATTTTTTATACAGCAGGTTCCTATTAGTTATCTATTTTATACATGTTAGTATATATATGTCAATCCCAGTCTCCCAATTCATCCCAATTCTGTGTCTCTATTTCTGCCCTGCAAACTAGTTCATCTGTATCGTTTTTCTAGGTTTCACATATATGCGTTAATGTACAATATTTGTTTTTCTCTTTCTGACTTCACTCTGTATGACAGTCTCATTGAGTGGAAGCTGCTATTAATACTCTTTTTCTTAATTTGTTACTTCTCAGATCCTGTGATGAGGATTTGGGTACCAGTAGCGTATTTGGGATGTAATCCCAAGAAACATCTTTAGGGGAGTTAAGAAGTAAGATAGGGCAGGGAAACAGTCAATCTAGATGGTCTGTCTTATCAAGCCAGCAACCACTGCAGGCACCTGGAGCTTAATCCTGTTGGAATCACACCTCCCAGCATTATCCCACCACAGGGCAAGGGGCCTGGAGTATTTATACAACAGCTCCTGCCAGCCATCTGGGTATTCTCCAGTGTTTTGGGCCAGAGAAAGGTGTGGTACTCAGAGAAATCTCCAGGTAAAGAGACTCAGGTGCTGGTCTTTGGAGGCCTGACCTATGTGTGCTGAAGTGGCCAAGAGGATGTGGGCTGGTACTGGCAGCATCCTTTGTCTCTTCTACCTGGATGGTTCTGTTTTTGTGCCAGGACCTTCCTTATCTTTCAAGCCCATCTATGTTTGCTCCATCTTCCTCGTGAGATAGACGGATAGTGCTGTTAGAAGCATCTAAATGGCGCGTCTATCTATATTTCTCACAGAGCATAGCATGGTGCTTGCTCAGTAGAAGCTCTTACAAGCAACCCCACTTAACATCTGATCAGCTGGTGGTGTTCATGCCTCAGGAAAGGTTCTAAGTGAGGCCCTCGGCTTGCCCACCAGGCAATTCTCAGCTGACTGAGCTGAATGTCTCTGCACCCATGCCCCAACACCCCTTGGACTGAGTTTGCTCCCAAACCTGTTTATGTCAATTGTGTTTTAATTTAGAATAAATCAATTCAATTAAATGGATTAATAAATAAATGAATTAAATTGAATATCATGTAATCAATTAGATAAAAGTGCAAAATTTTTCATTTCTATGAAAAGTAAGATGAATGCATTAGAAAGATAATTTGCTAAAAGAATGCTGTTGAATTAGATGTGGGCAAGAAAACTGAAATATTGAAAAAGTTTGTTAAAATGTAGAAGTAGTCTGATGGCTTTGAAATGCTTGTAGGTTTTCTCTCTTTTGGCAGACCCTGTTGACTGGGTAACTCAACATCTGTTTCAACCTTCTTTCCTCCTGCTCTGACACTTCCATACAAGCTAAGTACATAAATTCTGAGCTTTCTTTGGAACTGGGTATGTCTGTGATTCTGTTCTGACTGAAGAATAGGTGAAAGTGTCCTGAGCGGGGGGTGATTCTGAGAAAATAGTCTTTTCTGATATAAGGAACAAATGTGATAGGCTCTACTGTTTCATCTTCCTGCCTTGAATGCAGATGTAATGTCTGGAAGTGCAGCAACAATTTTGTGATCATGAGGCTACAAGCCAACACCTAAGGCTAGTAGAGTGGAAAGAGAAAAGAAGCATGGGTCCCTCACAGCATCATGGGGCCACAGCACCAATGCCAAAATGCCAACTTTCAAACTCTTTTATATATTAAATAATTAAATGTCTGCATTGCTTCAGCCATTGTTAGTTACAACTCAAAGCATTCCTAATTGATACAGCCTCTTCGAAGAGCTTGAAATCAAACTTTACAAATGGTACATTATCGGTACGGTTCATGCAAGAAAGGTGGTGTACATCTCCAGTCAGGAAACCTATCCTTGGAAGTATTGAGCATTCATCAAAATATTGGCTAGCGAGGGTACATATATGTGTTTTAAGTTAAAATAAAAATTTATATATATAACCTCAATCTAATCTGGAGAAAAACATCAGTCAAGCCCACAGTGAAGAACATTCTCCAGGATACCTGCCCAGGACTCCTCAAGACTCACAGTCTTGAAAACAAGGAAGGACTGGGAAACTCTCACAGACCAGAGGAGGCTGGGGAAGCCTGACTGCTAAATGCAGTGTGGAGCCAGGAGAGGATTATGGGACAGAAAGAGAACATTAATGAAGAGAACTGGTGAAATCCACCTCAAGTCTGTAATTATTAGTAAGGTATCACTGTTAGCTTAGTTTTGACAAATGTGTCATAAAATTAGAATATGTTAGTAATGGGGGAAGCTGGCCGAGGGCTATCTGGGATTCTCCATTCTATTGTTGCATCTTTGTTCTGTAAACCTAAAATCATTCCAAAATAAAATGTTTACTTAGGGACTTCCCTGGCGGCCCAGTGGTTGAGAATCTGCCTGCCAATGCAGGGGACACGAGTTTGATCCCTGGTCCGGGAAGACCCCACATGCCGTGGAGCAGCTAAGCCCGTGCGCCACAACTACTAAACCCGCGAGCGACAACTGCTGAGTCCGTGTGCCACAACTACTGAAGCCTGCGCACCTAGAGCCCGTGCTCTGCAACCAGAAAAGCCACTGCGATGAGAAGCCCACGCACTGCAACGAAGAGTAGCCCACGCTTGCCATAACTAGAGAAAGCTTGCGCAGCAGTGAAGACCCAACAACAACAACAACAAATAAATAAATTAATTAAATGTTTACTTAAAGAATACTATGGGGGCTTCCCTGGTGGCGCAGTGGTTGAGGGTCCGCCTGCCGATGCAGGGGACACGGGTTCGTGCCCCGTCCGGGAGGATCCCACGTGCCGCGGAGCGGCTGGGCCCGTGGGCCATGGCCGCTGAGCCTGCGCGTCCGGAGCCTGCGCTCCGCAACGGGAGAGGCCACAACAGTGAGAGGCCCGCGTACCGAGAAAAAAAAAAAAAGAATACTATGTATGCATTATCTATTGTTTTTCATATCCTCACTTGGACAGACTCTTTTTTTTTTTTTTTTTTGCAGTACATAGGCCTTTCACTGCTGTGGCCTCTCCCGCCTCAGAGCACAGGCTCCAGACGCGCAGGCCCAGCAGCCATGGCTCACGGGCCCAGCCGCTCCGTGGCATGTGGGATTCTCCCGGACCGGGGCACGAACCCGTGTCCCCTGCATCGGCAGGCGGACTCCCAACCACTGCACCACTAGAGAAACCCTGGAAGACTCTTGATTAACTCACCAAGTACCAGCCTTTCAAAGTGAGACATGAGGGCTTCTAGTGCACTTGGGGGAACTTAGTAATGCTTCCCACCTTGGTCACATGGAAGAAGAAAGATTTTACAGAGGACTTTCTCTCCTTTTCCAGTCCACATCTCACAGCTTCCCTATCATAGGGCTGCTCATGTTTTTAAAGTTTATTTTTAAAAAATTTATTTAAAATTTAAATTTGTATTACTTAAATTGAAATTATTCTCAGTAATTTGTGATATAATTATTTTTACTAATCTAATTTTATGTTTAGTTTAGTTTTGATATACTTTTTTTTTTTAATTTTTATTTTATATTGGAGTATAGCCGATTAACAATGTTGTGATGGTTTCAGGTGTGCAGCAAAGCGACTCAGCCATACATATACATGTATCCATTCTCCCCCAGACTCCCCTCCCATCCAGGCTGCCACATAACATTGAGCAGAGTTTCCTGTGCTCTACAGTAGGTCCTTGTTGGTTATCTGTTTTAAATATAGTGGGGTGTATATACACACTGATATACTTTTGTTGTGCTCAGAGAGCAGATAAACGTTGTGGTCAGAGTTGATGTCTTCTGACATACAGTGATTGGTTTAGGGATACGTGTAGGGCTCAGGACATCGCTGGCATCCCTGGGAATGGTGCCCAGACTTTTGGCTGGGGATGCTAAGCTGATGGATGTCTGCCTGGAGCGGGTGACATCTGTGCCATCATCAGTGCAGAGGCCTGCATGGCAATGAACCCAGAGGTAAGCAGAGCCCACGCTTACAGACGAGCCTTCCTGACATTGTTTGAGCCACTGGGATCCAGCCACTGTCAAATTCCTGGGCTTTTCCATTTAATGAGCCAGTGAGTTTCCCTGTTCTCTTTTTAAAGCCACGTGGAGCTGGATTTCTATTTCTGTCACTTGCAACTGCAGGAGTTCTGTTGAAACAGTCACTTGTCCCTGTTCCTCTAGGTTACAGTTTGGTCCTCTTCCTCTGGCCTCCCACGGTCATTAGCGTGGAGCCATCCACTGCCTTTTCTTGCCCAATATTCCTAACTAGCTCCACTGGGTTGGCGTCCTTGCTCTGCCCCTTCCTAACTATGAGCAAGTTAAAACCAGAGTGAATTCCTTACCTTCTCAGAGCCTCAGTGCTTTGTTTGTAAGATGGGAATAAAAACCCTACCTGAGGGACTTCCCTGGTGGTGCAGTGGTTAGGAATCCGCCTGCCAATGCAGGGGACACGGGTTCGAGCCCTGGTCCGGGAAGATCCCACATGCCGCGGAGCAAGTAAGCCCGTGTGCCACAACTACTGAGCCCGCGCTTTAGAGCCCGTGAGCCACAACAACTGAGCCCGTGTGCCACAACTACTGAAGCTCACGTGCCTAGAGCCCGTGCTCTGCAACAAGCGAAGCCACTGCAATGAGAAGCCCGCGCACCGCAGCAAAGAGTAGCCCCCACTCGCCGCAACTAGAGAAAGCCTGTACGCAGGAATGAAGACCCAACACAGCCAAAAATAAATAAATAAAATAAATAAATTTATTAAAAAAAACCAAGCAAAAAAACCCAAAACCCTACCTGAAGGCTTGTTGGGAGAGTGAAATAATGCAACACCTGTAAGGCATTCACAGGGTTCCATATTAAATATTCAAATGTCAGTTATTTTTATCTTGTTGTCAGCAAATGGCAAGGTTCTCGCAGGCAGTAATCCTATCTTATTTGTCTTTGTATCTTCCACCATACCTGGCATATAGTTGGTGGTTCAACAAATTTAAGAAGTGTTAAGGGCCTCTGTGCTGGTTTCTAGGAATAAAATGATGAGTAAGACAGAGTCTGTTGCCTTTAGTTCTTCAAGGCTAGTGAGAGCCACCACCCAAGGGAACGCCAATCAAGAGCAAAGAGGGAACATACTTAAAATAACACGGGGTCCGTTCATGAAAGCAACACGTATGTACCATGCCAGGCCCTGTGCTAGCAGAGCAGCAGTGAATGGAGACAGGGAAGCCCCTGCCCTCACAGAGAGGTGATGAGACGGATACAGAGCTTGCCTGTACACTTTAGGCACAGGTGGAGCGGTGGAGCGTAAACGGAATCAACCCTGAGTATGAGGGCCCCTCGTCCAGGAAGGATCGAAATTTTATGGCATGTTGGATGGATGGCCCCAAAGAAAAGCTTTCCCCCCAGACAGGATGGGTCAGATGGCCTCTCTCAGACAGGTAGCTGCTACTTTTAAGTTCAAGCAAAAGAAACTGGCACCAAACTTGTCACAATTTAAATATAATTATTTTCATGATGTTATTACAGAGCAATGAGATATATATCTATATATACATGTGTGTGTGTGTGTGTGTGTGTATATATATATATATATATATATGCATATATATTTTGGCCACGTTGTGAGGCATCTGGGATCTTTGTTCTCCAACCAGGGATCGAACCCACATCCCCTGCAGTGGAAGTGCAGTCTTAATCTCCTGGACCACCAGGGAAGTCCTGAGAGTGATCATATTAATTCAGAGAAAAATAATGTCTCTTGCCACTCCTAGCCCTCGTCGAAGAAAAAAGTAAATTTCCTCTTGCCTCCCTTCTTTATGAAACAAAAGCACTTGAGAAGCCAAATCTAAGCCGTTTCAGGATTGCAGACGTGCAAAAAAACTTTATGAAAAACATTTGACCTGATTTGTTTTACTAATCAACAGAGAACCCTCCCCTGAATGGCATGTTTCACCCGACAGCACGCTTTTAATCAAGGCATAAATTGTAGCAAACCGAGGTTTTGAAAAAAACCACAAAGGCCACCTTGCACCAGAAGGATGGGAGCATGTCACAGCAATAACACAGTGGGAACCTGCATGAAAGGAGCGGGGAGTTCCTTGGTGAAGGGAATGAACTGTCCGCATGGAATCACAGATTCCTGCCCTGTCTGGATGTGCTGCAAACGGCCACTAGGAAGTGGCTGGAGGAGGTCTCCTGTAGAAGTTCACGGTGACACCTGGTTGTCATCAAGGGGCTGATGGCATCCGTTGGCATCCAGAACAATTAAAGGAGAAAAAAGATGTCAAGAAGTGCATTTCCATGTGAGCCGTAATCTTGGGGCCACAGAGCCGTATTCAGGACTGAGCAGCTGAAACGCCAGGGTCATTGGGAGAGAATTCCCTGTGGTTCCCTCGGGAGTTGAAGTGCTGACGAGGTCTGTGCTCTGCTTAGGGTGTGCCCGAACCCTGGTGCCTGAGAGTGGATTGTGACAGCCTGTAGGTGAACTTGGCGAAGACGAGAGAAGCTGATCCAGGAACACAATACCCCAGGCTTTTAGGGAGAGAGGCTGCGTCTAGTTTCAGGGCTGTTTACATTCTGGGGCGTTGCTGTGCTTCATTTCCAACTATAAAAAGTTAGCCTTTGAGTTTTCCTGTTTATGCAATAGTTGACAATAATCTAGGGATTAGAGTGGTTCGGATCCTGCGTTAAAGGGGGAGCTGAGTTTCTCCTTCTCTCAATCCCCCTCACCCTCTTTTTCCTCCTTTCTCCCTTCCTTTCTAAGAGAAGTCCTCCGTGGAACTCTTAAACCTAAATGACAGTTCAAACGTTATGAAGTAGATTTAAAAAACCTTAATACACCCTGCTAGTTAAAATTCAATCATTATAGAAATAATCTCAAAAATAAATGTCTCTCATGATCCCATTTCCCAAGGATAATGACTTAGCATGGTTTGGTGTATATCCTTCCAAATTTATTTTTGATGTAGGAACGAACCTGATTGTCTTAACGGAAAGGCGCTGTTCATACGTCTTTACTTCGTTCACCGTTGGTGGTTATTTGTATTTGTGGCTGCCCTATATCTCTGAATGCCTCGTGACATCTTGACAGTTTTGCCACACGCTGATCTGCTTTGCTTGCTTAATAATCTGTCATGGAGATTTTTCTATATTGGAACTTACTTATGCACTGCCTCATTGCTGTATTTGTTTAATGTCTGTGGCTGCATGGTGTCCCATTCCAGTGTCTTTTCGTCTGTTCCTCCCTGATGGACAGGAGCAGAATATATAAATTTGGAAACTCTCTCAGTCTGTACACATACACACATATAGACAGTTGGAGTTTGTAGCTTTTCTCTGTAGGGTTAAGGAAGAGAGAAATGAGGCTGAGGTTTGTGCGTGCACGTTTATACGTACATGCAGGATCTGTATACCTGCGTGTGAATTCAGAGGTGATGGAATCTCTTCGTGTACGAATTGCTTTTGTGTGGTTGTATATATTGCATGGATTATGAGAAAGTTACACTGCTGAAGGTGGTGAAGACCCTGTTCTTCCTAGAAAGGCTTGATAAATAAGAAAGAGACGGTAGGCTGCAGAGTCATGCTTTGAGCTATGCAGGTGCTGGGTCAGACCCCTGCTTGGAAAAGAGAAACAGAGGGGCCACAAGGTCCAGATACCAAAGACCAATGCACAGTAACGGGATGTTAATAAATAATGTTTCAGCCAAGGCAACGTCCCAGGAACTTGGGGGCTGTAGGAAGAACGATGCTAGGAAAGAATGCTGTGTTATTCCAAAGTGTTTTGAAAGGCAAGTTGGATAGAGATGGAAAATAAAAAGTAGGCTGGAAGTCTAAAGAATCAGGGTCGATGCTCCTTTGCCTAGGGATTGTGGGGTAAAGTTAACAAGCACATAGCACTCTTATGGTAAGTTTTATGTCCTTTGCCCATGCAGACGTTGCGAATTGATGACAGCATCTTTCTCCCTTCGAACTCAAGGCAGCTTCCAAAGTGTCTCTGTAGTGTTTGCGAGCAGTCTTTGTCAGAGTTAGCCAGCAAGATGAGATCCGTTCGGTAACCCAATCTGTAGGGACCTTGTCTTGTGAGGGGCGGGGTGTCAGGGTGGTGGGACTTAGCATTGCCCTTGACGGGTTCTCCTCTCTTTCCAAACCTTTGTCATCCCAGAAGGAAAACAACAACAGAGAAACGCAGTATGGAATATAGTGAGACAAGGAAGGACTTTGGGCTTATCCAGATTAGACGAAAAGCCACTTGTTAATTTGGGAACTTTAGATAAGTTAACTAATTTATCTTTGACTTCATTTCCTCATTTGTAAAGTAAAGAAAAAAATAACGGCCCCACAAGACCACAAGAGACATTAAAAAGTGAATGGCATGCTCTTTGAAACAATGTAAGTGCTAGATTGATAATTTAGATTTCAATAATGTAAGAGCATTATTTTCTTCTTTACCGTCATCTTGATTTTATTGTTTCTTAGAAAATAGGCTAATTTGCCTCTGGGTGGGGCTGCAGAGCTCACAGTGGCCGGTTCAGGATGCTTTCCTCCTCCCGTCCCTCGGCACCCATTGGATCCGAAGGACAGAACCGTGTCTCTCTGACCGGAGTCCTTGGTTGAAGAGTGGGTCCTGACCCAGGTGGGCCCATCACAGTATCCATTCCCTGGCACAGTGGTTTGGGAACGTGAGCCAAAATGATCCACCCTTTTGCCTGAGCTGTTTGGGTCAAGTTTTCTATCGTGTGTAACTAAGAGAGCGCTAAGAACGGCTAAGGTGCCAGGCTCTGTCTTGTTGTTGTTGTTGTTTTAATATGACTCCTTAATTGAACATCATTGTTGAGGCGGGGCTGACCAGGGATTTGGTCCTGAACCCACTGCCTCTGCCTGCTGCTTCTGTCCACTGCTGGAGGCCACACATGCACCAGCCCAGGGCAGGAAAGAGTGGAGACACTGCCCCTTCCAGAAGGGGCCTGAGTGAGGAGGGATAGGACTCAGACCTCGGAGGTTTTGTCTCTTCTCGGGTTATGTTCTCCATAAGGGTCTACCTACCAAGATATCCTCCATGAGTTTTTTTTTTTAATTAATTAAGTATTCATTTGTTGGCTGCGTTGGGTCTTTGTTGCTGCACACAGTCTTTCTCTAGTTGCGGCAAGCGGGGGCTACTCTTCGTTGAGGTGCGCGGGCTTCTCACTGTGGTGGCTTCTCTTGTTGCAGAGGCTTCTCTTGTTGCGGAGCACAGGCTCTAGGCACGTGGGCTTCAGTAGTTGTGCCATGCGGGCTCAGTAGTTGTGGCTTGTGGGCTCTAGAGCGCAGGCTCAGTAGTTGTGGCGCACGGACTTAGTTGCTCTGCGGCAAATGGGATCTCCCCAGATCAGGGATCGAACCTGTGTCCCCTGCATTGGGTCCATGAGTTTTATTGGGAGTGTGTAGGCTATAAGCAACAAATTCAATTGACAACAAAGAGAGGATTTATTGTAATGATACAGGCACAGTGCCCAGCACTTTACATGGATTATGTAATTTAATCCTCACAACTGCAATTACCCCCATTTAACAGATGAAGAAACTGAGGCCCAAAGAGGGTGAGGAACTTTCCCAGGAGTATGCAGCTTGTCGGAGGAACCCTTTTTTAAGGGGTTACTCTCCGTCTTGCTTGTAGGTGCCAGGGGCTTGCTCATGGAATCTTTGCCCAATTGTGTCTTTGCTCCGTTCCTTTTCTATATAAGTCAGGGTTTGGTGACCTTCTTAGTTTGCCAGGGCTGCTGTAACAAATTACCACAGGTGGGGTGGCTTAAACAGAAATTTATTTCTCATAGTTCTGAAGGCTGGAAGTCCAAGCTCAAGGTGTTGGCAGAGAGCAAGTCCTCTCTCCTTGGCTCACAGATGGCCATCTTCTCCCTGTGTCTTTTTATGGTCTTTCCTCTGTGTGTATCTGTGCTCTAGCCTCCTCTTCTTATAAGGACACCAGTCATATTGGATTAGGGCCCACCCTAATGGCCTCACTTTAACGTGGGTACCTCTTTAAAGACCTTCATCTTCAAATATGGTCACATTCTAAGGTACTGGGGATTAAGACTTCAACATATGAATTTTTTGGGGGGTGGAGGGAGTGGGGGCACAACTTAGCCCATAACTGTGGCAGAAAACAGAGATCACTCCAGGTATCTTAAGCAGACAGGGATTTAATAAAGGGGACTAGGAACAGTCCCAGGAGTATGGGTGAAGGAGCAGGCACCCAGAATGTTGAGGAACACAGCAGAACTCAGCCACCAGAGGAGCTGCTGCCTCCTCCACAATCAGGAAGAGGTGATTGGGGATGCTGTTGCTGGAACTGTTGTCTCTGGAAACACCACCATGCATGGCAGCTGCTCTCTGGAGATCCTGAAGGTGCTGCCCTATGTGTTGGCTTCAGAGCCACACTGAGCCAGGAAAAGCAGATGCCCACAAGACTTCAGCCCGCTGGGACTGGCTGTGGAAGAATTCAACCCCATCTTCACTATCATGCTTGCTCGCTATGTAGCAGAAACCTCTGTGTCATTTCTCACAGGGGTCTGACTGGTGCAACCTAGTTTATATGACAAGCCCCAGCTGCAAGGTGCTCTGGGAAGTGTAGTACCTTCAAGAGGAAGGCATGCCTGGAAAAGGGCACAAGGGGTGCTGAGCACAGGTCTATCCACCCATCCTTTATATGCCCATTGGAACAGCTCCCTGTGCTTACTCAGTTTCTCCCCTTTATAACCTCAACTTATAAATGGCCTTGGCTTGTCGTTCTTTCGTGCAGCTTTCACAGCTCACTGCTGCTGTTTCTGTGTTTCTCAGACCAAATATGTGCACAGAAGAATCTGATTAGCTCTGCTCAGTCTTATGAGCTAGGCCACATCACTGGTCACTGCACAGCTCTTGAGTTGATTGGCTGCCCTTAGATCTTGCACCCCTTCTTCATCCAGTCAGCTTTGTCCAAGGAAGGTGGGCGTGTGGTGCAGGTGGTAGGGGATACAGTGTGGCTGCCTCGGCTCCAGTGGCTGAGGGTGGAAGGTTTCAGTTGGGAAAGTGTGTGAACGTGATAGACAATCACTGATGATTCTAGCACATTTTACATTCACGATTCAGCTCCAGTCCAGCCTCTACTGTGACTTGAGCTCTATAGCTTCTTTCACTGACTCCTGAGCGTCACGTTCTAGTTTCTATGGCACTGAGTTTGTCTTTTACACCTCGGTTTTATTTTACTCCCTAACCCTCTTATCCAAAGTATCACTCCCATTCCTCTCTGTCCCCTCGCCAAGGTTTTGTTTTCATCATATTGTTATATATCTTGTAGATTTTCACCTGTCTTTATATCCCTCCCTACCACCCACTAGAAGGTCATCTCCACAAGAGGAGGGACTGGTTTTGTTTTCTGATGCATCCTCAGGACCTAGAATTGTGCTCAGTGTATATTTGTGACTGTATTGACTATCTGCTGTTGTTTAGGGTGGAAGGGATGAGTAGCAGACTATGAGTGGTTGACACACAAGCAGAAGGGCATGGTGGTCAAGAACGTGCGATTGAAATGAAGCAGAACTGGGCTTAAATCACGTTTCAACCAAATTCTAGCTATGCAACTTGGGGCTACTTATTTCTTCTCTGAGCCTCGGTGGTCTCATCTGTAAAATGGGGCTAATGGTGACTTGAGATGTCTTTAACACAGCCAGGACTAAGCCTTAAATATGTAGAGGGTCCCCATGGAGGCGGTGACAGATGAGCATGATGAACAGGACAGTACTTGCCCAGCTAAAGCAGCAGCCTCTGCTTCGTTCCTGCAGGGCATGGAAAATAAATAACCTTGTATGGCCAGCCCTTCAAATACTTTTAGAGTTGCTGGGAATCCAGATTCTTAAATGTTGAATCCATGAAAACAGTACCACTCTGTGAACCAACTAAAAGATATGCACACCCCACACTGTTGGTCTCTTGGGTTGGAGAGTTTGTGACTTTTGATAAAAGCAAATAAGCACAGTCCATCAGGAAGTCTAAGCTCTGCTCAGAGTCTGACATGGCTGACTGCAGGGAGCTCTGTGACCCATCCGTAATGAACCATGCCCCTCGAACATCCATGTGGCGGACAGGGTCTTGGTGCTCCGGCCAGGTGTCAGGCCTGAGCCTCTGAGGTGGGAGAGCTGAGTTCAGGACATTTGTCCACCAGAGACCTCCCAGCCCCACATAATATCAAATGGTGAAAGCTCTCTCAGAGATCTCCACCTCAACACTAAGACCCAGCTCCACTCAACGACCAGCCAGCTACAGTGCTGGGCACCCTATGCCAAACAAATAGCAAGACAGGAACACAACACCACCCATCAGCACAGAGGCTACCTAAAATCATAATAAGTCCACAGACACCCCAAAACACACCACTGGACGTGGTCCTGCCCACCAGAAAGGCAAGATCCAGGCTCATCCACCAGAACACAGGCACCAGTCCCCTCCACCAGGAAGCCTACACAACCCACTGAACCAACCTTACCCACTGGGGGCAGATGCCAAAAACAATGGGAACTACGAACCTGCAGCCTGCGAAAAGGAGACCCCAAATGCAGTAAGTTATGCAAAATGAGAAGACAGAGAAATACACAGCAGATGAAGGAGCAAGGTAAAATCCCACCAGACTAAACAAATGAAGAGGAAATAGGCAGTCTACCTGAAAAATAATTCAGAATAATGATAGTAAAGATGATCCATTTTTGGAAATAGGATGGAGAAAATACAAGAAACGTTTAACAAGGAACTAGAAGAACTAAAGACAAAAAAAAAAAAAAAAAAGATGAAAAACACAATAAATTAAATTAAAAATTCCCTAGAAGGAATCAATAGCAGAATAACTGAAGCAGAAGAATGGATAAGTGACCTGGAGGATAAAATGTTGGAAATAACTACCGCAGAGCAGAATACAGAAAAAAGAATGAAAAGAATTGAGGACAGTCTCAGAGACCTCTGGGGCAACATTAAACACACCAACTATAGGGGTCCCAGAAGAAAAAGAGAAAAAAAAAAGGGGACTGAGAAAATATTTGAAGAGATTATAGTTGAAAACTTCCCTAATATGGGAAAGGAAATAGTCAATCAAGTCCAGGAAGCACCGAGAGTCCCATACAGGATAAATCCAAGGAGAAACATGCCAAGACACATATTAATCAGACTATCAAAAATAAAATCCAAAGGAAAATATTAAAAGCAGCAAGGGGAAAGCAAAATATAACATACAAGGGAATCCCCATAAGGTTAACAGCTGATCTTTCAGCAGAAAATCTGCAAGTCAGAAGGGAGTAGCAGGACATATTTAAAGTGATGAAAGGGAAAAACCCGAAACCAAGATTACTCTACCCAGCAAGGATCTCATTCAGATTCGATGGAGAAATTAAAAGCTTTACAGACAAGCAGAAGGTAAGAGAATTCAGCACCACAAAACCAGCTTTACAACAAATCCTAAGGGAACTTCTGTAGGTAGGAAACACAAGAGAAGGAAAAGACCTACAATAACAAACACAAAACAATTAAGAAAATGGTAATAGGAACACACATGTTGATAACTACCTTAAATGTAAATGGATTAAATGATCTAACCAAAAGGCACAGACTGGCTGAGTGGATATGAAAACAAGACCCATATATATGCAGTCTACAAGAGACCCACTTCAGACCTAGGGACACATACAGACTGAAAGTGAGGGGATGTAAAAAGATATTCCATGCAAACGGAAATCAAAAGAAAGCTGGGGTAGCAATTCTCATATCAGACAAAACAGACTTTAAAATAAAGACTATTACAAGAGACAAAGAAGGGCACTACATAATGATCAAGTGATCAATCCAAGAAGAAGATATAACAATTATATATATTTATGCACCCAACATAGGAGCACCTCAATACATAAGGCAAATGCTAACAGCCATAAAAGGGGAAGTTGACAGTAACACAATCATAGTAGGGGACTTTAACAGCCCACTTTCACCAATGGACAGATCATCCAAAATGAAAATAAAAAAAGGAAACACAAGCTTTAAATGATACATTAAACAAGATGGACTTAATTGATATTTATAGGACATTCCATCTAAAAACAACAGAAAACACTTTCTTCTCAAGTGCTTATGGAACATTTTCTAGGATAGATCACATCTTGGGTCACAAATCAAACCTTGGTAAATTTAAGAAAATTGAAATCGTATCAAGTCTCTTTTCTGACCACAATGCTATGAGACTAGATATCAATTACAGGAAAAAAATCTGTAAATAATACAAACATATGGAGGCTAAACAATACACTACTAAATAACCAAGAGATCACTGAAGAAATCAAAGAGGAAATCAAAAAATACCTAGAAACAAATGATAGTAAAAACATGATGACCCCAAACCTATGGGATGCAGCAAAAGCAGTTCTAAGAGGGAAGTTTATAGCAATACAATCCTACCTTAAGAAACAAGAAACATCTCAAATAAACAACCTAACCTTACACCTAAAGCAATTAGAGAAAGAAGAACAAAGAAAACCCCAAAGTTAGCAGAAGGAAAGAAATCATAAAGATCAGATCAGAAATAAATGAAAAAGAAATGAAGAAAACAGTAGCAAAGATCAATAAAACTAAAAGCTGGTTCTTTGAGAAGATAAACAAAATTGATAAACCCCTAGCCAGATTCATTAAGAAAAAAAGGGAGAAGACTCAACTCAATAGAATTAGAAATGAAAAAGGAGAAGTAACATTTGACAGTGCAGAAATACAAAAGATCATGAGAGATTACTACAAGCAACTCTATGCCAATAAAATGGACAACCTGGAAGAAATGGACAAATTCTTAGAAAAACAAAGCCTTCTGAGACTGAACCAGGAAGAAATAGAAAATATAAACAGACCAATCACAAGCCCTGAAATTGAAACTCTGATTAAAAGTCTTTCAACAAAGAAAAGCCTAGGACCAAATGGCTTCACAGGCGAATTCTTTCAAACATTTAGAGAAGAGCTAATACCTATCCTTCTTAAACTCTTCGAAAATATAGCAGAGAGAGGAACACTCCCAAACCCATTCTACGAGGCCACCATCACCCTGATACCAAAACCAGGCAAAGATGTCACAAAAAAAAGAAAACTACAGGCCAATATCACTGATGAACATAGATGCAAAAACCCTCAACAAAGTGCTAGCAAACAGAATCCAACAGCACATTAAAAGGGTCATACATCACGATCAAGTGGGGATTATCCCAGACGGCAAGCATTCTTCAATATACTCAAGTCAATGTGATACACCATATTAACAAACTGAAGGAGAAAAGTCATATGATCATTTCAATAGATGCAGAGAAAGCTTTTGACAAAATTCGACACCCATTTATGATAAAAACCCTCCAGAAAATAGGCATAGAGTGAACTTACCTCAACATAATCAAGACCATATATGGCAAAGCCACAGCCAACATCATCCTCAAAGGTGAAAAACTGAAACCATTTCCACTAAGATTAGGAAGAAGACAAGATTGCCCACTCTCACCACTACAATTCAACATAGTTTTGGAAGTTTTAGCCCCAGCAATCAGAGAAGAAAAAGAAGAAAAGGAATCCAAATTGGAAAAGAAGAAGCAAAGCTGTCACTGTTTGCAGATGACATGATACTATACATAGAGAATCCTAAAGATGCTACCAGAAAATTACGGAGCTAATCTATGAAGTTGATAAAGTTTCAAGATACAAAATTAACGCACAGAAATCTCTTGCATTCCTATACACTAATGATGAAATATCTGAAAGAGAAATTAAGGAATCACTCCCATTTACTATTGCAACAAAAAGAATAAAATATTTAGGAATAAACCTACCTAAGGAGACAAAAGGTCTGTATGTAGAAAACTATAAGACACTGATGAAAGAAATTAAAGATGATACAAACAGATGGAGAGATATACCATGTTCTTGAATTAGAAGAATCAACATTGTGAAAATGACTATATTACCGAAGCAATCTACAGACTCAGTGCAATCCCTATCAAACTACCACTGGCATTTTTCACAGAACTAGAACAAAAAATTTCACAATTTGTATGGAAACACAAAAGACCCCAAATAGCCAAAGCAATCTTGAGAAAGAAAAATGGAGCTGGAGGAATCAGGCTCCCTGGCTTCAGACTGTACTACAAAGCTACAGTAATCAGGACAGTATGGTACTGGCACAAAGACAGAAATATAGATCAGTGGAACAGGATAGAAAGCCCAGAGATAAACACACACACATATGGTCACCTTATCTTTGATAAAAGAGGCAAGAATATACAATGGAGAAAAGACAGCCTCTTTAATAAGCGGTGTAGGGAAAACTGGACAGCTACATGTAAGACAAAGAAATTAGTACACTCCCAAATACCTTACACGAAAATAAACTCAAAATGGATTAGAGACCTAAAGGTAAGGCCAGACACTATAAAAGTCTAGAGGAAAACATAGGCAGAACACTGTATGACATAAATCACAGCAAGATCCTTTGTGACCCACCTCCTAGAGAAATGGAAATAAAAACAAAAATAAACAAATGGTACCTAATGAAACTTAAAAACTTTTGCACAGCAAAGGAAACCATAAACAAGATGAAAAGACAAACGTCCAAATTGGAGAAAATATTTGCCAATGAAGCAACTGACAAAGGCTTAATCTCCAAAATTTATAAGCAGCTCATGCAGCTCAATATCAAAAAAACAAAGAACGCAATCCAAACATGGGCAGAAGACCTAAATAGACATTTCTCCAAAGAAGATATACAGATTGCCAACCAACACTTGAAAGGATGCTCAACATCACTAATCATTAGAGAAATGCAAATCAAAACTACAATGAGGTATCACCTCACACTGGTCAGAATGGCCATCATCAAAAAATCTACAAACAATAAATGCTGGAGAGGGTGTGGAGAAAAGGGAAGCCTTTTGCACTGTTGGTGGGAATGTAATTCATACAGCTACTATGGAGAACAGCATGGAGGTTCCTTAAAAAACTGAAAGTAGAACTACCATATGACCCAGCAATCCCACTACTGGGCATATACCCTGTGAAAATCATAATTCAAAAAGAGTCACGTACCACTATGTTCATTGCAGCACTATTTACAATAGTCAGGACATGGAAGCAACCTAAGTGTCCATCACCAGATGAATGGATAAAGAAGATGTGACACATATATACAATGGAATATTACTCAGCCATAAAAAGAAATGAAATTGAGTTATTTGTAGTGAGGTGGATGGACTTCAAGACTGTCATACAGAGTGAAGTGAGTCAGAAAGAGAAAAATACCATATGCTAATATATATATGGACATATAGGATATATATATACTAACATATATATGGAATCTAAAAATAAAAGAAATGGTTCTTAAGAACCTAGGGGCAGGACAGGAATAAAGACGCAGATGTAGAGAATGGACTTGAGGACATGGGGAGGGGGAAGGGTAAGCTGGGACGAAGTGAGAGAGTGGCCTGGACATATATACACTACCAAATGTAGAATAGATAGTGGGAAGCAGCTGCATAGCACAGGGAGATCAGGTCAGTGTTTTGTGTCCACCTAGAGGGGTGGGATAAGGAGGGTGAGAGGGAGATGCAAGAGGGATAAGATATGGGGATATATGTATATTTATAGCTGATTCACTTTGTTATACAGCAGAAACTAACACACTATTGTAAAGCAGTTTTACTCCAATAAAGATGTTTAAAAAAAAAGCAAATAAGCAGCCTTTATAACATTTGTGAGTGATCCAAAATCCTCCACTTTTCCTGTCTTCTCTGTGGCTTTGCCACAGTGTCTCCGACCAAAAGCACAGGCAACCAGAGAGAAATAAACTGAACTTCACCAAAACTCTAAGCATTTGTGGTTCAGAAGACACCGTCAGGAAGGTGAAAAGGCTATTCAGAGACTGGGAGATAATATTTGCCTATCACTGTATGTGATAAGAGACTAGTATCTAGAATATATAAGAACTCTTACAATTCAACAATAAAGATGACTCAGTTAATAAATGGGCAAAAGATATGATTAGACGTTTCTACAATGTAGAAATGTAGAGGTATAAATGGCCAATAATGGTTAACAAATCAATGCTTAACAAATCAAAACCATAATACATTACTGCTTCACATCCCCTAGGATGGCTACAGTAAAACAGATAAATAATGATAAACGTTGGTGAGAATGTGGAGAAATTGGAACTCTCCTATTTGGCTGGTGGAAATGTAAAATTGTGCAGACACGTTGGAAAACAGCCTGTCATTGCCTCAAAAATTAAACAAAGAGTTACCATATGACCCAGAAATTCCACTCCAGGTATATGCCCAAGGGAATTGGAAATGTGTGTGCGCACAAGAGCTCATACATGAATTTTCATAGTGGCATTATTCATCACAGCCCAAACATGGAAACAACCCAAATGTCCATCAGCTGATGAACAGGAGAACAAAACATGTATACACATACGAGGGAATATTATTCAACTATGAAAAGGAATGTAGTACCGTTACGTGGATGAATCTTAACAACCTTATGCTCAGTGAAAGAAGCCAGACACAAAGGCTGTACCTTGTATGATTCCATTTATGTGAAATGTCCAGAATGGGCAAATCTCCAGAGATACAAGGTAGATGGGTGGTTGCCAGAGGTGGAGGAAGGGGAAGTGGAAGTACAGACAATGTTATCGTCTGTACCTTTATCCACCTTTGAGCCTGTGTCCTCAAACCCTTTTCTAAGTAGGCTGAGAGTGTCACTTGTAGCCTCTTAGCTTCCCCACGTCCCATCAATCCTAAGCTCTGATGACTCCACTTTCTTTGATTAATGGCTTTCAGGATGGATTTTGCTCCTGCTGGATATTGACAAATTGTGGGATGGACTGAGGCCACAAAACCTGTTTTCTCTTGTGGCTTCCGTGAGGTTTGAACCCAAGTCTCCAGAGAGGAAAAATTACTTCTTTAATCCACTACCTCAGGAGGCTCCCCTTAATCTGATTCCACTGGGGCCTGATGTGCGCTGGCCACACAGCTGTTGTGGTAATCGACTATTAATCAGGACGCCCACAAATGGAGGGAGAGCTGCTCCGTGCTGCTGAAAAGCCTCCGTTGGCTCAGCTGGGCCATGTCAATAAGCCATGTGATCAATGAAGGAATGGCTGTAAAGCACCCTTTTGAAACCTTGAGAGGAATGAGACATTTACAATAGTGAAATGGGATGTTGGGTATCAAAGGATCTGTCACTGCAGCCGTTAAAATAAAGATTTACGGATTTACGGCTCTTTAGTTATTTCCCCCAATTGCAGAGGGATGAGATGTGACATATGGCCTTTCTTGTTGTTAAAGCTCACAGATCAAATGTTATAAATTGTCGTCTCTCACCGGGAGGAATGATAAAGCAAGGGGCTTCCATATTCAAACAAAGAATGAAAGGGTTTATGTTCCAGGTAACACTGTTATTTAGGATAGGCACCATTCTTCTTTCTAAAAAAATTTTATTTATTTATTTAGGGCTGCATTGGGTCCTCGTTGCTGCGCGCAGGCTTTCTCTAGTTGCGGCGATCAGGGGCTACTCTTCGTTGTGGTGTGCGGGCTTCTCACTGCGGTGGCTTCTCTTGTTGCGGAGCATGGGCTCTAGGCAGACGGGCTTCAGTAGTTGCGGCTCACGGGCTCTAGAGCGCAGGCTCAGTAGTTGTGGTGCACGGGCTTAACTGCTCCGTGGCATGTGGGATCTTCCCAGACCAGGGACTGAACAGGTGTCCCCTGCCCTGGCAGGCAGATTCTTAACCACTGTGCTACCAGGGAAGTCCCAGAACAGACACCATTCTAAATGCTTTACAGATGCATTCTCTAAGTCTCAACAACAACCCCAGGAGATAGGTGCTGTTATTATACCCATTTTATGGATGAAGACACTGAGACACAGAGAGGTTAAGTGACATAGCCAAGGTCACAAGGATAGTGGCTGGTAAACTGAGACTGCATGAGATTTCCAGAACTTTTAATGTAGTAATAAGAATGATAAATCTTTAATATCTGGGTAGAGGATATGGCATTTTTCAAATTAATTGTCCAAAGTCAAGATGTTGTAATTTTGCAGAGGAGCTGAATTCAGACCCACACAATCTGGTTCCAGGGTCCAAATATTTATTAAACCATTCTGTCACACTGTGTCTTAATGTGGCCTAGTTTCTCAAAGCTGTTTTCCCCTAAAATGATAAAAATTAGAACTGTGAGTTCTAAGTCTATGTTTAAAAGCTGATCATCACCCTAGTGTAACTAAGTACAGCCCGTCTATCCTGGCAGAGGACATCTGTCATTTTTGCCTGGCTAGCATCCATAATCCCTTCTTTGTCCTGTACCCCACTTTTCCTTTGGGGTCCCACACTCTCCTTGCATGCAGTCAAGGTGTTCTGCTGTTTCCTGCAAAGAGATGAGCACAGGATTCAAGTGAAGGCAGGGAGACACTCCCCTGGGGATTTGAATCTTTTGTAATTGAGCCAGAGGACTCAAGTACAAACAATGGTGGGAGCAGTTGTGTCGCTGCGTGCGGGAGCCTTGATATAGCTGGGCTGCCTGCCTTTCTGAGTTACCTCGATTGGGTCTTTTCTGAGATCTGGTTATTGTATTAGTTATCTGTTGGGATAGTAATGCTGCATGAGAAACAGCCACAAAAACTCCAGTAGCATTCAACAACAAGCCTTAGTTGCATGTGTGTCTGGGGTCAGCTGCCTTTTGGCTTTGCTGATTTGCTTGGGTTGCTCACATGACTGGGGCAGATCTGCTGGCTGTCGGCAGATCTAGGGTGGCCTTGGCCGGGCAGCTAAGGTGACTGACTATGCATCACATGTCTCTCATCCTCCATCAGGCTCGTCCTGGCATGTTTTCATGGTGATGGTAGAGGCACAAGAGAGAAAGTCCTAATACTCGAGTCCACTGAGAAACAGAATTCTAATTTTTCCCTTTAAAAAACTATTTTGAGACGATTAAAGAGTCACATGAAGTTGTAAGAGAGACAGCAAGATCCCATGTACCCTTTACCCAATTTCCCTCAGTGATGTTGTCTTGCAAAACTATAGGATCACAACTAGGAGATTGACATTGATGTAACCCACTGATCTTGTTCAGATTTTCCCAGTTTGCTTGCACTCACTTATGTGTGCATATATTATATTTAGTTCTTTGCAATTTTATCACAGGTGTAGATTTCTGTATCTACCGTTATGGTCAAGATATAGTATAATTTCAACACGACAAAGATCCCTTTTTAGAACCATAACCACCTTTCTCTATCCCCTACACCCCACCCCCAGTCCTTTTTTTTTTTTGGCGGTACGCGGGCCTCTCACTGTTGTGGCCTCTCCCGTTGCGGAGCACGGGCTCCGGACGCGCAGGCTCAGCGGCCATGGCTCACGGGCCCAGCCACTCCGCGGCATGTGGGATCCTCCCGGACCGGGGCACGAACCCGTGTCCCCTGCATCGGCAGGCGGACTCTCAACCACTGCGCCACCAGGGAAGCCTCCACCCCCAGTCTTTAACCCCTGGAAACCACGCATCTTTTTCCATTTCTGTAATTTTGTCATTTCAAGAGTGTTATTTAAATGGAATCATACAGTATATGATCTTTGGGGATTGGCTTTTTCTCAGCATTATTCTTTGGACATTCATCCAAATTGTTGAGATATCAAGTTTGTTCCTTTTTTTTTTTTGCAACAGAAAAAATTTTTTAATTTAACTTACATATAATTTTCTATTTCTTTTTGTTGTTTTTTAAATTTTTTTTATCTTTTAACATCTTTATTGGAGTATAATTGCTTTACAATGGTGTGTCAGCTTCTGCTTTATAACAAAGTGAATCAGGTATACATATACATATGTCCCCATATCTTTTCCGTCTTGCATCTCCCTCCCTCCCACCCTCCCTATCCCACCCCTCTAGGTGGTCGAAAAGCACCGAGCTGATCTCCTTGTGCTATGCGGGTGCTTCCCACTAGCTATCTCTTTTACCTTTGGTAGTGTATATATGTCCATGCCACTCTCTCACTTTGTCCCAGCTTACCCTTCCCCCTCCCCATATCCTCAAGTCCATTCTCTAGTAGGTCTGCATCTTTATTCCTGTCCTGCCCGTAGGTTCTTTTGGCCATTTTCTTTTTTTTTCTTAGATTCCATATATATGTGTTAGCATACGGTATTTGTTTTTCTCTTGAGTTTGTTCCTTTTTATTTCTGAGTAGTATTCCACAGAATTGACCTAGTTTAACCATTCACTGAAAGAAATATCTGGTTTGTTTCCAGTTTTTGATTGTTACGAACAAAGCTCCTATTAACAGTTGCTTTTTGTTGCATACATGTTTTTGTGTGATTATAAGTTGCTGTTTCTCTTGATAAACGTCTAAAAGTGCAGTTGTCAGGGTGGGGGGCATATGGTAGTCGCATGTTTACTTGTAGAGTTGACCCTTGAACAAGGTGAGTGTTAGGAGTGCTAACCCTCCCTGAAGTTACAAATCTGCCTGTAACTTACAGTCGGCCGTCTGTATCCGTGGTTCCCTGTATCTGCCAATTTAACCAACCACAGATGGTGTAGTACTGTACTGCTTATTATTGAAAACAATCTGCGTATAGGGGACTTGAGCAGTTCAAACCCATGTTGTTCACGGGTCAACTGTATAAGAAACTGCCACACTCAACGTGGCTTTGCTACTTATCATCCCCAGCAGTGTATGAAGGATCTAGTTTCTCTGCATCCTCACTGGCATTTGCTCGTCAGTATGTTTTCTCTCACACTTGATAGGTATGCAGTGATACCTCATTGGGGTGTTAATATCCATTTTCCTGATGACTAATAAAGTTGAAAATCTTTTGATGTCCTTATTTGCAACCTGTATATTATCTTCAGTGCAGTGTCTGTTCATATCTTTTGCCCATTTTTAAATTAGATTGCTTGCTTTTTTACTGTTGAGTTTTGAGAGTTCTTTATATAGGCTGTATACCTTTTGATGGACTTATTGTCTCCAAGTCTGTAGTTTGTCTTTCCATATTCTTAACAGGGTCTTCTGAAGAGCAGGTTTCAGCTTTGATGCTGTCCAATTTATCAATTTTTCCTCGTGTGGATTGTGCTTTTGGTGTTAAGTCTAAGTGCTCTTTGCCTAGCCCTAGGTCCCAAACATTTTCTCCTATGTCTGTTTTAAATGTTTTATAGTTTTACATTTTTGTTCGTGATTCATTTTGAGTTGACGGTTGTACAATGTGTAAGGTTCAAGTCATGGTTCATTTTTAGCCTGTGGATTCTCATTTGCTCCAGCACCAATTGTTGAAAAGGTCATTAAAATGCTTTTGCCCTTTTGTGAAAAATGAGTTGTATATATTTGTGTGTATATGTCTGGGCTCTCTGTTCTGTTGTATCAATCAATGTGTCTCTCCCTAAACCGATACCACATTGTCTTGATGACTCTAGCCATATAATAAGCCTTAATATGAGGTACAGGGAATCCTCCCACTTGGTACTTCTTTTTCAAGATTATTTTTGCTCTTTTAAGTCTTAGGCCTTTCTATATAAATGTTACAGTAAGCTTGTCTATGTCTATGAAAAGCCTTGTTGTGATTTTGACCAAAAGGACATGAAACCTATAGATCAATTTGGAAAGAATAGATATCCTTAATGTGTTGAAACACAATCCTTGAATTTGGCATAGCTTTCCATTTATTTAGGTCTTCTTTGATTTCTTTAATCAGAATTTTGTGATTTTCAGCATACAGATTCGATATCTATTTTGTTGCATGTGTATTTGAACATTTCATTTTCTTTGGTGCAATGGTAAACACTGTTGTGTTTTTAATTTCATTTACCACATGTTCATTTTTAACATGTAGAAATGTGATTGATTTTTGTGTGTTGGTTGATTCTGTACTCTAATACCTTGCTGAACTCACCTGTTAGTTCTAGGAGGATTTTTTCTTCTTTCTTTCTTTCTTTTCTTTTCTTTTTTTTTTTCTTTCTTTCTCTCTCTCTCTCTCTCTCTCTCTCCCCCTCTCTCTCTCTCTCTCTCTTTCTCTCTTTGTTTCTTTCTCTCTCTTTCTTTCTTTCTTTCTCCTTGAGGTTTTCTATATAGACAGTTATAACATCTGCAAATAGAGACAGTTTTACTCCTTACTTTACAATCTGTATGACTTTTATTTCTTTTTCTTGCTTTATTGTACTGGCTGGAAATTTCAGTGCTGTGTTAAATAAGAATTATGACAGAGAACATCTTACTTTGTTTACAGTATTAGGGGGGATGCAGTCAGCCTTTCATCATGAAGTATGACATTAGCTGTAGATTTTTGTAATAGATGCTTTTTATCAAGATGAGGTAGTTCCACTCTATTCCTAGCTTGCTGTGAGTTTTTATCATAAATAAATGTTGGATTTTGTCAAATGCTTTTACTGCATCAATTGATATGATCATATAAATTTTCTCCTTTAGCCTGTTGATATGGTGGATTACACTGATAGATTTTCAAATGTTGAACAAGCCTTGCATACCTGGAATAAATCCCACTTGATTATAATGTATAATTCTTTTTGTACATTGTTGGATTCTATTTGCAGTATGTCATTAAAGATTTTTGCATCTAGGTAGCCTGAGAGATATTCTGTAATTTTCCTTTTTTATTACTGTCTTTTTCAGTTTTTGGTATCAAGGTAATACTGGCCTCATGAAATGAGTTGAGAAACATTCCTTTCTCCTCTTTTTTTCTGGTTGAAGAGGTTGTGCGAAGTTGGTGTTGATTCTTCTTTACATTCTCCAGGGAAGCTGTCTAGTCCAGAGCATTTCTTTTATAGGTAGCTTTAACATTGTATATTCAATTTTTTTTAATGATTATAGGAGTATTCAAGTTACCTATCATCTTGGTTAATTTTAATAGTTGGTGGTTTGCAAGAAATTGATGTTTTTCTTCTAAATTGTTGCATTTATGTGTAAAGTTGTTTTTAGTGTGAGCTTATTATCTTCCTTTTTATGGCTTCAGGATCTGTACTGATCTGCCTGTTTCATTCCTGATATTAGTGATTTGTGTCTTTTTTTCTTTTTGTCAGTCTTATTAGGAGTTTTAAAATTTTATAGGTTTTTTTCCCTCCCGATAACCAGTTTTGGTTTCCTTGGTTTTCTCTATTTTCTTCATTTTCAATTTCTTTGATTTCTGCACTTAGTATTTTTATTTCCTTCTTTCTGTTTGCCTCGGGTTTATCTTTCTTTCCTTTTCCTAATTTTTTTGATGTAGTAACTTAGATTATTAATTTGAGAACTTTTCTCTTTTCTAATCTAAGCAGTTGGTGTTATAAATTTTTTTCTCAGTATTGCTTTAAATACACCCCACATATTTTAAAATGTTATATTTTAATTTTCATTTGGTTTTTGTGTACTTTAAAATATTTCCTTTGAGGGTTTCCCTTTGACTCATGGATTGTTTGGAAGCATATTATTTAATCTCCAAGTCTTTCTGTTATTGATTTACAGTTTGATTCCATTTTAGTTGAAAAACAAAATGTATGAGTTTAATTCTTTTAAATTTGTTGGGGTTTGTTTTATGTTCCTGGATATGGTTTATCTTGGTAAATGTTCCATGGGCGCTTGAAAAATGTATTCTGCTGTTGCTGGGTGTTGTATAAATGCCAGTTAGTTGCTGTTGGTTGATGGTAGTGTTCAATTATTCTATATTTGTGCCTATTTTCTATCTAATAGATGTATCAGTTACTGAGAGTAGGGTGTTGACACCCCAAGGATAATTGTAAACTTACCTATTTCTCTTTTTTATTTTCTTTTGTGGTACACAGGCCTCTCACTGCTGTGGCCTCTCCCGTTGTGGAGCACAGGCTCTGGATGCGCAGGCCCAGTGGCCATGGCTCACGGGCCCAGCTGCTCCGTGGCATGTGGGATCCTCCCGGACCGGGGCACGAACCCGCGTCCCCTGCATTGGCAGGTAGACTCTCAACCACTGTGCCACCAAGGAAACCCACCTATTTCTCTTTTTACTTTTTGCTTCATGTGTTTTGAAGCTCTGTTTTTTAGTGCATCCACATTTAGGATCACTATGACTTCCTGATGAATGGATTGTTCTGTCATTATGTAATGTCCTTCTTTGTCCCCTGTAATTTTCTTTGCTCTGAAGTCTACATTACTTGAAATTAATGTAGCCACTTCTGCTTTTTAAAATTATTACTTGTGTTAGCATGATATATCCTTTTCCATTCTTTTACTTTCAAACACTGTCATAGTGTTTGAAGTGAGTTTCTTGTAGACAGTCTATTGGTAGGTCATGTATCTTTATCAATTCTGTGACTCCCTTTTAATTGGTATATTTAGACTACCTACATTTATAATAACTGTTGATATGTTAGAGCTTAACTCTGCCGTTTTATTACTTTCTCTTTGTTTCCTCTGCTTCTCATTTCTCTGCTCCTCTTTTCTTGCCTTCCTATGATTACGTGAATATTTTAAAGAATTCTTTTATATTGTTTTTCTTAGTATCTATTTTATTGTTTGTATTATCTTTTATATTGCAATTTATATATGTATTTTAATGGTTTCCCTAGGTTGTACAATATATTTATGGAGTTTATCACAGCCTGTCACTCTTGCTGGTATTGATGTCTGTCACATTGAATGAAGTACTGAAACCTTAGTTCTATTTAGGTCTCTGTATCACCCCTACTTTTAATTAATTTTTAAAAAAGATTTAATTTTATTTATTTTTGGCTGCATTGGGTCTTCGTTGCTGCATGAGGGCTGTTTCTAGTTGCTGTGAGCAGAGGCTACCCTTCGTTGCGGTGCACAGCCTTCTCATTGTGGTGGCTTCTCTTGTTGTGGAACACGGGCTCTAGGCACGTGAGCTTCAGTAGTTGTGGCTTGCGGGCTCAGTAGTTGTGGCTCGCAGGCTCTAGAGTGCAGGCTTTGTAGCTATGGCACATGGGCTTAGTTGCTCCGAAGCATGTGGGATCTTCCGGGACCAGGGCTCGAACCTGTGTCCCCTGCATTGGCAGGCAGATTCTTATCCACTGCACTGCCAGGGAAGTCCCACCCCTACTTTTTAAATACAATTGTTTCAAGTATTTCCTCTACATGCCTTAAGCACCACAGCAAATGATGTTGCAGTGTTTGCTTCACCCATAAAATATTATTTAAACAATTCATGAGTATGAGGATACTCTCTTATTTTAACCCCCTTTAAACCAATTCCATTGTTCTTCCTTTTTTTAAAATGAATTTCTTATCCTTCTTCTGTTATTCTCATTCTGGTCTGAGAGTTTCCTTTAGCTATTCTTTAAGGGTAGGTCTGCTAGTGACAGAGTCTCATTTTTTTTTTCTCATTTGGCGATGTCTTTATTGCCCCTTTTTTCTTGAACAACAGTTTCACCAGATCCACAACTCATGGTTGACAGTTATTTTCTTTTATCCATTGAAAAATGTGCCTCTCCTTTCTGGTCCCTATGGTTTCAGATGAGAAATGAATTGTTTAAATTGGCATTCCTTTGTAAGTAATGTTAAGTAACCAGTTCCTCTCTGGTTGTTTTTGGCATTTTTTTTGTTTTCAAGAGTTTATAACGTGTCTTTGTGTTGATTACTTTGGGTTTATCATATTTGGTGTTTACACAACTTCTTGAATCCATAGGTTTATATTTTTTGTCAAATTTGGGAAGTTTTCAGCCATTGTTTCTTTGAACTTCCTTTTTCTTTTCTTTTTTTTTTTTTGCTCCATGCTTTCTCTTTTCCTTTAAGGATTCCAAAGATAAAAATGTCTTTCTCTTAGTGTCCCATAGGTCCCTGAGATGCTGTTCATTTTTTTTCTTTCATTTTCTCTCTTTTGCTCAGATTGAACAAATTCTATTTATCTGTCCTCACACTGACTCTATATTTTGTCATCTCCACACTATTCTTGAGCCCATGCATTGAATTCTTCTTCTTTTTTTTTTTTTGGCGGTACGCGGGCCTCTCACTGTTGTGGCTTCTCCCGTTGCGGAGCACAGGCTTCGGACGCGCAGGCTCAGCGGCCATGGCTCACGGGCCCAGCCGCTCTGCGGCACGTGGGATCTTCCCGGACCGGGGTACGAACCCGTGTCCCCTGCATCGGCAGGTGGACTCTCAACCACTGTGCCACCAGGGAAGCCCTGCATTGAATTCTTAATTTCAGTTTTTGTTTTTTCCAGTTCTATAATTTCCATTTTAAAATGTTTTATTTATTTGCTGAAGTTTTAATTTAAGAACATTTTACTTTGTTTAAGAGAATTAATAATTACTTGTTGAAGGAGTTTTAGGACAGCTACTTTAAAATCTTCATCAGATAGTTCAAACGTCTTATTCATCTCAGTCCTGGTGTCAGTTGATTGTTTTTTCTCATTCAAGTTGAGATTTTCCTAGTTTTAACTCTATTTAAGTCTTTTTAATTTTAGCAGCAAGTCACTTCGTCTGATTTAGTGTGTAGTTCTGGCTACTTTTGTGGGCTGTAGTTTCAGTGACAGTTTAGTTTTCCTCTGCTCTGCTTTTTTCTCTGGCTCCCTCCTGATCCCAGCTGCTGGACCCTCCTGGTGCTGCCCAGGGCTGGGAGGTGGAGGGTGGGCACTTTCCTGTGCCACCTGGTGTTGTTAGGTGGGACTTGAAGGTTTCTGGACCTACGGGACAGAGAGTGTTTCTCCTAATCTGTTCTTTGGCCACCTGGTGTAGGTGGGCTTCTCACTCTGTCTGTGCCAGTGCCTCAGGAAGGAAAATGCCTGTAGCTGGGTGGATGGCCAAGAGTCACAAGCTCTGGTGGTTCTCTGCCACTGGGTGGGGAACCAGGAGGGTCCAGGCTTGCTTCACCTGCTGCTGCTGAGTGAAGGGCTGGAAATGCCAGATCTGGGTTGCCTTTTGTGTGGAGTGCCAGAGATGCTAGTTCTGCTCATGTAACCTGGTGTGGGATGTGGGTTGATTGCACCTGCCCACATTTCTCTCTTATTGATGCTGCGGGAAGATTAAAATGGCTCGTTCCCTGGAGCTCTGCTGGTGCTGATGTTGCAGGTAGATCAGGCTCTCACTGTCACTGGATATGGGTCTCCTTTCTAATTCCCTGATGAGGACTTTGCCCAGGATACGGCAGACTTTCTTGTGGTTTTTGTTTTATTTTGTTTTTTAATGCCTGTTGATGTTTCTGGGTTATACACTATCTGGTACCCTATCTGGGGCATGTGGGAGAAGAAAACCCAGGGAACTTATTGTGTTTTGTTCCTGAAGTCCTGAGGTCCCTAGCCAGCTCACCTTCCTCTCTCCTCCTTTTATGGTCATCTGTCCAATTACTGCTGTGGTACTTGGTTGTACTTAGAGAGCAGCTGCGAGAAAAGAGAATGACACCATCTTGTTACCCAAAGAAGTCCATTTTCAGCCTCTGCTTATATCACATATGCTAACACCCCTTTGGCCAAAGCAAGTCACAGTTGAGCTTAATGTCAAAGTGAGGAGCAGCTCAGCCCAGCTATGGTGGGTGGGCCCTGAAACGTTACATGCAGAGTGCATGGAGATTGGGAGGGGTGAGAACTTAGGGCCATCTTTGCAAGCGACCACAGTTGTCCTAGTTAACTCCTCTTTTCTTTTGTTTGGAGTCAGTCTTGCTTATAAACAAAGAGCATAGGTGATGCAATTTTCTATCCCATCCTTAGGTTAAAAGTTGATGCCTCTGTGGGCTGTGAAACCTCACAGGGGTTGGGACAATGTACTTCAGTTAGTTACTCTATCCTAAGTGTGTAGAGGAGGCAATTCAGCAAAATATGTTGAATTCCACAGCACTGGGGTGTGGCATCTTCCATCTCTGTCAGGATGCACAGTCAACGCGATGCCGCTTTGTTCTTCTTCCCTGTAGGTCTCCAAGCCCAGATTCGGACCCAGATACCCCATGCAGCCATATGTCAGAATCCAGGCAGTAATATTGATCCGGGTTTATGTGTGCATCTTTACTATGTGATATGGTTGAGTGTGCCGCCCTTGTACTTTCTGTGAAAATGGCTACCACAGACCCCAGATCTCAGTGCTGGGAAGTCTGATAATCTGGGCTGGCACATGTAGAGTTCCCTATTCCTCTTCAGTCATTTGGATGCAGCCAAAGAAGATTATGAGACTTTATTTGATCTCCCCAGTACCCTAGACTTGGATTTCACAGCTCTCCCTGCAGCTGTGTAGAAAGAAGACAGAAGAGAGAACTGTGTCACAATCTCCTCACACACATTGAATTTGCAAATGCTAGACCCACTAGGATACATTTGACCCTCCTGAAAGGGGTTGTACCTGTGGAAAGGGTATATAGTTGGAGGACGTTTTGCCATGTTGCTAAGTCAGGTACATAGAAGCGCTGTGTGTATTAGCTCCTTTTGTTATTGCTTTATTCTCGGCATTTTAAACCTCCACAGTAATGAAGATGACATTGCTGTGAGTAGTAATAAGAGCAACTAAAATTTATTCATTTATGCAACAAATATTTATATAAACTTACTAGGTCCTAATAACCCCCTAAGAAGTATGCACTGTGACTCTTCCCATTTTGCAGGTGAGAAAACTGAGGAACAGGGAATTTATGTAATTTGAATAGGTAGTGAGGAGTGAAGCCTGAAAAACGCTCTCCTAGCCCCCTGTTCCTCCATATAACCCCAGTCTTTGGAGAGGAGGAAAGCAGGCAACTGAATTCTCAAAGAAACAATTGCTTCTTTTGACGCTGGAGACACATGCTGCTCCCACACTCAGCATCTTTTCTTCTCTAGCAGTTTTGCAATATCAGAGGATGGCCTCTGATTTATCTGGTATATCTAAATGCCAATTCTGAGCTGCATATTAATTTCCTCGTAATTTTGGCTTTTATCACAGGGCTTTTATCACATGCTCTCCGAGCGTAGCCTGCCCCCTATAAGTCACTGTCAGCCACCTGTCCCTTCACTCAGATCTGCACCCTAGTCCTAATAGGGAAGGGAAAGGAGTGACAGAGCAGCTGTGCTGTCACTGTCGGGAGTGCCGAGGAAATTAATTGAGAATCAAATATTTGCCTGCTCCAGGGTGATTTATCACAATTAAAAGGAGTAATTATTTGCCCTTTGGTCAATCAGAGATTCTGAGGGTTTGACTGCTGTGCCGCGTAAATAAATCACACTGCAGTAGAAGAGTCTTCTGGATTCGTTAGCACAGCAGAACTTCCCAACTGCTATGCCCACGGGTGCTCAGGGAAGTGAATTCCTGCACCGGGGAAGGTGCTAAAGGCAGTGCGTCAGGAGCACGTGCAGGGTAGCCCCAGAACCACAGTAAATCCAACACAGGGATCTTCTCCCCCGCGAACTGGAACTCTCTGTGGTTTCTTCAGTTGAGACCAGATGTGCTTAAGAGTTGGCTCGGGCTTAGAGTGACTGTGGGGCCAGCTGAGTCTTATTTCCAATCTCATGTTCTCTCTGGGACATACGCTCGTCAAGTGGATGGAGGGCAAAGTCATTTGCACTATTTCAATTATTTTCCTTTCCACCTCTCCCTCTTTTTTTCTTTTTGGCCAGTGCATGTAATTGAATTTGCAAATGCCAAACCCGCTAGGATACAGCCGTCCCCTAGTGAGATACCAAGAAGCCATGACTCTTCAAAGTTAAAAAGCACTTTCGTGACAGTTCTGGAAAATTCCATCCTGTAAGCCATGATGACAGCTGGGATTGATTAACTTTCACTAGTGATTCCAGTCAAGCCCAGGGCTGGACCATGTGATCAAAGCAGATGTAGGAGTTAAAATGTAACAGTGTCTTGGTGGCAAAGACTTTTGTCTTCGATAAGGCTCTTACAGATCAACTTTCAGGGATGTTATTTTTAAGCAGGAAAATGTGGTTTGTGTTGAAGCTTTTTCAGTGAACAGGGGGGTTTCTCATGCTTGCCTGCGAGGCATAAAACTACCCCTGATGAACCATTTAGAGGCAAGAGCTTGCAGCTCCAGGATTTCGCAGGTTTTTGGAGAGAGGAGAGGGTTTGCTTCCAAAGAAAGTGGGTGGCATGCGCCACAGTCTGCATATGTGACCTCAGGCTTGCCCGAGCTGTAGCGGAGTCTCCTAATTAACTCGACACAAAACAGCCCTCACCTGCCTGCAGGCTCTCAAGGCCTTTGCCACCGCAGTAACCTGAAACTCTGCCCCTTCTCCTCCCTGGGGGACAACGGATGGCCGCTTTGCACTCAGATGGGAGAATGGGAACTGCCAAGCAGCTGCCCTCGGATGCCCTAAGCCAACAGAGGGCCCCTGTTCTGTCATTTTCCTTCTGACTTGTTCCCTTTTCTGCTTTAATGACCGAGGCTACCTTTTGGGCCAGCTACTTCCTAATGCCGCCTGTAATTGAGACTCAAATAGTAAAATATACATAACTGGCCGTTTTATCCAGTCATCATTTATGAATATAGCTCGATTAATTGGTTTAGTCAGATGGAGAGGGGCAATAAAAAGTGATTGACTAAAAACAATTAAAACAGTAAAAGTAAATTGTTTGTGTCCATTAAAACCTGCTGAGGCCGTCAGTTGAAAATTGTGGGCCTCCATGTGAAAATTAAAACTATTGATTTTCCCCTGTATGTATGTGAATATCAGAGTTCTAATTTGTTTTGTTTTTTACTGGCTGAAAGCCCCTGCGATCAAAATGCAGGTGGGCTTTCAATAAGCTCTTTTGGTGGAGTTAATAAAGATTTGGAAAGGCAGATAGGATAAGAAATGGCTGAGATGTTTTAGAGAAGAATTATGTGTCTGGTCGGTACCAACTTGCACTGCTGCATGCTAATACTTTGTAATTTATGGCATTTTGGGGGTGAAAATGGAAAATCAACTGCAGAATATATGATAGTCATAGGTTGAATTTTTAGGGCTTTGCCTTAATTTATGTGAGCGAGATGGATTTTTTTTATTATTGTCATTTTATTTTTTTATGTGCTACACTAAATCTTGTATTCCATGAACTATTATTTTTTAGTGTTCAATTAAAATACCAACATAAAAGGAATTTTACATGGACAAATCTTGACTCATAAGAAGAAAACTTGGAAGAAAAAAACCCTCTGGATCAGATGAGGAGGTTTTTCAGTTGACAGATAAGATGGGATTAAACCTTGGAAGGGTGTAAAAACAGTGCAACATGTTTGGAGTTCCAAGTATTAGGCTGTCACTCATTGTACCAAGTTGGGCATGAGTTAATATCAGGGTTGCATTCTTAATAAATCATACGTTGAGAATGCAAACTGTTATATTTGGTAATTAAGTTAATGATCAGTAAACAAGTCAGACTTTCTTTTAATCTTTAAATATAAGTCAGGCATGTTTTTTAAAGAAGGGTTTATAAGGATGGAGATTTGGCCCTTTGAATATGGCGTTTAAAAAGCTGTTACAGGGACTTCCTGGGTGGTCCGGTGGTTAAGACTCTGTTCTCCCAATGCAGGGGGAACGAGTTCGATCCCTGGTTGGGGAGCTAAGATCCCGCATGCCTGGTGCGGCCAAGAAAAAAAAAAAAAAGTGGAGTTTTTGTTTCATTCTCCACCCCCATCCCACCCTGAAGAGTTTTCTAAGGAGAAAATAGATTCTTCACCTACAGCAAATGCTGTGTCTTCTGCACAATTCGTTTTGTTTCTCTAAATTTTATTTTTTTCCAGCATTATTGAGATGTACTTGATAAATAAAAAATGTATATATTTAAGGTGTAAAAAGGGATGATTTGATATCCATTTACATTGTGAAATGATTACCAGGATCAAGCTAATTAACACATCCATCACCTCACAGAGTTACTATTTATTGGTGCGGTGATAACATTTCAGATCTACTGTCTTAGCAGATTTTAAGCATGCAATACAATATTATTAACTGTAGTCACCATGCTGCATATTAAATCTCCAGAACTTATTCATCTTGCATGAGAGAACCTTTGTGCCCCTTGACCAACAGCTCCCCCCCTCCCCAGGTCCTGGTAGCCACCATTCTACTCTCTGCTTCTATGAGTTGGAGTCTTTCCTTCCCCAGATTCCACATATAAACAAAGATCTTACAGTATTTATCTTTCTGTGTCTGGCTTATTTCACTTAGCATCGTGTCCTCAAGGAAGGTGGAATTGAATACTGTTCCATTGTCTGTATTAACCACAATTTGTTTATCCATTCATCTGGCGACAAACACTTAGGTTGTTTCCCTGCCATTGATCATTGCAGCATTAGCCACAATAGCCAAGATAGGGAAACAACCTGAATACTTCTCTTATTAGTGACTTTCAAATGTGAGCGAGCTGAGACTCCTTTTTGTTTTATAGGTAGATCCTTAGGCACCGACTGCAGATATTCTGTTGCAAGAGGTAACCAGTTTGTAGGAATATGCATTTTAAAAAGTGTTCTCTTCTGGGTGGCCCTGATGTGGGAAGTCTTGGGACCACACATGGAGATGTGTGTTCCAGAACAACGATGCTTAAACCTTTTGGGGTCAGGAATCCTTGAGAATCTTCTTAGAACAATATACATATTTTTTCTTTCCTGAAAATGTCTCAGTTTCATGATCTTATAGTAAGAACTCCTGCTACAATTTTTTAAATGGGGGATGGGTAAGTAGTTTTACCTGGGAGCATTAAGCAGGGAAATACCCAGGATTCAGTTGGTTTTTATTTGAGGACTCCTCATGGTCCTCAAAGATTTACTTGTCGGTGAGCTGAGGATTTTTGTAATTTGGTGGCTTCTGGCTGGTGTCTGGATGCCAGAGATGCCAGGTAAGTGGTGTCAGGTATGCAGCCTGTGACGTTCTGATCAGTCCCTCTCCTTACTGTGCAGGTTAGTTCTGTGGCCATAACTCTGAAGTTATTTAGGAAAACGAAATCCTGTGCAGATTAAGTTGGTGAATGGTGAATAGGGATTGGGGCATGCTTGGGATGGAGGGGTGTATCCCATGCCCAATGGGGAAACATCATCCCAGCTCTTTCTTGGTGCTAGCAGGCGGGACAAACAGGAGGGTTGGGCTGGCCCTGGTGAGTCACAGGGTCCTGCTGGACTAAGAATAGCTTGTGCTGTAGATTATCAGCTTTGCAGCATTCATCGTCATCTTTTCTTAAAAACAAAAGCTGAAAGCCTTCCTGCTAAATTTAGGAATAAGGCAAGAATGCCTACTCTTACCACTTCTATTCAACGTAGTATTGGAATTTCTAGCCACAGTGATCAGACAAGAAAAAGAAAAAGGTATCCAAATTGGAAGGGAAGAGGTAAAACTGTCACTATTTGCAGATGCCATGATACTCTATATAGAGAGCCTCAAAGTCTCCATACAAAAACTGGTAGAACTAATAAATGACTTCAGCAAGGTAGCAGGATACAAGATTAGTATACATAAGTCTGTTGCTCTTCTTTACACTAATAATGAAATATCAGAAAGAGAAAGTAAAAATAACCCCAATCTGTTTTAAACTGCATAAAAAATGTCTAGGAATAAACTTAACCAAGGAGGTGAAAGACATATGCTGAAAATTATGAAACATTGATAAAAGAAATTGAAGATGATTCAAAGAAATGGAAAGATATCCCATGCTCTTGGATTGGAAGAATTAATACTGTTAAAATGGCCATACACTTTCTGACTTACTTCACTCTGCATGACAGACTCTAGGTCTGTCCACGTCTCTACAAATGACCCAATTTTGTTCCTTTTTATGGCTGAGTAATATTCCATTGCATACATGCACCACATCTTCTTTATCCATTCATCTGTCGATGGACATCCAGCTTGCTTCCACATCCTGGCCATTGCAAACAGTGCTGCAATGAACACTGGGGTGCATGTCTGTTGTTTTTTTTGTGGTATGCGGGCCTCTCACTGTTGTGGCCTCTCCCATTGCGGAGCACAGGCTCCGGACACGTGGGCCCAGTGGCCATGGCTCACGGACCCAGCTGCTCTGCGGCACGCAGGATCTTCCCGGACCGGGGCACGAACTCGCGTCCCCTGCATCAGCAGGCGGACTCTCAACCACTGCACCACCAGGGAAGCCCCTGTTTTTGAATTATGGTTTTCTCAGGGTATATACCTGGTAGTGGGATTGCTGGGTTATATGGTAGTTCTATTTCTAGTTTTTTAAGGAACCTCCATACTGGTCTCCATAGTGGCTGCACCAATCCACATTCCCACCAGCATTGCACGAGCGTTCCCTCTTATGTGGAATTTAGAAAAATGATACAGATGAACCTATTTGCAGGGCAGGAATAGAGACACAGACGTACAGAATGGATGTGTGGACCCCGGGGTTGGGGGGAAGGTGGGGTGGGATGAACTGGGAGATTGGAATTGACATATATACACTACCATGTGTAAAGCAGATAGCTAGTGGGAACCTCCTGTAGAGTGCAGGGAGCTCAGCTTGGTACTCTTTGGTGACCTAGATGGGTGGGATGGGGGGGAGGGAGGTCCAAGGGGGAGGGGATGTATGTATGCATATAGCTGATTCACTTTGTTGTATAGCAGAAACTAACACAACATTGTAAAAGAACTATACCCCAATTTAAACAATGGCCATACTACCCAAAGAATCTAAAGATTAATGTGGTTCCTATCAAAATACCCATGACATTTTTCACAGAACAAATAATGCTAAAATTTATATGGAGTCACAAAAGACCCAGAATTGCCAAAGCAGTCCTGAGGAAAAAGAATAAATCTGGGGGCATAACCCATTCAGACTTCAGACTTTACTACAAAGCTACAGTAATCAAAACAGTGTGGTATTAGCACATAAACAGACATATGGATCAATGGAACAGAATAGAGAGCCCATAAATAAATTCACACACCTACAGTCAATTCATCTACAGCAAAAGAGGCAAGAATATACAATGCAGAAAGGACAATCTCTTCAAAAAGTGGTGCTGGGAAAGCTGGACAGCTACATGTAAATCAGTGAAATTAGAACACTCCCTCACACAATATACAAAAATAAACTCAAAATGGTTTAAAGACCTAAATATAAGACATGACATAATAAAACTCCTAGAAGAGAACATAGGCAAAACATTCTCAGACTTTAATCATAGCAATATTTTCTTAGATCAGTCTCCCAAGGCAAAAGAAATAAAAGCAAAAATAAATAAATGGGACCTAATCAGACTTAACTTTTACACAGCAAAGGAAACCATCAGCAAAATGAAAAGATAAGCTATGGAATGGGAGAAGATATTTGTGAATGATGCAACTGACAAGAGATTAATATTCAAAATATACAAATAGCTCATACAACTCAGTATCCAAAAAACAACTCAACCAAAAAATGGGAAGAAGACCTAAATAGACATTTTTCCAAAGAAGACATACAGATGGCCAACAGGCACATGAAAAGATGCTCAACATTGCTAATGATTAGAGAAATGCAAATCAAAACCACTATGAGGTATCACCTCACACTAGTCAGAATGACCATTATCAAAAAGTCTACAAACAATAAATGCTGGAGAGGGTGTGGAGAAAAGGGAACCCTCCCACACTGTTGGCGGGAATGTAAATTGGTGCAGTCACTATGGAGAACAGTATGGAGGTTCCCTATAAGACTAAAAATAGAGCTACCATATGACCCAGCAATCCCAATCCTGGGTATATATCCAGAAAAAAAGAAAACTCTAATTCAGAAAGATACATGCACCCCAATGTTCATAGCAGAACTATTTACAATAGCCAAGACATGGAAACAACCCAAGTGCCCATCAGCAGATGATTGGCTTAAGAAGATGTGAGATACACACACACACACACACACACACACACATACATACATACATACATACATATGCATACACACAATGGAATATTAGCCGTAAGGAAGAAGGAAACTTTGCCATTTACAGCAACATGAATGGACCTAGAGAATATACTAAGTGAAGTAAGACAAAGACAAATATGTGATATCACTTATGTGTGGAATCTAAAAAACAATACAAATGAATCTATTTACAAAACAGATTCACAGATGTAGAAAACAAACTTATGGTTACCAAAGGGGGCAGGAATAAATTAGGAGTATGGGATTAATAGATACAAACTGCTATACATAAAATAGATAAGCAACAGGGACTTACTATATAGCACAGGAAATTATATTCAATATCTTGTAATAACCTATAATGGAAAATCTGAAAAAAAAAATAACTGAATCAATTTGCTGCACTCCTGAAAGTAACACAACAGTGTGAACCAACTACACTTCAATTAAAAAAGAAAGTAAAACTGAATTTAGTAATTTAGGTAGGCAGTACAATTCCAACGTTCACAACTTTAAAAGTATAAAAGTTGCACATCCTCCTATCACAGGCCTCTGGTTTGTTGTGTAACTTAGGGGAAATTTTATGCAAATGAAATCAGGTAACATGTATATGCAATTATCTTCCTTTTTGTTTTAACACAAATGGTAGCATATGAAACATTGCTTTTTGTTTTAAAATCTAGGTTTGTATTCTTTTCTGGAGCAAAATTCAGAAAGAGACTCTGATAATGCCTGTGTAAATTTTATTGCTCCTTTTTTTTCATACTGAACACTGTGTATAATCCCAAACAGATGTAGAGTGGGTATAAACATCAGCTCTTTTCTGGAGGGCCGATTCTTCCAGCTTGGAGCCGTGCTCTGGGGTAAGGCCAGAGACGCTGGATGGTATAAGATGCTGCATTTAAGTATCCACTAAAGATTCCACTGGAGGTTGTAACAAATAAAAATAGGGAGAAAGATCTGGCCACCATTGGCACAAAGTCCCCTCAAAGTGGTGCTTCTGCTTTCCTGGTTCCCAGGGCGGCCCCAGGGGCAGAGGAGGTTGTCTAGGTAGCTCACCTGTCCCCTAGTAGAGCGCTCAATGGGGAATCAGGGCTGGGGACTGTGGCATGTCACTTTGTTTTTCTCACCTAGAAGATGAAGTTTTTGTGGTTCTTAAACCTGATGATCACGAGAACCCCATGGGGGCTTCTAAAACAACATGAATCCTGGCGTCTCCCTCTGGCAGTAGTCCTGGTGTGTGGGTCTAGGTTAGTGCATGGTTAACTAGCGCCTCCCCACACACCCACCAGGTGATTCTGATGTAGGTGGTCCATGGGCCAGAGGCTTTCTAAAGTCTTGCCAACTCTCAATGGAAATCATTTCATCAGTATCTATTGTAATATAAGAACTCGTCTTAGCTGGGCCAGTAAGAGTTAGTGTAGGTTTGACTGCCCACCTTCAGGCTGAGTCTGCAACAGATACCGTGTTGTCATCTGTCTTAGACTAAACAGAACTCCCTAAACTGTGAACCACAGAGCCTCAAACTTTCCCACCAATTAACTGCACCAGCTGTGGTTCAGACACCTGCTTCTGTCCTCATTAGGAACAGGTCTATTACCAACCAGCCGCCTTATTAACAATCCCCACGGCCCCCATCATTCCCGGGAATCCCATATTCCCTGCAGCACCTTGCTCTACAACGTAGCACATGCATAGATGTGGAGGGGGGTGTGTGTGTGTGGGAGAGAGATGTATTTAGGAGTAGACAAGGGTCACTTCTCGTCCAGCTTCATCCCATAGTCCTGATGTCTCCTCCTCCGGCTGATGGGGACAAGAGCTTCTAACACTAACATCATTATCTTTTGAGTTCACGGCATAATGGTTAAACCCTGAGGTGTTTATTATAGTGTGTTTAGGGACCATCTGTGTCAGAATCCTCTGGGAAGCCTGTCTCAACAGGCTGGTTTCTAGGTCTTAGCAAAGCCCTTTGAATGGGTGTCTGGTGGCAGGGCCGTGGAATCAGAATTTTCACATGTTCCGGGGTGATAATCACAGCAGCAGGGCCAGCATTTCACTGATAGCCTACACACAGGTTTGGTCCTCTTTTACTGTGACAGCCCCGTGAATGAAGGCTACGTTAAAGCTTAGCTTTCTGATCGTTTAAATCAAGGGCTCTTTCCAAACCAGATAAACAGGCATTTCTAATTATGGGAGTGTTGCTACTGACACTTTTTTCTTTTGTCGATCTTCTAGCGCAGTATCCCATAAACTTTAATACGCTTGTGAATCCCTTGGGGATTTTGTAAAAATACAGATTCTGACTCCGTGAGTCTGGGGTGGGGCCTGGGGCTCTGCATTTCTAAGAAGTGTCCACACGATGCTGACACTGCTCGTCTGTGGATCACACGTGGAGTCGCTCTGTTAGCGGGCAGATGTCTCCCACCTCTGATTGGGGTGCCCTCCCTCCTGGCTGAGGGTGTGTTAATTTAATAGCTCTAAGGCCTGTCACATGCAGCTGCCTGGGCACATGAGTGTCCTGGTACCGCCTCTCAATTCCTCTGGTTTTATTCCTTTTGTAGATGAAGGAACCTGTGGGAGAGAAGCTGGGCTCTGTCGCCACCCACCTGCACGTGCGGTGGAGAAAGGCAGCCGATGACATCGTGAACCAAAGGGTCTATTGATCCGGGGCGGTGGGCATAGGATTGAATTGGAAGCAGCCCGCTCCAGTGTTTCAAGCGGAGCCTCTGGAGAGCAGAGACCTTCCTTGCTTTTGTTTATTTTGTAATTAAGAGGAAAAGAGCCCAACCTAAAACGTTGCTTGGGGGCCCTGGCCTTTAAATTTATGTCTTTGAACACTCTGTGAATCAAGGCACTCAGTGTGGAGCCATCCCTTCTGGTATCAGTTCTCTTTCTCAATGGCTGTATGCAAATTCGCTGGGCTCCCCCGGCAATAAGCTTAAGGGGGACGCCAGACCCGGTCCGTCCTAAGCTGGATGTGTGTCGTTGGTTGTGCATCGGCGTCTGAATATGGAACTCCTCCTGCTTTGTCTCCTCAGCCTGGGGAGTGGAGGTGACATCAGTTATTTCAAAGGCCTGTGTGAGGGGAACGGACTTGGAAGTTCTGATAAATGTGAAGATTTATAAGCCTTAAGTCAGATTCCTGTACAAAGTGATTTCAGTTCAGGAAAACATCTCTTGTGCTGTTTTTTCTCTTTTCTTTTAGAAATCAACAAAATCAAATAACCCTGAAAGATACCTAGTTAAAACATATAAAATTGTTAGTTCCTTTGTGTGGTTTTTAAGTTCAGTTATAGAGAGTTTGCTTTTATCATCTTGATGATTTATTTAGCTTTCCTTAGTTTGGCACCTACCAAGGACCAGGCATTTTGCTAAGTCCTGTGAACGGCAACAACAAACGAATGGTCAAGCTATAATTGCGCCGTTACAGGATTTCTAGAAATTGTATGTGTGCCTTTCTGTTTACAGAGCAATTTTGTGATATTCAAATAATGCTTTGGGAGGATGGAAGTTGGGAGAGTCTCATGCTGTGATTATATTGTTCCATCATGTTTGTGTAAATATAATTAAACTGATTCCATGTTAGCATAGGCATTGGCTGGCCAGCCCAGATGTCAGTTGCCTGCTCCTTGGAGATCTGATTAAGCTTGCCATGGATGTTTAATTTCGCAGTATTCCAAGGTTCCAGAGACCTGCTCCCTCTTCCCTGGAGACCTAAAGCTTCCTGGACCTTCCTTTCTTGTTGCTTCTCTCTGTCTTCCATTCCTGTTTTCCAAGTGTACTGCTTCGGTTTATATGTGAGTTCATTTAGTCTTTCCAACTAGATTGTCAGGAATTTGAGATCAGGAACTATGGCTGCTTCTAGGGAGTTGCTCACAGTTCTTAGGCTGGGGTTTGATGGGTCCTGCCTCCAAAGCTGGGCTGATCCACGGGGACAGCTAGATTCTCAGAGCACGTGACTTCTGTCTCTGGTGTTGAGGTAGAGACAGAAGTGGGCGGCCCCAAGGTCAGTAATAAGGGGTCCTGAGTTCTGTTCAAAAACCCAAGCAGTCTGGGCTGTGGGGCAGAACGTTTGCCCCTGTCTTTTTAGGTCAATACTTCATTTGCTTTGCCTCCTCTGGTTTATTGTGCCTGATAAAATAGAGCGGTTATTTTACTCTTTCATAATTTCTAACATCAAAGGAAGTTAAGTAGTCATTTCTGCTCTTATTAATTAGTCTTTCCTTTCTCCAGTTAGTTTTCCATTGATGTTCTCAACAGATAAATGCAATGTCATTTATTCCTCTCCATGAAGGCCATTTAAAGTCTTAGTGGATTTAGCTTTTAATGGATTGTTGAATTTTAAGTAGGAAAAAGAAATGGGAAGGTTAGTTAGAACAGATACGTTTAAATGGACATGTAAGTTGCTTTCCCCCCTTGGATTCTCCTCTTTCTTAAGCAAGTATGCCGTCCAGGCACCCATGAATCACACATGATTGTACTTACATGTACCATCTGTAGTTTGTCATTGGGGGATGGGGGCGGAGGGAACATCTTGGGCAGGTAGTGAAATAATTAAATCTCATGATTTTCTAATCTTTGTGGCAGATGTTCTATTGGTGTTTTTATTCTACTAAATAGTGCTTCATTGCAGAAAGTTTTGGCATTCTTAAGCTTCGGAACTTTAGGTGTTTCCATGATCACAGAAGGCACCTACTCTCAAGGAAACAAAAGTTCTGGGGAGGTTCCCAGAGGTGTCACATTCCCGAGAGGGGGCTGAGGTATTCACAGTTCTAGTTCTGGGAGGACCTGTGGAAAGGCACAGTCATTGCAAAGAATCCGAGCATTTACGTTCCTCAGTTATGTTCATGGACCATGCTGGGCACCTTCGTCAAAGCAGGAGCCAATGTTATCTCTGGTTTAGGAAGAAAAATGCTTTGCTTTGCTTTCTCGTAAACCAGGTTGGCGGGCAGGCCCGTCTATCAAAGGGAAGGTGGTTTGCATGACTTTTTAATTCTATTAGGTTACTTGCTAATTGGAAAATTTAAAACCTGGGTCTACCTTGAAAATGAATAAATAAATCTCTCAGTTTAGGGTGGATAAGTTGTTTCACTGCGTGTTACATAACAGTCTTAAGCTGTTTGGGGTTAGTTTCTGTAGTTAAAACAGTGCTTGAAAAAAACTGAGAACGGTCAATGATACCAACATGCAAATATTTGTAGGCAAACAGAAGCAGACCATATCTTCAAGGACTTGAAAGGATGCTTGGCTGGTGTTATCTTCCCAGAAGCTAAAGGCTTACAGCCAACCAGGGCAGAACCTCCCAGTCTGAGCCACCAACTCCTCTTGGAAAAGGTTCACAGCAGGGCTTCCCTGGTGGCGCAGTGGTTGAGAGTCCGCCTGCTGATGCAGGGGGCACGGGTTCGTGCCCCGGTCCGGGAAGATCCCACATGCCGCGGAGCGGCTGGGCCCGTGAGCCATGGCCGCTGAGCCTGCGCGTTCGGAGCCTGTGCTCCGCAACGGGAGAGGCCACAACGGTGAGAGGCCCGCACACAACAAAAAAAAAAAAAAAAAAAAAGGTTCACAGCAGTATATTTGTCCAGATCCTTATTTTCCCTTTGATTTTTTCTTAACTTGCAGTTTTGATTAATTACAAACATATTGATGTTTGGCTATGAGGTGTGGATGCTTCTCTGTACTTTCTCAGTGAAGGTTAGACTAAGGTGGCACACAAAATCTAATTAGTCCTTTTGAAGTCCCCTCCAGACCCCATTTCTTTCTAAGTCTCTCCCTTGGATAGTCTCAGGTTAAGTGTGTGGTCTCTTCTGGTGTGTGAAAGGGTTTTCATTATGTGTTTAAAAGCAGTTAGCATGCTACACATATGGAAGTATTTAGGGGGAAGTATACTTGTGTCTGCAACCTACTTTGAAATATATGTATATTTCTTATATAAAAAATAAGATGGATGGGTGAAGGAATAGAGCAGTGGATAGATATGTGATAAAACAAGAATAGTAAACTGTGAATTGTAGAATTACATAGTGGGCATATAGAGATTCACTGTAAAATTCAACTTTTATGTATGTAGGGAAATTTTTGTAATAAAATAGTGGGGGGGGGAAGGGCAGGTTTCTATCATGTAGGATTATCACTCGGATAAAACCCAGGCTACAGAATGAATTAACTCTTAATGCTACAGGGAAACTCAGGGGGTGTTAATTACCTCTGGAGTTTGGAAAGTTCTGTCAACATGAATTTGTTATTTTTTAATATATATATTTACAAATTATAAAACCTTGCTTTTTCTTAAAATACAAGAGTTACAGATGTGCATGACTTAAAAAAGTGAAACTTCTGCGAGTATTTCTTTTTTTTTCTTACCCCTTTTTCCCTCCTTGTTTCCATGATCTCTCCAGATTGGAAAAATCTGCATGAGCCTGTATAGCACTTTGTTTTTCAATGGGACCATGATATACAGGTCGTGATAACTTGTTTTTTATCACATAATAAAGGTGGAACATCCTTCCACGGCGTTACGTGTGAATCAACCTGCATTTCTTCTGAAAGCCTCCATGGCACTCCAGTTGTATGAATACGCTGTAGTTGATGTAACCAACTTTTGACTGATATTTTTCAGTTGCCATAACAAAATACCACAGACTGGGTGGCTTAAACAACAGACGTTTATTTTTTCACAGTTCTGGAGGCTGGAATTCCAAGATCAAGGTGCTGGCAGATTCAGTTACTGGTGAGGACTCTCTTCCCAGCTTGTGAGCAGCTGCCTTCTTGCTGTGTCCTCAGATGGCCTTTCCTCTGGGCGTGTGTGGAGGAAGAGATCTCTGGTATCTCTTCCTCTTCTTAATAAGGACACCAGCCCTGTAGGACTGAGGTCCTACCCTTATAACCTCACTTAACCTTCATCACTTCCTTATAGGACCTGTCTCCAAATACAGTGACTTTAGGGTCAGGGCTTCGACATATGTATTTGTGGGGGAAGACCGTTCAGTCCACAACAATAGACATTTAAGTTGTTTCAAATTTGTGGGCTACTATAAGCAAGTCTGCAGTGAATTTACCTGTGCAGTAGTTGTGGAATTGCTGGCTTATAGGTTATACACTTTGAATGGGCAATGCTAATTTATCTGTTGGAACTAACTTACGTGATAATTTGTGTTTTCTGCACATTGCCCACGGTCACTTCTTACCAGATCAGTGTTTTTAATACGTGTCAGTGTGATTAGTGAAATATTTTGTGTTAATTTGTTTTTCTTTGATAGCTGGTGATTACACATTATTGTATTTAATTGTCTTTTGTATTCCTCTGGATTTCCCTCTTCATATCTTTTAGTATGTTTCTACAGGGCTATCTGGATTTTTTTTTTAATTGATTTAAAAGACTCTCTTCACATCAAAGAGTGAAGTCTTTGTTGGTAACAAAGCTTGCGAGCATTTCTCTTCAAGGTATTTTTTTGCCTTTTAATCTTAGTTCTGGGTTTTATAGTTTCTTATCCTACTGAAGCCTTTTCATTTTCTACCGGCAGTTTTAGTATATATATCAGAGTACAACTTTGCTCCTTCGTAAATTGGTGTTGTCCATTTGTCTAACTGCTTCTCCACCTTATCCTCTGTTAGGGGGTAAACTGTGGGCCCCTCAAACTCCTATGTTGAAGGTTTAACCCTCAGGACCTCAAAATGTGACTGTTTTTGGAGATAGGGCTTTAGATAGGTAATTATGGTAAAATTAGGTCGTTAGGGCGGGCCCTAATAAGATGTGACTGGTATCCTTACAAGAAGAAGAGATTAGGACACAGGCCACATAGACTGAGGGGTGATAGTGTGAGGACGCAGTGAGAAGGCAAAGTTCACAAGCCAAGGAGAGAGGCCTCAGAAGACATCAACCCTGCTGACACTTTGATCCTGGATTTCCAGCCTTCAGAACTGTGAGAAGTGGTACCTCCTGTGGTTTTGATGTGCTTTTACTTTTTCCCTAATGACTAATGAGTTGAGCATCTTTCCATGTGCTTATTGGCCATCTGTATATCTTCTCTGAAGAACTGTCTATTTAAGTGCTTTGCCTATTTTTTAATTGAGTTTTTTTGTTGTTAAGTTGGAGGAGTTCTCCTACATGGATTTTGAACTGTTTCCCAAAGTGTGTTCCTTGGAACACTGGTTCTGCAGAATCTTACTTTTTATTTATTTATTTACTTATTTTATTTATTTTTTGGCTGTGTTGGGTCTTTGTTGCTGCGTGCAGGCTTTCTGCAGTCACGGTGAGCGGGGGCTACTCTTGGTTGTGGTGTGCGAGCTTCTCATTGTAGTGGCTTCTCTTGTGGAGCACAGGCTGTAGGCACGCAGGCTCAGTAGTTGTGGCGCACAGGCTTAGCTGCTCCGTGGCATGTGGGATCCTCCTGGACCAGGGCTCGAACCTCTGTCCCCTGCATTGGCAGGCAGATTCTTAACCACTGTGCCATCTGGGAAGTCCCCTGCAGAATCTAATGGGCTTTTTGAGTAAAAAGCGTTCTGAGACCAAATACTCAGAGTATGCTCTGGGTTAAAGTTTAAATTGGTTTCTTACTAATACATACAGTAAATCTCCATGTGGGGAGAGTATACAATATTTCCCAAACTTAATTGACCACAGAATGCTTTTTATGTAGGACATTTTGCAGGACTAGAGTTTTGCAGAACAGGATCTCGAGACTGTTGGCCTTTAGCTGATTCACTATGTCAGCTTCTGTAGATTTCCTTCTTTAACCGTACGCCTACATTATTTTCTCTCTCATCATCTGTTTCCTTAATGGCTTCTGGCTTCTCCTCAGCCTCCTCTCTTCCCTTTTACTCACTCTTTCTAGTCAGTGGGCAACGAATCTTGTTGATCCTTCCTCCCTAAAAGTGTTTTGAATCCACCCAGTTCACTCTGTTTCTTTTTCCTCAGCCTTGGTTGCTTGGACTTCTGCAAAAGTCCAAACCGCTCTTTACATCAGGCTACCAGAAGGATCTGTTAAAAATATAAGTTAGATAAAGTCATTTCCCAACTGGAATTCTATAATAGCAGTTAGCAGTGGTGTGTCACAGTCATTTTGGGCTGTGTTGGAAAATATTATTCAAGCAGCAAACTTAGTGATGTCTATTAAAAAATAAATAAATTAGAGCAGATTCAGTTCTCTCCGATCCTTTACTCTCAATCACTTGTGTTCTTCTTGAAAACAGAGAAAACAATCCTTTCTTGAGGGGCAGAGTTAGAGGGGTATGAGGTAGATTGCATATTATCTACTGCCTAATGTCTTTATACCGTAATAACCAACTGCTACTGTCCTACAGTTTATATTTTGTGGCAATTGTTATAGTAATAACTTGTTTCTTCTTGGCATTTCTTGAGTTTTGTCAAAATGTGATTATACTTCCTGCATCTTAGAAGAAAATGTAAGTAAATCTCACTTCCCAGTGGTTCTCAACAGGGGGCGGTATTTCTTCCAGTCTGGGGTTGTTTGGAATGGGTATGGGAGTTGGGAATGTCATAATTATTGGGGGTGCTACAGGCATGGAGTGTCTGCTGCCCAGGATGTTAAATATCCTGCAATGGATCAAACAGTTCCAGACATAAAGAATTGCCCCACCCCCAAACGTCCTCATCATGAAACACCGTAACAGGGCCACAAGTCTAAAACTGTGTGATGGATAATTTCTAAGTGAAACTGCTTTTCCCATCCTCTCTCTCCGTTGCTGGGAACTAAAACTTAAGTCCTTTGTTACTGTGCAGTCTTTGCTACTGATTAACGTGGGTGGGCATTCTTGCTGTTTTTGCTTGTTCCTCTGATCTTAACCCCAGCCCAAGACTTTCCTTTAAATATGCCTGCTTTCTCCCCACAAGGCAGGATGGTAGTTTTCAAGATGCTAGTCTGCTACTCTCCTCATTTGCTGGCAGATCAGTAAAGTTCTCTTTCCTTCATCCTCAAAGCCTCATCCTTGTTATTCTCATTTGGCATCGGGGACAAGGACCAAATTTTTGATAACGATAATGTCTGTCATCACAGTGTAAACTTAACCCTGCCTGTGGTCCTTCATCAGACCAAGCCCCTGACTGTGTTTTCAGCATAACACACATACCCTCTCCTTCTGCTCCCTATTATTCTCCAACACATGCAAATTTATTGGGCAAATGAACCGTTTATGCGTTTTTCTACCTGGAATGCTGTTCTGTTCTTGACTAGTTAAAAAACTCTTCATACTTAGCATTTATCCCTCTGTAAAACCAGCTCTGACCCTTTCTACTCCAAGGGGAGGTTAGTTGCTCTTTTCTCTGTGTTCTCATAGGAGCCAGCATATATCTGGTAGTCACTGGGGATGGTCTAAATATCTTATATCCCCTTGTCTGGGAACATGGTAGGATTATATTCCCCTGTCGCTCCTTAAACTTCAGCAAAATCAAATGACTGTGTAACTGCCCAATGGAAGCTTTAAGAGGCAGTCACAGTAGGCCATTTTGTCTTCCATTCTGCTCTGCTAACTCGAAGTAAGCCACATGGGAGCTGCTCTGACCCTCGGTCCTAGAATTAGGATGGCAGGGAGCTCAAGCACAATTGACGTGTAACATGTCAAGAATAAGAAATAAACTATGGCGGCTCTACCCACCCCCAGTCCCTCCCATCAGGAAACTTGCACAAGCTTCTTAGATAGCCTCATCCACCAGAGGGCAGACAGCAGAAGCAAGAATAACTACAGTCCTGCAGCCTGTGGCACAAAAACCACATTCACAGAAAGATAGACAAGATGAAAAGGCAGAGAGCTATGTACCAGATGAAGGAACAAGATAAAACCCCAGAAAAACAACTAAATGAAGTGGAGACAGGCAACCTTCCAGAAAAAGAATTCAGAATAATGATAGTGAAGATGATCCAGAACCTCAGAAAAAGAATAGAGGCAAAGATCGAGAAGATGCGAGAAATATATAACAAAGACCTAGAAGAATTAAAGAACAAACAAACAGAGATGAACAATGCAGTGACTGAAATGAAAACTACACTAGAAGGAATCAATAGCAGAATAACTGAGGCAGAAGAACAGATAAGTGACCTGGAAGACAGAATGGTGGAATTCACTGCTGCGGAACAGAATAAAGAAAAAAGAATGAAAAGAAATGAAGACAGCCTAAGAGACCTCTGGGACAACATTAAACGAAACAACATTCACATTATAGGGGTCCCAGAAGGAGAAGAGAGACAGAAAGGACCCGAGAAAATATTTGAAGAGATTATAGTCGAAAACTTCCCTAACATGGGAAAGGAAATAGCCACCCAAGTCCAGAAAGCGCAGCGAGTACCATACAGGATAAACCCAAGGAGAAACACGTCAAGACACGTAGTAATCAAATTGGCAAGAATTAAAGACAAAGAAAAATTATTGAAAGCAACAAGAGAAAAGCGACAAATAACATACAAGGGAACTCCCATAAGGTTAACAGCTGATTTCTCAGCAGAAACTCTACAAGCCAGAAGGGAGTGGCATGATATACTTAAAGTGTTGAAAGGAAGAACATACAACCAAGATTACTCTACCCGGCAAGGATCTCATTCAGATTCAATGGAGAAATCAAAAGCTTTACAGACAAGCAAAAGCTAAGAGAATTCAGCACCACCAAACGGCTCTACAACAAATGCTAAAGGAACTTCTCTAAGTGGGAAACACAAGAGAAGAAAAGGACTTACAAAAACAAACCCAAAACAATTAAGAAAATGGTCATAGGAACATACATATCGATCATTACCTTAAACGTGAATGGATTAAATGCTCCAACCAAAAGACACAGGCTTGCTGAATGGATACAAAAACAAGACCCATATATATGTTGTCTACAAGAGACCTACTTCAGACCTAGGGACACATATGGACTAAAAGTGAGGGGATGGAAAAAGATATTCCATGCAAATGGAAATCAAAAGAAAGCTGGAATAACAATACTCATATCAGATAAAATAGACTTTAAAATACTGTTACAAGAGACAAGGAAGGACACTACATAATGATCAAGGGATCAATCCAAGAAGAAGATATAACAATTGTAAATATATATGCCCCCAACATAGGAGCACCTCAATACATAAGACAACTGCTAAGAGCTATAAAAGAGGAAATTGACAGTAACACAATAATAGTGGGGGACTTTAACACCTCACTTACACCAATGGAACGATCATCCAGACAGAAAATTAATAAGGAAACACAAGGTTTAAATGACACAATAGACCAGATAGATTTAATTGCTATTTATAGGATATTCCACCCCAAAACAGCAGATTACACTTTCTTCTCAAGTGCACACAGAACATTCTCCACGATAGATCATATCTTGGGTCACAAATCAAGCCCCAGTAAATTTAAGAAAATGGAAATAATCTCAAGCATCTTTTCTGACCACAACGCTATGAGATTAGAAATGAACTACAGGGAAAAAAATGTAAAAAACACAAACACTTGGAAGCTAAACAATACATTACTAAATAACCAAGAGATCACTGAAGAAATCAAAGAGGGAATCAAAAATACCTAGAGACAAATGACAATGAAAACACGATGATCCAGAACCTATGGGATGCAGCAAAACAGTTCTAAGAGGGACGTTTATAGCTACACAAGCCTACCTCAAGAAACAAGAAAAATCTCAAATAAACCATCTAACCTTACACCTAAAGGAACTAGAGAAACAAGAACAATCAAAACCCAAAGTTAGTAGAAGGAAAGAAGTCATAAAGATCAGAGCAGAAATACATGAAACAGAAACAAAGAAAACAATAGCAAAGATCAATAAAAGTAAAAGCTGGTTCTTCGAGAAGATAAACAAAATTGATAAATCATTAGCCAGACTCATCACAAAAAAGAGGGAGAGGACTCTAATCAATAAAATTAGAAATGAAAAAGGAGAAGTTACAACAGACACCCCAGAAATACAAAGCATCCTAAGAGACAACTACAAGCAACTCTATGCCAATAAAATGGATAACCTGGAAGAAATGGACAAATTCTTAGAAAGGTATAACCTTCCAAGACTGAACCAGGAAGAAATAGAAAATATGAACAGACCAATCACAAGTAATGAAATTGAAACTGTGATTAAAAATCTTCCAGCAAACAAAAGTCCAGGGCCACATGGCTTCACAGGTGAATTCTATCAAACATTTAGAGAAGAGCTAACACCCATCCTTCTCAAATTCTTCCAAAAAATTGCAGAGGAAGGAACACTCCCAAACTCATTCTATGAGGACACCATCACCCTGATACCAAAACCAGGCAATGATACCACCAAAAAAGAAAATTACAGACCAATATCACTGATGAATATAGATGCAACAATCCTCAACAATATACTAGGAAACAGAATCCAACAACACATTAAAATGATCATACACCATGATCAAGTTGGATTTATCCCAGGGACGCAAGGATTCTTCACTATATGAAAATCAATCAATGTGATACACCGTATTAACAAACTGAGGAATAAAAACCATAAACCATTAACAAACTGAGGAATAAAACCAAATAAAAACCAAAAACCATTAACAAACTGAGGAATAAAAACCATCTCAATAGATGCAGAAAAAGCTTTTGACAAAATGCAACACTGATTTACGATAAAAACTCTCCAGAAAGTGGGCATAGAGGGAACCTACCTCAACATAATAAAGGCCATATACCACAAACCCGCAGCAAACATCATTCTCAATGGTGAAAAACTGAAAGCATTTCCTCTAAGATCAGGAATGTCCACTCTCACCACTATTATTCAACATAGTTTTGGAAGTCCTAGCCATGGCAATCAGAGAAGAAAAAGAAATAAAAGGAATACAAATTGGAAAAAGAAGTAAAACTGTCACTGTTTGCAGATGACATGATACTATACATAGAGAATCCTAAAGATGCCACCAGAAAACTACTAGAGCTAATCAATGAATTTGGTAAAGTTGTAGGATACAAAACTAATGCACAGAAATCTCTTGCATTCCTATACACTAATGATGAAAAATCTGAAAGAGAAATTATGGAAACACTCCCATTTATCATTGTAACAAAAAGAATAAAATACCTAGGAATAAACCTACCTAGGGAGACAAAAGACCTGTATGCAGAAAACTATAAGACACTGATGAAAGAAATTAAAGATGATACCAACAGATGGAGAGATATACCACATTCTTGGATTGGAAGAATCAATATTGTGAAAATGGCTATACTACCCAAAGCAATCTACAGATTCAGTGCAATCCCTATCAAATTACCAATGGCATTTTTTATGGAACTAGAACAAAAAATCTAAAAATTTGTATGGAGACACAAAAGACCCCGAATAGCCAAAGCAGTCTTGAGGGAAAGAAACAGAGCTGGAGGAATCAGACTCCCTGACTTCAGACTATACTACAAAGCTACAGTAATCAAGGCAATATGGTATTGGCACAAAAACAGAAACATAGATCAATGGAACAAGATAGAAAGCCCAGAGATAAACCCACGCACCTATGGTCAACTAATCTATGACAAAGGAGGCAAGGATATACAATGGAGAAAAGACAGTCTCTTCAATAAGTGGTGCTGGGAAAACTGGACAGCTATATGTAAAAGAATGAAATTAGAACACTCCCCAACACCATACACAAAAATAAACTCAAAATGGATTAGAGGCTTAAATGTAAGACTGGACACTATAAAATTCTTAGAGGAAAATATAGGAAGAATACTCTTTGACATAAATCACAGAAGTTTTTTGATCCACCTCCTAGAGAAATGGGAATAAAAACAAAAATAAACAAATGGGACCTAATGAAACTTAAAAGCTTTTGCACAGCAAAGAAACCATAAACAAGACGAAAAGACAACTCTCAGAATGGGAGAAAATATTTGCAAAGGAATCACTGGGCAAAGGATTAATCTCCAAAATATATAAACAGCTCGTGCAGCTCAATTTAAAAAAAACAAACAACCCAATCCAAAAATGGGCAGAAGACCTAAATAGACATTTCTCCAAAGAAGACATACAGATGGTCAAGAAGCACATGAAAAGCTGCTCAACGTCACTAATTATTAGAGAATTGCAAATCAAAACTACAGTGAGGTATCACCTCACACCAGTTAGAATGGGCAGCATCAGAAAATCTACAAACAAGAAATGCTAGAGAGGGTGTGGAGAAAAGGGAACCCTCTTGCACTGTTGGTGGGAATGTAAATTGATACAGCCACTATGGAGAACAGTAAGGAGGTTCCTTAGATAAGTAAAAATAGAATTACCATATGATCCAGCAATCCCACTCCTGGGCATATACCCAGAGAAAACCATTATTCAAAAAGACACATGCACCCCAATGTTTATTGTAGCACTATTTACAATAGCCAGGTCATGGAAGCAACCTAAATGCCCATCGACAGATGAATGGATAAAGAAGATGTGGTACATATATACAATGGAATATTACTCAGCCATAAAAAGGAACAAAATTGGGTCATTTGTTGAGACGTGGATGGATCTATAGACTGTCACACAGAGTGAAGTAAGTCAGAAAGAGAAAAACAAATATCGTATATTAATGCATGTATGTGGAACCTAGAAAAATGGTACAGATGAACCGGTTTACAGGGCAGAAGTTGAGACACAGATGTAGAGAATAAACGCATGGACATCAAGAGGGGAAAGCTGCGGGAGGTTGGTGGTGGTGGTGTGATGAATTGGGCTATTGGGATTGACATGTATACACTGATGTGTATAAAATTGATGACTAATAAGTACCTGCTGTATAAAAAATAAATTAAAACATTAAAAATTAAAAAGAAATCAGCTATGCTATGTTAAGCCACTGAAGTGTTTAGGTTGCTTGTTACTACAGCATAACCATGCTCATATTGATGGATACCCCTATTACAGCTCTTATCACATGGTGGTGTTACTGTTGATTTTCCATAGTTGAATCTTCACAGTGTTCACTGGAGATTTGTTCTGGTAGAGACTGTGCTGTTTTCACTCCGATGTTGGCAGAATTTTGCAAAGTCACGAGCTGTGTTAGTTATTTATTGACACATAACAAATGACCCCCAAACTAGTCATTTAGAGCGATCGTAAACATTATTCTCCTCATGGTTCCAGTGGGTGGTTTTGGCTCCGTGTCACTTGTGAGGTTGCAGTCAAGAGATCAGTTGGGGCTCCAGTCCTCTGAAAGCTGGGCAGGGCCTGAAGGATCCAAGTTCAAGGTTGCTCTCTCACATGGCTGGCAAGTTGGTGGCCGTTGTTGAGAAGGCTCCGTTCTTGCCCACGGGGGCCTCTCCACAGGCCGTCCTCACAACATGGCAGCTGGCTTCCCTCAGAGCAATACAGTAAGTCCCCTACGTACGAACGAGTTCCGTTCCGAGAGGGTGTTCTTAAGTCCAATTTGTTCGGAAGTCCAGCAAAGTTAGTTTAGGTACCCAACTGACAAAATTGGCTATATAGTACTGAAGTGTAATAGGTTTATAATTGTTTTCACACAAATAATACATAAAAATCAAACACAAAAAATAAAGAAAATATTTTTAATCTTATAGTACAGTACCTTGAAAAGTACAGTAGTGCGGTACAACGTCTGGCATACAGGGCTGGCATTGAGTGAACAGGCAAGAAGAGTTACTGACTGGAGGAGGGAGAGGAGGTGGGAGATGGTAGAGCTGAAGGATCGGCAGCAATAGGAGATGGAGGGCGAGCTGCAATTTCACTCACGTCTGACGTTGACAGAATGCAAGTTCGCATCTTTGAAAGTTCGCAAATTGAAGGTTCGTATGTAGGGGACTTAGTGTAATCCAAGGGCGAGTGAGATGGGAGTGATAGTGTCTTTTATGACTTAGCCTCAGAAATGACACACGGTCACATCTGCCACATTCTACTGGTTAGAAGTGATTCACTAAGTTGGGCCCACCTTCAAAAGAAAGAGAATTAGATTCTCCCTTTTGGAGGGAGGAGTGTGACTGTGGTCTGAACATTTGTGCCTCCCCAAATTCCTACCTGAAATTCTGACCCCTGAAGATTATGGGATTAGGGCCTGGGGCATTTGGGAAGTGAGTAGGTCGTAAGAGAGGAGCCCTCATGAATAGAATTAGTGCTCTTGTAAAAGAGACACCCTCAGGGACCCCTTGCCCCTTTCACCATGTAAGGAAAGAGCGAGAAGCCTTCAGCTATGAACTGGGAAGAAGGTTCTCACCACGAGGTGGCCATGCTGGTGCTTTGATGTTGGACTTTCCAGCCAACAGAACAGTGAGAAATAAGTTTCTGTTGCTTATAAGCTACCCAGTCTGTGGTATTTTGTTACCACAGCCTGAATGGACTAAGCCAGGTACCAAAAAAAAAAAAAATTCTGTGACCGTGCCTTTAAACGATCACACTAGCACATAATGGGTCCTCAGTAACTACTTCCTGAAGGAATGACCAGCTTTTTTATTCCGTCTGGTAGAAAGTGCCTCAGCCGGTTTTCTCTTTGACTTCAACGTGTCCAAGTTGTTTTTTCCCCTCTCTTCAATTAACCTTTATTTCAAACTTCATCTCTTCATTTCTTTAGCTTATTTATGCTTCAGAGAATGAATTATGTATTACCAGTACCAGACAAGTTTTTTGAGTGTGCCTGAGGAGGTTCAAACAGTAGGAGGGCTAAGTCTCATCTGGCCTGTAAATTAAACCCCCCCAAATCATCACAGGAAATAGAAAATTTTATCCTTTCCAAACGTTGAGAAAATCATCTTTACCTTGTTACTAGAGGTTTTTCCAAACAGCCAGTGAGATGTGGGATTTCATCGTCACCATTTCTAACTGCAAAGAGGATCATTTTCCTCACCTATGGTTTTCGGGACAAAACCCAGGGTGGTCTCATTAGTCAGGTCATTTTGTCAGCTTTAAGCTGATGTAAGATTCTGGGTAGTGTTTCTGTCAACTGCATTGCCTCAGCATGGCCTACAGTGCTAAAAATATTTCTTTCCAAAATGCCTGAACTTCTAGGTTTGTTAAAGTGGGTTGCGTTAAATGTTCACGTCTTCAGTTCAAGAGATATCGTTTACCTCCAGTTTCCTTAGGGAGAAATGGAGCTTCTTGTTGACTAAAGCTCTTCCAGGCACTGTCTTCTCACGGGGAGACCCTTGCTGAGCCATGGCATAGAATCCTCTTGGTTAGTGGTGATTTCTTCCAGCTTCTCAGAGTGGGAATGGGACACCTGGGGGGTCAGGGCTGGTGCACCAACCCAGGTGATGACTCCCGTGTTGGTGAGGAAAGGCTGTAGCTGGAGCCCATCCTTGGCCCTCCATTGTGTACACACTCTGTGGGAAGTATGGAGGGAGAGGTTCTCCTGCGTTCGTAAGCCACCCCACCATCTGTGCTCCATCTATGGCACTATGTAGAGCCCACGTCTCATCCTCCCCAGAGGAACCCCTCCAGAGCCCAGGCTGTTCAACCCCGTCTGTTTCTCTCCTTCACCGACGTCTCCACTTCTACATATGCTCATCTGCTTTATTTTGGGAGGAAATTTCACTGTACCCTACTGTCTTCTTGTACATTTTATAGCCAAGCTTTACCAGGATGGTTAACTGTTCTCCATTCACTTCCTCACAGTGAAGTCCCTTTTTATCCTCCTGCACTTGCAATATTGCCTCTCTTGTATTCCAGTGCATTGATGTCTCCAGGAAACATTTTGGGAATTGGTGGGGGCCTCATAATGATCGTGGGCCTCTAAAGGAATGTAGCAGGTGGAAACCAGGGATGCGGGATACTCCACACGTATGGATTCGTTCTACACAGTAATGAATTGCTTTAAACCTGTCTAACTCTTCAATGCCCTGCTGGTTACTTTTATGAAAGCAAACCTGTTTGTATAGACGCCAACTACTTTTTATATAATAAAACATTTTTTAAACAGTTTGAGTATATGCTGACTTTTCCAATAATGCTGCTACAAAGAGTTTAGCATCTTAGAAAACTCCCTGACTCCTGGGAGCCACTTGTATTCGGATTGTCAATGCTATACACTCCCCCCATCTGTTCTTTTAATGGCAGTGTTTCTGTGATTCTGCATGTAGATGCCTTTGTCTTTCTTCTCTAAGACTCTTTTTTCTCCCTTTTCTGCAAATGTACCTACTTTTGGGGCTCTGTATCTCACATGATTATGTCAAATTAATCTAAGCAGCAATGGATTTAGGTTACGTATTGCTTTTAGGTGGAGTAGCTGTACAGTGTAATGATTAAGAGTACAGATTCTGCCCAGCTCTGCTTGGGAACAAGTCCTGGCTCTAACTTTTAGTAGACCTGGGGACACAGCATCCTCATCTACAAATAATGAGACCCACTGAAGAAGCTGGTGGGGGTGAGGGCTAGGTACTTTCCCATAATATCTTTATCAGCGTTTACTGTATAACAAAATGAACTCAGACAAAATTTCTCCACATACACAGGCATTTGTTAGTCAAACAGTAACAAGTGAACAGAAAACATGCATATTCTCTTTTTTTGTGAGTGTGAGACATGCTCTGTCATTTTTTAGCTGTTCTGGCTTTCACCTTTCACGCAAGGTTGACTTGAGGTGCTCTGACAGGTAGCATCGGGCAAATCCCGTAACAGTGGACAAATACAGGACATTTAGGGATTGAGATTTGGGTACCATTCCCAAGGATGCAGGTCACAGATCTTGGTAGATTCTTATACCTTGTTGGAGGGGGGAGATATCCTAAAAATATGTTAGCCAGAGTACCTTAATGTTGCCTGTAAAGAGTCTTCCTTGAACATTTATTATGCTGTTTAGCAAGCCATTAATTTCACCAGTAAGAGTCTGTTTCTGACGTTCATCATGCTAATTAACCCAACCTTGAGTGCTGATGGAAATACAGATAACAGAAACTTTGTAGTAGCTGCCTCTGGAGTGTGGTCCTTCTGATATGACATCAGTTAATCATTCTGAAATACAGATTTTTTTTTATTAGAGCAATGCATTGGCCTTTCGTGTTAGAGCTTCGACTAGCTAGAACATAATTAAGTGGGAGCATTTTAGAGTAAATTACAGACCTCGTACCACCTCTTTGGGCTGTTGTGCTGCTTAAGTGAGTTACTATATGTGAAGTGCTTAGAGCAGTTCAAGCGACGTTGTATGTGCTGTATAAGTACAGTTGACTGTTGAGCGACATGGGTTTGAATTGCATGGGTCCACTGACATGTGGATTTTTTTTCAATGGTAAATATACTACAGTACTGTATGATCTGTGGTTGGTTGAATTTGCAGACATGGAGGACCCACCCTAAATTATATGTGGATTTTCAACTGGTGGAGGGTTTGAGCCCCTAACCCTCACGTTGTTCAAGGGTCAACTGTATATGCAGTATTGTTATTATTGTTAGTAGTAGTCTGAGTGCTTTGACATATGTTGTCAGTTTGGTATCCTAATATGGTCTTATTTTCCCACGAATTGGCTGGGTTCTCACACAGCAAACTGAACAAAAAGCATAGTGCAGTCCCTCCACATTATTCAGAGATTGTGTGCTTGCAAATTTACCTACATGCTAAAATTTACTGGTAACCCCCAAATGAATACAGCACTTTCGGTCATTTCTGAGTATGCACAGAGTGGTGAAAAATGAGGATCTGGGGTCCACCAAAATGACCTGGAACAAGGTGATGTTCTGTCTCCTCATTGCAGCTCTCACACTGTAAACAAGTGTCCTTCTCGTGGGTCATTCAGAGACAAGTTTTGCATTTGTTGTTGTTGGTGGTGGGTGATTTCACTGTTTAAACAACACCCTTGCTTAGTGCTAAAGTGTTGTCTAGTCTTCCTAAGTGCAAGAAGGCTGTAGGGTGCCTTATGAGGAAATATGTGTTAGATAAGCTTCATTCAGGCATGAGTTATAGTGCTTTTGTCAGAATTTCAATGCTAATGAATCAATGGCATATTCTAACTAACGTGTCCTTGAGCAGAAACACACGTAACACATTGATTGGTTGATGAAAATGTTGTGATCAGAAGCTCACAGGAACCTAACCCTGTATTTCTCCTAGGAGCCTCGTTCAATACTCATTAAGTCAGTGTTCGTGGCAACTTTATAGAACATAGCGACCATGAGTAATGTGACTGTATCACTTTCTTGAGGCCGCCTTTTCAAAAGTGTTCCTCTGCAATGATTCAAGAATCTCAGGGGCAGGACCGGTTACAAAATTTGTAGGCTCACGCAGAATAAAAATGCAAGACCTGTTGTTCAAAAGTTAAGCAGTTCAAGATGAACATTGAACCAGGTAAGCTGAGCATATGGGGTCCTCTGCGAGTGCAAGTGTCACAGGCCCACAGAGATGGTCCAGCTCATGGGTTTACTCGATCTGAAAGACTGTACCTCAAAACAGCAGGCTGGGAGAGAAGGGGGAGAATGTGATGAGCCCACAATGGCTCCTGCTTTTGGTGGCCGGTGTGGAAGGTGTCACAGTTGAAAGTGAAGGCTCACAGTTCAATGGACACAGCTTGTCCACTAGTGTATAATGTCCTTGCTGGTCCAGGCCCTGCCCAGGCTGCCATGTTCCTATTTTTAGAGTTCCCATCACATGATCAGTTACCCATCCCCAAAGCACAAACGCCATGGGAGGGTAGTCAGCTCTTGGTAGAGTGTGGAGTGCAGCCCAGACTTCTCCCGCCTTTTTGAAGCTCTCTTTGGAGGACTTATTTGGCACCTCATCTCAGTCCCCCCAATGGTTTTCTAAAAGGTTTGATTTGGGGGAAGCAGATGTCCTTAATATTTTTACCCAGGAAGTTCCTGGAACTTGACGCTAATTTGACTTTTCTTATTCTAAAGGTCTTCACAGCACAACAAGGGGGAGGGAACAGCTTTGCTAACTTAAAGGACCAATTAAAAAAAAAAGAGAGAGAGAGAGAAGATGAGGATTTAACTTTTTTTTTTGCAAGTTGTTTTATTTACAGTGCCAGCTTTTAAAGGTCACTAAGGTAAAGTTAACTGGACAATAAACTAGGCAGAAATAGCTTTACAAAGAGACGGGAAGCCCAAAATGCCACTTTCTATAGAGAACCCACAGTTCAAGTTTATTCAGAGCAAAGAAAAAAGAACTTTTGATCATACTAGAAGAAACTGAGCCATGAGTTTGCAATCTGTGCTGAAACTACACATGCAACGAGGATGACATTCTGCTAATACAACTGATTTGCTGCTGCATTTGTGGACCGTTTTTCTAATATTAACAATTATAAACAAAGCAGTGCAACTAGTATTTGCAACAGTCCTTACAGTGTTACAGCATCAGACACAAAATTTCACTTCTCCTCACACCACTGGTTCTCTTTGCATACCTGGGCTTCCTCTTCTTCAATAAAATCATTTTTGATATTGAATGTCTTTCTAATCTCCTCAGGAGTTTTCCCCTTGATCATATTGGCAACAGTCTTGCAGGTAACATCAAGCAAACCTTTGATGTCTAAGTAGTTTGCTGCCAGTATAAGCTCAAAAAGTGTTCCTTGGTCAACTTTCAGGAATTCTTGATCCCAAACAGGGATGTCATCTGTTCGCTTTTCTTTGTCCTCACCATCCTGAGGAGAAGGAGAATCACCCCTGTGGTGGGTGCACCACTGAACGACCTCTTTTAATATCGTTGCGTTAACATTTGGCACGGGGACTGGCTCATCATCTCCTTCGTCACCCACTCCCAAATATTTCAGCATGGTCTTAATCGTCACAGATTGTTTCGCAACTTCAACATCAACTTCAAATATCTCTCCGTCAGAACTCTGCAACTCAATTGAAGGCATGGTGTTAGGACTCAAGGAGATGGCAGGCCAGAGGCTGATGAGAGCAGGGCGGCGTCTGCGAAAAGAAAAACAGAAAAGTGGAGAACAAGGGCAACACTGCAGAGCGGCACGACGTCTGCCTCGGATTTAACTTTTTAACTCTCTCCTTCCTCTCTCCTTCCACATACATACACACGCTCATGCACACACTTCCAGTCTCCCTAGCCTGGCAATTCAGTTAAATGATACCTTTTGGTTATATCAATATCTCTGTTTTCTTACTGTGAAATTTAAATGTAATTCACAATTTTTCTATTTATTATGTCATGCGTCTTATCATGCATTACTTCCTTTGTTGTACAACTCTGCTTGGAATAAAATTTATTTTTTAATTACTTAAAATAAAAGGGACCAATAGTTTCATCCCCTCAAAGTGTGAAAGCCTAGGAGTTTGGCCGCATATGAAGAGGCTCCTTACGTTACCCTACATAGAAAATAATGACAGTGTGCTCCAAGGTACTGTCTGGCTCTGCCTCGGAGCAGCAGTGAAGAACTGACACAGAGATGTCATACTCATTCATTTCTTTTTTTGGTTTGGCCTGTAAAGAGGTTTTTTTTTTTTGTAAAATTTCAAACAAGTTGTCAATATTTAAATTTCATAAAGAAATCTATTGTGGCCTCTCTGGGAAAAATCTGTGGATCTGAAAACAGATGGCTTATATTCCCACATCTGCCGTGATCTGGAACTGACAGCAGCTTCCGCTACAGGCAAGCACGAGCTTTCCTCTTCCACAGCCCCCTGTGCCCACACCTTCCTTTCACCTGCTGGGCCATGTGGGCAGGGCTGAGAGATGCTGACGGGGACTGTTCTGAACCCACGGGTGCCCAGGTAGTGCCAGTTGTTAAATATTCATTATTTTGAATATCACTCCCTCCTGGAGCCATTTGAGCTGCTAACCTTGCTCTGCAGAGAAGCAGCTGTCAGCTTCTTGCTAAAAAACTAAATTCGGACTCCCGGGTCGTTCTGTTACAATGATTAATCTGTTAGATTGTCAGGGTTCTTCACCATTTCATTTATCCGGAGCGGAGCTTCTAGATGAGTGTAAGGAATTCACTAACTGTGGCCATGTCTCTGCTGATGGAGTGGGCACCCTGGGAAGCCAATCTGCATGAGGACTGAGGCCCTTCCTGGGGGATAATTCGTCCTGATGAAACAAGGAGCCAGCTCTGGAGAGCCCGACCCTGTTAGAGGAAGCTCCGCTGTCAGATGACGGTGTGAAGTCTGTCATCTGGATTTCTCTCTGCATCCAGCCCTCACTGGATTCCCTCTGTACTCTCGGAGAGTAGAGCAACAAGTAAAAAAGGAACAATTTCTCTACAAACCCTTGGGTATCCCTTTAACAGAGTTGAACATAAAGGAGATAAAGAGACATTCTCCCATCAGTTCCCCATGGGCACTTTCAACGCTTGGAACACACCTGTACACCTGGCAGACACTCCAGTGCCCCGTGGGAGAAGACATGTGGCCCCTGTGGATGGTTTGGGGTCCTAACTAATCAGCATCACACCTTTCCAGATCCTGAAAGTGTAGCAGACAGAAGGAACCAAATGGGTTCAAACTCAGAAATTGAGAATATGGCAGGGTGGTTATATTGTCTGCAATTTTCTTAAAATATTTCATTGTGGATGGTGGTGTGTGGGGGGTGTGTGTGTGTGTGTTTATTAACTTCAATATATACCCTAGGAACTGTTGATTAGCATTTCGATTATTTGTAGTCCGGTTACCTATTGCTGCGTAACCCACCCTAAAATTTGCTGGGTTAGAAAGCAGCATATTACTATCGATATTTCTCATGGGTCTGTGGTTGGACCGACTCAGGTGGGCAATTCTCACTTGGAGCTTTTTGCGTCGTTGCCGCCTGATGACAGCTGGGGCTGGAGGCACCTGGAGCCTTATCTGGGCTGGATGTCAACATGGATTCTCTCCTCCTGGCTGGCACCTGGGCTGGGATGTCTGGAACAGCTGGGGCCTAGCTGAGCATCTCTTTCCCCTCAACCCCAGCCCCTCCCCTCTCACTCCTACAATGTGCTGCTGTCTTATTTTGCCCCTTTAGTCTGTTGGTAAATGTCTTTCCCTACTCCCTCCCCACACTTTTATTAACAGTTTCCATATTAAACTCCCCTTGCATTGCCCAATCTGAGTGCGTCCTCTCTTTCCTGCCTGGACCCAGACTCAGACACTAGGTCAGCTGGTTTCTCAACTAGGGACCATTTTGTCCTTCAGGAATGTCTGGACAGATTTTTGGCTGCAATTAAGGGAGGATGCTACTGGCATCTAGTGAGTAGAGGCCAGGGATGCCGCTAAACATCCTACAGTGCACAGGACGGCCCACAACAGAGACTTATCCACCCCGAATGTCAGTAGTGCCCAGGCTGAGAAACCACACTCTAGGCGTTAACTCTCACGTCTGCTATACAAGTATAAACTCAACACAAATCACATAGGAATAAAACTATATAACCAACGACATTTAAATTAACAATGTTAATTGTAAGTGAAGGATGCTGTTGTTTTGCTGAAATTAAACTGCTGCTCACACAGTACGAGGTGGTCCTGACTGCTGGGTGCTGGTTGCATGTGAATTTGGTGGATGTCCATCCGTAAACCAGCCAACTCCCTTCTCTCCAGACGCCTCTCTGCTCAAGCTCCCAGGACACCTCTCCTCCTAGGGCACACAGCGGGGTCTTGTTGGCTTTTCCTTGGCATCAGTATAATTTTCATCTAAAGTCTACCACTATCGTTTCTCTCATTAACTCGTTTCCATGGAAGTTATGCTAATTGGTACCAATATACACATGATTGCCAAGGAGAACCCTATGACAGTTCTCAATCCTTCAGATATTTTTTTTAAGATTCGTCGAAATGAAGGTAGGAGACTAAAATAGAAGGTTTATAGAGAGCTCATGGCACCCTGAGAAGCTATCCTTGGAGTCCTGGGAGAGAACCACTCTTGTGATGTTTGATGGGAAATGGAAACAGACCCCGTTCCTTCTTGTGGTTGAGGATGGAAATACAGAAAGCCTCCACTGCGGGCAGAAGCCTTTGCTAATGGACAACCACAGCTTTCTTCTTGGCTCTTTTTGTAGTGCCTCAAATATAAAGAAAGGACTTTCTGCTTAAAGCTTTATCCCCTAGCCACACAGCAGAAGTTCTTACACATTCCAGTCAACGTGTTTTGCTTTCTCAGCTCTGGCTTTCTTAATGAACTTCGCCCGTGACAGGAAGATGGCAACATGAAATTCTTCTCTTCATCAAAGATATGTGTTGGATTTCCTCCTTTTTCCCCTGGCTGGGGAAGTGCGTAAGCTTCTGAGGGCTGTTGAGTTTGCACTGTACAGACCAGCTCTGTAAAGAGCCTGTGTTCTCTATTCCACCCAGGACATGCAGACCTCCTTCTTGCATTTAATGACACATCCGGCCTACCAGATCCATCTTGTTTTGCTCTTTCTTTTGTTCACGTGTTAGCACCTTTTGCAAATCTAAAACAATTATGAAGCCATTTAGAAACAATAATGCTTAAGTGCAAATACTTAAATGTTATTAAACTGTTGGCATCTTGCTGAATTATTTCCTTATGGTTAATTACTTCATTTCTTTATAGCTAGCCATGATTGATTCCTGCTTAGGGCTGTTTCTACTCTGTAAGAAAATATAGTTATATACTTTAAAACTGTAAGGGATGCCCACCACTGCTTTCCAAACTCTCTGAAAGCTTTTTTTTTTGGTCATGGGAGTTCTTAATTTTAATTTAGTTTTTATTTTTAAATAAATATTTAGCTACAGTGATTTTGATGAAAAGCTCTTTACTGGCTTAATGAATTTTATGGGTCTGTATAACATCAGTGTCTTAATTACTACAAATGGATAATAAACCCTTTCTCATATACGGGAATAGGAAACACACAGAGTGAGTGCCATTAGGAACAATTGGATTTTCACTTGATAATTCAGTAAAAAGAAAAAAAAAAAAACGTAAATACCGCAAATAACAGCCCAAGGGGTAATCTCTGCAGCTCCACCAGAAACCGTAGAGTGTAACTAATTTTTACAGAGATTTTCTCTGTGTTTTTTGGGCTGTGACAAAAGCAAAGTATAAATTCATGCAGGGAATGAAATAGTTGTTCATTTGATAGGTGCTAATTAATTTCTCCCTGTATGTCAGAGACATTTAATTCCTCATCATAAAAGGTCCTTGAATTTAGGAGGACACCCGGAGAGGAATCTGTGACCCCAGGCGAATAGTTGCAGTGTACCAGGAAGAGTATCGTGGGTTCTTATTGTGTGTGTGGCTTTAAGAAATTCACTTGGTCTGAGAAACTGTCACTGCTGGTGCAGAATGGGCTTTGCCTGGTTAGCAAAAGGCCAATCAGAAAATAATCTCAGAGAGGTAGTAGGGTCAGTACTTCAAATAAGTGAATGAAGAGTTATTTAGTAGATCTTGAATGAGCTGTTGAATTGTTGCACTCTTAATATTTACAAATCAGAGGTTTTCAAGCTAGAGTGTGTCTAAGAACTGCTTGGAAAACGAGGTAAAGTGAAGATTTGGGAGCTCTTCTCCAAGAATTGATTCAGCAGGTTTGGGTGGAGTCTAGGAATGCTTTATTGATAAGAATCACAGGAATGGACCATATTTTGAGCACATTGGTTTCTTTTGGTGGGTTAAGCATTCCCCTTGAAGTTATTCCTTTTATTTTTTTCCCCCCATTACATAAAAGCATTGAATTTTACTCAGTCCCTCATCAGATGGGCCCAAATTTCAAGTTAAAAATCTTAAGACCTGTTTATACACAGGAGGTATTTTCCCCACCGTCTTGGCCGTGCAATGCGTTATGGTCCTTGGATTGTGGCAGCCCAGAGATCGTTCTAGAAAATGGCAGTTGTTTGAAAAAGCTTGTAAATTGAGTACGTGACTGTATCGCTACCTTTTCTTCATAGCTCTGGTTTGAATTAAGATAGGGAAGCTGCAGCCCAGGTCTGAAGAAAGATTGTGCCCCCAGCTCCAAAAACGTAATTTATAAGCTTCTTGTAACAAGATTTTGGTTGGACCTATGTCTGCGATGTTATTTGATTAAAGATTTATCACTTTAATTGGGGGTTAGCTTTTATTTCTGATCGTATAAAGCATTTCCTTTGTCCTATATTTTTCTCCTTTGCATCCCCACCTCCATTTTTAAACCCTCAGTGCTCCATAATGTGTCGTTTATTTTCAAATGAACTAGTCACAAAACCAAAACATTTTCTTCATCTACTTCAATTTAGGATCTTAAGAAACTGACCCATTTTCCTCTTTGAAAAAAAAAACCCAACGTTTTCCTCTTTGAAAAAAAAAAAGGGTCCACCATATCTAACCTAAAAGGACCACTGGGGTCCTAGGTAATTCTTATATATCACTTATTAGTACAAAAATTGAGATTTAAGTTTTGATTCAAAAAGTAACATAGTTTCAATTTTTCAAGGATTTAAAAAGTACAAAGGAGAAAATAAAAATCGCCCATTGTACTACCCTGATGTAACTCAGTTAATATTTTGGCAGAGTTGACTTTCCGTCTTCTAAGCCTAGATTTTGTTAAAAGGAGTTTAAATTTTACAGTACTCGCTCTTAGAAATTTATTAAAAACCTCTGACCTATGTGGCCACGTTTTGTCTTGTGTTTTGGAGCATCTCCTAAGAGGAGAGAGACTACACTGTGGGGTTATTTTTTTTTAAATTTTATTTTACTGAAGTATAGTTGATTTACAATGTTGTGTTAATTTCTGCTGTACAGCAAAGTGGTTCAGTTATATATATATATTTTCTTTTTCATATTCTTTTCCATTATGGTTTATCCCAGGATTTAAAAAAATATATTTATTTACTTATTTATTTATTTGGCTGTGCCAGGTCTTAGTTGCGGCATGTGGCATCTTCATTGCCGCATGTGGGATCCTTAGTTGCGGCATGTGGGCTTAGTTGCGGCATGCGGGATCTAGTTCCCTGACCAGGGATTCAACCTGGGCCCCCTGCGTTGGGAGTGTGGAGTCGTAACTGCTGGAACACCAGGGAAGTCCCTATCCCAGGATATTGAATATAGTTCACTGTGCTATACAGTAGGACCTTGTTGTTTATCCATTCTATATATAATAGTTTACATCTGCTAATCCCAAGCTCCCACTCCATCCCTCCCCCACCCCCTCCCCCTTGGCAACCACAGTTCTGTCTCTGTGGGATTGCTGGAGATACTTTTAGGCTTTGCACCAATTCTGTTATGGGCTCTTTGCTACTGGTTCTCTCTCCTAATCCTCTTGGAGGTTATGGGATCCAATCTGGGGGACCAGTGAAAGAAATTTCTCTCCTCCTCTTCTTCCTTCCTCCTCCCCACTCATTCCTTTCCTCAGCTGGCTCTTGTCTGGGTAAAAACACAAACCTTCCTGTGGGCATCTTATTAATCAATACCCACATGACACACTAGAGAGGTAGATTTTTCTCTCTGTTGTGACTGCTGTAATTTGATATTTGCCATGCCAATAGCCACCACGTGCTGTCTTGTAGTTAAATGACATTTATTTGACATCCTTTGTCACATGAGTAATCTTTATCCTATGCTGCCCATTTATCTTCTTCCGGTCTTTTGGTGACAATCTTTGTTCAAATAATAACAGTAGCATGTATCCATCGGTTATTGACCATTTACAGTGTGCCGGGTGCTGGCATGAGTGCTTAAAACATATTTACTCAGAATCCTTGCAGCCTTCTCTGAGGCCAATGATGGCATCATGTTTTGACAGGCGAGGCAGTCAGGTTCAGAGGGTTAAGAAATTTTCTTTGACGTGGCAGGTTCCAATCCTGGTTTCTTGCATTGCTAGCTCGTGGTGACAATAAATGGAGACTGGTTTCTAGGCAGTATTATTGTTTGTTTTAAAATTCTCTACAGTCAGTGCTCTTCCTTATTTCCTGTACTTGGGGAGGATCACAGCTCCCACCCCCCTACCCCCTGGCCCTTGGTACATTCCTGCTTAAAAGATTGCTTTGGCTTCAGGCGAGTTTTGAGCTATTTCTAATCCATTTCTTGATTTCGTTTTCCCACCATTTTTCTCAGATGAAGGCTCCTGGACGACAGTCTGGGCCAGGGTTAGCATTGTTCGATGGAGGACGTCATTTGTCTGAGCACGTGAGCCCACTACCCCACTGCCAGGAAAAGAGTAGCATGGTGATACTCCCTGGAGGGCTGAGTTTGCCTCTGTCATGGACATTCTCATCCCAGCCCCCAGGGATACCACTGGCCAGGTGTCTCACCACAGTTGAAGTGCCCCATGACCCTGGTACAGAGAGAAAGTCAATGGTCTGCATTAAGATCGAATCTCTTTCTAATTTGGGTTCTTTAGGAGGGCGCTCAGATATACCAGTGCCCCCGTTTCCGCCAGATGCAGAAGGAGTACCAACCTAGCTCTCCAGGCTATGCCAGCAAGTTGTGTTCACCAGCTGCGTTTACCCCCCTCCTCTGGTTGCATTTTCTTCTAAAATGGCTACTTAACAGCACAATGTAATCTTGATCAGCAAATCCCATTAGGAGATGGTCCCTTTGCAGGACAATCTCATCAGAAATTCCCCTGGAGAAAAAAATTATATTAAATTTGGTTGAGGGAATCCTAATTCCATCCAGTACAGCGTCTCTAAAATATATCCTTCTTGTGATGAGACCAGAAAGGCCTGTGGATTCATCCTTATCTTGCTGGTACTTGCTTTGTAGAGATTTTATTTTTACTGTAGAAATGATAAATACAGCAAGTGTATTCCATTTGGCTTTCCATGTGAGATAAAATACTTATTGAAATGACGAGTGTTGGAAACCTCTGAGACTAGTAAGTCCATAGAACATCTGGAGGAGAACCCAAGAAAATGCTTTCGTAGGTTTTTGTTGCAGGGAGACAAGTGGGACTTGGGCTGTAGGAGGTGGGCGGCTGAAAGTGCTTTGTCTCATTTGAAAAGACGGAACAGGATTAGGCCAGGAGGTCCCCAAGGAGTTGGGAATCACGTGAACCAAGCCTGTTGTAGGCATAACACACTTTATGTGTGAGAGTTGCTTTGCCAGTCCTGGGACTGTTTGCCTGGAATCCAGTCTGGGGGAGGAGGGGTGGCCCCTGCAGGCTCCTATAACGCCTGGCTTGGTTGGGCCAATGGGATACGTGGGTGGGAGGTTGGAAGCAGAGGTAGGGGTAAGCCAGGGTCTGTTTTCTCCCATCCCCACCCTTCTGTCTTGGGCAGTGTCTCTGGCAGTAGCTGTGGTTGCTCTGTGGCCTCAGCCCTGTTGCTTCAGGGCTGTAAGGACTTTCTGCTGTTGCTTTTTCCTGGGGCCGCCTCCCTGTCCCCTATTGGCTTCTCAGTTCTTTCCTCCTTTGGGTAATCAATTCCCTGCTTTAAATTCCCTCTGCTTCAAATGCAAAGAAGTTTCCATTCTTCTGGCAGGATCCTAAAGGATGCAACCTGAATTCTTTTGTTTTTAGAAGTGGCCCCATGGGAGCCATACATGAACCATACATGAGGCAGATACATGTTTGGTTTATTCTTCACTTACAGTCGTTCTTGTCCTTCTTCTTCTTCCTCCTTGTATTCCATCCAGGACCTGTTCTAGACTTGTATCTCTGCTGATCAGAGCACCATTGGAAAAGAATTGTTGGTTTCATATTGATAAGGTTAATTGACTGGATGGATTTTGGGGGTTCAGTAAATAGACTGAATGCTGCAGCCCCAGAGTTGGGAATAGATAGGAAGCCCAGCACCGCCCTGGTCATAGAAACGCTCCTGCTACTACTTCCATGGCTGACCTTTAACCTGACTTTCCATTCTGATGATCCCCGAGACTCAAGAGTCCTGATGGGTAGAATGCTGTTGGCTGAGCTGAAGTCATGAGGCCCCCTCCATCTGTACCAGAGGACATGGGAGTGGGGAGGAAGGAGCCCCACGCTTTGATTTCCACAATGACTGTGAGTCTCTGTAATTACCATCCCACAAGGACCACACACAAAGGAGAATAGACGATACCCCAGGGGGAACTGGGCCACTGTTGGGAAGGGGGTATGGAAGCTGGGCTGCCATAGTGGGACCAATATTCGCCACCTGCTTGAGGAAGGGTAGTTCTTGTTGGTTACTCTTCCTATTCCAGCTTCTCTGGGGAGGGTCTCCTAGTCACTACTGGTGTTTTTGCTTTTTGGCATTCAGCTAAGAGTATCATTTCATTTGTCAGTTTACAGATGAGAAGACAGTGGCCCAAGATGCTGAAATAAATGCCAGAGCTCACACAACTGGAAAAGCAGCACAGCTAGGTTTTAGTTCAGGTGTGTCTGGCCCCAAGGCTTTGGATGGCGACCAGGAAGCCTCCTTCTAGAGAGGCTAGTTATGCATGGTCTGTGGCTGCATCACCTAGAAGGAGCTCTGTAGGATAATCTCCCTTCAGGGACTCCTGGTGTATACCATACTAGAGGCTCTGAAAAGTCCTAAAATGATAGACCCTTTAGAGCTTTGTTGAACTTATAATTTACTAGCCTAATTTGACTTTGGAACCCATTATACTTATTAACATCCGTGTTAGGTAGGATTCTCCGGAGAAACAGAACCAACAGGATACATATTCTAAGCTGGAGAGGCAGGGAAGTTGGTGGTGTAATTCCAGGCTGAGTCTGAAGCCTGAGAACCAGGGGAGCCACTGGTGTAAGTCCCAGTCCCAGGGTGGGAGGAGATGAGCTGAGATGTCCCAGCTCAGGCAGGTAGGAAGGACAAGGGACCATTTCCTCCTTCCTCACCTTTTGTTCTATTCAGACCCTCAATGGATTGAGCCTAATCCAAACTGGACTTTGAGTTCCCCAAGTCAAATGCTAATCTCATCCAGAAAGACACTTGCAGACACACCAAGAGATAATGTCTAATCTGGGCAAGCGATGGCTAGTCAAGGCGACACATGAAATTAACCATCACAGTATGTCGTCTGATAGACACCATATTGGAAAATTTCACTGCACCGCCGCTCACCCTTCTAGGTGAATAGGTGAGGATGCTCCTGGCTGAAGATGGATAGCGCAGGGGCTGTGACTGCTGTAAGGAATGGGGGGAGATATTCTGGTAACTCAGTGTGCTGTGCCACACTGGTGCGGACGATGCCATGCAGTTTTGCTGCCAGGCCAGAAATTCTGGACTTTTTCTTCTCATTCTCAAATAAATAGGCATGCCACCTTGCTACGTCACCTCATAAAATGATTGAAATGGATTTAAGTAGATTTTTGGGACTGTTACGACATCACTTAAGGTAACCAGAAGTCTCCTTGGTGTTTCAAAATTACATTTGGGGCCAACATTCGTTTCAATATTTTGTTACTAGATTATTGTATTCTGGGATTAGAGACACACTCCTGAGGCCATCTTGTCTTTCCCCAACCAAGATGAATAGAAAAGAGGATTCTGTAATTTCATTCATGCATTTTTCATTAAAAAAGCAATCCTGCCTCAAATCTTTTACATCTGACTTTGTTTTAGAAATCAACACAGTAATCTTTCCAGATGGAGAGTTTTCTAGCATGCACGTGTATGGGTGTGGGAATTAATGGTGGCAGCAGTGGTGGTCATTTCCTGGTATCTTCATTAGAGAATTAAAGAATAGTTTCTGAAGAATGACAGTGACTGTGTTTGAACTGTCAGCCATCTTCCCATGACACATTGCAGCTTGCATCTTTTGGCTGTAAAGCTGCAATCCTATAAATCTGGAAAGAGGCAAATTACAAATTAGGCATCTTGTGCTATTAGCTGCAGATTTCATGATAAATCCTGCACATAAAAATTTCCCTGCAATGGTTCTATCTGTGAGAATTTGTACTCCACATAGATCTTTCAAAATGAAGATCGATGAATAATGCTTTGGCTAAGCAATAAATACATAACGAAGCAGCACCTTTGACCTTTCTTGCTTTCGATGAGGTCAAAGTTGGGATAGGTTATAAATCATGATTTATGCCTTTAAATCTCTGTTTTGTTTTTTTTCAAGTAGCCTCTTCCCCGCACTGGTTTGATTTTGAGGTGTTTAATTATTCATCAATCTGCGGTACTTTCACTTCTTCGATATTAGGTATATTTGTTTAATTTTGGATACCATTTGGTTTTTGAGGTTTGCCTTTGTTTTTCCATCACAGTGTATCGTTTTGTTTTTAATCTATTGCATGTTAATAACGTCACTGTGAAGACAGCTGCAGTAATAAAAAGCTAAAAGACATCTGTATATACATGGGATCAACTGCAATGGAAATAATAGATTTTAAAATAGAATTCTGAGGCATTTTCTTCACTGGGTACATCTTTTTCTGTTTTTCTTCAAAACTCAAACATCTAAATGCTCACAGGAGCCGTGGGGACTCAAACACATGGGATGTTTCTCACGCAGTTATAATGACTTTTAAAATACTGCTCGATGGTGTAGGCATTTGATGAGAAGGAATTTTTTAAAATAGTGTTTCTTTATAAGATAATTGATTAATAGTAAGAGAAAACTCGAGTTGGTTTTGCAAACCCGGGGATGAGGTGCAGGGGGGAGGCACACATACTTTTCAACCTAGAGAGACAGCACCACGCAAATTCCTTTTTATCTTAGTGGTTGGTTTTAAATTTTAGGGTTGATGGACAGACAAGACTGTAACGTATCTAGCCCCTAAATTTTATGCTCTCTGATGTTAAAATACATCCATCAACCTTTTAGCATAACTTGATGCTGTAATTGGATACTGGCAAAAGCTTGTTTTATACATTACTTCTGTTAATTTGTTTTTAGGCCCCAGTTAACTTTCCCTGCCACTCAGTACCTCATGGCGAAGAGACAGTTGGCAACATACTCAAGAAAAACCCCGGAGTTCCTCACATACAGGGTGAAATACGTCTTTTCTCCCCCATATTGTCTTTGTACCTTGAGAGATAGTTCTGCCAAGGATGAGGTTGTTGAAACAGCACAGAATATTTTAGTGAAAGCAGCATCACCTCATTAAGCATCCTTAGCAAGGATTGAATATGGCCTTGTGGCCACTCTCATGAATATAGTCCCCGCACTAAAAAACATTTATCGCCACCATTAAAAAAGGAACTTTTAAAATGAGTTTGAAAGAAAGCCATTACCTCCTTAACTACCAGATAAACTCAGTGGTCTATGTATATTATGATGAAATATCTCTGGTGCTTCCATCTTATTCTCTTTGTTCTATAAGCTGTAATTCATACCCCGCTTTTGCTGACATTTGGGTGACTCTCCTCTCCAGGTCCCTCCCCTCGCCCAGCAGCAACCTTGGCTCGCTTATGGTTTTTTGCTTTGTTTGCTTTACACTCTTGTTTTCATCTTGGAATCACTTGTTTGTTCATTACTTTCTTTTTAGCTGCATGTGTGCATGTATGTGTGGATATAGCCTAAGGTATAGAAACTTGAAATAAAAGTTTGTTGCTGTGGAGCGTGGTAGGAACAGGCTATCACAGCAAGCATTACTTTTAGATTTCTGTGTTTCTTGCAAATACTGTAATTCATTGCTAAGTATAGACTAGACTGCAACATATTTGGGAAAACTTAAATGAATTGACCTAGATCATCAGGAATAGAGAAGTATCCAGTTACTCCACCATCACACTGACCAAGGTCTAGAAATCTAGTTTCTCGAAAGCTCCATGAATCCTAAGAAGACATAGTCAACAGTTTTCCATGCCGAGGGGGCAGAGCACAAAAGCTTTTCCTTCTCATTTTCTCTTGGCCGCTTTGCTGTAGGTTCTGGATAGGGCTGTGCTCTGTCTTTAAAGGCAACAATAGGAGTGGAGTTTGGCAGAGTCTTTGGTAGGAGTAGTAGAATCCCTGGGAGGTCTGAATTTTTCTGCCGGTCAGCCGTTTTATTAGCCCTGTTCCTAACATATACCCAGCAACATCCAAAATGCTTTGGGCAAGAATTAGCTAAGTCTCTCTCTCCAACTGGCCATGCTTTAATTGCAAATCATTGATACCATTTTATGACTGGAGGGTTCCTGAACTTAATCCCAAGTCTTCTAATGCAAAGGGGCTTACAAGAGAACAACTAACCAACAAGCAAGTAAGCAAACAGACACAGTATCTAAGTGAGTGAATGTTCATGTTCATTTTCAGCTCATAATCTCTCTAGTGTTGCTGAGGCCCCAGACTGTGTCCATGGAAGTTCCCACCTGTGACTTCCAGGGCTGGCAAACAGGACGAAGAACAAAAGACTTTGTGGTTGTGGAGTGGCAGGCGGGGTAGGGAACGAGTCAGGAGACCTGGTCTTAATTCCTCGCGTCTCTCCTTCCTAGATGCGACCTGACACCCCGCTAAGGTTCACTTTCTCATCTCGGGCGTCAGGATAAGGCCAGGGGTATGAAAGCAAGCAAAGTAACAGATGTGGAGACACTTATTAATAACATACATTTCTTAATGATTGTTATTTGGATTGATTTGTGGCAGGACGAGGGTCACGGGAGGTGAGTGATTCAGTCACACCGGGGTCACGCTCAGAAGGGCCCTGCGCTTGGTTGAATGCTCTCCTGTTGCCATCTTGACATTCTTCATACTTTTTGAATACAAGACTCCACAGCCCCACACTTTTATCTTGCACTGGGTCCCCCAGTTCCGTAGCCAGTCCTGACCGTGAGTCCACATTTGGTTTGCACAGATGGATTTGTCCACCTAACAGGTGTTACCGGACCCTGCTCTGGGCAGATGTGATTCTTAGTCCCGCGTCCGTTTCCATCCTCACAGAAAGGCAGCGGCAGATTGACTGGAAAGCTGGTGCCACTGAAGCCTCTGGGTCCCTCCCTTGCGTGGCCCCCTCCAAGGCTTTGGGAGGGCCTTTAGAGATTTTGAAAGTATATTTACGCAAAATTGTATGACCTTCCGCTCCATCTCTGCATCCACCTCTGCTGTCAGGGAGCACTATTTTGAGATTTATGGGAGTGTTTCTGGTTGTCATAGTAATCGGAGGGGGGCCATGCTGGCCCTTGGTGGGCAGGGTTAAGGATTGCTAGGCTGCCTGACATGCACACGCAGTTGCACATGTTAGAGAATTTCCTTCCTTCCCATGTGATGTTCGAATGACTTAACCAGACATTCTTGTAAGTGAACCCTGGTTTCTGTTTACAGAAGGCAGGATCTTAGTGCCATTTTCCACGTTAGTACAATACATTTTTGCCGGGTTTTAATATACACTGAATCTTCCAGGAATGCAACTGCAGTAAAGTAAAAATAGAGGGCGTATTATATAGTGTGCTTCATGTGGAACTTTACTGAGAATTATCCTCTATTTTTGAGGTTCTTAACCCCTGATATGGCGCTCTTGTCTGAGTCCACACTGGCTGAGGCGTTCAGGGTGCTCTGATACACATATATACACAGGTATACTTACTAACATAGGCTTTGTTTAGACATGTCCAGTCCAGACCTAGTGATGATAAGGAGATACAAGCATCTGACATCTTGTTTTTTTTTTTTTAAATAAATAAATAAATTTATTTATTTATTTTTGGCTGTGTTGGGTCTTCGTTGCCGAGCGCAGGCTTTTCTGTAGTTGTGGCGAGCGGGCGCTACTCTTTGTTGCGGTGCATGGGCTTCTCATTGTGGTGGCTTCTCTTATCGCAGAGCACGGGCTCTAGGCGTGCAGGCTCAGTAGTTGTGGCGCATGGGCTTAGTTGCTCCGCGGCATGTGGGATCTTCCCGGAGCAGGGTTGGAAGCCGTGTCCCCTGCATTGGCAGGCGGATTCTTAACCACTGCTCCACCGGGGAAGCCCCTGACATCTTGTTATAGGTCTAGTTACTGTTGTTGTTCCCGCAAACTAGAGCTTCTGGGCCAAATCCATCCCATGGCCTGTTTCTGTACAGCCCATGAGCTAAGATTGATTCTTACATCTCTAAAGGGTTGTGTATATAAAAAAAAAAAAGAAGAAGAAGTATGCAACAGAGACTCTCCGTGGCCCGCAAAGCCTGCAGTGTTTACTAAATGATCCTTTACCGGAAAGGTTTGCTGACCCCTGGTCCACCATAATAATGTTCAAGCACCTATATACCACAATACATAGTTCAATTAAATTATTTTCTTTTTTATTTCTCCTTTATGTTAGAGTCAGGACAAGGTATTGATTGAAGCAACTTGTCAGCTGGTAGGGTATTTACTACTTCCTTTCCGAGCAGTAGATGATGATGTTATCCACGACCTCTCCATCTCTTGCCTCAAGGTGACCTTCATTCTCAAGCTGGCCCTTCCCACCTGGGAGCAATGCTAGCTTTGGGTGAGGAGGAAATGCATATCTCCTCACTCCTCCTGCCTCCAGAGAAGCAGGAACTTCTATTACCCTCTCTCTCCACAAGGGAGAAGGAGTGACGTCTGGCGCTATTTGCAAGAAGGAACTGGGCACGTGCAACTCAGTGGCCTTTTCTTTTTTGGGATGATCTGTCTTCAAGATGATCGTATTATTGGCTGTTCATGTGACAAGCTTACTAGGGTGGGGCCTGTCCTCCTCCAGTAATAAAGCTGGTATTGTTTATCTGTATCATTGACTCCTGTGTCAGTCTCTCTTAATTAGATTTGTATACAGGAGTGGAGAAAGTGCGGTTTAACCACCAACTTCCAAACCCCATGTATGACCACAGTTCACGGCTTCATTTCACCAGTTTAGCAACCTGGAAAGAAAAGCTTCCTTTCTCTGTATCGTGTTAGCAGAAGTGTCCATCTGACCCTCCTTGGATAGGCCTGAGTCCCATGTGTATCCGTGAACCAGTCTTGCAGATCAGCTATGTCTGTGGGTCAGCCCCACTGGGGTCACAGACACAGTGAGCAGAGAAAGGGTGGGGGTCTTAAGACAGTGCTTTCCAAACTGTAATGTACAAACAGGTTACCTGGGTATCTTTTTAAAATGCAGGTTCTGATGCAGTAGGCTCCTCTGGTGGGGCCTGAGATTCTGCATTTCTGACACGCTCCCAGGCGATGCTGATGGTACTGGTCCGCGGACCATCCTTTGCATAACAAGGTTTTAAGGAACATTTTAGTGTGGTTACCATAGGGGTAATGATGGTGGGCAGGGGAAATAACCCACACATGCTCATCATACTTGCTATTGCCCACCTCTTCTGCTCAGTGAACATGAGTCCCAAACTTCCCATGAAACTTCCCTCAACAACTGCAATCCACAGTGATCTGTTCCTCAGTGATCTCTTTAATGGTTACTGTACGAAATTAATCCAACTTTAAAAAAACATTTTTATTTATTTATTTTATATAGCAGGTTCTTATTAGTTATCTATTTTATACATATTAGTGTATACATGTCAATCCCAATCTCCCAATTCATCCCACCCCATCCCCGCTGCCGCTCTCCCCGCTTGGTTTCCATAGGTTTGTTCTCTACATCTGTGTCTCTATTTCTGCCTTACAAACAGGTTCATCTGTACCATGTTTCTAGATTTCACATACACGTGTTAGTATACGATATTTGTTTTTCTCTTTCTGACTTCACTCTGTAGGACAGTCTCTAGGTCCATCCACGTCTCTACACATGGCCCAGTTTCGTTCCTTTTTATGGTTGAGTAATATTCCATTGTATACATGTACCACATCTTTATCCATTCGTTTGTCTATGGGCATTTAGGTTGCTTCCATGCCCTGGCTATTGTAAATAGTGCTGCAGTGAACACTGGGGTGCGTGTGTCAGGTTTTTTTTTTGGGTATTTATTTATTTACATCTTTATTGGAGTATAATTGCTTTACAGTGTTGTGTTAATTTCTGCTGTATAACAAAGCGAATCAGCAATATGTACACATATATCCCCATGTCTCCTCCCTCTTGTGTCTCCCTTCCACTCTCCCCATCCCACCCCTCTAGGTGGTCACAAAGCACCGAGCTGATCTCCCTGTGCTATGTGGCTGCTTCCCACTAGCTATCTGTTTTACCTTTGGTAGTGTATATATGTCCATGCTACTCTCTCACTTTGTCCCAGCTTACCCTTCCCCCTCCCCGTGTCCTCAAGTCCATTCTCTACATCTGCCTCTTTATTCCTATCCTGCCCCTAGGTTCATCAGAACCTTTTTTTTTTTTCTGGTTCCATATATATGCGTTACCATAAGGTATTTGTTTTTCTCTTTCTGACTTCACTTCATTCTGTATGACAGACTTTAGGTCCATCCACCTCACTACAAATAACTCAATTTCATTTCTTGTTATGGTTGAGTAATATTCCATTGTATATGTGTGCCACGTCTTCTTTATCCATTCATCTGTCGATGGACACTTAGGTTGCTTCCATGTCCTGGCTATCGTAAATAGTGCTGCAGTGAACGTTGTGGTACATGACTCTTTTTGAATTATGGTTTTCTCAGGGTATATGCCCAGTAGTGGGATTGCTGGGTCATATGGTAGTTCTATTTGTAGTTTTTTAAGGAACCTCCATGCTGTTCTCCATAGTGGCTGCACCAGTTTACATTCCCACCAGCAGTGCAAGAGGGTTCCCTTTTCTCCACACCCTCTCCAGCATTTCTTGTTTGTAGATTTTCTGATGATGGCCATTCTAACTGGTGTGAGGTGATACCTCCTTGTAGTTTGATTTGCATTTCCCTAATAATCAGTGATGTTGAGCAGCTTTTCATGTGCTTCTTGGCCATCTGTATGTCTTCTTTGGAGAAATGTCTATTTAGGTCTTCTGCCCATTTTTTGATTGGGTTGTTTGTTTTTTTAATATTGAGCTGCATGAGCTGTTTATATATTTTGGAGATTAATCCTTTGTCTGTTGATTCATTTGCAAATATTTTCTCCCATTCTGAGGGTTGTCTTTTCATCTTGTTTATAGTTTCCTTTGCTGTGCAAAAGAGTTTAAGTTTCATTAGGTCCCATTTGTTTATTTTTGTTTTTATTAATCCAATTGTTTATGATGGTAAGACATACGGATGTGAAGAGAAATCCTTGAGGAGAAATACATCCTTACAAAACTAAAAGAAAGGAAGAAACATTGTTTCCCACACTGGAGGACATTCCGTAGAGCTTTTGCTCTAAGTCCATCCATTCTACAGGTAGATTGGGACTGAGAGGCTTCTGTGGCCTGGCCCATAGAATAGATAACTTGCTTTGCTGGAGAAAATTGGTTCTACATTGCAAACCAATAATTTATAAAAAACAGTGTTCTGGAACAAAAAAATACTTGGTTGAGCAAGTTTCTTCCATTGTTTGGGAATAAGCAAGAAATCTATATATCATTTGAGAGAAGTATACGCCAATGTGGTAACAGTGGTTTATCTGAAGTTGTTGGGCTTGTTCCTTAGTTAGCTAATGCTCTATAACAAAACATTCCAAAAATTTAGTGGCTTAAAACAACAACCATTCATTTAACTCGGGAGTCTGCCATCTGGGCAGGGTTTGGCAAGGACAGCTCATCTCTGCTCTACTTGGCATCAGTTTGTGGGGGGCAGGCACGGGAACAGGAGGGTGGAATCACCTGGCGGGTCACTGGTGTGTCTGGTGGAGACTCAAACAGCTGGGGCTGGACAGCCGGAGCTTAGCGTTTATCTTCTATTTAGTTTCTCCTTGTGATCTCTTCAGCATGGAGACTTCTTTCATGTCCATCCAGGGCTCCCAAAGCCCATGTTGAGAGAGAGAGACAGAGAGACAGAGAGAGAGAGAAAAAGGGAAGAGTGGAGAACGCAGCTACAGCCACATCACCTTTTATGACCAATCCTTGGAAATGATACAGCATCACTTGCACTGAATTTTAAGTGATCAATGCAGTTTCAAAGACCCACGTAGCTTCAAGGGGAGGAAACATGGATTCTCAATGTGAAGTATCCATTTCACAGTGTAAGAAGAACTTGAGGGGTGGTGTGTGTGTGTATGTGTGTGTTTATAGCCATCTTTAGAAAACAAAAACTGCCACAGAGGCTATGAGTGACATTATAGCCTTTAAAAGATACGTACCTTTTTGATTTTTTCAAGGAGAACATATGGTGTTAATAACCAGAAAAAATTACAGTAAAGCAACTTTGATAAAAAGGACTTTGTATAGGATCTTAGAACCAAAGACTTGGCTAATATATAGTGTTTTTCTTGGCCCTAATCTCCTAGCCCCTCTGATCACTGATTATGACTGAATCAAGCCTGCTCAGCACAGAACAAGCTGTTGGTAACCTGGCTGGCCAAATCACAAACAAATTGATTTCTTCTCAGTACTTCTTGATATTTCAGACCAGCAGCAAGTGAAAAGCTGAGGATGTTCTAAGTCAAATTAGAGAACCCCCGCCCCAAAACGCTTGTCAGTCCTTTCTGTTCAGTGGAACTGTGCAATTGCTGAGGCTGGGGTTGGACTCCGACAGCAATATCATGGCTGCAGGACATGGCGGCAGGTGGAGTACGGCGTCTGATAAGCTCAGACTCTCCATCATGGCCTGGCCACATAAGGAGAGCGACAGAAACACTCAGAGAATGAAAACATCCATCAAAGGCTGACAACCTCTGACACAGATTTCCTTTCTGTTACTGAAGGAGCTAGTTAAATGTGACGGAGCTGCTCATAAAAATTCCTTGTTGGTCCTAATGAAACAGCTTTGTATGCCCCATCTCCTTCCTTGTTAGGTGAGCAGAAAAGAAGCACTAGAATGTTCGGTGGCTAACACTGTAGTCAAAGGCAAGGAGACCAGTGACACCCAACTCAATTGTCTTTTGGAATTGGTGATGACTCGGCGGTGAATTGTTTGAATGGTGGTCTTTGCCACTGAGGGGCTCCTTTTGTTATTGTAGCCAAAGAGCAGATGCTTTAGAGCCAGTGAGAGGTGAGGGAGACAGGATCTGCTCTTCCCTCCATGAGTCTAATGTGTTGCTTTCTTCTGTCATCAAAGATGGTACCTTGAGGCGAGTGAGCTACTTCTTCTAGGGCTCAGCAGAGGAGAGTGATCTGTTCCATGCTGAAGGAAAAACTGGTTTCAGAGGAATTAGTGAATAAGGTACTTTAGTTGCAACATGGTCATTCTTAGGTTGTGTCCCCTTATTAACTCACCTGCACTGACCACAAAACATCTGGGGTGACGGGGCATCGTCTTGGTCCACATTGATTACTTCCTGTTTCCCAGTGTCCACTGCCAGGAACTTTGATTCCGGTGGCATCCTTGCTTTCCTGACATTGAAGGGGGTGGCCTCTTTGGCCAAGTAGGAGACCTGTGGCCTGTGGGCCCTTGTCCTCCTGTGCTCTACACAGCCATCCCTCCTGAGATCTGACCATCTCCCAGGGCACAGTCAGGGAGCAGGGACTTCTCCGGGCAACGTAGATTGTGACTGTTCTCAGGACCCAGAGACCCCTGTCTTCTTCCCAGTCTGGGGGGATTTCTCTTCCTCATCGTTCTCCTTCCTTTCCAAGCCTCTAGTTTCTTGGCTCATCTAGCATTATGGCTTTCTTGGAGTTGGGCTTTCATAAAACACCGGGAAGGTGGCAACGTCAGTCTGCTTCTGCTCTCTTTCCTATTAAACAAACAAACAAAAAATCCCTGAAACAGTTTAGAAGGGACTGTCTACCTTCCAGGAGGGGAAAACAGAGAGAAAAACATATAACGCAGCTTCTCAGAAACATAGCCTTCTCTATCACCAATTCTGGCATGGCGTGCTCTTCTGCAGATGAGGAAATCAAAGCCTGGGGAGATGAAGGGATTTGGACACAGTGACGTTATTAGAGGCTGCTCTAGGCCGAGGTTCTGCCAGTCAAAGCCCAGTATGTCTGAGTATGTCTCCATCATTTGGAACCAACTCTGCTCGTCAAATGGGTAACGCACTTCTGAGTGTTTACTCTTGTCACGGCTACGACTTCTGTCCTCTGGACAGATAGGTGGACCGTCAGAACACCTTGGAATTCCAGCTTTCCAGCTGCCACAGTTGTGTGATTTTGGACAATTCACCAGCCCTCTCTTGATCTCCAATTTTTAAAATCTAAAACACTTCCTAGATCAACCTCAAGAGATGGTGAGGATTAGAGGAAAATTCTGGAAGTCTTCAGTGCGTCATAAGCCCCCCAAGGGTGGGGTGTAAGCGATCAGGATTGCTATGATCTTCCTCTGCTTGCTTCAGACTTCAAGGGATCGTTTTCTTCACCTCTTCTAGTCTTGAAAATCTCCAGAGTCCTGACGTCACAGTGTGGACATCAGAGACATTTATTTGCTTATTATTGTTTTTACGACCTGCGACTATCTCTTGCCTCATTGGGATTTGACTCCTCCTACACAGAAGTAGTTTGGGATGTCATCCTGTTGACAGAAGTCACTGAACAATTAACCTGTGTCCTTGATAGTTTGTTACCAACCTCTAGGCTTTGGTGATGTGTGGCCCTGGGCGTCTCAATGAACCATTGTTCCTCCCTGGTCTCTCGTGAAAGGGGTTGACTGTGCTCTAGGGCAGCTCTATCCTGGAGGAAGAAGTTCTCCTTATTGAAAATAAAAGGTTCTTCTCACATCTGCTTTGCCAATACAGCCCCTTCCCTTGCTCAAGGCCTGTAGGTCTTAGGTGCCAAGTAGAGCAGAATGCTTCTTTTGTAGGTCTTTGTTACCATCAACATAATGGAACTCTTGTTTACTTAACGACTTCTTTCCTGACCAGATTGAGTTACCAGGGGTCAGGGCTCCTCTATTCTTTCTAGTATCATCAACACCATGTAGCCGGATAGTTCACATATTATATTTGGTGGCTAAAGCTTGTTTTGAGCTGAATTTTCCTCCTGAGTTGCCTTCTCCACACAGAATGGCTGGTGGACTTATGAGCTGTTGGTATTAACCTAGCAAGTTTATTTTGCAGATAAATGGCTTGTTTAACTGCAGAGGGTGAGTAGACAGACTCATCTTGTGCCATGTACGATTGCACCAGATAGTATGTCGAAGTAGGAGAAATCATGGCGTTGGCAGGTCTGATGTCTTTCTGCGGCAGCTGCCGGAATGCCTCTAGAATTCCTTTGGAAATTGCCTTGAAAATAAGCAGCCTCAGAGTTTCAGAAGGTCATGAGACCAGAATGCATATATGTTAGGTGTGAGGGGAGCGTATAAAAATACATGTTTTCGGCTTTACCGTCAGAGATGAATATTCAGTGGGTTTGAGACGGGACCCAGGAATCTACGTATTTAACAACTCCAGATGTTCAGATGAAGGTGGTCCTCCCAACACGGTTTGAGAAACACTGATATTTTCTCCCAATTCCTGAACAAAAAGAAAACCGGACATCCGAGTGATTGGCAACGTTGAGATTTCCGAAGTATTGTGTTGACTAAAAACATGATTCACAACCTACAAGTTGAGAGTTATGTGTTATTTGGTGGGAATTTTTAGGACTTCAAGCCCGGGAGACAGCATCTCAAGTCAGCTTTAGAGAACTGCTCCGAGGAGGTGAGAGGGGAGCTAGGCTGTATAGGAGTTTTGCAACAAAGGGTGAGTAGTCTGAATGTCAAAAGATTATTGTTAATTAAAGAAAACCAGATATCCCAAGTTAAGGAATTTAGCGCTTTTTTATGTATGGGAAGATGCAAGAGTCTGGGCTCACTGAAATCATTCCTTTGATATGCACCTCAGCTATCTGGGGCTAGTATCTCAAAGTTTCCTCCCTTGAGTCAGGAGGGCTCCCCGGAGGGGGTGGCTGCAGTCTGATGGCTGCTATATGGCAGGTATTCTTTCCTTCCTGAGTTTCCTCAGGGCTCACTGACACACAGCAGAGGGCTGCAGTTGCTGCTGACTGTGACATCCTTTGTTTACTATATGGCAGGAAATATTCCATTTCTCAAATGAAAAGTTGCATGACAATATTTCGGAGAAGGATGAAATCCTTAGAATGCAACATGGGCAAAATACACATTTGCAAGGTGAAGTTCAAATGTGGAAGACTGATATTCTGGTTATCTACTGCTGCATAGACAACTATCTAATCTGTAGGTTAAAATAACCATGTTAGTTTGTTTTCGAATTTTGGGGGGGTCAGGAATTGGCGAAGGACTTGGCAAGGCAGTTGGAGTCTGACTCACAGGCTATCAGCTGGGCCCACACAGCCGGAAGATCCACTTCCACGATGGCCTTTACAATCACATGCCTGGTGCCAACAGTGCTTGTTGGCCTCTCTCTGTCCACATCCTGCAAGGCCTCTCTGTGTGGCTCGACCTTTCCGAGCGTGGTGGTTTCAGCGTAACTGTACTTTTTCACAGTGGCTGACTTTGGAGAAGCAGAAACAGGAAACCACCAGGCCAGTGAAGGGCTACGTGTATAACTGGCGCAGTGTTGCTTCTGGGGCATTGCACTGGTGAAGGCTGCCCAGGTTTAAGGGGATAAAGGAATATACGCCACCACCGGATAGGGTGTTGGGAGGTCTCATTGCAAAAAGAGCCTGTGGGTTGGAGGATGTTGTTGAAGCCATCCTTGGACAATACAGTCTGCCATGTGTAACTTGCCCGGGATTAGGCCAAGAAGAGGTCTCCTGGAGGATGCGTGCCTAGGGAAGGGGTCCCATTGTATGTATCCTTTAGGAACAAGTGCATATATTGGTAATGAAAATGTTGGGGGGTAGACTGTTACAGCACATGCTTAGTAATCTCTATGTTTACAGAATGTTTACTCTGTTACTTTGCATATTTTCTTGGCATTTTTGCGAAATGCAAACTCCCATCACACACACTTTCACATTTATTCTCTTTGTCCTGTGTACCTTTGTGAAGAGTGAGACTGCACATAACACGTGCCTCCCATTTCCTGGATGGCCTTGGAATGTTCACCTGTACTCATGGGTCACTTTTCAAGTTACATATCCTCTGACTCTTTTTTCTAGTTAAAAAAATTCATAACCTCATGTCTTTGGTCCTTAGTGGTATTTCCTCTTTTCCAATCATACTTTAAAATCCAATTTCATTGTCCCATTAGATGTGGTTCTTCTATTTCGCTTTCTGCTTTTTCACTCTTTTGCAATTGGCGCTATCACATCAGTGACACTGACTAGTGGTTTTATTATACAAGAGTGCAAAAGAATTGCCTTTCCTCCACTTTTATAAATGTCGTACCCACATTCGGGCTGTGCATAGATTTCGCTGAAATAACCTGAACTCGTTAGTTGTTCCACAAATAGCTCCTCTCTCTGTTTATGCTAATACTTTACGCTGAACAACAATTTCACACTTAGAACTGTCCCTGTTGGTCTGTCTGTTTTAAATGTCATCTGCTCTATTTATGAACATGGAATGAGCTTACTTAAATTGGATTTCTTGGGTCCAGGACACTTCTGATTTTCCTAATGACCAAATAACCAAAAAAGCAGAACCGATTAAGAAGAAAAAAAAGAAACCTCAGGCATACACAGCCTCCAAGCGGTCAGGGTTTGTTTAAAGCTGCTTTGTTCTGCAGGAATGGTTAATAAAAGAAACATTTCCCCAAAGAATTGTTGTGGTCTTTAATTAAACTCCTTTCGCATAGGTTTGTAATATAGCATTGGACAATATTTGGTCAGTTTCTCTGCCTCTCTTTCTTAGTCACAGGCTGGACTTGATTGGATCCCAGGTCCTAAGGGAACATTAGGAACAGAGAGAGGCAGGCTGCATCCGATGAAAAGTTAATTGTGTTTAAGCTGTGTTGGAAACAAGCCTCCTGTGCACCTCAGCTGAGAGCCAAGTTCAACGTGCAGGTGCCCTGGCTGTCTGGCTGGGTCCACAGCCAAGCGTTGTGTGACACAGAGTTTAGCAGCACAGAGGCTCGGGATGGTGGAAAAGGCCGGTCCTCAGCCTCACCATTTAGCTGTCACGGGCTCTGGAACAATGCACAGTGGAGGTGATTGATTCTGCTGCGGGGTGGGGGGGGGGGTGGCTGGAAGTTAGGGTTTTTCTCTTTGAAAAAAGTGCTCCTGGGCTGCAGTTTCAGCATATAGTTCATTAAGACCCAGAAGTGTCTTGTGGGAAAGCTCTGATGAATTGCTCTAAATGATCAGGAAACTAATCGCTGTTGGAGTTGTTCAAGAAGTATTTCATCTGGCTTTCTTCCCCTCCTTGAATTGAAACTCACTATACCAGAGCAGACACATGCCGTGGGCCATGTTTTTAGAGGAAATGCGCCCTTTCCTTCTTGTCTGCACCTAGGGTGGACCACTCCCATCTCCCCCAGCCTTGGCACATCCCTGCACACACATCATTGGGAAGGGATGCTCAGAGGTCTTCTGGGGGCGCTGTGAACATTTCTTTCTTCATCTGGATGGTGGTACCACACCCGCGCGATTTATGATTACTTATCCACTCGCGTGTTTTACTTACGTTAGGGTGTGAATTAAGATACAAAATTGCTAGTAGTTGAGCGTTTTTCAGCCTATAAAAATGGAAGTTTTATAAGGTTAAACATATATTTTACAAGGAAATCATAAAGTAACGTAGTGCAAATACATCAGTATTTGATCAGTAGTCGTGAGATGTACGTAGGGCAAAAAAAGAGGCATTATCTATAATCTAGGTGTTGGTGGTAATTATAGAAGCTATTCCATTAAATAAGGGTCCTATTTTCTTTTGCTCTGAGAAACAGTGCAGTGTGGTGCTCCCACAGCCAGACATATTTGGGTTTGAGCCTCTGCTCTACCGTCTACCAGCTGGTTGGCCTTGGGGCAAGCTCAGGGCCCCAGTTTTCGCATCTGAAAATAAGGCTGGTAATAGTACGTACTTTCTAGGATTGCTAAGCAGATCATGTTAAATAATAGAGTCGATCCTTGGACAATATGAGTTTGAACTGTATGGGTCCACTTATGTTCAGATTGTTTTCAATAAATACATACTACAGCACTACATGATCTGTGATTGGTTGAATCCCCAGTTGGTTTAAACCACGGATGCATGAGCTGACTGTAAAGTTATACTCGGATTTTCTACTGCACAGAGGGTCGGTGCCTCTAATCCCTGCATTGTTCAAGGGTCAACTGTAGCTATCTTGCCAGATACATCTCCCACCACATTCCTTTCACATTTGATGCTCTAGATGCTCTGGACTTCTTTTCCCTTGAGTCTTCTGGGTCTTCCCTTCTGCCACTGAGTCTCTGCATGTGCTCTTCCACTCTCCAGAAAGTTCTTCTCCCATTCCTTTGCCTACATGATTCCCCCTCCTGCTTGGGATCTCAGCTCCCTTCTTGTTTTCTTAGCTGTCCTTGACATCTCTAGCTGGGTCATGATTGTTGACTTAAACTCTAATGGAACCCTGTAACTTTCCTTTGTGACACTGATGACATCTGTGATTTCAGAGTAAGACATGTGATGGTTTGATCCATCTGTCACCCTCATTTGACTGTGAGCTCCATATGGGCAGGAAATGAGATGTTTCATTGTTGTTCTCTGGGGGATCTGGCTCATAGTTGGGGTTCCAGAAATATTTAATGAATGAAGGGGCTTATGTTCTAGCCATTCTTATGATTTAAGACTTTCTGATATTTCTTGTAAAATAATGAAATAGGAAACCATGTACTTAAGCGCATGTATATGTGTCTGCATAAGAGTAATTGATCAACACATCAGCTTTCAGAAAGTCACTCTCGGCATTTTTTACAAAGTAGTGGGTGGGCAGTGAAGTGCAAGGTTTAAGAGCAAAGTCTTTGCAGAAGTTGAGGGTCAAGCTTAGCTCATCACTTGTGTGCTCTGTGATCTTGGAAAAGATACTTTTTCTGAAACTCAATATCTTTATCTGTAAACTGAATATTAAAACTAGAACCTATATGTTGCAGGTTGAATTATGTCCCTCCAAAATTCACATGTTGAAGTCCTAACCTCCAGCTACCTCAGAAAGTGACCTTATTTGGAGGAAGGGTCTTTACAGAGGCCATCAAATTAAAACAAGGACATTAGGTTGGACCCTAGTCCGATTGGTGTCCTTATAGAAGGAGAAATTTGGACATAGAAACACAGATAGAGGGAACATGATTAAAGAGATATAGAGAGAGAAGATGGCCATCTACAAGCTAAGGAGAGAGGCTCGGAGACGGGCCCCAGAGCCCTCGGAAGGAACCAGAACTGTCAACCCCTTGATTTTGCACTTCTAGCCGCCAGAACCTTGAGGTGTTAGATTTTTGTTGTTTAAGCCACCTAATGTGGTACTTTGTTTCAACAGCTTTAGCAGACGAATATGCTGAATCAGTTTAATATACGGTAATGCTTCGTGTTGAACAATCCAAAAATCTCAGTGACTTACGGCAGAAAACATGCATTTTTCTTGCTTGTGGGCCTGTGGGTTGGTTGAAGTTCACCCAGACTCTAGGCCAGTTGGGTTCTGATCCTTGTGCATTTCTCACTCTGGCACTGGCAGCTACCTAGGGCATGTTCTCTCACGGAAGAAGGTAAGAGAAATGCCCAATGCAAATGATGCGGACCCACTGAAAGTCTTTCATGGCACTGTAATCATGCCTGGTAGCATTGCGTTGGCTAGAGCAAATCACCTGGCCAAACCTACTTCCGATAGGCTGAAATAGATACACTCTGTCTCCTGTAGGGAGAGGCATTGAGAGCCACATGGAAAAGGCAGTGAAATAATCCAGTTGACCACAGTACCTACACATCACAGGGTTGTCTTCGATAGATAAGATTTTGCAGGTAAAACTCTTTGCACAGTGCCTGGCACCTAGTAGCAGTTCCATAAACGGTCATTGCTATTGTTGTGGTTTTTGTTCTTATTCTTGAACAAATTCTAGTGTTCATCTTCAATTGCAAGTCTTCATGGACACTTTCCTTTCAAACAAGCAGAATTAGCTGAATAAATTGCATTAATACTTGGTTAAGTAGAAGTCTCTGTAGACTGCATTCTCGCATCTGTGATTAATTCTTTTAAATTCTTTTAAATTGCATGTCTGCTTCAGTGGATTGGAACAGAGATATGACTTCAAGCTTATGTTTCTCGTTAGGACGCAGAGGCCACAATTAAATGTACTTTTTCTTCTTCTTCTTTGAAAAAAATCAAAGTCTCTTAAAATGGATTGTTGTGAAAGGACACATAAATATGTCTAAATCGATAGCTGAATTCTCCAAAGCACCATCGAGACAAAACTGTTAAATGTTCTGATTAAATTTGTGATTGGTTAAGCTAGAAATCCATACAGTTGCATGTCACACAATATTTAATAAATGGCATGTAGAGTATCTTAATTGTACCCATTTCTCTCTTCCCTCTGCTTCTAACTGCATAAAGTTATCAAAATCTCGACACTCAAACATTTTTATTTCAACTTGCTTGGTTGGGCTTTGTTCTCTGTATTTCTTGCCGTATTGGGTCTGGTTTTGAGTTAAATATTTCTGACACAACCTTCATGACTCATTTACATTTAAATAGTAACAGGAAATCTCTTTGCCAAGAAGGCTATTGGAATCAAATTTTATACCAGATCTTTTCTTTTAAATACGTTATTATCAAATATTTTGTACATCAAAGTACTTTTTTGCTTTCCTTTTTGTCAATCTAAGTATTTTAGGCTGTATACGAATGTTTCATTTTTCATCTTGGGTGATTATTATTGCTTCTGACGCTCATAATTTATGCCAGTTGCTATAATGTTAAAAATTAGAAACGGACTTCTGAGACGTTCATTGCCATTGAAGTTTTGTTAAAGAGAGTTTAAAATATAATGCATGCCCTTGACCTTGTTATTTCATGTTGAATGAGATCTACCTATAGGATAGGGAGTATATAATTATAGGAAAGGTGATGAAATCAAACGGATTCCTAATCAGCAAATTGAGGTGTGATTTACCGACATCCAGATGATGAGAAGATTTAGTGGAACTTGGTGCAAGTTGAAGATGATCAAGAGTAAATCTCTCGAGCTGGGAAAACAAGTATCTTTTTTTTTTTTGCAATTAATTAATGAATTGTTTTTGGCCGCGTTTGGTCTTCGCTGCTGTGCGTGGGCCTTCTCCAGTTGCAGCGAGCGGGGGCTATTCTACGTTGCAGTGGGCGGGCTTCTTGTTGCAGTGGCTTCTCTTGTTGCAGAGCAAGGGCTCTAGGTGCGTGGGCTTTGGTAGTTGTGGCGTGTAGGCTCAGTAGTTGTGGCTCGTGGGCTCTAGAGCGCAGCCTCAGTAGTAGGCTACTGAGTAGGGGTAGTAGTAGTAGGGGTAGCCTTCAGTAGTTGTGGCGCACGGGCTTAGTTGCTCCGCGGCCTGTGGGATCTTCCCGGACCAGGGCCCGAACCCATGTCCCCTGCATTGGCAGGCAGATTCCCAACCACTGTGCCACCAGGGAAGCCCAAAACAAATATCTTTAATAGAGGCTCAGAGAAAAAAAATTCCCAGGCATCCAAGTGGATTTCACCTACCACACTACCTCATATTCCAAGGAACTCTTTTAAGGAGGTATTCGAATCACAGGAAGGTTTCCAAGCTTGTAAACCAACGTCAGTGGCATCAGCTTCATTAGACATTGTTATTCTAGATGTTGTCTGTAGGAGGAAGAACAAAAGCATTGTGTGCTGAGATCTTCTCATGATTCTCCCTGAATTGGATTTTTTTGAAGGGCTGGTTAAAGCCTTGTTTAAAAATAACTTACATTTTACTGAGTGCTTAGTTTGTACCAGGCATCGAGGGTCTTACTTACATCAGTTCATCTTATTCCTCCCCAAAGTCTTTTTTTTTTTGGAGGTGATGGATAGGTTTATTACCTTGGTTACAGTGATGGTTTCATGGGTGTAGGTATATGTCCAAATTCGTCAAATTGTATGCGTGAAATATGTGTAGTTTTAAAATATATCAGTTACATCTCAGTAAAGCTTAAATAACATGAGAGGATACAGGTTTCTTGAGCTTGAAAATCTCCCCATTTTCCTCCTGAATCTTCTTTGAGGGAGATTTTTTGTTTTTAACTTTTTACTTTATATTGGAGTATAGCCAATTAACAATGTTGCGATAGTTTCAGGTGCACAGCAACATGGCTCAGCCATACATATACATGTACCCATTCTCCCCCAGACTCCCGTCCCGTCCAGGCTGCCACGTAACATTGAGCAGAGTTCTCTGTGCTATACAGTAGGTCCTTGTGGGTTATCCTTTTTAAATATAGCAGTGTGTACGTCACAATCCCAAACTTCCTAACTAACCCTTCCCTTTGAGGGAGATCTTTGATGCCCACGTTTCTCCACTACACATCCTCCTGTATCTAGAATTCAGGGAAATTCTCCTGCGAAATCCTCATGTAACAGACTCACTGGGACAGGCAGGGCTGGGGGTGTCCTCGCCAAAGCCTTCTGGGGTAGGTCGTATTATTCCTATTTTCAGAAGACAAAACTGAAGCCCGAGGAGGATGGGCAGCACTGGACCTGCACATGAAACCTTGGTGGCCAACCTGGAGTGTCCATGGTCTTAATTACTGTGCTTGTCTTCACACTCTCTTGCTGTCCTTCGTGCAGTCTCTCCCTCATTCCCTTGGGTATATATATAGACACTGTATGTGCTGTGCTCTGTTCTATACGCTGGGGATGAGATGTATTTACAACAGAAACGATGCCTGTCTTCAAGGAGTTGATAGTCTCCTGGGGCAAACAGGCAATAAATAAGTAAGCGAACAAAACCATAATGCAATTTCAGGTTGTGCACAGTGCTATAAAAATAAAGCCATGTCGGGCTAGAAATGCTGGGAGGAGAGATGCTGTCATAGAGGTGCTGATGTTTGAGAGATTTCCAACAAGGGATTCAAGATGTTGAAAAATTCATCGACTTGCAAAGTGAGCAAGCCCGCTCTCCCGGTGTAACTCAGGGTGTGACCTGGGATGTCCGGGAAGCTCTTTGTGCATCTTTTACCACATTGGACCACAGATGTAGAAAGTAGAAAAGCCTGTAGGCTACTTTTTTTTTTTTTTTTTTTTTTTTTTTTTGCGGTACGCGGGCCTCTCACTGTTGTGGCCTCTCCCGTTGCGGAGCACAGGCTCCGGACGCGCAGGCTCAGCGGCCATGGCTCCCAGGCCCAGCCGCTCCGCGGCATGTGGGATCTTCCCGGCATGGGGCACGAAACCGTGTCCCCTGCATCAGCAGGCGGACTCTCAACCATTGCGCCACCAGGGAAACCCTAGGCTGCATTTTGAATGATCTCAGAACAAACTTGGGACTTACTTGTTTTGCCCTATTCCCCTCCCCAACCCCCGGTATCTTCCCTTTGAAAATCCAGGCTGGAAGACTCAGCAAATCAACTGTTTTCTCCTTAATTGGGAAGGTTCTACAACTGAAATAGTTCCTCTGTATTACAGACCTAGTGGGGCAGATCACCATGGAAGGAACCTGCTGCCATTGAAGAAGATTAGATGGTGGGGGGGGGGGGATTTAAAAACATTGCAGAGTGATAGTTATAAACCAATATCAGACTATGTGTTGAAAATTATGAGATAAAAACAGCTTTTAATCATCTGCTTATCCTTTCTTCATTTAACCAAGTACTGATAGATTAACATCAGGACTATTGGTGAGCTAGGATGGGGATAAACCAGAAGAGGAATGAGCAGTAGGCTGCATCTCAAGTGCCCGCTCTGATCTTTTTTAGAGGCTTCATGGAGTGCAGTGTTGAGAAGGATTCTGAGGTTGCATTTGGGCTTGATGGTAAGAATGCTGTAGCCAGTAGTGTTTTCTGCTGGGAGCCCAGGTAGGAGGTGTGGTTCTGTGTCTATAGAGCGGCGTTGGAACCAGGTTGTGGAAACCATTATACTGTGACTTCTCTGGCCTGATTGAAGTCAAGCAGCACAGTGAGGAAGTGTAGCAGGTGGATGTTAATTAAGGCTGACTTCCTTCCTCTGTCCCTTCTTAGTTTCCTCCCTCCCCTGCCCTCCTCACCCCTCCATCCCCTTCCTCCTTCTCCTTCTCAGCCACGTAGTACAATATGACAGTCCATTGTGAGGAAGATCAGAAGTTCTAGAGTTGGGCTCCTTGACTCCCAAGTCTGGTTCTATCACCTTCTACTCGTGTGACCTTGTGCAAGGCACTTCAGCGCCCTTGTCTGCAGTCTGGGAGAACAATGCCTGCTTCCTCATGCCTCTCATTTTTGGTCTCTTGTAATATTACTTAGAAGGACTGCTTCTCAATATGTGCCACATACACCCAAATTGGCAGTAAGTCTGAGACAATTTTCGGTGTTTGGCAGACAAGGTGTTAAATAATCCTGTCTTACAGAGTGAGATGTGAGTCTTCTTTGGCTTCTCTTTGAATCCTTCTGTGAAATCAAGGATAAAGTCTCAATGTAGAGTGCTGTTCTCTAACACTTTTTCTGACACTTGCACGTCTACCTTATTAGCTAAAGAACAGACCTGAGGCTCAGAGCTTTCTGTTGGGACCATCTCTAGCCTGAAATTAATGTAATTTGTATCATATCGCATTTTGGAGTTACCTTTCTTCATGGCAAGCGATACTAGTTTTTATGCTGAGAGAGAGGATACAAAATTTCTGTTCACATTTTTGTGCAAAGAGAAAAAGTCAGTCTTTTTTAAGAAAAAATCCCAAATGCCCAGTGGAATGGGATATAATCATGACTGAAGCGTGGCATGCGCATGACTAATACTCTGGCGTTTGCAGTGGGATAGATGGAGAAGGACAGCAGAGATGGGCAACCAGTTGGGATTAAGTTTGAATATGGTTCTCTCTGTTCAAGCCAAACTGGGCTTCCCTCTGTCCTGCCACCAGCTGTTTGCAGCGCTTTTGCCAGATTGTTCCCTCTGCCCGCCTTTCCACTCTCCTTCACCAAGTATTTTTTTGTGTGTTACGTGGGCCTCTCACTGTTGTGGCCTCTCCCGCTGAGGAGCACAGGTTCCGGACGCGCAGGCTCAGCGACTATGGCTCACGGGCCCAGCCGCTCCGCGGCATGTGGGATCTTCCCGGACCGGGGCACGAACCCGCGTCCCCTGCATCGGCAGGCGGACTCTCAACCGCTGCACCACCAGGGAAGCCCCACCGAGTCTTTTTAATATTTCAGATTTCTGCTCCTTTATCTCATTCTCAAAAAAGCCTCTCTTGATTCCGCATTCAAGGCCATATTCTTTGTTAGTGGTTCTCCTAGACTGGTGTTCAGTCCTTGTGAGCACACATCTCTTGTGAGCACACACAACCAGAGCACACATCTGGCTCATTGTATATTTCTTGGCAAATGTGTTAGTGGTGTCTGCCTGTGCTGTTGAACTCTAGGCTATATGTGGACAGGGTCCATGTGTATTTGAGCTCATCCATTATCCCCAGAACCTACTAGGATGTAGAAGTTATATCTTTGGTAGTTTACTGTAAATATCAATACATCAGTATTGACCGTGTCATATATCTTTCCATGTGGGCTGAAGTCAACTTTATATTCTACCTTAGGAATAGTTAATGTCTGGATTAGTGTCATCGTGGACCCACACTCCAGGGCAGCCAACAGGTATCGCTCTCTGAATATGCACCATTGGGTCTGTTAATTTACATAAGGGGCATTAGAAATAAGTTTTATTACTTATGACGCTTGTTACAGATGGTGAGGCAGACTTTCTTCAGGACCATCGTGACAGGTGGGTAGTGTCCACTGCAATGGGATGTTACAGCGTGGGAGAGAGATGGGGCCCAGCTCCGAATACAGCATGAGAAAGCGGGGATGTATACCAAAGGAGCAGGATGGGAAATTACTAAGAGGGAAACATACGGGGTCCAGAGGATTCTGGCTAAACCAACTAACAGGATTCTTGCCGAGGCCAGGCCAGGGTAATCAGACATCACCTGGGGAATGGTGGAGGATGAGGAAAGTGGTCAGATATCGAGGGTGATCGGTCATCGAAGGTGTGGGGAATTTTGATTAAACTAATTCAGCCGGGTTCTTGCTAAAACTGGATTTTACAAGGGATCTAGGAAAAGGTTCGGGAGCCTGACTAAAGCGTGGTCAATAAAGTGTCTTTGTTGGGGTTTAAAAATAAGGTTCATCGAGGTCTAGAAATCCGAAAGGTTCTAGTCCTCTGTTCAAGGGAGAATTCTGTTGCCTGAATTAATTACACAGAGTTGAATCTGCCTTTAGAACACTGTGGTACTTGCCCCAGACTGCATCTATGCAAAGTGCTTTATAACGCGCCTAAAAAGCCTGAGAACAGGGACTTAATTTCCCTCTGCGTAGGCCAGGTGGTTTGATTCTCTGGGGACCTGCTTGCTCATAAACGTTTGTAGGGGTGGTGGAATTCAGCGTGAGACTTGCTTTAATCGTGACCTACCACCTGGCTAGGAACAGGGGTTTGAGGAGACCTATGGTTCTCAGCCACCTCTAAACATTGGACGTTACCCAGAGTCACTAAGAGAGCTCGGCAACAATTAATGGCCAGTTGACTTGGTCATCTTACAACAAGAGAGCGATAGACCGTTGTTGAAGGAAGACCTGAATGGGAGAGGCGGGGGTGGGTTGAAGAATGTGGAGACAGAGTCGAAGGACCTTGATGACTGATTTACGTGGAGGTGCAGGGCGGGCGGCAATGATGCCTGGTCCTGGGAGCAGGTTTTGAGGTGTGGGTTGGTTGAAGGAGTCTTATTATTCCATCTTGTAAACTGGGCTGGTCCCTGACTCTTTTAGGAAGCAGACGGTGTTGGTTTTTGATAACCTCTCACCTCTCTTTCACTGTGGCCCATTGTGAGATATTTCTTCCCCCAGTGCTTCGTCTTAAGTAACATCCTGCCTGTCTGGTGTGCTGTGTGTAACAGCAGTCTCCCAGGCTTTGTTTTCCAGAAAAGGCGCTTCAGGGTCATCTATTTACCCAACCTTTGTTGTGATGATTATGGCTGGAAATCCCATGGGACTCCAGCCCACGTAAATAAATCTGGTTTCAAAAAAAATCTTTTATATTCAACTCATTTTAGATTTACTGAAAAGTTGCAAAAATACTGTACAGAACTCTCTGATAGCGCTCACCTTACTTGCCCTTAGCATAACATCTTATATAACCACAGTGTTATTCTCAAGAATAAGAATTTGATATTGGCATGATATTATTAGCTGAACTACAGACCTTATTTGAAATTCACCAGTTTTTCCTCTAACGCTCTCATTCTGTTTCAAGATCCCATCTAGTCTCACGTGTTGCCTTTGGTTGTTATTTCTCCTTAGTTTCCTCCGGTCTGGGACAATTCCTTGATCTTTCCTTGTCTTCGTGACCTTGATACTTTTGAAGAGTACTGGTCACTTATTTTATAAATAAACCTCAATTTGGGTTTGTTCGATGCTTTCTCATGATTGAACCGAGGTTATGCATTTTGGGCATGAGTTTAACAAAAATATTGTATCCTTCTCAGTGAATTATATGACGGGTTCACGATGTTGATATGTCTCATTACAGGTGAGGTTTTCCTTGATCGCAGCTTGGTACGTTGGTGTTTGCCAAGTTTCTCCTGTGTGAAGTTACTATTTCCTCTTGTAGTTGATAAGCACGTCTGTGATTTTAAACCTGGTAGCATGCCAGTGAGGGTACTGAAATTTTGGACAGGAGAAATTGTCCCCCTCCTCCCAGCCTTCCTTTAAAAAGCATCCATTTGAACACGGTGGCTCGTCCTGGAAAACCCACGCAGAATGGTTGATACAGCTCAAATGAAACTATCTTACGGCTGCTTCGGTGGCAATTTTAAAAGATGGAAAAAGTGATAATTCCTTTCTCCCTACCACCATTAGTGTAGAACCCATCTTTGATCATTTTATCTTCCTGATGAAAAACGTCTGGGTTCCAAATGACTGTAGGAAAATGCTCTAACTACTCCACGTGCCACCGAGGACCCTCCACAGTAGGACTGCGATCGACTTTTCCATTTTCCTTCTTACTTTCTCTCTCCTGTGCCCTCCACGCCCACAGATCCCATATGTCAGCCATGTTCAACCAACAGCAGTCCTTGGGTCTCTGTTTTGGCTTATGCTGTCCTCTCAGCCAGAGGTCTCTTCTTTTCTCACCTCTGCCTCTTAAAATGCTTCTTTTGTGTGGATTACATCATTAGTTAATTACATCATTAGTAATTAAGCTATTGTCTCTCAACTCCGAACCCACCTTTCTCTATTCTGCTCTGCGAGGCTTGGGACACTGCACACCACATTTCTGCTTCGGTCAACTGCTTCCTAGGAGGCTCTGCCAGTGTGGGGAATTAGAGGATACTGGAAGCTCTTGTATTCCTGTGAGCATCACCCCAGTCATTCTTCTTCATGCCAGCAGTGGCATTTCCTTCTCGTAGCAGCACCGGAATTCATCTGCAGGTTTCCCAGCACTGTCAGAATCAGCCACGTCGTACCTTCTCAGACGCTGGTCCTAGCTGCCCGTGCCCTCTCCTTGGATATCAGAGTCCCAGCCGCATGGGAACCCCTCATTTAAGCTCAGAGTTCACAGCACCAGCCTGGCAGTACCTCATCCCCAAAGATCTGCATTTTCAGCTCTGCAGAGAACCTTCTCTAAGCTTTGAGGTTCTAATAATTCCAACCTCTTCCCTTGGTTCCTGCAGTCCTGGGAGTGGTAGCTTTCTCCCTAAGTGGTCGCTTAATGTTCCCTTTTTGCTCTTTATAAAGTTAACAATCTGATCCTTAGGTAATGCTTATTTTTATTAAATTCTGTGTTACAAAACCATGCGACCAAACAAAAAACCCTGGTATCGTTTCTCTCTCCTGATGGGACCCTGAATGATATGGACATTGGTACCAGGGGCAGTCCTAAGAAACTGGTGCTCCAAGATGGGTTTGGGGCTTTGTTTCATGGGACCCTAAGGCTTGGGCACGGCTGGGTTCTGCCAGCGGCAAGTGCGCTGCTGGGACTCCATGCAAGCAGTCACATCGTAATTTGTGGTACCTTCTGAAGCAAGGATCAGGGGTCCACGTGACTTCTGTCCTTGACTGTAATGGCAGTCGTGATGACTACTAAGATGACACGCTCAGATATTTAAGCTCTCGGCTCATGTCATGGGTACAGAACCAGAGAGCTTCCCTGGCAATCTGAAAACAAACTTGCTTACTTACATCATAGTTGGAGATGATGGTGGCTCTCTTTGTTATCATGTTTCCCTGGTTTGAGAGAAAGAGAGAGAATATGAATAAACCCAGCTTGGTTAAGAAGTCTCCCCCTGTACAATGAAGCTCTGGCCAGGCAGGAAATGCCCCACCGTGGGAACAGGGCCGCCAGCTATGAGCAGCTATTACGCACAGCAGAGGGTGGAGGCAATACACCAATAGTTGTCTTTTTAAAAAATTGAGATATAATTTACATATAACACTGTGTAAATTTAAGGGGTACAACGTACTTGATACATTTATATTGCAGTATGCTTGCCATCGTAGCAATAGCTAACAGCTCTGTCATGTCGCGTCATCATCATTTGTTCTAGTGATGGGAACTATTCAGATCCAGTCTCTTAGGAAGTTTAATGTTTTATTGTCTCTAATCAGTGTACTATGTATTAGGTCTCCAGGACTTACTTATCCACCAGTTGCAAGTATAAGCCCTTAAACAACATCTACCCAATTCTCCTGCCGCCAGCCCCTGGTAACCCATTCTACTTTCTTTTGTTCAAGATTACACATATATGAGGTATTTGTCTTTCTCTCTTTGACTTATCTCACTTAGCATAACGTACTTAAGGTCCATCTATGTTGTTGCAAATGGTGGGATTTCCTTCCTTCTCATGACTGAGTAATATTCCATTGTATATGTATGTGTATATATTTCACATCTTCTTTATCCATTCATCTGTTGATGGGCACTTAGGTTGTTTTCCTATCTTGGCCATTGTAATGATGTTTCAGTAAACATGAGAGTGCATATATTTGATAACCTCTTCCCATTTCCCTGGGATCTATACCCAGAAGTAGAATTGTTGAATTGTATGGTAGTTGTAGTTTTAATTTTTTGAGGAGCCTCTACTCCATTCTCCATCGTGGCTGCACCAGTTTACATCACCACCACCACCAGCTGCTGCCTTTAGAATAGGTATGGGGGTGCAGACCGTGGCCCAGGGGAGGAAATCTAGCGCCTGGTCACCTTGAGGGTGGGGAGAATTGTTTTCCAGCTCAATCTCAAAAACAGAGTCTGACCTTTAAACCGAAACGGCCTCCGGCCGATATATGAAGAAGTTGTTTTCAAGAAGGACTTTGAGATTCAGGGCCAGAGCCTGGCTGCGCTGCACCTTGGTAACAGAGCAGGACTCCGAGTGAGGGAAAGGGACAACCTTTCCTTTTCTTCACGGAGCTCAGTATGGCTTTAGAACGGCAGAGACCGAGGGTTGCTTGGTGCCGTGTGCCCCTTGAAAACCGTGTGTGTTTCGTCTTTGGGAGTCTTAAGGAGACTGCAAGCCAGGCAGAGAAACAGCCTTCTTGAAGGGGAGAAGGGGTGGGCAGGGTGGGGCTCCTTCACCCAGCAGATGCCAACCGGGACGCCAGAGAGAAAGACACATCCAAAGGACTTCCCTAAATAGTGAGAGATTTTGAAGTGGCGTCTGAAGAGCCCGTGTAATTCAGATATAAGTGTAATTTCATTTATGCTCTCCTGCTGGCGAAGCTTGGGATTGCTCAGGTTACATTAAAACCTGCCTAAACAACTTTTTTCTTTTTTTTTTAAACATAGTATTGTTATTCTGTACCATGAGCCTATGGCAGGCTCTCCTTATCCTGAAGACTTAAGTGTTTGAAACCCAGACCAAGAGAATGGCAAAGAAAGCCGTGGACATAAATCCCCTGGTTTTCACTTGCATGTCTTTTTCACTGGCATCTTTTCAGAGTTTCCAGGAGAATGAAGCTGACTGGCAAGGGGCTTCTGAGACCGTCAATTCCTCAGAGGCACTTTGGAGTTTGTCATTAGCAGACCTGGCCAAGCACACATGGAAATAGCTCATTACTTGTTTTACCTGTTGTTTTAAGAAGGGAGCTTTGAGACACTTTGAATATTTTGCTGTAGGGGTTTTGGCAAAACATATTTCAAATGCAGGGGGCGGGCAGAACAAACAGTGGGAAAGAGCAAATGAGTGTCCTCTGAAGGAACGCTAGTTAGGACACATGTGTACGTTGCTTGAGGATGTAAATGAGAACACTTGGAGACCCCCTGGTATTATTTCTGAAGCCTTTTACTTATTATTCATGGTTTCATTATGGCCCCTTTTATTCACAGACACATCTAGGAGCAGGGGAGGGGAGGGGGCAGGTGCTGTGGTTAGCCTTAAAAAAATAAAAAAAACTAAACATAAAACTCGCCATATATTTTAGAGTTATAGGTGCATGCATTTTTCCCCCCTTCCATCAAATCTTACTTTTCCATTTTAGCCACATAAATGGTTGTCATAGTGACATTTGCTTCCAGCCTCCGTAGCTTTGGTGCGGAGAAGAAAGCTCAGACAGCATCCAGTGACCGTAAATTCGGCTCTAACTGTCTCCTTAGCTCGCTGAAACTCATCAGAAACAAGGGCTGTCGTGGAGCCTCTCCTGCTATCACAGAACAAGTGAAAATGACGTTGAAATTAGGCTACAACGGACCCTTTGTCTGAGTTACTCAGAATGGTGTTATTCACTTTTAGGGCAGAGTTTGCAAGCTCAGCATTTCAAAGAACATTTAGCCACAGCAAAAGTCATGATTTCTGTGATCCAGCAGTAAAGTAGGACGTTGAAATCCTTCTAATAATCTCTGCATATCTTGAGTCTGGAGTCGACCCTTAGCAGTGGTGAGATGGCTCAAAAAATAATTTTTCAAAATTTCTTGTCTAAAGATATTTCCTTAAGGATTTTTTTTTGTTTTTTCATTGAAAGATTTAACTATAATCTGGAGGCAAAGTCTTCAGGTTAAATTCAGCAGTTGAAGGTTCTAAGGTATTGAGCAGACTGTGGAAGACCGCTGAGGTGGAACTAATTTATGGGGGAGGGGATGGAAAAGTAACTTCCTGGTCTTAGTTGAGGTTGAGGATCCGTCAAGGACTGGTCACTTCCCTCAAGCCTTTCCTGGTGGTCATGTGGGCCTTTTGCTGTGGCCAGTCTAACGTCCATCAGAGTAGGACACGCAGCTGTCAGCAGTGGCACAAAATATGAAAAAAAAAAAAAAGGCAAAGATGACCCGGGATAATAGATCATCCGAGATGCTTTTGACTGCAAGAAAGAAAATAGCACCTAAAAGTGGCTTAATTTGTTTGGACATATTTTTCTTCTTATAACAAGAAGTCAGGAGGTAGAGAACTCCAGGGTTGATTCAGCCAACCCATAATGCCGTAGATCTGGGTCATTGTCTCTGCAGTTTTCTTACTCTTCGCCTCCTGCTGCCACTTCAAGTTCACATCCTGAGTTGTCATGATCCGTTGTTGAAGGAGGGAGAAGATGGGCAGGCTCCGCTTGCTCTTCCATCTGTCTCTTTTTCTCTTTCTCACGCACTTTCTTTTTTAATCTGAGATCTCTCTCTGGTCCTGCAGATATACACTTATGTTCACGGGTAGGATCGTATCACAGGACAACCCCTGGTGCCAGGAAGGCTGGGAAATTGAGTATCTGGCATTTTTAGTCTCTATTGTGGGAGGTGGAATCTGCCTACCGAGTAGAAGGGAGAAGTGAATGGTTGGGGTTGAGTGTTGAGAACCAAAAATGTCAGCCCTAGATGGAGTTTGGGAACTGAAAAAGCTTCACGGCATTGCTTTGCCCCTCTAGTCTGACTTAGGAGGAAACTGGCACCAGAATAGAATAGATGACCTGCCCGCACAGCTTGGTGTCAGGTCCAAAATTTGAGTCTAGATCTTCGGCTCACAGCGTCAGTGAGGCTGACGATGACTAACATCTGACCTGCGTATTCCAGCTGGCACAGTGAGGGCTTTGTTCAGCGTGCCTCAGCTTGCCTAACTTCTGCCTTTAGCATGGAGGGGCCCACAGGCTTCTCAGAGCAGAGGGCACCGATGCTGCGGCGTTGCGCTTCTCCTGCTGAAAAGTGGCCCATCGTTGCTTCCTAATTAAAGATCAGACGTGATTTCAGATGGTCCCCTTCCTAAGCTGTCACTGGAGATGTTCCTCATATCTGTCAGTGGCACTGATCATGTTGTCATTCTTGGCAACGAATTCCTGGAATGAATAATAAAATTATAATAATCTCGCACCAGAGGGAGGACAACCAATTTGTAAAGTCCATTAAGAATTGAGCAAAGGATTGTCCTCTAATGAGGTGGAGCACGTCACGGAGACCATACATCAAGCTGCTCTGTCACCGATGCACAAAGGGATCCTGGAGGGAGGGGCTCCTGCAGGGCTGGCAGACAGGGCGCGTTGTCCTGGAGGCACATTTACATGTTGTCATTGATCGGCTGCCAGAGAAGGGAATGGCAAGAAGGACACCAGCGTTCTCCATTGTGAGGCCTGAGGAGTGTTTATGTCACCAGTGATTCATTCCGCATAGGGCAAGAAGCATTACTCACCATTTCCTCGTGTGCCAGAAAGAGAAATGGAATCAACGGGCATATCATCTCCTTGTTGGAAGATGACAGCTCCCTTATTATAAATCCCCAATAAATTGATGGAAGAGCCGTTCAAGCTTCATAGATATAAATGTTTCCTGGGATTGATGGAAAGTTATTCCTAGAAATGACTTACAGTTTAGGAACCAATCTTTGAATTTTGAGGTATTGTTTTTGGTTTTTGTTTTTCCTCTAGATGTCATGATGCCCCTCAGAGCAGCTGAGTACAAATGGCAAAGTTTTTCCATTGACCCCTTTCCTGTACCCACCATTTCCCCACTTCTGTTGCTAAACATTTATAGCTTAAGAAAAGTTAACTTATACCTTCTTTTTGGAGGAAATCTTCTTCCTTTTGAAACTCCTTTATAGGGGAATTTAAAAAGTACAAATCTCCTCGTGACTCTTGGGGAGATGGAACCCTTCCCTGGTAGCACAGAAGCTAAACTACTGCTTGTTACTGTATTTTAAGGAGTTGAAGTGTTTTATTCAATAGATATCTTAGCATTTTTGCTTTCAGTGTCGTTTGTAAATCAGGGTGTTGAGCCCCTTGACTGTCCCTTTGGGAAGGGATTGTGGCTGCAAATGGCTTATCTGTTGAGTTATCAGAGTGCTTCTCCCATGTAGCCTCCAAGGGCCATTTGGGGACTGTCACTTGGTATTTATATTAACGTTGATACTCCTTTTAACCGAGAGCTTTGACAAATGGAACTGGATCGTTTGTCCAGCACCAGGAGCATGTGGGCACTTAATAAGTACCAATCAATAGCTTTTGCTGATACTGGAATGTGGACCCATCTGCTTCCCACATGGCTCCATGGGGAGAGATGTGTCGATAGCTTGTGATTTATTCTAAAAAAGATGCTAAGGGCTGACACTCTGTTGCCTTTGTTGAACCTGCGCTGGTTATGACAGTTACCCAGGTGATGCCGTTTCTGTCTGTCATTTGCTGGGAGCCAGCACTACAGTTCGTCTTCCACCCGATTTGCTCTACTTTTAATTTGCCCCAAGAGCACCTGACTGGGGGGTGAGGGTGTTGTCTGTAACCCTGCCAGCCTTCCAAATGGCTTTGAACCCACACCTCAGCCTCCTGCCTGGACTTCCAAGAAGTCAGAGTTGGCCCTTCCACACTTCACCTAGCTTCTCCAAAGCGGGCAGGATTCTGGTGACTGCTACCTTCTTGCCGTTTCTACAGGAATTGATTCATGCCACCTCTTCCCCCGCAGTCCCAATGCTACATGGTTGTGGTGTATAACAACAGTTTACAGAATTTGAGGGTAATGGAGGAGGAGAGCACAGGGAACATGTTAAATCTGAGAATTAGATATCACTTTTTTTTTTTTAAACCAGTGCCTTGGTTTCCCTCTCTAGGGGCACCCTCACGGGTGGTCTTGACGACTTAGGTTCCGGACTCCTGCCATGCTACTGCCTCCGCTCTCCTCTTTGCTTATTCAGTCGACAAATTTTTTTTTTTTTTTTTTTCGGTACGCGGGCCTCTCACTGCCGCGGCCTCTCCCGTTGCGGAGCACAGGCTCCGGACGCGCAGGCTCAGCGGCCATGGCTCACCGGCCTAGCCGCTCCGCGGCATGTGGGATCCTCCCGGACCGGGGCACGAACCCGTGTCCTCTGCATCGGCAGGCGGACCCTCAACCACTGCGCCACCAGGAAAGCCCCCAGTCGACAAATTCTGAGGATCTACTGTGCATCAGGCGCTAGACCAGACGCTTACACACAGACCAGTAAATGCAAAACAGACTCCAGCCTTGACGTGAGGGGGCTTTTAGTTTACAATGGAGGGTTACAGAGGGGAGGAGAGGTTAACTGCACTACACACAAATGAATTCTAGCTGCGATAAACTGTGATGAGGACTAAAAGAAGGAAAACTGGGTTCTGTGAACAAGATTAGTATTACAGGGCTTCCCTGGTGGCGCAGTGGTTGGGAGTCCGCCTGCCGATGCAGGAAACATGGGTTCATGCCCCGGTCCGGGAGGATCCCACATGCCGCGGAGCAGCTGGGCCCGTGAGCCATGGCCGCTGAGCCTGCGCGTCTGGAGCCTGTGCTCCGCAACGGGAGAGGCCACGGCGGTAAAAGGCCCACGTACCGCAAAAAAAAAAAAAAAAAAAAAAGATTAGTATTATATCTTCCCTGTTTCCTAGCTCTGTACATCTCCCCGCTTTTACAGGTCACCTTTGAACCTGTGGAACTCCAAATCTCTCTCTCCTCATCTTTCTTTCTTTCTTTCTTCCTTCCTTCCATCCCTTCCTCCCTTTTTCTTTCTTCCCTTCCCTTTCCTCCCTTCCTTCCTTCCTTCCCTCTCTCTTTCACCTCTTTTTGTTTTGATGGCCTCATTCCAGATCTGTCCCAGGTTGGGGATCCTCCCCTTTCCCACCCAAAGAGACTATCAAAATACTTCCTTAAAGAAAGGGCCACCTCCCTGCATAAGAAATATGCTACCACTCTCCTATGGTAAGACCCCAGGGATGTGGTTTTATTTTAAATTACAATTATTTGCTTTCTGAAACACTGTCTTAATATTTTGTTTTAAAATGTGAGATGTCCAAAATGAGGGTGTGAAAGTTGTTTTAGACGGTTTCTGGGAGAATATTAACCAACAACATATTTCATAGTGATACAGACATTTTCTCCACCTCCTTTTATTTTTATTGAGATATAATTGACATATAACATTGCATTAGTTTTAGGTGTATAACATCATGATTTGATATATGCCTATATTGTGAAATGATTACCACAATAAATTTAGTTAGCATCCATTCCACAAAGTTACAGTTTACACACATATGTGTGTGTGTGTGTGTGTGTGTGTGTGTGTGTATATATATATATATATATAATCTATGATTTTGTTTTCTTATTTCATTATTGCTCCTTCCCTCCCTCTCTTCTCTCCCTTCTTTCTTTCATATTCACTGGAGGGTAAAACCTGCCACTTAGCAGTTGCCCATTTATGTGTTAGCAAACATTTTTATAGTACTTTTATGTTCCAGGCACTGTTCTGAGCACTCATTCCAAATTGATACTGTCGATTGGGTCCAAGAAGAAATCTCAGCTTGGTGCTGTTATGATTTGGTTATTTCCCCCTCTGAGTCCATAATGACCAGCTCTGGGCTCAGAAGCTCTGACGTCTAGCTAGAGTTATAGAACTCTGTTTGGTTTTGTTTCATTTTACTGTCTTATTTCAAAGATTATCTTCTACTTATAGAAATCGACTAAAAGTTTCTTTTCAAAGTAAGTTTATTGTTAATGTTACATATAACATGATGGATAAATACATTAGGGTGGGTAGTGCCCGGATATAGCAAAATCATGGAGCTAACTAGGCTGTCTAAAGCTTGGAAGTCCTTAGTACCGTGCGTTTCAGCAGAGAATGCAGTGGGTAGGCTCATGTCGTGTAATGAGGATGGAAAAGGATATTGGGTTAACGTCAGAAGACCTGGTGTGAATCCAGGTTTTGCCCCATCTTGTCTACGTGGCCTTGGGTAAGTCACTCTCCCCTCTCAACCTTGATTTCTTCTCCTTCCAAATGATGATGGATACCGGGCTGCTGTAAAGATTAAGTGGGAAAAAGCTTGAGGAAATTCTTGGCATGGTGTCTGGCAAGTAGTTGATGTAGAACAAATGTTTGTTTTTAAGTGGAAATCGCAACATTTTATTGAATTAAGAATTAATTATTTAAAAACTGAAAAGGCCTCATTATGGAAAGCTGCTGGGTTCCAGACCCTGGGTTGTCCATGATGGAGATGAAGGACCGGGCCCCATGCTCCAGGAACTTCAGTGCCACAGGACAGACAAGACACATTTCAGTGAATCCTGGAATGCGAGTTGCGATCATCTTGAGGAAGAAGAGAGAGGTCGGTGCTATGGGAATTTGACGAGCAGGCTTCACCTTTACTGGGGAATGAAAAAGGTGCACCAAGACAACAGTGATGACAAGAAAGTGCTGAAACTGAGACCCTACCCGCCGCAAGTGTGTAGGTGTCAGCCAGACAGAGAGGGGGATGAGGGAATAACATTTAGACGACGAGCCTGCTCTCACTTCTACCTGAGAACTTCACGCTGCCCATCGTGCACAGAACAGATAAACTCACAGCAAGCTCAGTTTATGACATCCATAAAAGGGTTTCATCCATCCCCCATTCTCCAGGCCGTCCGTTTATGGTGGTGAGCTTTCTTCCTGCTTTATATTACAACCAAAGCTGCTCCTTTTCCAAATTGCCTGGCAGCCAGGGGAGTTTTATGCATGCCTGGGTCTCTAGGAGCAAGCCATGGTTCCAAGGCCTCGATTTCTCCATCTCTGCTGGCCTAGTACACTCATCTCTTCCAGGCACTCCGTCGTCCTTAAAATGAGAGTCTCATTCTGTGATGGCTGATGTTAAGTTTTCCTGAGAGTCATATTTGATGAGGACAAAAGACCAGATTCAATCCTATTAGATGGCATCTCCCTTTATATTTTTGGCTCGTTTTGAAAAGAGGGTCTGTATCGATGTTCACCGTGATATGCCCTGTAAAGAGAGGGGCATGTCAGAAGCCAGGCCTGAATTAGGATGGAGCATATTAAACTTCTCCTATTCATTGGCTTAAAAAAAAATCCCTGTTCCCATAAAGGCAACTTGACCAGAAATGGGTGCTTGCACTAGCTTTCTGCTTCTTGCTTATTATTCCAAGCCAGGGACTCTTTCTGGTTAGGTAAGTTTGCATTTCTACTTTCATTGCTGTAAAAATAGCTCCAGTTCTGTCTAATCTCATCTCTTGCTACTTGTGGGTATGCTAAGCGTGAGCCATACCAAACGTTTTAGTTTCTTGAATAATACTCGTCCCCACTCGCCTCTTGGATCTGCTCATGAAGTTCCCATTTCCTGAAATGCTCCTCTGCCTGGAACACCACCCACCTCCCCATTCACCTGGATGTCTCCTTCCGGTTTCAGCTGATACATAACCCGTGGGACGCTCTCTCTGAAAAGGGCAAGACGAGGTTGGAGCCCCTTTCTCCACACACGCTCAGATGAGGCTCTATAATTCTCCTACCAGGGCACTTATCACAACTGATTATATTAGTCTGATTACTTGTTAGCTTGACCTCCACTCTCTGCTGAGGCTGGGGCAAGCCACCATGTTTGCGTCTGTATCTGCTGAGTCTAGCAAAATCCCTATACCTGGTGTTCAATATATATTTAAATGAATGAATGAATAAACTAATGAGGGAATAATGTGGGTGTTTTCATATGGGCTTGGATTTGCCTTCGAAATCATTAAAAGTCAGTATTTTTCCCAGTCTCTTGATATGTTCCTTTATTTTCACCCAAGACATATCCCTCTTTAAAATGTGTTAAAGGTAAAATACTGTCTTGGGTTTCGTCATCTTCATTATTCAAGGCAGTCCTTATAGGGTAGTATCTTTCTTCCTGTTTTATATTACAATTTGCCTAATTCAAAGTAGTACTACAGGAGTGCTTTTCTAATAGACTCCCAGCAATGAACTCAGTGGCTGAAGCAGGATTGTTGAGGGTAGAAGAAAATTAGTCCAAGCCTGACTTGGCACTGGCCAACTGACTTATCTCTTGAGTTTTTGGTTCCTCATCTGTAAAACAGAGATATTCGTAGTACCTACTTCATAGAATTGGTGTGAAGAGTAAATGTCATCTATCTGAATGAAGTATAACTGAGAGGTGACTGTAAAATATTCCTTAGGGCAATGGCCTTTCTCACCAACACGAGTTGTAATGTAATTTCAAAGCTCACGTTAATTTAATTTAATTTTTTTTTCACATTAATTTTAAACAGCTAGGATACGGTGTCAGGCACTGGACAAGTACTCAGTAAATAGTAGCCATTACGGTAATGCTCATTCGTATTAGCTTATGAATACACGTCAGTGCTTGCCTCGATCTGGAGCACACTGGGAAATGAAAGCATGTTCCAAACTTCTGAGAGGGAAAGCAAATGAACCCTCACCTCTGCCATCTTGAGAAGTCCTCGTCAAAAGATATTTCAAGCATGTCTCAGATCAACCTTCCCGTCACCACCAACTCTTAGGCTCTTGCGGCTGGTGACCCCAGTGACTAAACTCACCCTGTAACAGGGATGATTGTGACAAGGGGCAAATGACTGTGAAGGAAAACTCTTGGGTAGAGGTTGAAGATTAACGCGTGCTTTGCAAATTTCCCTAGAGGCGCTCATCAGAGAGTTTCAGCCAACTGGCATTATTCATGATCTAGTGTGAAAAATTGGTGCTGAAGCCGCTTTGAGTTTTGAAGGTAATTTGAGCTTTTTATTTGCTTCCGTGGATTTAAGATACTGACCACTTTAGGGAAGTTTTGCAAGAGAGGCTAGCCTCTTTCACCCCACAAAGCAGTATTCACAGCCAATCAGACTGTTTTGGTTAATGAAATACTGTTGACCTCTTTTTGGAAATCACCTTCAGACTTAATAATATGGTTTTATGCTTAGTTTTCATGGAACTGGGCTCACGTTAGCATTTGATTCTTCTGTCCATTGTGCTCTTCTGCCTGGAAGTAGAAGACAGTATACCTGGAATATCTTTTCTACCTCTGTAGATGAGAGTATACCTAGAATTTCTGGAATTTGACCAGAATTGGATTAATAATAAATCTGGAGTTCACATAGTTTAATTATAATGATCATAAGGATGGGCCTGAAAGGGAGAATACAGCTGTTTTAGTACACGTTTGTGTGTGTGCATCTGTATATGAACATGTATATATTCTGAGATATATAATATGTGCATGTATATACACATGCCCATGTATACATCCACAGGTAGAATTGCAGTTCATTGCTTTAAAACAGTTGTCACTTGCCAAGATATAGAAATGACATAGAACAACCCTTTCAACTTGTAAATTATGCTTGGGACTGATAGTCACGTGAATGTGATCAGCCCTTTTTACCCGTCCCATTCTCCCCCAGTTGATGGATCAGTCTATCATGACATCCCCCATGAGACATTCATAGCCTTGCTATCACTACACTTTTTGCATTATTTACAGTGGTGTGACTTTAAAATTGAATTATTGGCAGGACTTCCAGGTATGGCTGAATAAGGAAGTCAGTAAATCCTTTCCCCCCAAAACATCTGTAAAGCTGGATGAAATTGACACAGCAACCGTTTCAGCATTCTGGAAATTAACCAACGGCATACAGCAATTTAAGAAGAATTTATGCTTGAAAATCTGCTGAAATTCTAGAACCCTGGGGAAGTCTATGGTGTGCTGGTCTGAAGCTTCTCCCCTTCCCGGCTCAGTTGGTGCTGTTGCAGTAGAATGGCGCTTTTGCAGTTTCGAGCAGTGGGTGACATACTGGTTACTGGTAACCAGCATAGTGCTTTTATGATCTTGGTGACCAGCAAGTGGAGAGGGTCAGTAGCTCTACTAGCCTCAGTTTTCAGTCATGTTTGGGGCATGTTCTGAGGTTGTGTACATGTACAGCTGAGACCAGAGAGAACCTAAGCTATTCATATACTCCTGGCCAACCCTAAACCTTTGCACATATTCACAGAATACATGAAAGGGCCTAGCAGGAAGCAAAAGCTGGGACAGACTTAAGAATAGCCTGACCTTTTAACGTCCACTTTTATCCTCTACCATCAGCAGGAGATAATAGACTTACTGGTTCCAGTGTTTGAGTACAACCTCTTTCTAGTAGCTGACTACTGAGCTATGCTGATACAACCCATATGATGCCAGGTTTAAAAGTAAAATCAAGAACTTAAAAAAGCCTGAACAGAAACAATAGCAGGTACACACTATGGAGGTGATAGGTTTCAAAGTTTAGCCAAGGAAAGTTTCTAAATAAATAGAACCAATGAAATAGCAACAGTTACCATCGCAGGGAACAAATCAGAATCCAGAGTTGCTGCAATACGCTCTCCAAAATGTTCAGCGTTCAACGAAGCAGATGAGACATACAGAAAAACAGGTGTGACCTGTAATTGGAAGAAACTGCAGTTAATAGAACGGTTTCTGAATGTGCCCAGATGTTGGATTTAGCAGACAAAGCTTTCAAAGCAGCTATTAAAAATATGTTCAAAGAACTAAAGGAAACCATGTTTAAACAACTAAAGGAAAGTGTGTTAATCACGGTTCTCCTGAGAAACAGGACCAATAAGATAAAACATATATGTGTATATGTATATATATTATATACACACATACATAAAAACAAAAGGGAGGGGAATGGAGCTATGCTGGGGCAAAGTTTCTATACTTTATTAGTATCACGTTAGTATCAATCTGAAGTAGGTTGCAATAAGTTGACACATGTTGTAATTCCTAGAGTGACCACTAAGAAGATAACAACAACAAAATAACAGAGGAATTAAAATGATGCACTAAAATTTATTTAATACAGGAGAAGGCAATCAAGGAGGAAAAAAGGAACAAAAAGGAAGAAAAAGATACAGAAAACAAAGTGGAAAATATAAATCAAACCATATCAATAATTTCAATAACTGAGAATGATTTAAATATTCTAGTCAAGGAGCAGAGAGTGTCAAATTAGATTTACTAAGAAGCAAGACAGTCCCTGAGAGACAACACAAAGAGCACCATCTAGCAAAGAAAAAAAAATGCATTCGTATAATCAACGTGAAGAAATTTTGTGCTTTAGAGAACACCATTAAGAAAATGAAAAGACAGGACACGCACTGGGAGAAAATATTCAAAATTCATATATCTAGTGAAGGACTGTAGCCAAAATATATTTTAAAAACTCTTACAATTCAATAATAGGAAGACAACCCAGTTTTTGAAAATGGTCAAAAGATTTGAAGAGACATTTCACCAAAGAAGATACAGTGAATAGATGGCTAATAAATGTACGAAACGATGCTCAACATCATAAATCATTACAGAAATTCAAACGAAAACTGACATGAGCTACCACTGCACATCCATTAGAATGGCTATAATCAAGAAGGTGGACAGTACTAAATGCTGACAATATGTAGAGAAATTTTATTATAAAGTACGGATGGGAATATAAAATGGTATAGCCTCTCAGGAAAACAGTTGAACAGATTCTTAAAAAGTTAAAAATAACTCACCATATGACCCAACAATTCTGCTTCTAGGACTCTTTCCAAAAGAAATGAAACCATGAGTCCATATAAAGACATGTACACATAACAGCATTATGTATAACAGCCTCAAACTGGAAACAATGTGAAGGTCCATCAGTTGTGACTGGGTACACAAAGTGTGGTACCCATACCTGCTGCAACATAGATGATCCTGAAAAACATGATGACGAATGGAAGGAGCCGGAGGTAAATGACCACATGTTGTATGATTCCATCTATATGGAGTACCCAGAAGAGGAAAATCTAATAGAGGTAGAAAGCAGAGCAGTGGTTGCCTTGGGCTGGGTAAGAAAGTAGGGATTAAATCAAAATGGACATGAGAGAACTTTTGGGGGTAATGGCTGAGTTTTATGGTATGTCAGTTATACCTCAATAAAGCTGTTTTTTAAAAAACACTAAATCGTTACCTATTATCTTTGGAAAATTTGATTAAGCCATTCAGATAAATTCTTCCAGTGTGTGGATTTCTGAACAAATGGTCTACTCTTTGGTCACATCTGAGAAAAACTGTTTCAAATGAATATTTGTAGTACGTTACTTAATTTTACTTTGTACCTGTGCTTTACACATACCCAGAAGTATACTCTGAAGCTGCTGGTTTCCCAACTATTCACCTGTGTGGGGTGTCATTGGCAAACAATCTCTTGATGCATAAGAACCTTCCTTCAAGGACAGGACTCATTAAACGTCAATTAGCACAGATTTTTTTTATAATGCTAATTTTGGGACACATTTTCAAAAGTATATTCATATATAGCCCTCCTTCATAGTATATTATAGGATAGAAATACATTCCCCTGTAATCTGCATGCTACATTATTTGCTCTCACTCAGTAGGGTTTGACAGGCAGCAGTGTATGACTCTTGCTGCCGAGTGTCACAAGGTGTTTCATACAGTGAAATCTGTTGGCCAGTTGGTGTCCTGTCACGTTATTTTGAGTGAGTTCTGTAATGTGTTCTGCATCATCTCCTTCTGTCGTAGTGTGCTATCAGACACCCACCCCACTGCTCTTAAATATACACACGTGGTAACTTTCCCTCAATTTTGTTTTCAAGTCTCTGTTGACATGTCTGGCAGGCTCCCTTCCCCCTTATTGCTCAAGGGTGGCCGATGTGCCTCTCCTAACTGTTCCCTGAGTATTTCCTAAATCTTGCTTTCTTGCACTTACCACACTTATGGCAGGTGCTGCTGATTACCACCCCAATATCCATTCTTTCTTATTACCGCAACCCTGATTTTTCTCAGAGTAACTGTGTGCCCAGTTAAAAATTCTTACCTTCCCAGACTCCCTTGCAGATGTGTGTGGTCATGTGACCCAGTAGCAGCCAATGAGATGGAAGGGCTAGTCTATGGAGTAAAATTTCCAAGCCATCATATCCATTTAAAAGAGAAGTCAACTAGTTCTGTACATTGTTTTGCCCTTGTTCTTCGCTTTGTCTCCTTTGTCCATTTGGAATTCACCTTTGAGCCTTGAGGAGCAGCAGGCTTCTTGTGAGAACAGAAATGAAACAAAATGTTAAGGATGGCAGAGCAGGAAAATGAACTGTATCTGTGGCCTTTCTCACTGCAGGGACTGCCTTAGATGTCCGGGACTACCTGCCTTTGGATTTCTTTTCCTATGGAAACGTATCTGGTTAAGTCAAATCCATGTTTGATTAAAGTATTACATGCAGCTGAACACATTCCTAACTGATAGTACAATCTTCTAACGGGCTATTTACTTAACTGGCTTTATTTCTAAGGAGTAACTTCCTCAGAAGGCAGGAACCCTGTCTTGTTCGCTTCTGTATTCTTCGTGACTTGGTAATGAAAGTTGGCACAGAGTAGATGTTTAGTAAAAGTCTGTTGAATAGATAATTGGTTGAGTGAATGAGTCAAGGTGAAAATGTATGGATTTCCCCATGATTTGCATTTACTCTCTTTGGGTATTTTCTCTTAGGGAGCTGGGTCTTGAGACCCAATAAGACTTTTTGGCATACTTTCTAGATCAGGATTTCTCAGCCTCGACACAATCAACATTTTGGGCCAGATAATTCTTCATTGTGGGGAAACCGTGCTGGGCATTGTAGGATGTTTGACAGCATCCCTGGTCTCTGCCCGGTGGATCGCAGGAGCACCGAACTTCCTCCAGTTGTGACAAACAGTGGTGTTTCCAGACATGGCCCAGTGTCCTCAAGAGGGCAAAATTGCCCCTGGTTGGGAACCACTGGTATGGAGAAGGGATTCTGAACTTGAGTCCTATGAACTACTGGGTAGTATGTGTGCGTGTATGTGTGAAGCCTGTAAGTAACACAGAAAATTTGTTACGTGTGTGCGTGCATTGTTTTGGGTGGAAGATCTGCATCTCTTATATATCCTCGAAGGCTAATGGTTCCAGCAAAGTTCAGAACCATTGCTCTAGAATTGTCAAGCTGCTTCTAAACTTTTCACTGTGTTCTTTTAACCTCCTATACACTGTTGAACTTAATAGTTAGAGAGGTTAAGACCACTGCTTAATGACTAGGTAAGTTCTAATCAAGTGTTAAAGTCTAATAAACTGCAATTGCTTTGAGGTCCACAAAACAAGCCTTTTGAAATATTTTGGAGAGCTGTTATAAATATGGAAATCGAGGACGGTATTCTTGTGCGTTGTAACATAATGGTCAATCCACTTAACAAAGGAGAATCAGATTGCAGTTCTGAAACTCTAAATGCAGCAGTAATTGGATGAAAAGTAAGAAGAGAAACTCTCATAAACAGATTACTTAAAAATGGTCTCAGGTGAATATATACTGGCAGGAAAATTTAAATTATAAAAAAGAAATAAGATGGATGTAAGCATGACTGAACTGAATTTAACGGTTGATGTTCTCACTTACTTAATCACATAATGCCACTGCTTGGGACTCTTACTGAAGCAAATCATTTGTTGCATCCAAAGAGAGCCATAATAATGCAGAACGTGCCATGAAATACCCAATTAAATTATTTTAACACGTTGGAGATTGTGGGCCGATGCATGTGTCTTAGTGTTTCCTCAGCCTGACAGTCTGGAGAGTATGATCCATGTTTAATATCTGGTTTGTATTTCTTCACTCTGACCTGTGTGTGTGTGTGTGTGTGTGTGTGTGTGTGTACGTGTGGATTCATTGCTCTGCTCTAGCTCTGAAAATGTTTGAGCACGGCACAGCCGGGAATATAAGGAATGAAAAGAATCTGTACATAAGACAGTCACCTCCTGCAGCACTCCTAGGGGAAGCTGGGAACGTGACATACCAGGAACTTGGAAATGAGGTTTCCTAAACTTCATACCGCAGCAGAGGCTTATTACGGTGAATGTGCCGGGGGCACGTTCCTTGCTAACCGATAAAATAGAGCTGTGTGATGGAAACAGCTGCTTCACTTGCTTGCATGATTTTTGCGGGTCGGGAGTGGAGAGACTGTACACAACTTCCCTTTCCACCTGTAAAGTGTTTTTACAAATTTCACTTTTAATCATCCAGCTTATTCTTGACTGTAACCAAGTATGTAGATGACCCACGTATAATTTAATTATATATTCTGTGTATAAAAATTATATGCATTCATCAGAGAAAAAGATAAAAAAGAAAATGAGAATTTCCTTATCACCACCAAAAGACAACTGCCCCGTAGTATATTTCCTATTCATATGTATTGAAATCTAAAAAGTTTCTTTTTTTTAAAGAAATAGTCTCGGGGCTTCCCTGGTGGCGCAGTGGTTGAGAGTCCGCCTGCCAATGCAGGGGACACGGGTTCGTGCCCCGGTCCGGGAAGATCCCACATGCCGCGGAGCGGCTGGGCCCGTGAGCCATGGCCGCTGAGACTGCGCGTCCGGAGCCTGTGCTCCGCAACGGGAGAGGCCGCAACAGTGAGAGGCCCGTGTACCAAAAACAAAAACAAACAAACAAACAAACAAACAAAAGAAATAGTCTCATTAATACACAAAGCTGGGGAAATAGCCTGTAATACTTGGGCCCAGAAATAGCAGTTTTTCATTTTCGTTTTGTTTTGTTTCTTTGGCTGTGCTGGGCGGCCTGCTGTATCTTAGTTCCCCTACCAGGGATCAAACCTGGGCCCATGGCAGTGAAAGCGTGGAGTCCTAACCACTGGACCACCAGGGAATTCCCCAGTTGTTCATTTTTGTATGTTAATGTTCCACTTTTCCCCCCCAAACACTTTTGCACCCACAGACATTTGTAGATGAGATGTTACCCACCCATGGGTACCCATTCTGTCATGGGTATCTTTCCAAGGCAATAGTCAGAGCTGTGTAGGACACAAAACTTTATTGTCTTTATACAAAAAGATATGTTCTATGGGATAGGAGGAGAAGGGATCTACAGAAAGATTTGCAAAAGAGAGTAATAATACCCCAAGCCCACCATGCTGATATAAGCTATGCTAACACAGATGGACATTTAAAAACACTTAATGTACATCCATTAATTCAATTTTACATGGTATTGTAGAAAGCCAGCTTTCATCTACAAAGTGCTTTCGTGCAAACTATAGGAGGTACTCCCTTCCCGATGGATACAGCTCCTGCTTGCCCCATCGAGTACAGGGAGAGCTCAGAGTGCTCACACGTAAGGAGCAGACCTAGATTCTTTCACTCAGCAATATGTGGAAGACACATACTATCACCTAGAGATGTACCACCATCTCTACATCAACAGCCCCTCTATAAGTGAGAACACTGAGTCTGGTGCCTGCTGCATTCCAGTGCTGTTCTGAGAGTTTTACAGATATCACCCTATTTAACCCTTTAACAATGATGTAGTGGGTACTGTTATTTTCCCCGTTTCATTTATGAGAAAACTGAGGCACAAAGAAATTAAATCGCTTGTCCAAAGTCATCCGGCTAGTGAGTGGCAGGGCCGGGATTTGAACTCTGCTCTTAACTGCTCTGCCATTCGAATTCATCTCTTCTTGGCTATTTCTTCTTCTTTTTTTCCTTTTAAAACAATGTTGCAGTGAACATTTTTATCTAATTATTTACTTAGGATCATTTTCTACTTCGTTTTTGTTTAAATAACACGAAATGCCTGACACTGTTATAAACATTTTACCAAAATTAATTCACTTGATTCTCCTGCCAACCCTAGGAGTCAGTATTTATTATAAACTTCATATTAGATGAGGCAGAGAGAGATTAACTAAAGTGAGTGCCAGAGCTGAGATTCCCACCCAGGCAGTCTGACTCTAGGACCTGTTCCTTAACCATCAAGTTATGTAGCCTCTTCCTCTCTTCAGGAAGCAAGGAAGTAAACTGGTTATACAAGGAAGTAAACTGGTTACACAACTACCAGATTACACTCAATAGAGAATATCCCAATGGATGATTTCCATATTAGGGTATTTTGTTCTAGCCATCTTTTCAGATGCACATCAAAATAGAATTTATATCATACCCTATATATAAATTCATTTGTAATTAATTTTTTTATTAAAAGTAACTTAGAAAATGAAAAATAAAGAAAATACTAAATTTGCCAATGACAAATCATGCAGAGATAATTACTGACATCCTGTATGCTATACAGTACTTTTTTTTAATGGAAGTAGAACTATACACACATTAAAAATAAAATTGCTATCCTTCTTGCAATGAAAATGATTTTTGACACTAACAGTTATTAAAAAGTAGTTTTTATTGTTTGTGTCACAGTGAATTGTAAAAATGCAGTATAATATATTTAACAAGTCGTTTAATGAAACAGACTACATTGAATTTTTGTTTTTTGCAGGAAAAAATATTACATTGATGAACATCTTCATACATTATTCTTGGTATGATTTTATATTCCCTCAAGATATGTTCTTGGGAGAGGAATAATTCAGTCAAGGGCTATGAATATTTGAGGGCTTTATAGATACACTTTTAGCTAACTTGTAAGAGGCATTTTTCTAAGTTACTATAAACTATTTATAAGAACCATTTTACTCTCTGAATAACATGTGGTTATATATCTAGACCATACCTTTCTTAACTCTTTGACTCTAGCGTGATGACTTTATTTAGAGTGGTGTTATTCAACCATTTAAAGTCCCCTTTTGATAAACATTAATACCTCACACCTCCTTTAATGTAATTTTTAGACAGTATTCAAATCAATGACAACTTTAGGAATAAAAAATTCATTTTGATTTTGAAAAATTATTCCCTTCAGCCTGAAAAATCTTTTATCATTTCTTAGAGTTCAGGTCTGATTGCAACAAATTCTTTTAGTTTTCTTTCATCTGAAGATTTTTTTTATTTTGCCTTCCTTCTGAAGGACATTTTAGTTGGGCATAGAATTCCTTTTTGACATGTTTTTCTTTAGGACTTTACAGGTATAAAAGCTAGTCCATATGATATTATCCCCAATTTTTCTGAGGCTCTGTATATTTTTCTCAATCCTTTTTCTCTGTTTGCTTTAGATTTGGTAATTTCTTTTGACATAGCTTCACTTTTACTAACTCTTTTCCCTGTCATCTGTCTTCTTCTGTTAGGCCCGACCACTGATTTAAATTTCAGATATTTTAATTTTCAGTTGGAGAATTTCCATTGGGGTCTTTTTTCATAGTTTCTATGTCTCTTCTCATTCATCAGGAGAAATTTTAAAATGTACTTCATTAAACATTAGTTAGAACAGCTGTTTCAAATGCCAGCATGGGGTCATTTCTGGATTAGTCTCTGTTTTCTCTACTCTTGCAACTAAGTCATGGTTTCTGATTCTTTGAATATTGAGTAATTTTGGATTGTATCCCCAATACTGTGATGTTATACTGTAAAACTCTGGATTCCATTATACTCCTCTGAAGACTATTGATGTTTTTGTTTTATCAGGCAGTTAACTTGGTTGAATTCAAATGGTTAACTCTGACTTTTGAGCAGCAGCTCGAATCTCTGTTCAGTTCTTTTGTCTTTAGCTGAACTGCTTGGAAATCTGCCCAATTAATATGTCAGCCAGACACTTGTGCAGAAACTACGTATAGAAATTAGAGTTCTTTCACTGTGGCTTTCTCGTCTCTCTCCTTACTTTCTAGTGGCAGTAGTTGACCCAGACTCTATCCTCTTGTTCCTCAGGTCAGAAAAATTGGGATATTTCTTTCAGAGTTTCAGCCACCTCGTGTGGAGCTCAGGCTTAAAGCTGTAGAGACAGGTAACTCATTTTATGCCCTTCTTCCAAGTTTTGACTACCCTTTTGTTATTAAACAACGATTTGCATACCTATTTGTCTAACATATCTTTTCCATGAGAGCACAGGAAACCCTGTGATCCCAGCACATAGGCCTGGTACATAGTAGTATCTCTTTAAATATTTGTTGAGCAAACAAATACAGCCAGGAGATGCTGAGAGTCTAAACCAGGGCGCAGGCAATGAGGGTAGAGAAAATAGGGTGTGTTTAAGAGAAACCTCAGAGAGAGCTTTCAAGGAATTGGCTTATTGGCTAGATAGGTGGGGGGACTTGTGGAAGATGGAGGAGTTGAGGTAAAACCTCAAGGACTCTATCTGGGGTACCTTGGTAGATAGTTATATAGGGTCAGTGAATGGGTGCTTGGATTGAGACGGGACTTCTGAGCATTGAGAAAAATGATCCTTTGGTCTTTGCATGTTGTCTCTCCTAATTTTTGATTAGCATTTATCCTGCCCTTGGCCCATCCTTGACTGGAACTGAGATTAAACTGAGACTGGAACTGATCTTTCGATCAGTAGCCAAATTTCTAATTCTTCAGTCCTGATCCGGTGCAGCTGGCTCTGCTGGGAGAGAAATGACCAAGTCTGGGGTCCAGGGCATCTATTAAAGAAGGGTGTTTCTCTATGATAAGAAGCTGAGTATTGAAATGTAATCCTCCAAACCCCTGCGTCCCCAGGACTGCATTAAATTGTTCCTGTTAGTGTGATTGCTCCAAGATACCCAAAGAGCAGGGGAAGTGTTAGAAAGCCTGCAAGCGAGGGGAGAGATGCTGGAAGCTGCAGCTCAGTCATGACTTAGGAGCCTCACTAAATTCTTAGCGGAAATGTCTGACAGCCTCGGCACCTGAAGTCTTTCATCCTCCTGGTGGAATATGCGTTAGCTGGTGCAGTAAAATGAAAACTGGTGGTGAGCGCGGCAGTCAGGTTAATGTTCCCTTAGCAGCGGGGTTTGGGATGAGAGCATAATTACATGTAGAAACGGTGCCCTGGGCTTCCTTTCCTGCGAGTAGCCACGATAAAGGCAGCTTCTAATGCCTGATGCCAGGGCAACCTGCTCTGTCCAGAGGTTTCTCATTAGCGCCTCTGATTTCATCTGGAGCCACAGGCTTTCGGCTAATCCTTCCGTGGAGAGCGGCTGGTCTTGCCGGCCTCAGTCCAGGCATTTAGCCCCAGGAATGCCGCTCCTGATGGGCTCCCCAGCCACAATTAAGAAAAACAGGTTTCCAAGGGGAGGAACTTGTGGAGGGCTGTGCCTTTCAGCGGGGTGTCTGTCACTATTTCTGTTCTGAGGCGGGTCTCACCAGGATGTCTGGTTCTCTGCCACCCCTCAGGCCATGCACCGGGGGACTGGTTACCTTGCCATGGTCGGGGCCGGGGGGTTGCATGCTCTTCTTGTCATGCCTTTAGAGGTGGAGACGAGGAGATGCTAAAGATAGAAGCCGGCCCAGCAAATGGACGGGACTTGAAGAAATGCAGCCGTGAGTGCATTCATAGTACTTGCACAAGAGAACACCATTGCTAGCCGAACGTCAACGACCCTCGCCTATGGGCTCCCTCCCACACAGGCCCCAGCAGTTAATTCTGAGAGAACCCAGGGGCTGTCTTGTGAGCGCTCAAAGCACGTCTCCTCTGTTTTTCTGTGCCACCTTCCTCACCGCATTCTGCTGCCCTCATGCACGGGAGCACATCTGCGGCAGCAGCTTGGTCCAGCCCAACAGGCACTGCTGCCGCGGCTCGGAGTTTCTCTTCTGCTGCTTCCCTTACACACTGATGCCCCATTGCTGCCTGCCCAAGTCCACAGGGTCCCAAGGGTGGGATGGGGTAGGTGTCCGAGGGCTCCCCCTCCAATTCCCTCCATTCAGTCACCTTGTGTGTGGTCAGAGCTTTGCGATATTCTTCTAGAAAACAGACCCTGCACTTCTTCTCTGCTGTCCTCTCTCTGCAGCTGTGGTTCACACCTCTGGCTCACAGTGGGTCACACATGCAGCCTTTTATAGACACTCTTGTCCAGGTCCCAGGCCAGAGCTTTGAACTTAGCATCTCATGGGCTGGGCCCTGGAGTTGTGGTTTTTAAGCTCCCCAGGTGACTCTAATGTGTTGCCAGGGCTGAGGGCCCCCTCTCTGCAGGAAGCAGGGAAGAACTTGACCTCATTGTGGGCTGGGCAGAGGGTTGCTATCCATACCCTCGTCTCCCCATCGCCAGCCTCAGATGCCTGCAGGCTTCTGCCCTTCCGCACAAATTGATGTCTGTCCTTGGATGGTACTGGCCATGGGCCAGCAGTTTGGCTGGAAGCCAGACTGTGGATTCCAGTTCACTCTTAAACATTTTAATGTAGTTATTTCAAATATTACTTTGGCTTAGCTCACATAAATCTTATCGGAAGCCGTGAGCTCAGCGTCATATAGACGGGAAAAAAATGTGGGGTGGGAGACTTAAAGTAGCCGCAGAATCCACTTCTAGCTGTGTGATCTTCAACAAGTAACTCATACTCTCTGAATCTCAGTTTCTCCGCCTGTAAAATGGATATAGAGTTTACCCGGTGGGTTCGTTACCATGTACCTATTAGGTGACATGTGTGAAAGCGTTTTGTAGGAGTAAGGCACTGTGGGAAAGCAACACCTTGGTATGTGATATTGACCAGCCATCTTGCAGATATAGGACTTGAATTACTTGTGGTATGAGTGGTTCAAAGGGGATTCATTACCAATATTGGAAAGGCCATTCCGAGCACACATTCTGGGGGTGAAACCTTGATGTTTTATTTTTGTGACTGCAGGAGCAGCGGCATCACTCGGATTTAATTCTGCGATCCTCTGTAAGAGTGCCACTCCTACGGCAGAATTATCAATTTTTTTTCCAGTACTGGGAATTCTGACCCTGGAATATTTTCACATTTTTCAAAATGATATCTTCTAGCCTGGAGGTTCTTAAACACTAGAGGCATCAGAACCACCTGGAAGGCTTGTTAAGACAGATTGCTGGGCCCTACCCCCAGGCCCAGAGTTTCTGATTCAATAGATCTGGGGTGGGGTCCAAGAACTTGCCTTTCTAACAAGCACCCAGTGGCGCCGATGCTTCTGGTTCAGAGAGCACACGTGGAGAAGCCCTGTGCAGACTGTTTCTGCAGCGTCACAGCATTTCCTCCAGGGCAGCGATTCTTATCCTTAACTGCACATTAGAATTACGCGGGGAGCTTTTAAACACACTGATCTCTGGACCTCACCCCACAGCAATGGCATTGCTCTCTGGAAGTGGGCCCACGGTACCATTATTTAAAAATGGTTCTGTGGGTCATTCTCAGGTGCAGCCAGAGGTGATTTCCCTTCCCGTCTTATGCCCTATAACACATTTTCCACTCGGCAGCAGAGCCTATTTTGAGAATACACATCAGATTAGCTCATGGCATTTCTGCTTAAATCCCCTCACTTACTTTCCGAAGTCCTTAGGAGAAAGTCCTAGCCCTGTGCCTCAGCTCCGAAGTCCTGCCACACCTGCTTCCTCCTGACTCGACACCCTCGCTCTGCCATCTGCACATCTCACCTATGTGCCAGAGCACGGGCTTTCTTTCTTTCCTCCGATAGGCCTAGCCCTGCCCCGAACCAGGGCCTTGCTCTTGTCCTCTGGCCGGGATGCTCGACCCCACCTCCCAGCACTGCTGTCTCCTTTCGTCCCTCCAGCCTCAGCTCCACTGTCCCTTCCTCACAGAGGCCTGCCTTGGCCAGCCTGTTAATGGTTAATGGTGATGCCACTACTAAAATAGGTCCTTTCCCATCCCCCAGTTCGTGCACTCCTATTTTCCTGATCACATTTTAGTATCTTGTTTATTTACGTGATTGCTTGTGTATCATCTGTCTCTAGAAATCATTTTCACGAGTGCAGGGACCTTGTCCACTTTATTCATTGCTGTTTCATGTGCTTGCTAAGGCAGAAGGGCCATAGATATATTTATCAAATGAATGAATGAATGAATGAACCCTCCAAATTGTGGGCTACAGGAACCTACTCTGTTTGGCGACTGCAAGGCACCATCACTCCAGACACACGTGACAATAGACTCTTCCAGCCCATTGAGCTCCAGGTGGCCAACACTGGAGGCCACATGCCCGTCAGGTCATCCCTTGAGCCGGCTTGACTGCTCGCTGAGTGCCCATCACAGCTTAGGTCAGACAGTGGGGGGAGAGGCCAGGGCAGACCAGCACTGCATTTGCATTTGGAAGGGAGATTTGACAGGGGTGATGGAGGAGCACTGGCACCCTTTACAACACGGTTCCCTTATAGAGGGGTGGAGCCGTGCAAGTGTCAGTAATCGATAATTGCCTATTTTATATGGATGGTTTATAGGCTAATCTCAATTAATTGTTTCTGAAAGAGCAGTAAAATTAGGCAGGGAGGCCATCCGCTGTGATGCCCTGCGAAGTGCAGCAGCACAGACAGGCTGTTAGCATCGCGGAGGTCACAGCAGTCTCTAAGTGAAGGGCATAACGCCTCCAGAACGAGATAAGACGTTCAGCTTCCTGCAGAAGAAAAGGCTGAGAGGACAGAGTCTGTGCTGGAGGAGGGAGGTATAGTCGAGAAGGGTCAGACGGAAAATCGGGTGATCAGAGCAAGCAGGTCTCTTTCTAACAGTGCATTTTCTTTTTCTCTTATACACAAAGAAGTTTTTCACGATCAGTGCGACTCCCTCATCTCTTTGAAGTTGCAGTCTTTTCTCCTTGTACAAAGTGATGCAGCGTGTGCATTTCTATGTGAAACTGAAGTGAGGTGGGAAAAAAATTGTGCTTCTCCAATTATTATCCTTGAATTCCAGGATAATTGGCAGGATAGTCCAAAATGTAGCCACCCTTGCTGTTTATCAGTGAGAGGGTGTTAGGGGTGTGTGTGTGTGTGTGTGTGTGTGTGCATTTGTCATTAAAAAATTTAATAGTATAGGAGAAGATCTATAACTAGGACGTAATACCTATGTGTTTTCCTTTGTATTGTGGTATAAAGTGTTTTGTACAAACCAGTTTACTTTAAAAAGGATGGGTTGATTTTAAAGAAAACTAGTAAGGAACTATCAGAAGGAAGTAAGGAGATAAAGCAACAATTATTTGGGGTTTGAGAATTCCTGGGAACCAGGACTAGGACACCCAGACCTAAGTAAACGATTAAGCAAATTTCTTCTTTGTTTAACGGATGGAACTGGGAGAAAAATTGGCTTTGCTCAACATCTTCAGCATAAACACTTGAGAAGTGCAAGGTTATCCAGCCCCTTTGACCACCTGTTAATTCGTTGGGTGAGCTGAGCTTCCTCATGGTGGACCCATGGAGCAGAAGAAGATAGCAAAGAGACTGCAATTAGCTGGAGTAACCAAACCAGTGTTGGGTTTGTTTTTTTTTTTTTTTTGTCAGCGGAAGATAGATGCTGCTGTCACATGACGCTAGCTTCCTTAAAAAACCTGCCCTGGCTCTGGACACAGGAACTCATCAATCTTTCCTAGCAGCCTTTGACCCCAGCAGGAAGACAAAGTTGGGCAAGGCTTAGCAAACTTGGATCTCTTCCTAGTTCAGTTACTCGAGAGGGAACAGTTTGCACTGCTGGTCACACTAAAGTGCCGTCAGTTGCCTGTTTTATGGGAATGCCCCAGAATGAATTTAGCATGGTAGTATTTTCAGATGATTGAAATGTGGGCCTCTCACTGTCAACCGTTGCTAGTAGTTTTGAACACACCAGTAGGTGCTGACAACTGCTCTTAGCCCATTTCTCTTGATGAAGTTACTCTAATTGAAAAGAGACTTGGGTAGGAGAATTTCTTTTTTAAAAAATTTATTTTAGGGCTTCCCAGGTGGCGCAGTGGTTGAGAGTCCGCCTGCCAATGCAGGGGACACGGGTTCGTGCCACAGTCGGGGAAGATCCCACATGCCACGGAGCGGCTGGGCCCGTGAGCCATGGCCCCTGAACCTGCGCGTCTGGAGCCTGTGCTCCACAGCGGGAGAGGCCACAACAGGGGGAGGCCCCTGCATACCGCAAAAAAAAAAAAATTATTTTACTGAAGTATAGTTGATTTACAAAGTTGTGTTAGTTTCTGCTGTACAGCAAAGTTATTCAGTTATACATATATCTATATATTCTTTCTCATATTCTTTTCCATTATGGTTTATCACAGGAGATATATATATATATATATATATATATTTTGTGATACGTGGGTCTCTTACTGCTGTGGCCTCTCCCGTTGCGGAGCACAGGCTGCGATGCGCAGGCTCAGCGGCCATGGCTCACAGGCCCAGCCGCTCCGCGGCATGTGGGATCTTCCCGGACCAGGGCACGAACCCGTGTCCCCTGCATCGACAGGCAGACTCTCAACCACTGCGCCACCAGAGAAGCCCTATCACAGGATATTGAATATGGTTCCCTGTGCTATACAGTAGGACCTTGCTGTTCATCCATTCTATATATAATGGTTAGCATCTGCTAATCCCAAACTCCCAATCCATCCTTCCCCTAACCCCATCCCCCTTGGCAACCACAAGTCTGTCCTCTATGTCTGTGGGTCTGTTTATGCTTCCTAGATAACTTCATTTGTGTCATATTTTAGATTCCACATATAAGTGATATCATATGGTATTTGTCTTTCTCTTTCTGACTTACTTCACTTAGTATGATAACCTCTAGGTCCATTCATGTTGCTGCAAATGGCATTCTTTCATCCTTTTTAATGGCTGTGTAGTATTCCATCGTATATGCATACTACATCTTCTTTATCCATTCATCTGTCAATGGACATTTAAGTTGCTTCCATGCCTTGGCTATTGTGAATAGTGCTACTGTGAACATAGGGGTGCGTGTATCTTTTTGAATTATAGTTCTGTCTGGGTATATGCCCAGAAGTGGGATTGCTGGGTCATATGGCAAGTCTATTTTTAGTTTTCTGCTGAATCTCCATACTGTTCTCCATAGTGGCTGCACCAATTTACATGCTTGGGTGGGAGAATTTCTAAATATATAGGCACATTGTTATTGGCGATCTGCATTATTCAACATGGTAACCACTAGCCCCTGGGACCATTTAAATCTAACTTAATTAAAATTAAATAAAGTTGAAAATTCGCATTAAATGTAAGAGTTAAGGTTCAGCTTAAAATTCTCCTTTGCACCAGCCACACTCCAAATGCTTAATAACATCATATGGCTATTAATACTGGATATCATATTATATAACACAAGTATAGAATATTGATTCAGGACAGAAAGTTCTTTGGACAGTGCTATATGAATGAATCCTTTCTGAAACTGGACAGAATCAGCCTGGTTTCAAGGAGGATCATTGCATCCATGGGGGTTCAAGTGTGTTGGGGTGGAGGTGTCAGCAATCAGCAGTTAGAGATGTTTTTCACTTTTCCAATTCCCAGCCGTTTCTTAGTGTACTTGCATCACCCCCGAATATGTCTCTCGTCAGCATACCTACTCCATCTGAGGATGACTGGCTTCTCCACATGAATGTGTTGTCTGTTCTGGCTTTTCTAATTGAAAGGAATTCTTGCCATTTCTGGAGAGTGTTAATAGTCGATGAATCAAAAAGGGAAAGTCACGGGCTTCCCTGGTGGCGCAGTGGTTGAGAGTCCGCCTGCCGATGCAGGGGACGCGGGTTCATGCCCCGGTCTGGGAAGATCCCGCATGCCGCAGAGCGGCTGCGCCCGTGAGCCATGGCCGCTGAGCCTGTGCGTCCGGAGCCTGTTGCTCCCCAACGGGAGAGGCCACAACAGTGAGAGGCCCGCGTACCGCCAAAAAACAAAACAAAAACAAAAAAAAGGGAAAGTCACAATTAAATCCATTCTTAAGAGTTTCACTGTCTTCATTCTTAAGTCTTCCCCTTAAGGTGGTAAAACAGTCCGTGGTCAACACTTATCTTGTAAACATACTCTCTACCAAAAAAGATGAAGAGGCGATCTAGAGGTGGGAGGAAATTTATTTTGGAATTTCTCTAGGTGGAGTCAGGACATTGGCTTTTCTAAAAGCCAGGACTGGACGTTTTTGTTGAGTGGATCTTGTCCCTTGCAGCACAGACTCCCTACTGACCTTTGAGGGATGCAGAAGGGACATCGATTGAGCCTCTGCTAAGAAAACAAGTATCTCCACTCGATTCGAGAAAATACAACGTGTCACACACTTAGTGAAAATCAATGATGCAGGAAAATTTACTGGCCGCTATTCAAATCTCAGTTCCTCTAATTGTAGGGGCTGGAAAAGCCCTGGTTTTTGAAGTTTAGAGGTTTTGCCGTAAGTACAAGTCACTCGCTCTTTGGATGACCTGAAAAGAGTCTCAATTGAGTTGTTTCTTGTGATAATGACATGGGAAACAAGGGGAGGAAGCCAGTGACACAGACTGGAGGCGCCTGTGTTCAGAGCTGCTCCTGAGGCTGCAGGCTGACTCGGTAGAAGAGGATGATAATACGATGCTTCTGGTGGGGTTTCTCAAAGCAGGAATCCTCTCCTGGCTCGCTTCACCCATATAAGTCATCCACCTCGCACTGGCTGGGATTTACGTTTATGACTCACCTTTAGGGAAACCTAGGTATTGCTTATCAATAGTTGGATTTGAAGGCAAAGAGGAAAGAGAAGGGGAACCCTCAAGGAGCCCTGGAATCGAAGAGTTGTCTGCTGTGGTCTGAGTTGAGGCAGAAGTCGCCTACCATGCTCCATCCCTTCCATTAAAAAAAGAAATTTAGAAGCAGAATAAGAGAGTTGTAGAATGTAGGGCAGGGGTGGGCTGGAGGATGCCGATACGGAAAGACTGATGAGAAATTGTAAATGAGTATTGAACTGTGGGCAGTAATATGGTGAATTATAGCCCCAGCCCTTGAACGATGGCTGGAAGTCATCAAGTCTCTGGATTTTACTAAGTTGTCGTTCACGTGTTATATTAGCTGCAACTGTAACGGCTGCATCCCTCTCGGAATGGCTCTCCAGCCTATGTTACCGCCCCAATAGTACTGATTTTGGGTGGGTAGGCAGTGATTCATGGGGCCCTCCCCACCACCACCTTTCTTCCCCCTAGCTCCGGATTTTCAAGAGTCTTGTGTGAATTGTACTAGTTTAGTGACAACCCAGCAGGAAAACTCATCGTATTTGCAAATGACTGCTTGGGATTTGGGGGAGGCAGGAGGATTAGGGAGAGAATCACCAAATATAAGGTGAAATCATTAAGGCCAGGAATAAGGGGACATTTAAAAATCTATCAGGGACAGGGGGCTTCCCTAGTGGCACAGTAGTTAAGAATCCGCCTGCCAATGCAGGGGACACAGGTTCGAGCCCTGGTCTGGGAAGATCCCACATGCCCCGGAGCAACTAATCCCATGCATCACAACTACTGAGCCTGCGCTCTAGAGCCCGTGAGCCACAACTCCTGAGCCAGCGTGCCACAACTACTGAAGCCTACACGCCTAGAGCCTGTGCTCCGCAACGAGAAGCCCCGACAATGAGAAGCCCTCACACCACAATGAAGAGTAACCTGCTCGCCACAACTAGAAAAAGCCCGCACACAGCAATCAATACCCAACACAGCCATAAATAAATAAATAAAATTTAAAAAATCTATCAGGGACAGAAGGGAACAGTTCTGCCTGGAGTTCTCACCCGTTAACTCTGGCATCCCTGGGGAAGAAAAGAGGGGAAAATAAATATCTGGGCTGGTTCTGTTTCTGTGTTTTATTGACAGTTTCCACGACACTCTCTCCCTTTTTTGCTGAAAAACTTTCCCAGAGCCCTTCTCCAGTAGGCGAGGGCTCTCCTTGAGATGCAGCAGATGCATCAGTAGTACTTAGGTGCTTTTCTGCCTCTTTCTTCTCAGCTGGGATTTGGGATTGAAGCAGGCTTCTGCTGCCTATCAGTGTTCATCCGGACACGACCCTGGAGTCTCAGTCCAACTCCCCACCACGCCTTGCCCCCAAACTTGGCTTATGATGAAGGGTGACATTCGTGAGAATCTTAAAATCTGAGGGTTTTTTTTTTTTTTTTTACGTTGGGTGATGGCTTGACCTTGGTCTTTGATCTAAAAATCCCCAACTTCATTCTGGGTGTACTTTCACCGTCATTTTTTCTGTTTTATTCCATTCTATCTCCTTGATTTTAGGTAACGTATTTAGCAGGTAGCTCTCATCTAAAATGTGATATAGTAATTAAAAATATATAATAATAACAGTAATAGTTATCGTTATACTTTTAGTAATATATTACATATTAGTTATAGTAACATGTAGTAATTGTTATAGCTGTATACTTTTCTACTACTGTTGATATAATAATACTTTTTTTGTCACTGCTAACATTTATTGAGCTCTTACTGTGAGCCAGATGATGTGCTAAACACCAATCATGTATTATCTGATTTAATCCTCAGAAAACCCTGTAGGTGAGTTTTATCATTTTACCCAGTTCATAACTGAGGAAACCGAGACTTACAGAATTTAAGGGATATGCCCTAGGACACACAGAGATGATGGCAGAGCTAGGCATTCTGCCTCTATTGTCCTCATTTGTCACCTCTGTAAACACTGCTCTGTGATTTGGTGGGGCAAGACAGGTGCCTCCAGGCCCAGGTGTCTGGCCCTCCTTCAAGCTTTCTGTTCTCCGGATGATGGAGAAGCCAATTTCAGCCTCCAAGATGATGTCATTTTCCAATGAATGGATGATGGCCCCAGGCCCGATTAGTTGGCCGGCGTGGTGGGTTTCAAGGTGGCTGTTTAGTGGATCATGGGGCCAGTGCACATATGGGTCACCCCATCCTTTCTGACCCCAAGTGATGCATTGGTAGATGGGTGTATTGGTAGTGATGCATTGGTAGATGGGTGTGGGGCTCCATCCAGCAGTAGGTGCGTTCTGCAGGGTGCAGCCCCGGGGGCAGTGCAGTGAATCCAGTCTGTAGATTAGCAGGATCTCTCCTCCCACTGCTGGCTGCCTCATCTAAGTAATATGTGAGGAACTGTGCAGGGAGCCCGTGATGATGAATTACAGCTGGCGCCGGGGCTGGGAAGTGGGCAAAATCGACCCAGTCTTGTCTTTGTTCTCACTGACAAGAATAACAACAAATCCCAATTGCTGAAGGTAGAACCTTCCACCTCATCCCATGGAATCAAAAGGGCCTGAGTTTGCCTTATTCACTCCGCTCTGGGGTCCCCAGATCAGCGCACAGGGCTAGTCTGGGCAGCCACATGCTGGCATATATCTTGGAAGCACCAAGAAAAAAGCATCTGTAATTTGTCCTGTGACATATACCTGGGAATTTACAACAGTGTTGTCCTTCCAGCCCATACTCTGAGCCCCTAGCAAGTCCAAAGGCCCACCCGTGGACCTTCCTGCTAGAGGACATTCCGGAGAGGCCCCTTATCCCAGCTGAGGAGGGTTGCCTGGGGCAGTCACAGTTCACACCCATCATTCTAGAATAATTATTAATAGCGTCTCTTTTCACTCTTCAGAGTTCCTGTTGGAATATAAATTATGTGGTCATTTGATGACCTTGTAAAGAACCAGAGCGCTGGCGTCCACAGCCGAAGTGTGAACCTTGGCTTTTCCTATTCAAATCTCTGCGGCCTTGGACCATTAGCTTTCTGGGCCTTCACTGCTTCACCTCTAAAATGGGAGGAATCACGGCCACTGTTTCTGAGGCCGGTTCTGAGGATTAAATGAGATGGTGTATGTGAAGGGCTTAGTAGGAGGGGCCTACATGATAGGCACTGTGCACACTGCATCTAGATGTGGCGGTGAGTTGGCTCTTGGACATTCTGGAGTGCCAGCAATGGAAAGTAGCTTGTTTTCTATACGTCAGTTGAATTTCTGGTTCAGACCCTCCTTTTTTTTTTTTTTTAAATGGAGAAGGTGACATGACCTTCACCTTCTTTTTTTAAAAAAATTAATCGATTTATTTATTTTTGCTGTGTTGGATCTTCATTTCTGTGCGAGGGCTTTCTCTAGTTGTGGCAAGCGGGGGCCACTCTTCATCGCGGTGCGCGGGCCTCTCGCTATCGCGACCTCTCTTGTTGCGGAACACAGGCTCCAGACGCGCAGGCTCAGTAGTTGTGGCTCACGGGCCTAGTTGCTCCGTGGCATGTGGGATCCTTCCAGACCAGGGCTTGAACCCGTGTCCCCTGCATTAGCAGGCAGATTCTAAACCACTGTGCCACCAGGGAAGCCCGTGACCCTCCTTTTTTTTGAGGCTGATAACACCAATCTATGAGTGTCAGATTTTGACCCTGCTGGTGAATAGCTGTGCTCCCTAAAGCAATTTTGCAGTTCCTCACTCAGTGTCGCCTTCTGTAAGTTGAACTGATTTGTTACACTTTGAGACTCTGGAAGCTGAAGCCAAGTGTCTGCTTTCAAATCCTGGCTCATGTACCCCATTGCCACGTGACCTTGGGGGGGGGGATTCCTTTGCCTCTTTGTGTCTGCTTCCCATCTGCAAAATGGGCATAGTATCTACCCTATAGGGTGTTATGAGAATTAAACGTGTGAACACACATAAGCCTCTGAACTGTCCCCAGCAAATAGTGAGCATTTGGTGAATGATAAATATAGTGTCATTTTTCTGGAAAGTATGAAGAAATGTTTTAAAAAGTTCGTGATCCCATCATCTAGAGATATCCACTGTTAAAATTTTAGTGTATTTCCTTTCATTTATATTTTCATACCTAATATTTTAAAAATAGAGTAATGACGCACAGACCCTTGGCACTGCGTTTTCTTAGGTCACAGTTTTTTCCCCCATTTCATTGGTGTTAAACTCAATTTTTTTTTTTTTCGCAGTACGCGGGCCTCTCACTGTCGTGGCCTCTCCCGTTGCGGAGCACAGGCTCCGGACGCGCAGGCTCAGCGGCCATGGCTCACGGGCCCAGCCGCTCCGCAGCATGTGGGATCTTCCCAGACCGGGGCACGAACCCGCGTCCCCTGCATCGGCAGGCGGACTCTCAACCACTGCATCACCAGGGAAGCCCTAAACTCAAATTTTATTAGCAGCATTATATTCCATCACAGGATGAAAATTATTTTTTATTCTCCTGCTATTATATATTTACATGATTTCTAACTTTATTCTCTTATTTGCTAAACAAAATATTTTGTTCAGCAAATATTTTGAACGAAAACTGCAGAAATTTCTGGACCCCTTCTTTGGTTACTTCCTTTGGATGGAGTCCTACCTGCAGAAACACTGGGCCGGTGAATATTGATCGTTTTTCAGGTTCTTGATATAGATTGTCAAGTCGAGCTCTAGAAATGTACCAAATTTATGTTCTTAGCAGCAGAGTGTAACAGTGCCGTTTTATCACACCTTCACCAGTGTTCTCTTTTTTTTTTCTCTCACTCGCTGGCTTTTGTAAACAACCTACTCTGTTATCTCTAGACCAGTGCTGTTTAATAGAACTTTCTGGGATGATGGAAATGTTCTGTATCAGCATTGTGCAGTATGATAGCCACTAATCTCGTGGGGCTCTTGAGCTTTTGAAATGTGGCTAATGCACCCAAGGAAGTGCATTTTTAATTTCACTTGGATCAGTTTGAATTTACAGAGCCACATGCGACTGGTGTTTGTGGTATTGGCCAGTTCAGCTTCTGAAATCCACCGTGACCACGGCGGAACAGCACGGTGTGTTGTCACCCTGGAGCTCGTTTTGTGTTTTCGTCTGGTCCACACGGGGGAGCAGAGCGAGTAGCCAGACCACCGTCAGTCGGTGCTATTGGGGAAATAATCTCCTTTTCCTCCTGCGTCCCTCAGCAGCCCTCCCAGAAGGCCACCAGCCCCGAGAGCTGAGGATACTTCTTGCATTAAAGAAGATTTAAGTTGCGTACAAAATTGTTGGCCGCTTTCTTTTCCTTATGTTCCAAGGTTGCTGCCTCTCATACCCCGTTATTCTTAGACCTATTTCCCAGGTGCTATAGAAGCCCCGGAATAGTGGTCCCGCTGCTGCTCTGCCACTGGCTCGTATTGGTTTGGAAAGTGATGAGCTGGTTCTCTGCTTCCCGCTGCCCTTTCCACAGATGATGCCTCTCGTAGCTCAGAGTCCAGGGCTTCCGCTTCTCACTCCGCAAATGCTTAGCTTGTAACGCCTTCCAGTAGTGTTTGTCCCAGTCACGTGACTGATGACACACAGCGGTTTGGTGCAGGCCTGAGCTCAGGACCTTGAGCTGCGAAGTGTGACTCCGCCCGTCTGCTCAGCCCCGGCCCGTGGGGCCAGAGTGGAGCGAGCCCCAGACGCCCAAGGCGACAGCTGCTGAATGGCTATTGGCAGATGTGGACATGCCCTGTGGTCTCCTCCTGCCCACATCAGAAGAGACTAATGTCACGCTGTATCTTCTTGTTGTTTCACTTTTGGCAAGCCCAAGCTACTGATCATCTCATTTATCAATAGTTGGACTCATTTTCAAAACCCTGAAAGAAACAGGCAGCAAGAAGCAGTTTTTAAAAAAAGGCTTAAAATCTGCTTTGGGATAGCACTCATCCACCGTTCTGTTCAGATAAGAGTTCACTTGCGTGGTCCCCCTGGGGTCTGTCCTTGCCTTTTATTTTTTAATCATAACTTTTAATTCCACTAATTTAAGAAAAGTCCAGGAAATGACACATGTAAACTCTTACGTATGAATTCGCTCTAAGGCGCATTCTTCCCCATGTAGCTGGGACACTAAGAGACAGCCCTCTTGGACGGTGCCCGTGAGTTTGCTGAGTGTCAGGCGTGAGCTCCGTGCTTTGCATGGATTACTGTGTTTAATCCTTACAACATTTTCCTAGAGGCAGTGACGTTTTTATTTCCAGCTGCAAATGAAGTGGTTTTAAGGGTAGAGAAGGTAGGTGGCTTGCTTCATGTTACCCCTTTAGTAGGTGATAAAGCTGGGATTGTATTCCAAGCAAATGGACTCGAGGGTCTGTATGCCTGCCCTATGTACTTAACATACTTACAAAGGTGAACAAATGTGCCAGGCACTGTGCTGGGCATTTTATGAGGATTCTTCTTTTATAATTGTTTTTTAACTCTCCCAACAACCTTATAGGCTATGGGTACTACTCTTGCCCCCAATTTACAGACGCATAAACTGAGGCTTATAGACTTGAGGGAGGGGATCCCAGGTCACATAGGAAGGAAAGTGGTGGAACCTGGGTGGGCGAAAGTTTGGCTCTTCACAGAGCCCAAGTTCTTAACTACCAGGTTATACTTCTACCCTAGCAGTTTGGAGGTTTACATAGGGAGGTGGCCAGAGTGTCATTTCTTAGAGCTTGCCAACTGATAAATAATATAGTTACATGCTTTTCAATTAAATTAGATCTGTGGTGATTGGTGAGAGAGACTTAATGGTATCCATCAGTGCTTCTTGAACTAATAGTCATGGTGAAGGACCAGATTTTTAAAAACTTTCCAATCCAGTATAGCCCCACCATACATAGATAATGATGGTGCTTGGGCCACACACAATTCGCTAGGGAGTTGGAAAGACCCAGAATTCCGAGAGACTGGAAATGTCAGCATTGTCAACTTGCTATAAAGGTTGCTCAATGCTTATCCTCAATTTCTGTACTTACGTCATTGCAGACAGGCAACAAAGAGTTCATGGATCAGTGCTGGCCGTGGACCACAATTTGAAACTCATTTCCAAACATGAGATTTCAGGCTCAGGTTTCAGGAAACACTCATTCTAGCTCTGCCTCTACCTTGCAGAGTGGCCCTAGGAAAGTCACTTAACCTCTCTGAGTTTAAGATTCTTCATCTGTCAGTGGATAGGTTTGGAGCAAATACAAGATCCCTGCCAGTTCCCAGGCGCTAAGATTCTATGTGGGTTTTGAGGGTCTCCTGCACTAGAGATGCCTGCGATCAGAAGTGCAAAAACAACACACTTTTAGAATATGCTGAAAATGGTCTGTTTCTTAACAGTGCCTGGCACAGGTGACTTGGGAGCTTTGCCTTATAAAGGGCTCTTGTGATTGATAGCCTGTGACACCCATTTGTTTGACAAATGAATTCCAAGGGCATGGGAGTAGGTTGAATTTGCTGAGCATCAAAGCATGTGCAATGTGCCCAAGTGAGTTTTGTGTGGTCAATCTTTGAGTTTAATTACAGTGATAGTTAAAATAACAGGAAATATAATGAGGTTTGTAAAGTACAATTCCCTTGTTGGTTGTTAAGTCTGGTTTCTTTTCACATCAGTCAGGAAACTGGAGCTGGTGGGTTTCTATATCAATAGTATTTGAGAAAGTGATTCAAGGGCCTCTGCTTATATTACAGCGTCAGTGAGATTCCTTTAGTCTGTGTTTTCTAAATTCTCACCATCATCTAAAGTGTGGTCCGTGGACCAGAAGCCTCGAAATCTCCTAGGAACTTGTTAGAAATGCAGAATCTCAGATCTTACCCCAAACCAAATGAGTTAGAATCTGCTTTCTAAGAAGATCCCCAAGTGAACCTTATGTATTAAAGTATAAGAAGGGCAGTTCGTGGGCCCTGGAATTGCTCTTGCAAAGGTGAAAATGGAAGATTTAGTCATTCAGTGAGTGGCACTCTCGGTGGCCTGTTGGATGGCAGGCCTTATACCGGGCACTGGCCTGGCGTTTAAAGGTGACAGATCTGGTCTCCTCCTCACAGAGAGACACCACACGGTCATGTACCTCACACTGAACTTGGTGCTCTGATAGGACCCATGAATGGGTCTATGCACATCCAGAGGAGGGGTGCTCACCCAGTCCACGGAGGTCAGGGAGGGCTTCCTGGGGCTATGGCTTTTAAGCTAAGACACAAAAGTATGATTAAAAATACTGGCGAAATGCTGTTGCTCCTCGTTGGGGGAGAGGGACTTGCTTTGGTCTCTGTCCTGGAAGGTTCCTGATTCCCCTAGACCAGTGGTGTGTAATCTGTGCCCCGCGGGGCCCAACCCAGCCCACTATTTATTTTTGGAAATGAAATTTTATTGGAGCACAGCCTTGCTCATTTGTTTATATATTGTCTATGGCTACCCTCCTGATAAACAGCAGAGTTGAGTAGTTGCAACAGAAACTTTATAGCCTGCAAAGTGAAAATGTGTTTACCGTCTGCGTCTTTAAAGAAAATGTTCTCAGACTTCTCTTCCAGAGCGTGGTTCTCAAAGTGTGGATTCCAGCTCAGCATCGTCGCTGTTGGCTGGGGACTCTCTAGATGGGAAAATTCTCAGGCCCCACCCCAGACTCATTGAATCAGATTCCGGGGGTGAGGCGCAATGATGTGTTTTTAACAAGTCCTGCCGGCGATTCTGATGCACAGAAAGTTCCAGAAATACTGCCTCAGACCGGACTCTGCTGTGCTGTGGGACCTTCCCGTAGTCACATCTTCTCCCTAGACCGCAAGGCTCATTCTGTCCTCCAGACCCCAGCTCAGACAACCCCCTTCAGAAAGACCTTCTTTGGGCACACAGTCTAAAGGGGGCTCCTTAGCCAGTCTGACCCATCACCTATTCTTCTATTTCTCATGGCTCCTATTCTATTTCCCCCACTTTTTAAAATTCATACCACACCCCCCTTTTTAAATCTGCAAAGTCATTCTCTCTTAGCTTCAGTTTCCTCATCTTTAAAATGGGGATGCTAATAGTACCAGTGCTACCAGCTTATTGTGGGGGAGGAATTGAGTGACCATGTTAAGTACTTAGGCTCTGGCACTTGTAGGTGTTAGCCTGAGAGATGACACAGTGCTCGACAGGTGTCCTGTGGCAGGAGTCACTTGTCATGGTGAGTGAACTGGCCTTGGTTTGGAACTCATATCTCCTGGACTCAAAGTTCTTTTCTTTTTTTTATAATTTTTTTTTTAATCATTGCGTTCTGAATTCACAGCATTTTAAAAAATTTAGTTTTTACTTCAGGCTGTGTTGGGTCTTCATTGCTGTGCACGGGCTTTCTCTAGTTGCGGCGAGAGGGGGCTACTCTTCGTTGCGGTGCGTGGGCTTCTCATTGTGGTGGCCTTTCTTGTTGCGGAGCCCATGCTTCAGTAGTTATGGCTCACGGGCTCTAGAGCGCAGGCTCAGCAGTTGTGGCGCACGGACTTAGTTGCTCCGCGGTATGTGGGATATTCCCGGACCAGGGCTCGAACCCCTGTCCCCTGCATTGGCAAGTGGATTCTTAACCACCGAGCCACCAGGGAAGTCCCTCAAAGTTATTTTCACTGGGCCCTCTGGTTCTCTGTTCTGGTAACTGGACCAGTGGAATGTTGTAGCTGGTGAAGCTTGAAGATCATCAGGTCTAATGCTCTTGTTTTCCAAGGGAGCTGGGCCTTGGTAGGAAGTCCCGTGTGCTCTGTTGCTGTGGAATGCTAACAAGTACTTGACATGTCCTATCTCTTTAGTTCCACAACCACTCCTCCGTGTCCGCGAGTTGAGGAGAAACGCTCAAAGAATTTCACTGACTTGGCTAAGATCAAGAGCGGTGGCTCACACACAAAGGTCTGTGTTCTTAACAATTTAATAAGCTTATCCAATGAGGTCACAAGGAAGTGTGATTTCTGCCTGTGGTGGCTCCTTCTGAGGTTGTATTTTTCCGGAAGAGTAGGATCTCAACCCCCAACCTTGACATCAAACTCGCCAGCACTCTTACTGCCTCTGCTGGTGTGGCATTGATAGCCTTCTCTCCATGGACACGTGATTCAGGGAAACCTGGGTATAGGAAACGCCCAGCGGACACAGCAGGCTCCCTTCCCTTGTATGCTGCGCTTCTTTCGTGACCTTTGAAATGGTCGGCACTGAACTCAGCACTGCTGGAATAGCCTTTCGCAGCCAATTAGCTTGAGATCTGGTTGGAGGTAGGGTGCAGGGGACAAAAAACCCGCCCCACCAAAAAGACACTATGTAGGGAATTAGATTGTCAGGGTTACTTACAAAGGTAAGGGCAGTAACATACCCACTTAAACATGGAGAAAATTTCCCCTAAGATGCCTATGGGAAAATATTAGCATGCAATGAAGAATTGTTGGAAAAACAGATACTTTCTTATAATTTCCTTGCATGTTTTAAGGGAGAGGCCCTTTGAAATGAGGCAGGCATGAGCCAGGTCCTCCTTGTTCATAGAATGAGACAATAGGAAGGGATGCTGGCTGTCCCAGGCAGCTCAGCTCAGGACTTTGTAATTACTTTCATCCTGATAACATGCTGGGCCAGGATATTTTTATTGCTTTGCAAAGAAGAACTGCCCTCAAGTTATCTAAGAAAAGCCAGTCAAAGGCACGTTTATAAAGGGATTGACCTTAAGATAATAATAAAGTGTGTGGCTGAGGGAGTGTGGAGGCATATCGGGTTTGTGCGGCATTTGGAGAGAAGGGGGTCGTCACTGGGAATCGAAGGGCAGAGCTGGAACCTAGCAAATGATGGAAATGCACGTGGGTTCTTTTATTGTGCTCTGACTTGGAGAGGCCCGAGGTAGTTATAGAATGGAGATCATCATGGTGCCCTGTGCTCGTATGGCTTTCCTTGAGGCAGTTTCAGTGTTTGGAAAGCGCAGGAAGAAGAAAAAGGGATCTAAAATAAAACCACTAGTTCAGTGCTTTGTACTGTGTCCTTTTCCAGAATGTCATACAGCTGGAATCACAGAGGACGTAGCTTTTTCAGATTGGATAATTACATTCTCAGTGACTGATTCGGAGACATTTAATCAACAAATAGGTTTATTTGCTTGGGTTCTGCAGGTGGACAGGTGTCTGGTTGCTCTGGAGGCTAACGCAACACTGTAAAGCGGAAGTTGGCAAGTTTTTTCCATACAGGACCAGACAGTAACCATTTTAGGCTTTGTGGGTCAAGAGGCAAAATCAAGGACATTAGGCAGGTATTTATATAATCATTTATGATATAACCACTTAAAGATGTAAAGGTCGGGACTTCCCTGGCAGTCCAGTGGTTAAGAATCCATGCTTCCACTGCAGGGGGCGTGGGTTCGATCCCTGGTTGGGGAACTAAGATCCTGCATGGTGCACGGTGTGGCCAAACATACGTGCATAAATAAATAAATAAATAAAATAAAAGAGACCCTAGGGGTTAATATCCAAAATATATGAACAGCTCATACAACTTAACATTAAAAAAAAGATGTAAAAATCATTCTTAGCTCATGGGACATACTGGATTGGGCCCACGACTATAGTTGGCTTACCTCTGATACTATAGATTTAGAGAGAACTCAGCATCCAGACAGCCATCCCCTCTTCAGTTTGCCACGGATCACTCCACTCCCATAAGCTGACTGCTTCCTCTATTTACATCACCTGTCTGACCCGTTTAGGCCACTAAGTTTGCAACCCCTGGGCTCAAGGAATGAGCGCTAAAGCATAAAATCGTCCTTCAGATACTTTATATGTCATGTCTTCAAAGAGCTGGTGTCAATGTTGCGTATGAGGGGAATGAAGACGAACAGTTGAGGGTGGGGTAGCGTTACAAGCTGAGAGAACAAGGACTAGGGGCTCCGGTAGGTGGTTCTCTTTGGTTGGAGTAATCCATTTGAGCAAAAGCAGGCCTGGCTCTGCCATCTACAGGCTGTGTGACCTTGGACCAGCCAGCTCTCCAAGACTCAGTGTCTTCATCCATAAAATGGGGATGATGATCCCAGCCTTCTGGCTGGATAGGCTCGTTGTGAGACTCAGGTCATATTCCTTTTCTTTTTTTAAAAAATATTTATTTATTTATTTATGGCTGTGTTGGGTCTTCATCTCTGTGTGAGGGCTTTCTCCAGTTGTGGCACACGGGGGCCACTCTTCATCGCGGTGCGCGGGCCTCTCGCTATTGCGGCCTCTCTTGTTGCGGAGCACAGGCTCCAGACGTGCAGGCTCAGTAGTTGTGGCTCATGGGCCTAGCTGCTCCGCGGCATGTGGGATCTTCCCAGACCAGGCTCGAACCTGTGTCCCCTGCATTGGCAGGCAGACTCTGAACCACTGCGCCACCAGGGAAGCCCAGGTTATATTCTTTTATTATGTGAGGCTGTGTTGGGAAGTATAGTATTTAGTATTTTTTTCTCCTGTATTTAGTATTTTTGACTTTGGATCATGGAAGATTGAATGAAGGTAAGTTTGAAGAGTGATTTGAAGGGCCTGGGAACCATAGCCTAAGAGACCAGAATTGGAGACTCTTAAATGGTTTAGTTTTAGAAATGAGAAGAAAATGTGTCACCGTTTGACAGACAGTTCTTGAGAAGCTGTTACTCTGTAAAGCCTGGTGGATGAGAAGTGTCCATTTAGAGACTTAATTAGGACAAACAGAGTAGCTCCCTTTGGTCCAGAGTCTGGCCCTTAGCCATGTGGCCTCCGACGGTCCACAGTGTCCTGACTGTGTTCATCTTTCAGGACAGGACTCAGGCTGGCAAGACTCTCGTGACCAATGTTCCAGAACCAGACTCTTAATTTATTCATTTCTAGTGAAAAGTTCTAGTGCCAAAGGGATCACAGCACTCATGCCTGGTGATCCTCTGCTTCTCTCCCTCTTTGCAGAACCATGTGGAAGCCCAGTTGGACCCAGAAAGTTGCCTGGGGAGTGAGGTGTGGGCACCAGAGAGGCGAGTGAACTGAGTCCACAGGTTCGGGGTGGGGGTAGCCTGTTTCTGTCATATCCCAAGTTCCCGTGGATGGCTTTGCCCAGGAGACAGGAAAACTCAGTCTTTTGCCTGAAATTTCCTATATCTCTCTGTAAAAATATATACCTATTTCCAACAGCCTTTGGAAAATGCAGACACACACACACAAATAGAAGTGGTCTGTAATTCCGTCACTCAGTTCTACCCGCAGTTAATATGTAATGGTAAGTTTTTTCTATGTGTGTACACATTTTAAACAAGAATGTCATTATAGAATGCAAAAGTGGACTAGTCAGGGTTCTCAAGAGAAACAGAACCAACAGGATCGATCGAGGTCCTTCCATCCATCCATCCATCCATCCATCCAGAGACAGAGGCGATGGAGAGTGGGGGGAGTAGAAAATACCCAAGGGATTGGCTCTGGCTCACACAGTTACGGAGGGTGAGAAGTCCTGGGGTGGGAATCAAGATGGTGGAGTAGTAGGATGTGGAACTCACCTCTCCCCACAAATACATCAAGAGAAGTCCCAAGATCTGGGTCACCAAACTGGAGACCCTGGTGTAGCACCAGTCCCAAAGCCGGCAGGCTCGAGACCCAAGTAGAGCCAATGTTTCAGTTCTAGCCTGAAAGCAGGACAAGACTGATGTTCTAGCTCAAGGCAATCAGGCAGGAGCTTCCTCTTATTCTAGGGCAGGTCAACCATTTTGTTTTATTCAGGACTTCAATGCGTTGGATGGGGTCGCCCACATCGGGGAGGGCCATCTGCTTTACTCAGTCTACTGATTAACGTATCATCTCATCCAGAAACACACTCAGAATAATATTTAACCAAACGTCTGAGCACCCCATGGCCCAGTCCAGTTGACAGATAAAAATTAACCGTCACAAATGCTGCTTTAGTATTTAGATACCTTTTCCATATAATATATTGGGAATATTTTCCATTTCATTACATAACCTTCCACAACACCTTTTAAGTTATACCACGTTTTAATGAACCATTTCACCATTGTTGTACATTTCCATTGTCCTTCCTAGGTTTTGGTGCCCTTCCTAAAATCCTTTCTGAAACAAGAATAGTATAAAGAAAGAAGTAATATACTCTATAAATAAAAGACGTAATACAGTTAACCCTTCAACACCACTGGGGTTAGGGGAATCTCCGTCTGCACACTCACAAATCCATGTATAACTTACAGTCGGCCCTCTGTATCCTGGGTTCCTCCTGATCTGGAGTTCCACATCTCCAGATTCAACCAACATCGAACTGTAATATTCACTATTGAAAAAATCAGCATATAAATGGATCTGTACATTTCAAACCTGTGTTGTTCAAGGGTCACCTGTAAACATCATAGGGGATAAAATGCCTCCCCAGGCAATGATATGTTATTCCACTGTCGCAGATGGCCCATGGGTCTGACTCATGGGACAAGTCTAGTTGCGTTGCCTGAAACCCCTTTATATAGATTTTTCCGTTTTCTCTCTGGTCAGCACCTGCCAACTCTTTCCCTGACGATGAGCACAGCTCCTGGCATATAGCAGGTATATGCCTCTGTGTTTCTTGTCTAAAATTATCTCCCCAGCCCCTTATTCTGTACAACTATTGTTACCTTCATAGCACCTACCTCTATCTAAAATATTCTTGGTAATTTATTACTTATTTATATGTCTTCCCACCTAGAATGGAAACTCTATGATGGCAGGAACTATCGTATCTCGTGCACTTAGAACACAGGCACATAGTCAGTGTTCAATGAATATCTGATAAATGAAAAACAAATACCTGGGTGGCTATCCTATGAAAGATCTCTGAATTTCTAGAATCACATTTATTGGTCCAGGAGGGAAACGTACATGATTCTCTTCTGTAGTTACAAACGGGACAGATACGCATCCTGTATTGGTTAGCTTTCGCTGCAGTTATGCTGTGCCATTTTTTGTGGTCTTCTTGAATCCACTGGCGTGTATTTCTGGTAGTATTCTCTCAAATCAGATTTGGGGAAGCGTGTCCTACACAGTGGTCCCTTCCTGCTCTCTTGTAGCTTTGACGTCTCCTTTCGTTAAGCTTCTCCACCCCCCAGGAAAAGGCTCTCACTGGAAAGCTGGCAGAGAGTGTTTGGAACACCTGTGAGTCCATCCACAGAAGGCGTGGGCCTTGCTAACCCTCCCTGCCAGGGGCCTGTTATTGGGGGGCAGGGGCTCAGTGACAGAAGAGGGAGGGAGATGTGTGCCTGGTCCACAGAGACCTGCTGGGCCTTCTCACCTTTGACTTCCATGTATCCTTTTGCTTCCAGTAAGTGGGAGCTTTCTTTCATGTCAGGGGTGAAAATGTAGCCTGCAAAAACATCAGGGCTGGTCAGATAAGGCTAGGCCATCGTGGCATAGAAGGCTGCCACAGGGGCTTGGCGTCTGCTCCACGGGGAGATTCTGTCCGGCAATGAAAACTACCAATTGCGTAGTTTGGTCTCTTGTGCTACAGAGCTGAGTTCTACTCTTCTTATCAACTGGGACATTTTACTGTATTAGGAGTCAGCACGCTTTTTCTGGTAAAGGGTCGGATGGTTGCTAGGTTTGGTTTTGTAGGCCTTGTGGTCCTGGCTGCACGACTACTCAACTTTCCTGTTGAAGCGTGGAAACAGCCCTGGACAGTACTGAACGGCACGGCCGTGTTCTAATAAAACTTTATTTACAGAAACAGGAGGTGGGCTGGATTTAGCCCATGGGCTGTAGTTTGTGCACCCCTGTGCGTTGCAGATGTGGATTCTGGAATCAAATGTGCCTCGTTTCAGAAGAACGCCACCACTTTCTGGCTGTGTGACTTGGGGGCTTGGGGGAGGACAGCAGACTACCTTAAATTCTTTCTCCTTGTCAGAGGAGATCTGGTGAGAAAACTGCTCAGCACAGGGCCTTCACGTTAGTTTTCTTTTTCTCCCAGAAATTAAATCAGGAACATTTTACTTTTTACTGAGAGTTCCTTTAGTGGAAAAGAAAAAAATCCATTCTAAGGCAAAACATGAGACCCTTCTTTACTTAGGCAAAACGTGATCTTGTGACCACTTGAGGCAGCCAGTAGCTTAGGGCATCAGACAGGAACCTGATCCTCTAAAGAATGTTTTGCTTTGAAAGGCGTAGGATAAACCAGACCACTACTGGCATCTTTTAAAGACGTTAACTGTTTTTTTTTTTCTAGAGAAAATACGAGTAGGTTTCTAAAATCAAATTTCTCTTTGTTTCCCGTACAAAGGTACTTAGAATAGACAAAACGAACCCAACTTGCCTGTGAGACCTCCTCCATGTGGTCCAGCGGGGGCCGCCAACTGCACAGCCCCTCACGGCAGTGGCTGCCCAGTGAAATCTGGGGGGCCTGCTTAATGAGGGGTGAAGACAATATGGGCTCCGGGGTGTGGCCGGTTGCTTTTTCACAGTTGGTAGGCAGTGTTGCAGGTGCATTCTCTTAATGAGGGTTAATTTGTCTCATATTTTAATCTGACAGAATCTGGCCGTGTTGCTAGTATTCCTTGGAGGTGACTTGGTTGTTCTTGGTTGGCATAAAGAGAGAAAATGGAGTGTCATTTGGGGGTTATTCAATGAGGAAGCAGTGAGCTGGAATTGGTAGGAAATCCTGCCTTTTGGGGACCCAGAGTAACAATTACCTGGAGGGAGAGCATTTTAGTAGAAATGGCACATATGAAGGAGGCCTGAATAATGTTTCTGGAAGACTCCACTTTGTAATGGCTTGCTGTACAATGAACTGAATCAGCAAACGAACCAGAGGCCTACTGTGCACTGCGTGTGTAAATTTGCTGGTTTCAGATATTGCTACCTGTGGGGTATTTAGCGGTTGCTACTCGGACATGAACACAGATTCTTCCTCTCCTTAATTAGAGACAAAAGTGTTTCTGAAAAAACTGGGTTTTACCTGAAAAATGAATCATGAAAAATAATAAGTACCTATTGAAAAGTTAAAATAAGTGAATAAAATGGAACATGTTTTCCCTACCTTAAATGTCAATCCTAGATTTTTAGACCTAAGTGTTGTTAAACTGCTTGGATGTGTTTTGAATTGGGTAGGGAGGCGTACAAAAGCATACATGTATATATATATTCACAGTATTTGGGAAAGTTCTTTAGTTTGAGCACGATAGAAACCAAACTCCAATCGGCTTGAGACAAAAGTAGAATTAATAGCTGTGCTGTTGGGAAGCATGATTGAGTCCTGGGGTTGATTTGAAGTCTTCCCTCCTCCTTTCTCTCCCTTTCTCCTTTCCCATCATCTCGTTCTTTTCTTTTCATTCCAGTCCACTGCAGAAGGATCTCCTTCCCTTGAGGGGAAAGATGCTTACCTGTATCCCCAGGTTTATAACACATCAGTTCAGTGATCCCCCGTGAAAAGAGGAACTTCTTTATCTAGGGACCTGTAGATCAGTCCCAGGGAAGGATGGTGACAGCTCTGCTTGGGCCAATCTCCGTGGACAGTGGGGACTATACCACGACAGACCTGGGTCATCTCTCTTTGTGACCAGGTCGGGGGTGGGGTGTTATTATGGGGCACTGCAAGGGACAGAACCACATGAACTCAAAGGAGAGGGAGCTGCTGATACCAGAAAAAGGAGCTGGAATGACAATTAAATAAACCCACGTATATGTGCACGCACACACACGCACATATTAGTTTAAACAGAAAGAAGAATGTAGAATCTTTGGTATTGTACAGCTCTATTTTTCACTTGGTGTATACCTTTCTGTGTGTGTGTGTGTGTCCTTCTAGTTTCCTTTTGAAAAGTTCAATAAGTTTCATAATTGGCATGCATTCTACTTTACCAAAGCCAAAGGAATAACCACTTAATGAACAACAATCATTTCACAGCCATCTTAAAGCACGTGACAATTTATATTTCAATATTCCCTGTGCGTCTCTGACAGCTATCACCAAACTCCTAATTTCATGAAATAGATTTTAAAAACAGAGAGACACCATATTCTGTGTCGGATTGGCCTTTGTCAGCAGGAAACAAAGTAGAGAGTTCTGAGCCTTTAGAGAAGCCCCTCACTTATTTCTTACTGCCTGGTGTCTACTTCTACAGCTGCTTTCCTTTAGGCTTGAAAAATGAAAATCTTAGCCCTAGAGGGGTGATGATTTTAGCCATGAATCATTTTTATTCCCTAAGGTAAATGAGTTTTCTAGAGCCTTTCTCTGCTTAGAGGTTTTGATAGGAGATGAGAGGGAATCCTGGACCCTGGGAGCGAGTGTTCCTTGGAGTGGTGGGCTGTACAGGTAAGGGGGAGAGAAGAAAAGAGGGGTAGGGTTGACGTAAAATACATGGGTGCTTCGGGGGACAAGGCAGAGCTCAGTGTTTCATAGAGAAAAGATGAAAACGTCTCCTGCCTCTCGGGGTTTTGCTCCATCTGTACCAAGACCTGTAGGAGTCCAGAGGACTCTCCCCTCCCCAGTTTCTGCCTGTGTCCTTCTGCCTGTACACGCCCCCATCTGCCTGTGCTGTTTCGACTCCACACTTGTTAATATCTGCACAAAGCCCAGCCCCTTCTTGGTTTGCACAAGACACTTCCTCATCCCGCAAACATTAGTAAGCATAATAACTTTTACTGAAAACTTCAGAGAATTCATGGAAAGGAATAACAGTGGGATTCTTGTGACTCCTTTGACCGCCTCTGGTGCCCACGTGATTTTTTTCATTATTCCTGTCCGTCTCTCTGGGATCAAAAGAAATTCTCTTGTTTCCCGTAGAATAGTTCTGTCTGAAGTTCCCAAGTTCTAATAACCCCAAGCACTTTTCAAGAGGCCGAATAATGTTCTCCATCGGACTAAAGCAGTGTAGGAGAAAGAACATACGTGTTGGAATCAGGCAGGCTTGATTTGAAATTCTCGCCCTTCGGCTTCCTGACTGTGCAACCTTGGGCCAGTCCCGAAACCTCTCCAGACTCAGCTTCCTTGGCTGTGAGACGGTGGCCGTGACACCCACCGGAAAGCATTGCTGGGAGCCTGCAGTGGTGCTTCCCAGGCAGAAAGCCCAGCGCGTGGACAATTGTGGGGCTGGAGGATAGGGTACATGTAGCTCTGTAAGAGGTGGGGTTTAAAAGGGGAGCAGAGGCTACGTTGTGGAACCTTCTAAATGTCAACCCAGTTTTTGACTTTATTTTGTAATCCAGTTAGGAGCCATGAGAGGTATATTAATAGGGCTGGGCCTTAGAAAGATAATTCTGGGAGCATGGAGGAAGATGGGGGTGGTCCAGGCAGGCCCAGGAGGTGCTGATGAGCTCTGGGGCTAGGAAAACTGCACCACCACGTCTGAGGTGGTGTCAATGGAATTTGATAACTTATTAGATTCTAGCTGGGAGTCAGCTTCCATTCATCCCTTTCCCTCTGTGTTTAGTTTTGTGATTTGATGCTACTCGTTGATTACGCATATTATGATTTTTTTCTAATCATTTATTTTAATTTTTAATGGCGACCAAGAGAACGCCTTTGCGAAGTTCTGGTTCCCAAGAATGAGGACTACTTCTTTTACCAAGGTCCCCTAGAGGACTTGCACCCAGCACACTGGGGGTCCTTAGTACATATTAAATGAGCTGTTATCTTCGTACTTGTTTGCTGTGGAAAGTTGCATTGAGGGGTATGAACGGTAGGGTTCTTCGATGGACAGTTTGGAAGGAAAAGAATCTCTCTCCCACGCAAAATGGCAAACATTTCTTTACACATGGTAGTTATCTGTCATTACGGGTATCATCCACAGTACATCTCTCAGTAGAATTCTGTTGCTGCAATGTCAGAGCAGATCCTCAGCTGCTGGCGTTAGAGATGGTGCTTTAGGCGTTTCTGTTGCCTACTCTGTGGGGTAGGATGCTTGCAGTGGGGCTATTTGCAGGGAAGGGGATTGGAGAATGCCACGAGAAACTTTGTATATGCAGACAAAGCACAAAGCTGCTGGTAATGAGAGTTTCCAGTTTCGACAAAGGCACAAGGGCTTCAGAATTTCCCCACACCTCAGGTGTGAGAGCTAAATTTACCTCTAGGCTGTTTCAACTGAATTGCCTAATTGGTACTTCTTTGATAAATCCGTCTCTAAAGGCTTAGCGACCAGTAAGGCTGATCTTCCATAAAGTTGAACAGTTCTCAACTTCCCTGGCAGTTTAGACATGCACTGGGCTTTCCCCTCCTCCGCCCCAGTCCTATTAGTAACGCCTCCTGCCTTATTCTACTCTTGCGTCTTCTTACCGTGTGGGTACACGTAGCGTGAAATTCCCAATTTGTTTACGTCTGACGTGTCCCGTGTTTATCAGGCTCATCTCTCCATAATTAGGAAGCCCTGAGATGGACCTTTGAAATGGAAGCCAAATCTTATTAAAGACTTAATCATAGGTCTTCAAGTTATATAATTGCTTGTGATCTCCCTCTCTTGGTCCCTCTTATGCAAATTAAGTTTGGTATCCAAATTTCTGTAAGGTAATTGAGCTGGAAGAGGCTGCATCCAGTAAAAGCCTATTCAAATGGTACAGAAAAGTGTGTGTGTGTGTGTGTGTGTGTAGGGAGAATGGATTCTTGTTATGTATTCTGCATGTTCATTTAATCTTTTTAGATGCATGTCCTTATTACTATTGTACATTGAAAATCACGTTGTCTTCCCTGGGTGAGCCCCGGAAAAGTGAAGCTTGCAAACCAGACTTGCTTGGCAGGACGATGAGCCTTGTTTCGTGGCCTGAATCACTTAAGTGCTACCTGTGTGGGCGTCTGTGTCTGGATTTCTCTTGCTGTAGGATCCAGGAGCCTTCAAATCTCACTCCCAGAGGTCCACGAGACCCATCTCTCAATGAAACGAGAAACTTTTCCTGAGTTAGATAACGTTCGAGTCTGCCTAAGGGCTTGAGGCGAAGGGAATGAGAAAACGCAGAAGGCTGTGCTTATTGAACAAAGCTGCCCATCTGGGGTTCATCCAACCAAGGCTGACATAAAATGGGTAAAGAAAACTGAAATGGGAGACTTTGCTTAGTTTTATTTCATTTTTTGCCTGCTGCAGCCAGAACTTTGCATTTGCTGGGTAATATGCACATTACCCCCTGTTATCCCTGTCCATGCTTTATAGCTCTTGAAAAATCAAACTGCCCTTCATGTTGACTGTTTTTCATCAAATCCGAATGCTTACAAATACACTGAGGCATAAGGTCAGAAATCAATTCCATCTTCCTAAAATTACTTGCACGCGGGAGATGGCTGCTCCGGGGAACCTAGTGCAATATCTCATATTCTACTCTCGGAGGTTACTTGTTTAGTTTCCTAATATCTGGAACATGCTATGGGATATTTTCTCTTAAAGCAAAAATTCAAAAGTGCTTGGTGAAAGGAGATCAGCCTTTAAAATCCAGGACTGGGCATCACTGGGAAAGCAGTTGGGCCGAGGATACTGCTGGGTGGCTCCTCTGGACACTTGAGCATCTGAAGGTTTTTTTTTTTTTATTTTGCGGTACGCGGGCCTCTCTCTGTTGTGGCCTCTCCCGTTGCGGAGCACAGGCTCCGGACGCGCAGGCTCAGTGGCCATGGCTCACGGGCCCAGCCGTTCCGCGGGAAGCGGGATCCTCCGGGAACGCGGCAGGAACCCGCGTCCCCTGCATCGGCAGGCGGACTCTCGACCACTGTGCCACCAGGGAAGCCCCAAGAGCTGTTACTCTTATAATCAGGGCTCAGCTAACCTATGGCTCATGGGCCGAATCCAACCCCCACCTGGCTTTGGATGGCTCACATCCAAGAATAGTTTCTACATTTTTGAAATGGTTTTAAAAAAATCAAAAGGAGGATGATATTGAGTGATAGGTGATAGTTCTATGAAATTCAGATCCTGGTGCCCGTAAGAAAACTTGTACGGTGACAAAGCCTCCTTCGTTACTTTACGTACTGTGGAGGGCAACTCTTGCTAGATAGCAGCAGGGCTGAGAGGCTGAGGCAGAAGTCGGATGGCCTGCAACGTCTAAGCTATTTACTATGTGGCCATTGGCAGAAAAAGCCTGCCCACCCTGCTCTTAATCAGTGCACATTCACCTATCTGTTGATCATTACTCACAATACTAGTCACGCTCCTGTTACACTTGCTGTGTCCTGGACACTGTTCTAGCCACTCAAAAACAGCCTTTTGTATCTGATGTCATCAACACCCCGTGTTCACCCATGAGGAACCTGAGGCAACAAGATGCACGTTCTGGGGACTTTGCACCTGAACACAGATCCGTGCCCAGGTGCCCTCCTCGCCTGCATTTGACAGAGGAGGAGAATGTGAGACAGAGAGGACACGTGACTTTCCCTGGGTTGCACAGGAAGCTGGAGACGGACGTACCCCCACCGTCACGCTCCTCCGTGCCGCTCTCAGAGCACACCAGGGCTGCCGCGTTTTTACGGAACTGCCCTCGACACGTGTCCCCCAGGTGAGGTTGTGCCCTCGGTGCCCCGGATGGCCTGGCCACACCGTCTTTCATCCTTTGAGAGCCGGCTCCCCTTCCCCCCTCGGGGTCCCCCACGCCTATCCATCCATCCCAGCTAAACCGAGCCTCAGTAATGATCTCATTTACATCTGGGAGGGAAGGGAAGATTTAGTTCAAAACCGCGTGGGCAAAGGCGTCTTCCAGTCGTGCGGCTTTTCAGCCGCGTGCTAAAACTGGTCTCGGTAATTCCTTCTTCCCCCTTCTCTCCCCGGGAACCAGAGGATTCAAATCCCAGCAGGCTGGCAGCAGGCCCTTCTCCTTTCAAGTCGGATAAGTGGAGGCTCACGCGGCATCTGCGGGAATAGTTTTGATGGTCTCACAAGGTGAGAGCAGCCCTTTCCTTTGAAGACCGTGCTTTTTAGGCCTTACTGCTGAGTCCCTGTTAGAATAAATGTATGTGGTATTTCTTGAAAGCTCCCGTGCCCACACTATGGATGCTTATGTAGGATGTCTCTTTTGGAGGCGTGAGAAGAGAAAGGTACTGTTTATAGTCTTAGAAGAGCTTCCCTTCCAGACCTCTCTCCATTTCATTCTAAGCCACCCTCCCCTTCCCCACTGTCTCTCCTCCTCTCTTTCTCTCTCTCTCTCTCTCTCTCTCTCACACACGCACACACACACACACACACACACATAGCTTGCACCCATTGCAAGAAAATGTTCATTAAGCACCCCACAGCAAAGCAACTTCATTTAGTTTTTTTGTGACTTGTGTTCATTCCTAGAAATATTCATCCCCTGTAAAAAATTGGACCAAACAGTTACACGGGCATCTGAATCGACTGTGAGAAAGCTCTGCTCTGTGTTTGTAAGTGTGGGCAGTATACTGGGAGGAGAGACGCTTGTATTTAAAACAGAAGACAAAATATTTAAAAATCCCTTCTAAGGCAAGGCAAAGTGCGAAGCCCTACAGTGTATATTGCTTGACATTGACTCCTAGTGTGTGGGGAAGCCTAATTCCTATACGTGGCTGGGGATAGTTTTACGATGCTCCCTGATGCAGGTAGGGTTAGAAATCAGCTTGAAAATGAGAATATGATTTACAGAAGAACACTGGGGCTGGATTAGCCACAGGAAATAGGCAACATCATTCAAGAAGTAAAAAGAAAAGAAACATGCTTGAATTCCTTAGCGTAGCTAGGTAAAGCACAGGTCAAGGATTGGCGAACTACAGCCCACGGGCCACATCTGGCCCTCTGCTGGATTTTGTAAACACAGTTTTATTGGGGCACAGCTATCCCCATCTGCTTTTGTATTATTTCTGGTTGCTTTTGCCATGCAATGGCAGAGTTGCGTAGTTACAACAGGGACTGAATGACCGTGCAAAGCCTAAAATATTTACTATGGACCCTTTTATAGAAAACATTAGGAAGATGCACTAGACGTTGGTAAGAAAGCTGCAGTAGGGAAATAGAATGGAGCAAAAGGTGAGAAAAAAGGGAAAAAGAAGAAAATTTAGAAGAGTAAGAAAAAAAGAAAAATAGACGCAGAAGGCAAGAGTTTACTAGGTTTTGTGTGTGTGTATGTGAACCCTTTCTTTCAACCAAATATGTCATAACTGTTATTCATGGTACTTGGCAGTGCCACTCCCTGTGGGACTGTGGAATCACGGTAGAATTACCGTTGGCCAAAGGAACCCTATGACAACAGGTTGGCCTGAAGAGTTCAGTGTCATAGAAAATCGGAAAGAAAAAATTCAGAACTCCTGAGAACTAAATAATGTGTGGATAAGAGCCATGTGAGGCCTGAAGGCAAAAGCATTGCCATCCTGCTTTAGATGTTTCACACTAAATTTGACAACCAGAGCCCAGGTGCCCTCCTCGCCTGCATTTGACAGAGGAGGAGAATGTGAGACAGAGAGGAATTTAGCATTTCCCCAATTTCTACAACATTCTCAATGGTATCACATGCTTGGTCAGGGAAGTTAGGGAAGTGCTGGGTTAAATACAATTAAACTTGCTGCAGGACTTCTCAGAGCCTTTAATGTGGCTCACGAAGCTCTGGGAGCAGAAGAAAAGGTATGGTGCTTCTCATATTTATTTGACATGAATTTCATCTGGCTTTTCAAGTAAAGCCCATTTGGGGATGCAGTGGTGTAGGCATTAGTTTGAGATTAGTATGTTCATATGCAGACAGAATCTTAAAGGTCTTGTAGCCCCATGCCTTCATAATAATGTTATGAATCTTCTTCCTAGGAACTTTTTAAAATCAAATTTAAGCCTGAGAGTCTGTACTACTGATTTTAATGTTGTTCTTGGAAATTAGTTTATGAAGTTTGGGTTTAGAGATTTTGTAATTGAGATTTCTAATCCAATTCTAACCTCAAATTCTACTTTTCTCTTGACCCCTGAATTCTCTCCTTCCTGAGGGGGTAATGGCAAAAAAAAAAAAGGGGGGGGGCTGAAAATGATAAAACTTTGTAATTGGACACTTAGAGGTCAGTCACTGGAAAAAATGAACCAGCATTTTGCCTCAGTGGTCGTGGATGATGAGTTCTGGGTTTAAACAAAAATCCCGTATTTCAAATACAGCACACAATCAGCCCTAATTGACTGAACTGTGGGCTTCCAAATGAGTGTCTGGAAATTGGCAATCAGCACAAGTCCACATCTGCTGTGATAAACTCCTGACTGCACTGTATCCTCGATCACATGAAGAAGCCTTACTCATTTTTCCAGTAATACTGTCCCCTCAATGCAGATTTTGCGTCCTCTGTGACCTGCTTTGCAAACAAGGGAGGGCCACCCTAGGGGCTTGGGGAAGTGTGCAGGGTTTACTCAAAGCTCTAGGATAAACCCGGTGTATTTTCCTGGAGAATCTTTTAAAATAACTTTTTACTGAAGTATAATACACACACACACACACACACACACACACACACAGAGAAAAGTACACACGTCCTGATGGTATAACTTAGATTTTCAACATATGAACTTACCCACATAACCAACACTCCCAGAGTATCAATTTTAATCATATTTTATATTAAATTATGTGGAGCTATATTATCAAGTAATATACCGGATTTTTTTTTTTTGCGGTACGCGGGTCTCTCACTGTTGTGGCCTCTCCCGTTGGGGAGCACAGGCTCTGGACGCGCAGGCTCAGCGGCCATGGCTCACGGGCCTAGCCGCTCCGCGGCATGCAGGATCTTCCCGGACCGGGGCACAAACCCGTGTCCCCTGCATCGGCAGGCGGACTCTCAACCACTGCGCCACCAGGGAAGCCCCTTATATTTTTTCAAGATTAGATTTCAAATAACTTTCAGAGCTCTGCGTGGATCACTCCAGGCTCTGTCCTCGGAAGAGCTGGTGTCCACTTCTAAGGGAACAAGTGGATGCCTCTTTGCTGTTTGGTGGAAAAGTTTAGTGGCTGTTTGGTGAAAAAGTTCCAGGAGAAATGACCAGGCAGGTATGAGAAGTAATCAGCAGCACACTGAGTCCTTACCGTGGGTTAAGCATTGCATGTGTATATTGTGAATGTTCACAACATACCTGGGGGTAAGTGCACAGCGCACTTGAAGCAACTGAGGCTTCAAGGCACAGTATCAGTTACGGAGCTAGGATCCCAGATCCTTCAGAACCGAACATCCATCCTCTTAGTCTCTCTGTTCAACTGCCTTCTGTGACATTTCCCTGTTTCCTTTTGTTTGGAGCCAAGCGATCTTACAAAGGGATGTTGTTATCATTTTTTTTTTTTTAATGAATTGAACATCCTGACTTCTTGCTGTAGCATTCTGAAAGCAGAAAATTCATTTTTAGGATAGAGATACACACCAACGGTCTTGTAACATAGCCCCCTGTCAGTTTTACAGGAAAAGCAATCCAAGTTGAATTTGGAATGAATTACCTTCAAATGGCCATGCTCTGCAATGTACTACTGTAATCTGGGATATTGCAAGGAAGCTTAATGTGCTGGGTGATGACACGTATGACCATTATGTGGCTCTCCCTCATTGAATGCATTGGGTGCAACCCGAATCATAAATCTGCCAGCAGACAAAACATAAAATTTACATGCGAGATCAAATCTCTCCTGTCCTGATTTTTACACAAGGGTCACCAGTGGGTAGTAAATTAAGATTCAGAATAAAAGTTACCTGCAAGTGCTAAATCACTAGACCATGTCAGGACCATAGCAGTTTCTTTTGTGAATAATGTCACTGTTTGTTATCAGAGCCTGTGCTTATAAAAAGCACGGGTCGCTGCTTGTATAAGGAAAGGTGCCCTTTGTCCCTTAGAGATTTTGGATTTCTTTGGTCAAAGGTACTCACACTGTTTTCCCGAACAGCAGGATATCTGGTGTCAAGATCTGGGTTTGAAAACTAGATGTAGGAGAAGCAGACATGCTTGGATGGTCTTTTGCGCTTATAAATCTCTGGATACCAAGAAATTACACATATATTTCAATTTCATTAGCTTTCAAGAAATATTTATTGAGTACCTGCTGCCAGTTCCTGTGTTAGGCACTGAGTGTATAAATAGGAATAAGACAATTCCACAGAGAAATGATCAATCAGGGAACAGCCCAAGAAAATACCACCCTAGGTATTTTAAGCAGGTAGAGGTTTAATGTTGGAAAGCAGATGCTTAGAAAGTTGCAGGAAGCACTGAAGGAGTACTGTCAGCCCTGGCCTCCAGGGCCGATTCCATAAGCACCTCTGGTCATCAGGCAGGAGGTACAAGAACCACTGTCACCAGCGTTATTACCTCAACTGCCCCTTGACACACAGAGACTGGAGAAAGTACGCTGAATGCTGCTGTACAAAAACGTTGTGTTTCTGAGCCCTTCCTCGGTAATACGAAACATCCTACAAAGGTAGGAAGATGGCCTCTGCTTCACTTCTGCCTTCCAAAGGTTGCATGAGTGCAGTTGAGTTGCTGAGTCTACTTTATGTCCAGCTGCAAAGGAGTCTGGGAAGAGTCATTCCAAACACTCCTACTAGAAAGATGGCATGGAGATGAGGAGAGTCAGTCTGTAATATCTCCCACTGGAAGTGGGGCAGGGATAGATGTAAACATGTATACTTTCCAAATAATATGTTAAGAATAGTCACTGTCCTCTGCATCAAGTGTTGCAGGAATAGAGGGGACACATGCTTATCCGAGAAACAGCCATGGGGACAGCATGAGCAAAAGTAGAGGGCTGTGTGTGTGTGTGTGTGTGTGTGTGCACATGCATGTCTGCCTGTGCACACACACATACAAACCATAGTAAAGTCAGGGTAAATAAACCATTCAGTGTGAAGTGGGCTTTATTAGGCGATAGTGTCGGAGAGAGATGCAAAAGTACTGAGTTAAAGAAGGCCTGTTTCCCGTACCCAGGAACGTGGCTACTTTGCAAAAGGAGAGTGTGTTATGAACATTTATTTTTTTTATGTATTGTCATTTGTTTCCTGTACCTTTAAGAGTAGCCCTTAATTCCTCTGGGGAACTTCTCCCCAGTCTCAGTCAATGTGGCTAAAGTGAGGTTGACCCCACCCCCGACTGCAGTGGAAGACACGGGACCCAGGCCTGCGCAGTGAAGATATTGTATATTCCGTGCCCTGCAAGTAGGAGATTTGAGTTGAGCCAATCGGTGACAGTATGCATCAGACCTTAGATTCTTACTGCATTTATTGGTAAATATAAGCGTATTTAAACCCTCCTGGGGTTGCTAAGTGGAGATGCCGAGGTTCCCTAGGGGGATGCCTGAGAATGACATCAATAGAGAGGAGAGCAGAGCCCAGAGATGGAGAAAGACCGGGTGCTAGTAATTTTCCTTGCATCCATGAGCCATTGGCCATGCTGGTCACTAGCCTAACAGCATCCCCAGTTTCCTGAGCCAATGAACTCTCCTTTTCTGTTCAAGCAGTGGTGATTTGGTTGTCACTTTCCGTGGAAGGAGTCTTTAGGGTTATTTGGGACCATTGAAATGTTTTAAGACAAGTATCAATACGATCAGACAGAATTAATGGGTCTAAGACTGAAAGCAGGAAGATGATTCTGGAGGCTACTGTATTCATCCCACAGAAATACCGCACAAGCTGGCTTCCATAGCGAGCAGTGGTGGAAGGGACACATTTGGGAAATGGTTAGTATGTAAAGTCGCCAGTGCTTATGGCTGCTAATTTTATCTGGGTTAATGGCCACGTTCCTGGCTTGCGGCTCGGGCAGTCATGTGACTAAGTAGTAGCTGGTGGTAAGTATGCAGAAATGATATATACCCCCCTCCCCCATCAAGTCTTTAAAATGAAGCTGCTTATCCTCTGCTTCTGCTTGTTCTCCTCCTCGGCCTCTGATGGACTGAAATACAGACCTGGGGATTGCCGGCAACCTCAGCCATGCAGACGAGACCAGCGCTCTAAGAAGGGCAGGGCTTGGGCTTCCCTGGTGGCGCAGTGGTTGAGAGTCCGCCTGCCAATGCAGGGGACGCGGGTTCGTGCCCCGATCCGGGAGGATCCCACGTGCCTCGGAGTGGCTGGGCCCGTGAGCCATGGCCGCTGAGTCTGCGCGTCCGGAGCCTGTGCTCCGCAACGGGAGACACCACAACAGTGAGAGGCCCGCGTACCGCAAAAAAAAAAAGAAAAGAAAAGAACGGCAGGGCTTGCAGAACCCTGGATTCTGATGGCCTCTTGGAGCAAAACTGCCTACCTTCTTGTACGACTTACCACCTTCGCCTTTTACTGAGACAGAAGGAAACTGTTACCTTGTTTAAGCCAGTGGTTCTTAGTCTATCAAGGGTGGCTGACCCATTATTGTAACTAATATTTATATTTAAATATAGAGCGTGAGGACAAGGAAAGAATCCAGAGGGAATGATTGCCAGGTAAATTTGTGTTTCAGAAAAATTGCTCTGGTGGAGAGTAGATTTGGAGGATGGTACCAGCTGAGGAAATGGAGGCCAGTGCAGTGGTCCAAAGGGGAGAGAATGACATCTGGGACGAGGGTGTTAGTAGATGGGACAGAAGGAGATAAGTGGATGGACTAGATATATATTTAAGAGCTAGAAGCCACTGGACATGATGAATGACTGACTTTGGGGGTGAGGGGGAAAGAAAGAGTCAAATCGCCTTAGGCCATTGGGTTGAAGATGGTACCGTTTGTTGAGTTTGGATAGGTTAGCAGAAGAAGGAAAAGAAGTGAAGTTGAGGCACACTGAGTTTGAAGTGTGACACCCAAGAGGGGATGGCCAGTAGGTTTTAGCGGACAGGGGCCCAAAGCTGGGGTAAAGATCTGAAAGTTAGCAGCAGGTAAATGGTAATTGAATTCATGGGTGCTGATGGAATTGCCTGAGAAGGGGACAAGGTCTAGAACAGAATTTCAAGGGTGTGATATTTCCGAAAAAGAAGTGTCCATGAAAGAGTGGTCAGAGAGGTGGGGGGAGGGAGGGAATAGGAAGATGTTTTGAGAGGAGGAGGTTAGAAATAGGCTGCTGCTGAGAATCTGGAAGAGGAAAGATTCTGGAAAGGGTCCACATGGGTTGATGACCTTGACAAGGGCAATTCCAGGGGAGAATTGGGGACAGAAACCAGCTGGGAGTGGTTTGAAGAGTGAGTGGGAGTGAGATAGGGAAGACAGGGTGTGTAGGCGACTCCTTCAAGGAGTTGGGTGGAAAGGGAAAGCCAGGGATCTGGTGGCAATTGGAAGATGACATCAGACTCAAGGTGAAACTGTACTTGGGCTTTTTTTCTTCCCTGTTTCTAACTCACATCAGCCTGTGAGCTAGTGGGTCTGCATAAAGGATGTAACATTTTCTCAAAAAGAGTTGGAAAGACTTATTTTAATGTTTTAGGTAGATATAACAGGGCCATGTAAAGGTCTTTGCATCTGCCACCAGGTCCATAATGTACGGAACGGACTCACTTTGTACTTTCATTAAGCTAGTGGCATTTATTGGGGACCTACTATGTGCTGAGCACCATGCTAAGTGCTGAGAGGGCTACAGAAGGCAAGTAAGATATGATTTCTGTTCTGCTAAAATAACAGTGGGTAACAGCCCAGCGTTTTGAAATGACAAAGTGCTGTTGAATATGTTTTCTTATGTGAGTCTGATAGCCACACACCTTAAGTGTGGAGTGCTGGGTACCCACGGGAGCAGAGCAGCAGTGAGGGATCCACGTGTTCCCTCTCTCCAACCATCAAACCCCCTCCTTCTTGCTAGAAGCATTTTCCAGAAACATGGACCCAAGGATGGAGAGTGGGTGGGAAGCAGAGCCTTCCCTTCTCCCTGCCATGACTTGCCAGGCCTCTCCTAAGGGCATCCAGCCCCCATGCACAGGATGAGTGGTGTGCTGGCAGAGGGACACATCAGAGCAAAGAAGCTTGTCATTCAGGACCCTAGAGGTGGGTTGAGGTGGCTTTGGGTGACAGAGAACCCGGGGGTTTGCGTTTCATCGTCTTGCGCTAGTCAGCTTCCCTAAATCAACCTTTCATAGCCGGAAGGTTCTTTCAGGTGGCACTGAAATAGTGATGCACAGCGTGGAACGGAGTGATGTACTGTCTTCGTCAGGTGATATTAAGGTAGATTGGGGGGGGCGGTGGCATAGGGCATGGTTGGGGAGAAGTTAGTGTAAGGATGGAGTGTAAGGAACATAGAAACATTTGGCCAGGTCCCAGGAGGCCAGGGCCATCATGGAGAACGCAGCGTAAGTTACATGTCTGATGAGGGCTCCCAGGACAATAGTAATGATAAATAATCATAACCAAAGCCACTAATAGTTACTGAGAGCTTATTACATTCTAGGTACTGTGCTAAGAGATGTGTATCCATTACTCTTTTTGTTCCGTTTCTCTTTAAAGTTTCATTCTTTGTATACATAAGAGTCACAATTCAGAAAAGCATACGTGGCTATCCCTGTCTCCTGGACAACAATGCTATTAATGATTTTGGTATATCCTTGCAGAGATATTTTATGCATAAGCAAATACCTATGTTTATTCTTTGCCCTTATCTTGTTTCTTTTAAAAACACAAACAGAAGCATTCTGTACACCTGTTCCATACCCAGCGTTTTCACTTAATAATGTAGTATAACTTGCGGTTCTTTCCGGGTCAGAAGTAAAAGAACCCATTTATTTTTGTTTATTTTTTGGGAAGACAGCATTATATCCCACTGTTTGGAATAATATAATTTGTTTAGTCCTCTACTAAAAGCCACTGAAACTGTTTCCATTTGTTTGCAAATACAGATATTTGCAAACCTTGCATATAAGTCATTTTCCATTGCAACTGAATCTGTAGGATGAATTCCTAGAAGTGTAATTGACACATCAAGGGGTATGTGCCTTGGTTATTTTGGTAGATAATGCCCAAGTGTCCCGCCTGGACATCTATTTATATGGCCTGCAGCCCTATATCTATTCTGTACAGCACAATGGGTTATTCAACTTTTGTATTGTTGTTGATAAGCTAGGTAAAAACTGACATCTTAGTATGGTTACAATAGACAGTTTTCTTATTGTGAATGAGCATCTTTTCGTGTGTTTCGTCATTTGCTATTTGGTTGTATGTATGTTTTTTTCTCTGTTTTGGGTTGTCTCTTTGACTTCAATTTCTAGACGTTCTTATTTATGAGAGAGGTTAATTTTTTGTCAGGGATGTGAGTTGTTGATATTTCCCCATTTGTTGCTCTTTTCACTTTATATAAGTGGTTTTGCCATGCTGATTAAAAAGTTTTCTACATAATTTATCAGTCTTCCGTGTTTTATCAAACGAGTGTCTCCACTGTGATGTTATAAAACATATTCCCATGGTTTTTTTCCAGGACTTCTGTGGCTTTATTTTTATATTACCATTTATGGTAACAGTATTACCATTACTGTTTATTCTGGTATAAGATCTAGGTACCTGTATCGCTTTGTGTATTTCTGATGGCTACCCTGTTATCCCAGCACCATTTGTTGAAAACCCATCTTTTCTCACTGATTTGAGATGCTTCGTTTATTATACGCCATTATTTCATTTAATTCTTATGACAATCCTTTGAAGTTAGTGTTGGTCCCCATTGTACAGATGAGGACACCGAGGCTCAGCGAGGGTGCATTACTTGAGTCACACGTCTAGAAGTGGAGTCGCCAGGGTCTGAGCCCAAGTGGCCGCTCTGCTGTATTGTTTGTTGAAACAGCAATTCTAGAAGTGTCTTGGTCAGGGGCTTGTGCCTCTGCTTGGCCCCTGTGACCCCATGTTACTGTGGCTCTGCATTTGTCTGTCTCTGTTCCTGCCGTCCCTGCCACTATGTACCGAAGTCCTCTCTGTGCAGCTTTTGGGCTCAGAGGCTTTAAAGGGAATACTGAGTGCATCAGCCTCCAGCCATTCGCTGGAGCACTCTTGATGGGCAGGGCTCTTAGGCAAGACTGCATCCTATGTCGTGAGCAGCTGGCTGCTTGTAGATCCACTGCTCACTCCAATGGTAGCTACAGCCAAGGTAGAGGAACCAAGCCATGCAGTGTCAGCCACCGCGGAAGAGGAGTGTCCTCCAGGCTCAGGCTTTGCAGGGTGAGGCGCTCTGCTCAGCTGACTACGGGTATGAGCAATGTGTGGATGAAGTCTTGTATCCTCTGTACAGATCAAGACGCTTTGGGTTGTAAGTGACAGAAACCCAACTTGAACTAACTTGTGCAAAAGGGAAGTTTCTCTTCTAATCAATCCACAGAAAAAACTGTGATCTTATTGGCCCAGGATGCCTGAATTCGGGAAGATCAAAACCATCAAGTGTCTGTCTGTGTTCTCTCCCATTGTCCCTCCTTCTCTTTCTGTGACTCCATAATTCCAGAAAAGGAGGTTCTGAGCTTACAACATTACAGTTCGTGAATTGCAGGGAAAGATTCTGATTGGCTGGACTTGGGACACAGATCTTCCCTGAAACAATCACTACGGCCAGGGAGGGGAGGCGTGGGATATATGACTGGCCCAGATAGCCAGGTGACCACCACCTGGGTGAGGGTAAGTGGGTAGGGTCATTGGAAGATCCAATAAAATCTTGTGGTTGGAATGGAGAGAGGCCAGAAGGTGATGACTTTTTCCAAAGACCATCAGGCAGAGAAAGAGAACAGATTTGCTCCACTTTATTCTGCCCTTTGCTTCGGAGCCAAAGCAAAGTACTTTGCCTGGTGTCATCTAATTTTGGCACTAAATACGGTCTCCTCATCTCCTTCCTATTTCTGGAAAAGGGCTCATTCTACTTAGAGGTTCCCATGAGTTTTACATCAGTAATTCTCTTCTTCGTTCGTGGCCCCTGATCCGTTTGTCTCAGATAAATTTATTCACATATTTACAGATGGTTTCATCCAACAGATTTTATTGAATTCTCCTCTGTGCTGGTGGGTCTGCTCTGTTACCATTAATGTGGAATTGGAGATTCAAGATTTATATAAATGCTCAGTATTGGAGGTATTAGGAGAAATAGAAATCCCCTGGAATTAGCTCAAGGAGAATGGTAGGAATCGATTAAGGTACATTGGAAACCAGAGCCTCAGGAAGCGACCAGAAGCGGGCTCGGAAAGGATTCAAGAGTTTTCCGGCATCTCTCCTGTCTGCTTCTGCCCTTAGACCTTTTTTCCCTTTAGGCTCAGCTGACTGACTCTCCCAATGGTCCCACCCCCATCCCTGGAGCTTCCGCATTATAGTTCTGAACACCTACAGAGACGAATTATATCAGTCTTCTAGGAGTGCCATAACGAAGCACCATAAACCGGGTGGCTTAAACGACAGAAATGCATTATCTCACAGTCCTGGAGGCTGGAAGTCCTAAATCAAGATATCCACAGGGTTGGTTCCTTCTGAGGGCTGTGAGGTCTCCTCCATTAGCTCTAAACGTTGACTTCTCTCGTCCGCTTCTAAACTGCAAATGCCCTTCAGTGGTCATTCGTTATTGGTGGGCATTGTGGCGATGAATTAGCAGAGAGCTGTTAAGACTGACCCCCTTAGTCTGGTAACCGATATCAGGCTGGCCCTGCCCAAACTGGGATCCCAGTCACATTCCCTGAGCTTTGTTGTGCCTGGAAAAATGTGCTACATTTGGTGAAATATCTCTTTTGCTTTCTTATTTTCCCAAAGAAAGGAAGGCATTTTGTTTCAGGTTATAAATGTTCTTTTTTTAAAGAGAAATGGATAACACAAAATACTAAGAAAGTATAAAGGGCTCCTAACCCCACGTGCCTGAAATGAGCACTGTTAGCAGTTTGGTGCACTTCCTTGCAGACTGTTGTCATTTATGAATAAATACATACAGGTGCAAACGCATGCACCCGTGTGTTGATGTGTTAATGGGATTGTATCATATATAAATTTGCCTTTTTTACTAAAATCTTATTGGCGTCATTCCATGTTAATCTGCCTAGATCTACATCAGCTTTGTAAAATCGCTACATGGCGCTTCAAATCTATTTACTCCTTCTATTAATGGATACTGTAGGTGATTTTCACATTTTTGTTCGTGACTATCCTTACCCATGTGTCTTTATGAATTTCTGGAAGGAGAATTTCCAGGTCAAAGGGTGTGCTCTGCCTTAGATGGAAAAATAGAATAGGAATACTAGGGGCCTGGTAATCACACCCCTGTCCTCCAGCCCTGAAGCACACACAGGCATTTAGAGAAAAGTTGCTTCTGCGTAGCATCTGGTAGATGAGAGGATGTGGTTTTCCTGGTAGTGTTCTCTCTTGGCTAGAGTTTTCATCAGGCTGCTCCTATTACTGGGCACGATTTCCTTTGCTCTCACATGGCAGTTTACAGCCTCAAGCCCTGTACTCCTGCGGCAGCAGGCACAGACCCAGCGTTCAAGTCCCCACCCACCAGAGTAAGTGTTGATGGGTTTTCCTGTTCCATTTATGATCTAGTTGTAGATTTCTTCTCTTCCTGTGTCGGGGTTGAAACCTTGCTTGTGAGCTGGCCTCATGCCTGCTGAGCCCACTGGATGCCAAGCAGAGCAGGTGGTGGGCCTGCTGTGGCCCCAGAGGCTGGACAGGACGGGTTTTATGTTGACTGGTGTGGCCAGGTGATTTTTTTCCTTTAAGCCACCCATGAACCTACAAAACAGCAACAAAGGAGAAATCAAGTGGCCCTTTCTTTCCAGGAGAATGTCTTGGTGTCTCTGATTTTCGAGGCGTCTGCGTTACAAAGGAGGATTGATGTGTGGCATTTTATCTAAGCTGGTATTACTCATTATGTCACTGCAGTCTGTTTCCAAGTCGCCTGCACATGACAGATGATAAAAATCAGGCCGTTGTGACATCTGGGCTGAGAAACAGTCCCCTGTAAGCCTTTGTCTCTGGGGGCGTTTATAGATCTCTCATTCTAAGCTTGTCTTTGGGTTTATGGAACCTGCAGAGAAACTTTGCAGGGAGGGCAGTGAAGGCTGTGTGTGTGTGTGTGTGTGTGTGTGTGTGTGAGCTGCATAGCCATGTACACAAACAACCATCAGGCATACTGTTAGTGCATCATCAAGGGAGTTCCACCTGGGCACAGATGTACAACTTCTTAAAAGCTTCACACAAAAATATATTTTTAAGAAGCACCCCCTCACTCACTCGTCATACTCCCCATAGTTCATCCTGAGTTGATTGCTATCACTGACAGGCTTTGTGTTATGACAACCACTCATCAGCCCATCACGGGCCCCAGTGACAGTGCAGCAGCAAAGGATGGAGAAGGACCAAAGGAGAGGTGGGTCCACCAGGCTCTGAATGCGGTGGTTTGCAGGGAAGGAGGAAGTTCTAGCCTGTTTCTAAGAAAACCTGTGATATAGGATGTGAAGTAGGAGAAATAGATGAAGGGAATCCAGAGAGCTTCTTAAAAATGCACATCGATGGTGCGTTTGGAGTGAGATGAGACAACGCTAATTTTATCATTTGTAAGATAAATTATACATACCCAGAGCTTACTATGTATCAGGCACCAGTGCTAAGTGCTTTATATTTTATGAAATACTCATAAAACCCTCTGTGGCTGTATTAGTCCCATTTTACAGATGAGGAAGCCGAGTCGGGGAGAAGTTACATCATGTGCCCAGGATCACACAGCTGTGATTTCATCCCATTCCTCTCAGATTTCAGAGCCCCCTGTGTCCGCAGCCACAGCCCTATATAGTCCCACAAGTTCACGTGCAACTTTTGGTTTTGGGGAGAATGCTTTTCCGAGACGATAAGTGAAATCGAGGTGGACGTCATCTCATCAGCTATACATTTCCTTTCAACACTGGAAAGATGATTCTTTCCTTCTTTCCTAATTATTTGTAATAATAATTTGAGTTGACTGAGCATGGACTGGGGCCCAGCTTTTGCACAAAGGCCTTGACGTGTATTATTGCATTTAATCCTCTAATAACCCTGTGATAGATCCTATTATGATCCCTACAATTTCCAAAAATGTTGCCTGTTTACTTCTGTTTTGTTTTGATCCCCTCTCTGCAATTAGAATCCAAGCTTCATGAGGGTAGGGACCATTTCTGCTGGTTCTAACCCTAGCAAAGATGAGGATTCAGTAAATCATCACTGAATCCAGGAATTAATCCGTATTCTAGGGGCAATAAGTGAAGCCTGGAGAGATTGGATAACTTACCCAAGCCTCAGGGTCGGGTAGTAAGTAGGGGGCCAGGGGCACTTGGATACTTTGTCTACTCCAGCTGAGAGTTAAGAACTTTACTTGCTGACTCCAAGAGGATTAATGTGGATGGTTATAATTAGGGGGAATCAGAATTTTAGGACAGTTTTTAGAAAGTAAAACTCTGACCCTTTCCACCTTGGGTAGACAGTACATATCAGCTGTGCAGAACTTTTAGCCAGTGCCCCTGCCAGAGAGCAGGGCTACCCACCTGTGGGCACGCTGGCCTCATGACGTCCATGGACCATCTGTGGTTGAGCTGTCAGGATCCCAGCCTAGCAGTTGGAATAAGCTGCACTTTAAAATCCTTTTGTGTCCAAATTGGGAAACATCAAGGTACCTATATGAAAACTGCACAAACGTTTTGCAAGAAGGGCCCTAGTTTCCCTGGCACATGGTGCTCTTAAGTTGGTCTTCATATAAAACCATTGGAAATCGTGACCGGGGCTCTACAGGCAGGAACACTGTGCCCTGGCGGCATCTTTCTCCAAAACCAGTAGGGGAGACCTCAAGGAGGGCATTTTTAACAAAAAGCTTCTGGGTTACTGCAACACGGACCCCGTTCCCACTCTAAAGGCCCGAGCAGTTACCTTGCTTCTGGACAGGGGCTGTTGAGACTAGGCCAGGATGGGCCAAGAAGGCACTCATCTGGGCTTCGGATGAGAAACAGCCCATTTGCAAATAGGTACCGAGTTCTTTTTTTTGTTTGTTTACATCTTTATGGGAGTCTAATTGCTTTACAATGGTGTGTTAGCTTCTGCTTTATAACAAAGTGAATCAGTTATACATATACATATGTTCCCATATCTCTTCCCTCTTGCGTCTCCCTCCCTCCCACCCTCCCTATCCCACCCCTCTAGGTGGTCACAAAGCACGGAGCTGATCTCCCTGTGCTATGCGGCTGCTTCCCACTAGCTATCTATTTTACGTTTGGTAGTGTATATATGCCCATGCCTCTCTCTCACTTTGTCACAGCTTACACTTCCTCCTCCCCATGTCCTCAAGTCCATTCTCCAGTAGGTCTGTGTTTTTATTCCCATCTTGCCTCTAGGTTCTTCATGACATTTATTTTTCTTAGATTCCATCTATATGTGTGAGCATATGGTATTTGTTTTTCTCTTTCTGACTTACTTCACTCTGTATGACAGACTCTAGGTCCATCCACCTCACTACAAATAACTCAATTTCGTTTCTTTTTATGGCTGAGTAATATTCCACTGTATATATGTGCCACATCTTCTTATCCATTCATCTGTCGATGGACACTTAGGGTGATTCCATGTCCCGGATATTGTAAATAGAGCAGCAGTGAACATTTTGATACATGACTCTTTTTGAATTATGGTTTTCTCAGGATATATGCCCAGTAGTGGGATTGCTGGGTCATATGGTAGTTCTATTTTTAGTTTATTAAGGAACCTCCATACTGTTCTCCATAGTGGCTGTATCAATTTACATTCCCACCAACAGTGCAAGAGGGCTCCCTTTTCTCCACACCCTCTCCAGCATTTATTGTTTGTAGATTTTTTTGATGATGGCCATTCTGACCAGTGTGAGATGATATCTCATTGTAGTTTTGATTTGCATTTCTCTAATGATTAATGATGTTGAGCGTTCTTTCATGTGTTTGTTGGCGATTTGTATATCTTCTTTGGAGAAATGTCTATTTAGGTCTTCTGCCCATTTTTGGATTGGGTTGTTTTTTTAATATTGAGCTGCTTGTAAATTTTGGAGATTAATCCTTTGTCAGTTGCTTCATTTGCAAATATTTTCTCCCTTTCTGAGGGTTGTCTTTTGGTCTTGTTTATGGTTTCCTTTGCTGTTCAAAAGCTTTTAAGTTTCATTAGGTCCCATTTGTTTATTTTTGTTTTTATTTCCATTTCTCTAGGAGGTGGGTCAAAAAGGATCTTGCTGTGATTTATGTCATACAGTGTTCTGCCTATGTTTCCCTCTAAGAGTTTGATAGTGTCTGGCCTTACATTTAGGTCCTTAATCCATTTTGAGTTTATTTTTGTGTATGGTGTTAGGGAGTGTTCTAATTTCACACGTTTACATGTACCTGTCCAGTTTTCCCAGCACCACTTACTGAAGAGGCTGTCTTTTCTCCACTGTATATTCTTGCCTCCTTTATCAAAGATAAGGTGACCATATGTGCATGGGTTTCTTAGGTGCATGGGTTTCTTATTTTTGTGATGGAGTAGTTGACCACAGTTGCGTGGGTTTATCTTTTGGCTTTCTATCCTGTTCCATTGATCTATATTTCTGTTTTTGTGCCAGTACCATACTGTCTTGATTACTGTAGTTTGTAGTATAGTCTGAAGTCAGGGAGCCTGATTCCTCCAGCACTGCTTTTCTTTCTCAAGATTGCTTTGGCTATTCAGCGTCTTTTGTGTTTCCATACAAATTGTGACATTTTTTGTTCTAATTCTGTGAAAAATGCCATTGGTAGTTTGATAGGGATTGTGTTGAATCTGTAGGTTGCTTTGGGTACTACAGTCATTTTCACAATGTTGATTCTTCCAATCCAAGAACATGGTATATCTCTCCATCTATTTGTATCATCTTTAATTTCTTTCATCAGTGTCTTATAATTTTATGCATACAGGTCTTTTGTCTCCTTAGGAAGGTTTATTCCTAGGTATTTTATTCTTTTTGTTGCAGTGGTAAATGGGAGTGTTTTCTTAATTTCACTTTCAGATTTTTCATCATTAGTGTATAGGAATGCTAGAGATTTCTGTGCATTAATTTTGTATCCTGCTACTTTACCAAATTCATTGATTAGCTCTAGTAGTTTTCTGGTATCATCTTTAGGATTCTCTATGTATAGTATCATGTCATCTGCAAACAGTGACAGCTTTACTTCTTCTTTTCCGATTTGGATTCCTTTTATTTCTTTTTCTTCTCTGATTGCTGTGGCTAAAACTTCCAAAACTATGTTGAACAAGAGTAGTGAGAGTGGGCAACCTTGTCTTGTTCCAGATCTGGAAATGGTTTCAGTTTTTCACCATTGAGGACGATCTTTGCTGTGGGTTTGTCATATATGGCCTTTATTATGTTGAGGAAAGTTCCCTCTATGCCTCCTTTCTGGAGGGTTTTTATAATAAATGGGTGTTGAATTTTGTTGAAAGCTTTCTCTGCATCTATTGAGATGATCATATGGTTTTTCTCCTTCAATTTGTTAATATGGTGTATCACATTGATTGATTTGCATATATTGAAGCATCCTTGCATTCCTGGGATAACACCACTTGATCATGGTGTATGACCCTTTTAATGTGCTGTTGGATTCTGTTTGCTAGTATTTTGTTGAGATTTTTTGCATCTATGTTCATCAGAGATATTGGCCTGTAGTTTTCTTTCTTTGTGACACCCTTGTCTGGTTTTGGTATCAGGGTGATAGTGGCCTCTTAGAGTGAGTTTGGGAGTGTTCCTCCCTCTATTATATTTTGGAAGAGTTTGCAAAGGATAGGTGTTAGTTCTTCTCTAAATGTTTGATAGAATTCCCCTGTGAAGCCATCTGGTCCTGGGCTTTTGTTTGTTGGAAGATTTTTAATCACAGTTTCAATTTCAGTGCTTGTGATTGGTCTGTTCATATTTTCTATTTCTTCCCAGTTCAGTCTCAGAGGGTTGTGCATTTCTGTGAACTTGTCCATTTCTTCCAGGTTGTCCATTTTATTGGCATAGAGTTGCTTGTAGTAGTCTCTCATGATCCTTTGTATTTCTGCAGTGTAAGTTGTTAATTCTCTTTTTTCATTTCTAATTCTATTGATTTGAGTCTTCTCCCTTTTTTTCTTGATAAGTCTGGCTAATGGTTTATCATTTTGTTTATCTTCTCAAAGAACCAGCTTTTAATTGTATTGATCTTTGCTCTCGTTTTCTTCATCTCTTTTTCATTTATTTCTGATCTGATCTTTATGATTTCTTGCCTTCTGCTAACTTTGGGGATTTCTTGTTCTTCTTTCTCTAATTGCTTTAGGTGTAAGGTTAGGTTGTTTATTTGAGATGTTTCTTGTTTCTTAAGGTAGGATTGTATTGCTATAAACTTCCCTCTTAGAACTGCTTTTGCTGCATCCCATAGGTTTTGGGTCATCGTGTTTTCACTGTCATTTGTTTCTAGGTATTTTTTGATTTCCACTTTGGTTTCTTCAGTGATCTGTTGGTTATTAAGTAGTGTAGTGTTTAGCCTCCATGTGTTTGTACTTTTTACAGATTTTTTCCCTGTAATTGATATCTAGTCTCATAGCATTGTGGTCAGAAAATAGACTTGATATGATTTCAATTTTCTTAAATTTACCAAGGCTTGATTTTTGATCCAACATATGATCTATCCTGGAGAATGTTCCATGAGCACTTGAGAAGAATGTGTATCCTGTTGTTTTGGGAGAGAATGTCCTATAAATATCAATTAAGTCTGTCTTATTCAATGTATCATTTAAAGCTTGTGTTTCCTTATTTATTTTCATTTTGGATGATCTGTCCATCAGTCAAAGTGGGGTGTTAAAGTTCCCTACTATGACTGTGTTACTGTCGATTTCCCCTTTTATGGCTGTTAGCATTTGCCTTATGTATTGAGGTGCTCCTATGTTGGGTGCATAAATATTTACAATTGTTTTATTTTCTTCTTGGATCGATCCCTTCATCATTATGTAGTGTCCTTCTTTCTCTCTTGAAATAGTCTTTATTTTAAAGTCTATTTTGTCTGATATGAGAATTGCTACTCCAGGTTTCTTTTAAGTTGCATTTGCATGGAATATCTTCTTCCATTCCCTCACTTTCAGTCTGTATGTGTCCCTAGGTCTGAAGTGTCTCATGTAGACAGCATATATACAGTTCTTGTTTTTGTATCCATTCAGCCAATCTATGTCTTTTGGTTGGAGCATTTAATCCACTTACTTTAAAGGTAATTATCAATATGTATGTTCCTATTACCATTTTCTTAATTGTTTTGGGTTTGTTATTGTAGGTCTTTTCCTTCTCTTGTTTTTCCTGCCTAGAGAAGTTCCTTTAGCATTTGTTGTAAAGCTGGTTTGGTGGTGCTGAATTCTCTTAGCTTTTGCTAGTCCGTAAAGGTTTTAATTTCTCCATCAAATCTGAATGAGATCCTTGCTGGGTAGAGCAATCTTGGTTTTAGGTTTTTCTCCTTCATCACTTTAAATACGTCCTGCCACTCCCTTCTGGCTTGCAGAGTCTCTGCTGAAAGATCAGCTGTTAACCTTATGGGGATTCCCTTGTGTGTTATTTGTTGTTTTTCCCTTGCTGCTTTTAATATTTTTTCTTTGTATTTAATTTTTGATAGTTTGATTAATATGTGTCTTGGTGTGTTTCTCCTTGGGTTTATCCTGTATGGGACTCTCTGTGCTTCCTGGACTTGACTATTTCCTTTCCCATGTTAGGGAAGTTTTCAACTATAGTCTCTTCAAATATTTTCTCAGTTCCTTTCTTTTTCTCTTCTTCTTCTGGGACCCCTATAATTCGAATGTTGGTGCATTTAATGTTGTCCAGAGGTCTCTGAGACTGTCCTCAATTCTTTTCATTCTTTTTTCTTTACTCTGCTCTGCAGTAGTTATTTCCACTATTTTATCTTCCAGGCCACTTATCCGTTCTTCTGCCTCAATTATTCTGCTATCGATCCCTTCTAGAGTATTTTTCATTTCATTTATTGTGTTGTTCATCGTTGTTTGTTTCATCTTTAGTTCTTGTAGGTCCTTGTTAAATGTTTCTTGCATTTTGTCTATTCTATTTCCAAGATTTTGGATCATCTTTACTTTCATTATTCTGCATTCTTTTTCAGGTAGACTGCCTATTTCCTCTTCATTTGTTAGGTCTGATGGGTTTTTGCCTTGCTTCTTCATCTGCTGTGTGTTTTTCTGTCTTCTCATTTTGGTTAACTTACTGTGTCTGGGGTCTCCTTTTTGCAGGCTGCAGATTCGTAGTTCCCTTTGTTTTTGGTGTCTGTCCCCAGTGGCTAAGGTTGGTTCAGTGGGTTGTGTCGGCTTCCTGGTGGAGGGGACTGGTGCCTGTGTTCTGGTGGATGAGGCTGGATCTTCTCTTTCTGGTGGGCAGGTCCACATCTGGTGGTGTGTTTTGGGGTGTCTGTGGCCTTATTATGATTTTAGGCAGCCTCATTGCTAATGGGTGGAGCTGTGTTCCTGTCTTGCTAGTTGTTTGGTATAGGGTGTCCTGCACTGTAGCTTGCTGGTCATTGAGTGAAGCTGGGTCTTGGTGTTGAGATTGAAATCTCTGGGAGATTTTCACCATTTGATATTATGTGGAGCTGGGAGGTCTCTTGTGGACCAGTGTCCTGAACTTGGCTCTCCCACCTCAAAGGCACAGCCCTGACGCCTGGCTGGAGCACCAAGAGCCTTTCATCCACACGGCTCAGTATAAAAGGGAGAAAAAATAGAAAGAGAGAAATAAAATAGTTATTAAAATAAAAAATAATTATTAAGAAAAAATTTTTTTAAAGTAATAATAAAGAAAACACACAAAAAACAGACAGACAGACCCTAGGACAAATGGTAAAAGCAAAGCTATACAGACAAAATCACACACAGAAGCATACACATACACACTCACAAAAAGAGAAAAAGGGAAAAAAATATATATATTGTTGCTCCCAAAGTCCACCTCCTCAATTTCGGATGATTCGTTGTCTATTCAGGTATTCCACAGATGCAGGGTACATCAAGTTGATTGTCGAGCTTTAATCCGCTGCTCCTGAGGCTGCTGGGAGAGATTTCCCTTTCTCTTCATTGTTCTCACAGGTCCCAGGGTTCAGCTTTGGGTTTGGACCCGCCTATGTGGGTAGGTTGTCTGAGGGCATCTGTTCTTTGCTCAGACAGGACGGGATTAAAGGAGCAGGTGATTCGGGGGCTCTGGCTCACTCAGGCCGGGGGGAGGGAGGGGCACGGAGTGTGGGGCGTGCCTGTGGCGGCAGAGGCCGGCGTGACGTTGCACCAGCTTGAGGCGCGCTGTGCGTTCTCCCGGGGAAGTTTCCCTGGATCCAGGGACCCTGGCAGTGGCGGGCTGCACAGGCTCCCCGGAAGGGAGGTGTGGAGAGTGACCTGTGCTCGCACACAGGCTTCTTGGTGGCGGCAGCAGCAGCCTTAGCGTCTCATGCCGTCTCTGGGGTCCGCGCTGTTAGCTGTGGCTCACGCCTGTCTCTGGAGCTCGTTGAGGCAGTGCTCTGAATCCCCTCTCCTCACACACCCCAAAACAATGGTCTCTTGCCTATTCGGCAGGTCCACACCTTTTCCTGGACTCCCTCCCGGCTAGCCGTGGTGCACTAACCCCCTGCAGGCTGTGTTCACGCCGCCAACCCCAGTCCTCTCTCTGCCATCCGACCTCTGAAGCCCGAGCCTCAGCTCACAGCCCCCGCCCGCCCCGGCGGGTGAGCAGACAAGCCTCTCGGGCTGGTGAGTGCAGGTCAGCACCGATCCTCTGTGCGGGAATCTCCCCCACTTTGCCCTCCGCACCCCTGTAGCTGTGCTCTCCTCTGCAGCTCTGAAGATTCCCCCTCCGCCACCCGCAGTCTTCGCCTGCAAAGGGCCTTCCTAGTGTGTGGAAACCTTTCCTCCTTCACGGCTCCGTCCCACTGGTGCAGGTCCTGTCCCTATTCTTTTGTCTATATTTTTTCTTTTTTCATTTGCCCTACCCAGGTACGTGGGGAGTTTCTTGCCTTTTGGGAGGTCTGAGGTCTTCTGCCAGCCTTCAGTAGGTGTTCTGTAGGAGCTGTTCCACATGTAGATGTATTTCTGATATATTTGTGGAGAGGAAGGTGATCTCCACGTCTTACTCTTCCGCCATCTTGAAGCCCCTCCCCTCAGAAAGCATATGTATTTTTAACGCAGTATTGCAAAGTAGCTGCTCAACATTTTTGCAAGCCCAATCGGTTAAGTTTTTTCTGAGTTTCTGTCCCTTCTTGGGTAGACGATGAGGTTTTGGTGTTCTTGTGAGTCATTTAATAATGAAGGTGTGGATCTAGCCCATTCAAATCCCCTCCTAATGGTCTAGAGTTGAGGTTGTGATTTTTTTTTTTTCCCAAAAGGGGGAATTTTGTTTCATTTTAGGTTCAGTGTGAATCCTTCCCATAAGTTTCTAACACTGATGGAAGTCTTTTGATCAATGGTACCATAAACACAGGGAATTTTCTACATCATGTTCGTAGGCTTTTGAAATTTACAAGGTTTCTCTTTAATACAATTTTCTCTGCTAGGTAACAGGCAGTTTTATAGTCTATCCGTATTTATCATTAGGATAAAAAAAAATACCCTCACCTTAGATTCTTTATTCTCCCAGGGACATAAATAATCCCCAATAACCAGCAATATCTTAGCCACAATTTGATTTGGTAGCTCTGGGGGAAATAGCTCCTGTGTTGCTAACTGTTAAAGCCCTTTCGACCACCGACATCTGAGTTTTGAAAGGCCTGGGCAAATTCTAAAATGTGTGCGATGAACCTGGTTAATGTATACAAAAATGTCAGAATGTGGTTTTGAAATAATCATTACATGATTGAAGTTCCCCGGAACCCTTTTCACACTTCTATCTTTGGCTCCTTTGGGGGAGGGGAAGAGAAAAGTGGTCAGAGTGGCCAGAGTTTTGAGGTTCCATTTGTGACTGTCATAGCTCACAAATTTATAGAATTGCTGAAAATCAAGTTACATTTCTATTATATTGGTACAATCAGTCAAACAGTTTGTCATCCTGTTAAGACCATAAGATCAAATCAGTTTTTCTCCCAAACGTGTAAGTTAACCCATTTCAACAGTTCTTAGTAGTTATTTTAAAAATAGATTTTTGGCCTCTGCTCTGTATACATCTAACCAACTGCTACCAACACGTTATAAAATATAACAAGATACATATGTGTGTAGCAGGAGATACATTAAATTTTAGGTGTATAAAAACTCATCTTTCCTTATTGGCCATTATTTATCGGCTCTTGTTCACAAGCGACTTTATCAAGACTATTTCAGATAAACACTACTACAACAGGTAATAGGAAAACGACAGAAACTTAAACAAGATTCTTAACTTTTCTTTCACATAAAAAAAAAAGTCTGGAGATGGGAGATTGAGGGCCGACAGGACAGCACCACATTTGTGATGACTGCTCCTGGCCGTTTATTCTCCTTCCTTAAAGCATGACCATTGACTCATTGTCCAAAATAGTTGCTGGGGTACCAAGCATCACATCCAGGTTCCAGGCAGCAGGACAGAGGAAGGAGAGAAGTCTCTGCTCACATTCTTTTAGGGAGACTTTGTGGGAGTCTCATACAACATATCTATTTACGTCTTACAGGCCAAAACTTAATGACATGGTCACATCTGCTTGCAAGGGGCAGGGGCTGGGAAATGTAATTCTTTAGTTGGTTGACAGTATACACAGCTGAAAATCAGGATTCTTTTACTGAGAACATTGGGCAACAAGCCACCCCCTTATTCCACTAGGGGAGAGAGTCTTTCCAAGTAAAGGTAACTAGGACTTTTCCTGTTGAAAACAGCTGCTTTTAGGTTAACTCTGTCTCTCTTGAGTAAATATGGATTCTCTCCTTTTTCCTCCTTCTCTTCTCCCTGGGTGGCATCTGGTTAAGGAGGGTAGCAACCTCACAGGGGCACCGCTGGGTGGAAGGAGGTGCCTCTGGTTTGTGCTGCCCCTCTGGGCCTGAATGGTTCCCGCTGTGTGTGGCCCAGGACACGAGGCTGGCAAATGCTGCACTGTGCCTGGTCTTGTTCTGTCTCTGGGGGTCGCACTGGCCTCCTATGGTTGCTGACCACAGACCATACCTTCTGTTCGTGAGGTCTCTCCTGACCTCTCCTGATCTCTCAGAACCTCCACAGCTGTGCCCTGGAACACCCATGAACTTCCCACCTTAGCACAGGCCGGTAGAGGGGACTCACAGGTGGGACATCAGGCCCGTATCTTTTACCTTAAGTGTCCTCTTCCTCTCTTAGGTGGGTGTCTCAGAGGGGCGAGGTCTCCCTACAGTTCTTCTAGGGGCAGGGGTTGCCAGCCCCCAAATTTCCACCATCTCCTTCTCTCAAGGTCCAACCCTGCTGGTGGACTAGAGAGAAGACTGGGGGCTCTGAGGTCTTATGTCTTGGTCCTGCTTGCCTTTTTCCTTATGTCCGTAGGTTTCCCTGCTCTGTGGACTTGTTTTGGGGTAAACTGCCTTTTCCTTTCCCAATAAGCTTCATGGCTAAGCCTTATTGGTGAAAGAACTGCAGGGGGGAAAAAAAGAAATGTATTGTAGGGAAAAATACTTAAGAAAATGTCCTTTGACACATGCAAAAGCTGCTTATTTTCTGGGTAAGTCAGAAACAGCATTGCAGTATCCTGTGTTCATGTGTATGTTTTCTTGTAGATGGCATAAAAATCAACTTTAATTCTCTCCTGGTCCAATTAGCAACAACACAAAATTAACAAGAATCCTAGTCAAAAGTTGTTTATAATAATATTAGTATGTGGTAAGATTAGAATATGTACCATTTCGATGAATAGTGAGTGATTTGGATTTTTTAAAAAAGGTATTATTATTGTTTTACTACTATTAGTGTTTTCGGTTCCTGGCGTGTATTTGTTGAATGAATGAATACCTGAACGCCAGATCAAGACTGCTTAAGGGGGAAAAGAAACTAAGAAAAAGAATTCAGCGTTCTCAAGCTCAGCCTTTGATTTTAACTTTAGATATTCTTTCCCCTTCGGCATTTTGATTGTCTTAATTCAAACCTAGATGGCCCTCGGCACATATTTTATCCTGCTCAGAGGCAATATGAAATTTACGCTGTCTGTCATGGGCAGTAATTGCTTTAGGGAGACTCATCAACGCACGCCTCTCTCCAGCCCCCTGCTTGGGGCTGCACCTCCTGCTACACATCAGCTTATCTCTGTCGAAATGCAGGGCACCCACATTAAGAACATGTTTTATTCTTCATCCCTTACTCAGTGACACTGAAAAAGGACAATCGTTACCCAGCTGAGAGGGGAGCGCCACTGTTTCTAAAGCAATAAACATTTTCACTCTCTTCTTTCCTGTTGGTGGCTATTAATTGTAAACTTTTGTGATATCAGGAGCAGTAAAAAGGCCAATAAAATTGTTCCTGTGAATTGTGGGGCTTTGGGCCTGTGGCATTTATTTGTTTAGATATGTATTTACTACTGAAAATATTTTTTTTTCTTTAAAAATCTAATAAGTCTGCTTGAGAGACCCAGGTAGCCACTTTTTTATAAGGTGACCAGATATTAATCTAAAGATTAATGAAGTTCTGCCGGTTTCCTGGGGCTGTACAAGGTACTATGGCTTTTGGTCATACTTATCTTTCTTTTTTTTTTTTTAAATTCCTTTGAGAGATGAAAATGCCTTATGATTTCAGGCAGGCTTTATTAAACTGTAAGTGGAAGTTTGAGGCTTTGCCATTTATGTAAGAGAAACGACCATCTCTGTAGTACTGGTATATCTGCTGAGTGTTTTATTCGTGGCCAACATTTGCTTTGGAGGGAGAAAGCCGGTTTCTCACTCGCCTCAGTGGGCTATTGGAATGATACCTCTGGGTCAATTTGGATCCTTTGAGAAATTTAAATCGATTAAATCCCCTAAGCCCTAAATCACATTCTAAAGCAAAACCTAAAGAAATAGGAGTGTGGGTTTCTCAGCACCCCTGTGGTACGTGGGAGGCTGTCTGCTTCACCCACACTTGGAGAGAAAAGCCGCCCCCATTCCCTGGTCCCCATCAGTGGTCCCCTGCAAGCTAAGCTAAATATTTATGTCCATTTTTTCTTGTGGCCAAATAGTACAGAAATATATATGTATGCAAAAGCAAATAATACAGAAATATAAAAAGTAGACAGTGCAAGTCTCTGGGTAAACCACCTTTAGACATACCTATTCCTTGATGCATATCAAATGACATAGATTCTAAAAGACATGGAAAATTTAGAATGTATGGGGACCGTAGGATTTAGGAAATGGGGAAAAGTAGAGAAGATGTGGTCATTACGGAAATCAGTGATTCCCAGTTATACCCTGCTGCCCATCTCGTGGGGATGGGGGTGAGATTCCACCAATTTCTGGTGAGGTGAGAAAATAAGAATAACATAAGAAAATAGGAATAATATAAGTTCTGTTCTTCCTATTTTTGTGGTGTTAAAGTATCACTAGTGCAATAATAATAGATGTTAGTTAATGTTATTTTCTTAAATCCTTTCTTGAAGTTGTAGATTGGGTTGTTAATTCAAAGTACATAGTTGCTGCCCCTCCGTAGAGGGGAAATATATATATATCCTCTCCCACTCTTGCTCCTGAGACATCAGTCTTGGCCGTCTGACTTGCTTTGGCTATTTCGCTGGTCAACTGTGTCATTTCCTATGAGAATCTTTAAGAGATGCTGTATGTTTCTCCATTCTTTCTTTCTTTTTCTTTTCTATTATGGTTTATTACAGGATATTGAATATAGTTCCCTGTGCTATACAGTAGGACCTTGTTGTTTATCCATTCTCTATATAATAGCTTGCATCTGCTAATCCCAGACTCCCAATTCATCCCTCCCCCACCCCTCTCGCTCTTGGCAGCCACAAGTCTGTTCTCTGTGAGTTTGTTTCTGTTTTGTAGATAAGTTCATTTGTGTCATATTTTAAATTCCACATATAAGTGATATCATATGGTATTTGTCTTTCTCGTTCTGTCTTATTTCACTTAGTATGATAATCTCTAGGTCCATCCACGTAGCTGCAAATGGCATTATTTCATTCTTTTTTTATGGCTGAGTAGTGTGTGTGTGTGTGTGTGTGTGTATACACACACACATTTAGATTGGCTGTTTAGGTTGTTTCCATGTTTTGGCTATTGTAAATACTGCTGCTATGAGCATAGGGGGTGCATGTATCTTTTCAAATTATACAATAGTTTTGTCCAGATATACGCCCAAGAGTGGAATTGCTACATCATATGGCAACTCTATTTTTAGTTTTTTAAGGAGCCTCCATACTGTTCTCCATAGTGGCTGCACCAATTTACATTCCCACCAACAATGTAGGAGGGTTCCCTTTTCTCCACACCCTCTCCAGCATTTGTTATTTGTAGACTTCTTGATGATGGCCGTTCTGACCGGTGTGAGGGGACACCTCACTGCAGTTTTGCGTTGCATTTCTCTAATACTTCGCGACGTTGAGCATCTTTTCATGTGCCTGTTGGCCATCTGTACGTCTTCTTTCAGGAAATGTCTGTTTAGGTCTTCTGCCCATTTTTGGATTGGGTTGTTTGTTTTTTTGTTATTGAGTTGTATGAGTTGTTTGTATTGTTTCTCTGTTTTTTCTTTTCCTTCTTCCCTAAGGTAGGATCTCTTCCATCCGCCTAGGTCTCAGAGCGACGATGATGTGAAGCAGAGTGACAGGCATTTCGTGTTGGGCATGTTGCGTGAGGAGGAAATGAAACTGGGTTGTTCAAGCCACTGAGCTCTGGGGCTGCTTGTTACTGCAGCCAACCAATACACTTGGCAAAATTCAATATGCTCAACCCTCCAGGGCCTCATCAGGTATTTAGAATTTTATGTCCATGAACTTTAAGCATCTGGGACTCCTTGCTGTACGTCAAAATAAAACGGTAGCAAATGGCCCTATTACTCTAGGGTATGCTGTCTAATAAAGTAGCCATTAGCTACACGTGGCTTTGTAGCGCTTGAAATGTGGCTGGTCTGCATTAAGGTATGGTATAAGTTTGAAATACACACAGATGTCAAAGACAGCACAAAAAAATGTGAAATACCTCAGTAATTTTTATATTGATTACATGTTGAAATGATAATGGTCTGAATCTCTTGGGTTGAAAATCAAATATATTAGTAGCAGTGATTTCACCTCTTCCTTTTTACTTTTCAATCTATTTATTTCTTTTTATTTGTACTTTTTTAATGTGACTACTAAAATGTTTTAAGTTACGTATGTGGCTCACATTAGATTTTTATCAGACACTCCTGCTCTAGGCTGTGGAGTCAAACAGACCTTGGTTTCTGTCTCAGCTCTGCCAGTGTCTTCCAGTGAGACCCTGTAGAAGTTACTTCATATCTTATACTCCTCACCTGTAAGCAGGGAGAAAATCTGTCTCCCAGGGATATTATGAGGACTGAGTAAGATAACGAACAAAAGTCGTGCAGCCCGTGGTAAATGGCCTTCTTCTCTCTCCTGCTTTTCTCAATAATGTATTTTTTAGGGGCTTACTTTTACATTGTAATTTGCTCTTTTTTTTTTTTTCTTTTTTTTTTTGCTGGGGATGGGAGTGGGGCAGTTAATATCATGACTTCCAGATGCTTCTAGAATTCAGAACCTTGGAGTCATGAGTGAGATGAACAGGTTGGGCCAAAGTTTTGCTCTGAATGACAGGAGTGAGGCCTTCTCAGTCTGTTTGTATACTTTGTCTTCCCTGGAGGGTAGAGAATTGTCTTGGATTACTGTTCACCCTGATTTCATTATTCGCCTCTTTAGAAAATGCAAATGGCCTGGGCATTCTCTAATGGATTGTGTTGGGATGTTCATCTTGAAATCCTTCATCTTTATTGATTCTTTTGACACAACACATTTGGGGTGCATGAAAAGCAAATTCCCCCTGGACTACAAATTAATTTCCTTCATGAATCTACTCAAAGATGCCAGGTTAGTTTGTTTATCTTGGTGGCTGAACCATGAGACAGATTGAGTCATTTGAAAAATATCTGTCTTACCAGTTTAAAACATTTGAATATAGAGACTTGCTTCTATTTTAGTTAGGTATTCCAATTCATTTATATGTATTTGTTTATGAACATCTGGAACATTTCTGAGAGTGTTTTTGCCTATGTGAATAGCTGTCTGTCAAGTTTTAAAGCATCATTCATATCGTAAACCTATTGATGCTCAATGCTGTGAGTTAGCAAATGATGCAGGTGCAAGCTTTACGCTCTATGACCCAAGTGTTAGACATCGCCCTTCTTTGTGACTCTCATACTACCTTTCAAGAAAGGTTTCTTCTTATTTCCATCAGAAAGGCCTGAGTTAAAGGAGTGGAGATTGGATGCAGCCTCTCGGGCAGCAGGTAAAAGAACCCGGATTGGGGCACTGTGGTTGTCAATCCAGTACCGTCACCACTATCGACAGCCTATGTTGCTGGGCTCTGATCTATGTAAGGCAATACAGTGAGCACTTCCAGAAGCTTCTGATCTCCCACGGTCCCTGTTAGCTCATCACAGTGCTTGGGCTACTCTTTTCTTCATAATGGGATGCTGGGTCTCCTTTATCCCCTTTCTTATTGAACTTCAGGTTCAGCTACAAATCAAGGATGACCCCAAATAATTGATTTAAACAAGATTAAAGTTAATATCCCTCCTTTGTAAACAAAGACCAGAGGTAGCCATCCAGGGCTGCTAGTGTGACCTCCGAATTCCTTTTCTCCTGCTGCTCTGCAGTTCTCCACCTCACAGTCCACAGGGGCTGCTTGACCTCCTTTCTGCTGACTGGTGTCCACCTACCAGTCAGCAGAAAAGAAGAAGGGAAAGAAGGGTCATCCCATAGCCTTTTAAGTGAATATTCTAGAAGTTGCACATAACACTTCTGCTTACGTAAGATTGGCCAACACTTCATCGCTTGGCTGTAACAAGCTGCCAGGGAGACCGGGAGAGACTGCCTTGATTCTGAGCAGCTAAGCCCCTGCTGAAAAGTACAGAATCTATTAATAAGGAAGAAGGGGAGAGAGGATATTGAGGTTAAGAACCAGTAGTCTCCTTCTAATCATCTTCATTTAGTAATCCTTAAAAAGACAGTTTTGTAAACCTTATTTTACAATACCTGATTAGTCCTTTCTCCCAGCCAGATGAGGGAAGCGGTATTATCTTCATTTTCCAGATAACAAACTGAAGTTCCGAAAGTGCCTCTGTACTGAGTCAAGGGCACAATAATAATGGCAACTATTATTACTGTGAACGTTTAATGTGCATAACTGCCGTTAATTTTGGTCCCTCCAACATCCAGTGAGTTGGCTCTTTTATACCCCAATTTTATCGTACATAGAAGGAAATGTTGGATGACTTGTCCAAGGTCACAGATTACTCTGTAGTAAAAGGAAGAACTTCAGACTTTTTGGACCCTTTTTCCTTTTCTACTGCTGCCATAGCAATTACCACAAATTTAGGGGCTTGAAGCTGTACCCACTGTGTTGTCACAGCTCTACAGGTCAGAGGTCCCGTGGGCTTGGCTGGTTTCTTGGTTCCAGGACCCACAAGTCTGAAACCCCTGGGCCCCAGAATCTGGGAAAATCTCCCTATTTTAAGAGTAGCTGATTAGTAACCTTAATTCCATCTTCAAAATCCCTTTTGCCATGTAATGTAATATAGTCACAGATCCCGGGGACTAGGGTGTGGAACCTTTGGAGGTGCCGTTATTCAGCCAGACGCAGACTGTGACCTATCAAGGGACATACCTTTTACGTTTCAACCCAGCACACGTGCGTAACAGAGAGTGGAAATGAGTTTCACGGACGATACTTACCCATTCACTTCTTTTACTTCAGTATCAAGGAAGCCGAGCAAACCCCAGCAAGTTGATTTCATGATGTACAGCTTGAAAAACACTGCCTAAGCTTCTCCCGTTTCCGCCGCTCTTACCTCTGTCTGGTCACCGTCCGCTCTCGTCTGGATTGTTAGAAGAAGCAGCCTCTCAGGTGCTATCTGCTCTTCTCAGCTCTCTCCCTCCCAGAGAACCCACCAACCCCAGCACTTTTATACCCCCTACACGTGTGCTGCTCTTGCCCAGATATCTGTATTCCCCATGGTTACCAAGCTAAGAAGCCTGGTGGGCATTTCTAAGAGGGACCCCGAGTGAGCTGCTAGCTGGTTTTCATAACCAAGGCTTTGGAAGAGACTATAACTTCAAAAATCGCAAATGAGTTCAACTTTGATCTACTGATAATGTCTAAGAGTGGAGCACCGTGAAAAGCACTGTGAAACCTCGCAAAGGACCGGCAGAGGGTACTGGAATCGATTAGGGGTGTCTGCTGTGGACATAGGAGGGGAGAGAGATGGCGTAACAGCCAGATGTGTGCTCTCTCTGTGGTTAGTGGATGTCTGTCACACTGTCCTTACAATTAGCAAAACCAAACCAAACATCCCTCGAAAAGCAAAACCCAAATAAAAAGGAAGGAACTTTAAGCAGGACTAGATCTGAATTTTAAGAAGGAAAAGGGCCCCTGTATTTGTGTGGAGAACAAGATAAATAAGATACCGGGATTTGTAGGAGCCTGGAGAAAAAAATAATTTTTGTAATTTGGGCTTGTAGAACTGGGAAGAATACAAATCACTCTCTTAGGCTGAAAGAGTTCGTAGCTCATTAAAGCATATTGCTGCCTTTACAACCATCCTTAGCTTCATGAATCTGCACTTCATCATTTTGTGAGGTCTTTGTATTTTTCTTGGTTGTTTTTCTGTTTCTTCAGACCAGGGGTCAGGAGCTTAGATGCCTGCAAAGGAAGACCTTTGGAGCCAACCTCATGACCTGGTTGAAAGCCCTCCTCTGGAGTCAGGTCGTCTGGGTTCAAATCCCAGCTCTGCCACTTACACCGAGCTTGAATTTCAGCAAGTTGCTTGACTTCTTGGGGCTTCAGTTTGTCTTTCTATGCTGTAAATAACTGGAGGTGCTGGGAAGCTGGGTGACATTTGTTCGTTGATGATCTGTGGCTCAAGCCTCCTGCTTCATAGGGTCCTTTGGTGGAAGACGTAATGTGTGCGGGGCATGAGGCACGTAGTTGGTGACTGACAAATGGTAGCTATTATCATTCCTTAGCTAGAATTGGTGGCTTTTGTTTGTACCCTTGCTTAGCCATGTTTTAATTATTTCTTTACATGTTTCTTCTCCCCAGAGAGGGTAGACCAAAGGCTGATTTCATCCTCTGTCCCTCTTAGTATCTAACAGAGTAGTCTGAACTTTCAGTCATGTTCTGTGTCCACTCTGGCTCCCCAGAATCTCCTCTCCCCACGGTGGCCAGATGGATCTTTCGGACGCCTACATCTGATCATGTTGTCCCTGGTCAAACTCTCTGATGGTTCCAGTGGCCCACAGGGCCCTTCATGACCTACTCTCTTCACCTGTACCCCTCTCACCTCATCTCCTATCCCACCGCATTCCACGCCAGCACACGGGCTCCTTGAACGTGCCAAACAGGCGCCCACCTTAGCCTTTGTACTAGCTATTCCCACCTTCTAGAACATTCTTCCCATAGAGATCTTCCTGACTACGCTTTTTAAAAATTGAAGTGCAGTTGCTTAAAAATATCATGTTAGTTTCAGGTGTAAAGCAAAGTGATTCAGTTATATATATAGATTTTTTTCATATTGTTTTCCATTGTAGGTTATTACAAGATATTAAATACAGTTCCCTGTGCTCTACAGTAAATCCTTGTCATCTATTTTATATATGTATATTTATATATTTGTGTGTAGTAGTTTGTATCCATTAATCCAATACTCATCCCTCCCTGCCTTTCCCCTTCGGTCATACAAATCATAAGTTTGTATTCTATGTCTGTGAGTCTATTTCTGTCTTACATGTAGGTTCATTTGTATTATTTTTTAGATTCCACATATAACTGATATCATATAACATTTGACTTTCTCTGACTGACTTACTTCACTAAGAATAAAATGGCAATATTTCAGTCTTTTTTATGGCTGAGTAATATTTCATTACACACACACACACACACACACACACACACACACACACACCCCACATCTTCTTAAACCAATTGTCTGTTAATGGGCACTTGAGTTGTTTCTATGTCTTGGCTGTTGTAAATAGTGCTTCAGTGAACACTGGGGTGCATGTGTCTTTTTGAATTATGGTTTTCTCAGGGTATATGCCCAGTAGTGGGATTGCTGGGTCATATGGTAGCTGTCTTTTAAGCTTTTTAAGGAAACTCCATACTGTTTTCCATAGTGGCTGCACCAATTTACATTCCTACCAACAGTGTATGAGGATTCCCTTTTCTCCACACCCTCTCCAGCATTTATCACGTGTAGACTTTTTGCTGATGGCCTTTCTGACCCGCATGAGGTGATACCTCATTGTGGTTTTGATTTGTATTTCCCTAATAATTAGCGATGTTGACCATCTTTTCACGTGCCTGTTGGCTGTTTATGTCTTCTTTGGTGAAATGTCTTCTGCCCATTTTTTGATAGAGTTTTTTGTCCTTTTGATATTGAATCATATGAACTGTTTGCATATTTTGGATATTAACCCCTTCTTGGTCATATCATTGGCAAACGTTTTCTCCCAGTCCATAGGTTGCCTTTTCATTTTGTTGATGGTTTCATTTGCTGTGCAAAAGGTTTTAAGTTTGTTTAGGTCCCATTTGTTCATTTTTGCTTTTATTTATTTTGCCTTGGGAGACTGATCTAAGAAAATATTGCTACAATTGAAGTCTGAGAATGTTTTGCCTATGCTCTCTTCTAGGAGTTTTATGGTGTCATGTCTTATATTTTGGTCTTTAAACCATTTTGAGTTTATTTTTGTGTATGGTGTGAGGGTGTGTTCCAATTTCATTGCTTTACATGTACTTGTCCAGCTTTCCCAGTACCACTCGTTGAAGAGACTGTCTTTTCTCTACGATATACTCTTGCCTCCTTTGTCATAGATTAATTGACTGTAGATGTGTGGGTTTATTTCTGGGCTCTCTATTCAGTTCCGTTCATCTATATGTCTGTTTTTATGCCAGTTCCACACTGTTTTGATTCCTGTAGCTTTATAGTATTGTCTGAAGTCTGGGAGGGTTATGCCTCTAGCTTTGTTCTTTTCCCTCAGGTTTGCTTTGAGAATTCTGGGTCTTTTGTGGTTCCATATAAATCTTAGGATTATTTTTTCTATTTCTGTGAAAAATGTCATGGGTGTTTTGATAGGAATCACATTAAATCTGTAGATTACTTTGGGTTGTATGGCCATTTTAACAATATTAATCCTTCCAATCCAAGACCCTGGGATACCTTTCCATTTCTTTGAGTCATCTTCAGTTTCCCTTATCACTGTTTTATAGTTCTCGTCATGTAAGTCTTTCACCTCCTTGGTCAGATTTATTCCTAAGTATATTATTATTTTTTGATGCAATTTTAAAAGGCATTGGTTTTTTTACTTTCCCTTTCTGAAATTATTAATTGTAGTTATAATCACTTTTGCAAAGTGTTTTGGGTTGCTTTTTAATCTATGTACTGGCTTATTTAAGTGATCTTCAATCCTTTTATTTATTTGCCTTTCCTGCTGTGTTTTTTCCTTTCCTGTAGATTCTTGCTTCTTTTTTGTTTAGATAAGATCTTTCAATATTTCTTTTAGGGTAGGGTTATTATTACTGAATTCTTTTGGTTTTTGCTTCTCTGAGACATTCTTTCTCTCTCCTTCTGTTCTAAATGATAATTTTGCTGGGTGGAGTATCCTAGTTTACAGGTTTTTTCCTTCCAGGACTTTGAATATATCATGCCACTCCCTTCTGGCCTGCAAAGTTTATGCAGAGAAATCAGCTGATAGCCTTATGGGAGTTGCCTTGTGACTGACTCTTTGTTTTTCTCTTGCTGTTCATGGCTTTGTTTTCACTTCATTCACAACGTTGCTCAAATACCACCTTCTCAAGAGAGGCCTCCTGTAATCCCCTTTTGTAAAATAGAAACCCCTCACCCCACCATCACTCTTTGTCCTGTTGCTCTGTGCTGTTTATTTCCTAAACATTTTGTCGTACCTAAGCATGCTGTATTTTTGCCTGATTTTTAGTTTTTTTAAAAAAATTGTTGTTGTTGTTTTTGTTGTTGTTTTACTGTCATTGCCTATTTAAAATGAAAACTCCCTTAGAGGAAGGACTTACTTGATTTTGTTCACGGCCGTATCTGCTGTCCCTGGCACCCTGCCCAGCATACAGTAGGCTCTCAATAATATTGATTGATTGAATGGCTAAATAAAATCCACTCAAAAGATTTTAACTGAGGCTCTACCGTGTGCCAGGCACTGTGTCAGCCTTCAGTATATACACATTGAACAAGATTGGACACGGTCTCTGCCATCTTGGATTTTGTGGTCAATTAAAGGAGACACACAGATAAGCCCCCAAATTTTCAAATGTGTGAAGAGAATTATGACAGAGGAACTAGAGAGGGCTCTGGAGAGACCTTGCAGAGGTTTCTATCTCATCTAGGGCCTTACAGAAGAAGGAATATTTAACCTATGCCTAGAGGATCAGTAAGACTTCAACTGAATGACAGAGTATCTTGGGGTGGGGAGGAGTGTTTCAGACTGAACTGGAAATTTAACCAATCACTGGAGACTTTCCTGACAAGGTGGGTTTCTGAGACTCCAGGAGATCTTTTACAGATGATAGTCGACACACTGTGGAGGCCCCAGCGTCTCCAAATAGTAGGGATTTGGGGGCAACAATTTGGTTGAAAGGGGGATTGCTTTGAAGCAGTATTGGCCAAGAAGAAATTTACACTTGGTTCTTATTGTATCTTCAGTGGGGGCTTAGGTTTCTGTAAAGGATTAATTAAGGGCCAGAGCCACTCTTGGCCACGTTAGTGCCGCAACTACGGATGCTTCTCAGAGGGGTTGTCTGGCAGACCTGATGGAGTATGATTTCCTAGACTAGGCAGAGTAAGGGGTGGTGGCTTCTCCCTTGTCCCCTCTGTTAGCTCCCTTACCGTGAGGGAACCCACCCTCCAGGTCATGAGGATACTCAAGTAGCCCATGGAGAGGCCCACAAGGGGGGGCAGCGAAGTTTTGTGCGAACATCCAGCACCATGGGAGTGAACCACCTTGGAAAATATTCTTTAGTCCCAGTTAAGTCTTCAGATGCCTGCTGCCCTGGCCAATATATTGAATGAGACTTCATAAGAAGCCCCAAGTCAGAATCACCTGGCAAAGATGGTCTCGAATTCCTGACCCACAGGAACTGCCAGGCAGTAGATATTTGCTTTAAGCCGCTAACTTTTAGGGTAATTTGACACACAGGAGAAGAGAACTCATCCAGAATGCCACTCCTATCATTTATTTTTTATTTCTCTTCTTCAGTAACGAACACTGTTCTCAGCTCTTATCCCAACTTCCAAACTTGTTCTTTTTCTGCTTTCTCCATCTCTGTGTTAGGGATCATTACTGTCCCCACTGGATAGATAAAGAAATTGAGAAAAGGCTTTTGTAAAGAGTCCATAGCAAACCTGAAATTGGTCCCATCGGTGCCTTTCTATCACGGCACATTTGTACCATTGATTGAGCTCTTACTGTGTGCCAGGCATCTCCCTGTGAGCTTTGGCATACATTGTCTTGTTTAATCCTTTCATCATCCCCTTGAAATGGGTACTGTTGTTTCCCCTTATTTTCAGATGAGAAAATCGAGGGTCAGAGAGGCTAAGTAAGGTGACTAAGATCACACAGTCGGTGACAAAGGGGCTCTCTCACTCACTACACTTTTAGCTGCACTCTGAGGAGCCGTCCGGGGTTTGGGGATGGAGGAATGGGGGAGGTGAGAGGGATGACGATGTAATCCGGGGTTTCTCAAGCTTTAACGGGCAGGCAAATCTCATGCAGATTTTGGTAAAATGTAGCTGCTGATTGAGTAGGTCTCGGCTGGATCATAGGAATCTGCATTTCTAAGAAGCATCCAGGCCCTGCTGCCCCAGCTGGGCCCAAGCCACACTGTGGTTGGCACGGGCGTAGAAGACTTGAGATGGAAAATAAAACTACCAAGGGGACCCTCTGGCCCCAACCCCATGCCTTGTTACAAAGCTCTGGAGATCAGATGTCTTGGAGCAGTAAGTGCTGAGAAAGCCATAATATAAAAGGACCGGCGCTCGGGAGTTGCGCCTCATTTTGAAAGCAGTTAGCCAACTAATTTGGTTTAATCATCACAGGAAAATGCAACCAGAAAAGAGAAGGCACACAGCCTTCATCTGCCACGTTGTGTTTCAGGCTGCCAGACCTCTGGACTCTGGGCTTTTGCTGATAGTACACAAAGGATTTATACATGGAATAAATATTCTTAAATCTTTGTAAGGTGCCTAAAACATTTATGGCTGTTTTAGTTGGCTTTGCATGCCATATTGTGCTCTTACATTAAGCAGTGTTTACACCATCGAGGTTTCCCATTAATCATTGCGGCCTGTACCCAGCTCTCTTAACTGAGGGGAGATCTATTACAGTCCACAAGCAGAGCCAAATGATCTAATTTCTCCTTTGGCTGTTTCACCGAATGGTTCATAAACCGATGGCTGTTATTGTATTAGGAAGACACATTGTGGTCCTTGAGTGTCATGTTGACATGTTTATGTTTCTTTCTGTGAAGAGAAATCCTGATTAAAACGGAATATCCTTTCACAGGAGGACGTTTTATAACAATTTCGATCTGATGAAATTAAAAAATGGGGAGCATTCAGTCTCCACCAAATGCTGAACTGGTTGAATCAGTTTCGCTGAAAGCACAAAACAATCCCCCTCCTTTCGTCTTAGCACCCAGAGCTATTCCAGTGGTGCTTTAAAGAACAAGGAGATTTGCGGGGCGAGGATGATTGTCGTCCCGGGAAGACGAAAGTAGGGGTGATATTTTTTAGGAGGAGACCTAGGGCTTGGGATGGGAGAACTTGATGGTCTTACTACTTCCCTGTCGACTGAGTATGTACACATTCTTGAAAAATAATTTTCTGGGTGTCTCGGAGTCCACCTTGACTCTTGTGAAATTGATCTTAAAATAGGTAAGAACTGAAGATGACAAATGCCATTTTCTTTTCCTGTTTTATTTGGTTGAAGTATAGTTGATGTACAATATTATATAAGTTACAGGTGTACAATATAGTGATTCATAGTTTTTAAAGGTTATCCTTCATTTATAGTCATAAAATACTGGCTATATAGATAAATGCCATTTTATTTTAAAAAAATGTTTATTGAAGTATAGTTGATTTACAATATCATGTAAGTTTCAGGTATACAGCACAGCAATTCAGTAATACATATGTATATATGTGTATATATATTCTTTTTCAGATTCTTTTCCCTCATAGGTTATTTTATAATATTGAGTATAGTTCCCTGTGCTAAACAGTAAGTCCTTGGCTATCTATTTTGTACATAATATTGACAAATGCCATTTTAAACTAACGTTAAAAAATGGAGGGCTTCCCTGATGGCTCAGTGGTTAAGAATCTGCCTGCCAGTGCAGGGACACGGGTTCGAGCCCTGGTCCGGGAAGATCCCACATGCCGCGGAGCAACTAAGCCCGTGCGCCACAGCTGCTGAGCCCGCGCTCTAGAGCCCACAAGCCACAACTACTGAGCCCATGTGCCAAAACCACTGAGCCTGTGCTCTAGAGCCCGTGCTCCGCAACAAGAGAAGCCACCACGATGAGACGCCCACGCACCGCAATGAAGAGTAGCCCCCGCTCACCGAAACTAGAGAGCGCCCATGTGCAGCAACAAAGACCCAATGCAGCCAAAAAGAAAAAAACAGAGAAGAGTGGAGAAAGGGCAAAATTTCCTCAAATAAATTTGGTTTCCGTATATTTCTTTGGATTGTGTGGAAGTGTGCGCATGCATGTGTGTTCTTCCTTTTTTTAAAAAAATTATTTTTTTTACATATTTTATTTTTGGCTGCGTTGGGGCTTTGTTGCTGCACACGTTGCGGTGTGTGGGTCAGTAGTTGTGGCTCGCGGGCTCTAGAGCGCAGACTCAGTAGTTGTGGCGCACGAGCTTAGTTGCTCCGCAGCACGTGGGATCTTCCCGGACCAGGGCTAGATCCCATGTGCCCTGCACTGGCAGGCAGATTTTTAACCACTGTGCCACCAGGGAAGCCCATGCTTCCTTTTTGACTGGAGGGTAAATGGACATGATCGTCTCTGCACCTAAGCCGTATTTAGACTTCTTTATATACACACTAACGTTAAGCACCATCCCGAAAACAGCCTAACCTCTTTAATCACAGGATAGTTTTTAAGGAGAAAGCAAGGCCTGCAATCTCTTTAAGTTATAAAATTACTTTAACTTTTTAAGCTTCCCTTTATTAATCCACACATCCACAGTTAAAGTGCTCTGGAAAGAAACATGTTGTTTTTCGCTTCACTGATGAGAGAATTTATAGATAAAATATATGTAAGTTCAGAAGTCATTTTTGTAAACCATTGCTTCCTTTCATTCACTGGGTCATCACTAGCAGAATGTAGACAGCACACAGCCATGCCATAGTCCTCTGAAAACCACACATGCTGTCAGTAGTTTTCCCAAGGATCCCTCTTTGCTTTCAGCGGTCATTTTGCATATTTATAGACAGATTTGAACTAGCCGTGTCACTATCTCCCATGTCAACCTGATTAATTTGCCACAGTGTCCAAAACTACACATGGCAGTCGGGAAGGGGAATTCACATGTAATCGCAGCCAGCCCAAATCAAGGCCAACGGGCTGAGCCACGAACCCTGGAGGCCCTTCCCCATTCATCCATGGTCACAGCCGCTTTTGTGAACTTGAGGTGCAAGATTCAATGTTTTTCTTACAACTCATGCTTTCTTTAATAATTCTTGCTGGAGTAGTATGCTGGTGAGGAGAACGGATGAAGGGCTAGAAATCACCATCGTTGACCAAGATTCAAAACCTAAGCTAAGTTTTGTTTGCAGGTTGATGGTCCCAAACGGTCCATTAAAGATGCATGAATGCAGATGGCTGTATGCAGGAAAGTCACAGCTGTTCTACCCTGCAAGACCCGCATGCACATGTTCTCAGCGGAGGCGTTCAAAGCTTTAAGCACAAAGGCACAATAGGGGGTGTCCTTGTTTTGATAGAATCACTCCTTACCTCTGCCCTTCCTTGCTTCCCTCCCCTACCTCCAGCATCACGAAGCCTGAAACATGGCCAGGCTTCCCGAGTCCCACGGGGCCATGATTATTCCATGATAACAGCACTCCCTGGAGTGGTCTTATCGGTACTATAAAAAGTGTTTATTGTGGAGAAAGACGATATTTTTGGTGCTGGCAGGAAAGGCTATTGAGCGGTAGGCACAGCTGTGGTTATGATTTGAATGGATACATCTCACGCTTTAGACATCTCATTAGCTAATCAAAGGAATCCTAAAATAAGAGGGGAATTTGTAGAGAGAGGCAGAGCATGTTCAGAACGAGGCCAGTCCTCCCTTCCTGTTGCAAACTGCAGCCAAGCTTCTCCCGGGTCCTGCTCGCTCCCTTTGCAGGAGAAAATGATTCCCTCCAAATCCTCCCCGCCCACAATCAAGCCGGGGTGCCTCCGTGGCCCTCTCAGGATTTCCTGAGCCAGGAGGTATGCTTTGTTTTTATCTCAGAGATTTGGAGCAGAGCGATGGGCGGCAGCAGAGAGTCACCGGAAGACCACCATAGGTGTGGGGATGATTTGCACCATGACTTTGGCGGGGTGGGGGTGGGGAGGCAGTGGCAATTCTCGTCTTTCTGGAGGGAACTGAACAGGTTACTTGTCCAGGCAGCACCCCCAGAATCACACCTGGGTGGAGTCCTCGGTGTAAGGTGTGAAAAGGAATCTCATGGGATATCTCTAGCAGACACATCAAGCCAGGTCTTGGTGTTGCAGGGTGATCAGATGCTGCCTGACATGTCAAAACGGGCACAGCATAGGCGTGGATCGGCAGGGAGGGGTGAACTTGGGTGATAGGTGCGTTTGGTTCTCTCAAGCACGGAAATGGTTTAACAGCCCAGATGGGTCTGCCTGTCTCTAAAATGCAGCCTTACTCTCGCCTCAGTGGCAAAAACCTCTTTGTACGTGGCTAGTGGAGACTCTGAGCCTTTTATCAGGGGCTGTTTATTGAGCACCTGGTATGTGTGCTGTGCTGTGTTTGGGTGGTAGAGGGTCTCACAGGTAAGTGAGAGCTGGACTTTGCCCTCGAGTCAAGGAGCTCAGAGTCTGGGCCATTAAGAGGTGATTCTTTTTTTTTTTTTTTTTTTTTTGGCGGTACGTGGGCCTCTCACTGTTGTGGCCTCTCCCGTTGCGGAGCACAGGCTCCGGACGCGCAGGCTCAGCGGCCATGGCTCACGGGCCCAGCCACTCCGCGGCATGTGGGATCTTCCTGGACCGGGGCACGAACCCGTGTCCCCTGCATCGGCAGGCAGACTGTCAACCACTTGCGCCACCAGGGAAGCCCAAGAGGCGATTCTTAACCTACTGTATGCTGTGACCCCCTTTACCCATCTGGTGAAACTTTAGGCTCCCTTCTCAGAATACTGTTTTTAAGTTAAGTGAATAAGTAACATAAGGACAATAAGGACATCAATGACACTGACAGTATCAAAATATTAAAAAAAAATCTGTGATCTAGTACTAAATGTGGTTTTTTTATTAATGCATTACATAGCCACAGCTTGTAGTGGGTCTAATAAGTAGTTTCAAGTTAGGAATTTGTGTTAAGAATATTTTGATGTAGCTACAATAACTATGACGTGATGTGAAAACATTTGCCTTCTTCTATGAATGGCAGAGTCAGGGGTACTTGTTGCCTTTATAATTGAAAGATAAGCACAGTTTCAGCTAGATGTCAGTGAAGGGGGAGGTTTTTTTCATATATAAGTTCGGAGACTCTTGAATTTTCTCCTAAGGACCCAGGTTAAAAGCTGAGACGGAGGGGGTGGAAATATAGAAGTTCATCTGTGGCAGTCTCAAGTGATAGTGACCTGGGTGATGGAAGCAGGAAGAGGGGAGATTATCTACCTGAAGGAGTCTGGAAACTCTTTGTGGAAGAGCTAACATTTGGACTAAAGGATAGTGTTCCCTGGGAATGGAAGTGAGGAGGGATTGAGGGAGACACGTGGTAGGTCTGGGATCCTCTTCCAACAAAATCCCTTCTTTCTCAGTCTTGTAGCTTCACTCTCCTGTGTTGAGCTGGCACGGTAACACTCCTAGGTACAGTGTGAAGGCACACAGCCCAGATGCTGCCCCTCAGTAATCCCTTGCCCAGGGCAGACATAACCAATCAATCAGAGTCCTAAACATAGATGTGGTCCCACAGATCCTAAGGGGAGTTTCAAATAGCCTTCTACTTTTCATGTGTATTCTCAGGTCAAACATACTGGCCATTGCAGCCCTAAACACAAAAGTGTCCTAAATAATGTCGTGTAGAAGGACGACATAAGGTTATAAATTGAATACCCAGCTCCAGCTATGTGGAGTTCATGAGCCATCAGGTGGCTTGGTCTTGTGTTTCCTCCATTCATGATACTTTTGTACAAGCAAATGAATGCAGATTGCAGTCAGCAGGGCTACTGACTATGGTGTTTGGGTGTGTCTTTTTTCCTATACCCACTTGCCACCTCTGCTCTTGTTTACTTAATATTTTTAAACCAAAATTTACTTAAAAAAACATAAATTAGCATACACTGCAAGAAAACTTTAACTTGTAACTGTAAGTAGAAAATAGAAATTACTTGCCACAAATAGGAAGTAATTGTGAAAGTAAGTACTATGCTATTGAAAACAAATATTATTATTCAGTTCTAGTTAAATACTGTTGTCTTGAAGGCTCTGAGCTCAAGGCCTATTCCCTGTCAATTAGCAGAAGACATAACTATTACAGAAGTTTTAAGGACCCGTTTGTACCAAAAGGAGGCTCTTTTTTAAGAAGCACTGTAAGAAAATCGAAGAGGAAATAGCTTTCTCTCTGCTTTTCAATTTAATATTATCTGAATCTTCATACAGAGGGACCCTGTTCCACCCTACCTTGTCCTATAAAGAAAATCAGAGCGAGGAGGCATCTGTTTCCGTGGAGTTAGAGAAGAATGTCATTTCACAAGATATAAGGAAATGGTTTATGCCAGCCACCTGATTCCCAGCTAAATGGGGATGAGCACTTTGCAGATTTCATCCCCTCAATTCAACTGCTATTTCCAGAGCCTGATTTGAGTGGGTCTTGAAGAGGCAGCTGGCATGGTTGGGGGTGGAGGTGCTCATTACCAAGGTCGTCCTTGGCCTTCATCTAGTCCCCATGTGTATCCCTGGGATCAAGCTGCGCTCAGCGTCACAATCAGCCCCACAGGTATCATAAGTCAGCGGCCAGGTCTCCTAGGAGCGAGTCATTTGATGAGGAAACAGCATGACATAGTTGTTGTTTATGGGACATGTTCCCATGGCTTTCTTACCACAATCTCCTGGGCTCCCTTCCCGCTGCCTTCTTATGTTTAAGCAGGGGCTTCTGTTGGCTTACAGCAGGGTTTCTCCACACCCGCAATGATTGACATGTTAAGCAAGATTATTCTTTGGTGTTTCTGTGGCAGGGGCGGCGGGGACGGGGGATGGTGCAGGACTGTCCTGTGCACTGTAGGACCTTCAGCAGCAGCCTTGTTTCCCTATCCACTCTATGCCAGTAGCACCTCCCCACTCCCCATACTGTGTGACACCAAAAATGTCTCTAGATATTGCCGAGTGTTTCCCAGGGGGCAAAATCCACCCACCCAGCCCTGCTGAGGATCAGTAGCCTAAAGGCATTGTATTTCTTGGTGCATTTTGGGATGTAAACAGACCAAGCGGCTCAACACCACCTCGTGTCCTCCCCCCTTCAGATGCTTTCTGTCCTCCTCTGACACTGCCTGGTTACCGGATGGGCAGAGAGTGAGTGGGTAATGGCTGGTAAGGAGACATGGTGTGGTCTTCTTTACCCCTGTAACTCCAGCCTATGATGCAGCCCGTGGCTGACATTAACAGTCTGCTTGTAGGAGGAATGAGTCTGACAGGTTGCAAGAGCTATTTTTGGTACTCAGGTCATCTGCGGTTTTAAAGACGAACATTACATTGCCTACAGGAGACCCACATTAGCTTTAAAGACACATGTAGCTTAGAGTAAAGGGATGGAAAAAGATATTCTAAGCAAATGATAACCAAAGAAAGCAGGGGTGGCTATACTTATATCAGACGAGGTGGACTTCAAGAATGGTGACAAGAGACAAAGAGATCATCATATACTAATAAAGGTCAATTCGTCAAGAAAGTATAATATTTGTAAATATTTAAGCATCCACCGTAAGAGCATCTAAATATGTAAGCACATACTAATAGAACTAAAAGGGGAAATAAAGAGCAGCACAATAATGTTGGGGACTTTAAAAAAAAATTATTTATTTATTTTTGGCTGTGTTGGGTCTTTGTTGCTGCTCGTGGGCTTACTTTAGTTGTAGCGACTGGGGCCTATTCTTCGTTTTGCGGTGCGCGGGCTTCTCACTGCGGTGGCTTCTCTTGTTGCAGAGCATGGGCTCTAGGCACGCGGGCTTCAGTAGTTGTGGCTCGCGGGCTCTAGAGCGCAGGCTTAGTAGTCGTGGCGCACGGGCTTAGTTGCTCCACGGCATGTTGTATCTTCCCGAACCCGTGTCCCCTGCCTTGGCAGGCGGATTCTTAACCACTGCGCCACCAGGGAAGCCCTAATAGTTGAGGACTTTAATACCCCACTCTCAACAATGGATAGATCATCCAAACAGAGGATCAGTGAGGAAATAGTGAAGTTGAACACTTTAGACCAAATAGAACTTGCAGACATATACAGAGCATTCCATCCAACAGCAGCAGAGAATACATTCTTTGACATTGATCTTAGAAATTGTGTTTTGTATATGACACCAAAAGCGCAAGCAACAAAAGCAAAAATAAACAAATAGGATCACATCAAAATAAAATGCTTCTGCATGGCAAAAGGAATTATCAATAAAATGGAGAAAATATTTGTAAATCATATATCTGATAAGGGGTTTATATCCAAAATATATAAGGAACTTATCCAATTCAGCAAAGTTAACAAATAATCCAGTTGAAAAATGGGCAAAGGACCTGAGTTAACATTTTTCCAAAGAAAACATACATATCGTCAACATTTCCCTACATGAAAGGGAAATGCAAATCAAAATCACAGTGAAATGTCACCTCGTTTGAATGTTAGAATGGCTGTTTACAAAAAGACAAGAGGGCTGGTGAGGATGCAGAGAAAAGGGAGCCCTTGTGCACTGTTGGCGAGAACGTAAACTGGTGCGGCCAAATGAAACACAGAGGCTCCTATATGATCCAGTAATCTCACTTCTGGGTATATCTCCAAAGGAAAAGGAATCGCAATCTGGAAGAGATATCTGCTCCCCTGTAGTCATTGCAGCATTACTTACAACGGCCAAGACACGGAAACAACCTAAGTGTCCACTGATGGATGGATGGATAAAGTGTGGTATAAATATAATGGAATATTATTCATCTAGAAAAAAATCCTGCCGTTTGCAATAATGTTGATGAACCTTGAGGGCATTATGCTTAGTAAAGTGAGTCAAACTGAGAAAGACAAATACCGTATGATCTCACTTATGTGTGGAATCTAGAAAAAAAACAACAACAAAAACTCACAGAACCAGTAGATCGGTGACTGCCAGGGGTGGAAGGGTGGGGGAAAAAGGTGAAGGTGACCAAAAGGTACACATTTCCTTTCTAAGATGAATGAGTTCTGGGGAGCTAATGTACAGGATGGTGACTATAGTTCACAATACTGTATTGTATATTTGAAAGTCGCTAAGAGTGGATCTTAAAAATTCTCATCACATGCACACGCAGGCACAGGGTAACAGTGTGTGTGTGTGTGTGTGTGTGTGTGTGTAATCATACTGCACACCTTAAATCTACAATATTACGTGTCAATTATATCTTAGTAAAACTGGAAAAACAAATTAAACTTGTAGTATTATTTTGAAAAGCGGTGGTGTTTAAGGAAGGAGTTCCGGAAAGGAGTGCAGGGTCAGTTGATGGTACGAGTGGCTCTTCTAGTAAATGATGAACGAGATGATGGCGAGTCATGGGGTACCATCATCAGTTACTGTGGGCCAGGCAACGTGATAGGGTTTTACGTCTTTTCTTCCATTCGATCATTATGACAACCTTACTAAGCAGGTGTTAGTATCTGCATTTTCTAGATGACAATACTGAGGGTAGATAGGTTAATTCACTTATCCAAAGTCACGCAGGTCCTTTTTCCATCACCGAGAAGCTGTGTGACTTTCAGAAGGTCATGCCACTTTCTGTCCTCCTTTATCCTCATTTCTAAAGTTAGGGAATTAGACTAGTTATTTTGAGCTCGAAAGCTCTATTGCAAACTGCGTGGCTTAAAACAGCAAAAATATAGTCTTTCACAGTTCTGGAGGCTAGAAGTCCCAAGTGAAGGTGTCAGCAGGCCTACCCTCCCTCCACAGGCTCTAGGGGAGAATCCTGCCTTGTTTCTTGTAGCTTCTTGTGGCTGCAAGTCACTCCTTGCCTTGTGACAGCATCACTCCAATCTCTGCCATCGTCTTCACATGGCCTTCTCCTCTTCTGTCCAATCTTCTCCTTTCTGTCTCTTACAGGGATGCTTATTGGATTTAGGGCTTACCTGGATAATTCATGATGATATCATCTCAAGACCCTTCATTATAACTTCGAGGAGTCTTTTCCCAATAAGGTCACATTAACAGACACGGACGTATCTTTGGGGGGCCTACAGTTCAGCGCACTACACTGGGCTCCTGTTTCCCCGATGGAAAAGGAAGAAACTCAGTAACACTAAAATTCCAGCCAGTCCTAAAATGCAGCAGCCCTCAGCCCTTCAGTAGGATGGTGGCAGTGAGAAAGCGGAGAGAGAAATAAATCCGAGAGACACTGAGATGAAAGAAAGAGTCTGTCTCAGTTGTGGCTTTTAGAGTCACCACTTGCCCTGACTGCACGGTAGGGCCAGTCCCAAGGCTGAGTCACCGGATGGCCCACCTGCCTTTTATGCCCTTGGGACAAGGTTTTCTGAGAAAATCTACCCTGGAATTGCTTTGACGCATGGCTCACCCCACGGCTTGAGAAATCTCCCAGGTTTTCCGCTGTGTTTCCCAGTGGTCTGCCCCCTCCAAAGTAAACCAAGTTATCACTCAGAAAAGGCCTGGTGATATCCTCAAATTTGCATACCCCGATGAGGCTGCAAAGCCATTTATCTCCTGAGAGCAGCCTGCCGTGGTCCCTTTTATTTTTTTTATGGGATTGTCCTTAAATGGCTGATTAGTTTGGGGTGATTTATAAATGCTTCAGGATTGGCAATTTCCTCCTTAATGATTGGACAGATTTGTGTCTGACTTTCAGCAGGCTTGGCTTTTTTTTTTTTTTTTTCATTTGTTTTAGTGTATTCTCCCACTGCCCATCACCCTCTACCTACTGCTTCGAGTCTGAGTCCACTTCAGTCAAAGTCAACTTTATCTTTCTGCAAGTTTTCCCAGCATTTAAACATTGCCTGTCTCTGGTCATTTATTTTTTGGAAAGGCAGAAAACCGGATACAGATAGTTTCATCTTATTCCCTTCTATTCAGGCCCAAGAGAGAATTGCACTGACCTTGGTTCCGTTAGTTATCTTTTCTGAGCCTTGGTTTACTTGCTGGAAAATGGGAAAATGATAGAATCTTGTTCTACCTCAGGGGCTGTTTGAGAATGGAATTACCTAATGTTAGGAAACTGCTTAGCACTATTCTCTGTTCACAGTTAGCCCTTGATAAATGTTAGCTGCTGTTTTTACTATTCTAATGATATGGCAAAAGGCAAGCATGAAAAGTGAGGACATTTGCACGTTATCCTCTTAAAGCCATTTAATCTTTTCACAGTTATTTATGCCTGGCCTCTTTCCAGTGAAGCTTATCTATGGGGAGTCCAGCTTTGCACCACTCTGTGATAATATACCCTCACGTGTTAAGTAACTCCTTTATATTTTGCTCTTTGCTATTTTTAATTTAATTTTTAGTGTAATACATGTACACCAGCTTTTTCTTATGCTGGTTACTTTTATATTTTTAAGAAATATGTTTGTATTGCTATTTCTTGACTTATGTATTTTAGACTACTTACGGGCTTCCTAAAATGAAGGATGATAGATTCACCTTCTTATATACCCTCCCCGAGAGACACAAACCCACATACATTTTCCCCTCTCCACATTCTTCCATTATTGTTATATCGTAAGCTTTGGTCAAATTAGTATTCTGTAATCATATTATTTTTATTATATAAATAGCATTCACTGCTGAGCCATGGAATATACTATATAGTTAATTTTTCCTTTCCTGTGAAGACTTTCGTTTTTCCTGGAGTTAATAATTGCTTTGATTATTTGAATTTGCTTAATTCTCTGTGTACTTGTCTCTCATTTTTTCCCTCAAATATTCTGATAAAGCTACAAGGCTCTTCTCATTATAGACTAGCACCTCAGATAAGACATAGTTTCCTTTCCTAAGAGGCATTCCTTCTGTACCAACCTGAGCTGGTTATCCTGTAGGCCAGCTGTACCATCATCTTCCAGGGATTTCCTTTTACCAACAGGGAGTTTTCTTTCCTCTTGTGATAGGTATTCTCTTTCCTGTATCTCTTGGAAATTATCCTTGGTTTACTCACTCATTTTTCTGGCACAAATCCCCTAGTAACTGGCCGAGAAAGGATACGTAGAATGCCAGAAAAAAAAAATTAAGTACATGTCTAAAAATGTAAAGACATTTTATTATTGCATTTGACTCATACTTTATTTGGGTATGTAATTCTGGGTTGGATACAATGATTTCTCAGGGTATTTGAGGCCTTGCTCTGTTGCCTTCTCGTTTCCAGGTTTAATGTTGAGAAGTCGAATGCTCATTCCTGATCTTCTGTAGGTGATATGCTGTATGTATTTGCCTCTCTGGAAGCGCTTAGCTCGTTTTTCATAGTGTTCTGAAATGTTCTAACGATTACAGTGGACTTTTAGCCAATGCTTGTGCTGTGCCTCCTCTGGGCCATTTAATCCTAGAAATCTATTTCCTGCTGCTCTGGCACATTTTCTTGTTTTACATCATTGATGGATTACTTTCTTTTCCCTGTTTACCACTTTCAGCCTTCCATTTTGGACTCTTTGGGTTGAGCCTTTAATTTTATCTCTTCTCTTCTGCTTTCCACGTACTTTGTCTTTTTGTTACACTTTCCAGGAGATTTTTTTCCCCAACTATTTCTACCATGTCTTGCACGGATTTTTTCCAGTATCATGTTTTAAATTTCTAGATCCTCTTTGTTACTTTCAGAATGTTTCCTTTATAGAAATCTGCTTTTGTTTCATGGATGTAATATCTTTTAGTCTCTCTCAGTATTGTGATTATGCTATTTGGAACTTTTATTCTATTCCCTGTACTATCTTTTTTTAAAAATTCTGGATTCTCCTCCCTGCCCAAACTCACCCCAGTCTAATTTTTGTTTTTTTTGGCTTTGCTCTTTCATTTTAGAAGATCGATTTAAGCATCTGGTTGTCTTTTCCCAGTCATATTATAAGAATCAGGGGAAAAGTTTCTGGAAAGTTAAGTGTGTATGTTCAGGGTATGTGTGTCTATATGTTTTAAGTATGTGTACGTGTCTGAGATAGTTGTGTAGTGTTTGGTATTTGTGGTTTGTGTGTATATGATATGCATGTAAGTGTGTTTGCTCTGTGGGTTTGGGGCATTATGTATATACGTCTTTGGGGTGTATGTGTGTGTGTATGTTTGGGGTATGTGCATATACGTCTTTGGGATATGTGTGTGGGGTGGAGTATGTGTTTGTGTCTGTGTGACGTACGTGTATCTGGAGTGGATGTGCGTGTGCATTTCTGTTTGGAGCGGGTCTGTTGGTGGGAGGAGATTGATGGCTTCACTGTAAGGTAAGCAGGTGCAGTCCTGCCATTTTATCACGAGACTCCTCAAATGTCGATATCTGGAGGTATTTTTCTCTCAGATCCGTCAGTTTTGCAAGCTCGGCTCTTTCATCTTCTGCCTCCTCCTGTCTGAGCTCTGCTCCCAGGATGATTGTCGAAGTCACAGTGGACAGAAGGGACGAGGCTCGCGCTATGGGTGTGCAGACTTCTACCGCATCCCCGTTTTCAGTGTGATGCCTCACTTGAATCTTCACTGTGCCTTGAATTTTCACATTTGGAAAACGTGTCTGGTCTGATATCTCCAGATATAAAAATCCCCCCAACTCTTGGGGTCAGGATGGGTCCTGACCTAGCCATGTGGCGTTAGGGGAGGTGCCCTGGTGGTTTAAATATTCCTTTCCTGGACGTTGAGCTAATTTTTGTTTTACCCTTATCGGTCGCCCCTCTCTTTAGAGATTCCCGGTGCCTCTGATTCCCGAGTCTTTCTGTGGCCGGTTCAGCATTTCAAGGTGGCATCCTTGTTTTTTGCTGTGCCCACCCCCAACCCATGCACACTGAGGGCCCAGCGTTCTGTGTTCAGAACAATTTTTCTGATGTCTTTCAACTCTTGGCGTCTTATCTCCTATTCTCTTCATCTTTGTGAGTTTATACCTTTTTGTACCTTTGTAGTATTTATTGAGATTTTTGGAAGGAAGCAGGAACAATTGCATGTGTTCAATCAGTGAAGGCCTTCTAGGAGTCTCAGTTCTTTTTGCCACCTTATCACAAGGTCCTTACATCTTTAAGCAGTGTGATGGAAAGTGGGAGTCACACACACACACACACACACACACACACACACACACACACACACACACATTTACATGTTATATATATTTTTTTTCTGGGCTAGATTCTATGTATTACATGCTGTGCACATTTGTTTCTTTCAACATATATTTATTGAGCACCTACCATATGGCCAGGAAGTGTTTTAAATTGGAGTGGGTGGGGATGCCCAGGCTAACAGACAATCTGTGTTTGGGGGAACGGGTATTCTTGATGGCGGTAGGAAACAGGCTATAAAAAGTAAGCAAAGTCAGCGTTGTCAGGTGGTCTTCAGTACTGTGTGGAAAGTAAAAGAGGTGCGTGCTGGAAAGTTACGAGGGAACTAGTTTAGATCGGGTGGTCAGGGCAGGCCTCCCTGGAATCAGGACATTTAAACTGACCTGTGAGTGACCAGAGGGAGACAGCTTTGCCAAGGCCAAGGGAAAGGGCAGCAGGGACATCGGGAACAGCTGGAGCAAATGCTGCAGGTGGAAACGGATGTCACCAAGAAGCGTAAAGAAGGACCCACAGAACCCACGGGAAACTTCCAGGAGCTCAGGGAGAGGTGCTCATGGCTTGACCAGCTGGTGGGGAGAGGGCCGAAGGGGCTTTGCTTTGGCAGCCGAGAAGGCAGGGTGTGCCGGTGAGCTGGATGTGGGAAGAGAATCCCCGAGGATCATGTCGGGATTTGGGCCCTCTCCGGGGGGCGTCTAGGGAGCAAGTTTATAGAAAAGAGCAACTGAGAGCGTGGTTCCAGAAGGTTAATTTAAAAGGAAAATGCTTTTTCTTGCAGCCAGAAAAACACAGCCGTCATCAAGGATGAGTTTTTGCTGAGTGAACACAGTCACGTGAGCGCCGTGGAGAGCAGGACGTCGGGTCTCCTCGTCACTGCGAGGTGTGGTGTGATTTGGAGTCTTCTGTGCACAAGGAGGGATGTGAGGTAAGTGTCTGGAACAGGGACCAGGTAAAAGTTTGGGAACCACTGGCATATGAATGATATCTAAAGCCAAGGAACTAGATGAAATGAAGTAGAAGGAGCGTATGGTAGAGCCCAGAAGGTTTTCTGCTGCCAGACTGTGGGTGGTGCAGGCAGTCGGATTGGGAGCCCGGGGGCGGGATGACATTAAGGCAGCGAACAGCAGCCGTCAGGTAGGACAGACAGAGAGAGGATCACGGTGGGCTGGACGTCAAGAGAGGGTGTAAAGGGGCGCGTGATTGGATGTGCTGCAAGGCGCTGGGAAATTGGAGGAAGATGAGGTCAGAAATGTGCTCTCTGCCCTGGTTAGCACGAGAGTCCCCTGTGACACTGGGGCCTTAGTTACCCTTGTGGGGATGGGCGTCCAGCTGGAATCAGTGACAAAGGAAACAGGCTTTGAGGAAGTAGAAACAGCAGGAGGATATAGAATTAGATGGATCACTGATGGGAAAGGAAACGGAGAGATGCTGTGATGTTTGCAGGGGGTCCTGGGATTAAAAAGGAGGATTTTTTTTTTTTTTTAATTTAAGATGGGAGATGCTCTTTTTTTTTTTTTTTTTTTTTTTTTTATGATCCAGTGGCAGGGAAATAATGATGACACGGGAAAGAGTGGATCTAAGCTCTCAGGAAGGGGAACATCCAGAGGACAGTTAATTTTAAGGAATAATGACATTTTCCTGATGAGAACAGAAATTTTAAGCAGAGAGGGGCATCTGCCTGCAGGTCAGGCTGTGGACGTCACAGTGGAGTTCTTGTCTCACTGCTTCCCCTTTGTTCCTGAAGTATCGACCTAGGGCATTGGCTGGGGGAGGGCAGAGGAGGGAAGCAAGGGGGTTTGAGGAAACGGAAGACGTGAAACAGTCGTTGAGAAACTGGGGAAGTAAACTTACCAGAGAGGTACCGTTGGCCTGGAAATTCTCCGTGGCCCCTGGGATTTGTGGGTGTGAATTTCACATGAGGTCAGCCAGCCCCGTGGTAACCTTGTTTCCTGCAGCCACATTCAAATGTTAGGTGTCAGCCTGGAATAGGGGGTGGAGAGCCACCAGTGCCATCCCTTAGTCCTCCAGCAACGCTCCAAGGCGTGGGGTGAGCTGTCCAGAGACCAGAGCTTGTCGGTGGTGGGGCCGGAGTCCCCGTGCCTCTCGAAGCAGTGTCACTCTGTCCTGCAGAACCACTGCCAGGACATGGAGACAGACGGTAAGGTGAGAGGGCGGACGGGGACTTCTGGAAGTTGGGAGCTTTTTGATCTGAGAAAGGGGCCTCTTGATTGGAGCATCGCCGGAGATCCTGGTGCGAGGCGTCGTCCGCTGCGCTTTGAGCCGCGCTATCCTGGAAACTTATTCAGTGACGTAGCACCTGTAGAGCCCTGGGCACGGGAGCGCCCGGCGAACCCGCTTTGCCAGCTACTGAGGCCTCCATCAATGTTAGTGGTGAGGATGATAATGATGTTTTTTCATAATCGTTCCTAAGGCGCCACTAGTAATTACTGTGCTAGGCCCATTGCCGACAACCTTCCTTCTCCCCAAAAGGAACAGGGATTGGAAGAACAGACGTGTGTCTGTGGCAGCCACTCAAGGAGAGAGCAGATGCCTGGGTGACCCTGGGCAGCCAGATCGCACGCTTCAGTGCCTGCAGGATAAACGAGAATATCAGGGTTTGCACAAAGGAAAGGAGCCGCCTCTGTGTGCCATTGCTCCCTGAGCATCCCGGGACCGGGTGCCGGGTGCCTTACCAACCAGCCCGAGTGGGTACCACAAGTCTCTCCCTGAGACGTGCTGGAGTTGCTCTTAGCACAATATTTATCTCACCACGTAAACCAATCTAGCTGGTTAGAAAAACAAGTTTTATTGCATTCTTAGGCAGTGCACTTAGGTGACAGTGCACTTAGTGTTTCTGACAGTAGAGATAACTTACCGGCATAAAGGCTGGGTAAATTGGATTAAGGAATCACTGTGTGCTGAGAAAGTGGACAGAATAAATTTAGAAATGGAACAGAACAAGAAACAAACAAAAAAATCAGGGAGGAAGAGTGGACTGGTGGCTGAGCCCAGCTGCAGAGCTGGAATCTCTGAGTTCAAATCCCAGGTCCTCTACTAGCTGTGTGACCAGGGGCAAGCTACTTGACTTCTCTGTGTCTTAGTTTACACACTCAGTGGGGAATTCAATGAGCAAATAGATGTATTTAAAAAGGCCTTCAAACAGTGCCTGTAAATAGTAACAGCTTGGTAGTATCAGTTATAATATAACAGAACTTTGGAAAAGTTGGGATGTGGGCGCTAGGCGGCTGGGACTGGGGTGAGGGGTGTAAGGTGCTCACTTGTAGTGTAACATTTAAGGGGTGCCAGAAAGGTTAGCAGTCGAGATATAAAGAGGACTTTAATGTGATATTTTTAGAACATCAAAATGCATGATAAGAAAATATCAAAACTGTAAAATAAACATAAGATGTGACCCTGTAATTGCCTCACCCTGCCTCACTTGCCTTACTCGAATCCCAGCCCTGGATTTCCAGTAAAACTTTATTTACAAAAACAGGTGGCCAACACAAGGGCCAGAGGTTGATACTTTGATTTCTTTTGAAAGGATTGCATTAAAATATTATTTATCCTTATCATTGAGGGTTTTGGCACCCCCTTAAATTTTACACCCAAGGTTAGTTCCTCACCCTAGTCCCAGCTCTGGACGTTTTCCTTCTCTGAGAGTATCAGAGCAATTCTAAATCATACACTGACCTCAGAGCTCTTAGGGGCCAACAGGAATTTCCCCCGAGCTGGAGGACACAGACAGTTAATTGATTCCGTGCATGTGGGAGTTTGGGATGGAGTGAGGCTGTCGGAACTGCTCTGAGGTCACCTTAAGACTAAACTTCCAACCCAGAAAGGAAAAAAGAAAATCTGATTTCACATAGTCTCCTTCTGCCCACAGAGTGTATTTTTGAAAATAAATTAGATGCAGCGAGGAGGGAAGGGCCAAAGCACAGAGAAGGCTGGATGACAAATTCCAGGACCAAGAGTTGCTGCCTTTTGCTTTGTTGTTTTAACCTTCTTGGGGCTCTTCAAGAAGGAGGCATTTGTCATCCCGATGATCAACTTTAGTGCCCTCCGCGTTTATAGCTTTGAATTTAATAGAAAGGACGTAAACATATACTTTTCATCCATTTTCACTGTTACCTGCTCAGCTCAGACAGCAGCTAGGATTATCATAGCCCTTCGGAGGGAGATATTATGAGGCTGCGGTTTACCCCTGCCCTAGCAGAGCCATAAAGACGATGCCTCTGTGTGCAGAAACACGCCGTCGTTAATGCAGCCCGGTCATTTTCAAAGCCCCCCACCCACGTTATTTGTTAGGATTAATCCCCTCTTTTCAAAGCTTAAAGTCAACCAGCGTTTAGCTCTCCCCTGACAGTTGCTCCGATGTTGCAGTGGGTGAATATAAAACGCAGGCTGTGAACTGACCTTTCTCGAGGGAAAATAAGCCAGAGCTTGGAGTTTTTGCTGCTTTGGCCCACAGCTAGGGCAGCTAGGGCAGTGGCCCTTCTGCATCATTTGGACCCAGAAGGCTGCCAACACAGCCACTCATTCCCGAGAGCCAGGGAGGAAATGAGCTTTCTTGCTGCCTTAGCTGCAAGCAGCCAGTGAGATGTGAGCCAGGCCAGCTAAGTGGCCCCGGCCTCGGGCCCTGTGGGTGGAAGATGACGGGGTGCGGTGTCAACCCGGGGTAACGTAATGCTGATGGGAGGCGTTGGCGTGACTGCCACATCCGAAAGCGGTAGCGTGGGGGTTGTGATTACAGATTTTGTAGCTTTTTTTTTTTTTTAAACTTCCTTTACTAGTAGTCAAAGAAATGGAAGTTAAGGTAACTGGATAATTCGTAATTTTTTTCAAGATTTTTTGATGTGAACCATTTTTAAAGTCTATATTGAATTTGTTACATTATTGCTTCCCTTTGCTGTTTTGGCTTTTTGGCCCTGAGGCATGTGGGATCCTCCCCAACCAGGGGTCGGACCCGCGCCCCCTGCACTGGAAGGCGAAGTCTTAACCACTGGACCTCCAGGGAAATCCCGATAATGAATATTTTAAAATAATATTATTTGCTGCTGAGGGTATGAAGAGTGAGTTTCTTACAGTCTGCTGGTCAGATTTCGTAACTTTGCAGAGAACTCAGCAATGAAAAGAGTCCTTCAACTATGCAGTCTGATGTGAAGGAAAGTGTATTAGAAGTCACTTAACAGGAAGACAAGATAAATCAAAATGCATGCACACACACACAGACACACAGATACCAAATGACCATCCTGTCCTAATGCGGAAATTCTGACACAGCAAAACAAGGATTAATCTTTTTTCCTTTCAATACCATGCTTTGGCTTGGGTGCAGGTAGGGAAGTTGTTTCTTTGTGTTAATGTGAGTTTTGTGACATCCCGGATGGTATAAAAATTATTTAGTAGTTCTTAAAAAAATTCAGTTTATTAAAGTCATACTCTAATTTTCCTTAAACTTTTTTTTTATAAATTTATTTATGTATTTATTTATTTTTGGCTGCATTGGGTCTTCGTTGCTGCGCACGGGCTTTCTCTAGTTGTGGAGAGCAGGGGCTGCTTTTTGTTGAGGTGCGTGGGCTTCTCATTGCAGTGGCTTATCTTGTTGCAGAGCACGGGATCTAAGCACGTGGACTTCAGTAGTTGTGGCACGCGGGCTCAGTAGTTGTGACACGCGGGCTCAGTCGTTGTGATGCATGGGTTTAGCTGCTCCGCGGCATGCGGGATCTTCCCGGACCAGGGCTCGCACCTTTGGCCCCTGCATTGGCAGGTGGGTTCCTAACCACTGTGCCACCAGGGAAGTCCCTAGTGTTTCTGCAAACTTTTAATTCCAATTTCTCAATCTCATGATCTTGTTTATAAATCTCACATTTTAGCCATCTCATTAAAGATTTTGTTTGTTATTTGAGATAATTTACTATTAAAAACATAGGTGATTAAACCTTTTTAAACATTTTAAACTGAATCTATTAGCTGATATGTTTAATTTCCTTTTTTTTTTTTTTTTTTTTTTGCGGTACGCGGGTCTCTCACTGTTGTGGCCTCTCCCGTTGTGGAGTACAGGCTCCAGATGCGCAGGCTCAGCGGCCATGGCTCACGGGCCCAGCCGCTCCGCGGCATGTGGGATCTTCCCGGACCGGGGCACGAACCCGTGTCCCCTGCATCGGCAGGCGGACTCTCAACCACTGCGCCACCAGGGAAGCCCCTAATTTCCTTTTTAAGAACTTCAGTTTATTCAGTCATATGGAGAGAGGGTCTTTACAGAGACGGTCTAGGTAAATTGAGGTCACTGGGGTGGGCCCTAATCCTACGTGACCAGTGTCCTTATAAATGGGGAAATTTGGACATAGAGACAGAGACACACAGAGGGAAGATGGTCACATGACACTGGAGTCAGGATTGGGGCGAGGCATATACAACTCAAGGAACACCCGAGGCTACTAGACGCTGGGAGAGAAACATGGAACAGATTCTCCTCCGGAGTCTTCACAGGGAGCGTGGCCTGCCATCACCCCGATTTCAAACTTCTAGCCTCCAAAAACTATAAGACAATAAATTACCGTTGTTTTAAGCCACTCAGTTCGGGGTACAGTATTATAACAGCCCTAGGAATCGAACCCACGTACTAAGGATGTCCGTTTCTTTCTGCCGGTTGGAAGGATGTACCTCAGCTTTAGAGTAAGTTGACCCCGTCTTATTTTAAAAAACCACTCTTGCTTTTCCCTGGCCTCAGTTCTTCTTGTTGCCATCTCCTCAAACGTCACCTCCTCAGAGAGGCCTTCCCTGACCCCCGCCTGTAGCAGTGTCCACCCTCGTTCTGCACGACCCACCTGTGTTACAGGCTTCTTCAGTCTGGAGTCGTCCTGTTCAGGTATTGGTTCGTTGTTTATTTGCTCTCTCCTCTCCCATCCTTCTAGGACATGAGCTCCAGAAGGCTAAGGACCTTCTCTGCTGTCTACAGCAGGGCCTAGGACACGATGGGCACCTGATCAATATTTATCCAATGGCTGAGTGTAAAGCAAGTTTGAGATAAAATAGAGCTCGCATCTCTAGTTCTTCACTCACTACTGCAAGTTCTTCCTCCTCCTTTCTGCCTTCCCTGGAAGATCTCAGTGGCAAATCTAACTCCCTCCTCCTTCCTCCCCTCCCTTTTTCCCTTTCCTCCCCCTCCCTTCCTTTGTTCCACCGCCCCCTTCCCGCCCCCCTTTATTCCTTCCTTCATCACAGTATCACCAAGCATCTCCCACGTCAGAGGCACTGTGCTAGGTCTCCGGGTGTCCTCATGGAACCTAGAGTCAATCAGAGGTGACAGACATTCAAGTGACTGTTAGCATTTTCATACATTTTAGGAAGTAATTTAATACATTGAGGAAGTATTCCAAGGTGCTCTGAATGTTGACGATGGGGGACCTTTCTTAGTCTGCAAGGTGCCTGTGGATGGCAAAGCTTCTCTGAGGAGATGCTATCTTACCTGGAACCTGAAAGGAGAGGAGGAGTGACCGGGGAGAGAGGCGAGGAAGAGATTCTAGAAAATGAAACTAGAGTGGGAAAGAATTCTCTGGAAGAAATGGAAGAAGACAAATGTGGCTAGAGCACCAGTAGGGCTGGAGTAGTCAGCCTCAGGATCAGGGGAATTTTCATAGGAGGAGTGAGAAGTGGAGAATTTAGGCATAGGGGGGACATGATCAAATTTATATTTAAAAGAGATCATTTTTGACTGCCTCGAGGAGGAAGCATGGGTGGGGTGGGCAAGACTGAATTTGGAAGACCAGTTAAAAGACTATAGTGGTGGCCCTGCTGAAAAGTGCTGGTGGCTTAGGGATGGGGATGCCTGAGTGCCTGGGTGCTCCCCCTGTGCTAACAGACAGCCATTTGTGTGGATGGTGTTCCTCTGGTCGTCTAGCGATGGGATCTGCTAACACATCCCACATAGCTGGGCGGTGGGGCGTTGGCACAGACTTCCTGGAAGTGGTATCTCTCAAAATGAAAAAGGATATTGCAGTTCCCCTTGTGGGATTGCTAAATGATGAAACAGTGGAACAGAGGTGCAGAGATGATTCTGCTAGCACGTTTACCGCAGAGCTGGTTAGGAGAGTCAGACATTGGCAACAGTGCAAAAGTCCCGTCTCGTGGCGTGATTGAAGACATGTGTGTACCTGTGTGATGGTCCACCACGTGCCCGTGAAAGCGATGATGGAGATTTTTATTCATTTACACAGGAAAATGTCCACGGTGTCTTTTTTTTATGGAGAGAAAGTTACAGAAATTATTCTGTTGGTGTGAATAAGCAGACCGTTGTGCTCCAGCATGCAGGCAGATATAGAAATGCTTCTCCGAGTATTGTCTTGTGTAAGAGACTCTATAGGCTTGCTCTCATTCTGGCAGGAGAAAAAGAAAAGACTGGGGGAGGGTTGAAGTGGTTGCTTGTGGAGACACAAGGACAGAGGCAGAGTGACCTCATGGGATCACTGTCAGTCATGCCGTTGCTTTTATGACTACCCTCGCACTCTAAAGGAAATCCTGAAAACGTAGTCTTGTTTAGTTAAAGTGGTGCTCTTGATTTCACGACTGGTCAGAGGGTCCTGCAGGGAGCGGTTAAGAGCCTTGGCCTTGGAGTAAACCCTGAGGGTGCCTGGCAGCCCTGCTGCTTGCCGTGTGTGTGACTTTGAACAGGTCACTTAGACTTGCAGAAGGCTGCCGTCCTCACCTGTGCAAAGGCACACACTTCAGGGGGTTTTCTAAGAGCCAGATGAGGTTTAAGAGCTTAGCTCAGTACCTGGCACATGGTAGGTGCTCAGTAAATATTAAGAACTTTTAGCACCTACCTGCTCCCAGACACCTGACAAGTTCTTCATGATTTTACTTGACTTTTACAGCCCTTGGGGGCACAGTAAAAGGAGGATCATGTAGTGATAAAAGCATGGAGTGTAAACAAGAAGCTGGGGTTTTTTTACTCTTGGTTTTCCATGAACCTGGTAGGTGACCTTCAGTACCACTCACCCCCCGGGCTAAGTCTCTTTTTTTTTTTTTTTTTTGCGGTACGCGGGCCTCTCACTGTTGTGGCCTCTCTCATTGCGGAGCACAGGCTCCGGACGCGCAGGCTCAGCGGCAATGGCTCACGGTACCCAGCCGCTCCGCGGCATGTGGGATCTTCCCGGCCAGGGCACGAACCCGCGTCCCCTGCATCGGCAGGCGGACTCTCAACCACTGCGCCACCAGGGAAGCCCTGGGCTAAGTCTCTTTAACTTTAAAGTGAGAAGGTTAGACTGAGAAAGCTTCCAACTCTATAATTCTATGACTGCATGGCCTGAAGACCTGATAAAACCTATTCGACTATCTTGTTGAGGCTTCCAGGTAGAGGCCGGTTATCTGTGTGCCCTAGGCTAGAAGGCGTCTTTAATGGACTCGTAGCAAAGAATTCAGTTTCCGTTTCCTGATCCTGTTGCACCAGCTGATAGGCCTGCAGAAGGCTGTTATCAACGATTTATGGTCACCTCCATGCCTTGCTCTTATCAGCAAAGCTAATCATATTTTAAGCTTTTTGAGTTTTTCTGCTTGGAATAATTGCTTGCTCTTACTGCCTAACGAATCTTCAAATGATAGTTTGATTCCTTGGTGTGGGAGAACTGGAGGATGTTTCCTACAGACACCAGCTCTTTCTGCCCCAGGTAGGGACCTATGAGGCGAAAAGGGCAGTGACTAACTTTTCCTTCCTCTGCACGGGTGCCATGGGCCTCGGTCTGGCTGGCTTTATATTGGCTGACTTCATGCTTTCTCTTCCGTGTGTCTCTCTATCCGTACTGCAAAGCTCATTACCAGCATTTTCCAATTACTTTCCTTAGTAAGTAGTTCTCAGAGATGTGATGGGGTGTTGTGAAAAGAAGTTCAAGATGAAAAAAAAAGTTGGTAATGAAATAAAATTGGAATCTTTGTTGGTTATATTTCTTTTTTAAAAAAATTTATTTCATTGAAGTGTAGTTGATTTACAGTGTTGTGTTAATTTCTCCTGTACAGCAAAGTGATTCAGCTATACATATATATACATTCTTTTTCATATTCTTTTCCATTATGATATATCACAGGATATTGAATATAGTTCCCTGTGCTGTACAGTAAGACCTTGTTGTTTATCCATTCTATATATAACAGTTTGCATCTGCTAATCCCAAACTTCCACTCCATCCTTCCCCCATCCCTCCTCCCCCTTGGCAACCACAAGTTTGTTCTCTGTGTCTGTGAGTCTGTTTTGTAGACATGTTCTTTTGTGTCATATTTTAGATTCCACACACAAGTGGTTATATTTCTTTCTTTTTTCTGGAGACTGATGAAGTACCATGTCATATCAAAGTCACTGCAGAGTCCTGCAGTCAAGAAATAACGTTTCACTTGGTTTAATCCAACGTATCCATATTCCTTTCAGAATATGGAACGTTTTCATGAATAATACTTCTTAGCATCTTGGTAAACTGATACTTTGAAAAGATTCAGGATTGTGCTGTTGACCCTTTGAGCAGAGCTAGACTCGAATTATGGCTTCTGTTTAGAAGAATCCTTATGAAGTGTTGGAGGTTTGACCACCAGCTGCCTTGCTGGGGGTGACTGCGTGAGTCGTCTCAGCCGAGGCTCCCTCACTCTCCGTCCTTCCCCACCAGGATGTGTGCCCCTTCTGGGGCCTCCGTGAAATGTCTTCTCTCCCCTGCTTCTGAGGCCTTTGTGTAGCTGGGCCAGGCTGCCAGGATCAGAGGTGAGGGAAGGAAAACCTCCCGTTGCTCCAGCTGCCTTCCGGCAGCTCTGGGGTGGGCCAGAGGCCCAGTAGCTGTTCTGAGCCCTGAAATCCTAGGGGAGGGACCAGCTGCTCCTCTGTCTTCTTGGTCATCTAACATTGGAAATCTGGGCCACCTGCTTCTTGTCTGGAGACTTGATGTTGCCAGTTTCCACCCCATCTTCCTCTCACATATTGACCCAGGGGTGACGCCTCTACCTGGCTCCTTGGAAACGGGCTCTGATTTTATTTAACTTTTACATAGGCACTCAAAAACCATGCAGTGATCCTACCTGAGAGGAAGCAAGTGGAGCAATAGGAAACTTCACTATAAAGGGAGACCAGGGCTTCCCTGGTGGCGCGGTGGTTGAGAGTCCGCCTGCCGATGCAGGGGACACGGGTTCGTGCCCCGGTCCGGGAAGATCCCACCTGCCGCGGAGCGGCTGGGCCCGTGAGCCATGGCCGCTGAGCCTGCGCGTCCGGAGCCTGTGCTCCGCAATGAGAGAGGCCACAACAGTGAGAGGCCCGCGTACCGCAAAAAAAAAAATAAAAAAGGGAGGCCAGGGCCCCGTTCTCCTCCGTGTTCTGTGCTTCAGTGTGCTCGTTTGCCAGGACTGATGTAATGAGATACCACAAGCTGGGTGACGGGAAGAACAGAAATTCATTCTCTCACAGTTCTAGGCTAGAAGTTTAAAGGTCAAGATGTTGGCGGATTTGGTTCCTTCCAAGGGCCGTGGGTGAGAGTCAGTTCCAGGCCTCTCTCCTCGCTTCCGGTGGTTTGCTGGCAATCTTTGGCATCCTTTGGCTTGTAGAAGCATCAGCTCCATCTCTGTCTTCATCTTCGTATGGCCTTTTCCCTCGGTGTGTCTGTCTCCAGATTTCTCCTTTTTATAAGGACATCCGTCATAGTGGATTAGAGGCCACACTAAGGATCTCATTTTAAATTGATGACCTCCTTAAAGACCCTTTCTCCAAATAAGTTCGCATTCTCAGGCGCTTGGCGTTACGACTTCCACATGTTATTACGGGGGGCGGGGGGGGGCAGGGCATAGTTCAACCGTAACTTTGAATGTGAGGGAACACCGGGATGGTGATGACAGTATGGCATCCCTCACTCCAGCTGGAAGCTGGGGGAAGGGGGGCTGTTAACATTGCCGTGCCATGACCTGTGGGAGAGTGTGGTAGACACAGCACCGGAAGCCTCAAATATTTGGGACGTAGTACTCATTTCATGCTTACAGAGCATCAGTTAGGTTTGCTTCCGTCATCTCATCAAATCCTTATGAAAAGCACCCCACTTCCCTAGAGACACTCCTCCCAGGTGCCTCCCCTGACCTCTCCAACCATATTTCCAGTCATTTCCCTCTTGTTTTCCTGCTCAAGCCACTCAGGACTCATTTCCTCGAGAGGAATCTGTTATCAGGGAGGTAGGCAGAGGCCAGACAGGAAAATCAAGGGCAAAGCATTTGCGACCTCTCTGGCAGAGGCTCTTACACATTCGAGTCAGGCCATAATATGTGCTGGGAGCTGACGGATTATTGAGGAAGTTTCTCAGAGCAGTTCAGGCAGGAAGTACAGAATAGCTTCTATTGGACCAAAGTCAGAAATAAAGGCGAAAGACATTTGTGTGTATACAGTGCACTCAGAAATTTGTTTTCCGCCCAGGGTGTGAAGGAAGGGGAGCTCGGGGAAGGGGAAATGGCCCCTCAGGGAGTCTAGGAGACGCATGTGTGCCTGAGAATGGCTTGGATGCAGGCAGTCGTGGCATCTCCAGGGACGTGTTGGTCCCCAGCTGGACAAAGCCAGATCCTCCACCTGCATCATGGAGCTGTACCTGTCCAGGTGTAGTTAGAGCCACACACAACTCTCAGTTTTAGGAAAGCAGGTTACATTGCATCCACGGCAGTTTTCCAGCCACTTCCTGGCACCTGGGGCTGTGGGAAGAGAGAAGGAGGCTTGATTTTTGGAACCTTGGTCTCGTGAGGAGTCCGAAGATATGGATGGTGGTGGTCTGTGATGCTCAACCTTATGTGTCCACTTGCTCGGCCATGGGGTGCCCCGTTATTCGGTTACACATTATACTGGGTATTCCTGTGAAGGTGTTTTTGGATGAGATGAATATTTAAATCAACAGGCTGAGTAGAGTAAATTCCTCTCCCCAATGTGGGTGGGCCTCATCCACTCACCTGATGTCCTGAATAGAACCAAAAGGTTGCCATTCCTCTCAAGTAAGAGAGAGTTCTTCCTGCCTGATGGCCTTTGGACTGGACATCAGCTTTTTCCTGCCTTTGGACTCAAACTGAAACTTTAGCAGTTCCTGGGTCTCGAGCCGACCAGCCTTAGGGTTAGGGCTAGAACTGCACCACTGTCTCTCGTGGGTTCCAGCTCACCAACTCACCCTGCAGACCTTGGGACTTGCCTGTCTCCATAACTGTGTGAGCCAATTCCTTATTAAAAAAAAATACCTTTCTATCTATGTTCATCTATTCATCCATACGTATGTGTACACACACACACACACACACACACACACACACACACACACACACAGACACATGTGCACAGTGGTTCTGCTTCTCTGAAGAATCTTGACTAACACAGGGTCTCAGCTAGAAATGAGCAAACTAGGGCCCATGAGCTAGATCCAACCTGCCATCTGTTTTTGTACAGTCCACGAGGGAAGAATGGTTTTCCCTGATACATATTTGTAATCGATTTGATGATAGGAACATTTATAATAACTTTGATCCCCAAGTAAGCAAAATGTTACCCCTCCACACCCTAATTCCCTTCTTCTCATTAGTAGACCTATATTACTAAAAATTGTTCTCATATACTTTGAAATTCATCAGTGAAAGTTGTGGAAATGTGTTTTTTCTCTTCTTATGTAAGTACCTACTTAATGTCCTTGATTTTGTGTCTGGGCCCACATATCTTAAGATATTTACTGAAAAAGTTCTCTAGCCCATCATCTAAGATCTGACGGTCCTATAACTGAAAAAATGTTGTGGGTATCTTAAAGACATCTACAGCACATCTTTCCCCCTTTATAACTTTAAAAAGTATCTATGTTAATATTCTGCAGGAATCTTTTTAACATTAAAAAAACAACAAAAAAAGGAAAATTTCCCAATGGATGTAATTAGAGCAAAGATGGCATCTTTTTCCTGGATGAAGGTGAATTCAGGGGAGGAGGGGAGCGGCGTCCTCGGAGTCTCTCAGGCCGGCTGGCATTGTGTGTTGTGCTCACCGGAACTGGGTCTTTACAGTGTCCTGAGTAGCAGCCTCGATTTGGCCCCAACCCATCCCTCTGGCCCCAGGCACCTTGAATCACTGCAGTCGTGTTTGTCATTGCTTTCTTTTATTTGCCGCCGTTCATGTCCTTTTTATGAAGCCGCCTTGAATTTGTCTGGGAGCATTCTTTGTTTATTGTCTTGAAGTGAAGAGAACTCAGCTGCTTCAGAATAGAGTGTAGAAAGTCAGACTGCCCAGGGTCTCCCGCCTTGCTTACTGGGTGACACCTGGGAGCCCCTTTGTCCAAGGTCACTGAGAGTCCATCCTGAGGGGAGACCCAGCCAGGCTCTGTAAACGATGGCCTCGGCTTCAGTAGGCCCTCCTTGGTGGGTTTACACGTGCCGCCAAACGAGAAAGGCAGTCGTGCTCACAGAGAAGCGTAGGTTTTTCACCTGCTCGTTAAGCTAAGAGGAGATCTACCTTTGTGTTCCTTGAGAAGGGAAGACTCTGGATCCCACAGTCAGAGATGGGACTCGTAAGATGCAAGGCATGGCCTGTCGGGCAGTCTGATTCCATAGGAAGTTTTTTCCTACCCCAGGCCTTTTGCACTTGCAGTTCTAGTTGGCTAGGAAGATTCTGGCCTACACTCTGCATGGCCGTCTCTTTCTCAAACTTCAGATCTCAGCTTAGGTGTTTAGAGTGGTCTTTTTCAGCGTAAAGTACAATAACCCAACTGAGTGTCCCTTCGACATATTTTATAAAGCCCCTACTTTGTCCAGGGACTGTTCTAAGAATTAAGGATAAAAACAACCAACCAAACAAAAACCTTCACAACCCAAACAGTCAAAATTCTGTTTATTTGCAGTGTTTCTCAAACTTTGGCATGCATCGAGTCATCTGAAGGGCTTGAAAAAACAGACCGCGTGGCCCCCGAGTGTCTGGATCTGTTGGTCTGGGTGGTGCTCGAGAACCTGCATTTCCTATAATATCCCAGGTGCTACTGGTCCTGCTGGTCCGGGGACTCCACTTTGAGAACCACTGGTTTAGTGGGTAACGCTCCTCTCAGACCAGTGCTTGTTTGCCTAACATGATTTGCAAGTCTTTTTCTTTGTTTACTTGTGCTTTTTTTTTTTTTCCCTCCCCCCGGCGGAATGGGTACTCTGTGAGGGGGGAGTCATCTCTGTCTTATCCCCAATGTAGCCCTGGTGCCAGGAGAGTGACCAGCACACAGTAGGTGCTCCGTAGATACTTGAAGGACTGAGGAGGAGTGAAGGCCGGCAGGCAGCAAGGAGAAGCTCCCTTTGCTGTTCCTCCCTGTGTCTGCCCTTCTTCATTTCGCCACTTCCACGATCCATGAGAAATCTTGGCAGGTGGGACGGGTAGAACCTGGGTTAGCTTGTCATCCCCAGTGAAAACCTCAGGTGTTCAGTCAGATTACTGAAGTGAAAACAATTCTTTATGCCTCAAGGGGGTAAGATTGTAGAGCAGGCAAGTGAGAGATCGGGGAATGGTGGGTGTCCACACGTATGGGATGGGCGGTGTGAGGGAGATTGCAATCGGAGACCTCGTGACATTTAAGCATCCAGACTGTTTTTTTTTTTTTTTTTTTTTTTTTTTGCGGTACGTGGGCCTCTCACTGCTGTGGCCTCTCCCGTTGCGGAGCACAGGCTCTGGACGCGCAGGCTCAGCGGCCATGGCTCACGGGCCCAGCCGCTCCGCGGCATGTGGGGTCTTCCTGGACCGGGGCACGAACCCGTGTCCCCTGCATCGGCAGGCGGACTCCCAACCACTGCGCCACCAGGGAAGCCCCAGACTGTTTTAAAAAGAGCTCCCAGAATTTGGGCAGTGAGATAACCCTTGTTGAGAGTTATCTTCGTGCCTACATTTTTTAGATTAGAGAGAAGTCTGTGCTATGAAATCTCCCCACAGAGGCAACAAGAGGCCAGCCTTCTTTATGCCTGGACACAGACCTGCCAGTTACAGAAGAGCCCCAAGTGTCTTTGTACCTCCCATCTGGCATCTTAAGGAGTTTTCTGAAAAGCGTTTTGGTATTATTTGGCACCATTTGTAATTGATGAGTCCTGCGAGAGAAACGAAGTGTCTTAGTCCATTCTGTCTGCTGTAACGAAATACTATTGACTGGGTGGTTATCAACAGCGGAAATTTATTTCTAACAGTTCTGGAGGCTGGAAGTCCAAGATCAGGACGTCAGCAAGCTCAGGTTTGGGGCGGAAGGCCCTCTTCTGGGTTGCAGATGGCTGTCTTCTTGTTGTCTCCTTACATGGTGGAAGTGGGGGAGGCCTCTCTGCGGGGCCTCTTTTATAAGGGCACTAATCCCGTTCATGAGGGCTCCGGCCTCCTGAGCTAACTACTTCCAGAGGCCCCACCTCCTAGTACGTCACCTTGGGGAATTAGGTCTCAACATAGGAATTTTGGGGGGCACAAATATACAATTCTGAAGCACTAAGGTAGGCATGGCCCATGGCCCGAGCAGTCCCTAGGCCCAGGAGACATAGGTATAATTTGTTTCCTGGGCACCCAAATCGTAAAAGCATTCTCAGCACAAATGAAGGGTCACCAGCTTCCTTTTGCTTTGGATCCATTCTACCTCAGATGAGATCCAACGCCAGTATCTGGGAGGACTTCCGCAAAAACTGTGGACCCCCTAGGACTGCAAATAAAATGTGGCACTTGTGTTCATTTTCTGATTGCGGGGGTGTGTGTGCAGCTCTCCTCAATGCTGGTAACAATCTACACACCCAAGAAGCCAAAGGGAATTTGGTTTGAGATGTTAGAAGACGTGAGTTATTTTTTTAATTGTGATTATTTACATACTCATGTGTGTACCTATATCTGAATATATATCATAAAATTTGCCATTTTAATCTCATTTTTAGGTGCACAATTCAGTGCACTAAGTACATTCACACTGTTGTGCAACTATCACTTTTACCTGTTTCCGAAACCTTTTCATCACTCTAAACGGGAACTCTGTAGCCATTAAGCAGTAATTCTGCATCCCTCTGCCCCCCAGCCCCTGGTAACCACTTAAGTTTCTGTCTCTCTGAATTTGCCTATTCTAGATATTTCATATAACTGGAGTGATACAACATCTGTCTCTTTTTGTCTGGCTTGTTTCATCCATGTTGTGATGTGTATCAGAACATCATTGCTTTTTTTAATAACTGAATAATATTCCACGGTATGTTTACACCCCATTTTGTTCAGCTCTTGATGGGTACTCATGTTGTTTCCATCTTTTGGCTGTTGGGAATAATGCTACTATGAACATTAGTTTAAAAATATCTTTTCAAGTCCCTGCTTTCAATTCTTTTGGGTTTATTCCAGGACGTGAAATGACTGGATCATCCGGTAATTCTACATTTAATTTTTGAGAAACCACCAAACTGTTTTCCAGAGCCACTCTAGCATTTTTACATTTTCACCAACAATGTACAAGGGTTCCGGTTTCTCTCCTTTCCAACACTTGTTATTTTCCGTTTTTCTGATAGCAGCCCTCTTAGTGGATGTGAGGTCGTTTCTCGTTATGGTTCTGATTTGCTTTTCCCTAATGATTACTGACGCTGAGCATCGTTTCATGTGCATATTGGTCAGCTGTGTATCTTCTGTGGAGAAATGTCACCTGAAGTCCTTTGCCTGTTTTTATTTATTTATTTTTAACATTTTTTTTTTTTTTTTTTTGGCGGTACGTGGGCCTCTCACTGTTGTGACCTCTCCCGTTGTGGAGCACAGGCTCCGGACGTGCAGGCTCAGCAGCCATGGCTCACGGGCCCAGCCGCTCCGTGGCATGTGGGATCTTCCCGGGCCGGGGCACGAACCCGTGTCCCCTGCAACGGCAGGCGGACTCTCAACCACTGGCCACCAGGGAAGCCCCCTTTGCCTGTTTTTAAATTGAGTTATCTTTTTGTTGATGAGTTGGATTAAGGTGGGCCCCTATCCAACATGACTGGATTTCTTTATGGATTGTAGACAGTAAACATCACATAGATGATTTGCACATCCTTTCTCCCATTCTGTAGGGTGTCTTTTCGCTTTCTTAATAATGTCCTTTGGTGTACAAAGTTTCAAGTTTTGATAAAGTCCAATTTGTCTGTTTTTCTTTTGTTGTTCATGCATTGGTATCACATCTGAGACTCCGCTGCCAAGTCCAAGCTCATGAAGATGACCTGAGGTTTCCTTGGACTCGGAGATCAAGTCAACATTTATCACATCTTTGCTTAAGATCGTACTGATACATTGCTTCTGTGAATCCCCTGAATTATATGCAAAATTGTCTGCTTTCTCTGGCACTTTACATGTGCCTCTTTGTTAAAAACTAAATAGCACTGAAGCATTTTGGTATCACATGAGTTACCGGCTGGTTGCTATGGAGTTTTGATTGCTCACACCTCCCAAGGCATTACTTTGAGAGGCAGGTGTCCTGGCTTACCCTGTGGACCTTGAACATGCTCATTGAGTCTGGTAGTGGATCTATCATACTTGCACGTCTCTTCTCTCTATATAGGATGAGGATTCGCTGAGCTCTCGTGGGTTTTAAGAAACACAGTTAATATGTGGCCTTGTTACAAAATGTAAAACTACACACCACAGTATATACTTCTTTTGGAATTACGCTTGACGCTAAATGAAGGAATGACTTCCAAGCCTGGCTTATAAATTGTGCTTGTTGCTCATAAGGAAAATGAGATCATGGTACATAAGGTAGATATTAAAGAAGTGATTCTGGTAAGGAGGAGGGAAAAGCAAAAGGGTTAATGGAGTGGAAAATAGAAACCAGGTCACATTCCTGGAAAGGCTGGGTCAACCAGAGCCAGAAGATTTAAAACTCAGCTAAAAATTGGTCATGTATAAGTCTCCCCGCGGAAGTACCGCTTAAAATGTTGGCTTGGAATCCAGCAAGCGGGCATGCCCATGTACTTAAGGAAATAGAGTCCATACGTACTGGCAACAGTGCTCAGGTCAGACTGAAGGGGGTTCTTAGAAGCTCATTTTTCCATCAGCCCCCAATACCCCTTGTCCCTAAGACTCAACTCAAAAACCAAGTGGGCAGGTTTTGTTTGTTCATTCTGGGTAAAGGTTAGGCATTTGCAAAGTCAACATTCCTTGCCTCAAACACCCTGCTTCTCAGAAAATGGAAAAGCTTAAATAGTATGTAATTAGGATTTATTCAGCCCCTCTATGCAGTCCATTGGCACCGAGAAACTTCTTTCTGGAGGTGGATGGGCCTTTGGGACCTTGTGTCCTCTGCTTACAGCACTTTGGAGATCATTTATGAAGGCAGGAAGAGCTGACTGGGTGGCAGCAGGGGTTGGAAAGCCTCCCTGTTTGACAGGAGTCATTGACATTAGTTTATACAGCAGGGGACCATTCAGGAGCCTGCCTACTTAGAGAAGCTGTGTGGCCCTGAAACGAAATTTCCTTCTTCATTATGCATGTGATGAGACCATTTCATCAGATCAGGTACTCCTCCTCTGGACAGTGGTAAAAACTGGTAGGAAAAGCTTTCGCTGGAAAGGAAGGGAGGAGGAAACTCACTTTTTGTCTAAGCTCCTGATCTGTGTGTGCATGATGGGTGATGGCAAGTGGAGCCCTGGATGGAGAAACATGTTCTAGCCAGAAGCCAATTTGCACTTTGTAGAAGTGATGAGTAAGCTTATTAAGCTTATCACCTGTCATGGCATAGAAATGGGAAGCAACATGGTTATAAACAGATTTATCCTTGGGCTGGAAAAAGGCAGAGGATGAAAAGGGTGGCAGGTTATCCAGACTCTTAACGATGAAATGTTGTGTGCCCCGAAAGTCATGTGTTGAAGCCCTAACCCTCAAATGTGATGGTATTTGGAGGTGGGACCATGGGGGGTTAATTAGTTTTAGATGAGGTCATGAGGGTGGGGCCCCCACGATGGGATTAGAGTCTGTGAAAGAAGAGAGAGAGACCAGAGCTTTCTCTCTCTCTGCCGTGTGAGGACCTAGCAAGAAGACAGCCATCTGCAAGCCAGAAAGAGAGGGGTCACCACAACCCAGCCATACCGGCACTCTGGCCTTAGACTTCCAGCCTCCAGACTGGAAGTGAGAAATAAATTCCTGTTGTTTAAGCCACTCAGCCTGTGGTATTTTGTTAGGGTAGCTTGAGCTAAGAAACAGTCAATTAGGTATGAACCTCCCCCAGAGTGAAAACCCATGAGCCCCTGTCATGGAGATGCTGCTTCCCAGGCCAGTGATGAAGTGTGGGTACAAAGAACTGGTCTCACTTTGCCCCTGAGCCTGTACATCTCTTTCAATTTGAGTGAGTTGCTTCCCTAAGTCTTCTTTGTTTTCTTATCTGCAAAACAAGGATAATAAACCCACCCATCTCACAGGCAATTTAAGGTTAAGCAAGTAAAACATTTAGCATGGTTTCTAACATATTAGGTGCTCCGTAAGTGTCGGCCATATTGAATAGGGATTTATGGTCAAGTGTTTGGTTCTCTCCTGTCCCCCCACTCTTACTACACAACATTCTCTCTTCCACTGCTTTATGCGCTCAAGCCACACTGGCTGTCTTTTCGGTTTGTTTTAAATAAACCATGTCTCTCCCACCACAGGGCCTTTGCACGTGCTGTTTGAGTGGCTTGGAATATCACTTCTGTCTTTTCCTAGTTAACTCACATTCATCCACTGGCTCTCAGCTCAACCATGACTCTTGTGAGAGACTCTCCCTGAAATCCATGGCACTAGCTCTCCGGTCCGTCGTCCCCTCTCCCACTCTAACCTTGTTGACATTTTAAAAGTATTTGTGTGATGACTGGATTTTTATTCTCTTTCCCACTAGATGTAAGCTCCATGAGAACTCATGGCCCTGAACACAGTGGGCACAAAAACTCCTGGCTGAACAAATCCATCCTGGCTTCTGACACAGTGCCTAGGGCATAGAGGTGATCATGATTCTTCAGAGCTAAAAGTGCTAAATCAGACCCATACCGTTTGGGCTGGCAGCTGAGGAGGAGGAATGAATGCACGAGTCAACGTGATCCTAATGTGTTTTCGAGAGACTCAGACGTCTAGGGAGTTTCATTGGGCTTTTGACAAGAATCACTGCATTGGTAAGCAAGTTTAAGTTTGCAATAGCCCCAATTCAAGGAAGGATCATTAATTCCTCATTTTTCATTTTAAAAAGATGCTGAGTGCATGTGGTCAGCGTTCCGCCACTGAAAGGCAAAAACCATGTTCGTTATAGGCAAAGCACATGCCCCCACGGACCGTGCCCTTTTAGGATTAGCTTAAACTGGAAGCTAAAGGAAAATGGATCATGTAATCAGAAAAACCCATCTGAATGAAACCCCAGGAACCACACTTTGTTTTCTAGCTGCTTTCGGGAATTCACATTTAATCAAAATTGAAGAGTACAGCGGTTGCCGTGAGAACTCTTGCATCTCATCTCCGTTTTAATGATTTCTTTTTAATTAGTTGATGCTCTGCAGATATCCTAGTGTGCTTCAAACAACTGGGAAACAGAAAAAGAAGTGGGAGTTGCAGTTGCTTCTGGCAGAATTGTGTTTGCTTCCTTGGTTCTGGGCAATCTTGCTAACAAGTAACCTGTAACCTACCGCTAAGGCTACAACTAGATAATTACTTGGTTAATTTTCATACTTTAGTTTACAATCCTAATGAGTTCTCTGACTCCTATTCCCTAGGCAATGTAGAGTTCTATCTCGTCACATTTGTGGTTCTTGTATTTGGAGTCTCCTGTTTTCATTTAAAAGATGAAAAGCTTAATTAGTGCCCCCAGTTCCTAGATTTTTATACGCTGTCGTATGCTTTTGCCAGGAGTGTTAGGATATTTTGTCATTTAAAACTCAAAAGGGAACTGAGTGAAATGCCTGTCACTTTGAAGCAGTTTCTTTCATCGTAATCATGACTAGGTTACAAAGAGTAGCATAATGCAAACGGACTTAATAGTCACTGCTTGAGAAGCCCGTGGAGGCAGAGTTGGGAAAGGTAAAGGGTTTGGCGTCAGGAGGATGCAAATTCAAATCACATCTCTACACTCATCTGGGCAAGGTTCTTAGTCTGAATGTGAACTGGTGATAAGGCCCTTTGCCTGGCAGAACTGCCCTATGGATTTGGTGAGATCGTGAGGTCCCGTGTTTTGCACACCCACACCTGATGGTCTCTGTATTGGTGCTATCCAACAGAAATGAAATGTGGGTCGCATCTGTGATTTAAATGTTTCCAGTAGCCACATTAAAAAGTAAAAAAGGTGGGCTTCCCTGGTGGTGCAGTGGTTGAGAGTCCGCCTGCCGATGCAGGGGACACGGGTTTGTGCCCCGGTCCGCGAAGATCCCACATGCCGCGGAGCGGCTGCGCCCGTGAGCCATGGCCGCTGAGCCTGCGCGTCCGGAGCCTGTGCTCTGCAACGGGAGAGGCCACAACAGTGAAAGGCCCGCATACCAAAAAAAAAAAAAAAAAAAAAAAAAAAAAAAAAGTAAAAAACGTGAAATGAAGTATAATTATTTTATTTAATCCAAGATATGCAAAGTATTAACATTTCAACATGCATAGACTTCTTGAAATAGTTTACATCATCTCTCTTTTGGAGCACTAAGTCTTTGAAATCCATTTTCTCAGAACAGTACAATTTAGACTCACCATACTTTAAGTGTTTAATAGCCAGCTGTGGCCAGTGGCTACTGTACTGGAAAGTGTAGCACTGGATGATCAATCAATTTTCATTTCTTTCCCTTTATATTTTAGGAATAAAGTTGCCATCCATCCAGTGGAGTGGCTGTTACGGAGCCTCGGGACTCTTTCCTCGTCGTAGTTCGGAAATCGGTTTAATCCTGGGAGAAACGACCGTTAGCACGACTGGAAGAGTACAGGTAAAGTGGTTTGTTGAATTTTAATTGCTTTAATATGGGTCTCATGGGGGAAAATGTACTCCTTGATATTTAAAATGGTCATTGAAATCAAAGAGTGCTATAAAATGCACCTAAAGATAGTGTGAAAAATATAGAGCGATCAAATTCAGTTGGTCGAAACTTGAGATTTTTGTATCTTTAGAAGAGGTCCATGAATGGATTTTGGGGGCACATAAAGCCTCCAAAATTATATGCAAATTTTTTTGTGTTGTGTATCATACGTATATTTTCCTGTGGGGAGAATCCAGTTTCCATCACGTTCTTAAATGCGCCAAGGAAATGACAGTGTAAGCAGCTGTGGTGGTAGAAATCCCTGTTGGCTACAGGGGAAATTCTGTTTACGTGGGAACTACGGTTTCATATCTGGGAGGATGGAAGTTGTACGTCGTCTCTTGTCACCGTTAACCAGGAAAATCCCTCAACTCGCCTGTTGAGGAAATGCCTGTGCTCGGAGGCACTTGGGGGCTCAGACTCACTGAAAAATGGGATTCACGTCTCCTGACTGATGTTCACTCCAGGGCATCCACTGGTGAGCTGTGTTTATATTTTGGTTGAGGGCACAGGACTGAATACGTTCAAGTTAACTGTGCACTTGACAGTGACCTTTCCCCCGTGGGAGTGGCCATAAGGGCTATGGGAACGGGTGTTGGGTTCTGAATTCAGATCCCAGTTTGTTCATTAAGCAGCCACCGTTTGTCTCCTTGAGTCTCCTGCTCATTGATCAAATGATTTCTCAGGTCTCTTCCGACTCCTTTTAGGAGTTGATTTGCTAAATTCGGTTCGGGAAACCTCATATGACATTGCAAATTAGGTCTAAGTGTATCCATATGAAAAAGTGATTGAAAAAATAAGTTGGAATTGAAGGGTCCGGAATTGGGATTAGAATGTATGTTACTTTTTATTTCCCTCCACTGTTTCACACGGGGCACAGACTGACCCCTAAATCCAGAGGCACCCAGGGAGCCCTGATTGGAAACCCCTCAACTTCAGCCTGATGGCACATGACTGTTTAGGTGGGAGATCTTTGCTCTTGTAGCCACGTACACCCCTCTGGCCTTTAATGAGAACACACAAGGCAGGAAGGCTATTTCTCCAAAGAAACCCACGCACTTAGTCTTATACCCAACCTGTGTATGTCTTGCCGCGTTTTTGTTTGTTTTGTTTTTGCGGTACGTGGGCTCCTCACTGCTGTGGCCTCTCCCGCCACGGAGCACAGGCTCCGGACGCGCAGGCTCAGCGGCCACGGCCCACGGGCCCAGCCGCTCTGCGGCATGTGGGATCTTCGCGGACCGAGGCACGAACCCGTGTCCCCTGCATCGGCAGGCGGACTCTCAACCACTGCGCCACCAGGGGAGCCCTCTTGACGCAATTTGTAATTCATCTGATTGGTGTTGGTTCTCGGTGACACACTAACTAGCAAGAAAGGGTGTGAGGTTAAGAGAGCTGGAGATGGGGTGCTGCTCCTGGGAGCCAAGGATCCAATTCTGTTGGAAGTTGAACTTGGAGAGTATTGGAAAACCATGGTGCTAACAGGCCACCTTTTGCAAACACTAAGGCAGCAGGTGTAATTATCTTCGCGATGCCTGGTCTGGAAGAGGTTATGAACAGATATCTTAATAGTGAGGAATAAATATATCGGTGTCGTATCTACATTAAGTTTGTTCTAATGGAAGTACGACTACTAATGACTAGTCTTAAGATGTTGGCCACAAGGGAGGAATATGGGTTCGAACAGGGTGTGTTGGAGGAATCTAAGTCTCAGATACCTAAACACCTGGCCACTTCAATCCAAATTTCAGTGAGAAAACCAGGTGTCTGTCTGGCATCACAGCAAATGAAAATGATACCTTTCGTAATCCCAGTCATTCGTTCATTTGTGTATGTATGTATGTACATATGTCTTTTTAGTAGACATTATAGCTGACATCTGTGTGAACGCTATCATGGGGGAACAATTCGTAGTGAATTCAGTATTTGGGATCCTGTGGGTTGCTGCGGTGTGAAACATACCAGTTTTGAAGCCCACCCACTTTGGTGACCCTTGCTATTCTATGAAAATATTGTGGCTTTTGCAGATGCATGTTAGAAATGGAAAGTTGGGTCTCGCTACTCAGAGATGTTGTTAGATATTACTGACAGGCAGTAATGGTGGCAGTAAACCAAAGGGGTTTTGTTGTGAACACGAGCTTGGTTGATAAACTTGCTCAGTTATTCCAGTTTATAGCATAGTGGGCCAAGTTGAGGCTTTCTGTAAGGCAGACAGTCATTCGAATGCTAGATTTTTTCCTAACAAACAGACCTGTCTTTGGATTCCGAGCAGAATGAAGGTAGTGGATGACCTGAAATGCTCAAATTCTTCCGAGGCAGCAGGTAATACAATGAAGGAAAAAAAAAATACACACTGCAAAAGGCTTTTATTTTATAGGCACCACTGCAAAATGAGGAATCACTTCAAAACATATCAAATAGAAAATAATAATTTATTTTAACTTCATTTTACTTACTGTTTATAACTAACCATGGTTCTCTGAATTTGCTCGAAAAAGTCTGTCCCTTTGAATCTACAAAGCAAAGGTTTACTACAGTGAGCACTTACTTAAAATTCCACAAACCGTCTCCATCCACAACTTTCCTGTACATGCAAAGTCCTCCAACGGGTTGCAGTATCTGCAAACATGCTTTAAACTTCCACGAAGCTGTGTTATAGTTTGCCTTCTGTTAAAAACCTTTACACTCTTTTGGGAACTTTAACCAGGAGAAGAATGTTTAAATTTATGTGTAGTATACCTCGTGAACCACAGAGTTTGGTGGTTTTTGGAGCTGAAGCTTTGACCTAATGTTAAACGGTCACTCACATATTATAAAGTAGGGTTCCATTAAAAATACATACTGGCAGTCGTATCTGAGTTTTCGGCAGGCAAAAAAAAAAGTGTGTTTAACTTTCGTATATGAATATAGTGTGTAAACAAATTCTTCTGTGAAGGTATGCTTAATAAAAGAGCTTTTTGAAATTTTAAAAACTTCATGTGAAAGGTAACGCATATAAAAAGTACCATTGCTATTTGAAAAAAAGCTCTGTTTTGTTAATATTGCCTTCCAAGACAGTTACGGGTGGTTTTTCTCCGCTTAAAATAGAGCTAAGACGACACCCAGAGTGAGTGGGTAGGGCTCGCTGATTTCGACTATAAACATGATGACACTATTTATCTTATATACAAAAGCTTGCCGCATTGAACGAGGCAGGAATTGCTACCTCAACGGTAGTGTTCTCTCTTATGTACATAATGCAGAAGGGAAAATTATACAGTAGTCACTGATAGGAACGAATTGTATACTCTAGTGCCGTCTGGAGATTTCGTGCCGTGGGTTAAGAGTTCTTGGATCGTCATCCAGTTATCAAATATCTTTTTATTCCTCTTCTTCATCATCTTTTTGTGGCTGAGTTCCAGGATGTTCATCTCCTTCCTGTCGTCGGCCCCTTGCTGCTCCTTCAGGCAGTCGAGCCGGCTCTGCATCATGAACTCGCGCCTCCGCCTCTGCTCCTTGGCCTTCACCACGTGCTGCTTCCTCTCCTCCTTGCTCCAGTACCGCCCCATCTTCAGCTCGCTCACCGCATCGTCGTCCGTGGTCATGCCGCTGCGCTCCTCGCGGATCTTGAGCGCGCGCTCCCGCAGCAGGCGATCCCGCACCGGCCGCTTGGTGATGTAGCGCGTCCCGTCGCTCCGGATCTTCACTTTCCACTCCATTCTCGGCTCCGACTGGTTGGCCGAGTTCAGGTCCTTGCACATGCTCACCAGGCTCATCTGGCTTTGCGCGTACTCCACGGCCGACTTCTGCTGGATCAGCTGCATGTAGCTCTGGTAGTGCTGCGCGTGCGCCGGGATGTGGGCGTGTTTGTAGGGGGAGTGCGGGAAGGGCGACAGGTACGAGCCGCCGCCCAGCTTCTGGCTGGGGGTGGGGCTCCCGCTGCCCTCGTCGCTGGGTTTCCTCTCCTTGCCCTCCAGGGCCTGGCTGGGGTCCAGCTCTTCCGGAGAAGGGCTGTAGTCCGGAGAGCCCACTTCGGGATCTTCCGTGATGGAGAGCAGATTCCTTGGGGACGGCCCGTACGCCTCGGTGGTCCCCGCGGCGCCTTCGCCGCCGGGGCCCTCGGCCGCTCGCCTCAGAGAGTTGTCGGGGGACATCTCCAAGGTGAGCGGGGTGCTCCGGCAGCTCTCGCCTGTGTTGTACGCGCTCGAGCTGTCTTTGTCGGACTTCTCGGGGAGCTCGGTGATGTCCGAGAGCTCGCGCCTGCGCACGTCGACGCTGGTGTTGTAGTTGCGGAAGCCGCTGTTGTGCAGCATCCAGGGCTCGCGGTACTGCTCCTTGAGCTGCTGCATCTTGTGCGCGCGCACGATGCTGAGGCACTCCAGCTCGATGCTGCGCAGCTCCTCGTTCAGCAGCTCCAGCTCCTTGTCCACGCTCTCCGGGTCGCTCTTGCTGGCGTCCAGGGGGCTGCCCGGGTAGTACAGGCCGTAGGGGCTGGCACTCTTCACCTGGCACTTGAGCTCCAGCAGCTCGCGGAAGCGCTCGCACTCGTCCACTGGGATGCCCAGGTAGTCGGCGTCGGCGCAGTCGGCCGAGATGAAGGACTCGTTGCTGAAGGGCAGGTCGCTGCTGCCCAGAGTGTCCTGGCTGCACGTGAGCTTCCTCTGCCCGGCCAGTGGCGGGGAGGCCGCGGGGGCGTCGTCGCCGTTGTTCTCCTGCTCAGAGCTCTCGTCGTTGCGCGTGCTCTCGTCCGTCCGGCCCACGCCACTGTCCTTCTCGTGCTGGTTGGACAGGATGGTGGCCGTGTCTGTGGTTCCCCCGTCTTCCTCGTGCTTCTACACGACAGAAAACAAGAACACACGGGCACAGTGAGGGGCGCCGGAGGTGCAGTTCCCAGGTGTGACTCTTCCTGTAGGAGGGGGGCCTGGGAATTAGCTACGGGTTAACTACCCGGTCAGCCTGACCTGGGGGAGCCACTGAACCTCCTTCTCGGCCTCAGTTTCCGCACCTGGGAAAGGAGGACGGTAGTCACCTTACCTCACCGAATGATTCCAGCCATTCGAGGACCCCTGTGCACGCACGGGAAGCAGGAGGCATAGGTGATGTCCTTTTAGCTCCTAAGGCCCTCGATTAGCAGTCACTTAGGGTATCTCTGACAATGGTGGTGGCATAGAAGGGGGACGGAAAGGGTGCCAAGCAGCTCAGGTTAAACAGAGGGAATTGCTTTGCTTTTGAAAACATGACTTTTTTCTTTCTCTGCTCTAGTGATCTATTAATGCCGGCACAGGGGGGTTTGGTTTCGAAACGAGTGTCAGAAGGTCGGGGTACCCGGGCATTACTGCTTTTGCTTTTATAAGCCACACGGCACTCTCGTGGTCAGGGAAACTACGGGCTTGCCTTTCACTCGGGCGAACAGAAAAGCACTTCGTGAGTTAGTTTCCTGGCCGTCTTCCCGGCGGCAGCTGGGTTGCTCAGGGGCTTGGGCATCCCGAGGGAGATGTGGGGCCGGGTTTCCCTGCTGCTGAGAGGGCGCAGGGGCTGGCGGGGGTGGTACCTGCTGCAGCACGCCGGCGGTGAACTGCATGGCCTGGTGGTGCTGCTCTTCCAGCATGTCCATGTGCAGGTCGTCCAGAAAGTCGTTTCTGTCGTCGTCCATCCACCCCTCGTCCAGCTGGGGAGAGACAGCCGCCCACACATGCCCTTCAGCTGAGGCTCCTTGCGCTCTCATTTTATGTATTTATTTTTAAGAAAGGACAGTAACCCTGGGGAGAAGTACTTCTGGGGCCCCCTCCGGGGGTCATCGAAATGCAGGCTGCCTGTCGTTTTGCTCTACGACAGACGACTACCCCACGCTCACGGTGAAGACAGCTCCCACCCTGCCTACACGTCCGGGGGATGGACGGGGCTGCGGTCTGCTCTTTTACTGTTGGAGGGTGAGGCGCTTTCCCCCAGGTTAGCTCCTTTCGGTGAAGGAGGCCACTGAGTATAGGGGCGGCGTCCAGGAGCCGTAGCCCTGCCTGCCCTTCTGCTTGACGGCCCGCACACAAGTTTAGCAGGTCCCCACGAGAAGGCACTTACAGTACGGAAAGCATTCTTTCTGACAAAAAAAAAAAAGGTAGCTCTACTAACCTAGCCGTTTGTTAGTCTTGGGCAAGGCCTATCACTTTTATCAGGGCTCTTCTCTCTCATGCTCATAAGAAAGCAGACCGCTCAGGGGTCTGACATCTACCTCCCGTGGGCCAAATCTGGCCTGCGGCCTATTTTTGTTTGTTTAAAAACAGTGTAATTGGAACACAGCCAAGCCCCTTTGTTTACGTATTGTCTGCGGCTGCTTCTGCCCTGCAGTGGCACCGGAGACCATATACACAGCTCCCAAAGCCCATCCTACTTCTTCTTTGGCCCTTTAAGGAAGAGTCTGCTGACCAAAGTTTCTTTCCTTTTTTTCCAGTAAAAACTGTCCTACGTGGCAGATGTACGTCACGATGATTTGATGTGCATATAGACATACTGAAATAATTACCGGTCGAGTAACTAACGTATCTCACAGTGACTGTTTTTTGGGTGATGAGAGCACCTGGAGTTTAACTATAATCGTCATGCTGTACGTTCCTTAACACGCTGTGGTTGTAAATGAGACCCACACAGATACTGGTCAGGTCCTGGGAAGTCAAACATGTTGACGGGCATGACCCTGGCTGTGTTCTCCACGCCCTCATGTTCCCTCCTCCTTTCTTTCATTATGCTCTCTGTGTTAACGAACGTGCGGGGCTCGCGGTGTAAATGCCAGGGTGGATGTCAGCACGCTCCTTAGAAGGTCGAAACGAGAAACAGATTGGAAGTCCGAGCAACTCAGATTACCTTTCCGGGGTACGGAGTACCCTTCAAGCTCAGATTCGATAGGTGGGCAGTGTTCTGCAGGGCCAGGGACTTCGTTAGACTTTGTTACTGATTTTAGAACTACAGACCCAGCTGCACGTGCCGGAAGCTGACTCACCTGGAGTTCGGGCCTTGCAATTAGCAAGGAAAAGTTCTTGTTGTCTTCACTGGTTAGAAGCGCCACGGCCTCTTCGCGGTTCTGTACCTCTATCCCGTTAATCTAAAAAGGAAAAGGTGGAAGGGTAGACAAGGAGCATGAGTAAGTTGTGCAGAATCATTCTGCACTGTTGCAGGCCTGCATCTCACAGCTGGAACAGAGAACTTCCAGGCAGCTTGAAAAGAATACACTGGTTTTCAGAAGGAAAGGCCTTGCTCAAACTGACACAGTGTCTCTGGGCTACATGACAGCCCCCACGGGCGTAGTGCCCAGGCGGAGGCTACGTGAGCAGAAGTAGCTGGGACTCCAAAAGGCAGCCCTGAGAAAAATCACAGCGTTGTGAAGAGGGAAAACATCTAAGCAATTTGATGACACGTAATTGAATATACTCAGGCAGGAGTCTAAATGGAATCTACTAAAGCGTGACTACAGCTAATTTTCAGATAATATCGGAGAAAAAAGCAGCACTGGGGGCTGTATGTGAACGTCCTGGAATTATGCAGCGTGTTCTGTGTTCCCAGTTTCACACTTGAATGTTTTAAGGTGGGACACAAGGTCAAGCGGGAGGGAGTCTCTCACCATCACGCCTGACCACGCTCTGGCAGGATTCTGGCTTCCTGTCCTGTCACCTTCGAGCTCTGCTGGTCTGGAGGTCTCAGCTCCAGGGTGCACGGCAATGGTTCCGTGGAGCTGGAAGGGGAGCCTGCCCTCGACTCTCTATGCCAGTGAAGGAACGGGCAGCAAAGGGGGTGATGGCTCTCGGTCAACGAGGGGAGGTGTGGCAGGCAGGGAGGGCCAGATAAGGAACTCAGTGCTTCCGTGGCCAAGGGCAGATGCCAGTGGAAAACTAGAGCCACTGAAAAGGCCGTTACTCCTGAGGGTTCAGCCCCGTCAGGAATGACAGTCCGGGCTGAAGTCAGGGCAAGTGTAAGAATAAGCAGTGGCAAAAGGAAACGAAAATTACTCGCAGGGAGGTAGGCAGTGATATGTCTAAACACAGTGGATTCGAAATGACAAGACAGGAATGAGCAGAGGTAGAAGCTAAGTCTTCTACCCATGAACCAGAGCCTCTCAATTTCTGTGAGATTAAAAAAGACTGTAATAGAATTTACCATGTGATCCAGCAGTGCCACCCCTGGGCATATATCCAGACAAAACTATAATGAATTCCAAAAGACACACGCACCCCAGTGTTCACTGAAGCACTGTTTGCTACAACAGCCAAGACATGGAAGCAACCTAAACGTCCATGGACAGATGAATGGATAAAGAAGGCGTGGTACATACAGACAATGGAATATTACGCAGCCATCAAAAAGAAAGAATGAGACGATGCCTTTTCCAGCAACGTGGATGCAACTAGAGATTATCATACTAAGTGAAGGAAGTCAGAAAGAGAAAGACAACTATCTTATGATGGCACTCATACGTGAAACCTAAAATATGACACAAATAAACCTATTTCTGAAGCAGAAACAGACTCACGGACACAGAGAACAGACAGGTGGTTGCCAAGGGGGACGAGGGGGGGAGAGGGTTGGATTGGGAGTCTGGGATTAGCAGAGGCAAACTGGTATATACAGAGAATGGATAAACAACAAGGTCCTACACTGTGTGTAGCACAGGGAACTATACCCAATCTCCCGTGATTAAACCTTAATGGAAAATAATAGAACGTATACACATGTATAACTGAGTCACTTTACAGCTGTAACTAACGCAACATTGTAAATCAACTGTACTTCAATAAAGAATGTTATTTGTTAAAAGAAATAATTAAAGCTTAAATTAAAAGACAATTAAAGGGAAAAAAAGACGGGTCTCAGTTTGACTCGAAAGAGCAACAGGTATCCTTTACAGATAAAGAAACCTCTCTTAAAAGCCATGGCATATACTAGTTAAATGCTGAGGCATGGCGTTTAAAAGATGGCTCAAACTTGAAATGTTCGGTCCAAAATTAATCCCTCCGAGAAAGCTCAAATGAGCATTATTTTGTTTCACAAGAACTGTGGGCCTGACCTGGCCCACTGATGTGTTGTCTGTGGCCCAAAGAGAAGGGCAAGGAAAGGAGATGAGCTGGCTCATATGCTGCAAAGCACTGGGGCAGCCTTCCTGCTTAGGTGGGGCAGGCATCCTCTCGAGTTTGTCTCACGCCTCACACACCCTGTTGCCAGGTATTTTCCATGGCTTGTACTTCAGCCATCACCTTCTCTGGCCTCACCACACACCCGATATTTGCGACCCCCTGTTTGTTAACTTCTGCATTTCCACCCCAAAGCTATTAATGAGAACCAGTTTGCTCTTTAGTGATAAACAGGAAGCTGACCTACCTGGATGATGCGGTCTCCTTCTCGGATGCGCCCATCCTTGGCCGCGATGCTGTTAGGGTCGATCTGAAACACACAGCAGACATCTCAGCACCGAGGGGGTAACTTAAACACGCACGAAAATAAACAACGGCCCTTTCCAAAGTCTGCCTCTAACACATGGTCGTGCTCGTCCCTCTGTTTTCGTTTTGTGCCGAAATAAACAAGACTTAGGGTCATGCAGAGGGAGACGAACAGGGACTGATCTGTTTCCAAGCCCTTTCCAGGCTGTGTTCCGGGATCCTTGCACGGCAACCCTGCTGCACAGCAGTGTGCACAGACCCTGGTGACCTGAGGGGATGAAGAGGCACAGCTGACTCCTGTTGCACGCACAGGAATGAAAAGCAAAAGTGTGCTGGAGAACAGGTTAAAGGGTACCCTTCATCATGTGGGCTAGCAACCTTGAAAATGATTAAAGCAACTTAATTATTTTACCAAATGGGTATATTGAAGTTTGGAAAGTAACTTTAAAAATGAAATATAATTGAGACAAGTGGGATTGAGTTTGGGAGAGACACCCCCGAAATGCAGTCATGATGGGCCAACTTAAGCTTGGTGGGCGAAGTATACCCCAAGGGATAATTATTAAGCCTAGCAGACACATCCCTTGATTCATCCCATGGGGATGGATTGTATTTCCTGACAAAATGGGGTTTCTGTGCTTGCAAAGAGGGCAGTGCGTGGTAAGGTATCCATCCTGAAATCAGTTGCTTTGCATTGTCTCCTCTGGGAAGATAAAGATAGCTTCCGTCTATGTACTTTGAAATTGCACTGAACTTACGTGAATTCAACTGTACACACCGCACCAAAAGCAAAGAAAAAAGAGAAACAGACACAGAAATACTTTAAAAAGTGTAAGTGATGCCCTCCCCCATCCCATTCAATGAACACGAGAAGGGAAATGTGAATCTGCTCTTCCCTCGGGGTTGAACACATGAAGCCATGTACACGGCTCCATTTTATGGCCGATTTGCAGGCTTCTGAAGGGTAGTTTTGTCTTATGTGCCAACATTAGGACTTAACCCCTATGTAAAGACGTCACTCCATGGAGCGTGATAAAGGGGACGAAGAAATCTGTCTGCGTCTTTCCACAGACATCTCCGTGAGCCAGAGTTAAGGTTGGTTAACACATAGAAGGCAAAAAAGAGACCAACTCTCTTGCTATGATAGTTATAAAAAATCAGCCCCGATACCTCGCTTATATAGATCCCAATGTCATCTTCATCGTCCGTCCGGTAGCATACTGTGAGGCCCAGCTTGTCCTGGCTGTTCATTCTGTAGAGATCCACTTCCTAGACAAAGAAAGGGCATTTCCCTGTGAGACCCCGGCAGGCAGTGAGGGCTGGGAGGACGTCCAATGCTTTAAAAAACATTTCGTTTAAATGATGAACTGGATTTCTTTGCATTGGATGTGGGCAGAGCGGTTAACTTACTAAACAAAAAAGTGATTACGGGCATGGGATCAACGCCCAGGGCATTTCTGACCTTTCCGTCAATATAAAGTCATTTTGAAAATAGTTATTGTATTGATCCCCCCAAAGAAAAATTACCCATATTTCACTCAGCGTCAAGACTTCTGGGGTCGGGCTTTGAAAAAGCATTCTTTCAATGTCTGCCGCAAACAAGAATATTTTCAAACCCCAACCCATCCAGCCATTTCAGTACAAATGCCTCCAATGTGTGTGGTGAGATTATTTCCCGTTGTGTTCTGTTAATATGCACCGTAACAGAACTTGCAAACAGACTACACATAAATTGATCCAAGGAAGGAGGGTAACGTGATAGCACGCAATTAATGCTTTCCCCAACAGCTGTGATATTTACAGTCGAGAAATTAGTTTCCGCCGCTATTACAGCAAATTAAGTAAAAGCAAAGCGAGCCCAAACGCGAGACACAAGGGCACAGGGAACGCCACTGTATTTGCCAATTAACCTGCACTTTGGAATGAAGTCAGAACTTTGAAAACTGTTGGACCCCTGGAGGAAGTGGCGTGCTTCTCTGAAAGCGTTCACGGGCCAAGTCTCCCTTTCCGCCCATCCTGCCAACCACCCACACGAGACGCGGCAGCACGAAGGGCCAAGGGCTGCCTGATGATAAGTTCTCAGGCAGAGGCCCCTGTCTGGTGTTTAGTGTTAGCTGCTTGCCAACCAGCAGGAGCTCTGAGATGGGGTCGGTCTCTGGAAATATCTTCTCTCTCCCGGTTCTTCTTGGTGAGGGCACAGTTGTTTTTGTGGTCAAAGCTCAACACAGTTACATAGCAGATACTTACGGAACCCTCCCCTGGGTGCCCAATACCATGGATACTTTCGAGACAGAAGAACAGGAGGTGCAAAGGCCCTGGGGCCAGGAGGGCTGAAGCCCTGTGAACGAGGAAGAGCGGGGCAGGCTGAGCATAGCCAGGCAGTGGGGCCAACGGGCCAGCGTCGGGGAGCTCAGATTTGATTTCAGCATCACGGGAAGCCTTGGAAAACTTTTAAAGTGAAGACCGCCATGATCTGCTGGATACTTTCAGCAGGCTTTCCGGCTGATGTGTAGAGTATAGTGTGGTGCTTAAGAGATGAGGCTCAAAGACCTGTGTGCAGATCCCAACTCTAGCTTTTTCTAGCAGCTTCATCACGGGGTTTCATGGGCTCGTTACTATATCTGAGCCTGCTTCCTCACTGGCGCATGTCACCCTGCCGCTTGGACAGGGTGAAGAGTCACTGAGACGAGACTGCCGAGCTCTCAGCACAGTGACGGGCCCAGAGACAGTCCACGGAAAACCGCAGTACAAGACGTGCAGGCAGCTTCTTGCCGGAAGTCACAGCCGTGGTCTGCAGCAGCCGAGTGCGCGTATTTCTCGTGCCCCCCGATAAGATCATTTTATTTTCTGAATATTGACCTGTGAATTAATTCAATGACTTCCTCATTATAGCTTTAGCAACCTGGCACGTTTCCCTTAAATGAAATCCCATTAATTTCTGATAATTTAGTGGAGTTGGATGGAAATTTCGTTTCTCGTTGTTTTGAGAAAAAGACTAAGCAATCAAAGAGGTAGCACGAGTTTAACCACGAGGGCACATAACTTTCCAGGTACTTTGGAATAACCCGGTTGCATACCGCAAATACACTAGGCCCACAGCATCCTCATGTTTCAAACGCATGCCCAAGTCTCTGTCTCAGGTTGCACCTCATCTGGGTGCAGGCTAAAGGGAAGACCTTCTCCGTTTCGGCGCTTCCTAAGAGGCAGCGTAAATCCGTGGAATGTCCCGATTACTCGTTTGGCTCTACGTGCACCGCTGCAGCCCCACTGCTGCCACAGAGCCCTGGCTTCAAGGGGGAAGCCAGCCGGTTCTGGAACAAGGTCACGTGCAACCAAAGCAGAGAGAAGGGTAACTGGAGAGGCTGAAAGAAGAAAACTTAGAAAGATAATAAACATTGTGATATGACTTTTCCCAGAATAAAAGTGATACTACAGGTTATAGTTTTCACTGAATGATTGGCCACCAAGGTGAACAGCTCTTAAGAAAGGTCAAAAGATACCAGAGCTCCACTGGGCTTCACTCTACTATGACTCAAAGTTTGCTTCAAGGTCACGGCGAGGTAGGTGCGGAAAATGAGGGCAGTGTTTAGAAATTTTATAGCACTTGGACGCTGTCATGATAGCCAAGGATAGGATTAGCAGACTTGTCTCACTGACCACGGTGTAAGACTGCGTCAGGTACTACTGAGCTGAAGTGGCAAGGGGTGAGCTATGGAGTCACTCGTGGTAGAATCACGTATTGGTCAGTGACATGTTAAAAATTAAAGCAACCGGCTAACCTGGTCCCCCCGGTCTTTCACCGCCGAGAGTCTGAGAAGCATGACTCTGTAATACACGTGTAGGATTGAGGGCTCCATTTAAGAACTCGGGAAAGTGAAAAGTCTGGAACTGATGTCTTGGGGAAAAAACAGCATGACGTACTAGGAGTATTCAAGTAGGAAAAAGGAAGACTCATAGGGAATGTGACAGATGAAGGTCCGACACGTAAAAAAAGATTTCATGCATTTGGCCTAGTCCCCAAACTCTGTGCAGTCTGCTATCTACAATCAATAGGATTTTGATCAAAACCTAACTTGAAAAGCACTCCTACTCTATTTTTTGTCAATATTTTGATGGACAGAAATTGGAAGAACTACTATTATAACAAGAGACAACTTTCTTAGAACAAAACAGCAGGTTGGCGTGGAAGAGATCCTAAAACATTTGTTGCTTTAAAGTATTTTCACCTGAATCACTGATAATTAATCAAGAACAGTATCTTACGCTCTTCCTTACTTAAACCCTTTTTATGTGCTGCCGTTAACCCCATATGTGGTTCGAAAATTAGTCATAGATTCCCCATAAATGCTGTTTGGACTTACGTTACATACAACACGTGTTGGTGAAGATGACATTTCTGCCGGGTAGAGAAGACGTTCTGATTACCAGGTCTGTTTGCAGTCACTGATATTCTGAAAACAACGCTTCCTCGCTCTAGCAGAATGATATACGGCCCAGCAGTGCACTGAGCCTTTAAATCCCACTGCAAAATTTCCCAGGGCAGGCTGTCATGGGGACACTCACATTCTCACTTTGGATAGACTTGACTTAAAAACTGCAATGGCCAATTTTCGTCCTTGCTGCGGAGGAGAAGCCCAGGCCTGGCTGCGGCCTGAGGCATATGCTGTGTGTCAGGGCAGTGCATGGGAGGAGCCAACTCCAATCTGAAACACTCGCCTGAGGATGTCCAAGCCCCACGCCTCACCCCAATTCCAGCTGGCTGCCAAGCACAACTTTAGCACTCGATCCTTTAAACCAGACTCAAGAAGGGGAGCGCAATTCTACTTTAAGGGCAGTCCTTTAGGAGCCACTTTCTATCTTGGAAGTGGTCTGGTCCTAAAAAGGATGTGTGGTACTGGATAAACAGATGCCGGTAAAGCACATTTTCGGTAATAATAAAGCACGGGAACTTGCCTGGTGGCGCAGTGGTTAAGAATGCGCCTGCCAATGCAGGGGACACAGGTTCGAGCCCTGGTCCGGGAAGATCCCACATGCCGCGAAGCAACTAAGCCCGTGCGCCACAACTACTGAGCCTGCGCTCTAGAGCCCGCGAGCCACAACTACTGAAGCCCGCGCTCCTAGGTATTACTCTGGGGTTTACTCTAGGTATGTACTTGACAATGATGTTAAGATAGCATGGGCTATAGTATTTCCTTTTGTTACCTGGATCTTCTTGGGAACTCTAAACAGAAGTTGGAAAAGTGTCACTTACAACCCACACGAGGACAGAGACAAGACAGTGGAGTAGAAGGATGTCAGCTCACGGCTTCCTACAAAAAACAACCAAATCACAACTAACTGCTCAACAACCATGGACCAAAAAACCCCTGGAAGCTACCAAAAAAAGATATACTACATCCAAAGACAAAGAAGCCACAACAAGATGGTAGGAGGGGGTGCAACTGCTATAAAATCAAATCCCATACCCACCGGGGGTGGGGGCGACTCACAAGCGGGAAAATAATTACACCACAGAAGTTCTCCCACAGGAGTGAAAATTCTGAGTCCTACGTCAGGCTCCTCAGCCTGGGGGTCTGGTTACAAGAGGAAGGAGCCCTCAGAGAGTCTGGCAGGGTTTGATTGCAGGAATTCCACAGGACAGTAGGAAATGGTAAGTCCACTCTTGGAGGGCACACACAGGGTCCTGTGCGTACTAGGAGCCAGGGAAAAAAGCAGTGACTTCATGAGACTCTGGGCAAGACCTACCTGCTAGTATTGGAGGGTCTCCTGCAGAGACGGGCATTGGTTGTGGCTCACTGAGGGTACAAAGACACTGGCGGCGGCAGTTGTGAGGAGTACTCATTGGCGTGAGCCCTCCTGGAGGCTGCCATTTTCTTACCAAGTCCTGGCCCTACCCAACAGCCTGCAGCCTCCAGTGCTGGGATGCCTCAGGCTAAACAACCAGCAGGGCAGGAACACAGCCCCACCCATCAGCAGACAGCCTGCATAAAGTCTTCCTGAGCCTACAGCCCTCTAGGCATGCCCCTTGGCATGGCCATAGCTACCCGCCAGAAGGACAAGACCCAGTTCCACGCACCAGTGGGCAGGAACCACTGCCTCCCACTGGGAAGCCTGCACAAGCCTCTCAGACAGCCTCCTCTCCCAGGGGGGCAGACAGCAGAAGCAAGAAAAACTACAACCCTGCAGCCTGGAACGGACACCGCAATCACAGAAAGTTAGACAAAATGACACGGCACAGGAATATGTCCCATATGAAGGAACAAGATAAAACCCCAGAAGAACAACTAAGTGAAGTGGAGATAGGCAATCTACCCGAAGAAGAATTTAGAGTAATGATAGTACAGAGGATCCAAGATCTCAGAAAAAGAATGGAGGCACAGATCAAGAAGATGCAAGAAATGTTTAACAAAGACCTTGAAGAACTAAAGAACAAACAAACTGAGATGAACAATACAGTAACTGAAATGAAAAATACACTAGAAGGAACAAACAGCGTAATAACTGATACAGAAGAATGGATAAGTGAACTGCAAGACAGAATGATGGAAATCAGTGCCACGGAACAGAAGGAAAAAGAATGAAAAGAAATGAAGACAGTCTCAGAGACTTCTGGGACAACAATGAACACACCAACATTCACATTACAGGGGTCCTGGAAGGAGGAGAGAGAAAGGACCTGAGGAAATACTGGAAGGATTAATAGCTGAAAACTTCCCTAACATGGGAAAGGAAATAGTCACCCAAGTCCAGGAAGTGCAGAGAGTCCCAGGCAGGATAAACCCAAGGAGGAAAGCACCGAGACACACAGCAATCAAACTGACAAAAATTAAAGACATAGAAAAAGATATTAAAAGCAACAAGGGAAAAGCAACAAATAACACACAAGGGAATTCCCATATCAGCTGATTTCTCAGCAGAAATTCTGCAGGCCAGAAGGGAGTGGCACGATATATTTAAAGTGATGAAAGGGAAGACCTGACAACCAAGAATATTCTACCCATCAAGACCCTCATTCAGATTTGATGGAGAAATCAAAAGCTTTACAGACGAGCAAAAGCTAAGAGAATTCAGCACCACCAGACCAACTTTACAACAAATGCTAAAGCAACTTCTCTCGGTAGAAAAGGAAAGGCTACAACTAGAAACAAGAAAATTATGAATAGAAAAGCTCTTCAGTAAAGGCAAACATACAGTAAGTGTAGGAAATCATCCACACACAAATATGATATCAAAACCAGCAATGGTGAGAAGAGGAGAGCACAAATGCAGGAGATTGGAAATGCATTTGAAATTAAAAGACCAGCAACGTAAAGCAATCTTGTGTATATATACACTGCTGTATCAAAACCTCATGGAAACTGCAAACTGAAAATCTACAATAGACACACACAAAACACAAAGGAATCCAAACACAACACTAACGTTAGTCATCCAATCACAAGAGAACAAAAGAGGAAGGGAAGAAAAAAGACTCACAAAAACAAATCCAAAACAGTTAATGAAATGGCAGTAGGAACATACATATCGATAATTACTTTAAACGTAAATGGATTAAGTGCTCCAACCAAAAGACACAGGCTCACTGAATGGATATAAAAACAAGACCTGGATATATTGCTATCTACAAGACACCCACTTCAGATCGAGGGACAGGTACAGACTGAAAGTGAGGGGATGCTAAAAGGTATTCCATGCAAGAAAGCTGGAGTAGCAATACTCATATCAGACAAAATAGACTTTAAAATAAAGACCATTACAAGAGACAAAGAAGGATATGACACAATGATCAAGGGATCAATCCAAAAAGAAGATAACAACAATTGTAAATATTCTTGCACCCAACATAGGAGCACCTCAATACATAAGGCAAATGCTAAAACCATAAAAGGGGAAATCAACAGTAACACAATCATAGTAGGGGACTTTAACACCCCACTTTCACCAATGGACAGATCATCCAAAAGGAAAATAAATAAGGAAACACAAGCTTTAAATGATACATTAAACAAGATGGACTTAATTGATATTTATAGGACACTCCATCCAACAACAACAGAATACACATTCTTCACAAGTGCCCATGGAACATTCTCCAGGACTGATCATATGCTAGGCCAACAAAGCAAGCCTCAGTAAATTTAAGAAAACTGAAATCACATCAAGCACCTTTTCCGATGACAACACTATGAGACTAGAAATCAACTACAAGAAAAAAAACTGTGAAACACTAAACACGTGGAGGCCAAACAACAATATGCTACTCCACAACCACTGGATCCCTGAAGAGATCAAAGAGGAAATCAAAAAATATCTGGAGACAAATGAAAATGAAAAGCACAATGATCCAAAACCTATGGAACGCAGAAAAAGCAATTCTGAGAGTATACTTTATAGCAATACAATCTCACCTCAGCAAACAAGAAGAATCTCAAATAAACAACCTAAGCTTACACCTAAAGCAACTAGAGAAAGAAGAACAAACAGGACCCAAAGTTCGTAGAAGGAAAGATATCATACAGATCAGAGCAGAAATAAATGAAATAGAGATGAAGAAAACAATAGCAAAGATCAATGAAACTAAAAGCCGGTTCTTTAAAAAGACAAACAAAATTGATAAACTTCTAGCCAGACTCATCAAGAAAAAAAACAGAGGGCTCAGATCAATAAAATTACAAATGAAAAAGAAGTTACAACTGACACCACCACACAAATACAAAGGATCATCAGAGACTGCTACAAGCAACCATATGCCAATAAAATGGACAACTTGGAAAAAAATGGACAAATTCTTAGAAAGGTACAACTTTCTAAGACTGAACTAGGAAGAAATAGAAAACATGAACAGACTAATCACACAAGTAGTGAAATTGAAACTGTGATTAAAAATCTTCCAACAAACAGAAGTCCAGGACCAGATGGCTTCAGAGGCAAAGTCTCTCAAACATTTAGAGAAGACTTAACAGCTACCCTTCTGAAACTGTTCCAAAAACGTGCAGAGGAAGGAACACTCCCAAACCCACTCTATGAGGCCACCATCACTCATAGCACACACAAAAAAAGAAAATTACAGGCCAATATCACAGATGAACCCAGGTGCAAAAATCCTCAACAAAATATTAGCAATCCCCATCCACCAAAACATTAAAAGGATCGTACACCATGAGCAAGTGGGATTTATCCCAGGGATGCAAGGATTCTTCAATATACGCAAATCAATCGGTGTGATACACCACATCAACAAACTGAAGAATATAAACCACACGATCATCTCAAGCAATGCAGAAAAAGCTTTTGACAAAGTTCAACACCCACTTATGATAAAAACTCTCCAGAAAGTGTACACAGAGGAAACATACCTCAACATAATAAAGGCCGTATATGACAAACCCACAGCAAACATCATTCTCAGTGGTGGAAAACTGAAAGCATTTCCTCTAAGATCACGAACAAGACAAGGATGTCCACTCTCACCACTTTTGTTCAGCATAGTTTTGGAAGTCCTAGCCATGGCAGTCAGAGAAGAAAAGGAAATAAAAGGAATCCAAATTGGAAAAGAAGAAGTAAAACTGACACTGTTCGCAGATGACATGATACTATACATACGAAATCCTAAAGTTGCCACCAGAAAACCACTAGAGCTCATTAATGAGTTTGGTAAAATTGCAGGATACAAAATTAATACACAGCAATCTGTTGCGTTTCTATACACTAACAATGAAAGATCAGAAAGACTAATTAAAGAAACAATCCCATTTACCATCGCATCAAGAAGAATAAACTACCTAGGAAGAAACCTACCTAAGGAAGCAAAAGACCTGTACACTGAAAACTATGTCACCGATGAAAGAAATCGAAGATGACACACAGATGGAAAGATATAGCATGTTCTTGGATTGGAAGAATCAATATTGTGAAAATGACTATACCACCCAAGGCAATCTACAGATTCAATGCAATCCCTGTCAAACTACCAAAGGCACTTTTCACAGAACAAGAACAAAAAATCCTAAAATTTGTATGGAGGCACAAAAAACCCTGAATAGCCAAAGCAATCTTGAGAAAGAAAACTGGAGCTGGAGGAATCAGGCTCCCTGACTTCAGACTATACTTCAAAGTTACAGTCATCAAAACAGGGTGGTACTGGCACAACAACAGAAACCTAGCTCAATGGAAGAGGATAGAAAGCCCAGCGATAAACCCACACACCTATGGTCAATATATATATGACAAAGGAGGCAAGACTATACACTGGAGAAAAGACAATCTCTTCAATAAATGGTGCTGGTAAAACTGGACCACTACATGTAGAAGAATTAGAACACTCTCCAACACCACACTCAAAATGGATTAAAGACCTAAATGTAAGACCAGATACTATAAACTCTTAGAGGAAAACATAGGCAGAACACTCTTTGCCATAAATTGCAGCAAGATCCTTTTTGATCTGTCTCCTAGAGTAATGGAAATAAAAACAAAAATAAACAAATGGGACCTAATTAAACTCAGAAGCTTTTGCACATCAAAGGAAACCATAAACAAAACGAAAAGACAACCCACAGAATGGGAAAAAATATTTGCAAACGATGCGACTGACAAGGCGTTAATCTCCAAAATTTACAAACAGCTCATGTGACTCAATATCAAAAAAACAAGCAACCGAATCAAAAAATGGGCAGAAGACCTAAATAGACGTTTCTCCAAAGGAGACATACAGATGGCCAAGAGGCACATGAAAAGATGCTCAACATCACTAATTAGAGAAATGCAATCAAAACTACAATGAGATATTACCTCACACCAGTCCGAATGGCCATCATCAAAAAGCCTAAGAGCAATGAATGCTGGAGAGGGTGTGGAGAAAAGGGAACCCTCCTACACTGTTGGTGGGAATGTAAATTGATGCAGCCACTATGGAGAACAGTATGGAGGTTCATTAAAAAACTAAAAAGAGAGCTACCGTATGATCCAGCAATCCCATTCCTGGGCATTCATCCGGAGAATAGCATGGTTCGAAAAGATACATGCACCCCAATGTTCACTGCAGGGCTGTTTACAATAGCTAAGACATGGAAGCAACCTAAATGTCCCTCGACAGATGAATGGATAAAGAAGGTGCAGTACATATACACAATGGAATATTACTCAGCCATTAAAAAGAATGAAATAATGCCATTTGCAGCAACATGGATGGACCTGGAGATGATCATACTAAGTGATGTAAGTCAGACGGAGAAAGACAAATATCATATGATATTGCTGATATGCGGAATCTAAAAAGAATGATACAAATGAACTTCTTTACAAAACAGAAACCGCCTCACAGATTTAGAGAATGAACTACGGTTACCGGGGGAAGAGGTGTGGGGGAGGGATAGAGTGGGAGTCTGGGATTGACACGTACCCACTGCTATATTTAAAACAGATAACCAACAAGGAGCTACTGTATAGCACAAAGAACTTGGTTCAGTATTCTGTAATTACCTAAATGGGAAAAGAATTTGAAAAAGAATAGACACATGTATCTGTATAACTGAATCCCTTTGCTGTGTCTACCTGAAACTAATACAACATTGTTAATCAACTGTACTCTAATATAAAATAAAAATTTTTTTAAATTAAAAAAAGATTTTAAAGTAGAAAAAATTAAATTCAGAAAAGTGCAAAGAAGGGAATGATCATTTATATTCTTATCACCCAGAATTAAACATGGTTAATCTCTTGACAGGAAAAAAACAGAACAAACCAAACCCCCCCCCCCCCAAAACCCCACTATGACTTAGTTGTGGTCACTGCATTTCCAGGGGATGGTTGCACATCATAGAGAAGAGCCTGGTTGCTAATAGTTAAGCAAAGAGTGAACCATAGAGGTTTTCAGAAGCTCTGGAAATACAACACTGTTAAGAGCCGATACCGTCTTGGGATCTGTATAGATTTAGGTTTTACCTTGGCTGCTCATAAAGAAGATTAATTACAGTAACGCAGTAGTAGTTGAACTGTGCACTAAAAGCAGCGTCTAGCCTTATATACCGCACATGGTAGGTGCTCAATAAAACTGAATTAGCTTGAGATTCCAAGGCAGACTAAAGATCCAAACGAAAAATAAACTTGACTCTGCCATTAGCAAGCCAGGCTGCCCTAGGAAAGTCACTTCACTTCTCTGAAACTTCTCGGCTCTTCTACCATCTTATCCCCAGAGACAATATCTTGGGGCTCGGTGGAAACTGCCGTTCCTCCAGCTTATTGAGTGGTTAGTAAATTCTCAACATTTCATTCTCACTCCAAGCTAGACGTAGAACCTTCCACAATTGAGTACCTCATGGAAAGCACAGAGGGCATCAATACATATCTGTCTGTGATGATGGAGATAAGATGGCAAAGAAGACCATTAATCAAACTCGTATGAATAATGGATTACCATTATCTGGATTACGCCTCCCCCACCACTGGTGTCCTGTTGCTTACCGGTCTAGATGGACGGCTGGATAAAAATGAACAGCTAAGCCTGACATTTTAGATGAAATGGAAACGATAGCTCAATTGAGTAAAGTACGGGGGCCATTCCACCTTGGTTGATTCCAGCTTTCTGTTTCAACGACAGCCACTTTAATCAGAGAGCATCCCAGAGACTAATTTCGATGGCTTTTGCACCTCTAGGAAGACTGGTTACTGAAGCATAGCTCTAAGACCTTATCGATCCAGAACTGCTTGTTCATATTTCTTGAAATCATCTCCACACGTTATCTATGCGTGGCACTGTCGGGGACGAAGAGACGTCTCTAGGAAGACCGCACTTGGCTTCAAGGTCCTGACGTGTGAGATTGGGTCACAAGGCATTTATTCCTGTATCCAACAGATGTTTCTTGGGTGCCTACCCCCTGCCAGGAGCTGTCTGAGCACAAGGAGTCTAAGTAGGAAATGGCCCTACTGGGGGAGGGGTGCTTTAGCCAGAGCCGTACGGAAGCTTTGCTGGAGATGAGCCACACTGAGCTGGGCCAGGATCTGGGGGGATAACATAAGAGCAGGGGGCAGGTTTTGACTGCAGGTGGCAGGAGAAAGAACGGTCAAGTGCTGATGAAATCGGGAGGGTGGTGAGGAAGCTGACTCAGTGAGGGTAGGGCCGACCAGGGAAGGTTCCCCGGAGGAGCCCTGGTGCTCTGCCTTAAAGGCTAAAGAAAAGGGCATAGGTTGGCGGGGACAGCCTGCATTACCTCCAGGACGGTCTCGCTTCCCTTGAGATCTTATGACGTTACACTATGCAACCAGGTTTGGAGATCATTTTAGTCTCCCTGGTGAGAGCGTAGCTTTCTTTTCCTTTCTGGTTTCAAAATGACATCATCAAGACACAACATAGGTCACGGCAGCTTCACAGCCCGGCTAGGATGCTACTGAGGAATCAACTGGGAAATTAAAACAACAGACGAAGCAAAAAGAAAAGCCTTCTTCAGACGTCTATTTTTCCGTCTTAATTACCTACAGGAAGATCCAGAGCAGGTGTTCCGTACCTGAAGATTTACGGGTAATTATTTGGTGGCTCAACCCTTGGGTATACTGGGGTGTAATCCTTTTAACGCTAAGCAGTTTCACAATAACAGGGATTTGACACTTACCTAAATATGATCATTTTGTGTGCTTTAAAAGAGAGAACATCTGTTTTTCTCTGTGCATTTGCTTCCATAATATCCCCAAACACTCATATATTTTCCTCCTATATAATATCCACGGAACGGGTTCCTTTTCGAAAGGGGCAGATGTTGATCTACTTCAACTTAACACGAGAAGCGGTGGTGGGCTGAGGGTGGCCCCCTTACTCACAGCAAGCCTGGGTGGGGGGACCCAACAGGCTGATGGGACCTAGCAGGGACACACTGTTGACGGCTCTAAGAAATCTTGCGAGGAAGCGGCGATGATGGTACACGTCGTTCCCCCAGAAAACTGGGTCTGCTTTAGGAATGCCAGCTCCTGGCCGTGCTGCTGTTCATTAACCCTCTCGAACTGACCGGGTGACGTTCCAGAGACACGCCTCTGCAACAGAGCCTTCCTGGAAGTATACACACTGTCCTCTCCTGGAGATTCCCTCCTGGTGAGGGGCCACGGAGAGAACCTCCCTGAATCTTGACCTCAGAACTTGGGACGCGCCGCTCACCCAAAACCACCAGGTTCACTTAGTTAACAGAAATAACCTGGTGACGTCCAAGCGGCTCTAAACGAAAGTCCAAATGTAACAGCAGCCTTCCTGCCTGGTATGGACTCATGGTACTCCGTGATGACTGCTCAAAGGAGCTGTAGACGGAGAATGGCCACAGTTTGGTTTTCTAGATGAAAAGCTCACATCTAAGCTAATGGCTGATGACCCAAAGGGACTATGGCCTCCTGAAGGGCAGGCAGGGTGATGACTTGCTGATTTTGCCTTTCTAGCACCAAAAAGGATATTCAGCGTAACAGATGCTCAGTCAACGCAGGCGAGCAGAAATGAATGTAAGCGTGCGCGTAGGCTCTCTTTGTGCTTTCTACTTAACAACAGGAAGAAGTCTGAGCAGAGTCTTGAATGTCCGTGAGGGGCTTAGTCATCTCTAGTCCACGGGACTTCACTCTGCCCCAATGGCGTGGGTGGTATTCGAGGCTCGGAGGTACAGCTTCCCGCCATAATGAAGGAAACGCACAGAGCCTCGATCGTGTGACTCAGGACGAGGGCAAATGCAAGCCTGGGTTTCTCTGCCTGGGCCTGGGGCCTCCGGGTCAAGGGCCCTGGGACTTGTGCACCGCAACACCTGGGGATCTTGGTAAAATGCAGATTCTGATTCTGTACGTCTGAGGGCCCAGATTCTGTGTTTCTCACAACCCCCCCCCCCATGCTGCTGTCCCAGTCTTTGCGCCACACTTTGAATAACAAGCCTCTAGGGAGGCGTTTCAGAGTGGCCTCCTCCCGCTAAAAGCAAGATGCTCTCAGATAGTTCACGTGGAGAAAGTTACTTCCTTTAGGAAGAAAGCCTCAGTTTGGGCTAGTCTTACCACTTCTGTGATACTAGCCCATCTCCTTAGACAGAGAGAAAGGCAGCAGGAGGCAGTGGAGAGAACGGGCCCCAGGCAGCCAGCGCTGGGCAGGTACCAGTGACAAGCACCAGGATTTAATAACACTGCCTCGTGTCCGCTGTATTGATTGGACACCTTCTATTCATGTCAAGGGATGCTGATTTTCTGACTGAGCTAGGGATACAGCATTTCCTTTAAAATTCTCCTTCGTTTACAACCCAATCCAAAAATGGGCAGAAGACCTAAATAGACATTTCTCCAAAGAAGACATACAGATGGCCAAGAGGCACATGAAAAGCTGCTCAACATTACTAATTATCAGAGAAATGCAAATCAAAGCGACAATGGGGTATTACCTCACAGCGGTTAGAACGGGCATCATCAGAAAATCTACAAACGAATGCTGGAGAGGGTGTGGAGAAAAGGGAATCCGCCTACTGGGCATATACCCAGAAAAACCCATAATTCAAAAGACACATGCACCCCAGTGTTCACTGCAGCACTATTTACAATAGCCAGGTCGAGGAAGCAACCTAAATGCTCATCGACAGACGAATGGATAAAGAAGATGTGGTACATATATACAATGGAATATTAGCCCTAAAAAGGAATGCAGTTGGGTCATTTGTAGAGACGTGGATGGACCCAGAGACTGTCACACAGAGTGAAGTAAGTCAGAAAGAGAAAAACAAATATCGTATATTAACGCATATATGTGGAATCTAGAAAACTGGTACAGATGAACCGGTTTGCAGGGCAGAAATAGAGACACAGATGTAGAGAACAAACGTATGGACACCAAGTTGGGGAAAGCGGGGGGGCGGGGGGGACAATGGTGGTGGGGGGATGAATTGGGAGATCGGGATTGACATATATACACTAATATGTATGAAATAGATAACTAGTAAGAACCTGCTGTATCAAAAAAAAATAAAATTCAAAAAAGAAAAAAATTTACCTTAGTTTAAAGGAGTTGGGTTAAGTTAAAGGGAAAGAGAAAGCAAACAGCGGTTCTGGTGTATCAGATATAACAAAACAACTGTAAGGCAGAGTGGGCCACGTGCGGCAGATACTGTGGGAACTCAGTGACCCTCCAGATATCACATGCAAACTCTTAGAGACGGGAGCATTTTTCCAGGGAGAGACCACAGCTTCCATCAGATTCTCAAAGGTGTGAGAAAGTAAGATGGAACTAAAGAACCCACTGCTATAAAGTTAACGAAATACCAAAGATTTACAAAGTCGACATCCTACTCCAAAAATCTAGCTCCTGAGATATTTGATAGCTTTTTAAAGACCTCTGCTTTGTCACAATGATCCTCAAAAAGCAGTGTTGTCCTATAAAGGTTATTAAATAGCCCTTCTTCTTGCAAAGCAAGAAGGCCTCAACCCACTGAACGCGGCTCTTCTAAAAGAAATCCACGAGAGGTGGACATTCCATGAGCATCCGTAATCTCAATGCACGCTGATAGAGACGTATTAGCCTTCACAGCGACTATTGAAACGAGCCAGGGACGTGCTTCTTACCTCCAGCTCCAGCTCCTCTCTCTCCATCTCCTGATGGATGCCTTCAATGTAGTCATTTGGATCGTAGTATTCATGGGCTGAGGGATGCCTGAAAAAAGATGAAAGATCGTTAAGGCCCTGCTTGCAGTTCTAAGTATCTGTTCCCGTCACCCCATCACAAGGCCCATCAGTGCCACAGGGGCTGTTCTCAGAGGCTGAGGTTCTTACTCAGTTCACTTCTCTCTGGTTGCGTTTCCCGGCACAGTCAGGACCTCCCTCACAATATTTCCACCATCTTCTCTAAAGCCCATTTCCTCCACAAGAAGGAGTTTAGATGCAGGTTGAGGGCGAGGGATGGAGTGGGAGATTGGGGTAAGCACACGTAAGCTAGTATACAGAGAATGGATCAACAACAAGGTCCCACACTCTATAGCACAGGGAACTATATTCAATATCCTGTGATTAAACCATAATGGAAAAGAATATAAAAAAGAATGTATATATATGCATAATGAATCACTTTGCTGTACAGCAGAAATTAACACAACATTGTAAATCAACTATACTGCAATAAAAAAACTTAAGAAAAAAAAAGATGCACGGTGAGAGAGGGACTGGCTTCGTGGTTTGCAGTGATCATTCCCTGGCCCACTAGTCATGTGAGTCAATGTGACTAATTTCTAACTCAGTCTGTAGGTGGGAGACAAACTCTTATTGACTGCTCATGGCTTCATTCTTAGATTTTATCTCTGGGGAGAAAAAAGCTTCACTTCAGGCAACACTTAAAGACATGTGCCGGCCTCTGAGATAGGTTCAAAGGGCTGTGAAACTGAAACTGCTATGCTGTCATCTAGGACGTTTCTTTTCAAACTTCTTTGATTGTCTCGCAACGAGAAATACATTTGACATCACCCAGTATACACGTATACGTATGCAGAACACGTGCATACAGGCACACATATAATGCGTGTGTGTATATATGCAGACCCACATGCGTACACACGCCTAGGAGAACGGAAGCTTGCATTTCTCTAGGTTAACAAGCGTACAGCACAATTCACAGAGCCCACCACCTCTTTGGAAACACCGCTAATGGAACCTCTAGGACCAAAGCCAGCGGGAATTACAACATGCTCAGTCAGGGCTGTGGCTCTGAAAGGTGTCAGATGCGGATGGAGAGCTTCAGCCTGATGGTTGGCTGGGGACCCAAACCTCCGCGTTCTCAAAGGTCAACAGGGCAATCAGTGGGCTCTGGTCTTCTCACCCAGGCGCTTAGTTTTGAAACAACAGACCAGACATGAGCGGTCATTCAAACGAGGGCTGGCTTTCAATTTTCTGTACCCGTCAGGCAAATATGCTGCCTGCACTTAAGGGGCTGTTAGTACTGAGGACGCTGCTGGAAGGCCTGGGCTTTCAAGCCTCAAGGTAACCCCCCCCGCCCCACCCCCACCCCCCCATTCAGCCCTGATGCACACTCCTGCTGTCCTCTGACCTCGCAGCCAGAAGCAGGAGAGCACTGACCTCCGCACTCTTCTGACATTTCTCAAATTGCCCCTTGGGGGAAGAGTCATGTCACGTTAACTAGACTTAAGAGGAAATTAAGGGTTTAGCTTCTAAAAGGCCTGTCATTGTGACGGTTCAACATCGAGAGTCAGGAGTAGCCTTAAAGGCCTCATCAATGTGAAAGGCAGTTTGGGCCTAAAACGTCCAACAACTGATTTGAATGACTGTAGTCAGTGAATCATCCAGTTGTTTCCTAGCAACTGGCACGCTATGGAGTATTGACGCTGCGGTGGGACAGACCTGCCTTTCCATCCAGCTGCCAACTTTCATGGAGTACCACTGCTGAGTCCGCAGTTCCTCGTGGCACAGAAGGGACAGTCATGAGAAATGGGTGAGGTGACAGTTCTCTGCATACTGCCTTATGCACTCTGAGTGTCAGACGGGATCGGGGGCGGAGGGGGCACCCCCTCCTCTACCTTTACACGCTGCCCGCCGCCCAATTCACCTTGTCACGCCTGGGGAATTAGCCCTGGGTTCTGATGACAGCTAACCGTCAGAACCACGGGATGAGAGGCCAGCCTCTGTCTGGAATCTGGTAGAACAACAGGAAACGTGTGCTCACTCCCGCTACTGAGTTACTAATAGGAATCCAACAGGTATTGCTCAGAGGATCTCCCTAGGAGAGGTGGAGATGCCCTTGGAAATAAGGCATCAAGGCAATGATCCGAACCAGCAGCAAGATGGGAGGAGGGACTCTAACATCAACCGGAGAGGCTAAGAAGGGGAGGTGGACACCTTGTCCAGAGATGTGCAAAATCACATCCAAAGAGCCACCTTAAAATGGACATCTTTTAAGCCACTCGTCCACCTGAGAAAATTTCTTGCTCTTCATTTTTGTCCCTCCATATTTTACATCCATCACTAAATTACCAGTGATCGCCACTATCATTTATCCAGCGCTTACCGTATGCCACGCTGAGAACCTGCCACGCATTAGTTCATTCAATCCTTCAACAATCCTATAATGTGATTATCATCCCATTTTAATAGAAGGAAAATAAGGCCCAGGGAAATCAACTACCCAAGTTACACAGCTAGAGATTAGGCTTTGTCCAACTCGGAGCCTCTGAACTACCTGATATCTCTGGCAGTAAGTAAGGTAAGAGGAGAGTCGTGTGTAAAGTAATTTACGTGAAGCACTGGATCACAGCTGGTATTTAATCGGTAACTGCAGTGCTTATAGGAGGCACGTGTGAATTTACTCCATGGATCCAGGTTTGAAATGAGACCCAAGAAAGCAGAAGGCACAACCTCCTGGGCTCTCTTGACACTCACAACTTGCTTTGCTGTCTCTTTAAAACAACCATCAGCATTCCCTCTAGTGAGAACTACCAAACCTTCCCACTGCCATTTGCGGTGATTAAATTTTATTCGGAAACAACTTTTATGACATTTGTAAGTCATTTTGTTCTTCGAATATAATCTGACTAACTCCGCTCCAGGGTTCTAACAAAGTAATTAATATGTCGGAGCGGTTTTGAGCAGGATTCAATTTATTGCCTCTATAAACAATAAAGTGAAACGTGGGCAACTTGGGGGAAAACTGTAAGATGTGTTCATTGTTTTCACCACACGGAAGGGAAGAAACCAACTTCTCTGTACTTCTGTACCACACTTAACACATTTAAGATTCATCACCATGTGACTTACTCCTCGGGCAAGAGATAGGGATCCAGCACAGGTGGGGTGGGCGAGGACATCTTGGTAAGAGCCATGATGTGCTCAAAGGTGATGTCCGTTTGGGTTCCCGTGTCCACCATCTGTGACTCTGACGGAGGCGTGAACATTTTGGTCCGTGGCGTTCGCCTCAACACCTGGACCACGATGGGCTCCTTAGCTGTCTTGAAGGCTTCCACAGCCTGGTCATGAGTTGCTCTGGATAAGTCTTTGCCATTAACCTGTCGAAAAACAGTAGAGGGGGAGAGGATTATAATTAAGCGGAAGCCGGAAAGACGGTTTTCGTGTGTAAGCAGCTAAAAGGAAAACGTGCGGGCGTCCGAGGACTTCACTGCTCTGTTTCAGGTTTCCCCAGGAATGCCTGGTGGGAAGGGGGTAGGTTTGGAGGTGTGCAGATCAGGCATGAAATAATAAATCTCACGGCGGGGAAGGCGTGGCTTCCCACTGGAGTGTCTTTAACACAATTTCATCCCCTTCTCATCTTGCCTGGGAGAGAAAAGAGCAGCCTCAGGCTCACAGCCTTTATGGGCCATACTAGCTAACTGGAAATTAATTATATTGTTCTGTTTTAATGGTGTGTATTTTCCCAGTTCCTGTCAGGTGAGATTAGTTTCCCTTCTATGGAAGCGATATGACATTTCCTTCTTAAATGAATGCCTTTGCTTTTCCTTAAAAAGTCAATGAGAATATTAAGTAAGTGATAATACAGGTCACAGGTAGATATGGCAAGTATCAAGGAGGAACTCAAATGACCTGACATTCTGGCCCATGTTCGGGAAACAGCAGCTAGCTTAACTGCTGTGTTGTTTCCCACTGTGCACACAGTCCTTTGCTACTGCTGCATCCTCAATGTCTACACCTACCGAGTGCCCACTGTCTACCACATGACTTAAATGAAGACGCCTCTTAACACGTCCGTCATCACAGTCATGAGAAGCTGGCAAGACCAGAAGTACGTGCATCCCTCTCCCCTTATAGCCACAAATAAACCGCGCAAGATGACCTTGCTGGTGACTGATGGGTCAGAACTTCGGACGCTGCATCCAGGATTCTTTCCAACGATAGAATCCGAACTAACTGAACACGGCTGTCTTTAGAACAGCTTACACAAGAGGAAACAGAAGCCGGAACCTTATGTCTAGAAAATGAGGTTATTCCAAGCAACATGGAAGCTCAACTATTTACCCTCCCCGTCCCACTCCCCACAGCAAAGGACTACGACACTGTGTTCCGATAGCTAGGTGATGTCTCATGACTGCACTCACATGAGAGTTATCAGGCTCTGAAATATTTTGATACCATCCCCCAAGTGGTATGTATACTGCTTAAGGGCCAATATAAAATGATGGTATAGGAATCATATTCTGCAGAATATATGTTTGTAGAAGTTCCTTGGCTTCTCAGATCTTCTCTGGACAGCACCACTGACAAACTCATGTCATTTATTTGTAAATGCCAAAACCAACACCGAACCTTTGCTAGTCTGGCGTCTACATGCCCCACCTTAGCATCGTGTACTTCGAAGCACACTGACGATTCGGTCTGTCCCCTGAGGTAGAGCACTTCGGTTTCTCTTTGCCAAGCAGAACGTGAATACCGATTATGCAGCTGTTTTTCTGGTTTTTTTTTTTCCCTAAGCCCTTTCACTCTGGCCCTACAGGGACAAGAACTCTAGGTTGGAGTGCCTTGCAAACAACTGCTGGGTCGAGGAATAGATGTCGGATTCTTTCCTTGTAATGAAGCCCAAATGAATCGCCAGTGGAGATTATTAATGATTTGGATTCAGTCCACTCAAGTAATTTACTATCATCATGAGGGAGTTAGGCAGAGCAGCAACTGTGGGCTGCAAAATGACTCAGGTGCACCAGTAAATAAGTGAATGGCTGAACCATCAAACTCTTACCATCCTTCACCCTGGAGGAGTGGGAACACCAGGATTTAACACCACGGCCGTCTTCATTCCTCCTCCATGGAGGACAGAATGAAAGGACATGAAGGAATTCTTCCTAGCTTTGCAAACCAGTTGAGCACCTCGACCCCTTCCCTGCTCAGAGCCTAGAACTCTGAGGGCTTGGGGATGAGGTGAGGGCGGGGGAATGAAGCCCAAGTTGGAGTGCTGTGAAATTCGCGCCAAGGCCGAACTGTCTGAGCCGTGTTTTCCGTTAATGCGTGACACCGGGAGTCAAATCATCTACGAATTTATGATGCCATAGTAAATTTCTCCCTGGATTAAATGAATGCCGTAGACAGCACCCTGAGGAGATATCGGTTTGGCCAGTGCCAGCTCGCCATGCTGGGGATGTCTTGTGCTAAAGGTAGTTTTACCCACAGTGAACTCACAGTAAGACTTTTGAATGGGTCTGCAAGTTGGCCTTTTGCCAAACAGGAACGAGCATGGGACTTTCTTCTAAGGGAGCCTTCCAACTGTGTCTTAAAAAAAAAAAAAAGAAATCCATCCTAGGAGTCTTTACGTTTTATCCACATAATTAGGTCTTGCAAATACCTCAGCAGAAAGGTCAGCTGCCTGATAAAAAGCACCCCTCCTTGTTCCTCCTGCTTCCTCTCTGCTGAAAGAGCTTGGACTTCGTTTGCTTTCCACCAGATCAGAGAGCATTCCCTCTGGGGGAGACCTGAGATGTGGGTCTAATTGGCTTTAGCCCATTGTGGAGGTCTGCTTCCTTTTGCTTAGACATGGAGCCGGGTCTCTGAGGCCAGGTTAACACACTAAGGGATGCAGAGCAGAAAAACAGAGAACTGGGGTCTCTTGATGATTATCTTTGAGCACATGAACCGACCAAGCTTAGAACCTCTTAACCCCAAACTTCTTGTCATATTTGATAACACAATCCTCATACCTGAGGCCATTTTCACTTGTATTTTAACTCCCTGCAGCCCCAAACACCCCAATAGGTATAGATATTGCACCGATGCACTGTAAAGTTAGACAGGAGTGTAGTATTTGTTCCTACAGACGTTCCTCTGATGTGTATAAAACAGGGGGTGAAAATGCTTTTCTGATTAGGAGTGTATTTTACTCAGCTTATTATTATTATTATTTTGTACAGAAAAGTGATGGCAACTATTGCTTTCTCGTACAGGTGTCTAAACCAATGCTAGAACCGCTAAGCAGATGCTTAAATGGTACCTACAACACTTAAAGGATGGACGCGTCTGCAGCAGTCTAAGCTAAGAAGATTCTCGGGGGCAAAGAGCTGCCCTGTGTCCGGGCGCACACGATTACAGATGCAGGCAAGCTTTTCCGAATCCCTCTGACTTTGGGTATTATTCAACGGCATGGATACATCGGCACCCATAACATCCCGAGGGCCTAAGATGCAGAGAAAGAGGAGGTGGCAAATCCCAAGGGAGGCCAGGAACTTGGTCGGCGACTGTGAAGCATCCTCTCATCCCCCACCAGATCGTCACCCCCCGCTCACGGCCGGGTCCCACAGAAAGGCAGTTCTCACCACGGAAGCGGACCCAACAATTTCAGGAGCCCGGTGCCCTGTATATGTTAATCAAACACAGTTCCAATATGCCGCTCCACAAGCCAGGGGACCCGCTCCTTTCTCACGGCTCAGGGCTGCAGTGCCCAGGGGCTCAAGCTGTGGAATCAGACCGGGGTTAGAATCCGGACTGTCGCTTTGGACAATTTATTTCTCTCTGAGTCTCGGTTTCCTCATGTGCAAAATAAATGTAATTATAGTGTCACGCCTCTTAGGGTTATTATAAAGTTTAATGAGATAATCTACTTTACAGCCTAGCCTGCACATCATAAGAGTTTACTAAGATACCAGTGCTCACGGGGATCCTACCCCAAAACAGTCACATTTTCCCAGGAGAAAAGAGTCTGCATATCAAAGAAGCAAAAGCAGCCTAGTTAGGTGGTCTTAAGAGGCATTTGTATACTGAGAGGCTTTTTGATTTTTCAGGGAAGTTCCCAGCCCAAACGTTCCTCCGCTACCGACATACATATTGATATTTTCAGTCCGCAGTTTGGGATTCTCTGGGGCGGGCAGTGCAACGGAGAAATCTTACAGGACGCCTAGACCCCTGCCACACAAGCTTCTTGACAACGTATTTTAGGCATCATTACATTCTCTTAAAAGACGATGAGACAAGGCAGGGACTTACTCTCCTAGACAATCCATTTTTGCGGCCAAATTTGTTTGCAATTACCTTGTGCACATAACACTTATTACCCTGTCATCTTGGAATCACATCACTGAGAGACTTAAGTGAGGTGATGAGTCCGGTGCATGCCGTCAGCCAACCGAGAATGACAACCTTTATTCCCGGGATTAGCATTACATGTACATTACACAAGACGGCGGTGATGATGGCTGCAATTACAGGCGCAATGCTCATCCCGTGACGTTTGGCCCAGTCAAATTAAATATCATTAACTCGCCCAATTGAGCAGATTGCCTTTAAAACAGTTTATGCAGCTCTAAAACCAAGGAAATGGAATGTTTGGGGAGAAAAACGCTGCTGGTAAACTTTATTATAAATTAAATGCTTACGTTATTCACCTAAGGCTCTGGATGGTCCCCTGGGATGTAGGTGCCATTAGGGTGAAAATCCAATTCCTTTATCTCAGGGCAAACATCACTGCTGCAAAAGTGACAGGACACTAAGGGACCTTCAAGAGGTCCTTTAGCATACGATCTCCAGGGACAGGATGCCGAGGGCACGGAAGGATTCCCTCCCGGTTGCATTTAAGCCTGGGTAGCATGACTCCGGCTCTTTGCATGAGGTGCCCGTCGGTATGTTTTCCACGGTCCTGAGAACGAACGCAAAGCTGGTAGGTTTTTCCACATGGGGGTACATTTCATGGATAACCCAGCTGTCCATCTTTCACCCATTCACCAAGTATTTTCTGAGGTTACTCAGGGAGACCTGTTCCCCTCTTGGCTGACGGGATACCACTTGGAAGGATTTCTTGGGGAAAAATGAGGCCACAGGAGGTGCAAGCCACTTAAGAAATGGTCAGATGAAATGCACTGTGGGTAGCATTTCACCGTGGCATCTAATGAGAGGTTGGATCTGGCCGAGGAAGGCAAAATCTACACACGCTGGAACGGTAATTAAGCTCACGACCTAGAAAGACTCTTGGTTTTCACGGTCTACCTAGAAATTCCACTGGTGAAACTACTGTCATACGCTTTTTAAAATCACCTTTCAAAACAGGAGCCAGAAAGCTTTAAAAGTTCCCTACAACATAATTATAAGCATTTCGTGGTATTTTAAGATCTATCTGGAAAAGACATAGCATATTCTCTCTAAATTAGGCAATACCTTTCTATTTATGGGAAGACAGTTGGTTTCTGAGGATCTGCATATCACGATCACCTCGATTTCTATTACCTGTGCAAACGACCCCAGTATAAAGTGCTAATGCAGTTTTCAATTCAGCCTACTATAAATTACGCCCCGGGCTAAAACCCCGGTTTTATAGGGTTCATTTAATTAAATACAGAGGCAGTGATTGCATTCTGTAAAATATCACACCTATGTTGTCAAACTAATTAAAACTTAGATTCCACTGGAAGCAATAGACGATAATAAACTACACACCGAAAAGTAAAAGGTTTCAAGCCCTGATTTAGGTTGGATTAAAAAAACTTCTTTCATTCAGGCAAACTCCTGTCTGCCTTAATTTATTTCAAATTTATAGTCTGCTCTGGGGCTCGATAAAGGGAAGGCCAACTTATCTAAAATAGAGGTATTATGGCGGTGAAGAAGGAATATGGGTCTTAGTGAACAAATGGTGTTCAAATTAATATGTTTCTGTGCAAAGTACTCACTTTCAAGACGGTATGAACAAGGAGAGTACACTCACAGAGACCTCAGTTCCGATGTAGTAGAACTTACATCTGTACGGGTGCATTCGGTTTGCAGTAAGGACCGCAGTGAGGTTTGTCCATGGTCATTTCTAAATGTGTCCTGATGTTTTTCCCTAGGTTTGGTATTTCTTCAACGGGAAGATCCCCTCATTATATTCTGAGTGCCCTGTGTGGATGAAATGTATAGCCTGGCTAATTTTCCTATCAGAGGAGTCTTCCTTCTGTCAAACTTAAGCCTATCATGTTTCAAAATGCTTTACTGTTTTTTTTTCCCCCTAAATATAGAATATACATGGCTACCAGCCTCCGAGTGATAGATGACACATCTTAAAGAAAGAGGCTAAAAATCATAGATGCACTCAGATTAAAAAGTCTTAGTCCTACACTATTACAAGATGCTTTTCTTCTCAGGTCAAAATCCTATCTTCATCAACAAAATGCTGCTTATCTCCTTTTGGAAGCCTTGATTTCATCACCCCGAAATCCCATTGTGAACGATAGGTCACAGAGGTCTATTAAACTACAGTGGTTTTGAACCATTTTGCATCTTAAAATGAACATGCCTACTTTAACCTCATCTTAAAGGTGGTAATTTAAAGAAGCAGCTCAACATATCATAGGAAAGCCCAGTGGTGAGTACTTGGAAACAAGGTGTTTCTACAGCTGAATCTCTCTACAGTCTAGGTCCCTTAAGTCCTTCTTTGAAACGCGAGTGTCTTTTCCGGGTATGTATTTAATGCTGGAGGAGGGACTGGTTTCAGGTTACAAGTCAGTTAAATACGGTCCTTCACATTCCAAGGGTTCAGCGCTGTTCATCCCGGGAGGATGTTCTCGCAAATGTCTTCAACCATCCCTGCCCTTCTCTTATTCTTTCTTACTCATCTGAAAAGCCCTGGCCTATCTTTCTGGCCAGTCACCTGCCTCCCCGTTTCTACCTGTAGACTAGTGATGCTGGAGAACGTTCCCACAGGAGATGTCGCTGAGTCAAACGGGATCACACCCTTCACAGCTGTTTTGAGATGTGTAATTATGTACTTATTTGATTTTCGGTTGATGGCCGACATTTTCTCATGGGGCCCTAAGTTCCACAAGGGCAAGAACTGTGTCTTTTGTTCACTATAGGACACCCGGAGCTTAGCACAGCGGCTGGCATGTAGCAGCCTCGCAAATAATTTATCACCTGAGTGACCTATTCACGCATCTGTAGACTGTCATGTTCCTCTCGTGCACAGTTGCTGGCATTTCATGGTCTTTCCTACTCTTGAAACAAAAGCATTTTCTGCTCTGATCTTACATTCATAGCTAAGATCGACACAAACCTGATTATGTGTCCATTTTTATAATTGTCAGATTCCAAACAAGAATAAAACGTGTGTTGTATTTTGTTACAAACATACATATTCTGTGAGGAGTGCTTTCGATCTTAAAGCGTCTCCTGTTCCATTTCTTGATACGATCCAAGTGGTATCAAGGAAAGTACCCTCTGATGTTTTGGAGAATGAAATATATGAGGCCCAGAGAGGTCTTGGAGTGTTTGTGAAGAAACAAGGCAGCCCTAGCTAAGCTCTCCTGAAGTCCCTGGGTTCTGAACTTGCAGGTGACAAGGTGGAACCACTAGAAGTCAAAAAGGAACCTTGAAAAAAAAAAAAAAGGAACCTTGATCCCCAATGGAGAGGAAAGAAATAAGAAATACCAAATTGACAGACCTCACCGAAAAATCCGAAAATGGGAAATTGCTTCTTTCTCTTTCTCGGACCATTCTCTCTCCTCCCCATATCCGTCCTCCCCCTTCCAGCAGGGGCGCAGACTCAACCGTGAGCAACGTGCCCAGGCCGGGAGGTGATGAGGACAGGTGGGCTACAGGTGTGTCCGCCCAGAAGAAGGCGGGCCCTTCTCTAACTCACAGCGAAAGCCAGAAGGGCTGGCCTTGGGCCCGCTCGGGTGCCCAGCTCTGGAGTCGGGTGTGGTGGAAGCGCACGATGGCCTGGCCTACGGGCATTTACACTTGAGTCCTGGATACATGGAGGGGACTGCTGGGTGCTCGGCTACCTCACCCTGCACCAGGAGGGTTGTCAACAGGGGTCCTCCCTGAGGACATCCAGGTTGAACACTCCGAGGAAGCTCTCTGTGCGGCATCGCTCACCTTGGTACCTAATGAGTGAACAGAATACGTGAGGCCAAATGCTGGAGTCTCTGACACGTCAATCGTGATACAGCCAACAGGGGGACAGCACCCTGCTGTCCTGCCAGACGAAGACTTAGTCTAAGCACTCTGTCTACGTTAACTCACGCAGTCTTCCCATGAGGGTGGTGCTACTATCATCACCATTTAACGGGGATGAAATCCAGAAGCACAGAGAGTGTTTGTGCACCTGAAGACCTTCCGCTAAGGATGCTGGTGGCTTTCGCCTTGAATTGGGAGACGCACGCTTAGTTCAGTTCACGCTTCTTTCTACACGTCAAGTTTACTGCATTTAACCATCCATATTGGCATGATCTCCTACGGTAACAGCAAATATAGCCGCACGTAGAAGGAACAAAGCGTGGCCAGGTTTTTGCAAGCATCACAGCAAAGCCTTATGAAAACCATTTTATGTCATTTCCACCTCCTTGGTATAAACTTCATATTGGTCTCATAAATCTCCTGTACAAACTTAAATTTGTTAGTTGATTTCCTCAGACTAGAGGGCTGGCTAGAATAAAATTTCTACCCTCGGGTCTCTGACCATTAGAGGAAGGGGCGTGTAGGAAGATTCTTCCATCAACAGAATTGTCGTCACACAGGATTTACAACAATGTTTCGTGATGTTTCATGTCACCACAGTCATTTAAGTTTCAAGTGAGGAGGGGCTTCTAACGGATACTGCATGAAGACGGGCAAGAAGAGGCAGGAGTTTTACATGTCATGGGGGTCCGCGGTGAAGGTTGTAAGCTCCAGCCCTAGGGCTGATTGCCTCGGCTTCAACGTAGGCCGTGTCACTTATGTGCTGTAGCATCTTGGGCAAGTTAACCTCTCAGTGCCTCAGTTTTCTTACCAGCGAAATGGGTTTACAGCAGGACCTATCTCGTTGGGTGGTGTTAGAATTAATTAGGCTGTGCAGAGAAAGTAATTAGGGTGCATGGCCCTGCACAGAGTGAGGGCTCCATAAACGTTAGCTATCTGTTGTCCTCACTCATTTGGAGAATTACTGGGGAACCCATCATGTGCCAGGCACTGATACAGTGGTAACCAAGGCCCAGTAACACTGGGTAAAGAATGAACACTGTCGGGGCTCTGGGGGGAGACACACAGGGGTCTGAATCCCTGCTCCGTTTACCAGACGTGTGACTTTGGGTAAATCATTCTACCCCTGTGCCTCAGTGTCCCAGTTGGAAATGGGGGACATTAAAGTATTTCCCTCCTAGGGTTTTGAGACAAAGATCTAAGCACAGGGCCCAGTGTTAGCTGTTGTTATAACCCTACAAACCTGGACAAATTACCTACCTCTCCCTGTGCCTTATCTATAAATGGAGTTGTAAAGGTTTGTAGAAAAGGGCTTAGAAGGGAGTCTGGCTCGTAGTCACCACTTTTACAGGAGATACTGGCCCACATGTGGTTCCTAAAGATTCCAGCTGTCAAATTTCAGTAAAAGCTTAGCTGCAAATAAATCACAAGAACACCCATAAAACAGATCTTACGTCCCACTCATTTATGGGGAAAGAAAGCCTTTTCTGGATCCTGGCATCCATCTCAAGGATGTGATCCTGTGCACTCCAAGCACTGGGTGTCTGCTCTGTGCCAGGTGCTGTGCTAAGTGCTTTACGTGCACAATTTCATCCCATTTCACAGTAAGAAGGTCAATGGTGAGGTGAGCGGTATTACCTCTGCTTTCATGGGCCAGGAAGTAAAAGCCCGAGGAGTGCTGGCAGCTTCCTAAAAGATGTGCAGCTCATGAGCAGGAGAGATGGGATTTGAACAAGGCCTGCCCAACTTCAAGTGCATGCTCTAACCACTGGGCAGCACAGCTGGACTGCTATGACCCAACCTCAGCCTTGAAGCGAAGGGAAGTGTTAATGGCTGATTATACTGACCCCAAGAAGGGATGGTGGGATGAACCTGGGATGAAACGGTGTCATCAGAAAGAGAGAGGGGTGGGCCCTAGACAAGGAACATACTCTCAAGTGGGAAGAACAAAGATCCTCGTCAAAGGAGGACATTCACTGGACGTGCCTTGCTGGGGATGGGTGGGCTCCTCCATGCCGAACCAGGTGGGCTCACCTTTCCCAGGAACTCGTGGTGGTAATGACACCACATGTAATGATGTTCACTAACCCATCCCTTCCTACGTAACTGTAGAGAAGCTCAAAGCAGAGGGGAATCTATCTTTTCTCTAAATTCTTTTCTCACTAAGTTGTCTCATCAGATTTTAGCCTGTCTGTCCTACGAACGTCCATGTCCCAAGGCATGTTGCGAAGCTCTGGCAACGGAACACCATTTAAAATAGTCCAATTAGGGCAAAAGTAGTCTTTTGTTAAAAAAGAACATTCTTGAGCAGTAATGAAATAAGTAGCCTCAGAGTTTCTGAAGCCTTTGAATCTTAAAGAGGAGTCGGGCCAAGAGATCTAATTGTGAAAAATGCTTACTGGCCTTAACGACCTGCACTTTATTTGCTGCTCTTAACAAGATTATGAAATTTCCTAACTATCTCTAAAGAACACGAAGGTCAGGCAACAAACCAATGAATTCCAGAAAGAAAATCAAAGCTAAAGTTGATTCACTTTGAATAGAATTTCCTGGCTCTCAAGGATTTGTGTAACCTCAACAGTGATTTGGAATCTTGTTTGTTTGTTGTCGGTTTTCTATCCAAAGAAATAAAATTATGATGCATATCACTTAGATGAAAACTAATTTTGGCTCCTGCATCACCAACTAGTTCATTTAGTGGTCTACAGACCGATTAGTAAAACGTCTGTTAAAATGACTGTGGAGGATCCTTGAAGAAAACGCTGTAGAAATTAAATGTCATCTTAGTGGTTAAAAAAAAAAATCAGTTGAGAAGGGCCTGGTGTCAGTATGAAAATAAAACTACCCCTGAATGTTTAGAGAATGGCTAGTTTTCCTTCTGACCTCATTCATATAGGAGTAATCATTAGTTGGCTTGTCCATAATCACCTTTCTAATGAATTATGCTGTATCTTCTCAAATACCTCCCATTTCCTAAAAAGCATTTTTAAAAGTTCCACATCAGGGGAAAACTAGAAAGCAGGGCTGGAACTCGAAATGTCCTCCAAAGACCAAAGCTACTTGATTCTTTGAACAAATACTGTCTAACACTTGTGAGTATCTTCTATGTACCATACACGAGGCTTAGCACTGTACACTCAATCACTTATTCATGTGCAATCAGCACATGAATAACAAAACCTGGGAATGATTATGTGCCCAATACCCCTACTGAAACCCCAGTGCATTAGTGAGCAAAACCAGAAATGGGAGCTGCCCCAGGCAGTTCATAGTCTGGGTAAGGAGACAGATGCTAATAATCGCGTAACTGAGGGAAGGAAAGAGAACCTGGCAGGGTTAAGAGGGCGGGTGTTGGGAAGAGGGGGCTCCTCTGAGGAAGAGACGTTGAGGACAAATCAGAAGAATAACCAGGATTTACGTGGAGAGGAAGAGAGGAGAGATTATTGCAGACGGAGGGAGAAGCATGTGCAAAGGCCCTGAGGCTGGACGAAACCTGGTACACGAGGATCAGGATAGGTGGAACCGAGATGCTGATGTGATGAGACTAGAGGGGTGGGCGGGTGCAGATGATGTTGACCCTCAGAGGCTACAGATAGGACTTTGGTTCTGAGATGATTTAAGCGAGGGTGGGGGGTGTGGTGGGGGTGGTGGAGAGGTGACAGGACTCAAAGGCTACGTGTTCAGGTTTACATCTTAGAACCATGATCACAGCATCTGGCTGCTGTGTGAAGAATGGACTGGAAGAGGCTAGGAACGAGGCGACTGAGTGGCACAAGCAGACCAAAGAGATATTTGGAAAGTGGAGCCCTCCCAACCACCAGGGGAGTTCTTTCCATTTTCACAGGAAGTTGAGACTCAAGAGGGTAAGTGACTTGCCTAAGGGTTCCATAGCTATTCAACAGGAGACCAAGTTCAAGCTGGCCCGAGCTACTAACTCCAAATATAGCATTCTTCGCAAAGTAAACTACCTGTTGAGGTGTAACTTTCAAGACAAAACAAACGCAAGCTCCAAATCTCAACACCTTGAACTGCATAGGGACCTAGGCAGGTCCTGGGTTTCTTGATAATGTGGGTGGTTCTGCTACTGGGTTACTTCCTGCCTAGAGGCTCTCTCTAATGGGCGGGGTCCTAAGTCCCTGCTCCCTGCTCCTTCTTGGGGTGCTTTCCTCACAAGTTCACGTGGACGCTGAGAGCGTCCTGCCCCGACCGAAGCTCCTAGTTATTGCTGGAGACTTTGCTTCCTAAGACTCTGGAATCCTGGATCTCCACCCTTTTGCGGGAAAACCATAAGGAGCTTAGATTAGAAGAGGAAGCACGGTTTATCTTGCCGATTGATTGAAAAAGCTACTCAATCTCGAATCTCAACAATCCTCTCTGGCAAACGGGACACAAATTCCCCAGCTTCAAAAAGCGGAGCTCCACCCACTTGCTCCTAACACTCTTTGTCCTTCACATAAACTGTCCCACGTTATTGGTGTTTTAGTATGAAAAATGCAAACCATGTCCACTGACGAGAATTTTTGGATTTTTAGTTTTGACCGTTACTGGACATCAGCAGTTCCAAGCGGTATTACGATAGCTAACTGTGGGCATTTTCATTATGAAAAATTTCCTAATCTTCCCACAGGGAGAGGTAAGAAGGGAAAGAAAAACTGCAGAATTGAAGCCTGCAGTTTGGCAGGACAGCCCTTGGATGGTTTTGTTCTGTTTTTGGGGACAGCCCTTGTTGCGCAAGTGTTCTCAGAGTCGGGAACATGACTCCATATTTTATGCTACCAGAATCATTTTGGAGAGTGATGCTGCGTAACTGGGGGACGGGTGCCATTTCACTGCTTATCTAGTTGACATAATTACAGCACAAAAGCTAACCTCGTGTCTGTCCTCAACTTTGGGAAGATTCTGTGTTTTTAATTGCAAGTTACTGTTCAATTTGTTAAGGAAATTTAGGTTAGAGGAGAAAATATTTGCCTCTTTTCTGCTGGGTTGAGATGTATTTCTAAATTTGAATAACATTTCCAAGAGGAAAAACACTTCATCCTACCAGCTCACATTTCATCTGTAATGTGTACGACCACTCCGTTTAGGAGTGCTTACATGCAGTAATGAATCCGGACACATCTTTCCTGGATTGCCAAAACAGTCATACTTTGCTGAGACCCCTCCCTTGCAACCAGAGCCCAGGAACAACTTTACATCAATAGATTGTATAAGTCCTAAGTTACCTCCAGTGAAATATGCAATTACCTCGTGGCTGCTGTGAGAAATTAATGCAGATTTCTGGAAATACTGGCTGTGAAAGAAGAACCAATGAAAATGAGTGGGAATAACCAACTCTGGAGACATCTACGGTGGAAGAAACAGAAACTGGGAAGATTTAGAACCTTTGTGAATCAAAAATAAACTTAAGTTGGTACTCCTTTCTCAAAGATTTATAAATGTGATTTACAAATGGCACAAAAAGAATAATGATGACATTCTAGGATATTTATCACCTCTGAAATAGGAAATAAAATGACTCTCCCTCTTGACTTCACAGGCACTGAAGGACTTAAACTTCGACCCCATTATAATAATTGATCCTCGCTTTTTTTTTGGTGATTAAACTCTGGGCAATAAGAACGGCAGAATAATTGCATATTTCAACTGCACAGAATACCTAGCACATAGGAGGCCCATGATAAGTCTGTTGAACTGAGCAAAAATAAAATTAGAGATATTTGTAGAAAATATGAACGGGGTTAAAAGTACTAAATCACATACGCATGAGTCTTGTCCTTGATAAATGCTGGGAACCAAGAAGATAAAGTAAGAAAAATATTATACTTTTTGTCAAAAGAAACCACGGGTCCTTTCTGGCCTCAGTTTCCTCACCTGTAAATGAGGGGATTACTCTAGGTGATGATGATGATGACTTTTAATGTAGGATGAATCTCAGTGGACCCTGGGGCCCTCCTTGATTATTTCTGATTACCCAACACCTGGCCTATGCCTTACAGCCTTTCTAGACACAATCCCATAATCCCCTGCTCCAACAATTCAGTCACCTCCCGGGAGCAAGACCTGTGTCCCTAAACCCTTTCACATCCTCTGGATACTCACTTAAAACCTCTTGATTTCCCACTAGCTATCTACCTCACGTTTGGTAGTGTATATATGTCCATGCCTCTCTCTTGCTTTGACAGCTAGTGGGAAGCAGCCGCAGAGCACAGGGAGATCAGCTCGGTGCTTTGTGACAGCCTGGAGGGGTGGGATAGGGAGGGTGGGAGGGAGGGAGATGCAAGAGGGAAGAGATATGGGAACATATGTATAACTGATTCACTTTGTTATAAAGCAGAAACTAGCACACCATTGTAAAGCAATTATACCCCAATAAAGATGTAAAAAAACAAACAAACAAACAAAAAACCTCTTGATTTCACTTTCTTGCTCTCCATTTTGGTTACATAGAAGCATCCCATCAGGGTAGCACGTCCTTTCAGTCATCCCCCTGACTCTCAGGTCCAGCAGGGGACACAGAGGAGACGGACCCCTTGCCTGCAGCCACCTGGAGAAACTTTGTTTAGATGACAAAACAACCCTGAGTATGCTGCAGGGAAGTGAGCCATGGGGTGCTCCAGTGAGAGGGTGGCCAGCCCTCCATTCTGCAATCTCTCTTCTGCTCTTGGATGGTTAGAGAGCTTTAATAATTGAAGCTGAAGAGGATAATCTTGTGAGAGGAAGGAGAATAAAACCGCTTGCAGGGCTGCAGAACTCTAGTCTCTAGGATGGAGAAGAACCTGCAGCGTTTTCTAAGATGATTTATTAGACCTGGGTAGAACTTGCTAGAAACCTACCAGGAGCAAATCATCTGGGAAGGAATTAATGAACCAAACAAAACACTTGACAATGCAATTAGAATATGAGGAAATGTAGGGGTTTTCCAAAGAGAGAGAGAGAGAGGCAAGTGTGTGTCCATGATTTTGATTATGTCATACAGAAGGCTGGAAAAAGAATGGAATAATATTTTTGAAGGTAAAGTTATCACAGGGGGAGACGGAGATGGCTGCGGTTGATATTTGCAGTTTGGATGCTTCAGGAGAGTTAGCAAGTGTGCCCAGATGGGTGGAAATTCACTTGCAGCTGTGTTTCAGCAAAATGGTGCGTGGGTCTGAGAAACAGAAATAAGACCGCTGGCGGCAAAAATGATTCCCCATCACGCGCAGCGGCAGAGGGCAGCCGTGCAAACACTGTGTTTCTCTTCAGTTGCTTTAGGCAACAGTAGTTTTTTTCCCTCTGTTTTGGTTTGGGTCAGGGATTTCTCCTTTTTAAAACCTTTTCTTAGTTGAGTTAGAAACCAAGAGTCTGAAGCTCTGGAAACTTCCCTTCGACCTCATTTCATCGTGCCTGTCGGATGAGCTCACTGAAAAACAAGCTCGGCAGTGGTAACATTCGCTGTGTGTGTCCAGAGGAAACTTCTGGCTGCATACCTGTGCTAACTGCTATCCTAGGCTTTGCATACAAACTCTATCTGGGAATAATATAGGCTCCTTTTTATTGATATGAATGTATAAGTCTAAATACATACTTAAAAAAATTTTAAATTGAAGTATAGTTAATTTACAATGTTGTGTTAGTTTCAAGTGTATGGCAAAGTGATTCAGTTATATAGGTATGTGTGTGTATATATATATTCTTTTCCATATTCTTGTTTTAGTTTTAGGCAATAATTTTTTTTAATTGAAGTATAGTTGATTTACCTTTTCATACTCTTTTCCATTATGGTTTATTACAGGATATTGAATATAGTTCCCTGTTTTCAAAATCTACAGTCGGACAACTTATGTGCCCTCATCCCCTTCGCTAGAATTTTTTTTTTAATTTATTTATTTATTTATTTTTTTGCGGTACGCGGGCCTCTCACTGTTGTGGCCTCTCCCACTGCGGAGCACAGGCTCCGGACGCGCAGGCTCAGCGGCCACGGCTCACGGGCCCAGTCGCTCCGCGGCATGTGGGATCCTCCCGGACCGGGGCACGAACCCGTGTCCCCTGCATCGGCAGGCGGACTCTCAACCACTGCGCCACCAGGGAAGCCCCTTCGCTAGCTTTTTTAGTTTAGCAGGGAGATGGTTAATATCAAAACATTATACGTCACACAGTCACAACACTACCTACACAGACCTTTTATTCGTTCAAAAGTGTTTTCGTCGGCTGGAGCTCAACGAGTAAGTGTCAAAGTTTGCATAGCATGCTGGAAACAAAGCCCTCTCTGGATAGCGAAGCATACGTGGGACATGTGCACGTGAAAGTAATGATACGCTTCTCCTAGAATCCGGGACTCTTTCTGCCCCAGAGCCTCTGTCTGGGGACCCGTGACTATTCACAGGTCAGAAAGCCAGCCTGGCCGCCATGACTCAGTCCTAATCCCCATTACAAGTGCCCCGAGTGCTGGGCACAGGTGTGACTTCACCTGAGAGGCAACGTGGCGATGAAACTCCATCTCTGAGTGGTGAGAACTGTGAGGGCCGTAACCTTTTTAGTTAGCTTTGCAACCACTGCAGCATCGTCAGTGGCTGTCCCGATGTGGCACACGGTCGGCGTTCGAAAAATAACCTATTGGGGCTTCCCTGGTGGTGCAGTGGTTGCGAGTCCGCCTGCCGATGCAGGTAACACGGGTTTGTGCCCCGGTCCGGGAAGATCCCACATGCCGCGGAGCGGCTGGGCCCGTGAGCCATGGCCGCTGAGCCTGCGCGTCCGGAGCCTGTGCTCCGCAGCGGGAGAGGCCACAACAGTGAGAGGCCCGCGTACCGAAAAAAAGAAAATAAAAAAATAACCTATTGAACAAATGACCGAATCTGAGCATTTCCTCCAAACGTATGGCGTCATTCCACCTCTGCATATTATTTTGGGGAAGACTTGGCCTTATGGACATCTCCTGAAAGCCCTGTTCTCCACCGTTGCTTTAACAGAAATGACTTAGCTACAGTGGTACCCAGTGATGTCCAGAAGCTGGCCTTCCTGGATTCATTCGCGGCGCTTTACGCATTGCCCTGGAGACTTACGACCCATAACGATGATCCTCTTTGACCCAATTTTGGAGACCTGGCTGCCCCCGCCTCCTCTAGAAATGCCGGCTTTCTCCCTTGGTCCCCATAGATCGGCTTGTTTGACAATATATAACAGTGTTCAGTGCAATATCGTGCCGTACATACACTCAAACATATCACAGCTCACGTGCACACTCCCAACACCCTAGGCAGAGGGGGAGTTTGTATTCCTGTGCTTCAGAGGAAGAGTCTAAGGTTCAGAGAGGCTCAGAGAACTTTCCACAGCACAAAGTTACTCCATAGCACGGCCCTGAGTTTCCCCCTTTTATACATCAACTCTGAGTAAAACGAGGTCTCTGGTTTGTCTTCTCAACTAGGCCATGAATGCTGTGAGCACAGGGGTTGTTTTCAGTCTTTCTCTCAGCATGTGGCCCAGAGAACACAGTAGGCACTCAATACATGCTGCCCGTAGGACCACCAGAGGGTGACCCTCAACTGGGGTAAGCTTCAGGTGGAATCCCTCTCCTGCCTTAATCAAACAATAGGATGAACTTCCACTTGAAGGCAGTATCACACTGATAACATCACATAACCTCTAAAGCTATAGACCTACCTCCATTTAAAAGAGGACAAAACCACGCACAGTTTCTTGGTTAGGTCTTTCTACGATGCTTTTGTAGTTGACCAACATTCCTTTGCAGTTTACCTTACGCTCACTGGTGTAAGATTTAACTTCGGACCCCCTCCTCCCTTCTCCCCACGAATGTCAACCCCACAGGGCGGGGACTTTGCTTTCCATTGCAATGCCTGATACTTAGCACGTTACCAGGACCACAGAGGGACCTCTGAGTGTGTGTGGAAGGAAAGAGTGAGGGGATCTGCCCACATTCAGGTCTCTGCTTGAGTCAGGCAGTCCTGCGTTAGGATAACTGCTCTCCCTCTCACCAGCCACGTGATCCCAGGCAAGTTAGTCAGCCTCCCTCACTGACTCTCAGTTGTCTCATCTGTAAAATGGAACTAACAATAGTACCTGGACGTTAAGGGGCTGTGTGAGAATTACACGTATATGTATGACACATGTATATAAGCCACGTGCACAGCAAATAACAGTCATCTATCATTGCTATTATCATTTATTGGAAGCTAATAAACAAAACCCCCAAATCATGAGAATATATTGTCCTCGGGCCTTCACTGTTCATTCGAGGATAAAGAATACGATGCTGGAATTGCTTCCTCCTTTGTCTGGACATTTCTTAACTGGGGCTGGATAGGGAATAGAATTGGTTCTGAAACCTCAGAGCCAATTGAGATAAAAGAGATGCACTAACTCTCACACTGATTTGCCCCCCTTCCTTCAGTCTTAGGGGAACAGCCACATGCTCCCAGGTTCCCCTCCATGGAAGACCTTGAGCGGAAACTTCATCGGGGTGGGAGAGATGAGAAAGACATGCCGAACAACTCAAACTTCAATTCCTGCAAAGTTTCCAGAGGCCTAGCCCTACCCTACAAATCTTAAGCTTACCAAGTTGCTAGATCGAGAAATAAAAAGGAGAAAATGCCAGTCCGGGGGCAAGAGAGGCACCCCTTGCTGAGGAATTATTCCAAATGGGAACACATCAATATATGCAGGTAAGTGCAGCATAGGGTCGCTGGTATCTAACACATAGAGGATGTGCAATACAAGTTACTCATGCTGGGCATTTCAAAACCAGATAAAAAGGTACGGAATCCCGGATGTAAAAGACTACTATGATTCTGCGGGTGGGGGGGGGGACATCCACTGCTTTTCACCTCCTGATGCTACAAGGAATGTTGTTATGAGGGATACTTATTTCTCTCGAGGTTTTTCCAACTCCCCAAATATTGAGCAGCTGCCTGATAGAGGGAAATTGGTTCCTATCCTTTGCAGTTTTCTTTTATTAAAATGCACGTCACTTTGAATGCTATGTGTGACAACCACTGACATTTTGGGCAGGGGAGGGGAATAATTAATTGTCATATAGGGTAGAACAGGAACATGTCTGGTAATTCTATGGTAAACTGCTTAACACAGGGAGGAAACTGTTATCTTCCCAGATGCCTGACAAATTGCCTGCTTTCATTGGTTTAACGCTCTGAATAGTAGGTGTCTGCATTACTTAGTTTACGCATTGTTTGTTCACAAAAAAGGCATTTTTGCCAAAGACGTCTTTACATAAAAACATGCAAACTCTTAGGAAATGTGTTTATAAAGACGCCAGCTCTGCCTGTAGTCTTATGGACGTCTTCTCTTCCGTTACAACTAATGTTATGGTTTGAGAGGATTCTTTTATGGATGAAGAATGCTGTATGTGAAGAAAAATATGAAGTAGTATTCTATACTTTTTAAAGATCTTACAGCTTATCAACTCCTCCCCTGCCCGCCTTACTATTTGTGAGTTACTTTCCTTCAGAACTGGGGGAAAGGGGAGGTTTTAAAATGAGTTATTTCTTCTTGGGTCTTTTACGAATACTTTTATTTTATTAAATATTGAATAAATTTAAAAATGTCAAAGATATATGTAATTGAAAACACTGCTACAATGAAGACTTGTAAATCTCCCACCCACTTTGAGAAAAAGAACACTACCCATGTTATCTTGACAAGCTGAACTTCCCAAGTCCACAAATGATGAGAGCGCCATGAACAGCCCAGAAGAACGCACGAAGGTGGCTCTGCTCTACCAGGGACCAAGAATTACGGCATAACGACAGCAGGATATAACAGATGCTCTAAGTACAATACTGGTGCCGAGGGAAGAAAGGGAGCAGAACAGAAAGGCCAGAAACAGTCCCTACCACACAGGGAAGCTGGTATTGCCCCTTGATGCGGAAGAGATAGGCTTTTCTCCAAGTGGTACTGGAAAATCCATATTAAAAAAATGAAGCTGGGGCTTCCCTGGTGGCGAAGTGGTTGAGAGTCCGCCTGCCGATGCAGGGGACACGGGTCCGTGCCCCGGTCCGGGAGGATCCCACATGCCGCGGAGCGGCTGGGCCCGTGAGCCATGGCCGCTGGGCCTGCGCGTCCGGAGCCTGTGCTCCGCAACGGGAGAGAGGCCACAACAGTGAGAGGCCCGCGTACCGCAAAAAAAAAAAAAAAAAAGAAGTTGGACTCCAACCTTACACCATATATAAAAAGGTGCTGAGAAAGGCAATATTTATATTAAATTTTTAGAAGAAAACAGGTGAGTAGTTCTATGACTTCAAGGTAGAGATCATGTTTCCCAACAGAGACTAAAAGCACAAACTGTCAGAAAAGACTGATATATTTGATGACATTCAATTAAGGGATTAGGTTCCTTGGAAGACATCCTAAAGAGAAGGGCAAGATAGTTACAAACTGGGAGAAAACGTATAAAACTACTGAGGGACTCGTATCGGACTATGTTTTAAAAAATCCTACAAACCAAGTGAAAAAGATGCAAAATCCAATAGAGAACTGGGGACAGCCTGGACAGGGACTCCATACACGGAAAAAGAAACTCGAATATGATGAATGTACATATGAAAAAAACACAGTCAGCTCCGTGTATTGGGGGGCTTCACATCTAGGGATACGGACAGCTGACTACTTTCACTTGACTACACCATTTTATGTAAGGGACTTCTGCCCCTATGGATTTGGGTATCTGCAAGGGCTTCTGAAACCAGTCCCCTGAGGATACCGAGGGGATGTGCTCAACTTCATTGATGATTAGGGAAAAGCAAATTTAAACCATAGTGAGCTACCTCTCCATGTAAATTACATTGGAAAAGTTAAGAATTCAGACAGTACCAAGTGTCGACAGGGATGTGCAGCAACAAGAATCTACCATGATGATGAAAAACGATTTGGCATTAGTGAAACTGAAAAGGTATATCCCCTAAACGCCCCCCTTTCCTTCACATCCTGTCCTTTCTTCCCCTCTTTCCTTCCATCCATCCACTCACCCACCCACCTACATGTAAGTACCTACGTTATCTCCTACAGCAGTGGTTCTCAAAGGGTGGTACGCAGACCAGCAGCATCTAAAACCGCAGGGTGATGCATGGGACCCAGTGTTTACACAAGCCTTCCGGGTGATTCTGATGCCTGTTCACACTCGAGAACCACTGTCCTAGAGGGATTTTTATACCTTGAGACTGGTGTCAGAATGAAAGTTAAAATGAGATTCCATTCTCCTCTCCCACTGTTCTTTGCTATCAAATAGGCAAAAAGAAAAAAAGAGGGAAAAAAAAGTGAGACTCTTCTTAATACCCAGTGAGTATGGGAGTGGGGGTGACGAGAGGCGGACACTCACACACTGTTGGGTGTCACACAGAGAGGCTTATCTGGCAACACTTAATAAGTAAGAACCGCTAAAAATGCAGATCATCTGACAAAAGAACTAGAGACGTGTCCTAAGAGAATTATTTACGATTGGCCCATGCTGTCGTTTAATTGACAGATACAGTTAGATCAAGTCCTGCAGCCTGGATGTCCCCCAGAAGTGGGGTGTGTAAATCATGAACTGTCATTATGGTGACAGCTAAATGACTCATCACCGCCAAGAAGTCCCCGATCAAACCTACTTCCTCCAGATTTCTGAAAACCAGGATTCATTTGGGTAACAAGGTCCTTTCTAAAAACACACTTTCTTCTGGCAGGAGGACTCCGCCCGTCATCATTCACATTATTCGGCATCACTTCAGATTACTTTCCCATTTACTACTGGGAAGGGAAGTGTCTGAGTACAAGTAGGAGGGTCTGTGGCTAGGAGGATACAGGATAACTTCAGAGGCTGGGGTGGCTCTGAGAAGGACAGTGGTTAAAAAAAACAACTGAAGGTTAGTGTAGTTTTATCTGTGAAAGATACACACACACACACACACGTGTGTGTGTGTGTGTGTGTGTGTGTGTTTATTTTATAGACAAAACTTCACTGACCTACAGTTTTTCGCTTGTAAACTAGAGAGTACAAAATCATTCCCTTGAAAACTCTGCTTAAGCAAAGTAACGTTTCTGGTATTAACCAACAGATGGTTAAATTTTCGATCTGCATTTGAATGTCTGAGATAAGAGCTTGTCTTGCTGCCTACTTATCTAGAGGAAGACTTAAGAAAATCTGCCAGAGAACTTAGGGAGCGAAAGAGTCCTCTTCCAGTACTTTTGGTGTAACGTGGAACAGAGGTTCTCTAACTTGAACGAGCACCAGACTCATCCAGGGGGCTTGTTAAACACAGATTGCGGGGCGCCACTGGCAGGGATTCTGGCTTAGCAGGTCTGGAGTGGGGCTGGAGAATCTGCGTTTCTAACAAGCTCTCAGGTGATGGTGACGCTGCCGGCCGAGGACCAACCACACTTGGAGAACGAACGACTTCGAAGAAATTTCTGGAGACGCTTCAAAAGTCAGAAAAGCTTTCCTTGATCCCTACTGCCACTCAAGACACGTGTTCTCCACAAGTGAACACTGGTGCCACTAATTTTCTTTCACTTCTGCACTATTTCAAATGATTTTTTATTACAAGCTGATGAGTATAATCAAATGTATTTGAAAAAAAATATTATTCTGCCAGTCAGGGGGCCAGTAGACTGGGAATGAGACCGCTTGCCCAAGGTTCCCCAACAGACACACACAATGCAATATGCCCTGGGTGAAGAAACAGGAGCGCAGGCCATCTGAAGTAGGTGAACTCATTCTTGACAGTTCTGTGCTCGCCTCTCCGCCGCACGGCCCGACGGCCTCTCACTCATAAGATGACGCCTGCCATACCACTGAAGGGGACGCTGCCAGGAACACGGCTTTGTGCGCTTCAGAGAGAGGACGCTGTGCTCTCTGTTGAATCCCACACTGGCGGAGAGGGCGGGAGGGTTATTTTGGCTCTAGTGGGCCTTTACCCAGAGCTGCTGACGGTATTCCTCTGTACCTCCCCAACTTAGCCACGGCCTCTCCCTGCGTTACTGATGCGGGTAAGAAGTCATGTATAAATATTGCACTTTTTCTCACTGCTCCATATGTCTGTTTCTGCCGGCCATGGCAGGCCGGTGACAGGAATGTGGCGAGCGGGGCAGTCCCCTCCCCTGTGACCGCCTGCCTCACGGCAGCGTGCAGCTATACCGATGGGAGCCATTCGAGGCCTGGGACCCGGTCTCACGTGTCACCGCGTACACCTTTCCAGACCAAAGTGGGACCCACTTGAGCCATTCCTCATTCAGAAGTTAACTTGGTAAATATGTCCTGATTAGTTATTGGTTACGCGTCAGGCCCGGGGGTGCCACAGAGAACAAGGCAGTGTCCCTACCTTCACATTTTCCTGGGGGCTGGGGTCGGAGACGAACGATAAGCAAGTTCGTAAGTGCATGAGTTGTGATAAGTGCTAGAAGGGAAATAAACTCTGCAGAGAAAGGTCAATGCAGGTGCGGGTCGGGGGACTCTCAGATCAGGGGCGCTCTCTAGGGGGAGGGACGTTTAAGCTGAGCCCTCAAGGATCAGTGAACTACGCTGCAGGTGGGGGGGAACAGTCTGTTGGAAAGCCTGGGGAGGGAAGGAGGAAGGTGGGTTCTGGGTGCTGAATGGAGCCCTGCGGGGACCAGGGCAGATGAAGAGCAGGCAGGTGCGAGGCATGAGGCTTGTGCAGCCGTAAGGAGACCAGGTCACACAGCGCCCTGCAGCCTGGGTGAAACGGTTCCTTTTATTCTAAGGGCACGGGGGAGCCGGTGAGGAAGGCACAGAGCAGCTCAGAGCTCAGAGTGCGGCTGGCTGGTTGAACCTGCTGGCTGAATGAATGAAAAATAAATGTCTTGTATCCCCTCTGCTCTCCCTCCTGGCCTCTTGGGTTCAAATCATGGTCATCTCCTCTCCTTCCGGGCTCCTAACTAGAGCCCTTGTTTCTTTTCTTGCTCCTCAACCCCTACAGACACATACAAAACCCCACGTGGTCAACCAGCCATGGGCTGAGGGTACATGTGGTGATGAGAGCTCCCAGGCGGTTCAATGAACAGAGAACGTGGAAACCAAGTGGAAGGAAGTGCAGGGATAGAGTGATGTGCAGGGTATCATGGGAATACTGTGTGCAGGGCATCATGGGAAGGCTCAGTGCAGACATCCAGGGGTGTGCAGGTCATCATGGGAAGGCTCAGTGGAGGGAGCTAGGGGTGTGCAGGGCCTCATGGGAAGGCTCAGTGGAGGATCCAGGGCTGTGCAGGGCATCTTGGGAAAGCTCAGTGCAGGGATCCAAGGCTGTGCAGGGCCTCATGGGAAGGCTCAGTGGAGGGAGCCAGGGGTGTGCAGGGCATCTTGGGAAGGCTCAGTGGAGGGAGCTAGGGGTGTGCAGGGCCTCATGGGAAGGCTCAGTGGAGGGAGCCAGGGGTGTGCAGGGCATCTTGGGAAGGCTCAGTGCAGCAATCCAGGGTTGTGCAGGGCCTCATGGGAAGGCTCAGTGGAGGGAGCCAGGGGTGTGCAGGGCCTCATGGGAAGGCTCAGTGCAGCGATCCAGGGGTGCGCCCGGCCTCAGGGGAATGCTCAGAAGGGTATCTAAGCTGGGTGGCAGCTAAGTGGCCTCAGTTCTATGGGGAAAGCAGGACAACTCCCTGCTGGTTCCCCCACAGCTTTCTACTTACAGAAGAGACAGGGAGAAAGAGGGGAGTAAGCCCTGGTCTAACCCTAAGCTCTACCTTTTCAGTTCCTAACATAAAAGTGGCTTATGATCCACCGTTAACGGAAGAGAAAACAATAGCTAGTGACAGTAGCCCATGTTGAAAACAGTGACTTTCTGAGCCATAGAGAAACAGGCGCCATACTCGATAAAGGGCCCCAGGTTGACAAGGCAGGAGGAGACGGGCTTGCTTTTTCCACACCTGCTTTGCTTAAACTAATTCAGAATAGAAAGCCATTTCTGAAACAAAGCTTTTAGAATCTATCGATAGGTCGTTTAAGTGAGCACACTCTTACTTGCAGGAAAAGGATGCCAGGCTCCACACTGCTGTGTAGAGGTCAAGTTTATGTTCATCTAATTAGCCACCATTAAGTCTGTACGACCACTGGGCTGATTCTCAGCGGACTCATCGTTGCTTTGCTTTAAAGCAGTAAATTCATCTAATTGAGTACTGAATGTAGCTAATTAAATATGAAAATAGGACTGTGTACACTCAAGTTTCCAGAATATTCCTTAAACTTGTTGCTCTGCATTAGCATTTCCTATAGAACTCTGTGTTTTCCTAGTCAACTGGCTTATTAATAGAGTGAGGGAGAAAGGGTCACAAAGACATACATCTTTAGTTTTCTGGCAAGTCACGGTTATTGGCTGAAGTTTTGGCTTTTCAAAACCAACAACATTTATGGCAGAAAGAGTCACAAATCCTCTTATATGATACTTTTTTTTGTAACTGAGAGGCAAAAGAACATAAGCTTTCTCAAATCATCCATTCTTAAAGCTGCCTGGGGGGTTAATGAGAACTCTCCGCTCCACTCCCCCTCCCATGCGCTGCCACACGTGAATGACCAGAGGCTCTACGGAAACCCCTCTCATTTGTAAGAAAACAGATCCCAGTAACAGCAGGCTGACAGAGGTGTTAAGCACACATGGCTCGAGTGAGACCGTGGTGTCTGCAAGAGAGCCCCACAAAGGCAGGAGCAAATTTTAAAAACCAACCCCAGTGTTCCATATAACATGGGTGACTTTGATGAAAATGATTTATACGAGAGAAGAATGCACAAACTTTAGAATTATAGCACAGATGTGGCTCCTGGCCCCATTTATAACTCCTTTGTGTTTCAGTTTCTTCATCTTTGAAATGCGGATAATAACACCACCTATCTCTTGGTGCTGCTGTGAGGATTTGATGGGGAAGTGCATGGTTGGCGCTTAGCACAGCACCAGCATGTAGTAAGTGCTCGATAGATACTACTATGGTTAGAGTTTGGGAATAACAGATACACACTACTATATATAAAACAGATAAACAACGAGGACCTACTATATAGCACAGGGAACTATAGTGAATACCTTATAATAACCTATAATGGAAAAGAATGTGAAACAGGATACATACCTACATATATATGTATAACTGAATCACTTTGCTGTACACCTGGAACACTGTAAATCAACTATACCTCAATAAAAGAATAAAAATTTTAAAAAGTACTGTGGCTGCTGAAAGGAATATCACTGCCATTTATCGACACATTTTGCTTGCCATCTTGAAAATGTGCATGCAGATTTTTAGAGAACGTGTTAGCTGTTATAATTTTTCATTTGAAGCCTAAGTCCCAACCAGAATTATTTCTCTGTTGTGTAATCAAACAGCAAAGGTCATTAATGCTGAGTTTCTGGCTGACCTCAGAGGAGGCGGGAGGAATGAATGATACTGCCTAGTGTGTCCCTCCTTTACCCTCCCCCAGGCCTCCGTTCGTGGGAAGAGCCTCCTCAGAGCATCCCCTGGGTGGCCTTCCCTGGTCCTGGAGGGGCACAGCTGGGTGGAGTCACGGGCACAAAGCCAGCTGAGCCGCAGACCTCCTCATCTCTGCACACGCCCTTCCCGCACAACAGGTCACCAGCTTTAGCCGGATTCCAGCCACAGCCCTAGAGCTGCGGGGCTCCCTGTCCCATTACCCTGTGAACGTGAGATCTCCAGGGCCAACTAATTTATCCAAGAAGAAGACTGCACCCCTGGATAACCTGAAAGCATCTTCCCTTCTCACTTGCCCAGCCTTTCACTTTAACAGTGCTTCTGAGTATTGTAAGTCACCCTAGGCAAGTGAAGGCTTTCCGAAGCATGAAGCAGCTGCTAAGTTAAACTTTAAATCTCACATAGGCAGGGGCCCTGTCTTGATGCTCCACAGGACGCCACAGTCACCGGAAAAGCACAAAGAACTGCTGTAAGTCACCTGATCCTACAACCCCAGGGTGGGCAGCAGGCACACCTTGTACTCTCCTTCGAAGAGCTCCAAATATCTCAACGCATCCCTTAACACACGGCGCAGATCACCGGGATGTGTGCACTCTGTGCAACGTCCTTTAACGACCAGGCAACTTTGTGTGTTGTTGGTGTTTTTCTATTGTGATTAAAGGTACAATAAGGTATGTTTGCAACAAGAGGCAAAGCCATTGTTCTGCATCATTAAGTTCACAGCAGCCCCTAAAAGAAACTGTGGGCAGCTTGCCAAAGGCCCTAATGAAGAGCATCTCTTTGAATTATCTCTGGATGAGGAAAGGATCAAGTCTGAGCCCCAGAATATTTGATCCTCTTTGTGCTGCTGTTACAAGCGCTTACGGAAGCCAGACACACCGGACCTTCTGGAACTGTAATTTATGGAAACCTTAATTTCTCTGCTCTAATAAGGCTTTGCATAATAAGAGTGGGAATGCAATTATTAATTCCTGCAAGTGTTTTGTGAATTCCTTTATGCTACGGTTCAGGACTTCCAAAGAATGGGAGAAAGGGGAAATTTACTTAGTTGGCACAAGGGTAATGGGTCTGAAAAGTAGTTTGAGTTTCCTGAAAATAAATCTGCATGGCTTCCCAAATTGCTGACAAAGTGTATTCCAGATGGAAGTCATTTATCAGCAATTTACTGCACGATGCTTTGGCCAGAAATATTTCCATATAAATTCACCTAGTAAAAAAACAAACAAACAAAAGCCAGGCTCCCTCTTTCTGAAGGCAGAGAGGGGAGGAGCCCAAATAACACAGACAAATAAAGCACAAGTTAATGCAGATTTGCAGGAAATGCGGTAGGGTTGCCTTTTGGAGGTGCCAGTTTAATTCTTGCAGCTACAGCAATGTATGTGAAATAATACTTGCACGCACTGATGGTTAAAAGAACAAAAAGCAAGTTATTATAACTCCATTTTTACACAGAGCATTTATTTTCTATGCAGCGGTGAGTGACCGTATACAACCACCTTGGTGATCGTTTTGTCGTTCTGCTTGTTTCACTTCTGAATGCCTGACTCACTGAGCACCAGGGCTCACTGCACATGGTAACTTGGCAAATTTAGGATTACAACGTTACCATATGATCACATAAGGGGTGGGGGCCAGATCTCCAGTGGCAATAGCACTTCTGCCCAGACCTCCAATGTGCCCTCGGACTGCCCTGAAAGGACGGAAATCCAGCAAAGCCCTGAGCGTGAAGTCATACGTCGGAAGTATTACTTCCCAAACTTATTTAAGAGGATTGTTTTTTGTAAGCTAGGTGCTCTCCACACAGGAGGGTGGTGGAGGCGCCTAAGTCCCAAAAGATAAGATTTGTTTTGACCTTCTGTATGCCTCAGTGCCGGTGTGCGCGCACACCCACCCACACCCATCCCTTTTATTCACCCAATCATTAGAATTTGTCCACTGAGGCAGCCAACTCACAAGCAGCCCTGTCTCGCTGTGTTTTTAATGCGAAGCGCCCTCTGCTGGCTCTTGCAAAAATGGCACCCAATTGATGGCTAATCAAATTCTTTTTTAAGCTGAGTCTAGCCCCTTTGAAGACTATATTAATATACCATGTATTGTCATAAATTAAACAGCAAGCGCCGTTTTTCTCAGTATAACAACCTTCTTCTAATGTGCTAATGTTAACATTCCTTTGTAACAGAATTATGATTTTCTGATTACTGGAGAAAAATTTGAAGGAGTTAGAATGATTTAAGGGGAAAATAATTAACTGTCAGGTATAGCAGTGTGAAAACCTCCTAGGTGAGGATAAGACCGGAATATTAAAAAATAAAACACTCAGCATGAACATAAGGTAAGTTCTCTGGGTCATACCGTAAATACCCCATTTCATCTCCACTGAAATTTCCTGCTAGCAACACTGCAGAAGTTTAGAGGAGTCATCGGCTGTGGACGAAAGCACCCGAGATCAAGCCACTTGCTCTGGAAGTTCTTAAAGTTTTCACAGGAGGAGGTATAGAAATGGCAAGTGTGAAGCGTGAATCTGAACCACATGTTCTGTTACGAGAAGTTGCTGAGAGACTGAAGAGTGCAGTAGACGCCTGTGCTCTCCTGAAAAGAGCGCCTTACAACTATTCGTAAACAGAGACAAAACCGTGCCAGCATTAATCATCCTCCACGTCTTCTGCAACTTGTTCACAGGGTGTGTGACCACGCGTTGACCCTGCCTAGGACATCTGTCCGCCACTCCGGGGAGAGCGGGCAATTGTAAAGGAGCTTTGTGACGTTATAGCTTGAACCACACCTTATGGCCCTCAGCATCTACTGAAATATTCAAATACAAGCATTTAGGTGCCACTGAAAAGGAAATCACCTAAGAGACTTAATAGAAAATATGCAGAAACGTCAGAGAGGCTGTCACATTCCAAGTACACACACGCACAGAAATCCCCAATTCCTTCCCCAGAAGTTACGCTCAGCCAGGTGAGTGCCCGGGCGCTCCCACAGGAAAAGAGGCAGCGCGTCGTTACCTGACAAACTTCGTAGAGTAATTTGTACTGCTCCTCTGGCTTCTGTAGGCTGCACAAACTGCATCCCATGTTTAGAGAACCGGCAGACGAAGGCTGCAGGACTCGCCGGCGCCCGGGAGGAGCAGCGCCTTCAGCATGCAGGCATGAAGGTGTCCTCGGAGAGCCTCAGGTGCCAGGTGCTGCGACACGACACTGCACGCTGGCGGTGCTCTCCTCAGAGGCTGCAAACAACTCTCTCCCCTTCCACGCTCCCTTCCCTAGCAGCAGCATGCACGCGCACACACAGACACACACGCACGCACACACACCACTCCCTCCTCTGAGTGACTCTGGCAGCTGGATTGTGGTCCAATGCACACGCTATATATACTGCCGCTCATGCATATTAATCAGCCCTCATTGACTATTCATAACAGACAATGATACAGAAGCTATAATTGCCAACCATGACAGTTGAAATTTCTCTAATTAACAAGCAAGTACTCCGGTGGCAGGGAATAATAAAACACACTAACAGTTTTGCAAGCCATTTTCTGGCAGTTACAAATAAACATGACTGCATTTTGAGCCGGGTCTCTTAGGATAATCCTTAATGCATTTAAGCTAAGTAGAAATTCATTTTTAAATATACCATAACATTTCTGATGATATAAAATGTATTTAATGCTGTAGAAAATGACAGCATATAAACGGGTTTTATGGAATGGACATGTTTTGAATCACGTTCATGTAATATTTAGCGCTTTACTATGCTGCAAGAATAATCCTCCACGTATGAATAAAATATACAAATTTAAATTGCAAGATATATGCGTGAGTATGCAAAGTAACCAGGGGGGTGTAAGGAGAGAGGCTGCCCTAAAGGTGAGCAAGCAGATAATCACTGCCAAGGTGCATTTCCAATTCCCAAAGCAGAAAGTTATCTGTGAAAGGGCTCCCGGGCTAATTGGAAGGAAGAGAAGCGGCCAGTCTCGCGCATCCCCACAGCCATGCAGCAGTGAGCTAAGTATCACTGGCTACTGCACATCTGTATCCAATGTTCTGTATCTGCCTAGACTTCTGTAGCTTTGCCCTGCCCTGAGTCTCAAAGAAGCAGGGACTTGTCATTGCCCACGGAAGGTGAGCACAGATAGGACTGAAGACATTTGGTCTCTGCTGCATTGCTTCTTGCCCCGCTTTCATTCAGCCTCTGTACTTACTATGTAAGCTTGATGGCTGCAAAAAAACGTAAAAAAAATTTATCAACAATCGTCCCACTACCAGAACGAAATGCACAGTCAGTTCCTTTTTTCTCAACCCAAGTGGTTGATGTTTAAAATTCTCACAATTGGGGGCTTCCCTGCTGGCGCAGTGGTTGAGAATCTGCCTGCTAATGCAGGGGACACGGGTTCGAGCCCTGGTCTAGGAAGATCCCACATGCCGCGGAGCAACTGGGCCCGTGAGCCGCAACGACTGAGCCTACGCGTCTGGAGCCTGTGCTCCGCAACAAGAGAGGCCGCGATAGTGAGAGGCCCGCGCACCGCGATGAAGAGTGGCCCCCGCTTGCCACAACTAGAGAAAGCCCTCGCACAGAAACGAAGACCCAACACAGCCAAAAATAAATAAATTTAAAAATAAATAAATAAATACTCCTGTTCTCTGTTTAAAAAAAAAAAAATTCTCACAACTGCTTCCACAGCCTTCACTCCCTTCAGTTTATAAAGGCTGAACGGTTTCTCAGGAGGGCTCCCACGTCTCCTGTCAAGAGGCATCACGGAGCCTGAAGAAGAAAGCTCCCTTTCTCTGGGAACCAAGACACACCTGCGATGCGAGTAAACCAGTCCCAGTAAACTTCGGCTTGGGCTGGTGGCCAGCGGGCACAGCTGGTCCCATTTCTCACCTCTGTCTCAGGTCCTCACCTGGCGTCACCATCTGGGCTGGAGCAGAGAGCTGAGGTGTGGCACCAGGGAGAGGAAGCCGCAGACAGAGCTGGGCAGTGGCAGTGACCTCTGACTTGCTTTGATGCTGGGAAGGGGCCTTATGCATCCATGAGTAAGTCACTGAGACCTCCGTTTCCTAATCTCCAAGTAGGTATAACGCGAATGACCTTGCAGAGTTTTGCTGCCAGGATGTGAGAAAACACAGGTGGTTCAAACCCAAACCAGAGGCTATGTTTGTTCATGCCCCTGGCCTCATCCCCAGAGCCTTCCGTGAGGAAGTCCGCTCTCTTCTACTCCACACTAGATCTCACATCTGCCCACTTCTCTGTTGCCCAGGGCCCGCCATCCAGTCTCACCTGGATGACATCAGGAACCTCCTGTCCCGCTCTCTGCATCCTCTTGTGCCTCCCCACTGACTGCCCCTCCCCCAATCCACTCTCCACATGCCAGGTTGTTCTTTATGAAGCAGGTATCCCACCACCTCTTTTGTTTGCTTTGGGACCCTCCGATGACCTTTCATCACGCTTGAATTAAAATCAAACCCTCCGCCAGGGCCTCCAATGCCCCATAAAGTCAGATCCTTACCCATCGATTGCTCCATCCCCATCATCCCCCACACTCCCTCCCTACACCGCTCCAGGGCTCACCTCACTTCTGTCGGGGCCTCTGCAAGTGTGGTTCCCTCTGCCAGAAGGGCTCCTGCCCTTCTCCTTCTGACCCACCCAGCACCCCCATCTCAGCTCAAATGAAGCCTCCTTAGAAAAGCTTTTGCCAGGCACCTTGTATGAATTTATTTCTCATTCCTCCAAATTACTGTGTCATTTCAACCCATTCATTTCCTTTGCATCACTCTTCAAATGAATGAATGATCCTGTCCACGCATGCTCATTTGCCTCCTGAGTCTCCCTGGCTAGGAATTCCAGCGTCCTGAGAGCAGGGACCGGGTCCGAATGTGACCACAGTCCAGCCCCGTGAAGGTGCTTGCAGAACACATACTCTGTGGCTCAATGAATACGTGAGGTTGGCCCAGCGGTCTCAGTAACTTTCAGTTAGAGCTCAAACCACAAGTGCCACATGCAGAGGAAAACAGCGTGCTTGGGTCCCCACGAGGGAATCACGGTTACTTTTCCTCCCCCAATGCTGTGGGCCTTCGAATTTTTTTTTTTTTTTGGCAAGTTTTGTGTTTCACAGTTAGCTTTCTTCGTCGTTTCACTGTACATCCCCAAATCAGTGTAGAAACGGGCCCTGGCTAAGTGGATGGGCAACTTCTGCCAATCCTTCTCCTGTTGCTTAGAAAACTTTCACATCTCAACCGAAAGCCAAGAGTTTTATTGCATGATGCCCTGTACTTCAGAGCGGCGTTTCTCAAACTTTGGGGGCTTACAAACCCTTCACACTCTTAAAAAATCACCGACACCCTCCCCAAAGGGCCATTGTTTGTTTATGTGGGTTCTGTCTACTGCAGTGTAGCATGTTAGAGGCAATGAGAAATTTAAAAATATTTATTCCCTAATTCACTTAAAAGAGCAATAACAAATCCATTACAGATTAATATAAACAACACTTTTGGAAAAGTTACCATATTTTCCAAAACAAAAACATTTTTTGAGAAGAATGGCACTGTTTTACATTTTCACAAAAGTCTTCATATCTCGCTAGATTGAAGACAGCTGGCCTTTCACAGTGCTTTCTGCATTCAGTCCTTTCTGATACCGGGTCATAGAGGAGCTTCTAGAAAACTCCACAGTACTGTACACTCATAAGGGAATGAGAGTGAAAGAAAGAGGAAAATAATACCTTGGTATTCTTATGAAAATAGTTTTGACCTCAAGAACCCTCAGTGGTACCTGGGTCACGCTCTGAGAAGGTCGCTTTAGAAGGACACGTCCATGAGCTGGGTGTCTTAGAGCCTCTTGCTCTAAGAAGAGGAGGAGTAGAGAAATTACTCATGCAAATTCAATTCATGGTTGGTTTTCCACCCACTTGTGATTAATTGGAATTATTTGGATTCATTAATTGGAATTAATTGGTATTATTTGGAATCAACAATGCAAAACACTCATGTACCCATTATAGTCAAAACAAGACTTTCTTGTGATAATCTGCCTTAAAACTACCCTTTACATTGGAAAATCATCTAGGGCATCAAGAATACGGTTTCGGGGGCTTCCCTGGTGGCGCAGTGGTTGAGGGTCCGCCTGCCGATGCAGGGGACACGGGTTCGTGCCCTGGTCCGGGAAGATCCCACATGCCGCGGAGCGGCTGGGCCCGTGAGCCGTGGCCGCTGAGCCTGCGCGTCCAGAGCCTGTGCTCCGCAACGGGAGAGGCCACAACAGTGAGAGGCCCGCGTACCGCAAAAAAAAAAAAAAAAAAAAAAAAGAATACGGTTTCGCTTTCAAAATGTTGCTTTCGCAGAGTATGTAAGAAATACAATTGTGTGAAGGGAGGTTCACCTATCTTGTGCCATACACGAGGCATTTCACGCCGTGGATCCAAAAGGCACAGAAAGTCTGCGAGCGACAGGAAGTCATTTACAACAGAACTGTTTTTGAGAGAACAGCTGTCCCAGGAAAAATGAAAACTACTGGCTGTCCACAGGCGCACACGGTTTGCCGAAGACGCTGAACATCCTTTCCAAGTTAGTTATCACCCCAATGGAAGGTGCTTCGTAGGTTCACCAGCGCCCACGGCACTCTCCCCTCTCTGCACCAACTGACGCCCGCTTCTTCCTGCCTTCGTGGAAAGGAAAACTACAGTGCAAAGCAGCGTCACTGAGGAAAACACACTGAGAGAGACGGACAGAAGAGACACGTACAGTGGGGGCTGACGGGGACCGGGGAATATCCTTTACAATCGTCCTTTGAACTTCCGTAAGTCATCAGGGATGCTGCAAAAGTCAGCAGATGGAGACATCAACTCACGTTCACTTAATTGAGGATTCATCCAACTAATTCAAGCATATCATTTTCAGCACACAGACTGGGGCGTCTATTCGTCTGACACCTGTAAGACGGCCTTCTTGTTTTTCCCACTGTATGATAAGCACAGGTCTCAGCAAAACTACAGACTTTCAGCCGAACTCTATGTTCTTCTGGGAAGAGCCATGACAAAAAAGAGGAGGGACGATGGGGCTAAGGAGGAAACAAGACCATATGGAGCGATGGAGCCCTTTTGGGGCCAGCCCCAGCTAGTCGAGGAATAAATCCCATCTCCCCCCAGTCTCTGAGAGACCTGCCTACTGGCTCTGCCTCGCCTTGGGCTCCTTTCAGCTTGCTTCCAGATCATACGGATTCACTAACTTGGCTTCCTCCTGGTTTGAACCTCACTCTCACTTCAATTCCTACCATATACTGTGGCTAGGATACTCTCTCTCGCGCGCGCACGCGCACACGCACACACACACACACACACACACACACACACACCCCTGATAAACTCACTGCCCTCAAGCTGCAGCCCAAGCTCCGCGTGTGTGGCTCTGGCCTTCTTGCTCTGCCCCAGCTTCCTCTGTCTTCTCTGTTGTCCAGCAGCACTTCCTGCATTAGGTTCCTGCACGCCTCCATGACTGCGCACCTGCTGGGTCCCTGGCCTGGACTGCGCATCTCCATCACCTTCGATGCGCCCCTTAAATCTCCCCGCCTCTCCCCACCAGCAACAGGGACCCTCCTCAGTGCTCACTGCACTTCTGCTGCCTCCTTACGGATGCTTCAGCCTGCGTGGTCCTTCTGTGTCCGCATCCCCTCTTCCTCCCTGGAGAGGGCTATTCCAGTGCAAGGCCCAGGCCTAATCCAGTTGTATGTGTCCACCACCCTCCCTCAACCAGAGATGGTCAATAATGAATCAATACAGCACTGGGTATTTATGGGGCGCCCACTCTGTACCTGGCACTTTCCTGGGTCCTGAGAATATAGCAGTGACCCAAATGGACAAAGAAGCCTGTTCTTACCCTCAAGATCAAGGCCATAAACCCGGAAAAAGCACTTTTTATGTCTGCTAGGGTCTGAATGTTTGTGTGCCCCCAAAAGTCGTATGTTAAAATCCTAATGCCCCCATGTGACGGCATTGGGAGGTGGGGCTTCGGGGAGAGGCTTAGGTCATGAGGGTGGGGCCCTCCTGAACGGGATTAGTGCTCAGATAAAAGCCACTCCACAGAGATGCCAGTCCCTTGCACCATGTGATGATACAACTCAAAGTCTGTGACCTAGAAGCAAGGCCTCACCCATCATGCCGGCACCCTGATCTTGGGACTTCCAGCCTCCAGAACCGTGAGCAATAAACGTCTGCTACTGGTAAGCCACAGAGTCTACGCTGCTTTGTTACAGGAGTGCGAACGAACTAAGACAGCACCTTCGGGACAAAAATTGCTCCTACAAGCCCCCCTACTAGTCACGGCCAGAGATTCAAAGTTACAATCTGTTGAGGAAACGCGTTAGCAAATTCTAGTTAACCCTCGTCTTTGTCAAGGTGACTTTTCTACAGCTTGTCTGAACCCCATTCAGTGACTTCTTGAATTGATTCTTGAACAAAAAGTAAGAATTGCTAGAAAGCCAAGTGTGGATGGAAACCACATCATCACAGGAAAGAGAAAAAGCAACTTCAAAGAGGTCAGGACACATAGAAAAATGTCAGATGAGTCGAAAGAATATATCAGAGCAGCTACGAGTGCCATTTTATTTCTGAAAAAGCTACCTAAACTCAGAACATCTACTCAGGACCTCAAATCTTACTTTAAAAAAATGAAAGGATATTCTTCCCTTGCCAAATGGATGGAGGTGCTGCTGTCCTGGGCTCCAGGTGCCTGATGAGGTGCTGGGTGCTGGAGACGGATAGCTCGCTGTTCTACCGGGAGCCATTTGGAGAGAAGGCGCACGCTGGGCCCCGCAGGGGTGGGGTGGGTGGAAGAGAAGGCGGGCTGAGGGCAGCCTGGCCACGGCTGCTGCTCAAACCCCGTGTGGGTGTACGAGCATCAGTCTCTGACAGCTGCTCAATGAACCACAAAACAGGCCACCGGACACGACTGCAGCAAGAGCAACAGGGATCAGCCCCTGGGAGGCTGGAACGCGGGTGTCGAGGACGAAGACAGCCAGTGGGAAAGAGCTCCGATGGGCCCTGACTTCAACACAAGCCCCGGGGATGCCCCTGGAGATGCTTTAATTCCTTGCAGCCCCAGAGCACGTTGTGTGTTTCTGGTGGGTGCCAGTGCCTCTATTTCCCCGAGGAGATTTGAAATTCCTACAGGGTGGATTCCTGAGTGAGTCATCTCTGTGACCCCAGAAATGCCTAGAAAGCATCCGACCCCAAGGAGGCTTCGCTCTGAAAGGCATGTGGAAGTGATGTATGTTGCAGCCCTGTGACCCTGCCCAGGCTCCCAGCGACCTTGGGGGTTATCTTGGCCTTGAGGAGACCCTGCTGGGTCTGCTCCAACCACTGGACGTGAGACCTGACAGCCAGAAAGAAGATTAGAGGCCGGGAGTCCAGGCGGGAGAGATGGAGGTGACAAAGAGACATGTGGACACGGAGATGGAAGACACAAGAAATGACCGGAGAGGGTGTCGGGACAGGATGCGGGAGAATGAAGGTGGGAGCCCTGCACGTGCTTTAACGTCCCAGGCAGCTGAGCTGTGAAGAGAGACTTGGACGAGAGAGAAGGAAAGCAGGTGACAGTACAGACAGCCAGGACGAAGACACCTCGGGAAGAGGAAAGTTGGGAGACATTCAGAATTGGAGCCGAGGGACACAAGAAAATGGTACCAGGCATGTTATCAGGGATTCAGGGGAAAGACTAGACTAACAGGCTGGAAAAAAAGTACATAAAGGGACAAATGAACATTATAAAACCCTGGAGGGACAGAGGAGGAGATGTGACCTCATTAAGTTAAACACCTAAGTCAGAGGTTACAGACTGCATGCCGGACCAGCACGGCATCTTCACCTTTGGATCAGGTGCTGATTCAATAAGTCAGCTGTTTTCACCTAACTGTGTAGAGTTCCTCTTTGTTGTTGTTTTTACATCTTTTGATACATTTTCTAGGTCTGGCACACAGGGCCTTGCATCTCCATGTGACAAACGTGGGGCAAGTGCAGAGTCCGGGCTGCCGCCTTGAGATGGACGTGTGGTCCCCATTTCCCTCCCAGGCCTCCTCGCTCGCAGTTTAAGCTGGCGCCCAGGTCCCCGTGGTTGTTGGCTTAAAATATAAAATGAGTCTGGGTATAAGACCACAGGCGGAGACTACAGGCCGGGCTGCTGGGCGGCCCACCTCCCTCCTGCACCTGGGGAAGCCCTGTTCCCCCAGGCTGGCTCTCCCGGGGGAATCAGGCTGGTCTCAGCTCAGCAGCTCTAGCCCAGGGGTGGCGGGAGGAATGTACCTGCAGGACTCATTGCCTATTGACTCACTACCTCCTTACTAATTGCCTGTTGTGAGCCAGGCACTATGGTTGAGGGATAAACAAAACAGAAAAGCCCTGCCCTCATGGAACGGCCACCCTGGACTTGACCTGGGGCCTCCCCAGGACTGCAGCTGCTCTAAGTTCACCGATGGCTTCTCCACTGTCAAACTGCAACACTCCTTCAGTCCTTGGTCTGGGTAGCTTTCCTGCAGCAACTTTCCACTCAGGTCTTCCCGGGTCTACATCAGTATGTTCCAAACTTCCAGATGTAGGGAGCTACCATGATTGTTGATATACTAGCCTCAGCACTATTTACCTGATACTTTTCTTTAAAGCTACTCAATTGGTTTTATTTAAACACATGTATCTTTTGTTTGTTTGTTTACGGTACGCGGGCCTCTCACTGTTGTGGCCTCTCCCGTTGCGGAGCACAGGCTCTGGACGCGCAGGCTCAGCGGCCATGGCTCACGGGCCCAGCCGCTCCGCGGCATGTGGGATCTTCCCGGACCGGGGCATGCACCCGTGTCCCCTGCATCGGCAGGCGGACTCTCAACCACTGCGCCACCAGGGAAGCCCTAAACACATGTATCTTAAAGTGAAACCTAATCCTGACTGTAAATGGAAACCATTATCACTGGCTATGTATTGATATAAAAAATTACAGTAAACATTATCACATGAATTCCAAAATATAAAAGGGGTTCGTTCTCATACCACAAATTCTTCTGATGTCCCACGTTTACCACGTTGTGTGGAATGTACATCCACTTGGCGCTCAGTTTCAGCCTCACCGTGACCTTGCCCATGTCTGTTTTGCCAACCTTCTCGATTTCCCCCTACCCTACCTGACGGACATCCCCAATCTCTTCACTCCATTTATGCTTTTATTGAGACTGTTAGCTCTAATGAGAATACCCTTCGACAAGCACAAACCTCTGCTTGTCGAAATGTGGACTCCATCCTTCAAATCCCATTCATATTAAGGCCAACCCCAATCTCCTCATCAAAATTTCTCTCCCGTCCCTGGGTGCCCTGCCAGAGCCGTGTGCTACAATCTGCACTGTGCTAGCTTCTTGGGGGCATGTCTGTCTGTCTTCCCAATCATTGAGCTTGAAGCTGGCAAACGTTACCCTGAGGATCTGGAACAGAATGGTGACCGTGACCAGCTTCTTCCTTCTAAGAGGAAAGCTACAAGGTCCTGGAGACAGACACTCTGCCATGTTTTATGACCAATAAATAGTGATTCATCAGTAAGCGAGCATTTACCGAGCATCTGTGCTCCACACCGCACCAGCTGACGGAGCACGGAAAAATGGTCAAACCTTGTCTCTGTACTCAGGGAGCTAAGCACCTCCTCTGGAAGACAGGACTGAGCTGTGAAGGGGAGAAAGGGGAAGTCAGCACTACAGACAGGAGACTGAGACACATTCCTCCTAATAACCCCACTGGGGCAACTACAGCAAAGCTCCTTGGGACCATGCCTCTGGGTTTGTTGTGATTCCTCCAGCCTCTGTGGGGCGGGCGTGATTTGAGCTGGTTGCTGCAAGATGGAGGGAATTCGGACCTAGGAAGAAACGATCCAGGCTGGACACTGAATGCACTTCCTGCTGGACATGAAGCTGCGTGCCAGGAAAGGTAAGCCCATGGGAATGGTGGCCTGGAAAGCAAAGGGGTGCTGGGACAGAGTGACGTCTGAGAAAGTGGCCTGGGATGTGAAGGGGGAAAGGTATAAAATGGCAAGAGGGTAACACCAGGGTAGAGCTCACGTCGAGAATTCAGAACTGGGTGTCCCAACCGGCAAATTACTCTGTACTTTCTTTGGCGGATGTCAGGTGGAACTGCAGCCATAAGTGGATCTGGGAAACGCAGCTTCTCTTTTTCATTCCTGGCCAGATTCTAGGACTCAGGACAGGCCCCTGCAGGAGACAGTCCTTTCCAATAGCCTGTAACTGAGCCACAGGCTACTGGACAGTTTGCATCTAAAGGAATTTGGAGGACAGGAGAAGCATGAGCTGGATGGATGACTTGGGCACTAAGGAGAAGCTCGTTCAATATTTTAAAATCACTCAGAAGATAAACAAGTCATTGTGACAAAGAGACTTACTGGAGGAAGAAAGAGCATCGCAAAGTGAGGCTTCATAATTCACCTGTACCTATAAGGTTCATGTGCTATCAAGTCTGAAATTACTTATCAGGCTTCTATCCTGGATTTACTTTCTATATAAAATAGCACTTCAGAGAATAAGTAAACACTATTATGACCAATGGTTGGTTTTAAGAGAAAAATGCTCTCTCACCAATGGCAATACAAATTTTTTTTTTAACATTCTAGGGGAAAATATAACGACGCAATATACTGGAGAACCAGGTAAGAACTATTGACGTTGTACTTAATCTTTAAAACTGATATACGTGTGTCCAAAAGCTAATAAAGTTCCCTCTAATATAAATGGCGGGGTGGTGGGGGGAGTAAAACACTAGATCACAGGCAGTACTCATGCTTCGGCTTCTGGTCTTACGGGCAGAGCCCAAGGGCAGAGAAAATTGAAGTGATTTAAAATAGTCCCTGATAGGATATATCTGATATTAGTGGGCTTGTTGAAGCGGCGGAACAGTAATATCGGAGAAACACAAAGGTGTAAAACCCATTAATGTGCGTCCAAATGTTTTGATGGCTGGACCTCAACATCTTTCAGTGATCTGCCCATGGGATGGGCAAACTTGTGCTGGGTAATATCAACGAGAAAGCCAGTGAGTGGGTGCTTTGAAACCACAATTTATTTTATGGGATGAAGCGAGGAACACTAACAGCTTCTTTCACTTTGCACCTTTCACGGTACAGGTGTCCCCGTCAGCATTCTGAGTTCTGCCCATCTTGTTTTTGCATCCATCTACCATGACCTACCTTGGGGCAAGGTATTTTATTATAGGAAAAGGAACAAATACACTGTTAACGTCAGCAGTGGGTGTTCTTTCAAAGCTTTGCTTGACCAAGCCATACTCCAGTCTCACTCACTTGCACACCAGCCAGTCTTTGAATCGTGCCATGCACACTACAAAACGATACTTCTCCATCACTTGGAGTTCACGAACTGGTAAAATTAAAGGGGAAAAGATATCTGAGGACTAATAGAAGGGCCAGATACAGATCGTCTTGCAAGGACCTTAAAGAAACAAAAATCATCTGTTGGTACCTTAACTGAAAAAACAAACAAACGTAAGAATCATTGGACTTAATCTAAGAATTTAAAAAACAGAATGAATTTCTATTTCCAAAATACCGCACTGTCATAGTTGACTCTCTTTATAGGTTATTTGGTCGTTGTAGCTACAGACAGCCCACATTCCAGGGAAGCTGCAGAAGAACACGAAAGCCAGGCTGCTTCTGGTAATTTCCCTGGCTTTAGGAAGAAGCGCTAACCCGGGCGCTCAGAAGAACAGAGGATTGAGCATGTTTTCTGCTCACTTCCTTCTTTCCGATACTGAACTGTAACGCACCATGCTGATCAGCTTTCTGTATCTTACCGCCTTTTTTTTTGTAAATTGAGGAGTAGCTAATTTACACTGTTGTGTTAGTTTCAAGTGTCCAGCAAAGTGATTCAGTCATACATATATAGGTATGTATTCCTTTCCAGATCTTTCCCATCATAGGTTATTATAGGATATTGAGTAGAGTTCCCTGTGCTATCCCGTAGGTCCTTGTTGTCTGCCTATTTTATACATAGTAGTGTGTGTATCCTGCCATCTGAACCAGCCCTCAGTGTTTCCCACGTCAGCGGTGCCAGGTGGGGCTGAGCCGCAGCTCCTGCCTCACCCCCTTGCAGGGGTTCCCAGCCTGCTGGGCCCTCTGCTCCCCGTCACAGAACAGCACAGAAGGATTCCCGAGGGATTCACACAGACATGGGCTGAACCTTCCCTGCTTCTTTCCAAGCTCTTCAAATCCACATATTTTGCAATCCATGTATTTATCTCTGCTACCTCCTCTCCCCAAATTATATGCATCGGTGGAGAAACAAACTTTGCGCACCTTTTTTAAAAAATTTTTTAAAAATTGTTTTTATTGTGGTAGAAGTCACGTAATATAAAACATGCTATTGTAACCATATTTAAGTGTACAGTGTACAGTTCAGGGCACTAAGTACCTTTGCACTGCTGTGCAACTCTAACCATCATCCGTCTCCCGAATGTTTCATCTTCCTCAACGAAACTGTCCCCACTGAACACTAACTCCCCTTCCCTCCCATACCCCGCCCCCCCCGCCCCCGGCATCTACCAGTGTACTTTCTGACTCTATGAATTTGACTGTTCTAGGCACCTCGTATACGTGGTATCAAACAGTATTCTTCTGCACCTACCGTAGAAACCGCGTATCCTTCCACATTCCTCTCCCCAAGCTTACGCCGGAAACGGAGGCTTCTCTGCTTCTGAACTCAGGCCCTCCATGCTGGCAGCCGCGGCCTCCCAAACTGGACCCCTCCCACCGTCCACTCTAGTCTGTCCAGTCTGGCCTCTGCTGCCTGTCTCTTCCCTCCCCAGGCCCAGGGAAGTGTCCTCATTTTAAAGGGGGCGGGGCCACGCTCGACTCCGCCCCACCCCCTCCTCCTCCTGGTCGCTGCCGCGCTTCCTGACGGTGGCGTCCGACGGTGCCCGCGCTCCTTCCTCACCTCGACACCACGTGGGATGCTGGGCACCTCACCCCTCCCTCCCACTGCCAAACGCGCTCCATCTCGGGTCACACTGCCTTCTCAATTGTCACAACTGAGGACCCTGTGCAAATCCTCGATCCAAACTATCTAAGCAGGAGGACACAGAGATCCACGGTCCAAGATGCACCTCCATCCACTTTAGGGATAAGCTGCTGTCCAAAATGATTAGGGGCCGGTGGCCAAGGTCACCCAGCTACTTAGTGGCACAACTGGGATGTGACCCCAGCCTTCCGGCCACTGTGTTAGGGTCCTTTTTCCTAGACACCACCACCTGCCTTGCCTTCTCCGGTAAGGTCTGACCCTGTGGACCATCCACTCCATCTTAATTCCTCCTTAGTCCTCCTGTTCACATATATTCCTCATGTCCATGGATCCCCCTCGTGCTGGTTTCCCTTCCTCCTCCTCCCTTACAAATAAATGGGGAACACCTAAGTCAATTAGAGAAAGAAGAACAAAAAACCCCAAAGTTAGCAGAAGGAAAGAAATCATAAAGATCAGATCAGAAAGAAATGAAGAAAACAATAGCAAAGATCAATAAAACTAAAAGCTGCTTCTTTGAGAAGATAAACAAAATTGATAAACCATTAGCCAGACTCATCAAGAAAAAAAGAGAGAAGACTCAAATCAACAGAATTAGAAATGAAAAAGGAGAAGTAACAACTGACACTGCAGAAATACAAAGCATCGTAAGAGACTATTACAAGCAACTCAATAAAATGGACAACCTGGAAGAAATGGACAAATTCTTAGAAAAGTACAACCTGCCAAGACTGAACCAGGAAGAAACAGAAAACACGAACAGACTAATCACAAGCACTGAAATTGAAACTGTGATTAAAAATCTTCCAACAAACAAAAGCCCACAGCCAGATGGCTTCACAGGAGACTTCTATCAAACATTTAGAGAAGAGCTAACACCTATCCTTCTCAAACTCTTCCAAAATATAGCAGAGGGAGGAACACTCCCAAACCCATTCTATGAGGCCACCATCACCCTGATACCAAAACCAGACAAAGATGTCACACACACACACAAAATACAAATAGGGGCTTCCCTGGTGGTGCAGTAGTTAAGAATCTGCCTGCCAATGCAGGGGACATGGCTTCAAGCCCTGGTCCAGGAAGATCCCACATGCCGCGGAGCAACTAAGCCTGTGTGCCACAACTACTGAAGCCGCACGCCTAGAGCCCATGCTCTGCAACGAGAGAAGCCACTGCAATGAGAAGCCCGCACACGGCAATGAAGAGCAGGCCCCGCTCACCACAACTAGAGAGAGCCCAAGTGCAGCAACAAAGACCCAATGCAGCCCAAAATAAATAAATAAATAAAATTTAAAAACAAACAAATAAAGGTGGATACACTCAAATGCCATAGCCTTTCCAGTTTGACGCTGGAACATCTAGCACAGATCTTAATTTCCTTCCTCCTGCCTCTCTATGTACTCCGGCAGTTCAACACAGCAGAAATGCCCTCTTCCATCTAAAAATATCCTTCCCTTTCATTACCTACAAACACGCACCTACCATGTGAGGTTGAGCAGGGCAGAGTGAGGAGACAGGGCTCAGGGCTCTGACTACCACGTTTCAAATCCAAGCTCCGCCTTCAATTTAGCACACGACTTTGGGACTTGGCAAGTTTCTTCCTAAGCTTCCGTTTCCTCATCTACGCACACAGGACTGTTGTGAAGACTAAAGGGAAAGCTTTTATGAGTTACTCAGTAGAGTGACTGCCTCAAAGCATTCATGGTAAGTTCTCAGTAGATTTCTTCTTCTTCTTCTTTTTATTTGAATTTCATTATGAATGTCTGCCAGAGATGATGCTAAACCCTAGTTCCTTCTCTTGAGTAGCTCAGTGTCTTGTGCCCACAGACGTGTCCACTAAATGATGCCATCAACTTTAGATGTGCTCTGACAGATGTATGCAGAGGCATGTGGGGCAAAGGGAGAAAAGAGTTCTTTCTACTTAGGGCACCAGAAAAAGCTTCCCTTGAAGAGCTGAACACTGATCTGAGTCTTATTTTCCCTCCTGGGAATTAAGCTCCTCTATGGACCACATGCAAACTTTATAGAAAAGGAAGCTTTGCAAAAGGGCAGTTATCATGGCAAGGAAAATCTCCCAAAACATTTAGAACAGAATTACTCCGACTTTGCGGCGCATCAGAATCCCCCCCTCTAGGGAAGTGAGAGGTTCGTGTTTGTGAAATGCAGATTCCCAGGCTCTACCCATTCAGTAGACCTTGGCACCCTTGTATTTCACGTAGGTGGTCCCTGAATCATACGATAAACACCCTGATTGTGGGGAAGGGTGGATGCAACAACAGACACCAACCAAAGTCACTTCTGATGATTGTCACACGCTCTCACTTCTTTCTAGGAGTGACCTCCGTGGCCCGCGTAGCAAACATGCTTATGGTTTCAGAAGGAAATGGCTGCATTTCGCAAATGTCATGGCTTAGTAAATAGTCACCTAGTTTGAGGGTTCACCCCGCGAAATGGTCTGGATACTCTGCCAGTCTCTTCTTCAGAAGGAAACCAGTTCACGATTCTCTGCTTTGTTCTAGCCACCAGGGGCAGGCAAGAAACACAGGCGGGTATAATTCACGGCCACCCCCGGGGGCATTCACAATAGCTAATACCTCAAGCCAGAGAAGCCACGGAAACACCTGGAAGCATACATCCACCCCTGCAGCACCAAAGTCAGAACAGCGTCTTTCTATTTTAGAACAATCACCATGACGACCACGACCCGATTTCCAATGCTGTGAAGACCCTTGGTTTTCTCGCTGCGTTGCGGCTGGTGTGTGGCGTGCCCGGCCGGGAGGCTGATTTTCACGGGCCTTTGAACCTCGAATGTTTGTATGTTTCTTTGAGTTTCATTTAAAGCCTGGTCTTTGAGAGACTGGGGAAGAAATCACGGATAATTACAGCTGAGAATATTCTCATTTCACGGCGGGGCTAACAAGTGAAACTACAAGTAATGATGTAATCCAACTTGTCAAAAGGAAAATAAAAAGAGGAGACAGAAGGCAGGTCAGAGCCTTGGGACCCGGCATGCCGTGCCACCTTCTAATTAGCTAACTGATCCTTTAAACTGTCAAACTCCAAGAGGAACTCCCCGGCTTGGAGTCTGATTAATATTCATATTTGGGCACAGGATGCTCTGATTCAGGTCCCAGTGGTTGTAGTTAAACGTGAGTCTTTAAAAAAGAGAGAAATAAAAACCTGCCTGGCCAGCCTCAGTCCCCAGGTCTTACATTCATAGGGAAATGAGGGAAGGCCACCCTGGAGTCCGTAACCCACGGCGAGCCCCGATCCTCCCAGGATGCACACTGATTTCTGAATCATGATGAGGACTTGTGTACAGAAAAAATAATTATTGTGCTTCTTCCTCCTGGCAGCCACATTGTTAATCACACTCCATGCCTCATGGTTAGATAAGGGAAGGATGCACGTAAAATTACATAGCATTCAGCAATATAATCAAGCATTTAATTTCAAACAAAAATAACTGAATATGTAATTTAATCAAAGCAAGCTAGAATCGATCATTTCGTTAAACTATGATAAGCGGCAACCTGGACTTTGACTTGTATGGCACAGGCTGCAAAAGAATACATTCCCTTGTACTACTGACTTCCCTTGACTAAAAGATGTTTTGATTGGGTTGGAACACCATTGAAGAATGGGTGGAAGACCTAAATAGATATTTCTCCAAAGAAGACATACAGATGGCCAAGAGGCACATGAAAAGACGCTCGTCATCACTAATCATTAGAGAAATGCAAATCAAAACTACAGTGAGGTATCACCTCACACCAGTCAGAACGGCCATCATTAAAAAGTCTACAAATAACAGATGCTGGAGAGGGTGTGGAGAAAAGGGACCCTCCTACACTGTTGATGGGAATGTAAATTGGTGCAGCCACTATGGAGAACAGTAGGGAGGCTCCTCAAAAAACTAAAAATAGATTTGCTATATGATCCAGCAATCCCACTCCTGGGCATATACCCAGACAAAACTATAACTCGAAAAGATACGTGCACCCCTATGTTCATAGCAGCACTATTCACGACACCAAGACAAGGAAACAACCTAAATGTCCATCAATCGATCAACGGATAAAGAAGATGTGGTACATATATACCATGGAATACTACTCAGCTATAGAAAAGAATGAAATAATGTGATTTGCAGCAACATGGATGGACCTAGAGATTATCATACTAAGCAAAGTTAAGTCAGAAAGAGAAAGGCAAACATCATATGATATCACTTATACGTGGAATCTAAAATATGACACAAATGAACCTATCTACGAAACAGAAACAGACTCACAGACATAGAGAACAGACTTGTGGTCACCAAGGGGGAGGGAAGGATTGGGAGTTTGGGATTAACAGATGCAAGCTAGTATATATATAGGATGGATGAACAACAAGGTCCTACTGCAGAGCACAGGGTACTATATTCAATATCCTACATCCTGTATTCAATATCCTATGTTCTATAATCAATATCCTCTATTCTATCTTCTATCCTACTATATTCTACCCATAATAGAAAGGAGTATGAAAAAGAATATATAAAAAATGCTTTAGCCTAGGGTGTAAGAAGTCCACGTTCTACCTACATGCTTTTTGTGGAAAAGGCAGTTGGCTTAAAAAAATAAAACCAGCATCCCAGACAGTGTCTGAGTTGGGTTCACACTCCCAGCCACCAACAGCCATGCAGGACACCCTTTGGGTTGCTTCTTTGGAAGACGGTGACATGAAGAAGGGTCCTTCAGAGACACTGGACTGGCCAGGCTTTTTCTTTTACTCTCCATTCACAGTTTGTTAAAGGCCTCCAAGGAAGAATATAATTCAACTCAGTTCCAAAGCGAGTTCTAAGAGCATTGGCTTTTACAAAATATTTCCCAAATTCTAATCTGAGCCTTGCCTCTCAGGGTGTAATCCATCCTACATTGCTCTATCCTGTACTGAGATGCCACGAATCCCGTCAGCCTCCTCCGTAGGCATTCTTCTTTATCCTTAGACCTTGTTAAACATTCTTCAGCCCTTGCTAAGCTTACCACTAAGCTATTTCAATTCCCATTAAACACGGGTGCCACTGCTAATGAACGCACATATTGGGGCCATGATTCACACACATGTGGAATACAAATGGCATGGAACGGCTAGACTGAAGCTCATCCGTTCGACCAACAGATATTGAGGCCTAGCATGTAATCAGACACAGTTCATTTCCTTCCTTGGGTGGGGGGAGGGGACGAGGACATGCCACATATACAATGAATACATTTTAATGAAAGAATAGCCTCCTCCTAGTAAATAAATGTATACATTCCAAATGACTTGTGGGTTTTCCGGATTGAGAAGAAACACGCGGTCAAGCTGGTTTAGGACATAAGCTCACATTCCAGAAGGCGTTCAGGTATTTCTGCCAACTAGGGTTGGAGAAGGATGAAAACCACCGCACAGCACCAAGATTGTTCTGGCTGGGTCACGCCCACCTGTGAAAGATGAGAACTAAAAAGCCAAAGAAGAAAGCCTGGCCCGTCAGGACCCTCAGTTCTTTCAGCCCCTCTGGATGAGACCATCAAAATTAACGGTCAGAAGTGTTCTTGCCCTTGATCATGATTTCTAAGATGACTTGGAACGTTTCTCATGCTCTTGAAAAAACAACAAAAAAAGCTGACACACTCCAGATTCACTCCCACCCATGTGGAGTTGAGACCATTGGGAAAACCCACCAGGACTGCCAAGCCTGACCTGTGAACTCCACACTGGAAAAATCCAGTATCAAGTCAGGGAAAGTCTTGACATCTCACTTCCAAAGTTGAGGCACAGCATCTGTGGACTGTTTGCCAGGCGACATCCTGAGCTGTGTCTCCTGGAGCTTCAAATACTCCTTCGGGTGGGGGGCAGGCTCTAGGGACACCCTAAGTGGCTCAATTCCACAGGCAGTAAAGTAATTAATGGTATCTTTCAGGGCAAGCGCCGTAAAGAAAAAAACCTGCTCTCAAATTTTGACTGCTAAGGAATGACTGGTACAGCCCATATTTGTGTTGTGGGGAGTAGCTATGTGAGAAAGAGAAAGACCTAGAAGGAGAGGAACATCTTGGCTACAAATACCCAAGCCAGCCCCTCAGCCCGGTTAACAACTCTGAACCGTCAGATCACAAATGCTGAACACGCTGACTTTCAGTGTCTACGGGGAACACATGCCATGGATCAAAGAGCACACTGATTAATCCAACAGGGACCAAAGTCTGTCACTTCGGTCATGGTGCACGGATGTGCGAAACGGGGTCACTAAAGAGTAAATGAAGAGGAGAAAAACACCAAAGCAAAACTGGTATCAGAAAGGGGCTCGACTGCCAACTCCCTGTCTATATGCAACTTGAGGAGGTAGGTGAATAGCCTTCCTCCCCAGCACATCCCCCCACGTGTGTTAAAGCAGGGCTTCCCCTTTCGTAAAACAATGACCCGCCTGCCGATGCCAGGTAACTCTCACTCACACCATCATCTTTTAATATCACACGAGGTCATCCGCTTTCCCCCTACTGAATCCCCCAGACCCACTAGCTTCTTGTCACACACACAGCCCTGTAAACAGAGATTTAAAGATAACTCTGCTCACGTTGTTTATTGGGAAGTCAGTTCTCGTAAGTAACAGGAATCCATTGCTAGAATAAACAATGAACACAGGGAGAAAACTGGGAGAGCCTCACACAATTGGATCTCGACCGGCGTATGTAAGAAATGAGCTGCCATGTGTTTACAGGCCAGCTGGCTCGGCTGGTTGGAACACGGCTGCAGCTGAGGCCACTGTGGTGAGTCTGATTCCCATGTGAAAAGGACAAAGGGCCTCAGGGCTACAGAATGAATCCCTAATCTCCACCCATCATCCCACATATATACACTCTTGGGATGAGGGCGGAACACAGGACTAAAACAAAGACACAGCCAATATGGTAGATTGGTAGTGGGGTCTCAAGCAGAGGCGCGGTAGGAGGTGGACTGATACCTAAGCAGAAGACACTTTTCTTTGCCAGCAACGTGATGACACTCATTTGTTATTTTCCCCCAAGAGACCACAACACGTCTGCCACACAGAGCTCTCCAGAACTGATATGGAAATATACACTTCGGGTAATTCTCTTTAAATTCACTTTCCTCTCATTTCACGGAGGGCAGAGCCATGTGCTGGGAACTCCATGCTCACAGGGAACTGAAGGTAACGTCAAGTCAGTTCTGCCTGGGCTTCTAACGCATCCCAGAGCCCCCCAACTGGTGGCGTTATTAAGGCACTCATCTCATACTTGGAATTCCAGAGTACATGCTCTCTCTTCAGGGCAACGTATTTTATTTGGTTTCAAGTTTTGAGCTCGTCCAGTGCTATCCCCAACACCATGCTAGACACTTGACTAAAAGCACACAGTAGAATGAGTTTGTAAGTTATTCACGAAGTAACAACTGGTGCCGGGAAAACAAGCTTTCCACAGGAAATTCTTTTTCACTGGCCACGTGTTTGTTTTTTTCAAAGTCCCCCGCAGTTGTTTTTGACTTGTCCCTCTGCCTAATTTATTGGGCAGCTGTCAAACATGCACATTCTCTTGTCTCGTATCTGACATTTGTACAGAGAGGAATGACATTGGAAACGTGCCGCGGACAGACAGACACTCTGAGACTGAATAATGAGAAAAAAAAAAAGTGTAATGATGAGAGAAAACAGCTGGGAGAAAGTACGCTACTTCCTTTGCAGCCAGGCAGGCCTGTGAGTGCCTTCACGGTAATTCTGGAAGATTCCACAGAAATGGACTTACTTCACAGAAACACTGGCTTTTTTTTTTTTTAAAAACCACAGTAATTTCCATGTACATAAAGTCGTTTTCTTCATGCTTCAAGTATATGAAAATCTATATATACATAGTTTTTTATAATCTTATACTTGTAGACAATATCTATATAATACATAGTTTTTTATAATGTTACTTTTAGACAATGATTTTGTCTACAGTCAATATTGTAGACAACCATCAATAGTCAACAATGTGGATATTATAATGAAAAACACAGTCTGAAGGACTTTCTTAAACGTCTCAGGAGAGAATGCCTAATGCCTCCAAGTGGGCCAAACAATATGATTCTGAAACCCTCACACGCACAGACCATTGATCTCCGTGTAAGCCCATGAAGCATTGTTACTGAGCTAACGCTCATTCTTTTTGATCTCTTTCCATTTCCTGCATTGTATTCAGTGTTTCTTATCCTCGTCCAACATCAACAGGTCATTTCACAGAGGGGTCAGTGTTGGCCAATATAAATAACCATTATAAAACCTCTAGCACGCTTTAAGTCAACAATCAAAGTGGCCTACACTGTTTGAAGAATAAATTCCAAATATTTTCACGGCAGAGGGTAGTCAAGGCCTGTGAAAAGTGCAGGTACAGATTACAGCTAAATAATCAGATGGCGGCAAGCTAACCTAGCACACGGTTCCCTATTTTTAAACCAGTTTGAAAACAAACAGCAATGGCAGTGCCCCTCGGGCAGGACTGTGAGCCTGGGCTCTGTACCACAGGCAGGTATGTTTCAGAAGACTTTCATGCACGTGGCTGAAACGCCCACCACATACATGAACACAAGGGGTCTCGGCCAAACCTACAAGAGCCAGCAAGTTGAGAGAGCCCAGAGAGACTCAGAGGCAATGATTCTCTTAGTTTCTAGGCGCCTCCTCCCCAAGCCCCTGCATGACCCATTAGCAATGACTCCCACCCAACCCCACCTGGGCAAGGTGATGCGCTGCAACATCAACGTGGCACCAAACTCTCCCTTGGCACGGGGGTCAGAGAAAGGGGTCGATGTGAATAGTTCAAGAATTACCAACAGCTGGCTTTGGGAAGCACTGCATGTATCCTGACTCCAGATTTACCTCTTCCGTCCGCTTTACCTCGGTTGTTATTGGAATTCTGTGCATTACCTAAGAACACAGTCATTAAGCTGGGTGGAGTAGTGTCTATAAACCCTAAAGACCAAGCAAGCCAAGGATAACACTCACTGACCATGACTTTGGTGAAGATCTACATTTATTGCTGTGGAGAGACTGCTAGAACGTGGTGCTGACTGAGAAACAGGAGGTTCGAGGACAAGCATGAACAGTGTGTAATTATTTTACATAGAGAACTAAACAGGTGGATTTAAAAAAAACGCATGCAGGGCTTCCCTGGTGGCGCAGTGGTTGAGAGTCCGCCTGCCGATGCGGGGGATGCGGGTTCGTGCCCCGGTCCGGGAAGATCCCACATGCCGCGGAGCGGCTGGGCCCGTGAGTCATGGCCGCTGAGCCTGCGTGTCCAGAGCCTGTGCTCCGCAGCGGGAGAGGCCACGACAGTGAGAGGCCCGCGTACCGCAAAAAAAAAAAAAAAAAAAAAATGCATGCATAAATAAATGAATACATAATGTCCACAGGATGTTTATTCAATCTCATCTCTGATTTGAATCAGCTGTTATCCCAGTACATCACTATCATTATTATTTGTTATTTATTTATTTTTTTGCATTGGCATTTTGGTTTGATTGACCTATGATCCCTAGGAAATATGTCTGAATTTCTATACTTTCTTGTGCACTGGCTGGTTTCTCCTGGAGTTCCATGCAAGTTTGCATCTCCTGTTCCAAGCTGTTGGTTTAGGAATGTATATATATTCCTACTGAACTGAACCCTTATCCTTAGTAAGTTTATACTTTTCATAATTGGGAAAAAAAGCTGTTTTCATATTAGAGAAAGAATCACCATGAGTAACGACCAAAGACTATTCCCAAATCGTCATCATCAATACACTTTAAGAATTACTCTGTACCATGGCGTTATGTCATTTAGTCCTTACAGTAACTCCATGAGGTAAAAACTCTTGCCTAAAATATTCTTTCTAATTTATGGACAAGAAAGGTGAGGTCAAAAAGGTTAGGTAACCGACTCAGAATCACACAGTAAGTGCTGGAACCACAATTCAACCTCGGTTGATCCAACTGTAGAACTTTTGCTCTTACTGATCACACGATGCTGTGCTGACGTTAAGAAATGGCTATATTACAATCCCCACATTGGTAGCAAAACACGTGTCAGATCCGAAGTCAAGACACTGGCTACTATGTGCCACCTAGAGAAATCTATTTTCTTAGCCTGTAGAGACTTCTAGAAGTCAGGCATATATAATTTCTGAGCTTCTATTTTTCTCACCTGCAAAACAGATATTACAGTAGATTTTGTTCTAAAGACGAAAAAGTCATATTTGTTCCCAAAATCTTCTGAGGAGGGGGGATGCACTATGTCAGTTTAAACGACAACACATCATTTTTTCCACTATTGAGCAAATAAAAGCATAAAACTGTGTTTAGGTTTTTCACACACCGATTCAGACCAGTCAAAATGTCCATTTTCTTCACTTTCTTCATGAGGCCAACTGTCCTCCTCTGACCTGCTCCTTTTCCTGATGCTATCTGAACAGACATGCTGATCTGGGTAGTTCCATGTCCATACTCAAAAATAACTGATGGCATCAGCATAGTTATGGGAATTAGACTTATTAGTTAATTACAGAACCAGCAGAGGGAGCACAAAGCCTGCATAAATAATACCCATTTCTTCTGTGCTTCTTAAAAAACGGCAGTAAGTGCAGTAGTGAGAAACACATTTAAACTTCAGTGGTCAACAGTCAGAAGATGGTCCTTGCTTTATGGGAGCAGTGTTAGGTTAAAAATCCAATGCGTTATTCATACAGTCTATGTACAAATGTTAGTTTCTTGGGTATCTAAGAGGAAGAAAGCTGTGTGTGTGTGTGTGTGTGTGTGTGTGTGTGTGTGTGTGTGTGTGTGTGTGTGTGTGTGTGTGTGTGTGTGTGTGTGTGTGTGTGTGTGTGTGTGTGTGTGTGTGTGTGTGTGTGTGTGTTTCTCTTGCTATCACAGTGATACCTTCCCCAATGGTGGTGGACTCATTAAGGTCAGATGGTGAGACTTGCCTAGAGTTGGCAAATATTCCCTTCACCCTGATAGCAGAGCATCTTTCATTTTAGCGTTGTTCCTCCTAACAAAGTCCTCAGTGAATAGGCCTGTATTATTCTTCTAAGATACAATCAAGGTTTACATTTATGGTTGAATAAAATTTTGACCCAAGTAAAACAAAATAATGCCTATTGGTAAAAAAATATAATCGTATTTCTAGAAATATGTGCCTTAATTGCTGCTAACATTTTATTATTTATTTATTCATTCATTCATTCTTGGCTGCGCTGGGTCTTCATTGCTGTGCGAGGGCTTTCTCCAGTTGTGGCAAGTGGGGGCCACTCCTCGCCGCGGTGCGTGGGCCCCTCACCGCGGTGGCCTCTCCTGTTGCGGAGCGTGGGCTCCATGCACGCGGGCCTCAGCACCTGTGGCGCACGGGCTCCAGAGCACAGGCTCAGCAGCTGTGCTGCACAGGCCTAGCTGCTCCACGGCATGTGGGATCTTCCCTGATCAGGGCTCAAACCCGTGTCCCCTGCACTGGCAGGCGGACTCTCAACCACTGCGCCACCAGGGAACCCCAATTACTGCTAACATTTTAAATAAATGATCATATTTTCAAATGTGAAGCAAATGACTTTCATCATTTCTTCTGGAATAATACTGATAAATAGTAAAGAGACACAGGCCTCGAACCAAAGTAACAGTTTCATGTATAATGGAAGTTAAGACAAAGGATGTCCACTTATCCATCCTTCGATAGGTTAGGTCCACTGCTTTAAAGACAGCTATGATCGCTACACCACCACCTAGCAAGATGTAAAGTTTAGACACAGAGATGAATAATATAACAAAGGACTTATTTTCTATGCTATGAATTCCTTTTGTTGATTTTGAGAAGATGGTCTCCCCACACGAAGTGGGAAAATTAAAAAGGAAATAATGGTACTTATACTGATATATTAACATTTAAATTATAGAAATCCCAACAGTACACTAAAACACAATGTTTATTTTGAAGAAGTCTCTGCGGAGGGCGGCGGTGAGCAGAAGTTGCGGCTTTAGCGCACATGCCGAGAACCATCCAGGCTCAGGAACAGAGAAATGGTGTTGGTGAACAAATGGTACCTGTTGGTGAAGAATGGCCCCCATGTGGGCTTGTCTGGCTCTAGCTGGAAACAATTCAGGGATGCTGGGGGCAGCCATGCTGCTAGGGTGCCTGCTGCTCCCACGTGTCCCCTTGGGCTTCTGCTGGCCTCTTCTTCCACATCAAGCCCCCTGTCTTGTGGGCACTGTTTCCCATCACCCCACCAACCCAGTGCCTACCACGCCAGGGACATGAAAGGGCAGAGTCAGCAGAAATTCTGCTGTGCAAACTGGAGAGGCACTCAGGTGCAGAGACCTGGGGTTTGGATACCAATGGGGAAAACCACACCCTGCCCTTGCTCTTCATCCCTTTTCTCGGTTAAGGACTCTGAACACAGTGGACCCTCCAAATGTGGCCCTTATCAACTGGCTGCGGTTTACCTTGGGGTGCTTTGCTTTCTTCATCAACACGATCAGAAAACAGGAGGCACCAGGGTGGCCCTAGCGGGTGGACTCACCTCTGTGTCCAGCAGGTGCCCGTAACAGCTGTCAATTGACTGCTCCCAAATCAGAGGCCAACACAGCTCCCTCAGAGACTGGCCACATCTGAGTGTTAGTTTCTTTCACTGCTTCGAAAAAATGCAAATGAGTTTATCTTACAGGGTCAGGTAACTGCCTGTCCTCTGTCTCACCGCAGATATTTCTGAATCTTGTCTCCATTTAAAGTAATTTTCCTCCAACTTTTGTGCATATCTGAGGTTTTAATGGCAATCTAGGAGGTACTGGACACCTACTGTATACTAAGCACAGGGCTAGGAACCTTAGCTACCTGTTGTCACTTAGCCCTCAAAATAACTTTATGAGTTAAGCACTCTCTTTTATTCCAGCGTCATCGACGAGGAACCCAGGACCCAGAGCAGTTAGGTAACTTGCCCAAGGTCACCCTGCTGGGATGTGGTAATCAAAAGTCACATCCAGATGTCTGCCTGTGCAGTCCACACCCGCCTTTTCCACTGGAGCTCACTGCATCTCCCATTTCAAGTGAAGAAAGGTAGATGACAAGGTTTATGGGAGATGGGAAAACCTCTTATTGTTAGAATTCTCATACATACATCGTAGGGTTTTTGTTGTGGTGCTTTTATGCGACAGAAAGTTTGCTGGTTTTGAGAATTAACAGCCAAAGAATCCTGTGACTGAAAAAATAGCAATTGGTGAGAGAATGACGATTGGGACAATAACGACCGACGCTAACATTCTCTCTGGTGAGCCTGAGTTATGAGTTGTGTCCTCCATGGAAAGGAGCTTTTTTTTTTTTTTGGCTGGTCGGCATGCGAGATCTTAGTTCCCCAACCAGGGGATCGAACCCATGCCCCCTGCAGTGGAAGCGTGGAGTCTTAACCACTGGACTGCCAGGGAAGTCCCCAGGAAGGAGCTTTTTTTTCCACCATGATGGCTGAAGATCACCACAGACCCGATCGGCAAGCCAACTAGCCCCTCATCTGTCGGTATCATTAAGACCAAAATAAATGGGACCAACATTCTGAAGCCTCAACTTCTGGTTTATCTTGACAATCCGCTGGAAACTATAGGTTTCGTACGAATTAAGAAATGTTTAAATTCTCCTCTGGGAGCATATTAGATTTCTAGCTAGTGCAGCGCCATCATTTTCTTTATTTACGATGCCACATTTTCTAAATGAAGAGTTCTAGCATTGAATGTGATGTGAGTGCACTCTTAGTAACCTTCTGTAATCAATCAAGAACAAAGAAACAAATTAACAAGGCTTATTTTCATCCAGTTAGTGAATTCAGCACAGCTCCTCTATGGATTAGGCATGAATACAGGGATTCATGTTACATTTACTATTACTTATTATAATTTGTGTCAAATGGGTCTCAAAATGAGTAAATCAACACACACTAGCACTGGGTCTCATCCAATCATGTTAGGAAATGGTTGAAAATCTAAACCCTATAATATTTTAGTGAAAACAGCCAGCCTTGAGAAGAGCTAACCATTTCATCAGGCCTATGTTACGTGTGTAAGTTTTTATTTCTAGTATCTCACACCCATTCTTAGCCAACTTTGCAGATAATTCAGGAAGCTATATAAACTTAGGATAAGTAGTATGCATTGGGAGGCCTCAGAAATATTATAATAAATCCTTTGGACACTAGCTTCCCTACCCCACCCGCCCCGTTAAGCAAATAAACACCAGTAAGATCTGTGTTAGTGGAACTCATCTCACGAACATATGAAGTGTTGATTACAGCAAATGTGCTTCTGTTAAGAATAGGTGGCTTTCTTCATTCATCTGTTTAGAGACACTGTCTCCCCACCAGCACCCTGCAGGCATCAAGTTTTCATGATAATCTGAAAAAGAAACCCCAAACTTTTCACGTAGACTTTGCTCCTAGGGTTTGCTCTTTCATAGAGAGATGTGGGAGACAGTATTAAGTTATCCGGATGGTTCTGTAGCCAGTGGCTGTATCCTACCACAGTCACATCACACATGTGTGAAAAAGTACATGTCACAGCAACTGCCGAGTCACCCACAGCCCGAGGTTCCCCAAGGACAGGGGTTCAGCCGTGGGGCGGCCAGAGAAAGCCATGATTCACGCTGGCAGGGCCGGGGCCTGGACACAGTTGTCTTTAATTGCCTGGCTGTCATCTCTGAGATATTCCTGGGTGACACTGTGGCCAGAGTAATGAAGAAAATAAATACACAGCATCCCATATATTCCGGGGTCCTGAAATGCTCTACTTATTTGCTCAATATTCAGTCACGATGAAAAATAAAATCTAGACTTCGTCTTTCATGTTTCACATCGATACCATCTATCATCTTTTGCTCCAGTGTAATTTGGGGTGTGCGTTCTTTCAATTATATAAAAAGCAAGGTGTCAAATAGCTTACGCATTTGAAACGATGCTTTCTTTGTCCTTCCATTTTTTATTGTGCAGGCCTGTAGTTGGAAGGCTCAGAAAAACTTGAATGGTAAATTTGCTCTAGAGGTGTAAAAATTACAATTTTATCACTAAAGTGTTCTAGGGCTTGTGAACCTTTAAAGAGAATCTGATTCTATTTAAGTTGTAGACGTTTTCTTCCTATTGCATAATGGAGCAAGAAGTCTAGCATTTAAGTTTGGGTACAAGGGCATGTCGAGGGAAAACCAAGCCCTTTGATCCCTCTGCATGGGCCGCTGGGGGCTGGCCCCATTCTCTCAATTAACTACAGCAATGGCGGCAGCCGCGTACGTATGAAGTGGCCACCACCAGATACCAGGTCCCACGCTAAGCACTTTGCTCACATTATCACGTTTCTCAACATCCTTTTTCCGTAAGCAATACTGGTCACACTTTTACAAATGAGAATACAAAGTTTAGAGGGCTAAGTATTACGTCCAAAGTCGGGATTCACACCCAGGTCTGTCTTGCTTCCAAGCTTGTGTGCTTAACCACCAAAATATTCCACCATCTTTAGGTGTTCTGCTTGTTCTGTGACTACTCACTGTTGAGACCATCAAGGATGGAAAGGAAAAGGCAAAGAAAGATGCGAAGATAAACTTTGAGCCTTGCAAGAAAGGTCTGCAGACACTGCGAGGAGAGAAGGCAAGCTGCTAAAAGAAGTGGTCCTCTTATGGGGGGGGGGTGAGGGTTGGCAGAATCCCTGCTCTCTTGGGGCTCACTGCACTGTGACCTCAAGCAGGGCCCGTCCTTACTCTATCAGACTTGGGAAGGAAGGTCTAGCAAAATCAAGAAGCAGGCAGCTGAGACCCTCAGATGGAAGAGGCTGATCCTAGGACAGCATTTGGGAGCTACGGGGTTGCTCAGTGTCAAGACGACCCAGGATGCTAGGAGCATGGGAAGCCGTTTTATCATTCGCGTGATACCACTCATTCCAGCTGTTCCTCATTCCTTGGAAACTTTATACACAGACATTTACTCTAAGAGGATTTATAACTTAGAAAAAGGTGTCTCTTTTTAAAAAGCTAGAACCAGACTCTGCTCTGCTAGGCTTCTGGATGCCCCGATCACATCTTTCAGTGGCTAAGTTGTTTCCAGGCTGATTACCTGTACTGTAATGAGTTTAGTTATATTGGAAGAGAGTATGCATCCTCCCTTTCCCCCCCTAGAATAGAAGCGCTCACTGGAAGAGTTGGTGTCCTATCCACTGCTTTACCCCCAGAGCCTAGCCTGGTGCCTGGTATACGCTGAGCACTCGCTAAGTATTTGATGAAGGATGATGTGTACTTTCTTTTGTGTTTTTTAGTGTTTGCATCTTGACTCTCAGCCTCTCCCCTTTTTTTGTATATTTCCCTTCCTTCACCTCAGATCAATCATCCCCTTCCTAAAACAAAGCGCCTGCCTTAGGCACGGTGGCAGAAGATGTGGACCGAACATCCACCAAGTTGCTTGTTTCCAGGCTGCAAAATGCAAGGAGGACATTTGGAAAACAAAACCCCAAATGAAACAAAATATCCCTTTCTCATTTTTCAAGGAAAACCTCTGAAGGGGCCGGAGTTGATGAACAAGACCCCATACAAGGATAAAGCCAACTGCTGAGGATCAGAAAACGGCTACTGGGAACTCACAATTACTGTCACACATTATTTGTCTTTAGTGCCACAGAAACAATTTTCCTTTAGCAATATCTCTGTCCCAGTAAAATTAAGAAAGTGCAGAATCCAAATTCCCCCCAAAGGAGGCAGCTTAAAAAAATTTACTAGCTCTACTGCCACAGGGATTTATGGTTTCTTTTTTAATAGTTGCAGTCTGATATACCTGTTTCTTGGGTCACAAGGTAGATTCATTTATCTTTCTTTTGAACATTTCAAGCAAATTCCGGCCCTGTAAATTGACTGAATTTTTACATCAAGGAATACATTACAGAACGGGGTTGGAGTACGTCTCCAAAACAGGAAGACCTTAAAATAAAAACAGATACTGAAGTCTGTATTTTCCTGATTGTCAGTCAAGCTAATTATGCTCTACTCTAAAGCTCTATCAGGCAAGAAAGGAAAAGGCAATTGGGGGCTCTTTCCTCGCCTAGCCTGATGTCTGGGAATATAACACCAGTTTATTCACAGCAGGAGGCTGCTGTAATTGGCAGCTCCGTTTTCCCCAACTAGAGGGTAATTCTCTAGCGAAGAAAACACACTGTTAACAAGATTTTACAAATTTGACATATGGTATCCTATCTGAAATGACCAACAAAAGTTCCTTCTCTCCCCAAGCAAACAGTTATCTCTGGTTAGGACTATAAGACAGTGCAATAAAAGTAGGTAAAGGGCCCTGGAGTTCTTTTAGGGGGCCGGTAAATCTCTGATCATAAAAAAAAAAAAGCCAATTAATAATGAAAGGTAAGATACTCAGGGCAGCTGGGTCTCTGAGAGGTAGATGAAATGACAGTAAAAACCTCACCTGGAACACTGGGCTACATTCCTGGTGTTCGATCATCCCTAAAGCATTTAAGGCAAGGATTTGGACCCAGACAGAATCCTTCGTGAGTCTATTAAGGTGGGGCTGGGTGTGGGAGTGAAAGCAGGAACCCTAAGAGATGCACTGGACCTAGAGATGGTCCTGGGCTTACCTTTATCCCCACCCTAAACATACAGAAACACTAGAACGAATTTTTAGGGAGGGACAAATTGCTTTGATGTGACTCCAAAAACTTCATCACAACAATTCTTGTTTAAATCCATAAACCCCCAATGAGATCTCTGCATTCTCCTTTAACTAACAAAGGAATGGAAGAAAGAATATTCCAGTAGGTAAAATACTAGGCAGAAATATAGAGAGTTTCCAGGAAAAAAGGAACAAGGAATTTTCCCTTTCCTCCTGCGCATGTTAAGTGACGCATCGTTTCATTCGTTCTTGCCAGGATGCTGGGTAGATTCCAAAGAGAGGAAAAAATGGGTCCCCAAGAAGTTATCCTGGATTCGCTAAGATACCCACAGTTTAGTGCCTACGGCCAGAGCGCAGGGACCGACTCTCGCCAGACGCCATCTGATGTTCCATCTGACCCCCAGCGCAGAGACGGTGCTCAGACTGCAGATTCATTTGAAGCTTGGTGATCTCAAGGGGGTTACACAAAGGGATTAATGAGCCACTTCCAAGCACCAGGTACTCGGAGTAAAGACACAGAGTCAGGTCAAGTCCTAATTTTCATGGGGAATTAAACTGACTTCTCTCACCTCCTGGTGACACATAATTGACAATCGACTGGAATCTGCCCAGGTGAAGGAAGGACGGACGGCAGAGCCCCTTTTTGGTTTCTATGCACCCAATGGCGCACACACTCCAAATACTCCAGGAACAATATCTGCTTCTTCACTGAGGTCATTTGCTCATTCGTCGTACCTGCCCTTTTCCTCTTTCCTTTCTGGGTGTTCTCCGGTGGTGAACGCCAGTAGCACCTGAACTATTTTTAAGTGGTACAAGGACAGTCCTTGAATTAACACTGAATCACGTAACAAGACAGTTTTGCTTTCTCCAATGTCTTTCCTCCAGAGTGTGAAAAAGCGAGAGGCTCAGTCTGGTACTGATACATCTTGCATCTTGCTAATACCTGCCGATCTCACAGGGAGGTAAGAACATCAGAGTGTCCAAGAGCCAGTAGAACCCAGCTAGCACCTAATCATGGGCTGTTTTCATTGTATTCATTTTTATAGCTATTCCTTCTCTTATGACAACCATGACTGATTTTCCATTTCTAGATGTTAGAGAAAAGTTTCATTTAAAATAGAATATCTCAAACCAAGTGAAATAAGCCAGTCACAAAAAGACCGATACTGTATGATTCCACTTATATGAGGCATCTAAAATAGATTCGTAGAAATAAAACGTAGTATGGTGGTTGCCAAGGGCTGGGGCAAGGAGGGAACGGGGAGTGGTCTAGTGGGTACAGAGTTCTAGTTTTGCAAGATGAAAAAGTTCTGGAGGTTGGTTTTAGAACGATGCGAATATACTTAACACTACTGAACTGCACTCTCAAAAATAGTTAAGATGGTAAATTTCATGTTATGTGTATTTTACTGCAACAGAAAAAAACGGGGAAGACAAAGGTAGAGGAAGATGTGGCTACAGAAGACAGACGTAACGTCGCTGGTTCTGAACGTGGAAGAAGGGGCCACGGGCCAAGGGAAGCAGGCAGGCTCTAGAAGCAGGAAAAGGCAAGGAAACAGATTCTCCTCTAGAGCCTCCAGAAAGGAATGCAGCCCTGCCAACACCTTGATTATACTCCAGAAAGACGTATTTTAGACTTCTGCCTTCCAGAACTGTAAGATAATAAAGCTGTGCTAAGTGCCCCTTCTCCTCCTCTCACCCTGAAAAATAAAGTTACTCAACGTTTTTTCTTAGAGTCAATTAGAACGCATTAGGAAATGATGGTGATGAGGTACGTGTCTAGGGGAAAATGGTGGTGTTTGCTGAACACATACCGTCTTCTGGGCTGTAAAGGGCAAACCAAGTTTTCCAAGATTTATTATACATAAGAGGCATCAGGGGAGAGGAACCAAGATGGCGGAGTAGAAGGAGGTGCTCTCACTCCCTCTTGCGAGAACACCAGAATCACAACTAGCTGCTGGACAACTATTGACCGGAAGACACTGGAACTCACCAAAAAAGATACCCCGCATCCAAAGACAAAGGAGAAGCCACAATGAGAGGGTAGGAGGGGCGCAATCACAGCAAAATCAAATCCCATAACTGCTGGGTGGGTGACTCACAGACTGGAGAACACTTATACCACAGAAGTCCACCCCACTGGAGTGAAGGTTCTGAGCCCCACGTCAGGCTTCCCAACCTGAGGGTCCAGCAACGGGAGGAGGAATTCCTAGAGAATCAGACTTTGAAGGCTAGTGGGATTTGATTGCAGGACTTTGACAGGACTGGGGGAAACAGAGACTCCACTCTTGGAGGGCACACACAAAGTAGTGTGCGCATCGGGACCCAGGGGAAGGAGAAGTGACCCCAGGCAACACTGAACCAGACCTACCTGCTAGTGTTGGAGGGTCTCCTGCAGAGGTGGGGGGTGGCTGTGGCTCACCGTGGGGACAACACTGGCAGCAGAAGTCCTGGGAAGTACTCCTTGGCACGAGCCCTCCCAGAGTCTGCCATTAGCCTCACTGAAGAGCCCAGGTAGGCGCCAGTGTTGGGTTGCCTCAGGCCAAACAACCAACAGGGAGGGAACCCAGCCGACCCATCAGCAGACAAGTGAGCTCTGCCCACCAGAGCAACAGTCAGCTCTACCCACCACCAGTCCTCCCATCGAGCCTCTTAGATAGCCTCATCCACCAGAGGGCAGACAGCAGAAGCAAAAAGAACTACAATCCTGCAGCCTGGGGAACAAAAACCACATTCACAGAAAGACAGACAAGATGAAAAGGCACAGGGCTATGTACCAGATGAAGGAACAAGATAAAACACCAGAAAAACAATTCAATGAAGTGGAGATAGGCAACCTTCCAGAAAAAGAATTCAGAATAATGAGAGTGAAGATGATCCAGGACCTCGGAAAAAGAATGGAGGCAAAGATTGAGAAGATGCAAGAAATGTTTAACAAAGACCTAGAAGAATTAAAGAACAAACAGAGATGAACAATACAATAACTGAAATGAAAACTACACTAGAAGGAATCAATAGCAGAATAACTGAGGCAGAAGAACGGATAAGTGATCTGGAAGACAGAATGGTGGAATTCACTGCTGCAGGACAGAATAAAGAAAAAAGAATGAAAAGAAATGAAGACAGCCTAAGAGACGTCTGGGACAACATTAAAAGTAACAACATTTGCATTATAGGGGTCCCAGAAGGAGAAGAGAGAGAGAAAGGACCCGAGAAAATATCTGAAGAGATTATAGTCCAAAACTTCCCTAACATGGGAAAGGAAATAGCCACCCAAGTCCAGGAAGCGCAGCGAGTCCCATACAGGATAAACCCAAGGAGAAACACGCCGAGACACATAGTAAGCAAATTAGCAAAAATTAAAGACAAAGAAAAATTATTGAAAGCAGCAAGGGGAAAACAAAATGTAACATACAAGGGAACTCCCATAAGGTTAACAGCTGATTTCTCAGCAGAAACTCTACAAGCCAGAAGGGAGTGGCATGGTATACTTAAAGTGATGAAAGGGAAGAACCTACAACCAAGATTACTCTACGAAACAAGGATCTCATTCAGATTCCATGGAGAAATCAAAAGCTTTACAGACAAACAAAAGCTAAGAGAATTCAGCACCACCAAACCAGCTCTGAAACAAATGCTAAAGGAATTTCTCTAAGTGGGAAACACAAGAGAAGAAAAGGATCTACAAAAACAAACCCAAAACAATTAAGAAAATGGTCATAGGAACATTCATATCGATAATTGCCTTAAACGTGAATGGATTAAATGCTCCAACCAAAAGACACAGGCGTGCTGAATGGATTCAAAAAGAAGACCCATCTATATGCTGTCTACAGGAGACCCACTTCAGACCAAGGGACACATACAGACTGAGAGTGAGGGGATGGAAAAAGATATTCCATGCAAATGGAAATCAAAAGAAAGCTGGAGTAGCTATACTCATATCAGATAAAATAGACTTTAAAATAAAGAATGTTACAAGAGACAAGGAAGGACACTGCATAATGATCAAGGGATCAATCCAAGAAGAAGATATAACAATTATAAATATATATGCACCCAACACAGGAGCACCTCAATATATAAGGCAACTGCTAACAGCTATAAAAGAGGAAATCGACAGTAACACAATAATAGTGGGGGACTTTAACACCTCACTTACACCAGTGGACAGATCACCCAAAATAAAAATAAATAAGGAAACAGAAGCTTTAAATGACACAACAGACTAGATAGATTTAATTGATATCTATAGGACATTCCATCCCAAAACAGCAGATTACACTTTCTTCTCAAGTGCACACGGAACATTCCCTAGGAGAGATCACATCTTGGATCACAAATCAAGCCTCAGTAAATTTAAGAAAATTGAAATCATATCAAGCATCTTTTCTGACCACAACGTTATGAAATTAGAAATGAATTACAGGGGAAAAAATCGTAAAAAACACAAACACATGGAGGCTAAACAATTTGTTACTAAATAACCAAGAGATCACTGAAGAAATCAAAGAGGAAATCAAAAAATACCTAGAGACAAATGACAATGAAAACACGACAATCAAAAACCTATGGGATGGGCTTCCTTGGTGGCGCAGTCGTTGAGAGTCCGCCTGCCGATGCAGGGGACGTGGGTTCGTACCCCGGTCCGGGAAGATCCCACATGCCGCAGAGCGGCTGGGCCCGTGAGCCATGGCCGCTGAGCCTGCGTGTCCGGAGCCTGTGATCTGCAATGGGAGAGGCCACAACAGTGAGAGGCCCCTGTACCACAAACAAAAAGAACAAAAAACCTATGGGATGCAGCAAAAGCGGTTCTAAAAGGGAAGTTTACAGCTATACAAGCCTACCTCAAGAAACAAGAAAAATCTCAAGTAAACAATCTAACCTTACACCTAAAGGAACTAGAGAAAGAAGAACAAACAAAACCCAAAGTTGGCAGAAGGAAAGAAATCATAAAGATCAGAGGAGAAATAAATGAAACAGAAACAAAGAAAACAGTAGCAAAGATCAATAAAACTAAAAGCTGGTTCTTTGAGAAGATAAACGAAACTGATAAACCATTAGCCAGACTAATCAAGAAAAAGAGGGAGAGGACTCAAATCAATAAAATTAGAAGCAAAAAAGGAGAAGTTACAACAGACACCACAGAAATACAAAGCATCCTAAGAGACTACTACAAGCAACTCTACGCCAATAAAATGGACAACCTGGGAGAAATGCGCAAATTCTTAGAAAGGTACAAGCTTCCAAGACTGAACCAGGAAGAAACAGAAAGTATGAACAGACCAACCACAAGTAATGAAATTGAAACTGTGATTAAAAATCTTCCAACAAGCAAAAGTCCAGGACCAGATGGCTTCACAGGTGAATTCTATCAAACATTTAGAGAAGAGCTAACACTCATCCTTCTCAAACTCTTCCAAAAAATTGCAGAGGAAGGAACACTCCCAAACTCATTCTATGAGGCCACCATCACCCTCATACCAAAACCAGAGAAAGATACTACAAAAAAAGAAAATTACAGACCAATATCACTGATGAATATAGATGCAAAAATCCTCAACAAAATACTAGCAAACAGAATCTAACAACACATTAAAAGGATCATACACCATGGTCAAGTGGGATCTATCCCAGGGAGGCAAGGATTCTTCAGTATACACAAATGAATCAATGTGATACACCATATTAACAAATTGAAGAATAAAAACCATATGATCTTCTCAAGAGATGCAGCAAAAGCTTTTGACAAAATTCAATACCCATTTATGATAAAAACTCTCCAGAAAGTGGGCATAGAGGGAACCTACCTCAACATAATAAAGGCCATATACGACAAACCCACAGCAAACATCATTCTCAATGGTGAAAAACTGAAAGCATTTCCTCTAAGTTCAGGAACGAGACAAGGATGTCCACTCTCACCACTATTATTCAACATAGTTTCGGAAGTCCTTGCCATGGCGATCAGAGAAGAAAAAGAAATAAAAGGAATACAAATTGGAAAAGAAGAAGTAAAACTGTCACTGTTTGCAGATGACATGATACTATACATAGAGAATCCTAAAGATGCCACCAGAAAACTACTAGAGCTAATCAATGAATTTGGTAAAGTCGCAGGATACAAAATTAATGCACAGAAATCTCTTACATTCCTATACACTAATGATGAAAAATCTGAAAGAGAAATTATGGAAACACTCCCATTTACCATTGCAACAAAAAGAATAAAATACCTAGGCATAAACCGACCTGGGGAAACAAAAGACCTGTACGCAGAAAACTATAATAAGACACTGACGAAAGAAATTAAAGATGATACCAACAGATGGAGAGATATACCACGTTCTTGGATTGGAAGAATCAATATTGTGAAAATGACTACATTACCCAAAGCAATCTACAGATTCAGTGCAATCCCTATCAAATTACCAATGGCACTTTTTATGGAACTAGAACAAATCATCTTAAAATTTGTATGGAGACACAAAAGACCCCCAATAGCCAAAGCAGTCTTGAGGGAAAGAAACAAAGCTGGAGGAATCAGACTCCCTGACTTCAGACTATACTACAAAGCTACAGTAATCAAGACAATATGGTACTGGCACAAAAACAGAAACACAGATCAATGGAACAAGATAGAAAGCCCAGAGATAAACCCACGCACCTATGGTCAATTAATCTATGACAAAGGAGGCAAGGATAGACAATGGCAAAAAGACAGTCTGTTCAATAAGTGATGCTGGGAAAACTGGACAGCTACATGTAAAAGAATGAAATTAGAACACTCCCTAACACCATACACAAAAATAAACTCAAAATGGGTTAGAGATCTAAATGTAACACCAGACACTATAAAACTCTTAGAGGAAAACATAGGAAGAACACTCTTTGACATAAATCACAGCAAGATCTTGTTTGATCCACCTCCTAGAGTAATGGAAATAAGAACAAAAATAAAGAAACGGAACCTAATGAAACTTCAAAGCTTTTGCACAGCAAAGGAAACCATAAACAAGACGAAAAGACAACCCTCAGAATGGGAGAAAATATTCGCAAACGAATCAACGGACAAAGGATTAACCTCCAAAATATATAAACAGCTCATGCAGCTCAATATTAAAGAAACAAACAACCCAATCCAAAAATGGGCAGAAGACCTAAATAGACATTTCTCCAAAGAAGACATACAGATGGCCAAAAAGCACATGAAAAGCTGCTCGACATCACTAATTATTAGAGAAATGCAAATCAAAACTACAATGAGGTATCACCTCATACCAGTTAGAATGGGCATCATCAGAAAATCTACAAACGGCAAATGCTGGAGAGGGTGTGGAGAAAAGGGAACCCTCTTGCACTGTGGGTGGGAATGTAAATTGATACAGCCACTATGGAGATCAGTATGGAGGTTCCTTCAAAAACTAAAAATAGAATTACCATATGATCCAGCAATCCCACTACTGGGCATATACCCGGAGAAAACCATAATTCCAAAAGACACATGCACCCCAATGTTCATTGCAGCACTATTTACAATAGCCAGGTCATGGAAGCAACCTAAATGCCCATGGACAGACGAATGAATAAAGGAGATGTCATACATATATACAATGGAATATTACTCAGCCATAAAAAAGAACGAAATTGAGTCATTTGTTGAGATATGGATGGATATAGAGACTATCATACAGAGTGAAGTAAGTCAGAAAGAGAAAAACAAATATCATATATTAACGCATATATGTGGAACCTAGAAAAATAGTACAGATGAACCGGTTTGCAGGGCAGAAGTTGAGACACAGATGTAGAGAACAAACATATGGACACCAAGTGGGGGAAACCGTGGTGGGGTGGGGATGGTGGTGTGCTGAATTGGGCGATTGGGATTGACACGTATACACTGATGTGTATAAAACTGATGACTAATAAGCAGCTGCAGTATAAAAAAAACAGAACAAAAGAAAAGCCCCTGGGCCCTGCAGTGAAAGCGCCAAGTCCTAATCTCTGGACCACCAGGGAATTCCGTATAACCTCTCATTTATTTATGGCAAATCAAGGTTTTTTTCTTTATTTTCATTTTAAAAGTCCACTAAGTGTATACTCATAAAAGAAATCATTTCTGGAGTAATAAATGTTCTGAACAGCTAAAAATAAATAAATAAATACATAAATAAATAGGCATCAGGACCATTGGGATGGATTGAAAACAGGTGTCTATCATGCTTCACATACGACTCAACAACAGGCAAGTAATCTCTAATTATTACAAGCGTCCCCTTCCCAAACTCTCCCATTGCGCTGACTGATGCAAATATGAAGTTAAGTAGCTCTGCCAACGTACCAACTGTGTAAACTTGGACTCGTCACCTAATCTCACAGCCTCAGTTTGCGCAACAGTAAGATGGGATAATCACCACTTCCCTCAAAAGAGCTATGAGAATCAAGGAGGAGGATGCCTGTCAGCTTTTGGCTCAGGTCTGATTCGTATTATGATTATGATTACCAGGCATTATGATCCTACCAAATATCTATTTTCTTTCTGGAAAAAAAAATAAAGGATTCAGCACTTTAATATAAATTAAGTCTGAGCAACTGCAGCCTTTCCGTATTTTGAAGGCCCCATTATTTGCAGTCATGGTGACCCTGAATTCCTCCAACATGTCGGGGCAGGCGTGCTCTTGGGGATGGCTCTACCGTTTCGTCTGCTCTGAGTAAAATTCGCCAGTGCTGTGTGCTCGCTCACTGTGCAAGGGCAGTGAATGCAGGGGCCATCCAAAAGCTTTAGCCATTTGATGTTTAAAGCCTGGCCTGAGTGCCAGGTTCCTCCACAACTGTCATTTATCAGCAACGCAATACCACAGGGATATGTATTCATCAAATGCTTATCGACTTACGCTGCAGGGTTTTGGGTTTTTTTTTTTTCCCCTTTCATAACATTAGAAAATACTGCTTCTGATTTCAATAGTTTTCTTTGCAGGATGGAAATAAAAAACGAAGTGCTATTACATGGTACCCATTTTCTGATTGGATGCATTGATTGAAGGTGAGCAGTTATTCATGGAAATATACTGGAGGCTTAAGGCAGGGTTCCTCAAGCCTAGCACTACTGACATCTTGGGATGGATAATTCTCTGTTGTAGCGGCTGTCCTGCACTTTATGGGATGTTTAGCAGCACCTTTTGCTTCTACCTACTAGGTGCCACTAGGACCACCCCCAGCTGTGACTACCAAAAATGTCTCCAGACATTAACAGATATCCCCTGGTGGCAAAGATCACCTCCCGTTGAGAACCACTGCATCAGAGGATGATATCAGTGCTGAGATTACTAACTGCAGCTGTTTGCTAAAAAAATAAAATAAAATAAAATAAAAAAATAAAATCTTTAACATTGGAAGATTCACAGTTATGGCTACCAGTTATGAGTAATTTAAAAGAAGCATTTTTATGTTTTTAACAGTGTCCATCCATCCAATAAATATAAATTAAATGTAATAATACGTGAAATGGCTTTGTAAACTGTAAAGTATGGTATTAATGATTATTAACATTACATCAGCACGCTCTGGGATTATACAAAGGATAGGCTGCTCAAGGAACCAACTTTTTTTTCTTTCCCCTGGCCGTGCCGTGGGGCTTGCGGGATCCTACTTCCTGGACCAGGGATCGAACCCGTGCCCCCTGCAGTGGAAGTGCAGACTCCTAACCACTGGACTGCCAGGGAATTCCCACAAGGAACTAACTTTTTATTAAGCCCATGCTGTGTGCTAAGTACTTTGCTCTTACCATCGTATTTGAACTTCATCCTCTGATTTTCATGGATGAGGGAACATGATCGAGGTCATCAGCAGTACTAGGACCAAGGTTGCTCAGCTGATAAGAGGTGTTGGCAGAATCTGATTATAGGTCTGTAATTCTCTAAACTCATGCACTCCTATTCCACCCACTGCCTGCCATGTGTTGTGGATACCATTCTCAGATGGGAGAGAGAGAACTCATACACTCTTTGACATGCTTTTCTAGAAACAATGGCATCTATATCTAGAGAAGGCAGCAGGGTTGGAGTGAAATCTACAACCTGGAGCTAAAGCCAGTTGAACTGGTTAACTTGGGCCTAAATTCAGGACCCAAGACCCATTGAACCAATCATCCAAACCAACTGCTCACAACCTGACATTTTGAGGATCAATTGTTAATACCTGTCATCCTTTTTTTCTCCCTTAAATGCCCAGAAAATTCAGCTTTGATGGAAATATCTGGGAGAAATAAATTCCAAATTGCCCTAGATGACAAGAAGAATTTAGATTCGTAATTTTTTTCAACTATAATAGGTTGAAATGTGTCCCCTAAAAAAGATTAGGGTGAAGTCTTAATCCCAAGTCCCTAAGAATGTGACCTTATTTGGAAAGAGGGTCATTCCAGAGGTAATCAAGTTAAAATGAGGTCACTGGAGTGGGCCCTAATCCAATATGACTGGTGTCCTGATAAAAAGGGGAAATTTGAATGAAGAGGGAAGATAATGTGAAGAGACACAAGGAGAACGTCTTGCAAAGCCACAAGATTGGAACGATGCTTTTACAAGCCAAGGAATGCCAAAGACTGTGGGCCAACCACCAGAAACCAGGCAGGGCCAAGGAAGGATTCCCCTACAGACGTCTCAGAGGGAGCACGGCCCTGCTAACACTTTGGTTTCTGACTGACAGCCTCCAGAACTTTGAGTCAATATATTTCTTTTTTTCACACTAAGTCTTTTTGTGTGTGTGTGTGTGCGGTATGCGGGCCTCTCACTATTGTGGCCTCTCCCATTGCGGAGCACAGGCTCTGGAAGCGCAGGCCCAGTGGCCATGGCTCACGGGCCCAGCCGCTCCGCGGCATGTGGGATCTTCCCCAACCGGGGCACGAACCCGTGTCCCCCGCATCGGCAGGCAGACTCTCAACCACTGCGCCACCAGGGAAGCCCCAATATATTTCTTTTTTAAGTCACCCAGTTTGTGATTTAATGGACAAAGGAAACAAGTGTTATGGCAGCCCTTGGAAACTTAATAGAGTATCTGTGTTTCGCAAATTAATCCACTGGCAGTTTCGGGGAAATGCATATGGTGTGTTTTCAGGGGGGTTCTAGAATACTGTATTTGTATGAGTGTAGAGCAGACTGAGTTTCCTGGGGTGGCTTGTCACTGGGTTGTGCTGGCCATATGCACATGTTGGCTCACAGCCATGAAGCCACAGGGCCACTGTGCCAGCTGACAGCTGGGCCCCAGTCAGCCTTCGCCTCTGGTTTTGCTCTCAAGGAGGCTGGGACTTCCTTGCTGTCTGTCACTGGCTGCTCGCCGCTTCCTGACCACTTCCATGTACACATTCAAGGTGCGTCTCTCCTAAGTCCCATGCAAAACAGCCTCCTGGCTTTCGCCCCAAAGATCTCAAAGGTTTATACACATCAATTCTAAGGGATCTGTAAAAATCACATCTTAGAGTAAAATTTCTATTGTAAGACAGCTGTATAAACAGGTTCAGAGAAAAAGGAAGACTATTTACAAAACACAGAAACACAAGGGGCATTCATGTTGTACACCCACCTGGAATGTGGACAAAAAATGGGGATAAGTCAGTGGGCTGCAGGGAAGAAACAAAAACAAAAACAATGTTCGCGAAATTTCTTGAAGTATAATAATGCTGATCTGCTGTCTTTAAGAGACGGCTGCAGAGAAAAATCTAGGTGCAAAGTTAAAAAGTGCCCATCTGGCAGTAGGAAGCAATGCAGAAATCCACATAGCTCCTATGCAGTGGGCTAGGCGGGCGCTGCTATTGGATGATTTCAATTCTGCCTTTGTCAGAGCCCAGGGCGCCGGCTTTGTTTATAGGTGTCCTTTCCTTCAAATCCGCCTGCAGGGACTCACCCATGTCATTTGTCAGGGGCTAAACAGCCCGAGGCCAAGAGTAGACATTTACTTACAGCATCTTCAGACTCTTTTAAATAGGCCTTTGGGATTTTGCCACTGACCGCTCAGTAGCACGAGGCCCTGGGATGCCCTACCCTGGGTGTTTCTCTTAATTGACTAACCTCGATGGTGCTGTTCAAAACCGCCGTAACCCATGCGTGCCCTCAGTCTGAAGCTTCCAGTGACCTTTCTCTGGCCCTCAACACATATGGCGGAGACAATGCAAACATCATTTGGAAGAGGAGTAAATTCAATAACTCAATTACAGCTGCACCAAAGCTCCATTTATCAAACTCGGACTACAGCACTCTGTCTCTCTTAGACCTCTGGTTTTCCACGGCCAGGCATTTGGGGAAAGTCACTAATCAATTTAGGAATGATTAAATTGGAATTTGTAACACTTTCCATTATTAAACCTTCAATCTTCATTACGGCAACTTAATGATTACATCATGGTGGGGAAAAACAAATTATGGGGAGCTGGCATCGTTCAGAAAGCTGGAGTAGCAAGTAAATTGTCAAAAACACCAAAAGTCTAATACACGTGGCTGTATAAGTGATGATTTGATGTGTTTAAGGCACACCTGATTGCTATTCGCTTTAGATAAAAAGTGAAACGTGACATCCTAGGCCTTTACTACATCACTGCTCTTTTTATAAAGATTGAGTTGATTTACCTGGAGGGAATGGGTGGGAGCTGGGAAACTCATAAAATCCTATGCAAACTTGGATGTGTGCACATGAGCTTTACTCCAGGAAGAAGGTCCAAAGATCCTTATCAGATCCTTAAAGGGGAGGCGGTCTCTGTTTAGTAAGCAAGGGCATATTCTACAACTTTCCACTATTACTTTCTATGCCCTTTGTCCTCTTTTTTCTCAGACTCCAGTATTAGCTTTTGGACCAAAAACTCCTGTAAAAATTTTTTTTCTCATTGTTTTAATGACCAATGTTTTGTGCAGGTTCTCTGTGAATTCTTCCGTTAGCCATATTGTGAAGGTTCTAGCAGCCAGCAAAGACTCAGCAGGGCTACCCCTCTGACTTCAGGTACTGACGTTCTGGTGGGTTCTAATTGCGCGCGGCCAAAAAAGACAATGAAATTCAAAGAAGGGGGAGGATCATTCAGGGCAAAGAATTAAAAAAACCCGGAAATTGGAGATATACAGGCCCATTTCAACACTGCAGAAAGTTACAGGGTAGATATCGACAATGATGATGATGATAAAGATGATACGTAATATTGAGAGTTTATCAGGAGTCCAAGGACGTACTAAGCATTTTCATTAAAATTCAATATTCACTATAACCCTTGGAAGTAAGTATTGTTTTTTCATTTTACAGAAGAAGAAATGGTGGCTCAGAGAAGTTAAGTAACTTGCCCGGTTGTAGTAGCCAAGGTCCCAACGGTCTGTGTGTGGTACTCACACTCCTGCAGTTCTCTCCCACCCACAGTGCACCATGGCTGGTCTGTGTGACCAACAGAATGTGGCAAAAGTGGCTGGATGTCACTCCACGATTAGGGTATAGAAGATACTAAGGCTTCTGTCTCAGGCGTTCTCTCTTTCTCTTTCTTGGATTACCTGCTCTCAGGGAATCCGGCTAAAATGTCACAAACAGACGCATGTGGTAAAGAACTGAGGCTTCCTGCCAAGGGCCATGGCCATGAGCTCAGAGGTGGAACCTCCAGCCCCATCCCAGCCTCAGATGTCTGCTGCCCCCAGTAACCTGCCTACAGCCTTGTGAGAGATCCTGAACCAGAGCTACTCAGAACCTCAGCCACGCCGGGCTCCTGACATTCAGAAACTGTGTGACGGAACAAAGCTTGCTGTTTGAAGCTCCTAGCCAGTTCCACATCTACTAAAGCACTAGAGCTTGGATTCAAACCCAAGCCTGCCTGGCTGTCGAGTTCATGTCCTTTATCACGATGCTACCCTGTTTCCTCGGTGTTTCCGAAGCACTGCCGTACGCACCTAGTATCTCTTTTATGGGAAAACAAACTTTACTTCTGCTCCCCCTGCCACCTCACCAGGCGCTTTTAGGCATGGCTACAGTCTTCCCCAGCCAAGAAAAAGGTCAAAGGTAACACCGCTTACCACCCAGACAGATGGGAGAAATCCCAGCGCTTAGCAGGTGTGCCCCCCTCTCGCTGGTTTTATCGGCTTTGGAAGTTTATTTTATACACGTGCGATTTCTAAGGCAGACTGCTATCCACGGTATTCGGTGGGAAAACAATCACATCTCATAATTAAACCTTATTTATGAAAAAAGACAGAGCAGATTAAACTCACCAAATACCATCTTCCACGATGGAGTTTACACATGAAGGTAAATTTACTCAATAAGGTCATCCTCATGTGTTCCATCTTCACTGGAAAATCGCCTACATTAAAACACTGCAGGCCCATTTCTTTGCAATCCAAACTTCATTGGTGGTGAGGGTGTACAGCAAATGCTACTATTCGTGGCAACGGTTTACACTTTTAAGCTGAGAGAATAGAGAGGCATTAAACAAAAGAGGGCCAGCGGGAGACCCATCCATTTCAAGCCCTGGGAAAGGTCCCTCTCGCCAAGTGAAGGGGGGAAAATGAGCCGTGCGGCATTAAGAAAGGAGCAAGCTGTGAAATGAACCAAGGGGTAGATGGTGTGGTTCATGACCCTGCAGCCTCATAACACAGTCCTTCAGCCACGGGGTCGCTAATGAAGGGCGATGCCTGGAAATTAATGGAGTGATGTGGGGTGTGAGGGTGAAGATGGGAGCACGGCGATTTTTCCAGTCCTTTCTGCTCAGACTCAGGGCAGAATGGTTATTAAAGCTTCCAGCACTTTGATAAGTTAATATTTCACCATTATGTTATTAGAATGAGCAAGACCAGGCATCAAGTAACCAAGCATCTTCTTTTTGAGACACAGAAGGGATCACGAGCTCTAGCAAGAAGAAAGCGAATAAAGACGTGCCCATCTGATTCCAAGCTCTGACGTTCTGATGAGGCAGCAGCCTTCCTCGTCTTTTGTTTTAATTCGAAAGGCCCCTTTAGCCAAGTGGACCCTGTGATAATCGTCTCCCGAGAGCTCACACCCTCATCACATCCTTCCAAAGCCTCACAAATAGATATTTATGGCAAATACAAAACACCAAGCGTGCTGACTTATGAAAGGTGATTTGTTCCATCTTGAATTGAGACCTGAAACCTTCCTACTTTCATGTGAGCTGTCATTTTTCTCCTACAAATGAAATGAATAATTCCTCCTCATGGCAGTCAATTTCAAATTCATAGGGTTGCCCCGCCCCTGAACCCATTATATTTTGTTGCATAAAACCCATCTCATAAAATAAGCCTCTCAAAGTTGTAAATTAAAAAATAAACTTTCTTGAGAAAATGTCAAATGCAGGCCTGAGAGAAAGGCCAGAAAATCCGTTTAAAGGAATACTGCAGTGAATCTGTCCCCAGGAAACTGGGGGGAAACACTCTGGTGATTGAATATAAATTCACTGTCTTCAGCCAGTTTGTAGTGAAATGAACCTTTACCTAGGGGTTGCGATATGCTTTTAGAGCTGACTGTAAGATGAGCTGTGCCCACAGTGGCGGGAGATCAAAAAAAACAAAATATGTACCAGAATATTAAAATAAAAGCCAGGGCGAGCAAACGGCAGAGGGGCCAACACAAGTGTTTGGTACCATCTCCGGGTATGCAAATAAAAAGTCACCGAAAATACTCCCCCCACATGCATGGTGGTTGCACTGAACTTATACAATACGGAACCATATAATGACTGGTCAGGCTGGTACTCTATCGGCGGCAAATCCTTAAGTCTGGAGAAGTTTTCCTAGGGTCTCTGGTCAACTTCCCATCTTTATGGTTTGGCAAGTGATTCGATGTAGTACTTAGAAATGCACAAATACCACGGTGGTAGTCAGCCTCCAAGATGGCCCCAACGACCCCTGCTTTCTGGTATGCACGCCCCTAGGTAGTCACCTCCTAATTGTGATGCAGTTGTTTTGTGTGCCTAACAGAATACGGTAGAAGCGATGGTATGTCACTTCCAAGACTGGGTTATAAAAGACACCGCCGTTTCCATTTTGCTCACTCTCCCTCTTTCTCTCTCTTTTTGATCATTTGCTGTGGGGGAAGCCAGTTGGCAACTCCTGAGCAGCACTCTGGAGAAGCCCACAGGCTGAGGAACCAAGGCCTCCTGCCCACAGCCAGTGAAGACCTGAGGAAGGCTTATCAACAGCCCTGTGAGTGAACCACCCTGGACACGGACCCTCCGTTGAGCCTTCAGATGACCACAGTGCAGGTCGACATCCTGACTGCAACCTCGCTAGAGACCCTGAACCAGAACCACTCAGCTAAGTTTCCCCCAGATTCTTGACTCTCAGAAGCTGTGTGAGATAGTAAGTTTTTGGTTTTGGTTAAAGCACTAAATTTGGGGGCAATCTGTTTGTTACACAGCAATAGATAACTATTACAACCACCTCTGACACCATGTGTTTACTGAGTTCTTATAATGTACCAGACAGAATGTGAAACGCTTTTCAGGAACTATCTCAATAGTACATCACACCCTATTATGCAGGTCCCATTTTATTATTCCCAGGCGCACCTTATGGGATTGCAATGAGGATTAAGTGACATGTAAAGCACTTAGAACAGTGGCTGGCACACGGTAAGCACTTACTACGTGTTAGCTATCAAGATTATTATTATTCCCATAAGACAGAGGAGGAAATCAAGGTCCAGCAAGAGAAAGTGCTTTGTTCTAGGCTGTACAGCTGAGAAGTAGCAAACATGAGTCTCTCTCATTCCAAGGCCCACATTCTCAACCCAGGAAGCTTACTCTAACAGAGCAGTCTTCAGTAAACAAAACGCTATTCTCCATGTCTGTGAGTCTGTTTCTCTTTCGTAGATATGTTTATTTGTGTCATATTTTAGGTTCCACATATAAGAAATATCATATGGTACTTGTCTTTCTGACTTACCTCGCTTAGTATGATAATCTCTAGGTCCATCCATGTTGCAGCAAATGGCATTATTTCTTGCTCTTTTATGGCTGAGTAAATCACAGACATAGAGAACAGACTTGTGGTTGTCAAGGGGGAGGGAAGGATTGGGAGTTCGGGATTAGCAGATGCAAACTAGTATACATAGGATGGATAAACAACAAGGTCCTACTGTATAGCACAGGGAACTATATTCAATATTCTGTGATAAACCATAATGGAAAAGAATATGAAAAAGAATATATATATGTATAACGGATCACTTTCTGTACAGCAGAAAGTAACACAACATTGTAAATCAACTATACTTCAGTAAAATTTAAAAAGTAAAAGGGTACTGACTTTTAAAATAAAATAAAGTAAAATACATGCTAAAAGCAAAGGTAAATAATTCCTGGATTGTCTACAATCTTGGATTAACCCTGATCTTGGATTCTTTACACTAAAACCCCCTTCACGTGGGCTGCTGACCGAGCCAATAGTATTTCCTAATGCTCTAAAAGTATTCTCAAACATTAAAAAATAATGAAAGAAATGACTTATCAACAAAAGCCCAAAACAAATCAAGGTTTTTATCTGGTGTAAAAATTTATCGAGTATCAATGACATTTAGAGCACTGGCTAATTGGAATTAGCCATGGAATTGGCTAATTGCAGTGAGTGCATTGTGGCGAGTCACTAAATCATGGCTCTCTTTAATCAAAGCAGAAAGAGGTGTATGTGCATCACTCTGGCCACATCCTGAACCTCCAGAGAAACTGTAACCTAAGAGTTTCTGTTCCTGGGTTCGCCAGGAGCGGTAGGATTTTAAACAAAGAGAGGGCCAGCCCTCTGACCCAGGTGGGTCAGTGCATTTTTCCTTCAGTGCATCCCAGGTGGGGTTATAATCTCTCTAAGATTAATAGGGATTAACAGAAACTGCCTACTGATATTGTTTCAAAATCACATGTTGACCAAGTCTTACAGAATCGATGAATCGATGTATAGCTGTTATCCCCAGAGCAGAACCTTAGACTATATAATTCACCACTGAATGAACATCGGTTCACCATGGAGATTCATTTATCATCAGCATTTGTGCAACGGAAAAAGAAGAAATGTGGCCTGAATCCTGTTCTACCTTCAAGAGTTCTCTGCTCCTTTGAGCTCAGGCAGCTCTAAAAAGACCCTGGCTTTTTCAGATCTACTTTCTTTATGATACTATCATCGTCAATGAAAGTAACACGGCAACTTCAAATAAAACTGCCACTCAGACCATCCACGCTCTTTCAGCCCTCAAGGAGGAGAAGCTAAATCCCTTCTGTTCACTGGTGTTTTCGACTTCGGAAGGGAACATTTAGCAGAACCCAGCCCCGAGCGAGAGCCTCTCTTTCGTGGAGGGGCTCCTTTGAGCCAGCATACACTTTCCCACAGTCAACCCAGTGAGTTCCCTTTCCACTGTTATTCCATTGCTGGGCTACATCCAACAACTCGCCGAGAACTCCAGGGGGAAAGTCATCCCCCAGCCTGCTATATGTAGCCCAGGACAGGTACCTGGTGGAATCACTCAAACCCGAGATCCGTGTGCGGGCTCGGCCTGAGAAGCGGATCCCCCTTTGTGCGGCCGCCAGCGAGTGCTTGGAAACGGTCTCTGTGATGAGAGCTTGGACCAACAGGGCCAGCCCTTCCCTTCCCCTTCCTCGACCAGCATCACCAGATGGATGGAGTGACCCAAAGCAACCCTGTCTCCCCTCCTGCACCCTGCCAGGCTCCCGAGTCACTATGTGGTAAGCTCAACTCAATATTCACAAGTGTCGGGGGCTCTCACATAGTCACTAAAAAACAAGAGCTGCGATTCAAACCTGGCTGTGCGGGGTGTTATTTGGCAAAGGGAGAGGGACAGACTGAGCGGGATGGGGAGACGACGGGAGGAAGCGAAGGAAATCAGGTTAGGTGCAAGGGAGAGTGTAGTGCAGGGAACGCAACTTCCAACAGAGAGGCTGGTACCAGGTGTTCCAATAAACCCTGTTGTTTGTAATGGGATTTTATTGGGGGCAATCCAATTACGGAGACGTTCAAACCACCATCCTCAGGGTAAGACCTGAGGCCAGGGGCTCACTATTAATAACTCTATTAATACTTCTTCTCACCAGACAACACGTGTCTTCCCTTGGCCCTGGTGACTGCCCGTCAGAGAGCGCCCTGATCCCAAAACCACTGGGCACGAAGGCCAGCCTAAGGTCTAGCAGGGCTGCAGCCACTGTGGTCAAAACTGTGGCCAACAGGCTCTGGAGTCTGGAAGGGTACAAGCCTCCCGGAGCTGAGCATCTGGGCAAGCCCTGCACGATCCGGTGTTTCTTACTGTCCTGCAGCCCACTCGACCCTCCCTGTCCTGCCTCTGTTGAAACGTGTCAGTTCAAGTTGCAGGAAAAGCAGGCTCGAGCCTCTGGTCCTCGGCACACAGGGGGCTCTCTGCTCAGAAAGGCTTCCCGGCGTCGGCCTGATCTCTTTTTGTCTAGCTCTCCTCGAAACCATGCTGATGGCATACTCTCTATTCTTTCCAGGAACCTGCTTCAACTCAGCTTCTCAAGTCTGATTGGAAAGCTCTCCCCGGACCTTGTCCCCACCCTCTGACCCACGGTGCTGGCCTCTGTAAAGGCACTTGCTTCAGCGAGAAGGACGGTGATATTTCCACCCCTCTCCCCGCGGCACTGTGTGCTCCTTCACAGGTGGGGCGGGGCGCTCTTCCTTCCTTCATCTGCACAACCGGAAATGGATCAGCCTAAACAAGTGCTGTCCTACAGAAGGTCCTTGCTCCTAATTCAGGGTGTTTCTAGTGGCTGCTGGCCCTGGACACGTACTGCTTTCTTAACCCCAGGTCCCACATCTTCTCCGTCATCATGAGAAGAGGACAAGCAACTTCTGTATCTCACTTCCTTGGGGTTGCTGACTGCGCTATCTCACCTCTAACACCTGTGAATCAGGTACTTGTATTATTCTTTTTTTTAAATTGAAGTATACAGTTAATTTACAATGTTGTGTTAGTTTCAAGTGTACAGCAAAGTGCTTCAGTTATATGTGTGCGTGTATATATATATATATATATACACACACACACACATAATCAATATATGTATTCTTTTTCAGATTCTTTTACATTATAGGTTATTACAACATATCGAATACAGTTCCCTGTGCTACACAGTAGGTCCTTGTTGTTTATTTTATATATAGTAGTGGGTATTTGTTAACCCCAAATTCCTAACTTATCGCTTCCCCCCTTTTGGTAACCGTAGGTTTGTTTTCTATGTGTGAGAGTCTATTTGTTTGGTAAGCAAGTTCATTTGTATCATTATTTTTTTAAGATTCCACACATAAGCGATATCGTATGGTATTTGTTTTTCTCTGTCTGACTTACTTCTCTTAATATGATAATCTCTAGACTTGTATTATTCTTGATTTACACCTGGGTGATACGGTTTGGGTAAGTGACTTGCCCAAGGTCACAACAGTCCAGTAAACGGCAGAGCTGGGATCTGGCCCCCGTCTGTCTTGACCCGGAAACCTGTGCTATTCACCACTAGGCACAAAGTTCTTATTCCCACAGGGCTTCTAATGGGCTTCTGAACCCTCTGACACAGGACTGTGTGTAGTGATCAGATATGCCAGAGGTTAAACAGAATATAATGCCCGTCCGGGAGGGTATTACTTCGGAGAACAATCTCCTCCTCTTACCTTAAAAAAACAAAGAATAAAGAGAAGACAATTAATTCAACTTAATAAAAAGCTTTGATTGATAGGACTCTAAATCTCCTACAAGACAAACAACCGGACACATGGGTACCCACTGAGCTCCAGAGCCACGAACTGCCCGTTCTTATTTCTTACCCTTGAAAAAAATGGCATAAAATATTCAAATTTATGAACAGGTTGTTCTTAAAATTTAGAGTGTAATTTAAAAAAAACTAAGGGATATCAGAGATTATCCAACCCACCTCACTTACTTTATAGAGGAGAATAGAAACGCCCATGAAAAGTGTAAAAGACTTGACCAAAACCACAAAGCTAGCCGGTGGCAACCTCGGGACTACACACAGGTGTCCTGAATCCCAGCCCAGTATTCTTTCTATCATCCAAACATAGCAAAACATTTTCAGTGTAAGGGCATCTCTCACTGATTGGCCGTGACTGTAAGGGGCTCTGAGGAGAGGAAGGCAATGATTGATTAGTCACGCCTGATGCAGGTGTCAGGTTAGAGTCCACAGGAGCAAGCTGTTCCCTTCTCAACTTCCTTTTTCACAGAAATGTCTCCAGGTTTAATTGTAGTAAATTCATAATTTATCTCAAGAGCTATTGTATCAATACCATCCCAAGTCAAGTTCCTTGGAATGTTACAACTCTAAGAGAATACACATTAGAGCTATTGTATCAATACCATCCCAAGTCAGGTTCCTTGGAATGTTACAACTCTATTTTTAAGAGAATACACATTTTGATTTGCAACACAGGACCCCAGAACCCTAGACCCAGCCTTAGAGGCAAGCTGTCAGAAAGGGGGATGAAGCTGGAACTCACTGAAGAGTAATCCATTAGAGAGCCTCAACTCTTCGTTCTCTTAAAAAAGTAGGTGACAACTTTAGATGGATACACCCTTTCCAGGTTGCCTCAGTGGTGGCTATCACTCTTCTAGGCTGTGTCACAATGGCCAAATCACACATTTACCATCTAGTTCCTTAAAGCATTCGAGATGTTTTTAAATGACATCTCCAACGGTCTTCAACTTCTTTTTTCAAAACATTGTGTGTGGGCTTCCCTTGTGGCACAGTGGTTAAGAATCCACCTGCCAACTGAGGGGACACGGGTTCGAGCCCTGGTCCAGGAAGATCCCACATGCCACGGAGCAACTAAGCCTGTGCGCCACAACTACTGAGGCTGTGTGCCACAACTACTGAAGCCCACACGCCTAGAGCCCGTGCTCCGCAACAAGACAAGCCACCGCAATAAGACAAGCCACCACAATGAGAAGCCCGCGCACTGCGATGAACAGTAGCCCCCGCTCGCTGCAACTAGAGAAAGCCCGCGCACAGCAACAAAGACCCAACACAGCCAAAAGTAAATAAAATAAAAATAAATTAATTAAAAAAATAACAATGTATAAAAAAAACAAAACAAAACCACTGTGCGCCCTAAAGTACCCATGGAATGCACTGAGAGAAAGTTCATCAGTTTTGGGATTGCCCCTGAGCGAGGTCAACTAAGTACCTAAAGACACCCCAGGGAGTGGGGTCATGTCCTAGGATACCCACAGGGCTAGCCTGGGAAGCCCTTCAACAGTAAGAGTAAAGGACCCTGGGTTGCCACCAGGCACCATTCCACAGTAATATAGCGTTTAAGGGGTCTTAAGCCTACACTGTTTCTGAGGATAGACTATATCCTGTCTCTCTGCAGGACAGACTCAGAAGCTATCCTACACGCCCTGGATCAGTGTAAAGTAAGCATCGTTCTTCAACTTTCCTCAGCACATCTGCATGATGTTTCTCTGGACACCACAGGGCTTAGCAAATGGCTACTGACGGTTTCATATTTGCGAGTAAATTAAGCTCTCCAGCATTAGAGAACAGAAAACAACTAACACGCACACCTTGCCCTTGCATCGTACTCTAAAGATGGGACTTTCTCTCTACTTCAGAGAAGGCCAACTAAAGAAGAAAAGATGGCTCTGACTGTCATAGAGATATCAGGCATTTAAGTGGCTGATCAAAGCACTCCAGATGGAGAAAGTCACCAAGAAAAATCTACCAGGATGAAGGAAAGAGCTTCACTTTGAAGCAGTCCATAAGAAAGAGATGTGCTTTCTGGAACTCACTTCTTCCCCACTTGTACAGTCAACGCGATGAAGATGCGAAAAAGAGCAGTTGGCATAAAGTATTTCAGCTAGATGCACTGGTGCAAGCAGGATACCCCGTCAGCCGTGTCTTCACCGCGCTGTCGGTCATCCCACAGCAGAAATGGGCCCCAGATTCACGATGCTCAAGTGTTGACAGAGTAGGAGAAATTTATTTGCAGTTCACCAGATGCTATCATGCTACCATAATGCTCTTTCAAGTTTCCTGTCCCTATCTCTTCCCTGGGCGATGTAGGTGTCATGTAATTAGGCCAATATATACACACCTTTACTTTAAAAGGCAAATGTGGAGGTGATATAAGTTAATTGCACATGCTATAAAGTGAGGGTGATAAACTTGTTGATCATGTTATTCACAACACAGAGCCTTAGGGAAAAAACCATGTGGAAGAATTTAGGATGAAGCTACGAACGTAACTTTGTCTACCAACCACGGGAGCGTCTACTGACTTGGAACAATGGTCCAATCAAGAATTTGGTGGAAAAGGTACTAGCAAATGGTACTAGCAAATGGTATTTGCGAACTATGACCCACATATGCTCCAGAGGTATCAGTGAAATCTCTCCACTTTTGCTCTTCCCTGATTTGTTTTTGGAGGATGGACAGACAGTCCATTCTCTCAGTCCCTTTTCTAGAACTGAAAAGTGCAAGGCCATCAGTTGAAAGATGAGCTGGATTTAACTGGCAAGGCTAGGAAGGGCATCCCAGATGGAGAAGACAGTGGATGCAAAGGCACGGAGGCAGGACGTTCCGGATGTACTTGGGACACAGGACAGCTAGTGTGTAAGGTTCGGGTGAGAGCAGGCTAGAGAGGGAAGTGGGGGCTATAGGAGAGGCTGGGAAGAGCCCCAGACGCCAGGCTAAGTAACTGGCACTATATAGCAACCAGCAGAGCCTTTCTTCACAAGGTAAAGATACGTCAGATACGGGTTTTAGAAAAATTTTAGTGCTTGCAGGTAGTATTAAAAAAAGGATTTGAGGGCTTCCCTGGTGGTGCAGTGGTTGAGTCTGCCTGCCGATGCAGGGGACGCGGGTTCGTGCCCCGGTCTGGGAAGATCCCACATGCCGCGGAGCGGCCACAGCAGTGAGAGGCCCGCGTACCGTAAAAAAAAAAAAAAAAAAAAAAAAAGGATTCAAAGGAGACAACAGTGGGGAGGGAGGGAAGAAGGAAGGAGCTATAATAGTCACGGCAAAGGTAATGGCGGGGGAGTTTAGGCTGGATATGCAGAGGAGGGGATGGACACGAGAGGCAGTATGAAGTCAGAACTGGAAGGAATTGACAGGTAGGTGGGCAAGGAAAGCCCAGAACGCCTCCAAGATTTGTAGCTTGAGAAACTGGGTGGATGACGGTGATGTTAAGTAAGACTGGGGACGTGAGGAAGAGGGGGAAGAGGAAAGAACAGGAGGAGTGTGGATTTATATGCCGTAGGTTTGAGACGCACTGACTTTGGAGCAGGGATGTCCCAGAGATAGGCAGCAATACAGATCTTGGTTCTGGAGGGGGCGCATGGACGATGTGGGAGTTGCGTAAGTCACGACTGCCCAGAGCACGAGAGAGGTGAGGTCAGAGGATCATTTTCCAGCGAAGGGGAGTGGTTGGCCACATGCCCCAGAGGGCCCAGGGTAAGGTAAGCACTGACAGTACTTGCTGGATATGATGGCAGAAAGGCCCTACAATGTCCTCTGCCAGAAGAGCTTCGGCAGAGAGTTGGGAGAAGAAGCCAGGCTGCGACACAGAATGTCAGGAAAGGAAGCAGGGATTGACTGTTCCTTCAGGATGACTGGTATTCAATGAGAGAGAGAGATGAAGCAGGACTTCCAAGGGGAGGAAGGTGTGGTCTTGGAAAGGAGTGAAACACAGAACCTTGCTGCGTCAAGCGTGGTCCCTGAAGCAGCGTCACCCATGAGCTTGCTGGACCCTCAGAATCTCAGGCCCCTCTCCAGGCGTAAGGGAATCAGAATCTGCACTTCAGCAAGATCCTCAGCTGCTGTGTTCACATATCAAAGCCTAAGTAGCTGGTATAAGGAAGGCTTGGGCTTTCTCTTTACGCAGAATGGGAGGCCCCTGGAAAGAGGCAGCATAAGCGTTCTACTAGAGGAAGTGAGATGACATTAAAATAGAAAGAGTGAAATTAACCTTAAAATGAAGCCAGATGGGACACATATTCTAACCTTTCTTCCTTTTCCCAATTTCCAACAAATACACGTGGGTGATGAAAGTAAGCTTTTTATGGGGTCCCAGTTCCCTAACTGGTTAAACAAGGATAGTGAAGAATTACTTAACTGAACAATCAAAACTTTAACATCATCATCATGGAATGAGAAATACTTTCCTCAAACTCCCTTGACCTCTTTGCAGAATGAGTCTCCTGTGGAATTCAAACCAATGACACAAGGATTTCTCAGAGGTTCCAATACTGCTCTTCACTCAGATCCTTCAGGGGAGAAGTGGTTTTCCTACCGCTACGTGGTTACTAAGTGCCTGCAGCTTCAAAGTCAAATACAGTTTGACTGCATCACAAAAAAATTAAGCTCTACTGTTAGGATAGGTGGTAGTATTTTAATCTTGCAACAACTTCCTTAATGAGAGCTTTGTCAGGTTCCAACTTACTGGTAGCAGGAAATGTTTGTTCATTTTAAGCTGTAAGACCACGAAAAATGGGTTTTTTCTTTTAATGCAGGCACTCAAAGAAACATAGCCAGCATGCAAAGGATGACGATTAAATAAGTTAAGTCAATTTCAGGAAAATCTGATGTGTGTTAACCTATCCGTCTCCACTTGTAATCTTCAGAAAGAAACGTGGAAAAACTTACAAGCAAGGCAAGGATGATAAAAAACTATAATTACAACCAAAAGGCAGCCCATGTAGCAACTCTATCAAGTAATTAACAACATGTCTGGCAATGATTGCACATGACTCACTGTTTCCAATTTCTTTAAGTGAATTTTAAAGCTATTACCAATGCCCTTGCCAACACACAGCATGGGATGTGTCTGAGCAGCTTTTGTGCAAAAAAACTTTATCTTCATCAGCGGAAGGTAAGTGGATCAAGCTGACAGGAAGCTGGGAAGCAGCACACTGCGAGGACCGAGGTGCGTGCCGAGGGAAACGGAAAAATAACATGCACATTACCCGACAGTGGGGTCTGGGAGATGCCGGTGGCTGGGAATGGCTTGCTTTTAGGTCAACAGCTTGAATCTAACTCTGATGGGTAATAACTCCAAATTCTATGGCCTGTGTAAGAGCCCAGGGGTGGGAGGGGTGGGATTACAATCCAGGCCCAAGTATACAGATAGGGATTTCCACGGCTTTAGAGTTGGCAAGGCACGTGCACACTGCAGATGAGCACGAGGCGAGAGGCAAAAGATCGTTGGGCTGACGGATATGATTTTCCGAAAACACTATTAATCCAAGCAACGAAAAAAGCCATCCGTTTACTTAGTGGTTACAGAGTTTCTGTTTGGGATAATGAGACTGTTTGGGAAATAGGGATCATAGTGGTGCAATACTGTGAGTGTCATTAATGCTACTGAATTGTATATTTACAACTCGTTAAAATGGTGACTGTTAAGTTATATTTTGCCACAGTAAAAAAAGAAAGAAAAAAAAAGCCACACATTTAATTTATCCAGTCCATGAAACTTTCCTCCCTGTAGCACTGGCTCAGCTGGGGGGCAGAGCTGGGAGATATATTGTTCTGTGACTATTTGCGGAACTGCCAGAAGCAGACTGGCATAAGTAACATCTAAGCATGATCATCAGACATGTTTTATTTCACATCAGGCAAGCTAAATATTTCGAAAGAAAGATATGAATAAATCAACCCTAAGAAATAGCCTCAAACCTATTATAAACTAAATGTGCCTTGTCTGGTTAACGTCTTTTGCTCCAAAGTTGGTGGTCGTTGTTTTTTATACTACCGCCCCGCCCCCTGCCTCCCCGCCAATAAACTGGTTAAAACATAGAAACAGTCAACATTTTTCCTCTGTGTGGGAATACATGGATTTTCAGAGTGAATGTAATACAAAAATTCCACAATATTAATTGACTTTTAAAAGGTAGAGATCTACATGTCACGGTGCTTTACTTTTTTCCAGTAACTTCAGTGCCTCAAAATTTATAGAGATGTGTCTAAAGTGACAGTTTCAGATTTTGGAATTCAAGGGAGTTCTCAAAAAAAATTTTTTTTAACCAAATTTAAGTAGTATTTTAATTCTGTCTTATTATTAGAAGGTCATGTTCTTCCTTAAAAAGAAAACAAATGATTTTTTTTTTAACCACTGGGAAAATAACGCCAACACAATAAGTACTTAAATAATGTAGCGGAGGAACCTAAATTGTCATTTCATACATTCTCTGTACAAGTCCCAGGAGAAGGCTGTCTTCCCTTTCTATGTTTTCTGAGAGGTGGACTAATCACTTCATTATACTCCGCAAGATGAAGATGTCCCAATTACCTAATCCCAGCTAATTACTGCTGTGACTGTCCAGGCCATTTCAGAGCTGTGCTCTCTTGTGACCCTCAAGCTTTCTTCTACTTTTCTTTTTCTTTCTTTCTTTTTTTTTTTTTTTTGGCAAATCCAGAACAAATGCGCCCCGTTAAGCAGCCAAAACATTCACCATCTTGAATTTTGCAAGTGTCTAAAAACAGCTTTTGTGTAAGCTGAGTAATTTGTGTCGCTGTTTAAGCAAGTGCACACAATTGTTGGAACCCATCTGACTTTCCCAACGACGTCACCCTCTCTGCCAGAAGTGGGGCCTTTTATTGCTCACAGCTTAAATCATTCACCTCTGAGGCCATTTCACAACAGAAGCAAGGCCTCCCAGAAACTTCACCTAATGAGAACCCCAGAAACTATCTTCTTATCTGACAGCAATGTGCAGCAAAACACCACATCAGATATCTACTGCAGGCTGATTTTCCCCAATTTTAGATAAGCTCTTTTCAATAAGGTCGTGATATTGGAGGCCCCTGCCTTTCGTATTTCACAGGGGCAAATGAGAAAGCACGAAGTGTGGTTTGATTTTTAGATTAATTGTCAACACATGTGCCGACAGGCACTCTAGCTACTAGATGAAATCCCCCTTTGAAGGAAACAAAATAAAAAATCTAAACTTTCCTCTTTTCGGGTCTCCCTGGGGTGAAAAAGCTGAGCCTTTTAGGCAGGAATTAACCCAAGAGAATGAGGTGTACAAAGACACAGGTACTATTTAAGGAAGAGGGGGCTATGAGGAACAAAACTTAGCTTGTCCCCAAATACTCCTCTAGATCTTTCCCACCTTCTCCCATGCTGCTCCCCTTGTCAATCCTCAAGCCACAGCCACAGCACCTGCTTTCTGTTTCAACAACAAGCCAAGCAATTTCTGGCCTCAGGGCCTTTGCACATACCGTTTTCTCTGCCTAGAACAACCTTCTTCCCCACTCTTCCCTTGGCTGCCACCTTCTCACAGCTGGGTCTTAGTTTAAATGACCTGTTATCCAAGGTGCCGCCTGCCTACCATCTCTAAGAGTCTGTCACCTTCTTGGTCTTTCTCTGCCCTTGCCTCCTTGTTTCTTTCTTACCTTAGTAGAAAATATATTCATTGGAAGGGAGGCGGGGTAGGTGTCTTCCTGACTATCTTTCTCTTTTATTCCTGTAGGGGCTGGCTTCGTGCACTCAGATCGGTCCTGTGCCTGGGGCTTAATATCCCGTGGTCACTGTCTTGAAACTTTCCATACTTCCATCTGTGAATCTGCATATTGTAAGTGAAATCTGATGGGACATCAGACATGTGCCGGGAGCTTGGAGACTCGGCTCATCAGCAGTCCCCGGAGCCCTGCGTGACCTCCTCCTCCCTGCCTCTGCTGCTGACCTCACCCTTGCTAGGGACTGGGCAAGGGGAGCAGTGGAGTCATGTGTGTGTGCGCCTGTGGCATCTTGGGGCAGGGCAGAGCGGTGGCGGTTCCTGCCCCAGGCTGGCCATTCCACAGTATGTGTAGTGGGCCAAGCACATCCTGGCATACTGGTTGTGATACCCTTGGAGTTCATCCATCAGCTGTGGATTAGGGCTGCAGGCCCAGGCAACAGGGAGATACCTGGCTCAACTCCCCTCCCCCGGGTGAGACACAGTGCACCGGGCAGGTGACTGGCAGGAAGGGGACCCAGCAGCTGGTGGCTGTGTGTGTGCCATGATGCAGGGTGGGGCCCCCATAAGCCTACGAGGGTCTGCACTGCACTTGCCCTGGGAGCAGCTCCATACCTGAGGGTGCATGGCATGCAACAGCAAACAAAAACACCATGACAGGTAGACAGAGAGACCACGGAAGAAAAGAAAGTGCTTTATGTTTCAGTTTTAACGGCACTTTTCCCTGCTTTTTCAAACAATGGGGCCCTACGTTTCATTCTGCAGTGGTCCCAGTAAATTATGAGACTGATCCTTTTTACCATGGTATCCCCAGCACCCAGCTCAGAGTAGATGCTCACCTTCTGTCGAATAAAACGCTCTACCCCATTCTGTTTCGGGGGCGAGAGAAGGGCTTTGGTGGAGCGGCACTACAGAAGACTATACAATCCCTGAGCTTGTAAATACAATGTCTGAGGTGATCCTACCCGGGCTCAGGGGGCAGTTTCCATTTTTCCTACAGGCACCTGAGGCGGTGGTGTTTCAGACTGTTTCCCAGGTATCTCAACCCACACATCTGATTACAAGGTAATGACCCGATTTCGTGAGCAGCTTGTACAAGCAGCCATATTACTTATAATCACATCTCTTCGTATGCGAACCTAGGGACTGACTAAAAATCCTCTGATGAACTGATTTTAATTGACACTACCTGCCCTGCAAAACCTTAAAGACATTATTTTTTTTTTGCAAACAACTGATTTCATCTTCATGCCCCAGCACACCTGCAGCCCTGGTGGGGCACAGTCCCCCTCCCCAAGGACGCATACGCAGCAAGCCCTGCTTTCCTCCCTCGGGTTTCAAGGGCGAACTCCCCACAGGAGGCTCTGCACGGCTGCAATAACACTGCCTGGCCCATCTCACCACTGCACACAGAACCCTAGGACCCCTTCTACCCACCCAGAGAAGAGAAAACACAGAGCCTGGTTAGGAGTCTTGTTGTTCATATATAACCAGAACATCCTGAAGGTTTTCAGTTCCACGCTCAGTTCGGCTGAGAAAATCCGAGCCCCTTCCATCACCCCCTACAAGATGGGTTCTTGCTTCTTTTTGCACAAGGACCTGTACCCTCCGGTGGCAGGTGTAGGCAAAATCCTCACTGCTATATTTGCACCAGTGGCCGAACAAAGGTGTTTTTCTTCACCGGTTCTCTCGCTATAAATTCCGATGTGAGCAGAGTCAGCAAAAACTGGGGATATGGGGTGACTTTTCTTGAGTGCTGAATCAGCATGAAAGCCCACGGAAAGGGGAACAGGCTGAGGATATGGTACATTCAGACCAACGTGACCTTTCCCGTGAAGGCCTGGTTCTTTGGCAGGTAAGCCACTGCAGAACCCAGGCCTGCCTTCCTGAATAGGGAATGCCAGCAGTGGCTGCTGGTCTCTGGATCCCTGAACTTGAAAGGAACCCAAGGGACTTGGCCCAGCTGGCTGCCAAAGGAAAGAGTGACTGAGGACCCCCCTGGCCAGAGGTAAGTGCGGTACGGCCGTCCTTAAATGTACTGGACCCCTCTTTTCCTGCGCCTCTCGGGCTGAAACTGTAATATCAGGAGTCCGTAAACACCGGCCCGGCAAACTTTCCAAGTTCACGGTAAGTTCAGCGAGCCCTGGGAAAGCTCAAGGAGGCGGCTGCGATTCCCAACAGCCCGTTTGCCTCACGCTCACTTACGTTGACCCTCCGGCCTCCTGGGAGGCAGGCTGGCAGGCTGCGTGAGCCCCTGCACCACGCGGGTTCCTGCTCAGGTTACAGCAACTCTCCTGGGGCGCTGAGGAGGAATTCCTGCAACCCAAGTCGTCCCCTACTTCAGGGGCTGCGCTAAAATTAGCCTATCAATGACTCAATGGTTCACACCAGGGGCTCCTTTTTCAGTCTCCCGCACAGAACAAGCAGCACGGAGGGGGATCTTGATGTCTGAACGCGTTTCACCCCACGCCCTGTTCCGAGCTGGCTCTCGCCCACCTGACACTGTGCCTTGGAGCCTGTTCTTAAGGATACAAATCTATCCTGCCGGTTGGGCTTTGCGCCGGTTGGGCTTTGCACCACTTGCTCCAAAACAGATTTGAAACTGCGACAGGGGGAGGTCCTGAGAGACGGGGCTTGTTAATTCAGATGAGGAGGCTTCCCAGCCACTGGGAAGAACAAAAGAAGAGCCTCACAGGGAAGGTTCTTGATTGGACCAGAGGTCCGGCATGCCAAGGGTCTCCCAACAGGCGCTGCAGCTCCAGCAGCGGATGAACCTGGGAACCCCTGCAGCCGCTCTGAGCTTGTGCAGACCCCCTCCCCGCAAAAGAAACACACACAAACCACTGAACGGAGCGATCTGAAAAGACTGCAGTGAAGACATCTTCAACGGGTGTCTCTCATATTCACAGATCCTTGAATCTCCGTCCCAGGCCCTATCAGGCTCCTACGCCCATTTCAAGGGGGATCTAATTTTTTAATTGGTTTCCAATTACTAAAAAATGGATATATTTCATCAGAAAAGCCCAGTTTTCTCTTTTCTCTTGCAAAAACCGAGAAGCACAAGCAGTCGCAGGCAGGCTTGCATCTCCTCGTGGCAGCGAACGGCTGGTTCTGACGGTGGCTTACGGCCGAGGCCAGGCTGTGTGTCCACGAGCCGCCACGCAGCGGCCCACCTCACTCCCTTACTCCTGTGCCCGCCCGGGGCCGTAGGAGGCAGATGTGTTTACAGCCCTTGTCTCATCACGCTCTGGAAAATGTGGGATTTACCAAGTGTCCAAAGCACGAGTGAAGGATATTCATTGGGTGCCCATGTGCAGGAGTCATTCTCGGTGATCTGGGGCTGTAGAGGTAAGAACGCACCCCCCAAGGGAGCTGAGAGCAAGGTGAAAAGATGAGGTGAACTCACAGGGTTGAGTTCACGGTACGGGGCGGCACTGAGGCTCTGATGCCCACGCTTGGCAAGGCATCTGGCTTTTCTGGGCCTCCTGACAGATAAGCATTTCCTTTTCTTTTTTACTTGAACTTTGGAGAAACCTTCTCATGTACAATTTTACAAAGCATGACATCTGAAGGGGATCGCGAGGGTATGTCCGGGGCCTCCACATGCTTGGCTTTCCTTTCTAACTTTAAACTTTTTCCTTGACCCCAGAGGGATCTCTATACTGGGATTCAAGGCTCCTTAAAGCCCACGTTGGGCCTCAGTGCCCACATGACGCCTGAAGTCTCTTCATACTCTTATATTCTACCTGTCTTTCGAGAAGCTTCAGGGAAAAGGGAGGGTGGACGTGACATGGGAGAATTGCCTAGCACCTGATGGAAGAAAATAACTGGGAAGGAGAGACAGTGACAGCACTTGTGACCTCATATACACAGAGCATGTGACCCTGAACCTGTAACATGGAAGGTCAAGTACCATCTCTGCAGCATCTCCAAACCTGGTGGAGTGGAACTCTTGATAGAGCATGACACCCCTCAAAAACAGCACCCTAGTAGATGACGACTACGTGTGTTTATGTGTCTGTGTTTGTACACAGACACACGCACGTACACACAAGAATACGAGCCCCCCGGGGAAAAACCCAGGACTCAGTATCTCTGAAAGGTGCATCTCTTGCTGCCTGCCTGTATCCACGCTTGGTAACAGCTCCTTGTTTCCCCTTGGGTTACTACCCCTTCTTCATCTCTCAGCATGGTTCACCTGAAGTTGACTCCATCACTAGTTCCAGTGCTGAGCATGTGTCTCAGGCCTGGCCAATCAGACTGCTACAAATCTTTAGCATCAGTGATTGGTTAAGGGATGGCACATGACCTAACCTGGGCCAATGAGAAACTGCCCTAAGACTTTTATGGAAATTATCAAGACAAAAAGACTTGCTTTTACCCTGGGGTTGCTGGGCTGATAAAACCAATCTTGGAGATGCTAGGGGCCACATTTACCACCTGGGTGAAAAACACAGCCCAAAACGGAGCCAACAGAGTTAGGCAAAGCTAAGAAAAGGATGACAAGACTGGAATAGCCGGATCTAGCTGAGCCAAAAGCTAGATATGCCGGTATTTTTCCATTGCTTGAGACAATGAATTGCCATTTGTTCTTTGTTTTGTTTACTGCTATGGCCAATTTGGGCTGGGGTTCTGACACGTGCATTCCAAAGAATCCTGACCAAAGTAATCTTTCTTCACTGACCACCACAGTACTTTAACTTATATTAACACTTTAAATTCATACAAAGTCTTTCTTACTATAAAACCAAAAGATCAAATCAGAAGAGTAAAAGGCTGTTTTCCTTATCTCTAACATTACTTATGAGAAAACTAATTTTAACCATACCATTCCCTAAAATAACACACTTTCCTTGGTTAACTATGAAGCTCAGAGCAGGACAGTCCTGACACATTTACATAAAGTTACTCCTCGGAAGATGTGTGAATAAAATCTATGTTTGCCTCATGCAAGGTCATTTGCTGTCATACAAAACGCCAATAAAGGAACTCAAATAACTCATGAAACACTTACCAAGGGAAATATTTACAACCTATGACATAGCATTTGCAAAAAAAATTTCAAGGCAACTGCTTATGAAACGCATTATTGAAATGTAATGTTTAAGAGCTGTTGGTTTTGGACATAATTCTTTAGTTTCAAGAAGCTGAATTTATAAAGCAATTTTTGCCTCTCCATGACCTTTTTCTTCTGCATTATTTTAAGAACACTTATGTAACCTCATTTATTTACTTAGTTCCATGCACCATTCAATATAAAAGGCAACATCTAAGGAGTATACTTTTTTTTAAAATGAAGAACACGATTTCAGGTTTCTTAACATGCCAAAAAATAGAAGATATAGCTTACTTTTCAAGAACCAAATAGACAAAAATCCAGTATTATAAAACAAATAAAGCAAATCAATAAAATTTTTTAAAAAAACAAAGCAAAGAAAATCAATCACTTTATAAAAATTATTTACTCAAGAAGTCTTTCCAATAGCAAGGTGCACTTAGCAAGTGGCTTGCCCTTTACATAATTTTTAATTGCAGAAGTAATACACAAATATACTATGCCTGTAAAAAAATTAAAGCATGCGCTATATAGCTAAAATTCCTCTGATCATCTCCTTCCAAGAGGAAACCCCTGTCACCTGTCTGGGTATGCCCTCCCAGATGTTTTTACTTATAGATCTATATTGTGTCATAGATATGTGTCTTTCCATAAATGCTATCAAACATTGTGTAGTATTTTGTAACTTCATTTTTTCTCTCATTAGTACATCTTAGAGATCTTTCCATGTAGTGCACATATATTTGTCTCATTATTTTTAACTCCATACTTTAATCATTCTGTTGTTGATGGGCATTCAGGATGTTTCTGAATGTACAACACTGCAATGTACATCCAGGTATAAACCTTTTTACACACATAGGCAAGGGCTTCTCTGGGGGTGATTTACACTCACTTCTTCAGGCAGAGAGCTGTTAACGTAAAACAAGGTGGACTTCTAGGACAGTATTGGCAACCAAAAAAAAAAAAAAAAAACCCCACCCAGATCCAAAGAAAGATTATCATGAACCAAAGTTGTTTTGTCTACTTTTTAAGGATCAGATCACTTTCTTTCCTTTTCAAGAATTCTTGTCGCTTTAAGGAAAGCTGCCCAATTCAGACAGAAGCTATAGCTGGTATGTGAAAGCAGTTTTTTATTTGATCAATTACTCTGCTCTGCCCCTCCCAAGAATTTCATCACTGTATGATTTGAAGGATTGTTGATTCATCAAAGTACAGTCCTAAAGACTCTTACTAAGTCACAGTGAAGATACGTATTTGAAAAAAAACAAAACTGTTCCATATAGATGAGCTTCATTTCTAAAATGCAATGTATAGTACATACAAAACAACAGGCTGACACACAGTGCACACAGTACAAAGAACAGTAAATTAAATACCCACGTCCCCACCATTCAGCTTAACAACAATCTTCAAACTGCTGATGCTTCTTGAGGGTTCCAACCCAATTTCCCTATTCTACATCTTCCCAGGGTAAACATTATTCTGATTTTTCTGTTGATCTTTTCCTTTGCTTTGTTATTGACATTTTATTGTGGAAATCTTCAAGCATACTCAGAGAGACTAACTTAATGAACCCCGGTGTATGCAACACAAATTTGAACGAATACCAACTTTTTGCCACTCGTGTTTCATCTATCCCCACCCCTCCATTTTTTAATTTCCTGGGGTCTTTTAATGCAAATCCCAGAAAACATGTCATTTCATACATAAATACTGCATAATATTATCTCGAAATAAAGAGGACCTCAGAAAAAACCTACCATGCCATTATCACACCCAACACAATGAATAGTAACTCCTTAATTTCACCTAACATCCACCCATACTCACATTTTCTCAACACAAAGATGCTTTTCACAGTTAGTAAAAAAAAAAAAAAAAGAAAAGTTAGGATCCAAACAAAAAGTCCCCACATTATTTTGAAAATATTTTACTTCAAGCTATTAAATGGCCAATCTTTCCCACAAATTAGCACGCAATAATGAGGTTTTATTATATAACTAATAACTCAGTGAGCATTACTAAGTATATTCAAGGAAGCTAAGCGAGGACACCGTGTTCCCTTGCCCTCCCTCCCCATATCTGCTATAATATACAACAGAATCATTAATGTATGGGCGAAGCAATTGGTAGAGTTTTAAGATTCACAAGTGTATTGATGCGGTTAACTGAAGAACTAAATTATATGGTGACTACAGTATTACAATGTGACTATTATACACTCTGGGCCTTATTTTCCAGCTTAAAAATAATTGGGTAGACACCACAGAGTCTTTGGGCTAGGAGCTTGTCTATTTTGCTTCCTTTAAGGAAGCATATGATTAATTTAAACATGGCTATTCAGAAACATTTACTTCCTTGTTCTGTTTGTTCTTTACACTCAGAGGGGGGGAAAATATATGTTTGGGAAGCAGTAACATACATGCACTTGACAGGAACACTGTTAGGTAAATGATGAAACTGTTTCTGTGGGGTTTTGGTCTGGCCTTTCTTGGCGTATTTATGAAGAGTGAGGAAATACATGAAAACTCATCTTTAAGCTGAATGATCAGAATTCTGTCTGCTCAGCTACTTTTCTAAAGCAGAAGTCTCGTGATAATTGCTGCTATGATAGGTGCATCTCGAGTTAAGAAAACTCAAAATCCAAAAGGCTCAAGAGTTAGAGGGTGATTACCGATGTTATAAAAATATTTCTTTACTATGGAAATTTTCAAACATATATAAAGGTAGAGAAGTAGTGCAATGAAACCCTATGAACCCAACACCCAGCGTAAACAGTTACCACCTCATTGCCAATCTTGTTTCAGCTACACCATCACTAGTTTTACAGCAGTGACATCACATGGGGATTGACTTGCCTCCATGAGTATCTTAGGAACATAAGGAAGTTAAGAAAAGTCATCTACAGCTGGGGCGTAGCACCTCCTAAGCTCAGCACAAGGCTGGGCACGTAACAGGGGCTCAAACGTTTGCTGAACCCATCAGGAGCCCACAAGAACCCCCCAGCCTTCACCAAGGGAGAAGTGACCTCGGTGCGATTTGTTGATTTCTGAAGGGAGACCTGTAAAATCGCCTTTCTCCTCTGCATTTTCCAGTTGTGGTAAATCACCAAGTCCTGTCACTCCACTGAAAATACAGTCATCCCTTGGTATCTGCAGAGAATTGGTTCCAGGACCCGCTGTGGATACCAAATCCAAAGATGCGAGCAACCTGGATCGCAGACATAGCACACTATCCCGGGCTGGTCGAATCCAGGCATGTGGAACCGTGGATACGGAGAGCTGACTGCATTTATTGAAAAGAATCCAAGCATGAGTGGACTCACACAGTTCAAACCCGTGTTGTTCAGGGGTCAACTGTACCTCCTAGACCCGTCCCCCTTTCTGCATCCTCCTGACGTCACTCTTGCCTTCTTTAGGGTCCATCAATGGGTGACTCCATTTGTACCCTATCTTGAAAAGATCTTCATCCCTGTGGCTGGGATAAGTATAACATTCAGTGGTTAGTTTTATAAGGGCGGCTGTTCCAGAATTACTGCTGACATCTAAGTATCACATGAGAACACAAGAGTTTAACACTGCTTTCCTTCAAAATTAAAAACCAACAATAACAAAACCTAGCTACCTGAAAAAAGAGTAAATGTTTGAGTATTTTTTCCTAATTGCTACATCTGAAACAATGAATGACTTGCTATTAGCTGTAACCTAACCCTACCTTTTCATACCAGTAGTAGAAAGGGAGTAGAGAAGGGAAAATGCTCCAAAGCTGTGACGAATCAGTAACAAGCTAACTTTGTTTTTAATAACACATACCGGGTAGGGCCACATGGTGGCCGCGTGACTCACTGGTCAGACTTGCTGCTGTTTCTGAGGTAAAAGCTGTGCATCCCGACGTCCTAGAAACCTGCCCTGTCGCCGCCTGAGGATGGAGAACTGCAACCAGGTGACCCCCAGTGGCCAGTGATACCACACGAAAGGGACAAATGGCCACATGGCTTATTCTTACGCTAAGAATGTGACGGAGTTTCCTGGACCCCTTTAGTAACCTGCCGATAGCCTACCTGTTGCCTTTCCCCCCTGCAACGCACTCCAGGTCCCAGGCACCGGTACAGAGCTGCGGAAAAGACTGACGGTCCCTGATCTCGTGCCATCTGCCTTTGAAACTGCAGAGCGTGATGAAGGATCACCCATGACCATGACCAAGGCACGAATCTGGTCATGCCAGATTAACCAGAGCTGATGCTGGGTAACACACAGCCACGAGCTACAGTCTCCACACCTGGAGGCTGACCACGAGCCGCCATCCTCCCAGGCTCTCAGGGCTGATCTGCAGTCACAGCCTCCCTGCTGAGTCCTCACACCAACTCAGCACCTATCCCATTTCAGACGCATCTATTTCTATTAGTGTCAGGCTCTAGATAAGAATGACTGCAAGAACTGGATTTCCTGGAGATATCCTAATTCTAACGACTCCGCAGATGTTAAGAAACCACTGAAATTTCAAAATCGTGGCATCCAACTAACAAGCTCCAAAATGCCCATGCCTGGGAGGGGGGAAGAGGAAGGGCAAAGAGACCTTCTGTTGAATTATAAAAGGAAGTAGGGGGTCTGCGGAGGCTTCCTGGCTCATATCTGGGTTTGCCACTTATTAGCTGCATCTTCTTGGGTGAATTACAGAACCGTCCACGCCACAATTCCTTTGCCTGTGAAATAAGGATCACGACAATACCTATCTCTATGTTGTGACAATTAAATGACTTAATACACATTCAGTATCTAGAAAGAACCAGCCACAGGGAAAGCTGGATGGATATTAACTAAAATTATGTTGTGGTTGTTACTGGTATTACTTGTCAGCGATTTACTGTTTGGAAAACCCAGTCCCCGTAGGATGGGGGGGTTACAAACAGTACCAGGGGAAGGCCTAGCTGTTTTCGAAGTCTGCTACTGATTGAACTTGAACTTCCCTTTTAAACTTCTTTCCCTCCCCTTCCCCATATCCACGTGAGGCGTGGCACATTTCACTTTGGTCCCTGACTGTCTCTGAGCTGAATTACCAGGACTGCTGAACGCTAATCGCCATGGCTCCAGCCTGCATCAGCATCACCGCCGGGGTAATCCCCCTAAAACACACACTTAACACGCTCTTCCCACCAACAATGCTTCCTTGTTATAGACTGGATTAAGGGCGAGCTCCTCCTTTTACTCTGGCATCTCAATAACTCAGCCCAGCCCACCTGCCAGCTCCCACCTCCATGCAAGTTGGGTCAGCCCCTTTAAACCACCTACATATATATTCCAGGCCATTTCTACCTTCGTCCTATCTTCCTGACACCTAATCCATCCACGGTAGCCCTTGTGAATATCTGCATCAACTCTCTGCTCCTTCTGAGTGATGTCGTTGCTTCTTTTGTTCAGCTCGGTTGGGTTCAGCTTCCTCTATGCCAAGTCTTGTCTCCCAAGACGGACTCCCAATTTCTGAAGAGCAAGCGTGCTGTCACACCTTCTTCTTGTATTCCACCTTCCCTTTTCTTTTCCCACAGAAGTCCAGTCAGGTGACTCAGAAATCTTATAATCCTCGGAACTATTTGGACATGTTATCATTACAAACTTTCGCTGAAATTTTGCTACGACTTCATGAACCTGATTCGAGCTGCAAAATCCAAACACGAAACCATAGCCGCCTTGGTTTTCTGTGGGGCTCTTAATAACGGAACTAATTTCTCCACTTGATTTCCACCTCTGATTAAAATCATGCCCACTCCTGTGCTGAGTGAGGGGTATCTTTCCGAGTCCTTTCCACTCTCAACTGGGAAGTGGCTTTCAGAGATGATACCCTGCACTCAAGGTCCCATCTACTCTTAGTATGTTTCTCTGGTTTGTTCCTAGGTTCTGTGCCACCTGCCTGCCAAACAGGGCACAGCCAGCCTGTCTCAACTTCCCCACCAATTCTCCACACAGGGCACAGCCAGCCTGTCTCAACTTCCCCACCAATTCTCCATACATACCAATTCTCCATCATCATCATCCACCTTGATGACTGCAGAAGACTCTTAACTATTCCCTCCCTCTCCAGTCTCTCCCACTTCCAATCGATCAATAATTCATTCAACGAATATCTCTTTTGTGCCTACTATAAAGAGAGCATAAACAACAATCTTGGAAAGACAGGAGGCTGCCACCCTAGGCTCACAGGGTGTCGAAAGGAAGCCTAGTTAAATCTGACCCTCCGGCTCCGTCCACATTCGGCGGGAACAAGGTGGGTGACACTGTCATCTAAATTGTAAAACAAACGATCAGAAAACGAAGCTCCGTGAGTTGTCGCCAGCTTTTAGATCCAATGAGACCCTTTTCTTAGAGCTGTGTTATTAAGCAGAGAGGAAAACACAACAGCAGACGATACCAGAGACGATCAGCGACCAGCGGCGCAGGCATCTTGACGCACCTGGCTCACGAGCACACAGAAGCAAGTGTAAAACCTTTTGTCTGAGGTAATTACTATGTTTTCAGTCAAAATTACAACTTGGTTGCAGCCCAAAATTACAACTTGGTTGCGGTTTTTATAGAGAAGATTCCATTTCCACAATGGTGTTCTTTACCGTCTAAATAAATGGCTTCCCGTAAGACAGAGATTGTCAGATGGATGTGAGAAGAGAAAAACAAGATACTCAGTTCTTGATACGTTTAGGCCCCTAACAAGTAAAATTATTTTCTTCAATACTCATCAATTCCATTTAATATTTATCTTTCTGAATGTTCTTTTACTGCAGTATTCTCCCAACCCCTGAACCCCCTCTCCCCCCGCCGCCAACATACGTAAGGCTGCTTGATGGGAGTGGCTATTTTGCGGTATATTATGTTATTATGTTCCGGACCTGACACCACGAATCCAGGCAAGCGTAAGAAATGATAACTTTCAGTCTACAGCTACGGAGAAAGCAGCTCGGTCAAGGAGTGGTCAGATGGAAGGCAAATCCCTCAGGGATCCAGGTATTTCTAAAGATAAGCTATGTGGCATCTTACAGAAAATCCTGGCCTCCAGTATGCAGTGTGACTGTAGTCTCTTCTGTGGAAAGGAAGGATGCAGAGGTATGGTATCAGAGCGCCACCTTCTGGCAGAGCTGTGATAATGTTTTACACACAACACTTCCTAAAGGACAGTTACTTTGATCCTATATAAATAAATTCTTTAAAAAAAGAAAAAAGAAACTCTTCCTATGAGCAAAAGAGACAACACACGAAAACTCAGCTGTGGTTCTGCATTATTGGGGCTGGGTATATGGATATCATTGATCCGAGAACTTTACACTACCAGGGCTAGTTATTCTGTCATTTTAGATAAGGCAATTTTATCTCAATCTTTGGGGCAGAAAGGCATCACAGACGAATAAAAAACCTACAATTAAAGCTTTTACACAAAATTTATACATAGATCAAGTTGTGCTCTGTGAGACATAGGCAAGATAGCAAGGCGGGTAGGGAGAGAGCCTGGACAGATGCGTTTTCATATCACGTAGACGACCTCGACATCTGAAATATAACTCAGTGAAACAGAAATCCCAGCTATGTTATTCCTTTTCCAAGGAGAACAGAGATGCAAATATGGTATCCCAAAGTTGCAGTGCACATGGTAGATGTTCATTTATTCATATATCAAAAAGATATATGCACCCCGATGTTCACAGCAGCATTATTTACAACAGCCTCCTTTATTAAATGGAAATTAATATTACACTATGGGCTGTGCATGTGTGTCTGTCTTTTGTGGGTACATTCTTCTTCTTCTCAGATGACCACCCAATGCCCCTCATTCTCACCATTAATTAAAACAGTTATATAGTTAAACACATAGGAATATGGGGTTAGTTAGCAAGTGTTGTGTAACAAAACGAATTCATATAAAATTTACCTGTGATTTAATTAGCTGATAATGGGTCATTAACTGAGGGGCTAAAGAAAGGAAACATATTCTTTTGGACACATAAAGGCACCATTCAGGAAGAACAGATTTGTTTTTGTTCAGCCCTTCTCAGCTAGGAGAGCCACCTGTGCAAATACGGGACTCAGGTCAGATGACAAGCAGGGGTTTTATGGTACCAGGAAGATTTCCATCTCCATGACAACTTTCCTGGTCCCAAATAGAGAACGTTATTTTTCTGGAGTCAACATCTCAGCCATAGTAGCAGACACAATTCCGGCCCGGTTTGCATCTGAACACTCTTTCTTGGGCAGGCATCATGAACCAGGGCTGCTTGTGCAAAATCATTACTGATGGGTGATTACAGATACAGAGCTGACATATTTTATAATGACTCCATCTTCTGAATGCCTCATTTTCAAGGAATGAAGTGATGCTCGCACGCAATAACTCACTGGAACTACAAACCACTTTTTCCCACCTCCAAAGAATAGCACTTAGTATTTTTTATTTTTAACATCTTTATTGGAGTATAATTGCTTTACAATGGTGTGTTAGTTTCTGCTGCATAACAAAGTGAATCAGCTATACATAAACATATATCCCCATATCCCCTCCCTCTTGCGTCTCCCTCCCACCCTCCCTACTCCACCCCTTTAGGTGGTCACAAAGCACCCAGCTGATCTCCCTGTGCTACGCGACTGCTTCCCACTAGCTATTGGTTTTACAGTTGGTAGTGTATATATGTCCATGCCACTCTCTCACTTCGTCCCAGCTTACCCTTCCCCCTCCCCGTGTCCTCAAGTCCATTCTCTACATCTGTGTCTTTATTCCTGCCCTGCCCCCTAGGTTCTTCAGAACTTTTTTTTTTTTTTTTTAGCTTCCATATATATGTGTTAGCATACGGTATTTGTCTTTCTCTTTCTGACTTACTTCACTGTGTATGACAGACTCTAGGTCCATCCACCTCACTACAAATAACTCAATTTCGTTTCCTTTTATGGCTGAGTGATAGTCCATTGTATATATGTGCCACATCTTCTTTACCCATTCATCTGTCGATGGACACTTAGGTTGCTTCCATGTCCTGGCTATTGTAAACAGAGCTGCAATGAACATTGTGGTACATGACTCTTTTTGAATTACGGTTTTCTCAGGGTATATGCCCAGTAGTGGGATTGCTGGGACATATGGTAGTTCTATTTGTAGTTTTTTAAGGAACCTCCATACTGTTCTCCATAGTGGCTGTATCAATTTACATTCCCACCAACAGTGCCAGAGTGCTCCCTTTTCTCCACACCCTCTCCAGCATTTATTGTTTGTAGATTTTTTGATGATGGTCATTCTGACCAGTGTGAGATGATATCTCATTGTAGTTTTGATTTGCATTCCTCTAATATTAATGATGTTGAGCATCCTTCCATGTGTTTGTTGGCAATCTGTCTATCTTCTTTGGAGAAATGTCTATTTAGGTCTTCTGCCCATTTTTGGATTGGGCTGTTTGTTTTTTTGATATTGAGCTGCATGAGCTGCTTGTAAATTTTGGAGATTAATCCTTTGTCAGTTGCTTCATTTGCAAATATTTTCTCCCACTCTGAGGGTTGCCTTTTCTTCTTGTTTATGTTTTCCTTTGCAAAAGCTTTGAAGTTTCATTAGGTCCCATTTGTTTATTTTTGTTTTTATTTCCATTTCTCTAGGAGGTGGGTCAAAAAGGATTATGCTGTGATTTATGTCACAGAGTAGCACTTAGTATTAAGTAGGTATCTACCCATGTGAGTCACTAGATGTTATATATGAGGGTAACTGAGTTAGTGTCACTTATGTGCATGCATATAGGCTAATTGTTCAGGTAGTAATTAACAACATGATTGATTGCCATGTGGGGGAAATACACAAAACAAAGCATTGCTGAGAAATCCTTTCAAAGTAAGTATGGGAAAAACACAAAATCACCATGTTCTTATATGACCGTGCTTGTGATATGAAAAGGACAGTTTTTGCATCAACTCTAACAAGTGCTCCTGGCTCTTTGGAAATGATAGTCTATCAAGTTTTTGATTTAGAGCCAAATCCCATTTCTATTCTAAGAGAGCCCCACTCCCCAGGGAGGTAGTTCAGAATAGAAGATTATGAGATCACAGAACTGCAGGCCAAGAGTTTGCTCTTTTCCTTAAGAGCTAAACTATACTTCTTCCACACATGATGCCGTTTTTGGTACGTGGTTTCCCATGAATCATCATTTTGGGCACTACTGGGAGGAAGTCCTTCTCTGACCGCACTCTTCTAATAAACTCAGGCCCCTTAAAGATCTAGACTTTCAGGATTCAAGGCATAGACTTTGGCTCAGAATTAAAAGTCACAGAATTTAATTCATGCAACTTTCGTCACTGTGTCAGGCATGTTGGTGGTGGTTTTAATAGAACTGGACTACAATGTACTGGGCAGGAATAATATCACACAAAACCCTCCCAAACAAGGTGGCAGAACACTGATTAACCAGATCAGAAAAAACATATTCCACTGTATAAACCTGTAGACCCATCAGCCTAAATATTACAATTTTCAAACTGCCCATCTTGTGAAAGATAGTCCATAACATTTATCAACTCTTTGAAGCCTAAAACCTTATGCATTATTTACTAATTTATTATTTAATAAACAATTTGTTAATTAACTAAAGGTTGTTCATTTGTGTCTCTCAAATCTCAGGAAAAGGCAAACCAAACGAATGGGAATGAATGTTTGCAACAAAGATGCAAATGTTGCTGTCTCTAATATAAATGAAGCTCTTCTACATCAGTAAGATAAAAGATGAACACCCCAAGCAAAACCGAGGGAAGGCAACAAGCCTTGCACCAAAGAGGAAATACGACTGGCTAATGAATAAATGAAACAAGGTCCAACCCAATTAGGTATAAAAACAAGGGCTAATTTAAATAACAAGGTGCTGGTTTTCACTTATCCCCTAGCAAAGGTTAAAAATGACCCAGTACAAATGAAAGGGCAAGGAGAAGAGCTGCTCAGACACTACCTGTGGGAAACCAGCAGCCCTCACCTTTCTAAGGAAATATCCATAATGGCGCAAACACTCCAAGTCTAGAAACTTTTAAGAAAAATATATAAATGGATGTAAGGTTTTATATATAAGAGTCTTCAATATAGCACTGTTTATAACGGTAAAAATGACAACGATAATACGTAAAGGAAATCGCAGTACAGCCACATGTTGACAACTACACAGCCATTAAAAGCACTGTAATGACAAAGGATATTGTTTACGATATGGTGCTAAAAAAAAAAAAAAAAAAAAGCTATAGTACCCCAGGAAAAAGGTGATCTCTTAAAAACTGTGTGTATGAGTGTGTAAACATACATTTTTATTCTCACTTTCTAACATACTTATTCATACATACACACCTACACAATAAACTACAAATAAGGCAGAAAGTAAAAGGGTAACAGCTTTTTTCCTGCATCGTCAGATGACAGGTGACTTCTCACTCTCGGTTCTTCCCGGTGCTTTTAGAAACAAGACTGTATTACTTCAGTAACTGGACAAAGTGATGGAGTTTCATTACGTCAGGTCTAATGAGAATCGGCCAAATGAGAAATCACGACCGGCAGGTGAACACTTGGCAATGGAAAGATGGATTTAAAGGAAGATGTAATCAATCTCTAAAACTGTATAGAGCAAGGAGGTCTCAGGCATCAGTAATCGTAAGTCAGACTTCAACAAAATTTTGTAATTAAAACACAGCTACTGCCAGCCCCGTTCTCCATTCTTAACGGGTGTGGCTATCGAAGAGAAGCTTGCTTGAAAAACACCTCTCTTTCTACACAGTGCTGGACACCCCAGCTGAGCTGCAGTCACCTCCAAACAACCCCTCCCATCACACGGCCTTGGATGAAGTACTTGCCAAGGAAGGCCTCCCTCTCTCTGGTCATCAGAGCTTTGGGCATGAGATCCGTCTTGCATCATCTCTAGAAATTGGGGGACAGTAGCATAGAAGTAAAAGAAAAACCATGGGAATGAAAGAAGAAAAGCCAACCAGCTGCTCCACGCAGAATTATGTCACTGTGGCGGCCAATTTCACCTCTGAGCAACCCAAGAGGCTGATGGTGGTGCTTCCCCCAGGGACCAGATCTGCCAGTGCCTTTTGCACGAGACCATCAATAACCTATGGGACCACTAGGGGGCAATCTCGGCGTGAACAGTTTTCCATCCTTAAGACAGATGAGCAAGAAAGCCTCTAATTTCCAACCTTTAGTTATTTGAATGGAACTAGCTCCCAGGTAAGGTCTGTTTTAAATTGTTGATTATAAATATAAGCAAGGTCTTTCTTTTTAACATCTCTGGAAATGTAGACATAAACGTCTTTGTGCTAGGGATCTGAGAAAGCGTATGACACACAAAATTGATAAGTTCGAGAATAAGTATTTTTTCCCTCCTCTCTGTACTTCCGTAGCCATCCCCAAGCTTTCCTCCTCCAAAAGACAAAATAAATAAGTAAACCCCTGGCAACAGAGCTTCTAGCGTCCCTCTGAGGTTCTATTTATATATTATGACTGTGGTTTATACAGACAGACCTGCACACGTTCTTTAGAGACAAAGATAATTCCACCTGCCCCCTGCCTCTCAGCATTTATCTGTAAGCCTCACGTGGCAATCAGTTACTTACTGCCTACTGGCGTTTAACGCTCATAAGCTGCTTCAAATCCTTTGTGGAAGGAGGCAAGATATAAACAATAATTTTAAAAACAGGCAGGCTTACTCTGCTGTTTACATTTTTTATGTGTTTGACTTTTCCTTTCTTATTTCCCAAGGCCCCTGCGAGGAAGTGACTTTGCCTTCATATTCACGTTGGTAACCAGCCACCCCGGGGATGGGATGCTCAGAGGATGACGTGTTCATTGAACACCTACCACGTGGCCGGCGCTAGTGGGGTTCTGGAGGGCACCGATCCAAGCGGTGGTCCCTGCCCTTGGAAGGCAGAGGAGCTGGCCCTCTGCAGCGCTGGTCCCCTAACTTCTCGCACATGTGTGAGCTAGTGTGACCGTCTCACTCCCCGGGCCTCAGTTTCCTCCTCTGTCATAACCAAGGGGTTGACCGAGATGATGACTCATGTCCCTTCTGGCTCTCCCAGCGCTATGGGCTCCAAGGGGCGTCTGTCGATATCGATTAACTTACTGAGGAACGAGGCTTTGAGCCCTGGAGGGCAGAAGGGTCTCATCGGGAGAGTCGTGACAAAGTTTGATTTTCAACTGGGGTCTCAGGCTTTTCGGAGGAAAAAGAGCCTCTTCCCCCCACCATCTCAGCAACTGCAAGCGGTCACTGTCGGCTCTGACTGAATCATCAATTCTTGCCAGAAGATGCCTGAGTAAATACCAAACAGACAACTTCCTGCCTTGAGCCCTGGTGGGCGGCTCTTCCCTGTGACGTCTCTGAAAACCCACTGCAAATGTTTCCACCTGGGGAAACCAGCGGCCAGGGCCTCCGGCCACCCATTCCTTGAAATCAATAGCTGCAAATGTTTTGAAAACAACAGATTATGTTTAGAGCAGCGGCAGCAACAACAAAAAGCCATTTGTTTCTTCTACGAGGACTGATTCATTTGCTGTACACTTGGGGGTGCAGGGGTGCGGAGGTGAGGCCCTCAACCAAATGTTTCCTATCAGAGGCAAGTATTGTGACGATCAGGACACCTCGAGATAGATGCGCCAGCAGCGTGGTAAATGACTGAGCCTGAGGATTCCACACCATCCCTACTGCATCCTTTCTGTCCCCTCCGTCCACTTTCTTGTCCATTAATCCGTTGCCCGGAAATCAAGCACAACTATTATAAATGGACTCAGCGGGGGCATGAGGTTAAGTGCTTTTGCCTGCCACGTTCAGAGTCTGGTCTTGCCCAGGAACCAGCAACTCCATTCCTAGGTCTCCACCACAGAAGAAACGCCAGCACATGTGCACAAGGAAAAATGTGCAGGGAAGCTCACAGCAGCATCGCTTGGAAAAGCAAAAACACAAAACCAAAATGGCAAACAACCTCGATATCCAATAACAGGGGGATGGATAAAATATGTGCTCTAGCCTGGGGAAGAGATCTGAACCAGAGGGCAATCTAACAGACCCAGAAGTAGAAAATACAGACGGAAGGAACACATATCACATTCACAGCAGGGAGTGCCCTCTGCACTGGGGAGGGGTCTAGCTTGGGAGTAGGGCTGGGGTTAGATTCAAGGAGGGTTTTAGATGTATATATAACATTCTGCAACTTTAACGTGAGAATATGAAGGAAACTATACTCAGATATTCTCAATGTATAAACAGAGGATGAAAAAAAGCTCTGAAAGCAGGTGTGACAAACGGGGCTCCTTTTAGGCAGCAGGAGTACAGGTGACTCAATTTCTCTTTTATGCTTCTCTCTATTTTTCACCCATCCCTCGCCCTCATAAAACAAAAGCAAAAACAAAAAAGCCAGCCTTTCTCCTCTGTGGGCTCCTGGATGCCCAGCGTTTGGGAGAATGAACTCCACGATGCAAAAAAGAAGAAGCAAAGCAGGAAGCAGGTACTATTCTCTCCTTCCTTCTTGTTCATGCCAGAAAAATGGTCCTCCTTTCCAACCCCCCACCCTACCCCCCGCCCTGGGTATCCCTGGATCCCCCTTTGGCAGCCAGGGGCCCCCAGAGCTGGCTTTCACAGTTGCGTGAATCTGGTTGGATCCCACGCTTGGTCTTTCTTGTGTCTTTGGACAGTCTCTCTGGGGCAAGTTTTCCATTCTCCCGTTCCAAGCGCTCCTAAAGGCAGTGGCTTTGCTGCACGTCTCATCATGAAATCCCGGGCCTGGGGCAGATCAGGGATGGAGGAAGAAAACAGCAGTGTTTCTCACCACCCTCAAGTCCCGTCTACGGCTTCAACACACAAAGCAGCTCTGCTGGCACACGGAAAACAAATCTGGGTAGTATTTGGACCAAGGCTTGGCGGCCTCATCTAAAACAGACATCTCATTGTGCTTGGTTTTCAAAGGAGCCCTTCCGAAGCGGGGGCCTTTGGGGCTGACAGTTAAATCACAACGGCCGGTATTTACACGAACGGCTTCCAACTGTCTGGGCGAATACATAATATTTCTATTTCACAGAAACCAGGGATGGTGAACAACACAGAAGCTGGGGCTACCAGAAAGTAAACCTCTGATTAGTAAGAACGGGTTTCAAAACCAGACCTTACATACTTACAGGAGTGAACACACTCGTTTCGTAAACAAGTTTGTTGTTTTTTTTTTTTTTTTGAAAGCAAGTGACAAATGGAATAGATCAGAACACGCCCATCTATACGCGTCTCAAGACGGCTTTACGTTCATGAAATCAAGCCTGCTCCTGGGAGTGCTTTCAGCCATCTAGGCATTATTAGGGAAGCCGCGGGCTTCTTAGCTTCTTCTGAACAGCTAGGAAAGCAGAGCAGCAGCGAACCGTTCCAAACGCAGACAGGAAACACCTGGAACTCTCTATGCCACTGGGCCCACACTTTACATTTCAAAACAGAGGATTCTGAATTGTTCATAAATATTTGTCTTGTTTCAATAAAACACTCTTCAACCAGTTTCATAAACCCTCGGTTCAGGAGGCTACAACATACACGCTACTGGTCGTCCACATTCTTTGAACATTGCATATATTTCTGTGGACAATATCCTGGAAGCATAAAACCCAAAGGAAGGCGTTTGATAGCGTCAGAAGGGAATTTCAGATTTTGGGGGGGAGGACAGCTCCCCATCCAGAAAGCCCAAATCAGGCTTGTTTTTGAAAAAGATGAAAAAGGTACTGAATTGAAATATAAATGACACCCAAATTTCCCTAACTTGCCTATTACGGTAAATAAGACCCAGACAAACCCTTCCAGAGACTTAGAAAAGCTTTAGTATAATTGATGATTAGACCTCCAGCTACAGGGTAGAATCATACCAAAGGTCCTGTAGCCAAACACTCATACTTGCACGTTGAACCCTTTAAAATGTTTTAAAAAGCTCTTTTTAGACACTGAAATGAAAATTAACTCAGCTTTCTTCTTGAAAATTAGATTTTTGAAAGCTCTTTTTCTTTATTTTTAGACTCTTCCAGATTTTTCACCCTGTACGTAGACATGTATTGATTTCATTTGTTGTTATACTTTAAGAGTCAGAAAAATGAAAATGTCACACACAGATTTAGACACACAAAGAGGGAAGGAGCAGAGAGGAAAGAAAAAAGATGGGCCTTATTCAGAGCAGTTTAGAGATGCTGTGTGTCGTCGTCCCCCACCCCGCAGGAGAGACTGGAGTCCTGAGAGCATCTGTGAAAACTACAAGGCCTGGTTCCAGGGCAGGGACCCTGCCAGGAGCTGAGCTGACGCGGGGAGGAGAGGGGCACTGAGATGGGGCTCCGGGATGGTGCCAGCCGGAGCCTCGAACCCAGCCTGCCTGCCAGGGCACTCTGACTACTCCCACTAACCCAGTCCTCCAAAAAGAAAATGGAGAGGCCCAGGGTTATCAGGAGTTAAGTGGAGAAGTAGGTCATGAGAATATGAACTTCTAAGCATGGTCCGAAGACTGCCATGAGTGAGCTGCTATTTTCTTTCTTTTTTCCCCCTTTTCTTTCTCTTTCTTTTTAAGCAGTTGTGATTAAAAATTCAACTGGCCATAAACGGCTCACTCTGGTCCAACTCAGAAATATCAGCACACTGCCTCCTCCCCCCACAACCCCGAGTTAATGAAGGTTAGGCTTGGCGGTGATAAGAGATTTCATAGAAGCTCCTCGGAACCATAAAAGGCAGTAGTTAGAGGTAATGATAAACTAATTCTGAATACACGGGGCAGCAGACGCTCAGGCCCAGGTTAATGATTAACGTGCTGGACTCTGGCCAGTTAAGAAGTTGTTTAACCAGCGCCCCTGAGAAGCAAACCTGTTAACATTCGCATGTCCATAACGATGGCCACTGTTTTTCCCCTCCACCTACACAGAACTGAACTGCAAGGAAGTTTTCACCTTTCCCTCATCAGACCACAACATTTAGCATCCAGATCCTGAGCTAAGGCCCAAGAACGAGGCACCTGCAATCTTCTGGGATCCCTGAACGTTGATTGAAACAATGAACCAAAGAAATATGGGTCTCCCTCTAAAAGAAAATATTCTGACCCACCGTTGAATGGTAACTGCTAAGAGAGCTTAGGCTGTAGTTCTTCAAACGAACTAATTTTTAATTACTCTTGAAAATAGACACCCACAAAATTTAGGCATGTTGATGAGATTATACTTAAAATAAAGGATGGAAAAGACGAATCCCATTAGTTTCTGTATCAACGCTTCCGTGACCTTCTTGTTGAGATCTTCACAGAAAGGCCAACCCCTACTGAAGGGTCAGACAGCCTTTGTCAAACACGAGGGAACCGGAACCGTTTAGGGACATTTAACCTAATTTTAGGAACAAGACATCTGAAGAGGGTGATTAGAAATGCAAATGAAAAATCACCTTTGATTGAGGATAAGCAGGACAAAGGATTCTTAGAAGCCTCCGTGCTGTCTTCTGGGGTAGGCAATGCTGCTTTGATCATGTTGAAAGGCAGATTTAAAAAAGACTGAAAAGCTGGGTCTCCAGGGTAGGAGGTCTGGGGTCTGTTTATCCTACTTAGTTCAAGTTGGAATTAATGCATTGAAAGGTGTGGGATGACCCTAAACTACTCTTCCTCGGGGCAGGCCTTAGCCAAGTGGTTGATTTAGGCAAATAGAGTATAATGAGTGTCTGTGTACGTGTGTAACAATGAAATAGTGGTCCCGTGAAGATTTTGGTTGAAAGAAGATATGACAAAAGGGGGGAGCCTGGAAGGCTGGAGTGGCAGGGGAGAAGGTGGGGTGGTACCTAGGAGTTTACTTAGGTCTCTTTATCCGGGCAAATTCTCTGGTTTTGATTTGGGCTGTGAGGGCCATGAATACACAAATACACTTGCACCCCTCCACTTCCAGTAAGTCTCTGACGCAAGAAATTTCCACCAACAGGTATGGAACTTGCCTATTTTGCACTTCACATCAGGTAACTAGCCAACCATTCTGAGTTCTGAGGCTCTGCTGGTTCTGCCACCCAATTAACGAACGGTCCGAATCCCAGGCCATGACCTATCTGACCTAGTGTACGCAGAACTGCACAAACTCGTGAGTTAAGGTCGTAGAGCTGTGGTTCAACGGTGATGACAGGTACCAACAACGGCTTGTCACGTGCTCCCAAGTGCAGATTTTCACCTACATCATCCCACTTAACGCTTAGCAGCTCTGTAAGCCAGGTATCCTTCACAAACCCATTTTACAGATAAGGAAACGAGCTCTGCTAGATGACAAAGGGAGAAAGCAGTGGAAGCCGATTTACATCTGGTGTGAACAGACTGTAAAGTGAAATCCCCTCATATGTTTCCCAACATGAAAAATCAACCCCTCAAAAAAGAGTTTACCCTTACATGCTCATTAGCAGTCTGGCACAGAGGGGCTCCAAACATACAACAGTTTAGGTGTTCTTTTCTGACCAGATAATCTAGTGAGCCTCCCTTTCCACCAAAAATCAGCCCTGCATACAGCCTAGAACCAAATGTGCTTTCCTCTCACCCCAGGAAAGTTCCTATAAGGAAATGACCTCACCCATACATTCTGTTTCCAATGTAACTCCACCCAAGACTTTTAAAAAAGATGGATTTCCATAGAAAAGCAGAGCCCAGGATCTATCCAGATCACAGTCAACTTTGGAAAACAGCTCTCAGCCCCCAAATAGATAACCCTGTATTTCTCCCTCCCCAAAGAATAGCTCTGGACAATTGTATTGCATAGATTAGATCAAGACTTAGAGCTAAATGGGGTTATAACTGCTAGAACCATCCTCAAATGCATTTCAATCAAATTTTAAATTTTTTCAATAAACAGACTGCACTGGGGAACACTTCTTTCCCCACAAAGTATAAAATGTAAAAAGGAAAAACAAAAGCTTATCCACACCCCTAAAACAGCAGTCCCAAAACTTTAACCACTGGCAACAACTTCCTGGGTATAAGCATATACGTACAAACAGCCGGACCTCCACATCCACTGGCGTCACAACCGCAGATTCTACCAGTCGTGGATTTTCTACCATGAAATTTTTATCTGTGGACACAAAGGGACGACTGGATTTACTGTACCAGGCCACCTACAGAAGGGACTTGAGTATCTGTGGATTTTGGTATCCAAGGGTGGCGGTGTGTGTGGGGGGGGTGTTCCTGGAACCAATCCCCTTGGGGATACCCAGGGATGACTCTAGCAGTATATAGGTATCATTTTAAGAAATCATTTACACAGGTACTTGCTGTTTCAAATGATAATGAAGCTCAAAAATCTGTCCAACTGAGCACTTTCAGATCTATTTCATTCTATTTTTAATAGTGATTGTCATTAATTTAACATTCAGCTTGTTTCTAATTTGGGAGGAACAGCTATTTTGTTGTGGTGTTGGTTTTCCATTGCATAATGTTACAAATAGCATCACTGCCTGTGTGTGTGTGTGTGTGTGTGTGTGTGTGTGTGTGTGTGTCTTTTGTATGCGTGCGCAAGCACAAATCCTGGCGTACTCTTTTGTGACTTTATCCACAGTGTAGATGCCTTATAATGGAATTTATGAGCCAGTCAGAATGCACATTTTAATAGATATTGACAAAAGCTGCACCAATTTACACTCCCACCAACAGTTTATGAGGGTGCTTATGTCAACACACTCGTCAATGTTGCACATTATTGGACAGTTGCATCTTTGCCAACATCATCTCGTTTTGCATTTTCTTGATTATGAATGAAGTTGAGCACCTTTTCATACATGTACTGAAGGTACTACTGGCTCACTTTTCTATTGAATAGTTTTTCTTTTTCCTACCGACATGTAGGAGCACATGAGGAAAGCAGGAAATCAGCCCTTTGTCTGCTCTTGCCAGATTATTTTTTATTCTATTTCTGCCACCATATGTCAGTTCTAAGTTTTATACAAATTATCCATCTTCTTCTTTATGGCTTCTGGGTAGACCGGGTAAAAAAAACAGATTTCGATTCAAACCTATAAATAGGTACCCATGAAAAATGTAAAACCAAGCCTGGCCAAAATTACCCTAGAGTTCTGACATTTACAACAAACACTCCAGAAAGGGATCTACACTTGTTACAGTACAAAGAGTTCTGGACACCTGCCCAAACCTTCCGGAGCACAGCACTAAAAAATCCATGTATGGTCTTGAGCTACTGCTGGTTCTGTTCGTTTGCCTATAGACTTTGAGGATTCTTTCAGGCCAAGGCAAACAAGAGAAAGCTGAGTTCGAGTTGCTGAGCGGAGCTGTTGCCACGACCGTGCTGGAGTTCAGGGGGATCTTCCATTAACCCTGGTTCCTCCAATCCCACCCCCATGGAAAAAATACAAAGGACTTATTTAATATTTGGCGAGAGTATTCATGGGCTACCACAAAGGAGGTGTGGAAGCAGTCCAGATATCTGAGCAGAGGGGTGTGTGTGTGTGTGTGTGTGTGTGTGTGTGTGCGCGTGTGTGTGTGTGTGTGTGTGTGTGTGTGTGTGTCCATCCTACGTAGAGGGAGAGAAATCATGGATGCAGTGGAAAGACCAGGGTTTAAGTTCTGTAACCTCTGTATACTAGCTCTGTGACTTTGGGTAACTTAGGTTACCTCTCTGAGTCTCAATTTCCTTGTCTAGTAAATGAGGATAATTCTACTATCTTTCAGGATTATGAAAGTAATAATAAGACCAGATAGCTGGGTCTAACTGCTAAGTGCTTGGGCTATGGTAAGTACTAAAAAAAAGTTACTCGTTACTATTATGTAAAATAATTCACCTGTGACTAACTTTTGGGAAAGGTATAATACAATTTCAAACTAATGGCAGTTTCTTTTAAATGTATAATCCTGGTATACCAAGGATTTTTCCAAATAAGTCTTCTTCCTACATGAAAAGAACTCTCAACTGGACCATGGCATAACATGCTATTCCTACAAGCACCTAAAATTTAGTTATAGAAAAACAGGTATTAGATAAACAGGCAGAAACCCCCAAACTTAACATCACAGCTAGGTATAGGTCCAAAAGGATGCTGAGAGACCCTTTAAAAGGTTGGAGGCTGGACCACTGAGGTGTATACAAGAGGATACTTCCGAAACGACAGAGAGGAAACAGGATATTTGTAGCATCTGTAGCCATGGCAATCAAAATCCTCAGTATGCCACAACTGAATAATTTAATTGAATCCGTATCTGTAATTTACACAACTGCTTTGAAAACTGGCTTTGTATTTCCCCAGCAAGATGATGTAAAGCTTCTGCAATGCACTTTGCTAAAACTTTCCGTGGACCAAATTACCTGCCAGCATCAAAATGATAAATGGGTTAAGACAAAAGCAGCTGACCTCACAGACACGACCGAAATAAGTTTCTTTGATGTGGGATACCATAGAGATAGAGCAACTGTAAGAGGGAGCTTTTCAGGTCAAAGCAGCAGAAGATGAAAACAGCATAGTGGATCCTCAAAATATTAAAAACAGAATTGCCGTATGATCTGGCAATCCCACTTCTGGCTAGATACCCAAAAGAATTGAAAGCAGAGTCTTGAAAAGATGTTAGTAGATCCATGTTATAGGAGCATTATTCACAATAGCCAAAAGGTGGAAGCAAACCAAGTGTCCACTGGTGGGTGAATGGATAAACAAAATGTGGTATATGCGTACAATGGAATATGATTCAGCCTTCAAAAAGAAGGAAATTGGGACCTGTCCTACAGCATGGATGAAGCTTGAGGACATTATGCTAAGTGAAATGGGCCAGTCCGAAAAGGACAAACACTTTAGGATTCTACTTCTGTAAGGTGCCCAAAGTAGTCAAATTCACAGAGACAGAAAGTAGAATGGTGGCTGCCCGGGGCTGGGGAGCAGGGAGATTGGGAGTAGGGTTGCCATCTGGGATGACGAAAATGTTCTGGAGATGGACACCGGTGATAGTTGTACAACAATGTGAAATGTACTTAATGCCACTGAATTGCACACTTCAACATGGTTAAGATGGAACATGTTATGCTATGTATATTTTAAGACAATTAAAAAAAAAAGAGTGGGCTTCCCTGGTGGCGCAGTGGTTGAGAATCCGCCTGCCAATGCAGGGGACGCGGGTTCGTGCCCCGGTCCGGGAGGATCCCACATGCCGCGGAGCGGCTGGGCCCGTTGAGACACGGCCGCTGAGCCTGCGCGTCTGGAGCCTGTGCTCCGCAACGGGAGAGGCCACAACAGTGAGAGGCCCGCGTACCACAAAAACAAAAAAAAAAAGAGTGAGGTATACCTCTGTAGTGAGGTTCCCAGCAGGAAAAGGATGCCACACTTAAGACAAATCAAGTTGACTTGCAAAGTAGGTATCGGAGGACCTCAAAGACCAAGAACAGTGACTAGGACCAAAGGAGAGCACGTCCTACGCAACGTTCCTTGAGAGACGCGGGGTGCTTCCCTCCACAGCTGTAGCCAGCCTGACATAACCTCGCAGTGGGAGGCTGAGGAATGAGTCCCCAACCCCATTTTCCTTCCTCACTCTGATACCCTGCAGACCTCCCCATGGCCAAACCCACCTAGGAGCCAGGAAGCACTGGAACTGCTGAGAGGGTTCCCTGAGCATAGAGCAGGGGGGCGGAAAGAAGGGATGATAAGAAACAGCTGGGGCAGAGAAGAGGGGCAGTCCAAGGGGCTTTAGACTAATCTGTAATGTTTCCAAAATTCTCAACAAGAATGTGGTCCTGTGCTGCTTGTACAGTTCGATATTAATATGAAAATAGGTAAACATCATCATTTAATTTGATTTTATAAAATGGAGATCCCTCTAGCTCTTACGAAACTGAATTAGGTAGCCCCCGCCCAGGCATGTCCTAGGAGCCCTAAGTGAGCAGTGTTACAATAGAAGACGTTTCACATTATGTCAAGCTATATCTGTATCAGTGGTTCCCCGAGTGTGGTCCCAGGACCAGCAACATCACATCACCTGGGAACGTGAAAGAAATAGACTTTCAGGCCTGACCCCAGGCCTACGGAATCAGAAACTCTGGGGCTGGGTCTCAGGGAGAGAGTTGTATGGGATACGGTAGGGCTGGAGTTCAAGGACAGATGCTGCCGGAGCCTGTGAGCCAGAGCTGCCATGTACAGGAGTACAGGCTGTACACTGTACAACTGAAGGAGATGCTATTCACGCAGCTAGGATGAGAAGAATGGTGCCTCCTAGGGTTGTGCAATGCAAAACCTGCATACTATACCCGGCAGTCCTTAAAACAGTGGGAAACTCACAGAAGGATTTTAACAGAGGGAAGACACGATCAGATTTGTCTGTGAAAAGGTACTGCTGGCACTGGACTTATCTAGGAGAGAGGCAAGGAGGACCTACATCCAGCCACTCTGTCCCATGTATATCCTTGGGGTTGTTTATGAGCTGCATTAAGAGTGAACTAAAGTAAAGACATCTTAAATGGAATTCAAGTTGTCTTTATAGCCAAACCTCAAAATCAGACTACAAGATACTTGGGTCTAGATAAGCAGAGGGACAGGCGAAAGACAAAGGAAGACTTCAGGTTAATTTAGCACAGAGAGAGACACAAACACGGAGAGAGAGCAGGGAGGGGTGGGGAGAGAGGGAGGAAGAGAGAGAGAAACCGAGGGGTGAGAGATAGGAGAGAGTTGAGGGGGGAGAGGCGGACAGAGGGAGAGGGAAAGAGAGGGAGAAGGAGGGAGGGAGGGAGGGAGGAAGAGAGAGAGAGACACGGAGAGAGAGAGACACGGAGAGAGAGAGACACGGAGAGAGAAAAAGAAATGGAGGCAGAGAAGAGGCAAGCCGGTCTTGGTGAGGAAGACATGAGCTACTGGGCAGGCAGTTTGAAGAAGCCTGAAGCCAGAAGCCAGGGTGCAGGTCTAGCTGGGGATACTGATCTGAAAGCCGTGAGCACTTGGATAGTAGTGAAATTACAAGCACAGAGAAGATGACTTGGAGGGAGTATGTAAACACTGGAAAATCTCTGCTGGGGACCGAGCCCTGGAGAACCTCTACCTTTAAGCAGAACAGGCTGGTGAAGGTGTGTGTTGCACCTAGCTTGGAAGCTAGGGGACTGGAAAAAGCCAGCAGGGACACAACCAAAGAACCCTTGGTAGGGCTTCCCTGGTGGCGCAGTAGTAGAGAGTCCGCCTGCCGATGCAGGGGACACGGGTTCGTGCCCCGGTCCGGGAAGATCCCACATGCCACGGAGCGGCTGGGCCCGTGAGCCATGGCCGCTGAGCCTGCGCGTCCGGAGCCTGTGCTCCGCAACGGGAGAGGCTACAACACTGAGAGGCCTGCGTTCCGCAAAAAAAAAAAAAAAAAAAAAAAAAAAAGAACCGTTGGTAGGGAAGAGTCAAGAACTTAATTCTAGAGAGACAAGTCAGCAAGAAGACAAAGGAGACAAGCACGGGGCAGCGTTGCCCATGGACTTTGTCTCCCGGGAGCATCCTTCTGTGGTCAGTGTGCCTGCAACCCCATCAAGCCCCCTCACCCCTGCTCAGCCTCAAGGAAGACTTCACGCTTCTGGACCTCAGGCACAGCCGCCCCCATTCCCCATTATATTTCTCATTTCTGAGGAGCTAGAATCAGCTGAAGGAAGATTCGCCGAGCTTCAGAGCATCACAGTGTGCATCTAGGAGAGGTGGGCTGGCAGCTGGGACGGGATTAAAAAGTCGTTGGGTTTGCTCACTGCTCTGCGGTCTCTGAATGGTCTCTAGCACGGCAGTGTGGAATCAGGAACTCCGTCGCATGACCTAAAAGCACGTGTGTCTCTCCGAAAAGACTTTGCACCTCCTACAAGACACTGAGGGGGGATGTAGGGCAGTTCTAGAGGGTCTGGGCCTCTAGGAAGCCTACCATTCACCAGGAGCTTGCTGGAATCAATGATCACATGCAAATCTGCTTTAGGTCTGAAGTATTTTTGATATTGCGTGGCCACTGTTCATGCAAAAGTTTCTACCACTTCCACCCTGCTACCTCACCCCTTCTCTCCAACTAGACTGTAAACTCCTTGGAAACAAAGATCACCTTACTCATCTCTGTATCCTTACTGCCCAAGGCGTAGCTGCCATGCAGCAGTCGACCCTCAAAAACATTTGTTAAATAAATGTGACGGGAAGAATGATTTGTACAAGGGTTGGTCGAATGTATACCTCTTCATTTATCTGAGGTTCTAAGACTTAAGTGTGTAAAGTAGGGTTGACAAACTCAGCCTGTAAGCCAGCTCTGGCCCATGTGCAGTTTTTATAAAGCTTTCAAGCTTTTAAATGATTGGAAAAAAATATTTTGTGTGTGATGTATGAAATTATACGAAATAATTGAAATTTCTGTGTCCATCAATAAAATTTAATTGGAACAAAATATTTTGTGTGTGATGTATGAAATTATATGAAATTGAAATTTCTGTGTCCATCAATAAAATTTTATTGGAACCACAGCCATACCCATTTGGTAACGTCAACGGCTGCTTTGGGGCTATTTCAGTATTGTTGGGTAGTTGCTACAGAAATGGCACGGCCCCAAAAGCCTACAATATTTATTCCCTGGCCCTTTATTGGAAAAATGTGCTGACCCCTGATATCCAGCAACACTAAATGAGGAGATAAACATAGTATAGTCATCAGAATATGAACTTCCTGACAAGTAGACTTCCTTTCACTTTGAGACTTTCCAGTCACTGGCATGAAAACAAAAGACATTTGAACATGAGGCATGAAGAGCAAAACATCTTAGTAGTGCAGGGCAGCAGGCTCTGGACTCAGAAGGGCATGCGTTTAATCAGTATGCTATAGTAATGTTTAACAGGTTACTTACTTTCTAAACCTCAGCCTCCTCAGCAGTAAAACAGACACAAAGATAAGACCTCTTCTCAGGTCGTTGTTCGAACAATCAAATAACGCAGTGTATCTTTACCTGTTAACCTGGTATCTAACATCTAGTAAACATTTGATAAAAGAACTATAATACTTTTCCTCATTGTCTTTGGAGGAATGTTTCACTTTGTGGAAAATGTGCTCTTTGATATGTGTCTCTGACATGAATTATTCATATCAGACTGCAGTTTTTATATTTAAGGATCATAATATGAATTGCTACTCTAGGACCTAGCTGCTAACGATGAATTCACTCAGACCTCAAACCTGTCTATGTGAAAACTGAGATTCTTGTGATAGAGCAAGAAATCTCTTGCTATTGGCTATTGTGATAGCCAATGAAATACGACAAGAAAAAAGCAATAAAAGGCAAGAGATATTTGAGAGAGAGAATGAATTCTCATTATTTAGACATGACACGATAGACTTCAACCAAAAAAAAACCATAGAATAAACCTTAAAACTGTTTCAGTAGTTATGAATTACAAAAGCTATATGTATGTGTGCATATATATGGACACATATGTATGCATAAAGATATGCATATATACACATATATATACACATGCACAAATATAAAATATCAAACAGCAAATGAAATGCATAGTGATTCTCTGCAGAAAAACACAATGTTCTACTGACACGTACAAAAGAATGTTATGAAAGAATATGAATTGTAACACTTTAAATCAGTGAAAAATAAGACCACAGAAAGAGAACACTTGGTTAAAGGTCCAAAGAGAAATCTGGTGGCGTAACGACAGGGATGGAAGGGCTTAAAACAAACCTCAATCTCAGGATTACACAGCGGGACAACACAGCCCTCCCATTGCTCAGATGTTGGCCGGCGCTTTCTTGAAGCTGCTTTCATTTAGGAGTGAGCAAATGCAACTGGCAGAAAGGAAGTAGGAGGCTTTTCAAAAAGCAGCAGGAAATGAACAAGTAAGGAACACATTCACTGAGATCCTGGCAAAGGATCCAACGTGTTCTGTAAAAGGAGTTTGGAGCCTGTGAGTCGATTCATTGGACTTAAAACCCAGGACGGGATAGTTTCAGTATTGTGGACTATATCTTTCGGGCAGATACCAGAGGGCACGCTTACCCTTCACTGGAACCTTTCTGTTCACCAGACACTTTTTTTTTTTTTTTTTTTTTTGCGGTACGCGAGCCTCTCACTGTGGTGGCCTCTCCCGTTGCGGAGCACAGGCTCCGGACGCGCAGGCTCAGCGACCATGGCTCACAGGCCCAGCCGCTCCACGGCATGTGGGATCTTCCCGGACCGGGGCACGAACCCGTGTCCCCTGCATCGGCAGGCGGACTCTCAACCACTGCGCCGCCAGGGAAGCCCTACCAGACACTTTTATTCTGGGAGGCTGGGAAACATTTTTGGACTAGAAGGACTGATTTTTAGTTTAATATAAAATACTGCAAAAAGAAGACAGGGCTAGATACCACCATCCCTTCTTATAGTCAAGGATGCAAATGTATCAAAATTTTTAGCGACTAGAAAACAGAGAAGGTGGGAGACTGAAAAAAAAAAGGACATTTAAGTAAAAGTAGAAGTATGTACATATTTTTCCTTCTTATAATACAGAACTCCTTTCTCCTACAGATCTTCAAAATCCGTCTTTAAAAAAAGGCTTAAAAACTTCAGTGATGCGTATTACTGCCAGTAGCCTAAAAGAAATCACATGGAGATTTCAAGTTTTCTCTGATTAACAAATTAGCCTCTCTAAACACACCAAGTTCTGAAAAAGCCATGACCTCCGAAAGTAGGCTGTGACCTCCATGGGCCCCTCGTCACAGGCTGCCAGTGCTGGCTGCACTGTGGTCAGGTGTGCCCTTGGGGATCAGAAAACCTCTTTATTAAAAACGAAAGAGAACTTGGTCTTCTCTTGTTGCTTTGATGTGAGATCAGCAATTTCTAATAAAAGGGATTTTTTTTTTCCTGAACAGGGCTACAGAACCAAAATCTGAATTTAGAAGGGTATGTTTTCACTGGCAAGCTCTAGTTTAATTAAGTTCAATTTATAAAGGAATAGCAAAGGTTAGCGACACTGTTACCCAGGCATGCAAATTCAAAGTGAACATAATCCTAGTTTACATTTTGGGAAAATAGCCAGTGTGTCTGGGGAGGTGAAATGTACCAGAGAGGGACAAAAGATATGTGATTTCAATAATGTTTTTTAAAGAAATGTTGCCTCCTGGGGCAGATTCGAAGGGTATGGGTAGGCACGAAAGGTTTCTTCGTGAAACCTTTTTGGTGGTCTGCGTGACGTTGCTCCGTTAAAAGCAGAACAGATAAATTAGCATTCATTAATTTTATGCATAGCATATTCCAGCATTTATAATTGCGATTCTCTTTTGAGGGCTTCCTTGCTCAGAGTTATGACTCTGTTAAATCTTTTTTTTTTTTTTAAGAAAAAGAATGTATATAAAGGCAGAGGAACATCATGTTTTATGAACACATGTCAGGTTCTAAGAAACCAAGCCCCATAAAAGACCACTAAGGAAATATTTGGAAGCAGAACTTCAAAACTTCTCCTTCCTTCTGTTTTCCCACATTTGGGAGTGGGGAGGCGTGGTGCAATGTGGTCAGTTATAGGCATTCATGAAAAGGCTGAATCGCTTTCATGTTTATACAATTGAACATATGTAATAAAACAGAGAAAACACTAAAGCCACAGAGGCAGCTGCAGAATCTTTACTCAACTGATTGTGAAGAGATTTCAAGCTCAAAGTAGTCTTTACCAATAACCTTGGTCACTCACTTTGAGCAGCTACTCTGAGTCCCTCGTATCCAGATTTTTCCCACCTCTAGACTTCAGCGTGATGTCCCGCCCCCATTGAAGCCCTCTGCTCCCCACTTGTCACTTGGCTAACTGCAATTTATTTCTAGATCTCAGCTTAAACATCACCCCCTCTGAGAGGCCCTCCCAGATTCGCCCCTCTCACTTGGGTCATCCTGTTTATTTCCTTCATAGCGCTTAGTGCAGCATGATGTCATTATGTTTGCTTATTTTCATCCTTTCTCTACTGGACTGAGCTTCCTGAGGGCAGAGACCCTCTATGCCAGTAGAGCACAGACATCATAATGTCATGGTTAAAAGGCAGGTTTTAGATGTGGACTGTTGGGTTCCAATCCCAACCCCACCACGCACTAGCTGTGTGACCTCAGCAAGTTACTTAACCTCTCTGGGCAATGATTTCTTCCTCTTACGTGGAGGTGGGGTTAAGAATACCTACTGCATGTTTTCCATGGTTAAAATCCAATGTGATGATGCAAGTAAAGCACCTAAATGACCCCTGGCACATAATAAGCACTTCATAAATGAGCACTATTATTATTTGCCACTGTATACCTAGTGCCAAGTACAGCTCTCATGCTGAAAGGTGCAGCGTAAATACCTACTAAACTGATACACTTTAATATAATTATATCAGAGTATTCTCACAACAATCCATGAAGTATTTCTACATCCACTTCACAAATAAGGGACTACAAAGATTAGCAATGCCTTTCTCAAAGTCTCACAGCACTCTGGAAACTTCTATCTCCTGAGCCCCAGCCCCACCAGCATAAATTGAGGACATTATCTCTACTGTGTTTCTCCTGAGAGGGTTTCACATCCACCTGTAGTGGCCAGGGGTGGTCAGAAACAAAGTACGTACACAATAAACCTAGTAAGAACCAATCTATACTCATGAAACAATGTTTATTTGATTACAAAAATGGTGTGATGTGGATGCTCTCCTGTCCGGTCCTACAAACCCTTTGAGCCTCAGTTTTTACCTTCTGTGAAATGGGAATAATAAAGATGAAAGGAGATAATATATGGAGAAGCCCTTGCATAGGGTCTGGCATTAATCAGGAGCTCAAAGTGAGCAAAGTAGGACCTGCTACTCACTTCCTTCTCCCTCCCAGAGGATGTGAACCAGGAAATGATTTTTAAGGCCGTAAGTTACACTTTATCCTAGATCTCATTAATTCAATGTTGAAAAACCATCAGGAATAGCTATTGTGCTTTCAAAGAACAGGCCGGCTAGAATGCTGAGGTCCTTGCACTTGCAATAGATACTATATGAGGTTGGGCTATTCTTCCTAAGAGTTTCTAAGCTCTCTTAACATATAATAAGAAGAATCAAAAATCCCAAATCTGGGGCATAAAAAAAAAATCATACATTCTGAGATATCCTTAGAATTCTCTGACTCATGAATTAAGTTGTTTCAGGAAAAGTGGCTGTCTTCCTTTGATCTATTTAAAGAATCTGCCCACTCCTAATATTAGAAGGTTTTTTTTGTTTGTTTTTTTTTTTTTACCAGAACTCTAGTTAATGGGGACTCAGCACTGGTACAAGAAAGACAAGGAGGTTCCTAAATAATCATGGTTCATGTCACGTCCCAGACCACACAAAAAGACCACTTGACCTAAAAACCCAATGACGGAAATAAACCCCCCGTTTACCCGGGTTGGGCAAAATACAAACAACAGACAACTCTTCTCCCATGATGAGCGGAGGGTTCAGGCTCCATTCATGAGCCATCCTTGCAGGCAGTGTCCACAGGCTTAGGTCTGCACACAACTGACCTGGACAAATCACTCATGCTGACTCAGAGCTTTGAAGGTCAAGGTCAAAGGGCAGTGGGCTCTGGGGTCAAGGGCCACCCACCACACACTAAAGAGGCTGCGGGCAAGACCACTCATTACTGCTGTGGTTGGTTGCCTTGGATCCCTCCTGGCCTAGACTTGCCGAAGAAGCGGGTATTCTTTAGCAGCAGGTTTTAAAACCTGCTGGTTAATTCTTCAAACACCCAGTCCTGCTTTCTGTCCAGTGTGTTGAGAAGGTGAAACTGAATGACCTCCCTTCTGAAGGTCAGGGAAGCTTGCTAAGGAGTTTGCAGACTACTGCTGGAGGGAAAAGCATTTCAATGGGAATAACGGCCAACAGGGCAAGCAGCAAGCAATTATCAATAAGGATTAGATAAATGCAATACGCAGGAGAGCTCTTGTTAAAGTTAGACAGGATAACGTGGCCCCGACATTACTCCAAGGAGGGGCAGAGATGCAGGAAGGACGCAGGTCACTCAGAAAGTTGACCATCTTTCACATTTAATTGTGAAGTAATGTGGATGATTCCAAATTCTGCTGACTTAAACCTTCAATGCCATTCCTCACTCTATTTCTGGCTGCATTCTTAATTTTATTCACAGTATAAGAGGGCCATGTAGTGGGGATCAAAAACAAACAGCAGAAAGTAACAAAACGAAGCCATGTTCACAGACTAGTGAAATAGCATGAAACAGAGAATGAGAATTTCGCATGGGACTGGGGACCGTAAAAGGACTGTACGTCTTGCACACAATCTGACACTGAGGTCATCAATGCCTTTTGGAATAGAGAGGAAGAGGGATGGCCATGAGGAAAAGTGGATATTTTTAGTCTCAAGAACCTTTTTGAAACAAACAGCTGATAGGAAATGCTTTAAAACCTTGTAAGAAAGAAATAGCTAACCCAAAGGGAGAGAAAACTTTCTGACCAGCCTATGTTCACTAAAAGAGATCTAGCAAGAGTAATACACGCAATTATACCCCAATAAAGTTGTTAAAAAAAAAAAAAGAGTAATACACACTTAAAAATATGTAAGAGCTTTTTGTTTTGTTTTATGTCCCCATGGCTAGAATGAGGGCTGAGGAATGAGGATTTGGACCTGGCGTCCACGAGTGCAAATACAAATTAAGCACCTCTGCTGGAATGAATTATACACAGTGACTTTCTACCTAAACTGGGCCTCATTCATTATCCTACTAAATGAGGACTTACAAACCTTACACACGCGACCTGAAGGGCTGCTGGGAGCTCTGACTCCTTGTTCAGGACCTGTAAGGCAGAGACCTTGGAAGGGCTCTGAGGGTCGCCTCTGGCCCTCGCCACTGGCAGATCAAAGGCTCATCCAAGACATTAAGACAAAACTGAACTGAGGCCAGGGCACAGACCCATCCCTAGACGGGGATGCAGACAGGTGGCCTGCGGTCTCCGCTGCGGGCTCTTCACTACAGTCAGTCCCCACCCTCCCTGTTATCTCACACCCCTGCTCGTCTGCACTGCCACCTCTGGTGCCCGTCACCCGTCACCTCACCCAATACAGCTCAGACCGTCCATTTCCAATTCAAGCCAGCAAATGCTGACTCTGTCCTCTGCAAAGCACCATGTTAATAAGCAAGGGGGCTTTAGGGATGGGAAGTGGAAAAGGAAGATACAGAAATGGTACGACAGAGCCTGTCCTCAAGGGGATGGCAAGGCGTTGGCTGGGAAAATAAGAAACCTTTCTTTTTTAAAGATGCCTAGGTCTAACTATATCATCGTGATACTCTTACTCATTAATTCTCCATTTAAAAAGAAAAAAGGAAAGAAAAAAAAAAAGAAAAGAAGTAAAGGGAGAAAAGTGAAAAGGAAAAAAGCAAGAAATGAAATGAAATAAATGGGGCCTGGTCCTGACTTTCCTTCGGGAACCTGGGCTGCTTTCTGGTGATCACATCACTCTTTTCACAAGCCAGCTGGCCTGCCTTCCTGTCTATATCACATTAAAAATGAGAAGCAAAAAGAGAGAGGAAGTGGAGGGGGGAGATTTGTACTCAAAATCCAACGGTACGGAGAAGACCGGAAAAAACCACAAAACATAAAACTGTAGATGTGTGAACTCCCAAGTACAGTTTTGGGCTCTAAGGAGTAAAAGAGAAGCACCTGATGCAGTGACCCCTCTCTGTTCTGCCGGGAGAGTCACGGCCGTTGGAAAAGATTTGCAGTACAGCCACTATCTGTTCTTTAAGACAACAGGAGAGTAAAGTAATATACTTTATGAAGAGTTTCATCAAACTTGTACTATTCAGTGCACTCCTGGAAAAAGTGTTCATTCATTTCCTGACAGCGTAAGATCAGAACTGCCATGCTGCCTCAAGAACTGTTCAGGCCGGAGGGAATTAATCAACAGGTGAAAATAAATGTTTCTCTTTGTGTGTTTGTTTTCTCCAGACACAGGAGTTCAGAACATCAACCAGGTTGGGTTGCCTAATCCTGCCACTTCACTAGATGCTCTAAATTGGGCAAGTCATTTCATCTGTCTCTGCCTCAGGCTCCTTATGTGTAAACAGGGGAGAGTAATAATACCCTCCTCGTAGGACTGTTGGGAAAATGAAACGAATTCATGCACAGCAAACCCTTACACCGAGGCCTGGCACATAAGCTCTGTAAGTGTTAGCTGTCAACATCATCATCATCATTATTAGCATGACTTTACTTCTCACCCTTTCACTTAAGCATAATTCCTTGAACGTCTGATAACCACCACGAAAGCCTAATGCAAAGTCACAGAACACAGAATCTCTTTACACTCTGGGGGTCAAATTTTGGCCTCCCTGCAGTGATTCTGTTCAACCATACTCCCTACCAGCCTGAAGTGAACTTGGAAATGCTGGAACAATGACCACAGAGATGTCTAGAGAGGTCTGGTTCTTTTCCTGGGCACAGTGTAGACACTTTTTCCAACTTAATACTAGCGCAATAAAAATTAAGCGGTTACATAAGACCTCTACCAAATGACAAAAACATGATTATTTATTGGTTCACTACAAAATCCTTCAGAGAAATGGATGCTATAATTGAGAACTAGTTATTAAGAATCAATAACCTCAAGATCAATGCCAACATAGTCATGTTGTTATGAAAACCAAGGTAATTCTTAGTTCCTTGAGAATTAAGGAAGAAATCAAAATACTCGTCAAAGTGATCGTGTAAAAATCTTGATATACCAGGTTATGCCAAATCTGGGTCTAATACAAGAACCAAATGGCCTACAAAATTGTAGCTGTCATTTAAAACAGCATGTAGACCCTTAAATTGTAGTGAGAAAAATACAGATTAAATGTCACTTTTTAAAGTAAATTTAAGCCCAAAGTCTTAAATTTATTTCTTGGGGAGAAAATCATGGATATCTTTGATTTATAATCATTTCTTATACACCTCAAAATGTAATCAATCAAAACTTTGGAATTTTAAGGAAGAAATGTCATGAATTCATTGACTGGACCAGGGTATCGACTGACACCACTTTTGTCACTGTGCTGTGAAGACTTTAGCAGGTTGTGATGAAGACCAGCTAAGGGATATAGCTTTGAAGAGAAACAAGTCAGGGAAATGCAAAATTTTATGACTGGACTATACTTTTTAATTGTCTTTATTCAATCAAGAGTGCTGATTCTGTCCCAAAATATGTTTGGTAATGAATTATCCTGTTTGTTGTGGACCAAATGAATCCTGCCTTTTCTCTTGATTTCTCCATTGCAAGCTTTATGCCCTATTCTATTCATGGTACTACTACAATCTTCCCCCATTCATAACCTCTGTCATTACCATGTCTGCCTCTGTCATATTGAGGATGACTTGGATGTGTATCTATCCCCCGCCCCCCCACTCAGTGAATGACTGTAGGGGCTGATCTTCTTGCCTGACCCAGTGTCCCAACCCCCTCCCCGAATGCCATTTTTCATTAGCTGAGGACAAAGCTGCATTGTCAATCAAACAGATAGCCTCCCTCGAAGGAGGTACCCCTCTTCTTCAGTCAGGGGTGTGCAAGGGGTTACCTTTCCTTGCTAGAGCCAAACACATCTCAAGGCCCATACGTAGCTTCCAAACTTCTCAATGCCATATAGAGAAAATATACACATGCTGGCTCAGCGAATCCAGTCAGCCTAATGTCTAGACTGGGTGTTGGTAACACTTGAGGTACCCTCAGGGAGCAGGCAAGAATAAGAAGGAGAGAAAGGAGCTCAGTGCACACATCCTCCCTGCGGGAAGCCACCACCCCTCAGCTGCTGCTGGTTGTTGGCCTTGAACGGAAGAGTGGGGCAGATACAATGTTTTCAGACAGTCTCAATTTTCAAATAAAGCCAGAAACCCAGACTTCTCTGTAAAAATCTCCGGATTTTTAAATGTTGGCAACAAATTCCAAACATTTTTAAACACAGTGGTCAATAAGCCAAACACTTCTTTTAGCCACATCCAACCTACAGGCTGCCAGTTATGGAGATGAGTCCCCCAAAAGGTCAGGCAACCTGAGTAATCATTTCCATCTCGACAGTATATGCAAAGGACCAACAAACAATGAACACCTACCATGTGCCAGGCACCATGCTAACTGCTTTCCATGAGTCATCTCATTTTGAACCTCATTACAAACTGACTGTCATATCGTTACCCAGGTTGAAGAGATAAACAAAGACGCTTCGGAAAGTTCAGACCTTGTCTAAGTTTTGATAGTCAGGCCGGGGCAGGGTTCGAACTTGAGTCTGCGTGACTTTAAACCCTACCTACTTCCCACTGACCCACAGGCTCCACCTAGAAACAACTGTAGAATAAAGCAGACCTTGCAGGAGGGGATTACCGTGCCCTGGGGAAACAGCTGAGGTGGCATACGGATGTCTTTTTTATTTGTTGGGTATACAGTACCAAGCCTGCTGGCTGGGGCTCAGTGGTTTAACGCGGTCACCTAAACAGAGACAAGTAACAGTGTATTTGACCACGTTTCAAATTTATGATTCAGCCCTTCGGCGTGGTGATTGCTGGCTGGTGTGCTTCTGGCCAGAGGAGGTCAGACGTCTGGCCCCTAACTAGATTTGCAAGCGAAATCACTCTTAATAATAACAATAGCAACAATAACAATAATAATTTTTAAAGAGGCAAACCAGAAAAATCTTTTTAGAAGCCCTTACTCAATGACACTTCCTTACAGCTCAAGGTTTCACATTTAACAAGTTGATTTTAATCTTCTTATTTCAACATCAAAGAAAGAAAAAAGGTTCAACATCAAATGGATCAGAAATGAAGTATTTTACAAAAAAATTCCAGTAACCTCATGCAGCACTCTTTCCTAATTACATGAACTTAAGTTTCCATATTCCTTAATGCTTACTTTTGGCAAAAATTAAAGCAAAAGCAACTGAATCCAAAATGAGTGCACAAGCCAGCTGCGACTTGTATTTGCCTTAATTTGACTTGACAATAGAGCGATTGTGAAGGATACAGCTTCCTCCCAAATCTTCCACCTCCACCCTCTCACTCTAACCACTTTCGAGAACAAACCTCCGGTTATTTATGTAGAGCTGCACAACTACAAGAGTGTTCAACCGTGTATCAATCCACTACCTATTTGCAACTCCAAGTGCAAAAAAAAAAAAAAAAAAAAAAATTGAGAAAACATCTATCCGTGAGTATATTATAAACTCAAAGGGCAATTTTATTATTAAAAAAAAAAATAGCCTGGAATTGCGTGCGGCTACATTCCCGAATGCTTTACGTAACAGGAGTGGCTTACTGGAACTGCCTAGGTGACACGTGCCACACAGCAGACAAAGTATTCACTAAAGGTCCATAGGAACCGCCGCCCTCTGCGAAAGGCATGGCTAGTAGGAGAGGGAAGTTCTTACAAAGAACTTCCTTATACCACGTGAGAAGCCCAGGTGAGAGACAACCAAAGAAACCAGCTGGGCATCCCACTCTGCACCTTCTACTCCCTCCCTCTGGAACATCCTTGGCCAATATCACCTTCATCGCCTCCGGGTTTCTGTTTCCATGTCACCTCTTCCACGAGGCCCAACCTGACCCAAGAGCACACTTAATGCCAACCCTCCACTCCCAAACTCCCGACCCCATTACCTTCACACTTTATCACAGCACTCGGCACCACCTCACATTCTGTCTAACAACTCATAGATTATATCCTAGTTATGCCCCCAGGAGAATGGTGTGTCTATGAGGGCCGGACCTTGGCCTGTTTTTGTTCACTGTCGAGTCCCCAGTATCATACTTCATAAAACAGATATATATATATATATTTTTTTTTTTTTTTTTTTTTTTTTTTTTTTTTGCGGTACGTGGGCCTCTCACTGTTGTGGCCTCTCCCGCTGCGGAGCACAGGGTCCGGACGCGCAGGCTCAGTGGCCATGGCTCACGGGCCCAGCCACTCCGCATCATGTGGGATCTTCCCGGACTGGGGCACGAACCTGTGTCCCCTGCATCGGCAGGCGGACTCTCAATCACTGCGCCACCAGGGAAGCCCTAAAACAGATCTATTTTTAAATAAAATAATATACAAGTGATAGTTCATTAACAATCGCGCCCACTAGAACGTAAGTGCCTCAAAAGCAGGGCACCTGTGTGTCTCAGTACCTACAACAATGCGTGACAAACAGGAACCAGTGCCTGAATCAGTGGGTCAGTGAAGGCCACTCCTTGGGTTACTGGGCAGCTAAGCCAATTCCACCGGCCAGGCTGCCATATTCTTCCAAGTTCAGGCAAGTCTCCGGTGGACCTTCAAGATCCCTTTCTCCTTTTTTGGATCCTTGGAGGTGGATTCTGTGCCTAGTTAACCTTATCTTTTACGTGCTAATTTTATTTTAACTCTTCAAAGGGCACCGGTGAAGGGAAAAGACTCATTCCAGCGGCCTCATGAGATTGCATGTTGTTGGAGAGGAATACATTTATGGGAACCCAGGAGAGACAATGACCAGGTCTCAGGTGGTTCAGAAAATTATGGGTCAAGACTGACAAGGAGTCTGTGAACCTCAAAGCAGGGGCTCCTAGGCCTTGCCCGGGCAGCCCTGGAAGCTCCCATTTTGCCACACTTATCATATATTTCCTATTTTTCCCCTCACTTCTTGCAGACGACACCTTTGACAGCAAGGATTCTTGGTCACTCTATGAAACAAGGACGAGCAAAGAGCGAGCAGTCCATGTCTATCCCTCCCCTAGCGTGTCCTTCAGTCTCCATCGGCCAGTATGAAACCCTTCTAGTTGACAAAGGGCGGCACTGAGGAAATCAATCTTGCCTCGCCGAGCGCAGCAGGCTCTACTACTGCCCAGAGTATTTGCTGCCCTTCCTTGTCCTGGTGATGTCAGACTCACTCATGTCACTCACTAGGGAAATAGACTGGGAGGGAGTGTGCCCCTTCTGAGCAGAAGATTAAGGACCATCACCTGGTTCTGCACTGTGTCTTTCCCTTCTCCCTTGAGATCAGCAACGTCCCAGGTGGTAGTGGGGCACTCCTTCAGCCTGGGTTCTGGAAGGCTGATGGCCTGGAAGACAGCTGCCGCTGACCGGAGAGGAATACATCAGGAGAGCAGGAAACAGACCACTGTTGTTGTAAATTGCTGAGATTTTCAAAAGCTGTTACTGTAGCAGAGCTCAATCTGTGCAGAATGATAATGGCTTCATGGTAGTAATTAATTTCCTCACACTCCAATCCCTTCTTAAGACGTGTGAATAAGGTCCCGTTCATGCCGTAACAGTAACCAAAGTTTCCTCTTTCTACGTGGAATGGAGACTAACCAGAGCATCGGTAACAGCAACGGCCAACAGAGCCCACGTATCCGTGCCCCCCGCCCTACTCCTGATGCTTAAAGTATGTTTGAAGTGAAAGCAAAAGCCCTCGGAAAAAATGCAAACAGACATACATCCACAGAACTGGCTTCCTGGGGAGAAGTTATCTTGTGAAAGTTTCACCTGACAATTCACATGGGCAGATGGTTCCCTACTGGTCCATAACTGGAGTAACTGCACGCTTAACTATCTACATTTCTTCAACTGTCTACTGTTGTTACCTACGGTGTAGCCCTCACACCTAATGTGCACCTTGAAGGTGATTACAGAACAGTATTTACGGTGCACCCACATGTGTGGGACACAGCACAAACAAGCAAAGCAGACTCCAGCTATGCTGTGGAGTAACTCAGCTCAGGATTTAACTGCAGGGACAGGGAGAATTTACAAGGATATGAACTGGGGGTTTCTCCATAACTATATATTACGTAACATCACTATAAAAGGAAAAATGATATGGTCTAGACAGACTCCCTTAAATACACACAATTTGATAAATGTGACTGAGAAATAAAAGCTAGAAGTTTTTTTTTGATGCTCATTTGACTTTAAAAAAATCCATGAAAGTACTGTAATTTCTTTCTCTGGGTCACTTTTGCTCATGGTAACCAATACAAATGTCTGTGGCACTGCACTCCCCAGTAAGTCATTTCTGACGTCACGGCATTTACTATCTCTAGTGACTCGCAGGCACCAGGCGTGTACCCCAGAGATGTTTAAAGTTTCATTAAATCGGACTGATTAATAAACTCTCAAGATTCAGCACTCCCTATTAAATTCTCCTGGAGTCCTTTCTGCTTGCCTGCAGGCTGGGGGTCCAGAGCTGCTCTGACAATGCAGGCATCGCTGCTGCCTGGGGGGACACTCCGAGGATATGGTTTGCCAGCATGACAGATATGTGTGTCATTCAGGATCATCTGCCACGCCCACTGAAAAAATACTCAGACACATCTGAAACCTTTGCGCCTTCGCAAAGATTTCCAGCTGCTTCTAATCCTGAGCACTGAGCACTTATTTTAAGAGACAAAGGTTTCTTTAAGCCAGTATCCATAATTTAGAGACTGGAAGGAGGGTCTGTGTCTAGAATGCCACACATGTTCTTCAGCTGTCCCTGTCCTTAAATCCCCCACGACGGCAGGTCTCTACACAAGGAAAACATGTTTTCCACACTCAGGAACCACTGCATCAGAGACCAGAAAGGGGATGCACCCAGAGGGGGAATACGGCCATGTGGCCCTACTTCTGCTGGGTGGCAGGGGTAAAGGACATGGGGGTCTTGATCGCTCCAGGAAACATCTTACGCTTACAGAGAATTTCTCCTATATATGACAAGAGTCATTTTCACTGCACAGCATCCCAGGGCCATTGGAGAAGCCTCCCATTGTTGGTGCTAAGACTGGCGACTACATCTGAGAATCCAAGGTGCAGTTACCCTCCCCGTTAGTCCTCAAGCACAGAGCAAGAGCCCAGGCTGCCAGCGCTCACTGACACTGACCATTCTCACAGCTCACTATTCCTTTCGGCCTCTCCTGCAGTTAACTGAGGTCACGTTCTGGCCAAGAGAAGGTGAGCAGAAGCCATGAGCATCACTTCTGAGTCTGACCCAGATTCACCACCCCTGCCGGTTCCTCACTCACTTTCCAAGTGGAGAGATTCAGGAGTCCTGTAGAAGGTGGGGCTGCAAGATGGGACAAGCTGGGCTCCTAAACTGCTGCGAAGAACAGAGGCCCCAGCCCCTGCCAAACTGCATCTGGTGCCTGACTCGAATACGTAATAAATATTTATTGTGCTGAGCCTCTGAAGTTTTGGGGTCATTTGTTCCAACAGTCATCTACTCTAATACAGTGATAAATTTGCTTTAATTGGCCAGATGGCTAAAACCTATAATGCTGAACTGTGTAATACTTGGGAATGTGTTGATACTTGGCACCAACTAACCCTAGGCGATAGTCTCGACTCTCCATCTTTTAGAGAGCGCTACAGAATCTGGACAGTACGAGTCAAAGGATGGCCAGTAAGCCCCAACTATTACCTGCTCTAAGAGGTGACAGGAGGCCTTTCTTTCACGTTCTCCTTGTGTAGAGACCTGCCACCATGGGGGGATTTAAGTAGAGGGGCAGCTGCAGAACACATGTGGCATTCCAGACACGGGACCCCCCTTCCAGTCCCTAAATGACGGCTATTGGTTTAAAGAAACTTTGTCTTTTAAATTGTGTTCAACATCAGCACCCAATTCACTGTTCTAACGGGGGCTTCTGGATCAAAATGACTTCCTGATGCTCCCAAAAAACTCAAGGGAACGTGGTCACGGAATCCATGGGGCATGCTGACAACTGAAAACGCATCAACTGTGTTCAGTTGTCCCAGGCCTGGGCCGTCACCTGAAGATCTAGGACTCGCAGAGATGCGTCCCACTTTCATTTTCCACCTTCATTTAACACTTCAGACTTCCAGGAGTCTTGCATCTGTTTTCCAGCGGCCACAAAAGACGCCCTCTAATTGCTTCTGGATGAAAAGCAGAGACTCTTAATTTCCTTGCACAGAATACGCACGTATTACACACACTCCTGGCACAGTGTGGGGTGTCTCCTTCTCTGTAAGTACCGTGCTTCGTCTCAGTGGCAAAGAAGAACTTCTCAAATCAAAATACTACTCCTAAGAGAGGCAATCTAGTTTTCTGAAGGTCTTCAAAATGAGCTGTAGCCAGGACTCCAGGGACTCCAATTACACATATTTACCTGATGTACTTTTATAGGAAACATAATTCGAAAATTGCAGTCTGTCTTTTACACTGCGTACTATTCGTTTAAGAAATGTCCTTATGACGTCGAGCCCTTTCTTCTGTGGTTTCTCGACGCTCCCACTCATTTGGAGTACTTTCCTGGTCTTTCCTTATGTGAGACAATGCAGTTACTCTTCAGCAACATGAAGCACTTAAGGGTTTTGCAAGCCTTGTTTTGCATCCATTTTTCTCCCACACAGAACATTTGATTTTTCATCTGGTTGTAATCTTGTACAATGAGGTACGTAAAGGCAAACTCCAAGACCTGGTAATTAAGTCCTCACGGCAGCCCAACAGATGCACATGAGATGTTTGCTAACCGTCGTGGTGAAGGGCTCCCCGTGTTTCTTCCAATCTCTCGAAAGTTCCTTATCTTGTTGCTTCCACAAAGACACAAAAGGGCCAAACTGTTCCCTTGTAACAAAGCATATTCCCAAAGAAATGCTGTTTTTATAAAATACCTGCGTATTTTGACAACAACTGCAGACAGCTTTTCCCCCCACCCAGCCCCCATGGGAACACCACCCCAAATCTGTCCCGTTCTTCAAGGCTGACAACAGACTTGTGTTTGTCCCAGGGTCACTAACTTTATCATATTTACTGAAAGAAAACATAAGGTGATTATTCCTCAGAGGAGGCATTCCCCTCACATTTGGGTCCTTAAAACGGTTTTCACATTACAAGTCATTCTCTTACTTACTTAGTTTTGAACCACCAAACAATGTTCAGGGAAGCTATGTTAGCATGAAACGTTTTCAGTGGAAGAAACTTTGGGATGTCTGTGGAGTCACTGGAGGGGATCAGTTAAAAATGGGGTTGTAATGGGTTAACAATGGCCACAAATTCTCTGCTGCTACTCTCGCCAAGAGGTGGGACTCTACTTCCTCACTTCAAACCTGGGCGGGCCCTCGGACTAATTCTGGCCAATGGCATGCACGAGAGATGGCACTGGGTGACTTCCGAGTGAGGTTTCAAGGACCTCTTGACTTCTACTCTTCCCTTTTGATGCTCCGAGTCAAACATACCAAGAGCCCACATTAGCCTCCCGGAGCAGGAAAACCTACTTTGAGAGAGGGGCCCAACCAATATCCAGCACCAATAGCTAAACACATGGTTGCGACCATCTTAGACATATGAGACCCAGCTGTCACATGAGTGAACCCAAGTGAGACCAGTGCAAGCAGAGCCCACTTGATTTCAAGAATCATGAGGAATTATAAATCATTGTTCTAACAGCAAACCTGGAGATGGTCTGACACATAGCAAAAGATAACTGAAATCGAAGGGAAAAAATTGACAGAGACATATTATTTATTCCTGATGGGTATATCTATATAATTCCAAGTGTCAGACACCACTGGAAAGAAAGCTTTTAGAGATTAATTTGAAAGCGATCAGTGAGGGGTTAACTGTGGAGAGCACAAATATACGTTTATGGGATGATGGGAAAATACGTTGAAAGGCTGCATGAGGATGAGGATTTATGGCTCGGATGAAACTTCCTGTGACATATATGACAGAAGAAGTGCTGGGCCTCTAATAAAAGTATGGTGTGCACTGAAAAACTGCTGGATTAAACAAGCAAGTGAAGTTTTAATAAAACTGTTTTTTTGAAATACGACAGTAAAAAGGCAGTGTTTCTAATTTAGCACATTATTTTTATGTGATTTACCTCAAAACCTAAATATGTACAGCAGAAAAAAAATTATATTATTAGTTAACATTTGACTACTTTATCTGCATCTATCCAAGTTTATATTTTGGTGTCGGCCCCTTCCAAAACAAAACACGTTTTTGAATGTTCTCATGGGGGAAGTGAGGGAATCGTCCTGTATTGGGGCAAATATGGTATTTTTGAAAATGATAAAGCACAAAAGTATAATAAATGACTGGAGATTACAATTTGACAAAACTTGCTCTAAGGAGGTACAAAAGCTCTATTTGTTTTCTGGAAACAATTACATTACCGACTGAGATGCCTGGGTATCCGATTCTTCAAACAGACTTTACCATTACAAGTGATAAAGGGAACGAACTAGTTTATCCTAATGTACACGAAAACTTCTTGAGAAGCAAAGAGGTTCTGGGAGCTTTTTAACTCCATTTATGGAGGGAATGACGAATGGGAGTTGAATGTTAGCAGCCAGTATTGCCTAACCTCATGAAAATATGTTCTAAATGGCTTTCCAGTCATCTAAATATGACTCACCTGTGCTACACACAGATTTAAAACCCTACTAAGCAACTCTAAAAATATTTTTCTTCTAACTATCAAAGCCACACATGTTCACTGTAGAAGAGCAAGATATAATATCTCATCATCTCGCCATTCCAAACTGGCCAAGTTAGCTAATACTTCCGGAACATTCACTGCAGGCCAGACAGTGGTCTAAATTCTTTACATATATTAATTCAGTTAATCCACCTAAGCCTCTGAGTCATGTACCAGAACTATCCCCGTTTTACAAATGAGGAAACTGAGGCAGAGAGAGATGTTAAGTGACTTCAGTTACATGGTCTGATAGCCAGGAAAAGGAACATCTAGATGTTTGGGCTCAAGACTCAGGCTCTGAATCACCAGATATGCTGCTGCCATGGGGCTGTCATTCTACTACTTCCTTTCAGTCTTTTTTCTACATTATGTCTATGATGTACACATACTGGACTTATATTGAGATTGCTGTTGTTGCTGAGACACCCAATAACCATCAAGCAGAATCTTACCTTTGCCACAAAATCTTTCCAGCTGTCTCCAAACCCACACTAATGTCTCCTAAGTGGCTAATTCATCTATTTCAAATATTTAGCATTTTACACTGTGGTGTTTAGTTCAGTGTGTTCCACAGGTCACTGAGCGCAGGAACCATATTTTATCCTCATCTCCCAACTCTCTGGTACTAAAATTTTGTAAATGCTGGAAACATCTGGGTGCCTGACATCTTGCCACCAGAGAGGTATCCGAGAAGAGTAGTATTTGAGTAACTGATTTTCAAAAACTCTTTGGAAGTATTCTAGACCCTAAACTACTAATGAAGGAGATGTCATCAGAAACGAATGTTCTGGGGAACACAAAGGCAAGATAAGAATAATCTGCAGTTTCTCCAGATCGGGAACTATTAACAATGGGGTCAGTGTTGGAACAGGTGTCCCAAGTTTTATAAATGACCTGGGGAAATAAATATACAATAAAATTCCCGCTTTGATAGCATTATTAAATAATTACAGAGAAATGCAAAGCCAAAGAGAAATCAGCAAAATTATTGTACAGGTCTCCCTGGAAGAGCAGACAGCAGGGTGGTCAGTAGTGTCGGGGCAGGAACACGCTGGTGGATTTGTGTTGCTAAGAGCAAAAGCCCTGCCATCATGTCATCACACCGCCTGGGTTTCAATGTCAGTGCAAACACACCTTTATCAGTGGGTCTTCAGCAACCAATTTTTCTAGCAGATCTATAAGTTAAATGTAAACAATCTTTCCTTAGATCAAAACACAATAAAGGGCATTCTAAGATCTAAGATCTCACTGCATGAAAACACACAAACACACTAACTTCACACAGTTATGCGGAATGTCATCACAATTGGTACTTCACGAACCCCAAGCACTCATGTGAGTTTCAAAACAAAACTGAAGTCACACAGAAAAGATGATGCCTTCCTGCTGTGTCCTACCAGTGCTTGGCACTGTTGGCCACACCGAGTTCTATTCTGGGGTTCGTATTTTACCTGTATAAATGCAAACATGCCCAGTTCACACTCATGGACAGCTTTAAGAAGGTAAAGATGCTGTCCAGAAAGAATCCCCAAGGGCTCAGACCTGCTTTCTCTTTCCAGGCGTCTCTAGCAGCGGTGTGCCAGGACAAACAGCATATCCAGAGCAGAGAGGACCAGGCATCCGATTTCAGCAGGGAGGCAAGTGCAGAGCCCTGCACCTGGGAGGCCAGCACTCAGCCCGTGGCATCTCCCAGGAGTCCTCCTCAGAAGCGGAAGGGCAATTTCTGCAGTGAGATGGGGCAGCACAGAGAGAGGAGGGAGTTCCTTCTGACACAAACCAGGCAAAATTGAATCTTGCATTGAAAAGAAAAAGGGCATTTCATCCAGCCTTTAAATTTATTCTTGCAAGTTTACAAATGCTATTTGGCTCTAGATAGATAGATAGATAGATAGATGAAAGAAAGCAAAAAGGAAGGAAGGAAGGAAGGAAGGAAGGAAGGAAGGGAGGGAGGGAGGGAGGGAGGGAGGGAGGGAGGGAGGGAGGGAGGGAGGGAGGGAGGGAGGGAGGAAGGAAGGAAGGAAGGAAAGAAAGAAAGAAAGAAAGAAAGAAAGAATACACACACACACACACACATATATTTTCCGTCCTAACGTACGTAAACTTAAAAATGGGGGCATTTCTGACAGACAAAAGATTCAGTCTTTCCTTCAGGCTTTTCATTTCTTCCACAGTTATTTCCAGGGAAAGTTCTCAAGGCAGCTGGCAACAACGGACGCCACAGGCGTATTTCCTAAAAGCAGACCAACTATTTAACTGAGAAATGAAGTTCACTGTAGGAACAGGTTCAGCACAGTCAATCCTTGGGGCTATGACACAGGATATCTCATGCGTTCACATCTGAAACAGACTCCTAAGACCGACTGCAGGCCAACACGCACACGGCAAGGAAAGAGAACTCCCCTGCCTAACTCAGATTCAGCACTTTTACTTGTTATTATCAAAATAAATACCTTTTCATTATAAAAAAAATTAAAGACTAAAACACGTATAATGAACTCGTTAAAGTTCCCTACGCTCACCCAACTCGATCGCCAACCAGCAGTCAACCGTGTGCTTCTCCAAACTGCTGTTCTGCCCCTATGTGTGTTGTTATTATTTTATACAGATGAGACAATTATGTTTTAAAACTTGCCCTTTTTACTGCATCGGAAACTGTTATGCATATCTGAACTGTAAAGAAAACTGTGAAGAAAAACTCTCAAAGGCACCGTTCCTTCATTGTGCCACAATATTCCGTTTTACTGAAATTTTGCCACTGACTGTCTTGAATCTCCACCATCTGGATTTTTTCCTGAAACAACCAAGTCAAGGAGATGCCTTGGCATTTAGAAAAAGCCTAAGGAAACATGCTGTATCATCAGGTAGTTGGTTTTATTTTGAGAAGGAGGGAACTGTGTGTTGGAGTTACTGTCAGTAACGTTTTCTGGGGAGCTTATTATGAGCCGGCATCAACCTGTGGCCTGTTTCCTTACAGATTTCAGAATGTGCATGAGATCTGATATGAAAACTGAACCCGATTCTGTAACCTTTTCATCGAAATTTCCACAGCTGCTTTCCCCATTTCCAAGTACTCGCACACATATCTACAAAATATCAACAACAAAACAACAGAAACAACTTGCAAGGGAAACAAAATGAAAGAAAGAACAACCACTTAGGTTATTCTGTTCATTTCCCAGCATGCCTTCCCACACTGGCGTTTAATAACAAGTAAAAAGCCAACTGCTAACGTTCACTGAGCCCAACTAGCACCTGTGTCTCGTGCCAGGGCATAAGTGGGGGCAGGTATGCCGGAGCCCGCCCAGGGATGATGGTCCCCAACATACAGCATCTTCATCTATTATGCTTTATGTCCGGTGCCTTTGGAACCCCTTTCAGTAACGCCGTAAGAGGTGGTGAGGAAGGCACCTTCTTCCTCCGTAAGGTCATAATCTGAGAATCTGAGTTTAAGAAACCCCTTGGAGAAGGGCAGATCGCCCTGTGAAAAAATCCTGTCAGCTACTGCTGCAAAGGTTACGAATACCAAGTTTTGATAAAACATTATATCACTTCAGCTATCTACAGAAAAAACACAAAATGGACCAAAGTTTAGACTGCTCAGAAATGCCTGAGTCCCTGGGACATACACAGCAATTCTGCTTGCATTTAAGTACTTAAAAGAGGAAGGAAGTGTAGTGGACCAAGCCAGAAGGAATTACCGATATTCACCCATTTTGACCTACAACAAAAGGACATTGCACATGGCTCGCCCTAGCAGTTCTAGTCCTTGAGACATTCTCAACTAGAATGACTCAAACATGCAGGCAAAAATCCCCAGATCTCTAAACTTCTTGGCAACAGCAACATTTTGATAAAAATGCTTTTTCCTCGAAGCCTTAGATTCTAACGTCGGGGTTTGGCCGCGTGCAATGGCAGAGTTTTTTTACACATGGTAGTGGAAGGGCTGACGGGAGTTAGCTACAGGGTGAGTCGGGAGGAAAGTCACCACTTATTAAAAATATGTATTAAAATTTGTATTTAAACAAAAGACAAGTGAGCAGGGACTTATTCGCCTTACTTAAGAAATATCTGATATAAGAAATAGTGCATTTTAAATGCTAATTTCCAAAAACTGTTCAAAACACAATTCAACTTGCAAATATTGAATTCAAATTCACCTATAGCGAGGCCTGAGGTACAACTGCCACTGAGGGGCTGTGCACACAATTTAGGCTAATATGATTAGGAGTAGTATATCACATTGGGATTGATCACTCTGAATCAAATTCATCAGTCCTATTTACATGAGATGAGGCTGGTGCAATGAAAACCAAAACTTCCATGGGCCTGGGAAGAGTGAGAAATTCCCACTGCTATTCAAACTGGAAATTAACCAGCTGGTAGGTTACCAGTTCTGACGCTTGACCTTGACTTGCTTAATGACTTTCAGTTCAGGGAAAGTCATCACTTTTTGAACAAAACCAAAGGTCCAGGCTCACCACCTGGCTCTGCCACTCCCCATGTGACCGCTGGGATGGAAGCTCCGTCCACAAGCACAGAAGTTGTGTGAGGGCAGGGACCGCTTTTGTCTGGATGCTGCTTCCCCAGCACCTAGAATAAGACCACACCCAGGGAAGGCACTTCCACCTGTTGCATAAATGAGCAAATCGGTGAATGGATCACACCAGGCAAAATTCACTGGATGAACGTCAACTATTATTTCTCCACCTGGAATGACAGTACTGAGAGATCCGGGGGAATTACACAGACTGTGTGTATAGCATTGGTTTATCTGTAAACCTCAGATAAACAAATAGATTGTGTGCAGAGTATTTGTTTATCTTCCAAACCTTTTATGTCTGGAAAGTAAGGACCCGTTGGAAGCAGCACAGAATGAAGAAAATCTCACCTGCGCTCATGCAGCCAGTGGTCCTCACTATGTAGCAAATTTCAAGCCACTTGAAGGTACTGTGGCAATGGACTGACAGCTATCTGTCCTCAGATCACAAAAGTACTGGCTTATTCACTTTGAGAAATAACTAACCAAATAAACCCAGCACACTCAGGCCAGGTCCTTTCACCAGTGAGGAAAGAGCTTCAACACAAGCATCTCTGGTAAAGGTTTTCCCTGCTATGGGATTTCAGGTGAAGCTCAGATTTCAAGGTTTCACAAGCGTTAACTCAGACTCCTTACCAACTCGCCTAAACATTTTACAATTGCTGTTAAGTATTCTTAAAGTTCTGCTAAGAATGGTTCCCCCACTTACACATACACAAAACGTATACATATAATATTTAATTATATTGTCTTCGTGTTGAAACTAAGCATGGACTTTATCAAATTCTTCATACTGGAAGATAAAGAGTGCTTCTGCAGAGAAATATCCTTGGAGTCCATGTAATTTATGAATAAGTGGATGGCTGTTATCACAGTGTTATGCGTCCACATGCAGAAATAAACACACTGCAAAGAGCCTGAGTTCTGCAGCTGGGAGGAGGGGCAAGAACATTCAGGCCCAGCTCTGCTCCCCACCCCCCGCCTCTGCATTTCCACGTGCCCAGCTTCTGGCCCCCGAAAGGCCCAGCGCCATCCTGACAGAGGAGGAGAAACAAGCCGAGACGTGCAAAGACAAGGGCAGAATTCCTTCCACCCCACTCATGCCAACAGCCCAAGCGAGGAATCCTAAGCTCTGGAATGGCTTTCCATTAATTCATCATCCTTAGGATGGAGGAGGAAAATCCACCCCCCGCCTCACTAACCCACCTCTAGAAACAGGTTGACTCATTTCATGTCTGTGGTTTGACAGACTAGAAGCTCTGGAGTCTTCGTGGCAGTAGGTAGTTTTTTTCCTTAAAGCTTATAAGCCTTTCTTGATGAAGAAAAATGAAGAAAGACACAACACTCCAAAATGTCATAAAATGATGACCACGCTACCCCGAAGCCCTGTTTACAGTTGTGGGTGCTTCAGCCACCATCCCAGCAAAAAGACACAAGTCACGGGTGCAAAGTAAACAGCTTGGTAAGAACCTGTGGCCGCGAAAGTCTGAGAGCGAGAACTTAGGGAGCGGTGAGTGGATAGAGGTGGGGATGGCTGCAGAAATGCACTCTGAGCTCTGCGCCCGGCAGAGGCTCTCAGCTCCCCGGCCAGAGGGAAGAGGCTTGGCTGCAAAACCACTGCGTGGAGGCAACTGGCTGCCTGCTCCCAGGGGAGCAGAGGGGCGCTCCAACTCACTGCCATTTGGGGTGTAAGTGGCATGAGGGCTGCTTCCCTGGCACCCTGAGAAGGGGGCAGAGAGTCTTCTCTGTTGTTGCTGAAGTTGTGAGTCCACTGAAGTGTAGCGAATAAACCCCGGAAGCTTGGTTTTATTTATTCTTGGCAAGTCCCGACTTCCTGGTTCTAAGGGAATGGAGGAGGGGTGCGGGGGGCGGCGGTTAAAAGTCTCATAAAAAGGCTCCAAATGCTTCTTGGACACCGAAGAGCTCTTACAAAACTACATTTTGATGAGCTACATGTAAATGAATCAAAAGCATATGGATCTCATTTCCTTCATAATACACAGGGGTTTAGGAACCTAGAGGTAGGGGAGGACTTCGCGAGATGAGCCCGGGCTCTGGCGAAAACGTTAAAGGGCGGAGGGAGCTTCAGCCATTAGCTAAACCTGAATTAAGACGAAGACGACACCCACACCCACCCCCTCCTCTACGGGCCTTTGGGATCCACCAGCCAACTTTAAATGCTAGAGAGAAGCAGGACCCCAGAGTGACAAGCACGGGGGTCTGACGCTTTCTCTGATGAAGAAGCTGGGTGAGTTGGAAGTGCTCTGCAACCAGCTGAAAAATACTGGATATTCTGGGGGCTGCTGGGAATCACGAAGCAGAGAGTGGGAGGTCTTATGTCCCTAGGATTCCACTAAAGGGAATGGGGGCAGCACTTCCGTGAGAGGTGTCTCACCGAGGTACCACAGCAAAGAGGGAATCCTGCTTTTGAACACTCACCGACTGGAGATTCTTCGAAGCACCACCTCTCGGAGGCTTGACTATCCCACCGAGAGCTTGGTCGGTCCCCTTAAGTCCCCGGGATGCAGGCAGGGGAGGGGCGGGCAGGCAGGAAAGCATCCACGCTATATATAGCAGTGCTTTCGGCCTCGGCCTTTCACACATGCGTTTTATTAAGCTAATGAATTATGAGAGGGTAATAAAGAAGCGAGGAGTAAATGAGGTTTCTGGAGTGAGGGTCAATCACTCAACACCTGGTTTGGCTAAAACTTAAACGGACTGCTTTAATTTTACCTGTCAGAAAGCTAGCGGCACGTCCAAGTCGAGAAAAGCGATTCTTGCCAAAGAAGAAACAAACAAATAAAACAAAAAGCAGGGAAACAGATGCAGGTGAAAGAAGACCTACAGAGAAATGGCAAACAGGCAGATGGTACAAAAACAGTACCGAGAACTGAGGAGAAAGAATGTTCAAACAGCCGGAAGAGAGAGAAAATGGTACGGAAAGTGGCACCTGCCCCGCCATCAGGCAGGGAGCTGGCTGTCTGGGGAGAACGTCAAACATCCCCAGCACCATTTTTTTTGATCGGTCACATGCTTGCTGGCTTATCTCTTCTCGCCTCTGAACACAAGTACAATCACTTTCTGATAATAATCATGTTCAGCTTAATTACACAGAGGTTGCACTTGGACATTTCCTTCCTTAAAGCTGAAGTGATGCCATTATTTTTCATTTAATTGCAGAATAAGGGGTGCTCTGTTCGTGCAGTCCAGGAATCGCTAAGACAACAATGGTGAATAGCCATGGCCGTGCACAACTTCAATTTTCGTGATTACTATTAATTAAGGGTCTGTTAGAGGGATAGAATGGGCTCTTTTCTTCTCTATCAGCTAGCATAGGGACTTTCCCCAAGAGAAGCTGCACGGCAGGAAGGAAGCGTGAGTCAGGCTGCGCCATGGCTTGGGTTCAAAGCCCAAGCCCACAGGCCCAAGATGGACACGGAACAGCCGCGTTTACAAGTTCGCTCTTCCATAAAGGTCACGGGAAGGTAAGTGGACGGTGAGGCAGGAAGCCACGCTCTAGGGGCGTGGCAGAGCTGGCACCCTAGAACATCCAATGTTTCGTCATAGGTGTTTCACTTAAGGACTGAGAGAAGCGTTTGCAAAGGGAAATAGGAAAAGTCCTAAGAGTTGGAGAAAGAGAAATTTACGGAGTCCACTGAAATAAGAAATATACACGTCTAGTCACAGACTGTACATTCTGCAGCTAGAATGTTCTCTTTTGGGGGCCAAGGACCATGTTTTGTATTCATCTTTGCACTTCCATGCCATGTCTCATGTTCTCTAGAACATTAAAAGTGTTGCCATGTCATCTTTTCCCAAGCTACGTGTGTCAGGAAAGCTGCACAATCTGTGGGTAGTTTGCTAGCGTGAGCAATGATTCTACAGACCCCTGCAACGTTTTCTACTTAAAAAACAAAACGACAAAACTTCTCATCTGCCTTGAATCCAGTTCCTTTCAGATTCTGGGTCTCTAGTTGCCTGCTAGTGAGGATACTGGTTTAAAGAAAAAACTAATGGTCCAACTCGCCGAGGAAAAGAGAAATTTATTTTAATATTTGTGCCTAAAGTGGTTGTTCTACTAAAAGCAATGCTGGTTATTTGTATAGGCATCTTTTTTTAAAAAAAAAAATAGAATCATATAAAGCTATTGGAAAGATCTCTCTAGGCCAGAGGTCAAAGCAGGTTCCCAGAACAGCATCACCTGGGAGCTTAGCAATGCAGAATCTGAGACCCCACCTCAGACCTACTGCACTAGGAGTTCTGGGGGTGCAGCCCGGCGGTCTGTGTTTTCATTAGCCCTTCAGGAGATTCCGTGGCATGCTCAAGCTTCAGAATCACTGCTCCAGGGCACTAGTTCTCAATCCTGGCTGCGTATTATTAAAGCCTGGAGAGCTTTAAAAACTACCAATAGGGCTTCCCTGGTGGCGCAGTGGTTGAGAGTCCGCCTGCCGATGCAGGGGACACAGGTTCGTGCCCCGGTCCGGGAAGATCCCACGTGCTGCGGAGCGACTGGGCCCGTGAGCCATGGCCGCTGAGCCTGCGCGTCCGGAGCCTGTGCTCTGCAATGGGAGAGGCCACAACAGTGAGAGGCCCGCGTACCGCAAAAAAAAAAAAAAAAAAACTACCAATACCTGGTCCCACCCAGATCAATTAACCAGAAATCTCTGAAGGTGGGACACGGGCTTCAGTCTTTATTGAAAAGCTCCCCAATTGATTTAGTGCACAGTCAAAATCAAAAAGCACTGTTGTTGGTGAGTAGACCTGCTCTGTGCAGTTTCAAGGTAAATTTCACTGCGGCAGACATTTTAGTGACCCCCAAAGCAGCTTAATTATTGCAGATTAAGTACTACTTTCTAAAAATAAAGGGCCATTTATATACTGTGGCTTCGACCCAAAGAAGTCTTTCTCTAACAACAGGTTTGGGTATTAGAAAGAAATACAAGTGCCAGGGATCCAGGCAAGGAGAGGATGCATGAACGAATGTTCAAGAAAATAAATACTGATGAGAACCTACTGTATAGCACAGGGAACTCTACTCAATGCTCTGTGGTGACTTAAATGGGAAGGAAATCTAAAAAAGAGGGGATATTAGGTATACATACAACTGATTCATTTTGCTGTACAGCAGAAACTAACACAGCATTGTAAAGCAACTAACTATACTCCAATGAGAATTGATTTTAAAAATAAATAAATAATGCCGGCCTCTGGGCCCACATCAGAAATCAGATTTGTTGAGACAAGGGTCATACGGACAGCGATGCTGCAAGTGTCCCTGCCCTGCGGAAACAGAATGTTCTTTTTGATGTTTACAATGAGAGTACCAGAAAGAAAACTAGTTAAGGCTGAACAGTACAGAAAAGAGTTCTGGATGCTCTCAAGGAACCGTGGTTTATTTTTCTGATGCCGTCATCCTCCCAGTCGATGTTTAAAGTGACAAACGGTAAAGTCATTCACTTAAGTTCAAGTGAAAGGAGATGACATGAAGATGGAAGCCAGTCCGACATCACTGTGTGCGCAGGGTTTCCACCGGCTGCCGCTTCGGGGGAGACTGGTCCTGGCTCAGAGGCTCAGGCAATTGAGAGCAGACCCACCGCCAACCCCGACATCTCCTTACAGGCGGCAGCTGCCAATTTGCAGCATCTGAAACATGACTCACACTCATCACCACCCAGGAAGGCAGTGCTCTGGTCTGACTCAGTTTCCTCATCTGTAAACTGAGATGTTTACCTCACTTCCCCCTCCCTTGAAAGGAGATCATGCTTGGGAAGCCCTGCTCTACACAGTAAAGTTTTGATCTTCAAATTCTTTACAAATAGGTTCAAGTGTGTACTTCTGCAGAGCGGCTCCTTTCCCTCATTTCCCACTGTTGCTCTTTACCAATACCCCCCACATTGAATAGGCTACTCCAGTAAATATACTCTTTGTTCCTAGACTGCAAACTTGCCACTAGACGCTCTTCAGTTTAGGTTTCAGTATAGTTCATGTTCATCTCAGTGTGACAGTTCACAAGGAATAGAAACAGTAAAGCACTGTACCTGCAACACAGACTCTGAGGTCAGACCAACAGAGCCCCACACTGGCTGCTCCACTTACAAGCTGTGTAACCTTAGTAAGGATCATTTTGACTTAAGCCTCAGTTTCTGCATCTGTAAATGGGGATAGTAATATTACCCACTTGAGGGTTACCGTAAGGAATGAAGGAATCCGTTTTTCCTACCTGATTCTCAATCTAAGAAAACGCCTGTCTTAATTCCAGAAATAGTCTTTAAAAATGCATAGAGACAGCAAAGTCAGACACCAACTTTAGCGGAGGCTTTACATGTCTGGGGATGGAGGGGATGGGAACAACAAGAGCTGGAAATTGGTAAACATCTTCCACCACAGTATTTCCCCCTTAAAAAACTTTCAAGACTATGGTAAAATGTCAACAATTACTAGAATACGCCCACATCAATGTTTTAGTCACTCTTTACAGAATTTGAGTATATTTAAATCTTGAGTATAATATCTTATGAAAAATAAATTTAAGGCAAGCAAAAACGGAAAAGCATGCACAAAACCTTTAGATTTGGTCACTTGTGAAAAAATGAACACCAACTCATAAACTATACAGAAATTATGTTTTTACCTATTTTCCAAGGTTACAGTATTACCGATTTTCAGTTTAGGTTTAATTCTGTCACTTCTATATTGTAGCTACATAAGGAAATGTGTATGTGTTTTGAGAGACAGATACTGAAGTACACTTCAGTACAGAAAGTGAAAAAAGAAGAAAGGAGGGAGGGAGGGAAGAAGGAAGCAAAGAAAAGCAAATGTTGCAAAAATCATGATCTGTATTGAATGCAAGTAACGGTTACAGTTGTTCAATGTCCCTGGCTACACTTGAAACATACATAATTATTTTTCCTAAGTCTACTATTAGAAGCCTACAGATAAAATCCTGAAAGCGGTAAAGGAACATATTCACTGGGTGCTACAACCTTGAAGCAGCAGACTAATAATCCTTTTGTTATATGTTATTTCTTTTTCACAGCATCACAACGGCCGTTATGTACCAGGGAAGAACCTGAGGCCCAGAGAGGGTTAGTAACTCACTTAAGGCCAATCGCTGGGAGGCAACTGAGCTGAAATACCCCATCCATGTCTCACTGTGATGCCTGTGGCTGTCCAGGTCCCTTCACTGTCCCTCCTTCCTTGTGGACTGTCCCCTCCACTTCAGTTCAGGGACAACTTCTGTCTGCAAAGGGAAATACGCCAGCCCCCTGGAGCTTTCCAACTTCCTACTCAAGCCCCTTCTGTCCCCACAGTCACTCCTCTTCTCTGGACCTCAGTGTCCTTTCCTCAACATTTCCTCTTAGATTTCTTGAGGGAATTAAAGGAATAACTGTGTACATGTACACCTACAAAACTTAGCACAGTCCCTGGATATAGGAAGTGCTAAATAAACAATCACTGCTGTACTGGTGATTAGGTACTAGTTAGCCCAGTAACTGCTCACCACTCGAAAGTTTTTCCCCATGAAGTGTCTCAGTGACTAACTTTAATTGGAGAGTAATCGTATCTAGACAGGAAGTTTACTGTTCCTGTGGCCCTAGAAAATTAGGGTATTTTCTTCCCGAAGAAAAGCACGAACTATAAAAAGCAGATATTTCTGTTGTGTGTGAGTTTTGTGTGTGTGTGTGTGTGTGCGCCCATGATAGTTTTCAAAAGGACATTTCATTTTTTTATCAACTAGATTCTGTAGAAACTAAGAGAAAGATTATATGAAAAACTACTGCTAAGACATCACTATTTGTGTAATTCAGCAAATTCTAACCGGACTGATCTAGATGTCTGCCTATGGAATATGTGCCCAGAGAAAACAGGTGCCCCTGCTTGGGAGATGTATGATGGATAAACTGTTTGGAATTTGAAGATACTCAGATGTGGTATTTGGAAAACAGCTCTTCAGAATTAAGGTAAATGTTTCTATTCGTGGATAAACAGAGCACAGTCGTCCAGAGCAGAGTCGCCCAGCATGATGACTCATGAATTCTCAGCAATACAGCCCTCAGTAACAAGCAAGGTCTACTAACCGCTCACCACTGTGGGCTGGTTCTCCGGTGGCCAGATGACCTGAGGTGACCTGAGCTCCAATAATCTAAAGAGGCAAAACTAACATGTAAAGTAGAATAATTAAGGGCTAAGGCAGAGGCTACAGAGAGAGGAAAGCATTTTGAGAATGTAATTGGTAGTATAAAGATAATTAACGTTCTTTAAAACATTATCTCATTTATTCTTCATGACTGAAGTAAGAAGTATTACCCCCATTTTACAGATGAGGAAGCTAAAGGTCAGCAAAGCTAAGTATCCCAGAGCCAGTACTGGAACCCAGGCCCTCTGACTGCACAGTTCCCATCCTGAAGCTTTCCAGGAGATGCCTTCAGAACACAGAATGAGAACCGTCAATACAGGCTGCAATGGCTGGTCGGCCAAGGTGACACGGAGAAGACTGTCTTCAGCTCCGGCAGAGCGACGGTAGGATATGGATACATGAGAAGGGCACGGACAGAGGTGAGGAGAGATGCTGAAATACGCACGGCACGAGTATGACAAGGGTGCTTATCCTGGCCAATGTCCGCACAAGGGGTATAAGGAAAACAAAAATGAGAAGGAATGGGGTTGGGGAGCAATAAACCTACAACTGTACGCAAATGTCTCACTGGCAGCTGGTGATGCAAAGCAGAGGCAAATGAAGCCCAGAAACCTGGGCGGCACCAGCACAGAGCTACTATGTAGCTTTGAGATGGAAGAATAGAGGGCCAAAGTCTGGGTCTGAGTCATGGCCACCATTTAGGGCAGGAGGAAGAACTAGGGAAGAAGATTATGCATTTTAATGTATTGATATACCTATCAGGTTCTATTTGGATCAAATCCCAGTTAGGAAACCTACTAGCTTTGTTACTTTGGTCAAATTAGAAAACTTCTCTGGGTTTCATTTTACTCAAATATAAAATGGTGATAATAAGAATACTTTTCTCATAGGATTGTGGCGAGGATTAAAACACACACACACACACACACACACACACACACTCCAATGATAAAACTAATGCTGGGCATACAGTAAGTACTTTCTAAGTGTCTGCTTGTTGTTGTTACTGCTGTCATCATCATCATCATCACTGTTCATATAAGTATGGTCTACAGCACTGTGTGTAGTAGGGAACAAGTAGAAACAGTCCTAATGAGAGAAATGGCTATCCCATGGAATACCGTGTGGTAGTTTAAAAAGTTTGAGTAGAGTTCTATATATCCCAACCTGGAAAGGCCTTCAAGATATAAAGTAACAGAAATACATAGGCTAGCTTCCAGAATTCTCATCCATACTCACTAATTCTGACAAAGGCAGTGATGATGATGTCTGTCATACAAACATCTCAGTAATTTCTCAGTAGAACGAGTCTTTGCAGACCCCTACATGGAAGGGAGAGCAGTTTTCTCTACTGATGTATTTAGCAGGGCCAAGCACATTGGGAGGACTGAGCCAGAGTCCTCAGTGGCAGGGAAAGAACCAGATTCCAAAAAGCCTAACTGGCTGCCGCCTGTCTTAATCACCAGACAACGCAGATAAGTTGCACAGGGGATAGAAAAATTAAACATGTCTGTTTTACTTTTTAGAGGCAATTAGGGATTTATGGCCAAAGTGTTGTAATTTTTTGGATCAGAGCCAGTCATTTTTTTTTTTCTCTCAAGGAAGATGATTGTGCTATAATCATCGACATCTTAAAGGAACATTTTAGAGCCACTACTTTACTCCCCTAGAACGAGCACGAGTTACTAAAAACCGAGCCATGTCCCTTGGGACAACAAAGCAAATTTTTGAGTATGAGGCCTTGGAGAAGCTCTCAGAAGAAGCACCTTTGTTCTCAGAGTGAACCAATAAAACAGAACAGCTGCAAGGGTTGTCGAAAGGCAGAGCCAGGCTCTGAATCCACAAACCCATGGGGAGAACCCTAACTTTCAGCGATTCCTACAGCCCAGGATGTTTAGAAACAGTTCAATTCTCTTAAGTAATTCAAATTTTCCCACTGACATTTGTGTGAAAACAATTGTTCTCACACAATTGCCTTTCCTTATGAAAAGTAAGGGTTGTCTTCACACTCCCTCCAGCATGACGACCTCCCATTCCACGTTACTTGAGTCTGAATCAATGCCACGTCTCAAAGTCCTAAACTCTGGGAAGATAAAACTGACAGAGATATACACAGTGAATTTACAGGGTAGGAGAAGGGGAAACTCTATGAAAAGAACAAAGTTCAGGATATGGAGAGGTGACAGGGAGAGGCCAATGGTAACCCGGGTGTCTACGTCTGAATTTAACGTAACTATTGTGTCAAACGTATAAGTTAAAAAGAATAGGCTTAAACACAAGACTGTTTCTAGCTGAATCTACGTCTTTCTTCCATGATTTTATCCGTAACTAAATACATACATAAATTCAAACGAATACCAGTACTTAACACCAGCAGGGTGCTGTGCTCATCACGGAAGAGGGCAAAGCGATCCTGAAGACAATAATTACAAAATATGCTAAGAATTCAAAAGGGAACATTCCCGAAAATGCCCCCCCCCCCCGCTCAATTTTCTTTCCCAAATCCACCACTGATTTGAGAAATTCTCTCGACTTTCAAAATCCTCATCTTAAAAAGAGCATAATTACTGCAAACTCTCTACTCTTGGAAATTTTTAGAATGGCTTAAACAGCAAGGAAATCTCAAGCGAAAATCATTCATAATCTGTATTTTTCACTCAAGAAAACAATTTGCATTAAAAGGTAAGACCTTGCCAAAAACAATTTCAGGCATTAATAATATAAAACTTACATAAAATAACATAGCATTATTTTATAATAATATAAAATTATATTAAAATGTACTAAAAATAATCTAAGGCACACTGTAATTGTCTTTTTCCTGTTGGCGAATGTACTACGTCACCAAAAAAGAGCTTTCGAAATTTACATGACTATTTTCATCACGAGATTTTAGATAGCTAAACTAACCAAAGAGAGGTAAAATAATATGTCAAAAAGTCTTTTTTTTGCTTTCAGTGAATATTTACCCAGGGCTTTCGGTGGACCAGGAATGGTGCCTGCTGCTGGGGATAAAACAGTGGACAAAATAGGGAGAGGAAGACATTAATCAAATAATCCTAATACATAATAACTACAAACTGTGCTTGGAGATGATTTCGTGCCAGGGATCAAAGGCAACCCTGAAGAAATGAGATCCCGAGTGGCTCTCCAAAGGACACCAAGGTCACACAGCAGCTTTGCGGAAGCAGCCCAGGAACTGGGGAAGCTTCTAGCCCTGAGGGTCTTCCCCACTCGTCCCTATGGAGGATGCTGGGGGCAGTGATTCAAGTGCCATGCGCGGAATTCCACTGGGAGCCTGAGTGATGAGTAGCTGACAGAGCACTGCCTCCGCCCTCTCCCCTCCCCCTGGGACTCTGCCTCCGGTCTCCCTTCCCCTCCAAGTGCCTGGGGGACGGGGTTGCTCTCATCCTGCCCCTCCCATCTGAGTACCTGGGGCAGGGTTTATGATGGTGAGACACCGCAGCAGGGCTGGTACGGGGGAAGTAATAACGGGACCCCTGCACAGGACGGTGGAAGCCTGCTCCCCCTCTCCACCCATCCCCCCAGCTCCTTCCCAAGGAAAACATCCAGGGCCTGGGGTTTCTGAGCTCACAAACAGCCCAACGATGGGAAGCCAGCTGCTTTCAAAAAGAAACAACACAAGTACTCTTTATTTTATACGACCTTTTCCATTTCCGGAAAAAAAAAAAAAATAGCGTATTACAGACAACAGCTGCTTCAAGTTAATAAAATCTAAATTCTCTTTGCTTGAAAACTGATCACTAGTTGTAAGTTACGAAGCTGGATTTCTGGGATGATTGCTCATCTTGTGATGTAAGTCCTTCGTTCTTGTGGTTGTTAAAATCTTGAGTGTATGGTTATTCTTTATTCTTAATATAGGTCAATAGTGACATTTAGAATCTAAAGCTTCAAATTAAAAACTATGCAAGCAAACTAATGGGAGTAAATAAAAGTAATTACACATGTGGAATGTATCTCAGCATTTTAATCAATCTCTTTGGCTATTTTCTTCCATTTAATATTTAAATGTCATATCTTATGTCTAAAGATTAACATTACATTTCTGAAGACTATTTAAATATACGAGGAACTATGCTGTCACAATGATTGGAAAAGGCAGGCAATTTACTAAGGCTATAAAACGCTGTTTCAAATCATTTAACTAACTCTATGAGCAGTGAGTTTTAGAACATAAATGCCATTTAGTTCAACTTGTGTCTTACAAGGAGAGAAGCAAAAATAAGAAAATTCACGAAGTGGTTTAATTTCAACCGTTTTTTTCCTATGCATAAAAATCAAAGAGTAGAAGACACACCAAAATATTATCTCCAGTTGGTGGGATCTCACTCTGTCACATATTTTTCCGTATGTTCTATAAAATGAAAATACATTACTTTCATAATGTGAAAAAGTTTGTATCTTTAATATGTGCTTTTTGTCTTTAGGACTAATGAAATCAAGCACAGAAACTCTGTTTTCGAAAACAGCTCTCTGTAATGTACTTGCTATTTTTAAATAATAAAAATAAAATCCACGGCTAGCTGTAAACAGAGGAGCAAAGTTCCCTGGGCATGTGAAAACACAACCAACCAACCCCAAACCCTCCAGGAACATATCTGGAAAGCTAGTAGGCAAACAATTTTTTTTTAAAAAGTAAGTACTAAATATTAGTTTAAATGTCCTAATTTTTGCACAGTATGAGAGTTCTTTGTTAAGATACAAATATCACAGCATGGTTCAAAAGTATCATTATTTTGAACACTAAATTTTTTTGCTCTAACATAATAACCCTCCCCCTGCCAAAAATAATTATGATAAGCTTAGAGTATCCACTCAATCAAAACAGAAAAGCAGGCAAAAATACATGAGATGACTCATCCCTCACTGGCGTTTGCCAGGTCTGAGGCACACCCAGTGCCCAGGCCTGGAAGTGTGAACATGCAAACTCTCCTTCCGACTCCTTTTCCCATCCGTCCAGCCTCCCTCCTGTTCAGGGGCTGTGACCCCAGGACTGATAAGGTACGGTGAGAAGTAGGTGGCTCCAAACCTGAAAAGAGCCCATTCCAAGACCTCTCTCCATGCAAATGGCAGGGAGGGGTGGGCTAAAATTTTAATGACCTAAACACGCTGTGTCAGCTTCACATTAACCTCTTACGTCACGCCCTCTCGTGAGTCTTTGAGTTTCATCACTGCTCCCACAAGCCAGGAACACCTAAGAGCTGTACTGGGTGGCAGCATCTGCAATAGGATTACAAAAGCTTCCAAGGATACGGAACTGCCCTGCTTGGCAAGCTGCCAGATGCTCCAAGTTTGCCCAACAACTCATTACAGAGTCGACTATACACATGGCACCCGGCTTCGAATACAAGAGAAACGCTACAGTAGCATTGAAACAGTGGTCCTATCCTCAAGAAATGCCCAGGTGTACACCTAGCAATCAGGTCACCCCGGTAGCCTCAGTTTCCCGGGGGCTGTACATGGCAGTTCTCTGGCTAATGTCTTTCAGTGGGTTTGGATTTATTACATTCTGCCTGGTTGGCAATGTCCTTCCCAACCTGATGGGCTAACTGAGAAAGAGTTACTCAAATCTGTGTTTCTTAAGAGTACAGTTGCAGCCCGGCAATGCGCTGAACTTTGTTTCCAGGGGAGGAGAAAATGGGAGCCCCTAATGATACTGGCATTAATAAGAGATTAGGTGATGGCATTAAATGGGGTCTAATCTATAAAATATGTTGACACAGGAATCCAAAAAAAAAACCCCTCAGAACTTGTCTAAGCTGTTCGCGTTAAGGAGAAACTCTCTGATGGGCGCTAACACATCTTAAACATCTCTCTCACCCACTTGATAATTTCCTTTTGCACAAGGGCTGCAGGCCTTAAACTTGGTGCCTTCAGCAGATCTGAAGACACTGTTCTCCCTGCACATTAAAGCACTTTCTAGTTACTGCATGTGGCAGTTTTCCACTCACGGTAAGGAGAGCATTGTTTCCTTTTAAAATAAATTCACATTTTTGAAGAGTGTACTTAAATAAAAATATTGAATAGGTAACAGTATGGATCGCAGAAGAACTGGCGGTGGTATCTCGTTGACCGAAGTCTGGCCAAGGCTGCGTTGCAGTTTTAATGTGCATGCAATTAAATACAGCAAGGCAAAAACCTAAACAAGGAGAAAATGTCCCACCACAATATTATTTCAGTTCTTCCTGAGAATCAATATTTACACTTAGAGAGGACATGTGAGCATACAATTCATTTACAAACCCCAGATAATACATTCTGTCAAAGGCAGATGCGGCAGACCTGCCCGCTGTCCCTAACATGATCTAATTAGCAAGGGCAATGTCAAAACTTCTATCTGCATGGGACATCTCCCCAGAGTCTGCACCAGACAGTGCCTGCTCTCAAAGTAAACAACACTCGGGACTTCCCTGGTGGTCCAGTGGTAAAGAATCCAACTTCCAATGCAGGGAAGGCGGGTTCGATCCCTGGTCGGGAAACTAAGATCCCACATGCTGCGGGGCAACTAGCCCCACGCCCACAACTACTGAGCTCGCGCACCTCAACGAGAGAGCCCACGCGCCCTGGAGCCTGTGCACCACAACTACAGAGAAACCCGAACAGACCACACGCCATAACGAAAAGATCCCTCACACCTCAACAAAGATCCCGTGTGCTGCAACTAAGACCCGATGCAGCCAATCAATAAGGTAACCAACTTCCTGCAGATATCAACGTGGCTTTAATCCAAGAAGGCTTAAAATCTTATTCCTCAAAGCCTTGGAAACCTTTCCCTTAAAGCCTCAAGAGAGCCTCTTTCATGTGCCAAGAGCTACACCTGGCGATTTACACATATTCCTCCTAATTTGATTATCACGAGGATCCTATACTTAGCAGTAGTAATGTAGCCGTTTCACAGATGAAACAACAGAGGCGAAGACAGAGAGTGACTGGAATCCTCTTGAAGCTGAGTATTCTTCCCCCACCCCTACCGTACAAGGGTGTATTTGAGAATACAATCTCTGGATCCCGATTTACATACACATACTGACAAACAGGACCCTCCATAAGAAAACCTGCACTACTGTACACATGCAAGAAGAATTGGGAAATTATTTAAACACATCAACTCAATGGCATGTCAGATACATTTCGCTCCATATCTGGAAATACTCAACCTACTCATTCAAAGGTGCTTAAACAAACCTTTGCAAACTCTGCCAATTTTATCTGCTCCTTTTCTCATCATGGTGGGATGGTACCTTGGCCTTCGGCAGATGGACCTCTTTGCATCAGCATCGTATTAATTAAACCGAGATGGAGGTGTTGGAATAGGGACACTTCCGTGTTAATACCGCCAGGACTAAGCCTCACTCACTTAATAATGCAGAAGAACATTATTATGTTAGAGGATTAAGATCCTCTAACATAGAAAACCTCCTGGCTCCTGGAGACCATCACCAAGGGTCATGGTTCATGTGCATGAAGTGGGTTTGGCATTTTTGGACCCTGAAATCTATCTCCTAGGTCTAAATGAGGCTTGTCAGAGACAAACCGGGAAAGACAGAGGGAAAACGCAAGGGGAAGAGGACAAGCAATCATGGAAACAGCTCATGTGGGGAAACCATTTGAAAATTAAGCAAATTTGTCTATTAGCAGAAGACAACCAAACAAAGGGATCCAGGAAATAAACTTTATACGACTTTCCTACCTTCAGGGAAGGTTTAACTTTTTTTTTTTTTTTTTTTTTTTTTTGCGGTACACGGGCCTCTCACTGTTGTGGCCTCTCCCGCTGCGGAGCACGGGCTCCGGACGCGCAGGCTCAGCGGCCATGGATCACGGGCCCAGCCGCTCCACGGCATGTGGGATCTTTCCGGACCGGGGCACGAACCCTTGTCCCCTGCATCGGCAGGCGGACTCTCAACCACTGCGCCACCAGGGAAGCCCCAAGGAGAAACTCTTTACTTCTCACTGATCAACTGGATACTGAAATAAAATATGTGTTTTGTCTGAGATTTGACTCATCTGCGAGCAGGATAACGTTTAGTTCTTACATCTGCTCAACCACTCTCGCGGAACTGTTTTAAGAGAAGCAGCAAATATTCTGAAACCTTTCAACCTCTCAACCATTAGGGCTCATTCCCCACTTAGATGAGCTCCTGCACCCTCTGCCTGCTTCATAATTGCTGTGACCAGAGCACGCTGCTGCCCGTCTGTCCACTGGCTGGGATGGAGTGAGTGTCCCAGCTCTGATTACGCAGTATTCCCAGAAGGCTGCTGCACACACCACAGGGCAAGGGCTTCCCCGACCACAGACACTGTTTCTACTCACTAACGGAGACCCCCCAAGTGTGTTCTAAACATGTGGGTGCGAGCTTCCTTTCTCAGCATCTGATACGGCTAATCCGCTCAGTTGCCCAGGAAGCCAGTATTCTCAGGGAAACACTGAACTGCACTAGTGCTGAAAAATACTACTGGGTCCACATGACGGGCATGGGCAAGGATGCTGGGGTCGGTCTTCACATGCAGATCCTCATGCACTTTCCACCATGGATGAGGCCCGTGTTTGGGAAATGTCAGCCCGAACTCAAGTCCAGGGTTTCCATTTCTGGACAAGCAAACTTTAAAAAGAAGTTCTTTTTCCTCATTTCTTGGTATGATTTTAAACAAATAATCACAACTTGGTACAGGTAATATCTCATAGTAACCCAAATTATCTTTTCTGTTGGAAAAGCTCTTTTTTTTTCATTAGGAATCCATTGAGCTTACTGGATTTCAAGAAGATATATTCTGCTTGCCAAACTCCACTGCCAACATCCTCTGGGAGATTTATAAAGTTTGGTCAAAAAACATCACCTCATCTGAGTCAATTTCTAATCTCCAAAGCAGCCCAGAAAAGCCTGAGTCATCGTGACTTACACATTCACAGGGATAAATGGACGGACATCCCCATGGTCCCTCCTACCTCTAAGTACTGCACATCGTAGGAGCTGACTGACACTTAATAAATTAATGTCCAACATATTAAAAAAAAAGCAATGAGAACTTCATTACCATTATCAGAGTTAAGCCAATAAAAGAAGTCTAATAGGTGATGTGATGCAGAGTGTATCTGTGAATACAGGACACCCTGTTACATGATGACCATGAGATGCAATTCTTATAAAACACTGGCCCAAGAAACGCCTGATGTTAGGAGGTGTTTCATTAGATTGAAATTAGACATGGTTTCCAGAGTCTCTTTGAAAAAATAAACAAAAAGGCCCCGTTCCTTGTAAAGCACGACAAGATATGTCATTACTCAGACCTCAATTTGCTTTTGGAGAGCCATGTTACAAAACCATCCTCCAGCCCCACAAAGCCCTACTTACCAAGGTTGGCCCCATCTCAGGCACACCATGTACTTTTTTTTGCCTTCATTTAGTGCAAGAGCATCTAAAATTTACAAAATTGGGGGCATAATGAATACACATTGCCATTTTCCCCCCAAATCAGAGCTCGAATAGACAGCACCACTGAACAACTTTTTGCGCTTTCTTTACTTTTCTTCACTTTTTAATTTGAGGAGAGAGGAAGAGAATTCTTTACCAAAGGTTCCTAGATACACGCCTCAGTTACTTGTCACCTTCAGAATGAAGTGCATCTTCTCAGCATTTCCAAATCAGTTTAATCCCTTTTTCTATAAACAGAAAACACGTTTTCAGACTTGAGGGTGATCCTTACTTAACCATGGGTTGCGACTTGTCAAATTATATTTCTATTTTTTAAAAATGGTAGATGAGCTGGATAAATCAAAAGCAGTGTTGAGGAGAAAGCTGAGCAGACGTGCAGAGAGGACATGCCTCTTATAATCACAGTTACACGGACTGAAACCCTGTATTTAAAAAAAGTTATCTGTTTTTTGCATTTGACTATGTTAACAATTTGGTATCTGAAGCTGAACATTTACGGCTACCATTTTATGGGCTTTCATTCACAAGCCAAGGGCCACTTGCCTACTGCGGGATTTTCTGCAAAGTTTCTATGACAGATAATAGGTTTTCAAATGCCTGAGTTTTCCACCAACTTATAGGAGAGTGGAACAGTCTTGACAAAGACCGTATGGTCCCCAAGGGCAAAAATATCCATGAACTGTCCCTTTTAGAAAGGTTTGCCAACTCCTGCTCTAAATCTCATTGAACTCTTCCAACATTCTAGGAGGTATTATTCTTATCCCAATGTTCACAGAAGATGCACCTGAGGCCCAGAGAGGGAAAGCAATCTGTTAGAAGTAACACAGCATGAGGATGCAAAAGCTAGGGCGTGAAGCAGTCGGCCTCCAGAGCCCAGGCTCATCCCCGGGGTGCAACCTGTTACTGGTGTCACGGTAATTCTGATCACCCACATGCACTGTGTGTTACACACACGTTCTTCCCTGGGCTCCTGGGCTTCCGTGAGCGTGGCTGAAGCCTTATAGGTTGAACCTCTTTGGTCTTTGGTGTACTGCTTTCTTCCTACCTCTTGTCCTTCTCGCTTCCTGAGCCAGCCCTTCTAGAACCAAACCTATATAACTCTACATCCAAGATCTCAAATCCAGGGCCTGACAAGCCCAGCTGAATGGCTCAGAGCTGTAGACTTGGGGCTGTCACTTAAAGTCTCCAAAATTCTGTTTTCCCATCTGAAAAAGCTTTTTGTAATCCTGGGACTCACCACCTGCCTTGCAGGGCTCTTCACACTTTAGCTGGTGTCTCCCCCTAGGACACCTGTCCGTGTGTCCCAGGCCCACCTTTTACTTAAGCATCTGGTCTACTCTCACTAGTAGCACTATGGCTTCAATCCAGGGTATGTGTCACAGGGAGCTGGGATCTCAACCCCAGCCCCATCCGAGTCCCATCAGCTCCCTCCAGCACCTGTAGCTGACTTCTCATTTCACAGCCTGAACCCCTGGTTGAGGTTTCCTCTCTCGCCAGCACTTCCTCTGGTGGGGCGAAAGGAAGTTATACTTTTCCCCTGATATATACAGTACCCTATGCCCACTCGGTGATCCAGTCCTTCCTAGGGCTGGTCACGCCTGATGTCACTCAGGACCTTTCCTTCTCAGTGTCACAACCGCCCCCCCTGCCCACCACGGTTAATGGCAAGTCTCTTCATTAAGAACCCAGGCTTTAAAATCAGACAAACACGGGCTGGAATCCCAGCTCTGCTACTCACCAGCTGTGTGACACGGGACTAGTTTAACCTACAAACTTCACGCCTTTCATGTGTAAATGGGGACCGATACAGTTATTGCTGGGCTGAAGTGAGAGCATGCCAGTGAAGCTCTAGGCATGCTGCCTGGCACACAGTAAGTGCTCAATAAACGTTAGGCTGCTGTTCTGTTGACTTTTATCATTCTCATCATCACTATTACCACCACTCCCAATTGCTACTTTTACAATAAATATCAAAGTTACCTAAGTAGAAATTTGTTAAGGTGACTGTATATATACAATGCTATACAACATTGCATGGGCCGTGTGTTCTCTGGGGCTATAAGGAAATAGTATATCCCCCCAGATGAACAGATGTGAACAAGTCCGTTAATCTCTTTAAGCCTACGTTTCCTCATCTGAAAAGGAGAAAAGTTGGATGAACTGACAGATAATGTTTCTTAATGCTGTGTCTAAGAATAAGGATGATAAACCTTTATGCTGATTTCAACCTCCATAATACCCTGTAAAGACGGGACCAATCCGACAGGTTTCCAAACTGGCACTGTTTGTTGAAAATTATGTTTCTAGTGAAAAGCATCCCTGTTCTCATAAAAGCCAGGTTGGTCTTCATTCCTTAACCCATTTGCTGAAGCTTCCCCTGTGAGATAAGGATTTTTATGTCAAAGAAATGAGTGACATCTGGGAAAAGTAAAAATAAACTCGATACCTTTTCTCAACTTCAGAAAAGTCAAACATCGGAAAGCCTAAACATTCCAAGTATTAACATAATTAGGGGAAAAGGCAAGGTAGTGCAAGCTTGAAATTTCCAGAGACCACACGATGATTGTTTGACAATTTTGAGTTATATTTCTATTTTCTATCGCAAGAGAGAGACAGAGGGTGGGTTTGATTTTGCAAACTTCGCAGTCAGACTTACTTGAACCAATTTCCTTTCATAGTCTGCACGAAATGACATCTCTTCTAGTACAAGAAAACCTCAGCTGGTAAACAGGCGTGCTCACTTAGCACATCTGGATTAAAACACTATTTTAAAATCTTATCCAAAGAGTCTTATGACCTGTGAGCGCAGCATTCATCTCGTAAGAGAAAATACTGCAGGAGGAGCTTTCATCACAAAATTCCCAGGATGAAAATCTGACTTCATGGTGGGAACCATCCACACAAAGAATTGTCACTTTGTTCCAGTTTGGTCAAATGTTCATTATCAGAGAGAGACCGACACACATCCGTGAAGAGGACTTTTAGCAGGCTAAACCTGGAATGGCAGGGACTTCTCTGGTGGTCCAGTGGTTAAGAATCTGCCTTCCAATGCAGGGGACGCAAGTTCAATCCCTGGTCGGGGAACTAAGATCCCACATGTTGTGGGCAACTAAGCCTGCGTGCTGCAACTACTGAGCCTGTGCACTCTAGAGCCCATGCACCACAACTAGAGAGCCCACGTGCTGTAAGTACTGAGGCTGCGTGCTCTGGAGCCTGTGCGCCACAACTAGAGAGAAGCCCGTGCACCACAATGAAGAGCCCGTGTGCTGCAACTGAGACCCGATGTGGCCAAATTAAAAAAAAAAAAAAAAAAAAAAATCCTGTTAAAAAAACCCCAAAAATACCTAGAATGGCACAGACCTCTTACTGCCTGCTCATCTCTTTTTCACCTTTTCTTTGACAGAACAATCCACATTTTAGTCACCCTCAGAGAAAGTGAATAGATCCCAAGTGGTCCAAGCCAATCATGGTAATTCAGGCCCCATAACTCGATGAGGGGTGTGGCCCCTCCTGCCTAGCAAGACACTATAAAGGTGCATTCTCTTCTAGGGCTTCTAGGAAAGCGTCCTTTACACTACTGCAGAGACAAGGAGATTATGCCTTGCTGCCGTCTCTGGAGGCTGTCATGTCTAGATGTGATGCCAGGATCTTCGGACCACGAAGAGACCAAGTGAACATGCTAAGGATGACCAAGGAGAACTTGAGTCCTTGACAAGAATACTGAGCTGCTCAACTCACTAACCTGGGAATCACCTAGTCTGTATCCCTAAGACAACATGTTTAAGCTGTTTTGATTTGAAAGTTCTACCACCTATAGCTGAAGATACCTCAAGTAATAGAGTTGGACCCCGTAGAAAAATATAAGAGAAAAATCTACTTGTTCATTAGACAAGTTCTCCAACAGTCATTCGGAACTGGACTGTCCTGCCTCACCCAAATGGTGAGATGTAAAAAGAACAAGTTTTAAGAATCGTGTAGTTTGAACAACTTGGACGCCTATCACTGAGGAGGGAGCTTTTTCAACTGACCTGGATACTTCCACAGCAAGCCTTCTAAACTACATGCAGATATGCTAAGAGTCAAAAAAACAATTAGTAACTACACAATCTGTTAAAAAAAAAAAAGCCAGGTATGACTATTATTAGAAATAAAAGTTCAAGATCATGGCCTGGGTTTCCAAACTTTAAAAATTCCTCAGGTGTTTGATTAACAGATTTTCATCAATCCTACTCAAGTAGAACAAGCACTGAAATGTCCTCTAATTCGAAATGTGTTGTATTAAAAAAAAATCTCCCAAAGCAAGTCTTATTTGTCTGCCAGACATTATTCAGAAAACTATACACATTAAAGCACAAACCTATTTCATTGCTGGAAATGTGTTTTCATAACAATGTTTATACCTCAGTCAACCTTCCTTCAGTCTGCTTTCTGCCTTCTGAACATAAACATTCAATGAACAGCTTAGCCTTTAAAACCTCAACTACTACCCCCCTTGCTTAAATATTAACAAAGGGCCTCACAGGTGTCAGGCACTGCACTAGGGCAACAGGTACAAAGAGGGAGCCCTGGCCTTTAGGGAGTACATGTTCTTACAGTAGAGACAGACTCATAAGTAAAATTAAATAATAAACACTAACAGCAAGCTGTCATAAAGAAAATTAAAGCTCCTGACTATTGCTAAGAAGGGAATAAGCGGCAAAAGGAAACAACGGGTGGGGAAAGCAGTTTTACTTTCAAGGAAAATGAAGCAAGGCCTCTTTGACAGGCAGCATCTAAGCTGCGATGTTAGGGATAAGAAGAAACCCACCAAGGGAAGAGCCGTGTGAAGCCTGGCATCAAAGAGAAATGGATGCTGGAAGCCACAAACCTCGGTGATCTCATCTGTAAAATGGTGCAGACCATCACTAACGTGTTTATCTCCCAGGAGCTGGTTATAATTACAGAAAAAAAAAAAAAGTCGTCTCTTTTAAAATTCAAGGTTAAAGGTGCTACAAGCAATAAATGTCCTTATTATTAATCTTCCCTTGGAAACGCAGGAGTCTTTAGTTGTTCCAAAAATACACACCCATTGCTGTCTTGGGTTTCATACTGCATCTCTGAAGCAGTAAATTCAAACCAGTTTTGACTGGAGCAGTTTTATAGCCTTTGAGGTACCTGGAGATCCACAGGGCTCTCTCCAGGCAGAGCTGAAAATGACTCTCCAACAGAATTTTGGTAAATGCATGTCATTACTATAATGACCAACACAATGACACTGCAAAACTACCTTCGACACAGTCACCCAAGTGAGAACGAGCCATCAGCGGCAGGCGGAGGATCCCGGCGCAACTCATTTGATATGGTAACACGTGGCAGCAAAGGCAGCTAGGAATTTGCTGGCCCACGACCAAACCCTGTTTGTGGCCATACTCTTTTTACAGCCCTACCTCCTTATGCAGGATATTTGCCACACAATTACGTCAAAATTAAATAATCAGCCACAGTGCTAAGAGAAAGTAAGATCCTGTGATTAAAACGAGTGACAAACCTATTAACAAGCACAGGGCCTTACGCTGAAACTGTTCCTATTTCATGGGGGTAAGCCAGACCTGCAGTTTTTCAAAGAGATTTGCACTGCAACAGGGGGCAGGTCACAGAAATTAAGAGAGCTCGGCTAAAATTCCTGTTCAGCCCCGGATCCCTGAGGATGGAGGTATCATTACTCCCACTTCCAGATGAAAAGCTGAGGCTCTGAGGAATAAAAAGTCTCATCCAAGGTTAAATGCTGCTGCTGCAATCAGAATCAAGCTCGTCTGATCCTACATCAAGTACGCTTCTTCTTCATCGCACGGCCTCACCTGGTGAATTGCACTCTGCTCTTTATTCCTAAGACTTTTTTTTGCAGGTCCTTCATAAGAATGTCAGTCCCTCAAGGTGAACAAGAGGAACCTGGAGACTGCCTTATGAAATGAAGTCTGAGCTTCTCTCCAAACAGCCTCCGGGGAACCCCAGCACAAGCAGGTTACTGATCCTTTGTGGGGGGGAGTGGACGCCACCTCATCCTTGCATGATGGGACATATTCCTGCCTCTTGGCTGCCACATTTTTCCAAGCCTCTAGACTTCTACACTGATAAGTCCCACTGCTGGAAATGCCCTTTTCTTCTCTGCTCTCTTTACCAAGGCTGCTCCCTCCTTGGTGAAGCCCTCCGAGAAGTTCCACCCACTCCCCACACCACCACACTTGGGGATAGACCCCACCTGGCCCTGCACCGCAGGGCCTGTGGGGCTCAGCTGGGACACTCCGAGCACGGTGGCGGAGCGTCCCAGGGGCCTTCCTCATTGGACTGGGACTTCTCCAGGCAGGACCTGCGTTTACATTTCTTTTCCTTCCCAGTACGGAGCACAGTGCCTTCAAGTATCAAGCCTAAACAGATCCTCATTGAGCCCCATGCCAGGTACTGGGCTGGGGGTGGCAGTGGTGGAGATGAGGGACTCTCACGAGGTTGAGAGAAGGGTTTCTGAGTGACTCGACATCTACCCTCTGAGTCACCTTGCCTGTCTCTTAAACACTGTGCCCTGCTTTCCTCATCTGTAAATGGGGAGAACAGTCCTGGTCAGGCCCCCAGAGCTGCTGTCAGGATGACAGGCAGAGAAGCCCAGGAAGTCACTGACACCTGGAGAGGCTGAGAACACAATGGATGCTAGCTTATCCTCCCATCACTTTCTGTTCGCCACCACCGCCACTTCATTTACTTCCAGGCACTTAAGACCCAGCGGACACACTTTATATCTGACTTTGCGTATTGCCACGCTCTGACCTACTAGGATGTAAGCCCCCTGAGGACAGGACTCTTGTTTTCGTTGCTGCTGGGTGCTGGCACTGAGGATAGCAGGTAGGAGGCCTCGAGTATTTCTCGAATGGATAAACGAGCAAATGAATAAGTGAACGAACAACTAAATAAACAAATACTGACTGAGGAACTCATGGAGCATACAGTACCTAGAAGAGACCAGGAACGTTAAAAAAATGGAAGACTCCGACTTGACATTTTATGGCAATAATTACAGGGATATTTCCTTTTTTACACTAGTCACAGAGTAAAGGCTGCACATGCATTAAATTCTTGGAAAATAAGTGATGGCTGATTTCACGCTAGGTGGCACAGGAGTCCTCACATCTGTACCTTACCTGTCCCCAGACTCCAGTATGTAATGAATGCCGCGTGAACCCACACGCTCATTGCCGACAGATCTCTGCTCTAACAAAGCCCTGCGGAAAAGGATGAGTCCTCTGGAAGGAAGTCTTTCACTCCAGCTGGCCGGCGGCCTAGATTCGGGTTTCCTCAAAGGCTAGTCTTTGACCAGAGCCTTCCTATCCACAAGGAGGCATCGGTGGAGGCCAGCAGGAGACTCCACCCATCCAAGTGGCAATGGTATGAAGTTAAGAGGAAGAGAAGTAGAGGGGAGGAAGGTCCCAGGAAAGAAGACCTCAAGCTTCATAATCCCTCTCTGGACTCACACCTTCCGAGACATTCCTAAAAAGTCCCTTAAGGTGCTTACTTTGTTCTCACCCTTAACATCTTATAAGTGCATTTGTGCCTGTTTTCTCAGATCCACCCGGCTGTGGGCAGTAAGAAAACTTACACAGAGTCCAAGATACAGGTCCTGATTTTTATCATCATCATAGTCACCTCTTCTACTTGCACGAAAACCCTAAATTGAAAAGCATCACTTACTCCATCCAAGGTATGGACTGGGTTTTTCAAGATTCCATTTTCTCCACGCAGATCTTAACTATCACTTTACTCAAAATGAAATTAAGACATTTCACGTTAAGTGTACACATACCCACGATTCCAGTTCTCTAGCAAACTTTCTGCACTATATCATGTATAAACCAAAATGCTCTGGAGTGCTTTTACTTTTCGTACGGCTAAAAGGTCTTTGTATCCCTTTCTTCTCGATATCCAGTGGTGAGAAAAGTGATTTATCACCTGCCACGGTAGCTACGCGGTATTCCCACCATAAATCGTCCTCTGTGACAAAACGCTTATCTGCAAAAACAGATAGCATCAACCATTACTGCTTTTTATGTCAATGTCCCTTTTATTTAAGAAGGACTCTGTTTTCCTTATAAATCCTTAAACATATTAGTAGAAGACTCATTCGTAGCAAACGCCTTCACGGAGGGGCAATCCGGCTGAAGCTGTGTTCTCGCTTCTAAGCAAAGGCAAAATCCCTCAGCAAACAAGTGCCACAGGGGCTCGGCCGAAGTGCATTTTTCAAAGACCAGTGCCACTGGGTTGAAGTCAGCTCCAGAGGGCCGCATATCTTTTCAATCAAAGCCACAGCTGCCCCAGCGAGAGCCCTGCCCTGGGAGAAGGGCCGGAGACCTCTATCTCTAAGAGCAGGTGGTCGCCCACCGCATCAACAGAGTTCATCTCTCACTCAGTTGCTCAGAACCCAGAGATCAGAGGCAGCGCCGTGAAACCTGATAGGGACACACACACTTCCCGAACAGACAGGGATGTACCATCCCCATCCTGCACTGAGACAGGGCAGGACGAGAAATGTTACAGGGGCTTAGGTTTGGGGAAAGGGTCCCAGGCAATTTGGTACCTATCGTGAGCCAGGGACAATAGAATGGTTTTCGGAAAATTAAGCAGGTTTGTGTCAACAGAATTTTGACTCATACCAAAAAACGATCTCAAGAATTGCTTCATTTAGCATCTTCCTTACACAGAGAGGGGAGCTGGAGTCAGGTCTCCAAAGGAAGTCTCTCTTCTCAAACCCGATCATCACAACAATAAAAACAACACACCCAATCTGGTTGCTCACAGCCGTGTGTTTTCTAACTTTTGACCGATTTCACGGGTGGTCACGTGGACTGTCTTCCTCGACCTCTTATCCCTCTTTCAAAAATTTGAATCAGTTCTTCCCGAGGATCAAAGTCCATGTGGTCAAACTGCGAGTTTTGCTAACTCCTAACTCCGCTGGGTGGAAATCCAATGCTATGTTTTACTCCAGGTTGATTGGAGAAAAGAAAAGAAGTCCTGGATCAGTTCACCACAACGCTTAGAAATACCGTGAACTTCCCTCTGTTCCTTGGAGTGTGCCCCCAGACCTCACATGGATGGCAGGGAATTAAGCTATCTGCTGATCTCTATGTCAACAACCCCCATAAAACACACTGTACATTCCGGCTGTCATAGTGCATATAATTCAGCCACAGCTGAATTACTGTGCCCCAGTTACAGGCACACCAGAGTCACTGCAAGCAGTAGGACAGAAGTATTAAAAGGAGCCACTCATCAGGAACTAATAAAAATAATCACACCAATCCAAGAGCGGTCGGGCAAAGAGGGAGACGCTCGATTTTGCAAAAGGCCCCTCCCACAGCTTTCTGATAAAAATGCAGATTCCTTCCTGCATTTGAGAAAACACTACATATATTCTGCTTGGATTTCAACAGTTTAAGGAGAAACGTGGAAAAACGTCTGGAGTTTTGAAAGGCACTTACTAAAGCTTTCATGCTGGAGACCTCAGATAAACCAAAAAAATGCCACGAGCTCATCAGCAAAAGGGAGGTTTTCAGCTCTCCTTTGGTGCCCCACAGCGTGTCCCTGGAACTGTGGCTTATCTCAAAGGCTATAGCAAAATACAGAGCTTGCTGATCCGTTGGCTGGCAACCAGCAGCGGCTTGTACAAATGCGGAGCTGTCTTCCTTGCCCCAAAAGTCTCTTTGAGGTCCGAAGGCGACCATCTCCTGCAGTACAAGAACCCAGAGCAGACAGCTAGGCATGATCTCCAGGGCCTTCCGTGGCCAGGGAAGGACAAGAGTGTGTACGATGCACCCCAGGACTGGTTGCTTTTATTACAAGGTGTAGCAAGTGACAATCTGGAATGCTGGAGCCCCGGAGCACCAGGACAGAACGTAAGGGACAGAAGGGTCTCTGAGATGAAATCTAGCCACAAAGCCAGACCTACAAATCAGAAGCAGTACTTTCTACCAGAGGTGAGCACACCACAGCCTGCCAGCCAAACCTGGCCCACCACCTGTTGGTTTTGTTTTGTTTCAACAAAGTTTCACTGGAACCTAGCCACATGCATCTGTTTACACACTGTCTGTGGCTGTTTAAACACTAAGATATTGTTGTGTTGATTAGTTTCAAGGGACTATATGGCCCCCAAAGCTGAAAACGTTCACTATCTGGCCCTTTACAGAGCGTAAACCCCTGTTCAATGAGAAAATGTCAGTGTTATGGGCCATTTTCAGTCTTCCAAATCTATACAAGCCCTCCAAAATTACCTTTTATAAGGCTTCTTAATAAGCCAAAAAATATACAGTTTACCCCTCCCAGCCTTGGGTTGTTACCACACTAGGCCCTCAAATTCACCCATGCTGTGACACTTTCAAAAAATCACAGCCAATAGTGAAGGGTGTTTCCACCCCACTCAAGACAAGCTGTTCACTCCTGCCTTGCCATGAATGCACACTTCTGGCTGCCAGGAAAAGTGTGTAGCTGGATCTCAGCACAACCTCTGGACATGAGCAGTCTGCAGGAGGCAATAAGGCCTGGAATTAAAAGGGCAAATACCCCTCTAGCATCAAGAGAGAAGTAACAGTTGTCAGGATTAACGAGCTGGCTCTAGCCCTGTCCGATATTTGACACTCAGCCTCTAAAGGAAAAAAAATGTCCAACATTAATTACCTTCTAGGGCTAAAGGCTGTCCTCTAAGTACATTCTAACCCCCATACTCAGAGCCTCTTCACTGCTAATCTCCCCATGGAGAAAACCTGCCCCAGGGTAGAAGTGTCTTCTTGGCTAAAGCTGGATAAAGCTTCTAAAACCCAACAGAGTATGCACTTGACCATGTTAATTAGGCAGCGGGAGGCTGTGGGGCTGAGAAATCCTTCTCGACTCAGCCTCCTTCCCCAGACGCTTCTTCCAAAACAGAAAGAAAATCAATGAGTTCGGTCAAACAAGAACATTGATGACTGCAAAACAGCCAAAAGGGAGAAACCAACATTGACTCAACATAAGAGACAGGAAGGTGATTTTTAAAACGAATTCAGGTTTCTTTCTTTTTATTTTTTTTCAGTTTAGTATTTTTCTTTAATCGATGATATTCTGTGTGAGAGACAGTCCAGTAATACAGTTCAGAGCATGTTTTTTTCTCTATGGCTAAAGTGCCTTCTTTGGACCTTGACTTTCCATCTGATGTGGCACGAACCTTTTTCATTTCTTCCCACACATCTTTGATTTTATGGTCTTCAAGCATGACTTCCTCCACACTGGGTCCAAGAGTTGAAAATGTCATTTTTAGCAAACAAATTTTCAAGGTTTCCTGTTTCTCCTTCCCGCACCTAGCCCGTTTCTATCTCTGGCAGTTCAGTCCTTGCTGAACAAAGGCTTCATTTATAACACAAGTCCTATTGGGACAGCTGTCAAATACAACTGAGTTTTCTACCTCTCAGCTTCCCAAAGAGCTAAGTTGTCACTCCTTTGAAGTGTGGGACCCGAGAGCAAAGTGATGGTTTTTTAAAGAAAGGGGGAAAAAGTTAATAAGTTAACACACAGAAAATCTCCAAGCTCTGGAGGATTTCATCTTTATCGCAAAAACCAGTACTTCTGTAATTCGACATGATCGCCTATAAAAACAATGAACACAATCAGCATCATACTGTACTTAAAAGGAAGCACGGGGTTTATAATTACACACGTAATTCTTGAGATGGCTCACAAACAACTACAGAGCAAATACAATATGTGTGCTGCTCACAGATCACAAAGGTGCCTAGAACCTTCTGGAAAAGCCATCCTTGCAAGACCAACTCGAGTGTAACACCTTATACCGCCAAGAGTGCTTGGAGATGCCATTTCTAAGGCAAGTCCTCTTTCCCAACTAACATCGGTGACAAGCTCAAGGAAGAGCCACACAAGAAGAAGTTGTTCCTAGAATGTTCGTCTCATCTTTTTCTCCCAGAAATCTAACACAGTGACTTTCTCAAGGAGACACTTGAGAAATGGCACTCAGGTCTAATGGAAAACTAACCATCAAACTTGGTCACGTTGACAGGTGGGCCAAAACTGGGACGTGTGTTTAAAGGACAAAGTGCTTATAGAAGCACAAGAACTTTCTAAGTTCAGAAAGAAGAAACACAAGAGCATGTGACAAAACACACAGCGTTGTGTTTGTGCACCTTGACAGTAAAGCCTGGTTCCAGCCCAGCTCTGCCACCCATCAGCAGGTCCTTCAGCTCCATGTGGCTCCATTTTCTCACTACACAAGGAGGAGACAGAATGAACTGGTCCCTAAGGATCATCCTACTGTTTCTACAATTCTCTATGTGTGTTGATCAAAATCAGTTTCTGTATCATAACTCTGCAGCAACGCTCTTAAATGTAGGTTTGACTGCCAAGAACACTTGAAGAGTGATGTAATCTGAAAGTTAGGGTGAAATATTAGACAGAGAGAGAGAGAGAAGAGGGGCATCAGGATGAAGAAGGAAGGGAGGGAAGAAAAGGAGAGAAAGCCTCAACTAAGTCACCTTTAGGTATCTATCATTCTGCAAGGAATAACTATATGTCCTTTAGAAAAAATTATACGTGTGTGTATGCCCCCGCACGTACATAGGTGCACACATTGGGGTAGGGAGTCACCTATTTCCCGCCCAGATCATTTCTTTACCGCACCCTGCCAGCCACCCCAAACTGGGGAATTGAGCTCTAGCAGGTGTTAAGGACAGATGAACCAAGTCCAAAGTGAGACTGATTAAAATAATGCAGTTGACACACCTGACGAGAGGAGTTACCAAAGCCACTGAAAAATAAAGCTGATTAAAAGGACAGTCCCCTACCTAAATAACTGATACAGGCTGAGGCAAACTGCATCTTCCAGATCTGAGCTGCATTTTGCCCCCACCACCAATCTACAAATCAAGACAGCTGCATATCTTTTCCGGATGCAGTGCGCCAAACAACGACGCCACAGCCCTGGCTCTTAGAGGGCACGCTCCACGTGCCTTTCTCTGCATGTAAAAATAAATAAGTGATCCAAACTACAAAAATGCAGAGAAACAAGTTTTCAGGATGATGCAAGGAGAATTCTAAGGTCCAGAATACTAACAAATTATCTTTTCAAGATAATCTGTCAGAATACAAGCATCGACACCAAACATAAATTCCCTGAAAAGCCTGCTGAGATCATCGACCTTTAGCCTTTTATTATTTTGTGTGTTTAAACTCACTGACTAGATATACTTGTTGATAGACATCAAGACCCGTTTACCCCGGTTCCTGAAAAAGTGGACTTTAAGGAACTGACATCTTGTTGGTGTGGGTTACTATCCGTTTAGAGTGGTAGTTAAGAGCTGCAAATAAAGAAGTCAAGGTCCTAGAGGTAAGTACAATTTCTAGAGAAAGCACCACGAAACTGAATTATGAGCAAAAAAAAAAAAAATCAGGAGTGGGGAGAGACAGTATAGCGGTGGAGGAGTAAGACGTACAAACCATTAAGTATAAAATAAGCTACAAGGATATATTGTACGACACGGGGAATATAGCCAATATTTTATAATAACTATAAATGGAGTATAACCTTTAAAATTTGTGAATCACCCTAATATACACCTTATATAACATATAATATTGTTTAACAACTCTACTTCAATAAAAATAATTTTTTTAAAAGAGAAAAAGAAACAGGATAAACCAAGCACAACATGCATCTTCAAGACACCTATCTTCGACGTGTCTATTAGTGAGGACTACAAGGTTATCAAGACATTCATTGTGCTGGCCTCACTTTAATCTGAAATGTGATGTGATATTTTGGGACATAACTCAAGTAATACTTTCCGTAAATGGAAGCACTCGCTCATGCATCGCTGACGTCTCATTCGATAGAAGGTCAATTTCCATTCATTCCTTCTGGCAAACACGGTTTCCCTGCTCTCAAAGCCCAATTGAGAGCTTAGTGTAACGTCTTTCCAAAAGCATCCTTGCAGAATGAAAAATCCGGAGGAGCGTGTGACTGGCCCAGGGGATTAGAAACTGTTACATGACGAACTTCTGCATTGAGTAGGTCTCTAGGGAACATTCTGTTCATGCTTTCTTTACTCACTGACCCTTTAGATTGTAAATGGAAAGAATGCATGCAAACCCTACATGTAATCAGAGATGCAGGTGTTTACGACTACTAGGATTAATAAACAAAAACAGGAAAACAATGTTTACAGAGCCCTTGGTGCTGGGAGAATCCATGCTAAGTGTGTTGGGTGCCAGACCCCATTAACTCCACCTGCCAGAGAGGCTGCCTTTTCCCACCCTGATCTTTATTCCCAGGGAGGACTCCCTTTACAGAACAGGCTAATGGGCCCCTCTGCTCAGCTGGCTTCAGTCACAGCAGAGGAGAAGAAAAAAACAAAGGAAAAAGAGGACCTGGATATTCGTCCTCCTTGTGGAGTGGCTTCTCCACAGTAGCATCTTTCCAGAGACCAGAGCTCCTGTCTGTGCGGCCTGCTCCACAGTGCCCTCTCCTCCTGGCTTCTGTACCTCCTTCCTGCCCTTCAAACCGAAGCAGGTCACAGCACTGCTCCTAGCCCAGGTTACTGCCCCATCACCTAAGTGTCCCTGGCACTAGGGGTCAACAAGCAATGGCCATGAGCCAGACCCAGTCCAAAGCCTGTTTTTGTTAATAAAGTTTTATTGGAAGCTACATCCCTCCAGTGTGCTGTCCATGGTTGCTCTCACACCAGAACAGCAGAGTTGAGCTCAAAGAGAGGCAATGTGGCCCCCAAAGCTGAAAATACTTACTATCTGGCCCTTTATGGAAAAAGTGTGTTAACCCCTGCCCTACACTCTTCCCATACCCTTGAAAAGATGCGTCTTACCAACCTCTCCTGACTTATCCCACTGCAGGTGTGCCGTCTGTTTACTCCTGGGATTCTGAATGCCACTCAACTACTCCTGTGGAGTACCTTTAGTTATTATAATTATAATAATTATAGTTATTATAATTATTCCCATTTCACAGAGGACAAGGAAATTTAAGATTCCTTCAGGAGGAAATATTTAGGTGAAAGGAAAAGAGAGTGAGAATGAGTTACCAAAAAAAAAAAAAAGGCCAGCCAAAATGAAATTTAAGGGCACGGGGGGGGGGGGGGAGCGGAGAGAATGACCGATTGGTGAAGTGTTAAAAATCTGTCGATACGTTAAGCATCTAGAGGATTCTCCTCCCTTATTTAAAAGATAAATTAAGAGCAGCCGAGAATCCAAGTTGCTTTGGCGACCGATGAGAAGCCTGCATCCCTTGCCATTTCTTGCTCTTTCCTGTTGGATATGAGAACCATTCATACTTCAGTGAGCATAAAATAGATTCTGCTACAGAATTCTTTTCTTCATTCATGAACGGTGGGAAAAACAATTGCATGGGTTCTTGGCGAACAGAGAGCTACATGGTTAAACACGGTCCCACTTGGCCAGTCCCTACTCCCTAGATTTTGCAAACTAACTCAGTAGTTTGCCCCATCCCTCGGTAGGTAACATCTGAGTCAACTCTGAAGACCCAAATCTTCCAAGGCACACTGATCCTGGAAGGCCCCACTCTGTGTGGCCTGAGACCAATCAACAGCTACTACTAGATAATAATAAATGGTCCTCGATTCCATTTACCAGTTATTTAGCACTTTAGACATGCCAAGGCCTATGCAAACACTTCATGTTCTTTTTTTTTTTTTTCATTTACTGACCCAACAAACTTATTTTTTTTCTTTTTTGCGGTACGCAGGCCTCTCACTGTTGTGGCCTCTCCCGTTGCGGAGCACAGGCTCCGGATGCACAGGCTCAGCGGCCACGGCTCACGGGCCCAGCCGCTCCGCGGCACGTGGGATCTTCCCAGACCGGGGCACGAACCCGTGTCCCCTGCATCGGCAGGCGGACTCTCAACCACTGCGCCACCAGGGAAGCCCCCAACAAACTTATTTTTAAAAACACTACTGTGACTTTCATTTTTTTGGATGAGAAAATAAAGGTGAACAGGTATTGAAAACTGGCCCAAATTTATACAGAGCCTAAACTTTAACTAGCCTTTCTGAACAAGGCACGTCGAAAACTGTCGTTGCATGAGAGGTGCTGTCACTCCTAAAAAATGAGCAACCTGCCACTGACATTCCGACTATAACAACAGGACAACTCAGAGGTCACTTCATAAATCACGGCACCATTGTTCCTGGAGCTCCCGGTGGTTGGAAACTATTAATGTGACCCCAACCCTAAATGGACAGGTAGAATGTCTTGTCCGCGGGATCTACTATTAGGTACAGAATGTGTGTGTGTGGGGGGGGCATGTTTACATCATAATATTAGACTAAGCTCCTTCAGACCCGTAGAGAAAAAGTTATGTGTCAAACTTCACTGGAGAAGCAATAACTCCAGATAAACTTATCCCAGAAAAGGAAGGTCCTTCCCAGCACTCCGAGTCACCATCTATCATTTTCCGTGGTGTTTGATACCCCCTACCTTCAAGTCCTTATTTTGGGCAGTGCTCCTGTGGATGTTCCTTTATCCAGTTGGAAAATGGAAAGGCTGTTTTAGGACTGAGTTGATCTTGGCTGAAGGAGAATAATGATTTTCAGAGCTTTGTCTAGACACTGCAAACTTAAGAATCCTTAACAGGGGGCTCAAGGATGGGTTCCAAACAGTCTGTGTGTCCCATGAAATCGTGTGTGTGTGTGTGTGTGTGCATGAGGGAGAGAGAGGGAACGGGAGAAGATGAGAGTATGCATTTTTTGGCAAAAAAACCCAGAACTCTCATCAGATCCTTACGGGGGAGGGCGTCCTCAAGAGGAGTCCTCTCCTCTTCATGCCAGCGGCTCACACAGCCAGGTGGGCCCAGGTAGGAAGGCCAGCAGGTCAGCCTGGAGCCTGTTCCTCTCCCTAACAAGCCTACAGCACTTCCCATCACTCTTTGAATGATGCCTTATTCATCAGTGACTCAAAATGATCCTGTGATGTCACTATTCCCCACAGAGCGGAATCCGACACAAAGAGGAGAGGGCTGGACTGGACCCCATCCAAATGGCGTAGCTACTTAAGTAACATGGGGCCTCTTCTGCGGCCGTTTCACCTATAAGGCAACTTCTTGACATCCAGCCTAAGACACAAAATAGGGTTTTTCTTTCATCTTGACTTCAGTATGATGAAAGAAAATGAAACAAAATATGCACATGGACCTCTTCACATACCATCTCTGTGGTTTGGTAATTCTCCATAAATGACTATGTTTTGTTACTGTTGTTATTTTTCCAGAGACTGGCTTGAATTATATACCTTGCTTCGTAACAATAAAATTTACCTCCAATGAATTCTGAAATACAATACATCCACCTTTGCAGTATCCAGTCCAAAGCTTCCACATAACACACCAGAAGCAACCAGCAACTGTTTTTATTTTAGTAAAATGCCGTTTTTTTGTGGAGGGGGTACGAATTCTGGGGCTTGAGGTCTACCCAAGTATAAAATTTCAAAGTTCATACATACTCTCGTATGCAGAAGAACAGGCCTATGCAAAAGCATAAGCAACATTCCTTCGGGATTCTTCTTCGTACAAAGAACTGTGTGTGTACGGGAATGAGCATGTGCACAAGCATGTGTGTGAGTGTGAGTGCAAGCGCGTGTGCGCGCGAGCGCGTGTGCGCGCGCGGCTTTCTCCCAGGCAGCTGAGTAGGCAAATAGAACTGATGGTTTGCTCACTACGTTTACTAATTTCTCCCCTTCTTAAAACAAAAACACTCCCTGTGCCGTGACCGTGTGTCCTTAAATATTATCTTTTACTACAGAACCCCACAATATCACCAACGAACACCCAACTACGTTACTTTAGCCTTTGAATTAATGTGACTCTGCTTTTGGAAGCTCCATCTTTCCATACCAAGCCCTGGGGTTTGTGTGGTGCGTCTATGCGGGGGTCTGAACATGTGATCACCTGATTCTATGTATTTTATGGGAAGTCTTATCTCTGATTACAAAGAAACATTTACTCATTGTGGAAAATAAAATCTCCATACTCATATGACTATATACAGCACACAATCAGCTTTTTGGAGTCCAAGGACCAGGTCCAAAGGGAACAACCACAGGCATGTTATGACGGCAATGTTGGCAGGTCCAAAAAGTGCAAGATAACTGAAGGACGCATCCATACATGTGGCATCGAATAAGCTGGGGTCACATGCGTGTGATGAAACAGTATGCATTATTAAAGCTGAGGGGTTATCTGTGTAACTGTTGGAGGCCTGTGCACGACACAACGTAAAGAAAGCGAGCCCAAGAATGAGTACAGCAGGGTTTCACTGTGTAAAGACAACGATCTAAAGAAGAAAAGAAACTAACATCCCGTGTGTGTGCGTGTGTTTCTTTTTCTCTCTATTCACAGACAAGAACATGTCCCAGGCTGAAACACAACTTCCCTCAAACACAGGAGGAGGGAGAGGAGAGGAAGGTAGGTGGAGATCTACCTTTTTGTTTTAAAACTTCTACTGTCTCAGTGATTGTAGCAACAACACATAACTTTACGACCTGGGCAGTAGTAATTCAATAAAGGATGTTAGTTAAGAAGAGAACTGTATATTTTAATAAATATCGATAAAAAGGTCTCAGCACCTATCCCCTCCTATCCTTCAAGTGAGGTCACTGCCGGCCACTCGTTGTGTGCAAATTCCCATTATTCTTTATGCCTACATTAACTAAAATAACTTTTTAAAACAAAATAAATTATATATATACAAACATACAAATATATAGTTCTGTTGTACGCCTGTTCACTTAATGAGGCTTCGACCCACTTTCCATGGACATGGGATCTGGCTGGCCAGAAACGTGACATCAAGGTGAGCACACAGAGAGTCAGATGGGGATGTGGACCCTGTCATCCGCAGCTGCCAGCTGTGAGACCCCAGATAAAGCCCTTCACCTGCCCTTCACCTGAGTCTCAGTGGCGTCAACTCTACAGTGGGAACAACGCTACCTGCTACTGCAGGGCTGTGGACAGAATTAAATGAAATGACCCATTAGGATAATGAAGTTCCCTGCTTGATATATAGTAGGTACTCAACAAATGCCAACCACCACTAAGAACGACGTAGTATGAAAAATGTCACTGAATACTTGCTGTGTACTAAAAACTCTTCTAAGAGCTTCTAAAATCTTGAGACATATTAACTCATTTAATCTGCACACAATTAATGAGACAGGCACCACAGTCCTCATTTCTCGGACCACAAAACAAGTCCAGAGAAGTTAAGTAACTAGCCCAAGGCTACACAGCTAATTGTATCAGAGCTGGGCTCCCAACTCAAGCAGCTAGCTTACCCTTATCCACTCCACACACTGCTGCTTAATGCTGAGATTGTGGCAGGAGTTCACAGAAGTAAGTTCTTCTGCAGGAGCATCTGTGCGGACCATGTCACAACAAATGAACCACACTAGCTAAAGCAGCCTCAGGCTAGCGGGTGATTTTCTCAGCACTGGTTCCCAGACCTTTTCACTTGGGTACACAGGTGTGCACTTACCCGGACATCCCAAACTAGCCCACCTGGGACGTGCAGCACTCTCCCCCCATCTCTCCCCGTGTGTCCCACCAATTACACTCTACAAAGGAGACCCAACAGCCAGGAGATTCTCCTTCCCCCATAAGCACTTCCAGCATCCCAAAACTAAATTGAACCAAATGGAGGGAAAAAAATGGCCCATGTAAAATAGGACAAGGTGGCCTCAAGTCTGCACCCACCTGAAACAGTCCTTCACTGGACCACCCCAGGAGTCTGCACCCCAAGGGGGCAGCCCTTGCCAGTGGCCAGGCGTAGCCCACACAAGCCAGCCCATCACTAGCTTATGATGGAATGAAAGGTCTCACGGATCCTGATCAGGAGAATCCTATGACCAGCTTATTAAACGTACAGGCGACCCCAATGTCACATAAAAATAACTTATTTCTAATCTGCACATCTAGCCATGTGTCTACCTCTTCCAGGACTCCCCTAAATTAAAAGCAAAGTGGCATTTCTGTCTCCTTAAAGGTCGAAAAGACCTCAAGTTCGAGCTCTGTCTCGTAGGTGGTCTGTAACATTAAACCATCAATTAGCTTTATACTTTCACTTTCAAGGCCACAGCAGTTCTTTTCTGTCTCTGACAAGGCCAGGACATTCCCTCTGTTTGGTGTAAATGAAAAGAAAGAGAGGAAAGAAAGAAAGAAAGAAAAGGAAAGAAAGAAAGGAAGGAAGGAAGGAAGGAAAGAAAGAAAAGAAGGAAAGAAGGAAAGAAAAAAAGAAAGAAAGAAAGAAAGAAAAAGAAAGAAAGGAAGGAAGGAAGATAGAAAGAAAGGAAGGAAGGGAGGAGGAGGGAGGGAGGGAGACAGAAAGAAAGGAAGACAGGAAGGAGGAAGGAAGGAAGGGAGGGAGGGAGGAATGAAGGGGGAGAGAGAGAGAGAGGAAGGGAGGGAGGAAGAAAGAAAAAGAAAGAAAGAGGGAGGGAGGGAGGGAGGGAGGGAGGAAGGAAGGAAGGAAGGAAGGAAGGAAGGAAGGAAGGAAGGAAGGAAGGAAGGAAGGAAGGAAGGAAGGAAGAAAAAGCAGGCCATTTATAACCCAAGAGTTTGCTTCAATGCTCTTAACGAGCAGAATCTGGCATCCTTGTTACAGAAGCATCTTCTGCGATAGCTACTGAACCTCAGGTATCTCGGGGGGGGTGAAGTGAGGAAGGAGGGAAAAAAAGAAGGAAAAGAGAAAAAGAGCCACTTGTGCCAAGGAAACAGGATAATGGCAGATAGACCCATTTTGCTTAGGAGTTGAACTTGAGTGCCAACAAGACATTTTCCTCAATTAAGACGATGGCTACATGTTCAGCAGAAGTTACCAACTTTTATTTCTTAATTGGATGCTCCACTGAATGGTGTGTGTGTGTGTGTAAGAAAATAAATACTCATTTAGGAAAAGAAGAAAAAATTATTGCTATGAAAACAACCTAGTGTTTAAAAACTTTTCTTAAAGGTCCTTTAAATATCTATTTCGAGACCTCTAGAGTTATTTTGTCTTGGATTCTAGCGTTACTTACAGGATGTCCTTAAAGAACATTTCAAGGCAGTTCCTCTAAAGCAAATACAGATACTATTTTGCATTCTTTCACTAACATTGTGCATTCTTGTTTGGGCACCAAGCTAAGCAAAATGTTACATTAGATGCATTCAAACATCACTGACATGTGTTAACAAAAGCGGCTAATTATGCACAGAGCTGCCCGTGATCCTTTCAACTGCTGCAAGAGAGAGAGCACTTATTTTTTAAAACGTCCATTGAGTGAATTCTGCCATCCCACATCCTGAAAGGTGAGAGAAACTGCATGATTTTTCGTTTTATCTCCTCCTTTTGAAACCTTTAACAAAAAATTATTTTCTCAAAATAAACTCTTTTTAATGAGTCCAGGCTGTGTCCACCTTTGAGAGAGAACATTTTCACTCTTGAGCTGGTTGGCATGGCAACACACAAGCAAATGCCCGACTCTAAACCAGTTTGGTTTCCCTTCTTGGCTCAAGGGTTTAAAGGAAAAATTAAGACAGTTGCTCTGTATTAGTCTTAGCAGTTTAGAGCTTAGGAATTCACGTTTTAAAGTTTCTGCTAGCAAACGGTATTAGAAAAACAGAGCAGGAACTGTCTATGAAGCCATTTCTACCTGATTTCTTCATCTTTATTCACATTTGCATTGTTTTTAGCTTAATGTTAATTCTATGAGGACGTTCATCTTTTTTAATATTGTAATTTTATTGGAGTATAGTTGACTTACAATGTTATGTTAGTTTCAGGTGTACAGCAAAGTGATTCAGTTATACATATATTCATTTTTTTAAGATTTTTTCATATAGGGTATCAAAGAATACTGACTGAGCAGAGTTCCCTGCACTACATAGTACGTCCTTTGTTGGTTATCTAAATATCTTATGTATAGTAGTGTGTGTATGTTCATCCCAAGCTCATTCATCTATTTTCAGCTTGTCATCTTTTCTCACTAATACAGCACAGAACACATATCTCAAACATTTTAGCACAAAGGTAACAGTGAAAGGGTAAAATACATCTGTTTACTATGCTGGGCTGCAAACATCATCTCACTCATCATCCTGGGTGTGATCTGGGGGCAAGAAGCAATGAAGGCCTTTCCCAAGGCCTTTGTTTAGTGCTCTAAACGTGCATTTCCTTCCAAAGGAGCCCTCGGAAAGGCCTACCACGAATTATGGCTTCACTGACAACTTGGTTTGATAAACAACAGAATTATTTCCCGGAACAGGCATAAAAATTCCATGGCAACAACAGTGGCTACACATTCATCTAAAAACATGACACACTCAAAAGAAAAGGGGGTGAAGGCATCTTCCAGAACTTAGTTGCTCTTGATTTCATGCTGTTAAACGTGGGTCCTACAGGTGCGAAGACCGAAGTCAACGAGAGGACAGAGGTGGCCAATGTCAAACATTTTCCAAATATGGTGGCAAAGCCTGCAGCTTCGTAAGCAAAGACCACAACTGTTAAACGAAACTCATACTCTATCTCACAGAAACTGAGTTAACCAGAGAAGACACAACTTCCTATATCTTACTGCTAAACATGACTAAAAACAATGTTTTCTTAAAATATAAAGCCTGGAATTCATAAATGTAGGAGATTTTTTTAAAGTTTAGTTTATAAAACCCAACGTGGTATATCAAAAATTGAACTCTTGATTTTCTTAGGATCTGATTATATTTATATTGCTTCCCGATAAAGGAACTCTACGCCTAAGCTCCCCCCGGCACCAGGAGATACGTCTATTTTCAGCTGGTGCTATTCCTGTATGGACAGCTGGTAGATTCCACCTGTCCACAGGAGGTGTTGTCAAAGTCTCAAATGTCCCCAAGACCTCATGACATACTGCCACCTGCCTTGAAGGCTTCTAATGTTAGACTTCCTGCTGTTTTACCCTCAGAAGCTGGTCATGTGACTTGAAAATCTATTTCCAAGTCACCAGGCATCGGGCCAGGCCCCAAGAACACTACAAATCCAGGGCTCAACCGATGTGGCCCTGCTCTCAGGACCTGACACTCAAGCAGGACCCGCCTTAGTCCCTCCATCATGAAGTCAATTTCCCAGGGGGCCCTCCTCCTCAGGAGAGCCCAACAGAGGCTGAATTCAGAAGCCATAGTGGGTAGAGCTGACAAACTGCCCCACAGACTCTGGAAGTCAGTCACCACGTGGCACGAAAAGCATCCACATCAGCCACCAGGCAGATATACATTTCCTCAGTGTGTAGTGAGGGGAAGTCACCCTGCACGCCAAAGCTTCGCACATAGAAGCAAGTTAGGCTTCCAAAGGCTGGACCTGGGTCCCCTTTGTAGTTAGTCCATTATGACGCCAGTGCCCGCTAATGAATGCCCTCCCTCTGCTGGTGGCCTGCAGAGTCCATGAACTTCGCCTCAGGCAGGAAGTTCATAAGCGGAGAATTGACAGGGAGTGGAGCTTAGTTTTTGTCAATACAGTCATATATCCTAATAGATCTGACTCCATTCTTCGGCCAGAGGCTGGGGCTCACGTGGGCCATCAACAGGGCATAATGTCAGAAAAAAACATCTGCTGCTAACGTGGAACGTACAGTTCTTTCCTCCACAGGAATGTTTCCAAACTGCTGGCCACTGCCTTTCAGTGAGCCATGAAATCAACACACTCGGTGGCAGACAGCATTAGAAGAGAAAGAATAAAATAGAAATACCAGACAGCTCTGCATGTCCTAAGGGTAAATATCTCTCATGAACTTCTTCCTCAGTTTTTAGACACATATACCAGGACCTGCTCACGTTAGTGAGTGCTGCACCGAGTTGTATATAAGCATATTTCTTGCCAAAAAAGTTTGCAAAATGCTCTTTCAAAGAGCAGGGTAGCAGGAGAGGCTGCTGGGGCAGGATTTACGTATCTATGGGCTGCATCGATGGACAAACGGGCACACTATACACAGCTACAACTGGAATGCAGAAAGGTAGTACAGATTTTCAAAAATTTATAAAAACAAAACTGTATCGAAGACGTATTCCCTGATGTCTGGCCTATTACACGATTACTCACCTTTCTGCCTCTGAAATTCTTTACCAGTGATGAAATTATTCCTCCCTGTGGTGGACTCAAACTTCTAAGAGCTCCTTCATCCCTCCACCAACCAAACTCAAGCGCCTACACAAAGTGTAGCTCAGACTGGCACATGGCAGCAGTGGGCAAGGTGAAGTCTGGAGCGTTTGACCTTATTGGAGGTGGCATAAAAGGACCCGAGGGACAGGATGCGCAAGGCATCCCACTGTCAATCTCCAACTTGTCTGACTGCCTCTAGGGGACAGAGTCAATCTGGGCCTAAGTGTTTCGAACACCATTTGGTAAAATAAGTGTTATCTACATGTAACATACCTACACGAAGTGTACGTCTCGGTGCGTATGCACAGCCTGAGCACATTCACTGACCATATCCAGACGAAGAATAGGACGGGACCAGCGCTCCAGAAGCCCTCCTGGGGCCTATTCCCAGTCACCATCCTCACTTCTAACCCCACAGGATAATTCTGCTCTTAATCAAAGAGAAAGCAAGGTTCAGGCTCAGAGTCTTCCCCAAGCAACAGTATCTAGATGAAACTGACGAACTCTACACTTTTACGGTATTTATTTTTACTGTCACCTTCTGTTTACAGCACGTGAAATGGCTTTCCACTTGCAATCATGACACAGGTTTCCTTTTAAAATAAATCCAGGCGAAACAAAAGCTTTAAGGACAATATGAAGTGTTGAACAAAACAGGTGGTATATGAAAGGCAAAAACTGAGCAGGTGGTATACAACTGACTCGAGTTTGCGAAATGCTTGTTCAGGTGTGCCGATCAGCGTGAAATGCTAAACTGGCTTAACTGACTATACCATACCCTGATTTTCCAAGGAGGATGGTGGATTCTCTCTCTGTTGCAGGGTCTATCAGAAGGACTAATTTCCTCTCTTACATAGTCTTGAAACAGTTTAACATCAGCCCTCCCTGGAGATGATACGATGTTATTTATTTATTTTTTTTGCAGTACGCGGGCCTCTCACTGTTGTGGCCTCTCTCTTGCGGAGCACAGGCTCCGAACGCGCAGGCTCAGCGGCCATGGCTCATGGGCCCAGCCGCTCCGCAGCATGTGGGATCTTCCCAGACCAGGGCACGAACCCGTGTCCCCCGCATCGGCAGGCGGACTCTCAACCACTGCGCCACCAGGGAAGCCCACGATGTTATTTTTATAACCGTTCTGACTTGTACTTCTCACACACATCACGCTTGAAAAAAAAAAAAAAGACTGGACTAAGCTGATTCCGAATGAAAAGAAACATCGATTTTTCTCTTCTTAAATCTCTACTATTTTAAGTTTTAAAAGATCACTTGGAACTGGGATCAATTACAACAAAAGGCCACAAACAGATCACATTGAATGCCTTTAGTGTTCTAATAATGGCAAAAAATAACAAACCCTTACATGGACTTAACTTTCAAACAAACTGAAGAAGAAAGGAAAAATATCATTGCAATGGAAAAAGCAACTTCCTTCCCTGGCCTCTTCTCTCTGAATTAGTGTAATTCCCCGTACGTTCTGTTAAATCTAGTAAATTTAAGCAGAGGAGACTCTCTGAATTTCACTTTTAAAATGTACTTAACGTGTCAGGCAAATTAACCTAATCTTACCTATGAATAGGCTTCGCAGGTAATTCAATAACCTTGTCAAAACAAAGATTTCCTTGCCTGCACTTTACGTAATACCACCTGCCCAAAGGATTCTCCTTTCATTTCTCACGAAGTGTAAACAGAGGTTATTAAGCAGGGACTACATTTGAAACAGCTTAAAACTTCATCTGATTTGTCTTGGGCCTCCAATGAGCGGCTCATACAAAATAAAGACGAAATCTCACAAGCAACTCATGTGAAGTCCATGTATTCAGGCATATACACTTACTCACAGATTCATATATATGTATACTCATACACGGACTCATATAGATACATACAGTTTTCACAAGCTCTCGAAGCAGTCCTAAAACAAATCTTACTTGTCAAAACACGGTCTACTAAAGGTTTGTGGCTAATAAAAGTTTAAGCGTGGTTTAGAACTTGATGAAAACGCAGATACCAAGGTTAAGGTAACGTTTCTCTGAAAATGATTCAGCCCAATGCGGCAGTTAATGTCCTTCCTCTATCTGATCATGTTTCCCTCTGCCGCTTCGTATACCAAAGCAATCAGTCCTTCAGATACCAAGATGCTGATCAGGGCAGCTGAACGGAGAAATTATAAACTTCACCAACCTTGTTACCACCATCATTAGTCCTTTAAAAGGAAAGGGGAAAGGAGATCTTTTTGCTAGCTTTCAATCTTCCCTTTCAGTCACCAAAGAAAATTAAGATGTTGTTCCATTGATAGTGAGTTTCCAGCTTTCAGTAAAAATATGACATATTTTTTTCTTGCTTGATTCCCTCTTCTCAAGTTCCTTTATCACCAGCAATTCTATTCCAAGCCCCCAACATATGTTAATATTACCCCACCCCAAGGTTCCTATAAGCACACTGACTCTTGCAGATATTTCAGAGAATGATACAAAGTATCTGAAATCCACTAACATGGCTGTAAAAAATCATACATCATCCTGTTTTACTTGTGCTCCTACCATCTCATTTAAGCTAGGGTTTAGAGCAAGTAGTAGTATGTGTTCCACATGCAATTTCCATGTCTCATCAGATTCTAACAAGTAGGCCATTGTACCCTGTGATTAAGCAAACTGATTAAAGTTTTTTCAAGACACTGCTTACTATCCGTAAGGTTTTCTATTTTCGTCTTTACTGTTTACCGTATTTCTCAATTTTTCTACATTGGTGTATTGCACTGACATCAATTTATAAACGTTACCTTAAAGAGAAGTTGACGTGAGTTGCCATCTTAAGGGAAGATTTTGTTCAAAGAAATACAAACTCCACAGTTTCAAGAAAATCCCAATATTCCTCATGAGTCGATATAAAAATGGAAATCGCAATCGGTTCAGGCACTTTAAAAATAGCTGATATTAAACATGAATTGTTTTATTTTATTTTTAGAACACTGAAGTCAGCACATATGCAATGAATTACCAGGTTCACACTAACATGTAAACTAAGAATTATTCCTGATTGATCAATTACCGTGATTTATATGCCCTTAGGAGGTGATAGCTGTTTCTCCATCCAGATTCAAAGGGTCACTAATTAAAGAAAAGAAATCTAAAACAAATTAAAATTATTTAAATTAAAACAAATTAAAATCTATTCACAACTGTAATTTGGGGCTTATGAAACTGTACCATAAAACCGTCATCAAAGCACTGGCTTGTTAGAAGGTCCTTCCAGCCCAGCCTCTACAGAATGACAAGAAACACCACCAGCGAAGCTAACCACCTGGGGAGTGTTTATTCTGGAGCCAAATTTACAGTTTTCAGACACGTGCATTACATTCTTTATTGTAGCAACGTTATGATACACGTACAGGCAGACCTCGTTTTATTGCGCTTCACCTTTCTTGCGCTTCGAAGGTTACTGCATTTCTTACAAATGGAAGGTCTGTGGCAACGCTGCGTCAGGCAAGTCTATTGGCACCGTTTTCAATAGCATTCTTGCTTCGTGTCTGTCACGTTTTGATAATCTGCAATATTTCAAACTTCTTCCTGCTTGTATTTCTTATGGTGATCTGTGATCAGTGATGTTTGGCATTTTTTAACAATAAAGTGTTTTTAAATTAAGGTCTGTTACATTTTTTTTTAGACACAATGTTACTGTACACAACAGACTACAGTGTAGTATAAACATCACTTTTATATGCACTGGCAAACCGAAACAATTCATGTGACGCCTTTTATTGTGATATGTGCTGTACTGCAGTGGTCTAAAACTGGACCCACAGTATCTCCAAGGTGTGCCTAAATGGTGTCCATAATTTACAGAAGAAAGCCATGCTCAGAGGTGAGGAGAAACTTGTCCAAGGTCGCAAGGCTAGCGATGGTAGAATTAAAATTCAAAACCGGGTGTGATTCCAGAGTCTGTGACTGCTAACCACTCTATACAACTGACTGCCTTTCTCAGGGCCCTAGTATCAGCTACCTTCCTCTGTCCATCAGTCTGACATGGAAACTCCCCAGAGCCAGGGACCACATATGAGCTCTCTAGGCATCTTGGCCTATCTCAGTATTAGGGAGAATACAACTCACCTCCAACAAGTAGAACACATGCCTGCTGATGGTTCCTCTTCCACTGTGAGCCTGAGAACTCACTCAACATGAAGATTTTCAACAAGCCACGACCAGAGATCACTCTATATAATGCATCCCCCCGACCCCAATTTTTAAAATAAACACCGAACAGGAGTTGTATGTGTCTGGCTGACAAATTCTCAAATCGACGTGTGTAGAAACATGAATGTCCTAGTAACAATCATTCCAGGAAAAGAACAAACACTGCCTTCTTTGGACAGTGACTGCCAGCAACTTCTAATCCACCCCAGAGTTTCTCCAGATAGTGAAAAATAAAACATAAATATATTTAGCTCATTTTAAAAAAACAGACTGGCACGTCTCTTTGGGGAGGTGGCAAGTGGCTAAGAAAGCAAACACTCTTAGGCTTTCAGTTCTCTTGGTCCCCGAGAGCTGTCAAGTGACTCATGAGGAGTAGCAGGAAAAGAGGAAGTGATGAAAGATGGAAATTAAGAGAATCAAAAGAGCCAAAAAGGAAGCAGAGAGCGCTAGCTACCCTCAGGAGAAGAGAGGTGGGACCCAGACTGTCTGCAGTTCAAATGACTGTCAAAATAGACACAGACAAATAGACAAAACAGAAGAGCCAAAGGTCTTCTTGGAGCAACGTGGCACTCTGTGTGGCCGAGAACCCCATCCCAGCTGCCCTCCCCCAGAGGCTCATGGGAATCATTCACACCATTGCACGAAATCGTGCTGTTGCAGCTTCCCACCCTGGGGTACTGGGAGTTTTCAGTGAAAGTGGCGTAATTGCAAATCAGCGCTTGCAGCCGCCAGTCCACCTGAGTCTTCCACGTGTCATTCCCAGTGACAATTCCTAATCTAACTCTCCCTGCTCCTGTTCCCAGCCCCCTCATCTATAGGCCCCCTGCTTAGTTTTTGTTTTCAAAATGATGTGGACCTACTGCTTTCAAAGGTTCTCCCAGGGCCTCTCCCACACAGCTTATTTTACATATACTTCATTGTTGATAATTTAAGTCAGACCATTCCAAACATACCTTTCAAGTCCGATAAAAGTGCACCTAGGGCTTCCCTGGTGGCGCAGTGGTTGGGAGTCCACCTGCCGATGCAGGGGACACGGGTTCGTGCCCCGGTCCGGGAAGATCCCACGTGCTGCGGAGCGGCTGGGCCCGTGAGCCATGGCCGCTGAGCCTGCGCGTCCGGAGCCTGTGCTCCGCACTGGGAGAGGCCGCGGCAGTGAGAGGCCCGCGTACCGCAAAAAAAAAAAAAAAAAAAAAAAAAAAGTGCACCTAACTCTTTGTGTCTTACACCAACAGACTGAAAGACAAAAACTTAATTTTTAAAAAAATGACATGGGTTCTTGCTCTCAAAACCCCCATACTTAAAGATAAGGGTCTAGATATGGTGTACAAAGAAGACAACAATATAAACTGTATATTATCTGTACTGTTGTCAAGGGTTTGTTGTTTTGTTGTTGTCTGGGAATTACCAAAGATTTAATTTTTCGACCTAATCTTTATTCAAAAAATTTAATGGGGATGCCAGTCACTTCTGATTTATTCTTATTTTAAAGTGCTTTGTGGATGATCTAAATAATTCTTTTTACTAAGGGTTGACCATGAGGGGATAGATTTAAAACTTCTGGGGAGCCACAACCCCCACAGAAGTACACAGTGTCAAGAGGAAGTAAACTCTGATAATCTGGACAGAGAATGGAAGGGAGGAACTTCCAACAGCCTGGTTCCAGCGTCTCAGCATGAGCTGCCCACCCATCTCATATGTGAGGCCATCTGCTAGGAGCTTTTGGAAAAGAGAAGGACAAGTAACATACAAAAGGAAACACACAAGCAGGAGTCAGCTTTGTGATACTTAAAACTCAAAGGAAACGTCTAACTCATCGTTTTTCCTCTTTACTGTTTTCTGGATTATAAAAAAGAATACTCACTTCTCTGGAGAAGTCCAACATTATAGAAAGGTGACTTAAAAGATGTAGAGTTTCCCCATAATCCCACTCTACGACTTTATATGTAACTTTAAAATGTTTTATTACCTCCGAGTACGTTTTCCTATGAAAAGACTAATATACATAAATGTCTTTAAAACAAACAAATTGCATCACGCCATATGTTTTATTCTTCACCTAACGTTTATCTGGCTGGTGTGCAGTGATGTCTGTTACAAACATGTTCCCTGAAGACCTAGTTTTTTTTTTGGTAAAGCTAGTTTTTATAGCAAAACAGTAATAAGAAAATAAGAACAATAATAAATATTACCAAGTCAATACATCAGTACAGTCATTAGGAAAAAAGTTAATACAAAATGTTATTTTTTTAAAGGCAACTGGGAGTAAAGAGGAAATATTTGGCATTAATTGGTCACATTGTTAATTCTGAAAAGTATGTCTGCCTGAAACAGTTCAAGGTTTCCTCAATAACCTTGCAGCAGCACTACATTCTGGCTAAAACACACAAGAGGAAAACAGATCTCAGAAGTATTTTGCTGACTTCTATAATTGGCTTTGGTATTAAGTTCTTGTATCAGATACTAAAATTTGAATTTAAAAAAAAAAACCAAACAATTCTTCATATTGGCACTTAAGAGCAAAAATCCTTTGACGTATGTTATCTCCTTGCTCTACTCAGACAGCATGACAGGTAGGGGAGACAGAGAGTAATGCTCTTCCCGTTTTAGACATGAGGCACGCAAGGCTCAGCATCTAGGATACTAAGACCACAGAGCGAATAACCTGGTAGAAACCTAAACCTGGGGTCCTCATTGAAACCTCAGGGCTCTTTCCACTTCCACATGTGCCTGCTAATACTAAGGAAATCAGCTGCTTTCATTTTGCCAGAACTTCTATTGCTATGGTACAGGCTATAAGAGTAAGATGAAAGTGAAAAGCATCTTTAAACAGGGGGAGGAGGGAAAAAGAACTGAGATGCAACAAAGGTGTCCACTTTCTTTTACATCTGAAGACCAAAAAGAATGACTGATACATTATTATGAAATACACACCATCCCAATGAAAGGAGAGTCATTACTTCCAAATGATAATGTCGTCATTCCAAAAACATCGTATGAGTCCAGCCAGAGATAACAAGTCCAGAGTCGAACTGTCACCCCTCCTCTCTTATGTCCACGGTAAACATCACTAAATGATCACCACACTCACCCCCACTCAATCCAGACATGGCCTCAGAATCCTGCCGCATAAAAATCCAGGGTACAACACTGTCGACCAACCGAAATCGGTAACTCAGATGAAACTCTAGTCTCTGCCTCTGGAAATGGAGAGTTGAGGCCCATTACTAATAAGGGGTCTCTAAAACCTGCTTATTTTTGCAGCTTCAAAAGAATCTTCTCAACATAGCTTGAATTATACCACATCTCTTTCATCAAAACAGATTATTTGTGTAACTGAGGTAACAGAGATTTCAAATTGACACAAACAGGTTTTACTTCTCAGGAGGATAATTGCCACAGAATTTTTTCCTCTCCTCTGCTGAGTGTGGTCCATGGCTATCAGTCACTACAGAGGACAACAGCATAGCCTCACGTGTTTATTTTTAATGTCACCCCCAAATGGCTTGTGCATCTCTCTGCCTGTTGAGCAATAATAGGTTTCCTGCATACAGTTACACAAGAAATACCGAGACTTTCTTACCCCATAATGAAAGAAAAATGTAATTACAAAATCACCTACTTTAGAGCACATTTTTCCTCCCAAAATCAAACCAAAAATAATATAGAAATATTTTAAGCAATGTTCATCAATAATTTTTACTTCACTGATAACATCTAAGCAAAGATCAGAGTTTTGATTCAAAAGAAAAGAATACATTCATCACTATTTCAAAAGGGATTCCTCTAGGAGTTGCAAATCTTCAAAGAAGGAGGAGAAACTTAAGCATGCAGACTTGGACTGGAATAAGAGGTACTGATACAGGCATAGTTTTCAAAATATATAAAAGGACGAACAGAGAAACAGAAGGAGAGAGGTGTGTTGTTGATGATGATAATGTTGTGTGTGTATCTGCATATTTCCATTTTCTAGCTCTGTCTGCTGAGAGTGCCTAGAAACAATGAAACCTCAATTATAACCTCGTATAATTATATATGATCACCCTAGCACCCATATTTTGGTTTCTAAATGCCACTCACTCTTCACTCAATGGAGTTAGAGCTACTTGGAAAAAGAGCTGATTCTAGGGCTGGGGCAAGGAGAGCACAAGATGAGCCTGGGACATCTCGTGGTGCCACAAAGTAAGGAAGTGCTCAAAAACTGATGGAAACAGGAGAAAAGGACAGAGGTACTAGCTTGAAAGAGCGCCTTCTGGCCCAAACTGGCCAAGGTGACCACCAAATTATAAGAATCCATGAGTCCATACTGAAACAGACAGACAGACACATGGAGATAGGCAGAAAAAAACAGGGAGGAAAAGAACACTTCTTCTTACAACTCATAAACATAGAAGGATGTACTTAGTAAATCACCATTTGTCAACCATTATAATAATAATAGTCAAGTAAAATCCATAACTGGGTGCTAAAACCAGTGTATGAGAGTTTGAGTCGCGGCAAGATATTTCCACAGCCTCAAAGTATCCCCCCACCCTCCCCGACAGGATACAAGACAAAGGAGAAACCAATACCTTTACAGCAGAGAGACGTGGCAGATAAGACTTTAACCAAGCAGCCCAAGTTAACATCACTAATAAAGGGACAAAGTGGCATCGTGTGACCCCCGACAGGATGCGCTGAGAAGGACACACTATCACTTCTTTGGTATTCCTGCCCAAAATGTATGGCCTGAATCCATACTCATGAGGAAACATCAGACAAACCCAAACTGAGAGACATTACACAAAAGACCTAGTTTGTGTTCTTCGAAAACATCAGTAGCATGTAAGACAAAATACTTGAGCCACTGCTCTAAAGGAAAGGAAATCACGAACTGTGCCAACTCAGTAAAACCTATGATCTGCGGTTTTCTCTTGCTATCAAGGACACTGTACGGATTATTAGAAATCTGACTACATTCTGTAGATGAGGCAATAGGGCCCTGCCAATATTAATTTCCTGACTTAGATAAATGGATTGTAGTTATGTAAGAGAAGGTCTTACTCCTAAAAAAAAAATACACACTGATGTATTTAGGAATAGGGGTAGAGAGAGAAAGGGATAAAGTGAATGTTGTAGATGTTAGTGCTGGGGGAATCTGGGTAAAGCCTGTCCAGGAATTCATTAATGCAAGCCTGAAATTACGTCAAGATAAAAAGTTAACAGAAGAAAAAGAGCGTCTTCCTTTTTCTAAAACTAAATGCTTTTGCAGGTGAATTCACATGGCACTCTGCCATTTTAGTTGCTGGGAGAACATTATCTTCACTAACAAATAGTAAAATCTTGCTTTACCAGGTAGCCTAGCTCGGGAAGGGAAGGCAGTGTTAATCTGTTCTAGTCAACCCTGTAACCCAGCCTTTTTAGCAATGACAAACAAAACAGAGAATGACTGATGTACACAAAAGCCACTGAGCTTACAGACCTTCTGTGAACACATGCTTGGGTCTTCAAACCATAACACTCCCAAGATGAACACGTATTTACAGAGGATTGTACAAAACAAAGGTTAGTGGCAAAAGAGGGCTTCACTCCCTGCCTGCACTGCACTCGGAGAATAGCATTTACTATCTCAAAGCAGAAGAGGACATTGCATTTAGCCCAGACAACTGTCACAGAAATTCACTTACCGCCAAATGAGAGACGAGTACAATGCAAGAACGAGCTTCTGAGCAACGCACCTTGCATCATAAGGTTGGGAACAAGACAAATCTCTACCCCAGTCATTCTCCCTGGGGTCCTTATCATAACCCGAGGTACTGCTGGAAATCTATGGAAGCATTTTTCATTGTCACAAGGATTGGGGTGGGGACCAAGGATGCTAGAAACCCTAAACACACAGAGTCTTGGGCAATGAAGAATTATTGGGCTTCCTGAATAACCGTCCCGTATCCTGCCAGACATTAGTAAAGGTAAAGTGACAAACTTTTTATAATTACCTGAGGGTACACCCTAACTCTGTTTTACATATGAACCCTGAGGGGTTTTTTGTTTTGTTTTGTTTTTGCAATTTAAATGCATACAGATTACACACCGATGTTCACAGCAGTATTATTCACCACAGTGTAAAGATGGAAGCACCCCAAATGTCCATCGATGGATGAATGGATAAACACAATGTGGTATATACTTCTATACATACAATGGAATAGTATTCAGCTTGAAAAAAGATGGAATTCTGACACATGCTACAAGTCCACAGATGACTGTGCAGGCCATCATGCTAAGTGAAATGGGCCAGACACAGAAAGATAAATACTGTATGATTCCACTTATGTGGGGCACCTAGAGTAGTCAAATGCATAGAAACAGAAAACAGAAGGATGGCAGCCAGGAGCTGGGGGAAGGGGAGGAGGGGGGGGGTTAACGGCTACAGTTTCAGTTTGGGAAGACAAAAAAGTTCTGGAGATGCATGGCGGTGATGGTTGCACGATAAAGTACTTAATGCCCCAGAAAAGTACACTTACAAATGGTTAAAATTTTATGTTACGTATATTTTACCACATATTTTTAAAAATACACATACACACACACACACACACACACACACAGAGATGTGTGTAAATCAAAGGAAGACTGTATTTAATTGTGCCGTATCTTAACCACAATCTGTTCACCACCGTGGAAAATCCAATCGTGGACGGCGATGCTGCTTGTGGTGCCAAACTCCACAGCACCGCCTTCCTGGACCAGCAACTTCTGTCGCCGGTGCACCGTGCCGAGACCACAAGGACACGCCAGCGTCTGGCAACAAACATCACAGTGTCTTCTAATGCGGCTGTGCCCAAGCGTTTACATACCGATACATACATTTTATTTTTATTATAAATGATCTTCCTGTTACTTTTCTATTAATGTCAGTATATAGGTTCTACCATTAGGTGTGCATGTATATAAATATTATTTATGAATTTCGTTTCATGAGAGTATCGATGGCATTTCACAATATTTCTGATAAAAAACGAGGCGAGTGTGCTTGGCTCTGATGTGGGTGAGAACTACAGCTCCGGTCTCAGGGAACAAAGAGCGGTATGAACACAGTAACCGTTAACAACTCTGCACTGAGGACGAGATTTAGTCAGTCTCTATGGATTTAATATAAGCTTCCTTTTGCCAGGATGAAAGTTTTTATGGTGAAAATCTAGTGGGAGTTTGCTCACTCCTCTGAAAAGGAAGAAATATGGAGGAAAGCTAGAAAGCCGCTGACTCTTCTTAGTGAACCCACGTGCACACTTAAAATAATCAAATTCATGTCTGGTAATAAACTCAGATACAGACAAGGTGAACAGGAGAACATCGTTTTCAGGCATGGGAATCACTGTATCATGTCAAAAGAGATTAGGATTTGACGGAGAAGGGCACGGGGTGTCAATTGCAATTACACATATGTTGTTTCTCTATTGTGATCATCCTTCTTTCCATCTCAACACTGGGACATGATTAATATTTTACATACTGTCCAAAAGGGGAATGTGACTCACCAGAAACCGTACTAAATGTTTCAAACACAGATCCCCCTTTGCCAAGAGAAAATCCTGCCCAGCTGTACATTTCTCATTTGCAAAACGTAAGAGCAATGAAATTCCATTACTTACAGAAACTGGCTGTTCCACCAAACCCTTGGCAATGGAAACTGTACTTATCTTTTGGAACAATAGTCTCAAAAAATGTATTCTCGGGCTTCCCTGGTGGCGCAGTGGTTGAGAATCCGCCTGCCGATGCAGGGGACACGGGTTCGAGCCCTGGTCTGGGAAGATCCCACATGCCACGGAGCAACTGGGCCCGTGAGCCACAACTACTGAGCCTGCGCTCTGCAACAAGAGAGGCCGCGATAGTGAGAGGCCCGCGCACCGCGATGAAGAGTGGCCCCCCGCTTGCCACAACTAGAGAAAGCCCTCGCACAGAAACAAAGACCCAACACAGCAAAAATAAATAAATAAATAAATGTATTTTTTAAAAAAATGTATTCTCTCTTCCTTGAAAAAAAGACAGTAAGGATGCATTTGAGCTTGTGAAAAAGCATCTTGCCCAAGCAAATTCCTGGTAGGGAAAATCCACTCCCCTGACCGGGGAAATATGCAGATTGACCCTAAAACGTGCAGCAAAAAGATCTCCAGGTTTAAGAACTCTTCAAAAAGTCAAGGGGGATGTAGCAGTATTAATGATGTCCTTAAAACAAAATCAAGTATCCTTTTTTTTTAATAAAAACGTCCCATCTCATTTTTTTTTTTTTTTAAGATTTGGGGGTAGGAGTTTATTAATTAATTAATTTATTTATTTTTGCTGTGTTGGGTCTTCATTTCTGTGCGAGGGCTTTCTCTAGTTGTGGCAAGCGGGGGCCACTCTTCATCGCGGTGCGTGGGCCTCTCAGTATCGCGGCCTCTCGTTGCAGACCACAGGCTCCAGACGCGCAGGCTCAGTAGGTGTGGCTCACGGGCCCAGTGGCTCCGCGGCATGTGGGATCCTCCCAGACCAGTGCTTGAACCCGTGTCCCCTGCATTAGCAGGCAGATTCTCAACCACTGCGCCACCACGGAAGTCCCCAAGTATCCTTTTAATATGTAAACTGTCACACTGCATCCACTCTTTCAGAAAAGTAACTCTTATACCCTAACTCGTTCAGTTTGTTTTCTTGGGGAGATATAACCGTCTGTTCCCCTAAGGATATAAATTGACCTGAAGTGTACTGCTTTGCACATTGCAGAATTCATCCAAATGGGACCAGAAAAGCGAGACTCTGTCATCCTCTCCCCAACGCTCCCTCCCCCAGAAGCACATGGCCACATTCCGGAGGGTTACGGGAACTTCGCTCGTGGCTCATCCCATGGTCAGAGTTCCCACTCGGTCCAAGGTTTGAAAGAGACCACACATATACTCAAGAAATATAGATGCTATGCAAATGTGTGTTTGGAACATAAAACATCCACTGGTCACAGTGCCATTTTTCCAGTTTCCTGTTTCATGTGCTATATTATGGCTACGGCCCATGGGTGAGTTTCTTACGGGCTTCAACAACTCATCCTGGATTCTCGTATTTAATTTTTTCCTCATAGGAGAGCCAACAAATTGAGCCCATGTATATATATATAATTTACCCATTAAAAGAGCAATCAACGTAGTCAAAACCACCAGCAAAATATAGTCATTTGTATCAAACTTTGCAACAGGAGGCCACACAAGCAGGCCATGAATCACTCTTTCCCTTTCAGCAACTCGGAGCATGCTAGGACACAGTGTGACCCTATTCCAAAGTGTCCTGTGGCGGGGCGGAGGGAGCTACCTACCTCCCCTGGTGAAAATCTATAAAGCCCCTAAGTAACAGTTTAAAATGATGAGTGAAAATTGAAAACGAGGAAGTCGGTGATGAGACGAGTGACCATCCTGAATATCAACCTTTGCCTGCACGTCCCCGGACAATCAACTAGTACAAGTGACAACAGGCAGAAAAGACACGCATAAAAGAGGGATCTGTAGAAATAACTGTGTGCCGTGAGCTCTGAGGACGTTACAGTGATTCCAAAGCTGACACAATGATCCCCTCCCTGGTCACCGATCTGAACAGAGTCACCATTTGCACCACAGGGACTGCTCATCTGGTTCTAACTAACACACGACTCCCCAGTGGTTTTCACACGAAGCTCTAACGGAAGAACGCAAAACAGATGTGCGGCCGCGTGACAAGAGCCAAATCGTGAATAAGCCACTCGTAATCCGGCTTCTCTGCACTGAACGTGAACAAAGGCTTAAGAACGAGGCAATCAGCACCCAGTCTGGTCCCACACCCTCGGAGAGGTCTGACTCCTGCGCCGCAAGAGTCCCAGCTGAGGCCTCCCTGCCCCACCGAGCACCCTGCCTCGAACCGGATGAAGACGGGATGCCATTCGGCCTACAGAAGACCCTGGCAGTGTCCACATACCTCGATAATCCTGTCGTGAATTTGCAGGCCTCCGTCCTTGGCTGCAGGTCCACTGTCAACTATTTTGGATACAAAGATTCCTTCAGTGGACGATCCATCTTGGTTGTCCTTTGGGTTAAAAGAAACACACACGTGAATGCTAGGCATTAAGTTGGTCATGAAAATCAAGCTTACACTCTTAAAACAGTAATGGGTTCTTGCTGGCGGCACAAGTGGCAAGGGGGTAAAAGCCAGCTGTTTCCCCCGATTTCTGTTTTAAACTAAAAGTAACGTGACAAAATAAGTCAAGCCGTACCAAAAGGTATAAAATGATAAGCCCCTGCCATCTCTAACCCACTGTCCTTCTACCCCTTCACTGCATCGAGTGGCAGTTTATCCACCCTTTCCAAAACATTTTAATGTATTTCTTTTTTTCTTACACACAGAAATGGGATTATGCTCCCCACGTTCTTGGGTGCCTGGTTGCAGATTCTCCACCATCAGCCCCACTGTCTACCTCACTCCCTTAAGTGACTGGACAGTAACCCCACACAGGGATAATGAGCACTGTTTACAGTTGTTGCTATTAGAGACTGTGTCACCTCTAATTCCTTTCTCTCTGTGTTCTGAAATATCTTTGCTAGTATATATCGGGGCAAATCCCTAGCAATGGAACTGCTGGGTCAAAGGGTACGTGTATTTGATAGACGTCGCCAAACTATCCTTCAGAGAGCTTGTACTTACAGCTCATTAGACAGAGTGTATTCTCATATCCCCACAAGCACAGAGTATTATAAAACTTTTAAATATCCAAGAATCTGATGGTGAAAATAGGCGTTTTATCTTTGTTCTGATTTGCATCAGAAAAGCCCACCACGACCCCTCCCTCCTCCTAATAAATTCTGATCTCCAATCTTCTTGAATTCCTTTAGATCTTTCAAAGTCCAGACTGAAACTTTCTGGGAAAGAAGACAGCTCCATGCTCAAAGTCCTCCCTTTATTTAAAATCAAAAAGCTCCAACTCATAAAAAAAAAAAAAACCCTCACAGCTTGTTCATGAACTTCTTTCCAAATAGCACTGGGATGAATGCTCTCCAAGTGTGTGGATTAAATTTCTCGTGATTAACAGATGGATTTATAACTGCAATGGCAAAAGCATGTGTTGTTTCCAAACAAAAAGCATTTGGGAAGTAAGTTCAGGATGTTCCACAAAAACTCCAAAATCTACCATCATGGCAATTTCCCTGACATAACGCCATAAGAAGATCTACTTCACTACTTATTTCTCTCCATGCAAATACATCAAAATTCCATTTGTTAAAAAATAATTATGAAAATACAACATTTTCCTCTTTAAACTGCAAAACAAAAACAAACCTATATTCTAAAGAAGGAGAGACATGGCTTTGAAGTGGCTCCATCTACCCCTTGAAGTGTAACAGTAGTAACCAAGGGTGGGAAAATGCACATTCTCTACCTCTTCTCTCCCCTCCCATCCCCGCTTCTCACAAAGACACACACACACACACACACTACATAATGTTATAGATATGATTCAAAAGACACCAAAATCACAAGCAAAAATGAACCTTAAGTGTTTTTCCCAACATTTATCCCCACAAGACAAAGATAAGTCTCTCACTGCCATCTGGATTCTATCAACACTCTTCCAAGAGAGAAGGGTCTGCAAGTCTGTGGGTGTTGTGCTGGATCAACCGGCCCCCAAAGGCACCCCTGGCCAGCATCACAGCACTCTGCTCAGGCCTTCACTGTCTGAATTTCTATGAGGCTCCTTTCTCTCTCACAGCCACTACTGACGATGCACGACTCCCAAGGCATCTGTGTAGCTCCCTACGTGCCTATATCAGATACAAAGCAGTGCAACAGCTTCTATTTACTGAACACACATTAGGTACCAAGTACGTAGTGAGCGTACTCTGTCCGCCATTTAATCCTCATAATAACCACAGCTGGTATGTAATATTATTATCCATTTCATAGATGGAAAAATCTGAGACAGAGAGGTTAAGTAACCTACTTAAGGTCACACAGCTAAAAAGTGGCATAGGTCACTTTCAAACTAAGGATAGGTTGATTCTCTTATACAAGCTCTAAGTGCAATGCTGTCTCCCATTGAGAAAAGTCTCAAAAATACACATGAATTCCAACATTCCAGGCTATGGGAATATTCCACTAGAGGAACCTGAAGAGTCTCAATGGACCACAAAGGATTTATGGACAAGCTTGAGTTCCCTAAGGGATGATGTCAATACATCAAATGAAAACAGATCTGTGTTTACTCTGATTTAACTGTTTTGCACTTCTTGGCTGGGGAGGAAGGGGGGAAAAAAGGGGATGGGATTTGGGCTTTGGCTTGTTTTTCAGAAAAATACATCGTACACAAGTCATTTTTCTTAAGGAGCATCAGAAAGTCCAAGCAAAAATCAGAGAGGAACAGGCAAGAGCAAACACCACAACTGAGCTTAAATAAAGACAGTGGTAGGGGATGGTAACAGAATTCAAAAAATACAGAAAGCACAAAATAAAAAAAAACCAATCAAGCCCGTCGCTGATAGCGAGACTTTTCTCTTAAGAGCCATCTCTTTAGTCTTTGATTGTTGGCTCCTCTCCTAACACATCTTAAGGTAGAGCTATGCACGAAGGTGAACCAAGATGAATTAGGATTTGTTTGCTTTTGTTGGCTTGAGAAACAGAAAAATGAAAGGGACTGTTTTCATCCCAGGGGTGCCTGACAATGAAGTATATTTGCCAAAGGCTGAAGGGAAAGGTCTGATACACCAGACTGGGGGCTGTTTCTTTAGGGATACGAGCACTCATGAATGGGTGATGTGATTTTGCTAAGAGCATCACGTACTGCATCACGCAATGAAAAGCCTTATGTCAGAGCCCCCGGCTGGGCTTATGTCACAACCCAACCAAGCATCCAACACAGGAATTCCTTGGGAAACACACACGTCATCCGCACAGCGTTCTACTTCCAGTAACTGACAATGAGTGCGCATTGTTGCTTATGCTGGCTTTTTAGCATGTTCTCAATGACCTGCCAGATTTCCAGGCAACAGTGAAGAATCCATTTAGGTTTCCCTTTGCTGTTTCTGCTAATCAGGACAAGTTTTTAAAAACACAACGGCAAACACATGCATATGGAATTCAATCTTCCTCCCCAGGGCCATGCATGGAGTTCTTGCAAAAAGACCACATAAACTGAGAACACTTTTGAACGCTACAAAATTGAGTCTGGTTTGTGCTTAAATCACTTTTTTTAAAGGAAAAAGAAAATGACCTAAAACATGTTCTTTGGTAAGTCTGAGAAAAAAAAAACACAACAACTGCATTCTAGTGAGGCTGGAAGCATCTTTTCACCCCTGGGGAGGTGCAGAAACTAAACACCATCTTTTCGGGCTTTCCCATAGTCGGCTGCCCAACAATTGTCAAGCCGTAGGCTTGCCTCTCTATTTCAGGCATTTTGCAAACATCAGGCTCCCTTCTTCTATATACGCTTTGGTGTGTGCAGAAGAGATCTTCCTAGTTTGGGCGCTTTTGGCTGCAGAAACTTCTAAATCATCTAAAAGTGAAATGCATCTTCGCTTACGGTAGTTGTTTCTTAAAACTGGTAATGATGGGTATGGAGAGGAGGAATAAAAATTATGAACAAAAACCAAGTACAGGGCTTCCCTGGTGGCGCAGTGGTTGAGAGTCCGCCTGCCAATGCAGGGGACGCGGGTTCGTGCCCCGGTCCGGCAAGATCCCACATGCCGCCGAGCGGCTGGGCCCATGAGCCATGGCTGCTGAGCCTGCGCGTCTGGAGCCTGTGCTCTGCAACGGGAGAGGCCACAACAGTGAGAGGCCCGCCTACCGCAAAAAAACAAAAAAAAAACAAGTACAGTCAACTCTCTGTTATTTGTGCCAAACGGCAAAAGACGTTCTTGATGGTAAGTTGGAGAACTTGGGTCCGTCCGGTCCTGGTGTTTCCTAGGGACAATTACTGAGCCAGTCAAGCCTCAGTTGGCTCCCTCACGCCCTCCCAGGGCTGGAGAGCCTGACCCCTGGCAGCAAGAACTGAATCAGAGTAGCAGCGGGACATGCCACCTAGGATCTGAGTCAACTGGAAAGAGGGGAAAGTGAAAAGTCCCAGCCTGACACAGTGTTAGTTTCCTTTTTTTTTTTTTTTTTTTTAAATGGGTGTCAGGAAAACCCTGCTGGGATTTTTGTTTGTTTTTTATAAATTTATTTTATTTATTTATTTTTGGCTGCGTTGGGTCTTTGTTGCTGCGCACGGGCTTTCTCTAGTTGCAGCGAGCAGGGGCTACGCTTCGTTGCGGTGCGCGGGCTTCTCATTGCGGTGGCTTCTCTTGTTGCGGAGCACAGGCTCTAGGCACGTGGGCTTCAGTAGTTGTGGCACGCGGGCTCAACAGCTGTGGCTCACGGGCTCTGAAGCGCAGGCTCGGTAGTTGTGGCGCATGGGCTTAGTTGCCCCGCGGCATGTGGGATCCTCCCGGACCAGGGCTCAAACCCACGTCCCCTGCCTTGGCAGGCGGATTCCTAACCAGTGCGCCACCAGGGAAGCCCACAATGTTAGTTTCTTAAGAAACCCCTCGAGACGATGGGAGGAACACAAGGGTGTGTGCACAGTGCTGGGGCCCAGCCAAGTGGGACCGGCCCCTACCCCTGCCCACCTTCATTCTCCTCATTGTCTAGAAGTGTGCTTTTTAAAGTATGTTTTATAAGGCAGATAATGTATTAGTTCATCATTTTAATGACTACGTATCACCTACAACTAAGCTGTCACTTCTTGCAATAAACGGTGTGGAAGTTTCTTGCAAGAAACTGTGGCCTTGGCTAAAAGCAAAGGGAATTTAATCATAACCCGCCTCTGCTTCTCCAGCCTCCTTCTGACCACTTCCTGCCACCCCTCAACTCTGTTCCTGTCCTTGTCTGGGCTTCCCTTGGGTCCGTCCACTTTCTTTTAGCCCAGTGGTCTTCAAAGATGGGTACGTGCAATGCAACACATTGGAATGACAAAAAAGCATTTTAAAAATCATATTCATATTTTAACTTCATAATTTAAAATGACTCTTGCATGTAACTTTTATAAGACAGGTAACATTGGTTCAGTAGTCAATATATTTATAATCTGTAGCTAACTAAATATGCTCAATATATATATATTTTTAAAGTTAAGACTGCTCAAATGTATAAATGTATTATATATGGACCCTCTGATCTAGCAAACTCCTACTTATCCTTCAGAACCCAGCTCCAATGGCCCTGCCCCAGGTGGCCTCCTTCCCTACGGCTAATGGACCCCCCACTCCACTGTCCCCAGGCATCTTTAGCTGGACCCAGGCACAGCGTGTATCAGTGAGAACAGTGCTTTCCTCTCCTAACTCATCAGTTCCTCCATCTGGACTTGAGCTCCATGAAGGCGGGGGCAAACATTAACCACAGCTGGATGGCTGACATCTTCTTATCCTTTAGGATTTGCCTTAATATCCCTTCCTCTCTTTCCTGATTACTCTAGCCAATGATGGCCGTTGCTCCTTGGTAGCTACCACATGCCATCCTCCCACTTTTTACCCTTCATTGTACTTCTCCCATGTGTAATTACTGTATCTACTTGTTTCTTGCCCAATATCACCCAGGACATAAACTCAATGACCACAGGGACCCAGTCTCCCTGGCCAGTATCTCCAAGCCCCTAGCAAACAGCCTGTGTTCAATACTTATTTGTTGAATGAGTGAATCTGATTTTCTTTTTCCTTCCCTTGACAATTTTCCTTCAAAGCTAACAAACAAGGAGAGGGTCAGCCCAAAAAAAGAGCAAGAGATGACACATACTCGGGCAATCGTGAAAGGTGAGATCCCAAAACACATCCTCTGCTGCACCCTCCCCCCACCCCAGCCCTCTTAGCAGACATTTTCTTTGCAATTAAATTGACAGATTTGAATTCAGTCTCTCCTTTCTGGAGGAGATCATGATGAATGGGGTGAACAGCTCCAGAGGGAAGAAAGAGCATGGGATGGACTATGCCACAAATGGGGGAATTGCCCCTGACTGATGAAGGGCAGACAGAGCAGAAGCCCCGATCACATGGCCAGTCTCAGAGCCCCCAATCTAGCAAAGTCACTCCGTGCAACTGCACACGTCTCACGCGACGTGCCTCAGCTCAACTGCTACCCAACCAGACACGCATCCCCAGAGCTAAACGGCTAAGATGAGCTACTGTATGACTAGGACAATGCTACATTAGGAGATCACAATGAAATAAAAATCCCCCAGACGGAATCACTTCGCTGTGCAGCTGAAACTAACAACATTATAAATCAACTATGCTTCAATAAAAAAATGAGATAATAAAAATCCCTGAGCAGGAAGATGTTAGATACACAACGAACTCTAATAAGAGCAGAATGAAGTGACCAAGGTTTCCTACCCCTCGCCCCCCAAACACTGACCCCTCTTCCACCTGCATTAGGGACAAGAAAAACCCATTTCAGCAATTAACATACCACACACGGCCGGCCACCGATAATATTGAATCCCAGGGAGCCGGAGTCCCGATGCAGGACAAGAGTCAGGCTTTTTGTTTCTTCACCCTGCAGGGAACAGATGAGTTCAAAATTTTATTTACAAACAGCGAAAAAAATGGGAGGAATTTTCTTTCTATCTAAGTGGACTCATGGGCTGCTGAGCATTAAAAATCCTATGTCTCTAGGGAAGTTTAACCAGGGAGAACTTTGGGGGCCCATGATGAAACTCTGTCCTGTGCTGAAGAGGTTACAAACATTTCTTGATACCATCTAACCCTGGGGCAATCACTTAAGAACGTTTGGAGATGTCCAGACACGTGGAATGAATATTTTCTCTCAGTGACACCTTGGTCTGCAAACGCATCTTTCCTATGGCCAGCCCAGCGCAAGCTGGCTGTCTAGATGACTACTGTCTGTCTGTTTCTCAACCACTGTCAACAGCAGCATTCACATTATGTCATGAAAGATTCCAACAGCAATCCCCTCGGAAGTCTGGGTGTACGTACGGCCCATCAACAGTCATCTGTGTTTGGGAGACTTGGGGGGAAAATAGCTCTTGAAAAGTCAGATGCAAGCATGGGTGGGAAAAAGAAAAATCCTGAATCTTACTGAAAAGGGGGGAGGGGGCATTTTCACAAAGTAATGACTGTCCAGTCCTGAGGGGATGCAGAGTGTTCAACAGAAAACACTCTGTTTAAGGTGGGGGGGGGGTCTACGTGAGCCCCTTTAAATCAACCAAGCAGAAATGGCCCCAGCAGGTCTCAGAGGCGCAACGTTCAACAGTCAAACAGGATGGAGATGCCAGGGCACCCCAACTAACACTCTCAAGTAACAGACAGATAAATAAAAATAGATTTAACCTTCTGCGCAAACTATCACTTAATAGGCTTAGACATAAATATTAAACCTGTTGATACACCTCTGAAACAGTTCCAACTACCTGAATGGTATGCAAAACTCCACATGTACTGGCTATAAATTTACAATTGCTTCACTCCTGTTTTCTGTTTAAACAGGGTATCATTTAAATGCGGTATGGTTTTTCACGCTTCTCAAAAACAGCACTGACAGCTCATCACAAAGAGGTTTTATTTTGATATTTATTGCTTCCTGATGAAACCTGCGCTTTCTACTTCTGCTGGGGAAATAAATGGCAACATTTGAATGACATGAATGCAAATATCTTATTCGACCTCCACGGTGGCAAAGAAAACCACTCTTGCCGACTGTGCAGTGCCCAGTGGTTTTTCTGGAGCACTAATTCATTTACTGCTATAGTTGTCAATGTAAAACACTGTTCCATATTTGGCGAGGAAAACTGTATGTAACACAGCCACACACACACACACTAAAGACTAATGGGTCTCAGGGACTTCCCTGGTGGTCCAGTGGTCAAGAATCCATGCTCCCAATTCAGGGGGCACAGGTTCAACCCCTGTTCAGGGAACTAAGATCCCACATGCTGGGCAGGGCACGACCTAAGACATTAAATAAATAAATAAATAAATAATAAATAAAGATTAAAGTTTCTTAAAAAAAAAACCTAACGGGTCTTCATGTATAAAAGTATCTGCAAGCGCTTAAAGTTCTTAGCAACAACGGCTGTTTCTCATGACTAGTTCGTGTATAGCAGAATTCAAAATATTTTCAAAAATGTCATAGAAGCCTTAGCATCAATTACTAAAACACTGTAAAAACAAAAATGATAATTTATTAGTAGAAAAAAGCAGTTTCTGATGAAAGAACTAGGTGTCCTATAAGAACAACACAACAAAATCTTCATTTCTGCAGCGTCATTTACTCAATGCAGAAAATACAGTAGGTAAATATAAAAGAAGCGAGCCTCTATCAAACTACTGCACTTGAACAGAAAAACAGCAGAGCCTCAGTAATGACAACCTATTTATGAACTTAAAAAAAAAAAGTCCTATTCTCAGCACCACCACCCAGAGCATCTATCAACGCTATCAATCTTTATTGTTCATTTGACCTGCAACAAGAGAAGAGGCAACGATATTCACTGCTGTAAGAGAATAAAACTTCAGAATCACCTTAATAGTTTTGAGATGTAAATACAGTGATGTGCAAACTGAAAGAGTTTATATCTTTCTGCCTTGGAAACGGAAAATGTTGCTAACGCCATTTCTTGCTTTGTTATCTTAGAGAGGTGAAAAAGTTAGACATACATGGGAATTGGAGAGAGTTATCATACATATCTTACATTTCTGGCTTTCATAACTAATCAAGGATAGACACTGTACAGTCACACAGTAATCCAAGGCAGATGTCTCTGGTTGAACAAGCTCAAATGATGCACAAAGGAGAACGCAGAGCCAAACGATTAAAACAGACCAGTTTTAAATCGACTGTGACAACTATTTATTCTTCTAAAAAATGAAAGAAAAATAAAGCAATCTCATTGCATTGCATTAACAATGATAACAGCTAACCTTTATTGGCTCTTCATCATGTGCCAGAAATGATATTGAGCACTTAAGTGCTTTATTTTATTTAATAATCCAACCAATGTTATCAACTGTCACTATTACCACCCTCATGATACAGGTGGGAAGACTGACGGAGAACAAGAAAGCAAGCTGTCCCTTGTCAAAGAGCTAGTAAGAGGTCAAGCTGGGATGGAAACCGATGATCTCCCATTCTAGACCTTAATTACTGTCTACACTAACTCCCTTTTCGTGTGGAACATAGAAAAGAGTGCCACGTAGACTAGCGACATATTTGGTCTCGCCCAAGATCGTTCCCTTGTTGGAGTTCCAAAAAGTTCCACAAAGGAACTCATCATAGGAGGTCTTACCCAGGAAACCAGTTTCAGAACAGAACTCCAAACTCTTTAGTGAACTATTTATCTCCAGAAGACCCAACCTGAGATGCCCAAAGACACCTAGGTCTGGTCCCAAACTCAGAGATCTCTCTCCAGGGACAGTGGAGACCAACTGAGACCATGCCTGAAATAAGATTCCTCCGCCAGATAGCAATGTGCAAAGAACAATCAAGTTAACTGTCTACACCTCCTTGCCAGATGCACTCAATCCCAGGGAAGAAAGAAAGGAGGTTCTCCTTTTCTAGAAGTGTCTTGACCCAGTCTGTTGTCTAGGACGGATAGACACGGGTTTTAGGTGACATTGCCTATTTTAGGACTAATTTACAGGACTGAGCCATCATGTGGAAGATTCAACACATGATACCGGGAGCACTGACAGAGAAGAGAAAAGCTCTGTCTGAGCCGAATTCCTTTCATTTCTCCATCTAATGATCAAAGGTCATTTCCTTTTCTCCGACACCCCGAGCTTGATCCTGATATCTCCTTTCCACTCCCCTTCTCACAAGCAACCTTAACTATCAATACTTTCATTGAATTTCTCATTCTTCAGAAGAAATAATAGAGAATTTAAACACCAGGCTTCACACAACACCACGTTTAACAGGTTAACCTTACTTCCTGCTTAATTATTTAACCTGTTCCTGGGTTCAAAATGCATCGGATCCAGGGCATTTAAACGAGTCTCATTCAATTATATCGCACTGAGTGAAGACATGTACAAGTGGAATAAGGACAAAGGCTCTCATCAATACTGCGTTCCCGGCTGCTCACAGACATTATGTTAATAAGTGACACTGTTCATCCAAAGGAAAATTTAACCTATATTGCTCTGTTTTGGTCGTTTATCAGAACCCATGCTTTGAAACTTTCTCAGTGGTTTGGTATAGTAAAGAAGGGAACGAGGACTTCCCTGGTGGCGCAGTAGTTGAGAATCCGCCTGCCAGTAATACAGGGGAAGTGTGTTCGAGCCCTGGTCCGAGAAGATCCCACCTGTCATGGAGCAACTAAGCCCATGCACCACAACTACTGAGCCTGCGCTCTAGAGCCCATGAGCCACAACTACTGAAGCCTGAGTGCCGCAACTACTGAAGCCCGCGCACCTAGAGCCCGTGCTCCACAAGAGAAGCCACTGCAATGAGAAGCCTGCGCACCGCAACGAAGAGTAGCTCCTGCGCGCCGCAATTAGAGAAAGCCCACGTGCAGCAACGAAGAACCAACACGGCCAAAAAATAAATAAATAAATAAATAAAATTTTAAAAAATATATATACCAATTAAAAAAAAAGAGAGCTCTGTTTCACAAAAACAACTGAACAACCGCAGCATCAGCCTTGGGAGGCACGTATTACATCAATGCTCTACACCTGAGAAACTGAGGCTCGAGAAATGCATACACTTGCTGAAGATCACGTGGGTCCAAGAGGGGGGGCAGGGTTGGAACCCAGGTCCACAGGACTCCAGCACCCATGCTGTCCCTCCTGGGCTGGTAAACATGTGCACCCTACCCTAAACTCCTTTGCCTCAAAAGACACGGCTTTCACATTAAAACGTCATGAAGGATTAGACATCTAATTAGCTTTGTAATTAGAGTTTTAAGCAAGGCTTCTTTGGACTATGCAATAACAGTGGCAAAGATTAGAGTATCTATTATACCCTGAAGGGTGTCATAAGAATACTATACCTTTGACAGGAACAGGGTGATGGTTAAGATCTTGGACTTCACAGTCAGAAGCTGAGTTGAGTTTCCTCATTCTTAGAATGAGGATAATAATGGTTTCTTCTTGAAACATGAATGAGATAGACTATCACTGCCTAGTGCCCCCGTACAAGGCCTGGCCAATAGCAAGGGTTCCAAACACAAGCAGAGCACAGGGTGGGTCGGACACTAGCACATCTCAGCAATGAGGCCATGGTGCTGTTTAACCACATAAATGACTCTGCTACAAAAATCTGGAAATGAGGAATGTCTAATCCTAAGTTAACTTAGTCTACAGTAAGTTTGGGAGAGCTGAGGCCTGAAGTTAAGGAAATAAAGACAGTTGTACATTCATCCCAACATCTGGCCATCTGATGGGAGCTATTACATCCACGTGCACGTTCCTCCTTTCCCCAAGTCTGGAAAAAGAGCAGCACATTCTTGGAGGACTGCACAAGTGCCAGGAGACAGATTTTATCCTGGAGGTAGTGGGAGAGAGACATGATAAAGAACACGAGGGGAGCAGCTCAGCGTGGACCTTCGGGGGCATGGAGGTGGCACGGGCAAAGGGTGCTGCTCAGACGGCTGTGAGGCTCGAGGAGGGGAAATCGGACACAGGACACCCCAGGCCCGGAGGGAGATGGCCCTGGGAGCAAAGGGGGCGGGGGAACAGATGGTGGCTCGCAACAGGACAGGAGAAACATCCAGTCCAAGGAAGTGTGGGCTTGGATACGGACAGTGGAGGGAGGAGTGTGGGGCACAGGATACCCAGGTATTTGCTGAGACACCTGGACACCTCCCAGTTCTATCGGATGAGTGAGTCTTGATGGGCTGGGAAGAAAACAAAAAGAAAACGAAAGAAACCACAAAACTGGAAATGAGATAGCTTTTCCCAGAGCCACCCTCTTCCTGAATGGCAGGGTCTCTTCCCTTCCGGAGCCAGGACTCAGGAGGGAGAGGCGCTCTCACCAAGAGCCCGGGGTGGGGGATGGAGAAGGAAGATGCCTTCATATCCTGGAGTCCAGTGCCAGCACTGCCTCCTTGGGAGAAGGGCCACGAAGCTCTAACAGATGCTCAGCATCCTGTCTCTACCCCAGAATCCAAACCTAGTGGACAGTCAGGCCCCTAGGGAAGTGTAGGGTGTCCCTGGGAGATGCTTAGGTCTTTAGGATTGAGAAAGGGCAGAGATAGAGTAACCCTGGAGAAGCGGGTGTGGCGTGAGCCATCCACAGCCAGTAAGTTACAAGCAGAAAGAGAAGCTCCAAGTTCAGGAACATACACTAGATTCTGCTGAAAATAAGCTTGGCTATCATATTCAAACGTGTAACTACCGATCAGTGTTAAAATCAACTACCGATCAGTGTTAAAATCACCCAATTTGTAATCTGCTCCATTCAGGGTCTAACTGGACAAGAATTTTGGGGGGGGGGATAATAGCCACAGCGAAAAAGCAGAACTCAAATGTACTTTGTCAAAAAGACACCTCATGGTGGCTGCTTTTCTTTTAAGTCCAAGAATGCAAACTGTCTTCTATGGTAGAGTCCCTCTTCCTTTCAGCATCACTCTGTCACTGTTCTCCAAACAATCCAGCCTCAGAAGCTTGGACGCCAGCCACCTCCTAAGCGGTGTGGCAGCCCCCAAAGTCCATCGTGCCGCTGTCAGTGTGGATTCTTTCTAAAAACTCCTTTCCGCCCAGTGACGGGTGTTCCTTGATTACTGCTGTCGTGGGACTTGTAGCCGAGAACGGGCTAGACTGGAAAGCTGCCCGGCGGGTTGTGAGAACTGTAATTGACTGACCACTAGTCTATGTATCTGGGGTGACACAACACCTCTCAGCCTCAGATTATGCAAAGCTCCCAGAGACTCGCACAGCTGGGAAACAGCTCTGTCTGTTGACTAGTGACAAGAGAGCGCAAAAATGTGGAGGGGCGGGGCTGGGGGGACCGGGCGGCAGAGATGGCTGCCAGAAATTCTGTCCTAAAGAGAATGGGGATGCCTTCTCTCCCCGCACCAAGATGTTTCTGTCCTCTTCGTCGGTCAAACTATGTTTTTAATGAGGAAGCAGCTTGCACCAAGCCCTCCCTGTCATTCCAACTTCAGTTCTAAAAGAAGGGATTCTTGGAGGAAGAACAGAAGGGGGAAACTGTTCAAGTCCAAGACTGAAGGCAGTCGTGGGAATGACGCTTGAAAATGAATTGGAAACGGAGGAGACAGTCCACTGAAGTATTGGCGGTGTTGATCTGTCACCAGAATAGGTGCAGAGAGGATGAAAAGAGACAAAGGGCAAGGGAAACTGGCAGAAAGGAGCAAAGGTATAGCGTTTATGGAGCTATAATATCTACAGAACGGGATATATTCACCCGCAGCCAAAGATGTTTCTGAAAAATAACCTAAGACATTAAGATTGTCAGCGCTGCCCTAGGCCAAGAATATACACATATTTAAAGCTGCTGCTGTATTTAGATAACCTAAGAAATCCCTCAGTCTACTTCTCTATTTCCATGAGTTTGATTTCAAGTCTGTATCTCTCATTTCTATCATCCGCTCATCTGCTTTTCTGGTGAACGCCCACAAGCGACGCTTTCACCAACACACGGACAAGAACAAACCGAATCAAGGTGCGGCAGCATTTTCACATTTCCACTTGACGGACTACAAGGTGATTTCAGTTTCTGAAATAGGATCATCCAACTACCCAACCTGGAGCATTTTCTTGTCCAAATCGGCAACAAAGCAAAGGCAACCCAGCTGTGAAGTCCTACCTTGTCACTTACAGGAAGGTGGGAGCTTGGCCTGGCCCATCCCTCTTTACCTTTGTTAACTGCAGTTGGACGACTATAAATTCAAGTAAACACACAGTAACCTCATCTTATTCGCGCCTTTGGCCTCCTCCTTTACACCTTAGCTCAGAGCTGCTACCCAGATGCAGTGAACTTGACTTGAATATCCCTCTCTCACAAAGTTTCCAGCGCTGACAAGCAGTCAGAGAGGAGAAAGGCAGAGATTCTGGTCACCCAAGGGCATTCCATGGCTTGCAACGAGCCTGTAATCCTTCGAGTAAAAATCCCCTTCCTTCTTTATTAAACCATCTCCAATTTCTAATGTTTCCTCAGTGATTTACTTGAAGAACATCCCTAAACCTATAGGTACTGAAGAAACATTCACTTAATAAATGTTTAACAAATGCTTGGTAAGCCTTACTGTGCACATAGCGTTCATCACCTAACCCTAATGCCAGTCCTATCAGCATTACCCCATTTTGGAGATGAGGCAATTAAGGCTTAGAGGAGGTTAGAAGATCCTCCCAGAGACGCTCAACAACAAGGCAGAAGGAGCACAGGAGCCCGGCTGTCACCAACTCCAGGGTCTGATACTCATCACAGGACAGCTCAGTTCAGGGTACCCTGGAGCTGCTGCTGGTGACACATCCAACCCTGACCCACAACCTTAAAGCGGCTTCACCCCCTTCCCGATCCACGTGCAGCAAAGACAGAGGGCACCTGAAAACAGCTTCCAGCAAAATTCTAGGGCTGACCCCTCTGCCCAGGAATCATTTCTGCACACCCGTCCCCCTCTGCCAGGGTGAAAGGTCATCCAACCACCCCTCCTGGAGAAGGGGCTGCTGCAGGGCCCACGTGCACACAGGCTGCACGCGGCTCCACCCCTTAGGCTCCCTGTAAACAGACATACGGGATAGGGGAGAAAGATGGACGCTCGGGTCCGTCTGTTAGTTATTTCTTTACAAGGGTAATCATCATGTTACACCACTTCCCTTTCTTATTGTAACAGGCTTATTAGAACACCATTAGTCTGGGGGGACAGAGGTGACCCGCGGCTAAAAGGCTTCGCTGCGCAAAGAACAGCAAGACGTGTTGTTTCCAAAGGCACAAGTGGGTGTCTGACTGACCCAGGGGTGAAAGCCGCTCAGGTTCCCCTTTGCACCCAGCGGTGCCTATCGCAGCGCCTGAAACGCAGTGTGTAAGCATGTGAGGAGCTGGACTGAAAGAACACATTTGGAAGCATTTCATTTACTTCCTACCATCAACCACTCTTTAACTTACTAGGTTCGAAATTAAGGAGATGAGGCGTGATTCCATCCAGGACACCACCTCTTTTCTCTTCTTTTTCTTCCCTTTCCCTTTCCCTTTCCCTCCCTTCCTTCTTTCCTTTCCTCCCTTCCTTCCTTCCTTCCTTCCTCTCTTTCTTCCTCTAACTCTCTTTTACAAGCAGAACCTGTTTCGTTTTATACTGCATGTATACTTTCAGAACTCTGAAAACAAGAATTACAGCGTGGGGTGGACACACCTCATCACCATGGACCAGAAGCCATCAGACCAACTAAACGGAGGCAGAAAATGATGCTGGGAAAGCTGTTTAATCTTTGGAGGCTCTCTTTTTCCATCTGTAATACGAAGGGTAATGGGCTGTGGGTACTAACCTCACAGAGTCTTCCTGAAGATGCACCCACATCTCTAACCCGCACAGTGCTTGCACGTACAGTAACAGTCCTTTGGAAACCCTGTATGACACTTTGGAGGGGACTCTGCCTCAGGAGAAAATACTGTTCTTATTTTGGTAACAGCCTGGAGTCGGGTGCTGAGTTCAAATCTCAGCTCTACACTTAGAATCTGTGTAACTTCTGGCCTTAACCTAGCTGTTTGATAATGTTTTACAATCCTCCTCTCTTACCAAAAGGGGTCTACCAAATGAATGAGATGGGGAAGCTAATGTGTGTACATACACAATGTACCCTAGGTGCACGGCACCCAGTTAAACTCAATGAATGTTACTTCCTTTCCTTTTAAGCTCCTTAGTCTACAGCCAACACAAAACCACCTTATAAATAGATTCTCTCACATCAAGTATTTTTACAGAGGAGCAAACATCATCTGTGAACTCAGAAAGAATCACTTACAGATAAACGGCAACAGAGTTCCCAATTCAAATTATTCAGTTATGATCATTCAAGCCAGTGTAGCTGGGTAACGTATTTGTAAGCCAAATCCTAATTTTCTTTATAAATCACTGAAATGAAATGGACACAACAACCCACAATTCCTTTAGCTGAACTGGGCTGTTCTGTAAGATACACCATGGAATGGCCACTTGCTGACACTTTTCAGAAACAGAAAAGACACTGAACTCTGAACATTCTAACAGATACATTTCCAACTGTGTGGACATCTGGAACACCTTTTCATACAATTGTCTATTAGATTCACTTATCTCCAGGAGTTCTGAAATGGACAAAATCGTTTCTGGGATTTGGGAGTTTACACAAATGGATCTGGGGAAACAAAAGCATACCTCCCACAAGCCTGGAAACAATTTTGTTAACTTGCAGGTCACGGAAAAACTCGTGCTTTTTTAAGAGTGCGCTAACAAGCTCACTCTTGGTTAGCAATCTGAAAAGTTTCGAGGGCTGACAAGACAGCCCCTTGGATCTTGAATTTATTCACTGAACAAAGACATATCGAGAGTTCACAGGGTACACGGTAATCGAACTGGTGCCGGGATGCGCAGCCCTGAAGAACACACACATGGCCCTTCCTTTATTGTCCTTCGCAGACAATGAACAGCTTTTCCCATTATTCACTCACAGCTGTGATGAAGGCCATGCAGGCAGAGCACCAAGGTGAGAGTCTCAGGGCACCAGACCTAGTCTGCGAGGTCAGAGAGGGCTTCCCACAGGCAGTGATGCTTGAGCCGGGATGGGAAGGATAGAAAGGTTATCTAGTCAGGAGCAAACCCTAAGTGCTGACAGAAAGGCAGGGGCTAGAAGGGGAGCGTTGGAAAACTTGCCAGTTACCTAACAATGAGCAACTGGAAAGACTATTCCAAGGAGAAAAAAGAGCAAGTGCAAAGGCCCAGGGGCAAGAAGGAGCTCAGGGACATATTCACGGACCTGCCAGAAGCCAGTGAACCTGGGAAGAGAGACTAAAGGGGAGAAGAGTACAGGCAGGTGGAGGCCAGCAGGACCCAGAGTGTGCTTGGCCTTATATCCACCCAAGAGGAACTCAAGGCAGAGCAGGGTTGAAAGAAGAGTGACATCAGATTTACACTTCTAAGAAATAATTCCCAGCTCGAGGTAACTGGAGGGGAGCAGGAAAATACATAGAGGGAGCAGCTGTGATCTAGGCAAGAGATTATGGCGGTTGAGACCAAGGATGATTTTTGTCCCACAGGGAACAAGGGCAGTGTCTGGAGCTATCTGTAACTGTCACCACGTGAGACATGCTTCTGACACCTAGTAGGTAGAGGCCAGGGATGCCGCTACACATCCCATAACGCACACACTACCTTCCCCACAACCAAGAATTATTCACCCCAAGATTCTAATAGTGCTGAGGTCAGGAAACCCTGGTTTGGACCAAGGTCATCATCTGATGGGACTGGAGAGCAATGAACAGATTCAAGAAGTGTTTAGGAGGTATAATCCACCTGATTTAATGACAGACTGGAAGTAGGGCTAAAAGAGCAGAAGCTATCAAGGCTGGGTCGCAAGTTTCTCAACAATTCCAAGGCAAGTTACACCCAGAACTTTCTCTTTCCCAGAAAGCCAAACAAGTTTTTTGCTGTGGAATGCCTTTGTTCTTAGAATCAGGTGGACAAGTCAGGGTAGGAAACTGAGGCTGGGAGCCCAACTCTTTAACATCCTCAAGCATAGCATCACCAAGTCTGCTGTAGCCCAGATGAGACTTCACACTGGTTCCAGAAGGCTTTCTGGACCATGTTACCTATCATATAACTGCTAGGCAGTCTGGGTTTTAGAACTTCACCCTGGTCTTTCAAAAAACGTTCAGGGGGCTTCCCTGGTGGCGCAGTGGTTGAGAGTCCGCCTGCCGATGCAGGGGACGCGGGTTCGTGCCCTGGTCCGGGAGGATCCCACGTGTGCCACAGAGCGGCTGGGCCCGTGAGCCATGGCCGCTGAGCCTGCGCGTCCGGAGCCTGTGCTCTGCAACAGGAGAGGCCACAGCAGTGAGAGGCCCGTGTACCGCAAAAAAAAAAAAAAAAAAAAAAAAAAAAAGTTCAGGAAGGGGTGTTGAGACGATGATCAGTAAAATCATAACTGTGTGAAGACCAACATGTGTTGATCTATATCTGTACTTGAGCCCACACTCCTTGCTTAGCTGAGTAGCTACCTAAAATGTGATAGGTGGCCCAGCATGAGCTGGTAGCTTGTTAGAAATGCAGAACCTCACGCCCCATACCAGCCCTGATGGATCAGAATTGCTAAGGGTAAGAATGTGCGATTTAACAAGCTTTCCAGGTGATCCCAATCATCTGAAGGTTTGCGAAGACCTGTTCCAGCTCACCTTGTAGGGCAGGAGAAACAATGCCTAAGTAGGTCCAAACCCTAAATGCTCAGCTGGTATCAAAAGTCTGAAACCTTATATTATTTAAATAATGCCAGATCATTTTATGGAACAAGTTCTAGGCCTTGAGGAAAGGGTATGGAAAAATCTTCTGAGTCTTTCTTATCTACTTCAGCTTGTAACAGAGAGGTAAATGATAGGACTTTTAAAAAAAATAATAAAAGTGTTGTGCATGCGAGTTTCCAAGCAATATAAATCCTTCTGCTTTTTAGAAGAGAATAAACAGTACCCAGCAGGAGCAGAGAGTCTGGCCAATGAAATAAACAAGTTCTTAAACAAGCTTGCAGTGGGAGGGGTCCGTCTGGCAGGCGCTGGAAAGCAGAAGCTTTCCACAAGGGCCACTGAGGGTTAACCAAAAGGCAAAAGGAGCGAGCTTCCCCCTAAGGCCTGAGCTGGGACCAGCCAGGGTCTGAGGCCAGAAAAATGAACTAGTGCAGCTTTCAGGCCAGGCCATTCTTGGCTGTCCTCAGGCCCAGCAATGAGGTCCATAAAAGTCCCAAGCAGCGCTCCAACTCCAGAAGGAAACTCTCTCTGTAAGCTCAAAAAGCAACATCTTGTCCCTAAGCTTAATGCCCTGATGAGCCAACTGACTCACCCAACAGAGCTTCAAAAACTTGCACAGTTTTGATTCAAGTATCATATTTTTGATTCCGAGACGGAGTTTACCCAAACACTCCAGAAAGAAAACAGAAAGGCAAGAAGAAATAATAAACTAGCTTCACAATGAATGATGTATAAACTCTGGGGGAGTGAATGGCTTATTTATAAATAAGCATCACTTAAAACTATGCAGGAAGTCCAGATGACAGCATAAACAGGAGAAACTCCGGAAACTCCTTCACCCCAAACCCGGCGCCTGCTTGAAGACCCAGCTTTGCCCCTTGCTTTGGTGACTCGCAAGCTCACGCCAGTCTTTTGTACGCCTGTGCGGTCCTGGGTGAGCCTCAGAGCTGTAAATATTTGCCCTTCGCCCAGAGCCGGCCAGCTGCTGAGGCTGCTGCTGACAGACAGGCCAGGGGCCAGGATGGGGTGGAGGTGGGGAGGGGGGAGTCGGAAAACTGGCAGACCGGGTGTGCGCTGTGGAAGAGGGGGCTGGGAGAGGGCAGGGAGAGGCAAAGCACACAAGCAGACACAGGCCCCTGGGGGCCCCTCAGGCAAATACATTCCCCAGAATGGCAGCGGCAACGGCACACGTCCCTCCCCAGCTGGTGAAAATGTGGCCTTTGCAGTCAGGGAAATCTTGGTTCTCATCTTGTGACTGTGCCCCACTCAGAGTACAGGTGACGACACATGGAGACATTTCTGGTTGTCACCACTGGGCAGGGGGCGGTGCTACTGGTATCCAGTGGGTAGAGGCTAGGGATGCTGCTCAACATTTAACAATGCGAGCTTCTCTGGAGGCGCAGTGGCTGAGAATCTGCCTGCTAATGCAGGGGACACGGGTTCGAGCCCTGGTCTGGGAGGATCCCACATGCCGCGGAGCAACTAGGCCCGTGAGCCACAACTACTGAGCCTGCGTGTCTGGAGCCTGTGCTCCGCAACAAGAGAGGCCGCGATAGCGAGAGGCCCACACACCACGATGAAGAGTGGCCCCCGCCTGCCACAACTAGAGAAAGCCCTCACACAGAAACGAAGATGCAACACAGCAAAAATTAATTAATTAATAAAAACTCCTACCCCCAACATCAAAATATATATATATATATATATTTTTTTGACAATGCACGGGACGGCCTCCCATAACAAAGAATTTTGGGGCCCAAAATGTCAAAACACCCCAAGGTGGACAATTGAGGTAGAACCTGAATGCCAGCTCTGAACGAGTTCTATGACCTGAGCCTGCTTTCTCATCTCAGAGGATTAAATACGGAACGCCTCCGAAGTGCTTTGCCACAGTCTCTGGTACATAATAAACCCTCAGTAAATGGCACCTGTGGTTACACTGGGAGGCAACACGATCGTGCTCGCGAACTTGGTCACCTGTGGGTTCAGAAACCAATTCTGGCACCTAGAAGCTGTGACTCAGGCATCTGACCGCATCTCACTGGTCCTGAGCTTTCCTCACCTACAGAACGAGAAGCAACGTGCCTCCCTTACTTGATTACAAAGGAAACAGCTGAGAAGCAGAAGTGCTTAGAACGGGGCCTGGAGCAAAGCAAGCCTCCAGTAGTGGTGGCCGTTATAATTTCACCAACTCCCAGCACAAGGGGATGGCTTACAAGGGGAGGAGGTTAAAGATAAGTGCAGGGGATACTTGCTGAGCGTTGACTTTCCACCAGGCACCGTGCTAGATCCTTTTCACATGTTCTCTCCCTGAAGGGGGTAAACGAGCTATTTTACATTTAGGGAAATGGAGGCACCTGGAGGTTAAGCCACAACATGACTCAGCTGTTTAGCCAAGAGCCCAGATTCGAGAACAGTTCTAATTCCAGAGGCCTCACCGTCAATTATTACTTTGTATTTGGTGGTGGTCCCTTTACTGCTTTCTGGAATTCTTTCAATCCCTGGAGGAATACTACAGAAGGGGCCTGTGTTTCACCCCCCGTGTCACATCTCTAGGGCCACACTTTCCAACTTGAGGGAGCGTGAGCTGCTAGCTCAAGGTCAGCCGGCTAGTTGGCAGCAAAGCCCACGTCGGAATCCAGCTATTACTCCAGAGGCCTCTCTGGCAGCCTTCTTAACTTAATCTACACGGGCTGTGGGCTCCTTTTATTCTTTCTGGAGCTCCTGAGGGTGCATGGATATAGCTCACGCCTGTGTCAGTATCTTATCCGGTGGGTCACGTGTACAGGAGCCATGTTTCCCAACCTCCAAAGAGGCTAAGCGACTTCCCCAAGATCACCCAGCTGGTCTGCAGCACAGCCTTTGCACACTTCTGACTCCGGAGCCACACTATTCTTACTCTGCGCTGGTCGCGGATTCCTTTGAGTCTTTCCAGAACCCCTGAAGCTGCTGGAGCTATACTTTACCCTGAGTCTAATCTGTCAAAGGACCACAGTTCCCAAGTTTAGACCGATTCCCCGACCTTGCTCACGGTGATCTATCTGGCAAGCAGTGTCGGAAGAGGGAGGCAGAGATGCTCCCGGGCAGCTCCCGGGACCCCAGTGCCCAAAGGGACTGGGAGGCGCCCCGGGGACCCAGGAGCCCGGCAGGGGGTCGGGGCGGGCGGCGGGTGCCTACCTTGCCGCCGGGTGGCGTGGCCACGCAGCGGCTGAGCGAGTCGAGGCGTGCGCTGTACTCGGTGAACTTCTTCTGGTAGCGCAGAGCGGTCATCTGCAGCTCCAGCTGGGCGGCGGCCAGCTGTGCCACCAGCGACTTCTCGCGCTTGCCCGCGCGCAGCGCCTCCTTCTTGAGCGCCTTGTGCAGCGCGCCCAGGCGGGCCTGCAGTGCGCCGTTGTGCGCCCGCAGGGCCCGCGCGCAGCAGTGGCCGCCGGCGCGCTGCTCGCCGTGCGTCAGGGGCAGCCCGCAGCCCTCCTGGCAGCGGCCCACCGGCCGCGCGTCGCACGCGTCGCGCATGTGCGCCTCCACGTCGCGCCGCAGCAGCACCTGGCCGCAGCCCGCGTGGCGGCAGCGAGCGGGCGCGAAGTCGCAGCGCTCGAGGTGCTCGGGCAGCTGTTGCAGCTTGACCACCCGGCCGCAGCCGCGCGCCGCATGCGCGCACTTGATGTCGAGCTTGAGGATGAGGCGCTTGAGCGGCAGGACGTGGTTGAGCTCCTTGGCCGAGAGGCGACCGCGGCAGCGCGCCGGGCAGCTGCCCTCCTGCACCACCCAGGGCAGCACGCAGCCGGCGCAAAAGACGTGGCCGCACGGCGTGGTCAGCGGGTCCTCCAGGACCTTGTGGCACAACGCGCACTTCAGGTCCGGGTCCACGTCGCCGTCGAAGCGGTCCAGCTCGAAGCCCATGGTGGCGGCCGGGGCCCGGGGTCGCCGCCGGGCGGCCGGCCGCCCCCTCCTTCCCTGCGAGGCAGCCGAGACGCGCCGGCTGCGCCGCCCGCTCTCTCGCTGGCTCTCCCCGGACTGAGCCTAATTGCTCCAGACTTCCTCGGAAAATGCCCGAGGAACAGAACTCCTCAGCCGTATTTGCGTGAGCGCGTGCGCACGCACATCCTACCTCGGCTGCCTCCCGCCCGCCCCCTGCAAAAGGGAGGGGGACGGGTGGCGAAGGAGGGTAGGAAGACCCAGAGGCTCGCCAAGGAGACTGGCCCGCCCGGGACGCCAGCCTGAGCCTTTCTCTCCGGAAACTCCACTCCGCTCTCTTGCAGTTTTCGCTATGGGAGACAAAATGCCAGCCGAGAAAAGCTCACTAGGTTAGGCGCAGAGGGTGCTGCTGTCGCCCAGACGAAGTTTTCCTGGAGCCCCTTCCGGGCCAGATCACGACTTTTTACTCCCCTCCCCTGCCTCCTCTTTTTGTGGCTGATTACAGAGAGCGAAAAATATCGCGGGGCCCGCTATCTCAGCATTTACGGTCTTTATTTATTTATTTCATTCCGGGGAAAGTTACAGAGCCTGCGGGACGCTCCTGCAACTACAGGTCCCACCAGAGGTTCAGCGGACCCGGAGGTTTACCAGGCCAAGGTTTCCAGAAGCAGAGGGCGAATCTACAAGGGCCAGTTTTCGGGAACCAGAGCTGCTCGCCGGCTGCCAGCGTGGGAGAAGCTGCCGGGCTGGCTCCGTTCACTTCACCTAATACCTCTGAAGTGTCTGCACTAAAGTGTGGCTTGCATTGTGCTGGGCCCTGATAAATCGGTCCCTTTAAAAATCATCAGTACAATATTGTGAGAGAGCGTCGTACTTAAAACTTATTTTCCCCCATTACAAAAGAAGTAACGCTGGTCTTACAGCGTTAAAAACCGCACAAGTGTAGAACTTGGAGAAGTTCCCCATAATCACCCCCACAATCATGTGAACTGCGTTCCTTCAGTTTTGTTTTTTTTCCTATGTATGCACTTTGTTATATTTCCATTCTCCAGTTGAGGAAATTCAGGCTGAGAGAAGGCAAAAAATAAAACACTCTTGAAGGCCCCGGAGAGCAGTCTTTCTCACATTTTAATGTGGATGCAGATTCTGATCCGGTGGGTGTGGGGTGGAGTCTGAGAATCTCCTTGTCAAAAGAGCCTCCACGTGGTGCCGATGCTATTATTCAATGGATTTCCACCTGATTGGGAAGTGGCCATCCATGAATCTGGACTTTTTTCTTCTGCTGGGGGGGTAGCTTCAAGCAGGGCAGTTTTCAGCAACAGTTCTGAGTGTTGAAGAAATACTTTGGGATTCCAACCTAGGTGATCAGTTCATAGCATCACCCATGGATTTCCTGTTTTGTTTTCTGTTTTTTTCCTCTCCCCTGGCTCTCGATGGCTAAGAAACATCCAGCCAACATTGGTAAGAAAGAAAAATCAAGCTATGGCATTCTCATTTGGAATGTGCTGCTAGATCCTGAAGAATGAAGTGGAAAAGTTGCATCTCTGTGTTTAGTGTGGCTCCGGGGTCTGGAACGTGGGATGACAGCACCCATTTTGTCTAATTGCTTTTACTTCTCTCCTTTTCGTGTCTGCGAAAGCCCCATGACCTTCACTACTTAACTGTTTCACCAGAGTGAAAGGGTTGTGTTGATGTCCACAAGGATTACTTGTTTTGAACCGACCTTTAGAAAGTTGTCCCTGGGCTTCCCTGGTGGCGCAGTGGTTGGGAGTCCGCCTGCCGATGCAGGGGACATGGGTTCGTGCCCCGGTCCGGGAAGATCCCACATGCCGCAGAGCGGCTGGGCCCATGAGCCATGGCCGCTGAGCCTGTGCGTCCGGAGCCTGTGCTCCGCAACGGGAGGGGCCACAGCGGTGAGAGGCCCGTGTGCCGCAAAAAAAAAAAAAAAAAAAAAGTCACTGATTAGATTTCTCAGTGCCTTCCTGAGGTCACTGGACAGTGTGCTTTCATCAGTGTTGGTTGCATTTGTTGTCTATTTGTGGTAGGGGCTTTCGTTTAATTGCTTAAATCGATTAATGCATTCCTTTGCAAGTTCTCGAGGTGGAATATAATTGGCCTTTGTTCAGATAAGCATGTTCCAGAAATCCTCCTTCAGTGTATTTATTAAGCTGCTCACAGGTTCTCAGATAATGGGTAAGAAACACATTCTTTCATCAAAGGTGTGTGGGCCTGTCAGTTTCACAAGGTGGGCTAGTGTCAACAGGGTGATAATCTTCAAACCAAACTGGTTTTGAGAAACAACGAAAGCGCATCATACGCCATAAATGGGAAATGACTGCTTACTTTGGGTGTAGGCTTCTCTGCAGACTTGTTCCCCCCCATCCCCACCCTGTTGCCAAATGAGAGGCTGTTGATGAAATGCTACAGCTGAGGCCACAGAAAAGCTATAGCAGACTGTGGACTGGCCTCTTGCGGGACAAGAAAAAGAAAAGTCTGTCTAAACCATCCTCGCTGGTTAATTTTAGAAGCAAAATTCTTGGAGGTCAGAAAAAAAAAAAAGACTCCTAGAATGTCAGAGTTGGCAGATCCTGCATACTATTTAGTGGCTGAATTTAATAGGGGAATTGAGAACCAGAAAGGTTAAAAGAAAGACCAGTTTAAGGACAAGTTTTCTCAGTTTCTGCTTTCGGTCAAGTAATAGTTTGTCCTGTGCGTTGTACGACGTTTAGCAGCATCTCTGGTTAGATGCCGGTGGTTACCTTCCCCACCCCCTGCAGTGCTGTCAACCACACATTGCCAGTGTCCTCGGGAGGTGAAACTGCACTGGGTTGAGGCTGAGAACCACTGGTTTGGGGCAGCCTTTCATTAATTGCTAACGTCAGACAGTGCTGGCAGCCCGTGTCCTCTGCTGGCTGTGGAATGACCTAATGAATGCAGCATAGTGAGAGAGGTGTTACCTTGAAAAGTTGGGGCACCACAGTAATACACATGAATACAAATGGTAGGAAGCTAAACGTTTGGTGTGGCAAGTCATCTGAGAAAAGTAGCTGGTTGTTCTGACATGGATTAGATACTTACTCAGGTGTCTCAGAAGCAGCCAAATGTTGATGAAGGGATGATTCGTTGTGGACAAGAGCATCAGTCCCTTTGCAAATGATTCTTACGGCTTCCGCCATCTCTGCCATCAACGCTTCCTTTTACGGTCTTATTCTGCACTTTCTAACCAAGGCGTGGTCCCAAGCCTAACAAAAATGCAATATTCCCTGTCACTCCGATTTAGATTCTGTTCTTGACTCTCCGTTCCATCAACCTGTTTATTCAGAAGGTGATGATAATAATGTCTACCATTTTTGAGCTGCTACTCAGTGCCGAGCATTGTCCTCACCAGTTGACCTTCATTATTTCATTACTTCTCACAGCACATCAAGAGGCAGATGTCTTGTTGGCCCATTTTACAGATGAAGAAACTGAGGTTTACAGAGGTTATGTAGTTATTAAAATGGCAGTCAGTAACATAGACAGAAGGATTCCAGCACTCTCCCTCTTAATGTCTGTGAGCACATGATTCCTCCTCCACAGCCCCTAACTGGGGACTTATTATCTTACAAATGGTACAGATAATCACTCCACACCTCCAACATTACTCATCTCCTCTTTCCCTCTATCAGTCCTCAGTTTCCCCTGGGCTTTAGATAACTTGCGTGTTCAGTATTGGAGAAAGCAAAAAAAAAGCAAGTTTTTTTCTTCTTGTTTTTGGTGGCTTCCCTAGGCTTAAATATTCGTACTCCACTAGCTGAAATAGCACCAGACAATTAGATTAATAAGCATCTTTTTTTTTAACCAAATAGAAGTAACACCAGAGAGTAGTAAGTTATATCTGTCATCCACAAACAAGTGTGAAACATCTCAATGAGATTGCTTGCCTCCTACCATAGCCAATGTCACCCATTCTGGGGCCCAGGAGATTCATTGAGCCTTTAGTAGGGAGAAGAATAGGTAATTTTTGACCCTGGAGACTTTGGAAGACTTGGGTTAGTCAGGATGACCCATCACAGTGGATGCACTGGACAGAGAACAGGAAGAGTTGGGAAAACGCTTCCTACAAATTTGTGCAAAAGTCTAATGCTGCACATTGGCAAGGCCTCCATCGCTGTCTCTCCAGATGGGATTAGCTTCTGCAGCACCATGTACATTCCTTGGTGTAACACTCATCACACTTGAAATCTCTGAATTTATCTAGTAGTTATTTATTTAGTGGCTACTATATGCTAGGCAGGTGCTCTTCGGGCACAGCGGTGACAGGAGTAAACACGATGGGCGATGGTGCCTTCCTGAGCCCTCGTTCCAGGCTGGGCAGAAGGAAGCATACAGAAACAAAGAGCTTCCTGAGACAACAGTGGGGTGGGATACGTTCTCTAGAGCAGGGCTGCTCCAAGTGTAGCCAGAGGCACAGGCATAACCCTGGAGCTTCTTGGAAGTGCACAGTCTCAGGCTTCAGGACCTACTGAGTCAGGACCTGCATCGTAACAATATCCCCAAGAGATTGGTGTGCACTTGAAATTTGAGAAGCTCTGCTATAAAGACCATAAACCAAGCCGATGTGCTGGAGAGAAATTAGAGGAGGCTGTTCCCAATAGAAAAGTCTGCTGAGAGGAAATGAGATGTTGCTTGAAAGATGAGATGGGCCAGCAACAGTCAGCAGAAGATTCCAGGCAGAGAAGCAACAGAAAGTGCAGTGGTCCACAGGGAGTCAAGCTCTTGGTTTACTGAAGTTGGACAGAGCATGCCTGGAACTTACAACAGGCTGAGAAGGGGGGAGAACGAAATCAGATAAGGGTAGAAAAGTCGGCAGGAGCCAGGCATCCAGGGGGTTGCAGGGCGTACATAGGAAGGAGTGTGAATTGCTTTTAGGAGCGCTGGACAGACGGCACTGAAGGGTTTTGGGTGGTAGAGGAGCACATTTGGTCAAAGTCTAGTTCTCGCCGAACGTTCTATTAGAGAGTCGGGGCCTCGTGTCCACATTCTATCTCACGTATGTAACACTTAATTCATGTTGAATTAAGACACTTAATTCATGTTGAACAAATAAGCGTTCCCACTCCCTGCTCCATGTAAGTTCCTACTCCTAGGATCCCAAGCACAGGCTGATGCTAACAGCATGAGTATCTGTGTCACAGGATGGGTTAAACAGGCCTCTGTGGCCTCTTTGGAGTACGTATCATTACTCAGAACATTGTTCCCAGAACAAAATTTATCCTGATATTGGGAACAACCAAATCCCATAGGAACAGCTGGACCATGGTCTGGTTGTGAACTGGCAGGCTTTGCACAGAAAAAGTGTGTGTACGACAAACAGGATTGTACATGGCATTGTAGACATTTGGAGCTGGAAGACACCTTCTCTTTTATTCCACAAATACTTACGGAACAACTATCATGTAGAGAACTTAGAAGGAAAGAATATGAAAAAGGACACAGGACCTAACTCCTGCCTTTAGGGCACTTACAAGGCCCCCAAGGTGGCCAACTGAGTGAAAGTACAAATAGTTCTAACACAAAAACAAATGTATTAAGTATCTTATCCAGCCCCTACTACTCATTATCTGATGAGGAAACAGAAGTTCAAAGAAGTTAGATGACTTTCTAAACGTAATGTCGTTGGAGATACCCTGCACCCCTGTTCAGTGGAGAGAGAACTGGACTAAGTGTCAGGAGACGTGTGTGACACTGATCAGTGAGTGGCCTGGGATCCGTTATGCGAGTTTATGTAAATATGAATGTGTATGTATAGGCAATTGAATTAGGATAAGCAAACCCCAAATTCTCAGACACCTCACGCTGAAGAATTTTTTTTTTTCACTCTTGTCCCCTGGTGTGGATACCCATGTGGTCACTCAGAGCCCCAGGCCCCTTCCATCTCATGGCTCTGCCCTCCTCAAGTCCTCTCCTCAAAGTCATCTCCACTGAGTCAGCAGGTGGGGAGAAAGAATGAAAGACTTCCATTGACCAGGCCTGGGAATGGCGTACATTACTTCCACCACCTTCTACTGGCTGTAATCCAGTCACAGGGCCACAATAATAGCAAGGAGATCTGGGAAGAGTACTCTAGCTATGTTCCCAGGAAAAAGAAGAATTAGGCTTCGTGAGCAACCAGCCAATATATCCGTGTGTGTGCATACGTATATGTGTGTACATACTTATGTGTGTATACACACACACACACACACACACGCACGCAGGAAAAAAGAGGATTATGTTGAGCTAATGTAACAGAACATCCAAATAGCCAGGGAATAAACAAGCTAGAATTTTATTTCTCTCTCAAGGAAAACCATATGATTCATACTTTGGAGCCCAAGGCTGATGTAGTAGCTTCCAAGTCACAAGGACTCAGGATTCTTTTATCTTCCTGCTCTAACATCTATACGACCTGGTCTCTACGCTCACTTCATGGACCAGGAGGCCTGCTGCAGAGCCGACAATTCCAGGGCAGAAAAATGGAGGAAGAAAGGAAAGGTCAAAAATGATGACCCCTTACTTAGCCAGCCTTCTTGCAGAGCTTCTCTGGAAGCCCCATCCAACTATGTTCTCTTACAGCTTAACAGCAACCCCTAAATGCAAAAAAGGGAATCTGTGAAATGTAGTCTTTTATGAGGGCACATTGCTTCATGGAATATTAAGAGGGTTTTACCACAAGCTATCACTTCACACTCACTAGGATGGCTAATGTCAAAAAGACATAATAACAAGGGTTGGCAAGGATATGGAGAAATCGGAAGCCTCGTGCGGTGCTAGTAGGATTGTAAAATGGGGCAGGCACTTTGGAAAACAGTTTGGCAGCTCCTCAGAATGTTAGACGTTGAGTGACCGTCTGACCCAGCAATTCCACTCCTAGGTATATTCCCAAGAGAAATGAAAATATATATCAACACAAGAACGTATACACGAATGTCTACAGCAGCATTATTCGTGAGAGCCAAAAAGTTTAAACAACCCAAATATCCATCAACTGATAAACATATAAACAAACTCTGGTGTATCCATGCAATAGAATATCATTTGCCATGAAAAGGAAGGAAGTACTGATTCACGCTATAACATGCATGGACATTGAAAACATTATTCTAAGTGAAAGAAGCCAAACACGAAAGGCCACATAATGTTTGATTCCATTCATATGAAACCTATAGAGACAGAAATTAGATTAGTGCTTGTCACAAGCTAGGGGGAGGGAGAAGTCGAGGGGTGCCCATAATGAATATGGGATTTCTTTCTGAGGTGATGAAAATATTATAAAATTAATCGTGCTGGTGGTTACATAACTCTGTGAATATATTAAAAGCTACCGAATCATACACTTTAAAAGGGTGAATTTTATGGTTTGTGAATTATATCTCAATAAAGCTATTATAAAAACACAAAAATATTAATAGGGTTCTTTTAGTAAGGAAGAAGGGAATTGTGGATATTAGATATGCAGGTAGTACTCTGCATGTGTCTGTATTCATGCATAAGCTTTTTTTTCAAAATTACATCTATTAAACTAGGGTTGATTTTCTTATGCATACCAAAGGCTATATATTTTTTTAAATTACTGATTTGAATTGCATTAGAACTCTTTTTACCTACAAGGTTTTAATATCTAATTCACAGTGACTCAGGCATTGGGGAAAAAAAAAAAAAAAAGACTAGGCCACATCACTTAAAAGTCCTGGAGGTAAGAACGGCTACAGGTATGGCTAAATCCAGGTGTTCACAAGAACACAGTACAAATTTGCCCTGCTTTCCTCTCGGTCGGCTTGCTTCTCAGGCAGGCTCTCCCCACATAGTTATGCAGCCCCTGCAGTCCAGGTTTGCATCTCACCAGCTTCTCAACCCCAGCAGAAAGAGCGTCTCTTTCCTAACAGTTTGAATAAATGTCCTAGGCATTGTTGGCCTGCCTCAGGTCATGTGCCCATTCCTGAACCAGGGAGTGGGGGACAATCACACCCAGACCACAAGAAATGAAGGTAGGGGAGGGAGTGGTTTCCCAAAGAGATGCCACAAAGCCAAAAAATGGGTGCCTACTACAATCTTATTACAGGATTCATCACTAGTCCTAAAGGGGGAAGAAGCAACACCTGTAAAATATATGTACACCCGTTGCCTACGAATAAAATTTTAAAAATCCATCAGCCTCCCTAACTGCTATACCCTGATTTGAAGCAATCATCTGTGAAGGGAAAACAAATACACATAACAAGGCAATGTAATGCTCTTTTTTTCAAATTTGTCTTTTAAAAACACAAAGTTTAATCTCTTACAGTTCTAGAGGTCAAAAAGCCAAAAAAGAGTCCTATGGGGCTAAAATCAAGGTTTTGGGAGGACTGCATTCCTTGTAGAGGCTCTAGGGGAGAATTCTTTTCCTGACCTTTTTCAGCTTCTAGAAGCACCTCACATTCTTTGGCTCACAGCCCCTTCCTCTATCTTCAAAACCAGAAGTATGACATTTTCAAATCTCTCTCTCTCTCTTTTTTTTTTTTACGGTACGCGGGCCTCTCACTGTTGTGGCCTCTCCCGTTGCGGAGCACAGGCTCCGGACGCGCAGGCTCAGCGGCCATGGCTCACGGGCCCAGCCGCTCCGCGGCATGTGGGATCTTCCTGGACCGGGGCACGAACCCGTGTCCCCTGCATCGGCAGGCAGACTCTCAACCACTGCGCCACCAGGGAAGCCCTCTCTCTTTTTAATAAATACATTCAAAATGACTTTTTTTGTTTTGCAACAATAGACCCTCGTCCTTCAGCTAAATTACATGAAGATACAGTTTCTAAAGTCAAATTTAAGCTATTAAAGTTTAAAAGATACCTGTCTTGTCGGTCAGTGCCGGATCCCTAGGCCCCGGGACAGTGTTTGGCTTACCGTGGACACTCACTCAACATATAGATTGCATGTGTAACTTATTCAAATATTCACTGGTCCAAAAAACAAAAAAAAAATTCTGGTTTCTAAAACCTCTCAGATCTTTGATTATTCCTAAAGAGCAAAAAACCAAGGAATGCCATTTGAAGAGTGAGAGTTACAATCGCATGGAATACCCCATCAAAAATAAGACCCTCACAGATATATGGGAAGATATAAAATCATACAAAGAAATATTCATAAATAAAAAACAGAATCTCAGCACTGGTTTCACTGATTAATAGGACATTTTTTTTTTAATTTGGAAAAGCTACTTTTCCGATATTTAAGTTTCACTTTAAGAAAGCGTGTTCTTTAAAATAAACAAGCTCTTGAAAATCCTTGCAGCTCGGGCCTGTGATCTAGGAACTCATTCATTTTAATTTTTCTCCTGGTACCGTCTCCATCATTCTCATTTACTCTGTCTGTAAAATTGTGATAATAATAATCCATGCTTACCTAAGCTACGGTAATAATTACTAATTAACTAATTTTTATAAGTAGAAACCCGTGAAGAATGTACATACACAGTTGCTAAATATAATAACTTTAAGCTGATGGGGAAGATAGCACTTTCTGTTTTCAAGAATGCTGTCCGCTCCACAGGGATGGAATTTCATACACTGCTTCCGTGTATCTTTCATTACTGATGGATTTGACAAGCCAAGCCCTGCAGAGTGATATCACTTTCTCTTGTCACCTAGGACCTCAAATAGCCAGAGCTGTGCTTGGTGTTTCCTCTTTACAGCAAGAATCAAACCACTTTGGCACTGGCAGCAACAGAGGTCTGAGCTCAAATCATGTAGAATGGCAGCTCTCAAACTAGCAGATTTCCAGAGTACCTCCCTACCGCCTCCATGAAGTATAACACAATTGCTTTCATTTAAATCTCATTGCATTAAAAAGAGGCTTATCCATGTTTGTGGGGTCTTTTTGTTTGTTTTTTTGCCTTGCCTTTTCTTTTTATAATTTTTACAATCAGAGAATAACTTCTTTTCTTCTGGGAGGGCTTCAGGCAAAACATTTTTGAGATGTCAGCCAACCAAGAGAAATGTAACGTCGCCGTTCTTTGAAATCTTGTCCATAAACTGTGGTTTTGGTATCCAAATCAAGCGGGCACTTGGCAATGAAAAAGCTAAAACATAACATGAACGAAAATAGTGCTATGATGGTATGGGGTTTCTAGGATAATCGTTTGTTATATTTTAACAAACAAAAGTCACTTTAACCTTTCGTTCTCTTTTCATCACTTTACAGGAACAGACACAAAGCTGGCCCTGTGATTCTTTCTACCGGGGCAAAAAGCAACGATGGAAAAAAACCTCAGCAATGATAATATTCTTTGATACAGGTAAAGATTGAAAATATGTCCCAATGCTGGCGTACTGTCTGTAATTTTGGCAAATAGCACACTCCATCTTGACAGAATATAAAGAAGCTTAGAAGTGGAATCCAGAGAGACGAAAGGACTTGGAGGACAGTGAGTCAGTTTGTCGTTGGTGGAAATCTTTGTCATAACTTATAATTTATCTGTGGGTTGTATAAGCTTCAAGATGAAGATAAAGCTGGAATCAGAGAGCTCATACTGGTTTTCTTTCTATTCCAGAATGGCAGAGTTTCTGACGGTTCTTTCAGTTGTAGGAGATAAGTGCAAGTGTGTTTCTAACTTGTGTATTATATGCTTTGCTTTTGTTTTTGTTTTCCAGTAGGGCAGTAACTGACTAGCCGGGTGAGAGACTACCCAGTTTGTAAATGGAATCAAGGGGTGATGTTCTCAGAACTGCACACAACTCCAGATAGTAGCAAAAACGTAGGGGTGCCTTTTGGAAAAAGTCAAAAGAAGTTTCACATTTTTCACACGTTAATTGGGAATGATGCATTTTCTTCTTCATCCAGAAATCCCCCATGGACGGACTTACGACCTTTTTCTTTGGGGGGCGGCGGGGGGAGTGACATTTGATAAAAATGTATTGAATGGAACAAATAATGTACACATATAAATTTAACAGTTAAACTGACCCTAAGCCTTGAATACCACCAGTCTGTTCACTAGAAAGAATTTAATCAAAGAAACAATATATATGATTGTGCTCTATATCAGGGTTTGGCAAACTTTTTTTGGTAAAGAAACACGTAGTAAATATTTCATCTTTGTGACAGCTTTCTGGGCTCTCTGTCACAGCTACTCATCTCTAATGGTGTAGCACAAAAGCAGCCACAGACAATATGCAAATGAATGACTGCAGCTGTGTTCCAATACAGCTTTGCTTTCAAAAGGGCTGGATTTGACCCACGGGCTTTAGTTTGGCGACTCTTGTCATCTGTAAATACACTGCCTTTGTGATGAGACTAAACCAACTAAACTTGAGACCATTAAGACCATCATAGTGAGATAGAGGGATATGGACTTTATGATAAATACATGCTCAATAAATAGTAATACTTTGAACAAAGGAGCTAGTGTAGTATCATGAACTTGGGAGTCAGAAAAACCTACCTACAATTCCTGTATCTACCACTTACTGGCTGTGCCACATTTGCAAATTTCCTCAGTTTGCAAAAGGCACAGGTTATTAGCGCCTACTTCATAGAGTTGAGGTAGACTCAATAGGATAACATTTAAAGTGTTAGTTACAATCGAAGAATAACTTCTTTTCTTCTGGGAGGGCTTCAGGCAAAACATTTTTGAGATGTCAGCCAACCAAGAGAAATGTAACGTCGCCGTTCTTTGAAATCTTGTCCATAAACTGTGGTTTATGGGAAGTGGAGTGCTTGGTACTACCGAGCTGAATAATATAAAGACTGAGTTATTGGCCACGGGGAGGGTGAGGATTCTAGTGAACTGGCGTCGCTCATGCTTTCTGAAGTTATCACCTACAAATGAAGCCCAGATTCTCTGCCCTACAGCCCTGGAATTCCAGGATCCTAATGCATGTGAATACAGACTGGATACAGAGCCACAGATACAGTGATACTGAGAGGCAATTTACTGACACCCTTTACCAGAAAGGAATTACAGGAAGAAGAGGCCCTAACAGAGCCACATATGAATCATCTCTCTCTTCTGAAGTTATTATTCTGCAAATTAGCTCGTTAGCCACTGTCACAATGTTGACAACCCCAAAAACAAATGAAGAGAGAAGAATGCGGTATCCTCTCTTTGTAGGAAAAATGGTGCCAATAGTCGTTTAGGCAATTCCTTGAAAGTGAATTACTGAGTGGTACTGTCTTTCAAGGTCAAACGTGTCCACCAGGCTAAGTATAAAAACCAAAGGATCTCTTCAGGAGTTCTATAACTCAGATTGCCAAGGTGCCTTCATTCCTGGAAACCCATTTTAAACCAATTAGGGAAATATTTATTCATCCTTCATTTACAGGGGCCGGGGGCAGAAACCAGAGAGCTATTTCATTGAGGAGGTCACAAGGTCATGTCTTATTCACCTCTATGTCCCTAATACTGAGCATTTACTAAGCACCTACCCATACGCTAGGTGCTTAGGAGATGCCCACAGCAGTACTGATTGAGGTAAGAGAAGGTACCATGGCTTTCTCAGGCTTCCAATGGCACAGACACACGGGACTGGAATATTCTACGATTCAAAGCCCTTGCACTGCACCACAGGGCATATGGGAGACAGAAACCAATTGCATCGTATTATATGCTTGGCATAATTATACTGTAGGCTTTTGCCTCCTTTGGTGCCAGTCAGACTCAAAACACGCTTTGCTTATGTCAAGCGCTGGGGTTGCCCCCTCGTTACATGTGGGACTTGTGAACTCCGTGGCCACATCCTGGGTGACTTCAGCCGAGAGTCTTATGCTTGGGAGAACCAGGATGGGTTTTTTTCCCAGAAAAGATGTTGAACAATAGGTATGTTGAGTCCTGGAGGAAAAAGAGGAAATTAGCAGACAAGGACCAGCTGGGGCTGGATCAGATGCCCAATGTGGACGACAGTGATCAAGTCTTTTCTGTTTAAAAAGATTAATAATGAAGCTGCGTTCTCTTAATTCCTCAAAAGGGAGTTTAATCTACAGGATGCTACAGATTCTCTCCTCGAAATCTCTCTCCCAACCATTTACTTCTTGTCTTTAACACCATCCTCATTCAAGCTACCGTCTCTCTTACCCGGATGACAGCAATATTTTCCAAAGTTGTCTCCCCACATCCCTGCAAGCCCCTTCCACACTGCTGCCAGAGTGATCTTTTTAAAATGGAAAAATGGCTCTGAAACACTGCTGCTTAAGAGATTCCCATTTCTCTTAAGAGAAAAATTGTAACCTTACACTTCATTTCATCTCTGAGGCTGGCATGATCGCACCCTGCCTCTCTTCCCAGCCTCATTTTGTGCTTCTCTCTTCGCTTCAATTCAGCAGTTGAGGACACTGCCAATTGTCCCCCAGTATCCATTCTCCCTTGTGCATAAAAAACAAAAAAAGCTGAGCTCCCCCTGGGCCCATGACTGCCCAGCCAAGAACTACATTGCCAGCCTTTCGAGTCCTGGACAATAGGATGTGAGCAGAAGTCATGTTGTCCTTCAAAAGGACATACGCCTCCCCCTCCGACTGGGCAACATGCAGACCAAGCCCACGTGACCAAGCAGGGGCCCAAACTACATCCTGTGGGCTAAACCCGGTCTATCGTGTTTACGTCAATAAAGTTTGATTCGAACACAGCCACACCCATTCACTTAGGCGTTATCTGTGGCTGCTTTTACAGGACAGTGTCAGAGTTGAAAAAAGCTGTGATCAAGACTATATGACCGGGCTTCCCTGGTGGCGCAGTGGTTGAGAGTCCGCCTGCCGATGCAGGGGACACGGGTTCGTGCCCCGGTCCGGGAAGATCCCACATGCCGCGGAGCGGCTGGGCCCGTGAGCCATGGCTGCTGAGCCTGTGCGTCCGGAGCCTGTGCTCCGCAACGGGAGAGGCCACAACAGTGAGAGGCCCGCGTACCACAAAAAAAAAAAAAAAAGACTATATGACCTACAAAGCCAAAATATTTCCAATCTGGTCCTTCACAGAGAAGTTTGCCAACCTGTGCCCTAGAGGACACAGAGCAACAAGGCAGAAGGAGGCTGGGTTTCTGGCACTAGAGAGCTGGCCATCTCAGCCAAATCAGTCCATTTGGGCTGTTAAACATATTTTTAAAAACCCTATCTTGTTTAATCCTCTGTGTTTGGGCTTCCTGTTGAACAGTTCCTCAGCCTTGATACTGATGACTTTTTTGGGTGAGATGATTCTTTGTTTAAGGGGGCTGTGCTGTGCACTGTAGCAGCATCCCTAGCATCTACCCATGAGATGTTCAGGAGCGTCCATCCCCCAAGGTGTGACAACTAAAAATATCTCCAGACACTGCCAAATATCCCTTGGTGGCTAGAATCACTCCTGGTTGAGAACCGCTGTGTTAGAGCAGCTTAATCAGCTGTTCTCAGCATCTCTCTCCCCTTCACTGTGCCCAAATCTCTCCCTCACTACTAGGGACACTCCCGTGCTGTTCTCTCTTGCTCTCACCCCACCCTTGCTTAGTTATCTCCTATTTAACTGCCGTGTGTCAGCTTCCACATCACCTCCTCGGGGGAACCTCCACGGGTCCTCCCACCAAATAAATGCTCTCATTTACGAGAGCATATTTATGTAGTTTCCCTGTGGAGCAGCAGTGCGATTACTGAGGTCGTTCACCATTCATAGACACACAGAAGGCCACTCAATAAACAGTTGCCGACTGGCTTAGTGATGTGACATTGCAATTTTGAGCGGAAAGCAAGAGACTAGTAATGGTAAAGGAGGTGAACACGAGTCTTGCCACAGTCCTGGCGGAGGGAGAGGGATTCATATTGCTGATTATAGGAGGGAGAAGTGGCCAGTGAGAAATGGGGTCTCCTTACCGCCCAGCCCCAGGATTCCCATAAACCAAGAAACCTGGCTTCCGTCCACAGCAGCCAAAACATCTGCTGAAGTGGGTGCATTTCAGAGCAACATATGGATTTCTACTTTGTCTTTGGTTTTGACATTGGTTGCATTTTAACCCTGTACTTTTCAGGCTAAATTATATGATATGATTTATTAACCCTGCACTACCCTTTTTAAAGTAAAGTTAAAAATAATCCCTACCATCACATTCTAAATTCACACATAGATACACATGTGCACCCTGCATTCCCCAGCCCCACCATTATCCGAATTAAAAGGCTGGACATTCAGAGGGGTCTAGATGCTTCTTTGGCACGAGGCCATAAAGGGAGATGCGTGTGGTCTCCTGAACGCCTTTAGATTTTTCTCTCTAGTCAATGAGTCAGTCTTCTCTCTCAATCCCTCTCTTTAGATTTCTGTGCCTTTAAAGCCAAAAACTCTATTTTCAAGAGTCTTAGCATTCTAAAAGTGAACCTCTATATGTTTAGAATAAAGGCACCCTTCTCACCTTCCCTTAGTAGAACACTCACTAGGTGATCTACTAATGGTTGTGAGAGATATGTTACCAACAGACCAAAAGCATGCATTTTGCAGTCAGATCTGCTGTTAAGACTATTTCAACCAATTAGTCAGGATGCTACGATGACTGGGAGCAACTGCATAATCTCCCTGAGCCTTAGTTTGTTCATCTTTTTTTGCAGTACGCGGGCCTCGCACTGTTGTGGCCTCTCCCGTTGCGGAGCACAGGCTCCGGACGCGCAGGCTCAGCGGCCATGGCTCACGGGCCCAGCCGCTCCGCGGCATGTGGGATCTTCCCGGACCGGGGCACGAACCCGTGTCCCCTGCATCGGCAGGCGGACTCTCAACCACTGCGCCACCAGGGAAGCCCTTCGCTGCTTTTGACAGATGAAGAAAATGAAGCCCATAGTTGCCAAGACTTCCTGCAGACCTGTGAGTGACGCAGCAGAATGTCAAGCTCCTGGGTGCTTGATCCCAGACCCTGAACTCACCATGCCACAGAGTGGGGTCAGGGATTCCACATAGCGGGAGGGCTGAAGATTTCTGCGGTGGAGGACGCTAGCGGCCGCACCCAATCCCTTCTCCCCACCTATGGCATGATGCCGTTGCTTCGACGCGGCTGCCCAGGCAGGCTTGACACTGGTACACCTCCTTGCGTGGAGGTGGGACTTGTCACTCACATTCAGTAACGGAGTGTGACAAGAAGAGATCTGTGCCATGGCAGAACCAACATTCTTAAGAGTCAGACATGCCTCTTCCATGTTGTTTTGCCCTTTCCACTAGCTCGATTCACAAGACCACCGAGAACCAAACTATGCCAATGTGGAGATGGAAGGAACTTGGGTCTCTGAATCACTGCACGGATGTAAGGCTGACTAGCAACACTGTCTGGGGACACTTCCATGAGGAAGAAATGAGCTTTCATTGGGTTTTTTGCCATCATAATATTTAGGCCTTCTTTGTCACAGCCATCAGACTATCCTAACTAATACAACTTCTCACTCTGCTTTAAGGAACAAAAATGGCCCCCAACTCGTCTAACCAGCTAAAAAGATGCCCCCAGACAGCATAAGTAAATGGAAAATGAACTACAGCTCCACAAGAGAAACATCTCCATAATATGGAAATAAATTCAAGCATGACTTATTAGACATGGCTATTATTAAAACTGTTTATACCCCATCTTCTTCCCTTCCAATAAAGCAAGACAGCTGTATGATAGAGAAAATGTGAGAAGACAGCGGACGATGCTAATAATATTTCAAACACTGGAAGGTGTTCTGACTATTAAGTTATTTCAGATTAATATCAGGAGAAGAGAATGAAGCATTTGCTTTTTAAAAAATTATTAGCTTCTTTTTCCTTTGGCCTGGAATTATTTTTCCTCATTTTCTTCAGTCACACTTCTTTTCAGTTGAGTGTCTGGCTTTCTGAGCCAGCTTGTCTTTTATGAGTTTTCCATGTGCTTTGAAACCCTGAGTAATTAAGTGACTTCTGCAGGGTTACAAAGAGCTGTCAGATCTGCATCCTTCTCTCCTTACCTCCAGCTACCCCCTCTGTATATTCCTCTCCACCTCCGTGCACGAAACCTGACCGAAATGAGTCATATTTCTTAAGAAAGGAGCATAAAACCTCTTTTAACCTTAAAATTAAACTTACCTACTTACCATTTCTAAACCATTGCATATTAAGTTTGGGAATTCATATTTGAAATGCCAAATCTCGAAAGCATAAAGATTCAGAACTACCTCTGCTAAGGCTGATGCCTGATGTGTATCCCCAGACAACTGGAAACCAACTCTGCTTTTCTTTCATGGAGAAAGGGAAAGCGCATGGAATTAAAACACAGACGTGGCACCCAGTTACAACTCCCTGTGGTTCTGGCGTTTTGCTTTTATATGACAGGCTCAGAACAGGGACAATAGCTAGTACATAAACCTAATTACTCTGTGTGCGCAACTTGAGAGCTGCGGTCTGGACTTTGGTTTGATTTAGTGTTTTTGAATAGAACATATAGAGTACAGCTAAGACTCATTACCGCAGTTGCGGTTTCTAAGCTGTCACACCCACGCAGAAATTTTGGGTCAGGCTCCATTTCTAAAAGCTACACATATTTCACCTTGCTCAATACCCTTTCCCGCCAAGTTTAGAAATGGGCCTGTAGGCTTTGTCTTATAAACGTATCCCTTAGGCTATTTGCGTTCAAAGTTTTCTTATTAGGACGCAGGCCCCGGACCCTGACAGAATTCTCAGATATTGGCCTTGGGGCAAGGGAAGACTGTAAAGGTTGCTTTACCCAATACAATGTCACCCACTCCTGTTAGAATCCTGAGTGTGGCCACTTCCATAAGCAGCCACCCTCATTTCTCTGACTTTCCCCATATCTGTCCATTTGTATTCTTACTCTTGAGGGTAGGAATCTGACCTCTTTCTTTTTTGACCTCTTAGTATGGGAGCCATCCTGCAACAGCCCACCCCAAACCCACCCACAGCTACCTCCAGTGTTTCGTACATAATGCCCACCCACTATAGGTAAGGCAACTTTTACGTCCCTTGCCTGATGGGACAAATGGAAATTTCAGATGCTTCTACACGGTCAGTGTACTTTAGAGACACAAGTGACCTCTAAGCATGGCTGTTGCTTTTCCTGGTCCAGCACCAACATCCTCTTCTTCTAGAAGGGCATTCTGCTTTTTCCTTTGAAGTATTATACATACACCCCCTGCTTTCAGGCCAAGTCGTCGTCTGTATCTCTTGGATCTAGGAATGGGCATAGGACCCAGCCTGGCCAAACAGCATATGCTGGGCACAGTGATTGGCATCAGGTTAGATACGTGACCCAAGCGCCATAGACTGAATGTTTGTGTCCCCCACCAAATTCATGTTAAATACTAATATCCAATGTGATAGTATTAGGAGGTAGATCTTTGAGAAGCTGATTAGGTCATAAGGGCAGAGGCCTCATGAATGGGATTGGTGCCCTTCCTTATCAAAGAGGCCCCAGAGAGCTCCCTCGCCCCTTCTGCCGCATGAGGTTACGGCCAAAAGATGGCCATCTAGGAAGCAGGCCCTCGTCAGACACCCAATTTGCCAGAGAAAATTGATCTTGGACTTCCCAGCCTCTAGACCTGTGAGAAATAAGTGTTTTGTTATAAGCCACCCAGTTTGTGGTATTTTGTTGCAGCAGCCCAAACAGACTAAGACATCAAGGTAGAACTACTGGAATGGAAAGCTCTCTTTAACTTTGAGTTTGCTCATGGAAGAATGGAAGTCTGGCCTGTGACACACCACGTAGAGAGAGCTGGCCTGGAATGAAGCCAGCAGAGAGGAAAAGAAAGCCAAGAAATAGTGAGTGACTGTGTCCTGGTAACATGTAAGATCTCCTGGATCGATCTGTGCCTTTAGGCGTATTGACTCTTGGTCTTACCAGTGTTTGAGCAAATAATTCCCTTTCTTGCTTCATATAACTTGATGGGGGTTTCTCTCATGGGTCACCAAAAGAGTTGATTACAGTAAGGCCAGTGTAACTATATTCAATGCTTTTCAACATGTGGGCCATGGAGAGACTTAAAACTGCTAAGGCTCCTTCCTTCGGTCTTTCTATTGCCTCATTCATTCGTATGACTTTAAATATCTTTTGTATTACACTGACTCCAACATTTATATGTGCTGCCTAGATTTCTCCTTGGTGCCCAGGTTATCCCTCAATAAATTGTTTTCTAGTGCGTTTGCCAGGATGCTCAGAAACACCCCAAATGTTACTTTTCTAGAATTGAACTCTTGATTTCTCCTCCCAAACACATTCTTTCCTTGGTCACTCTCATGTCAGTGAGGGCCATCACCACCTGTTCAGTTGTCCAAGCTAGAAACTGGAGACACAGCTTTCATTCCACCCTCTCCTTCACCACCCACGTTCAAGCCATAAACATGTCCTGTCTGTTCTACCTCCTAAATATATCTCAGATCTGCAGACTTCTCTCCATCTTTACTGTCTCTGCTCTAGTCCAAGAATGACCAGTTCTCTCCAGGATTATAGCCTACGTCTATTTTCTGATTCTTTTACAGTCACTTTTGAATACATTCTCTACACTACAGCCATTAAAAATGGATTTAATTGGATCAGGGCATACCCCTGCCTGAAGCACTCTGCTTCATGTTGGATGTAGAATTAACTTTTCACCGTGGTCTAAAGGGGCTCTGTTTCTCTGACTACATCTGCATCTCTGGTATTCTGTACCAACCCGGTGACCACATATCCAGCCCCACAGGCTTTGCTTGCTGTCTAGGATACCTGCAGGCCACTTTAGGGGAAGCTCCTGGTGGTGTTCCCTCAACTGAGCATGCTCACCCATCCGCTCCAGCTCTTCACATGACTTTGACCATTTTGTCCTTCAGGAGGCCAGCTTTATGGGCAGGTCATTCTCCATTTCAAACTCCATTCACTTCCTTCACATACTTCCACATTTTGAAACCACTTATTTATTGGTTTACCTATTTACTATCTGTCTCACCACTAGACCAAACCCCATGAGGGCACGTGGGCATGTGGTGAGCACCTGATAAATACAAATGAATGAAAATGAGTTCTGTGAAACTCAGACAGAGAAAGAAATATTGTATGATACTGCTTATATGCGGAATCTAAAAAGAAACGATACAAATGAAATTATTTACAAAATAGAAACAGACTCACAGACTTAGAGAACAAACTATGGTTACCTGGGGGGAAGGGATGGTTAGGGAGTGTGGGATTGACATGTACACACTGTTATATTTAAAATGGATAACCAACAAGGATCTACTGTGAAGCACAGGGAACTCTGCTCAATATTATGTAACAATCTAAATGGGAAAAGAATTTGAAAAAGAACAGATACATGTATATGTATAACTGGATCACTTTGCTGTACACCTGAAACTATCACAACATTGTTAATCAACTATACTCCAATATAAAATAAAAAGTTAAAAAAAAGAAAAGGAGTTCTGTGAATCCATGTGTACACATTTTCCACAGACACAATAAATAACATATGATGCCCACACACAAGCTCTTTGTCAAATGTTTGCAAATGCTATTGTGTGTACCAAAACACAAGTTCATTTACGATGTTAACGAATTCATACTGTCTTTTTGTCTTTAGGTATTTTCTTAATCCAGGGTTTCTTTACATGAGATTTCCCCCAGTTCTACATCCTGACCACCAGGCCCTGGTAATCTGTACAGGCCTAGACCCTCGCATTCCCCCATCCCTCTTTCAATTTTAAAAGTTGGTCCTCATTAGGGTCTTCATGTTGAGAAACTCTAATTTGGATTTTTCTAAAATGAGGGAGATGTATCCTCAGGAAATTTAAAAAAATATAGATTTGATGAGAGAGTATAATAGATCATAAACCTTAGTGGAGGCTACAGGTTGTTTCAACAGCAATGCAATTATATCACTCCCCCCTGCCTTCAGCAAGCTGTGTGACTTATTCAAAGATGTTAATAAGAAAAGGGTCAACCTGAAGCTTATGTATAAAAACTGGAAAAATAGAAACAAGAAAAATTGTATATTATCTCTCTCTCAAGATAACAAGAAGAAATACACAAAATATGATGGAAACCATTTCAAAGGAATTATATGCAATATAATCTCACTAAGAAAATATTTTAAATAAGAGATGTAAAGATTCAAAGAAGAGGCTATAAATCAATAGAAGATGATAAACGTGAGTTGGCAAAGTTTGGGGAAGAACAGAAAAGGAAAAAATCCACAGTGAATTTCCTAATAGATGAAACAAAAAAAGTCCTAACTCCAAACTGATGACAGACTTAAAGAAATCCTGCAAAATAAAATGAAAAATACTAAAGATATAAAAATGGCTGTAGAAAAGATGATAGGTATGGACAGTAGACAAAGGAGATACAACTGATGTATAAATGGGGTTGCTAAAGAAGAGTGGCAACAAATGCAATAGAAGAATATATTCCAAGTTAAAATGGAAGAGAGTTTCTTGAAACGCACACTTTAATTTGAAGAGAGAGGCCCACACCACATTCTTGGAAAAAGTAACATATGACAATGAGCAAAGGATATATCCTGGAAGAAGTGAAAGCCATTTTATTTAAAAAACAAACAAACAAAAAAACCCCGAAAGATTATTTTGAATGTTCTTCAGAAAGAGTATTCTTGCCTTTTTTTAAACGAGAAGAATGGGGCATTGGAGGTGGGGGCGGCGGTGGATAATCAAGTAACCTATAAGGTGGGAAGATGTTTCAGCTGGGATGCTCCTGCTCATAAGAAACTCTAAGTCAAACTGGCTTACAACCTCCCTGCTCCAGATGTGAGCCCTTAGCAGCAGGACTGCCTCACCTGGGAACGTGTTAGACATGCAGAGTCTCAGGACTTATCCCAGATCTATTGAACCAGAACCTGCACTTTAACAAGATCCCCTAGTGATTCATATGTACATTACAGTGTGAGAGACACTGGCTTAAATGATACAAGATTTACTGTCAGCAGTGTTCTCCATGTGGTAACACATTAGAATCTCCTTAGTAGCTTTAAACAGTCTTGCCATAGAGGCTACACCCCATACCGTTGCAACGGAAAAATCTTGGATACAGGCAGGCTACTACATTTTATTGCATTTTTTAACAGTCGAGGTAATTCCACTGTAAAGCTGTAGTTGAGAACTACTGTATTAGAAGTCTAGAAGTAGGTGGGATTTTAGGGTTGGCTAATTCCACAGTTGAATGGAATCATGATAGATCCAGGATCTTTCCACATCTCTGCTTTGCCATCTTCAGGACTGACTTTTAATTCATAATGTGTCTTCCTTCTTTTGTCTTATTTTCCATCCCTCCTTCCCACCTTCATTTTTGATTTTCTCCATTTTCCCTGTCTTTCTGCTTTCCTGTCTGCTTTCCTTCTTATACACTTAAAGTAATATTGCCTGTAATTATCACCAAATATTAAGATGGTTATTTCTTGGAATTTTGAGTGATCTGAGGTATAAATTTTAAAACTTATAGAACTATATTATAGTCCTCAAAATTATTTTTTTTTAAATGTGGGTTGGGTCCCCATCATTAAAAATATTGAAAACCACTGGCTTGGTCCAACACTCTCATCTTACAGATGAGGAAAGAGGCCCTAGAGCGTACAATTAGATACAGCATGGAGGGGAGGGAAATTGAGGAGCGTCCTTGCGCTACTTGGTATGGCCCAGAACCATCAATAATATCCATGATGTTAGGCATGCCTCCTGGGATTAAGTGGTTCCCGCAAACTTCTAAACATTTGGAGTCAGGTGGGGAAAAGGGGTGAGGAGGAAAGGATGGGATCTAGAGCAGGATTTAGCCAATGATTGGTGCCTTGGAGAGGCATAGCTCCTGAGAGATTGCCAGAAAGAAAAAGAGAGGCTTCTGTATTGATGGCATCTTAAGCTGGCAACAGTTGGCAAGAAAAAAAACCACACTGCTGAAATTAGAAAGGACAGGGAAGAAGACAGCTGTGTTCCAAGCCATGCAGAGCTGTGCCAGTGTCGGGTGGTCACCTCTCTGAGGAGGTGACCTTGGAGGAGAGATGTGAATGAGGTGAAGAGATGAATTTAAGGGTCTATTTCAGCCAAGTTATACCAAAGACTCAGAGCTTTTATTTGTTAGGGTATTTGTTCGTAAATCTTGGCGGCTGAAAGAAAGACAAACTTTTCCACTATTAGAGAAAGAACAGAATTGCTTCCTATGTTCACAGTTTACATAACTGATATTGTCTGCTTTTGATCATTTTGGTATGTTTCTAATAATTGCAATTTTTTCCTCTATAGAGTTGGGAACGGGTAAACCCTGCCCCATGAACTACCCTGACCCTGTAATTTTAGTCACACCGAATATATTATTATCTAGGACTGTGCTGTGCAACATGGTGGTCACTAGCCACACACAACTATGAAGCACTTGAAATGCATCTAGTCTGAAATTAGTTGTGCTATAAATACAAAATGCACACTTAGAATAAAAAAACTCAGCAATAATTTCCTTTATATTGATTACATGTCAAAAGGATAATATTTGGGATATATTAGGTTAAAGAAAAAAATACGTACATTAATTTCACCCATTTTTACTTTCTAAAATATGACTACTAGAAAATTTTAACTTCCATATGTGGCTTGCATTGTATGTCTATTGGCCAGTGCTATTCTGTTCTGGATACGTTCCAAAGCTCGAGTCACTTCCCGAAAGCAGTAGGTGAGCATTGGTATTTTCGATGGGTATGAGATTATGGTTCACCCTTGAGGGTCTGGTTTACTACCAGAATGATTCAGGTATAGGCAGAGGCCATGATACTCATAATATCAATGCTCACTAGTGTGACTGTTACTATGACGACTGCTACTCTCCCTCTACAGTTCTTGCTACTGTTACTACTTCTACTCCAGCTGAAGCTCTCATTTTGAGAGTTCCAGGTACCGAGCCAGGTCCTTTTTACATATGTTCTTTCTGATCGTCACAAGCAGCCTGCTAGCGTACTTGGTCTTCTCACCATTAATAGAAGAGGCAACAGAGGTTCAGAGAGATGAGCTCCTTTCCCCAGGACACAGAAGATGAGAAGGCACAACAGGGAGGCAGACCTACGGTCGCCACTCTCCGCCCTTCTCACACTCACAGCCGCCTCCCCGATCCTTGGATGTGGGCCAACCACAGCCTTCCATTGTTGAGGGTGGTTTGGCCAGAGTTAGTCTAACAGGCTGGCCCCTCTCCAGTTAACAGCAGATGTGGAGCCAAAGTAAACCAACTGAGCTTCTCCAGAGGGTCGTTCAAGAGTAAGACACATGCTGGATATTTCAGTCAAAAGCCCAGGCCAGCAGGGTGGTGGATAACTCTGCCCAACCCCCTGTTGACAGCCCTGAAATTCTACCTCCAAGATGACCGTCTGCTCTGCTTACAAATAAGTGTAATCCTAGAGCCAACAAGAAAACCAAATTTCTGAATTCTCCCTTTCTCAGGGAAGGGTGGGCTCCAGATCCTCATTTCTGGAGCACATTTTCCGAGCTCCTGGCTTCCTTCCTCCCCCATCCCAACCTTATCCTTAGTTCTCACATTAAATGTCCTCTCCCTCCCCCTCGCCAGATCTTCTCTGCTCTAAAGAGGATCCCTTCGGAGTTTCCCTTTCTCAGTTCCTTGCTTATTTTATTCAAAGCAATTATGGCCATTACAAAGGTTTGTGTTTTTTTTCTTTCTCTTGTTCATCCTCCTGTTAAAAGTTAAGTCCCATGTAGACCTCACTGTCGTATCTATCGCCTTTACCACAGCATCTGAAACGAAGTCGGGGCTCAATAAATATTTGTGGTATGAATAAATGATTCCAACATATTTTCTTTCTTAGAGATTTTTCCTTTGCCCTAAAAGAGAGACTACACTTTCATTTGAGAAAACATCCTATGACAATTTAGTTTCAAATAATGACCATCAACCCACAGGTGCAAGAGGCCCAAGCTCTGTTCATTCTCATCTGTGTGACCTCGGGCAAGTTGTTTACTCTCTCTGAGCCTCAGTTTCCTCCCCAGTGTGATGGAGGTAGTCGTACCAGTTTGAAGGCTTATTCAGATGCTGCTCTAGAAGCATTTGGAAAACGCTTTAGAGTTACGCAAAGTAATGGGTTCCTATTGCAACATGCTGTGTACCAGCAGGCAGAACTTTAAGAAGCTTGCTGTAACTCCATGGCTTAGGTGGGTCCCCACTAGTACAGCCCGAAATGAGGATTTCTGTGAGAGCGTGAACCAGGGAATAGAAGGAGATCTAGCAAGGATGAATCACCTTACTGAAGGTGACTCATTCCCACGAGGGTGGGGGGCGGTCTGGACACAGCCAGGCTCATGCCTCAATTGTCCCAATTGGGAGCGAAGGAGCAACAATATTTAGAGCCCTACATCCATCAGTCATTGGTCAAGAGCTGCCCCCAAGGGTGGGAGTGCCTGGACTACCACGTCATCCTTCTATTCAAGGGGGCAAAGCCGGCTCCAGTAGCCCGAGGGCAGCTCTCCAACAGAGAACCGGTGTGCTGGCTGTTGGGCATGATATTATTCCAAGAACGGGCGTGCACAGAAATGGGAGAGGGATTAAAGGGACATGAAGCAAGGAGAGAGCGTACATCAGGAAATTCCTGTCTCAATCGGGGACTATCATACTTAGCAACAGGGTTCAAGTTATGAGTTAAGAGTAGACTTGAGTTCACTACTACCTTGTATTTACGTAGTGTTTCTCTTTTCTCTTTGAAGTGCTTCTCCACATAACTCATGTGAAAGGATCGCTGAGAGCAGGCTTTGTTGGATCACGTGCGAACCATAAAAAAGTACATTTTCAAGGGCAATAGGTTAAATAAAGGAAAGAGGTTCACTGGTTTTATAGCCATGAGTGGTTTGTATTTTTCAATAAGTCAAACCCCTTAGAAGACATGGCTGAACGGGCAAAGAGCCCTCTCGGGGAAATTCATGATTTTACAATGTGATTTTTTTCGGGGTAAAGGGGAAAATGCAAGCCATTGGCTCAAAACTATTCATTTCATCATGGTCCTGAAAAAAAAAGTTGTGGTATTTTTTGTGACATAGAGGGAGTTTTCTAAAACATGCTCTAAAAGTATTACGTTTAGATTTTAAGTGTTGTTTTTCACAATCAACGCTTTCTTTCCATCCACCAGAGCACTCCAACTTTACTGACTGTCAAGAGCTGACGCTTAGGGATACCACAGGCCAGGACGGAGCTATCATCCTATTAGCCTCTGGCTTGTCCCTGGTGTGGGAGAGCCCTTCTCATTTTCATCTCTCTGTGTGGAAGCTTCCATGGCTCAGTGGAAAGAGATCTGGTTTGGAATCAGACACTCTTTGGTGACGTGACCTTGGCCAAGGGTTGGCAAACACTGACCTGTGGATAAATCCTGCCTGCCACCTGCTTTTGCCTCACTCGTGAGCTAAGAATACATTTCACAAGAAGTCAAAAGAAGTGTAATCTGTGTCATATGAAAATTATATGAAATTCACACCTTGGTGTCTATACATTAGGTTTTATTGGAACACAGCCATGCCCATTCACTGATGTTTTTCTATGACTGTGTTGGTGCTACAAGAGCAAAGTTGCATAGTAATGCAAAGACTTAAGGCCACAAAGGCAAAGATACTTACTATCTAGCCCTTTATAGGAAGTCTGTGGACTTGAACCAGGACAACTCCCTTGTCTGACCCTCACTTTCCTCACCTGTAAAATGGGATAATAACGGCACCTCCCTCCCAGGCTGGCAGCTTAATGAGGCAAAATAACACACAGGCGAGAGCAGACATTCTAAGGCTTACTAATTACGTAACTTTGGGCAAGTAACTTAATCCCTCAGTGCCTCAGTTTCCGTTTCCAATGGGGATAAGAGAGCCTCTGCGTCCTTATTATGAGTTCATTGTACATGCATCAGCTGGAACGGTGCCTGGCACACATTAAGTGCTAAGTGATGTTAGCTACTGCTACCCTTACAGGGTTGCGGTGAAGAGAAACACTCATGTTTATGAAAAAGAGGAAAGCTGAAATCATGTTCTTGGTTCAAAATGCCCAGCCGGGGCTCCTCTCACAGTAAGCACCCTCACCACGCGGCAGAGAGAGCAAGGACTCTGCTGCCAGACTGCCCGAGTGTAAACCCAGGCTCCTTCGCTCACTAGCCACGTGACCTTGAGCACTGACTCAACCTCTTTGAGCCTTGGTTGTATCATCTGTAAAATATGGGTAATAATAATAATAATAATCCCCTCTTTGGATTTTTGTGAGGATTAAATGAGGTTGCATGTGTGAAAAGGACTTAGAACAGTGCCCACCACAGAGTAAGTTAATTTTACTTTTCGTATTTCTGAACACCATTATAATAAATGCAATAAATGCGTAATGATGAAAACAACGTTTACACAACGATGACCTAAAAATCATCTCTCATGCACTAACAGGTAGCTATACCATGATTTGGGAAACACGGACCGGCTGACAGATAGATGGAAGAAATATATGGAAGGCAAAGGGGAGCAGGTAGTAGCTTGTGTCTACCGTTCTACTCGTCAGGATCTATCCCAAAATACCTGAGAACAGGAGAAGCATGACACATAAGTATGGGTTACCTGCCTCCAGATTCGGGGCTACATGACACCCCTACCCACTGCTGTGCCCAGTGTCCCCTGATCATGTCTTTCTTGGTTGTTTGGCCCGACTGCAAACCACTTCTGCTGCCAGCTCTCAGCTGCTGTCAATGCCGCTTCAGTCACCATTTTGGGGAAGCTTCTCTGGCTCACATTCTGCCCTTTCTCACACACGGTCCTGGCCCTGCACCCAGCCTGCTGGCCAGGGGCAGTGGACCTCTGACATTCTGGCTGTATGACATCTGAATATTCTATCTGGGGAGCTCCCAAGATCAGAGCAAAACCAAGCCCACCTCTCACTACAAAAGCTAAGAGGGTGGGATGCGTATCCGCTCTCCTGCTTCCTGGCCCCATAGTCCATCAGGTGCGGAAGTCCAGATCTCTGAATGTCAGTGGAGTGACGGAAAGGCACAGGGTCAGATAGAAAGTGTGTGCTGTAGCACCGAGAGCCCGGGGCCACGGGAGGAGCCGTCGGCAGCAATGGCTCCGTGGTAGTGACAATGGCCCTGGCGGAGCAGGCTAAGGGGATCATTCCTGTGGCTAGACTTGGCTTTGCAGTGCCTGCCCTGGTTCCTGCCTGCTATGTGCTATCTGATATCCTTCCAATAAATTTCATCTCTGAATAAGCCAACCAGAGATGTTTCCATGGGTTGTAACCAAAACCCTGGCCAGAGCACCAGGGTTGGGGGACCAGGCTGTAGTTGAAAATCTATATTTACACTTAAGCCCAGCCTGCTGGGCTGAGCCAGGATCTCTACTGGGGAGCTCCCGGAGGAGCACAGACAAGGACCTACGTTTGTACCTTACCTGTCTTATTTTTTTAGCATCATTATTGCCACATTCATCATTTTCTGCTAGCTGCCATGCTTTTTTGCCTTCCACGTTCCTTTCTGACCATATACCATTCATCTGGTTTAAAAAATCTAAAAATGTTGGAAGCCTAGGAATAAACCAGAAAGAAAGGGGAAAAAATTTTATTAAAAATGTAAGTCAAACTTCTTCAGATGAAGCCAAGTAACATTACTGGGAAAGAATTCTCTCCCATTTTCTTTATTGGATTTTCAGTGATTTGGTAGCACTGTGTCATCTATTCCACACAGGGTTTTTAACTTTTAATTTCCACTACTGTCTTGGATTTTTTAAATGGCATGCAGAGAGCACATCCTTTTGGGCTCCTGGAGGTGATATTTAGAGAAGAACTGAGGATAAGCTCTTCTCTCATGAAACACTGGAGCAACATCAAGAAAATGTACATTATACACAGATCAACTTCCTCACACAAAGTAGTGTCTACTATCCGTATAATTCCAATGGACAGAAGTGCATTCCACTGTCACCCAATAACTTAGATTTCTTTCTTTCCAGTGGTTTCTCCTATTGGATGTATTTATAGCCTAATTTATGTCCCTTTTCAACACAGGTATTTGCTTAACAAATATTTACCATGAACCCATCGTCTTACAGGCACATAAAGGAATGAAGAGAAAATATTTTTCCTTTTTCCTTTTGTTTTTCCAGATCAAGAGCTCACTGAAAACAAATCCTTTTTGGGTAATCACAGACCATAGCCGATATGATACCAGATGCAGTGTTTGACATCCCTGGCCCGACAATCTGATTGACCACGTGTCATCCCCGCGACTCTTCTTGCTGGTCATAATCACACACACACCCCCACAGCAGCCTACACGTCCACCTCCCCCCATCACCAGATACCCAGCTGCTCACAAATTCTGGTGAGTGTTTCACGATGAGCAGGCAAGTTCTCCTCCACCTACTCTCACTCATGTCTGGACTTGCCCTTGCTTTTCCAAGACGTGTTGGTGGTGCCCTGCTACTCAAAGGACCACCAACGCTGGCATCCAGCCTTAGCACGACCGAGAGCTGGAAGGAGCTTCAGACTCAGAGATCTCACAGTTAGGCTGGAATCCCTTCTCCACTGACCGGAACTAGAGTGCTGGGTGGGGATGGAGAGGCACCTTTCCTCTTACATGCTTAGCACACAGTCAGACAGAGGCTCAAAGGTGTTTAATAACAGCATGAATGGAATGGGAGGGACACAGAAAGAGCAGCTGGCTGGGGAGGCAAGTTCCCATAGGAGTCAAGCACAGATGGATACAGGCTCTCAGGTTAGTCCTGGCAAGGAAAGGGGGATGTTCTTTCTTAGAAATGAGCCAAGAAAGACAGGATGGGCAGGATAAAAAATTAAATAAATCATGGTATGCTCGCCCCCTTGATTTCTTCTGCACTAGATATGAATGGGAAAGGGTTGGGGAGTATTTTCCACTCTAAGATTTGTCCCAGGCCTCCTTGTCTGGGAGTGGGAACTGTAGCATATCTAGAAAGGGAACGCTAAACTTGGGGAAACCAGTCTAGGGAAACCAAGAGTTTGGATTTGTGGAATCAGCTTTAAATGTGCCTTACAGAACTCCAGGTGCCCTTCAGTTGAATTTATAGGAGTTATTTCTCTTTGAAAAAATAAAAACTCAGCAAGCCTGGCTCTTCTTTCTTCTCTTTGGTTTGTCTGAGGTCCCCTATATAATCTGTCAGTTCCAAGGATGGCTAACACAAGGAATGAAGGGTAACTGGATCCCAGCCACTGCTTTTATTGTCTGCTACCTTACCAGACTACATAGACGCATAGACTTTCCAGCTTTACACTGAGAAAAGGAAAGAGAAACAATAACAAACCACACCCTGTTGTTTTCCCAGGGTGTTCTGATTTTGAAAAGGGATTGTCTTATGCTGAAGTAATGAACTCAGTCATGGGCTGTAGAAACCAATGTCGCCCTCCCTAATTTGCCCAAGTTTGAAACCAGCAAAATACAATTTGACTGTGTATTTTTATTCCCTTCTACCTGCATGAACGGTAATGGGTAATGAGTTACTTATCAATTCTGTAAACCTCATGGTTGAGGAAAGTTCATGATTGGAAGGACGCTTGCAGTCATTTAGTTCCATCCCTTACTGGCATTTGAGCCCCTTTTCAAAGCCTCTGCCAAACAGCTGTCCTCCTTACCTGTGCCAGCCTCCTGTGTGGGAAACTCATCATCTTTAAATCACTTCATTCCTTCCTTTGCCAGTTACAACTGCTGAAAAGTCCTAATTTATATAGCATCCCCGTCCATCTACCATCAGTCCTATTTCTACCCTATAAGGCCATACAGTAAATAGAATCTTCACTCATTCAATTGCTCAGGTCAAAAATCTGAGTCATTCTTTACTCTTTTCTGTCTCTTATACTCGCTATTCAATCCACTGGCAAACACCATCAGATCCACTCTCAAATTTACACCAAGATGCATCACCCATCATCTTTACTCTGACCACCCTAGTATAAGCCCCATCATTCTCCAGCCTGGACCGCTACCATAATTTGCTCACTGCTTACTATGCTCTCAGCTGCTGTCTATATATCACCCAAGGGGGACGTTTTTCAAAAATACATTCTGCTATTCACAATAGCCAAGACATGGAAGCAATCTAAATGTCATTGACAGATAAATGGATAAAGAAGATGTAGTACATATATACACAATGGAATATTACTCAGCCATAAAAAGCATGAAATAATGTCATTTGCAGCAACATGGATGGACCTAGAGCTTATCATACTAAATGAAGTATGTCACACAGAGAAAGACAAATATCTTATGATATCACTCATATGTAGAATCTAGTTAAAAAATGATACAAATGAACTTATTTACAAAACGGAAACAGACATATGGATATAGAAAACAAACTTATGGTTACCAAAGGGGAAATGTGCTGGGGAGGAGGGATAAGTCAGGAGCTTGGGATGAACATGTACACATTACTATGTATAAGACAGATAACCAACAAGGACCTACTGCAGAGCACACGGAACACTACTCAATATTCTGTGATAACCTATATGAGAAAACAATCTGAAAAAGAGTGGATATATGTATCTGTATAACTGAATCTCTTTGCTATACACCTGAAACTAACACAACATTGTAAATCAACTATAATAAAATTTTTTTTTAAATGTATTTTGCTCTCCCCACCCCGATTATTTTATCATGTTACTCCCCTGGTCAAAACTTTCTGGCAGCTCTACAAAGCCTCTATACTGTAGCCATACAAGACTCTTTTTCTCTGATCTCTTCTCTTCCCACTCACCACTCTCTACCCATTCCTGGACATCCCTTGAAAAAAACAAAGCCTTTGCATTGGCTGTTCCCTCTGCCTGGAATGTTCTTCCTTCAGGGAGCCCTGAGGCTGGCTCCTTTACTTCATACTGGTTTTTGCTCGTGTTACCACCAAATATCAAATATCACCACCACTCTTCATAGCATTTATCATCTCCTGTCATTTGCTAAATTCATTTCTAAAACGTGTTCCCTGTCCATTATCTCTAACTAGATTGCAAGCTCCATGAGAACACAGATATTGTGTTTATTCACTTCTGTAACCCCAGCACCTGACACATTTCAACAAAACTGTGTTGTGAAAAGAGTGAATGAATAAATGACTATCCATCTTTCATCTTTCTTCCAAATAACTGTCCTTCAGTCATTTGAAGATGTTTACTTATCTCCATGTCAATCTTTCTCCAGAAAAAATCAATTTCATTCCATCACTGTTCTACACGTGATTTCCCATCCCCTTCCCTCCTGGTTCCCCCTTTTCTCTCCTCCATGTACTTTGCCTGCTATCCTCTCACAGGGCCTGGTGCTGGGCCAGAGCAGCAGTTAACTATGTGGGTTCTGGAGTGAGCCTGAAAGGTTTGAATGACTTGTTTACCTCGATGCAAGTCACTTGATGTTCTTTATAATAAGCAATAGTACCTGGCTGAATTAAACAATAAAAAAGTGCACTTATTAGAAGTATATGGACTGGCTCAGAGATCTGATTAAAAAAAAAAAATCAGGCCCTGGAAAACTGAGTAACAAGCAAAGCTTGGGGACCAAAGCAGTAGGGCCATTTTTTCAGAGCACTGATGTTGGGTGTTATCAGCTCTATTCTTTTCTGTCCTTGTTATACTCCATTCACGGCTCAAATACCTGGAAAAGGTAATGCCATGGGTTTGGTTTGATTCACATTCTCACCCTTTGGTCTGCAATACGACTGATGTTCAACCAAGCCTGTACATAATGATGGAGAGGTAGTTACCCAAAGATAGAGAATGGAATGAATATTGGGCAGGCCAACAGGCAGATGCCCACTGCACTCTCTAACCTGCCATTTGCTGCCTCACTGATTATCTGAGGCTTAAACAAGATAACATGCATAAAGGCTTTGGCACAGGGCCTGGCACGCAGCAAGCATAGGAGGCCTACATCAAGTAGGGGACCCAGATCGGAATTCAGTACTCTGGGGAAGGTAGAGTGCGCTGACATTCTTCTCATTTCAGACCCTAGTAACAGAGGCTTCCACTTCAGTGGAATGCACACTTTCACCAGCCACAGCAATGAGTGACTCTAACTGAGCTTTTTATCAACCAATACCCCTGAGTTGTTACCGTCAGTGCTTCTGCCAGGTCTTGAATCCCCCTCTCACATGAACACAGTTGACTGTTTGGTCCTTACACTTACCCCACAGCACTTAATCTTGTTAAGATAATGACCCTCCTGGAGTCTATCTGCTACCAAAACCTTTTAGTCTTGTGTCACCTGCACATTTATTACCAGATTAACTGCAATCATAAGAGAAAGTTCACATGAAATTCTTTGCACATATGCAGCACAGCAAAAATTAAAGGTGTTATTTTAGTTATCATTTCGGTCTCCCAAGTGGTGGTGGATGGAAACTGCTTAGTACAGGCTCCATTTTCCTGGCATATGCCCAATTCCTTTTTTCTTCTAGTTTCAGTTCCACTAGGTGAAAAACCGCCATGCGCCTTCCCAGGGCATGCAAATTCAACTACCTTACAAGCAAGAATATGTGAGGTTTTTCCATTAGCATCCGTCTTCTAGAGAGCTTCAAGGAATTTAGGTTTTCAGCAGATAGCAATCTAGTTCTTAAGCCATATGGGCATATGTTCTCCATCTTATAAGTCTGACCTTGGCTGGCTTCAAAAGCAACAGCCAGTGCTATTTCAGAGCAAATGTAATTTATATTATCTGATTGTCAACAATGCAATATCTCTACGCTACATGATCATGGTCAGGGAGATAGCTACAATAAGGACTTTATATGAATAGCTCTGGTTAGGGATTTAGAGTAATGTTATGTACATAACTTCAGTGTCTTCTGTGGAAACAATGCAGAGCACTGATACTCTGTGAAGACTATATTAATGATGTGTGCCTGCTGCCTGCACGTCCATCACCTTTTTACAAATTTACTTAGATGCCAAACAAAACTCCTTAGCACGACTGTTCTTTTGACCGGAAGTAAATTCACTTCACCATACTACAACGAAGATGTCTTAGCGTACAAAGAAACTATATATCCATGTGTTTTAAGCCATGGTCCATACACCTAGGTGCCTAATGTGTTGTCTGATACTGGCGTTATCGTTCTATATTTCTATTTCCTGTGCCGTTATAATGTTCATGTCTTTCCCGTTAATCTTTCTTCTTGACATTTATTATGTTTATATATTTGGGGAAAATAAACGCCTTTCTTGTTCTGTTCAAAAATGAACATTTTCGGGCTTCCCTGGTGGCGCAGCGGTTGAGAGTCCCCCTGCCAATACAGGGGACACGGGTTCGTGCCCCGGTCCGGGAAGATCCCACATGCCGCGGAGCGGCTGGGCCCGTGAGCCATGGCCGCTGAGCCTGCGCGTCCGGAGCCTGTGCTCCGCAACGGGAGAGGCCACAACAGTGAGAGGCCCGCGTACTGCAATAAAACCAAACCAAACCAAAACAAACAAACCAACAAAAGAACATTTTCAAGTTACCAAACTCATTGGATTATAGTTTTTTTGGCTTTCCAAATAAAGGCATCTTTAAAGCATGCTATGAGACCTTTGAAAAGTGATTAATGGCCTTTGTCCCCCCAGACCAGCCCTTGGTCTTCAAAGGAAAATGATGATAGCCATAATTGAGGTTTAATGGAGTAAAGCAGAGTGAATAGCTGAAAGGAAGAACGAGGGCTTAGGGCCAATGCTGACCATTAGCAGATAACTTTTCTTCTGTCTTTGAGGATTCTCCATTCTGTAAGTCTGGTCAGGCTAAATTTCTGCTATTCTTAAACAGTCCCTGGATCCTTCGAGGGCGCTCTGGTTTCAATCCTCTTGGAGATAAGAAATGCTCAGTTGTGATAAGAGGCATTTGCAGGCCAGAGCGTGTAAGTGGCTGGGGAGGACAGAGAGGTTCGCTGAATTGTGGCAAAAGGACTCTAAACAAAGACCTCCGAAAGTGAGAGTCTCCCGCGGAGAGACATGCTGTATCCACGAGAGTCCCCCCTCCTCAGGCCTGGAAGGGATTCCACACCTTCTCAGAGCTTTGATGTTCCGAATGCTTATTGGAAAATGTAAACCTGATAATGCTTCTCTCTCCTCTATTTATTATTTGTACTTGGATGAATTCTGACCTCACAAGGCAAACTCCTGATCTCTGGTGTAAGATTCTTTATCCGGGCAATGTTTTTATTTTTCCTCCATGCTAGTTTTTAAACATCCCGGGGCCAGATTCCATTATTTCATCTTTCTTTTCTGCCTTAAGAAGGTAGTTGATGATTCTAGTGACCGGCCTCCTCCTTTCTTTTTTTTTTTAACTAGTAAGAGGTAAACACAACCTGTGTCAGCTTTCCTACACGATGAGACCCAAGAGAACCTACAGGATGAATATACGTGTGAAACGGTGTAAGGGAGTGAAACAGAAGGCACTTTCAGTAACATGACATCATGACTTGGTATTTGGAAAGTAAGTATAGGCTGGAATTTAACGACCAAGTATGAATGTGGTGGAGGAAAATATAGGCTAAGGGGTTACGTAGTAAGACTGCAATCTCCTTCAGCGGCAGGATCTCAGAACGGATTCAAGCTCAGGATAATTTACGGAATTTGGTGCTGATCATGCAGTCTTGCGAACGGCCCTTAGGTCAGAGGATGGCTCTTATCTCAGGGCCTGTTTTGTATCATCCTCTCTGCTTCACTCTTCTGTGCAGCTGACAATCGTCAGAGCCCTAGGCTGCCCTGTGGAATGTCACATGCATTATAACAAATGACCATCCAGGCATGGAGGCAGATGCAAAGTGCACATCGTAGCATTAAGGACCCTGCTTTGCATATCTCGTTTCACATCGTGTGCGGGGGGAAAATGATCTGCTTCAGGTTTTGTTGTACGGGATTATTCAACTTTGTTTCCTGCGTGTCTGGTGGAATTGCAGAGCCTTACTGGCATTTAAAACATGCTACGCCATGCCAAGGTCTATCGCATCATTTAGCTGAAGTGGAAGAAGCGCCAGAGCACCCAAAAGGCACCTCCAGACAGCGTGGGAGGGTCCTTACGAAAACAGATCAGTACAGAGGAAAATACTTGCAGCGGCAAGGCTCACATCACTGTGCGTAAGATTACCTGGGGCTTGTTCCCGCCAACACCCCTGCCACACATTCTAGGCCACAACCATGGAGAATCAAATTCTCTAGGTTTTAGGCAAGGCTCTCTGGATTTTTAACAAACTCCACATGATCTGGAGGCAAGTCGTCCACTGACCACACTTTCAGAGACACTTATCTGCAAGGTGCTGCATGGTATAGGAAAGAACCCGGCTGGCATGGGTTTGGCTGCATTGTTGCTCACTGGTCAGATTTCTTAACTTCTTTAAACTTTATTTTGCTCATCTATAAAATCGGTACGACAGTACGCCCCCTAAGTGTACTGATGTCAGTAAAACACCTAGTACACTGCTGGGTATATGACAGGAGCTCACTAAATCACAATATTATTCTTATTACTACTATTATTTAAAAAAATCATGTTCAAGGAAGCGCTCAAGTGACTTCAACACCAGACAAACTCCACCAAGCAGGGAATGGGGCAGTAGGGCCAAGCCAAGGAAAGGGCTTTGGATAACTGGAAGATACCCTGCTATCGACTCCTTACGCTGGCCAGGCCATCCTTCTGTATTTGCAGTTTCCTCGTTTTTATTCTCTGTGGCATCTTGCTTTTTCCTTATTGAAAGGTAACCATCACAAAATTTGCTTTCTTACCATAGATTATATTTTCTTGTGGATACACCAGTAAAAGTATGGAGTGAAATATTCCTAATTTTCTTGATTTCCCCATGCCCGTATGAGGCGATAGCCAATACCACTGCGACTGCTCTATTATGCTAAAGAAGTACTTGAAGACACAGTGACTATGGCAAAGGGAAAATGCTAGGAAGGCATGTTCTGAAACTCAGCTACGCTCCACAGTGATGGGAACTGTGTGTGTGTACAACTCCATTTTCCAAAACAGGATTCAGTGCTCCAACGTACTGGTTGCGAAATGGATATAATATGTCAGAGGGTTGGTGATGGTGCTTGTGGGGACTGGGCTGGTTTCACGGTTGGGTCACCCTCAAAGTGGCACAGGAGGGCTTCCCTGGTGGCGCAGTGGTTGAGAGTCCACCTGCCGATGCAGGGCACACGGGTTCATGCCCCGGTCCGGGAGGACCCCACATGCCACGGAGCGGCTGGGCCCGTGAGCCATGGCCGCTGAGCCTGTGCGTCCGGAGCCTGTGCTCCTCAACGGCAGAGGCCACAGCAGTGAGAGGCCTGCGTATCACAAAAAAAAAAAGTGGCACAGGGTCCCGTGATTAGAAGGACCCCACATTTGTTTTAATACTCTCCTGTTGCCATCTTGAAAGTTGCAATAATATTGAACAAAGTCCCCGTACTTTGATTGGGCTCCGTATTTTATAGCTGGTGCTGGGTCTAGATGAAGGTAAATATTAGCAAAGGCATCAAAGCTTAGTGTGAGGCCACATCAGAAAGTTTAAATGCAAATGTGCTCTGATTTACACTCTTAAGAGATCATTTTTGTTTTTTCTGCTGAGTAAGAACAGATCACAGGTGAATGGGAAGAAGAATGAAAGCAAAAAGACAAGGAGAAAGGAGGTCATTTTAGTACCTGAGTGAGAGATAATAGTGATCATGGATTGGGGTAGACTGCGGAAGTATTATATTCCACGCCCCGGAAGGAATAGAGATGAGATACATTTTTTGCGGCAAAGCCAACAAGGCTAAAGTTTAACAACAAGAACAAGCTATTGGGGCTTCCCTGGTGGCGCAGTGGTTGAGAGTCCGACTGCCGATGCAGGGGACGTGGGTTCGTACCCCAGTCTGGGAGGATCCCACGTGCCGCGGAGCGGCTGGGTCCGTGGGCCATGGCTGCTGGGCCTGCACGTCCGGAGCCTGTGCTCCACGGTGGGAGAGGCCACAGCAGTGAGAGGCCCGCGTACCACAAAAAAAAAAAAAAAAAAACAAGATATTGATGTTATAAACTTTTCCCATCAGCAAAATGTCTTCTTGTTAAGCCAGGGGAATGCTCACAGAACCACTCTGGTGGGAACAGTAAGTTGTACGTGAGATTTTTTTGCCCTGACCCTGACAGCTTTCAGGTCTGGAGTCTAAAGACCAAGCCGAATGAGAGCTGTACAGAGCATGTTTCAGGCTGACCAAGGTCAACCACAGCCAGCCTTGCGGATGGGGTCAGAGGAAGATCCCATCTTGCAGCTGTGGCCCAAAACCACCTATGACAGCAATTATTGATGGCTGTTCTTTGTCCCAACGTGGTGGCAGTCAGGTGACAATGAACACAAGCAGAATGAAGAGGCTAACGTTGGATTGACTATGTGAGTACAAGCTTGTTAAGGGAAAAGAGCAGACAAGCCACCCAAACATTAGTTAAATGGTGCCTTTTAGAGCTCCCATGTTGTCTAGACTAGAGGGGCCAGTCTTTAAATATTTACATGATTTCTGTTTATTACATTTTATTTTATTTGGCCTTTGGAAAATATTACAAAGGTTAATTGTAGTATTGTTACTGATGATTAAATTCCATAATTAATTTTAAACTCAACATGACCTACCACTATTTCTTTAATCTAACTATTGAGACTCCTTGGAATTTACATTAACCAAGTAATCAACATGGCTATGGAGAAGACACTAGGGCTGCAGCCTCTCGTAGCCATAAGGTTGAAAGTCCGTTCAAATTTAGAAACCTCAGAGACCCAAGCTTATTTTTTCCCCACCTCCAGTGGCTTTAATCATGCTTATAAAGTGCATTGAGCTACCATTATTTTTCTTCAATTTATTTAGCTTATTCTGATTATGGAGCTGAGGATGTCATATGGTTGTGAGATAACGAACTCCTTTTGTAGTGGGCCCATGGCAGGCTTCTGTGCTTGCTCCCTTAAAATGGAAAAAGAAAGCTAGGGTGGCCATTCCTAAGTGAAAAGTGTTGCTCCAAATCTGTGTGACACTGTGAGTTAACAAGTCTACAATCCTGTGCTCAAATGCAGATGGAATCCTACAAATGCTCACTGACCACCCATCCCTTTTTCTTCAAAAACAACTGAAACACAACTTGAAGGTTTTCAGATCACTTCTGCCTTGCACCTCATTCCGTTGTGTTGGGTTTTTGCTGATGTAGTATCATCGTTTGATGAAATGAATGGAAAAGGCAGGGTGGAGCATAAATTCCTTCAAAAACAAGATGACAGAATCGAATGAAACCCTATTTCCTCAGAGTTAAAACGTTTAGCCTGTTTTCCATGTGTAAAGCACAACTAGGGCCTCAGAGAGGCATTGGCCAGCAGACATATATATTTGTTTTAATTTGTATTCAATTGGTCTTAGAATCCACTTTAAAAATACATAAATATTTTCCTTGGAAGTGCAGATACTTCCTGCATTTATGAAGGGAAAAATAAATGAAAGCTCTGTTTGTTTTGCATGACCAGATGTGGGCTGGATACAATGTGGGATGGAGCAAAAAAGAACTGGGCTGGCTTGGGGCCCACACTATCAGCAACTATGACTTGGGTGAGTCCCATGCACCCTTCCCCCAGCCTCAGTGACAACTGTGAAATACCAATCAAATAGTGATGTGAATGCTAAACTTTTAGTTCTCCAATTTGTCACCACTAGCAGCCACTTCCTTTTCTTCTTTCATGTCTGCATTTTCAATAATTTCAGGGACTTTTTAAAACTTGAAACTCTGTTTAGTATTTTTTCCATATTCTCACCTTCTCCCCCACTAACATTTTTTTTTTTCTTTTACCCTCTGGTGAACCTCAAGGCAAACCAAAATGTCTGTTCAGAGGGATTTGATTAGAAGTTTATTGATTTTCCTCACATTGGTCCATAGTCCTTTGGTTGTTTATAAACACACAAACTTGTATTTAGGTGTTTACAAGGCAGAGATTATGTAAATAATTTTTGGAGAGTCAAGAAAACGTATAATCACAGAACGAGTTTGTTGTTGATACATTTTAAAATATTTGATTTTTCTCTTGGAAGAAAAAATGGGATGAAGAAACGTGAACAGCCCACGGCCTGCACGTATATTATGTAAACTTAGATCTAATCTAGTCCATCCATCCATCCACCCATCTTTCTTCCTAGCAGGAAACACTGATGTACGTTGTATAGTAGCAACATCACTCATCTTGGGAATGATTTGAACTTCAGTACTATAAATGTTAGAGTTGCCATATAATTTCATTGTTTGATTAAGTAATGCTACTTTCCTATAACAAGCCAGTACACATTCCAAGCATTAAGACACAATTATGAAAGGCCCAACGAGCTACATATTTGACAGAAGTATCCCAGGGCTCAGGAGTGATTTCAAGTCCCTCGTAAATTATTCTAACACCACCTTCTATTTCCTTGCAGAGCTGCTAGCATTTTTCTGAATTTAACTTAATTTTTCCCCTAGGAAAAAGGAGCTTCACAGAAATTGACCACTGCTAAATGTTTATCAAAGTACAGCTCCTCCTTTCTTCTGTATAATGAATGTCCTGTTGGAAACAGGATGGGATAAAACTTTGAAATATATTACTGGAACATACAATTTAAACTTTCACAGACATAAAATGACAAATATTGCATGATTCCGCTTATATGGGGGTACCTACATCAGTCAAATTCATAGAGACAGAAATTAGAATGGTGATTGCCAGAGACTGGATGAGGGGGAAATTAGGAGTTCGTATTTAATGGGTATAAACTTGCAGTTTGGGAAGATGAAAAGTTCTGGAGATGGATGGTGGTGATGGTTGTACAACAATGTGAATGTGCTTAATGCTACAGAACTGTACACTTAAAAATGATTAAAATGGAAAATTTTATGTCATGTATATTTTGCAACAATTTTAAAGACAAACAATTGCACCAAAAAGAATGAAATACCTAGGAATAAATTTAACCAAGTTGGTGAAAGACCTGTACAATGAAAAGTATAAGACACTGATGAAAGAAATTGGAAAAGACACAAATAAATAAATAAATAAAAAGATATTCTGTGCTCCTAAATTGGAAGAATTAATATTGTTAAAATGTCAACACTGCCCCAAGAAAACTACAGATTCAATGCAATCCCTATCGAAGTTCCAATGATATTTTTTGCAGAAATATAACACAATCCTAAAATTCATATGAAATCTCAAAAGATCTCTAATAGCCAAAGCTCTCTTGAGAAAGATGCACAAAGCTGGAGGCATCACACTCCCTAATTTCAAACTATATTACAAAGGTATAGTAATCAAAACAGTGTGATATTGGCATAAAAGCAGACACATAGATCAAAAGAACAGAATAGAGAACCTAGAAATAAACCCATGCATATACAGTCAGTTAATTTATGACAAAGGAGGCAAGAATATACACTGGGGAAAGGACAGTCTCTTCAATGAATGATCTTGGGAAAATTCGACAGCCACATACACAAGAATGAACTAGACTACTATCTTACACCATGCACAAAAATTAACTTAAAATGGGATTGAAGACTTGCATATAAGACCTGAAAGCATAAAACTCCTGGAAGAAAACATAGGTAGTGAACTCCTTGATGCCAGCCTTAGCAATATTTTTTTTGGATCTGACTCCAAAAGCAATGGCAACAAAAACCAGATGGGACTACACCAAACTAAAAAGCTTCTGCACAGCACAGGGAATGAGCGACAAAATAAAAAGGCAAATACTGAAAGGGAGAAGATATTTACAAATCATATATTCGATAAGGGGTTAATATCCAAAATATATAAGGAACTCATACAACTCAGTAACAACTACAACAACAAAAACAATCTGTTTTAAAAAATGGCAGAGGATCTGAATAAACATTTTTCCAAAGAAGACATACAGATGGCCGACTGGTTCATGAAAAGACACTCACACTGCTAATTATCAGGGAAATGCAAATCAAAACCACAATGAGATATCACTTCACAACTGTTAGAATGTCTATCATCAAAAAGACAAGAAATAACAAGTGTTGGCAAGGATGTGAAGAGAGGGGAACTCTTGTGCGCTGTTAGGAATATAAACTGGCACAGCCACTATGTAACACAGTATGGACGCTCCTCAAAAAATTAAAAATAGAACTACCATATGATCCAGCAATTCTCCTTCCATGCTATGATTTCTATTCATTAAAGTTTTTTAAGGTGTGATATATGGCCCAGAATGTGATCCATCCTGGTGAATGTTCCATGTAAGTTTGAGAAAAATGTCTATAAATGTCCATTATATACAGTTGATACAAATAAACTTTTTGAAGCTTCAAATTTAGCTTGTTCATATGTAGTGTGATATTGGTGCAAAATATAAATCATTCTGCCATTTTTTGTTTTGATTATTAAACATTTGACAAGCATTCATTTTCTTCTTCTCCAAGAAGATCTTGGGGTGGAGTTAAATCTTCGTAAAACTCTTGCATGACTCAACTGACGTGTATTGGCAAAGTACACAACATCATTAAAATCACTGTCTTCTAGTCTCATCAAGAGTTCTATAAACTGGTGGTGATTTATAGCATTTGCACACATATTAAACAATTTTTAACAATTGCACCCATGATACTTTTCATAGAGTTCACTTTAGTAAACTGAGCACAGAGAGTTTCAATATGAATCTTACAGTGAAGCAAAGCATTAAAGGAGTCACCCGTCTTTTGTTTTCAAGTTCCATTAGCTTTAGATTTTTAATCTAACATACCTGGAGTACTGTCCATCATGATAGAAACTAATTTTTCATGTCTAACTGAAATTCTTCTTTGACAGATACAAGTTGAAAAATATCTACATAACTTTGATTTTTTTTTTGTTTGATTTGACATTTCTTAGTAAATTTGGAAGCCCTTTAAGACAAAACAGAGTACTAATTGGGCTGTGAAGCATATGTCATACAATTCATTGAAAGCTAAAGTAAAGTACTTGCAATGTTTTCATAGTTTCATCATTTGCTCTTTGACATTGTTAGAAAAGTCTTGCATTCTATGGTCAACGGTTTTCTGGCTCTGTTAAAGATCTTTCATTTTTCATATATTATTTTGTGTTTTCCTCATGATTTTCTAGCACAATTTTCATAATGGGATTAATTTATTTGACCATATCTCTGTCTTTAAAATGGTTTTCTTTTTTCTGTGCAAGAATCCAAGATGTTTACAGCTGGTCAAAATTAGAAGCCCAGATGCTGTAAAAAACAAACAAACAAACAAAAAACTTAAAGTTTATTTTTGGGCAGTTAATTTGGATTTCAGATGACTATTTCAGTGATTTCTTTCTGAATTTTGAGAGGAAACCTATTACCAATATTATGGAATAATATTTTGAAATAGACTCTTGTAGAATGAAAACAGAAGTATTGGACTAAAACATTCTTTTTTTTTTTAAATTTTGTTTGTTTATTCTTGGCTGTATTGGGCCTTCGTTGCTACACATGGGGTTTCTCTAGTTGTGGCGAGCTGGGGCTACTCTTCACTGGGGTGCACACCTTTTCACTGTGGTGCCTTCTCTTGTCGCAGAGCATGGGTTGTAGGTGTGCGGGCTTCAGTAGTTGTGGCTCGCAGGCTCCAGAGCACAGGCTCGGTAGTTGTGGCCCACAGGCTTAGTTGCTCCGTGGCATGTGGGATCTTCCTGGCCCAGGGCTCGAACCCATGTCCCCTGCGTTGGCAGGCGGATTCTTAACCACTGTGCCACCAGGGAAGCCTGACTAAATCGTTCTTTTTTTTTTTTCTTCTTTTTGTGGTACGCAGGCCTGTCACTGTTGTGGCCTCTCCCATTGTGGAGCACAGGCTCCAGATGCGCAGGCTCAGTGGCCATGGCTCACGGGCCCAGCTGCTCCGCGGCATGTGGGATCTTCCCAGACTGGGGCATGAACCCACGTACCCTGCATCAGCAGGCGGACTCCCAACCACTGCGCCACCAGGGAAGCCCAGACTAAATCATTCTTAACTCATAATGATGACAGTGACTTTTCCGATCTTAATGCAGGAAGAATTTAGAAGCTAAATCCAGTGTTCATGGTAAATGTTCCTGGTCCAATCAGCCCTATCTGTCTCGGGCATGGAGTGGCAGTTGTAGCAACTATACTACCATCTGTTTGGAAAAATCTGGGATTGTGAAGTCTAGCTGCTTATATATGACCTTGGGTAAAAATTACTTACATTTTCTGTTTTTAAAACTATGGAATATAACTACTAAACCAGAAACTAAAATAGCTCCATGACCCGGCTACAACCATTCTCTAATAAACTCTTTCTCTATTTGCTGCAAATTCCTTTATCTACCAAAAACCTTTCCTGCTTTTTCAAAAATTCTGTGCTGTTTCCCAACATGGCTTCTGCTCGCTGTGGCACCAGTTCTACTCTGTAGTGCCTTCACGGCACGGTTTCACTTCCTTCTACCAATTCTAAACATGGCTTAAGTGCTCCATGTTTCCCAGGTGGAATTGCTAAGAGCAATGATGTAACTCACCAGCTCAGCTTCTTCACATTTCACTGGCCAGCCTACTAGGCAGATATCCATCCCTGAGCCAATCAGCTATGGAAGCGAGGTCACTTGGGAGAAAACAGGACGATGAGGGCAGCAGTGGCTCTACACAGGGTGGTTGCCCTTAGGAAGAAGTGTGGGCAGGCAGGCAGGAATTAGTTGACACTGGAAATCCTCAGGATTGGCACAGAAAAACACTGTAGCTCCTATTCTGACATACTGTAAACCAAATCATTGGAAAGATTTAGAAGAACTTTCTGAAGATGCAGAGAGATTTGTGAAAGAAACTTCTTTACCCCAGTATAATAGAAGAAAACTAGGACACCAATATTATCAGTTCTCCTCAAACTAATTATGCGTAAATTTGATCTCACCCTTCTGCAGTTTTCCATCCATAGCATTGCTGTATGCACCATCTTTCACCTTGTACAGATTCCTTCTCTGCTAGTAAGCTCCTGGCTGGCCTCCCTACAGCCAACTCTCTGTCTTTCGATTTGGTTTACACACGAGACGAGTATATTATATTACTTAAATGTGTGCTTGATTTTCACTTCCCAGAACTGAGTTGTCGCTTCTAATTAATTCCATTTGATAAGTAAATATTGAACATACACTATGCTAGATGTTTTGGGGAATATAATCATGAACAGGATATCTGTCCTGCCCTTAAGGACTGTATAATCTAGAAGAAATTTTAAGACTTATAACCAATGATCTGCAATGCAAGGGGGAGCATGGTGTCCTAAGAGAGGTACAGATTTTTAAAAAAATCATAAGCATTCAAAAGAAGTCTAAAAGTCATGTCATGCTGGTAACTACTTAACACCTAACTCTGGGTTGTGTGCTTAGAGAAAGCACTGATTTGCAGCGACTGCTGGTTTCCATAATGTAAATAGTCCCATTATGGCCATTTTCAAGCTGCCAGTCTAAAATCACTGAACACCTAGCTGGGAAGAGACATGTATTAGCTCACCATCATAGAGTATTTCCATCATCCAGACAGCATACACATACTTACCGAAAAGAACATATAGTAATAAAATGTAGTAAAATAATTAGGAAGTGTATTGTCTATGTTTTTAATGGAAGTCATTGAATTCTAAGTTTAAATAATTTAATATTTAATAATGGTTGTATTTAACAACTAGCTTAGAAGATTCCTGAAAATTTAACGACTCCTACTCTCAAGCTGGTACAAGCCTACTCCAGCACACCGCTGGATAAAGGGCCATGAGAACTTGGATTCTATAATTGAGTGAGGGAAAGATCAAAAGCAGGCCCTTGATTTGAGCCTGAAAGCACATGGAGGATTGAGCCTCTGGACCCTGGGGTGCAGGGAGAGGCATGTTCCTAAGAGAAGAAATCACAAGAAGGAGTCAGAGGACAAAAAGCTGGGGGCAAGAATGGAAGAAAATGAGTACACCGATTCTGTAATCCAACTCCATTACTGACTGTTGACCCAACTCAGCACTAATTCTCATCTCCAACTCCACCCATTTCAAACCAATGACAGTGAGAACAATAATAATCATAATGACAGCTAATGTTTGTTGAATTACTGCTCGGTGCCAGGTACTGTTCTAAGGAAAAAACCTTCCCGTTTCCCTGTTTACCATGTTGCTGAGCAGCCGTTGCCTCCTCTGGGTGAGGCCACTCCATTCCCCCATTCAGCACAGAGCCTGCCAGGCTCCGTCCTCTTCCCGACACCAAAGAGCAAGCCGCCATTTATCACTGAGTTTGCGCAAGTGCGTTGCGCAGAGTGAAGCCATCTCTCTGCACCCATGACTCAGAAAAGGGGCAACAAAGGACAGATGACCGCATCTTTCAAGAACAATGGGAAAGAGCATATTTCTTTGTAGAAGTCAAGAATACTTCTATGTGTTTAGTGTGGAAATATCTGATCTGTTTCATTAATTTATATTCTACGGGGACTCCCATCAACGAATAGTAAAACAAAAGACAGTCAGTTCCATAGTCAAAGACTTGCTGTACATAGGAAGTACACAGTTCTAAAATATGTCCAAACATGTTTAAGTCAGCGTGGAACTTGATATGTATCAAAATAGTTGTGAGGCAGGCTCTCTGTCCAAGAGTTTTGAGCAGTTAGGATGAAGGGAAGAAAAAAAAGAGACCAGGTTTTGTTACTTTTGCCAGTTTCTCTTCTACCCTGTCTCTTTGGAAGCAATCCTCTTGCTAGCAATTTCAGATTAAGAAATTACAGGTGCAACCCACTGTGTTGTCACTCAGATTCCAAGCATGATGGGAAATAAAAAAACAAAAGGTGAAAACAAAAATAAAAGGAATGATATTCCAGATGTGGCAAGACTCGTCATTCTGTGTTTAGTTGGAAATCCATTTATTTTGGTAAAATTCACCTGTGCTCAAGTTGGAGGAAATGTCTACTTAGGGAGAAGCAGTTTCTATGGCTCAAGTTTAAAATTTGCTTTTTACAGTGGGAAGCCATATTGGGAGTGTATACCCTTATAAGAAGTGATGAGCAGCAGACTTTACCCCTATGGCCTTCCTCCCCAAAACCTATAAGATCAGTCTATTCATAAGAAAAACATAAGAGAAATCCCGGTTGAGGGGCATTCTAAGAAAATACCTAACCAGGGCTCCATAAAGTTCTCAAGGTCATCCAAACCAAAGAAAGTTTGAGAAAGCGTCTCAGCCAGGAGGAGCCTAAGGAGACATGACAACCAAATGTTACGTGGTGTCCTGGATGGGATTCTAGACCATAAAAAGGACACTGGGTAAAAACTAAGAAATCTACATAAAGTATGAACTTCAGTTATAATAAGGCACCAATACTGGTCATTCATTGTGGCAAATATACCAGACAATATAAGATGTTAAGAGAAAGGGAAACTAAGTGTGGGATATTCGGGAACTCGGGAACTATCTTTCCAATTTTTCTGTAAAACTAACATTATCCTAGAATAAAAAGCTGATGTTTAAAAAGTTAAAAAATATTTGTTTTTTAAGGAGAGATGAAATGTATAATTGGAAGGGAAGGGAGAGCACGCGTGAGGACACTCGTAAGGATTACCTATATCATGCTTCTCACAGGAACCAATGTTAATTGACAAACTCTACAGCTCGAGAGGCTCCAGAGAAACAAAAGAACTTGTTAATTACATAGGGAAAACGTGCGTGAGCGTGTGTGTGTGCGTGTGTGAGCATGTGTGTGTGCCTGTGTGCATGTGTTTGCGTGTGTTTGCGTGTGTTTGCGTGTGTGTGTGTGTGTGTGTGTGTGTGTGTGTGTGTGTGTCTGGGCAGGGAAGGGGGATTAACCAAATACTTTTTTAGAATTTATTTGGCTTGTATCTACAAAACACCCAAAAGGCAGATACTCTTTCCGCTCTCCAGGAAAATATGCTGAGTTACATCAACATTATTTTTCACATTAAAGATAAGCCCAGTTGTTTGCTGAGGGTAACATGAGGTATATGGCTTTAGAATCACCACCCCCAGACTTGCCAATAGACAGCTTTAGTGAACTCAACTTTCTCTAATTTATAGTCAGCCTGTTTGAATTACTGTTATTTGGCCAGGATTATTTCACAGGGATTTAATTGTGCCTGTAAGTCGAGTTTCTTTCACATTCATCTCTTTACTCACTTTATCTCCCTCCCCCATGTCCCATTTTACATATGCTCCAAAACATATCAATAATTTATGCCACAAAGCCTTGTTTTCACCTTTGTAATGACACACATGTTCTGCATTGTGTAGTGATGTCAAAGGAAATGTGTATATTTTGAAAAGGTCTTGAATTTTTCATGAAAGTTGCTGGGGGCAAAATGGCTATTTGCTGCTCTTTGGGAGAAGGACAAATCTAGTTTTTGAAAGGATTTCAAAATTGAGTCAAAACAACAAAGATAATATTTGCTGAGCAGGTATATATATATATATATATTTTATCTAAAACAAATTTAAGCATTTACACACACTAATCCTTATAACCACACTGCAAGGGAGGTGTTTCTTTTTATCTCCATTTTACAGATCAGGAAACTGAGGCTGAGTCATAAGAGGTCACTAGCTCAACATCACACAGCCAAAGAGTGACAGAATTTAACTCAGGCCTTTTGGACCTCAAAGCCCAAGTGGTCTTCTTACAAAGTCACATATGTAACTTTCTCATATTTGGGCCACAGTAGTTCAGACAGATTGGTGTGGCTTTAGTTCTAGGTCTAAATCTCGAAGCCCCAACTCTCCTCCTTTTCTTTAAAAAAGGAAGATTGTTTTTCATCTTGTCTGTCCTACTTTCTTCTGGCTGCCTCTTAACTGACCATCAAATCAAGTGAACAAAGCCTGATGGAATTTTGAGCAGAAGTCAGATAGAAAGACATCACTGATGTCTGTATGGTATAGACAGTTTGAGATCATCCTGCGCTGATTTTAAGTTGATGCAGAATATTCATTCACTTAGCATGTATTGAACTCACTAACTATCTGCTAGAGCAGGGGTCAGCAAACTGTGGTCCATGAAACATGTATGTCCTGCTTCCTGACATCACAAGCAAAGTTTTACTGGAACACAGCCCTGCCCATTCGATACATATGGTCTATGGCTACTTTGGTGTGACAACAACACAGAGTAGTTGCGACAGACACCATGTGTCCTGCAACGATCAGAATATTTACTGTCTTGCCCTTTTCAGAAAACGTTTGTTGACCCTGTACTAGACCATGATCAAAACAGACACGACCTCTGTCCTTATGAAGTCTATAATCTCATGACATATTTATCAAATAATCACTATATTATTAAAAACTGTGATACATGCTATGAAAGCAAAGTATAGCAGAGTGGGCAATGGGTTTTACTTGTGCTCCTCACTTGCCATTGGTTCTTGATATTCAATCATTTGGGCCTTATTCTTTTACATGAAAAAGTACTTCTTGCCTGGGCTGGCAAAAATATCATTCATTTATTCAAATTCAATGAATGTGTACAGAGCACCCACTATGTACCGGACACTGTCTCAGGCACCTAGATTTTGGAATCTTCCATTTGGCCTTAACCCTCAATGGGTTCAGAACCCAGGAAATGAAGTGGACGTCTATTTGTTGGATGCCATCAGCCTCTCCACAGAGTCCATGGTAAGGTCTGGCTCATTCTTATCCCTGAATTCTCTGAAAGGGCCTTGTGTCCGTATAGCATATCCTCTTTTTAAATTGAAACTAGTTTGAGTGGGTTTCTGTTACCCAGAACCCCCAACATGTGGGGTTTAGAGACTAAATCAGCTGGGTGAGCATTCGGCCCCATGGACTCTATGGTGGCAGGAAGCAATGGAACACGGCGTTGGCATGGCCTTTATGTAGATAGCCATGTCTGCCCCAGTTCTGTTCCCGGCTTTCTAATCTTCCTTCCCTATGTGTTCTTCTCCTTCATCTCAGCCTTGAGGACTTGAACTACCACTACCCTCCTAGTGTCTTCCAGGCCATAGCTCTGTCTCAAGTCCTCATTCCCAGGTGTCTGCTGCTCAAGTAGACTTGAATGTCCCACGGGTGCCTCAGACGTAACAGGACACATCAATTTCCTCCATCCGTCTCAACTTGTTTCTTGTCTTCATTACACCCCTGGAGATAAATATGGATCATAGAAACAGCTGAAGCCACAAGCCTATGTCACACCCCAGTGGGGAAAGAGATTCAGGCTTTGGTGGACGTCATGCTGGTAGGAACATCCAGGTGGATCCTGTCTCCCTGTCCTTAGCCAGGCCCCGTTCATCATCTTGAAAACATGCCTTTCCTGTCCCTCCTCACTCTGACCTCTGTCCCTCCTGGATCTTGACATGAATCTTGAATTCTGAGTTCTTGAACTTCATTGTGTATTTTCTAATTCTGTGTCATCCTCGACCTTTGGATACTTATTGGCTATTCAGTGTGTTACATATGTTACCTAATACAGTCCTTAAAACAAACTTGTGAGAAAGGTAGAATTATTATTAAAATCTATTCCCAGATGAGGGGGCTAGAAACCAACAGGTTTAAGTGACTTTTCCAAGGTTACACAGATGGATGTGTTTAGAGCTAGGATTCCAACCATGTCTGTGTAGCTCCAAAGTACAGGCCATTCTAATGCCTTCTTCCTATTACTGGGAATTGATTTCTGTTTCCTTCTCCCTTAATTGTACTACTTTGGGGGTCCCAATCTTATAACTTACTTTTACATCTATACCAGGGGTTAGCAAACTTTTTCCACAAAGGGCGAGGCAGCAAATATTATTGGCTCTGCGGGACATATGGTCTTTGGCACAACGATTTAGCTCTGCCACAGGCAAAGACATAGACAACGACACACTGAGTGTGGTCATAGATAATACTTAAATGATGGCTGTGGCCCTGTGCCAATAAACCTTATTTTGAACACTGAATTTTATATAATTTTCACATGTCACTAATTATCATTCTTTTTCAAAAACGGTAAAACTATTCTTAGCTTGCGAGTCATACAAAGTAGGCAGTGGACCACTTTAGGCTCCTGAGCCACTGTTTGCCAACGCCTGTTCTGTATCCCATTATCTGGATTTGCAACGTTTCTGAAACCCTAATCCATTAGCAGCCATGCATGGTGAGCTTACTACACACCGGGGTTCTGTGTATTTTACAAATATTCACTAATGGGGTCCTCACAGCCACCCTATGAGGAAGATGCTATTATCATCTCAAGTTTACAGATGAAGAAAAGGAGCCATAGAGAGACAAACTAATTTGCCCAAGGTTGTACTAAGCTAGGAAATAGCGCACTTGAGATTGGAACCCAGGCAGTCCCACCCCAGAGCTGGCGTCTTAAGCTCGAAACTATGCCTCCTCTCTGGTTTCTATGAGATAATGTACTTTACAGTGTTTTGAACTATAAAGGGTTCTATAAATATAAGTTAAGAGCTATCATAATTATGAGTGGTACATCTCTGTCTAGGTTTCTGAAGGGATTAGATAGCAATCAAATTGATGTTAATCAAAACAGAAACACCCAGGCATGCCGTGGGATGGTATCTATTTTTCTGTCTATCTTAGCAATAAACGTTTTTGAGCACTGCATTTCCATCTCCAATAAACAACGGAGGAGCCTTCTTCCTGTGTAGAGTTCACTCCTTGCTCCCATCTCCCCTGAACTTGGCATTATGCCTCAATTCTGATTAAAACCAAAATAAAGCTGTATATATGGAAGAAGTCACATATCAGTAAGAGCTGTGATTAAGTGTTTTTTCCCCCACTATTTCACTTCTTTCGGGTTCTTAAATTAGACAGCAAGAGACACATGACTTAATTATGGAGAATACTTTGGAGCCAAATGGAAAATTATACTACTACTTACTCGGATGCCAGGGTAATTAGAGGCCAATTATCTCTCTCATTTGGCGCTAATGAATAAAGATCAATTAAAAAAATAATGTAACTGTGAATTGCTTTTATTGAGCAGAGAACTCTAAGCAGCTGAAACTGTCTGCTCTTTCAGTAACTGAAAATACGAAATGAAGGCGACCCAGAATGTGATTGTCTCCATGTAATTGTAGAGCAGCTTGGTATTCAAAACCCATGCAGATGGCCAGAGCCTTGGATTAGAATCATTTCCTGGGTACAGCACACTGTTCTTTCTTCCATAAGGAGAGTCAAAACATGGCTCAAGCAATTCCTATTTCTCTAGCGATAACATCAGATTTGCTGGCAGGACTTTATTGTTGCTTCTGAGCCCGTCGTGCTTGCGCTAAGATGGAATGTCTGATTTCCTTGGCTATTTTGTGTTTCTCCTGATTAGTATAGCCATTTCATCAAATGTATTCTGAAAACAACATTTATTTTACTGTAAAAATCTGATTGAAAAAGTCACCTCCTTGATTAAAGTCTGAGATCCAGTTTATGTGGATGGGGACTTACCTGCTGAGAGATCACGTGGAGTTCAGTTAGCCTTTTAACACAATGGTTAAACAGACTCCACTTAAAAAAACAAGCTTATGCTATTTTATTCTACTTTATCTAGCATATAGTTTTTCTCTTTTTTTTGAGGGGGTGGTGTAAGAATTTCATTTCTTTCAGTTTGTCTGTGGTCTGAATAAACATTCACATGAAGGGGTTAGAGGGTTGTCTCAGGACCTGCATCTATGGAGAAAGTAATGGTACCATTTATAACAGTGGGATTCTGCTTGTATAAGGTCAATTATATACAAAGACGGCTAGTCAATTCTCTACTTCCCACCCCAACACACACTTCATACACTCTCTGAAGAACTTTGCAATTCATGAGGTGTTTACCTCTATTATTTCATTACCCCTTCAAACAACTTTAGGAAATCAATCGGGCAGGTTCTACCCTCAGTTTACAAAGGAAAAAGACGAAGCTTCAGAGAGCTTAAAGGGTACCAACGCATCATAACCAGAGCTGCTGAGTCCCACTGTGGTCTCCATGAATGGTGACCCCCAGAGTTGCACAGTGTGCAACCTGCACAGTCATACTGGCACCCTAGATTTGACCCCCTAATTTAGCTTTAAAGAAAATGCAAAAGAAAAGCAAAAGAAAATCCTGCAAGGCATGAGTCACAGTGAAGGCAAAGCTTAGAACATTCATTCTGTTAGCATTTCCCCAAAGAAAAAGGGTGTGACCAAAGCCTGAATCAGCTTTGGTCATTGAGGCTTGGCTACATGGCTGAGCAAGTGGGAACTCAGAAGAGTAAATCCCCTTTATCTGGAAGTGCAGTCAATGCATCTGTGTCGTGTTCTGATTGTTCAGTGACACTGATACAGAAGGATGGGGATTCTGAACTCAACAGTTAAGGTCTGGCTTTTGCCTTTCCAGCCCTCGGCACATCCCCAGGCCACGCACTTCTTGGTTAAGTTCCTTCAGCGCTGTCAAGGCCTCTCACAAGGTGGGAAGAAAGTGAAGAAGAACTGTTTATCCTTTCAGCAAACAGGGGCCTCAAATTACGACTGCCAGATGAGGCCACGCCTACGGTCTAGAAGAAGACGCCATTCTTTTGTGTCTTGTAACTGCATCTCCCCACGTGGAGTTCATTATGAATTACCACGGTCTTTTAAAAACTCCCATTATCACCTTGTAAATAGTACTCATAGCTCATTGTGTTTTCGGTGTGTCTCGTAGGTTAGAAGTGTAACTGTGCTAAGTGAACACACTTAAACTATTCCACAAATTTTCCACTCGATTTTGACATCTTCCTTAAACACAAGACAAACCATATCAACAGCTTAAAAAATAGAAAGTAACCTTTTTTTCCCCCGGCTCTGAGAGGCTTGTTCAGTGCATCAGAGATGAAGACAGGATGCAGACGGGGAAGAGCGTAACTCTGAGATCAGCACGCCTGGGATCAAGTTTGGCGATTCACATCTAAGCCTTGTACAAGGCAGTTCTTTTTAAATCTTAGTTTCCTCATCATTAAAATGGGGACAATGAAAATGAACTTCCTCAGAGCATCGTTCTGAGAATTAAAGAGAATCTTGCACGTCAAGGGCTTGGCATTTAACACCTACCATATAGAGATGCTCACTAAACGCGAGACCTAATGATTTCGTTCAACTAAGATGGAGACATCTATCTGTAGGGGAATTCCAGGTGAGTGGTGTGTTTTCCCAAAGGCACGGAAGACGGAGGGGGAAACGGGAGCTCTGAGGCTGCTGGGGTTGAAGCTGATGCTATGGTTGTTAACTAAATAATTCAACAAATGCTTATCAAGCTCTGCTAAGAAGAGACCCATACAAGGCATGGGAGATACAGTGGCAAACAAAACAACTGTCTGCCTGCCTGGAGCTTGCAATCTAGTGAGGAAAACAGATACATAGGTCTTAAACACATAGCGTGTGCTATGAACAAGTGTGAATCAAGGTAACAGTGGGAATAGGGAATGATTAGGTTTGTACACGTTAGTTGTAAGTTCGGGGTGTGTGTGCTATTTTAATAGTGCAGACAAAGAACTCCTCTCTGATGAGGTGACATCTGAACAAAGCCCTGGAGAAACAGAGGAATTCGGTTGCATGAGCGGGGAGTTGATTTCCGGGAAAAGGGAAGAATATGGGCAAAGGCCCTGAGGCGGGAATGAACTTGGCCTGTTCAAGCAACAGGACCTCTGAATGTCTAGAGCAGAAGTTGTGTGTTGGGTGTAGGCACTGGTAGGGTTGAGGTCAAGAAGAGAATCAGGCAGTACATAGATCTATACAGACCAGGTTCACGACTTTGGATTTTATTCTGGATATATGGTGAAAAGCAGACAGATTAGATGCAAGAGAGAAATCATCTGCTGTGCCTGTTTTTTCAAAGGTCATTTTGATTTCTGGAAGGAGGATCGACTCTAGGGGGCAAGAGAGGAAGCAAATAAGATAGACTACTGTAGTTGTAAGAAATGACAGTGGTTTGGAATAGAGTAGCTGCCATGAAGGGCACGAGGAGTGGACTGATCAAGGAGACTCTTGGAAGGTTCCATGGAAGGACTTGCTGTTGGACTGCATGGCGCGTGAGGGAAAAAGAAGAGTCAAAGATTTACAACTTCAAGATTTCTGGCCTGAACAAATAGGTGAATGATAGTGTTCTTTACCAATGTGGAGAAGACTGAAACCCAAGTGGGTTTGGGAGACGAAGTCAAGAATTCTGCTTGAGATGCCTATTCAAACGATGCCAAGTAGGCAGTTGGATACATGGGTCTGAAGATCAGAGAGAACTGGACCTGGCGATATGAATTTGGGAGTCATTGGCTTACAGTTGGTATTCAAGATTCCACAATATATCTTAATGTTTATTAACTCAAACATGAAGGGTCATTGTGAGCTCTTCTCTCATATGTTCAGCCATAGGGTCTTAAATGTTGCTGTGGTTTTCTACAGTTCAAAATCATCTAGAAGAGTTTATCGAAAATGCAACTGCTCAAAGCTGTATTGCTTAGAAAATTATACCTGCGTTTATGACTTCAGTAGTTGCTGTTTTGTATAATAAAGGTACACATATGTCTACTATTCCATTCTCTTCCTTGGAAGCTCTTCCAACATTTCAGAAAAGGACTTGTAATAACCACGGCTATCAATACTGAGCACACTCCAAAGGCCAGCCCTTAATTCTCAGAACAATAAGGAGAATTTCAGGGGTGCAGACAGTGCGAGGGATGTGGTCACCAGTCCTAGCAAGAAGAGCAATGATGGTGATTTTTGTCCTGACGTGGGTAATTGGAGAGTGTATTGTCTGTATCTGAGACGTTGCAAAAAGTCTACCGACCCCCTTCTGTGATATACATGTGCTCTAGTGCTAACTTACTTGGAAATGCTGAGGGGAAAACAGGAAGACAGAGTAGGGTAGAGATAGTGAGTACTTTCAGTCTTTCATGTGAAACTGTGACTTGAGATTGAAATTTGGCTTGGAAAGGCTCAGGTCTACATTGCTTGCAAGTGACATGGCTCGTACCAACTGGCTAAAGCAAAAAAGGGAAATTAAGTGGCTCACAGAGCAGAAAAGTTAAACAATTAACGTCAAACAGGGCTGACTCCAAGGGCTAAGATGAAGTTGTCAGGAACATCTACTTTTTGAGACGTGCATTGAGAAGTGAGCAGTGTTACTCTGCAAACAAGGATCAAGTTTCCATTACCTGAAAGAAGGGGAAGGAATGATGGAGAGAGAAAAGCAACACATGCCCACTACAGGCAGGAAAGGAGAAGGGAAAAGGGACCCTGGTTTCAACAGGTTATTTGAAAAGTGAGACTTGTGGTTTTTAATTCGTATTTTTTAAAAAACAAAACCCAGGATGATGGGCTTGCAGGAAAAAGGGTAAATACGACCAAGACTTGGACTTAGAAAGTTCTCTTCGTCCTTAGTGGAGGAAGAACAGGTGATCAGGATGGTGAAGGGTTTGCTCAGACCGTGTAGGCTCTGGTCCAGTTCGACCACGCACAACCTGTTAGAGTTAACAGAAGACTTAGCTTTCATAACACGCCTAATTAATTTTTCGGCTTCGAATCCTATCATTTCTGCAAAGATGGTGTGGACAGCTTGGTGCTGTAGAAAGGGGATGCATCTCACAGTCAGTCTCATATGGTTTCAAGTCATAGTTTGGCCACTTCTCATGTGACTCAGGAAACGTTTCTTTACCACTCTGAGCCTCAGTTTTCTCATCTGCCCAATGGGAGTGCTAGTGGAGTCTGCCTCTGAGGGCTCCGATAAGGACGCAATGAATCCTGTATACATCATGCCTAGCACAGCACTCTGTACGTGGTAACCCCTCAATAAAGGCGACAACGCCTCCTTTTCTTCATCCTTATCAATATCGCTCTTATTTTGGCTAAACTGGATTCGTAGTCAGTGATAAAACGCACATAAGGCCGACTCGAGACATTTTACTATCTGCTTAGGCTCAGAAGGATTGTGTTTTGTCTACAAACAACAATTTTTTGAGTGGCTAACGGTTTGGCTTTGGATATAGAAAGACTAAGATGCTTTATCTGGGACCAGGCTATCCTAGCAGTTAACCTCTGCAAGCCTCAGTTTCCCCACACAATAACCCTCACAGGCCTGTGAGAACAGCACGAATCATTCATCTATTGTGCTTAGCATAGCGTCTGTAAGATGTCAATAAATAAATAAATAAATAAGTAATAAGTCTTAACATCTATTATTATCCTATAGCGATTTCTGCCAGGCTGCCTTGGGCCTTGTGCAAAGAAGGTTCTGGAAGAAAGACAGAGTTTCCCTTGAGGATGATGTTTCTGTGACATGATAAAGCTTCTCCACCATATGGATCGCCTTAGTCATCCTCATTCTAGTTGGTAGGAATGTGACATCAGAGTTGATTCGCCTGCTGGGTGCCTCTTGAGGAGGGGCACCTTGATTCCAGGCCACGGATGATTTATTGAGTAACGCCTGGGAGCTGAGAGACACAGAACGTTCTGAGCAGTCAGTGTGTTCACCTTGTCCCAGGGTGATTTCATGACTGTTCATTTGCTGTTTACGGGCTTAACGCTTTAATTTATAGACTCCGAAAGCACCGGTGAAAGCAACAAACTTGCTTTTGGATCGCCTAATACAGTTTATAGGGCAACCATAAATTTGGAACCATTTATGGAACATTATGACTTGCAAACATCTCCCCAGTTTTATGACTCAGACAAAAATGTGTGGAGCTCACAATTGCTCTAAAAACTGTAAAAGCATTAAAAAAAAAATTCAAACGACACTCACAGACGACACAGGGCAGTGTGCTAGCTTTTATCTTGAGTAGTATATGGAAAGCCCAATTTTTTACTAAAATGTCAGCTCGTTTCAAAAAACATGAGATGACTGGCTTGGAATCCTTACTGAAAAGAACTTATCTTTGCTCTTTTCTCTTTCAAAAAAAAAAAAAAGAAAGAAAGAAAAAGAAAGGAGGAATTTAGCAATTAGATGATTGCTATAAAATACCAATTGACATCGGCCCTATTTTTTCTACCATCAAAGAAGTTCAATTTGAATAAAAGCTTTCTCCTCCACAATCTGACATTCTCCCTGAGTTTTATCTTACTCTAAATCATGATCTTACAATTAGGTCTGAACTTAGGGGTAAAACAACAATAACACAGACCAGGAACTTCCACAACAGAGAGCTTACTTGGGCTGTCTTGTGGTGTCTGATGCTATCTGGGTTGAGCTGCCTTTTATCCTCCTGGTGTTTAAAGGGAAAGGTCTCTTCTATTGCCTTCTACCCCTGCCCCCCGAGCTATTATTCTTTTCAGTTGAACCTGCTGAGTAGACCCAGGCCTGTGTGTGTCAGGACAAGATATTGTTATCATAAAAATGAATGTGGAGGTCACGCGTTTATCTTTGTCTCTTTGTCTCCCCGACAGGATCCAGAGAAAGAAAAATTATAGATGAGGTGCTTTTGTCCAAGCAAAGTTCAGATGGAGATAACTAGCTGGGGTGGCGAGCAAAGAGAAACAAAACCGGGCAGGGAGAGTCTTGGGGGAGAAGATTCGGTTCTATTGAGTCCTGTAATTGGCATTACAGAAGAGACCTTAGAAATAATCTAGTGTGACCCCATGAGGGCACAGAAGAGATGCAGCATGGGAGATCTGGGAAAGTGCAAATTCCTCCTGTACTGTTATTACATTAGGAGCTTAAGGGCTCAGGAGAGTACAGGTTAAGTGTACGGGGTTTAGGGTCAGACAGTTTGCTTTGAATCTTGCCTGTGTCAGTTTTTGGTTGTGTACGGGCAGGGCAAGAAATATAACTTCTCCAAGCCATAGTGCCCCAGCTGTCAAATGGGAAAGAATGTACATCGTGCATTACTGAGTGTATTACCTAAAGTAAGGGATGCAAGTTACAGCATGCTGTGCCTGACAGAGTAAGCACCCTTCCTTCTTTTCTCCTTTCCTCCCTTCCTTTCTTTTTTCTTCCTTCTTTCCTTCTTCCCTTCCTTCCTTTGATCATTTATTCACTCAATAAACAATTATTGAATATTTATAATGTGCTCATTCTGTTCTTGGCACTGGGGATAAAATGATACACAGGACAGGGTTCCCAATCTCATAAAGTTTACTAAAATGTTAACTACTATTATTATAATAAATGAGGAAAACTGAGATTCTAAGAAGTTGAGTCAGGCAGCCAATTAGTAAAACGACTCGAAACAGAGCAGGGTCTTCAGATTCCCATGCTACTCCTTCACCCCTGCCCTATACTATGCTGCTTCTACTCAGTTTGTCACCTGTAATGTTCTTTGCTAAAAATGGATTTTTTTCAACAAAATTTATTTTTAAGCATGGTTTTAGATTTATAAAAAATCGTGAAGACCGTACAGAGAATTCTCATATGCCTCACACTCAGTTTCTCCTATTACACCTTACATTAGTATGGTACATTTCATATAATTAATGAACCAATACTGATACATTATAAAGTCCATACTTTATTCAAATTTCCTTAGCTTGTTTTTTTTAAAGCTAATGATCTTTTTTCCATTCTAGGATTCCATCCAGGATACCACATTACATTTAATCATCCTGTCTCCTTAGCCTCCTCTGGGCTGTGTCAGTGTTTCTGTCTTTCCGTGTTTTTGATGACCTTGACAGCTTTGAAGAGTACTGGTTAGGTACTTTGTGGAATGTCCCTCAGTTGGGATTTGCCTGATGTTTTCTCAAGATTAGACTGGAGTTATAGGTTTTTGAGAGGCAGACCACAGAGGTAAAGTGTCATTTTCATCACATTATATCAAGGGTACATATTACCACTTGGTACGTCACTGTGGATGCTGACCTTGATCTCCTGGACAAGTAGTATTTGTCAGGTTTCTCCCTGTGTATTATCACTTTCCATATTAAACTCTTTGGAAGAAAATCACTACGTGCAGCCCACACTTAAGTGGAGAATTATGCTTCACCTCCTTGAGAGTAGAGTATTTACGTGAAATACTTGAAATTCTTCTGCACAGGAGACTTCATTCCCATTAAAAAAATTATTTAATCATTTACTTATATCGATATGGATTCATGGATATGCATTTTATACTTCGGGTTATCATCCAGCACTTGAATCGCCTCTGCTTCGTTGTCAAAGATCGATTGACTATATTTGTGTGAATCTATTTCTGGGCTTTCTATTCTGTTCCATTGATTATATATGTCTATTGTTTCCTCAGGCCCATGCTTTCTGATCACTTATAGCTTTATAGTAAGTCTTGAAATTTGCTAGTATGTCTTACAGCTTTGGTTTTATCCTTCAGTGTTGTGCTGGAGATATTCTAGGTCTTTGCCTTCATATATATACTCTAGTATCAGTTTATCAATATATACAAAGTAGTGGGCTGGGTTCTTGATTGAGGTTTATTGAAATCTTAGATAAAGCTGGTATGAATAGACATCTTAACAATGCGCCTTTCCATTCCATGAACACAGAATATTTCTTCAGCCATTTATATATCTTCTTTGATTTTTATCAGTTTTATTGTTTTTCACATATAGATCCTATATATATTTTGTTAGATTTATACCCATTTTATTTTTTGATGCTATTATAAATGGTAATTTTAAAAATTTCTAATTTCAGCTGTTCATTGCTGTTATATTGGAAACAACTGACTGTCGTATATTAACCTTGTACCCTGAAACCTTGTTATGCTCACTTATGTGCTCCACAAGGGTTTCTTGTTGTTGGCTTTTTTGGTTTGTTTTGTTTGTTTTCTTCAATTCTTTGGAATTTCTACATAGACATTTGTATCAGCTGTGGACAAAGTCAGTTTTATTTCTTCCTTCCAAAACTGTATCCTTTCTTTCCTTCCCTCTCTTCCCTTTACTTTCCTTTTATTGTTCCTTTTCTTATTGTACCAGCTAGGGCTTCTAGAATGATGTGAACAAGGGTAGTGAGAAGAGACATCCTCGACACGTTCCTAAACTTAAGGAGAAAGTAACTATTTCTCACCATTGAGAATGACGTCAGCTCTACTGTTTTTTGGTAGATGTTCTTTATTTAGTGGGGAAAGTTCCCACTAGTCTTAGTTTGCTGAGAGTTTTCATCACGAATGAGTGTTGGATTTTGTCAAATGTTTTTTCTGCATAAATCAATATGATCATATGATTTCTCTTCTTTAAATTACAGATGTAGTGGATTATACTGATTGCTTTTAGAATTGAACCAACCTTGCATACCTGGACTACATCCATTTGGTTATTGTATATAATTCTAACTGTTGTTGGATTTTATTTGTAATATTTTGTTGAGGATATTGCTCTGTGATTTTCCTTTGTTGTGATGCCTTTATCTGTTTTTGGAGTTAGAGTAATACAGGCTCCACTGAAATGATGTGCATAATTAAATGCATTTCCCTCTAAGCACTGCTTTCACTGCATCCCACAAATTTTGATTAGTCATATTTTTATTTTCATTTAGTCAAGACATTTAAAATTTCTTTGTGAGACTTCTTCTTTGACCAGAGGTTATTCAGAAGTGCGTTTTTTTAAAATTTCCAAGTATTGGGGGATTTTGTTATTCATTTCTGGTTTAATTCCATTGTGATCTGAGAACATCGTTTTCATAATTTATATCCTTTGAAATTTGTTAAGATTTGTTTTCATGGCCCAGAATGTGGTCTCCCTTGGTAAATGTTCCATGAGAACTTGAGAAAAATGTGTATTCCTCTGTTGTTCAGTGGAGTGTTCTGTAGGTGTCAATTAGATCAAGTTGACTGATAACTCCGGTCAAGTCAACTGTATCTTAAAAATTTTTGCCTGCTTAATTTAATTACTGAAAGAGGGGTATGGAAATCTCCAGCTAGAACAGTCAGTGTGTCTATTCATCTTTGTAGTTCAATCAGTTTTGGCCTCACATGCTTGATAGTGTTGTTAGGTACGTACATGTTTTGTCTTCTTAGAGAACTGACCTCTCTGTCATTACGAAATGCCTCTATTTATCCCAGATAATTTTCTTTCTCTGATGTTAGCTTCCAATTTTTTATGTAGGAGGTGATCTCAAGAATCGAGAGTGAGGGAGTGAGGAGGGTAAAACAGGGAAGGAGCTAAAGCCCAAATAGTAGTTATTGAGGCTGTCACTCTGGGAAGTGGGGACTTGATTGTGCTGGGACAGCTGAGAAACATGTGGAATGCTTCCCAGAATTGTCCATTCCAAAGATGGGAGGCTGGAACCTTTAGCTACTAGCTCCCAACCCACGCTGGATGAGGGTAGCTCCTGGGGGCATTAACTTTCTCACATTTAGGGGCTGGGCTTGCTCTGAGTCCAGTAGACTCCAGCAGTGCCACAGAAAATGCTAAGGCAGGATGTAAGGTGTGGCCATGCCCTTGAGGTGAGTGTCACTTACCAGTGCAAGGTGGATGGAACTGTCCACTGCAGCTGTGACTAGAACACGGAGCAGGCCAGGCTAAAAACATGCAGAGCAAAAAAAAAAAAAAAAAAAAAAAAAAAGGCACCTGATATGATGGGTTCCTATTGCAATCTTTAGCATGGAAAATTGTTCTAAAATACTCCAGTCTACCTGAGCAGTATACCTGGATAATGCCAAGGGGTGCTACTTATGTGTCCTCACCATGCTAAAGGCCACCCCAAGTAAACATACTAAGTACAACCAGCACGCTTCCTATGGTCTGCAGCTTTAAAACAATTCCTTTGGCTGTTCACTTCCACTTACATGGCTGCTCCTAGATAAAAATCCTGAAACCTCCAGAGGTAGCAGGGCACACAGAATGATGCTGATTCCTTGTCTGAACACTGAAAAATTAGCGGGTCATCTCTGAACACCTCTTCTTCTCAAATCCCATTATATCCTGTACGCATTTATTTCTCAGGCTTCGTTTGCAGGTTAAGTGTGGCAAACGGGTACAGTTATCTGAAAGGATCTGGTAGTTAAAGTGTAGCCAAACAACTCAGTTGTCTAACTGAGGTGTGGTACTTGCATATTCTTATGACAACACACCAGAAGGCAAAGGAAAGAATTAATGTGATAGTGACGGTAATGGACTCTAATTATGATGGGGGCAGTGATAAGGAAGCCTGAAACCCAGGACATTCGTTAGGGGTGTCTCTTTCTGTTTCCATGCCTGTTGATAATGGTATACGGAGAAGGGCAACTACTCTAACAGTGGCAAGGAAGCTAAGGACTCAGACCTCCTGAAGGTGAATATTTGAGTCATTACCAGGCAAGCATCCCAGCTGAAGTCCTAACCAAGAGAGAAAGGTATCTAGAATGGCTGGTAGTAGAGACATCTAGGGAATATCCGTTATCGCCTCAGGGCTGGCTGCAGTCACTTAGCCTGGTTCACTAACCCCCCTGCATCAAGTGTTTATACACATTGCGGTGGCTGCCACTTTAAACATACTGTGTAATTGTTTGGACTGAGAGACCAGAAGCACAGCCGAGTGGATCCAAGGGTAGACTGTATCAGACACACCTTGGGAACCACCTCAGAGCCTCTTATCTGTCTTCTCTTCACCTCTTATTCTAGCCAATCTGAGATAACCCGTTCCACTCATGCTTCAGCCAGCTTCACGCAGGTGAAACTGACAGTGCTTTACCTTGAGATTCCACTGCACGTCTCCTGATTTCTGCCCTAGGATTTCTTGCACGGTATACAGTGTGGGATGCCCTTGGGAATCCATTTGGCACTTGTTCAGATGCAGTCCGTGGAACAACAACCGATCCACAGAAAATAGGAACCAGTGATCAAAGCTTCCTCCTTCATTCCTCTGGGGTGGATGGACCTGAGGAGCATTTCATGTAACTTCTCTGAAAGTGCCGCGGCGTTAAGAATCCAGTCTACCCTAGCACGTGTCAACTCAAAATCGCATCCTTGTATTTGGTCTCAATCATTGCCTGTGTTTATCTGTCCACCTGACACTCCCAAATAAGCTACTTGCCCTAAGTCTTTTTCTTAAGGGCTGCTTTCAGGAAAATGTAACACTAATCAAAACTAAAGCCGATAGGAAAAATAATTTTTATATAGACAGTGAATGCTTTCTCAATTTGATGTGAGTTAAGAATAAAAGCATTTTAGGAATCTTTGCCATTTTAACTATCACATACAATGCTATTAAAAGCAGCATCAAGAGTTGTATGCAGATATAGTACTGAGACAAGTCCTCTTCCAAGCAGCCTATAACCCCTGTAAAAAATTGTTGAGTTGCCAGTGAATCAGAAGTTCTGACACTGGGGGAAGCAAGAATAAAAAGTGTTGCCATCATTGAGCCAATGAGAGTGGGGCTGAAGGAAGGTGGAGCTTATGCCATGGGATGGTGCGTGTGGTTGCCATGTCTGAAAGCGCATTAGCATTTTCCTACTCTATTTGTCTCAGGTTCTCACCACTGATGTTGCAATTAGCTACTGAAGAGAAAGGCCCTTGCGCTTCCTCTGACCTCTTTTCATCATGCTCTGAACTTCATTAAAGATAATTCACTAGAGATATTTCATTAAAAACCTGTAGCTTTTTAAGAATGTGTATCTTCCAATTATCTATTTATCTATAAGGAACCACCCCAAATATAGTGGCTTGAAACAACAAAATCACCTGGCTCCCGAATCTGCAACGTAGGCGGGGTACAGCGGGAACATCTTTTCTCTGCTCCACCTAGTATAAGCTGTGGTGACTCAAAGGCTCGAGTCTTCAGACGGTTCTCATGTCTTGAGTTTAATAAGTTTACTCATTTTATTCAACAGAAGCGAGTCACGGATAGCCCATATTCAAGAAAAGGGGATGGTCAAAGTGTTTATGACATGCTTTAAAATCACCACAGTGTGCATGAGAATAACAGCTCTCCTACTGACCATCTAGCTGTGTCACTATTTTTCACGTGACTCATCTGTTCCATGATGCTTGAGGTCATGTTGTGGAGCAATACTGTCCAGTAGAACTTCCTGTGGTGATGTAGATGGTCTACATCTGCTCTGTCCAGTACAGTAGTTCACTAGCCACATGACGCTGCGTAGCACTGGTAATATGGTTAGTGAGTAAATTTGAAATTGTACTAAATTTTAATCAATTTAAATGTAAAGAGGTGTCTGTGTAGAGCAGCTACTACGCTGGGCAGCTCAGTTCTAGAAAAGCAAGTAAAGGAATAAGAGTTCAAATTCCAGCCATGATGTAAGTACTGGGCAGGCTTTCTGGTACAATGCTACAACGTTCCAATTGCAAGCAAAATGCTTCCACGCCTGACTGCATTCAAAGGTACAAATGGAGATGATTTGGCCTAGGATGTCCTAGAGAGGAGAAATTTCCTAAAGTGTGGGTGTGGTGGGAAGAAGCAGGACAACTCCTCAGGTGGACAAGATGCTAGAACCATTCAGACACGCAGAGCTTTGCTCAACAATCCATCTCTTCACATGGAGACGACAGCCAACTTATCTTGGTGTGAAGTGTGAGCGCTGGTCAAGGTTGGATCTCACAGGAGGATGACTTCTGAAATTCCTGTGTGCGTCTGTTTCCCATGCCCACTTCCTTTAGCCCCTCTGCCTCCTTCCCGTCATCCTTCCTGATCCTTCATCTTGAAACTTGTGATCTTGAACACACAATGTTGAAAAGATCATGGCTATCCCATCCAAATACTGAGCAATCATTATCCAAAAAGATTTCTTAATCCTCTCCTGTGTATAAGGCTCTACACCAGGTATGGCAAGAAGAATTAATCTCTACCCTTAGAATGCCATCCTTTCATTGGTGAGATTTAATAGGAAAACTGATGTTTATAGAGATCTTACAACGTGCCAAATACCACGCTAATATTCTTACGAATATAATCCCATGTGTGCTTTTAAAACCCTATGACACTGCAACTTCTTAAGCCATGCTTTACAGATGAAGAAACTGAGGTCTAGTGAGTTTAAAATAGCTCACCCAAGGTAAAACATCTATTGAAGTGGGTGGGTGGCTTTGAACTTCGGGTGAGTAAACGCCAAAGCCTGTGCTCGTAACCACTCAACTACGCTTACACCCCATTATACTGAACAGCATTTCCCACTTGTCTGGGGACTGATGTTTGACAAAGTTAAGTCATTAAGAGTTGGGGAGATTTAGCAGAGTTCCTGAAGGACAGCAACATATTGGTCTTCGGGGTACACCAAAGAGTCAAGGTAGTAAAATTTGCTCATCTATTCCAAAGACGTGGTAGGAAGTTGAGGAAAGAATTAGCCAGAGAGGCTGTGAGAAAACTTTGCTTTTAGCATTACCCATTGGAAGAAAACATTTTTAAAACAGCAACGAGGTAACTGGAAGGGATAAGTGGTAAATGAGAAGGTTTTTTTTGAGAGTCACAGCCCTTCTATGAAAGGTTGAGTCCTGCCAACTTAATCTGCCTGGGAAGGAATGTTACACTAGGTGTGCAAGTTTCAATTGACTTAGCTCATCAGAAAGCCTTGAGGAATTGCATTCAAATGCCAGCAAAATCCTCCCTGAGACGGGGGAAATCCATATCATTATGAAATCCAATTTGAAGGGCTTTGATTACCTATAGGGAGGGGGAACTATCTCTGCTGAGGGCACACAGAAAGAGAAAGAATTCAATGGAATGATCACTTGTCTAAAACTAAGTATGGGATAGAGATTAATTGCTCAAGCCCTGGATTCAGAGACTTTGATTCAAATCCCGGCTCTGTTATTTACTAGCTAAGTAACTCTGGATAATATACTAAACTTCTTTCTGTATTCCTTGTTAGAAAAGTAGGGACAATAATATGATATTGGGGCTTCCCTGGTGGCACAGTGGTTAAGAATCCGCCTGCCAATGCAGGGGACACGGGTTCAATCCCTGGTCCAGGAATATCCCACATGCTGCGGAGCAACTAAGCCCGTGCGCCACAGCTACTGAGCCTGAGCTCTAGAGCCTGAGAGCCACAACTACTGAAGCCCGCGTGACTAGAGCCCATGCTCCTCAACAAGAGAAGCCACTGCAATGAGAAGCTCGTGCACCACAAAGAAGAGTAGCTCCCGCTCGCTGCAACTAGAGAAAAGCCTGTGCGCAGCAACGAAGACCCAAGCAGCCAAAAATAAATAAATTAAATTAATTAATTAAAAAATGATCTTGCAGGTTAGTTGTGAGGATTAGATGAAATAATTCATGTAAAATTCCTTGTGCAGTGCCTGGCACATAATAAATGTTCATTAAAGGGTAGCTGCTCTTAGCTTTAAAAGGTCTGTAGAGAACAGAATCCAGTATGGTTTCTGGAGCTGCACCACTTGGGTGTGAATCCCAATTCTACTGTCACATAATAAATATGTAAACTTGGACAGGTTATTTTATCTCTCTGTGCCTCAGTTTTTTCACTTACAAAGTACAAATAAAAAGAGCCCCTCCCACCTCACAACCATTCAGATGGCTATTATAAAAAACCAGAAAATAAGTATTGGCAAGGATGTGGAGAAATTGGAAATCTTGTGCTCTGATGGTGGGAATGTAAAATGGTGCAGCCTCTATGGAAAACGGAATAGTGGTTCTTTAAACTATTACACAGAGAATTACTATATGATCCATCAGTCCTACTTCTCAGTATATGCTCAAAATAATTCAAATCCAGGACTTGAAAAGATATTTTTACAAAAAACCCATGTTCGTAGCAGCAGTATTCACAATAGCCAAAAAGTGAAAGCAACCTAAGCATCCACTGATAGATGAATGGTTAAACAAAATGTATATATATACAGTATAATGTTCTTTGGCCTTAAAAATCGAGTGAATCGGGCTTCCCTGGTGGCGCAGTGGTTGAGAGTCCGCCTGCCGATGCAGGGGACACGGGTTCGTGCCCCGGTCCGGGAAGATCCCACATGCCGCGGAGCGGCTGGGCCCGTGAGCCATGGCCGCTGAGCCTGCGCGTCCGGAGCCTGTGCTCCGCAGCGGGAGAGGCCAGAACAGTGAGAGGCCCGCGTACCGCAAAAAAAAAAAAAAAAAAAAAAAATCGAGTGAATTTTGGCACATGCTACAACATGGATGAACCTTGAGGACATTCTGCTAAATGAAATAAGCCAGTCATAAAGAACAAATATACTATCATTGCTCTTATACGAGGCTCCTAGTGTAGGCAGATTCGTGGAGCCAGAAAGCAGAATGGTGGTAGCCAGGAGGTGAGGGAGAGAGGCGGTGGGGAGTTAGTGTTTAATGGGTACAGGGTTTTAGTGTGGGAAGGTGAAAAAGTTCTGAGGACTGATGGCAGTGATGGTTGCACAACACTGTGAATATGCTCAGTGCCATGGAACTGTCCACTTAAAAGTGCCTAAGATGACGAATTTTATATTCTGTGCTTTTCTATCACAATAAAGAAGAGTTAATATGTGTCAGGTGTTAGCGGGCACTCAGTATAAAGCTCTGCTGTGATGATGACGGTTCTCAGTATTATTTATATTACGTCTTTGTGCACTAGCCTTGTGTAATGCTGTGTAAATTAATATTCTCTTTCTGTCTCCATATGACAAGGAAGATAACCAGCCAACAGTTAAACAGAAGATTAGCGCTTAGCCTAACCTACCCGACAGATTCTTCAGAACACTGATTTTTTTTAGTGTGTGAGACAAAAATGAATATTAATGACTTTCAATTTCTTTCTCTTATCTTCACGACCAACCTTATAGAATCAGTATAAAGAGGATAGGCATGTAGGAAGATTAAACTGACGGCTTTTATTTCAGTAACAACTTTTTAAAAATTCAGGTGTCCAGCTAGTCACCGAGTCTAGGGGGAAATTTGAAAACAAATGAAATACGTCATCCCATCATTAGTTAAAAGATTAAGAACAAATTCTGTGAACCACGAGGCTGGAAGAAATTGCTCACATGCTAAAACTAACCATGGTAATTTTCAAATGCCAAACTAGTTGAACTGTCAACTTCTGGGAAACTGTGTGTTCCCAGTGATAGTAATTCCTAAGGCTGAGGAGAGAAAGGAAATTAAGAGACAGGCTTGTTCACCTTTGCTCATTGCCAAGGCTGAGGCTTGTTTCTAGGTTGTACCTGAGAACCCGGGGCACTGTGACCAAGGCTACAGACTGAGACAGCAGACTCTGGCACTGGACCTGAATATGGGTTACGTGTATCGACAGCGCTGTGATGGAGGCGAGGAAGTGGAGGGCAGGGATAAAGTGCTAGGCCTGAGGCGTGAGACTGTCTGGTCTAAATCGTGGCTTGGCCACTGATTAGCCAGGAGACCTTGGAAAAATTGGTCCCTGAGACTCAGTTTCCTCACCCCAAAGTGACTAACAGCTCTTTCCCCAGAATTATTGATGTTAGATAATACTAGATAATTGATAATTAGACAATAATTTTGATTATTAAAAAATTATTAGACAATCGGGCTTCCCTGGTGGCACAGTGGTTGGGAGTCTGCCTGCCGATGCAGGGGACACGGGTTCGTGCCCCGGTCCGGGAGGATCCCGTGTGCCGCGGAGCGGCTGGGCCCGTGAGCCATGGCCGCTGAGCCTGCGCGTCCAGAGCCTGTGCTCCGCAACGGGAGAGGTCACAGCAGTGGGAGGCCCGTGTACCGCAAAAAAAAAAAAGACAATAAATTATATAAGGATTGATAAATACAAAATTAGATAATAAGGAAATAAGAAAATACATGTAAATGTTCAATAAACATTAGTGGCAGTGGTGGTGATGCCAGAGGAGCCTGGCACCTCTCACCTCACTCCAGTTCTGTCACAAACTCCGTGGGGTATGCTGGGTAGATCACTAAACCTTACTGCACTAGAAATGATATTAGCAACTAGTAAGAGAAACTTAAAGTGCCCTACAAAATAAGTAAAGGTTTATGAAGGAAGAGTACTGCTCACAGCGGCTCAGAGCCTCAATGATCTAAGGGCTAGCCTATCTGTGAGGTCCTTTTTCATTCTGGTTGCCTCATGGTCAAAAGAGGGTTGTCGTAGCCCCACACACCATGTCTGAATGCAAGTGAGAACAACAGGCGATGGATGGCACCAGATATGTTTGTGCTCTCTCATCAGGAAAGCAACATTTACCCAGAAACCCTAGCAGAATCGTGCTTACAGCCTATTGGGCAGAACTGTGCCAAAGGCGACTTCTTGCAACAAGTAAACTTAGGAAACAACTATTTACCTGGGCACACTGCTGCTGTGAACAAACTGGGTGATGACAGCAAGGAAGAAGGAGGAAGCAGCCTTAACTACCGCACTTACACTTGCCCTCATGTTTTCTCTTTAAAAATGGTGTGAGATGCTGGATGCTAATTTACAGGCTTTTTGTTTTTCATTCATTTTTAAATTTTATTTTATCTTTTAAAATTAAACCTTTAGCCAGACTCACCAAGAAAAAAAGGGAGAAGACTCAAATCAATAGAAATAGAAATGAAAAAGGAGAAGTTACAACAGACACTGCAGAAAAACAGAGGATCATAATAGCCTGCTACAAGCAACTCTATGCCAATAAAATGGACAACCTGGAAGAAATGGACAAATTCTTAGAAAAGTACAACCCTCCACGACTGAACCAGGAAAGAACAGAAAATATGAACAGACCAATCACAAGTAATGAAATTGAAACTGTGATTAAAAATCTTCCAAAAAGGGGCTTCCCTGGTGGCGCAGTGGTTGAGGGTCCACCTGCCGGTACGGGGGACGCGGGTTCGTGCCCCGGTCCGGGAGGGTCCCGTGTGCCGCAGAGCGGCTGGGCCCATGAGCCATGGCTGCTGAGCCTGCGTGTCCGGAGCCTGTGCTCCGCAGCGGGAGAGGCCACAGCAGTGAGAGTCCCACATACCGCAAAAAAAAAAAACGTTCCAAAAAACAAAAGTCCAGGACCAGATGGCTTCACAGGTGAATTCTACCAAACATTTAGAGAAGAGCTAACACCCATCCTTCTCAAACTCTTCCAAAAAACTGCAGAGGGAGGAACATCCCAAATTCATTCTATGAGGCCACCATCACCCTGATACCAAAATCAGACAAAGATACTACAAAAAAGAAAATTACAGGTCAATATCACTGATGAACACAGACATAAAAATCCACAACAAAATACTAGTAAACCAAATCCAACAATACATTAAAAGCATCATACACCATGATCAAGTGGGACTTATCCCAGGGGTGCAAGGATTCTTCAACATACGCAAATCAATCAATGTGATCCACCGTATTAACAAACTGAAGGGTAAAAACCACATGATCCTCTCAATTTACAGGCTTTTTCTGTGAGAATTATGTCAGGAAGCGGACAATAACGACGCCAGAGCCCTCAAATTGAGCACGCATGATGCTGAAGTGGTTATTTTGTCAGTCTTCTGGATCACGGGTGGCAACTTATGTCACATGGGCCAAATCTGACCCTTGGGCTGTTTTTGGAAGGCCACTGAGTTACGAATGGTAAATTCACATCTCTAAGGGTTGCAAAAACAAGCAAACAAATGACAAGACACGTAGGCAACAAAGACGCTAAACCACCCATGAAGCTTAAAACTATTTACTTTCTGGCCCTGTATGGAAAACCCCTATTGACCCTTTCTGGTCTGTGGACAGCCTGAGAGCACTGCTGTCACTCTCTTTATCTTAGGGTCTCTCTGACAGGGTCTGGCACATCCTAGGTGCTCAAAGTGTGATCCATGAATGTAGAAAGAGTGTCACGAATGGCTGAATAAACTGTGCACCCATACACTATAAAGTGTTTTAGATTAATAAAGAGTTTCCAGTTAATCTCCCTTAATCTTCATAGTAATGCTGCCTATTGATGCCCATGTTTCTTCAGCTAATGAAGCCTGCCCAGGACTTGTAGCTTCAAGCATCCTGGAGGCACCCAACCTGGAAATATCTTGCTTACTTATTTCCCTTGTTTACTCTCTATGAGCGCAGGGCTCCTGTCTGTCTGATTCACTGACTACTGAATCCCCAAGTCTCAAAAAATATTTGCCCAATAAGTGAGAGAATGAATTTGAGCCTTCCCACATTAGAAAATGTGGGGTGTCAGGGGACCTTGAAGACGGCAGAGAAGTAAGACGTGGAGATCACCTTCCTCCCCACAGATACATTAGAAAATGTGGGGTGTCAGGGGACCTTGAAGACGGCAGAGAAGTAAGACGTGGAGATCACCTTCCTCCCCACAGATACATCAGAAATACCTCTACACATGGAACAACTCCTACAGAACACCTACTGAACGCTGGCAGAAGACCTCAGAACTCCCAAAAGGCAAGAAACCCCCCATGTACCTGGGTAGGGCAAAAGAAAAAAAGGAAAAACAGAGACAAAAGAATAGGGACGGGACCTGCACCTAGGGGAGGGGGCTGTGAAGGAGGAAAGGTTTCCACACACTAGGAAGCCCCTTTGCGGGCGGAGACTGCGGGGGGGTGGGGGGCAGAGGGGGGAAGCTTCGGAGCCACGGAGGAGAGCACAGCAACAGGGGTGCGGAGGGAAAAGCGGAGAGATTCCCGCACAGAGGATCAGTGCCTGTGGGTTGGCTGCGTGAACACAGCCGGAAGGGGGCTAGTGCACCACAGCTAGCTGGGAGGGAGTCCGGGAAAAAGCCGGGACCTTCCTAAGAGGCAAGAGACCATTGTTTCAGGGTGTGTGAGCAGAGGGCATTCAGAGCACCAGCTAAACAAGCTCCAGAGACGGGCTCGAGCCGCGGCTATGAGCGCGGACTCTAGAGACGGGCATGAGAAGCTAAGGCTGCTGCTGCCGCCACCAAGAAGCCTGTGTGCGAGCACAGGTCACTATCCACACCCCGCTTCCGGGGAGCCTGTGCAGCCTGCCACTGCCAGGGTCCCGGGATCCAGGGACAACTTCCCTGGGAGAACACACGGCAAGCCTCAGGCTGGTGCAACGTCATGCCGGCTTCTGCCGCCGCAGGCTCGCCCCGCATCCGTACCCCACCCTCCCCCCGGCCTGAGTGAGGCAGAGCCCCCGAATCAGCCACTGCTTTAACCCCCTTCTGTCTGGGCAAAGAACAGATGCCAGAGGGCGACCTACACGCAGAGGCGGGGCCGAATCCAAAGATGAACCCCAGGAGTTGTGCGAACAAAGAGAAAGGGAAATTTCTTCCAGCAGCATCAGGAGCAGCAGATTAAAGCTCCACAGTCAACCTGATGTGCCCTGCATCTGTGGAATACCTGAATAGACAACGAATCATCCCGATTGAGCAGGTGGACTGTGGAGGCAACTGTACACTTGGGGTTTGCTGTATGCAGCTGACTAGTTTCTGATTTATATGGTTATCTTAGTTTAGTTCTTAGCGTGTTATCATTGGTGGATTTGTTTATTGGTTTGGTTGCTCTCCTTTAAAATAAATTTTTTTAAATTTTAATAAAATTAAAGAAAAATTTTATGTCAATAACTTTATTTTATTTTTCTTTCTTTCTTTTTTTTCTCCCTTTTCTTCTGAGCCATGTGGCTGACAGGGTCTTGGTGATCCGGCCGGGTGTCAGGCCTGAGCCTCTGAGATGGGAGAGCTGAGTTCAGGACATTGGACCACCAGAGACCTCCTGGCTCCATGCATTATCAATCAGGGAGAGCTCTCCCAGAGATCTCCATCTCAATGCTAAGACCCAGCTCCACTCAATGACCAGCAATTCCAGTGTTGGACACCCAATGCCAAACAACTAGCAAGACAGGGAAACAACCCCACCCATTAGCAGAGAGGTGCCCTAAAATCATACTAAGTTCACAGAGCCCCAAAACACAACACCGGACGCAGTACTGCCCACCAGAAAGACAAGATCAAGCTTCACCCACCAGAACACAGGCACCAGTCCCCTCCACCAGGAAGCCTACACAACCCACAGAACAAACCTTACCCACTGGGCTCAGACACCAAAAACAACAGGAACTATGAACCTGCAGCCTGCAAAAAGGAGACCCCAAACACAGTAAGGTAAGCAAAATGAGAAGACAGAAATACACAGCAGATGAAGGAGCAAGGTAAAAACCCACCAGACTAAACAAATGAAGTGGAAAAAGGGAGGGTAACCGAAAAAGAATTCAGAGTAATGATAGTAAAGATGATCCAAAATCTTGGAAGGAGAATGGAGAAAATACAAGAAACATTTAACAAGGACCTACAAGAACTAAAGAGCAAACAGACAATGATGAACAACACAATAAATGAAATTAACATTTCTCTAGAAGGAATCAATAGCAGAATAGCAGAGGCAGAAGAATGGATAAGTGACCTGGAAGATAAAATAGGGGAAATAACTACCACAGAGCAGAATAAAGAAAAAAGAATGAAAAGAATTGAGGACAGTCTCAGAGACCTCTGGGACAACATTAAACACACCAACATTCGAATTATAGGGGTCCCAGAAGAAGAAGAGAAAAAGAAAGGGACTGAGAAAATATTTGAAGAGATTATAGTTGAAAACTTCCCTAATATGGGAAACGAAATAGTCAGTCAAGTCCAGGAAGCACAGAGAGTCCCATACAGGATAAATGCAAGGAGAAACACGCCAAGACACATATTAATCAAACTATCAAAAATTAAATACAAGGAAAAAATATTAAAAGCAGCAAGGGAAAAACAACAAATAACATACAAGGGAATCCCCATAAAGTTAACAGCTGATCTTTCAGCAGAAACTCTGCGAGCCAGAAGACAGTGGCAGGACATATTTAAAGTGATGAAAGGGAAAAACCTACAACCAAGATTACTCTACCCAGCAAGGATCTCATTCAGATTCGACAGAGAAATTAAAACCTTCACAGAGAAGCAAAAGCTAAGAGAATTCAGCACCACCAAACCAGCTTTACAACAAATGCTAAAGGAACTTGTCTAGGCAGGAAACACAAGAGAAAGAAAAGACCTACAATAACAAACCCAAAACAATTAAGAAAATGGGAATAGGAACATACATATCAATAATTACCTTAAATGTAAATGGATTAAATGCTCCAATGAAAAGACACAGACTGGCTAAATGGATACAAAAACAAAACCCATATATATGCTGTCTACAAGAGACCCACTTCAGACCGAGGGACACATGCAGACTGAAAGTGAGGGGATAGAAAAAGATATTCCATGCAAATGGCAATCAAAAGAAAGCTGGAGTAGCAACTCTCAGATCAGACAAAACAGACTTTAAAATGAAGACTATTACAAGAGAAAAGAAGGACACTACATAATAATCAAGGGACAAATCCAAGAAGAAGATATAACAATTGTAAATATTTATACACCCAACATAGGAGCACCTCAATACATAAGGCAAATGCTAACAGCCATAAAAGGGGAAATCGACAGTAACACAATCATAGTAGGAGGAGTTTAACACCTCACTATCATCAATGAACAGATCAACCAAAATGAAAATAAATAAGGAAACACAAGCTTTAAACGATACATTAAACAAGATGGACTTAATTAATATTTATAGGACATTCCATCCAAAAACTACAGAATACACTTTCTTCTCAAGTGCTCATGGAACATTCTCTAGGATAGATCATATCTTGGGTCGCAAATCAAGCCTTGGTAAATTTAAGAAAATTGAAATTGCATCAAGCATCTTTTCTGAAGACAATGCTATGAGACTAGATATCAATTACAGGAAAAAAAACCTCTAAAAATACAAACACATGGAAGCTAAACAATACACTACTAAATAATCAAGAGGTCACTGAAGAAATCAAAGAGGGAATCAAAACATACCTAGAAACAAATGACAATGAAAACACGATGACCCAAAACCTATGGGATGCAGCAAAAGCAGTTCTAAGAGGGAAGTTTATAGCAATACAAGCCTACTTCAAGAAACAAGAAAAATCTCAAATGAACAACCTAACCTTACACCTAAAGCAATCAGAGAAAGAAGTACCAAAAACTCCCAAAGTTAGCAGAAGAAAAGAAATCATAAATATCAGATCAGAAATAAATGAAAAAGAAATGAAGGAAACAATAGCAAAAATCAATAAAACTAAAAGCTGGTTCTTTGAGAGGATAAACAAAATTGAGGAAACATTAGCCAGACTCATCAAGAAAATATGGGAGAAGACTCAAATCAACAGAATTAGAAATGAAAAAGGAGAAGTAACAACTGACACTGCAGAAATACAAAGGATCATGAGAAATTACTACAAGCAACTCTATGCCAATAAAATGGACAACCTGGAAGAAATGGACAAGTTCTTAGAAAAGCACAACCCTCCAAGACTGAACAAGGAAGAAATAGAAAATATGAACAGACCAATCACAAGCACTGAAATTGAAACTGTGATTAAAAATCTTCCAACAAACAAAAGTCCAGGACCAGATGGCTTCACAGGCATATTAGATCAAACATTTAGAGAGGAGCTAACACCTATCCTTCTCAAACTCTTCCAAAATAGAGCAGAGGGAGGAACACTCCCAAACTCATTCTACGAGGCCACCATCACCCTGACACCAAAACCAGACGAAGATGTTACAAAATAAGAAAACTACAGGCCAATATCACTGATGAACATAGACGCAAAAAACCTCAACAAAATACTAGCAAAGAGAATTAAGCAGCACGTTAATAGGATCATACACCATGAACAAGTGGGGTTGATCCCAGGAATGCAAGTATTCTTCAATATATGGAAATCAATCAATGTGATATACCATATTAACAAACTGAATGATTAAAACCATATGATCATCTCTGTAGATGCAGAAAAAGCTTTCAACAAAATTCAACACCCATTTATGATAAAAACTCTCCAGAAAGTAGGCACAGAGGGAACCTCCCTCAACATAATAAAGGCCATATATGACAAAACCACAGCCAACATCATTCTCAATGGTGAAAAACTGAAACCATTTCCACTAAGATTAAGAACAGGGTTGTCCACTCTCACCACTATTATTCAACATACTTTTGGAAGTTTTAGCCACAGCAATCAGAGAAGAAAAAGAAATAAAAGGAATCCAAATTGGAAAAGAAGTAAAACTGTCCCTGTTTGCAGATGACGTGATATTATACATAGAGCAACCTAAGGATGCTACCAGAAAACTACTAGAGATAATCAATGAATTTGGTAAAGTAGCAGGATACAAAATTAACACACAGAAATCTCTTGTATTTTTATACACTAATGATCAAAAATCTTAAAGAGAAATGAAAGCAACACTCCCATTTACCATTGCAAAAAAAAAAGTAACATGCCTAGGAATAAACCTACCTAAGGAGAAAAAAAGACCTGTATGCAAAAAAATATAAGACACTGATGAAAGAAATTAAAGATGATACAAACAGATGGAGAATACACCATGATCTTGGATTGGAAGAATCAACACTGTTGAAAATGACTATACTACTCAAAGCAATCTACAGATTCAGTGCAATTCCTATCAAACTGCGAATGGCATTTTTTACAGAACTAGAACAAAAAATTTCACAATTTGTATGGAAACACAAAAGACCCCGAATAGCCAAAGCAACCTTGAGGAATAAAAACGGAGCTGGAGGAATCAGGCTCCCTGACGTCAGACTATACTACAAAGCTACTGTAATCAAGACAGTATAGTACTGGCACAAAAAGAGAAGTACAGATAAATGGAACAGGATTGAAAGCCCAGAGATAAACTGATGCACATATTGTCACCTTATCTTTGATAAAGGAGGCAAGAATATACAATGGAGAAAAGACTGCCTCTTCAGTAAGGGTTTCTAGGAAAACTGGACAGCTACATGTAAAAGAATGAAATTAGAACACTCCATAACACCATGCACAAAAATAAACTCAAAATGGATTAAAGACCTAAATGTAAGGCCAGACAGTATAAAAACTCTTAGAGGAAAACACAGGCAGGACACTTTGTGACATAAATCACAGCAAGAGTCTCTTTGACCCACCTGCTAGAGAAATGGAAATAAAACCAAAAATAAACAAATGGGACCTAATGAGACTTAAAATCTTTTGCACAGCAAAGGAAACCATAAACTAGACAAAAAGACAACCCTCAGAATGGGAGAAAATATTTGTAAACGAAGCAACTGACAAAGGATTAATCTCCAAAATATACAAGCAGCTCATGCAGCTCAATATCAAAAAAACAACCCAATCCAAATATGGGCAGAAGACCTAAATAGACATTTCTCCAAAGAAGATATAACAATTGTCAACAAACACATGAAAGGATGGTCAACATCACTAATCATTAGAGAAATGCAAATTGAAACTACAATGGGGTATCACCTCACACCAGTCAGAATGGCCATCATCAAATAACCTACAAACAATAAATGCTGGAGAGGGTGTGGAGAAAAGGGAACCCTCTTGCACTGTTGGTGGGAAAGTAAGTTGATACAGCCACCATGGAGAACACTATGGAGGTTCCTTAAAAAACTAAAATAGAACTACCATATGACCCAGCAGTCCCGCTAATGGGAATATACCCAGCAAAAAGCATATTCAAAAAGAGTCATGTATCACGATGTTCACTGCAGCTCTATTTACAATAGCCAGGACATGGAAGCAACCTAAGTGTCCATCAACAGAGGAATGGATAAAGAAGATGCGGCACATATATGCAACTGAATATTACTCAGCCATAAAAAGAAACAAAATTGGGGCTGCCCTGGTGGTGCAGTGGTTGAGAGTCCGCCTGCCGATGCAGGGGACACGGGTTCGTGCCCTGGTCCGGGAAGATCCCACATGCTGCGGAGTGGCTGGGCCCGTGAGCCATGGCCGCTGAGCCTGCGCATCCAGAGCCTGTGCTCTGCAGCGGGAGAGGCCACAACAGTGAGAGGCCCGCGTACCAGCAAAAAAAAAAAAAAAAAAAAGGAAACAAAATTGAGTTATTTGTAGTGAGGTGGATGGACCTAGAGTCTGTCCTACAGAGTGAAGTAAGTCAGAATGAGAAAAACAAATACCATATGCTAACACATATATATGGAATCTAAAAAAAAAACAAAGTTATGAAGAACGTAGGGGCAGGACAGGAATAAACATGCAGACTTAGAGAATGGACTTGAGGACACGGGGAGTGGGAAGGGTAAGCTGGGACAAAGTGAGAGAGTGGAATGGACTTATATATACTAACAAATGTAAAATAGATAGCTAGTGGGACACATCCACATAGCGCAGGGAGATCAGCTCGGTGCTTTGTGACCACCTACAGAGGCGGGATAGGGAGGGTGGGAGGGAGACGAAAGAGGGAGGGGATATGGGGATATATGTATATGTATAGCTGATTCACATTGTTATAAAGCAGAAACTAACACACCATTGTAAAGCAATTATACTGCAATAAAGATGTTAAAAAAAAATATGGCAGTGGCACAAAAACAGAAATATAGGTCAGTGGAACAGGATAGAAAGCCCAGAGATAAACCCACGCACATATGGTCACCTTATCTTTGATAAAGGAGGCAAGAATATACAATGGAGAAAAGACTGCCTCTTCAGTAAGTGGTGCTGGGAAAACTGGACAGCTACATGTAAAAGAATGAAATTAGAACACTACCTGACACCATACACAAAAGTAACCTCAAAATGGATTAAAGACCTAAATATAAGGCCAGACAGTATAAAACTCTTAGAGGAAAACACAGGCAGAACACTCTATGACATAAATCACAGCAAGATCCTCTTTGACCCACCTGCTAGAGAAATGGAAATAAAAACAAACAAATAGGACCTAATGAAACATAAAAGCTTTTGCACAGCAAAGGAAACCATAAACAAGACGAAAAGACAACATTCAGAATGGAAGAAAATATTTGCAAAAGAAGCAACTGATAAAGGATTAATCTCCAAAATATATAAGCAGCTCGTGCAGCTCAGTATCAAGAAAACAAACCACCTAATCCAAAATTGGGCAGAAGACCTAAATAGACATTTCTTCAAAGAAGATATACA